>NC_083736.1:136167058-138669558 GCF_028564815.1 Eubalaena glacialis | reverse complement strand
CACCAAGGAGCACGACACTCCCCACGATAAATGGTGCTGGGAAAACTGGACACCCCATAACTCATGCTGGCTACCCTGCACACAAACCGGACCAAAAACCCAGCTTTCCACGCCAAGCCCTTCCTCGCTCACACGAAGACGGACCCCCTCAACGGTCAGTCGCCCACAGGAAGCTTCTCCCCACTTTTCCTCACCGTCTCTTCACCTTTTCCTCAGGCATCACCTGGGTCCTCAGGAGACCTAGTTCCCTAGTCAGCGTGGACGCAGCGCCACTTTGTCCTGAAGCCGAAACCCCAGCGAGTCCTAAGGAGACGGAGACCGAGCTCCTCTCAGCAGAGACGCCGAGCCGGGCGTCCTACCCGAAGGCCCCCACCCCCGCGCCTGAGGCGGCTCAACTCCTCTCAGCTGCGCTCCGAATCGAGTTCGCAGGGAACGAGCATGCGCTGTGGGTCAGAGAGGCGGACTCGGCGCCACCCTGTGGTCAGTGCAGGAAGTGCAGGCCGCGCCTCCCTCACAGGTCACTGGAGGCAGCGCGCCCTACTGACAGGACTGCTGAATCCATTAAACTGCAAATTCAAACTAAAATGCAGTCTCTAACCCAAAAGTTTTCTAAAATTAGTTAAGGAACAATTAATTGGAACCCATTTGGAATGAAGGGAATGTACATGGAAACTTTACAACTTATACCAAATTCACTCAAACTTATTCAGAGGCAAATTTTATTTTATTTTATAATTTATTTTTGGCTGCATTGGGTCTTCGTTGCTGCATGTGGGCTTTCTCTAGTTGCGTCGAGCGGGGCTACTCTTCGTTGCGGTGCACGGGCTTCTCATTGCGGTGGCTTCTCTTGTTGGGGAGCACGGGCTCAAGGCGCGCAGGCTTCAGTAGTTGTGCCGCGCAGGCTTAGTTGCTCTGCGGCATGTGGGATCTTCCCGGACCAGGGCTCGAGCCCGTGTCCCCTGCATTGGCAGGCGGACTCTTAACCACTGCGTCACCAGGGAAGTCCCCACAGACAAATTTTAAATACAAAACTATTCAAGGGGCTTCCCTGGTGGCGCAGTGCTTCAGAATCTGCCTGCCAATGCAGGGGACACAAGTTCGAGCCCTGGTCTGGGAAGATGCCACATGCCACGGAGCAACTGGGCCCATGAGCCACAACTGCTGAGCCTGCGCGTCTGGAGCCTGTGCCCCGCAACGGGAGAGGCCGCAATAGTGAGAGGCCCGCGCACCGCGATGAAGAGTGGCCCCCGCTTGCCACAACTAGAGAAAGCCTTCGCACAGAAACGAAGACCCAACACAGCCAAAAATAAATCAATTAATTAATCAATTAAAAAAAAAAAGGTGTCTCTCAAATTTACCTTCCAGAATATATTCAGGAAAAACGCATACGCCCTTTTTGGCCAACCAAAGAAGCGGGCAATGCAAATCAACACTACAAAGAGGTATCACTTCGAATCAGAAAAAAGGACCATCCTCACAAAGGGTAAAAACCAGATATGCAGGACAGGGCGAGGGGAAAAGGGAGCCTTGTTACGCTGAAGGGAGGAATGTAAATTGCCAACGGCCACTCTGGACAAGTGTACTGTGTTTCCTAAAACATCTAAAAAACAGAGCTACAAAGCATACGGCGCTTCCACTCATGCGCCTACATCTTGGAAAAACCAAAAATCCACAGGACGCAGGCACCCCGTTTACTGCTGCTATGTTTACAACAGCCTCGACTTGAGTACAACTTAAAAGTCCTTGGAAGGAAAAAATGGTGAAAGAAAATTTGGTACTTAAGCACAACGGAATATTACTCAGCCCTGAAATCAATGAAATGAGGCCAGTTTCAGCAACTCAGGGAGACTTATGTACGGTCATTGAGAGTGAAATAAGTTAGACGGCAAAAGAAACTTATCATAAGATATCACTTATAAAGGGAATCTAAAAATCGCCAAACATGAACTGAATTACAAACAGAACACCATCACACATTTACAAAACACACTTATGGCTGCTTAAGGGGAAAAGTATGATGCGGTGATGCATAAACCAGGAGGTTGAAATTGGCACAGATACCGCTCCATACACCAATAATGTAATCGCCAAAACATATTCATTGCTCAAGTAACTGGACTCAGCACACTCTCTTCACAGAAAAAACATATATCTGACTACTAGAAACTAGAAAAGAATTTATTGATGAGTCTCTCTGTAAGTGACTCAAGTGGATGTACAGCACCAAGAAATACAACATTGCAAATCAGCTACACTCCATTCTAAAAATTAATTATAAAAAAAAAAAAAAGACAGTGAGAGAGAGAGGAATTCTTACAAAATTCGATCAGGGGCTGTGATGCAACTGGCCTGACCACATCTACACTCACAGCTGAATGGGACGTAAGGCTGGACACCCTAACCCTAAACCCTAAACCCTAACCCCTAAACCCTAACCCCTACCCCCTAACCCCTAACCCTAACTCTAACCCTCTGTAATCACCCAGTTGCACCTTTTTAGACATTCTTGGCCCCAGGCAGGTAAAGCAGCGTCATAGTCTTGCATTACCTCTAAGTTGCCCCAGAATCCAGCCCCTGGGGGATGGAGCCAGGATGGGGGTGCCTGGGCTCCTGACCACCAGGTGAGACGAAGGAGGAAGACCAGTCCTGAGGACAGAGGTTCCCTCAAGTCTGTGAGCCCAGGAGCCCCGATGGGATTCATTCCCATTGCGGACATGGGCGCGGTCTGCAGTGGTTCTGTGCTCCCCCTGGACCCCTTTGATGAAGCCATGGCAGCACTGGCCCCAGACGTCTCCTGGTGCTGTTTCAAACTGACACAGCAGTTTTACAAAGGAACAAGAGAATGGAGCTGAACCCCTGACGGCCACTCCTTTCTGGCTCTGAGTTGCTTCCAACAGGACCGCAGTCACCTGCACGTACTCTGCTGTGACCTACCTGCCCCCATTGGCCTTTCCTCTCCCTCCCTGCGATGAGTCCCGTGACATTTCCAGCCTGGACCCCTCCCCCAGGCCAGACGCCTCTGTCCAGTCACTGCACCCCCATCTCACCTTGGGGGCTAACAGGGCCCTCAGGGGACTGCGATCCTGCAGCTCCCCACACCCAGGAGCAGCCCCACCTTCCCAGGTTGCTGAGCCCAGGCACCGGGTGTAACCGAGCAGGACCCTACGGGGCCTTCCCAGGACAGACCCCTCCCCCACATCCTCTGCTGGAGCTCCTCTCTGAAGTACCTGGATAACAGTATCTGATGCAGGCTTCCTGAGTTGTTTTACAGATGCTAAAAACACCACCAAATGGAAGAAATTAACTACTTCATGATCCTGAGCACAGACCCCCAGACCTACTACTGCCTAAGAATTTATAACGTTAACAGCCTGTTACCTCATCCTCAACCAGAGGATTGTGCAGCACCTGCTCACATACCCTGCAACCACCCCCCCGCCTCCCTTACCTGGCCTTTAAAATTGCTTTGCTGAAACCCTTCAGGGAATTCGGGGATTTAGACCACAAGCCACCTGTCCTCCTTGTATTGGTGCTTTTACAATTAACACTTCACTTTCCTTCACCACAATCCAGTGTCAGTAGACTGGCTTGACTGCACTCAGGCGAGAGGACCCAACTTCAGTTCAGTAACACTGGGGCCTCCCAGTCTCCCACTTTCCCTGTGCCCCAGTGACTGGCAGCTCCTGCTCCAGAGTCTATGACCAGTCCCCACACACATGCCCACAGCCATGGCCCAAGGCTGATCCCTCCATTAAACCCTGACAAACTCCCTGCCCCCAAAGTGCATCTCACATCCCACCCCAATGTGGTCTTTCTGAACCATAAATGAGATTTTGACTCTCTCCCACCTGTACACGCCCCTCAAAGGTTTCCCCACTTTTGCTGGGGTATCTGGTGGGAGAGGCATCCACCATGTCCCTGAGAGTCCCCAGCATCCCCACTAGGCTGCTGGCTCCTGGGTTCCCTGGCACTGAGCACCTCAGCAGGCCAGGCGACACGGCACAAAACCCCACCACTGCTCACCTCAGGACGGGGCTGGCACTGCCACTGCCGGATCAAAGAGAGCACAGAAGGGTTCCCCAGCTGGGACACAAACTCTGCACGAGTGGCCTCTCCCTCGGCCATTGCAACACCTCCATGGGACTTGAGGGAAGGAAGGATGGTGGCACATCTTAGTTCCTAAGCACGATGGTGTGCGCTCAGTTGTGTCCCCCAAAATTCATATGCTGAATCCCTAACCCCCACGACCCCAACATGTGGCTGTATTTGGAGATGGAGTTTTTAAAGAGGTGATCAAGGTAAAAATGAGGTCACTAGGGTGGATCCTAATCCAATAGAACTGATGTCCTACAAGAAGAGATTAGGACACAGATAGGCATGGGGGAGACCATGTGAGGACATGGGGAGAAGATGGCTATCTATATGCCAAGGAGAGAGTCCTCAGGAGAAACACCTTGATCTCAGACAGCATCCAGGACTGGGAGATGTCTGATGTTTAAACTACCCTGTCTGGTATTTGTTATGGCAGCCCTGAGCAGACTCACACACAGGGTAAATCAGGTCTCAGACTGGACACAACCCACTGTCCATTCCTCTCTATGTGAGTTACAGGAGCCTCAGGAACTGACGAAGGGGTCCCCGAGGAGAGACACAAGAAGATGTTAGGCATTAACATGACTGCATTCATGCTAACTATGCCTGAACTACATTCACACGAGATGGTTTTGTCCTATATGTACACCCACATTGGCACCTTCAGTCTGAACTGCAGATTTTTGGATTCACCACATCCACTGAGACCATTAGTTTCACCTGCTGTGAACCACCTCCTATAGGATTTCCAGAACCACAAAGCATGGAAGAGCTCATGCTGATGTGTAATCACGTTTCACAGGACCCACAGACTGTGCGCTAGAGTCCAGCAGACCCCACCATGACATCCAGGTGACCCCGCCATGGTGGAGCCACGCAGTTGCCCACCAGAACCCGTTTTCCTTTTTCCTCCTCATAGCTACCCTGTACCTTCCAGCCTTCCCACCCCTTGCAGCTCGGGTCCAGTGTCTCGTGTTACCAAGGGGAAGTGGTAGAGGTGGTGACGGCCTTGGCCAGCCTGCATCCTAGGATGGAGGGCATGGTGCCCACGTGGTTACCCCACCCTGATGGTTGGAGCCCTCCACCCAGAAGCAGGGAAGAGAAACAAGGTGGACAGAACCTGGGCCCTGACACCCACCTGCCCTGGACTCTCACATGGAGGGGACAGAGACACCTTGAGCCTCAGTCCATTTTGCAGGGAACACTTTTTGTTCCAGTAACAAACCTTTGCCCTAAAAGCCAAGTTGCTTTACAAACCCCTCCCCAGCTGTCACAGAAAGTGAGGCTGAACCTCATCACACTTTTCTCAAACCCCAGCTCACGCTGAGACCACCACTCAGGTGACTGTGCTTCAGAGCAGCCCCTTTAAAAGATACCTGCAGTTCAGCTCCCCCAGCTCTGCCTTCAGCTTAAAGGAGAAGTTTCCTTGACAACCTTGACAAACCTGCTCAGTTTCCTTGACAACAAAGCTTTGCAATCTCCCAAACTCTTCTCCTTCAAACAAGCCTCCTTCTAGGCTTGCTGCACCTAAACTGACAGTGCTGTCATCATGTGCCAGAAAGCGATTCCTCCAAGCCCGTAGTTATTGCTTACATGATGCTATTGATGATGAAATTCCAGAAGAGCTACCTTTGCAAGGTAACTGCTTCTGGACTTGGCACTAGGTCTCCTTCCAAGGACAGGATGGAGCGGCTGCTTTCACGGGCCTTATGGTGGAAGAGCTCACCTTCTGATGAAGCCAGGCCTTGATCCTTTCCTGGTGATTCCAGGGTCTTCATTCTCCCCAGACCCCCACCCACATGGCTGCTGTCTATGCCAGTCTAAATGGGACCTTGCTAATCTCTTAAAATGAGGGTTATATTATACACAGATAATGGGTTGAATGGTGGCCCCAAAAGATGTGTCCCCCCAGAACACATGAACAGGACCATATCTGGGAAAAGGGTCTTTGGAGATGTAGTTAAGGATCTCGAGCTGAGGTCATCTTGGGTTAGGGTGACCCTCAATCCCATGACAGCATCCTTATAAGAGACAAAAGAGGAGACACAGACACAGACTAGAAGCCACGTGAAGACAAAGGCAGAGATGGGAGGAATGCAGCCGCAAGCCTGGGGATGCCTGGAGCCCCCAGAAGCTGGAAAAAACAGAAGGAACCCTATCCTGGAGCCTCTGGAAGGACTTCAGCCCTGCAACACCTTGATCTAAGATATCTGCTCTCAGACTTCCCTGGTGGTGCAGTGGTTAAGAATCCACCTGCCAATTCAGGGGACACGGTTTGAGCCCTGGTCCTGGAAGATCCCACATGCCGCGGAGCAACGAAGCCCGTGTGCCACAACTACTGAGCCTGCGCTCTAAAGCCCGCGTGCCACAACTACTGAAGCCCGCATGCCTAGAGCCTGTACTCCGCAATGAGAGAAGCCACTGCAATGAGAAGCCCGCACACCACAACGAAGAGTAGCCCCCGCTCGCCGCAACTAGAGAAAGCCTGCGTGCAGCAATGGAGACCCAACACAGCCAAAAATAAATAAACAAATTTTTTAAAATAAATAAATAAATAAAATATCTGGTCTCCAGGACTGGGAGAGGATGAATTCCCGTTGTTTTAAACCACCCAGCTTGTGGTCATTTGTTACAGAAGACACAGAACAGTCACACAGACCCTGCTCTGTAGGATCCTGGAAGTGTGGATGTCACTACATGCAGACAGAGACTGGATTACAGAACCCTTAGAGTCAGCATTGGGCCCTCAGAAATCCTAAATCAGTGGCTGGACACCAGAATGTTGAGGGGTCAAGTCGGAAGCCCATCCTTAAGGGTGCTGGCTGCACACGGCCTCCTGAGGTTTTTACGCCTGTACATGTTGGGGATAAGTATTTCCATCCTGATTCAGGACCTCTGATGTCACCCTTCACGTTGCTAATTAAGAACCCACTAGCTACACAGATGAAAACCCTATCAGGACACTTGCTCCAGTGGTAAACAATTCTGAAGTTGGTCAGAGGTGGGGAATTGCCTCACATGCAGCCAGCAGCCCCCTGACAAGGAGTGTTATTGCAAAGCTGCTGGACCATGCAGAGGCATCTCTGAGTAAACATTAACTGACCCCCAAGCCAGCTGCTCCTGAACCTTATCCACCCTTCCCAGGTAAAACACCTAAATATGTGCAAACACCTTACAGGCTGGATGAAAGGGCTTGCATCCACGCCAGTGACAGCACGCTTGCTGAGTTAGCTCCTGCAGGCCATGCAGGATGGTCCTGGCCTGGATGCTTTTCTGAAAGCTTTCCATTTACCTGAGTTACCCCTCCTGTCCAGGCCCCCACTACCTTTTTCTTGCTTCCTCACCTCTGCCTGGGGAGGACTTCCAGTGGCAGCTACAGGCAACACATCCTCTTCCTTAGCAGGTAGCAGCCCGGCAACTCCTGCGGAAGGTCCAGCAGAGCCCCACTCAGAGCGGCTCACCCGCAAGGCTATGGCCCCTCACTCCCTCCCACCAGCCCAGCCCCACAGCCACTGACAGGGCAGGAAGTATGGCGTCAGGTAAGCTGCAAGTACTCTTGCTGCCTGGAGGGGGTGTTTATACAGACCTCAACTCAGGCACACCTGGGGAGGCCTGGCTGGCCAGCTCAGGCTGCCCAAGTCGGCCAATCCTCACCCATCAGGGGCTCAGAGTTGCAGAAAATGGGCCTTGTGCTGGCCAGGTCCAAGGAACAGCTGTGTGGTCCTGAGGATCAGATTAGACACGGGGCTGCAGCTCTGGCTTCTTTTCTAATCATTTTAACTGGCCCATAAGTGGCAGACAATTTCAAAAAGACCCTCTCCTCACAAGAGGAATCCAGGAGTCAGGGAGAGGAGGTGTGGTGGGTGGAGACAGGCACCTGGTGCCCCAGATGCAGTAGAAGCCTCTGGAAGACCCAGTGGAGGGAGCCCGCACAGAGTAAAGCCCAGGGTCACAGACCTGTCCAGGAACTGCTGTTTGTTAGTTCAGGTCCTGCTCTGAGGTACTCAGGGTCAGCTCTGACCAACAGGTAGGCTGGCGGTGGTCTGCAACGAGGGGTACATGCACGTTTCCTATGTGCCGAGCCCTGCTGGGGTGCCTGCCCAGGTGAGCTCCATACCCGGGGAGGGGCCTGCCCACGAGAGCCCTGGGGGCTGCTAGGTACCTGCTCAGGTGAGCTCCATATCCTGGGAGGGGCCTGTCCACGAGAGCCCCGTGCATTGGGAGGGGTGTATGAACAAGCTCCCTCGCTTTGCAGCTGGCACAGAGTTGCTTAGGATGCAGATTAAAATCAGCCGAGAGCAGAGGTGAGGAGCAGGGTCGGGGGTCCTTCGGGTGTGGCCACCTAGGGAAGCCCACCTGAGTCCTGAAGTGCAGGGTTTATTGGGGTCTGTCACGTCAATGTGGGGACCACCATGTGCCTGACCTTGGCTTTCAGCCCCCGGGGGGGACTCAGCAAGCCCCACCAGGCCTCACGCCGTCAGCACAGACCAGCCTGGAGCAAAGCCCACGGAGCACGGACACTCCCGTCAGACTCAAGGTGACCTCTGGAGCCAGGAGCAGAGGCTCGACCCCTCTGTGGGCAGGTGAACCCACACCACACAGTCCCTGGTGCAGTGCCCGTTCCGTGTGGTCAGCATGGGTGCACACGGGTCAGCCAGTGTCTGTGTGTCTCAGCCTGTGACCACTGACCACACTATCCTGCTCTGCTCACAAGAGCGAGGCCAATGGAGGGACAATGGAGACATGGGGTCAAAGCTGGGTCACGGTCAGGTGAGAAAGGGTCCGAGGAGCCCGAACACTGTTGCTCTTGGCTGGTGAGCTTGACGTCACCCTGTGGTCAGTCATGCCTTCCCACATCCCGCGGTAGGGCTTCCTTTCCTGCGTCCTGGGGAAGGGTCCTGCGGGGGTGGAGCGTTTGGGAGCGTCTGGAGGGAGCCGGCACCTGTCAGCACAAGTGGTCCGAGGACACCAACCAAGGATGGGCAGGCATGGAAGCCCAGGGGATGGTCCTGCGTCAGCCCTGAGGCTGGACAGAGGCTGTGGAGCTGGGGGTGATGGCGGTTGTGACAAAGAGCTTACCACCCGACAGGAGATAGGCCAGCCGGGACAGCACGAGGACGTGAACACTGTGCCCCACGGGAGGACGGAGAGACCAGCAGGCTCAACCACAGGCGTGAATATCCGGGCTGCTCTTTGCTGGCCTGAACCCGGCCCCACCCCCAGCGCCGCGAGCCCGGGCCCGCCCCCAGCGGCTGAACCCGGCCTCGCCCCCAGCGCCCGGGACCCGGCTCCGCCCTCGGGCCGATGCCCTCCCTCCAAGGCTGGGTCTGTAAACACAGAGGCAGTCAGCTCCAGGTAATCAATGGATCAGTTTATTATCAGGTAACTTACAGGGTGGGATCGGGATTGGGGGACAATCGGAAGCATGTGCAGCTGCGCTCTGCATGGCCGCGGGGTCATTGGGACAATTTATAGTTAACGCGGGGGGTTGCTTGGAAACAGGACGTGCATTCCTAAGTCAAGGTTTATGAATGGGTAACTGGCCTCATGGGCGCCGGGAACACATCAGCGAAGGTCGTCCTTGTTTGGGGACTGACAGAGCATAGAGGCCACCTGGTCCTAATGATTATTAAACAGTCTCTATTAACTAGAAAGGCCTTCAGGACAGAGAAGTAACGGACCACACGGTACAGTCCTGGGTAGGGTCAGCGAAGGACAGGAGGAGCTATACGGACCCAGGACGGCATCAGTCATGCTGACAGCCTTACACGGCGGACGCAGGGCTGGGGAAGGTGCAGGCTTGAGTCCCGCAGGGGCTGCAGAGAAAGGGACGCGGGCAGGACAGTGGGGTGGGCCTTGCACCTCGAAGGCACAGCGGTCGTGGCCCTAAGAAGTGACCTCACGCTTGCTCGTAGGGACCCCGCTGTGCAGGGTGGACACGCCTGTGTCCAGGGTCACGTCCTGCTGCTTTGGGACCTGACTGCTCAGACCTCTGCGTGACCTCCACAGGCCGACCTCAGCGGGAGCATATTGTGTCAGGAGCCTCAGGCAGGACACATCCTCAGGGTTCAGGGAGGACCCCCAGGAGGCCTTGGAGGCCAATTCTGTTGGGGGAGGGGGCGGAAGGGCTCAACTCCAACCACCGTGGGGAAAGTGAGCAGGCCAGCGGGTGTCCCATGTGGACGGGGCGGTGTTATCAGCTCACCTAAGAAAATAACCTTTCAGGGCTCCTGTGCGTTATGTAAAAATCATGTTTCTACCATGAGGTTCTCAAATAACTGGAGGTGCTCCAGTCTTACTCTGCAGCCGTGCCTGTGTTCCAGCAGCGACCATGGACTGACGGCAGCGCCGTCCACTTCACCTGGTAGGCCCCAGCCTCGGGCTGAGAGGAGTCGGGCCACAGGTCCTGGCGTCCAGGGCTGCGGTCAGTCAGTCACCAGTGCACGGCCACCGGCCCCACGAGGCTGTTCACACTCGATGATAAAGCCGGCCAGCCCTCCCAGTGGATTCTGTCCTGCGCTGCTGGGGCCGCGTCTACACGTGGGCTGAGCCCTGGGTCCGCCTCTGGACCGTCCCGGTGTGGGGTCGTTCACGCCCTCCTTTACACTCCACGGTCCCCACATGGTCACCCGGGAACCACGTGGGCAAGCAGACGGGGTCTTTCAGCAGAAATGCGAGTTCCCTGTGGTGTCAAGTTGTTGATGTGATGAACGATGGTTTGTTTTTTAATTGTGGTAAGAGATATGTAACATAAAACTCACCATTTACCATGAAAGTGGACAACTCGGTGGCATTTATCACATTCAAACGTTGTGCAAGCACCACCTCTGTCTGGTTCCAAAGCATTCTCAGCCCCCCAAAGGAGACCCCATCCCCATCCCCATGAGCAGTCACTTCCCATTTCTCTTCTCCTCCCCCAGCACCCGGCACCACTAACCCACTTCCCGTCTCTGTGGTTTTTGCCTGTTCTAGATGTTTCCTATAAATGGAATCATACAGTTTGTGGTCATTCTGGGCTGGATATTTGTGTCCCCCCCAAAATTCACATGTTGAAATCCTAACCCCCAAGGTGATGGTATTAGGAGATGGGGCCTTGAGGAGGTGATGAGGTCATGAGAGTGGAGCCCCCATGAATGGAATCAGTGTCCTTATAAAAGAGGCCCCAGAGAGCCCCCTGGCCCCTTCTTCCATTTGAGGACACAGTGAGAAGACACCATCTGCAACCAAGAACAGAGCTTCACCAGAACCTGACCATCCTGACACCCTGATCTCAGACTTCCGGCCTCCAGAACTGTAGAAAATACATTTCTGTTGTTTAAGCCCCCAGCCTGGTATTTTGCTATGGCAGCCCAAGCAGAATAAGACAGTGTCCTTCTGTGCCTGGCTTCTCTCACTGAGCATCACGTTTTCAACGTTCATCCAAGTTGTAGCCTGTGTCAGAGCTTCACTCCTTTTCATGGCTAAGTAATGTTCCATTGTGTAGATGGACCACATTGTGTGTATCTGTTCTCTGTTCACCTGTTGATGGTCACTTGGGTGGTTTCCACCTTTTGGCTGTTGTGAATCATGCTGCTATGAACATGCATGTACAAGTGTTTGTGTGGACATGTATTTTCCTTTCTCTTGGGTTTATACGTAGGAGTGGAATTGCTGGGTCATGTGGTGACTCCATATTTGACATTTTGAGAAACTATCAGACTGTTTTCCAAAACAGTGGCACCATTTCATATTCCCACCAGCGGTGTTTGAAGGTTCCAATTTCTACCCTTGTTATTGACTGTCTTTTTGATTCTAGCACCTTAGCAGGAATGAAATGCTATGTCATAGGGGTTCTGTCAGCCCATCAGACCCTCACTCCTTTTGTATCAAGTATTTTGTGACATCCCCTCACTTTCTGAAATCAAATGCAGAGGTAACATAATCTCTATACACATATAATTTAAATATAATTATATTTATGTGTGTATCTATGCAGTTATAGTTACAATACAGAGGAGCATTAAAGGGAAATATATTTTAATGAAATAATACATAATTTAATAGGTGAGTGCTTGGCTTCAACTACACTAAGTAATCAGATGTTTGCTTCAATTTTTCTTCAATTTAGATGAAGAAAAGGTAGATAACATTCAACTGAATTCAACCTTTATATTTAATGTTTTTAAATGAGGACAAATAAGCATCTTTGTATATAATTTGAATTACTGTTGTGACAGCAATCCTGGTGCATTTACTGGCAATTCAGAAACTCTGAGCCAGGAGATACGACTTTCTAAAATGTTGGAGAATTCTTGTTAAAGTTCTGAATAACTATGAGAACAAGCTTTCCTAGAATCACATCATTGTTATATTCCTGCATAATTTAGCGTATCTTAAAGGCATACAGAAATAACTTGTGTGTAAAGTAGAACAGAGGCAGATTCTCGGCTCAGAAAATCACGAGCAGGTCCTTCCCAGGAAGGGCAGGGGACACAGGGCAGCCCTTCCTGCAGGAGGCCTGGCAGCTCAGGGCACCGCCACAATGTGCCCTAGAACCCCAACCTTTGTGTCGGGCACAAATGCACCATTCCACGTGCACCTGGGAGAACCCAGCTGAGACCAGAGGTTCCCAAACAGGGACATGTGCCCCCCGTCCAGGGTGCAGGAGAGTGCATGGTTTGGAAGGGAGTCACTTTGCAGCTGCCCCTGAAACTGGCCAGCCTGGAGCCCCTGCGTGCAGAGCAGCTCACGTGCAGAGGGACCCTGGTGCAGTCTCCTCTTCCTAGGACATTAAATCCTTAAGGCCCCATAAATGCAAGACGTCGTAACTTGGTTACCATAACAAATACAACACACAGGGCTACTTAAACAACAGACATTTATTTCTCACAGTCCTGGAGGCTGGAAGTTCCAGAGCAAGGTGTCAGTGGGGCTGGTTCCTGCTGAGACCTCTCTCCTTGGTGTGTACACGGCCGTCTTCTCCCTGTGTCCGCATATTGTCATCCCTCTGTGTGTGTGTGTGTCCTAATCACCTCTTCCTATAAGGGCACAGTCATGTTGGAGTATAGCCCACACTAGTGACTTCATTTTACCTTAATCACCTCTTTAAAGACCTTGTTCTCTAAACACAGTCCCATCCTGAGATCCTGGGGGTCAGGACTTAACATGTGAATTTTGAGGACACGATTCAGCCCACAGCAGGCACATGCCTGGAACACAAGACTGCCTGCCTTTCCTGGCCCAGGGATGTTTGTGTTAAGGGCGAGGACAGGAGATGGGGCAGGTGGCCTCAAGGGAACGCAGGAAATCAGCTGTGGGTGGAGCCAGGACAGTTCTGCCACTCGTGCCTCGTCTATCCTCCAACCACATGAGAACCACTGCCCCCGAGTGGGAGCCCACTTGGACAACGTGTCCGCAGCGCTGGTGAGAGGGGTGAACACAAAAATGTGTCACTTTTTTAATACAAGCAGTTCTTTCAGCTTTTCTCTACATGAAAGGAAAGATCCCAGGAAGGTCAGGACAGGATGGGTGGTCAACCATCATGCTGTCCGGGGCTGCGGCTGTTCCCTGGAGCAAGCGCTCTGTGACTTCTTCCCGGTGGGCGTGCTTTCCTGGAGCAGCCAGAGCTTCTTTTGTTTAGTTTCATGTGTAGCTGGTCCTCATCAAACCTTAGAAAATGTCTATAACTTTCTATTAATAGAGTATCTATCTGTACACTTTTCTATTAATACAGTGTGTTCTACCTGCTGACCTGACCTGCCCTGCCCCACCCCCAGTAAATACCTTTCTACTGCCTTGAAGTTTGACCGTGATAAAGTCACTGAAGGCATTTTTAATCTTTATGTCTTCTTAGTTACTTATTCTGAAGCTAAAAACCAAAGTTTGATACAGCCACTCCCCACACTCTCATGTACATTTCCAGAAAATGCAAAGTAATCTGTAGTGACGGAAAGCAGATCCAACTTTGCCTGGATTGGGGAGAGCAGGAGGAAAGTTCTGGGGATGAAGGTATGGATGAAATAAAAATTCATATTTTAAGGCAAGACAAGACAAATTAAAAACATAAGCTTTTTCTCTGCCCTTTGGCCTCCTCCCTCCCCACTAGTATGCATGTGCATTTGCATTATGTGTTCACCTGACCTCCCCAATGACAGAAATATCTGCTCACCCACAAAAATTAATTTTTCTCCTTCTGGCAACAGCCATGTAACTCCTTATAAGGTAGCATTCCTTTCCTTATCCTGTAAGGGGTCACGATAGCCCACCACTCACCTTGTACGTGCAGACGTCTTTGGATGGATAAGGTCACTATATCATTTCCCTTAAAGATAATGATTGGTGCAGAACAGACTGGTCAGACAACCTGGGGAGATACTGGGCTGCACCTAAAAGAAGCTCTTAGCTTAAATACTTACTTATGACTTTATTAAAGTCACTAGCTATATTACTTGTATTCTGCCTATTTTACAAGATTTTTCTTTCTTGCATTACCAAATGTGTGACTGAGCCTCCGATAAAAATAATGATGACTATGTGACCTAAAACAATTGTCAAATACATAGTTCTATAAGATCAGTGATTGTAATAGTGTAACTCTAGATATGGGAAGAAGCCACAAGAGGGAACCATTTCCTGGACCAAAACAGACTAGTAGGACAGGCGGCCCAGAGGCTTCGGGCTACTGTTAACAGGGCCCAGTCCAGTAACAGCACATTGAGTGGCCTATCAAGGAAATCCTCGCCTGACCTGGGAATGAGTATTCCTAGCGCTGTGGGATAAATTGGTCACTAAATGCCTCCCAAACCTTGGTCAAAATTAAGACCAAAAGGGAGGGGTTGTAACATAAAGAATGTTGCCCACTAGCCAGTTCTACAAGAATTGTCATCAACCACCACAGTTGCTGACTTACAGGACACCCTGAAAGGAATTCAGACAACAATCAGGATGAGGCACTTTGTGCCCTGGGAAAACTGGCAGAACTGGCCCTCAGAGAGTTCTATATTTTCAGGAGAAAATTTTTCTGAACCTGGATTCTTGCCTCCTCCCACACTTAGAAAAGCACTAAAACCATTAAGGTATCTGTTCCTCGTGAATAGCAGTAACCTCCTACCAAGCTGTGTGCTTCGCTGCACATACCCCTTCATCAAAATCACATATAAACTGGCTTCCCCCCTTACCTCTTCAGGACAGTCCTCAGACCTTTCTGAAAAACTGTCTCCTGGGTTATAATCCTCAGGTTGGCTCGAATAAAAATTTCCATTTCTTTCTTAGATTGACCATTGATTAATTTTTCATTGACAGTATAATCATTATCTTGATGGGGTACATGTGTTTCAAAACCTATCAAATTGTACACTTTAAACATGTGCATTTGTCGTATGTCGATTACACCTCGATAAAGCTGTTAAAGTATCCCAGAGTTTTAGGTAATAATGCATCATTGCATGTTCAGCGGCTTAATGAGAAGTGACATTTTGATCTCTCCTGTTTTTGTGACTTAAATAGGAACCAAGTTCACCCCAGCTCCATCTTATTCTGATCTCGGTGGGGCTGCTGTTTGCCTGCAGTTTGCCTCTCACCGGTTTGGTGAGCCTCCTCTCAACACAAGCACACACTTCTTGCAGTGCACATTGAAATGAGTATTGACTATCAGAGAATCCAACCAGGCTGGTGGGCCAAGCAGGGAGGATGGACATGCCAATCATCTTCCACAAGCAGAATAAGCTAAATATGCAGATTTGAAGAAAATGCATTTAAAGCACATCCTGAAGTAAGAGCCCTTTATTAAAATGAAATACTACATGTACAAAGGCGGAATAAGGTGGACATTGTTGCAACTTTCCTGGGCCATCAGGTTAAGCAAGACTTTCTCAGTGAAAGAGTAGCTGGTCAAATTGACAGTTGCTCAATTGCTGAGCCTGATGAAGGCTTTGTCCTGCTTCCTAGACACTAAGAAGGGATTCTCATAAATTCTCTTGAAAGTTTCTCATGGTTTGCTTTCAACAAGATTGAAATAAAAGCTAATGACATCGTCAGCTGATAGATTACCAAATCTTTTGTGTAATATTTAGGTAGGTAATTGGGAAATAATTGAAAGAGTAAGTGACATTTTTAAAACAAAACTCCCACTCTTATCTGAACAAGGTGTCTCAGTGCTAATATGTAAAAAATACAAACTAGGAATAGATCCAATTATTGAATCTTTTCTCTTCCTAGCAAATAGTCATGGTCATCCTTGAATACATATAAAAAATAAAAGGGAAAAGTCACATTCATTCTATTAAAAGATATGTTTCCAAAAAGCATTTATCTTTAATAATTATAAAAAATGTGTAATAATATATATACTGTTTTAATGAGTTGGAACTACTTGTAATAACAATTAAGAAAAAAATGTAACCCTTAGAACTCTATGGTCATAGTAAATAAAACAAAAATTTAATTATCTATTTATAAACATGGATATGCTGGGTAGTCAGTGAGACTTCTAGGCATCAAAGTCCATTGCTCTGGAATAACAGTCTCTGAGTGATGTGGAATGAAAAGACAATTTCAAATAAAAAAAGAACAGGAAGTTGGTCTGAGACGTTACATCCTGTGTGATTCCAACCAAATGACATATTGGGGAGGGCAGATTACAGAGACAGTAAGAGGATGGTGTTGCCAGGGGCTGGGGGCATCAAATGGGCAGAGCACAGAGGATTTTTAGGGCAGAGAAATACTCTGTATGATACTATAATTGTGGATACATGACATTATGCATTTGTGTATATATATATATATGTGTGTGTGTGTGTGTGTGTGTGTGTATATATATATATATATATATGGTGATGTATACACACATACATGTGTAAAATAACTCAATAATCAATAGCCATACATATGTCCCAATAATACATAGCCCAGTAGAAGACTGGGCCAGTCATAAACAGCATTTCACAGGAGAGCAAACTGAATGGGCCAGTCGACAGCGGTGAGAAGGTCCTCAACACGTGCCTTGTCCTACGTGGTCTGAGATCCCACATGGCTCTCCTTTCACCCACCGTGTTGGGTGAAGTCGAACCAGAATGTCTGGCCCTGTGTGTCTGACATGCCTCCACTGGCCCCCCGGATATGGGGCTCCTGGTGGGGGAAAACGCAGCCCCTCAAGTCCTTCTCTTTGGTCTCAGGTGCAGGGACCACCTCTCTGTGGGCCAGATGCCTTGGCACAGAGCAGCCGCTGGTGGGGGTGGCCCCCGCTGAAGCAGCTGAAGAGGAAGGTCACCGTCACCATGGAGATGACCCTCTTCAAGAAGTACTTGCCCAGGGGACGTACTCTGCGCAGGTGCAGCCGCTGAGGGGGGCACAGCTGGGGACATGGGAGCTACTGGGGCATGTAGTGGGGGAGGGATGCTCCACACCAGGCAGGGTTGGTGGCTCGAGCCTGTGGCACCTCTGCAGCCCTGTGGTGCCCTGCCCGCCAAGATGCCAGGTGAGCCTGATCACGTGTGTTTGCACCACTGGCGCATCACATGCACCTGATCTCTCACACATGTGTGCTCACTGCTGACCCCACATGTGCCTGATGTCAGGCACACGTATGCTCACCTGCTCACTGCAAACCCATCACATACACTTAATCATACACCATCTCACTGCTGCCTGTCACCCCCAGACCACATAGGTTGAGTCCTATAAGGAGGACAGAGTTGCCCAGCTGGACTTCATCAGCTGGTCCACTGCTGCAGCTGTGAACTGGAGCCTCACGCGGGTGCTTCCTGGCATCCTTCACACTCGGGTCATGAGTTGCACTCTCCTGCCCAGGTCAGTTTCCAAAACCAGGAGGGCTCAGATCTCTTCCAGGGGCTGGCTTAGGTAAGGGGCTTGCTTGTTTTCTGGGCAACATTATCTGTTATCTCAGAGTGAAGGGGGATCGTGTACCCCCCAGGGAAAAAGACATCAATGTCCTGACCCCAGGGCCTCAGGACGTGACCTCGTTTGGAAGTAGGGCCTGGTCATGTAAGTAGGTAAGACAAGGGCATTAGGGTGGCCCCAATCCCATGTAACTGTGTCCTTATAAGATGAGTGGAGACACAGACACGGAGGGGAAGCCATGTGAAGATGAAGGCAGAGATGGGAGGGATGCAGCCACAAGCCCAGGGATGCCTGGAGCTCCCAGAAGCTGGACGAGGCAGGAAGGACCCTCCCCTGGAGCCTCAGCACTTTCCAACTAGACAGTTACCATGAGTGGGCCTGAACTGAAGGCAGCACCATGGCCCTGACCATTCTGTCTTGCCCGCATGGCGCCCTGGGGAATGGCTGTCACAGGATGTGGACCAGCAAGTTGGTTTCACATGAGACCATAGGACGCTGGTCCTGTAAACATGCAGGCCCTTCTCACCCTTCCTCCTGGGCTCTAGTCACACAGGGGGACTGTGCACCATGTGGGGCTGGGCTTTCAGCCTCTGCACAGGACCCCTGGGTGTTGCTTAAAAGTGCAGGTTACGCCTCAAGAATGACGGAAGGTGAATTTCTTATCCATCTCTGTGGATCTGACTGCTCCAGGGGACTCGTGTGAGTGGAATCACACAGTATTTGTCCTTTTGTGTCTGGCTTATATCACTGAACATAAAGCCCTCAAGGGTCATCCACACTGTAGCCTGTGTGACAATTCCCTTCCTTTTTAGGCTGAATAACATTCCTTTGTGTGGATGGACCATGTTTTGGTTTTCTGTTCACCCATCAATGGACACAGGTAGTGTCTACGTTAATTTCTCATGTCTTATAATATTCAGAGAGTAACTTGCTCAGCACAGCCCCGACTCTGATGGGGTCAGCACCTCGTTCCTCAGAGGGTCCTACTATTCAGTGAAGGGGGTTCATTCTCCTCAAACTCAGCATCAAGAGTGGGGGTTTGACAGCCCCCACTGGGTCTCCTTCATGTGAGTGCTTTTGAAAGAACGGGCACCATGCACACAGGGGTGGTGGGCATGGGATGTGGGCCCCTGGTGGACAGGTGGGTCACTGGGTACAGATGGGGCAGTGCGCAAGGAGCTCAGCCTATGGGTTCTCCACTTGGGTGGCTTCCCTTGAAGAAGACAGTGCGGTGTCCATTCTGGGCATCATACTAGTGCAGGAAGTCGCTTGACCAGGAGCCATAGGAGCCATCAGGCCCCCACACACACACATGTTGCTGGGAAGCAGGACCTGAGTGTGGGGCTCTTGGTGACCCTGAATGCACTACGCCCAGAGTCAGCCCATGGGATGGACTGTTCTGCCCAGGCTTCCAGTGCAGCTGCCTCCTGCTGGAAGCCTGGGACGCTGGAGTCAGGCCACTTCTGGTCTGTCCTTGCAGGAGCCTGGGCTGCACTACATGAAGCTCCCTGCTCACCCTGTTACCAAGTCCAACCTCACTCTGCTCACCACACAACAGGCCAATAAATTGGGAGACGAGATGTCGAGGCAAGGAATAGTGACTTTATTTGGAAAGCCAGGCATCCGAGAAGGTGGCAGACTAATGTCCTAGAGTACCATCTTATCAGGGTCTGGATGCCAGTTTCTTTTATAGAACAGAGAGGGGGAGGAGTTAAGGAAGTAAAGTAAAAAGGCCATTAGTCTTGCAAAATATCTCCCGGTTTGGCCAGCAACAGGGAGGGGATGTGATAACTTCTTCTTTTCTGCAGCCATTCACAGGTGGGCAGGGTCAGAACGTCTCCTTGTGACCAGAACAAAGGCATTTCAGTTTAACATTCAGGCAGAGGGGCAGGGTTCCCCGAGGCAGGCCATTATGTATGCTTACAGCTATAGACAGCATCCTTTTAATGATTATAATAACAAAAGCAACTAAAAGCAAATGTTAAAGTAAAAGACACAGATCCAACATGGAGTCAGATTTTGCTCTTCCCTGTTACAATTCCCCACACTCAATGTCCATTCCACAATCTTGTGGGGAAAGGGGCAATGACCACTCTAACTGCTTCCTGCGGTGTAGGGTTGAAGAGGAGTGATCATGGAATAGAATTGATCAGCCTTGTGCAGGGAATAATTCTTAGAATTTTTAGTAAATAGTGAAACTCTCAACTCTTTGAACCTGATGCTGTGTTGTTCAGTTGAATAGGATTAAACAAGTAGATTAACCCACCCTTGTCCAACTGTAAGGAAATTGCAATCTCAGGTTAAGGAGTTTAGCATTTTTCTTTGTATGGGAAAATGCAAGAGTCTGGGCTCACTGAAATCATTCCTTTGATATGCACCTCAGCTATCTGGGGCCTGTATCCTGTATTTTCACATCCTGAGTTTCCTCAAGGCTCACCATAGGGAGTGGCTGCAGTCTGATGGCTGCTAGATGGCAGGCATTCTTCCTTCCACAGGGCTCACCAGCTCATGTTGGAGGGCTACAATCACCGATGACTGTGGCAGGAAATATTCCATTTCTCAGATCCTCCTCTTGGTCTGGAATTCAACCAATATTTGGGAGACATTTCATGACCAAATTTTGTCCCACAGCACTGGGAGGCTCATCCAAGATCAGGTGAAAATTCTTGTTGATATGCCACTCCAGGTGCTAATTTCCAGATTAGGCCCTGATGATAATTAAAGATTCTCAGTATCCTCTGTCTTTCTAGTCTATTATGATCCAGGAAATGTTTTCCCTTATTGCTTCCTCCCATACTTAGAATCACCCTATTACAATTATTCTGTAAGAGTCATAAATGTGACCTATTTCCTCAAGATGTTGAGCTATCATCAATTGTGTTGGAGGCCTGGTTACATGCTGGGTACTCTAAGAGACAACAATCTTATAAAATACACAGTATATAAGTAATGCAGCTAGTAACATTGACAAAGTCATAGTGCAGTAGGGAGACACAAAACATAAACAATTTGGAAACAAAGAACAAATTAAAACAATACTTAGTATAACTAGTTGTAATCCAGTTACAGTAAACCATCAAGTCCACAGGAGAGCTAGCTGGAGAAGCCAAATTCTGGCAGGATCAGGTAGAGAGAAAAAGATAAATGTTTCACCTTTGTTTACAAGGGTATACTTTATCAACTTGTTGTAAGTCATAGCATAAGAGAAAAGGTTTTTCTGGAAAACAAAGATTAAGGCTAGTATATTTCCCAAAGTCATAAAGTTATAAATCGTATTCATCAGTTCACTCAGTCCCATGTAATTAATTCCTGTTGATCTGGATGAAGTAATCAGTTTTCCCATTAGTTTTGTCATTTGTTACCCAGTCTAATGGTATTATCTAAAGGCTATCAGAAACTTATATTTGTTTAAAAAATTCTTTTTATGAGCCTTCTTTTTTTAAAATTAATTAATTAGTTAATTTTTGGCTGCGTTGGGTCTTCGTTGCTGCGAGCGGGCTTTTTCTAGTTGCTGCGAGCGGGGGCTACTCTTCATTGCAGTGTGCGGGCTTCTCAGTGCAGTGGCTTCTCTTGTTGCAGAGCATGGGCTCTAGGTGTGTGGGCTTCAGTAGTTGTGGCATGCGGGCCCAGTAGTTGTGGCCCGCAGGCTCTAGAGTGCAGGCTCACTAGCTGTGGCACACAGGCTTAGTTGCTCCGCGGCATGTGGAATCTTCCCAGACCAGGGCTCAAATCTGTGTCCCCTGCATTGGCAGGCAGATTCTTAACCGCTGCACCACCGGGGAAGTCCCTATGAGCCTTCTTGAAGATGTGGCAGTTTTGCAAAGCATCACTTTAGCTGCCTATGAATGATAAAGGTCTTAAAAAGGCAAGATTAAAGATCTGATTACAATTCTTCTTGGCAAAGAAGCTTATCCAAGTTGTTGTGACATACAACACTTTAAGATAACAATTAAAACTATAAAATTATACCAGGATATATGCAAATTTCAGAAACTTTATATAATTTTTAGAATGTCTATATCAATAACATTTATTCATACTGTACAATCTGAGGAGGCTTATCATTCATTTGACAATGCTTTCCATGTAATTTAGCATACCAACCAATTCTAGTCAGTTTAATATATATATATTCCTCCCCCCGCCCCCCACCGGAGGTGCCTCAGGGTCACAGTTCCCTAGCCCCAAAAAAGGAAGATTCCCAACCAGTGCCCCATCAGTACAAAAGGGAAGAACCCCAACCAATGCCCCATTGGAGATGAAGCTGAATGAATGACCAAGGCTAGTTCAAAAGGGAAAATCCCAACCAACACTCTGCCACAGGCAAAACCTACACAATAGGGAAGGCTCTCAGGAGCCCTCTGAAGCATCCCAAAGCTAGCTGAAGTCAAAAGAACTTTAATTGGAATTTGATAGGAAAATCATCAAAAATATCAAAAAAATATTTTTTAAACATTTGGTCAGATAGAAAATTTAAGAACAAATACAGCTTAGTTAAAGGCAAGATAGTTCACACAATCTGTTATCAAAAGCAGCGTTCTAAGTAAACTTGTTCTCTTAGCAAAGAGGAACAAAATCTGGTCCTGCACCAGTCTACTTTTAATAACAAAATCTATTTACCCAATTAAGTTTAATCCAATCTCAGCCTGACCATGCATAAAACTCCTTTTTACTCAAAACATATATCCTACTTTCCTATTATATAGTGAAATGTTTCATTATTTTTAGTAGTTTTAATTACATATTTAAATTAGAATCTCCAACTCTTAAAAACCTTAATTTCTAGTGAAAACCAAGAGGCAAGTAATAGTTACCAAAATCTGGAGAGACTACTTCAGATAATTTTCAGAACATAATTATTCGTATAGAGTTTACCTAAAAGCTCTTATCTCGTTTACATTTACTTTAAAGTTTCATCATATCAAGTTATTTTCCTTGCAACAGATGTAATAAGGTCTTATTTGATTCCTATGCACAAAAAAGTATTATGCTTAATATTAATGACTCTGAAGACATGTCTATATTAATTAGATCAACAAGCTTAAGCCACCTTCAATACCAGATATCAGTTTAATGTTGAATATTTTCTAGATCACGTGAACCTAAAATTCATTCTGTCCAGTTTTATATTCCTGAGTATTTATATAAGCACTTAATTTTTTTTTTAAGTCAATTAGGTAGAGCTCTTTTACGAATTAATTTTGGTAATACTATACATCTACAACACACATAGACACATACAAACACACAAACAGAGAGACCTCATACTTCTCATTTCAAAATTTCAGCCCTGAGTCAGGTACAGCATGTAAAACCCATCAGTTTACAAAAGCGGTTGTATTAAAATTGGGTTTCTGGCAATGGAACAAATCAAGCTCACTTGTCTAGATGGCTAAATCTTTTTACTAATGTTTACGGAAAAGACACAGGATTTCTATTTATCCTTGACAAGTCAATTTCTAAATTACTTTACCCTCTTTTCAAAATTTGCATTTTAAAAAGATGGCAGAGGTAAAGGGTTCCTGAGAAGACCAGGTAGGACATTTGCATCTTAAAGATATAGGCAAGTTTCCCCTAGGATGACTTTGTTTCCCCTTTGTTTAATACTTACAAGCCTCTTAAGATAAATAGGGAAGGTTTGAGGAGTGGTAAAAGGATTAGTGGGTTTCGGATTACTTTTGGAGCCACACCTCTGGCCCTGTAAAGACTAGATTTGTAAAACAAGGACAGTTTTTTCTCTTTTTTTCAAAGAATTGGGTGGCTACCTCAGTGATATTGAAGGACTGACATACCCATTTACCTACGTTGGAACGTTTTACTTTTAGCTGCTGTGATTCTTCTGCAATAGGAATGCAGAAAAAAGGCATCTTTTAAGTCCAGGACTGAGAACCAGCCGTATTCTCCCAGAACAGTTGTGAGCAGAGTGTATTGATTAGGCACCACAGGGTTTAAGTCTTGGACTACTTGATTTATAGCCCTCAAATCTTGGACAAAGCGATACTCTGCTGAGTTTGGCCTTTTGACCAGTAGGATAGGGGTGTTATATGGGGACCTTCAAAGTTTAATCAGTCCTGATTTCAAAAACTTTTCCAAAATTGGCTGAATTCCCTTTTGGGACTCTTGTCTCAGAGGATATTGTTTTAGATTAGGTGTCCCAGCATTCCTTTTACAAAGGAGATCTCATCCCAAAAGGGGGATTGGACACTCTGGATGTTTCAGGGTGAGGTCCCCTAGTTGGCATTCTAGAGATTGTAAGAACGAACGGTTTTATACTTCTCCAGAAACTTCCTTGACCAGGATAGACTGAGATGTTTTCTGTGCCACCTTGGTGTTTACCACAGAATATGTGACACCCGTATCTATTAGAAAGTCAATCAACTTGTTCCTCACTGTCAAAGTTACCCAGGACTCCTGTGGGGAAATTAGAATCAGACGCCTCAAGCCCAAGGGACTCCCCTAGCCTCTTCATTCATTAACAGAGTGTTCCTCTCTTTTTAACATATGAGAGGGTCCTGTCCTCCTTCTATTCTTCTTTAGTCTAGGACAATCTTTTTTCCAGTGCCCTTCCTCCTTGCAGTAAGCACATTGTTCCTTCCCCAGTGTTGGCTTACCTTCCTTTAGGTTACTCCCCTTCTGGGAATTCAATGCTACTGCCAGAAAGGCTGCATTCCATTTTGCATCTTCTTGCTTCCGTCATTGTTTCCTGTTGTTGAATACTTTAAAAGCAACATCTACTAATTGAGAAGGGTTCATTCCAAATGCACCATCTAAATTCTATAATTTTCTTCTTATATCTGCAGTGCTTTGCCGGATGAAGGTCATATTTACCATCTTTATGTTCTCAGGGGCTTCAGGGTCTGTATCTGTGTACCGCCTATAAGCTTGATAAATCCTTTCTAGAAACTCTATCTTGGTAAATCCTTTCTAGAAACTGTAGAAATCCAAATGAGGATGGATCCTCATTTGGTTTTTGTTTTATCTCCTGAATTTTGTTTAAGCTCTTTTGTCTAGGTCCCCTCTTGGATTTTCTTTCAGACCACTGCACCATAAGGCGGCAGCCCTCTGATTCCTTTTCCTCCTGATGCAATAGCATAAAAGCTTCTACACATGGAATCTCATCTCTTTTCCCTGCTCTTTTGCAAAACACTTCTAATTGCAAGATCATATAACAATTGAGTGAGCCATTCAGGAGCCATCGCTCTTCTGATCCTAACATATATTGAGTCCACACCCTATTACAATAGTACATCATGTCTTTCTTAGTCCACCATCACAGCTATGTTTTGCCCATTTATCTAATATACGCCCCAAAGGGCTCTCCTTCAGGATAGATGGAGTATTTCCCATTTTTATAAGTTTGATAACACCAAAACACAAAAGACCCAAACAAATTCCAACACAAAAGCCCAAATAAATTCCAGCATCGATGCACACAAAACCAAAACCAAAACCAACGAACCGGTTCCCAAATCAGGTAGAGTCCAACAACAATTCCCCTCTCCAATAGGTACCCCGACCAAACAAATTGGCTTGTCCCATAAAGGAAAAGCCAAAATTGAGGGGGGAATATGTTCCTGGGGTGCACACCAGAGTGACTTACCCTCCAAAATCGAGTCCATCAACTAGCAGAAGTTTGTAGTTTTCTTGCTTCAACTGCCAAGCGCTGGGGCAGCAGGTGCTGCTTCAGGGAGTTTTGAAGGGAAGATCTTCAGGACAAATGGTCCCAGCAGCTGCTAGGGCCTTACCCTAAAATTCCCTGACCAGGACCGGCTAGCCACGAGCAGGAAGGCTCCTGGCTGGCTAAGCCAAATTTGTTACCGAGTCCAAGCTCACTCTGCTCACCACACAACAGGCCAATAAATCAGGAGATGAGGTGTTGAGGCAAGGAACAGTGACTTATTTGGAAAGCCAGGCGTCTGAGAAGATGGTGGACTAATGTCCTAGAGTACCATCTTACTGGGGTCTGGATGCCAGTTTATTTTATAGAACAGAGAGGGGGAGGATATGTGGAAGTAAAGTAAAAAGGCCATAAGTCTTGCAAAATATCTCCTGGTTTTGGTCAGCCTCGGGGAGGGGATGTCTTAATTTCTTCTTTTCTGCAGCTATTCACAAGTGGGTAGGGTCAGAATGTCTCCCTGTGAGTGGAACAAAGGCACTTTAGTAACATTCAGGCAGAGAGGCAGGATTACCCAAGGTAGGCCATTATGTATGCCAATAGCTATAGTCAACATCCTTTTAGTGATTATAGTAACAAAAAGCAACGGAGAGCAAAGGTTAAAGTAAAAGAAGCAGATCCAACATGGAGTCATACTTTACTCTTCCCTGGATCCCAACCATAATGTGGCCAGAGAAATTGGTAACATTTTTGTTTTGCATGCCAAAATGTTTAATGACAGAGAGATTTTGTTCCGTTTCCTGATGTGGGTGAAGTGTGGAGCCCGATGTTGATTTAGTCTCCAAGCAATGTATGTCCTAGTTCCCACATGAGAGTGAGCCCCCTGTCCAGAGATGAGAGACCCCACTTGTATAACCTGTCCTCCTAGGAGAGCAGCCCTAAGCTAGTTTAAACCTGACCAAGTTCTGTCTACACAGTAGATTTAGATCTCCCATATTCTGTCTACACCGAGTATGTTTAGACCTGACCATATCCTGTCTACACTGGGATATTTAGACCCAAGAGTGATCTGTCTACACTAAGTACATTTATACCTGGCTAAGTTCTGTCTGCACTGGAACATTGGAACATTTACTCTGAAGGTGTCCTGTCTACACTGAGTATATTTATTTATTTATTTATTTATTTATTTAATTTTATTTTATTTATTTATTTTATTTTTTGGTAAGAAGAGATGCTTTTACTTCCCTGCTTTGTCCTCTTTGGTAATTTTTTTTTTAAGTTTTGAATTTTATTTTATTTATTTTTTTATACAGCATGTTCTTATTAGTCATCAATTTTATACACATCAGTGTATACATGTCAATCCCAATCGTCCAATTCAGCACACCACCATCCCCACCCCACCGCAGTTTTCCCCCCTTGGTGTCCATATGTTTGTTCTCTACATCTGTGTCTCAACTTCTGCCCTGCAAACCGGCTCATCTGTACCATTTTTCTAGGTTCCACATACATGTGTTAATATACGATATTTGTTTTTCTCTTTCTGACTTACTTCACTCTGTATGACAGTCTCTAGAGCCATCCACGTCACAACAAATGACTCAATTTTGTTCCTTTTTATGGCTGAGTAATATTCCATTGTATATATGTACCACATCTTCTTTATCCATTCGTCTGTCGATGGGCATTTAGGTTGCTTCCATGACCTGGCTATTGTAAATAGTGCTGCAATGAACATTCGGGTGCATGTATCTTTTTGAATTATGGTTTTCTCTGGGTATATGCCCAGTAGTGGGATTGCTGGATCATATGGTAATTCTATTTTTGGTTTTTAAAGGAACCTCCATACTGTTCTCCATAGTGGCTGTATCAATTTACATTCCCACCAAAAGTGCAAGAGGGTACCCTTTTCTCCACACCCTCTCCAGCATTTGTCGATTGTAGCTTTTCTGATGATGCCCATTCTAACTGGTGTGAGGTGATACCTCACTGTAGTTTTGATTTGCATTTCTCTAACAATTAGTGATGTTGAGCAGCTTTTCATGTGCTTTCTTGGCCATCTGTATGTCTTCTTTGGAGAAATGTCTATTTAGGTCTTTTGCTCATTTTTGGATTGGGTTGTTTGTTTCTTTAATATTGAGCTGCATGAGCTGTTTATATATTTTGGAGATTAATCCTTTGCCCGTTGATTCGTTTGCAAATATTTTCTCCCATTCTGAGGGTTGTCTTTTCGTCTTGTTTATGGTTTCCTTTGCTGTGCAAAAGCTTTGAAGTTTCCTTAGGTCTCATTTGTTCATTTTTGTTTTTATTTCCATTACTCTAGGAGGTGCATCAAAAAAATCTTGCTGTGATTTATGTCAAAGAGTGTTCTTCCTATGTTTTCCTCTAAGAGTTTTATAGTGTTCAGTCTTACATTTAGGTCTTGAATCAATTTTGAGTTTATTTTTGTGTATGGTGTTAAGGACTGTTCTAATTTCATTCTTTTACTTGTAGCTGTCCAGTTTTCCCAGCACCACTTATTGAAGAGACTGTCTTTTCTCCATTTTATATTGTTGCCTCCTTTGTCATAGATTAGTTGACCATAGGTGTGTGGGTTTATCTCTGGGCTTTCTATCTTGTTCCATAGTTCTATGTTTCTGTTTTTGTGCCAGTACCATATTGTCTTGATTACTGTAGCTTTGTAGTATAGTCTGAAGTCAAGGAGTCTGATTCCTCCAGCTCCATTTTTTTCCCTCAAGACTGCTTTGGCTATTCGGGGTCTTTTGTGTCTCCATACAAATTTTAAGATTTTTTGTTCTAGTTCCGTAAAAAATGCCATTGGTAATTTGATAGGGATTGCATTGAATCTGTAGATTGCTTTGGGTAGTAGAGTCATTTTCACAATGTTGATTCTTCCAATCCAAGAACATGGCATATCTTTCCATCTGTTGGTATCATCTTTAATTTCTTTCATCAGTGTCTTATAGTTTTCTGCATACAGGTCTTTTGTCTCCCTAGGTAGGTTTATTCCTAGGTATTTTATTCTTTTTGTTGCAATGGTAAATGGGAGTGTTTCCTTAATTTCTCTTTCAGATTTTTCATCATTAGTGTATAGGAATGCAAGAGATTTCTGTGCATTAATTTTGTATCCTGCAACTTTACCAAATTCATTGATTCGCTCTAGTAGTTTTCTGCTGGTATTTTTAGGATTCTGTATGTATAGTATCATGTCATCTGCAAGCAGTGACAGTTTTACTTCTTCTTTTCCAATTTGGATTCCTTTTATTTCTTTTTCTTCTCTGATTGCCGTGGCTAGGACTTCCAAAACTATGTTGAATAATAGCAGTGAGAGTGGACATCCTTGTCTTGTTCCTGATCTTAGAGCAAATGCTTTCAGTTTTTCACCATTGAGAATGATGTTTGCTGTGGGTTTGTTGTATATGGCCTTTATTATGTTGAGGTAGGTTCCCTCTATGCCCACTTTCTGGAGAGTTTTTATCATAAATGGGTGTTGAATTTTGTCAAAAGCTTTTCTGCATCTATTGAGATGATCATATGGTTTTTATCCTTCAATTTGTTAATATGGTGTTAACATTGATTGATTTCCGTATATTGAAGAATCCTTGCATCCCTGGGATAAATCCCACTTGATCATGGTGTATGATCCTTTTAATGTGTTGTTGGATTCTGTTTGCTAGTATTTTGTTGAGGATTTTTGCATCTATATTCATCAGTGATATTGGTCTGTAATTTTCCTTTTTTGTAGTATCTTTGTCTGGTTTTGGGTTCAGGGTGATGTTGCCCTCATAGAATGAGTTTGGGAGTGTTCCTTCCTCTGCAATTTTTTGGAAGAGCTTGAGAAGGATGGGTGTTAGCTCTTCTCTAAATGTCTGATAGAATTCACCTGTGAAGCCATCTGGTCCTGGACTTTTGTTTGTTGGAAGATTTCTAATCACAGTTTCAATTTCATTACTTGTGATTTGTGTGTTCATATTTTCTATTTCTTCCTGGTTCAGTCTTGGAAGGTTATACCTTTCCAAGAATTTGTCCATTTCTTCCAGGTTGTCCATTTTATTGGCATAAAGTTGCTTGTAGTAGTCTCTTAGGATGCTTTGTATTTCTGCGGTGTCTGTTGTAACTTCTCCTTTTTCATTTCTAATTTTATTGATTTGAGTTCTCTCCCTCTTTTTCTTGATGAGTCTGGCTAATGGTTTATCAATTTTGTTTATCTTCTCAAAGAACCAGCTTTTAGTTTTATTGATCTTTGCTATTGTTTTCTTTGTTTCTATTTCATTTATTTCTGCTCTGATCTTTATGATTTCTTTCCTTCTGCTAACTTTGGGTTTTGTTTATTCTTCTTTCTCTAGTTCCTTTAGGTGTAACGTTTGATTGTTTATTTGAGATTTTTTTTGTTTCTTGAGGTAGGCTTTTATAGCTATAAACTTCCCTCTTAGAACTGCTTTTGCTGCGTCCCATAGGTTTTGGATCGTTGTGTTTTCATTGTCATTTGTCTCCAGGTATTTTCTGATTTCCCCTTTGATTTCTTCAGTGATCTCTTGGTTATTTAGTAACGTATTGTTTAGCCTCCATGTGTTTGTGTTTTTTACGTTGTTTTCCCTGTAATTCATTTCTAATCTCATAGCATTGTGGTCAGAAAAGATGCTTGATATGATTTCAATTTTCTTAAATTTACTGAGGCTTGATTTGTGACCCAAGATGTGATCTATCCTGGAGAATGTTCCGTGCGCACTTGAGAAGAAAGTGTAATCTGCTGTTTTTGGATGGAATGTCCTATAAATATCAACTAAATCTATCTGGTCTATTGTGTCATTTAAAGCTTCTGTTTCCTTATTTATTTTCATTTTGGATGATCTGTCCATTGGTGTAAGTGAGGTGTTAATGTCCCCCACTATTTTTGTGTTACTGTCAATTTCCTCTTTTATAGCTGTTAGCAGTTGCCTTATGTATTGAGGTGCTCCTATGTTGGGTGCATATATATTTATAATTGTTATATCTTCTTCTTGGATTGATCCCTTGATCATTATGTTGTGTCCTTCCTTGTCTCTTGTAACATTCTTTATTTTAAAGTCTACTTTATCTGATATGAGTATTGCTACTCCAGCTTTCTTTTGATTTCCATTTGCATGGAATATCTTTTTCCATCCCCTCACTTTCAGTCTGTATGTGTCCCTAAGTTTGAAGCGGGTCTCTTGTAGACAGCATATATATGGGTCTTGTTTTTGTATCCATTCAGCAAGCCTGTGTCTTTTGGTTGAAGCATTTAATCCATTCACGTTTAAGGTAATTATCGATATGTATGTTCCTATGACCATTTTCTTAATTGTTTTGGGTTTGTTTTTGTAGGTCCTTTTCTTCTCTTGTGTTTCCCACTTAGAGAAGTTCCTTTAGCATTTGTTGTAGAGCTGGTTTGGTGGTGCTGAATTCTCTTAGCTTTTGCTTGTCTGTAAAGCTTTTGACTTCTCCATCGAATCTGAATGAGATCCTTGCTGGGTAGAGTAATCTTGATTGTAGGTTCTTCCCTTTCATCATTTTAAGTATATCATGCCACTCCCTTCTGGCTTGTAGAGTTTCTGCTGAGAAATCAGCTGTTAACCTTATGGGAGTTCCCTTGTATGTTATTTGTCATTTTTCCCTTGCTGCTTTCAATAATTTTTCTTTGTCTTTAATTTTTGCCAATTTGATTACTATGTGTCTTGGCGTGTTTCTCCTTGGGTTTATCCTGTATGGGACTCGCTGCACTTCCTGGACTTGGGTGGCTATTTCCTTTCCCATGTTAGGGAAGTTTTCGACTATAATCTCTTCAAATATTTTCTCTGGTCCTTTCTCTCTCTCTTCTCCTTCTGGGACCCCTGTAATGCGAATGTTGTTGCATTTAATGTTGTCCCAGAGGTCTCTTAGGCTGTTTTCATTTCTTTTCATTCTTTTTTCTTTATTCTGTTCTGCAGCAGTGAATTCCACCATTCTGTCTTCCAGGTCACTTATCCGTTCTTCTGCCTCAGTTATTCTGCTATTGATTCCTTCTAGTGTAGTTTTCATTTCAGTTATTGTATTGTTCATCTCTGTTTGTTCTTTAATTCTTCCAGGGTTTTGTTAGACATTTCTTGCATCTTCTCGATCTTTGCCTCCATTCTTTTTCCAAGGTCCTGGATCATCTTCACTATCATTATTCTGAATTCTTTTTCTGGAGGGTTGCCTATCTCCACTTCATTGAGTTGTTTTTCTGGGGTTTTATCTTGTTCCTTCATCTGGTACATAGCCCTCTGCCTTTTCATCTTGTCTATCTTTCTGTGAATGTGGTTTTTGTTCCACAGGCTGCAGGATTGTAGTTCTTCTTGCTTCTGCTGTCTGCCCTCTGGCGGATGAGGCTATCTAACTATTTTATTTTTTAAATTTATTTATTTTATTCATTTATTTTTGGCTGTATTGGGTCTTCATTGCTGCGTGCAGGCTTTCTCTAGTTGCAGTGAATGGGGGCTACTCTTTGTTGCAGTGCATGGGCTTCTCATTGTGGTGGCTTCTCTTGTTGCGGAGCACGGGCTCTAGGTGCATGGGCTTCAGTAGTTGCAGCACGTGGGCTCAGTAGTTGTGGCTCATGGGCTTCTAGAGTGCAGGCTCAGTAGTTGTGGTGCATGGGCTTAGTTGCTCCGCAACATATGGGATCTTCCCGGACCAGGCTCGAACCTGTGTCCCCTACATTGGCAGGCAGATTCTTAAACACTGTGCCACCAGAGAAGCCCTACACTGAGTATATTTAGACCTAACAGTATTCTTTCACTCTGAGCACATTGATACTTGATGAAGTACTGTCTACACTGAGGACATTTAGACCTGAGCTTGTTCTGTCTATACTGGAACATTTAGACCAGAATATTTTCTGTCTATGCTGGGAAATTTAGACCTTACCATCTTTTTTACACCAAGTACATTTAGACCTGACAGTGTTCTGCATACACTAAGATGTGAGACCTAGGTAGAGACCCAGCCTTGCCTCAGTCCTGGGAGCTTCAGGGTGGATGTGGAGACCTGGGTAGAGACCTGGCCTGGTCTCAGCACTGGGAAGATCTGTGCTTGCATCCAAATGTCAGTGCTCAGATGTCTGGGGTCTGGAGCTGAGGTGTGCTTGTCTGGGTAACAGCCTCTGCTCTGAGTGTGGTTACCTGGCCCTTCCAGGGGATGCATGCTGAGGGTCAGTGCTGTGGTAGAGACCTCAGTTCTCATCCCTGTGAGGTTCACCTTCCCTAGGTCTCATGGAGATTCCTCAGGTGTGCTACCTGGTAATTATTCCAATTCACCAGCACGCACAGGGCGAGTAGGGAGGCAGGTTTACCTGGTGAATTGATTGCAGGGCACTTGGACCTGGGCTTAAGGCTGATGGGCAGCAGGTGAGGTTGTTTCTGCACTGTCCTTCCGGTCGACCATCCATCCCCACTCTCTGGGCCTGTCCTCCTTTTTCAGCCCCCCTGTCCCATGAGTTTTCTCATCACCTCAGTGAGAAAGGAAAGGGCTAAGCCTGCCAGAACCAAGGTTGTGTGTTCAACTTTAGCATGAAAGCGTTAAAAACAATTAAAATAACATAGAACCAAAGTGGAAACAGGAGGGGACTGACTTCTCTGGGCCAAGTGTGGGGAGAGAAGACGGACCCTACACGTCTTTCTAGAGTCCCAGGAGGTCCAGGAACCTGCCTTGTTCACACATATGGTCCCACTTAGCATAGCCATGGTGTCCTAAGGTAGATATGTGACCCCAGGTGTGGAGTCTGGGGAGGTGGGGGTCACCTGGTGAGTGTGACAGGTAACCCCAGGTTCAGGGTCTGGGGAGCTGAGGGTCACCCTGGAGACTGGACGTGTGACCCGAGGTGGGGAGTTTGAGGAGGTGGGGATCACCCTGGTGAGTGTGTACGTGTGATCCCAGGTGCAGTGTCTGGGGAGGTGGGGTCACCCTAGGGAGTATGGACAGGTGACCCCAGGTGGGGAGTGTGGGGATTGTGTGGGTCTCACGCCACCTGCACGGGTCAGGATCACGTGTACATCTGCTTTTTGGCTGCAGTGTGTCTTGTGCCCTCTGAGATTTCCAACATCTGAATTCAGGCTGTTGCCCTGATTAACCTGTGTTCCCTTTTCTTGTCTTAATCTTGTCACATTCATTTGAGGACAGGCACATTTGAGCGAGTTGCTGTTCTGTGTTCTGCTGAGTGACAAATAACCCTTGGTGGTATCATATTAATATCATAGCATATTGTATATCTAATCTGGGAGGGGGGTCACCACTACCTGGGTTCCCCTGGACAGAGCTCAGGTATCACAGACTAGCCCCCCTAAGAATGGTCCCTCACGTGCCATGGGATGGTACCATTATGGCCCCCAAGGTGAGGGATGGTGCTTGGGCCTCACACATTTGTGATAAAGGGGAGTCTAATTGGAATCCCAATTAATAAGACATCATTTAAAATTTTTATTTTATTTTAAGTGAAATAAAACATACATTGCATACACTTTACAATCATCACCATTTTAAGTGCACGTTTCTGAGGCATCAGATATAGTCACCTTCTCGTGGAGCCATCACACCATCCCTAGAACTTTTCATCTTGTAAAACCAAAATTCCACAACCACGAAAATCTCACTCCCATTCCCTCCCACTGTCCTGGCACTGCCGTCCACCTCGGTCCATGAGTTGTCGACTCCAGGGCCCCCATTTGAGTGGAATCCTGCAGTGTTTGCTGAGGGATCATTTTGGAAGAGCTGACTTTCAGTCTGAAGCTCTGCCTGTTTACATCTGAAGAATCTGCATTTAGGGAGAGGGTGTATGAGGAGGGGGGTGTATGAAGGACAGGGTGTCCGGGGTGCAGATGAGCCAGGACCTGACCAACTGCCTTTTGGGTCCTCTGGTCCCATCTCTTGGTCTGTGCCTCATCTGCATCATCACTCTCCCCGCTGGCACTCCTGGGGTGTTGTTGTCTGAGTGAGACTCCCCTGGTGCCCCTGCTCTCCTCCCCTCCTCCTGCTGGCTGGGGAGGGAACTGCTTGCTGTGTGGTCTCTACTCCTGTGGCAGGAAGGACCCTGCAGGGTGGACCCATAGACTGCGGGGTGTGGTCCCAAGAGCATGGGGCCCATGTTGGACACAGCCTCAGGGCTGTGACAAGAGCTCAGGCCACTTCATCACCAACACATAATGTTCCCAAGACTCCGCTCAGGAGGGCGTGACGGGTGGTCTGGGACCCCAGAGGCCCTGTTTCTGTCGTGGAGCTCAGAGAGCACGTCGCCCATGGGCTCCAAATTCACCCCTGCATCTCAGCCATCTCCTCCTGTTCTGTCTTTGAATGCAGGAAAACAACCTCTACTGATCATTGTCCACAACATACCGCCAGGTCCTGTCAATATTAGGATTCTTTAATTTAGGTGTCCTGGGATAGCAGCTGTTTTTTAGGCCTAAGAAGGAACAGCTCATGAGTGGAAAACATTTTCAGATGAAATTAACATTTGATGATTATCTCTATGCTACTCCCTTATTGACTTTTTTTTAAATTCCATTGATTTCTTTTTATATATTTATTATTTATTTTATTTGTTTATTTTTTTGGCTGCGTCAGGTCTTAGTTGCGGCACGTGGGATCTTCATTGAGGCATGCGCGATGTTTCATTGCAGCGTGCAGGCTCTTCGTTGCATGGCGCAGGCTATTCTCTAGTTGAGGCGTGCGAGCTCAGTAGTTGTGGCACGCAGGCTTAGTTGCCCCACAGCATGTGGGATCCAGTTCCCTGACCAGGGATCGAACCCACGTCCCCTGCACTGGAAGGTGGATTCTTTACCACTGGACCACCAGAGAAGTCCCTTATTGGCTTCTATTAGTTATAATTCTCCTGGTTTTAGATCTGATGTGGGGATTATAGAGGAGTCAACATTTAAATCTTCATAATCTGTGTATTCGTAGCTTCAGCATCATTACTGACCCATAGTTTTTATGGTTTGGGAAAAGTTATTGAATTCATGTATCATGCAAAGGATTCACAATGATGATAGGGCAATTAAGATTACAATGATGGCTGGCAAATTGTTCAACTTCTCTTTACCTGTGCATCTGTTTTACGCATATGAGTCAGTTTAGTTGTCAATATTAGTGAAATAATATAGAGGACTAGAAAACTTATTTTAAAAATGATTATTAATGTGTGATTATGAAAATGTAAAAGTTCTTCCATAATAGATGATGCTGCATCTTGAGAGCCTAGATGAAATGGATATGCCTTAGTGATACACAGGATTTTTGCCTATGATTTAACTTTGACAAAGTTATGTAATTTTTTACTATTATCTCATTTATTGAGAAAGAAATAATGATTATGGTGTTGGCTTGACAGCAGTTGAAAAGAATTCGATTCCTTCCTTATTTTAACTTTACATAGCAGTGTATGAACAGAGGTAAAATGACAGAGCTAGCATTAGACTGTAAATCTAAAGACAGAGATTGAGCCCTCTTTTTGCCAAACACTGTGGTGAATCAACAAATTGAATTGTAACTTCAAAGAAGCAGCTTCAGTTCTGCTGGTGCTTTTCCCACCTTTTTTTCCTTGATGGCAAAATTAGATTGAAGCCAGTTGACTAGAGTACATACCTATTAATGAAAATTTCTTGGGGTGGAAGAACATCAATCTAGTAAGGATTTAGCTTAATTAAAGTCTTTGATTGGCACTCAATTGATGTAGGATAGAGTCTTGCAATCCTTATTTTCAGGAATTAAGTAAATTATACTTGCTCAGGGCTTTGCAAGCTCTTAGTCTAAACTAAATTAAATTGGTCTAAACTAAACTAAACCTAAATTCCTAGTCCAGCACCGATAGAATGGGTGTTATGTGTAGTAATTGTGTGGGTATTATGATTGGTAATGATAGGAAGGTTATTTCTTTGTATGTTCAAATTGTTTTGTTTCTGTGTTGTTTAATGAAGGGAATATAGTTAGTGATGTGGAGTGTGTTAGCTGCAAGTAGAAATATATGCTGAGGATTGCTTTGATGGCTATTAGTGTTGGTAGAATGATGTTGTCATTTTTGTTATCTCTTGGATAATTATTCATTTGGGCAAAAACCCTGATAGCGATGGGCGATGTCCTAATGATACTATAATGGTGAGGAAAAGGATTGTGATGGGAGGTGTTTTATCTCATGTGTGTGATAATGATACTCTTGTAGTACATGATCTGGGCATAAATAAGAAGGTAGTGTTGTTATGATATAAATTAGTATGTTTAGGATTGTTATATTTGGAATATACATTATAATAGCTGTTATGCATCCTATATGGGCAATTGATGAGGAGGCTAATTTTTTCTAGGTGAGTATGGCTAAGTCGGCCTCAGCTTCCAATTATGATTCATAATATCACTATGATTAATAGTATGTTTAGGTTGATGGATGGTGACATGTGGTATAAAGCTGATAGGGGTGCAAGTTTGTCATGTTAATAGCATCAGGCCTGCTGTTCACGGAACGCCTTGTGTTACTTCAGGCACTCAGAAGTGAAATGGGGAAAGTCCTACCTTTGTGACAAGGGCAATTGTCAAGATGGTGGATGCTGCTGCATTAAAGATTTTTGTTATTCATTGTGTTCCTTGACCAGAGTATATTAGATTAATGATAATAGCCATTATAAGTAGTATCGATGTGGTGGATTGTTTTAGAAAACATTTGTTGAATGTTTCTATAGCTCATGAGTTAAATTTTTTTATTAGAAAGGGGATAATAGTAACCAGTGTGAGCTTGTTACTACAATTATGGTTCCTGAGATGATGGTCAGTAGAATGATAGTAAAAATAGGGTTTCTTAGTACAGGAAGGATATACAACAACATTTTGGGGGGTATGAGCCCGATAGCTTATTTAGCAGACCTTACTATTGCATGTGGTGTTATGTGGTAGCATGGAGAATGTAAAATTCTTAAGGGTAGTTTCAATTCCTATGATTCTAGGAATAAGAGCATTTAAACCTCTATTATTTACTCTATCATAGTGACTCTTTTCTCACACATATTACTTATGTTTGTGGTGAGATGCCTGATGTGATGACAGGTGATGAAACCTCTCATATATAATACATAGGGCTAATGTTAGTGGTAAAAATATTTTATAAGAGATGTAAGTCAGAAAGAGAAAGACAAATACCATATCATATCACTTATATGTGGAATCTAAATATGGTACAAATGAACCTATCTACAAAACAGAAACAGACTCACAGACATAGGCAACAGACTTCTGGCTGCCAAGGGGGAGCAGTATAGGGGAGGGAAGTACTGGGAGTTTGAGATCAGCAGATGTAAACTATTATATATAGAATGGATAAACAACAAGGTCCTACTGTATAGCACAGGGAAGTATATTCAATATCCTGTGATAAACCATAATGGAAAAGAATATAAAAAAAGTCTATATGTGTATAACTGAGTCACTTTGCTGTACAGCAGAGATTGGCACAGCATTGTGAATCAACTATATGTCAATATAAAATAAAATTTAAAAAAATAAGAGATGTATAAGTTGATCCTATCAAAATTGTGCATACGATGCTCGAATTCATAGAAAGGAGATTGTTAGGAGTGTTTTAATGATGACATTAGCTGTATATAATTCTGGTATGTAGGAAATGCGAAATGCTCCTAAAAATAAGATTGTTATGAAAATGTTTCTTATAATGATATTGACATATTCTGATAGGAAGAACAGGGCAAATGGCCCTGCTACATTTTCTACATTGAAGACAAATACAGGTTTCTCCTTCTGTTAAATCAAATGGGGCTCCATTGGATTTCTGCTAGAGATAGAGATAATCGATTTACGGATGGGGTCAGGAGGAAAATTAGTTACAGGTGTTCTTGTGTGCCAAATAAAGGTTGGCACTTGCCGCCTATCTCTACAAGGATTAACTCACAAGCTGCTGAGACCACTGACTTTCAACAACCCCTGAAAGGAGTTCAGGGCAGAGATCAGGAATGAGGCCCTCTGTGCTCTGGGGAAAACTGGCAGAACAGGCCTTCAGATAGTTAGATATTTTCAGGAGAAGATTTTATGAGCCCAATTCTTGCATCTCCTCATATCTAGAAAAGCACTAAAATCTGTCATGGTGACGTCTGCTTCATGAGACTAGCAGCAGCCTTCTGCAAAATCACGTATGTACTGACCTTCCTCCCTACCTCTTTGGAGCAGTTTTTCAGAGTTGTTTGTAATGCTGTCTCCTGGGCTATAGTCCTCATTTTGCTCCAAATAAAACTTAACTCACAACTCTCACGTTGTGCTTTTTTTTTTCAGTCGACATGTGTAATAATTGCTGTTGAAAGTGTAAATGATCCATTTATCAGTAGGACTGATGAGAATAACTGCTACTGTTACTTCATATGAAGTTTCCTGTGCTACTGCCCATAGAGCTCCAATTACTGCATATTTTGAATCTGAAGTTCATCCAGGTCAGAGGATGGAATAAATGGCTAGGCTTGATATGGCTAAAATAAGTAGTATGCCTAGTTTATATTAATTAGTGGATAAGGTATAGGAAGAGGAATTCATATTGTGAGAGCCAGGGTTAAGGCTAGCATTGGCACAATAATAAACATATAAATTGATGATGTTGATGGTCATAGTGGTCCCTTAATAAATAATTTGACTGCATCAGCAGTGGGCTATAATAATCCATAGGGGCTGATGATGTTTGGCCCTTTCTGGATTTGAATATAGCCTAGGATTTTCCATTCAGTTAATGTAAGGAATGCTATGGTGAGTAAAATTGGGTAATTAGTGAAAGAATGTTAATTATAAACATATTCTTAGGAAGAGGACATGAACCTCTGGGAATAAAGGTTTAAGTTTTATGCAATTGCTGGGCTCTGCAAATCCTAACAAACCCTGTCTACAGTAGGGTATGTATAAATTAATTGAATGTAGATTTTATCATCATTTAGTTTGAAGGCGCTTTTGTAAAGTGGGCCTTATTTCTCTCATCCTTTCATACTGAGACAAATATATAATAGATAGAAACCGACTGGGATTACTCCAGTCTGAACTCAGATCACATAGGACTTTAATCATTGTACAAACAGACCATTAATAGCAGTCACACCATTGGGATGTCCTGATCCAACATTGAGGTCATAAACCCTATTGTTGATATGAACTTTAGAAGAGGACTGAGCTGTTATCCCTAGGGTAACTCGTTCCATTGATCAATATTTTGAATCAATAAGTGGTAAAGCATTTTGACTAGTTGGTCTAAATTTTAATCACTCGGAGGTTGTTTTATTCTTTGAGGTCACCCAGCCAAAATTGTTAATCCATTAAAAGTGATGTTGGCAAAAAAAAAAAAAAAAAAAAAGTGATGTTAGCCCTTAAAGTTTATTGTTTATTTTTTGGATTAATTAATTAAAGCTTCATAGGGTCTCCTCATCTTATTTCCACTTCTTCACAGGAAGGTCCATTACACTGATTAAAAGAGACAGTAAATCCCTTGTGTGACCAGTCATACAAGTCCTTCTTTAGAGAACAAATGATTAGGCTGTGTTTCCACAGTTGGGATACCACAGCCATTAAAGAGATGTCACTGGGCAGGCAGTGCCTCTAATACCAGCAGTGCTAGAGGTAATGTTTTTGGTAAACAGGCAGGGTTTGTGATTGCCAAGTTCCTTCTACTTTCTAAAATCTTTCCTTAAATGCATACTTGTGTTGGGTTAACAGTGTTTGAATAGATTAAGTATTAGTTTAGGTTTATTGTTAACTATCAGTGGGCTATCTGTTCTGATATAAACTTATGCATGGAGAAATATTTCTTGTTACTCATATTAACAGTATTGCTTCTATTAATTAATAGATTAGTCCAGTCTTAAATTAGAAGTTGGTTTATTTACTATTGGTATTAAGATGAATGTGTTGTTGACCTTGAATGCTTTCTTAACTGGTGGCTGCTTTTAAGTCAACTATGGTGATATTTATGCATACTCTCTAGGGAAGGTTGTATCTTATATCTAAGAAGCTCTACCTTTTTATAATAACATTTAAAATTATGTTAAAAGTTATGTTTTTAAAGTAATATTTAAAGTTAAACTAAAATTCTTTTCTGGACCACCAGCTGTCACCAGGCTTGTTAGGCTTGTCACCTCTACTCATAAATCGTTTTCACTATTTTGCCATAAAGATGAGTTTGTTCTTGTAAACTGCTCATAAGTAGCTTGTCTGGTTTCAGGGTATTTAACTTAAGTTCTCTTTGTTAAAGTTTTCTAGTTAAATCATTATGCAAAAGGTAAAAGGGGTAAGTTTTTGCTACTTTTAATACTTCTTCTATCATTCCTTTATGGTACTTTATCTATAGCACCAGACTTAAATTTCTATATCCTATACTTTAGATGTTGAATGAATGTTTTATTTAATTTACTTAATGATAGTTGAACTTGGTGGGAAGTTTGGGCTACTTGTAGTACAAAGTGTTCATGCAGTATGAACTCTCTTGGGTGTGAACTAGGTACTTTTCTTTTCTTATTTATTTTTTTTATTTTGGCTGTGTTGGGTCTTCGTTGCTGTGCACGGACTTCAGTAGTTGTGGTGTGCGGGCTTCGGTAGTTGTGGCACTCGGGCTCAGTACTTGTGGCTCGCAGGCTCTAGAGCGCAGGCTCAGTAGTTGTGGCGCACAGGCTTAGTTGCTCCATGGCATGTGGGATCTTCCCAGGCCAGGGATCGAACCCGTGTCCCCTGCATTGGCAGGCGGACTCTTAACCACAGTGCCACCAGGGAAGTCCCTAGGTGCTTTTCTTTAAGCTACACTTTGGTTCATCCAAGCACACTTTCCAGTATGCTCACCTCCTTACAACTTATCTCCCCTTGTATGTCTGGAACTTATTGCTGGCATATGAAGTTATCAGTATTGGAGGGAGAGTGACAGTCAGTGTGTGTGTGTGCTTCATGGCCTGATTCAGTTAAGCACTCTATTCTTAATTTACTACTAAATCCTCCTTTGGTTTTATTTCATAAAAACTTTCATATAAATTATTTATATTCTTGAAGTAGAAAATGTAGCCCATTTCTTCCCATTCCATAAGTTACAACTTGACCTAACATTTTTATGTCTGATAATTATGCTTACTACTCTTCCTTTCTAGGGTTTCTTGAGGATGGTGGTGTATATGTTTGGTGAGGTTTATTGGGGTTTATCGATTATAGAACAGGCTACTCTAGCAGGGTATGAAGTACTACCAGGTCCTTTAAGGTTTAGGTTGATGCTAGTAAGTACTCTAGTGAATAATTTTGTTGTTATAATTATTTGAATTTAGGGCTAAGCATAGTGGGATAGCTAATCTCAGTTTGGATCTTAGCTGTCATATAATCAAAAATGTTAAGTCACTTTTGTAGCTTATTTTTATTTTAGCTAGGGCTTTTTAGCTTAGCTAGGACTTTATTTTGGGGTAATCTTTAACATGCTTTACGCTGTATTTCTATTAATATGGGTTAATCTTATGACCAAGGTGGCTGATATGAAATTTGCCAACCCTAATTAGTTAATATAACTTACTCAAACTTTCTTTTATGTCTTAATTTTTATCACTGCTATTTTCCATGGGGGCGAAATTAAGCAAGGCATTGTGAGCTACTTTTTAGTGTGCTTGATGCCTGCTCCTTTTAATCTTTTATGATTTACAGGGCATTGTCAATGGGACGCAGATACTTGCATGTGTAATTTTATAAGAAATTAATAGGCTGGGACCACACCTATGTGTTTATGGAGTTAATAAGTTCATCTAGGCATTTACAGTGCTTCACTTTAATTATTAAGCTACATTACAGGTTAAGCAGGACTTTGTACATATAAGATTTCTGTATTTAAGTGATATATTGGTATTTGGTTTAGTAGTTTGGGTTGTGTTGAAATTAGTATTGAAATATTTAATATTTTTTCTTATGCAGAGTATTAAAATGTACTTTATTATTTATTTTGTTTGAAGTAAATGGCAGATCTAGGGGGATGTCTTTCTATATAAGACTTCTATAGGTAATTGGTATTATGAGGAGGCTAGTTTGTAGTTATACTAACTTTGGGTTGGTGAGGTAAGGGCAATATGTTTGTTAGATGAGTTAGTTGACTCCTGTGTAGTTATATGCTTTGCCTTGTTTGGGAGGTTTGGCAGGGCAATAATGGCATACAAAATATGAGATTTAGTGGGAAGTAGGAGGGTTTAATTAAGGAAGCTATTTACCTGAAACGCATGTGCATATGTACATATATGTGTAATTGCTCTATGTACTGTGACCATTGACTCAATAACACATTATAGTTGCTTATGTTGGTAAATAATATTCAATTTAAGCTCAGTTACAAGTTGCTTGACTGTGTTAAGGCCTCTGATGGCCATAGCTGAGTCACAGCACCCCCCAAAATTTAAAAATACCAAATGCATGAAACCTGTTATGTGTTAACATGGGGTGGTTAGTCATTAGTCCATCAAGATGTCTTACTGAAGTAGAACGAGTAGGCAATTTTAGGTGAGATGGCCCTTAAGTAAGATGCAGATGCCAGATATAGTTCATTTACAAAAATCCCCATGGTTCATGGGCCCAGAACAAAGAGAGAGTCATGTTTGTGGGCGGGTTGATGATTTATTATGGCTTACTGATTAAGCTCTCATTATCAGTTATGATAAACATGTTGACTGGAAATGATTTGACTTTATGTGGTATATATGATTAATAAATGTATGTCCCATGTAATATTAATCACTTCAATTATCCCTATGAATACCCTTAGGGGCTGGAATCTAATATGGATTTAACTGTTTTAATGTGTTATGTAATATTAATAGACTGAGGTACATGCTTATATGCATGGGGTAGATAATTAATTCACAATTATACATATATGTACCATGTATGATAAAGCATATTATGTGTTTATATATGTGGGAGGGCACATAATGCACAAATACATAGTAATGTTAGTTTTTATGATGTCATTTTTAAATACTTATATATTACTTAAAGATAGTGTTTATGTCCCATAAGCAAATTGTTCAGGGCATAGTTTAAGTAAAACTTCAGCTTTGGGTCCTGATGGTGGAGCTGGAGCTTCTTCCTTGAGTCTTAGTGAAATATGTTCTCCTTTTCCGGTTTACAAAACCAGAGTAATAAATATACTACAAAGACTTCATTTTAGGAGGTTGTTTTCAATAATGCTTGTTAGTGGTATTAGAAGAAAGTATAGAATAGATGCTGGTTGTCCAATGATAATAAATGAATCATTAATGGGTTGTCCTCCAATTTATGTTAGTGTTAATAAGTCTGCTACTAGTACTCAGAATAAATATTGGCTAAGAGGTCAGAATGTTATACTCTGTTGTTTTGATGTATGAAGTATTTGGACAATTGCTAAAATTAGAATTGAGAAGATTAAGGCTAGTACACCTATTTTTTTGTGAATGGATCATAGAATTGTGTATGCAAATAAGAAATATTATTCTGGTTTGATGTGGGGGGAGTGTTGGAGGGGTTAGCTGGAGTATAATTCTCTGGGTCCGCTAGAAGTTCAGGTGAAAATACTACTAGTATTAGTAAGATTAGAAATAGGAACAAGGCACCCAAGATATCTTTAATTTTGCAGTATGGATGAAATATGATTTTGTCCATATTGGATGAGATCCCTGTTGGATTATTAGAGCCTGTTTCATGAAGGACTAATAGGTGAACAGCTGTTAAAGTTGCAATAAAAAATGGGAGGATAAAGTGGAAAGTGAAGAATCAGGTAAGGGTGGATTTATCAACTGAGAATCCTTTTCAGATTCATTTGACTAGGCTAGGGCCAATGTAAGGAATTGCCGAAATGACTGTTGGTCCTCAAAAGGTATTTAGCCTCATGATAAGATGTAATAACCTATGCTGTGGCTATCACTGTAAATAGTAGGATGATTCCAATGTCTCATGTTTCTAAGAAGGGTGCAAGATCCATAATACAGGCCTTCACCCTACATGAACAAATAAGCAAATTAAGAATATGGAAGCTCCACTTGCATGTAGGTATTGGATAATTCATCTGTAGTTTACATCTTGGTAGATATGCATTACAGGTGAGAAAATGGTTATTGTATCTGATGTATAATGTATTGCTAGGAATAAATCTGTTAATATTTGTAAAATTAAACAAATACCAAGCAGGGAATAGAAACTTCACTATGATGAGATATTTCATAGGACTGGTAGATCAATAAACTTGTCGTTAGCAATTTTGATTAATGCGAGGGATTTTTGAATGTTGATCATTAGTGTTCTTATAGTTGAAATACAGTGAGGATTTTTCACGTCATTGGCCATGGTTACATTCCATGTAAGAATAATGATGACATACACTGTATTTAACTACTATTTTTCTAGTTACTTGTATGGGCTTTTCTTTAAAACCTTCACAAATTTATTGTGAGCTTGTGTTAATTGTGAGTGTTAGAACTGGTTGTGGTATTGTAATGAATTTTGGTGGCTCATTTTTGGGCCTAATGGTTTTAAACATGTATTTAGGGTAAGCGTTAATAGTTTGGGGTTATACAACAGCTATGGCTACTGAGCAGTATCCTGAGATTTGAGTGTCTAATAAAGCCGTCTTAGGTACATTTTTCATGTTATGATGGAAACGCAAATTAGAACACAATGCGATATATATTCGTATACACTAAATGGTTATAATCAAGAACAAACAAATAAACGTGTTGGCAACAATGTAGCAAAACTGGAACCCTTACACATTGCTTATGGAAATGTAAAAGTTCAGACCATATGTTTGGCATTTCCTCAAAGAGATAAAAATACAATTACCATTTGATTCAACAACTCCACTCCTAGATACAGGCCTCCAAAGAATTGAAAACAGGTGTTCAAACAAAAAGTGGTACACGAATATTCATAGCAACAGTGTTCACAATAGCCCAAAGGTAAAAACAATTCAAATGCCCATCAGTGGATGAATGGATAAGCAAAACAGGGTAGATCCATAAACTTCCATATTATTCTGCCATATAAGAAATAAAGTAAAATGGTGTAGCCACTGTGGAAGACATTATGGCAGTTTCTCAAAATCTTAAACATAGAATTAACAAATGATCTGTCAATTCCACTTCAGGGTATATACCAAAAATGTTTGAAAGCAGGATCTGAAACAGATATTTATACACCCATATTCATAGCAACATTATTCACAATGGCCAAAATGTGGAAGTAACCCAAATGTCCACGGATGGATGAATCCATAAAAAGAATGTGGTATATACACAAAGGAATATTATTCGGCCTTATAAATGAAAGAAATTCTGACACATGCTACAACATGGATGAGCCTTGAAGTCATTATGCCAAGTGAAATAACCTTGTCATAAAAGGTAAACGTTATATGATTCCACTTATAAGACGTATTCAGAGAAGTGAAATTCAGAGACAGAAAGTAGAATGTGGTTGTCAGAGGTTGAGAAGCGTTTGTGTTTAATGGATGCAATTTCACTTCGTAAAAATGAAAAAGTACTGGAGATGGATGCTGAGGATATTTATAAACTCCCGACTCTTTCTCTTCCCTGGAACACTCTTTCATTTTCACCTGAGTTGCAATTCTTCTTTTTTTTTAAAAAAATATTTATTTATTTATTTATTTGTCTGCACTGGGTCTTAGTTGTGGCATGTGGGATCTTCATTGCCGAGTGTGGGATCTTCATTGAGACATGCAGGATCTTTAGTTGCGGCATGCATGCGGGATCTAGTTCTCTGGCCAGGGATCGACCCTGGGGCCCCTGCACTGGGAGCGTGGAGTCTTAACCACTGGACCACCAGGGAAATCCCTGAATTGCAATTCTTAAGACCTCGAATAAACTCTTCTTATTTGCAGCCTTCTGCATTGTTTTTTGGTCCACACTTCATATAGGCTTCTTGGCCCCGAATTCCTTATCTCAGGGGATAAGGGTGTCTCTTTACCACCCTTACGGGAGTGCACCTTTCATAAGGGAGATGTATTTTCTGCTCTCAGGGGGATAGAGAGGAAGGTCAGCCATTTCTTAAATAACTTTAATTCAAAATAATCACTATGCCATTGTGGCATATTTTGGAGTGGGCCAAGCTGAGTTTCAACAGTACACATAGGTTGGATATATTTTCTTGCATTGTCATTGGGGCACATTTAGCTCTCACGTGTACATTTTTAATACCATTCTCTAATAAAAGGAACCAGGGCTCTTTGAAGAAATGGCTGATGCTAGGACTGAGACAGTAAATATATAAGCCAGGATAATCTTGAAAGTAAGGAGGTTCCAAAAATAAAAAATAAAAAACCCACAAGATGGAATTATGTCAAAGGAAAACAGGAGCCAATGGAAAGAGCTCTCAATAGTCAAATCAAGAATGAACTGGGGTGTATGTATCTTTTCAAATTAGTGGATTTTGGGGATTTTTTTTTATATTGGAGTATAGCCAATTAACAGTGTTGTGATAGTTTCAGGTGCACAGCAAAGTGACTCAGCCATACATATACATGTATCCATTCTCCCCCAAACTCCCCTCCCATCCAGGCTGCCACATAACATTGAGCAGAGGTCCTGTGCTACACAGTAGGTCCTTGTTGGTTATCCATTTAAAATATGGCAGTGGGTACATGTCGATCCCAAACTGCCTAACTATCCCTTCCCCCTGGTAACCATAAGTTCGTTCTCTAAGTCTGTAAGTCTGTTTTGTAAATAAGTTCATTGTATCATTTTTTTAGATTCCGAATATAAGTGATATCATATGATATTTGTCTTTCTCTGACTTACTTCACTTAGTATGGTAATCTCTAAGTCCATTCATATTGCTGCAAATGACATTATTTCATTCTTTTTTATGGTTGAGTAGTATTCCATTGTGTATATATATATATATATGTATATACCACATCTTCTTTATCCATTCATCTGCTGATGGACACTTAGGTTGTTTCCATGTCTTGGCTATTGTAAATAGTAGTGCTATGAAGACTGGGGTGCATGTATCTTTTTGAATTAGACTTTTCATCTTTTCCAGCTATATGCCCAGGAATGGGATTGCTGGATCATATGGTAGTTCTATTTTTAGTTTTTTAAGGAACCTCCATGCTGTTCTCCATAGTGGCTGTACAAATTTACATTCCCACCAACAGTGTAGGAAGGTTCTCCTTTCTCCACACCCTCTCCAGCATTTATTATTGTAGACTTTTTGATGAAGCCCATTCTGACTGGTGTGAGGTAATATCTCATTGTGGTTTTGACTTGCATTTCTCTAATAATTAGTGATGTTGAGCATCTTTTCATGTGCTTATTGCCCATCTGTATGTCTTCTTTGGTGAAATGTCTATTTAGGTCTTCTATTTAGGCCCATTTTTTGATTGGGTTGTTTTTTGATATTGATCTGTATGAGCTGTTTGTATATTTTGGAAATTAAGCCCTTGTTGGTCGAATTGTTTGCAAATATTTTCTCCCATTCCACAGATTGTCTTTTTGTTTTGTTTATGGTTTCCTTTGCTGTACAAAACTTATAAGTTTGATTAGGTCCCATTTGTTTATTTTTGCTTTTATTTCTTTTGCCTTGGGAGACTGACCTAAGAAAATATTGCTACAATTTATGTCAGAGAATGTTTTTCCTATGTTCTCTTCTAGGAGTTTTATGGTGTCATGTCTTATATTTAAGTCTTTAAGCCACCTTGAGTTTATTTTTGTGTGTGGTGTGAGGGAGTGTTCTAACTTCATTGATTTACATGCAGCTGTCCAGCTTTCCCAGCACCACTTGCTGAAGAGACTGTCTCTTCTCCATTGTATATTCTTGTCTCCTCTGTCAAAGATTAATTGACCACAGGTGTGTGGGTTTATTTCTGGGCTCTCTATTCTGTTCCATTGATCCATATATCTGTTTTTGTGCCAATACCACACTCTTTTGATTACTGTAGCATTGTAGTATTGTCTGAAGTCTGCGAGAGTTATGCCTCTTGTTTTGTTCTTTTTCCTCAGGATTGCTCTGGCAATTCTAGGTCTTTTGTGGTTCCATATAAATTTTAAGATTATTTGTTCTAGTTCTGTGAAAAATGTCAGGGGTAATTTGATAGGGATCACATTAAATCTGTAGATTGCTTTGGGTAGTATGACCATTTTAACAGTATTAACCCTTCCAATCCAAGAGCATGGGATATGTTTCCATTTCTTTGAATCACCTTCAACTTCCTTTATCAATGTTTTATAGCTCTTGGTGTATAAGTCTTTCACCTCCTTGGTCAGGTTTATTCCTATGTATTTTTTAAATGCGATTTTTAAAAGAGATTGTTGTTTTTACTTTCTCTTTCTGATATTTCACTGTTAGTGTAGAGAAATGGAACAGATTTCTGTATGTTTATCTTGTATCCTGCTACCTTGTTGAATTCGTTTATCAGTAGTAATAGTTTTTGTGTGGCATCTTTAGTGTTTTCTATATAAAGTATCATGTCATCTGCATATAATGACAATTTTACCTCTTCCCTCCCAATTTAGATATCTTTTACTTCTTTTTCTTGTCTGATTGCTGTGGCTAGGACTTCCAATACTATGTTGAATAGAATTGGTGACAGTGGGCTTCCTTGTCTTGTTCCAGATTTTAGCAGGAAGGCTTTCAGCTTTTCATTGTTGAGTATTATGTTGGCTGTGGGTTTGTCATAAATAGCTTTTATTATGCTGAGATATGTTCCCTCTATACCCACTTTGGTGAGAGGTTTTTTTTTTTTATCATGAAAAAATGTTGAATTTTATCGAATGCTTTTTCTGCATCTATTGAGATGATCATGTGTCTTTGATGATCATCTTTTTGTCTTTCCTTTTGTTGATGTTGTGTATCACATTAATTGATTTGCATATGTTGAACCATCCTTGTGACCCTGGGATGAATCCAACTTGATCATGGTGTATGATCCTTTTTATGTGTTGCTGGATTCAGTTTGCTATTTTGTTGAGGATTTTTGCATCTATATTCACCAAAGATGTTTGCCTGTAATTTTATTCCTTGGTAGTGTCTTTGTCTGGTTTTGCTATCAGGGTGATGGTGGCTTCATAGAATAACTTTGGAAATGTTCCCTCCTCTTCAATCTTTTGGAAGAGTTTGAGAAGGATGGGCATAAGTTCTTCTATGTATGCTTGATAGAATTCCCCAGTGAAGCTATCCAGTCCTGGACTTTTGTTTGCAGGGAGCTTTAAAATTACAGATTCTCTTTTACTTCTAGTGATCAGTCTGTTCAAATTATCTATTTCTTCTTGATTCAGTTTTGGTGAGCTGTATGTTTCTAGAAGCTTGTCCATTTCTTCTAGGTTGTTCAATTTGTTGGCATATAATTGTTCATAGTATTGTTATAATTTTTTGTATTTCTGCAGTATTGGCTGTTATTTCTCCTCTTTCATTTCTTATTTTGTTTATTTGGGCCCTCTCTCTTTTCTTCTTGGTGAGCCTGGCTAGAGGTTTGTTGATTTTTTTTATCCTTCCAAAATATGAAATCTTGGTTTTATTGATTTTTTTTCTATTTTTTATTTCTATTTATTTCCTCTCTGATCTTTATTTCCTTCCTCTGATGGAAGGAAATAATAGTTTTGTTTGTTCTTCTTTTTCTAATTCTTTTTGGTGGTAGGTTAAGTTGTTTATTTGATATTTTTCTTGTTTTTTTGAGGAAGGCCTGTATTGCTATGAACTTCCCTCTTAGGATTGCTTTTCCTGCATCCCATAGATTTTTGTACAGTCGTGTTTTCATTGTCATTTGTCTCAGAGTAAGTATTTTTAAATTTCTGCCTTGATTCCATCATTGACCCATTGGTTTTTTAGTAGCATGTTATTTAGCCTCCACGTAATCTTTTTTTTTTTTTTCCTCATTTTTTTTGTGGCTGATTTCTAGTTTCATGCTGTTTTGGTCAGAAAAGATGCTTGAAATAATTTCTACCCTCTTATATTTGTTGAGGCTTGTTTTGTGTCCTCGTATGTGGTCTATCCTAAAGAATGTTCCATGTGTGCTTTTTTTTTTTAACATCTTTATTGGAGTATAATTGCTTTACAATGGTGTGTTAGTTTCTGCTTTATAACAAAGTGAATCAGTTATACATATACATATGTTCCCATATCTCTTCCCTCTTGCGTCCCAAGTGTGCTTTTAAAGAATGTGTATTCTGGTTTTTTGGATGTAATGCCCTGAAGATATAAATTAAGTCTAACTGTTCTAGTTTGTCATTAGGATCTCTGTTGCCTTATTGATTTTCTGTCTGGAAGATCTGTCCATCGATGTCAGTGGGGTGTTAAAGTCTCCTACTATTATTGTATTCCCATCAATTTCTCCCTTTATGTTTGTTGATATTTGTTTTATGTATTTAGGTGCTCCTATATTGGGTGCATATATGTTAATGAGTGTAATACCCTGTTTTGTATTGATCCTTTTATAATTATGTAGTGTCCTTCTTTATCTTCCTTTATGGCCTTTGTTTTAAAGTCTATTTGTCTGATATGAGTGTTGCTACCCCTGCTTTCTTGTCATTTCTATTTGCATGAAATATCTTTTTCCATCCCCTCACTTTCAATCTATATGTGTCCTTCACTCTAAAATGGGTCTCTTGTAGGCAGCATATTGTAGGTTCTTGTTTTATTATCCAGTCTACCACTCTATGTCTTTTGATCAGAGCACTTAGTCCATTGACATTTAAGGTAATTATTGATAGATATGTATTTACTGCCATTTTAAACCTTGTTTCCTGTTGATTCCATATTTCTTCTTTGTTCCTTTCTTTTTATTTTTGTTTTTCCTTTTGTGGTTTGATTAGTTTACTTTTGTATTATGCTTGAGTTCCCTTCTTTTTGTTTTTTGTGAATCTATTGTATGTTTTTGATTTGTGGTTACCCTGGTTTTCAAGTATGTTAGCCCATTACTATATCTACTTACTTGAGACTGGTAGTCATATAAGCTCACACTATTAAAAAAAAATCTACATTTTCTCACTCCCCTCCCCCACATTTTATCATTTTGATGTCCTATTTTACATCTTCATGTTTATCCTTTTGCTATTCACTGTAGTTAAAACTGCTTTCACAAAATTTTTTTCATTTTTTAAAAAATCTATATACCTGCTTATATAAGTGATCTACAATCCTTTTATACATTTGCTTTTTCTACTGTGATTTTCCCTTTCCTACAGATTCTTGCTTCATTTCTATTTAGAGATGAAAATAAATATTTCAATATTTCTTTTAGGATAGGTTTAGTATTGCTGTATTCTTTTAGTTTTTGCTTGTCTGAGAAATTCTTTCTCTTCTATTCTAAATGATAATCTTGGTGGGTAAAGTATCCTAGGTTGCAGGTTTTTCCCCTTCAGGACTTTGAATTCATCTTGCCACTCCCTTCTGGCCTGCAAAGTTTCTGTAGAGGAATCAGGTGATAGCTTTATGGGGGTTCCCTTGTAACTAACACTTTGTTTTTCTCTTGCTGCCTTTAGAATCCTGATATGCCTTGGTTTAGGTCTGTTTGGGTTCATCTTGTTTGGGACCCTCTGTGTTTCCTGTACCTGGATATGTTTCCTTCTTTAGGTTTGGGAACTTTTTAGCCATAATTTATTCAAGTACATTTTTGATCCCCTTTTCTCTTTCTTCTCCTTTGGGGATCCCTATTGGCATGCTTTATATTATCCTATAAGTCTCATATGTTGCTTTTGTTTTTTTTTCATTTGTCTTTCTGTCTGCTGTTCTGATCAGATGATTTCCATTATTCTATCTTTCAGATCACTTATTTGTTCTGTATTATTTACCTTGCTATTTATTGCCTTTAGCTCAGTTTTCATCTTGGCAATTGAGTTGTCTAGTTTTGATTGACTTCTCTTAAGTTTTTAGTTCCTTGTTACAGTGATCTGTATTTCTATTGATAGCCTTTCTTAATTCCTTCAGCATTTTTATTACCTACTTTTTGCACTCAGGGTCTGGTAGACTGGAGAGGTCTGTTTCATTGTTTGTTCTTTCAGGGGATTTCTCTTGTTCTTTTAATTGGCAGTGGTTCCTCTGCTTCTTCATTTTACTTATATTTCTCTGACTCTATGAATTTAGGAGAAACAGTTATCTACTGTTGTCTTGAAGGCCTGTTTTTATGTGGGAGTATCCCTGTGTAGCCTGCACGAGTCTAATATTTTTGGTGCAAGGGCTGTTTTTGGTATGGATGCCTGCCATGTCTTTCCTCAGGATGTGTTGGTCATTATCCCCTTGATAGGGGGCATGGTAAGTGTTGTGGTGACCAGAGTCTGCACTGGATGTTAGACAGGGTCTCCTGTTTGCTCCATGGTTGTCACAGCCCTTTTGGGGGCAGGGTCTGCTCTCTAGTTTTTGGAGTAGAAGTCCCCAGATCCAGTTTTAAGCTGAGGTGTGAGGTAGGTGGAATTGGAGTGCTCCTGCTGGGAAAGGAGCCACTGTGTGTTCCTCTCCAAGAGCTGTCCTCCAAGACTTGTACTCTGTGATGTTGCCTGTCACCCATTGTGTGTGCTCACAAAGTACACTGTTGTTGGCACTACCCTTGGGTCCACCTCTGCTGTGGGAGCACTTGGGAATCAGCTCAGATTTCAGCCCTGCCTCTGTGTGTGTGCACCCATAAAGCCTGCTGCTGGTGGTGCTGGACCCACCTTAGCTACGGGAGCACCGGTAATCACCTTGGATGTCCCCCAGGTGCTGCGCTCACAAAACTGCCAGAATGAATCCGCCAAAGTTGCACACCCACTGGGAGTCAGCTCAGAGTTCAGCCCTCTTGCCCCCAGTGCTTGCATGCTCCCAGAACTCATAGCAGTGGAGCTAGGCCATTGTGAGCAAGCTAAGAATGAGGCTGCTATGACGGGGCCACACCCCTCCCTTCAGGCGGGCATTGATAATGGGGCTCTTATTGTGGACCTGGACTCCATCCTGCTCACACCACCAGTTGTGGCTCAGACCACACTCCAGGTCCTTTGGGCTGTCTCTGCAGAGCCAAACTGAGTCCTGGCCCTGGGTCTCTCCACTGAAGCCTGGATTTCAGCACCCAGCCAATGCATACACTGGCAGGTACACGTCTCAGGCTGGGGTGTGCAGTGAGGTGGCCAGGTGGCCTTCTGTGCAGGTCTCTCTCTGTCCTGCCTGCTGCAAGCAGGCTGCTGCACTCTCCTCTGAGCCTCTGAAGCTCTCTATCTGTCCCAGCTGATCTCCCAGCCAGTGAAGGGGGTTCCCAGGATGAGGGCACCTTTCCCCTTTCAGAGTTCCCTCCCTGGGGCATAGGTTCTGTCCTGATTCCTTTTTTTTTTTTTTCCCTTTCGTCCTATCCAGTTATGTGGTGATCTTGCAGCTCTGGTTGTATGATATCATCTGCCAGTGTTCCGTAGGTATTCTGTGAGAATTATTCCACATGTAAATGTATTTTTTATACATTTGTGGGAGGAGGTGACCTCCATGTCCTTCTATTCCATCTTGATCTCCTGTCTGCTCTCAATTGCTTTGCTCCATTATCTACATTGTAGGCTTCGTCCCACCCACTCTGTTCTATATATAGACTATCCCTTTAGGGATAGCTTTAAAGCCTTCTATCTCTTGCCTCTCTCCCTGGGTGGAATATCTAAGGCACTTCTCTGGAGCTAGGGACAGGAACCCACTTCCCTCAAAGTGATACCTGTGCTTTCTGACAGGGTGCTGAGCTGGAGTGGCAGCCTGTTTGCCTTGGCACAGAATCTGTACTCTACAATTGACCTGTGGTGAGGGAGATTGGGGCCCCAGTATTTTCATCATGCTGCACCTGAGGTGGAGCCTCTGCCCTATGAAGGGGTACTAGGTGGAGGAAGGGAGCATTGATTCTTGGCTGCACTGACCTAGGATTGAGCCTCTGTAATGTGGAGCTGGGGACATAAGAAGGGCTGGCAGCCTGACACTCCTGGGGAGATTCCATATCTCTTGACTGGAGCTGGAAGAGGAGGGATACCTATCTTCTAGCCTCACTGCATCAAGCTGAGTTTGGAGGGAAGAGAGGGAGTGGGTCAGGGTTAAAGTGCCACAGAATCTCACTGTTCTTACCAAGATGTAGCAGACTTTCCTGATTTTTTTTCATGTGCTGACTGCCCTTAAGTCAATTTCCAGGACTGCAATGGTTGTTTTTTTTTCTTTATAGTTTTCACCAGCTTTGCTTGTTTTACTGGTGTGTGGGTCAAAGTTGATCTTTGTGTGCTCAGTTTATTTACTTCAAAAGCCACATGGAGCCATCAGAGAAACCGTGGCTTTCAGAAATGTTATCGCTAATCAGAAACCCAGTGTTCATTTTCCTCAGGATTGTTGTGTATGTTTTACCTGTAGCAAATATTTGCAGACCATAAAGCAAATAATAAAATTAAAATTAATGCCTCTACATTGTAACCTTTAACATGCATTTATCTGTGTTTTATCTATTTATGCACAATGATGAACATCTGAACTGCCCCTAACCCTGACCCCTGATTCTGACCCTCACCCTGACCCCTACCCCTACTCCTGACAACTACCCCTGACCCCTGATTCTGACCCTTACCCTGACCCCTATGGAGTCCTTAACCTGATCATAAACATGAACACTGGAAAATACTTGTAATTTTCTAATGGCACACATTTTTAGGATTGTAGTTATGCAGTAATATATAATTGATAAAGGTATACTTTTGATTTCTCATGTCTCACTGTATCTCCAGTTACAATTCTTTACTAGGGTTAGTTTCTAAGCAAAAATCTGAAGTACAAACCAACCTCTAGTATTTATTTTTGTCCCCCATATTATGGGGCTGCAGTCAGAGGTAGCCCGAAACCTATCCCCCAACATTAATCCCTATACCCTGACCCCTGATGAATTGACACATAATCTCCTTTATCCCTGCATACTCTTTGCTCTGAAATCTACTTCATCTGATATTACAATAGCCATTCCAATTTTCTTGATTGGTGTCAGCATGTATATTGTTCCATGTTTTTACTTTAACCCATTAATATTTAAAGTGAGTTTCTTATAGGCATTTAGAGTTGACTCTTCCTTTTTTAAAATTCATTTTGACATTTAACAATGTATTTAGCTGGTATGCTTCATTTGGATAGTTTGTATTGCTATGTCTTCAAGGTCAATAATCTTTTCTTCTGAAACGTCTATGCTGTCACTAATTCTATCCAGTGTATTTTTTATCTCAGAAAACCTAGTCTTCATCTCTAAAAATTCAATGGGCCTTTTCAAATTCCATATCTTTACTTACCTTTTGGAACATATGAAATATAATATTAACAACTTCTTATGTCTTTGGTAATTCTAACATCTGTATCAGTTCCACATTTATTTTAATTGAATGGTTTTTCCCTTATTATTGGTCATATTTTCCTGCTTCTTTGTGTGACTGGTAATTTTTTATTTGCTGCCCTGCCCAACACTCTTTTACCTTGTTTATATTCCCACAAATATATCCTTAAGCTTTGTTCTAGGACAGTTACTTGGAAACAGCTTCTAAGGTCTGGATTTTAAGATTTATTATCCTGGGTGAGACTGTTAAGTCTACGCCAGTGGTTCTTAACCAAGGTTGATTTTGCTCCCCACCCCAACTTTGCAGGAACATTTGGGACATTCTTAGTTGTCACAGTTGGAGAGAGGGTGCTCCTGGCATCCAGTGGGTTGAGGTCAGGGATGCTGCTAAACATCCCACAATGCACAGGACAGTCTCAAAGAACATCTGGCCCCAAAGGCCAACAGTGCCAAGATTGAGAAACCCTGGTCTATGCAAGACCCTTCTGAGTACTCTACCCAATACCCTGTGACTCATGAGGTTTTCCTGTCTATCTCCTGTCTGTAGGGTTATTCCTAGCCCTGTGTGGGTGTAGGATAGTCTTCCTTCTAGTCTTTGGGTGGTTCTTTCCCTGCCATTGGGTAGTTTCCTCAGATCTCTAGAGTCCTCTCTCTGCAACTGTCTCATTTTTAGTACCATGCCCTGCCCTGCAAACATCTCTGGATATCTGTCATGTGTCAACTCAGGGAATCTTCCAGGCTCTTCCTGGGTTCCTTCTCACTCCATTGTAGCCTGGATACTCTCTCAACATAATAAGCTGGGGCAATAATTGGGTTCACCTCTTTGAAATATCACTGCCCTTCATTGCCTGGAGTCCAGTGTCTTAAAAACAGTTGTTTCAAATATTTTGTCCTTTACTGGGTTATTTCAGGTGGGAGGGTAAATACAGTCACTGTTACTCCATCTTGGCCAGAATTGAAGTCTGTAAGGGGTATTACTGAATTTAATGTTCTCTCTCTGTTCATGAGACTTTTAAACTTTCCTTTATGCTGGTCCAAATTGGAATGCAAATAAAAAACAAGTAAATCAGGGTGTCAACCTGTGCATATGAATTTTCTTTCACAGTTATTCTTTTTGGAAGAGATGTAACAAGTCACAATATATTTTGAATTTAGACGTTTTGTTTTAATAAACAACATGAATCCAAAATAATTTTGTACAATGTACCTTGACCAAAAGAATGCTTTAACTTCCCAAATGGTCTTTCTCCATAAGATGAAGCAGTTGATCTTAAAAATGAATATAGGAAGAACTTGACTGTGCTAGACTGGCACCACTGTTCTTGCTAGAAGCTGGGAATTTCATTAAAACTCCTTTCCCTATATGCTTTTAGAATTGTTTTGCCAGTGAAATGAACTCACGTTAAGACTTGGAAAGCAGAAGGAAAGTGGAGGCCAATACTCTTAGAAGGTCAGGGCAGTCAGACATGAAGATGCTAAGGTGCCTGACATACCCCAGCTTTTTCTCAATCTCCTCCACTCTGCATCCAGCTCATCCTCTTGACTACTGGCCCTGCTGACCAACTGGGGACACAATTGGGTACTTGGCATCAGGTTTACTGAGCCTGTGGCTTCTTTTCCACAGAACTCTTGTCACACACCTATTTTGGCAAACAGACATGTAGAGATTCTCAGGTTTTCCAACAAGCTCCAACCTGTTCAACAGCACTAGCACTTTAAGTGGAAATGCTTAGGACTGTTCCTCTGATCCCCTGGCACCTCCCTTCCAGACTTTCTCTTCCTACTTTGTCATACACCTGTATAAGCTTGAAGACAGTATTAAACCCCTTGTTTCTGTAATACTTGTCTTGGCTCTGTTTTACTCATTGAATTCAAACTGAATCATAGGTTCACCACCACCACCACCACTCTACCCCATTTATTATTTTTTAAAAGATGGAGTAGTCAGAAACAGATCTGCTTCTAATGTAAAACACTGTAGGAGGGTCTAGGGCTGCTATTTCTGTTGTTATATCAATTTCATTAAGATATCCAGGGAAGCAACCCAATTTCTTTGTCTATCTTGAGACCGGGAAAGCAGAGTTAAGCAAGGAAAAATCATTATCTGATGGAAGCCATGTCCATCTATTCTGAAGGAAACTTAGGGACTGTGACACTATTTGACCTTGTGGCCAAGGGTTCGAAGTAAAGAGAAATAATTAGCTTGTACCACTTCTTTCTTTGTTCATAACAACCAAATAGCCTTTTTTTCCCCCCTCTAACTGTCTGGTTAGGGAATGCACACTTCAGTTGAAACCTGGAGGAGGCCTGGGGAGAGTTAAATGGGCTGTTTTTGAGTTGCTCTAGCATGTACAAAAACAAATTCTACCATTCTTGACTTCAGTTACCTAGGTTCAAAGGCCCAAAGTGACAGATTATTGTTTCGTTGTGGCCCAGTTTTTGTACATTTGATCTTTGCCACTCTATTTCTTTTTTTCTTTACCTAAATCTGTTTTGCTCCAACAAATTATTCTCTCTCACCCTCAAATGCCTTCCTTTGAGCCATCTATTTCAGAACCAGTCAGAGTTGTGTTGAATTGGATTACAATCCCTGGGGTTCTTTTCCTGTTCTGTCTCAACCATGGTCTCAGGATGATGGCTGTAGAAGCTGTGTGGTCATTTCATGATCTTTCATTGGTTTTGGTATGACCTACATACTTTTTTAACTTCTTTTGTGTCTTTTGGTTTTGAAGAAATTTTATACACCTGAGACAGTGCTATAGCTCTTTACTGTAAGGCTTCAGGTCACACTTTTAAATGTATTTTCAGCGTAAGTAAAGTACTTTTGTTCTGTAAACTATGGCAAAATGTCATCAGAAGGGGCTTCCCTGGTGGCGCAGTGGTTGGGAGTCTGCCTGCCAGTGCAGGGGACACGGGTTCGGGCCCTGGTCTGGGAAGATCCCACATGCCGCGGAGCAACTAGGCCCGTGAGCCACAATTACTGAGCTTGCACGTCTGGAGCCTGTGCTCCGCAAGGGGAGAGGCCGCGATAGTGAGAGGCCCGTGCACCGCGATGAAGAGTGGCCCCCGCTTGCCGCAATTGGAGAAAGCCCTCGCACAGAAACGAAGACCCAACACAGCCATAAATAAATAAATAAAAATAAAATTTAAAGAAAAAAGAAAGCTCAAAAAAAAATGACATCGGAAGAAATTAGATTACAGGAAGAAATTCTAAAACAAGTAACTCATTGTATTACTCTTAAATTTTATTAATGCCTTCAGTTTGTGCATCATTTAAAACAAGGTATGTGCTTTAAAAAGCATTCTTATACATAAATAGATCAAGGGATGGTTAAGTAATTTATCCCTAAAACATGCACATCATTTTTATTCAGGTGTGTATAAGAAAGGGAAATAAGCTTTAAGTCTTTTTCTTTGGATTAAAGACATTTGGAAATTATTATTAAGGAATGCCAAATGTTTTCATGGAACAAATGTGTTTTCCAATAGGAAATGCTGATGTAATTAAAAGGCATTAGTGTTGATAAAGAGGACTGAAAAAACATTTGCACTATACATGATCACCAGGAAAAGAGTTCCAGGGGGTTGAAAATATGTCAAATAAACGAATCAGCATGAATTGAAAGGTATAGATGGAAGAACAGGTAGCAGGTGCCAGATTATGTGACACACAAATATTCAAGGCACATGATTAGGCTAAACAGGTGACTAGGTTTTACAGACCAATTTGTTCTTTCATTGGGAAAATAGTCAAATGTAATATAATTTCCATTTACTGGCATTTATTGATAAATAAATGCAATTAGATCTAGGGCAGCAAATGCTGTCCTTTCAGATACACACCAAAAGTACACACTAGCTAACAGATGCCAGAGTAGCCAAAGCAGTATGATTACACTCCAGTTTTTTTCACACTGCAGTTACATGGATGTTAGCTAAAATGTCTTGTACTGTTTCTATGTATCATACTGTCTACTCTCAAGTTTCCCAAAAGAATTCTTCAAAACTAGGCAGATTAAAGAACTTATTAACCACAAAGGATGCTCAAACTACTATTCAACACCAGTCAAACCCAAACCCTGGAGTTGATTGCTGACTATATTCAGTTTGGGCTTTTCCACTGTGGTTCTCTTCTTTTTCTTTGGTGAGCCAGAGGAATGTGTCTCCCCACTCCCTCCACTACCCATTCTATTATCTATACAATTGCCCTAAATATCCACCAAAGAAAAAGGAATATGTAAAAAACCACAACCTTCAACAATATTTAAACCACCGTCTTCTCAAATCAACTGCAATGGGGAAACAGAGGATATCAAGCTCTGCGAGTTTTGTGAATGATCAAAACTTTCTTCCTAAAAGTTAATAATAGGCAGACAAGGATAATTCTGTTGCTTCTAACAGGCTAGCAAAACGTTCCCCATCTGACTGAGATAAAATGTTTAATACTTTACCTGCTTGGGCTCCTAGAAATACCAACAATTAATTACAATTCCCCAAATAACAACAATTTTCCATGTATTTTATTTTCAAGCACTTAAAACCCTTCAAAATCAAAAGACATTAAGACAAGATGTTAGCAATACTATCTGTCTCTTGAACTTTTGTGTGCACAAAGGTCATCCATAATTTCAGTAGACAGCTCATAAGACAGGTGGTTTCTACCTTGGTGATAGCTTTGTGCAGTTATAAACAAAAATGTATCTATAAGTAGATGACACTAGTTAACAAACCAAAGAAACAAAATGCCTTTTTAAGGCTACTGCTGCAATAAATGGTTCAGTCTGAAGTGCACTGGAATAAATTGGTTGATAGGACAAAGATAAATCTGGAGGCATAGAAGAATATTTTAAAAAAAGAGAGAAAGAAGGGGGTTGAAGAGACTGGCAGACACCATCTGTCAGTATTAAAAGGCTTGAATCACACGGATTGCTTTTAACTCCTTGTTCTCTCGTATCCTTGGTTAATGATAACTTTTTTATTTCTTCACACAGCTTGGCCATGTAAATCCACCACAGAGTGGTGACACAATAATATAGATGAATACCTGGGGGGGGGGCAGAGAAGGCAATTTTATTTTCTTGAATCTATCATAGGCTCCTAAATAATATATAAAGACTGATGAACAAATATTGGTTCCATTAGAGTAGGAGTTGTGTAATAATACAATACACTAATCAAGTATTTTCAAAGACAGAAGTGGAATTAAAATGATCTTTTTTGATATAATTCACATCCACTTGAATTCCACTGTTTTCTTTTCTGTTAAGGAAAGCAGTGGGGTCGTTTCTCTTCACTGGGAAGTACGCAGAATGGAACTATATAAGCAACTCTACTGATAACATCATTGTCATAAAGATCACAAATTAGCATGATTCCCTTAAGTATGATTTTATAATTAAGTACATTTTTAGGTTTTGCACATGGATTAATTTTTCATTATTAGGATGATTAAAAATATTAAAAAGCATGAGTAGACTCTACATCTATATCACCTATGAGCAAAAATGTTGCCATGAACCTTTCAGTGGATAACAGTGATAATTATAATTACCCAATTATAAGTAACACAGCAAAAATACTAGTCCTAATAAAGATGTACTAGCGTTTTAGGACTCAAAAACAGGATACACTGTATGATTCTGTTACGTGAAGTCCTAGAAGAGGCAAAACTAGTCCACAGCAAAAGAAATCAGAACAATGGTAGCCCCTCAGCTGGGGGTGGGGGTTGACTGGGAAAGGACATGAACCGTCTTTCTGGGGATGAAAACACTCTGTATCTTGGTGAAAGTATGGGTTACACAAATGTGTGAATCTGTCATTGAACTGTATGCTTAAGATATGTGCATTTTCCTGTAAGTATCTCCATTTTAAAAAGCTTTAAAAATTGAAAAAAACAAACAAAAAAGAGGTATTAGCTTTTTAATTATGGTATTATAATTTTAAATTATGATATTCTGCATGGCATATGCTTGCTCAGATTACTACATTCCAAAAATAGATTCATTGTAAAATTTAGGTTCACTGCATTAAATCAGTCATTTTGTTCTGATTTAAATTACAACTTTCTAAAATCTTTAAGTGACTGATTTCATTACTCACACACTTAGAAAAAAATACATTATGAATTACATGCTCCCTACCTAAAGTCAGCAAGGTGTTTTTCCTTACTTCTCTACAAATGTTGGGGGTAGGGGTTATAGAAAATTCTGGTTATTAATAAATAGGCTAAACTACTCATCATATTCACATAAACACAGATATTCCAATTTGATAGAAAGTTGACTATTTGCCACAGCTAAAATATAAGGATTTTTAAAGCTGAAGTACAATATGTTAGGTGACAACACCTTTTGGTAAAGAGTTGGCAAGTTGGCAAAGTACTCTGCATGTAATAAGTAATCAATAAATATAATCTGAATTTAATAATAATCTACCTTTATAAATCAATCTAAATTCCTAGACCAAAGAAGGAGGAAGAAGCTAAGCTGAGAAGCCAAGAATGTGCCACCTGAGGATCCTGAACAAGGGGACAATCAAGGCACAATTTCCAGTATAACATTAATAAAGCTATAGCTGCCCTTCTTTGTTAGGCAGGTCCAGCTGTCTAAGGTGGAAGACCTTCAATAGGGGTCAATGAGAAGTGGAGCTGAGTCAGAGATATCTGCTAGGAGTTAACTTTGGGCATCTGTAAATGAAAAGAGGATGAGGAGGAAATGCTGCTTTGCCCAGACACAAACTACCCCCAAAGCAAAGCATCCCTCCCCCACTCCTTAGAGCAGCAGCTCTCGAGCTTTTGGTTCAGGACTTCTTTACACTCTTAAAAATTAGTGAGGACTCCAAAGACCTCTTGTTTAGAGGTGGGTTATAACTATCAACACTTACCATATTAGAAATAAAATTTTAAAAATATACCCATTATATATAAACATAACTAACTACATTTCTGTGAGGTCAGTTTTGTGTGTCAACTTGGGGAGGCTACAGTGCACTGGTATCCAATCAAACACTAATCTAGGTGTTGCTGTATTTTGTAGATGTGATTAAAGCTCATAAATCATTTGACTTTAAGTAAGGCAGATTATCCTACATAATCTGAATGAGCCTGATCCAATCAGTTAAAAGGCCTTAAGAGTGGAGCCAAGGTTTCCTTGAAGAAGATATTCTGCCTGTATATACAGCTTTGCTCCTGCCCCTCAGGTCCAGCCAGCCCTTCCTGACAGCCTGCTCTGTGGATTTTGGACTTGCCTAGCCAGCTCTTGCCATTGCATAAACTAATTCCCTGTGATATATCTCTGAATATATATCCAGACAAATTCAAGCAGAGAGTATATTTGTTAACAAGTACAAGTTCCATGAAAAAAAAATGTTAAAATAAGAATAATAAGAGTTCTTAGAAATTCAAAGCATGGCTTTAAAAAAATAAACATTTAAAAATTAATTTTTAAAAAGAAGAACTGGATAGCAGAATGAACAGAGCTGGAAGAGTTAGCTGAATGATTCACCCAGAATGTGATGCAAAAAAGGAGTTTAAACATATTAAAAAGGTTACCAGACATGCAGGATAGTTCAAAGAGGTCCAATATCTTTTTATATTGGGGTTCCAAAAGGAGGACAGCATATAGACTACTTTTTTTTTTAAGTTTTTTTGATGTGGACTATTTTTAAAGTCTTTATTGAATTTGTTACAGTATTGCTTCCGTTTTGTGTTTTGGTTTTTTGGCCACCAGGCATGTGGGATCTTAGCTCCCCAACCAGGGATCGAACCTGCACCCGCTGCATTGGAAGGCGAAGTCTTAACCACTGGACTGCCAGGGAAGTCCCTAGACTACTTTATATTTATAGACAAGGGTAAGTAAGTAAGTATTAGGAAACTGAATTCACCATGCATTAAAAGAATACTACATAATGACCTCTTAGTACTTATCCCAGAAATGAAAGAATAATTATTAGTGCTTTAATTAATGTCATTCAATATATTAATATTAAATGTAGTTATATTATCAATTCATTGGGTAGAGAGAAATATCATTTCTTAAAGTGAAATGCCTATTCCTGATAAAAAAACTTTTAGCACTCTAGAAATAAAAGGTTCTTTAACTTCACAATAAAAGTAACAAGAATTCATAGTAAATATCACTCATAAATATTAGAAGCATTCCAATTAAAACCAGGAACTAAATAAAGATTCCTACTGATACCACAATTATTCAGCACTGCTTGTAAATGAAATATGTGTGTGTGTGTGTATAAATAAATGATGAGGTTAAGATTATTAACAGACAGTATCATAATTTACCTATAGCAGGAGTCAACAAACTACAGCCATTGCCTGTGAGCTAAGAATGGTTTTTATATTTTTCAAGTTGTTTAAAAAAAGAATATGTGACAAAGACTGTATGTGACCTGCAAGGCCTAAAATATTTACTATTTGGACCTCACAGAAAGTTTGCTGACTCCTGATCTACAGCACACAGAAGAATCAACTGACAAACTATTACAACTAATAAAAATTATGCAATTATGCAAAATTTATGTTGCCAGAAACAAAACAGATGAATTAGAAAAGAGAAAACAGAAACAAAGAAATAGAAAACAGAATTAACTAGAAAACAGAAATATAATTAGAAAATATTCACTCAATTAGAAAATGTAAGTTTAAAAGAATCCCATTTCAGCAGTGAGAAAACCATTAAATAATCAGGAATATCTGGAATGCCTTAAACGACTACTTACATATAAGAATTCTCAGTAGGGAAATGGGGTTTAAGTAGAGATGCTATGTCACAGTAACTTCATAGGAAAGCTAATCCCTGGTCATGTGTTTCACCATTAAAAGTTATATGTAGCTCATTTCAGAGTGCTAATCATTTTTTTTTCAGAGTGCTAATCACTGAGAAAGAATTCCAGCACCTAATTTCTTAGAGATTGAAAAATAAAATCATATATTAAAAGGACAAAAACTTACGACTGATATGATGATGATGATGATTGTGAGCTTGAGATTCTTCATACACATGGCTCGGGCAAGATTTCTGCTGGTTGTTTTGAAGGTGACAGACTAGAAAAAAAAAAGCATGAATTGTTTGATCCCTGGCATTGACTACATGATTGATTTGCAATAATACCTGCAAAACTTTTACTTTCATTAAATTCTGTTTCAATGTTTTTTACCCCTTCCCTCTCTTCACAGGTAGAGACTGGCCATTCATAATCACTAGTTCTGCAAAGCAGGACTCTGCCACATATATGGTAAGCAGTATGAGCCCACTGGAAAGGATTCCCTCCTTTTTCTTCTCCACCACAGCAATGCATGTGATGTTGAGCACTAGAAGTAGTTCTTCGTGATAGCAGAAAAGCCTTTTTGTCTTCATGCTTCCAATAAGAAAGCATGAGCTAGTTGGCTGCAAACACATTTGCCTATTCTGCCCAGTATAATCCTGGCATTGTGAACCATAAGAACCTGTTCAATTTCCATAGGAAGATATGTATTTACTTGTATGAGGGCCCAAACCCAAAGAACTTCACTCCTTCAGTTATCCATTTTCTGTTGCAGCATCAATTTCTCAATATCTACTGAACCATTCCCACCAGGACACAAGCAGTTTAAAACAAACAAACAAACAAACAAAAATCCCTAATAGCCCAGCAATTCCACTCCTAGGTATATACCCAACAGGGATATATGCATAAGTTCATCTAAAGACATATACAAAAATGTTTCTAACTGCACTATTTGTCTAATCTCAAGACTGGAAACAACCCAAATGCCTACTAAGTGTACTGTATCCTAAAGAATTTAACCTTGCCCAAAAAAGGATCTGACCTTTGCTCTCAGCTCCTGGGAGGTAACCTTTTCTTGCCTGGGGACCATGGGCTAGCCAAATAGTAACAATGTGATTTAGTGCAGGGACTAGTCACTCTAGAAAGCCCAACTATATGATTTAGGATAGGGGCTCTGGGTCTCTAGAGGAGCTAGAGACTGGAGACTGAGATTAAGCAAGTAGGCAATCAGTCAATCATGCTTATGTAATGAAACCACAATAAAAACTGAAAAATGAAATAACAAGGTCCTACTGTATAGCACAGGGAACTATGTTCAGTATCCTATAATAAGCCATAAAGGAAAAGAATGTGAAAAAGAATACATATATATATATAACTAAATCACTTTACTGTACACCAGAAACTAATGCAACATTGTAAATCAACTATACTTCAATAAAAACAACAACAACAACAAAACTGAACAATGAAGCTTGGGCAAGCTTCCTTGTTGTACAATGCTCTGTGTATTTTGTGAAATAAAATTCATATTTCATGGCAAGACAAGAAAAATTTAAACATAAAAATTTTTCTCTGCCCTTTGGCCTCCTCTCTTCCCACAATGTGCACTGTGTATCTGCATTATGCATTGACCAAACCTTCCCCATCAGCAAAAACTCCTGCTCAACCATAAAGACCAACATTCTCCCAGCACCAACAAGACAACTTAAAGATAACATTCCTTCTTAATCTTGTAAGGGGTCACAGTGACACTTAGATCTGGATTGTGTAAGTGTCAATAATATGTCATTTAATGTCCAGCCCTCTGTCTCAAAAGCCTTATAGAACTGTGACTTGACTTCTAACGGGCGGAACAGTTCTCTGAGCTTTCCGAGATGCTCTTCCCTGGTTATAATTCTCAAATTTGGCTCAAATAAAATTTTCCATTTCTTTCTTAGATGGACTGATTAATTCTTTGTTGACAATGTCATCACACATCTATGCTGGGAGAGTAATGAGTCCATGGGGAGAGAACAACAGAAACTGGGGGTTTGTTACCTCCCCAACTCCACCCAATATGCTGCTTCTTTTGGCTGAGCTTAATCTGTAAACTTTGCCTGTAAAAAACCATAACTATAATAGCTTTCATAGAGTTCTGTGAGTCCCTCTAGTGAGTTATCAAACCTGAGGATGGTTTGGGGAACGAACCAACTTGCAGCTGGTGTCAGAATTGAGGGAGGCTTGGGGACTGTGCCCTCTAAACTGTACACAGTTGGTGAACTTCTCAGTTGCCCAAACTCTTTTCAATTACTCACAAACTAAGTCACAATAAAGACTCCAAGAAGGAGGAAGATAATATGAATAAGAAAAAGCAGTGAGCAATGAAACTAATAAACCTAAATACAGTTATGTGATTCAACAGGTTGGGGTGAAGATTTCTCCACAATCCTCAGGTCAGTATTTGAACACTGATATATCACCTGTTTAAAACCAGTTGAACTATAAAGAACAATTGTTACACCTTACTAAAGCTTCCCTTGGGGATGGGTGGGGGTGGGTGTAAGTAGAAAAGAACAAAAAGATATAAAAACCCCTGTGAGAATGACAAGGGCAAGCTGACCAGCCTGATGGCCTCTCCACTCCATGTAGATGGTTTCACTAGCAGCTGATGATGCACTAAAAATGGGCAAAGGACTTGAATAATGTCTCCCAAGAAGATACACCAATTGTCAATAAGCAAATGGAAAGATGATCAACATCATTAGTCCTTAGGGAAATGAAAATCAAAACCACAATGACATACCACTTCATACCCACCAGGATGGCTATAAGAAAAATATGGAAAATAACAAGTGCTGGTGAAGATGTGGAAAAACTGGTATCCTTGCACATGTTGGGAATGTAAAATGGTGTGGCAGTTATGAAAAAATGTTTGGTAGTCCCTCAAAAAGCTAAACATAGGATTACCATATGACCCAGCAATTGCACTCCTAGGTAAATACCCAAAGGAACTAAAAGCAGGGACTTGAATGGATACTTGTATGCCAATGTTCATAGCAGCATTATTCACAAGCGCTCAAAGATGGAAATAACTCAGCGGTCCATCAACAGATGAATGGATAAATAAAATGTGGTATATCCATATAATGGAATATTATTCAGCCATAAAAAGAAATGAAGTCCTGACACATGCTACAACATGGATGAAACTTGAAAATATGATGCTAAGTGAAATAAGCCAGACACAAAAGGACAAATAATTGTAGGATTCCAATTACAGGTCTCTAGAATAGGCAAATTCATAGAGACAAAAAGTAGATAAGAGGTTACCAGGGGCTGGGGGGAGTGGAAATGGGAACTTATTGGTTAACAGTTACAGAATTTGTTTGGCATAATGACAAAGTTTTGGACATAGATAGTGATGATGGCTGCACAACACTGTGAATGTAATTAATGTCACTGAATTATACACTAAAATGGTTAAAATGGCAAATTTATTATATGTATATATTTCACCACAATTAAAAATTATAATGTAATATGCCAAAACCCATTGAACTGTGCACTTTAAATGGGTTAACTGTATGGTCTGTGATTTATTGATCAATAAATAAATAATTAAATAAGGCTGTTAGAAAAACCAAGAGGTGATAAAATGAAACAATTTTTAAAATATTTGAATAAACAAAATAAAAAAGAGGAACAAAGAGGACAGAGCAAATAAAAACCAAAGAGCAACATAGCTTACTTAAACTCAACTCTATCAATATTTATATTACATGTAAGTGGAATAAACATTTCAATTATAAATATACTTTATATATTAAGCAATGTAGAGGAAAGCATGCAAATGTTAAGGAGACAGACGAAAGACATAAAAAAGATCAAAATCAAACTTGTAGACATGAAAAATATACAAAATGGCAGTAACAGATTACAAACTGCAGAATAAAAAGATAAGTAAACTTGAAGACACTGTAATAGAAACTATCCTAAATGAAACACAGAAAGAAAAAAGACTGAAAAAAACGAACAGAGCATCAGTGAGTTGTGGTACAACTTCAAGTGCTTTAATGTACACATAATTGGAGTCCTAGAAGGAAAGGACAGAAAAATATTTGAAGAAATAACAGCTGGCTGTTTTCATAATTTGATAAAAACTACAAACCCACAGCTCAACAAACCCAGAGCCGAAGAAACATGAAGAAAACTATACCAAAGTATATTATAATCAAATTTCTTAAAACCAATGATAGAAAAATCTTATAAGCACCCAGAGAAAAAAAAGACACATTATATATGTAAAAACAACAGTGGAATTTTTGCCAGAAACAATATAAAAGACAGTGATGAAACATCTTTCAAATATTGAAAGAAAAAAAATAATACAGAATTCTATTCTGTGAAAATATCTTTAAAAAAAGGAAGTGAAATAAAGACTTTTCAGATATACAAATACTGAAAGAATTCATTACTAGCAGACCTACACTACAAGAAATGTTAAAAGACATCCTACAGGCAGAAAGAAAATGTCACCAGATGGAAATCTAGATCTACACAAAAGAATGAAGAGAGTTACGAGAAATATTAACTACATGGATAAATAGAAAAGATGTTTTTATTATTATTTAAATCTCTTTTGAAGGTTATATGTGTAAATAAAAGTATGACAAAAATAGCACCAAGGCCAGGTAAAAATTGGAGGTATACTATTATAAGGTTCTCATACTATTTGTGAAGTGGGATAATACCACTTGGAGGTAGACTATGATAAGTTAAAGACTTATACTATAAACCTTAAAGCAATCACAAAATAACAAAACAGAATAAAAATGGAATTTAAGACGTACTCATTAATGGACCAGAAGGCAGAAAAAAAGAGTGAAGGGAACAAAGAACAGATGGTAAAAAAAAAGGAAACAAATAGCAAAACGGTAGATTTAAAACCTTCCCACAAAGAAAACTCCAGGCTGAGACTGCTTCACTGGTGAATCCTTCCAAACAGCAAAGGAGCAAATAATGCCAATACTACCTAAACTCTTTTGGAGGATAGAGAAGGAGAGGTAACACTTCCCAACCTGTTTGATGGGGCCAGTATATCCCTGATACCAAAGCCCAAAAAGAAAAATAAATTATAGACTAACATCCCTCATGAACACAGATACAAAATTCCTGAATAAATCAATAGCAAATCCAATAAGGTATTATATAAAAAGGATAATGTATCATGATCTTGCAGGAATGCAAGGTTAGTTTAACATTCAGAAATAAATATTAGTTTAGTAAGTTAGGTTCAGTCATATTAACTGATTAAAGGAGAAAAAACATATAATCTTCTCAATAAATAGAGAAAAAATATTTGATAAAATTCATGAATAAGACTCTGAAATGAGGAATTGAAGGAAATTCTTTCACCTGATAAAGGGTACCTATTAAAAAATCTACAGCTAACAACATAATTGTGAAAATACTGAATTTTTCCCCATAAGATGTGCTTCATTCAAGAATGTCCAGTCACGACTTGTCTTCACTATTGTGTAGAAGTTTCTAGCCAGTGCAATAATACAAGGAAAAGAAATAAAATGTAAGCACCTACAAAAAAGCTCGTAAAACTAATAAGTGAATTTTGCAAAGTTGAAGGATACAAACCAGGTCAATATACAAAAATCAATTTCATTTCTATATAATTAGCAATAAATATTGGAAAACAAAATTTAAAATTTACAATAGAATGCAAAAGCATGAAATTCTCAAAGGTATATTTCACAAAATATGTGCAAGACTTGTACACCAAAAACTAAAAAACACTGGTGAGAAAAATTAAAGAAATCCTATGCAAAAGCAGACATATGCCAGGTTTATGGATAGGAAGACTCAATGCTGTCAAGATTACCAATTCTCCTTAAATTGACCTATCAGTTAAATGCAATCACAATCAAAGATACAAATTTTTTTAAGGATGGAAAATAACGAGCTTATTCTGAAACACAAACGGAAATGCAAAGGACCTAAAATGGTGAAGACAGTCCTGGAGAAGAACATAGTGAAGGACTTAGGGAATTCTATAAAGCTACAGTTAGCAATACAGTGTGGTACCGGCATAAAGATAGACAAAGAGAACAATGGAACAAAACAGAGAATCCAGAATTAAAGCCCCACAGAGGAGAATGGATAAATAAATTGTGGTAGGTAGACTTATACAATGGAATATGTAGTACAAAACAATAAAAAATAATAAATTATTACTACATTCAACAACATGGATGAATCTCATAGGCATACTGGTGAGTGAAAGGGGACAGACGCAAATACATAACATACGTTTCCATTTTTCTATACATTTTAAGAACGGGAAAAACATTATCTAGGGTGATATAAGTCAGAAAAATTACTTCTGTTGGGGATTATTAACTGGAAGGGGCTTGAGGCTGCCTTCTGAGGTGTTGATAGTGTTTTATATCTTGACCTAGGTGGTGGTTACATGGGTATAAACATATGTAAAAAAATAACTGAGCTGCACACTTATTAAAAGTAGCACACTTGCTGCACTTTATTGTATTTGTTATTCCTCCATAAAAAGAGGCAGCAGTTAATGAGTACCTTTTGTTAATCTGGGTGATGTAGTCAACAAAATTAAGAAAACTTTTTTTGGAAAGTGCAGACTATACTAGTACTGGTCAAACACAGGCCACTCCAGCTAAATAGGGTCATCTTCAGGGACTAAGGATACCTAAGAGATAGACTGGAAGTACCAAAAAACTTCTCATCAGATCTACAATCAGACACCTGTTTTCTCTCTTTGTCCCCAAGCAACGGTTTACAAAGTGAGCCATTATAGAACCCTGGTGTCTTAACTTCCTGTATGGTGCCACCCTTCCTCCAATTTCCATGTACTTTGGTGAAAAAACTATTATCCTCCTAAGACCTACTGTTAATAGATGTCTCTGTAAAACTAACAATAACAATAAACCTTTAAATAGCTCTTACTATGTATCAGACACTGTGTTAGGGACTTTGCATGCATTGTGTGCTTTAACCCTCAAAACACTATGAAAAAGATTCATCTTCATTTTACAGATGATGATGACTGAGGCATAGAGAGTTTAAGTAACTTGCCTAAGGTCACACAACTAGTGAGTGACAGAGCTGGGATTCAATCCCAGGCAACCAGACTCTAGAGCTTGTGCTCTTAACCACTACAATCTACCTGTCAGTAAGAATGAACAAGATCACTCACTGATATCTGTTTCAAGGGGTAAATTTCTACTCTTCGTGTAAATTTGTAATTGTGTAGACCCAAACTGTAACTGATCTCTGCCCTCCTTCTATTCACTGTATATGTATCATCTTTCCTGAAAACTTTCATCCACCAACCAGATGGAAAATGCGGAGACACACGTAATTGTAGCATAAGTAGGTTACAGGGACACATCCTTCCCTATCAATCTCTGCCTCTTGCTTAATACAAAAAAAGCTCAAGCTGTCATGGTAAGCAAGAAAGTGACTGAATTGTCTGATTTTTAGGATCCATAATGGGTCACAACTGGCCTGCACTTTTGTTTTGTGTTTTACAAATATACAGAGAACAGACTGGTATATGTAGCTAAGGTGCTAAATTATGTAGGCATCAATCCAAAGCTTTAAAAAAATTGTTTCTTTATATTGAGTATGTTTTCCAAACGAAAGCTTCCTTAATGGCTATTAATGGGTTGTGGCTTTTTTCTATGCCTCATTGTTATCCTCATGATCACACGTAGTCACGTAATGGGGGTTAGAACGGAAAAAAAACCCCCACTGAAGTATTGAATTTAAGACATTTCCCTATTATATTAGCCATCAACCACAGTTTCTCTAGTTTACATCCTGGAAAAATATTACCATATCCCATACTTACCGAATCCACGAGATTTTCTGTTTTATCTATCAATAATTCCAATCTTTCGCCTCGCTGAGCTACCAGATCTGAAAATGTTGGAAAAACAAAAAATATCATGTTTATATTACAAATCTACTAATTTTGCCTTTAAGCCAAATCTGATTTTAATTATTGTTGGTATTCTTGACAACTCATATTTACTACGGAAGCACTTATATCTTTAAGTAATGAAAGACTTTAGTAAAGCTTATCAACTAAAGTAGGTGTTGTCAGTTTTTTTGTAAAGGGCCAGACACTAAATATTTTAGACTTTGTGGGCCAAATGGTCTCAATTGCAATTACTGAACTCTGTCAGACATAAACAATACATAAACGAATGGGCATGACTGTGTTCCAATGAAACTTTATTTAGAAAAAGAGGCCAGATTTGATCCAAGGGCTGTAGTTTGCAAACACCTGAATTAAGGGTATGATCTGAGAGTAAAAACAAAAAAAGAACCTTCAAAATAAATGAGAGTTGGACATTTCCAGAATTGCAGTGTGAGGAGCTCCACAGAGCCTCTCTCCAATAAAACCACCATAACTGGTAAAAATTATAAAAACAAACAAAAACAATTTAAAGTCTCTGAAAACTGTGAATGCCCTAAGGGCATACAGCAAATGGAGAAACATTTACACAAGAAAATCAATGAATTCTTAGTAAGAAAAGTGAGAGTCTATGGCATTTGAGATCTACATGATCTACTCCATGCTTCAGTTCAGTGAGATGGAGGCTCTACTCCTGGCAAATAAAGCCTGGGAGCACTCTTTCCCCTCAGGTCCCATTCGAAGGCTATGCTTTCCCCCCAGGAGGGGCAACTCATCAGCATTTCTCCTCCTACCTCACCCCATCCCCAGGTCCATAAGGCAGAAGCTCTATTCCAGCATGGCGTGACCAGTAGGTGTGAGGCTTCCTCCATCTACCTAGCCCCCATGCACAGGGCAGAAGCTCTACCACAGGTGGCAGGCCAAGAATAGTGGGCTCTGAGTGCCCCTGCCCTGACGTAACTCATAGAGTAGAGGTTCCACACTGGGAGAGGCAAGCCAAGAAAACCAGGGTTACCCAGCACTCCACTTGTAGGGCAAGGGTGTCACTCCAAGAGAAGCAGTCCACTATCCCTATCCATAGCTCCAGAACAGTGGTTCATAGATTGTTCCCAGGGGGAAAGGCAGGACTTAAGAACAGAGAGCTTTCCTAAGAGAATAGACTCTATTTGGAACAGAGTATGGGGAAGTTCAAGCCTAAGGGTGCTGTCAAAAACAATGGAGATTTGGGAGATAAGCAGTTACAGTGAAGCTGGGAGCGTCATGAGAATAACAAGCTAAACCATGTGACAGCTAGAAGTTTAACAGAGAGTACCTGGGGGAAGAGTCAGCTAAGAAGAACCCTCCTGAGGTCAGAACAAATACCTAAGACTGGCCTCAAACACAAGGGAGCCCAAATCAAATTAGATCACTGGAGGACTTTATGTATGGGAAACTGTCAGAAAAATAAAAATGGAGCAATTAGCCTGCAATTAGTGGAGGCTAACAGCTGGGTGAGGTACCACAGAGGCAGGCTTAATAGGGAGATTAGGAAAAGAAACAAGAGAGCTGTGTCATTCCAGGGTGACTGTGTGCATGCCCAAGGCTGTTCCCTCTGAGAGGTGACATTAGAGGCCGCACACTGTGGGAGAAATAGACTTCAAAGAAAAAGTGCAGCCAAGTCACTAAACAAATAAACCAGCAAACAATACACCCTAGGGGTTGGGAATCAGTACCCAGAGTTGCTACAATACATTACCGAAAATGTCCAATTTTCAAAAAAAGTTATGATATGAAAAGAAACAGGAAAGTGTGATCCATACACAGGAAAAAGAGCAGAAATTAGAAACTTACTTGGGGGAGGGGGAGCTCAGCTGTTTCACTCAACAATGAAATGAAATTAGAAATCAATAACAAGGAAAACTTATGGGATGAAGTAAAAGCAGTGAATAGAAGGAAATTTATAGCAGCAAACACCTACATTACAGAGAAGAAAAATGTTATAGACTGAATTGAGTCCCCACAAATTCATATATTGAAGCCCTAACCCCTAATGTGATAGTATTTGGAGATGGGGCCTTTGAGAGATCATTAGATTTAGATGAGGCCATGAAGGCTTATGATGGGATTAGTGGCCTTATAAGAAGAGACACCAGAGAGCTTGCTCCCTGTCTTACTTCCAGCCATGTGAGGACACAGTGATAAGGCATCATCTGCAAGCTGCGAAGAGAGTTCCCATCAGAGCCCAACCATGCAGGCACCCTGATCTTAGAATTCCAGCCTCCAGAACTGTAGGAAAATCAATTTCTGTTGTTTAAGCCACCCAGTCTATAGTAATTTTTTATAGTACTCTAAGTTGACTAAGACAAAAGATCCCAAATTAATAACCTATCGTTCTATCTTAACGAACTGGAAAAAGAAGAGCAAACTAAATCCAAAGCTAACAGAGGGAAGTAGATAATAAACATTAGAGCAGGAAAAATATATAGATCATAAAAGAAAAATAGAGAAAATCAATGAAACCAAAAGTAGGTTTGAAAAGATCAACAAAATTGACCAATATTTGCATAAACAGACAAAAAAAAAAGAGAATACTCAAATTACTAAAATAATAACTATCAAATTCATAGAAATGAAAGGGATCCTAAGAGAATACTATGAACAAGAGTATATCAACATATTAGATAAATGAAATGGATAAATTCCTAGAAAGACACAAACCACCAAAACAGACTCAAGAAGAAACAGAATATCTGAATAGAGCTACAACAAATAAAGAGATTGAATCAGTAATTTTTAAACTTTGCAGAAAGAAAAGCACAAGCACAGATGGCTTCAAGGGTGAATTCTACCAAACATTTCAAGAAGAATTAATACCAATTTTTCACAAATTCTTTTAAAAATAGAAGAGGGAACACTTGCAACTTATCCTATAAGATCAGTATTACTCTGATATCAAAACCAGATAAAGATATCACAAGAAAATAATAGATCAATATCTCTTATGAATAAAGACACAAGAAGTCCTCAGTAAAGTACTGGCAAAATGAATCCAGCAATATATAAAAAGGATTATACACCACGATTAAGTGGCATTTGTTTCAGAAATGCAAGGTTGATTTAGTATTCAAAAATCAATTATTGTAATGTTTTAATAAAATAAATAAAGGACAAAAAACAATATGATCATTTCAATAGATACAAAAGAGGACTTGACAAAAACCAACACCTTTACATGATAACTCAACAAACAAGAAATAGAAGGGAACTTCCTGAACCTGACAAATAGCACCTATGAAAGAACCACAGCTAACATCATACGTAACTGTGAAAGTCTTCCTAAGATCAGGAATAAGACAAGGATGTCCACTCTTGCTACTTTTATTCAACACTGTACCGGAGGTTCTAGCCAGGGCAATTAGGCAGGAGAAAGAAATGAAAGTTATCCAGATTGGAAAGGAAGAATTAAAACTCTACTTTCAGATGGTATGATCCTATATACATAAAATCATAAGGAACTATTAAATGAGTTCAACAAGATTGTACAAGATCAAAATACAAAAACCGACTGTATTTCTATACATGAGCAATGAAAAATCCAAGAACAAAAGAGAAAAATTCCATTCACAATAGCATAAAAAAAATGGGAACAAGGCAAGAAAGATGTTGGAAGAGAGATACTATTAAAAAGAAATTATTCTGGCACTTGTCAAAAATGGTAAGAAAGACTTTATTCAAGACTATTGCAATAGGGGTCAAGATTATAGGGGAGAATAGGGGAGAGAGACTGAGCTCAACTCTGAATATAACAAGGACAAGTGATGTCAGCATCATAGTGGCATAAGATATTCCTTTTTGTCCCCCCTTTTAAACAACTAGTTAGGCATCCATCCATGAACAAAAGTCCCTCTGTTAGAGTTCTGGGATCCAGATATGCCAAGGGACCTGGGAGGAGTCTCATCCACCTGTGCATCAGTAATAGGCAGAAAGACCACTGTATGAGCTGTGGAATCAGCAGGACCGGTGAACCTGCCCCAATCCCTTTTGGCCATGGTTGGGTTGGGGAAAACCTGAAGAGTACTGACTTGAGCAGGCACCCAAGGACAAAAGAAAATTTGTAGAACTCCAGCCTTGCTGAGGGGAGATTCCAGCATGCTACTGGAGCAAAACAAATTTGAGGCTGGGACCGCCATGACTGGGGGAAGGGGGAAGGGGGAAGGGGGAAGGGAAGAAATCAGGAAAGAAGCAGGTAAGAATATCAATATTAAAGGGATATAGCTCCTGATGACTGTGTTCAGGACTTCAGTGGAAAGTCCATCCGTGAGCTTCTGGGAAACCCTCACCCGATGATCCCCTCACCAGTCCCACAGTCACCCCCAATGCCTAGAGTGCAAGACTAACACTTCCCCCCACTCTCCGGCCAGCTCCTTATATGTGCTCCTGAGTTCAGTGGCAAGAGCAAGCTCCAATAAAAGGAGTGCTCTCAAAATATCTGACCAGGGTCTATGTGAAAGGGAGAAACCATAAAATTGAACTGTAGTGCTACCTTCTGAAAAACAAAAGAGAGGTTTCTAGCAGACATTCTGGTGAGCTGTAAGACCAGACAAGACATAAAAGCTTAATAATTATGCCACAAGAGGGAGCAAGAAGCATGGAGCAGGTATATCCATGCAAGGTCAGAGAAAACCCCAGATATAACAGGACGTATGAACAGTATTTCCCACCTGAAGGCAATTAGCAAAGTTTTGAGGAGGTGTCTGCTACTTCATATGTGAAAGCAGTGACACAAAACTCCAAGGAACATGAAGAATCAAGGAAACATGATATCACCAAAAGGTAATAATCATTCACCAATAACCAAAATCAAAGACATGAAATTTTAGGATCTAGATGATAAAGAATTCAAAATAGCAGTTTTGAGGAAACCAAAAGAGCAGCAAGAGAACACAGAAAGAGAATTCAATGAAATCAGGAAAACAGTACATGAACAAAATCTGAAATTTAACAAAGAGATAGAAATCATGGAAAACAAACAGAAATTCTGGAGCTGAAGAATTCAATGAGTAAAATGAAAAATGCAATAGAGAGCATCTATCTCAGAGTAGACTGAGTGGAAGATAGATTAAATGAGCTAAAGGATAGGAAATCTGAAATCAGAGGATAACAAAGAAAAAATAATGAAAAAGAGTGATTTAGAAAGCCTATGTGATCTATAGGACTCCATCAAACATACAAACATTATAATAACTGGGGTTCCAGAAGGAAAAGAGAGGGATAAAAGGCAGAAAAGTTATTAAAGATATAATAGCTGAGAACTTCCCAAACTCAAGGAAAGACTGGGACATCCAAATTCATGACGCTAATCACCCTATTATCTCAATGCAAAAAGACCTTCTTAAGATAAATTACGATGAAACTGTCAAAAATCAAAGATAAAGAGAAATTCCTAAAAGCAGCCAGAGTAAAAAGACTGTGACCTACAAAAGAACCCCCATTAGGTTATCAGCAGTTTTCTCAGCTGAAACCCTACATGCCAGGAGAGAGTGGAATGACATATTCAAAATGTTGAAAGAAAAAAACTGTCAGCCAAGAATACTCTATATGGAAAAGTTATCCTTCTGATATGAAGGAGAAATAAAGATGTTCCCAGACAAACATAAGCTGAGGGATTTCATCACCACCAGACCCGCAATGCAAGAAATGCTGAATGGAAAAGATGCTAATTAGTGAAATGAAAACACATGAAAGTATATAATACACTGGTAAAGGTTAAGTATGCAGATTTAGAACACTCTAATTCTGTAATAGGATGGTGTCTTAAACACAACTATAGTATAAAGGTTAAAGCAAAAGAGTAGTAAAAATAACTACAGCTACTGGAGAGGAGTCACGGTGGTGGAATAGGAGGACGTGGAATTTGTCGCTCCTCACAAATACATCAAGAATACATTTACAAATGGAACAATTCTCATACAGCACCTGCTGAACATTAGCAGAGGACTTCAGACAACCTAAAAGGACAAGAAAAATCCCCTCACAACCAGGTAGGATGAAAGAAAGAAGAAAAAAAGAAAAGAGGAATCAAAACAGGGACCAGCAATCTGGTGGGAAGCTGAAGGTGAGGGGAGGTCCCCACACTCAGAAAAGCTCCCTCACAGTGGGGATATCAGCTGGGACAGAAACGGACCTTTGGGGGATCAAAGGAGAATGCAGTGGACACTCTGTGGAAGGCAGGACAAAGAACTGCATGCATGGTCTACACTGCAGCTCTGCACATTCCGGCCTGAGTCGTGAGTTGCCTGTTGCGGAGGGGGGCTGGGTGTTGGAAAGTGGGGTTTGGAGTGCAGACCCAGGGAGGGGACAGCTGTTGGCTGTGAAAAGACAGCCTGAAGGGACAGGAGTAAGGAGCTCCACAACCAGGAAAGTCTGTGGGAAAAGCCCAGGATACCAGAGAAGCAAGGTGTCGTTCAGTGGTGCGTGAGGGGTGGAGCCACCATTACAACCCCTTTCCCCACCCGCCGGCTTCTTCAGCCTCTACAGGCACTGAGAGGGGCTCCCATCTGAGCAGGCCCACTTGCCCCTCAAGCTGGGGTCTCTGCCCGTGGGCTCTGTGGGACTGAGCACTGCACATCCCAAAGCCTCCTTGGGAATCAGCTCTGGGCACCCTTGCCTGGGACCAAAGTCTGCCGATGCTGGCGGGGGCTGAGAACTAAAGTGTGGGGTTGGGAGAATGGGTCTGGGGAGAGGAGTGCTGTTGGCTGTGTGGATACAGCAGAGGGGACAGGAGTGAGGGGATGCACGGCTGGGAATGCCCCTAGAGGAAGTGTGGTCTGCCTGGAAAGCGAGGCACCATTGTTGAGAGACACGTGGGGGGCAGGGCCCCCACATTCCAGCTTCTGCCTCCGCGGGCACTGGGAGGGACTCTCACCAGAGCGAGCGTGCTAGACTGTTGCAACTGCCTGCTGGTTCTGCCACCGCAGGCAATTTGCACACAGCCCAACTGTGGCCGCTGTACCCCTCCCTGGCCTGAGTAAGTGTGCCACAAGCAGCCACTGCTTTCGCTCCCTCTCGCCTGGGCAAGGAACAGATGCCTGAGGGTGGTGCACACGCAGAGGTGGGGTCAAAACCAAAGCTGAGGCCCAGGGGCAATGCGACTAAGGAAGAGGAAAGGAAATCTTTCTGTGCAGCTGCGCAAGCTGCGGATTAAATCCCTGAGATTGGCTTGCTAAATCTTGCGTCTGTGGAATACCTCAGTAGACAACGAGTGTTCCACAACTGAGACCAGTCTAGCCTTTGCAGCAGTGGACTCTGGGGGCAAGGAGTCTGGCCAGGTCAGAGTCTGAGCTGGCCCCACAGTACCCACAGCAGGTCCCAAGGCCTAACTAGAGGTATTGGAAGGCCTCCTGGGGAGGCAGGGATTGGCTCTGGCTCACTGTGGGGGCAAGGACACTGACAGAGGAGGCCCCAGGAAAATATTCTTAATACTATTATTCTTTTTTTGTTTGTTTCATTTTGTTCAGTTGTTGGTGTTGTTGCTTTTATTATTTTTTACCTTTTTATTCTTTATTTTTATTTAAAAAGAACTTTTTTTAAAAAATAAATTTATTTATTTATTTTTGGCTGTGTTGGGTCTTCATTGCTGTGTGAGGACTTTCTCCAGTTGCGGCAAGTGGGGGCCACTCTTCATCGCGGTGCGTGGGCCTCTCACCATCGCGGTCTCTCCTGTTGCGGAGCACAGGCTCCAGACGCGCAGGCTCAGCAATTGTGGCTCACGGGCCCAGCCGCTCCGCGGCATGTGGGATCCTCCCAGACCAGGGCTCGAACCCGTGTCCCCTGCATTGGCAGGAGGATTCTCAACCACTGCGCCACCAGGGAAGCCCAAGAATTTTTTAATATATATATTTTTAAATTTTTACTTTACTTTTTTGTTGTTTTGTGGGTTTTTTCTTGTTTTTGTTCTTTCCCTTTTATTTTTTATTGTTTTGTATGTCTCTATTTTGTTTCCTTCACTTTTTTTGCTGCTTGCTTTCTGTTTTAGTTTTATTTTTCATTTTTTTGTTTTTGTTAGTTTAGTCCTTATGGACTATTCTCATCTTTGAATTCCTTTGTTTGTTTGTGCTCTTGTTTTGTTTTTATTTTCTTTTCTTTTTTCTGTGTGTGTGTTTGTTGTGTTGCTGCTGCTGTCTGTTTGCTGTTGTTTTTGCTATTTGTCTTGGGTTTTGTTTGTCTGTTTGTTTTCTTTTCTATTTGTCCTTTTTTTCTCTGGTCGCTCTGTGAAGCTTGCGGGCTCTTGGCTCCCTGGCCAGGGGTCGGGCCTGGGCCTCCGGGGTGGGAGCGCCAACTCCAGGACACTGGACCGCCAGAGAATCCCCGGGCCCAGGGAATATTAATCGGTGCGTATGCTCCTGGAGGTATCCACATCAACACCAGGACCCAGCCCCACACAACTGCCTGCAGGCTCCAGTGCTGGACACCTCACGCCAAACAACCAACAAGACAGGAACACAGCCCCACCCATCAGCAGACTGCCTAAAGTTGTACTAAGCTCACAGAAACCCCAAAACACACCACCTGATGCGGCCCTGCCCTAAGAGGGAAAAGACTCAGTTCCACCCACCAGAGCACAGGCACCAGTCCCTTCCACCAGGAAGCCTACACAAGCCCCTAGACCAACTTCACTCACTAGGGGGCAGACAACAGAAGCAAGAGGAATTACAACCCTGCAGCCTGTGGAAAGGAGACCATAAACACAGTAGGTTAGACAAAATAAGACGACAAAGAAATATGTTGCAGATGAAGGAGCAAGGTAAAAACCCACAAGACCAAATAAATGAAGAGGAGATAGGAAATCTACCTGAAAAATAATTCAGAGTAATGATAGTAAAGATGATCCAAGATCTTGAAAAGAGAATGGAGGCAAGGATAGAGAAGATACAAGAAATGTTTAACAAGCACCTAGAAGAACTAAAGAACAAACAATCAGTGATGAACAACACAATAACTGAAATGAAAAATATACTAGAAGGAATTAACGGCAGAATAACTGAGGCAGAAGAACAGAGAAGTGAGCTGGAAGATAGAATGGTGGAAATAACTGCCATGGAGAAGAATAAAGAAAAAAGAATGAAAAGAAATGAAGACAGCCTAAGAGACCTCTGGAACATTAAACACGCCAACATTTGAATTACAGGGGTCCAAGAAGAAGAGAAAGGGAAAGGTCCTGAGAAAATATGTGAAGAGATTGTAGTTGAAAACTTCCCTAACGTGGGAAAGGAAATAGTCAATCAAGTCCAGGAAGTGCAGAGAGTCCCATACAGGATAAACCCAAGGAGAAAAACACCGAGACACATATTAATCAAACTAACAAAAATTAAATACAAAGAAAAAATATTAAATGCAGCAAGGGAAAATCAACAAATAACCTACAAGGGAATCCCCATAAGGTTATCAGCTTATTTTTCAGCAGAAACTCTGCAGGCCAGAAGGGAGTGGCAGGACATATCTCAAGTGATGAAAGGGAAAAACCTACAACCAAGATTACTCTACTCAGCGAGGATCACATTCAGATTCGATGGAGAAATCAAAAGCTTTACAGACAAGCAAAAGCTAAAAGAATTCAGCACCACCAAACCAGCTTTACAGCAAATGCTAAAGGAACTTCTCTAGGTGGGAAACAGAAAAGGAAAGGACCCACAAGAACAAACCCAAAACAATTAAGAAGATGGTAATAGGAACACATATATCTATAATTACCTTAAGTGCAAATGGATTAAATGCTCCAACCAAAAGATACAGACTAGATGAATGTATTCAAAAACAAGACCCGTATATATGCTGTCTACAAGAGACCCACTTCAGACATAGAAACACATACACACTGAAAGTGAGGGGATGGAAAAAGATATTCCATACAAATGGGAATCAAAAAAAGCTGGAGTAGCAATACTCATATCAGAAAACATAGATTTTAAAATAAAGACTATTATAAGAGATAAAGAAGGACACTACATAATGATCAAGGGATCGATCCAGGAAAATATAACAATTGTAAATATTTATACACCCAACATAGGCACATCTCAGTACATAAGGCAAATGCTAACAGCCATAAAGGGGAAATTGACAGTAACACAATAATAGTGGGGGACTTTAACACCCCACTTACACCAATGGACAGATCATCCAGACAGAAAATAAATAAGGAAACACAAGCTTTAAATGATACAATAGACCACATAGACTTAATTGACACTTATAGGACATTCTACCCAAAAGTGGCAGAATACACTTTCTTCTCAAGTGCTCACGGAACATTCTCCAGGATAGATCACATCTTAGGTCACTATCAAGCCTCAGTAAATTTAAGAAAATTGAAATCATATCAAGCATCTTTTCTGACCACAACGCTATGAGATTAGAAATCAATTACAGGAAAAAAAATTGTAAAAAATACAAACACATGGAGGCTAAACAATATGTTACTAAATAACAAAGAGATCACTGAAGAAATCAAAGAGGAAATCAAAAAATATCTAGAGACAAATGACAATGAAAACACAATGACCCAAAACCTATGGGATGCAGCAAAAGCAGTTCTAAGAAGGAAGTTTACAGCAATACAATCCTACCTCAAGAAACAAGAAAAATCTCAAATAAACAAGCTAACCTTACACCTAAAGCAACTAGAGAAAAAACGAACAAAACCCAAAGTTAGTAGAAGGAAAGAAATCATAAAGATCAGAGCAGAAATAAATGACATAGAAATGAAGAAAACAATAGCAAAGATCAATGAAACTAAAAGCTGGTTGAGAAGATAAACAAAATTGATAAACCTTTAGCCAGACTCATCAAGTAAAAAAGGGAGAGGATCCAAAGCAATAAAATTAGAAATGAAAAATGAGAAGATACAACTGACACCACAGAAATACAGAGGATCATAAGAGACTACTACAAGCAACTCTATGCCAATAAAATGGACAACCTGGAAGAAATGGACAAATTCTTAGAAAAGTACAACCATCCAGGACTGAACCAGGAAGAAATAGAAAATATGACCAGACAAATCACAAATAATGAAATTGAAGCTGTGATTAAAAATCGTCCAACAAACAGAAGTCCAGGACCAGATGGCTTGACAGGCGAATTCTATCAAACATTTAGAGAGGAGTTAACACCGATACTTCTCAAACTCTTCCAAAAAACTGCAGAGGCTGGAACACTCCCAAACTCATTCTACGAGGCCACCATCACCCTGACACCAAAACCAGATAAAGATACCACAAAAAAGAAACTTACAGGCCAATATCACTGATGAACACAGACTCAAAAATCCTGAACAAAATACTAGCAAACAGAATCCAACAACACATTGAAAGGATCATACACCATGACCAACTGGGATTTATACCAGGGAAGCAAGGATTCTTCAACATACGAAAATCAATGTGATACACCATATTAACTAATTGAAGAATAAAAACCATATGATCATCTCAATAGATGCAGAAAAAGCTTTTGACAAAATTCAACACCAATTTACGATAAAAACTCTCCAGAAAGCGGGCATAGGGAGAACCTACCTCAATATAATAAAGGCCATATACAACAAACCCACAGCAAATATCATTCTCGATGGTGAAAAACCAAAAGCATTTCCTCTAAGATCAGGAACAAGACTAGGCTGTCCACTCTCGCCACTATTATTCAGCATAGTTTTGGAAGTCCTAGCCACGGCAATCAGAGAATAAAAAGAAATACAAGGAATCCAAATTGGAAAAGAAGAAGTAAAACTGTCACTGTTTGCAGATGACATGATACTGTACATAGAAAATCCTAAAGATGCCACCAGAAAACCACTAGAGCTAATCTATGAATTTGGTAAAGTAGCAGGATACAAAATTTATACGCAAAAATCACTTGCATTCCTATACACTAACAACAAAAGATCAGAAGGAGAAATCAAGGAAACAATCCCATTTACCATTGCAACAAAAAGAATAAAATACCTAGGATAAACCTACCCAAGGAGGCAAAAGACCTGTATGCAGAAAACTATAAGATACTGATGAAAGAAATCAAAGATGACAAAAACAGCTGGAGAGATATACTGTGTTCTTAGATTGGAAGAATCAATATTTTGAAAATGACTATACTATGCAAAGCAATCTACAGATTCAATGCAATCCCTATCAAATTACCAATGGCATTTTTCACAGAAGTGGAACAAAAAAGTTCACCATTTGTATGGAAACACAAAAGACCCCAAATAACCAAAGCAATCTTGAGAAAGAAAAACGGAGCTGGAGGAATCAGGCTCCCTGACTTCAGACTATACTACAAAGCTACCGTAATCAAGACAGTATGGCAATGGCACAAAAATAGAAATATAGATCAATGGAACAGGATAGAAAGCCCAGAGATAAACTGACATACCTATGGTCACCTAATCTATGACAAAGGAGGCAAAAATATACAATGGAGAAAAGACAGCCTCTTCAATAAGTGGTGCTGGGAAAACTGGATAGCTACATGTAAAAGAATGAAATTAGAACATTCCCTAACACCATACACAAAAATAAACTCAAAATGGATTAAAGACCTAAATGTAAGGCCAGACACTATAAAACTCTTAGAGGAAAACACAGGCAGAACACTCTTTGACATAAATCACAGCAAGATCCATTTTGACCCATCTCCTAGAGTAATGAGAATAAAAACAAAAATAAACAAATGGGACCTAATGAAACTTAAAAGTTTTTGCACAGCAAAGGAAACCATAAACAAGACGAAAAGCCAGCCCTCAGAACGGGAGGAAATATTTGCAAACAAAGCAACTGACAAAGGATTAATCTCCAACATATACAAGCAGCTCATGCAGCTCAATATCAAAAAAAACAAACAAGCCAATCAAAAAATGGGTGGATGACCTAAATAGATAGTTCTCCAAAGAAGACATACAGATGGCCAAGAGGCACATGAAAGGATGATCAACATCACTAATCATTAGAGAAATGCAAATCAAAACTACAATGAGGTATCACCTCACACCAGTTAGAATGGCCATCCCAAAAAATCTACAAACAATAAATGCTGGAGGGGGTGTGGGGAAAAGGGAATCCTCATGCACTGTTGGTGGGAATGTAAATTGATACAGCCACTATGGAAAACAGTATGGAGGTTCCTTAGAAAACTAAAAATAGAACTACCATATGACCCAGCAATCCCACTACTGGGCATATACCCTGAGAAAACCATAATTCAAAAAGAGACATGCACCCCAGTGTTCACTGCAGCACTATTTACAATAGCCAGCACATGGAAACAACCTAAATGTCCAATGACAGATAAAGAAGATGTGGTACATATATACAATGGAATATTACTCAGCCATTAAAAGGAATGAAATTGGGTCATTTGCAGAGATGTGGATGGACCTAGAGAGTGTCATACAGAGTGAAGTAAGTCAGAAAGAGAAAAACAAATATCGTATATTAACACACATATGTGGAATCTAGAAAAATGGTATAGATGATCTTATTTGCAAAGCAGAAATAGAGACACAGACATAGAGAACAAATGTATGGATACCAAGGGGGAAAGTGGGGCGGGGGTGAGGAAATTGAAATTGACACATACACATTATTGATACTATGTATAAAATAGACAACAAATGAGAACATACTGTATAGCACAGGGAACTCTACTTAATGCACTCTGGTGACCTAAATGGGAAGGAAATCCAAAAAAGAGGCAATATATGTGTATGTATAACTGATTAATTTTGCTGTACAGGAGAAACTAATACAACATTGTAAAGCAACTATACTCCAATAAAAACTAATTAAAAAAATAACTACAGCTACTATAATTTGTTAATGAATGCACAATATAAAAAGAGGTAAAGTGTGATGTCAAAAAGATAAAATAGGGATAGTAAATGGGTGGAGCTTTGTATGCAAAGTTAAGTTGCTATCAGCTTAAAATGGACTATTTTATCTATAAGAGCCTTTATGTAAGCCCAGTGGAAACCACAAAACAAAAATCTATATTAGCTTCACAAAAGACAAAGAAAGGGGAAACAGAGGACACAACCACAGAAAATCACCAATTTAAAAAGGTATGCAGAAGTAGAGGGAAATAGGAACAATGTAACTATAAAACAGGCAGAAAGCAATGAATGAAATGTAATTAGTAAGTCCTTTCATATCAATAATTACTCAAACTGTAAATGGATTGAATTTACCAATCAAAAGGCACAGAGTGGTTGGACAGATAGAAAAACAAGAGTCAACTATATGCTGCCTACAAGAGACTCACTTCCAGATTTAAGTCCACACACAGGCTCAAAGTGAAGGGATAGAAAAAGATATTCAATGCAAGTAGAAACCAAAAGAAAGTGGGTATAACTATACTTATATCACACAAAATAAGACTGTATACCAAAAATGGTAACAAGAGACACGTAAGGTCATTATAAAATAATAAAGTGGTCAATTCATTAAGAAGATATAACAATCAATGATATGCTCACACAATATCAGAGCACCTAATTATCTTAGGCAAATACTAAAAGATCTGAAGGGAGAAATAGACAATACAATAATATTAGGGGACTTCAATACCCCACTTTCAGCAATGGATAGATCATCCAGACAGAAAATCAAAAAAGAAACATTGGACTCAAAACACACATTAGACCAAGTGAACCTAACAGACATGTACAAAACAATTCATCCAACAGCAGCAGAATACACAGTCTTCTCAAGTGCACACAGAACATTCTCCAGGATAGATCATCTGATAGGACACAAAACAAGTCTTAACTAACTCAAGAAGATTGAAATCATACTATCTTTTTTGTCCACAATGGTATGAAACTAGATATCAACAATAAAAGGAAAGCTAGAAAATCTACAAATATGTGGAAATTAAATAACACACTCCTGAACAAGCAATGGGTCAAAGAATAAATCAAAATGGAAATAAAAAATATCTTGAAACAAGTAAAAATGGAAAGACAACACACTAAAACCTATAGGATGCTGCAAAAGCAGTCTCAAAGGGAAATTTATAGTGATAAATGCATATATTAAGAAAATAGAAAGATCTCAAATAAACAACCTAACTTTACACTTCAAGGAACTAGAAAAAGAATAAAGTAAGCCCAAAGTTAGTAAAAGAAAGGAAATAACAAAAATCATGGTGGAAATAACTGAAATAGAGACCAGAAAAACAATAGAAAATATCAGCAAAACTAAGAGCTGGTTTTCTGAAAAGATAAACAAAATTGACAAAGCTTTGGCTAGACTAAGAAAAAAAGAGGACCCAAATAAATAAAATCAGAAATGAAAGAGAAGATACCACAACTGATAGCTCATATGATAGCTCAGAAATACAAAGGACCATAAGAGACTACTATGAAAAGTTATATGCCAACAAACTGGATAACCTAGAAGAAATGAATATATTCCTAGAAACATACAACCTACCAAGACTAAATCAGAAAGTAATAGAAACTCTGAAGATTCTAGTAATGAACAAAGAGATTGAATCAGTAATCAAAAGCCTCCCAACAGAGAAAAGCCCAGTACCAAATGGCTTCACTGGTGAATTCTACCAAACATTTAAAGGGAAGTTAATGCCAATTCATCTCAAACTCTTTGAAAAAAACTGAAGAGGAGGAAATACTTCCAAACGCATTCTACAAGGCCAGCATTACCCTGATACCAAAGCCAGATAAGGACACTATGAGAAAACAAAACTAGACCAATATTCCTGATGAATATAGGTGCAAAAATTCTCAGAAAAATATTAGCAAATTGAATTCAACAACACATCAAAACAATCATACACCAACTAGGTGGGACTTATCCCTGGGATGCAAGGATAGTTTGATATACACAAATCAATACATGTGATATACCACGTAAATAGAATGAAAGATAAATATTTATGATCATCTCAATAAATGGGGAAAAGACATTTGACAAAAGTCAGCATAATTTCATGACAAAAACTCTCAACAAACTGAATATTGAAGGAGTTTACTTCAACATAATAAAGGCCATTATGTCAGACCCATAGCTTAACATCATACTCAATGATGAAAGATGGAAAGCTTTTCCTCTAAGATCAGGAACAAGACAAGGGTGCCCACTCTCATCACTATTATTCATAAAATACTAGAAATCCTAGCTAGAGCAATCAGGCAAGACAAAGAAATAAAAGGCATCCAAATTGGAAAGGAAGAAGTAAAATTGCCATTATTTAAGATGATATGATATTATACATAGAAAATCTTAAAGATTCAACCAAAAAAAACTGTTAAACTAATCAATGAATTCAACCAAGTTGCAGGATATAAAATCAACATACAGAAATCAGTTGTTTCTATATAATAACAAAATATCAACAAAAGTAATAAAACTATACCAATCACAATACCATAAAAAATAATAAAATATTTAGGAATAAACATAACCAAGGAAGTGAAGATCTGTGTGATAAAAACTACAAGACTTTGATGAAAGAAATTAAAGAAGATACAAACAAATGGAAATATATCCCATGTTCATGGATCAGAAAAATTAATATTGTTAAAATATTCATAGTACCCAAAGTCATCTACAGATTCAATACAATCTCTATCAAAATTCCAATGGCATTTCTGACGGAAATAGAAAAAACAATCCTAAAATGTATATGAAATCACAAAAGATCCCAAATAGCCATAGTAATCCTGAGAAAGAAGAACAAGGCCAGAGGCATTACACTTCCTGATTTCAAACTATACTATAAAGCTATAGTAATTAAAACAGTATTGCTGGCAAAAATAGATACATGGACCAATGGAACAAAATAGAGAGACCAGAAATAAACCCCCACGTATAGAGTCAACTAAGATTTGACAAGGGAGTCAAGAACACTCAATGAGGAAAGGATGGTCTCTTCAGCAAATGGTGTTGGGAAAACCACATGGATAGCCACATGCAGAAAATTGAAATTGGACCCCTATATACATCACTCAAAAAATTAACTTGAAATGGATTAAAGACTCAAATGTAAGACCTGAAACCAATAAAACACCTAGAAGAAAATATAGGGAAGAAAGTTCTTGACATTGGTCTTTGCAATGATATTTAGCATACCAAAAGCACAAGCAACAAAAGCAAAATCAACAAGTTGGACTACATCAAACTACAGAGCTTCTGGACAGGAAAAGAAACAATCAACAAAATGAAAAGGCAACTTATAGAAAAGGAGAAAATATTTACAAACCATATATTGGATAAGGGGTTATCATCCAAAATATATAAAGAATTAATACAACTCAATAACAAAAAAACAAACAATCGGATTTAAAAATGGGCAGAGGAACTGAATAGAATTTTTCCAAAGAAGATATACAAATGGCCAACAGGTACATTAAAAGATGCTCAACATCACAAGTCATCAGGAACATGCAAATAAAAACCACAATGAAATATCAACCTCATACCAGTTAGAATGGCTATCATCAAGAAGAAAGAGATAAGTGTTGGTGAGCATATGGAGAAAAGGGAACCCTTATGCACTGCTGGTGGGAATGTAAATCGGTTCAATCACTATGAAAAACAGTATGGAGTTTCCTTAAAAAAATTAAAAATACAACTACCATATATATCTAGCAATTCCATTTCTGGGTATCTATCTGAAGGAAACGAAAGCAGGATATTGAAAGGATATCTGTACTCCCATGTTTATTGCAGCATTATTTCACAACAGCCAAGATATGGAAATAAGCTAAGTGTCTGCCAATGGATGAATGGATAAAGAAGATGTGGTGTATATATATAATGGAATATTATTGAGCCATGAGAAAAATGAAAATCCTGCCATTTGCAACAGGGATGGATCTTGAGGGCACCATGCTTAGTGAGATAAGCTAGTCAAAGAAAGACAAATATTGTATGATATTACTCATATGTGGAATCTCAAAATGTGAACCTTATAGAACCAGAGTAGAATGGTGGTTACCAGGGGCTGGGGGGTACAGGAATTGGGGAGATGTTGTAAAAGGGTACAGACTTGCAACTAGAAGATTACTAAGTTCTGAACATCTAGTGTACAGCACACTAATTGTAGTCAACAATACTGTATTATATACTTCAAAATTGCTAAGGCCACATTTTATATAACTCTATTTATATGAAATGTCCAGAACAAGCAAACCTATACAGACAGAAAGGAGATTAATTGTTGCTTAGGTCTGCAGGTTGAGGGGAAAAGAGGAGTGACTGTAAATGGGTACAGAATTTCTTTTGGGGGTAATGAAAATGTTCTAAAATTGATTGTGGTGATAGTCACACAACTCTGTGGACATAGTAAAAACCACTGGATTGTATACTTTAAATGGGTAAATTGTATGGTATGTGAATTACATGTCAATAAAGCTGTTAAAAAATCAAAGGGAGATGATTAGAAAGGTTTTTGCTACATTTTTAATTTGCTATTTCTGTAATTCTAAACATAAATGTCATTTAAGAGGAGTTGATTAAAATGGTTCATTTTCTGGAAACATTATGCATCTGCAATAAATACTACTGTAGCAGTTGGCTGCTTCCACTTTTAGGCAAAATAAATACATTTGGTGACCAAAAAAAGAGAAAAATATTAGTAGTTTTTCAATAGGTATATTGAAAGATATATTTAAGAATTCCCTAGTCTGCATCTAGACCTATATTTAAAACTAAAATCAATGAAAGGAAATCACTTCAAATAACCAAGAGACATACATATTAAGAAATATAAAAATGTTTCTGCCTTTTGATTACTAATCCCATTCCTGGGAACTAATCTCAACAAAATAAGAAAAATATAATAGGCACAGAAACATTTATAACAGTACTGTTACTATAACACAAACTCTAAATCAGTGCTACCTAAGAGTGTTTGCTACTGCTCAACTAAGTCTCCAAGTATACTGTTCAGTCAAATTGACATTTTCATAGCAAGATGTTCTCAATGAAGGAAGCACAGCACTGACTTCTATTCTGGAGCAAGCTCCTTATCTGGTTGTAAAACAGCACTCTGAGTAATAATGCTCTAAAGACCCAAAGTGTCCAACATAAGGACATAACTGGTAACCTGTGATATAACTCAAAGAAACACTGTACGAGCATAAAGTAGACTAACAGCTAACAATCATTCAGCTCTTACTATGTGCCAGGCACTGTACACAGTGTTTTACATACATTACCTCTTTTATCCTGGTAACCTCAGGTTCTATTACCTCCTTTTTGCAGATTAAGGAATAAAGGTCAGAGAGGTTAGAGGACTGATCAAGGCCTAACAGCAGGTAGGAAGTGAAATCAGGACTCAAACTCAGGCATGTATGACTCCAAATCTTGATTACTCTATTATACTGCCTCCACAAAACTGAATATAAACTATGATTAACTATGTATACATGTGAATAAAAATTTAAAGGAAAGAAAATGTAAATAAAACTTTAGGATGGTGAGACAAAGTAAATTTTTTAGAATGTCTTTTCATAACTTTTAAGTGTTCTAATAATAAATGTAAAAGTAATTCAAATAGTAAATTCAAAATTATAACTAAATGGACATTTACAAAATGACGTCTCAGTTAAATATCTTGTAAAGCATTTATATACTAATTTTTCTTCAATTTTATATTAAGAATTTATTCTCTGCAAGACATTCCTCTTAGAAGATATATTTAAGAGTGGTTCTATAACTTGAGTATGCACTGGAATCCTCTGGAGGGCTTGTGAAAACACAGATTTCCCACTCCAAGAGTTTCTGATTCAGTAGGCTTGGGGTGGAGCCTGAAAATTTGCATTTGTAACAGATTCCCAGGGGATGTTGATGCTGCTGGCCCAGGGACTACATCGTGAGAACTGGTGCTATTAAAAAATTAACATCATCCTAAATCTAAATACCACTGTTATAATCAATTAAAAAATAAACAGTGCATTTCTCTGGATTATTTTAATGTGGTAAATAGGTTCTTGACAAAACACAGGCCAATGGAATTCATGCCATAGTTCATTCTCTTGAAGAATACAACAGTTTTTTGGTCCAATTCTTTCTCAGTCAAGAGCTACAAACTTTCTAAGGAGATCAAATAGTTATACTTTAAGTGTCTATACTGATGATATCAACTATCTGGGTATTTCCAGCCAAAACTGACTAAATTATTCTAAGTTGCTGAACTGTTTAAGGGTCTTAGAAATTAGTCTTGCTAAGCAAGCTAACAAATTTAGAATGAATAGTCATAAGTGCTAAAAAGAAACCATCATACAGCAGGCAGTATCATAGGTAAGTAATATCCGTATCTCAGCTGACAATTAGCTTCCAATATTAATAAGGAAGTGCTGTTTCAGCCTCTCTAGAATGATTTGACCCCAATCAAGTAATCTATTATCATTTTTGCCCTCATGCATGCAGAGTATGCCATGAAACATACCTATGTTTCTGACCATGATTCCTTTAAGTTCATCCACTTGGGCTTGAGTCTCCATCACTTTATCTAGGCCTTTATTCTCGGAGTGATGCTTCTATAAAAAAATATGATTTAACTCATGATACCCAGACATTATTTACAATACGAAAACAAAAAGAAGAGGAATGACATTGAAGAATGCTATAAAATTGTCTTTATCTTTGGCACAAAAGATAGATGTCACTTCATTCAAAAATTGTTACCAAAAATATAGGCAAGCATAAAACTTGCTACCATATGAAATATAAGTGTTATAGTATAAAAAAACACCTTATTTTAAATGAAATAAAGCTAAACGTATTATATCAAATATACATCTGAGACTCCTGGGGCAGAAGTAGGGTGTTATATAATCTGTGCTCAGACAAGGAAGAAAGGAGAAAAGACTGTAGTGGGGACAGGGGGAACAGGACAGGGAAAGGGTACTCTAAATTTTTCCCCGTTTCTTGGGTATGATGAGGTAGGGACTGGCCCAGCTTCTGAGCATCTGTTCTTGTATCTGTTGGGATCAGAGTATGCATCCTATTTTCATTGGCTTCTTATAGGATCTAGAAATGTAAGACACTGAAGACAGTATATATTTTGAAATTATTATCTATAGCAAACAGTTGTGGACTGCTTAATACACAATATTCCAGTCACTTCACTGTGCTAAGTGCTTCAAATAGGGGATATTATTTAATCCATGCAAAAACTCTATGACAAAGATGCCATTATTATTATCTCCATTTATAGTCAAGGATCCTGGCACAGATTTGTTTAGAGGTTCACACACACATCTGGAGCTAAAGACAAACCAGCTAAATTGAAAGTTTTGCTGCCAGCTAACCCTATTTACCTTTTTTCCTCCTTGTGATGAGAACTCTTAGGATTTACTCTCTTAACAATTTTCATATATAACATAAAGCATTATTAATTATATTTATCATGTTGTCCACTATATCCCTAGTATTTATTTATCTTATAACTGGAAGTTTGTACTTTTTGACTGCCTTCATCCAATTCCCCTCCCCACAACCCCGCCTCTCTGATCTCTCTTTCTATGAGTTTGTTTTTAAAGTATAATTGACCTACAACACTATGTTAGTTCCTGTTACACAACATAGTGATTTGATATTTCTGCACATTTCAAAACGATCACAACAATAAGTTTAGTTACGATATGTCAAAATTCAAAGATATTACATAGTTATGACTATATTCCCAACATGGCACATTTCATACCTGTGACTCATTTATACTGCAACTGGAAGTCCGTAACTCTTAATCTCCTTCACCTATTCTTTCCTACCCCCAACATTCTCCCCTCGGGCAACCATGTATTTGTTCTCTGTATCTATAACTCTGTTAATGTTTTGTTAAGTTTGTTCATTTGTTTTGTTTTTTAGATTCCACATATAAGTGAAATCATACAGTGTTTGTCTTTCTCTGACTTATTTCACTTAGCATGATAGCCTCTAGATCCATCCATGTTGTTGCAAATGACAAGATTTCGTTCTTTTACATGGCTGAGAAATATTCCTGTGTGTGTGTGTGTGTGTGTGTGTGTGTGTATGCCACATCGTCTTTATACATTTATCTCTTGATGGGCATTTAGGTTGCTTCTATATCTTGGCTGTTGTAAATAATGCTGTGATGAACATAGGGGTGTATGTACCTTTTCTAATTACTGTTTTTGTTTTCTTCGGATAAATACCCAGGAGTGGAATTGCTGGATAATACAATAGTTCTATTTTTAACTTTTGGAGGAATCTCCATATTGTTTTCCATAGTGGCTGCACAAATTTGCAATCTCATCAACAGTGCAGGAGGGTTCCCTTTTCTCCACATCCTCACCAACACTTGTTATTTGTTGCCTTTTTTGAAAACAGCCATTCTGACAAGTGTGAGGTAATATCTCATTGTGGTTTTGATTTGCATTTCCCTGACAATTAGTGATGTTGAGCATCTTTTCATGTGCCTGTTGGCCATCTGTATGTCTTCTTTGGAAAGACAGCTATTCAGCTCCTCTGCCCACTTTATAGTTGGTTTGTTTTTTAGATGTTGAAGTTCTATCAGTTCTTTGCACATTGTAGATATTAAGCCCTTATTGGATATACTGTTTGCAAATATCTTCTCCCATTCAGTAGGCAGTCTTTTCATTTTGTTGGTAGTTTCCTTCACTGTGCAAAAGCTTTTCAATTTGATAAAGTCCCATTTGTTTATTTTTGTTTTTGTTTCCCTTGCCTGAGACATATCCAAAAAAATATTATTAGTACCAATGTCAAAGAGCATACTGCCTATGTTTTCTTCTAGAAGTTTTATGGTTTCAGGTTTTATATTTAAGTCTTTAATCAATTTTGAATTTATTTTTGTGCATGGTGTGAGAAAGTAGTCCAGTTTGATTCTTTTGCATGTAGCTGTCCAGATTTCCCACACCATTTGGTGAAGAGGGAAAAAGACAGCTTTTTCCCACTATATTCTTACCTCCTTTATTGTAGATTAATTGACCATATAAGCATGGATTCATTTCTGGCCTCTCTGTTCTGTTCCATGGATCTATGTGTGTTTTTGTGACAGTACCATGCTGTTTTGACTATTGTAGCTTTGTAGTATAGTTTGAAATCTGGGCGTGTAATACCTCAAGCTTTGTTCTTCTTTCTCAAGATTGTTTTGGCTATTCTGCAACTTTTGCGTCACCATACAAACTTCAGAATTATTTGTTACAGTTCTGTAAAAAATGTCATTGGTATTTTGATAGGTATTGCATTGAATCTGTAGATTGCCTTGGGTAGTATGGTCATTTTTAACAATATAAATTCTTCAAATCCATGAGCACAGTATATCTTTTCATCTGTGTCTTCTTCAATATCTTTCATCAGGGTCTTATAGTTTTCAGAGTACAGGTCTTTTACCTCCTTAGTTAGATGTATTCCTAAGTATTTTATTCTTTTTGATGTGATGGTAAGTGGGATTGTTTTTTAGTTTCTCTTTCTGATAGTTTGTTGTTAGTGTATAGAAATGCAACAGATTTCTATATATTAATTTTGTATCCTGCAATTTTACTGAATTTATTATTTCTAACAGTTTTTTTGGCAGTATCTTTAGGATTTTCTATATATAGTATCACATCATCTACAAAGAGTGACAGTTTTACTTTCGAATTTGGATTCCTTTTCTTTCTTTTTCATGTCTGATTACTACGGTTAGGACTTCCAATACTATGTTGAATAAAAGTGGCAAGAGTGGGCACCCTTGTCTTGTTCCTGATCTTAGAGGGTTTCAGCTTTTCACCACTGAGTATGATGTTAACTGTGGGCTTGTCATATATAGCCTTTATTATTTGGGGGTATGTTCCCCCTTTGTTCAGAGGTTTTATCATAAATGGATGTTGAATTCTGTCAAGCTTTTTCTGCATCTATTTAGATGATCATATGGTTTTTATTCTTCAATTTGTTACTGTGGTATATCACATTGATTTCCAGATACTGAACCATCCTTGCATCTCTGGAATAAATCCCACTTGATCATGGTGTATGATCCTTTTCATGTATTGGTGAATTCGGTTTGTTAATATTTTGTTGAGGATTTCTGAATCTATGTTCATTAGTGATACTGGCCTGTAATTTTCTTTATTTGTGATATCTTTGTCTGGTTTTGGTGTCAGGGTGATGCTGACCTGTAGAATGAGTTTGGAAGTGTTCCTTGCTCTGCAATTTTTTGGAATAGTTTATGAAGGACAGGTGTTAACTCTTCTTTAAATGTTTGGTAGAATTCACCTGTGGAAGCCATCTGGTCATAGACTTTTGTTTGTTGGAAGTTTTAAAACTACTGACTCAATTTCATTATTGGTAATTGTTCTGTTCATGTTTTCTATTTCTTCCTGGTTCAGTCTTGGGAGATTGTACATTTCTAGGAATTTGTCCATTTCTCCTAGGTTGTCCATTTTATTGGCATATAATTGTTCATAGTAGTCTATTATGATCCTTTGTATTTTGGTGGTATCTGTTGTAACTTCTCCTTTTTCATTTCTGATTTTATTGATTTGAGACCTCTCTTTTTTTTCTTGATGAGTCTGGCTAAAGGTTTATCAGTTTTGTTTATCTTATCAAAGAACTAGCTCTTAGTTTCATTGATCCTTTCTATTGTTTTCTTAGTCTCAGTTTCATGTATTTCTGCTCTGATCTTTATGATTTCTTTCCTTCTACTAACTTTGGGTTTTGCTTGTTCTTCTTCTTCTGGCTCCTTTAGGTGTAATGTTAGGTTGAGATTTTTCTTGTTTCCTGAGGTAAGCTTGCATTGCTATAAATGTCCCTCTTAGAAACTGCTTTTGCTGGATCCCACAGATATTGAACCATTGTGTTTTCATTTTCATTTGTCTCCAGGTATTTTTTTATTTCCTCTTTGATTTCTTCAGTGATCCATTGGTTGTTTAGTAGCATATTGTTTAGCCTCCATGTGTTTGTGTCTTTTGCAGTTTTTTTTTCTTATAGTTGATTTCTAGCCTCATAGCATTGTGGTCAGAAAAAATGCTTGATATGATTTCAATTTTCTTAAATTTGCTGAGGCTTGTTTTGTGGCCTAGCATGTGATCTATCTTGGAGACTGTGCCATGTGCACTTGAAAAGAATGTGTATTCTGCTGATTTTGGATGGAATGTTGTATATATGTCAATTAAGCCCATTTAGGTCTAATGTGTTAAGGCCAGTGTTTCCTCATTGATTTTCTGTCTGGATGATCTGTCCATTGAGGTAAGTGTGGTGTTAAAGTCTCCTACTGGGCTTCCCAGGTGGCACAGTGGTTAAGAATCTGCCTTCCAGTGTGGGGGACATGGGTTCGAGCCCTGGTCCGGGAAGATCCCACATGCCGGGGAGCAACTAAGCCCGTGTGCTACAACCAAGCCTGTGCTCTAGAGCCCGAGAGCCACAACTACTAAAGCCCTCGAGCCTAGAGCCCGTGCTCCACAACAAGAGAAGCCACTACAATGAGAAGCCCGCGCAACCCAATGAAGACCCAATGCAGCCAAAAGTAAATAAATAAATAAATTTAAAAAAGAGTCTCCTACTATTATTGTGTTGCTGTCAATTTCTCACTTTATGTCTGTTAATATTTGCTTTGTGTATTTAGGTGCTCCTATGTTGGGTGCATATATATTTACAATTGTTGTATCTTCTTGGATTGATTCCTTTATCATTAAGTAGTCCTTCTCTGTCTCTTGTTACAGACTTTGTTTTAAAGCCTATTTTCTCTGATATAAATATTGCTATCCCAGCTTCCCTTTCATTTCCATTTGCATGGAATACCTTTTTCCATCCCTTCACTTTCTGTTTTCGTCTTCAGATCTGAACTGAGTCTCCTGTAGGCAGTATATATATGGGTCTTGTTTTTGTATCCATTCAGCCACTCTATGTCTTTTGATTGGAGCATTTAATCCATTTACATTTAATTATTGATAGGTATGTACTTACTGTCATTTTGTTAACTGCTTTTCAGTTGTTTTTATACTTCTTTTTTGTTCTTCTTTTGCTCTCTTCCCTTGTGATTTGATGAGTATCTTAGTGTTATGTTCGGATTCCTTTCCCTTTTTTGTGTGTGTATCTAGTATAGATTTTTGGTTTGTGGTTACCATAACGTTTATATGTAGCAATCTATATATACATACGTGATTATTATAAGTTGCTCATCTCTTAAGTTCAAATGCATTTTAACAACCCTGCATTTTTATGCCCCCTCCCACCACATTTACTGTTTTGACATATTTTACATCTTTTTTGTTTTGTGTATCCTTTATTGTGGTTATAGGTGATTTTACTCCTTTTTCTTGTAATCTTCCTCCTAGCTTTATATGTGGTTGGTTTACTACCTTTACTGTATATTTGCCTTTACCAATGAGATTTTTCCTTTCATAATTTTCATATTTCTTCTTGTGGCCTTTTCTTTTTTGCTTGGAGAAGCCCCTTTAACATTTCCTGTAAAGCTGGTTTGATGGTACTGAACTCTTAGCTTTTGCTTATCTGTAAAACTTTTGATTTCTCCATCAAAACTGAATGAAAGCCTTGCTGAGCATTCTTGGTTGTAGGTTTTTCCCTTTTACCACTTTAAATATATCATGCCACTCCCTTCTAACCTGCAGGGTTTCTGCTGCAAAGTCAGTTGATAGCCTTATGGGAATTCCCTTGTATGTGACATTTTGCTTTTCCCTAGCTGCTTTTAATATTCTTTCTTTAATTTTTGCCATTTTAATTACAATGTCTTGGTGTGGTCCTCTTTGGATTGATCCTGTTTGGGACTCTCTGTGCTTCCTGGACCTAGATATCTGTTTCTTTCCCCAGGTTAAGGAAGTTTTCAGCTACTATGTTTTCAAATATGTTCTCTGCCCCTTTTTCTCTCTCTTCTCCTTCTGGGACCCCTATTATGCAAATGTTAGTACATTTGATGTTGTTTCAGAGGTTTCTTAAACAGTCCTCATTTCTTTTTATTCTTTTTTCTGTTCAGCCTCAGTGATTTCAACTACTCTGTCTTCCTACTCACTGATCCGTTCCTCTGTATCATCTAATCCACTGTTGATTCCTTCTAGTGTATTTACTTCAGTTATTGTATTCATCTTTGGTCATTGTTTACACTTTCTCTTTGTTAAAAAATTCTAACTTCTCACTCTGTTAATCCAATCATCTCCTGGGTTCTCTGATCATCTTTACAATCACTACCTTGAGCTCTTTATTGGGTAGATTGCTTATCTCCACTTCACTTAGCTCTTCTTCTGGGATTTTATCTTGTTTCTTCATTTGGAACATGTTCCTCTGTGCCTTCATTTTTCCTAATTTCCTTTTTTATTTCTATGTATTTTGTAAGTTGATTACATTTTCCGCCCTTGAAGAAGTTGGCCTTTTCTAGGAGACGTCCTACGAGTCCCAGCAGTGCACTTCCCTCTGGTCACCAGAGCTGTATGTTATATGGATACCTCCTACATGGGCTGTGTGGGTCCTTCTGTTGTGGCTGGCTGACTACTGTGGATAATCTGGTAGGCATGGCTGGCCCCCAGTCTGGTTGGTTGCCAGACCCTGCCTTGTGTGGAGGCTGTCAGCCGCTGGTGGGCAGAGCCAGGTCACAAGGCAGCTGGCTGTAGAGGTCCAGGGGATGCTGGGGTCTCTGGTTGCAGGGCCCTGGGGGTCCCAGAGCTGGTGTTGGCCTGCTGGTGGGCAGAGCTAGTTTCTGAGATGGCTGGCTGTGGAGTGTGGGGTGTCCCGAAGTTGGCGTTGGTCTGCTGGTGGGCAGGGCCAGTGCCCAGTGGGTCCTAGGGCTAGTGCAGGCACACTGGTGTTCAGGGCCAGGTCCTGGGCCCTTTGTTGGGCAGAGCCAGGTCCTGGAGTAGCTGTAGGCTCAGGGGATCTTAAGGCAACCAGCCTGCTGGTGGGTGGAGGTGTGTCCCTGCCTGGCTAGTTGCTTGGCTTGAGGTGTCCCAGTGCTGGTGCGGATAGGCTGGTGGGCAGGGCCAGGTCCTGGCATTAATATGCTAGAGGGAAGATTCTAAAATGGTGCTTGCAAGCTCCATTAGTAAAGGATGGTAGAACAAGCTCCCAAAAAAGGCTGCCACCAGTGTCTATGTCCCCAGAGTGAGCTCCAGGTGCCTCCTGCCTCTCCAGGAGACTCTCCAAGATCAGCAGGTGGGTCTGATCCAGGCTCCTTTCAAATTACTGCTTCTGCCCTCGTTTCCAGAGCATGTGAGATTTTATACATGCCCTTTAAGAGTGGAGTCTATTTCCCACAGCCCTCTGGCACTCCTGAAATTAAGTCCCGCTGGCCTTCGAAGCCAAATGTTCTGGGGGCTCACCTTCCCAATGGAGGACCCCAGGGCTGGGGAGCCTCATGTGGGGCTTGGACACCTCGCTCCTTGGGGAGAACCTCTGCAATTGTAATTATCCATTTGTGGGTCACCCACCCAGAGGTATGGATCTTGATTATACTGTGTCTCTGCCCCTCTGTCTTACTGTGGTTCCTTCTTTATATCTTCAGTTGTATAAGATCTTTTCTACTAGTCTTCTGATCTCTCTCATCAATAGTTGCTCTGTAAATAGTTGTAATTTTGGAGTGCCCATGGAAGGAGGTGAGCTCAGGGTCTTCCTATTCCACCATCTTGGCCACCAACCTGACCCTATTTACTTTCAAATGGGCACTGGTATATATTTTGCTGGTGATGTTTTACATAGCTTCACATATATGAATGTTTCCTAGTGGAAGTATGAAACAAACCAACTGATTGAATAATAAAGATTTATAACTTTTAACTTTAACTTTAACTTTTAACTTATTATAACTTATAATAAAGATTTTTAAAGGAACTTCATCCCTACAGGATGCATATTTAGAAGTGTAATCCTCAAAAAGGGTATTAAAAAGAAGTGAAAAGGAACGTATTCAATTACAGTAAGTCTTTTTTTCTCATTCACAACACCATCATAGATAAAACTTATGTCTTTGCACTCAAATAGTTTCATGGATAAAAGGCAAGCATTTTTTTAAGGTCTCCACATCCTTAGTCATCAGGGAAATGCAAATTAAGACCACAATGAGATATCATTACACACCACAAGGACGAATTACATTAAAAAGACAGACCATAACAAGTGTTGGCAAGTATGCAGAAACACTGCAAGTGCTAGTGGGAATATAAATGGTACAACCACTTTGGAAAAAAGTTTGACAATTCATTATAAAATTAAACATCATTCACCATATGACCCAGCAATTCCATTCCTAGGTATTTACCAAAGAGAAATAAAAACACATGTCTGCACAAAGATTTGTACATGGATGTTCATAACAGCTTTGTTTGTGATAGCTGAAAACTGGAAGTACCTCAAATATCCAGCAACAGATGAATGGAGAAACAAATTGTGGTATATGCATACAATACTACTCAGCAAAAAAGGAAACTACTGATTTATACAACATGGATGAATATCAAAAAGCTTACACTGACAAAACAAGGAAGACACAAAAGAGTATATAATGTATGATTCCATTTATAGGAAATTCTAGAAAAGATAAAACTAATTTATGGTGACAGAAAATAGAGCAGTGGTTGCCTCAGGCAGAGTGACGGGGAGGGAACTGACTGCAAAGGGATATAAGGAATCCTTTAGGGTCATGGAGATGTTTTGTATCTTGAAAAGGGTGGTATTTCACGGGTGTATACATATGTACAACTTGACTGAGCAGATAATTAAGTATTCATACAGATGAACAGACTTTCAAATGACTGACTGAGCTGTTCAAAAATTAAATTTGCCTCGTGGGAGGGTAGAGGTTAATGTATAGGTTAAGAGGCCATTTGGCATGTTGAGTGGATTTACACATTAAATGGGTAGTTGAAGTAGATGATCTTTAATCTCTCCCAACCCTGAGATACTCTGACCACCATTTATAGAGAATATCACCAATTATTCACTTTCCATCCTAAAATGGCCCCTGTATATATTTTTTTCATCAGGGAAGTTTTACTATCTTGGCATATAATAACACAATCAGAAAAATACATTGCAGGTCAGAGTCCCCTATATTCATGGTGCTTTAAGGTAATAAAGAAGATATGAATCAAATACTATATCCTGAGAAAGATCTTACCAGCTGTGCAGCCAAGACACTTGAGAACTCACTATTCATGGCATATGGGAGCGCTGTTTGTGCTCTTGAACCATACGTAGTCTGGAACCTCTTTTTTATCTCATTCAGAAAATTAAAGGCTCGGGAACGCTCAAAATCCTGAAAGGAGATCAACACAGAGTTTACATTACAGTAAACAAAGATGATATGGATGATTAACAACAACCATAAGAACAGCTAACATTTACTAAGCAATGATTCTATGAGGAGGAACTGACCTCATTTTACTGATAAAGAAACAAAGGCTCTGAAAAGGTAACTAACTTGCCAAAGGTGAAACAACTAGTAAATGAAAGAGGTGAGAGTCTAATCCAAATATGTTTGATTACTGCCAACTGAGATAACAGTACCTAGGTTAGCTTCTTGAGAGCAGGAATTGGGTTTTACTCCATCTGTATCTTTCACAGGATCTATTAGAAAGCCCAGCACAAGAAGATGCTTAAGAAATCCATAATAGTAGTACAGTCTTTCACATACAAAGATAACACTATTGACATAAAGTTTGAATTGACTTTTTTCAATAGTGGTGGTACATTTGAAAAGATCAAGGGACGTACTCTTATCTAGCCCCAGTCAAAAAGTGTGTGTGTGTGTGTGTGTGTATAACATATATACAAAAATATAATTATAGCTCAAGAAATGTAAGACTCAACTCTGACCATCCCAAATTTAGTGATATTTCTCACCTACTCCAAGCACTTTCACATCACTCATTTCAGATATAGCTGTATTTTAAAAATAATTTTAGAAAACACTGTGAAATCAGGGAATATAAATCATTGTGATGATCACTGTGGTTGACATTCATCTCCATTTCACCTAAGATGATTAGTCTAAGCCAAGAGTTCTTAAAGTGGGGTCAATGGTCCAAATTCAAGGAGCTGATGTACTTGGATAGAAAAAAAAAAATCTCATCATCATTTTCACCAATCTTTAACTCAAATTTCAATTGTGAATGTAGTAACAAACCAGATAAGTATTAAACAGTACCTGTGACTTTGTCACCAAGAGAAGTCGTTTTTTCATATACCATCAGTTACAAACATCTCTCAAAATATTATTTATACTCATCACCACATCAGAATAATTTTTATTTATTAGACCCATGAGTAGAACTTGTTATTTAATGAATTCATAAAGAAGCATATATATTACTATATCAATATTTAAAATATTTTGAATACTGTATTTCAATATAATTGGTTTTGTTTATAATCACACATTTAAAAAAATTCTGGGAGGGGCCCATGAGTGCCAAAGGGGTCTGTGACACAATAAACTTAAGAACCCTGACCTATGGCAATCATGCCAATTCCATGCCCCTTGTCAGTGATCAATTTAGAAATAAGTACGTAACCTAGTCCTAGCCAGTAAGTCATGAAAAGAAGTCCACTTTGAAAGCACGGGGAGGGTAGGGTGTGCGTCTGGGAAGTTTCCTCATTCCTACAGTAAGAGACTTGAGAAGACATAGTCCATCTTTTTTGGACACAAATAAATAAGCATGTGGCTCCATGCAACCATAAGGGGAATGTGTCCAGGAAGAAGCTGACACTAGGATTGCAGAGAGGAGAAAGGACCTTGATGACCACCGTTAAGTTATTGAGCATTTTCCGTCTAGAAGCTACAAATACTCAACAACCTACCAATGTGAATGACAGGTTTACAAAGCTGATCATAATGTATTGTGATTTTGTTTTCCCAAAGTCCACATACATTAAAAAAAATTCACTATTGATTGGAGGAGTGAAATAATGTATTTACTATTTCAGATAAATAAATTTTGAGAGGGTCTGATACCAAAGAATCATAATTATGAACACCAATTCTCACTACACAATAGAATAAATGTAGAAATTACAAGAGGTTAAGCTAAAACTCTACAAAACCAAGCTGATTTGCATATACCCAGATATCAACTTTTCTTTTGATTTGCTGCTCTATATGATAAATGCAAAGTATAGAAAAAAAATTTCCAGCTACAGACAGTTATATTCACATCACCTTTACCTACCACAGATACAGATAATTAAGAACTGACTCTATTAACATTACACATACTTAAATAGCAACATGTCTTCAAGTTACTTACATCATCAGTGATACAAAGATATACAATCCTGTCTTGGCAGATGTAATGAAACAAATAACTGTAGAATAAAAGATATAAAACTTACTGTGGTTATGAGTAATATCTCTTTCACTTCTATGTTTAAGAAATTTTAGTACTGCCAACGTGACCATATTATTTACAGATACTGTCTATTCTCCCTCTCCCCTGTATACATGTTCCTCTGAAGTCAAACTGATAGAAATAAATAAGAAATTAAAACAAGCTACATAGTGCAATGTTATGCACATTACCCATTAAAATAATATCTACAAAAGCATAATTGGACTTTTTTTTTTGGCTGTGCCACGTGCCTTGCAGGATCTTAGTTCCCCAACCAGGGATTGAACCTGGGCCCTGGCAGTGAAAGCACCGAGTGCTAGCCACTGGACCGCCAGGGAATTCCCAGATACTTAAGGTTTGAACAAGAGATGACATCTGAGGGACACGTAATTAAGAATAACCCCCAAATGGGCCATACAGTCTTCTTTGCCTTCTCCTAAGATCTCATAGCAAACACTTTTTCTACCAAATGCTCAACAGTAACATTTATTTGGCATCTACTTTGAACCAGTTACTGGGCTAGGTGCTGAGGATACAAATAAGCAAAACCATCAGTCCCTGCCTTTACAGAGATGAAAGTGCAGGCAATTGTGGAACAACATAGTAAGCAGGATGATAAGGAGTTAAAGGCAGTACATGGTGCTGTGGGGACATAGAGGAGACACCTAACAGAGTTTGTCAGAGGGTAACAGGAAGACATCCTGGAGCAAGTGATGTCTGAGCTGAGACCTGAAGACTAAGTAAGAGACGGCAAAAAGAACAAGCAAGAGTGTTCCAGAGTGAGAGACCAACAAGCTTAAGGGCTTTGAGATAAAAGAGCAAATACTGGGTTTAAAAGTAAAATTAGTTAATATGACTAGAGCAGTTGTCCCCAACCTTTTTGGCACCAGGGACCAGTTTCGTGGAAGACAATTTTTCCACGGGTGGGGAAGGGGTGATGGTTCAGGCAGTAATGCGAGCGATTGCGGGGATGGTTCAGGTGGCAATGAATGTGAGCGAGCGATGGTTCAAGCAGTAATGCGAGTGATGGGAGTGATGGGGAGCAACAGATGACGCTTTGCTTGGTCACACACCACTCACCTCCTGCTGTGTGGCCCGGTTCCTAACAGGCCTTGGACCACCACCGGTCCGCAGCCTGGGGCTTGAGGACCCCTGGACTAGAGTATAGAATGTAAGGAAAAAATAAACTGCTTGCACAAATGAGGTTGTAAGTAAGCAAATACCATGCTGCATAAGACATTCAAACCTCACTATGCATTATCCTAAGAACAATGAACAAGCATCAAAGGGTTTTAGCTTGGGAGTGTGATCAGATTTGCCATATAAAAGGATGCTTTGGCTAAAGTGTGGAGAACTGACCGAAAGGAGGACCAGACAGAAGACTACTGAAGTAGAACAGTGAGAGAAACAAACTAAAGTACTATGGGCAATGAAGAAGAAGGGACTGAGAAGAAATAATAGAACTTGATGACTGGCTACTGGGGGTGAGGCAGAGGGATAAGTCTATTTTGCTTCCCAGATTTCTACCCTGGGCAAGTAGACAGACAAGAATACTTGTTGAATTGTATGATTAATGTTCACATAGAGGCTTGATATGAATTACAAGGAGGTATGGGAACTCAGGCAAAATGTCTTCCTCCACCGCTGAAATTGTTCACATCAACTCCACCAATGATTTCCACACTGCATATCCAGTGGCTCTCTCTGACACATTTGATAGTGCTGATCACTTCCTTCCTCCAGAAAGTGTTTTCTCTCCACTAGATTTCTTGACACCAGGCTTGCCTGGTTTATATGGTAGTCTCTTTCGCTCTCTGTTGATGTCTTGCAGCATCCTCAGCCCCCTGCTTTTCTCACACACACTCCCTGGAGGGTGGCATCCACTCTCTTGTTTTGCTGTCGATATCTGTTTTCAGCTACTACAATTATAATGATTCCCAAATCTAAATCTGACCTATCTCCTGAGCTCCAGGCCTGCATATGCTACTGTCTACTAGACATATCCAACTGGAGTACCATAGACAACTTAAACACTATAGGTGCAAAAATGAAAGTCATCATTTTCCCCACAAAATTTGTTTCTCCTAAACCACACTTGGAAGTACGTTGGTGCAAAGACCACAGAAGGTAATGAGGTATGGTCCTTGCCATCAGGGAGCCTATAGTCAGAGGACAGAGACAGAAAATAAAGATAGCAATTATAACACTGCATCATAAGTGCTACAATATGAATAAACACAGGATGCTATGGAGACACACAAAAAGGGGGCACCTGGCCCAGTCTTGGAGTTCAGGGGTTTCCAGAAGAGGAAACATATAAGCTCAGGAAGACAAACTCAGATTTTTTAAAAGTAATAGCTATTGCAAAGGCTAGGAAGAGAGAAAGAACCCAGCATTGAAATGCACATAGCTGAGTATGGCTGGAGAACAAAACTGAGGGCTCAAGTAATGAGAGATAAGGCCAGAGAAGGGAGCAGGGGCAGATCTTGAAGAATCTTTCAAGTAGTGTTAAGGAACTTTACCCTGAGTACCTGCTGAAGGAAGGGACATGATCAGAACTGCCCTTTTAGAAAGATTAAAGTGACAATTAAGAAAGTATTTCATTTGGAACCTGTAAAATGAGCAAAAATTTACCAGGGGGCCTAGGAAGGGAAGGACATTCCAAGACGCAAAATCATGAAAAAAATATACCAAAGCTTGAAATAACATAGATAGGTCAGGGAATGACAAAGATTTCTATAGAGATAAGGATAGAAAAGTCAGGAATAGACAAAATTGTGAAGGCTGAGTTTGGGCTTTATTCTAAAAGCAATGGGTTTTAAGCAAGAAAGTATAATCATAGGAATGTGAAATACAGATTTAAGGAGGGATCAACTAGAAGCAGAAAAACCAGCTAGGAGGAGGTTATTAGAAATGAGAAACAATGAATGCCTGAACAAACACTGTGACAAGTGAGGATAGAGGAGACTGAAATACCTCCTGTAGGAGAATGGCAAGGATTTGGTTAAGAAGTCAAATATGATTCTGAAGTTTTAGGCTTAGCCAACTGAATGACTGGTGATGCTATTAAAGAAAGAAAGAAATAGCAAGAGAAAGGTCAGATTTCAGGGAGAAATGATTTTCATACAGTAAAATGTACTTTTTTCTGTTGGTGTACAGTAATAAAAGATATTTTTGATTGGGATGATGAAACATGATTATAGGAAAGAAACTAAGGCAGAAGGTTAAAAGGAAAAGACAACTCAGTAATAGAGACTTACTGCAAAGGATACCGGGTAGGACTGGGTCAGATGCAGGTGGAAAGACACAGCAGATGGATAACATCACTTTCTTGCACTATAACCACATTTTCGTTGGATTACATAGTCTAGCTTCCCTTGTAGCTAGATATGGCTAGTGACTAAGTTCTGCCTGATAAAATATGAGTGGAAGAAACATGCCCTACTTCCCAGCCTTGCCTCTACAAAGATGACATGTGCTTTCCCTGAGCATTTTCCTGGGAACTGACTAGAAACACAATCGTTGAGCCCAATAAATTTTGGAAGAAACCCTAAAGCCATACTCACAAGAAACCGAGGTCATTTAACCCAGAGGTAACTTCTTAGCCCCTAAACTACACCAGGAAGTAACAGACTACAAAACCTATACAGTTCCCAAAGATGACACACTAACACCCATTCTGGATGTGGCCAGAGAGGATAATGGACCAGGAAGAGCCTCCTGGAGAACAAAGGGAGAAAAGATGAAGAATTTCTTCCAAGAAAGCAGAACCCAGGTCAGAATAGGAGTCTCTGAAATTGCTGTGGAGTAGTTATTTGAATATTGCTAAGAAGCAGTGGCATCTATGTGTTTCTTGTTCTTCCCTTTTCTAAATCGAGGTTTACAACTTCCACTTGGTGATGCTGTTCTTATTCCACCAATGTCTACTGGGTTGGGCTGGTGAAACAGGGAGATCATATGACTTGTCTTTTAGTTTGTTGTTAATGGGCCACAGGAGCCACTCCTGGGCGTGATGGAGAGGACTGTGTATCACTCGGACTGTCTGGACCTGGAGCTGGACACAGCGATCAGATGAGTCTTTGGGGCCACCTCCTGCAGAGAGGAGGTATGCTCTATGTTTGGGAAGAAGAGTACATCCTAATATTTTGGTGGCCCAGAAGAGTAGACTGGAAGATTGCAAGCTGTCTTCTGATGTCCTATAACTTCCTCCAGAGTAACAGAGTTTTAGCTGAGCATATGGCTGCACAGCTAGAGATGACAAATTCTAGTCTCCATTCCAGCTAGGTTAGCTACATAACTATGCAGTGAACAATAAACTGCCAGGCCACTTCTGGGCTTTGCCTTTAAAAATACTGGGCAAGCACAGGGAAGTAACAAGAACTGAAGAAGCACCTTGGCCAGAGTTGGAAGGCACTAATTAAAAATGGCAGAGCCACCCCACCAGTCCCGAAGTATTCATCTCTGGGCTATCTCATAAATTAATACTGTATTTTGGGGTCTCTCTCTTACAGCAGCTTAGACTAGATCCTAAATTATACAAGGAGTTGGCCCTGGAAACCAATAAGGACCTCCTTCTGAGATAGGGTCTAAGGAAATTAGGATGAGTTAGGTAACAAAAGATTGTTAAGTACTGAGGAGGAAGGTTGAGGCACTTTTTATGATTACTAAGATTTCCCACCTATGCCCCCTCCAATTCATTCTCCAACCAGCCACAACAGTGATCTTTCTAAAGCAAAAGCTTACCACGTCACACCCCAGCTGAAAACTTTCAATGCCTTCCCATTGCCCATACGGTAAAGTACAACCCCTTAACATGGCCTATGAGGCCCTACAGGACTTCTCTTCTGTCAGTCTCTCTAGCTTTATTTTCACCATGTTGGGCACCAGTCACAGACAACCACCTGCAGTTCGCTAAATATGCCTCCATACTTCTCTACCAGCTGTTCCTTCTACCTGGAATACCATTCGCCTGTCCACTAGCTTCTACTCTCTACTGTGATTACCTATGGATATGACTGTCTCCTTCATTAAACTATAACCTCCATGAGGGCAAATACTGAGTGATTTCTTGTATCCCCAGCACCAAGCAAAGCGTCTGGCGATAGTCAAGTGCTCAGTAAATATTTACAGAAAGAATGAAAGAAAAAAATATTCTTTATCTTAACTACATCAAGTTTCACATATACTAGAGCTCTATAGCAGAGTCACTTTTACATCTAACATTTCCATATCTTTCTTTAAAATATTTTAATATCACTTCGATGACAGAATAAAATAATTTTTAGTTAAATTTAAAATTAATAGAACCAGACATTTTCTAAGCTGGTAAGGATTATTGTTCTGTCAGTTTATTCAAATTATCTACTGAGAAGCTTGCTTTTCTAGTTTTCTACTGTTCTGATTATAACAATATAATTCACTTCTTTCACCCGCTACCCACACAGAGCAGAACTCACTTGCCGTGTGAGTACGTTAGCTTGTTATTTTCAGAAGGTATCTTAGCCAGAATCTGCTCTGTCACCTCCAGGAAGTTGCCTCCACACCAAGCATGTTTGGCAAGGATAGTGGTTCCCCTGGCAACAACAGCAAAAAGAATGGCCATGGCCTCGATCTATCAAAAGGAAAAAAGACACATAAGACTTAGAATATTTCTTTGACATAATCTTTCAAAAGTAACTTACTATCATTACCAACATCCATCTGGAGACAGTACTGACCAAGGCACTGTAACATTAAACAGAACAGACTTAACAACAAACTTAACAAAGTCACAGTCTTCTAAAAGCTTATAATCTAAACCACACTGATATGCATTCATATTTAGAGACAAACCAAATGCATACACATAATATATTTTTATGTGTGTGTGTATATACAATGTAATGTATATGTGATACATGCATACACACACGTACATTACATTGATAGATAGGTTGCATTTACAAATTACACAGCACAAACTGTTATCATCCTCTGAAAAGCAATGACCATAGACGGCAAAGGGACATAAAAATGTCTTCATCCTTTAATAAAGTAATCCCATCCTGAAAATTTATCCTAGGGAAATAGTTCAACAGCAGTTAGATTCTATATTCACAAATATACCTATTAACAATAATAATAGCACATATTTATTAAGCACTTACTATGCGCCAGGCACCATTTTAAACACTTAATTTAATCCTTACATCAATGAAATTAATACACTATCATGATACTTACATTAAAATGAGAAAAATGAAGTATAAATGACTTAAATAATTTGTCCAGAATTACAGAGCTAGTAAGTGGTAAAAGATGGGATTTAAACCCAAGCAGTATGGTTCTAGAACCCACAATTTTATCCCTATACTATATTCTGCCTCTCCTATGAAGGCATTATCCATCACAGAAATAAACTGAAAATAACCCGAATCTTCTGCAAGAGAGGAATGGTTCTATAAATTATGGTAAGATCCTTTTTAAACAAAATATTTCTAAAACAATACAGAATGAGTTTAAGATTACAGTAATACCTTGGAGGTATTGCAAGTTCAGTTCCAGACGACCACAATAAAGCAAATATCACAATAAAACAAGTAACATGAATTTTTTGGTTTCCCAGTGCATATAAAAGTTATGTTTACACTATGCTGTAGTCTATTAAGTGTACAATAGCATTATATCTAAAAAAAACAACAATGTATATGTCTTAATTTTAAAAAACTTAATTGCTAAAAAATGCTAACCATCATCTGAGCCTTCAGAGAGTCATAGCAGTAACATCAGAGCACTGACCACAGATCACCATAACAAACATACTGAAAAAGTTTGAAATATTACAAGAATTATTAAAATGTGACACAGAGACATGAAGTACCCAAATTACTGTTGGAAAAATGGCACTGACAGACTTGTTCAATGCAGGGTTGCTACAAACCTTTGATTTGTTAAAAAAACAAAAACAACAACAAAAAAACCCAGCAATATCCGTGAACCACAATAAAGCAAAGTGCAATAAGAAGAGGTATGCCTGTATTTTCCTCGTGTTTATGAATCTGTACTATTTTTTTCCCCACAGAACAGCCTGGTTTCTCTGATTTAATAGCATGAACTTATAAAAGAGATGAACAAATATCTTCCTATTCTTCAACTAACTCTTCAACCTAATGTTATTTGTTTTTTTTTAACATCTTTATTGGAGTATAATTGCTTTACAATGGTGTGTTAGTTTCTGCTTTATAACAAAGTGAATCAGTTATACATATACATATGTTCCCATATCTCTTCCCTCTTGCATCTCCCTCCCTCCCACCCTCCCTATCCCACCCCTCTAGGTGGTCACAAAGCACAGAGCTGATCTCCCTGTGCTATATGGTTGCTTCCCACTAGCTATCTATTTGACGTTTGGTAGTGTATATGAGAGTGGCATGTTATGTTAACATGTTCAGTTTCATCCAATAAGCCAGAGTCATCTTGGGTGGCAAAGTGAGAGTCACTTATTAAAAATTCAAATCCTTGGTATCATTCCCTGAAATTCTGATTCAGTAGGCTTGAGGTGGGGCCCTGGAATATATACTTAAGCCAAGCCTGTCTGGATGCAGGTGATTCACATGACCATGTTTTGTGAAACACAGCAACTATAAAATGCTTGAGGTCAGGGAATCCGCTGATTCCCTCTTGGAATGTCCTTGGTATGAAGGACAGCATACAGAACAGAAATGCTCATGTGTCTCTTGAGCTGAACTCCTCTTGGGGTCTCTTCATTGCACTCTCTAAATGAAGGTGTTTCCCAGGGTTGTGTCCTCAGCCATCTTCTTTCTGGATTTCTCCAAACACATATGTAGTAGCATGTTATAATTTCCAAATGACTTTCTCATACATTATATCCCTTGATCCTAAAAGCCTCAACTGACCCTGTAACATGCTCCAGGTACTGCTCCATTTCTTAAAATCACCATCTACACACTATCTCTGCTTCTCTATCTTCTTTTAATTCTTCTCTTCTATAATCTGGCTTTTCCCCTCAACACTCCACAAAACCATGCTTGTCAAGATCACCAACAGCCTCTACATTGCAAACTTCTGTGGTCATTTCTCTATTCTCACCTTACTTGACCTCTCAGAAATAGTCAACACAGCTGAATAACCCTCCTTCTGGGAACACTCCTACATGTCTGGCTGCTCCTTCTGTCTTCTTGCTGAATCCTTCTCCTCTAGCTGACGTCTAAATGTTGACTTTCCACGGGGATTGGTTCTCCACTCTCTTATCCTAGATGAGCTCATCTAGACCTGCCATTTTAAACATGCTTTATTTGCCAAAGATACATTGCATACAGAAAAAAACCAAAGGCACAACCAAAGTTGAGGGAAAAACCAAAAACAAAACACAAGGCATACCAAATAGTTGAGGGAAAGGTAGATGAATAGAGACCCACAAAGATGGAGGAGGACCAACCAGGAAAGCGAAAGGAAAGCCAGAAGAGTGTGGTGGTCTTGAAGCCAAAGGAAAAGACACCTTGAAGAAGGAACAAGTGTCACCTCCCAGCTCTGTTCACTGATACACAGTATTAAGACTGTAAAACAGTCACTGAAATTTTATAAGGAAGGAGGTCATTGGTAAGGGTCAAAGAGACGTGCAGTGGAGTGGGAAAAAAACACGAAGAGAAACAGAGATGAGAAATCATATGGTCCCTGAGACAAAGAGATGAAAAGGTAGCAGCCTCAGCCGTTTAGCAGCTTCAAAAAGAAAACTGAGTTTAGCAACAATACAAAAAGATCTAGTGTGCTAGCGGACCATAAGTTCGTTATGAAGTGTTATGATGTAATTGCTTAAAATGCTTATGTAATCTTAAATTACATTAAGAAACAGGGTGTCTTCATCTCTTTAAGTACTATTGCCATTATACTCTGTGCTGTTTAGAACACATGTGTAATACTGAGTTCAATTCTAGGTACAGTATTCTAAGACTGGACAGAAGGGCAAAGTATGGTGAGAGACCTGGAGATTGTATCACGTGAAGAACGGCTAGAGGAACTAGAAATATTACACATGAAAAAGACAGCAATCTTCAAGTTTATATAAAGTATAGTCACCTAGAAGAGGGAGGACATTATTTGGAATATAACTAGGAACAGTGAATAATAAGTTATAAGGACAGCTATGTAAGTTATGCATAGCAGTGTTTTATTCAATAAAAGCAGTCCTCAATTTTAAAAATGCCTATTAAACATTGGGTACATAGCAACAGAAACTTTACTTTCCTCTCAGATGTCACTAATAAGCATTTCTTGAGGGGACCTTCAAGATGGCACAGGAGTAAGATGTGAAAATCACCTTCCTCCCCACAAATATATCAAAAATACATCTACATGTGGAACAACTCCTACAGAACACCTACTGAACACTGGCAGAAGACCTCAGACTTCCCAAAAGGCAAGAAAATCCCTACGTAGCTGGGTAGGGGAAAAGAAAAAAAAAAAAACAAAGACAAAAGAATAGGGACGAAACCTGCACCTCTGGGAGGGAGCTGTGAAAGAGGAAAAGTTCCCACACCCTAGGAAGCCCCTTCACTGGTGGAAATAGGGGGAGGGCGGGGGAAGCTTCAGAGCCACGGAGGAGAGCGCAGCAACAGGGGTGCAGAGGGCAAAGCAGAGAGATTCCTGCACAGAGGATCGGTGCCGACCAGCTTCACCAGCCTGAGACGCTTGTCTGCTCATCCATTGGGGTGGGTGGGGGCTGGGAGCTGACTGGACCTGCCTAAGAGGCAAGAGACCACTGTTTTGGGGTGTGCAAGGAGAGGGGATTCAGAGTACCGCCTAAACGAGCTCCAGAGATGGGCGCAAGCCATGGCTATCAGCTCGGACACCAGAGATGGGCATGAGACGCTAAGGCTGCTGCTGCAGCCACCAAGAAGCCTGTGTGCAAGCACAGGTCACTATCCACACCTCCCCTCCCGGGAGCCTGTGCAGCCCGCCACTGCCAGGGTCCCGTGATCCAGGGACAACTTCCCTGGGAGAACACACGGCATGCCTCAGGCTGTTGCAACGTCATACTGGCCTCTGCCACTGCAGGCTTGCCCCACATTCAGTACCCCTCCCTCCCCCCACTGGCCTGAGTGAGCCACAGCCCCCTAATCAGCTGCTGCTTTAACCCCATCCTGTCTGGGCAGGAACAGATGCCTGAGGGTGACCTACATGCAGAGGCGGGGCCAAATCCAAAGCTGAACCCCAGGAGCTGTGCGAACAAAGAAGAGCAAGGGAAATTTCTCCCAGCAGCCTCAGGAGCAGCTGACTAAATCTCCACTATCAACTCGATGTACCCTGCATCTGTGGAATACCTGAACAGAAAATGAATCATCCAAAAGTTGAGGCGGTGGACTTTGGGAGTAACTGGCTTGGGGTCTGCTGTCTGGAACTGATTTCAGATTTTTATGTTTATCTTAGTATAGTTTTTAGCGCTTATTATCATTGGTGGATTTGTTTATTGGTTTGGTTGCTCTCTTCTTTTTTTCATTATTACTTTATTATTTTAATAATTAAAATTTTTTTTTATTTTAATTATTTTTTAATTTTTTTTATTATGATTTTTTTCTTTTTTTCTCCTTTTTCTTCTGAGCCGTGTAGCTGACAGGGTCTTGGTGCTCTGGCCTGGTGTCATGCCTGAGCCTCTGAGGTGGGAGAGCTGAGTTCAGGACATTGGACCACCAGAGACCTCCTGGCCCCATGTAATATCAATCAGCGAAAGCTCTCCTAGGGATCTCCGTCTCAACTCTAACACCCAGCTCCACTCAACAGCCAACAAGCTCCAGTGCTGGATGCCCCATGCCAAACAACTAGCAAGACAGGAACACAACCCCACCCATTAGCAGAGAGGCTGCCTAAAGTCATACTAAGTTCACAGACACCCCAAAACACATCACCAGTTGCGTACTGCCCACCAGAAAGACAAGATCCAGCCCCGCCCACCAGAACACAGGCACCTGTCCCCTCTACCAGGAAGCCTACACAACCCACTGAACCAACCTTACCCACTGGGGGCAGACACCAAAAACAACGGAAACTACAAACCTGCAGCCTGCGAAAAGGAGACCCCAAACACAGTACGTTAAGCAAAATGAGAAGACAGAGAAATATGCAGCAGATAAAGAAGCAAGGTAAAAACCCACAAGCCCAAACAAATGAAGAGGAAATAGGCAGTCTACCTGAAAAAGAATTCAGAGTATGATAGTAAAGATCCAAAATCTTGAAAACAGAATGGAGAAAATACAAGATATTTAACAAGGGCCTAGAAGAACTAAACAGCAAACAAACAATGATGAACAACACAATAAATGAAATTAAAAATTCTCTAGAAGGAATCAATAGAAGAATAACAGAGGCAGAAGAACGGATAAGTGACCTGGAAGATAAAATAGTTGAAATAACTATTGCAGAGCAGAAAAAAGAAAAAAGAAGGAAAAGAATTGAGGACAGTCTCAGAGACCTCTGGGACAACATTAACCACACCAAGACTCAAATTATAAGGGTCCCCAGAAGGAGAAGAGAAAAAGAAAGGGGCTGAGAAAATATTTGAATAGATTGTAGTTGAAAACTTCCCTAACATGGGAAAGGAAATAGTCAATCAAGACCAGGAAGCGCAGAGAGTCCCATACAGGATAAATCCGAGGAGAAACACACCAAGACACATGTTAATCAAACTATTAAAAATTAAATACAAAGAAAAAATATTAAAAGCTGCAAAGAAAAAGCTACAAATAACACACAAGGGAATCCCCATAAGGTTAACAGCTGATCTTTCAAAAGAAACTCTGCAAGCCAGAGGGAGTGGCAGGACATATTTAAAGTGAAGAAAGGGAAAAACCTACAACCAAGATTACTCTACACAGCAAGGATCTTATTCAGATTCGACAGAGAAATCAAAAGCTTTACAGACAAGCAAAAGTTAAGAGAATTCAGTACCACCAAACCAGCTTTACAACACATGCTAAAGGAACTTCTCTAGGGAGGAAACACAAGAGAAGGAAAAGACCTACAAAAACAAACCCAAAACAATTCATAAAATGGTAATAGGAACATACGTATCGATAATTATCTTAAATATAAATGGATAAAATGCTTCAACCAAAAGACACACACTGGCTGAATGCATACAAAAACAAGACCCGTATATATGCTGTCTACAAGAGACCCACTTCAGACCTAGGGACACATACAGACTGAAAGTGAGGGGATGGAAAAAGATATTCCATGCAAATGGAAATCAAAAGAAAGCTGGAGTAGCAATTCTCATATCAGACAAAATAGACTTTAAAATAAAGACTAATACAGGAGAAAAAAAGGACACTACATAATGATCAAAGGATCAAACCAAGAAGAAAATATAACAATTGTAAATATTTATGCACCCAACATAGGAGCACCTCAATACATAAGGCAAATGCTAACAGCCATAAAAGGGGAAATCGACAGTAACACACTATTATTAGTAGGGGACTTTAACACCCCACTCTCACCAATGGACAGATCATCCAAAATGAAAATAAATAAGGAAACACTAGCTTTAAATGACACATTAAACAAGATGGACTTAATTAATATTTATAGGACATTCCATCCAAAAACAACAGAATACACTTTCTTCGCAAGTGCTCATGGAACATTCTCCAGGATAGATCATATCTTGGGTCACAAATCAAGCCTCAGTAAATTTAAGAAAATTGAAATCATACCAAGTATCTTTTCCGACCACAACTCTATGAGACTAGATATCAATTACAGGAAAAAACTGTAAAAGATACAAACACATGGAGGCTAAACAATACACTACTAAATAACCAAGAGATCACTGAAGAAATCAAAGAGGAAATCAAAAAGTACCTAGAAACAAATGACAATGAAAATACGATGACCCAAAACCTATGGAACACAGGAAAAGCAGCTCTAAGAGGGAAGTATATAGCAATACAATCCTACCTCAAGAAACAAGAAAAATCTCAAATAAACAACCTAACCTTACACCTAAAGCCATTAGAGAAAAAAGAACAAAAAAACCCCAAATTTAGCAGAAGGAAAGAAATCATAAAGATCAGATCAGAAATAAATGAAAAAGAAATGAAGGAAACAATAGCAAAGACCAATGAAATGAAAAGCTGGTTCTTTGAGAAGATAAACAAAATTGATAAACCACTAACCAGACACATCAAGAGAAAAAGGGAGAAGACTCAAATCAACAGATTTAGAAATGAAAAAAGAGAAGAAACAACTGACCCTGCAGAAATACAAATGATCATGAGAGACAACTAAGAGCAACTGTATGCCAATAAAACGGACAACCTGAAAGAAATGGACAAATTCTTAGAAAAGTATAACCTTCCAAGACTGAACCAGGAAGAAATAGAAAATATGAACAGACCAATCACAAGCACTGAAATTGAAACTGTGATTAAAAATCTACTAACAAACAAAAGCCCAGGACCAGATGGCTTCACAGGTAAATTCTATCAAACATTTAGAGAAGAGCTAACACCTATCCTTCTCAAACTCTTCCAAAAAATGCAGAGAGAGGAACACTCCCAAACCATTCTACAAGGCTACCATTACCCTGATACCAAAACCAGACAAAGATGTCACAAAAAAAGAAAGCTACAGGCCAATATCACTGATGAACATAGATACAAAAATTCTCAACAATATACTAGCAGAACGCAACAGCACATTAAAAGGATCATACACCATGATCAAGTGGGGCTTATCCCAGGAATGCAAGGATTCTTCAATATACGCAAATCAATCAACGTGATACACCATATTAACAAACTGAAGGATAAAAACCATATGATAATCTCAATAGATGTAGAAAAATCTTTCAACAAAATTCAACACCCATTTATGATAAAAACTCTCCAGAAAGTGGGCATAGAGGGAACCTCCCTCAACATAAAAAGGCCATATATGACAAGCCCACAGCCACCATCGTTCTCAATGGTGAAAAACTGAAACCATTTCCTGTAAGATCAGGAACATGACAAGGGTGCCCACTCTCACCACTATTATTCAACATAGTTTTGGAAGTGTTAGCCACGGCAATCAGAGAAGAAAAAGAAATAAATGGAATCCAAATCAGAAAAGAAAAGTAAAACTGTCACTGTTTGCAGATGACATGATACTATACATAGAGAATCCTAAAGATGCTACCAGAAAACTACTAGAGCTAATCAATGAATTTGGTAAAGTAGCAGGATACAAAATTAATGCACAGAAATCTCTTGCATTCCTATATACTAACGATGAAAAATCTGAAAGGGAAATTAAAGAAACACTCCCATTTACCACTGTAACAAAAAGAATAAAATATCTAGGAATAAACCTACCTAAGGAGACAAAAGTCCTGTATGCAGAAAAGTATAAGCCACTGATGAAAGAAATTAAAGATGATACAAACAGGTGGAGAGATATACCATGATCTTGGATTGGAAGAATCAACACTGTGAAAATGACTATACTATGCAAAGCAATCTACAGATTAAATGCAATCCCCATCAAACTACCAATGGCATTTTTCACAGAACTAGGACAAAAAATTTCACCATTTGTATGGAAACACAAAAGATACCGAATAGCCAAAGCAATCTTGAGAAAGAAAAACAGAGCTGGAGGAATCAGGCTCCCTGACTTCAGACTTTACTACAAAGCTACAGTAATCAAGACACTATGGTAATGGCACAAAAACAGAAATATAGATCAATGGAACAGGATGGAAAGCCCAGAGATAAACCCATGCACATATGGTCACCTATCTTTGATAAAGGAGGCAAGAATAGACAATGGAGAAAAGAAAGCCTCTTCAATAAGTGGTGCTGGGAAAACTGGACAGCTACATGTAAAAGAATGAAATTAGAACACTCCCTAACACCATACACAAAAATAAACTCAAAATGGATTAAAAACCTAAACGTAAGGCCAGACACTATAAAACTCTTACAGGGAAATATAGGCAGAATACCGTATGACATAAATCACAGCAAGATTCTCTTTGACCCACCTCCTAGAGAAATGGAAATAAAAACAAATAAAAAACAAATGGGACCTAATGAAACTCAAAAGCTTTTGCACAGCAAAGGAAACCATAAACAAGACAAAAAGACAACCCTCAGAATGGGAGAAAATAGTTGCAAATGAAGCAACTGACAAAGGATTAATCTCCAAACTATACAAGCAGCTCATGCAGCTCAATATCAAAAAAAACAAACAACCCAATCCAAAAATGGGCAGAAGACCTAAATAGACATTTCTCCAAAGAAGATATACAGATTGCCAACAAACACATGAAAGGATGATCAACATCACTAATCATTAGAGAAATGCAAATGAAAACTACAATGAGGTATCACCTCACACTGGTCAGCATGGCCATCATCAAAAAATCTACAAACAATAAATGCTGGAGAGGGTGTGGAGAAAATGGAACCCTCTTGCACTGTTGGTGGGAATGTAAATTGATACAGCCACTATGGAGAACAGTATGGAAGTTCCTTAAAAAACTAAAAATAGAACTACCATATGCCCTAGCAATCCCACTACTGGGCATATACCCTGAGAAGACCATAATTCAAAAAGAGTCATGTACCACAATGTTCACTGCAGCACTATTTACAATAGCCAGGACATGGAAGCAACCTAAGTGCCCATCAACAGATGAATGGATAAAGAAGATGTGGCACATATATACAATGGAATATTACTCAGCCATAAAAAGAAACGAAATTGAGTTATTTGTAGTGAGGTGGATGGACCTAGAGTCTGTCATACAGAGTGAAGTAAGTCAGAAAGAGAAAAACAAATACCGTATGCTAACACATATATATAGAATCTAAAAAAAAAAGAAAAATGGTTCTGAAGAACCTAGAGGCAGGACAGGAATAAAGACACAGACACAGAGAATGGACTTGAAGTCACGGGGAGGGGGAAGGGTAAGCTGGGACGAAGTGAGAGCGTAGCACTGACATATATACACCCCCAAATGTAAAACAGATAGCTAGTGGGAAGCAGCTACATCGCACGGGGAGATCAGCTCAGTGCTTTGTGACTACCTAGAGGGGTGGGATAGGGAGGGTGGGAGGGAGACGCAAGAGGGAGGGGATATGGGTATATATGTATACATATAGCTGATTCACTTTGTTATACAGCAGAAACTAACACACTGTAATGCAATTATACTCCAATAAAGATGTTAAAAACAAGTAAGCATTTCTTACTCTCTCCTATACTGCTAAAAATCACACCTGTAATCAAGTCTCACATGTGCCCACTAATATTATCTTGCAATAGAATCTGTAATGTTTTAATGAATATTGGGACAATAGAAACAACTGTGCCCGAAAGAATACTGCATTTGAAGTCCGAAAACATGGCTCTGCTAATTATTAGCAGTATGTGAATGTCCAATAAATGATAAAGTGCTATATAAGATCAGATTCAAGAAGAAAAAGAATTAAACTATAAGCCAGAAAGAGAAGAAAAAAAAAGATAATGGAATATAAAGGAAAGTTGTCTTAACACTGTTCCTCCCTGTTCTCTTACTCACTCCTTGCTTGGTCCCATAGCCATCATCCCAATTCTACTACATTCCTGCTAAGAATCCTGTATGAGTTTCCTGTGGCTGCGTGACAAAGTACCAAAAGATGCAAGGCTTAAAATAACAGAAATTTATTGTCTCATAGTTTTGGAGGCCAGAAGCTTGAAATCAAGATGTTGGCAGGTCCATGCTCCTTCTGAAATCTGTAGGGGAGAATCTCTTCTAGTATCTCTTCCTAGCTTCTGGTGGTTTGCTGGCAATCCTTGGCGTTCCTTGGCTTGCAGCTGCAGCACTTCAATCTGTGCCTCCATAGTCACATGGCATTCTCCACGTGTGTCTATGTCTTCACATGGTTGTCTCTGTGTCTCTTCCCTTCTTATAAGGACATCTACTCCAGTATGACCTCATTTTAACTTACATCTTAATTACATCTGCAAAGACCTTATTTCCAAATAAGGTCCCATTCACAGATAGCAGGGGTCAGGATTCAACATCTTTTTTGAGGACACAACAAACCCCATCTTGGGAACTCACCATTCCTCCCAAATCACTCCTACTCTCCCCTCTCCACATATTCATATCACCCCAACTTGCCTTCCTCTCTTCTCCAAAACCTGTGTCTCACATCCTTCCATAATCATATTAGAGGCCTGTCCTTAGAACGATGGGCCAGAAGAGCAACCTTCAACAGCTTGGAGTTAGAAAGACCAGTTTCTACTGCCCAGAAAGTTCCAAGGAAAGAACATTTTTGTTTCAGTTGCTGGGATTCCAAAAAAAAGATATGCTACGGGGGAATCCGAGTGAGAATTCTGAATGTAGTTTTTTATAGAGGAATTATTAGAAATTGTGGTGAAGGTCTTTAAGTCCATTAAAGGTTATATATGATGCTATTCATTGGCTTAACAACCGAAATGTCATAAGTAGCATTATTTATAGGAAAAAATGCACCCAGAGTTTCAAACAATAATCTTACAAAGGAACTTCTGGGATATATCTATTTGTAAGGGATTGCCTGCATTAAAAATATTGCTAACGGGCTTCCCTGGTGGCGCAGTGGTTGAGAATCTGCCTGCCAATGCAGGGGACACGGGTTCAAGCCCTGGTCTGGGAAGATCCCACATGCCGTGGAGCAACTGGGCCCGTGAGCCACAATTACTGAGCCTGCGCGTCTGGAGCCTGTGCTCCACAACAAGAGAAGCCACAATAGTGAGAGGCCCACGCATCACGATGAAGAGTGGCCCCCGCTTGCCACAACTAGAGAAAGCCCTCGCACAGAAACGAAGACCCAACACGGCCATAAATAAATACATTAAAAAAAAATATTGCTAACAAAATAGCACAGGAACAACATAAATGTTCCTCCCCAGTGGAGGCATCTTCAAATGGAAGTTGAAGATGGTTTCAGGGAACTGAGAAGGGTAAAAGGACGAGTCAGTGTTTCTCACACTCAAGTCTTTGTGTTCTGAGAAATTTTTTAATTCTGTATTTTTATTTTGATAACATTAAAAATATATACGAATACCTGGATTATCTACATGTATACCATATAAATGAGTGATGGCAAACAATTCAGTGCTGCATTTGCATTACGAAGGCATAGGTGCCAAGAAATTCCCTAAAACAGTGCTTAATTTTTAATGTATTGGAAGCATGTCTGGCTGCTCCTAGGTTGACACATCCTAAAATCATAATGACAATCATGACTCAAGCACTCTTGTATTCCTGTTGTGTTTTTTAATCAGTTATAAGGACAAAATTTATACTTTGCAGTAACGATTTACATCTGAAAGATATCTGCATGGAAAAAGCCTTTTATTTTTAAGAACTGAGACTTAGTTATCTGACATTCTGAAAATGACAATGTGGAAGAATAACAGTAACTCATAAATTATCTCAAGCTAAGCAAAAAATAATACTCAAAGGTGTTTGTACCAAGTAGAACCCAAATGATACTACAATGTGCTATATGAATAAACGTTGCGCAACTATTCAAACAGAACAAAGAGATGGAAGAATTAACTCGTCACATAGTGCATGGCAATAGCCAATGCCAAATCAAAAGAAAGCATTCTGTATCATTATCTGTATTACTGCAAGGAGATGTATTATGTTTAATCCTTGCAACAGTTCATTAGCAGAATGTTTCACAGGAAATACATTATGGAAATTAAATTTTTTCCACCCTTGTATCATGGGGCATACTATTAAATTGTCCCATTAAATTAAATGCGGGGCGCATGGAAGGTGCTCAGGAAAAAGATGGGAACTCATTTTAGGAGACAGCTATGGAACAAGAGAAGGCACAGAAGTGAGAACATGCTTGAGAAGGTAAATAAACTAGCCTGATGAGATGGAATGGTCCACATTTGGCAAATGAGAAGGTTTAGGGATAAGTCTAATGGCCATATGTAAAAAGAAGGCCTTGTATTAATTAAGTAACTTGTATTTGCTCAAATAGTTTTTCTATTTCAGTTCAACACATGTTCTAAGGCTTTACTATATGGCACCCAATATAGTAAACATTGGAGGTATGAAGACCAGTAAGAAAGGACGTCTATACTCAAGGAAACCATAGTAAAATATGGAAGACAGACATAAACAAATAAATGCAATAATCTTTAAGGGTGAATAATCTAAGAATGCACACAATTGTTTAGAAGATTTCTTAAAGTTTTGTGATTATCTCATCTTGGATGAAGAAAAAAAAATGCAGGTGTCAGCCTATGTATTGGGAATTTCCTCAGTATACAATTATTTCTTCTTGGAAGAGAGGTCAAAGTGTCTGTTTTATCCTTACTAGGTTCTCAATGCCCAGCACAGTGCCTGACATATAATATTCCCTCAAATATTTAATAAATTAATAAACACTGAGCATGTTTTGGTTTTAAATATACTATAAATGACAGATAACTTTATATTCAGTAGGACCTGGCAAGAACAATATTTTGATTACCAAACTATCTCCCTAAGATAAAGGAGTTGAGCTGAGAATAATCCAATCCTCAACTCTTCTTAGGGAGGAACTAAGCAAATGACAGAAAAGCCACCAATTCTGATGTAATAACCTTGGAGGAGACAGAAGAATGAAGAACAAACATTGATATGAGAGAGAGAAAGAAGAGGTGTTTATGAAAATCCTGAAGTCTGGTCACAGATCAAGACTATTCTTGTTGGTATTACAAATATTCTCTTGGGGTGATGCTCTGAGACCCAACCCAACCCTTCTAACTTTCTCAGGATAGGAGACTACCCTGTCAAGTAAAACATTTGTTCTATTTTGCATTAACCACCACCACCATATAACATCACCGTGATTCTTCTTGTTTGCCCCTTCCACACACACTCACAAATATGTAAGCTACTGAGAGTAGCGATCTCCTATGTCTTGTTTCCAGCTATATCCCTTGCACTTAGAAGACTGTCTAGCACGTATTAGCTGTTCAATAAATGTTTGTTAAACAAAACATATGAGTGGCTCTGCTCTCAGTCACAGCTATTCAAAGGGAAAAAATGTCCAAAACATGACAGTATACTCCCGGATCAAGGGTGGGACAATGGCGGTACAGGTAGTTGAGAGCAATTAATAAGACAGAAAGAAAAGGACTTGATAACTGATTGTTTGTGGGGATTATGGAAGAGGGAGGTGTAAAGCATTTACTAAAGAGTCTAGTACGTGGTCAGTTTGTTAAATATTGGCCAATAGTAATAAGAAGAACAACACTGTACAGGTCTGACGCTGAGGAAATAGGTCGGGGCAGAGATATAGAGCTCCTATCCGAACTGAGGAAGAAGAATTACAACACTGGGCCTTGGAGGAAGGGCACGCAGACGGCTAGGAGCCCAGAAGTAGGAGGTAAAGCAGAAAGTGACGTCATCGAAACAAGGGCGTAGAGAGTTTTTAGAAGATTCAAGAAATCTCAAGAGATTCAAATGCTACAAAGAGGTCTTGCAGAATGCAAACTGAGGGAAAGTTAACATTCCTTTTTCCTCTGTAACAACTTAAGCGACGCATTCTGACTCTTTCACTCGAGGCCCTTTTAGCGGCATAAAACGCACTTCACCAAAACTGGACCTGTCCGACAATTCGAACTGTCGACACCAGAGAAGCCCTAGTCACCCTTGCATTGCCTCCTAATTCCACCTTCCCGTCGACACCTCTGCCCTCCCTCTGCCATCGTCTCCCCGCCTTCGGCCCAGCGCTCCCCGCTGCTTTTACCTGTCCGGACACCGTGTGAGAACTCGGGGATCGGGAAAGAGTTGCGCGGGTTAGCGCGGGGTCGCCAACTGCTTGCTCCCGGAGGAGGCTGGACCGGACGCCGCCGGCTTCCGCAAAAGCGCCCCGCCCGCGCGCGGCTTCCTGGGAATGTGAGCGCTCCTCCAATGGGAGCGAGAGGCGGGGAGGGGCCTGCTGCGTTCCCAGCCCCCGCACTTCCCAGGAGCCGCACTGCATTCTGGGAGTGGTAGTTTCCGCTGGCCTATCGCCGAATCTGTCACCCGCTCCATCAACAATTCTTGTCATAAACAACATCAAGCGCTGTTCCTTAGAGAAAGCGAGAGAATGCACGGCCACAAAAAGTCCACCGGCGGGATAAATGAAGAGCCGAGCTTTCCCCACCGTCTCTCTGCTTAGTCTCAGCAGGCAACGTCGCCTGTTACTTCACAGACAAGATAGAGTTCATCTGACAGGAATTCCCTCTACTTTCGCCACGAAATTTTTTTAACTTCCTTGGATCCCTCAGCAATCCTTTCTCCCATTCTTTTGCAATAATAAAAATGGTAATAATAATAATAAATCAACTACTCTCCTTTGATGTAAATTCCCTCATCCCCTTTACATCCCTATTCCTTCTTACTAACTCAGTCGAGCTCCACTAATAAACTAGTCTGTCTCGTGTCTCAACGGCTCCCTGCTTATTTGCCCTTTATTATCAGCATTTAAAGATTGTCAAAGTTTCTCTCATCTAAAATATTCCAAAGTCACCTTTCTCAACCTCACACCACCCCAAACCTCTCACCACACACAGACTTAACTTCTCCTTTCCAGTCAAAATTCTCAACCGTGTTGCTAAAATAGACACTTTTAAACCATTACCATACCTCAACTCTGCAGGATTTTACATTGGTTATTCCCTCCTTCTTGAAACCCCCTTAGTTTGGGCTGCTTTAACAAAATACCTCAGACTGAATGGCTTAAACAGAAATTAATTTCCCACAGTTCTGAAGGCTGGGAAGGTTCAGACCAGGGTGCCACAGTATGGTGGGGTTCTGGTGAGGACCTGCTTCCTGGCTTTCAGACTGCTGCCTTCTTGTTGTGTCCTCACGTGGTGGAGAGATAGTATCTCTCTCACATCTCTTATAAGGGCACTAATCCCATTCATGAGGGCCCCACCCTCATGATCTAATTAACTCCCAAAGATCCACCTCCAAATACAATCACATTGAGGATCCAGGCTCTAATATATAAATTGGGGTGGGAAGAACACAAACATTCACTTTATAGCACCCTCTATTCTCTTAGCTTTTTCTAAGATGCTGCACTCTTCTGGTTCCCCTCCCACTTTTGTGGCAGATCCTCATTTTCCTTTGAAATGTTCATGTTCCATAGGGCTCTTCCTTACACTCTCTTCTTTTCTTGTCAAACTTTTCTTGGGTGATCTTAACTAATCCCACTGCTTTGATTATCATCTGTATGCTGATGATTCTCACATATAGGAAGCCCAGACAAGACTCCTGTAACCCAGACTGAAATATCTAATGAAAGCTGGGCATCTCTTTCAGGCACCTAAAACTTAATGTAGTCTTTAGTTGACCTAATACATTTCTACTCTCCCCTCTCCCATAAGCTTCTCCTCCTTCTCCTCTAATCCCATCTCAGTGAATGGCACAACCATGCAATCAGTTGCCCACACCAGAAAGCTGGGTATCATTTTGAATGCTTTCACTCCCTCATAGCTCACATCCAAATAATCAGCAAGCCATGTTAATTCTATTCCCTAAATATCTCACTTGTCAAACTTCAGTTTTCTCATCTTTGAAATGAAGATAATAACGGCACCTGTCTTCAAAGATTGCTGCAATGATAAATGAGCAATACTGCCTGGCAAAGAGTAAGCACTCAAGGACAATAAGCATTTATTGAACAAGCATTATATTTGCCATTAGTTCTTCTTTATTAGGTCTTACATAATGATAGCTAGCATTTACTTTATATTTAGGGAGAAAGAAAAGGAAAATGAGAAATGGTGAGATATTTTGTGTAAGTTACAATCCACTCCATTCCTCAGTATCTTTCCAATCATGACAAAAATATAGCGGTAGTCACGAGGCACTATACAAACTGTTCTACTCTAATGTGTGCAGCATATACCATACCTTATTTATTGTTATCAGCTCTGGCTGTGCTATAGACATTAAAAAAATCATGACAAATGATCTGAGCACTAGAAACCAGAAGTAATATCTCTGTACCTACAGTATCTCCTTCACCATCTCCCTCCCACCCACTCCTCATCACTTGAAATTGTTCTGTCTAAAACAAAATCTGATCATTTCCAAATTCTACTTAAAATCTTAATTCACTCCCCATTATGTAGAGGATAAAGTCTAAGATTCTAAACGGAGAATTCAAGGCCCTCCATGACCTGACCTCTCTCTACCTTCCCTGCTTCATATTCTGCTTCTCTCACCAACACATCCTGTGTTCAAGCCAACTCTTGTATGGTGTCATTCACTAATTCATCCATCTATCTATTCCTCCAACAAATATGTACTAAGTGCCTACTATGAGCCAGGCCTATTCTGGATTCTGGTGATATAGCAGTGAACAAGACAGACAGTGTCCTTGCCAACTGGAGTTAACACTTCAATACCATGCTCTTTCATGCCTCAGTGACTTTGCACAGGCTGCCTCCCTTATCTAAATCTTATTTACCCTTCAAGACATATCTTAAATATCACCTCTTAATTTTCCAGCAAAGTATATGCTTTTTTAAGCTTTTTCATCCTCTGCAAAGGTTTACTTTTCATCTTAATATTAATTCAATTTTATTCAATACCTATTATTTGAGAGACAGCATAGTATCTTAGAAAGAGAAGGAGTTTTGGAGCCAGACAGTCCTGAGTTAATAGCTGTATGAACTCTAAATGTTGCCTCAATTTAGAGGTTTTAGAGCTCTATCAAAGCCCCTCTTGTTACTCTATATTCTCTCCTAAAGTAATCTCATCTGTGCTTCAAAATTTGTATCTCTAGCACAAGCATTTATACTGGGAAATCAGGGAAAGTTCTCTCTGAGGGGGTAATATTTAAGCTGAAATATAAATGTCAAGAAGGAATCAGCCATAAGAAGATCAGAGGGAACAGAAATAAAGCCATAGTGACTGTAGGGTAGTGGAAGTGAGGGAAGAGTAGTAGGAGAGGAGATCACACAGGCCTTTCTGCTCCTCAAATATGTCAAGCTCCTCCTCACTTTATATCTTTGCACCAGCTCTCTCTGCTTGGAGTTTTGTTCCCTCTTATCTTTTTGTGGCCAGAGGGTCTTGCAAGGCTGCGTAAGCTAGAAGAAGGAGTTTGGACTTTATTCTAAGTGTAGCGGGAAGTAGAGAGGTTCAAGCAAAGGAGTGATCTGATGTATGGGTTTAAAAAAATTATCCGGCTTGGGCTTCCCTGGTGGCGCAGTGGTTGAGAATTCGCCTGCCAATGCAGGGGACACGGGTTCGAGCCCTGGTCTGGGAAAATCCCACATGCCGCGGAGCAACTAGGCCCGTGAGCCACAACTACTGAGCCTGCGCGTCTGGAGCCTGTGCTCGGCAACAAGAGAGGCCGCGATAGTGAGAGGCCCGTGCACCGCGATGAAGAGTGGCCCCCGCTTGCCGCAACTAGAGAAAGCCCTCGCACAGAAACGAAGACCCAGCACAGCCAAAAATAAATAAATAAATTAATTAAGAATGCAAATGACCCAAGGATCAGGTGTTTCAATTAAAAAAAAAAAAAGTCAGGTTTATGGATATATAAGTTACATACAGTAAAATTCACCATTAAAAAAAATTATCTGGCTTTATTTAGCATACCAATATACTGTCTACCCTGGTAATAAATTAATATGTACAGTTTTCAAAATATGTTGGGTAGTTTCCAAGAGGAGTGCTTCTGGATGTGTATACTACAGTTCATGCAGAACCGTTTAAATAGGTGGCTTTATAATTTGATAATTTTCAAATTTAGAAGTTCTGTTACCATTTCATCAGGTTACTGAAAAATTGATTCTCTTTTTTATAATACATGATTTTAGATAATTTGAGCTTATGGAGTAAAGGTTTCAATTTCCATTTCAGTTCCTGCAGCTACCAAACCTGGAATTATAGAACTGATGGTTTAGATAACCTTACCCAGTCTCCCAATTGTACACATGACAAAGATTACAAAGCTAAGAAGAGATGGAGCCTGGATTACAAACTAGCTTTCTTATAGTAGATGCTCCAGAACTGTCTGTTGCGCTAAAATAAGATACATATATCATACAGAACTCTAGTCATATCTGAGAGATCCTGGTTTTACATTCTGCTTAACAGGATTGGATCGTGATGTGTTATTGTGTAGTTCACAAACAAATCTAGTGACTGTTGTTTTGGCATCAACATCATTCACATTATTGCAATTTATCACTGATCACCAGTGCTATTTATGCTTCTTTTCTCCTGGATATTTGGACTTGGGCAAATTTTCTTCCTGTTCGTCTGTGCTCAAAATAGACCTACCTTGAGAATGCCTGTTCTCCTTTGAAATTCACAATCAGTAGAGGGAGCTAACACATTATCAATATCTACAAAATCATTGACATTTGAGTATGGGACAGTTTGTTTCTCTTTGTAGCTCATTCCAGTTAGTGTCATCATACTTCCTGCTCTGTTGGTCTGAGCCATCAATGGTTCCAACACCAGCTTTGGCAAAGCAGTTGTGGATTACTTCTGAGGTTTCTATGCCACATAGCAATGACATTTCTCATCATACGAAGGACATGCCGTTTCTTTACACCTGCAATAGAACAGTGCTTCTCATAACATACCAAGCATTTCCATCATCCAACTTTTGATGATTTATTATTTCTCAGTCAAATGGCTACACGTAGCCATGCTGGCAGGCAAAAATAAAAGACTACAAACGTTTTAATTTAAACCTCTGGTGTCCATGTGCAGCTAACAGTAATAGAATGTTCACATTCTGGTAAGCCATTTTATTTTCTAATTGCAGGAGCCATTTCCCAAACAACCTGCCAGACGTCAGTGCATTTTTGTTAAGTTTATATACACACAGGAAAGTTGTGTATAAAAGGGGAGTTTTCAAATTTCCATATTGATTCTAATTTCTTGCTCCTCTCAGCATTCTAATGGAGGAAAGCTGATGACCCAGCTTTCTTTATATATTTATTTTTCTCCAGGACAACATTCTTCTGTCAGAGTGTTCCTCTGGTTTGGTCACAGATTATAGAGGCACATTAGATATGCCCCCAAGGACACATCTATTCAGATTTGGCTACTCATTTTCAAGACAATCATCAGCAAACAGAGTTATTGTAGGTGCTTCACTGTTCAGGTTAAGTAAAATGATACTGTGATAATGCTGAAAGCATTGTTGCCAGTCATAAAGACTTGACATCAACTCCCATCTGAAGAGCAATTTCATTAGCCTTTTCTAAAAACAAGTGAGCATCCAGATATAGAAATATCTGCCCTGGTCTGGCAAAATTATTCAAGTGTTCCACTTACTAAGTTGGCATATTTTGCTCCTCTCATTCTGTTATGAATTTTACCTCCCTCAGCTCCTTGACTTTTTCCAGTTTTCAAAAAAAAATACAGAATATTCATGAGGAAATTCCAAATTTTGTGACCATTTAACTTTTTGACTTTTCTTTTTTATCCACGAACATTTAGTCCTGGAGAAATTGGGAGCTCACTATATTTTCACTTTAATGGCATGACAGACACCGCATGGAGCGTAACAGAAAAGGCCTGCTTCATAGAACATGAACGTTCTCAAAAGGGCAAGATCAAGGGCAAGCCTGAGGCTTGGTGCAGGAGATGAAAGTGCAGCACTGACAAGGCAACTAAGTGTCTTAAGTTCCAACGTTTCCAAAGCAAAGGTGATGTCAAACTGTAAAATGGGCTACTTTGAATTATTTTTATAACCAAGTCAAAAATAAGGAACACTAATGACTTTGGGGTAGATACTGCCGCAATCAGACAGCAAGTAATTAGGTTTAAGACATCAAAAGGATGAAACAGAGGGAAAGAAAGTACTGACTTGAAATTATCCTCCTTTACAATTCTGATGAAAAATTGAGAACACTTCGAGTTCAAAGCTCTAAGCATAAAATCCATATGTTGGCTTACTTCTAATCTGATGTAAAGAATCCACAATCTAATGCAATAGCAAACCACAAAACTGGTGTCCCTATGGGAGAGGCCTGTAACTTGACATTTGTTTTTTCCACTTTGCCTCATTTCCAATTGTTTAGAATTTTTGACTCTTCAAGCCTTCAGCCTTTAACCAATTATTTTCTGGTGGAAGGGACTGGGATTGTTTCTCCACACATAAACTGATCTTTGTCATCAATCACTTTCATAATGAGAGAACATCCAGGACACATAGCAATATCTTCCCCATTCTCCAACTCTTCCTTGGTAGGGATGAAGATGTCCATATAAGTTATCCCCACATGCACAGGGTTAGAAATACATCTCTAAGGCGTGATCATATTGCAAGTCCATGATTTCTACCTTGGAACAGATCTGGTATGTTCCTACCTTTGAGTTTTTGCATCAGCTGTTTACTCAGCACTGAATGCTGAACCTCCATATCTGTGCACATGTCTTTCTCTGGTATCAAATAGTATTCTAAGATAAATATATATTACTGCATTTAATCATCGGTGTAATGGTAGGAAGTCATTATTATTGTCATCACCCTTGTTTTCCAGATAAGAAAACCGTGGCTCCAAGTTGCACAGAAACTGAAGGGGCCAAGGTTTGCCTCCTGAGGTCTTGGCTTCCTAACCCACCCCCTCTTTCGTAAGTTTCAGAAGTTCCTTAAGAGGGAATGCAAGGAAGGATAGGCAATCAGTGTTGGTTGACTAAATCCAACAGTCCCAGATCCACCTGTTTGCTTCCGGTTGTCCCGTCCATTTCTGTTCCTGTGTCCTGGGCCTTCCTGTCACCTTGAAAAGGGACGATTACAACACAGAAGCCGCAGAGATGGGGGAGGGAGCAGAAATCTCACATTTCTCAGCAAAATGGTTGGAAGGCAGTCCGTAAGTGCTACTGAAGGGCGAAGTATTTCAGAGTACACAGCACAGGGACCTTGGCAGAAAGGGCCCAAGGGGCCCAGAGCTTGAAACAGAGCCGGGAACAAGGTCAGGGGACAGGGACCAGGCAGGCCCGGTGTTGTGTCACTGCCTGTGGCAGCTTCTCTGCTAAGGGTGCAGCGCCCCAGTGAGGAGTGGAAGGGTAGGAGGGCCGCTACCCTTCCATACTGAACATGGCCGCTGAATGCGAGCTCATGACCCCGGTTCGGGAAAGCAGCGGGAAACCGACCGAACCTGTGACCTTCTTCAAGGGGCAAGGGAACAGAACAGTCATGAAGAGCAGGTTAGCTTTGGTTTTCTTTTGTCTCTTTTACTGCTTCTCAAAAACACAGTGAGCAGGATCTCATCTCCCTCCCCACTCGTCTCGGGGTTTACCTGGAGCACTTCTCTGACAGGGTGGGGGTCGGGGTAGGGACCACTGATAGAGTCCACTCCTAGAGTCTAAAACAGTAAGGCTCACAGGGGTTGCTCTACATCATCCCAGGGTTAGAGACAGTGGAGCTGGGACTATGCCACCCACACCTTTGGTCTCCCCAAGGCATCACAAGCCTTTTTTTTTTTCTTTCCCACTACAGCCTTCAACTTTATTTCAAATCTGCGGCCGCGGTAGTTCCCTGTAAGGAAAAGAAATTTTAAAAGGCTTCAGATAGCTTACATGTAAAGGTAATGGTTTTCACGCTATGTTTTAAGAGTATCTGAAAGCTGTGAGTCCATATGTAACACAATGGAAATCAAGGGATATATGTTTTTAATTTGTGTATCTTACTTCCTTCTGGGAAGTAATTGCAGAGTGTTTTGGAAGCTCTGTAAAAAAAAAAGTGGCTGGAATTCATTCACATATCCTGTGGCTCACAAGATCTCTAGGATACACTCTTGCTCAACTCTGCATTGTATCTTCACACAGCTGTGCAGATAATTAGCTTTGTTGAGAGATGGAAATACTTTTTGTAAGAAGACAGTAAGTTTCTAAGTATAATGGAAAGTCATATAGAAATTTAAGAGGACTGAATCAACATACAGGCCAATGGCTTCTATTTAGCAAACATTTATTGGAGCCTGCTGAAGACCAAGAACTGGGAGACTACAAACAAGGATAAAACCATACGTTCACAATCTGGGTAGAACAATAATTGATATGAGAGAGATTTTATGAACAAAGTAGGCAGAGGAAAGGAAACATTAACATTTTATTTATTGAACATATATTTAATGAGTCCCTGCTATGTCCAAGATACTAATGCAACAGTACACAAAACACAGTTCCTGCTCTCTTGGAGACTGCAGTTGTTGAGTTCCTACTAAGTGTCAGGCACGTTCTTACATTCATTTTTTTAGATATATGTGGTCTCAGTTAATATTCCAACAACCCTGGGTAGTGTCTTCTTGAGGTCCATATCTTAAAATTTCAGTAACAACTAGAATTTTACAAACAATCCATAGACATCTCCTTATGTAGATATATAAAAGAACATGGTGAAAATGGTGAGAAATCTTGGGTTTAAATCTTGTTAAAGGTTAATAGCAAAGCAGAAATTCAAATCCAATGTCTATTTTTACTCCACGGTCCCCATATACCTTTATACAATGCAGCTTCCTGTGGGGCCAAGCCCAATCTGACTTCACAGTCAAACTGCATCTTAAAGGATGAGTGGGACAGGAGCATAATAGAGACAAAGGTTACTGCTTATGTAATAAATCCCACAGAAAGAACTTCTTTTCTTCAGTCATTAAGGTAACATGATTTAGTTATCCAGACTTACTGAGTTATTCATACAATTTTAGCCTGCCAAATTAGGAAGGCCAACATTCTAGGAAATTTTTTTAGAAGTTATCGCCATGACTTTGACTACCTGCAATTAAACAGAGCAGTTCAGTTCAACAAACTTTACTGAGGCATCATGTGCCAAGAAGTATGCTAAGTACTAGAGATACATGCTCTGAAAAAACTTAAATAATATATGCAATTGAGACATTTTTGTCCTGGATTTTGTTACAATTCTGATTTCAATACAATTCATATGACTTCATCTTTCTGACTCTCCTCTATAAATTATGAGGTTGTATTAGCTGGTCATTAAGAAAAATTTTTATAATCTAGCTGTATTAGAATCTGGCAAAAAGTTTTCTTTAAGTGGTTACTTTTCTCTTTCAAATTTTGCTGCATTCTATGGTCTGGTACTTGATACTGAGGAATAACATAATAATCTTTCACTTTATCTTGGTTGGCAGGTGCTGGCAGTTGATGCATATAGAAGTTGTATCACATTTTTATTGCCCAAGGAGGACCCTAAGAAACTCTCATTATATGACCATGAAGAAGTGAGTGTAAATGTCCATTCACCAAGAGTTTGGTGGTTTCTTCCTAGAGCCATTGGACTAAAACATTGATCCTTTAACACCAGTGTATGGCTAGGCTACACAAGAATCACCCGGGGTGTTAGCTGTTAACATAGATTCCTGGCCTACAAAGTCACATTTTTGAGGGTGTAAGATGAGTATCTGTATTTGTAGCAAGGAACACAAGTGATGCTGATAAGCTTAGAAAATACTGCAAAAGCAGAGACTATGGAAACCTATTTAATTCCCCAATTCCAAAATAGGATCAGATTTAATCCTAAACTGGGATCAGATTTTTCAATTTGCAGTAGTGCCTACCAGAGTTAACAACACAAACAGAATGTCGTTTAGTAGATATAACCAAAATCTATCATTCTGTAGTTTCAAGTCCATTTACTGTCCATAGCCTCTAGGATACACTGCTACCGAGGCCTAATTTCAGTTGCCACTTTGTAAAACAAATGCAAACGAAATCTGTCACTAGACAGACTATAAGCCTCATTATTTTCCAACCTTATTCAAAACCTACTTTCATTTGATAAGTCATAAAAGTTTTTTAAGTTACACAAGTAATGCATGATCAGTAATAGAAAAATCTGAAAATGCAAGTAGGTAATAAGGAAAATATAAAAATCAACCTTAATCCTACCATTTAGGGTATATATCTCACGAGACTTTACATGTACATATAGACGTGTGTATGTGTGTGTAAAAAATTACTTTAATTTTTTTCTGAGTGTGTATGATTTATGACATTGTATAGGAAAGCAAAATTCATTATACCATGGAAAAGGTCACCGATAAATTGATCACATAAAATTAGTCCGCCTCAAAAACCTAAACAATAGCATCTATACTCTTCATCATATCATCAGTCCTTTGTTGACTACTGAATGCTAACAATGCAAAAATTACAAATTAATGGGAATTCCCTGGCGGTCCAGTGGTCAAGACTCTGCTCTTCCACTGCAGGGGGTGCAGGTTCAATCCCTGGTTGGGGAACTAAGATCCCGCATGCTGCGTGGCATGGCCAAAAAAAAAAAAATATTACAAATTAATCGCAAGGTAAAATTATAAATCATGCAAAAGGTACAGGATTTCATAAAGTTGAAAGTGGTGTTGGATAATTGCTTCAATACACCAAAGCCACTGACACATGAATTAGATCAGTTAACAACTGAAGTGAAGAAAATCTACATGGAGGATGATTGATAGATATTTTGATACCAAATTAATGAGGAGTCTTTAGAAGAAACAATGAATTGTTCAAATGTTTGGGCAAAAATCACCATTTTATGCTAGGAGAACAATAAATGGGGTGAAGGACACTGTATCATGCGATACTTTTATTGGAAAAATGCCCCAAATCCCCCAAACAATTCTTATTTCATTCTTTGTCCAATCTAAAAATTAGTGCATAGCTGCAATTTAAAACCTAAATTCTTTTAAATATGAGATTAAGCAAGCTTATTTTCATAATCTTAGGTTTTATTTTTCCAGATGAAGTCCCAAACAAACCTTTTATCCATCATTTGTGATGAAATTTTTTTCTCCTTTTAGGTTGATTCCCTTCAGGTAGCATTTTAAGTAGCAGTTGTCCTTGGATAATGAGGACTTTCTATGTGTGTGCATGACATTGTTCTTGTTTTTATCTTAATTGAGATATAATTGACATATAACATTATACTAGTTTTAGGTGGAACCTAATGGTCCAATATTTGTATATATTGTGAAATGATTACCACAATAAGTCTAGTTAACATCCATCACCACACATAGTTACACCTTTTTTTCTTGTGATGAGAACTTTGAAGATCTAGTCTCTTAGCAACTTTCAATTATATAATGCAGCATTATTAACTATAGCCACTGGGTTGTATATTATATCCCCAGGATTTATTTGTTTTATAGCTGGAAGTTTATACTTTTTGACCACCTTCACCTATTTTGCCCACCCTCCCGAATCCCCCACCTCTGGCAACCACCATTCTATTCTCTGTATTTTTGAATTCAGTTTTTTTTCCAAGATTCCACATATGAGATCATACAGTATTTGTCTTTCTCTGTCTGACTCATTTCATTTAGAATAAAGCCCTCAAGGTCTATCCATGTTATTGCACATGGTAAGATTTTCTTCCTTTTTATGAATGAATACTATCCCGTTTTGTGTGTGTGTGTGTGTGTGTGTGTGTGTGTGTGTGTAAAACATTTTCTTTTCCATTCACCCATTGATAGAAACAGCTTGCTTCCATGTCTTGGCTATTGTAAATAATACGGCAATGAACATGGGGGTGGATATATCTTTTTGAGTTAGTGATTTTGTTTCCTTTGGATAAATACCTGGAAAAGGAATTGCTAGATCATATGGTAGTTCTACTTTTATTTTTTGAGGAACCTCCATGTTGTTTTCCACAGTGGCTGCACCAATTTACATTCCCACCAAGAGTTCACAAGAGTTTCCTTTTCTCCTCATCCTTGCCAACACTTGTTATTTCTTGTCTTTTGAAAATAGCCATTCTAACAGGTGTGAGGTGAAATCTCATTGTGGTTTTTTTTCTTTCATGTACTTTTTTTTACATTTTATGAGAGTACAATTGCTTTACAATGTTGTGTTAGTTTCTACTGTATCACAAAGTGAATCAGCTATATGTATACATATATCCCCATATCCCCTCCCTCTTGTGTCTCCCTCCCACCCTCCCTATCCCACCCATCTAAGTGGTCAAAAAGCACCGAGGGCTTCCCTGGTGGCGCAGTGGTTAAGAATCCGCCTGCCAATGCAGGGGACACGGGTTCGAGCCCTGGTCTGGGAAGATCCCACATGCCGCGGAGCAGCTGGGCCCGTGAGCCACAATTACTGAGCCTGCGCGTCTGGAGCCTGTGCTCGGCAACAAGAGAGGCCGCGATAGTGAGAGGCCCACACACCGCGATGAAGAGTGGCCCCCGCTTGCCACAACTGGAGAAAGCCCTTGCACAGAAACGAAGACCCAACGCAGCCATAAATTAATTAATTAATTAATTTTAAAAAAAAGATACTTTGAAAAACAAAACAAAACAAACAAACAAAAAAAGCACCGAGCTGATCTCCCTGTGCTATGCGGCTGCTTCTCACTAGCTATCTATTTTACATTTGGTAGTGTATATATGTCCATGCCACTCTCCCACTTTGTCCCAGCTTACCCTTCCCCCCGTCCTGTATCCTCAAGTCCATTCTCTACGTCTGCACCTTTATTCCTCTCCTGCCACTAGGTTCACCAGAACCATTTTTTTATAGAGTCTATATAAATGTGTTAGCATACGGTATTTGTTTCTCTCTTTCTGACTTACTTCACTCTGTATGACAGACTCTAGGTCCAACCACTTCACTACAAAACTCAATTTTGCTTCTTTTTATGGCTTAGTAATATTCCGTTGTATATATGTGCCACATCTTCTTTATCCCTTCATCTGTCGATGGACATTTAGGTTGCTTCCATGTCCTGGCTATTGTAAATAGTGCTGCAATGAACATTGTGGTACATGTCTCTTTTTGAATTATGGTTTTCTCAGGGTATATGCCCAGCAGTGGGATTGCTAGGGCATATGGTAGTTCTATTTTTAGTTTTTTAAGGAACTTCCATACTGTTCTCCATAGTGGCTGTATCAATTTACATTCCCACCAACAGTGCAAGAGGGTTCCATTTTCTCCACACCCTCTCCAGCATTTATTGTTTGTAGATTTTTTGATGATGGCCATGCTGACCAGTGTGAGGTGATACCTCATTGTGGTTTTGATTTGCATTTCTCTAATGATTAGTGACGTTGAGCATCCGTTCATGTGTTTGTTGGCAATCTGTATATCTTCTTTGGAGAAATGTCTATTTAGGTCTTCTGCCCATTTTTGGATTGGGTTGTTTGTTTTTTTTGATATTGAGCTGCATGAGCTGCTTGTATAGTTTGGAGATTAATCCTTTGTCAGTTGCTTCATTTGCAACTATTTTCTCCCATTCTGAGGGTTGTCTTTTTGTCTTGTTTATGGTTTCCTTTGCTGTGCAAAAGCTTTTGAGTTTCATTAGGTCCCATTTGTTTTTTATTTGTTTTTATTTCCATTTCTCTAGGAGGTGGGTCAAAAAGGATCTTGCTGTGATTTATGTCATAGAGTGTTCTGCCTATGTTTTCCTCTAAGAGTTTGATAGTGTCTGGCCTTACATTTAGGTCTTTAATCCATTTTGAGTTTATTTTGTGTATGGTGTTAGGAAGTGTTCTAATTTCAGTCTTTTACATGTAGCTGTCCAGTTTTCCCAGCACCACTTATTGAAGAGGCTGTCTTTTCTCCACTATATATTCTTGCCTCTTTTATCAAAGATAACGTGACCATATGTGCATGGGTTTATGTCTGGGCTTTCTATCCTATTCCATTGATCTATATTTCTGTTTTTCTGCCATTACCATACTGTCTTGATTACTGTAGCTATGTAGTATAGTCTGAAGTCAGGGAGCCTGATTCCTCCAGCTCTGTTTTTCTTTCTCAAGGTTGCTTTGGCTATTCGGGGTCTTTTGTGTTTCCATACAGATTTTTTAATTTTTTGTTCAAATTCTGTGAAAATGCCACTGGTAGTTTGATAGGGATTGCATTGAATTTGTAGATTGCTTTGCATAGTATAGTCATTTTCACAATGTTGATTCTTCCAATCCAAGAACATGGTATATCTCTCCACCTGTTCGTATCATCTTTAATTTCTTTCATCAGTGTCTTATACTTTTCTGCATACAGGACTTTTGTCTCCTTAGGTAGGTTTATTCCTAGATATTTTATTCTTTTTGTTGCAGTGGTAAATGGGAGTGTTTCTTTAATTTCCCTTTCAGATTTTTCATCGTTAGTATATAGGAATGCAAGAGATTTCTGTGCATTAATTTTGTATCCTGCTACTTTACCAAATTCATTGATTAGCTCTAGTAGTTTTCTGGTGGCATCTTTAGGATTCTCTATGTATAGTATCATGTCATCTGCAAACAGTGACAGTTTTACTTTTCTTTTCCAATTTGAATTCCATTTATTTCTTTTTCTTCTCTGATTGTCGTGGATAAAACTTCCAAAACTATGTTGAATAATAGTGGTGAGAGTGGGCACCCTTGTCATTCCAAAACTATGTTGAATAATAGTGGTGAGAGTGGGCACCCTTGTCATGTTCCTGATCTTACAGGAAATGGTTTCAGTTTTTCACCATTGAGAACGATGATGGCTGTGGGCTTGTCATATATGGCCTTTATTATGTTGATGTAGGTTCCCTCTATGCCCACTTTCTGGAGAGTTTTTATCATAAATGGGTGTTGAATTTTGTTGAAAGCTTTTTCTGCATCTATTGAGATTATCATATGGTTTTATCCTTCAGTTTGTTAATATGGTGTATCACATTGATTGATTTGCGTATATTGAAGTATCCTTGCATTCCTGGAGTAAGCCCCACTTGATCGTGGTGTATGATCCTTTCAATGTGCTGTTGGATTCTGTTTGGTAGTATATTGTTGAGAATTTTTGCATCTATGTTCATCAGTGATATTGGCCTGTAGTTTTCTTTTTTTGTGACATCTGTGTGTGGTTTTGGTATCAGGGTGATGGTGGCCTCGTAGAATGATTTGGGAATGTTCCTCCCTCTGCATTTTTTGCAGAGTTTGAGAAGGATAGGTGTTAGCTCTTCTCTAAATGTTTGATACAATTCGCCTGTGAAGCCATCTGGTCCTGGGCTTTTGTTTGTTGGAAGATTTTTAATCACAGTTTCAATTTCAGTGCTTGTGACTGGTCTGTGCATATTTTCTATTTCTTACTGGTTCAGTCTTGGAAGGTCATACTTTTTAAAGAATTTGTCCATTTCTTCCAGGTTGTCCATTTTATTGGCATATAGTTGCTCGTAGTAGTCTCTCATGATCATTTGTATTTCTGCAAGGTCAGTTGTTTCTTCTCTTTTTTCATTTCTAATTCTGTTCATTTGTGTCTTCTCCCTTTTTCTCTTGATGAGTCTGGCTAATGGTTTTTGCTTTCAATTTTCAAAATGTTTTCAATTTTGTTTATCTTCTCAAGGAACCAGCTTTTATTTTTATTGATCTTTTCTATTGTTTCCTTCATTTCTTTTTCATTTATTTCTGATCTAATCTTTATGATTTCTTTCCTTCTGCTAACTTTGGGGTTTTTTTGTTCTTCTTTCTCTAGCTGCTTTAGGTGTAAAGTTAGGCTGTTTATTTGAGATTTTTCTAGTTTATTGAAGTAGGATTGTATTGCTGTAAACTTCCCTCTTAGAGCTGCTTTTGCTGCATCCCATAGGTTTTGGATCGTCGTGTTTTCATTGTCATTTGTTTCTAGGTATTTTTTTATTTCCTCTTTGATTTCTTCAGTGATCTCTTGGTTATTTAGTAGTGTATTGTTTAGCCTCCATGTGTTTGTATTTTTTACAGTTTTTTTCCTGTAATTGATATCCAGTATCATAGCATTGTGGTCAGAAAAGATACTTGATACGATTTCAATTTTCTTAAATTTACCAAGGCTTGATTTGTGACCCAAGATATGATCTATCCTGAAGAATGTTCCATGAGCACTTGAGAAAAAAGTGTATTCCGTTGTTTTGGGATGGAATGTCCTATACATATCAATTAAGTTCATCTGGTCTAATGTGTCATTTAAAGCTTGTGTTTCTTTATTTATTTTCATTTTGGATGATCTGTCCAATGGTGAAAGTGGGGTGTTAAAGTCCCCTACTATTATTGTGTTACTGTCGATTTCCCCTTTTATGGCTGTTTGCATTTGCCTTATGTGTTGAGGTGCTCCTATGTTGGGTACATAAATATTTACAATTGTTATATCTTCTTGGATCGATCCCTTGATCATTATCAAGGATCGGTAGTGTCCTTCTTTGCCTCTTGTAATAGTCTTTATTTTAAAGTCTATTTTGTCTGATATGAGAATTGCTACTCCAGCTTTCTTTTGATTTCCATTTGCATGGAATATCTTTTTCCATCCCCTCACTTTCAGTCTGTATGTGTCCCTAGGTCTGAAGTGGGTCTCTTATAGACAGCATATATAGGGGTCTTGTTTTTGTATCCATTCAGCCAGTCTATGTCTTTTGGTTGGAGCATTTAATCCATTTATATTTAAGGTAATTATCGATATGTGTATTCCTATTACCATTTTCTTAATTGTTTTGGGTTTGTTTTCGTAGGTCTTTTCCTTCTCTTGTGTTTCCTCCCTAGAGAAGTTCCTTTAGCATTTGTTGTAAAGCTGGTTTGGTGGTGCTGAATTCTCTTAACTTTTGCTTGTCTGTAAAGCTTTTGATTTCTCCATTGAATCTGAATAAGATCCTTGCTGGGTAGAGTAATCTTGGTTGTAGGTTCTTCCCTTTCATCACTTTAAGTATGTCTTGCCACTCCCTTCTGGCTTGCAGAGTTTCTGCTGAACAATCAGCTGTTAACCTCATGGATTCCTTTGTATGTTATTTGTTGCTTTTGCCTTGCTGCTTTTAATATTTTTTCTTTGTATTTAATTTTTGATAGTTTGATTAATATGTGTCTTGGCGTGTTTCTCCTTGGATTTATCCTGTATGGGACTCTCTGTGCTTTCTGAACTTGACTCACTATTTCCTTTCCCATGTTAGGGAAGTTTTCAACTATAATATCTTCAAATATTTTCTCAGACCCTTTCTTTTTCTCTTCTTCTTCTGGGACCTCTATAATTCAAGTGTTGGTACGTTTAATGTTGTCCCAGAGGTCTCTGAGACTGTCCTCAATTCTTTTCCTTCTTTTTTCTTTTTTCTGCTCTGAGGCAGTTATTTCCACCATTCTATCTTCCAGGTCACTTATCTGTTCTTCTGCCTCCGTTATTCTGCTATTGATTCCTTCTAGAGTATTTTAAATTTCATTTATTGTGTTGTTCAGCATTGTTTGTTTGGTCTTTAGTTTTTCTAAGTCTTTGTTAAACGTTTCTTGAAATGTCTCCATTTTATTTCTGAGATTTTGGATCATCTTTACTATAATTACTCTGAATTCTTTTTGAGGTAGACTGCCTATTTCCTCTTCATTTGTTTGCTCTGGTGGGTTTTTACCTTGCTCCTTCATCTGCTGCATATTTCTCTGTCTTCTCATTTTGCTTAACTTACTGTGTTTGGGGTAAGCCTCCTTTTTGCAGGTTGCAGGTTTGTAGTTCCCATTGTTTTTGGTGTCTGCCCCCAGTGGGTGAGGATTGTTCAGTGACTTGTGTAAGCTTCCTGGTGGGGGGGACTGGTGCCTGTGTTCTGGTGGTGGGGTGGATCTTGTCCTTCTGGTGGGCAGGGCCACATCCAGTGGTGTGTTTTGGGGTGTCTGTGAACTTATTATGACTTTAGGCTGCCTCTCTGCTAATGGGTGGGATTATGTTCCTGTCTTGCTAGTTGTTTGGCATAGGGCATTCATCACTGGAGCTTGCTGGCCATTGGGTGGAACTGGGTCTTAATGTTGAGAGGGAGTTCTCTGGGAGAGCTCTCGCTGATTGATATTAAATGGGGCCAGGAGGTCTCTGGTGGTCCAATCTCCTCGACTCGGCTCTCCCATCATGGAGGCTCAGACCCAACACCTGGCTGGAGCACCAAGACCCTGCTAGACACATGGCTCAGAAGTAAAGAAAGAAAGAGAAACCGAACAGATAGAACCGCAAAACAAATGGTAAAAGCAAAACTAAACCGACAAAATCACACGAAGAATTATACACACACACAGTCATAAAAATAAAAAACAAAAAACCCCACAAAAAACCACAAAAAAAACAAAACGAAGCAAACAAAAAAACTGAACAGACAGAACCCTAGGACAAATGGTAAAAGCAAACCTAAACAGACAAAATCACCCAAGGAAACATACACACATACACTCTCAAAAAGAGAGGGAAAAAAAAGGAAGAGAGCAACCAAAGCAATAAAAAAATCCACCAATGATAACAAGCACTAAAAACTAAGCTAAGATAAACATAAAACCAAAAACAAATCAGATGCAGAAAGCAAACCCTAAGTCTACAGTTGTTCCCAAAGTCCACCACTTCAATTTTGGGAACATTCATTGTCTACTCAGGTATTCCACAGATGCAGGGTACATCAAGTTGACTGTGGAGATTTAATCTGCTGCTCCTGAGGCTGCTGGGAGAGATTTCCCTTTCTCTTCTTTGTTCGCACAGCTCTTGGGGTTCAGCTTTGGATTTGGCCCCACCTCTGCATGTAGGCCACCCTCAGGCATCTGTTCCCCACCCAGACAGGAGGGGGTTAAAGCAGCGGCTGATTAGGGCTCTCTTGCTCACTCAGGCCAGGGAAAGGGAGGGATACGGTAGTCATAATTGGAATGTGGGGTGAGCCTGTGGCAGCAGAGGCTGGCATGACATTACAACAGCCTGAGGCGTGCTGTGTGTTCTCCCAGGGAAGTTGTCCCTGGATCATGGGACTCTGGCAGTGGCTGGCTGTACAGGCTCCTGGGGGGAGGTGGGTAGTGAACTGCACTTGCACACAGGATTCTTGGTGGCAGTGGCAGCAGCATTAGTGGTCCATGCCTGCCTCTGGGGTCCTAGATGATAGCTGTGGCTCACACCTGTCTCTGAAGCTCAGGTGGTGCTCTGCCATCTGTGGGCACATGGAGCAGGAAGCCCCTCTCCTCATGCACCCCAAAACAATGGTCTCCTTCCTCTCCGGCAGGTCCAGAGTTTTTCCTGGACTCCCTCCCAGCTAGCTGTGGCTCACACTAGCCCCCTTCAGGCTGTGTTCATGCAGCCAACCCCAGTCCTCTCCCTGGGGTCTGACCTCTGAAGCCCGAGCCTCAGCTCTCAGCCCCCACCTGCCCCAGCGGGTGAGCAGACAAGCATCTCAGGCTGGTGAGTGCCGGTCGGCACTGATCCTCTGTGTGGGAATCTCTCCGCTTTGCCCTCTGCACCCCTGGTGCTGCGCTTTCCTCTGTAGCTCTGAAGCTTCCCCCCACCCCACGCGTGTTCCCACCAGTGAAGGGGCTTCCTAGTGTGTGGAAACTTTTCCTCCTTCACAGCTCCCTCCCAGTGGTGCAGGTCCCATCCTTATTCTTTTGTCTCTGTTTTTTCCTTTTTCTTTTGCCCTACCCAGGTACGTGGGGGAGTTTCTTGCCTTTTGGGAAATCTGAAATCTTCTGCCAGTGTTCAGTAGGTGTTCTGTAGGAGTTGTTCCACATGTAGTTGTATTTTTGATGTATTTGTGGGGAGGAAGGTGATCTCCACGTCTTACTCCTCCACCATCTTGAAGGTCCACCCCCACTGTGGTTTTGATTTGCATTTTCTCTGATGATTAGTGATGTTGAGAACCTTTTCATGTGAATGTCCATTTGAAAATCTTTGGGAAAATGTCTATTCAGGTAATTTGCCCATTTTTTACTTGGATTATTTGTGGGTTTTTCTGACACTGAATTGAATGGGTTCCTCATATATTTTGGATATTAACCTCTTATCAGATATGTGGTTTGCAAATAATTTTCCCCATTCTGTAGGTTTCCTTTTCATTTTGTTCATCATTCCTTTTGCTATGCAGAAGCTGTTTAGTTTGATGCAGTCCTACTTGCTTATTTTTAATTTTGTTGCTTGTGGTTTAGGTGTTATATCTAAAAACTCATTGCCAAGACCAATGTCAGAAAGTTTTTTCCATTTGTTTTCTTGGAAGAGTTGTATGTTTTCAGGTCTTGCATTTGTCTTTAATCCATTTTGAATTACGTTTTGTGAGTGTTGTCAGATGGGAGTCTAGTTTCATTCTTTTGCATGTGAATATCCGATTTTCCTAGCACCATTTATTGAAAAGACTGAATTTTCTCCACTGAGTATTCTTGGTTCCCTTGTCAAATATTAGTTGGCCATATATGCATGGGTTTATTTCTGGGCTCTTGGTTCTGTTCCATTGGTCTATGTATCTGTTTCTATGTGTCTGTTTTTATTTATGTTTTAAACATAAATCAAGGTTTTTTTATTATAATAGCTTTATAATATTGTTTGAAATCAAGAAGTGCAATGCTTCCTCCAGCTTTGTTCTTCTTTCTCAGGATTTCTTTGGCTATTTGGGGTCTTTTGTGGTTCCAAACAAATTTTAGGATTGTGTTTTTGACTTCTGGTATTTTTCCATTGGAATCTTGATAGGGATTGCATTTAATCTATAGATGGCTTTGGGAAGTATGGACATTTTTTTTTTTAAACATCTTTATTGAAGTATAATTGCTTTACAATGGTGTGTTAGCTTCTGCTTTATAACAAAGTGAATCAGTTATACATATACATATGTTCCCATATCTCATCCCTCTTGCATCTCCCTCCCTCCCACCCTCCCTATCCCACCCCTCTAGGTGGTCACAAAGCACCGAGCTGATCTCCCTGTGCTATGCGGCTGCTTCCCACTAGCTATCTATTTCACATTTGGTAGTGTATATATGTCCATGCCACTCTCTCACCCTGTCACATCTCACCCCTCCCCCTCCCCATATCCTCAAGTCCATTCTCTAGTAGGTCTGTGTCTTTATTCCCATCTTGCCACTAGGTTCTTCATGACCTTTTTAAAAAATTTTTTTTCCCCTTAGATTCCATATATATGTGTTAGCATACTGTATTTCTTTTTCTCTTTCTGACTTACTTCACTCTGTATGACAGACTCTAACTCCATCCACCTCATTACAAATACCTCCATTTCATTTCTTTTTATGGCTGAGTAATATTCCATTGTATATATGTGCCACATCTTCTTTATCCATTCATCCGATGATGGACACCTAGGTTGCTTCCATGTCCTGGCTATTGTAAACAGAGCTGCAATGAATATTTTGGTACATGACTCTTTCTGAATTATGGTTTTCTCAGGGTATATGCCCAGTAGTGGGATTGCTGGGTCGTATGGTAGTTCTATTTTTAGTTTTTTAAGGAACCTCCATACTGTTCTCCATAGTGGCTGTATCAATTTACATTCCCACCAACAGTGCAAGAGTGTTCCCTTTTCTCCACACCCTCTCCAGCATTTATTGTTTCTAGATTTTTTGATGATGGCCATTCTGACCAGTGTGAGATGATACCTAATTGTAGTTTTGATTTGCATTTCTCTAATGATTAATGATGTTGAGCATTCTTTCATGTGTCTGTTGGCAATCTGTATATCTTCTTTGGAGAAATGTCTATTTAGGTCTTCTGCCCATTTTTGGATTGGGTTGTTCGTTTTTTTGTTATTGAGCTGCATGAGCTGCTTGTAAATCTTGGAGATTAATCCTTTGTCAGTTGCTTCATTTGCAAATATTTTCTCCCATTCTGAGGGTTGTCTTTTGGTCTTGTTTATGGTTTCCTTTGCTGTGCAAAAGCTTTTAAGTTTCATTAGGTCCCATTTGTTTATTTGTGTTTTTATTTCCATTTCTCTAGGACCTGGGTCAAAAAGGATCTTGCTGTGATTTATGTCATAGAGTGTTCTGCCTATGTTTTCCTCTAAGAGTTTGATAGTGTCTGGCCTTACACTTAGGTCTTTAATCCATTTGGAGTTTATTTTTGTGTATGGTGTCAGGGAGTGTTCTAATTTCATACTTTTACATGTACCTGTCCAATTTTCCCAGCACCACTTATTGAAGAGGCTGTCTTTTCTCCACTGTATATGCTTGCCTCCTTTATCAAAGATAAGGTGACCATATGTGCGTGGGCTTATCTCTGGGCTTTCTATCCTGTTCCATTGATCTATATTTCTGTTTTTGTGCCAGTACCAAACCGTTTTGATTACTGTAGCTTTGTAATATAGTCTGAAGTCAGGGAGCCTGATTCCTCCAGCTCCATTTTTCATTCTCAAGATTGCTTTGGCTATTCGGGGTCTTTTGTGTTTCCATACAAATTGTGAAATTTTTTGTTCTAGTTCTGTGAAAAATGCCAGTGGTAGTTTGATAGGGATTGCATTGAATCTGTAGATTGCTTTGGGTAGCAGAGTCATTTTCACAATGTTGATTCTTCCAATCCAAGAACATGGTATATCTGTCCATCTATTTGTATCATCTTTAATTTCTTTCATCAGTGTCCTATAATTTTCTGCATACAGGTCTTTTGTCTCCTTAGGTAGGTTTATTCCTAGATATTTTATTCTTTTTGTTGCAATGGTAAACGGGAGTGTTTTCTTAATTTCACTTTCAGATTTTTCATCATTAGTATACAGGAATGCAAGAGATTTCTGTGCATTAATTTTGTATCCTGCTACTTTACCAAATTAATTGATTAGCTCTAGTAGTTTTCTGGTAGCATCTTTTGGATTCTCTATGTATAGTATCATGTCATCTGCAAACAGTGACAGCTTTACTTCTTCTTTTCCGATTTGGATTCCTTTAATTTCTTTTTCTTCTCTGATTGCTGTGGCTAACACTTCCAAAACTATGTTGAATAATAGTGGTGAGAGTGGGCAACCTTGTCTTGTTCCTGATCTTAGTGGAAATGGTTTCAGTTTTTCACCATTGAGGACAATGTTGGCTGTGGGTTTGTCATATACGGCCTTTATTATGTTGAGGAAAGTTCCCTCTATGCCTACTTTCTGCAGGACTTTTATCATAAATGGGTGTTGAATTTTGTCGAAAGCTTTCTCTGCATCTATTGAGATGATCATATGGTTTTTCTCCTTCAATTTGTTAATATGATATATCACGTTGATTGATTTGCGTATATTGAAGAATCCTTGCATTCCTGGGATAAACCCCACTTGATCATGGTGTATAGTCCTTTTAATGTGCTGTTGGATTCTGTTTGCTAGTATTTTGTTGAGGATTTTTGCATCTATGTTCATCAGTGATATTGGCCTGTAGTTTTCTTTCTTTGTGACATCTTTGTCTGGTTTTGGTATCAGGGTGATGGTGGCCTCGTAGAATGAGTTTGGGAGTGTTCCTCCCTCTGTAATATTTTGGAAGAGTTTGAGAAGGATAGGTGTTAGCTCTTCTCTAAATGTTTGATAGAATTCGCCTGTGAAGCCATCTGGTCCTGGGCTTTTGTTTGTTGGAAGATTTTTAATCACAGTTTCAATTTCAGTGCTTGTGATTGGTCTGTTCATATTTTCTATTTCTTCCTGGTTCAGTCTTGGCAGGTTGTGCATTTCTAAGAATCTGTCCATTTCTTCCAGGTTGTCCATTTTATTGGCATAGAGTTGCTTGTAGTAATCTCTCATGATCGTTTGTATTTCTGCAGTGTCAGTCGTTACTTCTCCTTTTTCATTTCTAATTCTATTAATTTGAGTCTTCTCCCTTTTTCTTTTGATGAGTCTGGCTAATGGTTTATCAATTTTGTTTATCTTCTCAAAGAACCAGCTTTTAGTTTCATTGATTTTTGCTATTGTTTCCTTCATTTCTTTTTCATTTATTTCTGATCTGATCTTTATGATTTCTTTCCTTCTGCTAGCTTTGGGGGTTTTTGTTCTTCTTTCTCTAATTGCTTTAGGTGCAAGGTTAGGTTGTTTATTCGAGATGTTTCCTGTTTCTTGATGTAGGCTTGTATTGCTATAAACTTCCCTCTTAGCACTGCTTTTGCTGCGTCCCATAGGTTTTGGATCGTCGTGTCTCCGTTGTCATTTGTTTCTAGGTATTTTTTGATTTCCCCTTTGATTTCTTCAGTGATCACTTTGTTATTAAGTAGTGTATTGTGTAGCCTCCATGTGTTTGTATTTTTTACAGATCTTTTCCTGTAATTGATATCTAGTCTCATAGCGTTGTGGTCGGAAAAGATACTTGATACGATTTCAATTTTCTTAAATTTACCAAGGCTTGATTTGTGACCCAAGATATGATCTATCCTGGAGAATGTTCCATGAGCACTTGAGAAAAATGTGTATTCTGTTGTTTTTGGGTGGAATGTCCTATAAATATCAATTAAGTCCATCTTGTTTAACGTATCATTTAAGGCTTGTGTTTCCTTATTTATTTTCATTTTGGATGATCTGTCCATTGGTGAAAGTGGGGTGTTAAAGTCCCCTACTATGATTGTGTTGCTGTCGATTTCCCCTTTTATGGCTGTTAGCATTTGCCTTATGTATTGTGGTGCTCCTATGTTGGCTGCATAAATATTTACAATTGTTATACCTTCCTCTTGGATCGATCCCTTGATCATTATATAGTGTCCTTCTTTGTCTCTTGTAATAGTCTTTATTTTAAAGTCTATTTTGTCTGATATGAGAATTGCTACTCCAGCTTTCTTTTGATTTCCATTTGCATGGAATATCTTTTTCCATCCCCTCACTTTCAGTCTGTATGTGTCCCTAGGTCTGAAGTGGGTCTCTTGTAGACAGCATATATATGGGTCTTGTTTTTGTATCCATTCAGCCAGTCTGTGTCTTTTGGTGGGAGCATTTAATCCATTTACATTTAAGGTAATTATCGATATGTATGTTCCTATTCCCATTTTCTTAAATGTTTTGGGTTTGTTATTGTAGGTGTTTTCCTTCTCTTGTGTTTCTTGCCTAGAGAAGTTCCTTTAGCATTTGTTGTAAAGCTGGTTTGGTGGTGCTGAACTCTCTCAGCTTTTGCTTGTCTGTAAAGGTTTTAATTTCTCCATCAAATCTGAATGAGATCCTTGCTGGGTAGAGTAATCTTGGTTGTAGGTTTTTCTCCTTCATCACTTTAAGTATATCCTGCCACTCCCTTCTGGCTTGCAGAGTTTCTGCTGAAAGATCAGCTGTTAACCTTATGGGGATGCCCTTGTGTGTTATTTGTTGTTTTTCCCTTGCTGCTTTTAATATGTTTTCTTTATATTTAATTTTTGATAGTTTGATTAATATGTGTCTTGGTGTGTTTCTCCTTGGATTTATCCTGTATGGGACTCTCTGTGCTTCCAGGACTTGATTAACTATTTCCTTTCCCATATTAGGGAAGTTTTCAACTAGAATCTCTTCAAATATTTTCTCAGTCCCTTTCTTTGTCTCTTCTTCTTCTGGGACCCCTATAATTCGAATGTTGGTGCGTTTAATGTTGTCCCAGAGGTCTCTGAGACTGTCCTCAGTTCTTTTCATTCTTTTTTCTTTATTCTGCTCTGCAGTAGTTATTTCCACCATTTTATCTTCCAGGTCACTTATCCGTTCTTCTGCCTCAGTTATTCTGCTATTGATCCCATCTAGAGTATTTTTAATTTCATTTATTGTGCTTTTCATCGTTGCTTGGTTCCTCTTTAGTTCTTCTACGTTCTTGTTCAATGTTTCTTGCATTTTGTCTATTCTATTTCCAAGATTTTGGATCATCCTTACTATCATTATTCTGAATTCTTTTTCAGGTAGACTACCTATTTCCTCTTCATTTGTTAGGTCTGGTGTGTTTTGACCCTGCTCCTTCATCTGCTGTGTGTTTTTCTGTCTTCTCATTTTGCTTATCTTGCTGTGTTTGGGGTCTCCTTTTCACAGGCTGCAGGTTCGTGGTTCCCGTTGTTTTTGGTATCTGTCCCCAGTGGCTAAGGTTGGTTCAGTGGGTTGTGTAGGTTTCCTGGTGGAGGGAACTAGTGCCTGTGTTCTGGTGGATGAGGCTGGATGTTGTCTTTCTGGTGGGCTCGTCCACGTCTGGTGGTGTGTTTTGGGGTGTCTGTGGCCTTATTATGATTTTAGGCAGTCTCTCTGTTAATGGATGGGGCTGTGTTCCTGTCTTGCTAGTTGTTTGGCATAGGGTGTCCCGCACTGTAGCTTGCTGGTCGTTGAGTGAAGCTGGGTCTTGATGTTGAGATGGAGATCTCTGAGAGATTTTTGCCGTTTGGTATTACGTGGAGCTGGGAGGTCTCTTGTGGACCAGTGTCCTGAAGTTGGCTCTCCCACCTCAGAGGCACAGCCCTGATGCCTGGCTGGAGCACCAAGAGCCTTTCATCCACACGGCTCAGAATAAAAGGGAGAAAAAATGTAAAGAAAGAAAGAAAAAGGATAAAAGAAAATAAAATAAAGCAATTATAATAAAAAAATAAGAAAAAAATTATTAAGAATAAATTTATTAAGAAAAAATTTTTTTTAATTTTTAAAAATAGATTTATTAATTTTTTATACTAAAAATAAGAAAAAATTTATTAAGAAAAAATTTATTAAGAAAAAAAATTTTAATTTTTTTAAAATAAAAAATATGAAAAAACTTATTAAAAAATTTTTTTTAATTTTTTAAAAATAGAAAATAAGGAAAAAATTATTAAGAAAACATTTATTAGGGGAAAAAAATTTTTTTAAGTTAAAAAAAAAAAAAAAAAAACGGACGGACCTAACCCTAGGACTAACGGTGAGAGCAAAGCTATACAGACAAAATCTCACCCAGAAGCATACACATATACACTCACAAAAAAAGGAAAAGGGGAAAAGTTAATATATCCTGCTCCCAAAGTCCACCTCCTAAATTTGGGATAATTCGTTGTCTATTCAGGTATTCAACAGATGCAGGCACATCAAGTTGTTTGTGGAGCTTTAATCCGCTGCTTCTGAGGCTGCTGGGAGAGATTTCCCTTTCTCTTCTTTGTTCGTACAGCTCCCGGGGTTCAGCTTTGGATTTGGACCCGCCTCTGCATGTAGGTCCCCTGAGGGCGTCTGTTCCCCGCCCAGACAGAACGGGGTTAAAGGAGCAGCTGATTCGGGGGCTCTGGCTCAGTCAGGCCGCAGGGAGGGAGCGGTACGGAGGAGGCGGGGCGAGCCTGCGGCGGCAGAAGCCGGCGTGACGTTGCAGCAGCCTGAGGCGCGCCGTGCGCTCTCCCGGGGAAGTTGTTCCCAGATTACGGGAGCCTGGCCGTGGCGGGCTGCACAGGCTCCCGGGAGGGGCGGTGTGGAGAATGACCTGTGCTCGCCCACAGGCTTTTTGGTGGCGGCAGCAGCAGCCTCAGCGTCTCATGCCCGTCTCTGGGGTCCGCGCTGATAGCCGCGGCTCGCGCCCGTCTCTGGAGTTCGTTTAGGCGGCACTCTGAATCCCCTCTCCTTGCACGCCGCGAAACAAAGAGGCAAGAAAAAGTCTCTTGCCCCTTCGGCAGCTGCAGACTTTTTCTCGGGCACCCTCCAGGCTAGCTGTGGTGCGCTAGCCCCTTCAGGCTGTGTTCACGCAGCCAACCCCAGTCCTCTCCCTGGATCCGACTGAAGCCCGAGCCTCAGCTCCCAGCCCCCGCCCGCCCCGGCGGGTGAGCAGACAAGCCTCTCGGGCTGGTGAGTGCTGCTCGGCGCTGAGCCTCTGTGCGGGAATCTCTCCGTTTTTCCCTCTGCGTCCCTGTTGCTGTGGGATCCGCGCTGATAGCCGCGGCTCGTGCCCGTCTCTGGAGCTCGTTTAGGCGGCGCTCTGAATCCCCTCTCCTCGCGCGCCGTGAAACAAAGAGGCAAGAAAAAGTCTCTTGCCTCTTCGGCAGCTGCAGTCTTTTTCCCGGACTCCCTCCCGGCTAGCACCGAAGCCCGAGCCCCAGCTCCCAGCCCCCGCCCGCCCCAGCGGCTGAGCAGACAAGCCTCTCGGGCTGGTGAGTGCTGGTCGGCACCGCTCCTCTGTGCGGGAATCTCTCCGCTTTGCCCTCCGCACCACTGTGGCTGCGCTCTCCTCCGTGGCTCCGAAGCTTCCCCCCTCTGCTACCCGCAGTCTCTGCCCACGAAGGGGCTTCCTAGTGTGTGGAAACCTTTCCTCCTTCACAGCTCCCTCCCACTGGTGCAGGTCTCATCCCTATTCTTTTGTCTCTGTTATTTCTTTTTTCTTTTGCCCTACCCAAGTACGTGGGGATTTTCTTGCCTTTTGGGAGGTCTGACGTCTTCTGCCAGCGTTCAGTGGGTGTTCTGTAGGAGCAGTTCCACGTGTAGATGTATTTCTAATGTATCTGTGGGAAGGAAGGTGATCTCCGCGTCTTACTCTTCCGCCATCTTGCCCCTCCTCTCGTATGGACATTTTAACAATATTAATTCATTTCTTTATAAGATTTTTTTTTGATGTGGACCATTTTTTAAAGTCTTTAGTGAATTTGTTACAATATTGTTCTGTTTTATGTTGTGGTTTTTTGGCCGTGAGGCATGTGGGATCTTAGCTCCCCAACAAGGGATCGAACACGCACCCCCTGCATTGTAAGGCAAAGTCTTAACAACTGGACCACTAGGGAAGTCCCAATATTAATTCTTTTATTCCATGAACACTGGATATCTTTCCATTTTTTTGTGTCTTCTTCAATTTCTTTCATCTGTGTCTTATAGTTTTCAGTGTAGAGATCTTTCACCTCTTGGTTAAATTTATTCCCAAGTATTTTGTTGTTTTTGATACTATGATAAATGGGATTGTTTTCTTTATTTCTTTTTTGGATAATTTTATTGTTAGTGTATACAAATGCTGCTGATTTTTGTATGTTGATGTTGTATCCTACAACTTTACTGAGTTTATTGATTAGATCTAACAGTTTTTTTGGTGGAGTCTTTAGGATTTTGTATATATAAAATCATGTCACCTGCAAATAGAGACATTTTTACTTTTCCCTTTCCAATTTTGAACCTTTTATTTAGTTTTTTTGCCTGATTGCTCTGGCTAGGACTCCCAGTACAACAGTGATATATATATATATATATATATATATGTGTGTGTGTGTGTGTGTGTGTGTATATATATGTGTGTGTGTGTGTGTATATATATATATATATATATATACACACACACACACACATATATATTCACATTTTGCTTATCCATATATCCATTGATTGACACTTGGGTTGCTTCCACATTTTAGCTATTGTGAATAATACTGCTATGGACATTGGTGTTCAACTATCTCTTCAAGACCCTGCTTCTAATTCTTTTGGGTACACCTCCAAAGTGGAATTGCTGGATCATATGGTAGTTTTATTTTTAATTTTTTGAGAAACTTCCATACTGCTTCCTACAGTGATAGTACCATTTTACATTACCATCAACAGTGCACAAAGTTTCCAATTTCCGTACATCCTTGCAACACATTATTTTCTGTTCTTTAGATATTATCCATCCTAATGGGTGTGAGTTTTGATTTGCATTCATCTAATGATTCATGATGTTGAGAATCGTTTCATGTGCTTATTGGCCATTTAGATTTCTCCATATCCTCTTTGGAGAAATGTCTGTTCAAGGGCTTTGTCCATTTTGAATCAGGTTGTTTGTTGTTGTTGAGTTTTAGGAGTTCACTATATATTCTGGATATTGATCCCTTATCAGATATATGATCTGAAAACATTTTCTCCCATTCTGTGGGCTGCCTTTTTACTGTTTATACTGTCTTTTGATGCACAAAGTTTTAAAATTTTCATGAATTCCAATTTGTCTATTTTTTCCTTTTGTTTCTTGTGCCCTTGGTGTCATATCCAAGAAACCATTGCCAAATCCAATGTCATGAAGATTTTCCCTTATCTTTTTTCTAAGCGTTTTAGAGTCTTATGTCTTACGTTTAGCTATCTGATCTATTTTGAGTTAATTTTTTTATATGATGTTAGATTTGGGTCCAACTTCATTCTTTTGCATGTGGATATTTAGTTTTCCCAGCACCATTTGTTTAAAAGATTGTCCTTTCTCCCATTAAATGGTCTTGGTAACCTTGCAAAAATTATTTGACCATATGCATGAGAGTTTATCTCTGGGCTCTCTATCGTATTCCATTGATCAATATGTCTGTCTTTATTCCAGTACCACACTGGTTTTGATTTGCATTTTCTGATGATTAGTGATTATAAGTGCCTATTCATATGCTTGACCATTTGTGTATCTTCTTTGGAGAAATGTCTATTCAGTTCCTTAGCTCACTTTCTGTTTGAGTTCCTTATATATTTTGGATATTAACCCCTTATTAGACATATGGTTTGCAAATATTTTCTCTCATTCCATAGGTTGTTTCCTCACTCTGTTGATTGTTTCCTTGCTGTGCAGAAGCTTTTTGGTTTCATGCAATTCCATTTGTTTATTTTTATTCTGTTGCCTTTGTTTTGGGTGTTTGTGATGGTTAATTTTATGTATTAACTTGATTGGGCTAAGGAATTCCCAGATAGCTGGCAGATCATTATTTCTGGTGTGTCTGTGAGGATGTTTCTAGAAGAGATAGCCATTTGATTCAATACACTGAGCAAATACAACAATGTGGGAGTGGAACATCGAATCTGTGGGGGGACCTGAATGGAACAAAAAGGCAAAGGAGGGGCAAATTCTATCTCTTTTCTTGAGCCGGGATGTCCATCTTTTCCTGTCATCAGACATCAGAGCTCCTGGTTCTTGGGACTTCAGACTTCAGGACTTACATCAGTGGTTTTTTGGTTCTCAGGTCTTTGGTGTTGGACTGGGAGTCATACCATTGGCTTCCCTGGTTCTCAGGCCTTCAGACATGGACTTAATTATACCATCAGAATTCCTGGTTCTCCAGCTTTCAGATAGCAGATTGTAGGACTTCTTGTCTCCATGACCACATGAGCCAATTCCTATAATAAATCTCATATCTATCTATCTATCTATTTATCTATCTATATATCTCTGTCTCTATCTCTAAGGTTCTGTTTCATGGAAGATCCCTGACTAATACAGGGTCATATCCCCCCAAAAAATCATTGTGCAGACCAATGTCAAGAAGTTTTCCCCTATGTTTTATTCTAGTAGTTTTACAGTTTCAGGTCTTATGTTTCAGTCTTTAATCCATTTGAGTTAATTTTCGTATATGGTGTGAGATAAGGGTCCAAGTCCATTCTTGGATATTTACAAAAAGAAAAATTTCTTTTTGTAAATATCCAATTTTCCCAATACTATTTATTGAAGAGATTATTTTTCCTTATTGTATATTCTTGCACCCTTGTGAAGGATCAGTTGACTGTAGGGGTATAGATTTATTTCTGGGCTTTCTATTCTGTTCCATTGGTATGTATGTATATTTTTATGCCTGCATCCTATTGTTTCAATTACTATAGCTTTGTAATACATTTTGAAAACAGGAAGTGTGTTGTTTCCATCTTAGTTCTTGCCAAAGATTGCTTTGATTACTCAGAGTCTTTTGTGGTACCATATGAATTTTAGAATTGTTTTTTCTATTTCTGTATAAAATGCCATTGAAAATTTCATAGGAGTTGCATTGAATCTATAGATGACTTTGGACAGTATGGACATTTTAACAATATTAATTATTCCAACTCATGGACACAGGATATCTTTCCATTCATTTATGTCTTCTTCAATTTCTTTCATCAATGTTTTATAGTTTTCCAGTATACAGATTGTTCTCTTCCTTTGTTAAATTTATTCCTAAGTATTTTATTCTTTTTGATGTTATTATAAATGGCATTGTTTTCTTAACTTCTTTTTTGGATAGTTGGTTGGTTGTATATAGAAATGCAACTTATTTTTTTGTGTGGATTTTGTATCCTGCAACTTTTTAAAATTCATTGATTAGTTCTAACAATGTTTATGTGGCATCCTTGGGGTTTTCTGTGTATAAGATCATGTCATCTGCAAACAGACATTACTTCTTCTTTTCTCATTTGGATGCCTTTTATTTCTTTTTCTTGCCTAATTGCTCTGGTTAGGACTTACAATGCTATGTTGAATTGAAATGGTGAGAGTGGACATTCTTGTCTTGTTCCTGATCTTAGAGGAAAAGCTTTCAACTTTTTACCATTGACTGTGATGTTAATTGTGGGCTTATCATGTATACCCTTTATTATGTGGAGGTAATTGTAGTTGGAAAAGATACTGATACAATTTTAGTCTCTTAAATTTGTTAAAACTTGTTTTGTGGCCCAACATATGATCTATCCTTGAGATGTTCCATGTGCACTTGAGAACAATGTGCATTCTGCTGCCATTGGATAGAATGTCCTGTATATATCTGTAGGTTCATTTGGTCTGTAGTGTTATTCAAGTGTTCTGTGTCCTTATTGATTTCCTGTCTGGATGATCTATTGTTGAAAGTGGGTTATTGAAGGCTCCTGCTATTATATTATTGCTATCTATTTCTCCCATCATTTCTGTTAATATTTGCCTTACATATTTAGGTGTTCCAGGGTTGGATGCTTATGTATTTACAAAAGCTATATCCTTTTGATGAATTTACCCCTTTATAATTATATAATTACCTATTTTGTCTCTTCTGGCAGTTTTTGACTTAAAGTCTATTTTTATGGTCTGACTATAGCTATCCCTGCTGTTTTGATTATTTGCATGAAGTATCTTTTTCCATCCCTTCACTTTCAGCCTATATGTGTCCTTAAAGTTAAGTGAGCCTCGTGTAGGCAGCATATAGTTGGATCTTGTGTGTGTGTGCCTTTTAAAAAAATCCATTCAACCTGACAGCTCAAGATGGTGAAGTAGAAGGATGTGTGCTGACCCCTTCTTACAAGAACACTGGAATCACAACTAACTGCTGAATAACCATCGACAAGAAAATGCTGGAACCTACCGAAAAAGATACCCTACATCCAAAGACAATCAAGAAGCCACAGCGAGATGGTAGGAGTGGTGCAATTGCAATAAAATCAAATCCCATACACATTGTGTGACCCAAAAACTGGAAAACAACTATACCACAAAAGATTTCCCATTGGAGTGAAAGTTCTGGGCCCCACATCAGGCTTCCCAGCCTGGGGGTCTGGCAATGGGAGAAGGAGTCTCCAGAGAACCTGCTTTGAAGGCCAGTGGGTTTGACTGCAATACTTCCACAGGACTGGGGAAGACAGAAACTCCACTCTTGAAGGGCACACACAAAGTCTTGTGTGCACCAGGACCCAGTGCACAAAAGCGGTGACCCCATAAGAGACTGGGCCAAACCTACCTGCTAGTATTGGAGGGTCTCCTGCAGAGGTGGGGGGCAGCTTGGCTCACTGCAGGGACGAAGACACTGGCAGCAGAAGTTCTGGGAAGTACTCCTTGGCGTGAGCCCTCCTGGAGGCCGCCATTAGCCCCACCAAACAGCTTGTAGGCGCCAGTGCTGGGTTGCCTCAGGCCAAACAACCAACAGGGAGGAACACAGCCCCATCCATCAGCAGACAAGTGGATTAAAGTTTTACTGAGCACAGCCCTGCCAACCACAGGAACAAGACCCAGCTCTACCCACCACCAGTCCCTCCCATCAGGAAGCTTGCACAAGCCACTTAGATAGCCTCATCCACCAGAGGGAAGACAGCAGAAGCAAGAAGAAGTACAATCCTGTAGCCTGCAGAACGAAAACCACAATCACAGAAAATTAGACAAAATGAAAAGGCAGAGGATTATGTCCCAGATGAAGCAACAAGGTAAAATCCCAGAAAAACAATTAAGTGAAGTGGAGCTAGGCAACCTTCTGGAAAAAGAGTTCAGAATAATGATAGTGAAGATGATCTAGAATCTCTGAAAAAGAATGGAGGCAAGGATTGAGAAGATGCAAGAAATGTTTAACAAAGACTTGAAGAACTAAAGAACAAACAAACAGAGATGAACAATACAATAACTGCAATGAAAAATACACTAGAAGGAATCAATAGCAGAATAACTGAGGCAGAAGAACGTATAAGTGACCTGGAAGACAGAATGGTGGAAATCACTGCTGCAGAACAGAATAAAGAAAAAAGAATGAAAAGAAATGAAGACAGTCAAAGAGAACTCTGGGACAACATTAAACACTCCAACATTTGCATTATAGGGGTCCCAGAGGGGAAGAGAGAGAGAAAGGACCTGAGAAAATATTTGAAGAGATAATAGCTGAAAACTTCCCTAACATGGAAAAAGAAACAGTCACCCAAATCAAGAAGTGCAGAGAATCCCAGGCAGGATAAACTCAAGGAGGAACATGCTGAAATACATAGTAATCAAATTGACAGAAATTAAAGACAAAGAAAAAATATTAAAAGCAACAAGGGAAATATGACAAATAACATACAAGGGAACTCCCATAGGGTTATCAGCTGATTTCTCAGCAGAAACTCTGCAGGCCAGAAGGGAGTGGCACAATATATTTAAAGTGATGAAAGGGAAGAACCTACAACCAAGAATACTCTACCCAGCAAGGCTCTCATTCAGATTTGACAGAGAAATCAAAAGCTTTACAGGCAATCAAAAGCTAAGAGAATTCAGCACCACCAGACCAACTTTGCAACAAATTCTAAAGGAACTCCTCGAGGCAGGAAAGAGATCAACAGCTTAAAATAATCTGGTACATATATAGACTGCCACATCAAAACCTCACGGGAACAGCAAACCCCAAAACTACAATAGATACACACACAAAAATGAAAAAGCAAGCCAAACACAACACTAAAGATGGTCATCAAACCATAAGAGAATAGAACAAAAGAGGAAGAGAAGAAAAAAGAACTACAAAACAAACCCAAAACAATTAAGAAAATGGCAATAGGAACATACGTATTGAGAATTATCTTAAATGTAAATGGATTAAATGTTCCAACCAAAAGACATAGACTGGCTGAATGGATACAAAAACAAGACCCCTATATATGCTGTCTATAAGAGACCCACTTCAGACCTAGGGACACATACAGACTGAAAGTGAGGGGATGGAAAAAGGTATTCCATGCAAATGGAAATCAAAAGAAAGCTGGAGTAGCAATACACATACCAGACAAAATAGACTTTAAAATAAAGACTGTTATAAGAGACAAAGAAGGACCCTACATAATGATCAAGGGATCAATCCAAGAAGAAGATATAACAATTATAAATATATATGCACCCAACATAGGAGCACTTCAATATATAAGGCAAATACTAACAGCCATAAAGGGAGAAATCAATAGTAACACAATAATAGTGGGGGACTTTAACACCCCACTTTCATCAATGGACAGATCATCCAGACAGATCAATAAGGAAACTCAGGTCTTAAATGATACATTCTACCAGATGGACTTAATTGATATTTATAGAGCATTCCATCCAAAAGCAGCAGAATACACATTCTTCTCAAGTGCACATGGAGCATTCTCCAGGATTGACCACATGCTGGGCCACAAAGTGAGCCCCAGTAAATTTAAGAAAATTGAAATCATATCAAGCATCTTTTCCAACCACAATGCTATGAGATTAGAAATAAAACTACTAGAAAAAAACTGTAAAAAACACAAACACGTGGCGGCTAAACAATATGTTACTAAAAACCAATGGATCACTGAAGAAATCAAAGAGGAAATCAAAAAATACCTAGAGACAAATAAAAATGAAAGCACAATGATCCAAAACCTATGGGATGCAGCAAAAGCAGTTCATAAAGGGAAGTTTATAACAATACAATCTTACCTCAGGAAACAAGAAAAATCTCAGAAAAAAACAACCTAACCTTACACCTAAAGCAACTAGAGAAAGAAGAACAAGCAAAACCCAAAGTTAGTAGAAGGAAAGAAATCATAAAGATCAGAGCAGAAATACATGAAATAGAAAGGAAGAAAACAATAGCAAAGATCAATGAAACCAAAAGCTGGTTCTTTGAGAAGATAAACAAAATTGATAAACCTTTAGCCAGACTCATCAAGAAAAAAAGGGAGAAGACTCAAATCATTAAAATTAGAAATGAAAAAGGAGAAGTTACAACAGACACTGCAGAAATACAAAGCATCCTAAGAGACTACTACAAGCAACTCTATGCCAATAAAATGGACAACCTGGAAGAAATGGACAAATTCTTAGAAAGGTATAACCTTCCAAGACTGAACCAGGAAGAAATAGAAAATATGAACAGACCAATCATAAGTAATGAAATTGAAACTGTGTTTTAACTCCCAAGAGTTAACTGTGTTAGTAAACTGTGTTTAAACACAGTAAACTGTGTTTAAACTCCCAAGAAACAAAAGTCCAGGACCTGATGGCTTCACAGGCAAATTCTATCAAACATTTAGAGAAGAGCTAACACCTATCCTTCTCAAACTCTTCCAAAAAATTGTAGAGGGAGAAAAACTCCCAAACTCATTCTACGAGGCCACCATCACCCTGATACCAAAGCCAGACAAAGATACCACAAAAAAAAGAAAATTACAGGCCAACATCACTGATGAACATAGACACAAAAATCCTCAGCAAAATACTAGCAATTCAAATCCAACAATACATTAAAAAGGATCACACACCATGATCAAGTGGGATTTATCCCAGGGATGCAAGGATTTTTCAATATCCACAAATCAATCAGTGTGATATACCACATTAACAAACTGAAGAATAAAAACCATATGTCATCTAAATAGATGCATAAAAAGCTTTTGACAAAATTCAGCACCCATTTATGATAAAAACGCTCCAGAAAGTGGGGATAGAGGGAGCATACCTCAACATAATAAAGGCCATATATGATAAACCTACAGCTAACATCACACTCAACAGTGAAAAGATGAAAGTATTTCCTCTAAGGTCAGGAATAAGACAAGGATGTCCAGTCTCACCACTTTTATTCAACATAGTTTTGCAAGTCCTAGCCATGGCAATCAGAGATGAAAAAGAAATAAAAGGAATCCAAATTGGAAAAGAAGAAGTTAAACTGTCACTGTTTGCAGATGACATGATACTATACACAGAAAATCCTAAAGATGCTACCAGAAAACTATTAGAGCTCATCAACAAATCTGGTAAAGTTGCAGGTTACAAAATTAATATACAGAAATCTGTTCCATTTCTATACACTAACAACAAAAGATCATAAAGAAAAATTAAAGTAACAGTCCCATTTACCATCACATCAAAAAGAATAAAATATCTAGGAATAAACCTACCTAAGGAGACAAAAGACCTCTACTCCGAAAACCATAAGACACTGATGATGAAAGAAATCGAAGATGACCCAGATGGAAAGATATACCATGTTCTTGGATTGGAAGAATCAATATTGTCAAAATGACTGTACTACCCAAGGCAATCTACAGATTCAATGCAATCTCTATCAAATTACCAAGGGCATTTTTCACATTACTAGAAGAAAATCTTAAAATTTGTATGGAGACACAAAAGACCTGGAATAGCCAAAGCAATCTTGAGAAAGAAAAACGGAGCTGGAAGAATGAGGAACCCTGACTTCAGACTATACCACAAAGCTATAGTCATCAAAAGAATATGGTAATGGCACAAAAATAGAAATATAGATCAATGGAACAGGATAGAAAGCCCAGAAATAAACCCATGCACCTGTGGTCAATTAATCTACAACAAAGGAGGCAAGACTATGCAATGGTGGATAGACAGTCTTTTCAAAAAATGGTGCTGGGAAAACTGGACAGCTACATGTAAAAAAAAAATGAAATTAGAACATTCCTTAACACCATACACAAAAATAAGCTCAAAATGGATTAAAAACCTAAATGTGATACCAGACACTATAAAACTCTTAGAGGAAAACATAAGCAGAACACTGTCTGACATAAAATGCAGCAATATCTTTTTCACTCCGTCTCCCAGGGTAATGGAAATAAAAACAAAAAGAAACAAATGGGACCTAATTAAACTCAAAAGCTTTTGCACAGCAAAGGAAACCATAACAAAACAAAAAGACAACCCACAGATTGGGGGAAAATATTTGCAAATGATGTGACTGAAAAGGAATTAGTCTCCAAAATTTATAAACAGCTCATGTGGCTTAATATCATCAAAACATACAACCCAATTAAAAAATGGGTGGAAGACCTAAATAGACATTTCTCCAAAGAAGATATACAGACGGCCAAAAGGCACATGAAAAGATGTTCAACATCACTAATTATCAGAGAAATGCAAATCAAAACTACAATGAGATATCATCTCACACCAGTCAAAATGGTTATCATCAAAAATCCACAAACAATAAATGCTGGAGAGGGTGTGGAGAGAAGGGGACCCTCCTACACTATTGGTGGGAGTGTAAATTGGTACAGCCACTATGGAGAACAGTATGGAGGTTCCTTTAAAAACCAAAAATAGAGCTACCATATGACCCTGCAATCCCACTCCTGGACATATACCTGAAGAAAAACATGGTCCGAAATGATACATACACCCCAATGTTCATTGCAGAGCCGTTTACAATAGCCAAGACATGGAAGCAACCTAAATGTCCATTGACAGAGTAATGGATAAAGAAGATGTGGCACATATATACAATGAAATATTACTCAGCTATTAAAAAGAATGAAATAATGCCATTTGCAGCAACATGGGTGGACCGAAAAATTGTCATACGAGTGAAGTAAGTTAGACAGAGAAAGAGAAATATTGTATGATATCCCTTATATGCGGAATCTAAACATCAGTACCATTTTTTTTTTAGATTCCATATATATGTGTTAGCATACGGTATTTGTTTTTCTTTTTCTGGCTTACTTCACTCTGTATGACAGACTCTAGGTCCATCTGCCTCACTACAAAACTCAATTTCGTTTCTTTTTATGGCTGAGTAATATTCCATTGTATATATGTGCCACATCTTCTTTATCCATTCACCTGTTGATGGACACTTAGGTTGCTTCCATGTCCTGGCTATTGTAAATAGTGCTGCAATGAACATTGCGGTACATGTCTCTTTTTGAATTATGGTTTTCTCAGGGTATATGCCCAGGAGTGGGATTGCTGGGTCATATGGTAGTTCTAGTTTTAGTTTTTTAAGGAACCTCCATAATGTTCTCCATAGTGGTTGTATCAATTTACATTCCTACCAACAGTGCAGGAGGGTTTCCTTTTCACCACACCCTTTCCAGCATTTATTGTTTCTAGATTTTTTGATAATGGCCATTCTGACCAGTGTGAGGTGATACCTCATTGTAGTTTTGATTTGCATTTCTCTGATAATTAGTGGTGTTGAGCATCTTTTCATGTGCCTCTTGGCCATCTGTATGTCTTCTTTGGTGAAATGTCTATTTAGGTCTTCCACCCCTTTTTTAATTGGATTGTTTGTTTTTTTGACATTGAGCTCCATGAGCTGTGTGTATATTTTGGAGATTAATCCTTTGTCCGTTGTTTCATTTGCAAGTATTTTCTCCCATTCTGAGGGTTGTCTTTTCATCTTGTTTATGGTTTCCTTTGCTGTGCAAGGAATCTAAAAAAAAAAAAAGGTACTGATGAACCTAGTGGCAGGGCAGGAATAAAGACGTAGACATAGAGAATGGACTTGAGGACATTGGGGGGAGAGCGGGGGAAGCTGGGGCAAAGTGAGAGTAACATCGACACATATACACTACCAAATATAAAATAGCTAGTGGGAAGCAGCAGCATAGCACAGGGAGATCAGCTCAGTGCTTTGCAATGACCTAGAGGGGTGGGATAGGGAGGATGGGAGGGAGGCTCAAGAGGGAGGGCATATGGGGACATACGTATGCATATGGCTGATTCACTTTGTTGTACAACAGAAACTAACACAGTATTGTGAAGCAATTATACTCCAATAAAGATCTATTTAAAAAAAGAAAGAAATCAAGAATTAAAAATAAAATAAAATGATACAAATGAACTTATTTACAAAACAGAAACAGACTCACAGACTTAGAGAACAAACTTCTGGTTACCGGGGGGAAGGGTGGGGTAAGAGAAAGGGAGTTTGGGATTGACATGTACACACTGCTATATTAAAATGGATAACCAACAAGGACCTACTGTATAGTACAGGGAACTCTGCTCAATATTATGTACCAACCAAGTGGGAAAAGAATTTGAAAGAGAATAGATACATGTATATGTATAACTGAATCACTTTGCTGAACACCTGAAACTATCATAACATTGGTAATCAACTATAATCCAATATAAAATAAAAAGTTTTTAAAAGTCCATTCAACCACTCTGTGTCTTTTGATTGGAGAAATTTAATCCATTTAGAGTTAATCATTGATAGGTAAGGACTTACTATTGCCATTTTGTTCATTGTTTTGTGGTTTTAAAGTTCCTTTGTTTCTCCCTTGCTGTCTTCCTTTGTGATTTGATGACTTCTTGTAGTGCAATGCTTTGATTCCTTTCTCTTTATCTTTTGTGTATCTACTAGAGATTTTTTCCTTATAGCTACTATTAGGCTTACATAAAACAACTTACAGTTATAAAAGTCTATTTTAATCTGGTAACAACTTAATTAGAATTGCATGCAAATCTCTGTACTTTTACTCCCCAACCCACATTTTATGTTATTGATGACATGATTTACATCATTTTTATAATGTGTATCCATTATCAAATATTCTAGCTATAGTTCTCTTTAATGCTTTTACCTTTTAACTTTTATGCTAGAGTTAAAAGTCATTTAAGCACCACTCTTACAGTATTAGAGTATTCTGAATTTGGCTATATACTTAGCTTTACCACTTGAGTTTTATACTTTCATATGTATTCATGCTATTAATAGCATCCTCTAATTTCAACTTGAAGAACTCCCTTTAGCATTTCTTGTCAGGCAGGTCTAGTGGTGATAACCTCCCTCAGCTTTATCTCTTCTTCATTTCTGAGGGACATCTTTGCCAGGTATACTACTCTTGGTTTGCAGGGGTTTTTTTTCTTTCAGCACTTTGAATATATATCATCTCACTCTCTCCTGGTCTATAAGGTTTCTGCTGAGAAATCCAGTGATAGATTTATGGGATTTATCTTGTATATGATGAGTTGCTTTTCTCTTGCTGCTTTCAAAATTCTCTGTCTTTGACTTTTGAGAATTTGATTATTATGTGCCTAGGTTTAATCTTCTTTTGGTTGATCCTGTTTGATGATCTGAGTTTCATAGATCTGGATGTCCACATCCCTCCCATGATTTGGAAATTTTCAGCAATTATATCTTTATTTTATTTATTTACTTTTAAAATATTTATTTATTTGGCTGCACCAGGTCTTTGTTGCAGCATGGCATGTGGGATCTTCATTGTGGCATGCAGGATCTTCGTTGTGGCATGCAGGATCTTTAGTTGTGGCATGCGGGATCTTTTAGTTGTGTTGTGCAGGATCTAGTTCCCTCACCGGGGATCGAACACGGGCCCCCTGCATTGGGAGTATAGAGTCTTAACTACTGCACCACCAGGGAAGTCCCAGCAATTATATCTTTAAATAAACCATCTGCCCTTTTTTCTCTCTCTTGTTCAGAGAGTTCCATGTGTTTATTTGTTCATTTGATGAAGCCCCATGAGTCACATAGGTTTTCTTCAGTCTTTTTTGTTCTTTTTCCCCTTGACTGGAAAATTTCAAGTGACCTGTATTTGAGTTCACAGATTCTCTCTTCCATTTGATCAGGTCTGCTGTTGAAGCTTTCTATTGCATTTTTCATTTCATTCATCATATTCTTCAGCTCCAGAATTTGTTTCACTCTCTTTTTATGATTTTTTTCCTCTTTGCTGAAGTTCTCATTTTGTTCTTATATTGTTTTTCTGACTTTGTTGAGTTGTATGTGTTCTCTTGTAGCTTTCTGAGCTTCCTTAAAACAATTATTTTGAATTATTTTTCAGGAAATTTGTAGATCTCCATTTCTTTGGGGTTCATTACTGGGAAATTATGCATTCTTTTGGTAGTGTTATGTTTCCTTTTTTTTTGTTTTTTTGTATTCCTTGAATTCTTGCATTGCCTTCTTTGCATTTGAAGAAACAGTCAGCTCCTCTGGTCTTTACTGACTGACTCTGGGAGAGAAAGACCTTCACCAGTCAGCTTAGCTAGGGACTCTGGGGGTATCTCAGACCTTTCCTGTGGGTGTGCCCACTCCACTCCTCTTGATCCCTCTTAGGGGTGGGGGAGTCAATTTTGTATGCACTCTCTCAATCCTGCAAAGCCAGGCCAAGCACTGAGAATCTCCCATTTATTTTCCCTAGAGTAGTGCCCTGAAGCATTCAAGGTTATGTGCCTTCTCCCAACCCAGCAGAGTCAAGCCAGCTGAATGCATGTGCTTGTGCATGATCTGCAGAGGCTTACATGTACCTTTTATGGAGGCATGCACAGGGCACTAGCTCCAGGGGGGTGAGGGATGCATGGAGTTCTGGGGGCACCTGTGGACCAGCTGGGGGAGCCTGCAGGTGATGCATCCTACAAGGTTTGTGTACAGGCCTCTTGGTGTATTCCATGAGGTGAGTAGTAGAATCCATGATCCTTTGTTGAGTTCCACACACAAGTTGCTCTGAGTCCCCATCCCTTTTCCCTGCTCCTCACTGCCTCCTGACTACTCACTCTGCCAACATCCTAAGTGTTATGGGTGGAGTGAAAATAAAGTGGACCTCCAAAGCAGCTAGAGAAGCCAGGCACTCACTTTCCCCCAGGGGAGAAATCACAGGCCAAGGGGATCTCTCTTGGCACGAGCTGTGCTGCCTTTGGGGAGGGGCTACACAGGTAAAGTAAAACTGTTCTTCTTATTCTCTTCAATGAGTTTATTCTTGGATTTCTTCTCCAATGAGGTGCTGGAACCTCTCTATGGACTTCTGAATGCCCACAAAGGTATTCTTATCATGGATGGTTGTCAAAAATCTGTGTTTCTGTGTGGGGATGAGAGCTAAAACCCTTATTCCACTATCTTGCTGACATTACTTTCCTGAGCTAGGATTTCAAACTAGGTTTGTCTCAATCAAATGTCATGTTCTTTGCACTCTACAACACCACTTTCTTTGCTAATTATATCCATTTGGAATGTGTGTATGAAAATTAAACCTGCCTTTTCATTTTACAAGATCAGTAGCTTTCAACACAATTGACCCTTCCCTCTTTGAAGTCCTTTCCTACCTTGCCTTCCATTAAGCTACATTTTCCTGGTTTCCCTCCTATTATGTGGCCATTTCCCAGTCTCTTTTTCTAGGTCCCTCGCCTGTACCTGGCCTTTCAATGTTGGAATACCCAGGACCCTTCCTGGACACTTGGCTTTTCAATTCTACACACTTGTCATAAGAAATGCCATCCAGAAAAAAACACATTCACAGAAAGATAGACAAGATGAAAAGGCAGAGGGCTATATACCAGATGAAGGAACAAGATAAAACCCCAGAAAAACAACTAAATGAAGTAGAGATAGGCAACCTTCCAGAAAAAGAATTCAAAATAATGATAGTGAAGATGATCCAGGACCTCGGGATAAGAATGGAGGCAAAGATTGAGAAGATGCAAGAAATGTTTAACAAAGACCTAGAAGAATTAAAGAACAAACAAACAGAGATGAACAATACAATAACTGAAATGAAAACTACACTAGAAGGAATCAATAGCAGAAAAACTGAGGCAGAAGGACGGATAAGTGACCTGGAAGACAGAATGGTGGAATTCACTGCTGTGGAACAGACTAAAGAAAAAAGAAGGAAAAGAAATGAAGACAGCCTAAGAGACCTCTGGGACAACATTAAATGCAACAACATTCGCATTATAGGGGTCCCAGAAGGAGAAGAGAGAGAGAAAGGACCAGAGAAAATATTTGAAGAGATTATGGTTGAAAACTTCCCTAACATGGGAAAGGAAATAGCCACCCAAGTCCAGGAAGCACAGAGAGTCCCATACAGGATAAACCCAAGTAGAAACACGCCGAGACACATATTAATCAAATTGGCCAAAACTAAAGACAAAGAAAAATTATTGAAAGCAGCAAGGGAAAAACGACAAATAACATACAAGGGAACTCCCATAAGGTTAAAAGCTGATTTCTCAGCAGAAACTCTACAAGCCAAAAGGGAGTGGCATGATATACTTCAAGTGATGAAAGGGAAGAACCTACAACCAAGATTACTCTACCCGGCAAGGATATCATGTAGATTTGATGGAGAAATCAAAAGCTTTACAGACAAGCAAAAGCTAAGAGAATTCAGCACCACCAAACCAGCTCTACAACAAATGCTAAAGGAACTTCTCTAAGTGGGAAACACAAGAGAAGAAAAGGACCTACAAAAACAAACCCAAAACAATTAAGAATATGGTCATATGAACATACATATCGATAATTACCTTAAACGTGAATGGATTAAATGCTCCAACCAAAAGACACAGGCTTGCTGAATGGATACAAAAACAAGACCCATATATATGCTGTCTACAAGAGACACACTTCAGACCTAGGGACACATACGACTGAAAGTGAAGGGATGGAAAAAGATATTCCATGCAAATGGAAATCAAAAGAAAGCTGGAGTAGCTACACTCATATCAGATAAGATAGACTTTAAAATAAAGAATGTTATAAGAGACAAGGAAGGACGCTACATAATGATCAAGGGATCAATCCAAGAAGAAGATATAAGAATTATAAATATATATGCACCCAACATAGGAGCACCTCAATACATAAGGCAACTACTAACAGCTATAAAAGAGGAAATCGACAGTAACACCATAATAGTGGGGGACGTTAACACCTCATTTACACCAATGGACAGATCATCCAAAATGAAAATAAATAAGGAAACAGAAGCTTTAAATGACACAATAGACCAGATAGATTTAATTGATATTTATAGGACATTCCATCCAAAAACAGCAGATTACACTTTCTTCTCAAGTGCACACGGAATATTCTCCAGGATAGATCACATCTTGGGTCACAAATCAAGCCTCAATAAATTTAAGAAAATTGAAATCATATCAAGCATCTTTTCTGACCACAACGCTATGAGATTAGAAATGAATTACCGGGAAAACAACGTAAAAAACACAAACACATGGAGGCTAAACAATACGTTACTGAATAACCAAGAGATCCCTGAAGAAATCAAAAAACACCTAGAGACAAATGACAATGAAAACATGACGATCCTAAACCTGTGGAATGCAGCAAAAGCAGTTCTAAGAGGGAAGTTTATTGCTATACAAGCCTACCTAAAGAAACAAGAAAAATCTCAAGTAAACAATCTAACGTTACACCTAAAGGAACTAGAGAAAGAAGAACAAACAAAACCCAAAGTTAGCAGAAGGAAAGAAATCATAAAGATCAGAGGGAAATAAATGAAATAGAAACAAAGAAAACAATAGCAAAGATCAATAAAACTAAAAGCTGGTTCTTTGAGAAGATAAACAGAATTGATAAGCCATTAGCCAGACTCATCAAGAAAAAAAGGGAGAAGACTCAAATCATTAAAATTAGAAATGAAAAAGGAGAAGTTACAACAGACACTGCAGAAATACAAAGCATCCTAAGAGACTACTACAAGCAACTCTATGCCAATAAAATGGACAACCTGGAAGAAATGGACAAATTCTTAGAAAGGTATAACCTTCCAAGACTGAACCAGGAAGAAATAGAAAATATGAACACAGAAATCACAAGTAATGAAATTGAAACTGTGATTAAAAATCTTCCAACAAACAAAAGTCCAGGACCAGATGGCTTCACAGGTGAATTCTATCAAACATTTAGAGAAGAGCTAACACCCATCCTTCTCAAGTTCTTCCAAAATATTGCAGAGGAAGGAACACTCCCAAACTCATTCTATGAGGCCACCATCACCCTGATACCAAAACCAGACAAAGATACTACAAAAAAAGAAAATTACAGACCAATATCACTGATGAATATAGATGCAAAAATCCTCAACAAAATACTAGCAAACAGAATCCAACAACACATTAAAAGGATCATACACCATGATCAAGTGGGATTTATCCCAGGGATGCAAGGATTCTTCAATATACGGAAATCAATCAATGTGGTACACCATATTAACAAATTGAAGAATAAAAACCATATGATCATCTCAATAGATGCAGAAAAAGCTTTTGACAAAATTCAACACCGATTTATGATAAAAACTCTCCAGAAAGTGGGCATAGAGGGAACTTACCTCAACATATTAAAGGCCATATATGACAAACCCACAGCAAACATCATTCTCAATGGTGAAAAACTGAAAGCATTTCCTCTAAGATCAGGAATGAGACAAGGATGTCCACTCTCACCACTATTATTCAACATAGTTTTGGAAGTCCTAGCCATGGCAATCAGAGAAGAAAAAGAAATAAAAGGAATACAAATTGGAAAAGAAGAAGTAAAACTGTCACTTTTTTCAGATGACATGATACTATACATAGAGAATCCTAAAAATGCCACGAGAAAACTACTAGAGCTTATCAATGAATTTGGTAAAGTTGCAGGATACAAAATTAATGCACAGAAATCTCTTGCATTCCTATACACTAATGATGAAAAATCTGAAAGAGAAATTAAGGAAACACTCTCATTTACCATTGCAACAAAAAGAATAAAATACCTAGGAATAAACCTACCTGGGGAGACAAAAGACCTGTATGCAGAAAACTATAAGACACTGATGACAGAAATTAAAGATGATATCAACAGATGGAGAGATATACCATGTTCTTGGATTGGAAGAATCAATATTGTGAAAATGACTATACTACCCAAAGCAATCTACAGATTCAATGCAATCCCTATCAAATTACCAATGGCATTTTTTACGGAACTAGAACAAATCATCTTAAAATTTGTATGGAGACGCAAAAGACCCTGAATAGCCAACGCAGTCTTGAGGGGAAAAAACGGAGCTAGAGGAATCAGACTCCCTGACTTCAGACTATACTACAAAGCTACAGTAATCAAGACAATATGGTACTGGCACAAAAACAGAAACATAGATCAATGGAACAGGATAGAAAGCCCAGAGATAAACCCATGCACCTATGATCAACTAATGTATGACCAAGGTGGCAAGGATATACAATGGAGAAAAGATAGTCTCTTCAATAAGTGGTGCTGGGAAAACTGGACAGCTACATGTAAAAGAATGAAATTAGAATACTCCCTAACAGCATACACAAAAATAAACTCAAAATGGATTCAAGACCTAAATGTAAGACCAGACACTGTAAAACTCTTAGAGGAAAACATGGGAGGAACACTCTTTGACATAAATCACAGCAAGATCTTTTTTGATCCACCTCCTAGAATAATGGAAATAAAAACAGAAATAAACAAATGGATCTAATGAAACTTCAAAGCTTTTGCACAGCAAAGGAAACCATAAACAAGATGAAAAGACAACCCTCAGAATGGGAGAAAATATTTGCAAACGAATCAACGGGCAAAGGATTAATCTCCAAAATATATAAACAGCTCATTCAGCTCAATATTAAAGAAACAAACAACCCAATCCAAAAATGGGCAGAAGACCTAAATAGACATTTCTCCAAAGATGACATACAGATGGCCAAGAAGCACATGAAAAGATGCTCAACATCACTAATTGTTAGAGAAATGCAAATCAAAACTACAATGAGGTATCACCTCACACCAGTTAGAATGGGCATCATCAGAAAATCTACAAACAACAAATGCTGGAGAGGGTGTGGAGAAAAGGGAACCCTCTCACACTGTTGGTGGGAATGTAAATTGATACAGCCACTATGGAGAACAATATGGAGGTTCCTTAAAAAACTAAAAATAGAATTACCATATGACCCAGCAATCCCACTACTGGGCATATACCCAGAGAAAACCGTAATTCAAAAAGACACATGCACCTCAATGTTCATTGCAGCACTATTTACAATAGCCAGGTCATGGAAGCAACCTAAATGCCCATCGACAGACGAATGGATAAAGAAGATGTGGTACATCTATACAATGGAATATTACTCAGCCATAAAAAGGAATGAAATTGAGTCATTTGTTGAGACGTGGATGGATCTAGAGACTGTCATACAGAGTGAAATAAGTCAGAAAGAGAAAAACAAATATCATATATTAATGCATGTATGTGGAACCTAGAAAAATGGTACAGATGAACCGGTTTGCAGGGCAGAAGTTGAGACACAGATGTAGGGAACAAACGTATGGACACCAAGCGGGGAAAACTGCCATGGGGTGGGGATGGTGGTGTGCTGAATTGGGTGATTGGGATTGACATGTATACAGTGATGTGTATAAAATTGATGACTGATTAAAAAAAATTAAAACTGAGATATTTCAAAACTAAAAAAAAAAAAAAGAAATGCCATCCACTCTTGACTTCAACTACCATTGATATGCTGATGACTTCCACCTTTGATTTCCAGCATACACCATTTTCTAAGCTCAATGCTATATCTAACTGCATACTCTACATCTGCATATTTCAAGTTCAATATGTTCAAAATTGAACTAATTATCTTTTATTCCTCAAACCTGCTCATCTTCTGGGGTTCCCAAACTCAATAAATGGTAATACTATCTATTCAACTGCTCAAGCCATAAGCTTATGAATCAATCTTATTTTCTCCTTTTCCTTCACCCCATATATACAATGAATCAAAAAAGCCCTGCCAATTTTACTTTCTTAAAAAAATATCTTGGGACTTCCCTGGTGGTGCAGTGGTTAAGAATCTGCCTGCCAATGCAGGGGACACGGGTTCACGCCCTGGTCTGGGAAGATCCCACATCCTGCGGAGCAACTAAGCCCGTGCACCACAATTACAGAGCCTGAGCTCTAGAGCCCACGAGCCACAACTACTGAGCCCACGTTGCACAACTACTGAAGCCCGCATGCCTAGAGCCCGTGCTCCGCAACAAGAGAAGCCACCACAATGAGAAGCCCGTGCACTGCAATGAAGAGTAGCCCTGCTCACCACATCTAGAGAAAGCCTGCATGCAGAAATGAAGACCCAATGCAGCCATAAATAAATAAATAAATAAATTTATTTTTAAAAATCTCCAATTAATTTACTTTTCTACATCTCCACAATCATACCTACTAACCACGAAGCTATTAATAATGCTTAATTGTACCGCTCCAATACCTTCTTAACTAGTTTCTGCATAAAACTTTTGTCTCCACTCCAATATTTTCTCCACACAGCAAAGAGTAAAAAATTTTCATGCACATTTGATTATGTCATTACCTTGATTTCCATTGTTCTTTGCAGCCTCCTAATTACTAAATCAAACTTCTTAACATTGCCAGGTCACTGCCTAGTTCTTTCCTATCTCATATCCTACCTTATCCCCCTCACTTTATTCCAGGTATACTGGAATAAAGTGGGCCTTCTTTCATTTCCTTAAACATACCAAGTTTTCTCCTGCCTCAGGCATTTGCCCATGTTGGACTATCAAACCAACCCTCTTCACATAGCTTACTCCTGCTCATTCTTTAGATATCTTAACTATAACCTTTGGTTCTGGTCCCTTGAAGACTAGATTATGTCCTCATTTTACATACACTTCTATAGCATTCAGTGCTCTCACTACTAGTAGTTATTTAATTACATGTAATTATTTAATTACATATTTCATTCTTCTGCTAAAATATAAACTTCATGAGGGCAGGAATAGTGATTGTGCTGTTAATTGTTGTGTCCTAACTACCTGGTATATTGTAAAACTGCTAGAAAAAAGAACACATATCAATGTACTACAGTCTATGCCACTGACAAATAAAAATAAGTTTCAGATTATTTCTCATTACAGGTCATTAATATCACTGCTCCCTTACATTAAGGCATAAAATTGAGAGCTATCTGTATTTCAATTGTGTCTATGACTTAGGCCTATACTTCATTCTCTATTGCAATCTTATTATAAAATGTGCCTGAGCTGTTGACTCAAAATTTTTAATTTGTATTATATGCTGCTTGAGAGTCATGCATTATTCATTCAATGTCAAAATATTGCCAGAAGTATTTTTAATTCTTCCTCATTTCTTACTGTGATTTTTTTAAATCCTGTTGGGTCAGGTGGCACTGACTCATCTTGGAAAATATACTCATTTGACTTCACTTACTTTGACTTTCAAATAGGAGTTCCTTATATTACAAAAGAAAAGAAACATTTTCTCTTCTCCTCTCTTGGATACAAAACCAAGACCCAATTAAGAGACTCTATTATAAAGACACAGAAAGGTAAAAAGGAAATATGTGGCAAGTGATACACAATGCAAAAATAATCTAAAGAAAGATGAAGTGGCTATATTAACATTATATAAAGTAGATTTCAGAATAAGAAATAGTATTAGGAATAAAGACAGATATTTCATAATGATAAACAAGTCGATTCTCTAGGAAGACATAGCAATCCTAAATGTGTATGCACCTAACAACAGGGATTGAATGTACATGAAGTAAAAACTGACAGAAATGAAAGGCAAAATAGACAAAACATGATTATAGTTGGGTATTTCAACACACTTTTCTCTGTAACTGACAGAACAAGTAGACAGAACATCAATAAGAGTATAAAATATTTGAAGAGTTAGATCAACCAACATGATTTAATTGGCATTTATAGAAAACTCCACACAACAGCAAAATACACATTCTTTTCAACTGTACATGGAATATGCACCAAAATAGCCATATTTGGGGCCATAAAACAAGTCTCAATAAATTTAAAAGGAGTGAAATCATACATAGTATGTTCTCTGACCACAGTAGAATAAAATAGGACTCTATAACTATAAGGTATCTCAAAAATACCTGAATATTTGGAATTGAAAACAAATTTGTATATAACACATGGGTCAAAGAAATCATAAATTAAATTAGAAAATATTTTTAGCTGAATGAAAATGAAAATATACCATACCAAAATTTGTGGGTTATAGCTAAAGCAGTGCTTATGGGTTATTTATGGTATTGATTATTAGAAAGGAAAGAAGTATTCAAGTAAATGATCTAAGCTTATACCTGAATAACTAGAAATAGAAGATCAAATTCAGTCTAAGGTGTGGAAGGATGGAAATAATAAAGAAAGGGAATCAATGACATTAAAAACAGAAAAACAATAGAGAAAATCAGTGAAACCAAGAGCTGGTTATTTGAAAAGATTCAAAAGACTTAACTAACGTGGTCAAGAATAAAAGGGAGAAGAAACAAATAATGAATATCAGGAATGAAAGAGGGCTGTCACTACATATCCTACATATATTAAAAGGATAATAAGAAAATATTACGAACAACTTTATGCCAAGACATTTCACAACTAGATGAAATTCACAAACTTATTGTAAAAAAATCAAATTTTTGAAATTGACTAAAAAATAGAAAATTGGAATAAGTTTATATTCTATAAAGACATTGAATTCATCATTTAAAACACTATAGGACCAGATGGACAAGATGAATTCTATGAAACATTTAAGGAAGAAGTAATATCAATCTTACACAAACTCTTTCAGAAATTAGAAGAGAGGACACTTTTCAAATAAATTTTAGGCCAGCATTACCCTGATATTAAAACCAGACTAAAATATTACAAGAATAGAAAGCTACAGAGCAACATCCCTATGAACAAAGATATAAAATTACTGACAAGATATTAGCAAATTGGATCCAGCAATATCTATCTAAAAATGCATCACAACTAAGTTGGGTTTATTCTGTGAATGCAAGGTTGCATTAACGTTTGAAAATACACTGTTGTTCACCATATCAACAGAATAAGGGAGAAAAACCATATGATCATCTTAATATGCAGAAAAAGCATTTGAAAAAAATCAAGACTAATTGATGATTTTTTAAAAATCTCTTAGCAAAAAGAAATTGAAGGGTACTTAACCTGATAAAGGTCATCTACAAAAAGGCCCTAATGTTTTACCCTTAAGATTGAGAACAAGGCAAGGATGCCCACTCTTGCCATCTCTTTTCAACATTGTACTGGGGGTCCTAGCCACTATATAATGAGACCAGTACACGAAATAAAAGTCATAAAGATTGAAAAGGAAAAAAACAACACTATCTTTATTCACAGGTGACATTTTGTATAATGGAAAATCCTAATGAATCTTCAGAAATGCTATTAAATACACAATTGAGCAAGGTCACAAGATATAAGATCAGCATACAAAAACTGATTGTTTTTTATAAACTAGCAAATAACAATTGAATACTGACATAAAAAAGCAATTACATTTGAAATAGTGTCCAAAAATATGAATTGCTTAAAGCTACATTTATCAAAATATGTGAAAACCTGTACATTTAACATTTCAAATTTTGCTGACAGAAATAGAAGAAAAGTTAAATAAATGGAGCGATACACTATATTCATAGATTGGAGGACTCAGTTGTGTTAAAGTTGTGTCAAATTCTCCTCATTAATTCATAGATTCAACTCAAGCTGATCAATATCCCAACAGGTTTTTAAGAGATATTTATAAGCTGTTACTAAAATTTGTGTGGAAATCTGAAGGATATAAATGCCAGAAAGAATTTTCTAAAATAACAAAGTGGGGGAGGTATGGTCAAAATGGTGGAATAGGAAGATTCTGAGATCATCTCCTCCCATGCACACACCAAAATTACAACTATTTACAGAGTAGCTATCTATGAGAATGACTTGAACACTAGCAGAAAAGACGTTCCACAACTAAAGATAGAGAGAAGGAAACACAACGAGATGGGTAGGAGAGATGCAGTATAGTCAAGGCCCATTCCCATGGTAGGCAACCCACAAATGGGAGGATAATCATAATTACAGAGGTTCTCCCCTAGGAGCAAGGAGTCTAAGCCCCACATTGGTCTCCCCAGCCTGGGTGTTCTGCACCAGGAAAACAAGACCCCAAAATATCTGGCTTTGAAAGCAAGCAGAGCTTAAATATGAGAGACCTGGAGGTCTATAGGAAAAAGAGACTTCACTCTTAAAGGTGTGTATAAAAATCTCACATGCTCTGGGTCCTAGCACAGAGGACTAATTTGGAAAGAGCCTGGGTCAGACCTACTTGCTGATCTTGGAGAGTTTCCTGGAGAGGCAGGAGGCAACTGGAGCTCATCCTGGGGACATAGACACTGGTGGTAGCCATTTTTGGGAGCTCACTCTACCACAAGGACACTGGTGCTGACAATTGCCATTTTGGAGTCCTCCCTCTAGCCTATTAGTCCTGGGAGCTTATCTGGTCACTAGCGGGTGGCACCAGTTTTGGGACTCCTTAGACAAGTAGTCAGTGATGTGGGGACAGGAACCCACCCACCATTAGGCAGGCATCAACCCTGGACACTACCAGCCCCACAACCAGGCAGCCTGGGACCCAGCACTGCCCACCAGCAGGCTGGCACCAGACCTGGTGACCCCAGGTGGCACAGCCAGATGCTCTGGGACAAGGGCCCATTCACCAGTGGGCCAGTACGAGATCCAGGTCCTTGAGGGCCCCACAGCCAGCCACCCCAGAACCTGGCTGTGCCCACCAGGGAGCCTGTAACAAGGCCAGGCACCTTCAAGCCCTGCAACCAACCATGATGGGAACTGGACCTGCCTACCATTGGGGCAGCCACTGCATGAAGGAGGTCCTGGCAGCCAACTGGGCCAGGGGCCAGCCTCACCTACTAGCATTACCACAGTAGTTGGCTCCTCCACCAGAAGGGTGTGTGCAGCCCAAATAGGGGCACTCCTAAAGCATATAACTCTGGTGACCAGAGGGAAACATGCTGCTTAGGTCCATAGAATGTCTTCTAGATAAGGCCACTTCTTCAAGATTGGGAAGTGTAACTGACCTACCTAATCCATAGAAATAAACACAGAGAATGAGGAAAAAGAGGAATATGTTAGAAATGAAGGAACAAGACAAACCCTCAGAAAAAGAACTACACAAAAGAGAGATAAGGAATTTACCCAATAAAGAGTTCAAGGTAATGATTATAAGGATGCTCAGAGAACTCGGGAGAAGAATGGATGAACACTGAGAATTTTAACAAAAAGTTACAAAATATAAAAAAGAACCAAACAGAGCCAAAGAATACAATAACTGAAATAAAAAATACACTGGAAGGAATCAACAGTAGATTACATGATACAGAGGAATTGATCAGTGAACTGGAAGATGGAGTAGTGGGAATCACCCACGCTGAATAGAAAAAAGAAAAAGAAAAAAGAATTTTTCAAAACTGAGGATAGTTTTTTAAAAAATGAGGACAGTTTAAGAGACCTTTGGGATAACACCAAATATACTAACGTTCACATTATAGGAGTCCCAAAGAACAAGTAAGAGAGAAAGGGGCAGAGAACTTATTTGAAGAAATAATAGCTGAAAACTTCACTAACCTTGGAAAGGAAACAAACATCCAGGTCCAGGAAGCAAGGTGAGTCCCAAACAGGATTAACCCAAAGAGGACGATGCCGAGACACATTGTAATTAAAATGGCAAAAATTAAAGATAAAGTGGGAATACTAAAAGCAGTAAGAGAAAAGCAACTATTTATGTACAAAGGAACTTCCATAAGACTCTGAGCAGACTTTTCAGCAGAAACCCCACAGGCCAGAAGGGAGTGGCACTATATTCAAAATGATGAAAGGAAAAAAATATATAATTAAGAATACTCTACCCAGCAAAGCTAGCATTCAGATTTGAAGGAGAGATACAGACAAGCAAAAGCTAGAAGAGTTCAGCACAACCAAACCAGCTTTATAAGAAATGTTAAAGCCTGCATCAAAAAGAATAAAATACCTAGGAATAAACCTACCTAAGGAGACAGAGACAAAAGACCTGTACTCCAAAAACTATAAGGCACTGATGAAAGAAATCAAAGATGACCCAAAGAGATGGAGAGATATACCATGTTCTTGGATTGGAAGAATCAACATTGTGAAAATGACTATACTACCCAAGGCAATCTACAGATTCAATGCAATCCTTATCAAATTACCGATGGCATTTTTCACAGAACTAGAACAAAAAATTTTTAAATTTGTATGCAAAAACAAAAGACCCCAAATAGCCAAAGCAATCCTGAGGGAGGGAAAAAACCCACAGAGTTGGAGGAATCAGGCTCCCTGATTTCAGACTATACTACAAAGCTACAGTCATCAAAACGGTATGGTACTGGCACAAAAACAGAAATATAGATCAATGGAACAGGATAGAAAGCCCAGAGATAAACCCACGCACCTATGGTCAATTAATCTATGATAAAAGAGGCAAGAAGATACAATGGAGAAAAGACAGTCTCTTCAATAAGTGGTGCTTGGATAACTGGACAGCTACATGTAAAATAATGAAATTAGAACATTCTCTAACACCATACAGAAAAATAAACTCAAAATGGACTAAAGACTTAAATGTAAGACTGGATATTATAAAACTCTCAGAGCAAAACATAGGCAGAACACTCTTTGACATAAATCACAGCAATATCTTTTTGCATCCACCTGCTAGAATAATGAAAATAAAAACAAAAATAAACAAATGGGACCTAATGAAACTTAAAAGCTTTTGCACAGCAAAGTAAACCATAAACAAAACAAAAAGAAACCCACAGAATGGGAGAAAATATTTGCAAATGAGGCAACCAATGAGGGGTTAATCTTCAAAATATACAAACAGCTTATGCAGTTCAATATAAAAAATACTAAACAACCCAATCAAAAAATGGGCAGAAGATTTAAATAGACCTTTCTCCAAAGAAGACATACAGATGGCCAAAAAGCACATGAAAAATGCTCAACATTGCTAATTATTAGAGAAATGCAAATCAAAACTCCAGTCACCACACACTGGTCAGAATGACCATCATCAAAAAGTATGCAAATAATAAATGCTTGATAGGGTGTGGAGAAAAGGAAACCCTCCTACACTGTTGGTGGGAATGTAAATTGGTACAACCACTGTAAAGAATAGTATGGAGGTTCCTTAAAAAACTAAAAATAGAACCATATGATCCAGCAATCCCACTCTTGGGCATATATTTGGAGAAAACCATAATTCAAAAAGATACATGTACCCCAATGTTCATAGCAGCACTATTTACGATAGCCAAGACATGGAAGCAACCTAAATGTCCATCGACAGAGGAGTGGATAAAGAAGGTGTGGTACATATATATAATTACTCAGCCATAAAAAATAACAAAATAATGCCATTTGCAGCAACATGGATGGACCTAGAGATTGTCATACTAAGTGAAGTAAGTCAGACAAAGACAAATATCATATGATATCACATGTGGATCTAAAAAAATGATACAAATGAACTTATTTACAAAACAGATACAGACTCACTGACTTTAAAAACAAACTTAGGGTTACCAAAGGTGAAACGTTGTGGGCAGGGATAAATTAGGAGTTTGGGATTAACAGATACACGTTACTATATATAAAATAAATAATTAACAAGGACCTACTGTATAGCACAGGGAACTCTACTCAATATTCTGTAATAACATATATGGGAAAAGAATCTGAAAAAGAATGGATATATGTATATGTATAACTGAATCACTTTACTGTACACCAGAAACTAACACAACATTGTATATCAACTATACTTCAATATAAAATAAAAATTAAATTAAAAAAAAGAAATGTTAAAGGAACTTCTCTTAACATAAAAGTCCACAGCTAGAAATATGAAAATTATAGGAGGAAAGTTCTTATTAGGCAAATATACAGTAAAGGTAGTAGATCAAGTACTTATAAAGCTGGTAGGAACGTTAAAAGAGAAAAGTAGGAAAATAATCTATATTCACAATAAGTAGTTAAGGGATACACAAAACAAAAAGATGTAAAATAAGATGTTAAAATCATTAAGCATGGGAAGGGAGTAAAAATGCAGGATTGTTAGAATGTGTTTGAACTTAAGAAATTTTTACAAAACTAGAACAAATAACTCTAAAATTTGTATGGGGACACAAAATACCCCAAATAGCCAAAATAATCTTGAGAAAGAATAACAAACCTTGAGGTATCACACGTCCTTATTTCAAACTATACTATAAAGCTACAGTAATCAAAACAGTATGGTACTGGCAACAAAAACAGACACATAGATCCATGGAACAGAATAGAGAGCCCAGAAATAAATCCATGCACATATGACCAAAGGATCTATGACAGAGAAGGAAAGAATATACAATGGGGGAAATAGACAGCCTCTTCAATAAATGGATTTTGGGGAAACTGGAAAGCTACATGCAAAAGAATCTAACTGGATTACTTGCAATGTGCAGAAGTAAATTCAAAATGGATTAAAGACTTAAATATAAGACCTGAAACCATAAATCTCCTAGAAGAAAACATAGGTAGTATACTCTTTGGATTGGCATTGTAATATTTTTTTTTGAATACATCTCTTCAGGTTAGGGAAATAAAAGCAAAAATGAACAAAATGGGACTACATCAAACTAAAAAGCTTTTGCACAGTGAAGGAAACTATCAACAAAATGAAAAATCCACCTACTAGATGGGAAAAGATATTTGCAAACAATACATCTGATAAAGGGTTATATTTATATTTTGGATAAAATATAAAAAGAACTCACACAACTGAACATCAAAAATACAAAGAACCCAATTTTAAAATGGGCAGAGGATCTGAGTAGACATTTTCCAAAAGAAGACATACACATGGCCAACAGGCACATGAAAAGATGTTCAACATCACTAATTATTAGAGAAATGCAAATGAAAATCACAGTGAGATATCACCTCACACCTGTCAGAATGGCTATTATCAAAAAGACAACAGGGCTTCCCTGGTGGCGCAGTGGTTAGAAATCTGCCTGCCAATGCAGGGGACACGGGTTTGAGCCCTGGTCCAGGAAGATCCCACATGCCACGGAGCGGCTAAGCCCATGCGCCACAACTACTGAGCCCACACACCTAGAGCCCATGCTCCGCAACAACAGAAGCCACTGCAATGAGAAGCCTGCACATGGCAACGAAGAGTAGCCCCTACTCGCCGCAACTAGAGAAAGCCCGTGCATATCAAGGAAGACCCAACGCAGCCAAAAATAAATAAATAAATAAATTAATTAATTAATTAAATAAAAAGACAACAAATAAGTGTTGGTGAGGATGTGGAAAAAAGGGAACCCTCATGCACTGTTGATGGGAATGTAAATTGATGCAACCTCTATGGGAAATAGTATGGAGGTTTCTCAAAAAACTAAAAATAGAACTACCATATAATCCAGCAATTCCATTCCTGGGAATATATCCAAAGAAAACAAAAGCACTAATTTGAAAAAATACACCCCAACATTCATAGAAGCACTATTTACAATAGCCAAGATATGAAAGCCACCTAAGTGTCCATTGATTGATAGATGAATGGATAAAGAAGATGTGGTGTGTATACATATATATACACACACACACACACACACACATATATACACAAAATGGAATATTACTCAGCCATTAAAAAGAATGAAATAATGCCATTTGCAGCCACATGTATGGACCTAGAGATTGTCATACTGAATGAAGTAAATCAGAAAGAGAAAGAGAAATATCATGATATCCCTTATATGTGGAATCTAAAAAGAAATGATACAAATGAACTTGTTTACAAAACAGAAACAGACTCACAGACTTAGAGAGCGAACTTATGGTTACCAAGGAGGAAGGGTGGGGGAAAGGGATAGTTAGGCAGTTTGGGATCGACATGTACCCACTGCCATATTTTAAATGGATAACCAATAAGGACCTACTGTGTAGCACAGGACCTCTGCTCAATGTTATGTGGCAGCCTGGATGGGAGGGGAGTTTGGGGGAGAATTGATACATGTATATGTATGGCTGAGTTGCTTTGCTGTGCACCTGAAACTATCACAACATTGTTAATTGGCTATATTCCAATATACAATAAAAAGTAAAAAAAAAACCACCACTAATTCAAAAAGATACATACACCCCAACATTCGTAGAAGCACTATTTACAACAGCCAAGATATGGAAGCCACGTAAGTGTCCATTGATAGATGAATGGATATATATAAAATGGAATATTACTCAGCCATAAGAAAGAATGAAATCTTGCCATTTTCAACAACATGGATGGGCCTAGAGGGTATTGCACTATGAAATAAGTCAGACAGAAAAAGAAAAATACTGTATGATTTCATTTATATGTGGAATCTAAAAATCAAAACAAATGAACAAATGTAACAAAACAGAAACAGACTCATATATAGAGAGAAATAAACTGTTGGTTTTCAGAGGGGAGGGGGGGAGAGGTATGAGTGAAATAGGTTAGGGAAATTAAAAGGTATAAACTTACAATTATAAAATAAATAAGTCATGGGATGTACTGTACAGTATAGGGAATATTGTCAATAATATTGAAATAACTTTGTATAGTGACAGAGGATAACTAGACTTATTGTGATGATTATTTTGCAATGTATAAAAATATCTAATCACTATGTTGAACACCTGAAACTAATATAATATTGTAATTCAATTAAGCTCAAAAAAAGTGAAATAAAGTGGGAGTACTTAAACTACCTGATTTCAACACTTACTGTAAAGATACAGAAATCAAGATAATTTGGTGTTCGCAAAAGGATAGTAATGTAGGTCAATAGAACAGAATAGAACATCCTGAAATAGACCCACATAGTTATGGTCAATTTATTTTTGATAAAGGTGCCAAGACAATTAAAGGGAGAAAAAGATAATCTTTATAGCAAGTGATGCTGAAACAACTGGATATCCATACACGAAGAAAGAAGGAAAGAAAGAAGGAAAGAGAAAGAAAGAAAGAAAGAAAAGAAAGAAAGAAAGAAAGAAAGAAAGAAAGAAAGAAAGAAAGAAAGAAAGAAAGAAAGAAAGAAAGAAAGAAAGAAAGAAAGAAAGAAAGAAAGAAAGAAAGAAAAAGGAAGGAAGGAAGAAAGAAGGAAAGAGAGAAAGAAAGAAAGAAAGAATTCAAATGCAAACTACAGTGACAGAAAGCAGATGGGCCTGAAGGTTGAGGGGGAGAGGCTTGAGAATACTTTTGTGGGTGATGGAAATATTCAACGTTTTGATATTGATGGTAGTTACACGATTATATACATTTGTCAAAACTCAAAAAATGATAATGGGTACATTTACTGTATATAATTATATTTCAGTGATTCAAAGTGATTAAAAACATTACGAAAAAGAACAAAGCAGAAATATTTAGTATTAAAAAAGAGTTCGCTATCTGGGGTAAATAAAGAAATAAAGAGTACAATATCTGCGATAAATAGGAGAATGGATTAAGAAATTATAAAAGCAGATTGAAGAAATTTTTCAATGAAAAGGAAAATATAAAAGTAAACCTTGGGGATATGTATGCATAATAGAAGTAGAGGTGCTAACATGTGGGTAATGGGAGTCTAAGAAATGGAGAAAAAAATTAAAATCGAGAAGAGGAAAATTTAAAGGAATAATGTAGATAAATTTTCCAGAATTAGAGACAAACAACTTCTTACTGGCAGTACTCTTAAGGAGAATAAGGAAAAACCCACACCTAGCCATAGTGAAATTTCAGAATTTCTCGAGGAGAAAATTCTAAGAGCTTATAAAGAGAATGAGAAAATGGCCTAACAGTGGCATACTTAATGTATTTATCACCTGAAGTAGATAATTTTTTAATGCTCTCTTCCTTCATATGAAAAAAATATTTTCAATAATATCATGTAACAATATGCAAAAATCATTATCTTTTTGATTTCTTCTTTAGTTTTAAAATGACAATTAATTTTAAAATGCTAAATTTCAATTTTAAGCACATTAATCCAACTCAGTAAAATATTTCATGTGTGAACTAAAACTCTCACTTATGAAACAAAAATGTTCTATCTCACAGTTCATACTGTTACAGTGTTTTGAATTTAAAAACAAATAAAAACTCCAAGTGTTCAAACAAAATGATAGAATTGAAGTAACTCAAAGTTCTTTTTCTCTTAATCTTTACAACCACTGTACTACCATTATTTCAAGTCCACCATTTAAATACAGGAATACACTGTGTGTAGTAAAAGAGGGGTTGTTGACACGAACTATACCTGCAGCAAGCTTGAACGAATAGAAATCATTATGGACTAACTCCCCAAATGAATGTGTATAGTTGAGTCTGCATGTGTCATGGGTCAACTGCATAATTAAGATTTCTCTAAATTAACTTCCATTTAGAATTAAAGGGAAAGTGATCCAAATTTGCTAATTTGAAGGTTACATATAAATTGTTAAAAGTAATTCTTACAATAATAGCATCAAATGTTTAGAATTTAGCCCAATTAAAGACTTTTTATCAGTAAGAGGATGAAAAAAAAGAATAGGAGGTAAATATTAAGAAAAGGAAAATGGTGTGCTTACATTAATTTCAGATAAAATAGACTTTAACACAAAAATATTAGATATAGAAAGGATCATCACTGAATGGTAAATGTTTACATTTTAAATATATTTATAGCCTCAAAACTGTGACGCAAAAACTGATAGAATACAGGGAAAAGTTGACAAATCTACCACATAGAGGTAGATTTCAACACTTTTCTCTCAATTAGTGTTAGGTCAAGGAGACAAAAATGATTCAGAAGAATATAGAAGATATCAACATCAAAATTAAGAAGTTTGACTTAAACTTACCAATAGTGACCCAAGGAAATATAAAATTTTGTATAGTCCTAGAATCATGAAATAAATTAAAGCAGTATTTTAAAATATTTCTCCAAAGAAAACACCTGGTCCAGATTGATTTACAGGCAAGTTTGACTAAATTTCAAGAAGATCATCCTAATTTTAATCAAACTTTCTCAAGCAATAGAAAAAAGAGATACTTCTTACCTTATTCTTTGAAGACAGCATAATCATGATACCAAGATCAGATAAAGACACTCTGTAAAAGACATAATGTAAAAGCATTATGTGACATGTCCATTTCATTTATAAAAAGATACGTTAAATCTTACATGAAACATTAACAATTGAATCAAATGGTTGGTTTTACATTAGAGATGCAAGAGTGGTTTAATATTAAAAAATGTATAGGGAATTCCCTGGCTGTCCAGTGGTTAGGACTCCATGCTTTCACTGCCGAGGGCCCAGGTTCAGTTCCTGGTTGGGGAACTAAGATCCTGCAAGCAGTGGGGCATGGCCAAAAAAAGAAATTTTGGAATAAAAGTGACATTTGAAAAAAAATGTATAAAAGTAATTCATTTATATTAACAGATTAAAAGAGAAAACTACATGATAATAGAAATTTATTACAGACAAAGCCTTTGGTAAAATTCTGACTCTGGGAAGCAATGCAGTCTATTTTCCAGTAGATAGGAACAAGGAAGAATGTAGTCCTGATGTTTGCCAGCAGCCATCCTATGACTTTAAAAGGAGCCAGCCTTGGGATGAATCTGATGCCATGGATGGCAGAGTTTAAGGGAGAGATTTGAACAGGAGACATACATTTTGTATTATCAGCATATGTATGGTATTTAACACTGTAAGATTGGTTGAGGGAGGGGAGTAAGTATAGATGAGAAGAGATCTAAGGATGGAGCCCCAGTGCTTGGAAGTTAGTCTTATGGGAGTCACCTGAGATTTACCTTAATGGGCCAGAGGAACAAAATAACTCTGAATTCAGTGATCCTAATAAAAGAGCAAATTCTGGGCTCTCTAAGAGTCAGAACTTGATAACCAAAGGGTCTATAAAAGCCTAAAGAAACAGGCTCAGGTATGCTGGTGTGGCCTCCCTTGGATTTCTCCTATTTCTGAGAGAGAGTAGGCCAAGATTTCCCCCAGTTGAGGAAAATATCTGTCACCTGGCTTCAGAGGGGAAACTTGGGTAAGTCTGAGTATGAGGGTAACCTAGGCCATGTCATTTTAAGGTTTAATTTTTAATGTCACCTACATAGGGTTAGGGATGAAAGAATAAATAGGTATAAGAAAATTATCATTGAGTATAGCCAGAAGGATTGATTGAAAGTACATTAAGGAAAAAAGACTGAACCACAAGTTTCTATCATATGTGTTTCCAAAATTAACTGCCCTATGGTTATCTTATGTAAAGTAGTAGCCAGAGGACAAAGATGAATTAGAACAGTTCCACAGGGAAACATAGGGACCCTGATATATGTTTCTTTTTAATTAGACACCACAAGGGTTAATGATATGAGGTCAATAGAGCAACTGCTCCAGATTATCTCTCTGATATGTGCAAAAGTGGCGAGTTGCAATAGTAGATGTACTTTCCCAGCAACAAAAATACTAAGCCCTACACTTTAAGTAGAACACCAAAGAACTGGAATTGGTTCAGAGGATAAAGAGGGTGGTAGGAAACCAAATAAGTGCAGGAATTTTTAGCTTGAAAAAGAAATGATTCTAGGATGGCAGGATCAATGTCTACAAATATTCAAAAACTTGACATGTAAAAGATTAAAGAGAATTGATTTGTGTAGCTCTAGTGGGAAAAGGAGCCAGCTCTTGAAGTTGCAGAGTTGCTGATTTAGGATCAACATAAGCTACAGTTCTAGCTGCTCAACAATTGAACCGTCTGCATCACGAAATAATGAGTCCTCTGTTCAAATCAACGTTTAATAAGCGATAGAATGATTCTTATTTGGGATACTGGTGAGAATATTATAGCATTGAGAGGCTGTTGGGTGAAAGAAACTTTAAGATCTAATTTAAGCTTATTTTACTTTATGAAAAAAATACTTTCATCTTATTGGATTCAACATTGCATGTTATCAGTGGAATTGGTATTCCTTTGAAGATTTATATGCTCTTCATTTTTTTCTTTCTTCTCAAGTTTTTGACAAAACCATTGAATAGTACTACACTATGGCTTTTCATGCAGACAGCAATCTATGAATGAAAACACTTTGGACACAATTACACATAATATGTATGCAAAATATTTAATGAATGAATTTGCTATGAATATCCTAACAATAACATTCAGGCTACATTTCATCATCTTATTCACAAGAATAGTATCCAGACACCTTTAATATACCTATTAAGCCTATTAATGGAAATGAAAACAGTAATAATAAAAATGGCTGAGATTTATTGATCATTTACTTTGTGCTAAGCAATTTTTAAAGCCTCTTGCATGTATTATTTTAACACAATCCTTTGAAGTAAGTACTATTGTTATCTCCATTTTAAAAATGAGGAAACAGAAGCATGGAGAATTTATGCATCTTGCGCAAACACAGCTACTAAATTGCAGAGCCAGGATTCAAATACAGGAAGCCCCACTCCAAAGCCCCTGTTCCTAACCACTTCACTATAGTTCAATATGACTTGATTCCAGATAGTTATATGAAATTACTCCACTCTTTTAAATTAGATAAAAGATAATTTTCCAAGTAATATGTAAATATCTTTTCATTATAAAATTAAAACATTACTAATAAAGCTAAAATTTCACTTGACCAACCCCCAAACCCAGCATCCTACCCAAATGTAGCCAATGCTATGTGTTGTATAATATTTGAAATGTTTAAAACATTGTAATACATATATACAAATATATGTATACACACCTGCATGCATACACACACACTTTTTTTTTAAAAGGTATCAACATAGAAATAGAAGTATCTGCAACTTGCTTTTTTTATTCAGCAATATATCTTGGAGCTCTTTTAATTACAGTACCCAGAGATATTCTGCATTCTTTTTTTAACTATTGCATAATATTCCATGATTTGGAAATATTTTAAATTTAGCCATTCCCCTGTTGGTGTACATCTGGGTTGTTTCAAATTTTATGCTGTTACAAATAAGGTTGTGGGAGTACCCTTGCCATGTCTGCTTTTGTTTTTGTGCAAATGTCACTCTAGGGTAGATACAGAGAAGTGGTATTGTTTGGTCATTGAGGATGTGCATTTTAACTTTAATACACACTGCTAACTTGTCATCCAAAATGGCTGAATAAACTGATACTCCCTGTAGGAGTGGTAGGAACTTTAGAGAAAAGAATAGCTCCACTTCATCTAGAATGTATTAAAGACATGTGGATAGATGAGATCAAATAGAGAGAGTGTAAACTATAGGATCTGGTGACACCCAAAGTTACATCTCCAGCATGACTTCTCAGCTGAACACCTGACTCATATCTAATTATCTGCTTGATAGCTCCATTTCTACACATAATAGGCTTTTCAACTCTAATGTATCAGAAGCAGAACTCCTGATCTGGCACTTTCCTTCTCCCAATCAAAACCTGTTTCTCTGGCTTCCCTATCTTACTAACTATACCACCATGCACCCAAATGCTCCAGCCAAAAACCTAGGTTATTAGGTAATCTTGTTTCATCTACACCCCCCGATTTTGAAACAAGACCAAGATGTATCATTTCATTCATAAATATTTCACTATATATCTCAAAAAGATAAGGACTCATTTTTAAACATAATCACAATACCACATCTAAAGATAACAATTATTCCTTAGTGGCATCAAAAGATACTATCACATCTAAACATAACTAATTCTTGGGCAGAAGACCTAAATAGACATTTCTCCAAAGAAGACATACAGATGGCCAATAGGCACATGAAAAGATGCTCATCATAGCTAATTATTAGAGAAATGCAAATCAAAACTACAATGAGGTACCACCTCACACCAGTCAGAATGGCCATCATTAAAAAGTCTACAACACAAAAATAAACTCAAAATGGATTAAAGACCTAAATGTGAGGCCAGATACTATAAAACTCTTAGAGGAAAACATAGGCAGAACACTCTGTGACATAAATCACAGCAAGATTTTTTTTGACCCACCTCCTAGAGTAATGAAAATGAAAACAAAAATAAACAAATGGGACCTAATGAAACTTAAAACTTTTCCATAGCAAAGGAAACCATAAACAACACAAAAAGACAACCCTCAGAATGGGAGAAAATATTTGCAAACGAATCAATGGACAAAGGATTAATCTCCAAATTATAGAAACAGCTCATGCCACTCAATATCAAAAAAACAAACAACCCAATAAAAATATGGGCAGACCTAAATAGACATTTTTCCAAAGAAGACATACAGATGGCCAAGAGGCACATGAAAAGATGCTCGACATCACTAATTATTAGAGAAATGCAAATCAAAACTACAATGAGGTATCACCTCACACCAGTCAGAATGGCCATCATCAAAAAATCTACAAACACTAAATGCTGGAGAGGGTGTGGAGAAAAGGGAACCCTCTTGCACTGTTGGTGGGAATGTAAATTGATACAGCCACTATGAAAAACAGTATGGAGGTTCCTTAGAAAACTAAAAATAGAACTGCCATATGACCCAGCAATCCCACCACTGGGCATATACCCTAAGAAAACCATAATTCAAAAAGAAACATGCACCCCAGTGTTCATTGCAGCACTATTTACAATAGCCAGGTCATGGAAGCAACCTAAATGCCCATCAACAGACAAATGGATAAAGAAGATGTGGTACATGCATACAATGGAATATTAATCAGCCATAAAAAGGAACGAAATTGGGTCATTTGTAGAGACATGGATGGACCTAGAGACTGTCATACAGAGTGAAGTAAGTCAGAAAGAGAAAAACAAATATCGTATATTAACACATATATGTGGAATCTAAAAAAATGGTACAGATGAACCTGTTCACAAGGCAGAAATAGAGACACAGACGTAGAGAACAAATGTATGGACACCAAGGGGGGAAAGGGGGACTGGGTTGAATTGGGAGATTGGGATTGGCATATATACACTAATACGTATAAAATAGATAACTAATGAGAACCTGCTGTATAGCACAGAGAACTCCACTTTGCTGTACAGTAGAAACTAACACATTGTAAAACAACTATACCCCAATCTTAAAAAAAAAGGTTAAAATAAAAGTCTACAAATAACAAGTGCTGGAGGGGATGAGGAATAAAGGAAACACTCCTACACTGTTGGTGGGAATGTAAATTGGTGCAGCCATTATGGAAAACAGTATGGAGATTCCTCAGAAAACTAAAAATAGAGTTGCCATATGATCCAGCAATCCCACTCCTGGGAATATATCCAGACAACACTATACCAAATGTAAAATGGTTGGCTGGTGGGAAGCAGCAGCATAGCACAGGAGATCGGCTCTGTGCTTTGTGATGACCTAGAGAGGTGGGATAGGGAGGATGGGAGGGAGGCTCAAGAGGGAGGGGATATGGGGACATGTGTATGCATATGGCTGATTCACTTCGTTGTGAAACAGGAACTAACATGGTATTGTGAAGCAATTATACTCCAATAAATCTCTATTAAAAAAAATACATTCACCCCAATGTTCATAGCAGTACTATTTACAATAGCCAAGACATGGAAACAACCTAAATGTCCATCAACAGATGAATGGATAAAGAAGTTGCGATATGTATATATATATTGCCATACAATGAAATATTACTCAGCCATAAAAAGAATGAAATAATGCCATTTGCAGCAACATGGGTGGACCTAGAAATTATCATACTAAGCGAAGTAAGTCAAAAAGAGAAAGACAAATACTAAATGATATCACTTATATGTGGAATCTAAAATACGACGCAAAGGAACATATCTATGAAACAAAAACAGACTCACAGACTTAGAGAACAGACTTGCGGTTGCCAAGATGGGGGTGGTGAGGGATGGATTGGGAGTTTGGGATTATCAGATGCAAACTATTATATATAGAATGGATAAACAACAAAGTCCTACTGTATAGCACATGGAACTATATTCAATATCCTGTGATAAACCATAACGGAAAAGAATATGAAAAAGAATATATATATATGTATATATATATACATATATATATGCATAACTGAGTCACTTTGCTGTACAGCAGAAATTAACACAGCACTTTAAATCAACTATACTTCAATAAAATTTTTAAAAGTCAAGATAACTATTATTTAATATCATCAAATATCCATTCAGTATCCAAATTTCCCTGGTTGATGCCTACATTTTTTACAGTTTGTTTATTTGAATCAGGATCCAAGCAATATGTATATGTTGCAGTTGATTGATGTGTGTCTTTCATCTCTTTTTAATCTATAGGTTCTATTTCTCTTTTCCTTCCTTTCAATGTGTTTGTGGAAGAAATCAATTGTTTGTCCTGTAAAATTTCCCACACTCTGGATTTTGCTAAGTGCACCTCTCCCATGGTATCATTTAACCTCTTCCAGCCTTCCCTAACTCATTAACTGGTACCACCACTCACCGGTTCCTCTGACCCCTGTACTTCCTGTAGTAAGGCATAGAGGCATATCAGATTTAGATTCAAATTTTAGCAAGAATAAATTATAAGTAGTGTTATTTTTACTTCCTATTGCATCACATAATATCTGGTTGTCTCTCTCTTTTTGTGATGTTAACTCTGATTAGGTTGTTCATGTGTTGTCAGCCTGATCTGTCCATTATAAACTTACCCAATGACTTTTCACCTAATGATTTTTGCAGTTTTTGATGATCTTTGCCTAGAACTGTCATTTCATTATAGGTTTCAGAATGGTGATATCCTATCATTCTTGCATTTATAAGCTGGGATTCTTCTATAAAGAACTTTTTTACATCAACTATTTGGTTACCCTAAAGTACGTTCATCAAGAAAGGCAGAAAAAATGTTTGGTTTTTTTCCACTTATTTACCAGTTATAATAGATAGTTATTGCATGAAATAATTTTATGTAACAAACAATTCCAAAATCTCAGTGGCTTAAATAAGTATTTATTTCTTATTCAAATATCTGCTAGTCATTTGTGGTTCTGCTGGGCTCTGCTGGGTTTGGCTAGGCTTGATTCCAGACTGAGGGTTGGATTCAGGTCTGCTCCATGTATCTTATCACTGTGGGATCACACCAGAGGTTACCCAGGGCAAGTTATTCTCATGGCAGGTGGCAAAAGTGCAAGAATAAGCCAACACACAAACATATTTAAAGCCTCTGCTTGTGTCATGTCAGTTCATATTCCAGTAGCCAAAGTTACATACCTAAACTCTGTATACCAAGTGTTCTATTGTCAACTTAGTTGAGCTGGAAACTACATTTCCCAGAATCCCTTTATTTGAATGGTTCCATGTTAGAGGAATCTATGTGAGATTTGGGAGGTGGAAGTGAAGCAATGGCTATAATCCTTGGAGGGTCTTCATGATCAGATGTTGTTTTGATTATCTATTGTGACATAACAAATCATCCCAAGACTTAGTGGCTGAAAAACTTTATGCTCTCTTATGGTTCTGTGGATTGACTGGATTCAGCTGAGTGGCTCTCACTTGGGCTCTCACAGCATCAGACAGATGGTATCTGGAGCTGAATTTATCTAAAAAATTAACTGAACTGGACATCCAACATGCTCATGAACATAGCTGGCTGTTGGCTGGGAGCTCAGCTGGGGCTGTGGACTAGAGCACTTACATGTGGCCTCACCATGTGTAGGTGAGGCTTGGGCTTCTACAGTATGGAAACTGGGTTCCCTGAGGGAATGTACCAATAGTGAGTGTTCCAAGAAGCAGCAATCAGAAGTTTTTATGCCAGGAAAGTGCTGTGCTCAAAACTGGCATAGTTTCACTTACACCATGTTCTGTTAGTCAAAGTAGTCACAGGTGGGGCCCAGATTCAGTGGGGTGAGAAATAGACTGCACCTCTTGATGGAGAAGTGGCAAGGTCATATTGCTCAGGAGCATATAAGATGGAAGATATTGTTGCAGCCATCTTTGAAAAATGTAAATCTGCAAATATGGTGATAGATGCAGAGGTGCCTGATAGATTCCAGTTTGTCACTGCTCTCCTCTGCTCAGCATCTAACTCTTATTTCTGACTGTTGACCCTGCTGATCAACAGCAGCCCCAGATCTACCATCAGATGCTAGATCCCAAAGAGATTATAGCTTATACAAAGGCAAAATTTCCCATAGACCTCTGCATGAGCTTCCACTTCATTGTTCTACTTTAGTGGCTAGATGTAATTGAACTTTCAGATTACCCTGAAAATCTCCAACTTATCCATTTGCTCTAGTGTTTCAGAGGACTTGTCAGTGACTCTCTGATCCTCAGTCCTACAACTGCAAGTAACTGAATTCTCCAATAACCAGTGAGCTTGGAAGAGGACCCTGAGCCTCAGATGAGAGCATAGCCTTGGCCAACACCTTGATCTCATCTAGCATGGTGAGACCCTGAACAGAAGGTCCAACTAACTTGTACCTTGACTCCTGATTCATATAAGTTATGAGATAAAAAATTTGTGTTGTTTTAAGTTGCTAAATTTGTGGTAATTTCTTACACAATAGAAAACTAACACAGTATCTAAAAAATATTGAGCCTTCCAATACATGACCATGGTATATCTCTCCATTTATTTATATCTTCTGTTTATTCATCTCAACAATGTTTTGTACTTTAAGGCAGGGGTCTCCAACCCCCGGGCCATGGACTGGTACCAGTCCGTGGCCTGTTAGGAACTGGGCCACACAGCAGGAGGTAAGCGGCAGGTGAGCAAGCGAGGCTTCATCTGTATTTACAGCAGCTCCCCATCGCTCGCATTACTGCCTGAGCTCTGTCTCCTGTCAGCATTATGGTGAGTTGTATAATTATTTCATTATATATTGCAATGTAATAATAATAGAAATAAAGTGCACAATAAATGTAATGCACTTGGATCATCCCAAAACCATCTACCCACCCCGTCCATGGAAAAATTGTCTTCCATGAAACCGGTCCCTGGTGCCAAAAAGGTTGAGAACCACTGCTTTAAGGTGTAGAAGTCTTGCGCTTATTTTATTTAATTTATCCATTTATGTTTAATGTTTTTGTATGCTTTTGTAAATGGCATTTAAAATTTTTAATTGCTAATTGTTCATTGCTTCATACATAGAAATACAATTAACTTTTGTATATTGACATTGTCTTGTGACCTTACTTGTTCAAATAGCTTTTTAAGTAGATTCCTTAAGATATTATACATAGATGATCATGTCATTTATGAATAGAGGTTTACTTCTACCTTTGCAATGAGTATACTGATTATTTCTTTTTTTCCCTTACATACTGACTAGGATTTCCAGTACTATGTTTAATAGAAATTATGAGAGTTGACAACCTTGTCTTGTTCATAATCTTACAGAGAAAATATTCATTCTTCAATCTTTAGGTATGACATATGCTGCAGGATTTTTACAGATACCTTTAATAAGTCTGAGCTGCACGGAAGCTTTTTTCCCCTTTGGCTCCTTGACACAGAGTTGGTGCTGCCTCTTCCCCATGTACCTCCTAGAGACCATCAAGGGCCCAGGCCCAGGGCCTTTTCTGCCCCCACACGTGCTGCTGCAACTTTGCCCTGCAATCCTCAATGTTTTTGAATACCCTCACAGGGCCAGGTAAGATGGTGACTTGGGTGCCTATATCTAACAGTTATAAAAGTTTGAGTCCCTCCTTTCCCCCAAATTCCCGAGTATACTCATTTTTTTTCTTAAATCACTTGAGATTGGGGGAGAAGGGGAGAGAGTCGTCAGGGGTGCAGAGAGAGAAAGAAGTTCCACAACAAACCTTTACATTTACTTTGGTTTTCAAGTGGACACTTGCTCAGGCTCAACAAAAGAACTTCCAATGTTTTGTTCCATTCAAAGCTCTATATCCTCATAGCTGACACTATATCCTCATTGGAGGTCCTTTGACTCAGCATACATTGCATTTTGGCTGGAGTTCCAGGGTTTGCTGCCCTATTGTCATGTTAACACCCCTTCAAACTCCCACCCAGATGAGAGTGAACAATAATCATAAAATCACTGGAGGGGTTTTTTGCAATCCTTGGTCTCATTAACAGCTAGAACAGTGGAGGACCCTTACTTCCACCTTGGCCCTCCCATCACTGGGGAGAAACATTCTCTATTACATCCTGGGGAATCTTTTCACATCCACTAACACAGCCCACAGCCATACTCATTGCCAAAATTGTCAAGAATTGTGAGGGTCTAGGATTTTACCCTACGACAAGCTATTGAGATAAGGTCTTACTGTTTCATGGATGCTGGCAGAAAACATGAGACTCCTAGATAGATACTTACACACTCAGTGGGTTGCATTACAGGAGAGAAACACTGATATCAGGGTATTCACCATTTTTATAGTGAACCACTACACTGTCCAAAGGAGGGACATTACCTCATCCCTCTAGACCATTCACTGAAAACAAAACCCTGAGAAACAATCCAGGTAGAGTGTTCAGGGCCTTGCATTCTTGGCATACCCAGCAAGGACTTGAAGGGATAATCAGGTCCCATGGTAGATTGCTGCTGCCAACTGAAAAAAAAGGCTCACTCAAGGAGAAATAGATCACTTGAGTACCTTCATCTATATTAAAGAAACTGAATTTATAATGTAAATTGTACACACACACACACACACGGCTCAGATGGTTTTTCACTGGCGAATTCTGTCAAACATTTAAGGAAGAAAGAAGTTTGTTCTACACAAACTCTTAAGAAAAATTGAAGAGGAGGGTGTACTTACCAGTTTATTCTATGAGGCCAGTGTTACTATTATACCAAACCAAAGACATTACAAGAAATTACAAGAAACAACAGATTAATATCACTGGAGAGCACAGTTGCAAAACCAACACAAAGTATTAGGAAATTTAATTCAGTGATATATAAACATAATCTGCCAAAAAATATAGAAATAATAAGTGAGTTTAGCAATCAAAGGATATAAGGCCAGCAAACAAAAATCAATTGTATTTCTATATACTATCAATGTATGATTGGAAATAAAAAAATTTAAATAAAACAATTTATGATAACCCCCAAGAAGTTAAATACTTAAGTGTAAATGTAACAAAACATGTATAGGTTCTGTACACTGAAAACTATAAAACGCTCATGAAAGAAATCAAAGAAGACCTGGAGAGACATAACATGTTCATGGATTAGAAGGTACAACATAGTAAAGATACCAATTCTACTCAAATTTATTTATAAATTTAATGCAATTATTATCAAAATCCCAGCAAGATTTTTTTGCAGATACAGACAAACTGATTCTAAAATTTATAAGGAAAACAAATGAACTAGAATAGCTAAAATAATTTGGAAAAAGAAAAATAAATTTGGAGCAATCACACTACCTTATTTTAAGAATTACTGTAAAGCTACAGTAATCAAAAGAGCATGGCATTTTCAAAGGACTAGACATAGATCAGTGGAGCAAAATAAAGAGCCCAGAAATACACCAACATGAATATGGCCAATTGATTTTTGGCCAAGGTGGAACAGTAATTCAATGCAGTAAAGATGGTTTTTCCAACAAATGGTGTTGCAACAATTGGACATCAATACACAAACAAAATAAAACAAGCAAAAAAAAAAAACCCCTCAACCTTAGCCTTATATCATATACAATATACATTTATGTTCAGAACCATATTCTCTTATAATACGATTTAAAGTTATAAAAGTAACAAAAGGATAGTTGTAAATGTCCATATATACTCATGAATAAGTTAAATACTTCTGAAAAGATATACACAAAACCATTAACAGTTTTCTCATGGTTAGTGGAAGGGGCAATGGAGGATTTTACTTCATACATTTTACCTTATATTTTATATTTGCTTAAAAAAAATGAATCATTTACTACTATAACAGGAAAGAAATTTTAAAAAAAATCAGCGGCACTTCCCTTGTGGTGCAGTGGTTAAAAATTCTCCTGCTGGGGGGAGACCTTCAAGATGGTGGAGGAGTGAGACATGGAGATCGCCTTCCTCCCCACAAATACATCAGAAATACATCTACATGTGGAACAACTCCTACAGAACCCCTGCTGAATGCTGGCAGAAGACCTCAGACTTCCCAAAAGAGCCATGTGGCTGACAGGGTCATGGTGCTCCGGCTGGGTAAAAGGCCTGTGCCTCTGGGGTGGGAGAGCCGAGTTCAGGACATTCATCCACCAGAGACCTCCTGGCTCCATGTAATATCAACTGGCGAAAGCTCTCCCAGAGATCTCCATCCCAATGCTAAGACCCAGCTCCACACAACGACCAGCAAGCTACAATGCTGAACACCCTATGCCAAACAACTAGCAAGACAGGAACACAACCCCACCCATTCATTAGCAGAGAGGCTGCCTAAAATCATAATAAGGTCACAGACACCCCAAAACACACCACCAGATGCAGTCCTGCCCACCAGAAAGACAAGATCCAGCCTCATCCTCCAGAGCACAGGCACTAGTCCCCTCCACTAGGAAGCCTACACAACCCACTGAACCAGCCTTAGCCACTGGGGGCAGACACCAAAAACAACGGGAACTACGGACCTACCGCCTGCAAAAAGGAGACCCCAAACACAGTAAGTTAAGCAAAATGAGAAGACAGAGAAACACAACACATGAAGGAGTAAGGTAAAAACCCACCAGACCAAACAAATGAGAGGAAATAGGCAGTCTACCTGAAAAAGAATTCAGAGTCATGATAGTAAAGATGATCCAAAATCTTGGAAAAAGAATGGAGAAAATACAAGAAACGTTTAACAAGGACCTAGAAGAACTAAAGAGCAAACAAACAATGAAGAACAACACAATAAATGAAATTAAAAATTCTCTAGAAGGAATCAAGAACAGAATAACTGAGGCAGAAGAACAGATAAGTGACCTGGAAGATAAAATAGTGGAAATAACTACTGCAGAGCAGAATAAAGAAAAAAGAGTGAAAAGAATTGAGGACAGTCTCAGAGACCTCTGGGACAACATTAAATGCACCAACATTTGAATTATAGGGGTTCCAGAAGAAGAAGAGAAAAAGAAAGGGACTGAGAAAATATTTGAAGAGATTATAGTGGAAAACTTCCCTAATATGGGAAAGGAAATAGTCAATCAAGTCCAGGAAGTGCAGAGAGTCCCATACAGGATAAATCCAAGGAGAAACACGCCAAGACACATATTAATCAAACTATCAAAAATTAAATACAGGGCTTCCCTGGTGGCGCAGTGGTTGAGAATCTGCCTGCCAATGCAGGGGACATGGGTTCAAGCCCTGGTCTGGGAAGATCCCACATGCTGCGGAGCACCTAGGCCCGTGAGCCACAACTACTGAGCCTGCGCGTCTGGAGCCTGTGCTCCGCAACAAGAGAGGCCGCGATAGTGAGAGACCCGCACACCATGATGAAGAGTGACCCCACTTGCCGCAACTAGAGAAAGCCCTCGCACAGAAACGAAGACCCAACACAGCCAAAAATTAATTAATTAATTAATTAATTTAAAAAAATATTAAATACAAAGAAAAAATATTAAAAGCAGCAAGGGAAAAGCAACAAATAACATACAAGGGAATCCCCATAAGGTTAACAGCTGATCTTTCAGCAGAAACTCTGCAAGCCAGAAGGGAGTGGCAGGACATATTTAAAGTGATGAAAGGGAGGCTGGAGAAGAAGATGACGGAAGAGTAAGACGCGGAGATCACCTTCCTTCCCACAGATACAGTAGAAATACATCTACACGTGGAACTGCTCCTACAGAACACCCACTGAAGGCTGGCAGAAAACGTCAGACCTCCCAAAAGGCAAGAAACTCCCCACGTACTTGGATAGGGCAAAAGAAAAAAGAAATAACAGAGACAAAAGAATAGGGACGGGACCTGCACCAGTGGGAGGGAGCCGTGAAGGAGGAGGGGTTTCCACGCACTAGGAAGCCCCTTCGCGGGCAGAGACTGCGGGTGGCGGAGGGGGGAAGCTTCGGAGCCACGGAGGAGAGCGCAGCCACAGGGGTGTGGAGGGCAAAGCGGAGAGGCTCCTGTACAGAGGCTCGGCGCCGAGCAGCACTCACCAGCCTGAGAGGCTTGTCTGCTCACCCGCCGGGGCGGGCGGGGGCTGGGAACTGAGGCTCGGGCTTCGGTCGGATCGCAGGGAGAGGACTGGGGTTGGCGGCGTGAACACAGCCTGAAGGGGTTAGCGCACCACAGCTGGCTGGGAGGGAGTCCGGGAAAAAGTCTGCAGCTGCCAAAGAGGCAAGAGACTTTTTCTTGCCTCTTTGTTTCGCGGCGCGCAAGGAGAGGGGATTCAGAGCGCCGCCTAAACGAGCTCCAGAGACAGGCGCGAGCCGCAGCGATCAGCGCGGACCCCAGAGACGGGCATGAGACGCTAAGGCTGCTGCTGCCACCACCAAAAAGCCTGTGTGCGAGCACAAGTCACTCTCCACACCGCCCCTCCCGGGAGCCTGCGCAGCCCGCCACGGCCAGGCTCCTGTGATCCGGGGACAACTTCCCCGGGAGAACGCACGGCGCGCCTCGGGCTGGTGCAACGTCACGCCGGCCTCTGCCGCCGCAGGCTCGCCCCGCCTCCTCCGTACCCCTCCCTCCCCCCGGCCTGAGTGAGCCAGAGCCCCCGAAGCAGCTGCTCCTTTAACCCCGTTCTGTCTGGGCGGGGAACAGACGCCCTCAGGCGACCTACACGCAGAGGCGGGTCCAAATCCAAAGCTGAACCCCGGGAGCTGTGCGAACAAAGAAGAGAAAGAGAAATCTCTCCCAGCAGCCTCAGAAGCAGTGGATTAAAACTCCACAAACAACTTGATGTGCCTGTATCTGTTGAATACCTGAATAGACAAAGAATCATCCCAAATTCAGGAGGTGGACTTTGGGAGCAGGATATATTAATTTTTCCCCTTTTCCTTTTTTTGTGAGTGTATATGTATATGCTTCTGGGTGAGATTTTGTCTGTATAGCTTTGCTTTATAATAGCTTTATTTTACTTCACTATATTTTATCCTCTCTCTTTCTTTCTTTCTATTTTTTCTCCCTTTTACTCTGAGCCGTGTGGATGAAAGGCTCTTGGTGCTCCAGCCAGACATCAGGGCTGTGCCTCTGAGGTGGGAGAGCCAACTTCAGGACACTGGTCCACAAGAGACCTCCCAGCTCCACGTAATACCAAACGGCGAAAATCTCTCAGAGATCTCCATCTCAACATCAAGACCCAGCTTCACTCAACGACCAGCAAGCTACAGTGCTGGACACCCTATGCCAAACAACTAGCAAAACAGGAACACAGCCCCATCCAGTAGCAGAGAGGCTGCCTAAAATCATAATAAGGCCACAGACACCCCAAAATACACCACCAGATGTGGACGTGCCCACCAGAAAGACAGGATCCAGCCTCACCCACCAGAACACAGGCACTAGTTCCCTCCACCAGGAAGCATACACAACCCACTGAACCAACCTTAGCCACTGGAGACAGATACCAAAAACAACGGGAACTACGAACCTGCAGGCTGTGAAAAGGAGACACCAAACACAGTAAGATAAGCAAAATGAGATGACAGGAAAACACACAGCAGATGAAGGAGCAGGGTCAAAACACACCAGACCTAACAAATGAAGAGGAAATAGGTAGTCTACCTGAAAAACAATTCAGAATAATGATAGTAAGGATGATCCAAAATCTTGGAAATAGAATAGACAAAATGCAAGAAACATTTAACAAGGACGTAGAAGAACTAAAGAGGAACCAAGCAATGATGAAAAACACAATAAATGAAATTTAAAATACTCTAGATGGGATCAATAGCAGAATAACTGAGGCAGAAGAACGGATAAGTGACCTGGAAGATAAAATGGTGGAAATAACTACTGCAGAGCAGGATAAAGAAAAAAGAATGAAAAGAACTGAGGACAGTCTCAGAGACCTCTGGGACAACATTAAACGCACCAACATTCGAATTATAGGGGTCCCAGAAGAAGAAGAGAAAAAGAAAGGGACTGAGAAAATATTTGAAGAGATTATAGTTGAAAACTTCCCTAATATGGGAAAGGAAATAGTTAATCAAGTCCTGGAAGCACAGAGAGTCCCATACAGGATAAATCCAAGGAGAAACACTCCAAGACACATATTAATCAAACTGTCAAAAATTAAATATAAAGAAAACATATTAAGAGCAGCAAGGGAAAAACAACAAATAACACACAAGGGAATCCCCATAAGGTTAACATCTGAATTTTCAGCAGAAACTCTGCAAGCCAGAAGGGAGTGGCAAGATATACTTAAAGTGATGAAGGAGAAAAACCTACAACCAAGATTAATCTACCCAGCAAGGATCTCATTCAGATTTGATGGAGAAATTAAAACCTTTACAGACAAGCAAAAGCTGAGAGAGTTCAGCACCACCAAACCAGCTTTACAACAAATGCTAAAGGAACTTCTCTAGGCAAGAAACACAAGAGAAGGAAAACACCTACAATAACAAACCCCAAACATTTAAGAAAATGGGAATAGGAACATACATATCGATAATTACCTTAAATGTAAATGGATTAAATGCTCCCACCAAAAGACACAGACTGGCTGAATGGATACAAAAACAAGACCCATATATATGCTGTCTACAAGAGACACACTTCAGACCTAGAGACACATACAGACTGAAAGTGAGGGGATGGAAAAAGATATTCCATGCAAATGGAAATCAAAAGAAAGCTGGAGTAGCAATTCTCATATCAGACAAAATAGACTTTAAAATAAAGACTATTGCAAGAGACAAAGAAGGACACTATATAATGATCAACGGATTGATCCAAGAGGAAGGTATAACAATTGTAAATATTTATGCACCCAACATAGGAGCACCTCAATACATAAGGCAAATACTAACAGCCATAAAAGGGGAAATCAACAGCAACACAATCATAGTAGGGGACTTTAACACCCCACTTTCACCAATGGACAGATCATCCAAAATGAAAATAAATAAGGAAACACAAGCTTTAAATGATACATTAAACAAGATGGACTTAATTGATATTTATAGGACATTCCACCCAAAAACAACAGAATACACATTTTTCTCAAGTGCTCATGGAATATTCTCCAGGATAGATCATATCTTGGGTCACAAATCAAGCCTTGGTAAATTTAAGAAAATTGAAATCGTATCAAGTATCTTTTCCGACCACAATGCTATGAGACTAGATATCAATTACAGGAAAAGATCTGTAAAAAATACAAACACATGGAGGCTACACAATACACTACTTAATAACGAAGTGATCACTGAAGAAATCAAAGGGGAAATCAAAAAATACCTAGAAACAAATGACAATGGAGACACGACGACCCAAAACCTATGGGACGCAGCAAAAGCAGTGCTAAGAGGGAAGTTTATAGCAATACAAGCCTACATCAAGAAACAGGAAACATCTCGAATAAACAACCTAACCTTGCACCTGAAGCAATTAGAGAAAGAAGAACAAAAAAACCCCAAAGCTAGCAGAAGGAAAGAAATCATAAAGATCAGATCAGAAATAAATGAAAAAGAAATGAGGGAAACAATAGCAAAAATCAATGAAACTAAAAGCTGGTTCTTTGAGAAGATAAACAAAATTGATAAACCATTAGCCAGACTCATCAAGAGAAAAAGGGAGAAGACTCAAAATAATAGAATTAGAAATGAAAAAGGAGAAGTAACCACTGACACGGCAGAAATACAAACGATCATGAGAGATTACTACAAGCAACTCTATGCCAATAAAATGGACAACCTGGAAGAAATGGACAGATTCTTAGAAATGCACAACCTGCCGAGACTGAACCAGGAAGAAATAGAAAATATGAACAGACCAATCACAAGCACTGAAATTGAAACTGTGATTAAAAATCTTCCAACACACAAAAGCCCAGGACCAGATGGCTTCACAGGCGAATTCTATCAAACATTTAGAGAAGAGCTAACACCTATCCTTCTCAAACTCTTCCAAAATATTGCAGAGGGAGGAACACTCCCAAACTCATTCTACGAGGCCACCATCACCCTGATACCAAAACCAGACAAAGATGTCACAAAGAAAGAAAACTACAGGCCAATATCACTGATGAACATAGATGCAAAAATCCTCAACAAAATACTAGCAAACAGAATCCAACAGCACATTAAAAGGATCATACACCATGATCAAGTGGGGTTTATCCCAGGAATGCAAGGATTCTTCAATATACGCAAATCAATCAACGTGATACACCATATTAACAAATTGAAGGAGAAAAACCATATGGTCATCTCAATAGATGCAGAAAAAGCTTTCGACAAAATTCAGCACCCATTTATGATAAAAGCCCTGCAGAAAGTAGGCATAGAGGGAACTCTCCTCAACATAATAAAGGCCATATATGACAAACCCACAGCCAATATTGTCCTCAATGGTGAAAAACTGAAACCATTTCCACTAAGATCAGGAACAAGACAAGGTTGCCCACTCTCACCACTATTATTCAACACAGTTTTGGAAGGGTTAGCCACAGCAATCAGAGAAGAAAAAGAAATTAAAGGAATCCAAATCGGAAAAGAAGAAGTAAAGCTGTCACTGTTTGCAAATGACATGATACTATACATAGAGAATCCTAAAGATGCTACCAGAAAACTACTAGAGCTAATCAATAAATTTGGTAAAGTAGCAGGATACAAAATTAATGCACAGAAATCTCTTGCATTTCTATACACTAATGATGAAAAATCTGAAAGTGAAATTAAGAAAACACTCCCGTTTACCATTGCAACAAAAAGAATAAAATATCTAGGAATAAACCTACCTAAGGAGACAAAAGACCTGTATGCAGAAAATTATAAGACACTGATGAAAGAAATTAAAGATGATACAAATAGATGGAGAGATATACCATGTTCTTGGATTGGAAGAATCAACATTGTGAAAATGACTCTACTACCCAAAGCAATCTACAGATTCAATGCAATCCCTATCAAACTACCACTGGCATTTTTCACAGAACTAGAACAAAAAATTTCACAATTTGTATGGAAACACAAAAGACCCCGAATAGCCAAAGCAATCTTGAGAACGAAAAATGGAGCTGGAGGAATCAGGCTCCCTGACTTCAGACTATATTACAAAGCTACAGTAATCAAGACAGTATGGTACTGGCACAAAAACAGAAATATAGATCAATGGAACAGGATAGAAAGCCCAGAGATAAACCCACGCACATATGGTCACCTTATCTTTGATAAAGGAGGCAAGCATATACAGTGGAGAAAAGACAGCCTCTTCAATAAGTGGTGCTGGGAAAATTGGACAGGTACATGTAAAAGTATGAAATTAGAACACTCCCTGACACCATACACAAAAATAAACTCAAAATGGATTAAAGACCTAAGTGTAAGGCCAGACACTATCAAACTCTTAGAGGAAAACATAGGCGGAACACTCTATGACATAAATCACAGCAAGATTCTTTTTGACCCAGATCCTAGAGAAATGGAAATAAAAACACAAATAAACAAATGGGACCTAATGAAACTTAAAAGCTTTTGCACAGCAAAGGAAACCATAAACAAGACCAAAAGACAACCCTCAGAATGGGAGAAAATATTTGCAAATGAAGCAACTGACAAAGGATTAATCTCCAAGATTTACAAGCAGCTCATGCAGCTGAATAACAAAAAAACGAACAACCCAATCCAAAAATGGGCAGAAGACCTAAATAGACATTTCTCCAAAGAAGAGATACAGATCGCCAACAGACACATGAAAGAATGCTCAACATCATTAATCATTAGAGAAATGCAAATCAAAACTACAATGAGATATCATCTCACACTGGTCAGATTGGCCATCATCAAAAAATCTAGAAACAATAAATGCTGGAGAGGGTGTGGAGAAAAGGGAACACTCTTGCACTGTTGGTGGGAATGTAAATTGATACAGCCACTATGGAGAACAGTATGGAGGTTCCTTAAAAAACTACAAATAGAACTACCATATGACCCAGCAATCCCACTAGTGGGCATATACCCTGAGAAAACCATAGTTCAAAAAGAGTCATGTACCAAAATGTTCATTGCAGCTCTATTTACAATAGCCAGGACATGGAAGCAACCTAGGTGTCCATCATCGGATGAATGGATTAAGAAGATGTGGCACATATATACAATGGAATATTACTCAGCCATAAAAAGAAATGAAATGGAGGTATTTGTAATGAGGTGGATGGAGTTAGAGTCTGTCATACAGAGTGAAGTAAGTCAGAAAGAGAAAAACAAATACTGTATGCTAACACATATATATGGAATCTAAGGGAAAAAAAAAAAAAAGAAAAGGCCATGAAGAACCTAGTGGCAAGACGGGAATAAAGACACAGACCTACTAGAGAATGGATTTGAGGATATGGGGAGGGGGAAGGGTGAGATGTGACAGGGTGAGAGAGTGTCATGGACATATATACACTACCAAATGTACAATAGATAGCTAGTGGGAAGCAGCCGCATAGCACAGGGAGATCAGCTTGGTGCTATGTGACCACCTAGAGGGGTGGGATGGGGAGGGTGGGAGGGAGGGAGATGCAAGAGGGAAGAGATATGGGAACATATGTATATGTATAACTGATTCACTTTGTTATAAAGCAGAAACTAACACACCATTGTAAAGCAATTATACTTCAATAAAGATGTTTAAAAAAAATAAAAATAAAAATAAAGTGATGAAAGGGAAAAACCTACAAGCAAAGTTACTCTACCCAGCAAGGATCTCATTCAGATTCGAAAAAGAAATTAAAACGTTACAGACACGCAAAAGCTAAGAGAATTCAGCACCACCAAACCACCTTTACAACAAATGCTAAAGGAACTTCTCTAGGCGGGAAACACAAAAGAAGGAAAAGACCTACAATAACAAACCCAAAACAATTAAGAAAATGGTAATAGAAACATACATATCGATAATTACCTTAAATGTAAATGGATTAAATGCTCCCACCAAAAGACATAGGCTGGCTGAATGGATACAAAAACAAGACCTGTATATATGCTGTCTACAAGAGACCCACTTCAGACCTAGGGACACGTACAGACTGAAAGTGAGGGGATGGAAAAAGATATTCCATGCAAATAGAAATCAAAAGAAAGCTGGAGTAGCAATTCTCATATCAGACAAAATAGACTTTAAAATAAAGACTATTACAAGAGACAAAGAAGGACACTACATAATGATCAAGGGATCAATCCAAGAAGAAGATATAACAATTGTAAATATTTATGGACCCAACATAGGAGCACCTCAATACATAAGGCAAATGCGGACAGCCGTAAAAGGGGAAATTGACAGTAACACAATCATAGTAGGGGACTTTAACACCCCACTTTCACCAAAGGACAGATTATCCAGACAGAAAATAAATAAGGAAACACAAGCTTTAAATGATACATTAAACAAGACGGACTTAATTGATATTTATAGGACATTCCATCCAAAAACAACAGAATACACATTCTTCTCAAGTGCTCATGTAACATACTCCAGGATAGATCATATCTTGGGTCACAAATCAAGCCTTGGTAAATTTAAGAAAATTGAAATCATATCAAGTATCTTTTCCAACCACAACGCTATAAGACTAGATATCAATTACAGGAAAAAATCTGTAAAAAAATACAAATACATGGAGGCTAAACAATACACTACTTAATAACCAAGAGATCACTGAAGAAATTAAAGAGGAAATCAAAAAATAGGTAGAAACAAATGACAATGAAAACACGATGACCCAAAACCTATGGGATGCAGCCAAAGCAGTTCTAAGAGGGAAGTTTATAGCAATACAATCCTACCTCAAGAAACAAGAAACAACTCAAATAACCAACCTAACCTTACACCTAAAGCAATTAGAGAAAGAAGAACAAAAAAACCCCAAAGTTAGCAGAAGGAAAGAAATCATAAAGATTAGATCAGAAATAAATGAAAAAGAAATGAGGGAAACAATAGCAAAGATCAATAAAACTAAAAGCTGGTTCTTTGAGAAGATAAACAAAATTGATAAACCATTAGCTAGACTCATCAAGAAAAAAAGGGAGAAGACTCAAATCAATAGAATTAGAAATGAAAAAGGAGAAGTAACAACGGACACTGCAGAAATACAAAGGATCATGAGAGACTACTACAAGCAAATATATGCCAATAAAATGGACAACCTGGAAGAAATGGACAAGTTCTTAGAAAAGCACAACCTTCCGAGACTGAACCAGGAAGAAATAGAAAATATAAACAGACCAATCACAAGCACTGAAATTGAAACTGTGATTTAAAATCTTCCAACAAACAAAAGCCCAGGACCAGAGGGATTCACAGGTGGATTCTATCAAACATTTAGAGAGGAGCTAACACCTATCCTTCTCAAACTCTTCCAAAATATAGCAGAGGGAGGAACACTCCCAAACTCATTCTACAAGGCCACCATCACCCTGATACCAAAACCAGACAAAGATGTCACAAAGAAAGAAAACTACAGGCCAATATCACTGATGAACATAGATGCAAAGATCCTCAACAAAATACTTGCAAACAGAATCCAACAGCACGTTAAAAGGATCATACACCATGATCAAGTGGGGTTTATCTCAGGAACACAAGGATTCTTCAATATACGCAAATCAATTAATGTGATACACCATATTAACAAATTGAAGGGGAAAAAGCCATATGATAATCTCAATAGATGCAGAAAAAGCTTTTGACAAAATTCAGCACCCATTTATGATAAAAACCCTCCAGAGAGTAGGCATAGAGGGAACTTACCTCAACATAATAAAGGCTATATATGACAAAACCCACAGCAAACATAGTTCTCAACGGTGAAACACTGAAACCATTTCCACTAAGATCAGGAACAAGACAAGGTTGCCCACTCTCACCACTATTATTCAACATAGTTTTGGAAGTTTTAGCCATAGCAATCAGAGAAGAAAAAGAAATAAAAGGAATCCAAATCAGAGAAAAAGAAGTAAAGATGTCACTGTTTGCAGATGACATAATACTATACATAGAGAATCCTAAGGATGCTACCAGAAAACTACTAGAGCTAATCAATGAATTTGGTAAAGTAGCAGGATACAAAATTAATGCACAGAAATCTCTTGCATTCCTATACACTAATGATGAAAAATCTGAAAGAGAAATTATGGAAACACTCCCATTTACCACTGCAACAAGAAGAATAAAATACCTAGGAATAAACCTACCTAGGGAGACAAAAGACCTGTATGCAGAAAACTATAAGACACTGATGAAAGAAATTAAAGATGATACCAACAGATGGAGAGATATACCATGTTCTTGGATTGGAAGAATCAATATTGTGAAAATGACTATACTACCCAAAGCAATCTACAGATTTAATGCAATCCCTATGAAATTACCAATGGCATTTTTTACAGAACTAGAACAAATCATCTTAAAATTTGTATGGAGACACAAAAGACCCCGAATAGCCAAAGCAATCTTGAGAAAGAAAAACGGAGCTGGAGGAATCAGGCTCCCTGACTTCAGACTTTACTACAAAGCTACAGTAAGCAAGACAGTATGGTACTGGCACAAAAACAGAAATATAGATCAATGGAGCAGGATAGAAAGTCCAGAGATAAACCCATGCACATGTGGTCACCTTATTTTTGATAAAGGAGGCAAGAATATATAATGGAGAAAAGACAGCCTCTTCAACAAGTGGTGCCAGGAAAACTGGACAGTTACATGTAAAAGAATGAAATTAGAACACTCCCTAACACCATACACAAAAATAAACTCAAAATGGATTAAAGACCTAAATGTAAGGCCAGACACTATAAAACTCTTAGAGGAATACATACGCAGAACACTCTATGACATAAACCACAGCAAGATCCTTTTTGACCCACCTCCTAAAGAAATGGAAATAAAAACAAAAATGAACAAATGGGACCTAATGAAACTTAAAAGCTTTTGCACAGCAAAGGAAACCATAAACAAGATGAAAAGAAAACCCTCAGAATAGGAGAAAATATTTACAAATGAAGCAACTGACAAAGGATTAATCTCCAAAGTTTGCAAGCAGCTCATGCAGCTCAATATCAAAAAAACAAACAACCCAATCCAAAAATGGGCAGAAGACCAAAATAGACGTTTCTCCAAAGAAGATATACAGATAGCCAACAAACACATGAAAGAATGCTCAACATCACTAATCATTAGAGAAATGCAAACGAAAACTACAATGAGGTATCACCTCACACCAGTCAGAATGGCCATCATCAAAAAATCTAGAAACAATAAATGCTGGAGAGGTTGTGGAGAAAACGGAACCCTCTTGCACTGTTGGTGGGAATGTAAATTGATACAGCCACTATGGAGAACAGTATGGAGGTTCCTTAAAAAACTAAAAATAGAACTACTGTACAGCCCAGCAATCCCACTACTGGGCATATACCCTGAGAAAACCATAATTCAAAAAGAGTCATGTACCACAATGTTCATTGCAGCTCTTTTTACAATAGCCAGGACATGGAAACAACCTAAGTGCCCATCGACAGATGAATGGATAAAGAAGATGTGGCACATATATACAATGAAATATTACTCAGCCATAAAAAGAAAAGAAATTGATTTATTTGTAGTGAGGTAGATGGACCTAGAGTCTGTCATACAGAGTGAAGTAAGTCAGAAAGAGAAAAACAAATACCGTATGCTAACACATATATATGGAATGTAAAAAAAAAAAAAAGGCTATGAAGAACCTAGGGGCAGGACAGGAATAAAGACGCAGATGTAGAGAATGGACTTGAGGACACAGGGAAGGGGAAGGGTAAGCTGGGATGAAGTGAGAGAGTGGCATGGACTTATATATATATTACCAAATGTAAAATAGATAGCTAGGGGGAAGCAGCCGCATAGCACAGGGAGATCAGCTCAATGCTTTGTGACCACCTAGAGGGGTGGGATAGGGAGGGTAGGAGGGAGACACAAGAGGGAGGAGATATCGGGATATATGTATACGTACAGCTGATTTACTTTGTTATAAAGCAGAACCTAACACACAGTTGTAAAGCAATTATACTCCAATAAAGATGCTAAAAAAAAAAAAAGAATTCTCCTGCCAATGCAGGGGACACGGGTTCGATCCCTGGTCTGGGAAGATCCTGCATGCCGTGGAGCAACTAAACCCGTGCGCCGCAACTACTGAGCCTGCGCTCTAGAGCCCATGAGCCACAACTACTGAGCCCACAAGCTGCAACTACTGAAACCCGCATGCCTAGAGCCCGTGATCCACAACAAGCGAAGCCACCGCAATTAGAAGCCTGCACACTGCAACGAAGAGTAGCCCCCGCTCACCGCAACTAGAGAAAGCCCGCACGCAGCAACGAAGACCCAACACAGCCAAAAATAAATTTTAAAAATATGTATTGGCAATACCAGGTGCTGAAAAGAATGTGAGCAAATGAGACTCTCATACATTACTAGAAGGAATGAAAAATGCTACAGCCACTCTGGAAAATAGTTTGGCAATTCCTGTTTATACCCCAGAGAAATGAAAACTTATATCTGATCATCAATGTTTACATCAGCTCTATTCATAATTGCCCTAACCTGGAAAGATTTCACATGTCCTTAAATGGGTGAATGCATGAACAAACTGTAGTGCCCCCATATAATAAAATATTATTCACCATAAAAAGAACAAACTATTGATATACACAACTTAGATGACTCTCAAAGACACGATGCTGTATAAAAAATGCCTGTCTCAAAGGGCTACATACTGCATTATTTCATTTATATTGCATTCTGAAAAAGGTAAAACTATAAGGATGGAGAACAGATTGTCAGGGTTTATGAGCAGAGGGAGGGGATGACTATAAAATGGTAGAATGAAGGAGTTTTTTGGGGCATTGAAACTGTTTGTATCCACATTGTGGTGGTGATTACATATCTATATCTATATCTATACCTATCTATCTATCATCTATCTATCTATGTTAAAATTCATAGAACTGTATATCAAAATAGAAAAAGTCCATTTTTCTGTATCATAATTTAAAAATAATAATTAAAATATTTTGCTAGCTTAAAATTTTTTTTAATGTTAAATGTTAAGAAGCCCACTACTTTTCTGGCCATACCAGAAATTGAAAACTCAAATGTTTCCAGAGGCCAAACAGGTAAAATAAATTTATGAGGTTGAAGTTGTTCAGGTATAAGAAAATAGGGAATGATAAGGACTGTGTTTGAATTATAGAGTGTGTGTCCCAACCAAAGATATTCAAATACAATTAAAACTAAAACAAAACTAACAACAAGGTCCTACTACATAGCATGGAGAACTATACTCAATATCCTATGATAAACCATAATGGAAAAGAATATATTTTTTAAAATGTGTATTAATGTATAACTGAATCACTTTGCTGTACAGCAGTAATTAACACATTGTAAATAAACTATACTTCAATAAAAAATAATAAATTCTTAAAAAGCTAAAAAAAACACTGCACACACAGACATACACACACCCCCTCTGAGATCCCCTGCTCTGTGTGCTGTTTTTAGGTAACTTTGTGTAATCCTATAACTTCAATCACCATTTGAATAAATTTTCTTTTAATGTTTGCTACCCAGATCTTACTCTGAGCTCCAAATCTATATCTTCACATGCCTTCTAGATATCTTCAACTATGCTTCCCACTGATACTTCAAAACTTAACATGTTCGAAAAATAAAGTCATTATTTTGTTTTTCACTCAAAACCTTGTTATCCTCCTGTATTCACTAGTATGTCTCTCTGACATAGTTTGACATAGCACTCTGTACTTGTCTTGCTTAATACTCATTTTCAAAACTACATTTTTTGTTAATTTTATTTATATCTTGTTTCCTCCACTAGATTGTAATATACATGTAGACAAGAACTATGTCTAACTTATCGCCTTATTTCCAGAGCCTGGTACATAGTACGCATCAATAAATTTTTGTTGAATGATATATGGTATCATCATATATTCAGTCACCCAAGACAAAAACTTGAAAGTCACTCTCCCTCACTTGCCATGTTTTCACTCACCAGTGAGTCATCAACTGTTATAGATTTTACTTCCTCAACTCTCATATCTCACATCATTTCTTAAAACATACAACCGTGTTCTTTTAAAGGCCTATTTTCATTATATAAAATTTCTGAGAACGGTTACTCAGTTATTTCTATCATGAAACTTTGCTCACAATATATTTTGACATGGAATTTTACATTCCCATTACTTTTACAGCTTATATCATACAGTTTCCTGCTTAACTGTATTCATTTTGTATATGAGTAATAAACGCTACCATTACTAAATACCTACTATGTGACAGGCAATAATATTATAAATATTTATTGTTGTTATCATTATCCTAATTTTACAAATGGGGAACTGAGGCTCATAAAGGTAAGTAAATACCCAAAGCCACTACAGCTAGTAAATGACAAAGACAGAATTCAACCCCAGGTTTGTTTGAATATCAAAATGTTCTTTTTACTACATCATTATTACCTCCAGTTATTAGCAACTGTATTGTCATTGACAGCATCTGACTAACTCTTCATAATTTCTGAAGTGCTCTCATATACCATCTCACTGAATATTATTTCAACAGTCTGAGAATCTGAAGCTCAGAGAGAAGTCCCTTGGCCAAAGTCACAGAGTAAGCTGGTGGAATTCAAGTCTTCTGACTCTCAGTCCATAACTCTTTCCATTATATGATGCTGTCTTGGTAAGTACTCTCAGACATGAATCTCATTTCTTCCTCATGTTCTCCATAGCACTTAGCACAGAGTTGACTACAAAGCAGCTGCTTAATGTGTTTGTTAGCTTTATAATTTGGCTTAACAATATGCTCAGATTTTTTACAAATACAGCTCCTTGACAACTTGAGTGATAATACCTATTCCTTTAGTTTCTCAGAAAACAGAAATTTTCCTGAATTAATCTACTCACTATGCACACAGCCAAATCTTACTTCTTGCTTTCAAATCTTCAATAACATTCTGTAGTGTCATCTTAGTCTTCTAAGCAGTGTCATCTTTCTTTATGATTCCTTTTTCTAAGCAACTTCCCTTTACCTTTAATCTAGTCTTCAACTTAAATACCACCTCAGAGAAACAGCAAAGAACTTTTCTACGTATAAGAACTATCACTATTGTCCTCATTGACAATATTCTTATGTTCAAATACACAGTGAATTAAAGATGGTTCTTGTCACAACCATTCACATTTCATATGGAGGTTTTCTTTTAGTCTGTGGACATTAACACAACCATTATTGTTATAGATGAAGCAATACTGTGTAGTTTTCTTGTGGGGAAGGATTCAGTCCTGGGTGAAAGGGTATAGTGACAATGAGTCAGGAGCTTGAAAATGACCCACCCTGCTGCCAGCATTGCTACAGATCTCTTGGTGTAGAGCCCAGATCCATTCCAGTAAACTGCTCAAAATGTTTGATTCCATTTTTTATTTGGTTGCCAATTTATTAAGTGGTTAACCTTGGACTGCATCTATCCAGCATTTAATTAATTAAGGCCAGTTTGAAATACCTTTAGAAACTTTACTAATTTCAATACACCAAGCTGGCACATTTATAAGCAACTAGCAATTGCTGAGATACTAAATCATCTTCACTAAAATACAGCCATTGCCAGCAGAGCATTAATCAACTCAAGAGCTAATTGTTAAACTGAAAGAGTAAAAGTAATCCAACATACCTTCTCCCTCTCCCCACAGTTTTGGAGAAGGACAAAAATGGTGAGAGGTACAGCTTCATAGAATTTCAGAGCAAGAAGGGCCCTCAGAGACTATTAATTTATCCTCCTTGTTGTAAAATGGGGAAAGTGACACAGAATAGTGAGTTAGTAATAAAGTCAGGATTAGATCCCATGGCTCTAATACATAAATATTCCTCATTTCCAGAATACCTTTTATTATGGGAAATGATTCTAATTCACTACTCACCCAGTCTACACTTCTATAGAGAATACTGAGAGGAGAGTATGATGACGATAAACAGTATTTATGCATCTCATAGAAAATTGCATCTCATAGAAAATTGCTAAAAATTATTGTTTTATTCTGTATCATACCGGTGCAGAAACCCATGGCATAGTTTTGAAGGTCTAATTCTAAAGCCACTGCTTTCTCTTAAAGTGAGAAGCAATCATTTTCTTCATTGCCTATACTTAGATGTATCCCTGACATTTGGAGTATCAGGCCACAGTGGTACCTATAGCCATTGAATTACAAATTGTGGTTTAGACAAAAAGCATTTCTATTTGGCACCGAACTTCAGGACGTGAGTTTGTGGAAGCACCAAAGCTCAATAACATTATGCTAAGCAAGACAGAATGACAATTTCCATTTTTTGAGTCCACCCCAGCTGAATGTGTGGGTCTGCATGTGGTAACATCAGCAGAAAAATTAAAGTCAACTATCTTTGGATGCTGAGAAACTAACTCCCTCACAACACATCAACAGTCCATGAGAGAAAAAGAGGGAAAGGGGATCCAATACAAAGTAACCCTGGGCCAAGCAACAATAACAAATATATCAGTGATGCTCAAACTGCAGTGTATATATAAACCACCTGAGAAAATTGTTAAAAATAGGCTGAATGTAGACAGAAGTAGGAGTGGTTCCCAAACCAGGCTATGTGTGTGGTGTTTACACAATTGTGTACAATTACCAAGATTCATCTGACTGTACATTTAAAATGGATAATTTTATTGAATATAAGTAATGTCTTTATAAAATTTTTAATTCCATTGGGTCATTTAGTAGAGGGGAAAATGTCTTTCTCCAAAATCTGTATAGCAATAGAAGTAAACTAAATGATATCTTATTACAAAAAGCAAACAGTAGACATGCTAATATTGACCTGAGGAAATATTAGGGGCAAATATATTTAACAAGAGAAGAATCAATGAGAACCTCTCAAAATTAGATCATCTTGTTCTTCAAGAAGTTAATTGGAACCTCAACTGGTTATTACTTTATTTCTACAGCAATGAGAAATGAGGCTAAAACTTAATAAATTGGTCAATAACTACACAGACCACATGGTGAAGGATTGGTAACAGAGGCCTAGACATACTCATTAAGATAAGGAGAGTATTAAATAGCAGATTCAATGTGCATGATACAAGAAAGTTCAGTCAGGTAGTTAAGCAAAGCCTGATGGAAAGTGTCAACAAGCTATAGAAATTGGCACAGGTAAACAGTCAATTTCTTGGGGGAGTTTGACAGCAATGAGAGTGGAGCCAGGAAGGTGACAACCATAAGATTGAAGTTTAAGGGGCAATCAGCCAACGTGGCAGAGTAGAAAGACCCCAGAGCTCACCTCCTCTCACAAGCACACCAATATCACAACTATTTGCAGAACAACCATCAATGGAAAAGATCAGAACCTACCAGAAAAAATCTTCTACAACTTAAGATATAAAGACAGACAAGATGCATAGGAGGGGTGGAGTCATAACATACTTAAGTCCCATACCCCCCAGTGGGTGACCACAAATGGGAAAATAATTAGAATTGTAGAGTTTCTCCCCAAGGAGTGAGAGGTCCAAGCTCCATATTGGGCTTCCTGCCTGTGGGTCTTGCACTGGGAAGATGAGTCCCCAGAGCATTTAGCTTTGAAGGACAGTGGGGCTTACTTTTGAGAGTCCCAGAGGACTGGGAGAAATAGACACTTTACTCTTAAAGGGCACACACAAAATCTTACATGCTCCAGGATCCACAGTAGAAGCAGTAACTTCAGGAGCCTGGGTCGGACCTACCTGCTGATCTTAGAGTCTCCTGGAAAGGAAGGAGGCAACTTCAGCTCACCTTGGGGACATAGACACTGGTGGCAGCCATTTGGGGGAGTTGGTTCAACTACATGGACACTGGTGCTGGCAAATGCCATTGTGGAATCCTCCCTCCAGCTTATTAGCTCCAGGACCCAGCCCCAGGAGCCAGTGCTGGCATGCCTCAGTCCAAGCAACTAACTGGGCATGGACACAGCTCCACTACCAGCAGACAGGCTGCCTTAAAACCCCTTGAGCCCCCAGCTGCCCCTGGACAGGGCCTAGCCCACCAGAGACCCCAGGACCCAGCTCTGCCTACCAGCAGGCAGACACCGGCTACAAGAAAACTGCAGCCCCATAGTGTGTGGACCCAGCTTGCCCACAAAGAGGCCAAATTCTGCCCTGGGACCAGCTGGGCCATGGCCCTCTCACTAGTAAACCAACACAAGCTTAAAGACACCCAGGGCCCACAGACAACAGTGTTAGTAACTGGCTCCACCCACCAGTGATCTGACACCAGCTCTGAGACCCCTGGGCCCTGAAACAAGACCCCAGGATTTAGCTCTGCCTGCCAGTAGGCTGGCACTATCCCCTGGCATTGCCCACCATTGAGTGAGTAACAGCCCCATGGTCTCTTGGACCCTGACTCCACCCACCAGTAACACAGCACTAGCCCTATGGCCCCTGGGGTTCCACATTCAGCCCCCTCCTGACCCAGTCCTGCCAACCAGCAGCCAGTAGCCTCTGCACAAGGCAGGATCTGGCAACCAACCAGACTATGAGCCAACTAACACTAACAGACTGCACACATAGTGAGCCCAACACAACAGAAAGACCCACACAGCCTTCATAGGGCAAACCCCTAGAGCATATAGCTCTGGTGACAAGAGGGGAGTGCACAGCTGGGACACATATGTCATCTCCTACAAAAGGCAACTTCTCCAAGGTGGGAAATGTAACCAACTTACCAGATACATAAAAATACAAATAGCAACTTAGGCAAAATGAGGTGATAGTGGAACCTTTTCCAAATGAGGGATCAAGATAAAACCCTAGAAAAAGAACCAAGTGAAGTGGAGATAGGCAATCTACCCAAGAAAGACTTCAGGGTAGTGATCATAAAGATGATCAAAGAACTTGGGAGAAGAATGGATGCACAGAGCAAGAAGTTAGAAGTTTTTAACAAAGAGTTAGAAAATATAAAGCACTATCAGAGATGAAGAATACAATAACTGAAATGAAAGTATACTAAAGGAAATCAACAGTATGCTAAATGATACAGAAGAATGGATCAGCAAGCTAGAAGACAGAGTAGTGGAAATCGCTGATGCTGAACAGAAAAAAGAATGAAAAGAAATGAGGAAAATCTAAGAGACCTCTGGGAAAGCATCAGATGCTCTAATATTTGCATTATAGTGGTCCCAGATGGAGAATAGAGAGAGAAAGGGACTGAGAACACAATTGAAAACATAATAGCTGAAAACTTCTCTAACCTGGAAAAGGAAACAGACATCCAAGTCCAGGAAGCACAGAGAGTCCCATACAGGATTAACCCAAAGAGGAACACACCAAGACACATTGTAATTAAAATGGCAAAAATTAAGTATAAAGAGAGAATATTAAAAGCAGAAAGGGAAAAGCAACAAGTAACATAAAAGGGAACTCCCATAAGGCTATCAGCTGACTTTTCAGCAGAAAATCTGCAGGCCAGAAGGGAGTGGCACAATATATTTAAAGTGATGAGAGTGAAAAACCTACAGCCAGAATACTCTACCCAGCAAGGGTCTCGTTCAGATTTGATGGGGGCGATTAAAAGCTTTACAGACAAGCAAAAGCTAAAAAAGTTCAGCATCACCAAACCAGCTTTACAAGAAAGGTTAAAGGAACTTTTCCAAGTGAAAAAGAAAAGGCCACAACAAGAAGCATGAAAATTACAAAAGGTAAAAGCTCACCAGTAAAGGCAAACATATAGTAAAGGTAGGAAATCATCCATGCACAAAGTTAGTAGGAAGATTAAAAGACAAAAACAGTAAAATCATCTATATCCACAATAAGCAGTTAAGGGATACACAAAACAATTAGACATAAAATATGATATCAAAAACAGTAATCTTGAGGGGAGGAGAGTACAAACGCAGGGTCTTAAAGTGCATTTGAAATTAAGAGATCAGCAACTTAAAACAATCATGTCTATATATAGATTGCTATATATAAATGCCATGGTAACCACAATCCAAAAATCTATAATAGATATGCACACAAAGAAGAAAAAGGAATCCAAACATAACACTAAAGATAGTCATCACATGACAAGAGAAGAGAACAAAAGAAGAAAGGAACAAAAATGACCTATAAAAACAACCCAAAACAATTAACAAAATGGAAATAAGAACGTATGTATCAATAATTACTTTAAATGTAAATGGACTAGACATAGAGTGGCTGAACAGATACAAAACAAGACCCGTATATATGCTGCCTACAAGAGACTCACTTCAGATCTAAGGACACACACAGAGTAAAAGTGGGGGAATGTAAAAAGGTATTCCATACAAATGGAAATCAAAAGAAAGCCAAGGCAGCAATACTTCTATTAGACAAAATTGACTTGAAAATAAAGACTGTTACAAGAGACAAAGAAGGGCATTACATAATGATCAAGAGATCAATCCAAGAAGAAGATATAACAATTGTAAATATATGTGCACCCAACATAGAAGCACATAAATATATGATGCAAATATTAATGGACATAAAAGGAGAAATTGACAGTAACACTATAACAGTAGGGGACTTTAACACCACGCTTACATCAATGGATGCATCATCCAGACAGAAAATCAATAAGGCAACACTGTCTAAAATGACACATTAGACCAGATGGATTTAATCAATATATATAGAACAGTCCATCTAAAAGCAGCAGAATACACATTCTTTTCAAGTGCACACGGCACATTTTCCAGGATAGATCACATGCTGGGCCACAAAACAAGCCTTGGCAGATTTAAGAAAATTGAAATCATATCAAGCATCTTTTCTGACTACAACATTATGAGACTAGAAATCAACTATAAGAAAAAAACACACACACAAACATGTAGAGGCTAAACAATATGCTACTGAACAACAAATGGATCACTGAAGAAATCAAAGAGGAAATCAAAAAATACTTGGAGACAAATGAAAATGAAAACACAATGATTCAAAGTCTATGGGATGTAGCAAAAGTAGTTCTAAGTGGGACGTTCATAGCAATACAAGCTTACCTCAGGAAACAAGACAAATCTCAAATAAACAACTCAGCATCACACCTAAAGAAGCTAGGAATAGAAGAACAAACAAAACCAAAAGTTAGTAGAAGGAAAGAAATAATAAAGATCAGAACAGAAATAAATGAAATAGAGACAAAGAAAACAATAGAAAAGATCTGTGAAACTAAGAGCTTGTTCTTTGAAAAAATAAACAAAATTGATAAACCTTTAGCCAGACTCATCAAGAAAAAAAGAGAGGGCCCAAATCAATAAAATCAGAAATAAAAAAGGAGAAATTGCAACAGATCCCACAGAAATACAAAGGATCATAAGAGAATACTATGAACAACTATATGCCAATAAAATAGACAACCTAGAAGAAATGAACAAATTCCTAGAAATGTACAATCTCCCAAGACTGAACCAGGAAGACATAGGAAATATTAACAGACCAATCACAAGTAATGTAATTGAATCAGTAATAAAGAAAAAAATCCCAACAAACAAATTCTAGGACCAGATGGCTTCACGGATGAATTCTACCAAACATTCAGAGAAGAGTTAACACCTACCCTTCTCAACTTATTCTAAAAAGTTGCAGAGGAAAGAATGCTTCCAAACTCATTCTACAAGGCCAGCATCACCCTGATATCAAAATCAGACAAACATATGACAAGCCCACAGCTAATATCATACTCAATGGTGAAAAGCTGAAAGCATTTCCTCTAAGATCAGGAACAACACAAGGATGTCCAGTCTTGTCACTTTTATTCAATATAGTATTGGAGGGGCGGAGTCAAGATGGCAGAGTAGGCGGATGCGGAGTTCGTGTCTCCTCACAACTAGGGCACCTACCAGGCACTGGTGGGGGACCTTGGACACCTAAGGGGATGGGAGGAATCCCCAGGGGGTCGGGTAGCATGTGTGGGGAAGGAGGGGGAAGGAAAAGTGGAGGCAGGATGGGACTGGTGCCCCTGATGGGAGGCTGGGGGAGGGGAGGTGTTCCCATGCTCAGAGGGGCCCACTCATGGCAAGGGAATCAGCAGGGACAGGGAGAGACCTTTGGGGGATCAGAGGGGAATGCGGCCAGCATCTCCCCCACCCACTCAGGCCCCAGCAAGCCTGCTGGGGTCCTGAACCTGAATCTTTGCCCTCTGGGGCCCCCTCCGGCCGCGAGGGTCCTGGGGGCATAGGAGGGGAGAGAGGCAAAGTGGAGGTGGGATGGGACCAGTGCCTCTGAGGGGCAGCTGGGGGAGGGGAGGGGTTCCCACACTCAGAAGGGCCCACTCACATTGTGGGGATCAATGGGGACAGGGAGAGACCAGCTGGGGATAGGGGGATCAGAGGAGAACATGGCCAGAGTCTCCCCTGCCCGCTCAGGGCCTGCAGAGCCTGCTGGGGTCCTGAGCCTGAACCTCTGCCCTCTGGGCCCCCTCGGGCTGTGTGGATCCTGAGCCTAAGCCCTGCCCCCCAGGGCCTTATCCAGTCATGCAGGTCCTGAGCCTAAACCTCCCCACACCCCCTGGGGCATTTTCCAGCCACGGGGGTCCTGAGCCTAAGCCCCCCCCAAGGCCTCTTCCAGCCACGAGGGTCCCAGGCTTGAGGCCCCCTCCATGCCACCCCCCGCCGCCAAGGCCTTTTCCAGCCCTGTTGTGGCTCTGTTTTTGTTGTTTCATCTTTATTTTTATTTTTTCTAATATATTTTTTATTTTATTTTACTTTTTATTCTTTGTTATTGTTCTGCTCCTTTTTGTCGGTTGCATTTATTTTTCTTTTGCCACACTGCATGGCTTGTGGGGTCTTGGTTCCCAGGCCGGGAATGGGGCCTGAGCTCCTGTAGTGGGAGCACTGAGTCCAAACTGCTGGACTAACAGAGAACCTCAGACCCCAGGGAATATTAATCAGTGTGAGCTCTCCCGAAGGTCCTCATCTCGGCACCAACACCAGGCTCCACCCAACTGCCTGCAAACTCCAGGGATGGATGCCTCAGGCCGAACAACCAGCATGACAGGAACACAGCCACACCCATCAAAAAAACTGAGACAACAAAAAAATATGACACAGACGAAGGAGCAAGGTAAAAACCTACAAGATCAAATAAATGAAGAGGAAATAGACAACTTGAAAACAATTCAGAGTAATGATAGTAAACATGACCCAAAATCTCAGAAATAGAATGGAGGCACAGATCAAGAAGATACAAGAAATGTTTAACAAGGACCTAGAAGAACTAAAGGACAAACAAACAGTGATGAACAACACAAGAACTGAAAGGAAAAATACACTAGAAGGAATCAATAGCAGAATAACTGAAGCAGAAGAACGAATAAGTGAGCTGGAAGATAGAATGGTGGAAATAACTGCCAATGAGCAGAATGAAGAAAAAAGAATGAAAAGAATTGAGGACACTCTCAGAGACCTCTGGGACAACATTAAATGCACCAACATTCGAATGCAAAAAGCTAAGAGAATTCAGCACCACCAAACCAGCTTTACAATAAATGAAAAAGGAACTTCTCTAGGGAGGAAACACAAGAGAAGAAAAAGACCCACAAAAACAAACCCAAAACAATAAAGAAAATGATAATAGGAACATACATATCGATAATTACCTTGAATGTAAATGGATTAAATGCTCCAAACAAAAGACACAGACTGGCTGAATGGATACAAAAACAAGACCCATATATATGCTATCTACAAGAGATCCACTTCAGACCTAGGGACACATACAGACTGAAAGTGAGGGGATGGAAAAAGATATTCCATGCAAATGGAAATCAGAAGAAAGCTGGAGTAGCAATACTCATATCAGACAAAATAAACTTTAACATAAAGACTGTTATAAGAGACAAGGAAGGACACTACATAATGATCAAGGGATCAATCTAAGAAGAAGATATAACAACTATAAATATTTATGCAGCCAACATAGGAGCACCTCAATACATAAGGCAAATGTGAACAGCCATAAAAGGGGAAATCGACAGTAACACAATAATAGTGGGGGATTTTAACACCCCACTTACACCAATGGACAGATCATCCAGACAGAAAATAAATAAGGAAACACAAGCTTTAAATGACACAATAGACCACATAGACTTAATTGATATTTATAGGACATTCCACCTGAAAGCAGCAGAATACACTTTCTTCTCAAGTGCACATGGAACATTGTCCAGGATAGATCACATCTTGGGTCACAAATCAAGCCTTGGTAAATTTAAGAAAATTGAAATCCTATCAAGAATCTTTTCTGACCACAATACTATGAGATTAGAAATCAGTTACAGGAGAAAAAAAAAAAAAAAAACCTCTAAAACAGGGAAACACATGGAGGATAAACAATTCGCTACTAAATAACCAAGAGATCACTGAAGAAATCAAAGAAGAAATCAAAAAATACCTAGAAACAAAGGACAACGAAAACATGATGACCCAAAACCTATAGGACATAGCAAAAGCAGTCCTAAGAGGGAAGTTTATAGCAATTCAATCTCACCGTAGGAAACAAGAAAAATCTCAAATAAAAAACCTAACCTTACACTTAAAGCAACTAGAAAAAGAAGAACGAGAAAAACCCAAAGTTAGTAGAAGGAAAAAAATCATAAAGATCAGACCAGAAATAAATGAAATAGAAACGAAGAAAACAAGAGCAAAGATCAATGAAACTAAAAATTGGTTCTTTGAGAAGATAAACAAAATTGATGAAACTTTAGGCAGATTCATCAAGAAAAAAAGGGAGAGGACTCAAATCAATAAAATTAGAAATGAAAAGAGAGAAATTATAACTGACACCACAGAAATACAAAGGATCATAAGAGACTACTACAAGCAACTATATGCCAATAAAATGGACAACCTGGAAGAAATGGACAAATTCTTAGAAAGGTACAACCTTCCAAGATTGAACCAGGAAGAAATAGAAAATATAAACAGACCAGTCACAAGTAATGAAATTGAAACTATAATTTAAAATCTTCCTAAAATCTGAGTTCTTTAATAAAAAAATTAAAAAAAAAAAAACTTCCAACTAACAAAAGTCCAGTACCTAATGGCTTCACAGGCGAATTCTATCAAATATTTAGACAAGAGCTAACACCTATCCTTCTCAAACTCTTCCAAACAATTGCAGAGGGAGGAACGCTCCCAAACTCATTCTATGAAGCCACCATCACCCTGATACCAAAACCAAACAAAGATACTACAAAAAAAGAAAATTACAGACCAATATCACTGATGAACATAGACACAAAAATCCTCAACAAAATACTAGCAAATAGAATCCAACAACACATTAAAAGGATCATATACCATGACCAAGTGGGATTTATCCCAGGGATGCAAGGATTCTTCAATATATGCAAATCAATCAATGTGATTCACCATATAAACAAATTGAGGAACAAAAACCATATGATCATCTTAATAGATGCAGATAAAGCTTTTGACAAAATTCAACACCCATTTATGATAAAAACTCTCTAGAAAGTGGGAACAGAGGGAACCTACCTCAACATAATAAAGGCCATATATGACAAACCCACAGCAAACATTATTCTCAATGGGGAAAAACTGAAAGCATTTCCTCTAAGATCAAGAACAAGACAAGGGTGTCGATTCTCACCACTATCATTCAACATAATTTTGGAAGTCCTAGCCATGGCAATCAGAGAAGAAAAAGAAATAAAAGGAATACAAATTGGAAAACAAGAAGTAAAACTGTCACTGTTTGCAGATGACATGATACTATACATAGAAAGTCCTAAAGATGACACCAGAAAACTACTATAGCAAATCAATGAATTTGGTAAAGTTGCAGGATACAAAATTAATGCACAGAAATCTCTTGCATTCCTATACACTAACAAGGAAAAATCAGAAAGAGAAATTAAGGAAACAATCCAATTCACCATTGCAACAAAAAGAATACAATACCTAGGAATAAACCTACCTAAGAAGGCAAAAGACCTATACTCAGAAAACTGTAAAGTAATGATGAAAGAAATCAAAGAGGATAGAAACAGATGGAGAGATATACCATGTTCTTGTATTGGAAGAATCAATATTGTGAAAATGACTATACTACCCAAAGCAATCTACAGATTCAGTGCAATCCCTATCAAATTACCAATGCCATTTTTCACAGAATTAGAACAAAAAAATCTATAATTTGTATGGAAACACAAAAGACCCCAAATAACCAAAGAAATCTTGAGAAAGAAAAACAGAGCTGGAGGAATCAGGCTTCCCAACTTCAAACTATACTACAAAGCTACAGTAATCCAGACAGTATGGTACTGGCACAAAAACAGAAATATAGATCAATGGAACAGGATAGAAAGCCCAGAGATAAACCCATGCACCCATGGTCACCTAATCTATGACAAAGGAGCCAAAATATGCAATGGAGAAAAGACAGTCTCTTCAATAATTGTGCTGGGAAAACTGGACAGCTACATGTAAAAGAATGAAATTAGAACACTACCTAACACCATACACAAAAATAAACTCAAAATGGATTAAAGACATAAATGTAAGGCCAGACACTATAAAACTCTTAGAGGAAAACATAGGAAAACCACTCCTTGACATAAATCACAGCAAGATCTTTTTTGACCCACCTCCTAGAGTAATGAAAATGAAAACAAAAATAAACAAATGGGACCTAATGAAACCTAAAAGCTTTTCCATAGCAAAGGAAACCATAAACCACACAAAAAGACAACCCTCAGAATGGGAGAAAATATTTGCAAACGAATCAACAGACAAAGGATTAATCTCCAAATTATAGAAACAGCTCATGCCACTCAATATCAAAAAAACAAACAACCCAATCAAAAATGGGCAGAAGACCTAAACAGACATTTCTCCAAAGAAGACATACAGATGGCCAAGAGGCACATGAAAAGATGCTCAACATCACTAATTATTAGAGAAATGCAAATCAAAGCTACAATGAGGTATCACCTCATACCAGTCAGAATGGCCATCATCAAAAAATCTACAAACAATAAATACTGGAGAGGGTGTAGAGAAAAGGGAACCCTCTCGCACTGTTGGTGGGAATGTAAGTTGATATAGCCACTATGGAGAACAGTATGGAGGTTCCTTAAAAAACTAAGAATAGAACTACCATATGACCCAGCAACCCCACTACTGGGCATATACCCTGAGGAAACCATAATTCAAAAATACACATGTACCCCAATGTACATTGCAGCACCATTTACAATAGCCAGGACATGGAAGCAACCTAAATGTCCATTGACAGATGAATGGATAAAGAAGATGTGGTACATGTATACAGTGGAATGTTACTCAGCCATAAAAAGGAATGAAATTGGGTCATTTGTAGAGATGTGGATGGACCTAGAGTCTGTCATACAGAGTGAGTAAGTCAGAAAGAGAAAAACAAATACCATATATTAACACATATATGTGGAATCTAGAAAAATGGTACTGATGAACCTATCTGCAGGACAGGAATAGTGATCCAGACATAGAGAACAGATGGGTGGACACAGTGGGTGAAGGGGAGGGTGGTATGATTTGGAAGATTAGGATTGACATATATACACTACCCTGTGTAAAATAGATAGCTAGTGGGAACGTGCTGTATCGCACAGGGAGCTTAGCTTGGTGGCCGATGATGACCTAGATAGGTGGGATGGGGGGGGTGTGGGAGGGAGGTCCAAGAGGGAGGGGATGTATTTATACATAAAGATGATTCACTTCGCTGTACAGAAGACACACACAACACTGTAAAGCAAATATACTCCAATTAAAAAAAAGACAAAATTGTATTGGAATTCCTGACCACAGCAATCAGAGAAAAAAAGAAATAAAAGGATTCCAAATTCAAAAGGAAGAAGTAAAACTGTTACTGTTTGCAGATGACATGATGCTATCTATATTTCTGTTTTTGTGCCAGTACCATACTGTCTTGATTACTGTAGCTTTGTAGTATAGTCTGAAGTCAGGGAGCCTGATTCCTCCAGCTCCGTTTTTCTTTCTCAAAGTGTTTTGGCTATTCGGGGTCTTTTGTGTTTCCATACAAATTGTAAAATTTTTTGTTTTAATTCTGTGAAAAATGTCATTGGTAATTTGAAAGGGATTGTATTGAATCTGTAGATTGCTTTGGGTAGTATAGTCATTTTCACAATATTGATTCTTCCAATCCAAGAAAATCCTAAAGACACCACAAAAAAAATACTAGAGCTCATCAATGAATTCAGTAAAGTTACAGGATATAAAATTAATATACAGAAATCTGTTGCATTCCTATACCTTAACAATGAGCTATTAAAAAGAGAAATTAAGGGGAATTCCCTGGTGGTCCAGTGGTTAGGACTCCGTGCTTTCACTGCTGAGGGTCCTGGTTCTATTCCTGGTCAGGGAACTAAGATCCCACAAGCTGTGCGGCATGGCCAAACAAACAAAAAAAAGAGTCAGAGTTTCTGACTTTGAAGATGGAGAAAGGGTGCCATGAGCCAAGGAATGCTGGGAGCCTCCCAGAGTTAGAAAAGGCAAGGAAACAGATTATCCTCTACAGCCTCAGAAAGGAACACAGTCTTGCCAACCTTGATTTCAGCCCAGTGAGACCTGTATCTGACTTCTGACTGTACGATAATAAATCTACATGGTTTTTTTAAAAAAAGAGAGAAATTAAGGAAACAGTTCCATTTACCATCGCATCCTGAATAAAATAACTAGGAATAACCCTACCTAGGGAGGTAAAAGATCTTTACTTGGAAAACTACAATGAACTGGTGAAAGAAATTGAAGACGACACAAACGGATGAAAAGATATACCATGTTCATGGATTAGGAGAATCAATATTGTTAAAATGAGCATACTACCCAAGGCAATTTACAGATTCAATGCAATCCCTACCAAAATATCAATGACATTTTTTACAGAACTGGAACAAATAATTCTAAAATTTGTATGGAGACACAAAAGACCCCAAGTAGCCAAAACAATCTTGAGAAAGAAGAACAAAGCTGGATCACACGCCCTGATTTCAAACTATACTACAAAGCTACAATAATCAAAACAGTATGGTACTGTCTCAAAAACAAATAGATCCATGGAACAGAATAGAGAGCCTGGAAATAAACCCACGCATGTATGGTCAATCAATCTATGACAAAGGAGGCAAGAATATACAATGGAGAAAAGACAGTCTCTCCAGTAAGTGCTGCTGGCAAAACTGGATGGCTGCATGTAATAGAATAAAATTAGAACATTCTATAATACCATATGCAAAACTAAACTCAAAATGGATTAAAGACCTAAATGTAAGACTGGAAACCATAAAACTCCTAGAAAAAACATAGGCAAAACACTCTTTGACTTAAAGCAATGTTTTTTGGGATCCTTCTCCTAAAGCAAAGGAAATAAAAGCAAAAATAAACAAGTGGTACCTAATTAAACTTAAAAGCTTTTACACAGCAAAGGAAACCATCAACAAAATGAAAAGACAGCCTAGTGAATGGGAAAAAATATTTGCAAATGATATGACCTATAAGGCTAATATCAAAAATATATAAATAGCTAATACAATTCAACAGCAAAAAGCGAAAAACCTGATTAAAAATTGGGCAGAAGACCTGAATAGACATTTTTACAAAGAAGACATACAGATGGCCGACAGGTATATGAAAAGATGCTCAACATCTTTAATCATCAGAGAAAAGCAAGTTAAAACAACAATGAGATATCACCTCACACCTTTCAGAATGGCTATCATCAAAAAGACCACAAATAACAAATGTTGGTGAGGATGTGAAGAAAAACAAACCTTTGTACACTGTTGGTGGGAATGTAAATTGGTGTAGCCACTATGGAAAACAGTATGGAGTTTCCTCAAAAAAATAAAAATAGAACTACCATATGACTCAGCAATTCCACTCCTGAGTATATATTGTAAAGAAACAAAAACACTAATTTGAAAAGATATATGAACCCCAATGTTCATAGCAGCACTATTTGCAATTGCCAAGATACAGAAGCAACCTGTCTGTCAACAGATGAATGGATAACGAAGATGAGGTATATATTATATACAATGGAATACTACTCAGCCTTAAAAAGGAATGAAACTTTGCCATTTGCAACAACATGGATGGACTTAAGTCAGATAGAAATGACAAATACTGTATTATATGATACATGTGGAATCTAAAACATAAAACAAACTAGGGAATATAATAAAAAAAAAGAAACATACAGATATAGAGAACAAACTATTGGTTACGTGTGGGGAGAGAAAAGTGGGGGAGGGACAAGATAGGGGTAGGGGATTAAGAGGTACAAACTACTACGTATAAAATAAATAAGCTACAAAGGTATATTGTACAACAGAGGGAATATAGCCAATATTTTATGACTATAAATGGAGTATAACCTTTTAAAATTGTGAATCACTATATTGTAAACCTGAAACTTATATAATATTGTACCTCAAATATATCTCAATAAGAAAGGTTGAAGTTTAAGGTATGACTGTACTACTGCAGAGGAGAGGTATATGAATACAAGGAAGGTTTTCAATATAAGACTATAAGCACAGGTTTGAACAAGACAGAGACTTTCAAGGGATCTGTAATTCAATTTGTAGCTTGGTCATGTAAGGAGCTGAAATGTGGATTTGTTAAGAGGGTCTATTAAGGAGGTATTTTGATAGGAAGTCCCAGGAATATATGAATCCTGACGTATCCCCCAACTATCCTTCCTTTCTATGAGGTCTCTGAGGTAGATACAGCCACAAAGACAAAGAAAAAACAATAAAAAATACTTACTTGTCAGCTGATAACTTGGATCCGGAATAAAGACACAGACCTACTAGAGAATGGACTTGAGGATATGGGGAGGGGGAGGGGTGAGATGTGACAGGGTGAGAGAGTGTCATGGACATATATACACTACCAAATGTAAAATAGATAGCTAGTGGGAGGCAGCCGCATAGCACAGGGAGATCAGCTCTGTGCTTTGTGACCACCTAGAGGGGTGGGATAGGGAGGGTGGGAGGGAGGGAGATGCAAGAGGGAAGAGATATGGGAACATATGTATATGTATAACTGATTCACTTTGTTATAAAGCAGAAACTAACACACCATTGTAAAGCAATTATACTTCAATAAAGATGTTTAAAAAAAAAAAGAGTCTAGTAGGCTGGTTTGAGTCACATGGAAAAATTCTCTCTTTTTAATCTAAAGGCTTAAGTGACTTTCTTCAAAGCCCAAACCTGAACCTCTGATATTACATTCCAGTAACATTAAGGCCACATCTTCTAATGCCAGAGAAATGGATCAAGGAAGAAAAACATTGTTCAGTACCTAGAGCTAAGCTGACCTAGACTGCTTTCCCTAGGGCCAGGTATCATGTATGAAATGAGAGAAAGCGGACAGGAGAGAAAGAAAGAGCTAGGTCTTCTCCTAAGGGGTGCAGGCTCTGAGCCATCTTACCATTAAAAGTACTTATATACCTGTCTCCTAGTCTGTAACCATCTACAATCTAAAACAGCTCCCAGTAAAGACTTCTTTATAGCTAAATTCAATGAACACTGTCCAGTCCTCATCTCATTTGACTTCTCCATGCAGCATTTTACTTAGTAAAGCAAACTCTCTTCTTCCACCTTCCATAACATGACACTCTTCTAGCTTTCCTCCTACTTCTCTGGATCCCCCTCCTTTCAACCTTGTTTGGAAGTGTATCACCTTCTATACACTGTAAATGTTGAGACCTCAACAGAGCTTGGTCTTGAACTCTTTTATCTTCTCATGCCACATTTCCACCCCAGCTGATCTCATTTGGTCCTATGCCTTCAATTACCAAATACGTGCTGAGGACTCCCAATTTTATATCTTCAGATCAAACCTTTCCTCTGAGCTTCATATCTACATACACAATTTTTGTGAGACATCACTTAGATATTTCTTTATAGGCATTTCAAACTTTACATATACACAATTGAAATATTGGTATTCTCCCCCTTCCCAAAATGTTCCTCTTCCAGTCTTCCCCCATTTCAGTAAACAGCACTTATCAGTCTGCTTAGGTCATACACCTGAGAATCATCCTTGACTTCTTTCTCCTTTACTCCCTTCATACACTTTCACTAAGTATTATCCATTGCACCATGAAAATATCTCTGAAAACCATGTGGTTCTCTCTATCAGTTTAGGTCATCATGATTACTTGCTCTGGGGTTGTTAGTGGAGGGAAAGTGAGCAGTAGGTTTCCCTGCTTCCACTCTTGTCCCCTTGTAATCTATCCTTCATGTAACAGCTAAAATGATCTCTTAAAATAAAATGCAAAATTATATCATGCTTCTATCCCACCTAAAACATCCCAGTAGCTGCCCAATTATCCTAGAATAAAATCAAAGTTCTTACCATGGTCCATAGAGACCCTGCATAATCTGGTCCCTCCCAAATTTTCCAACGTAATCCCATAAAATTCTTGCAGCCTTGCTCATGCAGCTTTAGCTACACCAAATTAACTTCTGTTGTGAATAAAAACACCCACTTCTTTTCTGCCTCAAGCTTTTCACTCATACTGTTTCCCTCATCTGAAATACAACCTGTAATCTCTTTCCCTCAATTACCTGTACCTAGAACAGTGTCTGGAAGAAAGTGGCTGCTAAACAAGTATTTGTTGAGTGAATATATCTCAAGTCTTTCTCTATGTTAATAATTATATTTTAACCCATCTTTTTTCTATTCTTTTCAGCTTCCTAGTAATTAATTTTGCAGTAATATCGTTTTGACCTTTCCTAAGTTCTGCAGTCTGCCTTTTCATCTAATTCTGTTGTTTTATCATTTGTCTTTGAGTCCTTGTTTTATTGGATTCATTCAATGTATTCATTAGGGTGTATTCTAAAACTTCTGTCACAAAGAGACCTCAACATACATTAGCTTAAACAAAATAGAAGTTTATTCTATTTTGCGTTGCAGTCCAGAGGTAGGGTAGTGTGGGGTTGGTAGGACAAATTGTGTAGCTTCCATGTATGTGTCTCAACTGGCTTCTCCAGTTACTACTATCTATAGCCAGTGAGAAGGGAGAATGGATAAGGGGCACACATTTATTCCTTCCAAGAGGATGACCTTAAAGTGAACCATATCACTTCTGCTCATATCCCCTTGGCCAGAACTTAATAATGTGGCCACGTCTAGCTGTAACAAAGGCTAAGAAATGTAGTTTTCTAACTGCGCAACCATATGCCCAGGTGAAGCACAGGATTTTTATTAATTATTCAAGGGAGATGAGGAGATGACTTTCAGTATTCATCACTTATTTTCTTCCACATTTAGTTTTTATGACTACTTTCCCCCTCCAGTGTGTTTGAATATTTGCTGTGCTACTTCTTTTTACCTTGCTTGTTTAAACATAGACTATTCTACCTATTTTAGACCTTTTTGCACTAATATAATGTTGGCAACTTAAAGATCTCTCCACCTATATACAATATCATGTTTTAAATTAGTGGTTCTCAAGCTTTAACTTCCATATGAGTCACCTGGAGGGAGGGCTTTTAGTTAAAATACAAATTCCTGGGACTCATCCCAAGATTCCAATTCAATAATTCTGAGGAGGGGCCCATGAACTTTCATTTCTAAGTTTGGGCAGAGGGTACAAGTAGAAAGCTCAGCTAAGATTTATGCACAGCCTTAGTTGGAGCAATTGGGTTCTTTCTTCTGAAATTTGTTAAATGTTGGTGTGAGAGTTTACTCCACCTGGTCAGGAGCATAACTTTTCCTTAATTAAATATCTTTAGTTATTCTTACAATTTGACATGGAGTTCTGCAAAATAGCAAGCCCTGTGTTTGTTTTTGCTGCATTTGTGTAGTGGTAGACAAGGGTTTCTACTATCAAGAGCTTTCCCTTGATTTTCCCCAGTCTTCCTACTCACATCCTCAGTCTCCTAAGATTTTATTGACTCACATTTTTATCTCAGCACTCCCTACAGTCACCCCACAGTTTTCTTATATCATTTATAGCTGTATAAAATTACGTTTTGATTCTCTCTTCACAATAGAAAGTAAGCTTCATGAGGGTAAGGACGGTATCTGCCTTAGTCACTTAGAACAGCACTTGGCACAGAGTAGGTACTCAATATTTTTGAGTGATCAGATGGATAAGTGAACAAAGAAGCATAACTAGCTAAGCTTCTTCTAAAGAAGAGCATACCTCAAGCCACATTTTAGTTTTTCATGATCTTGGGAGTAAGAGCCTACAAAAGAAGTAGCAGGAAAGAAGGCCAGAGTTTCTGAGCACACCCAGGTGAAAGTACTGTTACCATTTCAAACAAACATGAAGAAGATGTAGGGAAACAGAAGAAAAATAAGTTACCTCTCCACACTTTTAGGAGTAAGAAAACATTCCTGAGTTCTTATCCTCTAGAAAGATGAATATCTGAACAAGGCTCACGTTCCCTCCACTAAGAACTCCAAACTATCTACCTCACCTGGGTCAAATGGCACCTGTAGCCTGGAGACAAATGAACTTTTTGATACTGTGATAATTATAATAAAAACAATTGGTGCTGGGCTTTTTACACGATGAGCTAAGCAAGCGCCTAGAGACTGATATCTAAGAGCTCTAATGGTATGGATCTTCACTGATATATAGATGCAGGAGGCCAAATATTTAAATAATTTCAGCTCCAAACAGAGAAAATAAAACATGTGGAAAATGACAAAATTAATCAAACAATAGAAGAACAATCCTTGAGTTGAAAAAAAAAGGTCTGCATATGAAATACAGCAGTTAAATGTAAGTGAGTGATAATAGACCATCCGGTAATGGGTAACATAACTTAAATAAGGATTCTTAAAAACAGAAGGTCCATATTTCTAGGGAAACTCTAATGTCTAGAACGAAAAGTACCCCGTCATCTATGAAAAATCAGACTTATGGATAGCAAAGGAATGAGTACAGAGAAATAAACACGTTCTAAAGGTCTTATCTGGGAAGGCATGAATTTAGAAGAGGGAGAAAAGTGAAACTGTTCCAAATAAACAAGAAAATATTCTAAATAAAAATATTGGAGGAGCAGTGAATCCTAAGAGGGGAAAAAAGTCATGTTTTCAATTAACAATGGAGGCACATGTGTCTGAAAGTTGAGTTAACCATTAATGAAATGGTAAAGCATATTAGAGCTCACAAATTAACAAAAGGAAAACTGAATAGCTTGATAAAATCAGCACACTTGGGAAAAGGAAAATAGAGAACAATAATGTAAAATAAACAATATGTTTATTAAATTATGTGTATTAAATAACATGTAAGAAATTAAATAAAGTGTATGAAACATACAAAATGTGGATGATCTCAATTATCTCTTTAAAAGACAGATCGTATAAAATTGGTAAAAAGTAATTTAAGCATATGCTGTTTCCAAGAAAGAAGTAAAATAAAAATGAGTAGACAATAAGAGGCTGTGTGTGTTCATTCATTGAACAAATAATTTATGGAATGCTTACTATGGGCCAGGCACTATTCCAGTTACTGGGGACACAGCACAAATTAAAACAAAATTTCTGCTTACATTCTCATAGTTGATGTAGGCAACAAACAAATAAATACATAGTATATTAGGTGGTGGTAAGTGCTAAGAAGAAAATTAGACCAGGGTAAAGGGACAGAATGACAGAGTGAGAGTTTGAGGGAAAGCCTCATTGATAAGGTGACATTTCCACAGAAACCTTGTAACAGGGAAGAGCCAAATCTGACTACATGTTGGATCTATTTCTTTTGCTTTAACCTTTGCTTTCCGCTGATTTGTTCACTAAAAGTATACTGTCTATACCTGATGGCCTGCCTCAGGGAACCCTGCCCCTCTGCCCGAATGTTAAACCAAAGTACCTTTGTTCAGGGAAGCATCCTGACCTCGCCCACCTGTGAATGGCTGCAAGAAAGAAGAAATTAACACATCCCCTCCCTGAGGCTGGCCATTCCAGGTGATATTTGCAAAACATACGGCCTTTTTACTTTATTTCCTCATCTCCTCCCCCTCTCTGTGCTGTAAAGGAAACTGGCATCCAAACCCCAATAAGATGGTTATTTTGAGGCTCTAGTCTGTCAACTTCTCGGTCTGCCGGCTTTCTGAATAAAGTCGTATTCCTTGCCTCAACACCTCGTCTCTGATTTATTGGCCTGTCGTGCGGTGAGCAGAGCGAGCTTGGACTTGGTAACAACCTGAATGAAGAACATAAGCAAAATATGCAGGTACCAGGGGGAAGAGTGTTCAAAGTAGTGGGTACATCAAACACAAAGTACCCAGGCCATGGCAGATTTTGAGAACAGATATGACATTATTTGACTTATAGTTTAACAGAATCACTCTGGCCTTTCTGAGGAGATAGAATGTAGGGGATACAGTTATAGAAGCAGGAAGATCTGTTAGGAGGCTATTAAGGTAATATAGGTAAGAGATAATGTGAGCTTGGATAGGGTAGTAGCAGTAGAGGTAGTAAAAGAGGGTTGGATTTTATATATAATTTGAGTGGTATAGCCAAAAGAATTTTTTGATAGATTAGCTGTGAGGTGTTAGAGAAATAGTCACGGATGGACTGAACAACTAGAAAAATAGAGTTGTCACTTACCTAAATGGAGAACATTGGGTAGAAGTGTTGGAAGGAAGAAATGAAGACTTTGGTTTTAAATATGTGAAGCTTCAGATACCCATTAAACATCCAAGTGAATATGGCAGTTGACTGTATACATCTGGAGCTGAGGAGAGAGTTCCAGGCTGGAGAAATAAATTTTGGAGATGTCAAGATGCAAATATTTAAAATAATGGGATTAGAAAAGATCACCTAAGGTGCAAGCATGGAAAAAAGAAAATGTCTGAGGTCTAAACTCTAACCTTAATTTTGAAATTGTCTTTCCACCATAAACAATTTAAAAGGTGGACAAAATATATGCAATGACAGTTTTCAGACATTAGAAAGGAGGAGCAAAGATTGTGACCCCTGAGGGAAGGAAAACAAATGAGGTAGGCCCTATGATTGTTTTGTGTTTGGAGACACCTTCTGGACCATGGTGCTGACAGAAGAATCCCAAGCAGAGCACATCTGTCCTTCTGAGTTAAGACAGAGAATTGAGTTTGAGGATACTTGGGATGCTGGAATTTTGGGGTTGGAGAACTGAAGAGGGGAGAACTAGTCAGAAAAAGATCCCCAGAAATCTGCATAGGGGTTTTCTTAAGTCTTTGGCTGAATATTAATCCATGCACATATAGGATGAAAGCCCATTAAGCAAATTCAATAACAACTACCCAGAACTCACACAAAGCTGAGAGCTATTTGAGTTCTGTCAAGCCAGAGTAACAATACCTCAGATAAATGTTGGGACATTCTGTAGAGACCCCAAGTGTCACACCTTACTAAATTAGTCATAAAGAAAATCAGGAAACCTTCCCTAGCAGAACTTAATAAATCTCAAAGAAATCACCTTGATACAAAAATAACAACTGTTCACCAAACTTTAGCGCTCTAAAAAAAGACAACAAAGTCCATTGTCCAAAAATATTAATGCACATAGTCTAACATACAATGAAAAATTACCAGGCATGCAAATGTTACTCATACAAGGAGGAAAATGGTGGAATAGAAATAGATGCAGAAATGATAGAGATGATAGAGATGATGTAATCAGTAGACAAATACCTTAAACAAGTATTATAAATATTAAAATATGCTCAATAATTTAAAGAAAAACATGGACACAATGAAAACCACAATGAGATACCATTAATATACCTGTTTGAGTGGCTAAAAACATTTTTAAGTAACAACACCAAGTTAATAAGTAACAATACCAAGTTAATAAGGATTTAGAGCAGTTGGAACTCTGGTGGTTATATGATTTTATGCATTTGTCACAACTCAAAGAATTATACATCAAAAAGTATAAATTTTACTTGTGTAGATTAAAAATAAATTTTAAAAGATAATTGAAACAATAACAATGTATTTTGAAATTATAACCTATAACAACAATAACACAAAGAATGGAAGGACGAAAATGGAAGTATACTGTGGTAAGACTCTTATGCTGAACCTGAAAGTTTAATGTATTTGAAGGCAGACACTGATTAGTCAAAGATGTATATTGTCAACCCTAGGGCAAATGGTAAAATATAATAATAATAAATTAAGAGGTAAAGTTAATAAGCCAATAAAGGAGATGTATTGCAAATTTTAAAAAAATCCTCAACACCAAAGGCAAAAAAGAGAGAGAGACAAAAAGGAACAAATAATTGATGCAACAAATTGAAAACAAACAGCAAGAAAGTAGAATTACATCAACAGCATTAATTATTACATTAAATGTAAATGGCCTAAAAATTACAACAAAAAGAAATTGTCAGGTAGAATAAAAATATGCATATATAAGAAACTATATGTGCCTAAAAGAAAACAACCTTAAATATAAAGACATTGGTTAAAAGTAAAATACTATACAAAAGAAAGATCAAGTAGCTATACTAATATCAGATGACGTAGACTTCATAACAAGGTACATTTTCAGGTTGAACATGATACTACATAATGATAAAGGGGTCAATTCTCCAAGAAGACATAACAATCCTAAATGTATATGCACCTAAAAACAGAGACTGAATATACATAAAGCAAAATCTGACATAAATGAAAGGAGAAATAGATAAATTATAATTAGTGTTGGAAATGTCAGCATACTTCTTTCAGTAATTGATAGAACATACAGACAGAAAATTAGGAAGTATATGGAACACCTGAACAACACTAATTACCAGTTTGATCCAATTTATATTTATACTTATAGAACATTCCATCCCAAAACAGCAAAATACACATTATTTCAACTACATGAAAGTATTCATAAAGAAGAACGATATGGTGGGCCATAAAATAAGTAAGTCTCAATAAATTGAAAGAAATTGAAAGAATAGAGATCATTCTTTGACCAAAACAACATTAAATTACAAAACAATAATTTAAAGATATCTAGAAAAACCTCAGTTACTTGGATATGAATCAACACACTTCTAAATGACCCATGAGTCAAAGAAGATATTATAAAATATTTAGAACTGATTGATAAATGCAGCACATCAAAATTCGTAGGTCTACAGCTACAGCAGTACTTATTTGGAAATTTAAAACTTCAATGATTATATTAAAAAAGAAGAAAGGTCAAAAATCAATGATTTGGGGCAGGACTTCTGGAAATTCTGAGTGAGGACCTCAACAATTCCCCTAAAAAAAAAATAAAATTGGACAAAATTTTCAGAAACTACCATTACAGAACTCTGTAAATTAGCCAAAGGCATAAAACAAATTGAGAAGAGTCTATTCAAGAAAAATTGCTAAACCTCAGTAAGAACAATGGGAGTCTGAGACATTTTAGGCTGGGGATACTCCCATACCCACCTCCAGCTCCATGCCATGGTAATTCTCCAGAGATGAGGCAGGTCATAAGGAACAGCAGATTCACTGCTGGAGGAAGTAGTCCTGATTTAGAACTGAACATGGAAAACTATCAGGGAAGTCCAATATAACAGCTAGCTTGAGATCTTGATACTGGCTGTGGCAAGCAAAGCAGCCAGAAATTTAATATGGTTTTCTGGGAATATGACATCAAAAGCACAGGCAATAAAAGCAAAAACAGACAAGTGGGATTGCATCAAACCAAAAATCTTCTGCACAGCAAAGGAAACAATCAACAGAGTGAAGAGATGGGAAAAGAGGAATGGGAGAAAATATTTGCAAAACATACATCTGATAAGCGGTTAAAATCCAAAAAATATAAGGAGCTCACTACTCAATAGCAAAAACACACCAATAACCCAATTAAAAAATGGGCCAAGAACCTGAATAGACACTTCTCAAAAGAAGACATACAAATGGCTAACAGGTATATGAAAAGGTACTTAACATCACTAACAATAAGGGAAACACAAATCAAAACCACAATGAAATATCACCTCACACCTGTTAGAATGCCTATTATCAAAATCACAAAAGATAACAAGTGTTGCAAGGATGTGCAGAATGGGAACGCTTGTATATTGTTGGTGGCTATGTAAGTTGGCACAGCCATTATGGAAAACAGTATGGAGGTTCCTCAAAAAATTAAATATAGAACTACCATATGAATTTGGTAAAGTAGCAGGATACAAAATTAATGCACAGAAATCTCTTGCATTCCTATACACTAATGATGAAAAATCTGAAAGTGAAATTAAGAAAACACTCCCGTTTACCATTGCAACAAAAAGAATAAAATATCTAGGAATAAATCTACCTAAGGAGACAAAAGACCTGTATGCAGAAAATTATAAGACACTGATGAAAGAAATTAAAGATGATACAAATAGATGGAGAGATATACCATGTTCTTGGATTGGAAGAATCAACATTGTGGAAATGACTCTACTACCCAAAGCAATCTACAGATTCAATGCAATCCCTATCAAACTACCACTGGCATTTTTCACAGAACTAGAACAAAAAATTTCACAATTTGTATGGAAACACAAAAGACCCCGAATAGCCAAAGCAATCTTGAGAAAGAAAAACGGAGCTGGGGGAATCAGGCACCCTGACTTCAGACTATACTACAAAGCCACAGTTATCCAGACAGTTTGGTACTGGCACAAAAACAGAAATATAGATCAATGGAACAGGATAGAAAGCCCAGAGATAAACCCACGCACATATGGTCACCTTATCTTTGATAAAGGAGGCAAGCATATACAGTGGAGAAAAGACAGCCTCTTCAATAAGTGGTGCTGGGAAAACTGGACAGGTACAGGTAAAAGTATGAAATTAGAACACTCCCTGACACCATGCACAAAAATAAACTCAAAATGGATTAAACACCTAAGTGTAAGGCCAGACACTATCAAACTCTTAGAGGAAAACATAGGCAGAACACTCTATGACATAAATCACAGCAAGATCTTTTTTGACCCAGCTCCTAGAGAAATGGAAATAAAAACACAAATAAACAAATGGGACCTAATGAAACTTAAAAGCTTTTGCACAGCAAAGGAAACCATATACAAGACCAAAAGACAACCCTCAGAATGGGAGAAAATATTTGCAAATGAAGCAACTGACAAAGGATTAATCTCCAAGATTTACAAGCAGCTCATGCAGCTCAATAACAAAAAAACAAACAACCCAATCCAAAAATGGGCAGAAGACCTAAATAGACATTTCTCCAAAGAAGAGATACAGATTGCCAACAAACACATGAAAGAATGCTCAACATCGTTAATCATTAGAGAAATGCAAATCAAAACTACAATGAGATACCATCTCACACCGGTCAGAATGGCCATCATCAAAAAATCTAGAAACGATAAATGCTGGAGAGGGTGTGGAGAAAAGGGAACCCTCTTGCACTGTTGGTGGGAATGTAAATTGATACAGCCACTATGGAGAACAGTATGGAGGTTCCTTAAAAAACTACAAATAGAACTACCATATGACCCAGCAATCCCACTACTGGGCATATACCCTGAGAAAACCATAATCCAAAAAGAGTCATGTACCAAAATGTTCATTGCAGCTCTATTTACAATAGCCAGGACATGGAAGCAACCTAGGTGTCCATCATCAGATGAATGGATAAAGAAGATGTGGCACATATATACAATGGAATATTACTCAACCATAAAAAGAAATGAAATGGAGGTATTTGTAGTGAGGTGGATGGAGTTAGAGTCTGTCATACAGAGTGAAGTAAGTCAGAAAGAGAAAAACAAATATAGTATGCTAACACATATATATGGAATCTAAGGGGAAGAAAAGGTCATGAAGAACCTAGTGGCAAGACGGGAATAAAGACACAGACCTACTAGAGAATGGACTTGAGGATATGGGGAGGGGGAGGGGTAAGATGTGACAGGGTGAGAGAGTGGCATAGACATATATACACTACCAAATGTAAAATAGATAGCTAGTGGGAAGCAGCCGCATAGCACAGGGAGATCAGCTCGGTGCTTTGTGACCACCTAGAGGGGAGGGATAGGGAGGGTAGGAGGGAGGGAGATGCAAGAGGGAAGAGATATGGGAACACATGTATATGTATAACTGATTCACTTTGTTATAAAGCAGAAACTAACACACCATTGTAAAGCAATTATACTCCAATAAAGATGTTAAAAAAAAAAAAAAGAACTACCATATGATCCAGCAATACCACTCCTGGGTTTTTATCTAAAGGAAATGAAATCACTAACTAAAAAGATACATATGAGTATATAAGTGGTGTTTAAATCCAGGAGAGTAGATGAGATCACCAAGAGAGTGAGTCTAGATAGAGAAGAGAAGAGGACTAAGAACTGAAACCTTAGGCACTCTAATATTTAGAGTTCAGGGAGATGAGGAAGAACCATTAAAGAACTTGGAGAAGGAGAGATCAATGCGGTAAGAAGAGAATTAGGAGAGTGTGGTGTGCTGGATGCCAGTAAAGAATGTGTTTCAAGAAAGAGAGTGTGTCAAACATCTTTTGTGCCTCATTTCACATTCTCCTGGACCACCTTTTGTTTAGGACAGTATTGCAGCTGCTGTATGCAGGGGTAGCTTGACGCTACCTCATTCAGCTGTATCTCACACTATTGCTTTCTGCCTTGGGGCTTCTCTGCTACCACCAGATGGGACGGACATCTGCAGGAGCCTGCTCAGTGATTCTAGGTCATGAACAAACCTGCAAGTGCCAGTGAGTTAACACCCTCTAGGATTACCCTTGGTCAATGGGAGATGAAATCTGATGGATAAACACTTTTCTGTGTCTGGTGGAAAATTCTGAGGCACATTCCACACAGCACCAAAGAGAGTCCTCAGTGGGAATAATCCACAGTTGCCTTCAGTAGTAAACACATTAATAACATACCCTTGAATTGATGGTCCATCCCTACTTGGTTCATTCTTAGTCCCCTTCTCTTGTTTCCTGAATCACCTCCCCAAATAAACTACATGTAAGTCCTTGCCTCAGGCTCTGCTAGGATTTGCGGGGGGAGGAGCTAAGTCAGATTGCATGATCAGGTGGGACAAATGCTGCTGATTGGGTGAATAAGATGAAGACTGAGAATTGACCATTGGATTTAGCAAGGTAGAATCATTGGTGACATTGACAAGAGTTATTTCAGTGGAAGGTAGGTTCAAAAGGCTGGCTGGAGTGGGTTCAAGAGGGAATACCCTATTTTCTCAATGATATGTGGCAAGGTCACAAGCTGGGAGTGGAAGTATGGAGGAGGTGGAGGTATTGGAGGTATGACGAAAGAGAAGTGTGAGATAGCCTTTTTTAAGAGTTGGAAAATAAACTGAAGGGAGAAATAAAGTAGAAATTGCCTGGTGGCACTGAGGGCCCACTTGAAATTTGTGATTGTGTGTTTTTCTCCAACTACATTCATCTGTTTAGATTAAAATGTGGAATAGGTGGTTATATTTAACTAAGATTCAGATTTTGTTAGGCTAGGGGTGTGCTAGGGGGAGAGAGGGTCAACGGTGTTGTTGTGAAAGACCAGGGAATGTAAGCTGGGCAAAAAGACTTGAGGTGGGTGGTGACAAATTTAAAAATTGTGGGAGGGCTCAATTTTGGATGATGCTTGAGGATAATATGAGAGAAGGGCCAACACTAAAATTATCCTGATCTCTTTTCATGCAATGATTTTATCAAAGTTAGCAAATTAAATATACAATTATGTATTATATACAAGTCATGTCAAGATAAGTTCTCAGAATGTAAGAGGACACTATTAAATATTCTGAGACACAGGTATTAACTGAGACTGTCCTAGGCAAATTGGGACATAGTATGACTCTACTCATATAGCCATTTTTATACTGTAAGAAGTCGATTGTAGTAGTTAAGAGCACAGTTTTTAGAGTCATGGTTCCTGAGTTTCAAACCAGGCACAGGAAGCCTAAGTAACTTACCAAAGATGCCTAGCACATGGTGGAGCCATCTATAAATCTTTTGGATGAAACTCATCAAGACTGGCTCCTCCATCTCATAGTGTCTTGTGTGTTATTACATTTATCTTCTGATTCTAAATTCAGTGTTGCTTCTGAACTTCAGGTTGTGCTCTAACCTCTTATGCAGTAATTACCCTTTTTCACCTTCTCAGGTCCAGTCTCCATTATGTTTATTTGAAGTTCTGTTGAAATAGATTTCAATGTCCCTACAATTAATGCCTATGGCTGACACCACAACCAAATTTGATCTTTCCTTTAGAACTACAGTCTACTTTCTCATTTGGTCCACATGCTATTTTATGCAGCTCATCTTAGGCTCTTGTGTTAATTGTTATCAGGCAAAGTACAAGCACTTTATTGGCAGTGTAGTTATTAGCAAGGAGTTTTTTGGATTATATTTTCCAGGAAATCAGAGACTCCTGAAACATGGCCTCTAACGACTCAATTTTTCCTGATTGAGTATAGCTCATCACCTCTTAATTACCTGAAAGGTAACCCCTGCCTAAGGCAGGTCTGGATTATAAGTGCCCATCACTATACTTTTAGGCCTCTTGCTTCCCACTAATTCCATGTCTCTCTACCTCCCGCTTAAAAAGGAGGCATTTCAAGATGAAATGAGGATATATTTACTAAATAGGTTTTTAAATTTAGCTTGTAATGTGACACATAGAAACAGTTTGATCATGGCTTGTTTTTAATTTGTTAGCATGGCTCAACTAAGGATAAAGGAGTGCTTTGTTAAATAAATATATTTTCGTATTTTAAAATAACTTTCAAATAAATACTTAAAAGTCATTGGCAAAAATTAATGATGAATTAAGAATGTGTATTATACTTTCAAAATAAGGAAAACACAAGAAATCCATTTTATAAATGGTACAGAATTCCATTTTTACCAAATAAACAAGTAGCCAGATATATGACTCCTAGGAGAACAGAAGTGGCCCCCTCTGGAAATTCCTAATATCTGGAATGGAAAGGACAGGAATGGGTCTGGATACTCTGTTCCGGGGCCCTGGAGTTCAGGAAACATGTTCCTTGCAGTTATAGATCATTCTGGGGATACTAGATCCCCAAATAATCTACTTCCTCAAATAAGCCAAATCAGAAAGCCACTTCCCTCCTTTCTGGCTTCTATAGCAGTAGCTCCTCCTAATGGGCAGCCCTCCCTGCTGGCTTTTTATGCATACTGCCTTTCAGAAGAGATGTCCTTTTTTTGACCCCCTTCCCTCCAACCCCTGACAGACCCCAGGAATGGGATCTACAAGTCCCATAGAAACCCTAGGCCAGTTCAGTTCTAAGGCCACATTGTAATTGACCAAGTATAAGAAGTCCAAATATCCCTTTGCTTTTATATTTCTTTTAATCCCTATCCCAGGGAGGGAAAGAGAAATAAAAGAATGACCTCTGTCCTCAACTCCTAATTTCTTTGATTGTCACTGAGGCCAAGTTTAGTTCAAAGGTACAGAAAACCTACACAAGTGTTCAGTCTTCATACATGTTATCAGGTAGTCACAACACCCAAATGATTGATGGATTAAAATCTTTTAAAAACTTTCATTATGTTGTTTTAGACATTCAGCCTCACGTATGTGTTGTACATTAATTCCCTCAAGTATAACATTCCTTTGCATTTGTGCAGAACCTCGTACATTAAAATATGCTTCTACTTTAATGACTCTCACAAAATCTCTAGGCTTTATTATCTTCATTTTACAGATGGGGAAAGCAAAGATCCAGAGAGGGCACAGGGTAGAGAAAAGCAGCATAATATGAAGACAAAAACTTTGGCCTAGGAGTCAGCAGACCTGGATTCTCACATTCCTAACTTTGTCCCTAACTCACTGTGTGTTTATGAGTGAATCGTTTCCCCTCTCTGAACCTCAGTATCTGAATTTATAGAACGAGGTGACTGAGTTTTCTCAACCCTGTTTGTGTATTATAAAAACCTGGAAGCTTTTTTAAAAAATCCATTCTTCGGCCTCACCTCCAAAGATCCTGATTTAATTGGTTTCAGGTTTCTGTAATTTCCACACCACCAAGAAGCCAATCCAGGTAAAGCCACAAATCCAGTCTGGTATTTCTCTCTAAAGGAGAGAAACTTTGTCATTTAGTATAAGATCCAAGTACTATGGGGACATGTCCTGGAAGGGAGTTTGAAAGGCTGAAAGTTTTAGAGTGCATACTCTAACTCTGAACCTCTAGGGGAGAGCTCAAGGCTCTATCCATCTCCCTCTCCCTCTCCCTCTCTCTCTCTCTCTCTCTCTCTCACACACATACACACACACACACAAAATCATTCCAGTGGAAGTGTTGTAGGAGTTTGAAAAAAAAAAGAATGCTGATATAAGTCAAGGACAAAAAGGAGTTTAAATATACAACAGAGCCAAGAGGTTAATAAAATGGAGTTTTGGATGAGAGAAACAAACTGATTACAGAGCTTTTTTTTTTCACATAGCTTTTTCTTAACCTTTGTTTTTCTTTCTGGACCTACATACAGTATTACTTCACACTACTTTTTTCTCTTTTTCCTTCAGTATAGCTTATGTATTACGATGGGCCTGGAGCCTTCTCCTTATTGGGAGGCCTTAACACCCATTGGAAGGGGATCCTTTAAAACTTTTACAGAGTAAAATTCAGCCAACTAATTTCTGATATTATAAAAATTAGTGTTCCTTTCCCTTTTAGTGTTTCTTTTTGTCACCAGAGTGGTAAGACTTTGAAGGCTAAGATTAAAGTGTGGACCTAGGAGAAAGGGGCCAAGGGAGTCATTCAGTCTCCCTTAGTTCAGGCCTTAGGACATAGGTTCAAAATGAGCCCTTAGGATGCATTTACAGGTCACCTCATCTTATCACAATAGAATATACAGGTGACTTGAGGTTAAAGCCCTATATTAATAAAACTAGGGTGTTCGCCTGAAGGATTATCTCTGTTTTCTTTCCTTAGTGACTTGCAACAGCAGTGTTGGTCAGTTCTTCAAGGACTTGGGGGTTTCCTAATCCTTGTCATCTGTGTCTTTTATTATCAGAGACATGACCACTATCTAGTACAGTCAAAAGGATTGCTTTAATAGTTGGAGAATGACAACTTGTGTGTCAGGATTACCCCCTTCTTTTCCAGGGAACTGGCCAGCAAATATATGTGGGAGCAACATACATCACTTTGATTGTAATGACAGAAAGATCCCTAAACAATGAGCAGTGTCGCTCGCAAGATGTCTTTCCTTGAAAGCTGTGTGTCTTGTTCATGCTGGCCTTTGAAGGCAGCAACACTGCTTTAAAGGGTCAAGATAAGGATATGGGCCTAGATTGTTACTCCTCTAGTTGAACTAGGAACTTCATTTCCATGCAGAAAGAAGTCCTTAAAAACAAGTCGGGGAATATATAGGTTTAGGAAGGCAAATTTAGTATGTTTCTGAGCACCACAATAAAGCCTCATATACTTTAAAAATTGTAGGTTATCTCTAACTCACTTTGAATGAAAGTGATTAAAGATGTAAGGGAAAAGCACCAGCCTAGTGTACCAGTTTAAGTTCATATGTCTCCCTTTATACGCACACTTGCCTTGCTGTCTGTAATGCTACCCCATTGCTGCTGAGGCTTAAGATGCCAAGGTACATGCTTGGGCACCCACACATGCATTACCCAAAAGTGCAGGGGAGTTAATATTCCACAGGGAAGGTATTTGACTAATGAGATGGGAGATAGGAGTTGAATTCTTCCCCCTTCCTCACGCAGATGGGCTGAGATACAGTATGGCCTATCATAAGAGATTGAGAAGTTAGCTTGTCATGAAACAGATTACTCTCCCTCCTTCCCTACCTCTTTTTCCTTGCTCCTACTTCCTTGGGATTTCACATAAGCTTTTGCTTCAAGCTCTATTTTCTAAGAAACTCAGACCAGGGAATCCGGCAACTAGGAAGTCTGGAATTGTCATAATTCCACCCTAACTTATAACTGTCTGACTTTGGGCAGGTTATTTTCTCTCTTTGTGCATCTTTTCCTCCAACTATAAAATGTTGATGTTGGAATAGATGTTCTGTAAGGGTCTTTCTGGCTCTGAAATAATGCCTGTGTGAAGTAGGTGATGGGAAGAGGTAAGGTGGTATACTGACCAATGGACATCAGTGGATTACTTACATTTGAATCAGCAAAATGCACTCAATATAACCAATGAGCTTGAATGTTAACAGCTCCAACCAATCTCAAGTTCCAAACATAGATTTAGTTCTACTTTCTGCAGAAAGAAATTGAATTAGATTTCCTGGGCCCTTAAAGAGAAGGCCAAATAAACTCTTACCCTCTCTGGCAAAGTAAAAAAATTTCTCTACTGGGTCCATACCATAAGCTGATTAATAAATGGTAACCGGCTGCAAACATGTTTTCAAAGGGAAGAGTGGAGAAGTGTGTAATGCCACCATCTTGGGAAGCAAGACAGCTAATAATATGATGTCTGTAACTATTGCTTCACTCCTAACATAGTAGCATGTTTGTTTCAACTCTTAGGCTGCAGGTGGACTGGAGTTAGGGACAGAACCATTCACCATTTGAGGCTTGTTATACCACAGGGTTTATATTATGCTCCGGACTTCTATACCTGACTCTGGACCATGGACTCTGGAGTCAGACAGCCTAGGTTCAAATCTTAGTTCCAGCATTTACAAGCTTTGTTACCTTTGACAAGTCACTTAGCCCCTCTGTACTTCAGTTTTCTCATTTGTAACATGGCATTATGTAAGTGCTCACTACATTTATTATAGCTACGGTGATGAGGAAAGATGGGCTGGAACAACAACAGCAACAAACTCTTGGCTAAAGCCATATGAAATGTATCAAGGGACCAATATGTGGAAAGCAGTAGATTTAGGGGGTAACAGATGATTTAACTGCAAAAAAATGCTAAGCAGGAAACACCCTCTAAATATTCCTGTTTATACAGTACATGACACAAAGTAGAAAAATAATGAAAACAGAGCCTCTCTGCAGGATTTAGAGTTCTTTCATATATATTTTAAATATACATGTGCAATACATTAAAATATATAGAGATGTGTGAATATATATTTACATATATATATGTAAATATATATCTCTCTCTCTCTCACAGAGGGGATACATATGCACACTCACATGTCCGTGCGCATACCCCAACAGGACCCATCTATACGTAAACCAGATGCAGTCCATTTCAGGCCAACTTGGACACAAATGAGAGCCCTGACTCAGCAGATTGCAGACTGCAACTGCATTGGAGGAACCCTTCAGTTTCTTCTACCAAGTGTAAGGCCATTTAGAAATACACTGAGAAGAGCTCCTTTGGGTGTGTGGCAGAGCCCAGGGCCCCTCTGGCAGTGCACAGTTTGCCTGAGTAAGGACTGCAGGATTGAGATGTGAAGGAGCTATCAAGGAGGAGGGACTTGGGTTGTTTTGGGTCCTGAAACTAATAAGCAAACATCCATAGAATGACTTTAGCTCCAGGAACAATGCACTAGTGTCAGAATCCTTACTTATCTCAGCTTTAAGCAAATTTCAGGAGGAAGCAAAGAGAAGTGTGTGTTGCTACTCATCACCATCCAGCTTGACCCAGAGAACCGGGCACAGCTTTTAGGGGTGGATAAGTTCAAAGGTCAATCAGGCAGACTTGTAAGGTAAAAAGAAGTTACTCAAATGGAAGGACTTGAAAGCAACATAAGAGGTTACAGGTATTGGTTTGGGTTTATAAATGTTCCAAGAAGCCAAACCTTGTATATGGCACCATTTGCAGCAATATCATTAACATTATTAATAATCATCATAACATATATATACAAAAATAGAGCAAAGCAATTCTAGAAGAGGAGGTGAAAGTGAAGGTGAGGGTCTCTGTGCAGCCCAAATGTCAGTACACTTCAGGAAGATTCAGAACCAACAAAGACTGAGTGGCACGTATTCCTATAGTATATAGCCAACAAGGGGACATGGGTGTTCCCGTCTTCTTCCCCCTGTGTATGACTATACATTTCTCCCCACCTTTCCACCCTGTAATACATATCCATGCACACTTTAAAAGAGATGATGATATATAAAGCTAGAGTCTGGAAGTCTTAAACTAAGTTGGAGCACCTTGATTTCAAGCAAGTGCCCTCAATCTTTGAATTCTTTAGTGAATTTTAGATTCACTTACAGAGGGAAACTGTATCTAATTCTTGCGTCTTTCAGCAGCAGTCCTTAGGAGCCTGCTATCACCACTGCAGCCTCTTCCCATCGAAGGGGATTCACAGCACAAGCTCCTGGTATTTCTTAAAAGAGAAGCCAGCTCTCTGCATTGTACATCTTTCATCTCAGTTTCCACTGTTGCTGGAATTTAGGTTCTCAGGCAACTGCCACTGCAGACAGTGTGCAGCAAAGGGTAGGCGCAGTGGCGAAGGTCCAGCTTGACTGGGGCTTCCTTAAGCTTTTCATTTGCACACTTGAGCTTCTGCAAGGTGACAGAGCCAAAGGTGATGTCCACTGGGGGCAGCCTTGACACCTGAAAGTTAGCTACCCACTATCCCCCACATAAAGACCACCACACTAGCTTGGCATGATTCCTGAAAATTGAATGGGAATGGCTTTCTGTCATTGTCAATAGAGAATACTGAACCAAGAGTCACAAGACCTGTATGCCAGGCCCAACTCTATTAACTCAGTGTGTAGCCTTGGGCAGATCCCTTCCTATTTCCAGGCCTCAGTTTTCCCATCTGTAAAATAAGGGCATTGAACTAGATTAACAGTTAAGATTCCTTCCAGCTCTAAAGTTTTATGACTTTTTATGTCCATTATTAAGGCCTGAGCCATGCAGTCTCAGGGCAGTTAGCTTCTAAGAGAGAACAGACCTCTGTAATATCCTTTGCTTTGTTCATTTAGCTATAAAGCACGTCTGCCTTTGGCACTTGGGTCAGACATACAAAGTTATGAGCATCCTGATTTACTATGCTACTCAGCATGCTAGTGGAATCTGTCAGTACTATAAGTTGATTATTGGGAAAGGGAGTAAAACTTCAACTAATTAAACCTGGAAATGTAAGCTAAGTTTGCCTCATATGCTCATAAACTGGTGAGTGTGGTTATGAGTGCACACACACTATTGCTAGTGATAAGTTCATTACAGTAATCAATTTCCCTTAATAAAAATTAGTAAATAGTATAACATAGCAAAGTTTGGCGTCAAAGGAAACACCTATGGAAAAACAGCACTTTTTGATGTGTTAGAGAGAGAAAGAGGGACAGGTAGAAGGAGACAAAGATTAGACCAAACAAGACAGAAATACAGGCAGAGAAAGGATTAGTCTGAGAGAAAGGGAGGGAAGGAGAAGAAAGCAGAGAGAGAGAAAGAAAAGAAAGGAAAAGTAAAAGGAGAGAGGGTGAGAATGAAGTGGGAATGAGACCAGAACAGAGTAATGCAAGAAGAGGAGAAAATGAGAAAAAGACGAAAGACCAGAGGGGCGGTAAACGGAGAAGGGGTCAGATTCCCTGGAATACTGAACACTGTTCCACATGGACCTGTGAAAACCATCTAAGAAGAAAGCTTCCAAAGGCATTGTGGAAAGCAGAGTGACACTCAGAGCCTGCATCGAGAGGTATTACATTGGGGAGCCCCTAAACCTCCACGTTGCTGGCTCTGTCAGCCCTCAGTGTCCAAATCTCATGCTTATATATCACCTGAATATGCCATGACAGCCATAAGGGCTGAGATGGTGGGTGTAAAAAGACTGAAGAGGAGTGGGATAGATACTGTGAGGAAGAACAAGGCATCCTGCACCAGGATGTACGTGACCATTCCCCTGACACTGCAGGAACAAAATTGGTGAGCCCTAACTTTGGCTACTTTACTCCTCCTCCGCTTCTTCAAAGATGAGGCCTATGCTTTATTGATGGGGCCTAGAAGGAGAAAGCACTGGATCCCTTCTGTGGGAAGGTCATACAGACTTCTCCTGGGCCTTGGGGAAGGGCGCACTACCAGAAGAGATTTTTCTGCACACAGTGTTGGTGTGCCTTTTACAGCGGCAGCCTGGTCGCCTAAGACTATCATAGCCCTGCTGGCACAGATGGAGGCATCCACGGGTAGGCAGGTAGCAGCACAGGCAGGGTAAGAAGAGGGAGATGAGGCTCATGGCTGCCCAGCGGACGAAGCAAGAGCCAGGCCCACAGGAGCAGGGCTCATCAGCGCAGTTGTCTTCATCATCAGTAGAACAGTGGTAGAAGAGGCCCTTAACACAGCAGAGACAAGTGCCATAATCGAGGAGGCTCTCAGCAGAGCAAAGGCAACGCTGGTTGCACAGCCAGAAGGAGGGGAGAGGGCGAGCTGCCGTACAGAGGACACATTTGCAGCGCCCACACTCCTCGCAGATGAAGAGGTGCTCACTGGGGTGCACGGCAGGTTGCTCAGCTTCTCCCTTCAGAGCACCATCAGCCTTTGGGTGGGCTCCTGTTCCAGGCTGGGTTCGGATGATGGACTGGCCTGAAGGTGAGGGCGTAATGCTGGCCAAGAGCCTTTGATCGGAGGCAGTGGTGCTATGGGACATGGAGCTGGCAATGCTAGATCGGCTCAGATGCTGAGGCAAGGGCTGCAATTGATGGCACTGGCTGAGACTGCGTGGGAGAGCAGTAGGCATGGTAGCCAGGGACCAATCAGATTTGTGGGTTTGCACGATAAGGGAAGGGCTGGAGAGGGCCTGTTTACAGGGGACTGGAGGACGGTCCACATAATCATTGCTAGCGTGAGTAGAGCGCAGCTGTTCAATAGGCAGAATTTGTTGGAAATCATCTGTCACTGCGGCATCCATTTTGCCTTGATTCTTGAGTTCTGAGTGGTTTTGGGTCAGGGTGGCACTTATGGTGATAAAGAGCCCTTGTAGTTACATGGATCTTAGGGCACATCAGAAAATCCTAGGAGAGAGGGAATAGAAACAATAAATGAGAACACACGGGCATGAGTACTTTGCAGGGAACCAACAAACCTCAGGCCCTATCACCGCCACTACCTTAAATCACTTTAGCCTTCATGTTACTCCTTTATTCTGCAATTGACCTCACCTACTTCTTTACAGGCAAGTCTGGTCATCTCATCCAGACTATAAAGCACATTGGGAGCAAAGATCTGATTATGGATTCCTGTAGTAGTCCATCATATGACTAGGGTCACAGGACCAGTTAGCTCATTCAGAGGTTTGCTAACCAAGAAATCTAGGCCTTCAGCATCAAAATTCTAATAAAAATGGAACCTAATTTCAAATGCAAAGGTCACTTCCTAAAGCAACGCCGATGTAAAAGAGAAAGCCTCAAAAGTCTTCCATGAGAAATTGCATATATGTATATATATATATTTATTCTCAATCAAAATTTTCCTTTCAGTGAAATTTATAAGCATAAACAAACAGATGATAAAGGACAAGCTTGATTCAATGAATACAGCCAAGCAAGCAAGTTGCAATAATAGCAGAGATATGGCAGAGACAAAGATGGCAGAAATTAGGCTATCTGTAGAATAATAGGAAAAAAGGCTTCCCAAGGGTGTAAGAAAGTCAAGACTAATCATCTTGCTGTTCTCCTCATCTTATAAGCTGCTTTAACTTATTGAGGAGGTAATTCTTTCTAAATGGCAGCATGGCTTCAGAATCAAACTTTTGTATACGTAGGGATAACCTGGGGATGGGGGAACCACAGAAGATGAGCCCTGAATTATTTCAAATATCACCTATAATTGTACTTTTTACCACCCTAAGTCAAGTCTATATTGATGGGATTTATGAGGCAGAATCTGCTTGGACTGCTTTTCTCTATCTTTACCTTATACGATAAACTGGCTTTCTTAAAGAGCAGCAATGTTTTTATACCAAATTTCAGATAAGTTGAATATCTAGAAAATATATACTTGTGTCTTCATTGTACCACAATCAGGAAGAGCTCGGTGGTCATTCCCTGAAGCATTTGATTGAGCCTAGTACTGATAACGGTGACCATGAGGAGAATATTTTTCCAACAGTAGATTACTGTATTGCACCACCTGGAAGACTGAACAGCCAAAAGAGGTGTGCATAAGGAAACTTAAACAAAAATCTAAGAGTCACCGTGGGGGCATTAGGACCTAGGAAACACTAGCATGAATAAAGTATATATTTGAAATCCATCAGACTTCAGGCCTCCTCAAAATAGATCGATTACTCACACTACTGTATGGGATGGAAAGCTTGAATGAGTAATAGAAAGGAACAAGTGAAAGAGGATAGTGCTTGATTAGGTTTCCATAAGCAAGCAAACGTGACACTGAAATGTGCCCAAAGTTCAATAGCAAGAAAAAAAAAAAAAAAGACGTAGTTCATAAAGGACTCAGTGGCTAATAATATGATCAGACTCATTGCCTTTCGAGGCTATATCCCCATGCAAACTTATTTAGTTGAATTTACATCTGTTCATTTTCTGAAAAGAAGATTTAATTTGGTTAAAAATAACTTTTCTGGCACATCACATCAAAGAACCAGTTTGACTATAATTTCACTTTTTAGCTACTTGTTTCAGTGTTATTTAATGCAGCACAAGAGAATGCAGATAAAGACTATGGAGATTCTAAGACTCAAATGTGTAACCTTTGGCAAATCACTTACTTTGTTTGGGCCTCAGTTCTGCTATCTATATAATTATAGGAGTGGACTAGGTGATTTTGAGGGACTCTGCCCTATTATGGTCTGTAATTATATAACTAAACAATTTGACAAAATAATTCTCTTCGTCCATACCTTCTACATCTTCAGCCCTTGAGGGTAAACTGGGCAACATGCCCTTGTTTACTTGGGCATTCAAAAGCAACATGTTTGTCTCTTTTATCTACTTGGACTTACAATCCCCTGGAGCCTTACACCTCTACCTTTGCTGTATCTTTGTTAAGACTCATATTCCCAGCATTAGAAAGAAACAGGTAGTTTTCATCTGAACACCCAAATAAACAAGGACACATTGTTCAGCTGGCTAGCAGGGTATGTGGATGTAGGAGCTTTGGATTGGGAAGAATCTTTTGATAATTTTATAAGAAATGAATTTATTCCCCATTGATCGGATAAATAATGTGTAGAGCTCTTCAAGTCATTTACACTGTAAAAACAATAACATACATGCTAGATGCATTTTAGACTCACTGATTTCCCAAAGGAAACTAGATTCAAACATACTGGAAATTCGAAGGATCAATGACTCAAAGGAAGGCATACTAGGTCTTAATGTTACAGGAGATAATCATATGGGATCCCAAGGATGTCACTAGATATCTCAGGGACTTGCCCAGAAGGTTGAAAGCTATGCTTGGAGGAATCTAGGTCATAATACAAATAACTCAGAGCCACGAGGGGATCCTGTCTTGGCAGCAGAAGGGTATATGGTGTTTAGGTTGAGAAGGTGTATTTGGATATTGATTAGACTGCTGCAAGACTGAAGAGTTGAGATGCTTGGACGATTAAAGGAGGCTTTGGGCATCAGCCTGGGATGATGAAGTACTACTGTCTTGCTTACAGGTAAGGGGATTAACAGGATGAACTCAGAAGGTTTCTTCCTGCCCTGTAAAATCTGTACTAGAACGGACTGTGGAAGATCTGCAATACGGTGGGCAGTAGGACCTGGGTAAAATCAGGGTGTTGAGTAGGATAAAACAGGATTGAATGACAATAAATTGTTTGCCATTCCGGATGTGCTGACTCCGATCTGGCTAACAGGATGAACTGAAATAGATACTCTAGGGGAAGGTAAGAGGGGAAAAAAAGTTGAGAAACAAATAGACAAGAGACTGCTGCAGCACATAGATTAGACGAAAAACTACTACTGCAAGCATGTTTATGATTCAGAAATCCACTCATTAAAGGGCCATTCATTGTGAGCAGCAACAGTTAAGAAACTGACTGTGCTGCTGGTCAATTCTATTAAGAATTCTATTAAGTGAGAGAGAGAGAATATACATATCATATATTATTAAATAGGAGCCAAGGTGATTACAAGTCTTGGCTGCACATTGATGGGATCTAGTGATTTCTGTCACGTAGTGCCTGTGCAGTAATGAATGATGCATTGTAAACCCACTCCCATCTCAGTCCCTCTGGCCAGGTGCTCATAGCTTTCTCAACAGTTTTTATGTAGCCCTGAAATTTGCTATGTTCAACCTAAACAGAAATTTCTTTTCATATGCCAACTTAGGGACTAGAAAGGTAAATCCATTCAAGAAATGCTGTTTGTTAATGAAAGAAAAATGTATTTTCTCCCTGGAACCTAAAATCTGCCATGTTGAGACTAAAGTTGAAAACTCTCCTATCTAAAGCCCTTCTATGCTAACACCTTAAGAGTGTTCTGTTTTTTGTGATAAATCCTTTCTGATACAGTATGACTCAATCTTGATTTCAAAGAAGAGGGGAGAAGAGAAGGAGAGCCTGGCTCCTGTTTTCTCCTAGTCCCATGGGTTCAATGCTGTTTTGTACCTTTCTGTGTAACGGCTCTGGGGTGTGTTGCTTTTTTCTGTGCTCTGCTGTTATATACACTCGTTCTCAGAATAACTGAAAGCAAACATAGGGGGGATTTCTGCTATGGCTTTATGTGTTTTCTTAGTTCTACTGTTCCAAAGTCTGCTCTCTAAAAATCCCTCTCTGTGCAAAAGCATTTGCATCTCTATCAAAGCACTCCCCCCCTTACAAATACCAAGTTGTATATAGTTTACATTACTAACCTCTCAGCCACTGACTGGGCCTCCGTCCTACCACATACATCTTGTTGGAGCTGCCAGGTTCTCACCACATTTAACTCTTAACTTGTCACTTTGCTACCCTAGTCCTATTCATTACCTTCATAGTTTCATTAAGACTCAACAGCAGTTTATTTCAAACCAGAGAGTCTTGCAGTTTTAAGAGCTTGCATTTTTAAAGATATAGGTGTTTTAGTAATGAGCAATACAAGGAAAAATTGTAATATCAAATGAATTCACATACTTCTAATCCGGAAGAAAATGCTAGTTGTTCATTTAAGAAGTAGGAATCTTTCTTTAAACCCCAAATCCTTTTATAAGAGACAGGAAACTTAAGTTCTGTGTGACTGTGGGCAAGTGACTTCTGTTCCAGGCCCATTTCTTCATCTGCAAAATGAGGGGGGTATGAAAGGAAGGTTTTTAAATCCCCTTCTTGTCCTTATGCTCTAAGTTTGTATGCTGGGTTTGTTGGTTGCGTTCCTCTGCCTCAAAAGTCTTTCATGAAGAATTGGTGCCCTTTCCTTCAGGTTCCTTACTTCCTCACAACTCAACTTCTCAACTCTGAATCCAAGTCACTCAGATCACTAACTAGATTGTTTCTCAGCTAGACAGACCTAAAAACAGAACAAAAAAGCCAAAATGTATACAATGTTACAATAAAATCTTAGAAATGTTTACTTAGAGGTTTAGGGAACAAGATTAATACTTCCTTGTGGATAAAAAGCTAGCCTGTGCCTTCTTTGTATGTATGTATGCAGCTGACTTGTTGGGAACATCACTTAACACCTGGTATATCCAAATTCATGTGATAGCGCATTATGTTACAGTGAGGTTTTAATGTACCCAGAAAAGCAACAATGGTTTGCATTTCAAAATAGATTTTCTGTCTAAGAGGTCAAGGTCTGTTTTCTGTTCATCCAACATGGTTTGCAGCATACAGAGGCGAGTGGTAACTATAATTACACGAATGGAAGGGAGTGTAAACCACTGCCCTAGGTCCTATCAGATGTCTATTGGCTAACTAGACATGCTCACAGGTTCTCACTTTTGACAAAATTTCCATATGCCACACAGAGACATGTGCACACACACCCAGGCATGGATCCAGAGATTTCTAAATCATTGCTCTGACTCAATGTAAGTAGGGGGTTATGCCGTGTCAGCTTGCGCCATTTCTACCCAGGGCAAGGTGATGTGATGAAATCTGAACGATGCACAGCCCAGACTTGTGAGCCAATAGCAGACTAGCCCTACACTGACAGGATGCCCGCTGGGCAGCCAGACTGGCCTCAGCACGGGCTCTCCCTACGTTCTCAGCTTGGGTGGTTAGGCTGCGCTATAAGGGGCTTAGGCAAGCACCAAAATTCATTTAAAGGTCAACAGGCTAGAAATTACATTGACATTTGGCTACAAAAGAGTTATTTTGAAGTTCCCCTTTGATTTAGAAATTTCCGATACGGATAGTTTTCTGCAAGAGCTGATTCATTTAAATCTCAGTTAAACGGTTTTCATTTTATTCTACCCATGCGCTTGCGCTTGTGCGCGTGCACAGACACGCGCGCGCTCTCAAACACACACACACACACACACACACACACACGATGACTGGAATGAATGGCAATCTGTGCATTTCATAGAAAGAATTCTGAGGTCTTTAGGAGCTAATCTCTAAGCTTACCTTGAAGAAAGGGCTTATCCATGCTGAGAAAAGCAGAAGAACTAATGCCCCATCTGGCTCAAAGGACCTCTTCTTCTCCTGAGTCTTTAGGTTTCTCCACCTCTCTTCGGAAAGTCTGAATGAAAACTCCTTCACTGGCAGTGGAGCCAGAAACAGAGATAGTTCTGTTTCAGTCTTTCTGACACAGCAGAGAAAAGGGAAAGAAAAAAAAAACAAACAAACGGGGTGGGGAGGAGAGTCGGACTTGTAGTGGCAGATACTTTGTATGGATTTTACATGCAGATCTAAACCTTGATGCAAGTATTCCCCAAAGAAAGCTCAGCAGGGTAAGTTGTTCGCCTCCTCCTCCTCCTCTTCTTTCTCCTCCTCCTTCTCCTATTTCTCCTCCCCCTCCTCCTCCGCCTCTTTCTCCTCCCCCTTCTCCTCCTCCTTCTTTTTCCCCCTCCTCCAGCGTTTTCCTTCCCCTTCTCTTCCCCTCCCCCTTCCCTCCTCCCCCCTCCTCCAATCTGACAGATGAACCGAAGCAGCAGAAACTGCAGTTGTAGACACAGGGTATCTCAACAGAGCAATAGATACCGCTAGTGTGTGATTATTTATATAGCTTAGGGTGTGTTGGTATATAATCTGCAGAGAGCGGGCCGCGCGGGGGGCGGGAGGAAGGGGGATGAGATTGCAGTGTGTTCAGCTCAGCTAGCCAGCTGTTTTGTGAATGTAGATGTTTTCTAGAGGTCTTGTGAATGGGCTATAGGGGAGGGAAGGGATTTATTGCTCCTTGCTACAGTCTCCCTTTCTGCCTCTCTTTCTCCCCCCGCCTCGTTTGCTTTCCCGGAGCTATAGCTCTTAATGCTTGGCTAAGTGGCGTCATCCCGTTGAAATTGAATCGACCCATTAGAACTCCCCATAGGAATCTCTGTATCCGGTCCCTGGGTAATGACTGAAACAGAATTTAAAGAGGAGTGGGGGTGGGGTGGAGAGTAACAATTTTAAGGAGGCCTCATTTAAATATCTCTGCCAATCGCAGCCCCACCAAGCCACTCAGCCCTTGCTGAGTGATTGCAGCTTCAATCAGCTAAAGAGACACAGAGCTTCTCCTTTGTTTAAGGGTTTCTCCCTCCTCTTTTCTACAGTCATTCCCATTTTTTCAGCACTAATAATGATTATCCATCCATCATCCATTGGGGAACCATTACTTTCCCTTTGTGGGTTTAGTATGTTATATATTCAACAAATATTTTTGAGTGCCTTCTTTTGTGCTAGGTATTGTGGATTCAATCAGAAAGACAAAATCCCTGCCTTCATGGAGCCTCCTTGGGACTGCCAGCCTTCTGAAAATAAAGCAGCTTTGGCCATTTTCTCTTAAAGTGAAGGACAAAGCTTTCTGGAAATTATCTTCAGTCCACTATTTAATTCAATAGGAAAAGGTCTTCCTTCTGGGCATCCAGACAGAAGAACTTGAATGAAAACAAGCCTCATATTTAAAATAAAAGAGATCTGATTTCAAGTCCTGCTTCAATGGACAAGTAGCAGGAGCTTGACCATCAACATTCTTAGGATACTTTGGTTACCCCATCTATAAAACTGAGACGGTAAATGGTGACAGTTCAAAGTAAAACAAACCTGTGAGTTAGGAAACTCAAATTCTTAATCTACTCTAACTCCTTGTGTGACCTTTGCAATTTACTTTCCCTCTAGTGCCTCAATCTCTACATTCACATGAGGGCATCTGATTGGGCAATTGCTAAAGTCCCTTCTAGCTCTGACATTCTATTATTTACACCCTTTCAGGAGGGTTAAGAAAACAAAAGAAAGCGTGTGGGTCTGCATGTGCATGTACGTGTGTGTCAAAGGTGCTCCAAACTGTTCTGTTGATGTGTATGTATGCACGTGTTTACACACACACTCACATACACATACATACATACATGTATATCTGTGTGTTTGTGTGTACATATATATATATATACATAATTTCTAACCAAAACCATATCTCTACGCAATCAGAAATTCCAGTCAAGAGATTTTCCTATGTAAATTCTTCTCTTCTGTAGCTCAAACCTCTTCCTTGCTTTTAACACTGACCTAAGCTTATCAAGATCATGAAAACCATTAAAGCTAATATGTAGGTTCATCTGCAGAAGAGGATAGATTTACTGATATATTCATTCACCCATTTATTCAACAGGTATTTGTTGCATGTCAGCTATGTGCAATAGTTGTACTAACTAGATTCAGGTCAAACAGATCAGGGTTCACATTTTTGCTCCTCAATTTGTGAGCTATCTGACTTTGGGAAAATCAATTCACCTCTCCGGATCCTGTTTCTTCATCTTTAAAGTGGAGGTAGCAATAGTACCTACTTCACAGGATTGTGCCATTTCTCATACATTAAATAAGGTCTTGCATTTAAAAGTTTTATCATGTGTCTGGCATATAGTAAGTGCTCAAAGAACAGTAGATATGAGTATTAAGAAATTGTTCTCACTCTAATGTAGCCTGTAGGAGAAGGAAGAGATGATTTTAATTTGAATCCTTTTATTTTTTTTAAGTCCAGCTTTAAATTTGAACAGATATGCGCCAAATATATACCTTCCTTAAATGTGGCTTATTTTCACACTTCATTCCTTTGTTCAAAAACTTATTTCTAATTCCTAGAGCACTAAGTCTAAATTACTTTGCCTGTCAATCAAGTTGTTCTCCAACTATATACATTCCACTTCTCTCCTCAACATAAGTTGAATGTTTCACTCTTTTCAGATACCAATGCACATGGCTATCAGTCCAGCTTTCCATATGTATCCTCCACATGAATTACATATATTTATTCATTTTCTACCGTCAGGTCCTAATTTCTCTGTAAATCCTTCCCTGACTAAGACTCCTTTATGTTCTAAAGCCCTATGATAGTTTTCACTGATCCCCTAATTTATTTCTACAAACACTTTCAACTATGTCCTGTCCTCCTTATTCAGTATATTCTGTTACATATACTCTCCCTTCTTTCAAAAGCTTTTTTGAGTTAACTGTCATGTTACAAATAATCTGAACAACTAGTTGCTATAAAGTGTGGAATGATGTGATTAATTCACTATAAAACTATAATTTAGAAATTTCTAAAACATAGTAGTAGGGACAATATTTGGAGGGAAGAGTGATTTTTCTGGTGTCCTTTAAGGTTACTCATTTATTTTTTGGAAATCACTGGCTTTTAGAAGAGATGGGTTGATCTGTGCTGAGACAGTATCTCCAAATTTAATTGGAATTGAATTAATGTCAGCAAGGTGCCTATAAACAGAAAAAAGACCTGGGATTGGGAAACAGCAGACCTGTGTTCACTTCTGCGCCCAACACTCTCACTAACTAGCTGTATGATCTTGGACAACTCAATGAATCTGTCAAAATGTATTTCCTAACAAGCACACCATTAACTAAAGAGTTAAGAAAGCATATTTTCTGAAATACACTGAATCTAACAAGTTTGTAAAACAAGTTGTCAGGTATCATATAGTGAATTTTGTAATGTCTCAACATCAATTTCTGTATATAATTGTACTATCCTGATATCCTATCAAAAATCATGAAATTGCAAGTAGTCTTTTAGAAACATAACAGCCTAAAGCACAAATAAAATTTCTAGAAATCACTTTCTAGAATGGGAGACAGTAAATTATAATAAAGGATGATAAAGAAGAGGACAGATACCTAAACTGGTCTTTTGGGGAGAGAGGTGATTAAGCAAGGTTTTTCCTAGAACAAGTGACTTCTAGGCTAAGGTCTAAAGGATATAGGTTAGGGAGGCATTTCAGGAAGAGTGAACAAGATATTCAAAGGCAAGGGAATATATAACAACATGGAATATTCAGGCATATTAAGTAATTTAGAATAGTTAGAGCAAAAATCCTTGAAGGGATTTGCAGATGAGAAAAGGGTTCTGTGGTTAAGAGTGTAAGTTCTGGAGTGAGTTGACCTGAGTCAAATATCAGGTCTGCAACTCGCCAGTTGTATAACCTTGACCAAGTTACTTAATCACTTTGGGCCTCGGTTTCTCACTGTAAAATCAGTACAATTTATCAATATACCTCATAGGGTTGTTGTGAGAATTAAATGGATTAAAACATGTAAAATGCTTAGAACAGTATCTGGCACAGAGTAAACATCTCTCCCTACTACTTGAATGACAAGTCCATGAGAGAAGGAAATTTAGTTGTTGAATGACCAGCACTTAGATAGTGAGTGGCTCATAGCAGGCATTGTTGAACGAATGAATGATCATTAACATGATTATTATTTTTGACGGGTATCATCTTAAGAGGTGAGAAGGTTGAATAATCTCAGTTTTTTCCATTGTTACCTTAATATAGGGCCACAGAGTAAAGATATAGTAATAAATTAATATGTAAAATAAATGAATTAATTATATATTATTAATATAGATATTAAGCTATATATAATAATCATATATTATTAATTAATATATATTAATAAATGAATCCCTACTCTCAAGTGGCTCGTAATTTAGTAGGAAACATATCAAATACACAAATGTAATAAAGGATGATAAGTGCTATGGAAGGGAGCAGAGAAGAAATACACGTAATCCAGTATTGAGGGGGTTGTGGAATACCCTAAAATAGGTAATGTTTAAATACGAATTTGAAGGATGAGAAGGACATTACAGCCAGAGGGAATAGCATGTGCAAAAGCCAAGAGGATGGCCTGCATAAAGAACTGTCACCGAATCTCCCAAACTCAGCATAGTGTCTGGCATAGAGTAGATGCTCAGAAAATATTTTATAAATAAGAGAATGAATAAAAACCATTGCAAGCAGAGATAACAGAATGAACAAAGATACAAAGATGGGAAAACAACATGTTTATAAGCTATTCTAAGAGGGTCCCCTACACTCATAGCCTGAAGAAGTTCAGAGCAGAAATTTTCTCTAGAAGGTACCACCCACATATTTTATTCATATTCCTAGAATGTACTGAGCTTATTTAGGTTTTATTAAATTGTAGCAAGTGAAATACATAATACATAAAAAAAGCTTGGTATGATAGTCCAATACAGTGTCTAAAATAATCATTATCAGAGTCTTCATCCATAAACCCGATCAAATAAGTTCTCTCAGCATATAACTATAACACATTCTCTCTTACTTAGTCTGCATAAAACACCTACTCTGCACAAATTTTGAAAGTCTTTCCTCATTCTGTTTTTCCCAGAATACAGCCCAAACCTGTTGAGAGCTTACAAGTTCCTGTATGAAGCCAGCTCTATCCATACTCTACTGGAGTCAAGAGGAGCCAGATGAAAAGCTGACCTATGTTCATCCTGATTCAGCAGTGATGATGCCAGAATAAATCAAGCAATGCCAAGCAAATAGTGATTCTTAACCAAGAAGCCTATAGGATGGTCATGATTATTTTCTTTTCCACAGAAGCTGGCAAACAAGTATAGGCGCAATATCACCATGAGAGAATGGTACAGAAAAGTCAGAGAGAGAAAAATAACCTGCGAGAGTATGGAGAGGTAGGAGGGAGAGACAATGTGGTCCTGAGGAAACAAAACTGGACTAAGAGTAAGGAAATGTAAACTCCAGTATTCTAACCTGCTGTGTGGCTTTGGCAGGTCATTTTTCATCTCTAGGCCCTATTTTCTCATCTATAACATAGTAAGTTTCAATGTAATCCAATAAAACAAGCATACTGAGCACCTACTTAATGTTAGGCAATATACTTGATGGGAAAGACACAGAGATGAAAGTGACACAATATGCCATGTAGTAGGCCCTCAATACATACTGGCTGAATGAACAAATCAGTGGTCTTATCCTCTCATTACTCACAGTCTAGTAGAGTAAATGGACATGTAAACAGATAAACTGCAATACAGTCTGTCACTAAATCAGATAAGACATGATTGTGCCCTGAATCCAGGTAGGGACAGTATAGATGAAGAAAAGTGCATGATAGGTAGAATGTAGAATAAATAAGACTTGATGACTCATTAGATATGGCATGCTGATTGTGCCATATCTAATAAGGTGCCCATGTAATATCTAAATGGTAATCTAGGCAATATTATACATGGGTTTTGAGCTTAAAAGTGGATACGAATCAGGAATAGAAATAAGCCTCACCTCCAGAGATTCTTATTCAAGAGATCTTGGGTGAGATCCAGAGAATCTGCATTTTCAAAAAGTCCCACATGGTCCTTGACGGAAACTCTCAAGTCTACATCTCTGGTCCAGACTTCCCAGCTGAACCCTACACCCATATATCCAACAGCCTATCAGACAAATCCACCCATCATTTTCCTTTATCCATCAAATGTAATTGAGGGTAAGGGTGGTTGCTATTTTATGTATGGTGGTTATGGAAAGTCTCTTTCATTGACATATATATATATATATATATATATATATATATATATATTCTGGTATTTACTTAGCAGGACACTTCACTGCTCCACGTATATACCAACATACACTTCACTTTCTTCAGCTATGTAACTCTTTTTCTCCACATTAATCAGACGTTTTAAAACTTAGGAATGGGGTAAGGGGACAAAGTGGGGCAAGTCCTTGTAATTGTCAGGAGCTCTGAAGTAGGTGATGTGTCCACGTTCCAGGGTGGCCAGCCTGCTGCAGGTGACAACACCACAGAGGATTACATTTGGTTCTGGGAGCAGTTTATTTTCAGAACTGACATCCTACCCAGTACTAAATATAGCCAGTCTCTTCCTTTCAAACAAGGATTTCTTTTCTGTTAAACTTCAATAAAGCTCTTAGCTCTGTATTACAAGATCTCTCTCTCTCTCCCCTCCCTCCATCTCTCTCCCTCTCTCTCTTTCCCTCTCTCTCTTTCTATCTCCTCTCTCTCTCTCTTGAACCTTATTCTTGTTATACCCCCTCTTGCCAACCACCTACTTTCTTCTTGGCTTCCTTGGTTTCTTCTCCTAACTTTCTTTTCTTTCCGATTTCTCTTCTCTGCTTTCTTGGTATTCTTCACTATCTCCTCTGGGCACTTTCCTCTTGATGTATCCAATTTTTAAAAAGAAAATCTCTTAGGAACCCCCTCCCCTGATAGGTCAAGAGAATGCAGACGTCCCAAGCCTAAAATGAGATACTTTGCTTATTTTTAAATCTTCACAGGCTGGAGATAGCTATGTCTCTTTCCTTATGTGCCAACTGACTGACGTGTAATATTAAGGACATGGCAGCATTTATTGCTCATTTACAGTGTATAATTCTAAATACTTTACACATATAATCCTTATAAAAATCCCACAAGTAAGGCACTAAAATCATCCCATTTTTGTATGGGGCAACGGAGGCCAAGAGAGGTAAATGTAGGTATGTCATCTAACGAGGGAGCAGTTACAGGGGAAGTTACAATGGGAAGGGTAACTGCATCTAAAATAGCTTTCAGCTGACCAAGAAGACTGTACCCTCGTTAACTTTTGCTTTTACTAAAGCAAAATGTGAAGGAATTCAGAGAAACTGGAGTAAAACATGAAAGAATTGGAAAGGATTTCGCTTTCATTTTTCTGCATGTTTTGAATTATGATTCTGAGTTTTAGGCACTGATAATCTCTTTACCCTCCAGTTAGACTGTGAGTTCATCAGGACCCAAACAATTTTTACGGATATATTACAAATTCTGCACTCATTACAGGGGATGAGAGGTGGAGTGGTTATATCCATACAATGAATTACCACTCAACAATACAAATGACCTTTTCTCCACTGCTGTTACCCAATAGCCCATGATTATTATTTGTAACAAACTTCCTGAGCAACTTCTCTGTCTAAAATACACACACACACACACACACACACACACACACATAGTCAATTAGATGGCAATGTATAAGGTCAATATACAAAAATAAATTGTATTTCTGCACACTAGCTATGAACAACCTGAAAATGAAATTAAGAAAACAATTTCATTTACAAAAGTATCATAAAAGATGAAATACTTAGCATTAAATTTAACAAAAGAAGTACAAAACTTGTACACTGAAAAGTACAAAATATTGTTGAAAGAAACTAAAGAAGACCTAAATAAATGGAAACGCATTCCATGCTCATGGATCAGAAGACTTAGTATTGTTAAGATGGCAATACTCCCCAAAGTAATCTACAGACTCAACACAATCCCTGTCAAAACCCTAGTTGGATTTTTTGCAGAAATCAATGAGCTAATCCTAAACTTTATATGGAAATGCAAGGGGCACAGAATAGCTAAAACAATCTTGAAAAGAAAGAACAAAATAGGACTACTCAATCTTTCTGATTTCAAAACCTACCACAAAACTACAGTAATCAAGATAATGTGGTACTGGCATAAGGATATATATATTGGGCTGGCCAAAAAGTTCGTTCGGGTTTTTCCGATATATATATATCAATGCAACAGAATTGAGAGTCCAGAAATAAACCTTTTACATTTATGGTCCATTGTCAGGACAATTTAATGGGTGAAAGAATAGTCTTTTCAACAAATGGTCCTGAGACAACTGGATAGCTACATGCAAAAGAAGTTGGACCTCTACTTCAAACCATATATGCAAGTTAACTCAAAATGGACCACAGACCCATTGTATGAGCTAAAACTACAAAATTCTTAGAAGAAAGCATAGGAATAAATCTTTGTGACCTTGGATTAAGCAAAGCCTTCCTAGATACAATAACAAAAGCACAAATGACAAAATAAAAAATAAACTGCACTTCCTCAGAATCAAAATCTTTTTTGCTACTAAACATGTCAGCAAGAAAGTGAAAATACAACCCACGTGATGGGAGAAAAATGTTCACAAATCATATATCTGATAAGGAACTTGTATCTACAGAAGATAAAAAAAGCTTTCAACTCAACAACAGAAACAGAAACAAATAACTGACTTGAAAATGGGCAAAGGATTTGAATAGACATTTCTCCAAAGAAGACATACCAATGGTCAATGTCTGCATGAAAGGATGCTCAACATCATTAGTTATTAGGAAAATGCAAAGCAAAACACAGATACCACTTCATACCCACTAGAATGGCTAAAGTCAAAACAACAGACAGTAAGAAGTGCTGACAATGATATGGAGAAATTGGAAGCCTCACACACTGCTGGTGATATTGTAAAAATGATACAGCCACTCTGGAAAACAGTTTGAAAGTTCCTCAAAATGTTAAACATGAAGTTATCAACTGATATGGCAAGAGCTGAAAACATAGCTCCACACAGAAACCTGTATAAAAGTATCCACAGCAGCATTATTCAGAATAGCCAAAAGGTAGAAACAACATAAATGTCCATCAATCTAATGACTGGGTAAATAAAATGTTGTCTATCCACACAATAGAATATTATTCAGCCATGGAAAGGAATAAAGTACTGATTCATGCTACCACGTGGATGAACCTTGAAAACATCACAATAAGTGAAAGAAGCCACATGCAAAAGGCCACATATTGTATGATTCCATTTATATGAAATTTCCAGAATAGGAAATTCTATAAAGACAGAAGGCAGATTAATGAATTCAGGGGCTGGGGAGAGGGGGAAATGGGAAGTGACTGCTAATGAGTTTCTTTTTGGGGTGATGGAAAAGTTCTGGTATTAGTTAATGATGGTTGCACAACTCTATGAATATACTACAAACAATTGAATTTTTCACTTTAAATGGGTGGATTTTATTGTGTGTGAATTATATCTCAGTAAAGCTGTTTTTTTTTTTTTTTAAAAAAAGAATACATTTGGGAGACTCTTTAGTCCTCATGAAAATAGACTTCTGTCATGTAGGCCTTTTCACTTTGCCAGAGTGCCTAAGTCTAATCTCTGACTGATGGACATTTAGAATGTTTTCAGGTTTTTTGTATTACAAACAATGCTGCAATAAACATCTTTTACATATATTTTTGTATATTTGTGCTAGTCTATCTGTAAGATAAATTTCTAAAGTAAAAACGCAGAGACAAAGAATACATGTATTTTAATTTTGCTTAATATTCAGTATTACCAAATTGTTCTCCAAAAAATATGCACCAATTTACACTGCCACCAAGAGTTTAGAATACTCATTTTCTCACATTCTTAGCATATTATCAAATTTCTCAACCTTTTTCCACCTGAAAAGTAAAAATCTTGGGTTTTTAAAATATGAGTGAGATTCAACATTTTTTCACATAAATGTTGGCTACTTATATGTCTCATTTTGAGAACAGTATTTTCATGTTCTTTGTCCATTTTCCTATTGAGTTTTTTTTTGTTCTGGACCTGTAAGAATTTGATATATACATTTAAATATTAATATAAATATTAAGGCATGATCTCTGGTATAAACATTATATTTTTTATATATTATATTTTTTATCAGTTTGCCATTGGCCTTTTAACTTCACTTATAATACTTCAAACCTCCTAGAATAATGAAAATAAAAACAAAAATTAACAAATGGGACCTAATTAAACTTAAAAGCCCAGCATAGGAAACCATAAACAAAATGAAAAGACAACCCTCAGAATGGGAGAAAATATTTGCAAATGAAGCAACTGACAAAGGATTAATCTCCAAAATATATAAACAGCTCATGCAGCTCAATATCAAAAAAACAAACAACCCAATCAAAAAAATGGGCAAATGTTTTAAATTTTTATGTAGTCAAACTGATCAATCTTTTCCATTAAGGGATCATGACATCTAGGTTTCGTGCCACATCTCCCCATGTTTTCTTCTAATACATCTTATATTTTGATGATTTTATACTTTTTGATATATTTTTGATCCATTTGAGTTTATCTTGGTGTGGGGATGAGTTAGCGATCCAGCAGAGCTAACTCATAAGAATGTGTAACTTAGGCACTGCACAAAAGTGCCTGAGAGAAGATATTTTCTTTGGTTTTAGAGTTTAAATTTTTTACTAAAATCTATCTAGGCACATGTCATTCTTCCCATTATTCTGGCTTGAGACTTGGTGGGGTCTCTAAATCTGAAGACTTAAGTCATTCTTCAGTTTAAGGAAATTTTTGTCCAGTATTTCTTTGATTCCTTCCTCTTCCCTGTCCCTCTATTCCTCCCTTCTTCCCTCCCTCCCTCCTTCTCTCTCTTTTTTTCTTCTTTCTATCTCTCTGTCTCTGTCTTTGTCTCTTCCTTCTCTTCCCCCCCCTTCCTTTCCTTTCTGAAACTCTCATTCAATAGATATTGGAATTCTCATAAAGATATGTATGTCTCTTCATTTTTCTTTTCTTTGGTTTTTGTGTTGCATTCTGGGAGAATCTCTGTGTTCAATCTTCAACTAAGTAATTCTGATTTTAGTTGCATGCATACTGCTAGTCACCCCTTTAGTAATGAGTAAATTTTTGGCAAGTATGTTTTTAATTTCTAAAACCTCTGTACTAGACGTTTGTTATATTTGTGTCTGACCAACATAACATGAATATCCTTTCTATGTTTGGGAAATTCTTACATCTCAAATGTAGAAGTCAAAACTCAAACTTCTAGTCTGTGTTGAAACTAAGATGTAGGAATATGACAGGTTCTACCAATCAGATGCCCTGATATGAGACTTTGATTTGGAATTGAAGACATGCATAAAGTGGTATTGTATGGTTTCTGTTTTGCTGGAATAGGTAGTAGTGAAGGAACTCGGCTTTGAAGGATGACAGAGATTGCAAGGTCAAGTTCTTAATAAAGTAGTAGCATCAGTGCTGGCAGCAGTAGCTGTTGCAGTAGTCAATTTCTTGGCATCTAATTCAGGAGCAACAGTTTTTCTTATCAGGCCAGTTCTGTGGCATTTGTCCTGGGCAACTGTTTCTGGAAAGTGAACCTCAAGACTGGTTTTCCAGACTTCTTTTAATAAATAACTGCACTATGCGTATAATCTCAACCTCAGCATCCCCTTCTCAAACTATTTCTTCCTATCTTGTCTGCTCACTCTTTCTAATGCCCCAAAACCAACATTTTCTTGACCCTGCTGGGATTTCCAATCTATTGACCCTGCTTCTTTTTACTGCTACGTTCCTTCTTACCTGACTTTATATTTCATGGTCCATCATTACCATCACTCCCAGGTATATATCATTAACTCCTTTGCCTCTTTTTCCATTCATCATACTCACCTGGGAAAAAACCCAAACCTGCTTAAATCCAACTCTCCACTTATTCTGTTTCCACGTTAACTGGTTTGATCTTCATTTTAGCCTTCAAATTCATGACCATTAACCTCAGAGGGCCTTTAGTGCTGCCTGGCAATGCTATAACGGTTTCATAACCCATATTAGCATATTAGCAATATGACCCCATATTGCTAATTTCAAAGGTTAATTATCAGTTTTCATGTTACTTGATCTTACTTCATCTTACCTGTCAGTATTATCTACATGGTCGATTACTCTCTCCTTCTTGAAGCACTTTCTTTACTTGGCTTCCAGGACACCTCATTTTTCTTCTCCTCCTGTCTCACTGGTTATTTTTTCTCACTATCCTCTGGTGATATTTTAGTTCCCAGCTGCAAAATGTTGAAGTAACACAAGACTCAATCCTTGTTCTTCTTATCTTCTCTATCTACACTTGTTCCTTAGCTGATCTGATCCAGTCTGAAGATTTTAAATGCCTTCTATATAGAGAGGACTCTCAAATTAATATCTATAGACTAAGATCCCTCTCCTGAACTCAAGAATAATATATCCCACTGCTTACTCAACATCTCCACTTGGATGTTTAATAGATATCTTCTACTTAACATCTCCAAAACCTCTGCTCTTCATTCTCCAACAAATAAACTGGTTCTCCTGCTATTTTCTCCATTAATAAATAGTACCTTAGTTATTCTAGTTCCTCAGGCAAAAATCTTGGAGTTATCCTTGTCTTATCTCTCTCATGCCCCAAACTCAGTCTACCAGCAAATCCTATCCATATTTCATTTTAAATGTATCCAGTCTGACCATACAGCATTATCCCCACTGCTAACACCTTGCTTCAAGCCACAGTCATCTTATTCCTGCATCACTGTAATAGCCTGCAAACTGGTCTTCCTACTTTTACTCTTGCCCCCGGAAGCCTATTGTCTACACAGCCACCAGAGTGAAAATGCTAAAATGTAAGTCAGATTATGTCAGTCTTCTACTCATAACAATGGTTTTCCATATAGCTCATAGTGAAAGTCAAAATACAATGGTCTACAGAATCTATATAATTTGGCCTGTTCTTGTTGCTCTTACTTCAACGTCTAGCAATCTTCCTTACTCCTCTGAAGCCATACTGGTCTCCTTGCTATCAGTCAAATAAACCACACACTCTTTTTGCTTGGAAAACTTTTCCTCTATTCTCTTGGCTCACCTCATCACATCCTTTAATTCCTAGATCAACTATTACCTTATCAGAGAGGCCTTCTCTGAACACTCCATCTACAAATGACAGGGGTATGCATATGTGTGTCTGTGTGTCATTTGCTGTCTCCCTTACTCGATATCACTACCTGAATCATGTGCTTCTTTGTTGTCTCTAGTCTCCCACTGAAATATAAGCTCCTTAAGGACAGGGACTTTGTGTTTTTCACTCACTGCTGTATCCCCAATGTCTAAAAGAGTAGCCGGCACATAGTAGCCACTCAGTAAATATTTCCTTATGCTTAGACTAGCCTGCATGGATGAAATTGTTTACAAATAAGAACACTATTTTATTTTTTGAATAGGAGCTTATTTTTATTTTATGAATGTGAGATATTTAATGATATATTCTATGAGTAAGATGAATCTTTCTCTAAATACTATTTTATACATATTTATAGTTCTTTTCTGTTCATCATTTACTATTTCCTTAGACATTAGTTATTGTGTTTGTTGAGTCTGGTGACTCTCTTTAATGTTTTTACTTTTGACTAAATATTTGGTGATTCTTGGTTGCTTGTGTATAATTTACACATGAAGACCTAGATTGAAAAGTATTTGTGGCTGGAATTCATATCCTCTGTAAATGTGAAAATTCATGTTCCCTTGGCAGTTAATGCAGAATCTGATTGCTATATCCCTAGTTCATTGCACATGGGAGCAGGGAAAAAACAAGAAGTTGCCCCTTCATGGTGGATGGTTAACTTCTAATCAGTCTACTGATTCCATGTAGCAGGCAGACATTCCATGAGGTACTGCCCTCTTGGTCAGCCCAATCTGATAGCCTTCAATGTCAGAATTCTTCATTTAAAAGTCTTCATCCTGGTGCAAACACCAGTGACAGAGTGGGGGGAATTCATGTAACTATTCCTCAGTCCTTTAATTAAATACACCATCTGTCATCCTATGGCCCATTCCCATTCCTTCCTTGCTACCTCTGACCTAGGGCTATTTCAGGGTTCTACTGGCAAAATTACTTATTATGATGTCTCTCTTTTGCCTGTGTGGCCATGCCACTTCTTAAACTCAATGTCTCTTAATTATCTAACTATGAAAAATGATATTTGATACAATCTACCACTGGGCAAACATATTTTCCCCATATGCATTTGATTAGCCAAGATTTCATTATTTAACTACTTTAAACATGATTTATAAATGGCAGTTGGTTTCATTGATATGGTCTGCATAACCAGGTGTTTACTATCTCCTTAAATACGGCCATCAATTTGTATTTAACATACACACATTTGGTGTTTACCAGCAGCAGGGAAGCTTGAACTAGCATATCACTTGAACTATACTCAAAGGATTAGGTTGCCAAACGTAATTCTCATCCTTTCTTATTCAGTGTGTGTTCCACAGACCAATACCAGTCTTAAAACTGTTTGTTACCAATCTCATGACATAAGTATGATAAATATACAAATCATACAAGTATACTGATCAAATATACAAACAGTAAGTGTAAGTATTTAGAAAATTTTTAGCATATTTTGACATTGCTGCTACATCCAAGTGCATGATTTCCTATTTTACAAAAGTCAATGGCAGATTGTTTTTTTTTTAAAAAAAATGGTCCTTCACCATAGAGAGTTGAGAAGCCCTGCTCTAGAGTGTTTCGATAATGCTTTTGGTCAGGTGGCATAGTTTCCCTTCTTGTATTACCTTCTGCCTTCCTCAGGGTTGGCCTTTAAGCCAAGGGACCTGGCTGCCTTCCAGGCAGTCGTTTCCGCATAGTGTAATAGCTACAGCCAGTGAACTGAAAGTGCATTTCCTGCCACCATACTGTAAAATTATTATTAATGTAATAGGAGAATGCAGTTCTGATTTTGGCACTGATGTTTAGGTTGCTGCAATAGGGCTGATAGCTTGAAAGAGGGGACAACATTTTGGAGTATGGATTAACGGAGATAGAAATACTAGGAATACTTCCTGTTAAAATATGCTATGTTTTATCCATTTAGAGATAATTTGATAGGACAACATTTTAAATGAAAATAGAAAGATCTCTCCTTACATGGAACCCATTAACCTTTACTCAAAGAAAATTTTAAGAAATACTTTTCTAACAACTAATGCAGTATTCTTTATCAGCTAAGTACTCAATCAGAGACTGATTTACAAACTATCGTGATTCTATAATAATGAATCCTGCAGTGAGTTGAAAATTAGATTAAGCTCTAGGGTCCTTTTCAAAGCAAGATTCTGTAATTGTGTGCTGGTGTAATTTAGGCATCTAAGGAAGAAAATTTAATTTTGAATCAGGAACTATTAAGTGTGAGGCCTTGTGATTCCCCTTTAATTTAGAAAAAAATTCTGTTATCCTTCAGAAATGATGTAATACTGAGGGCACTTGAGGGTTGAAAGTTTACTTGGAGATATATATGGTCCCAGATCCACAGTTTGGAGCCAAGAGGAGACATTAAAGGATTCAAAGAAGGAGTAAATAGAAATATAGGCAGAAATACTGAAATATAGTACCTGGAAACCTTGTATGTAGAATGACTCCCAGTAGCCTTCTTACATAGAACAATCCTGACTGTTCAAGCATTCATCTTTCAAAAACTATTTATTCCCATGCTTCTAGTCTAGGCTAGTTGCAGATTCTGCAGGAATTCATTTACTGGGGTTGTGCAGCAGTCCATTGTAGACCAACCAGGTTAGTCCTTCCAGAACTTGAATGTACCCTAGTGAAGAAACACTAATGCAGATGTGCAGTTATTTATTAATGTTAGAGAATGTAAGACTCCAAAAACAACCAGGATAAAGCAAAGAGTGAAAAGTAACTGGTCATTATTAGAACCATCTTAAGACTTAACAAATACATAAATAAATTTGTTTTACTCCAATTTACAATTAATTGAGGGTGAGATTTTCCAATTGTTTATAAGGTCTTTGTATTGTCTTTTGTTCATTAAGATGGAGAAAAATAATAATATTAGGAAGTTATTGTGTTGCTAACAAGGCTCTCCTCTACTGAAAAATTTCTTAAAATCAAAGCAATAGGAAGAATTTAATGTCAAACTACTTTATAGTGTCTGGATCAGACAGTTTATTTCTATAAATTATTTTTGACCAAATATCCCAAGAACAAATCAATGTAGAATATTGTTAATATTTATTTGTGTATGGGTATAAATGAAAGTAATATGAAATACTTTTTTAAGAAAAGAGAAGAATTTTGCTATGCACCAATTCATACTGCTGCAAATATCTTGGATCCAAGACTGAGAGGCAGAAATGTAAATAATGATAGCACTGCTGCTGCTGCTGCTGCTGCCCTAGATTGAATTACAAAACAAGCAGCACATTTAGAAATTTATGCTGGAAAAATCCTTTCAAATGTGTCTGAATACAGAACAGTTACAGTGTTTGTGCAGTCATGCAGTTTGGATTTGTGCCAAGTGTAGCTCTTATTCCTGGTCCCACCCTCTTGATGAGGAATCTGAAGGCCAGGTTACAATTCAAGGTCTCTATGGCTGGCTCAAGTTCCTACCCAGTGTTTCAGAGCCTTCAGCCCTACTAAATTTGCTAGTGAAAATAATAATAACTATTGGTGCTTACTATGTACTAAGTATTATGCAAGGTTAATTACATATTTTGTCTCAATTAAGTCTCACAACAAACCTATGAGGTAAGTACTGTTATGTTCAAATGGGGAAATTGATCCTCAATGAGGTTAAAAAAATTGCTCAAGGTCAAATTGCTTTATTTGCTCAATTACAAGACTATTTAGATATCAACATTCTTTCCTGATGTGAAGGATGATTTTTGTTTAGAAGACAAAGCCAGGTACTGTAGAACAGTAAGATCACCCAAGCCTGAACATTTAGCTGCTGCCCTCACAGGTGACTCCCATCAGCAGAAGTTTTTGTCTGTTATTACTGCTGGTTGCTTTAAGCTGCACTTCTAAAAAGTCGTCAGTGGCTCTCAGTATCTGCACCTCATAATGGTCCTTGAACCAGCCCGCAGTCTTATGGGCTCCTTAGTAGTGATGTAACTTAATTACAACAGGGGGGTCTCTGATGCACCCTTACTGACATAAACAGTGAAGTAATAAGTCAAAAACCTTTACCACTGCTTCAAGGAAAACCTTAAGCACTATGGAACACTAACTACCTTACCCCTTCTAATTGACTACCTTTGATTTAAACAAAATTCAGGGAGTTAGAGTTGGTCTGAGATGAGGTGAATTTCTCCAGCTTAGTTTTCTCTAGAGCTGCTCCTGGGACTGAAGTCGCACTGGGTCTCTGTTCTCCATAAGGAATGTTTGAGTGGTGGGAAGGGACTAGGAATTGAAAGGCGTTCCTATATTCCTTAGATATGAGTTCTGACATTATCGGAAGTTTGTAAAGGAGCTTTGCACTTGGTACTTTACCATCATACTCTTCCTTGATTCCATGTTTTCCTAAAACACAATTTGAATCAGACACACATCAGAAAGAGCTCCTAAGACTCAATCCAATGAATTGGGGGAGTCTGAAAATCTAGGTATTACCTATAAAGGCTACTATGAAATAATCCACTGGTAGAGTGGCCCCAGGCCAAGCCAAAGGAGGCCATTCCTAAAAGTGGTACAGGAGGTTTCTGTGGAAGACTTTGTTTCCCTCTAGTGATGCTCTGTACAATGTGAGCAATGGTTGTGTGAGGCTGTGGCTCTGTCTCTTTGACTTTAGTGTCCTGGTCTGTGCTCATGTAGTACTTTTTTCCTCTGGTTTGTGTGTGTGTGTGTGTGTGTGTGTCTAATTCTCTCTGTGGGGTTAGTGTTTTCTGTATAACATGACACCGAGAGAAACATTTTAAGTTGCATTTGCCAGGAAAAGTCCCTCTCCCTTGGAATCCAAAGTAAGACCAACAGCACACTTTGCAGAGATATAGATGGCAGGATTTTTGCAAGGAAACATCACTCCAGTCACCCCAGGAAACAGGGGACATTTTGCTGCTGCTTAACCACAAACTACCTCAGGAGATCTTCTGGACAGCATTGTGTCTGTCTGCCCCTGCAAAAACACATATTGTCATAGGATGTCACCTGTTCATGCTGTTCTTGTTTCTCCAACACTCTTACTTACTCTTAGCATTTAGCCAGAATTTCTACTGTAGGATTACCATGGAACACACACACACACATATACAAGCAACGAAGACCCAACGCAGCCAAAATTAATTAATTAATTAATTAATTAATTAAATTTTAAAAAGAATCCTATGAACTTTCATGTACAACTTTTTGTTTGAAAACATGTTTTCACTTCTTTTGTGTATACTTAGGAGTGCAATTGCTGTGCTATATGGCAATTCTATGTTTAACATTTTGAGGAATTGTCACACTGTTCTCCATAGCAGCTGAACCATTTTATGTTCTCATCAGCAATGTATAACAGCTCCAATTTCTCCATAGCCTTGCCAACACTTATTATTTTCTTTTTTTTTCTAATTTATTTATTTATTTTTGGCTGCGTTGGGTCTTTCATTGCTGCGCGTGGGCTTTCTCTAGTTGCAGTGAGCGGGGGCTACTCTTGGTTTTGGTGTGTGGGCTTCTCATTGCAGTGGCTTCTCTTGTTGCAGAGCACAGGCTCTAGGCGCATGGGCTTCAGTAGTTGCAGCACGTGGGCTCAGTAGTGTGGCTCACGGGCTCTAGAGCGCAGGCTCAGTAGTTGTGGCGCACGGGCTTAGTTGCTCCATGGCATGTGGGATCTTCCCGGTCCAGGGATCGAACCCGTGTCCCCTGCATTGGCAGGCGGATTCTTAACCACTGCACCACCAGGGAACTCCCAACACTTGTTATTTTCCATTAAAAAAATTCATTATGGCCATCCAAGTGGATGTGAAGTGGTATCACACTGTGGTTTTGACTTGCATGTCCTTGATAGAGAAGTGAGTGAGGATCAGAAAAAAGATATGTTTTTATTTTCCCTTCACATAAGATATATCAGGAATAGGAAGAACTGTTTCCCTCAGAACAGATCTATGAGATAGGTATGATTATTACTTGAATAAATTAGGAAACTGAGACTCAGAGAGCTAAAACAACTTACCCGAGATCACACAAATAGGTGATGAAGTCATGTCACCCATGCAGTTTGACCTCAGTTTCTGTGTCTTAACCACAATGACACTCTGAAACTAAACTAAAAAGTCCCTAAGAGCAGACACCATATCTCCTAATCTTCACTTGCTCCACCTTTCTCACAAACTAGACAATATTGGACTTTGCACACAGCAGGAACTCTAGAAATATCTGTTAACCAATCATGGGAATATTTAAAGCCCTGCTGAAGGGCTCAGAATAATTGAAACAGAAACTGTATGAGTAGAGTAATCATAACTAGAAAGTGTTTTATTAATACTTCTTGCTGCAACTGTTCTGATCTGAGCACTTCTTATCTGTTTTCTCCCTGAAAGCTGTTTTCTTTTTCTTTTTCTCTGTGTACTGTGTACATAGGGGAGGAATTTTTAAACTCCACTTGTGGGAAGACATTCTTCTTGCTTAAAGTTCAAACTTAAAACTAATCTTGCATTTTACATAAGCATGTAAGATAAGAAAGACTTAAAATAAAAATATTTACAACCTCTACTTCTCACACATCCACCAAAGAGAATTTTGTCCTTGCACACTCTGTTCCTGGACTTTGTTCCAAAGATCAGGATAATGGTTAAGAGAAATGAAACATGCCAGGATTTGTTTGATTTACATTGGAAAGGGTAGACAATTACTAAAAGAAGAAAATATTAACTTGGGCTAGATATGAGTGTTTTAGGTAATTCTGAGAGAGGCAGAAAGAGATTAGAGTGTCTGCTATGCCATAATAAGTGGGAATTTGGGGAAGTAAATGGGTGACAATTATTTTTTAAAAGATAGTTTGCCATGTGTTTTGAAAGGCAACACACAAAGGTAATTTTTTTACATTTCTTTTTGGAGTTTAGACAAACGTTTATTTGGACATGACTCCATGCTGGGACTGCCATAGGTGGATTGATTTTATATAGGTTATATTTTGAAGATAAGATCTAATTTTATCAAGAGTATAGGAAAATGGTGGGAGTATAAATTGGTACAGCCAATCAGCGTATATAATCTGGCAGTTCTATTAAAATTGAAAATGTTAATAACCTGTGACACACCAATTCCATTTCTTCCTTGGGGAAAACACATTGGGAGACATGTACAAGAATATTTTCTACAACACTGCAAAAATTTGAAAACAGCTTGAATGTCCAACAATACAGAAATAGTTAAACAAAAAATTATATATTCAATAGAACGCCATAAAGCAGTCACAATAAATTAATTAAAGCTATATGTATCAATAAGAAAGTATCTTAAAAATGTAAAATTCAGTGAAAAAAACAGGTTACAGAATCACACACACCATATAACATTTGCGTAGAAAAAAGCACACAAAATACTATATATTTACGTATATTTTTATGAGTACACATATGTGTGCATAAAAAAAGAATTATGGAAGGATACATACTAAACTCACAGCATTAGTGGCTTCTAGGGTGGGGAAGAAGTGAATGCAGTCAGGGATAGTGACCAAAAGGGATTTTAGACTTATCTGTAATGTCTTAATTCTTTTTTTAAAAAGTCTTTTAATTTTGAAGTAAGAAGTTGCAAAAATAGTCTATAAAATCCTGTGAACCCTTCCTCCAGCTTCTTTCAATGATGACGTCTTATATAGTGTAGTACAATTATCAAAACCAGGAATTTGACATTGGTACATTACTGTTAAGTAGACCACAGACTTTATTGTCTTCACCATTTTTAAGTTTGTATCTGTGTGTGAGTGTGTGTGTGTGTGTGTGTGTTGGTTCTATGTAATTTTTTCCCATGTATAATTTTGTGTAATCCTCACCACAATCAAGATACAGAGCTGTTCCAGCACCATAAAGGAACTCCCTTGTGCTACCTCTGTGTATTCTTATTCACCTCCTATGACACACCACCTTCTTCCCTGTCTCCTGGCAACCACTAATCTGTTCTTCATTTCTATAGTTTTGTCATTTTGAGAATGTTATATAAATGGAACCATACAGTATGTAACTTTTGGAGATTGGCTTTTTTCATTAAGCATAATAACCCTGAAGTCCATCAAGCTAGTTGTATGTATCAATAGTCCATTCCTTTTCATTGCTGAGTAGTATTCTATGGTATGGATGTAAAATAGTTTGGTCAACCATTCACCTGTTGAACAGCATTTGAATTGTTGCCAGTATTTTTCTATTATTAATAAAGTTGCTATTAACATTCTTACAAAGGTTTTTATATGAACACAAGTCTTCATTTCTCTGGATTAATGTCCAGGAAGGTAAATGCTTGGTTTTATGGTAATTGCATGCTTAGTTTTATAAGAAACTGCAACAATGTTTTCCAAACTCGCTTTACTATTTGGCATTCCCACCAGGAATGTATTAAACATCCAGTTTCTGTGTATCCTCAACAGCATCTAGTATTATCACTATTTTTCATCTGAACTTTTCTAATAGGTCTATGATGATATCACATTGTGGGGTTTTTTTTTTTGAGATTCAGGGAAAATTTTATTTTTCTTAATGTTTAAATTTATTCTTTTTTTTTACATCTTTATTGGAGTATAATGTTGTGTTAGTTTCTGCTGTATGTAAATTGATACAGTCACATTGTGGTTTTAATTTGCATTGCCTTAATGGCTAATGATGTTGAACCTCTTTTCATGTACTTATTTACCATCTGTATATTATTCATCCTCTTTGGTGAAATGTCTGTTCATGTCTTTTGCCCATTTTCTATTTGGATTTTTTAGTTATTTTTATTGTTGAGTTTTGAGCCCACTTTATATATTATACATACAAGTCCTTTATCAGACATGTGGTTTGCAAATATATTCTCTCAATCTGCACCTTGCTTTTTAATCCTCTTAACATTATTTTCACAGTGCAAAAGTTTTCATTTTTGATGAGGTCTAATTTATCAATTTATTTTATGGATTTCACTTTTTGTGTCATGTCTACAAATACTTTGTCTATCTCTAGGTCTCAAAAATTTTATCCTATGTTAACTTCTAAAATTTTTTACAGTTTTACACTTTACATTTAAGTCTATGCTCTATTTTGAATTAATTTTTGTATAAGCTGTGAGGTTTAGATACTAATTCTTTTTTTAGGTGAATGGATTCATGTATTACTTGGATAATTCAAATTTAATTAAAAATAGAAATTAGAGGTGGCAATAATATAAGGTTAAACACACTCCTATATTTCACTATTCCAATTCATTCTCCACTTTAAAGGTCGAGAATTTTTCTAAAATACAATTCATATCATGTTGCTCACCTGCTTAAATGTCTTCAATGGCTCCTAACTTATCTTAGAATAAATTCCAAACTCCTTAATATGAGCAAAAGGCTTCACATTTTGCCACTTTGCCCTCTACCCCCACCCCCAGTCACATTGCACAATCCAGCTACAGTGAACTTCTTTAAGTTCCTATCACCTCCAGTTCTTCAAATATGTTTGGAACATTTGGTGGATTTAGAGAATCACAGCTCAGTGGGGGCAGAAACTGTACTGAAGCCAGTATGGGCTAGAAAGACTTAAAGGGTAATTGGCTAGTTGTTGGACCCTGAGCATGGATTAGCTGGAGAGATTAAAAAATTCTGCAAGTCCAGCCTTAGGGGAGCCCCAACACTTGCATGAGTTTTACCTCTTAGAGCCCTACCATGTTCTCAGAGAAAAATACTCTCATGTTTCCAGAAGGATGAGGGGAAAAGTAACTATTTTGAAATACACCCGGAGTGTTCTATTCTCCTTAACAAAGCCCAACCCTCAAGAGAAACTACCAGAGCCTAACTAATATGAGTTTTACCAGAGCCTAAATAATTTGGGGGAAGGGAAATATCCAACTCCAGACTCCTCTATTCTTCCAGGTTGGGGAAGAGAAACACCCAATTCCAGCCTATAGCACTTGTGAAGGTCACAGCCCAGAAGCACAAACTCACTAAAAGACTGAGAAATAATCATAGGACTACAGAACCCTTCCCCTCATTCCTACCTTTTCACCACACCAATCTGGCTCCTCTATAATAACAGGGGATGGCAGCTGAAAAGAACTATAAGGCTCAGACCCTCTTTGAAAAGAAATCTCTAGGAAAACTCAAAACAAGAAAAAAGACAAAAACAAGGACACTAGGGGAAACTTTAGCCTCTGATGCCTACAGCTACATCAAACAGTAAACACAGCCTGACTCCTTGACAGATAAGACTAAAATCTCACATCAAAGGCCTATTTACTTTAGTTCCTTTTATCTACTATATCACGTTCATCTTTCAACAATTACTAAGTGTGCTAAAAGGCAAAAAAACACAGTCTGAAGAGACAGGGCAAGCATCAGAACCAGACTCAGGTATGGCAGAGATTTTGGAATGAGAAGGCCAGGAGTTTAAAATAACCATGATTAATATGCTAAAAGCTCTAATGAAAAAAAGTAGACAACATGCAAGAACAGATGGGTAATATAAGCAGAGATGTGGAAATTCTAAGAAACAATCAAAAGGAAATGCTAGAAATTAAAAAAAACTATTACATAAATAGAGACTGTCTTTCATGGACTCATCAGTAGACTGAACACAGCTGAGAAAAGAAATCAGTGAGCTTAAAGTTATGGCAATAGAAACTTCCCAAACTAAAAAGCAAAGAGAAAAATGACTGAAAAGAAAGCAGAATACAAGAACTGTGGGACAACTACAAAAAGTGTAACATACATGTAACAGAAATACCAGAAGGAGAAGAAAGAGAGAAAGGAATACAATAAATATTTGAAGTAATAAAGGCTAAGAATATTCCAAAATTATTAACAGACATCAGACCACAGACCCAGGAAGTGCAGTAAACAGCAAGCAGGATAAATGCCAAAAAATTATACACCTGAGCATATCATAGTCCAACTGCAAAAAATCAAAGGCAAAGAGAAAATCTTGAAAGAAGCCAGAGGAAAACACACCTTACTTTTATAAGAACAAGGATAAAAATTACAGATTTCTTGTCAGACACCATGGAAGCAAGAAGAGAGTGGAGTGAAATTTTAAAGTGTCGAGAGAAAAACCCCACCAACTTAGAATTCTATATCAAGTGAAATTCTCCTTTAAAGGTGAAAGAGAAATAATTTTTCACACAAACAAAAAAACAAAAATTGAGGGAATGTGTCACTGGTAGACCTGCTTTGCAAAAAATGTTAAAAGAAGTTCTTCAGGGAGAAGGGAGAAGATACAGGTCAGAAACTTGGAGCTTTATAAAGAAAGGAAGATTGTTCAAGAATGCATAAATGAAAGTAAAATAAAATCTTTCATATTATTCTTAAATGACTTAACAGAAAAGTTTATTCAAAATAATAATATCAACAATATATTGGATGATTATAGCTTATGAATAAGTGAAATGTATGACAGCAATGGTATAAGGCATGCAAGAGAGAAATTAGAACTATTTTGTTATTATAAGGTACTCACACTACCAGTGAAGCAGTATAGTGTTATATGAAAGTGGATTTAGATTAGTTGTGAATGCATATTGAAAACTCTAGGGTAACCATGTAAAATTTTTTTTAAAAAGTGTAATTAATATGCTAGGAGGGGAGAGAAAATGGAATCGTAAAATGCACAATTAAAACCAAAGAAGGTAAAACAAGGGCGGAAAACAAAAAAAGAAACAAAGAAAAAGGACAATGATTAGCGAACAGTTACAAATAAGATAGATATTAATCCACTATATCAATACTGACTTCAAATGTAAATGGTCCAAATACTCCAATTAAAAGGCAGAGACTATCAGAGTGAATAAAAACCAAGACCCAACAATATGTTGTCTACAAGAAATCCACTTTAAATATAAAGACACAGATATATTAAAAGTAAAGGGATGAAGAATGATATATCATGCTAAAACCAATCAAAAGAAAAGTACCTATATGAATTTCAGACAAAGCAGATTTCAGAGAAAGAAAAAGTTTCAGGGATAAAGAGGAGCATTACATAATGGGGTCAATGCTCTAAGGCACAACAATCCTTAATATATATGTGCCTAAAAACAGAACATCAAAACACACGAGGCAAAAACTGATAGAACTGCAAGGAGAAATAGACAAATTCATTATTATAGCTGGAGACGTCAACACTCCTCTCTCAGAAATTAACAGATCCAGAAGGCAGAAAATCAGTAAGGAAATAATTGAACTTATAGCACCATTAATTAACTGGATCTAGTTGACATTTATAGAATGCTTCATCCAGCAACAGCAATACACATTCTCAGTCTCATATGGAATATTCACCATGACTGACCACATTTGGGGCCATAAAACACACCTTAACAAATTCAAAAGAATTAAAAAAAAATAGAGTGTGTGCTTTTAAACCACAATGGAATTAAACAGAAAGATAACTAGAAAACCTCAAAGTATTTGGAGATTAAGCAACATACTTTTAAATAACACATGGGTGTAAGATCAAGTCTCAAAAGAAATTTTAAAAATATTTTGAACTAAATGAAAATGAAAATACAACTTATCAAAATATGTGGGATACAGCAAAAGTAGTGCTTAGAGGGAAATTTACAACATTGAATGCATATACTAGAAGAGAAGATGTAAAATCAATAATCTAAGCTTCTAACTTAGGAAAGTAAAAAAAGAAGAGCAAATTTAATGCAAATAATGCAGAAGAAATGAAATAATAAAAATAGGGCAGAAATCAAAGACATAGAAAACAGGACACTAATAGAGAAAATCAATGAAACCAAAGCTGGTTCTTTGAAAAAATCAATAAACTAGATAAAACTCTAGCCAGGCTAACCAAGAATAAAGAGAGAAAACAGCAATTACTAATATCAGAAGTGAAAGACAGGCCATCACAATTGATCCCATGGACATTAAAAGGATAATAAAGTAATATTATGAACAACATTAGCCCACAAATTTGATAACTTAAATGAAATAGACCAATTCCTTGAAAGACACAATCTACCAAAACACATAAGGAGAAATAGCTCATCTGAATAGGTTTATATCTAATTAAAGAAATTGAATCAACAGTTAATAACCTTCCAAAACAGAAAGCACCAGTCTCAGATGATTTCACTGGTGAATTCTACCAAACATTTAAAGAAATTATACCATTTTCCTACAATCTCTTCCAAAAAATTGAATAGAGATAACACTTCCTAATTCATTCTATAAGGCTAGTATTAACACTAAAACCAGACAAAGACCTTTTCCTTCCTAGGAAGGAAAATTATAAACTAATATAGATGTAAAAATCCCCCCAAAATGTTAGTAAAAATCCTCCCAAAATATTAGCAAATTAAATCCAAGACTGTATAGAAAGAATTATACACCACAATCAAGTGAAATTTATTCCATATATGGAAGACTGGTTTGACATTCAGAAATCAATGATATTGGGCTTCCCTGGTGGCGCAGTGGTTGAGAATCTGCCTGCTAATGCAGGGGACACGGGTTCAAGCCCTGGTCTGGGAAGATCCCACATGCCACGGAGCTACTAGGCCCGTGAGCCACAACTACTGAGCCTGCGTGTCTGGAGCCTGTGCTCCGCAACAAGAGAGGCCACAATAGTGAGAGGCCCACGCACCGTGATGAAGAGTGGCCCCCGCTTGCCACAACTAGAGAAAGCCCTCGCACAGAAACTAAGACCCAACACAGCCAAAAATAAATAAATTAATTAATTAATTTTAAAAAAAAAGAAAAACTCATAGCTAACATCTTAAAAAAAAACAATGATATTCATCATCAATAGGCTAAAGAAGAAAAATCATATGATTATATCAGTAAATTCAGAAAAAGCATTTGACAAAGTCCAGCACCCATTCATGATAAGAACTTTCAGCAAACTAGGAATAAAGGGGAATTTTCTCAACTTTATAAAGAACATCTTCAAAATCCTACAGCTCACATCACACTTAATGATGAGGAATTACATGCTTTACTCCCAAGATAGGGAACAAGATAAAGATGTTCCCTCTCATTACTCCTATTCAACATTGTAGTGGAAGTCATAGCTAATACAATAAGACAAGAAAGGGAGATAAAAGGTATACATATTGGGAAGAAATAAAACTGCCTTTGTTTGTACATGATGATGTGCCTTCCTATGTAGAAAAATTGATCCCCCCCCCAAAAAAAACCCACCTCCTGAAACTAATAAGTGATTATACCAAGGCTTCAGGATACAAGGTTAATAATATACAAAAGTCAACTGCTTTCTTATATGCCAGAAATGAACAATTGGAATTTGAAATTTAAAACACTACATCATCTACATTAGCATAAAAACAGAAATACTTAGGCATAAACCTTACACAATATGTACAATATCTATATAAGGACACAGAAAGACAAATACTGTATGATCTCACTTATATGTGGAATCGAAAAAAGTCAAATTCTTAGAAGCAGGCAGTAGAATGGTTGTTGCCACAGGCTGGGGGTGGGAGAAATGGGTAGATGTTGGTCAAAAGATACAAAGTTTCAGTTATGCAGGATGAATAAGTTCTAGACATCTAATGTACATTATTGTGCCTATAGTTAATAATACTGTATTGTATACTTGAAATTTGCTAAAAGAGTAGATCTTAAGTGTTCTTATCACATACACAAAAGAGGTAACTAGATGAGGTGATGAATATGATAATTGGCTTGATTATGGTAATCATTTCACAATGTATACATATATCAAAACCTCACACTGTATGTCTTAAATATATATAATTTTTATTTGTCAATTATACTTCAATAAAGCTGGGGGAAAAAGAAAAATACAAAATTCTGATGAAAGAAATTAAAAAGATCTAAATAAATGAAGAGATAGTCCACATTTATGGATAAGAAGACAATATTAGTAAGATGTCAATTCTTCCCACGTTGATTTATAGCTTCAATACAACCCTAGTCAAAAATCCCAGCAAGTTATTTTGTGGATTCTGACAAACTGATTCTAAAGTTTACACAGAACTTACACCTTTCACAAAAATTAACCCCAAATGGATCATAGTCCTAAATAAAAATGCAAAACTATATAAATTCTAGATGATAACATAGGAGAAAATCTTGGTGACCTTGGGGTTGATGATAACTTTTTAGATACAACACCAAAAGCATGATCCATGAAAGAAAAAAAATGTCAGACATCATTAAAATTAAAAACTTCTGCTCTGTGAAAGATACTGTTAAGAGAATAAAAAGACAAGCCACAGACTGGGAGAAAATATTTGCAAAACACATCATATGTTATAAAGGACTTGTACTCAAAATATATAAAGCAATCTTAAAACTCAACAATAAAGAAAAACTCAATTACAAAATAAGCAAAGGATCTGAACAGACCCCTTACCAAAGAAAATATACAGATGGCAAATAAGCATATGAAAAGATGCTCAACATCATATGTCCTTAGGGAATTGCAAATTAAAATGTCAATGAGATATCATTACATGCCTATTAGAATGACTGAAATCCAAAATTCTGACAATTCCAAAAGCAACAGGAACTCTCATTCATTGCTGCTGGGAATGCAAAATTGTACCACTACTTTGAGAGACAGTTTGGTGATTTCTTACAAAACTAAACATACTCTCACCATATGATCCAGCAGTTGCATCCTTGATATTTACCCAAATGAGTTGAAAACTTATATCCACATAAAAACCTTCACAAGAATGTTTATAGCAGCTTTATTCATAATTGCCAAAAATTGGAAGTAAACAAGATGTCTTTCAATAGGGGAATGGATAAATAAACCGTGGTACATCCAGACAATGGAGCAATGAAAGAAGTCAGTCTGAAAAAAGCTTCATACTGTATGATTTCAGCTATAAGACATTCTTGAAAAGGCGAAACTATGGCGATAGTAAAAAGATCAGTGGTTGCCAGGGGTTCAGGGGGAGAGCAGAGGGATGAATTGGGGATCACAGGGGCTTTCTTTAGGGCAGTGAAACTATTCTGTATGATACTGTAATGGTGGATACATGATATTATGCATTTGTCAAAATCCATAGAAGTATATAGCACAAAGAGTGAACATTAATGTAAACTATGGACTTTATTAATAATAATGTATCAGAATTTGTTCATCAATTATAACAAATGTACCACACTAATACAAAATATTAATAATAGGAGAAACTGTGTGTGTGTGTGTATTTGTGTGAAGCGGAAAATAAGAACCTTCTGTACTTTCTGTGCAGTTTCTCTGTAAATCTAAAACTGCTCTAAAAACTGAAGTCTAATAAAATATTTAAAAATTAAACTAAATTCATAAAATACTGCAAAAGCCCTATTTAGACATAAAGTCAAAATGTAAAAGTCAACTCAAAAGGCTTTAAAAAGAACACAATAAAGCAAAAAGAATAAAATATAAATATAAAAAGTAAAATAAATTACAAAACAGAAAAATAGTTGTTTTATAAATAATTCCAAGAAGGTGTTCTTAGAAAAAAGGCAATTAAATAGACAAACCTCAGGCAAATGTAATCAATAAAAAACAATTATTGATTGGAAGGGAGGACAATATAGTAGATGCAGAGGGGAAATTACAATATATAAAGTATGAATTTTTGAAAATCTCAAAGGGACAATATTTTGTAAAAATATAAATTACCTAAATTAAGTAAAGAAATACAAAAAGTGTAAAGACCAATAACCAAGAAAGGAAAAGGGGGCTCTGAACCCTACAAACTATGGATTCGTTTTAGAAAATATCAAAGGAGCAGTTAATTCAAAGTCTATGAAGACTATCCCAGAACACAGGAAAATATTGAAAGATATTTCATTCATTTTATGAAGCTAGCAAAACCCTGACATGAAACATTAAGAAATATACCACAAATAAAGCTACTGTAGATCAATTTTACTTATGAATCTATGTGTTAAAATTTTAAAAAAATAAAATACCAGCAAGTTAAATTGAACAGTATATTAAAAATAATAATATACTATAATCAAATAGATTTTATCAAAGGGGTGCAAGTACAGTTATGTTAGAAATATACTAACATGTAAAACGAGAAAAAAACCCCATAAAATTTGAATATAATAAGCACCATTAAAAACCTGACTAAGCAAATAACTTACTCAAAATTGGAAATAGGAATGGTAGGAGGGTGACTTGAGCACACAATCTGACTCCTCTTACCCTACCCCCCACTATTCATTCATTAACATGATCAATGGAACACTAAAGCTAGAAACTGGGAGAAAGTGACATTCATGTACCAGAAAATTTTTTAGTTTGTCAGATAAACTTAAGGTAAAACTAATATACTTGTGAGGTCTCATGTATAAAAGAACAGTTTCCTTTATAATTCTACCGATATAACAAAGTCTATATGGAAGAGCTTACTTCCAACTTCCTCTACTATATTGTCCTCCCTTCCAATCAATAATTGTTTTTTATTGATTACATTTGCCTGAGGTTTGTCTATTTAATTGCCTTTTTTCTAAGAACACCTTCTTGGAATTATTTATAAAACAACTATTTTTCTGTTTTGTAATTTATTTTACTTTTTATATTTATATTTTATTCTTTTTGCTTTATTGTGTTCTTTTTAAAGCCTTTTGAGTTGACTTTTACATTTTGACTTTATGTCTAAATAGGGCTTTTGCAGTATTTTATGAAACTGAAGCATGGGAGCACTTCTTCCTTTACCTCCCAATGAGAGCTTGGCTCCTAGCTATCACCTAACAATCACAGCAAACACTGGAAAGAAATTTTAAAGCACAGATCTCTGTGACTTCCATCAACTCTAACTCCACTTGACCATCTTCCAACCATTTCATCTTACTCCAGGCTTCTGGATCTCTGAACTGACAATATAAAATTCCTGTAACTCTAAAGATGTCCTCTGTTCCTCATTTGTGTTTAAAAGATTCTAAAGATTCTAAATTCATTTAACATATGAATAAACCTGTCTTATATCCCAATTCTATGCAAGAATAAGCCTACCTTAGTAAGGCGGAGAAAACAGAAATATAGGGACATATGAAAAGTTTTGACAGTTGAAAAGAAGGGGATCTTGTAAATAAACATATTTCTATGAAATAGATCACTGCAAAAAATAAAATAGAACATTTTAGAACAGGTTTTAAATAATATTATCAATGATATTCAAGAAAACATTACACCTATGGAACTAAATTAGAGAAGCCTGTTAATAGAGTGATCAGGAGAGAGGATATAATAGGAATGTACCAAAATGAAAACATTATGAAAGAAATATTAGAAGCCATTCCCGACTTGAATGAAACAAGACTTGCTGAAAATCTAAGGCACTCATTGATAACCAGGAGGAAAAAAACTACCCTAAGGGTAAAAAACATACCTGCTATTAGAAGAGGATCAAGGTAGAAAACTTCCTAGGTAATCTGCTTTAAGATAGTCAGAGACACTCCCTCTTGTGAGAGCACCGGAATCACAGCTAACTGCTGAAAAATCATTGAAAGGAAGACCCTGGAACTCACCAAAAAAGATACCCTACATCCAAAGACAAAGGAGAAGCCACAATGAGATGGTAGGAGGGGCGCAATCACAGTAAAATCAAATCCCATAACTGCTGGGTGGGTGACTCACAAAGTGGAGAACACTTACACCACAGAAGTCCACCCACTGGAGTGAAGGTTCTGAGCCCAACGTCAGGCTTCCCAACCTGGGGGTCCAGCAATGGGAGGAGGAATTCCGAGAGAATCAGACTTTGAAGGCTAGCAGGATTTGATTGCAGGACTTCAACAGGACTGGGGGAAACAGAGACTCCACTCTTGGAGGGCACACACAAAGCAGTGTGCGCATCAGGACCCAGGGGAAGGAGCAGTGACCCCATAGGAGACTGAACCAGACCTACCTGCTAGTGTTGGAGGGTCTCCTGCAGAGGCAAGGGGCGGCTGTGTCTCACCATGAGGACAAGGACACTGGCAGCAGAAGTTCTGGGAAGTACTCCTTGGCATGAGCCCTCCCAGAGTCCGCCATTAGCCCCACCAAAGAGCCCAGATAGGCTCCAGTGTTGGGTCACCTCAGGCCAAACAACCAACAGGGAGGGAACCCAGCCCCACCCATCAGCAGACAAGCAGATTAAAGTTGTACTGAGCTCTGCCCACCACAGCAACACCCAGCTCTACCCACCAGAAGTCCCTCCCATCAGGAAGCTTGCACAAGCCTCTTAGATAGCTTCATCCACTAGAGGGCAGACAGCAGAAGCAAGAAGAACTACAATCCTGCAGCCTGTGGAACAAAAACCACATTCACAGAAAGAGAGACAAGATGAAAAGGCAGAGGGCTATGTATCAGATGAAGGAACAAGATAAAACCCCAGAAAAACAACTCAATGAAGTGGAGATAGGCAACCTTCCAGGAAAAGAATTCAGAATAATGATAGTGAAGACGATCCAGGGCCTCGGAAGAACAATGGAGGCACAGACCGAGAAGATGCAAGAAATGTTTAACAAAAACCTAGAAGAATTAAAGAACAAACAAACAGAGATGAACAATACAATAACTGAAATGAAAAATACACTAGAAGGAATCAATAGCAGAATAACTGAGGCAGAAGAACGGATAAGTGACCTGGAAGACAGAATGGTGGAATTCACTGCTGCAGAACAGAAGAAAGAAGAAAGAATGAAAAGAAATGGAAACAGCTTAAGAGACCTCTGGGACAACATTAAACGCAACAACATTCACATTATAGGGGTCCCAGAAGGAGAAGAGAGAGAGAAAGGACCCAAGAAAATATTTGAAGAGATTATAGTCAAAAACTTCCCTAACATGGGAAAGGAAATAGCCACCCAAGTCCAGGAAGTGCAGCGAGTCCCATACAGGATAAACCTAAGGAGAAACAAGCCAAGACACATAGTAATCAAATTGGCAAAAATTAAAGACAAAGAAAAATTATTGAAAGCAGCAAGGGAAAAACGACAAATAACATACAAGGGAAAGCCCATAAGGTTAACAGCTGATTTCTCACCAGAAACTCTACAAGCCAGAAGGGAGTGGCATGACATATTTAAAGTGATGAAAAGGAAGAACCTACAACCAAGATTACTCTACCCAGCAAGGATCTCATTCAGATTTGATGGAGAAATCAAAAGCTTTACAGACAAGCAAAAGCTAACAGAATTCAGCACCACCAAACCAGCTCTACAACAAATGCTAAAGGAACTTCTCTAAGTGGGAAACACAAGAGAAGAAAAGGACCTACAAAAACAAACCCAAAACAATTAAGAAAATGGTCATAGGAACATACATATCGATAATTACCTTAAACGTGAATGGATTAAATGCTCCAACCAAAAGACACAGGCTCACTGAATGGATACAAACACAAGACCCATACATATGCTGTCTACAAGAGACCCACTTCAGACCTAGGGACACATACAGACTGAAAGTGAGGGGATGGAAAAAGATATTCCATGCAAATGGAAATCAAAAGAAAGCTGGAGTAGCAATACTCATATCGGATAGAATAGACTTTAAAATAAAGAATGTTACAAGAGACAAGGAAGGACACTACATAATGATCAAGGGATCAATCCAAGAAGAAGATATAACAATTATAAATATATATGCACCCAACATAGGAGCACCTCAATACATAAGGCAACTGCTAACAGCTATAAAAGAGGAAATCGACAGTAACACAATAATAGTGGGGGACTTTAACACCTCACTTACACCAATGGACAGGTCTTCCAAACAGAAAATTAATAAGGAAACACAAGCTTTAAATGACACAATAGACCAGATAGATTTAATTGATATTTATAGGACATTCCATCCAAAAACTGCAGATTACACTTTCTTCTCAAGTGCTCATGGAACATTCTCCACGATAGATCACATCGTGGGTCATAAATCAAGCCTCAGTAAATTTAAGAAAATTGAAATCATATCAAGCATCTTTTCTGACCACAACGCTATGAGATTAGAAATCAATTACAGGGAAGAAAACGTAAAAAACAAAAACACATGGAGGCTAAACAATATGTTACTAAATAACCAAGAGACCACTGAAGAAATCAAAGAAATCAAAAAATACCTAGAGACAAATGACAATGAAAATACGACGATCCAAAACCTATGGGATGCAGCAAAAGCAGTTCTAAGAGGGAAGTTTATAGCTATACAAGCCTACCTAAAGAAACAAGAAAAATCTCAAATAAACAATCTAACGTTACACCTAAAGGAACTAGAGAAAGAAGAACAAACAAAACCCAAAGTTAGCAGAAGGAAAGAAATCATAAAGATCAGAGCAGAAATAAATGAAATAGAAACAAAGAAAACAATAGCAAAGATCAATAAAACTAAAAGCTGGTTCTTTGAGAAGATAAACAAAATTGATAAACCATTAGCCAGACTCATCAAGAAAAAGAGGGAGAGGACTCAAATCAATAAAATTAGAAATGAAAAAGGAGAAGTTACAACAGACACCGCAGAAATACGAAGCATCCTAAGAGACTACTACAAGCAACTCTATGCCAATAAAATGGACAACCTGTAAGAAATGGACAAATTCGTAAAAAGGTATAACCTTCCAAAACTGAGCCAGGAAGAAATAGAAAATATGAACAGACCAATCACAAGTAATGAAATTGAAACTGTGATTAAAGATCTTCCAACAAACAAAAGTCCAGGACCAGGTGGCTTCACAGGTGAATTCCATCAAATATTTAGAGAAGAGCTAACACCCATCCTTCTCAAGCTCTTCCAAAAAATTGTAGAGGAAGGAACACTCCCAAACTCATTCTATGAGGCCACCATCATCCTGATACCAAAATGAGACGAAGATACTACAAAAAAAGAAAATTACAGACCAATATCACTGATGAATACAGATGCAAAAATACTCAACAAAATACTAGCCAACAGACTCCAACAACACATTAAAAGGATCATACACCGTGATCAAGTGGGATTTATCCCAGGGATGCAAGAATTCTTCAATATATGCAAATCAATCAATGTGATACACCATATTAACAAATTGAAGAATAAAAATCATATGATCATCTCAATAGATGTGGGGAAAGCTTTTGACAAAATTCAACACCCATTTATGATAAAATCTCTCCAGAAAGTGGTTATAGAGGGAACCTATCTCAACATAATAAAGGCCATATACGAAAAACTCACAGCAAACATCATTCTCAATGGTGAAAAACTGAAAGTATTTCCTCTAAGATCAGGAACAAGACAAGGATGTCCACTCAAGCCACTATTATTCAACATAGTTTTGGAAGTCTTAGCCATGGTAATCAGAGGAGAAAAAGAAATAAAAGGAATACAAATTGGAAAACAAGAAATAAAACTGTCACTGTTTGCAGATGACATGATACTATACATAGAGAATCCTAAAGATGCCACCAGAAAACTATTAGAGCTAATCAGTGAATTTGGTAAAGTTGCAGGATACAAATTAATGCACAGAAATCTCTTGCATTCCTATATACTAATGATGAAAAATCTGAAAGAGAAATAAGGAAACACTCCCATTTACCACTGCAACAAAAAGAATAAAATACCTAGGAATAAACCTACCTAGGGAGACAAAAGACCTGTATGCAGAAAACTATAAGACACTGATGAAAGAAATTAAAGATGATACAAACAGATGGAGAGATATAGAATGTTCTTGGATTGGAAGAATCAATATTGTGAAAATGACTATACTACCCAAAGCAATCTACAGATTCAATGCAATCCCTATCAAATTACCAATGACATTTTTTACAGAACTAGAAGAAAAATTCTTAAAATTTGTATGGAGACACAAAAGACCCCGAATAGCCAAAGCAGTCTTGAGGGAAAAAAACGGAGCTGGAGGAATCAGACTCCCTGACCTCAGACTATACTACAAAGCTACAGTAATCAAGATAATATGGTACTGGCACAAAAACAGAAATATAGATCAATGGAACCGAATAGAAAGCCCAGAGATAAACCCATGCACCTATGGTCAACTAATCTATGACAAAGGAGGCAAGGATATACAATGGAGAAAAGACAGTCTCTTCAATAAGTGGTGCTGGGAAACCTGGACAGCTACATGTAAAAGAATGAAAGTAGAACACTCCCTAACACCATACACAAAAATAATCTCAAAATGGATTAGAGACTTAAATGTAAGGCCAGACACTATAAAACTCTTAGAGGAAAACATAGGAAGAACACTCTTTGACATAAATCACAGCAAGATCTTTTTTGATCCACCTCTTAGAGTAATGGAAATAAAAACAAAAATAAACAAATGGGAACTAATGAAACTTAAAAGCTTTTCCAAAGCAAAGGAAACTACAAACAAGACAAAAAGACAATCCTCAGAATGGGAGAAAATATTTGCAAACGAATCAACGGACAAAGGATTAATCTCCAAAATATATAAACAGCTCATGCAGCTCAATATTAAAACAACAAACAACCCAATCCAAAAATGGGCAGAAGACCTAAACAGACATTTGTCCAAAGAAGACATACAGATAGCCAGGAAGCACATGAAAAGCTGCTCAACATCACTAATTATTAGAGAAATGCAAATCAAAACTACAATGAGGTATCACCTCACACCAGTTAGAATGGGCATCATCAGAAAATCTACAAACAAACGCTGGAGAGGGTGTGGAGAAAAGGGAACCCTCTTGCACTTTTGGTGGGAATGTAAATTGATACAGCCACTATGGAGAACAGTACAGAGGTTCCTCAAAAAAATAAAAATAGAATTACCCTATGACCTACCAATCCCATTACTGGGCATATACCCAGAGATAACCATAATTCCAAAAGACACATGCACCCCAATGTTCATTGCAGCAGTATTTACAATAGCCACGTCATGGAAGCAACCTAAATGCCCCTCGACAGACGAATGGATAACGAAGTTGTGGTACATATATACAATGGAATATTACTCAGCCATAAAAAGGAACAAAATTGGGTCATTTGTAGAGATGTGAATGGATCTAGAGACTGTCATACAGAGTAAAGTAAGTCAGAAAGAGAAAAACAAATATCGTATATTAACGCATATATGTGGAACCTAGAAAAATGGTACAGATGAACCGGTTTGCAGGGCAGAAATTGAGACACAGATGTAGAGAACAAACGTATGGACACCAAGGGGGGAAAGTGGCAGGGGGGTGGTGGTGTGATGAATTGGGAGATTGGGATTGACATATGTACACTAATATGCTTAAAATGGATAACTAATAAGAACCTGCTGTATAAAAAAATTAATAAAATAAAATTCAAAAATTAAAAAAAAAGATAGAGACAAAGGCAGAAAAAGGAAGTTTGAAAGCCTCACCAAACTAGATTAAAAGAAGATAGTGGAGACTTCAGATAATCAAAATAATTTCAGGTTTTTTTCAAATGTAAAAAGGAAGCCTGGCTGAAAGAATGTAAAAACAAGAGAAAATCTAAGAGGAAGATACATTCCTGTGCTTAATGATTATATGTAATCACATTAAGGTTACCAAATATTAATAACACATCCCACAGAGTTCATTGTGCATAATTTTTCAGAATGATACTGACTCATTGAAGGAACCAAATTCCAGATATAATGCATAAGAGTTCCATCCCTGTGTCTCCATCTATGGGAAAACATTCAGGGCAACTAAGTCAGGGACTAGGGGAGATGCACAGGTGGTTGGTCTGCAAAGAGTTAGCTACTGCATTCGTGGATAAAAAGTGACCCTGAACACTCACTTAATGGCAAGCACTTTAAGCTAAGGGAATGTAACTTTCAACAGTGTAGCAGTTTTCTTTACAAAGAAATTAATGGAAATACATTTCATGTTCCTGGGTCAGAGGACTAAATATTCCTAAGATGGCAATACTCCCCAAATTGATTTACAGATTTAACAAAATCCCCAACAAAACCCCAGCTGGACTTTTTTGCAGAAATTGATGAGCAATTCCTAAAATTCATATGGAAATGCAATAGCACAGAATAGCCAAAACAATCTTGAAAAGGAAAAACAAAATAGGAGTATCCAATCTTTCTGATTTCAAAACTTACTACAAAACTACAGTAATCAGGACAGTGTAGTGTTGGCATAAGGACAGACATATAGATCAATGGAATAGAATTGAGTGCCTAGAAATAAACTCTTACCTTTATGGTCAATGGCTTTCTACAAAAGTGTCAAGACAATTTAATTGGGGGGGGGGAAGAATAGTCTTTTCAACAAATGGTGCTGAGATAAGATGTCCACATGCAAATTAATGAATTTGTACCCCTACTTCACACCATACAAGAAAATCAATTCAAAATAGATAATAGACCTTGGTGTAAGAGCTCAGGCTATAAAAATCTTAGAAGAAAATATAGGAGTAACCTTTACTATCTTGGATCTGGCAATGGTTTCTTAGATGCATGACCAAAAACACGTGACAAAAGAAAAAATAGATAATTTGGAGTTAACGAAAATTAAAAATTTTTGTGCTGTCAGTGACACCATCAAGTAAGTGAAAAGACAACCCTAAGAATGAGAGAAAATTTTTGAAAATCCTGTACCTGACAAGGGACTTTTATCTATAATATAAAAAGAACTTTTACAACTGAATAATATAAAGACAAACATCCCAATTGAAAAACGGGAAAGGGATCTGAATAGATATTTCTCCAAAAGAATACAAGTGGATAATAAGCACACTAAAAGATGTTCGACATCATTATTCCTTAGGGAAATACAAAACAAAAGTACAGTTAGATACCATTTCATACCAACTAGAATGGCTATAATAAATACAGAAATACAGGCATTAATGAGAGTTGTCAAGGATATGGAGAAATTTCAACCCTTATACATTGCTGGTGGGATTGTAAAATGATGAAGCTCCTTTGGAAAACAGTTTAACTCTATATTAAACATAGAGTTAACATATTAACCAACAATTCTACTTCTAGGTATATGCTAAAGAGAAATAAAAACATATGTCTACACAAAAACTTGTACAAGAATGGCCATAGCAGAATTTTTCATAGTAGCCAAAAAGTGGAATCAACACAAAAGTATATTAACTAATATATAAATAAATAAGACATTGTGTATGCATACAATAGAATATTAGTTTGCAATAAAAGGTGAAGTACTGATACATGCAACATCATTGATGAACCCTGAAAACATTAGGCTGAGTTAAATAATCCATCCTCAAAAGAACACATATTGTATAATTCCATTTATATGAAATATCCTAAATAAGCAAATCTATAGACAGAGATTAGATTAGTAGTTGTCTAGGACTAGGACACAATGATGGAAAGGAAGGGGGGTGACTTCTAATGGGTACTGGGTTTCCTTTTAGGGTGTTGAAAATGTTTTATTTATTTTTCTTTTTATTGAAGTATAGTTGATTTAAAATATTGTGTTAGGTATACAGCAAAGTGATCTTATTACATATATTTTTTTCAGATTATTTTCCATTATAGGTTATTATAAGATATTGAATATTGTTCCCTGAGCTATACAGTAAGTCCTTGTTGCTTATCTATTTTATGCATAGTAAGATGTTACAGAAAAACCCGAACTAAGTTTTTGGCCAACCCAATAGTTTGTTAATCCCATACCCCTAATTTATCCCTCCTCACTCCCTTTCCCCTTTGGTAACTATAAGCTAGTTTCCTGTGTCTCTGAGTCTGTTTCTGTTTTGTACATAGATTCATTTGTATTATCTTTTAGATTCCAGATATGTGATATCATATAATATTTGTCTTACTCTGTCTTACTTCACTTAGTATGGTAATCTCTAAATCCATCCATCTTGCTGCAAATGACAATATTTCATTATTTTTTTATTTTTTGTGGCTGGGTAATAATATTCAATCTTATATATATATACACGCACATATATATACCACTTCTTCTTTATCCATTCATCTCTTGATGGACACTTAGGTTGCTTCCATATGTTGGCTATTCTAAATAGTGCTGCTATGAACATTGGGGTGCATGTATGTTTTCTTTTTTATTCTTTTTTTAAATTTAATTTTTATTGGAGTACAGTTCATTTACAATGTTGTATTAGTTTCAGGTGCACAGCAAAGTGAATCTGTTATATATATATATATCCACTCTTTTTTAGATTCTTTTCCCATATAGGCCATTACAGAGTATTGAGTAGAGTTCCCTGTGCTATACAGTAGGTCCTTATTAGTTATCTATTTTATATACAGTAGTGTGTATATGTCAGTTCCAATCTTCCAATTTATCCCTCCCCCTCTTACCCCCTCGTAATCATAAGTTTATTTTCTACTTCTGTAACTCTATTTCTGTTTTGTAGATAAGTTCATTTGTACCCTTTTTTTTAGATTCCACATATAAGCAATATCATATGCTATTTGTCTTTCTCATCTGACTTATTTCACTCAGTATGACAATCTCTAGGTCCATCCATGTTGCTGCAAATGGCATTATTTCATTTTATTGATGGCTGAGTAATAGGTGCATGTATCTTTTTGAATTAGAGTTTTTGTCTTTTCTGGATATATGCCTAGGAGTGGGATTGCTGGATCATATGGTAGCTCTATTTTTAGTTTGTTAAGGAAACTCCATACTGTTCTCCATAGTGGCTGCACCAATTTACATTCCCACCAACAGTGTAGGAGGATTCCCTTTTCGCCACACTCTCTCCAGCATTTATTATTTGTAGACTTTTTGATGATAGCCATTCTGACTGGTGTGAGGTGGTACATCATTGCAGTTTTGATTTGCATTTCTCTAATAAGTAGCAATGATGAGCATCTTTTCATGTTCCTGTTGGCCATCTGTATGTCTTCTTTGGAGAAATGTCTATTTGTCTTCTGTCCATTTTTTTTGATTGGGTTGTTTGTTTTTTTGATATTGAGTTGTATGAGCTGTACATTTTGGAAATTAACCCATTGTCAGTTGTATCATTGGTAAATATTTTCTCCCATTCAGTACAGTGTCTTTTCATTTTGCTTATGGTTTCCTTTGTTGTGCAAAGCTTTTAAGTTTGATTAGGGCCCATGTTTTATTTTTGCTTTTATTTCTTTTTCCTTTGGATACTGATCTGAGAAAATATTGCTACGATTTATGTCTGAAAATGTTTTGCCTATGTTCTCTTCCAGGAGTTTTATTGTTTCCTGTCTTATATATTTAGGTCTTTAAACCATTTTAAGTTTATTTTTGTGTGTGGTGTGAGGGAGTGTTCTAACTTCATTGATTTATGTGAGGCTGTCCAGCTTTCCCAACACCATTTGCTAAAGAGATTGTCTATTCTCCACTGTATATTCTCACCTACTTTGTCATAGATTAATTGACCGTACATGTGTGGGTTTATTTCTGGGCTCTTTATTCTGTTCCATTGATCCATATGTCTGTTTTTGTGCCAATAGCACACTGTTTTGATTACTGTAGGTTTGTAGTATTGTCTGAAATCTGGCAGGGTTATGCCTCCTGCTTTGTTCTTTTTCCTCAGGATTGCTTTGGCAATTCTGGGTCTTTTGTGGTTCCATATAAATTTTAGAATTATTTGTTCTAGTTCTGTGAAAAATGTCATGGGTAATTTGATAGGGATCACATTAAATCTGTAGATTGCTTTGGGTAGTATGCCCATTTTAACAATATTAATTCTTCCAATCCAAGAGTATGGGATATCTTTCCATTTCTTTGCATCATCTTTAATTTCCTTTATCAATGTTTTATAGTTTTCAGCATATAGGTCTTTCACCTCCTTGGTTAGCTTTATTCCTATGTATTTTGTTGAAAATGTTTTAAAATTAGATTGTGGTGATGGTTGCACAACTCTTGTATATACATTAAAATACATTGAATTGTATGCTCTACATGGGTGAATTTATGATATGAATTATATATCAATAAACCAGTTTTTAAAGTTAGCTAGGTATTACTCACAGAGGAAATTTCAACATATTCCAAAATACAGACTATATTTTTGGATAAAGGCAATAAAATTAGTACATAACAACAAAAGTGGAAACAACAACAATAAAACCTAAACCAAAGAAGAAAATGTAGAGAATCTAAAATGCAGTCTACAGTATCAAAATATATGTGCTACAGATAAAACTGAGCTCAGAGAAAAAATTAAATACTTTGTAATAAAGAGTCTGACTCCATTTTTTAATGTTTGGCTGATGTCAGATTTAAGCCTCACCCTTCCCACTTGTTCTTCTGCCCCACATCTAGACATGCTTATGAGAAAGCCTGGATGCTTTCTCCTTTGGTGCAGGTCAGAGATTCAAACCACACAATGCCCTACCCATGCACAGGAATCCTCACACTGGCTCCACTCCCTAAGCACCATAAACATCCAACCCAGTCTCTTTTCCTTGCTCTCTCAAGCCATCTTTGGACAAGTTTCAGAGGCTTGCCCTGGTTTTCCTAGAAAGCCTTGTATGTAAGGAATAAAACTTTTCATACCCTCTTGGTGTGTGTGTGTGGCATCATCAGTCTTGACATCCAAACCAATTTTGGATAGAGATGTATCTTGCTTCTCAATATGGCCACAACATACTTTCATTACTTAACATGGAAAACTTAAATTAACTAATAGTTAATTCAAAACCTTACAAATGAGATCACACATATGAAAAAAAAAATCTGTGGAAAGCATAAGAAAGGAGTTATAAGGATAAAAGAACAAATTAATGAATTAAGATTAATTAAATAAATCCAATAGTTTGTTACTTTTTAAAAAACAAAAACAATTGACAACCAATAAAAATCTTCACAAGAGGATCTCCAAATGACCAAGGAACATAAAATAGTGCTCAACTTCATTAATCAATAGGAAATGCAAATTGAAACCACTACGTGATACCATTACACATCCACAAGAATGGATAAAATGAAAATGACAGACAATACCATAGTTCAGCAAGGATATAGAACAAACTCTCATCATTGTTGGTGGGACTGTCAAATGGTAAACTACTTTGGAAAACTCAAGTATATATTATAGTTGAGCATATACATATCCTATGACCTAGCTATTCCAATCATAAGTGTATAGCCAACAGAAATGCATAACATGTTCACTAGAAGACATGTATATTCATAGCAGCACTGCCTATAATAGTCCCAATTTGAAAAAACCTAATGCCCACCAAAATGGATAAATACACTGCGGTATATTCACACAACGGGATACTATATAACAGCTATACAACTGCCTGAAACAATATGGATGAATACAAAAGAGATAATATTAATCAAAATAAGTCAGACATTAGATATTGTATAGTATATAATATCATTTATATAAAATTCAGAAACAGGAAAAACTAATCTATGCTGTTATAGAATCAGAGTAGTAATCGCTCTGGGAGTGGGGGCAGTGACTGGAAGGGACCTAAGGGAAGTTGCTGGGGAAGTGGTCATGTTCTGTTTCTTGATCTGAGTGCTGCTTACATAAATGAACAGTTTTGAAACATTGATTTAGCTAAATGTTTATGATATCAGAAAATTTTAAAAGGAAGGGAATGATAAGCATAAAATTTAGAATAATGGTTACTTCAGGTAAAGGGAGGCAAGATGGAGGGAGTACATAAATTATTGAAAATGCTTTAGTTTTTAGCTTGGGCAATGGCTCCATGGGAAGTCATTACATTATTCTAAAAAATAAATGTGCAGAGAACATAAATATGTATAACAATAAAACTGTCGAGTTATTTTAAAGATACAGTGAGTATAATACAAAAAGATATGTTTTGGGTAGGAATTATTTAGCAACACATGCATTATAATTTTTGGAAATTTCTTTTTATTTCTCTCTAATTTATTTTTAAATTCATGTACTATAAAGTTCATGCTTTGTGGTGTACTGTTCTATGGATTCTGACAAAAGCACAGTCAGCACTACCCTTAAATAAGATATGGAACAGCTCTATCACCCCCAAAATTTCCTTCTTCTGACCATTTATAGTCAACTTTGACCATTGGTAGCTAATTCAGGTTGGCTTCTTTGCCTTTTCAATATTCCTTCATCCCTTCTCCTTTTCTGAGCACTTTCTTATGTTTTGGCCTTACAAGATGCTCCAGTCTCATCTCACATTTCCCCTTTTCCAGCTAGGCAATCACCCAGTTCTTCAAGAAGCCCTTGTTCCTTTTATTGGAGAATGGTATTTAGAAACCAAGATCTGAATGCTAGGTGTGATCATTACTACTGGATGTTATCCATGTTGTTGCATGAATCAGTGGTTTGTTCCTTTTTATTGCTGAGTAGTTTTCCATTTTGTGGATGTACCATAGTTAGTCAATTCACTTGTTGAAGGACAGCTAAGTTATTTCCATTTTTGGTAATTATAAGTAAAACTAGTATAAATCTTCACATACAGGCTTTTGGGTGAATATAAATTTTCATTTCTCTTCAGTAAATATCTAGGGCTGGGATTACTGGGTCACCTTGTAGGCGTATGTTTAACATTATGAGAAACTGCCAGATTATTTTTCAAGGTGGCTGTACCAATTTGCATCTTTAGTAGCAATGTGTGAGCATTCCACCTCCTCTGCATCTTCATCAGAATTTGGTATTGCCAGGTTTTAAAATTTTTAGTTGTACTAGATGTGCTATGGTAGCTCATTGTGGTTTTAATTTGTATTTTCCAAATGATTAATGACATGTTTCTTTTCATATGCTAATTTGACATCTGTATATTGTCTTTGGTGAAGTGTCTGTTCAGTTATTTTAATCATTTTTAATTGGGTTGTTTGTTTTCTCACTGCTGAATTTTGAGAATTCTTTGTATATTCTGAATAGAAGTCCTTTGTCAGAAGTGTAATTTGCAAATATTTTCTGAATAGAAGTCCTTTGTCAGAAGTGTAACTTGCAAATATTTTCTCCTAGTCTGTAGCTTGGCCTTTCATTCTCTTAACAGTGTCCTTTGCAGTGCAAATGGTTGTTAAACAATAATGAAATCCATTAATTTATGTCTTCTTTGATTTCTTTTAGCAGTATTTTGTAGTTGTCAGCATACAGACACTGAATATAATTTATTAGACCTATACTTAAGTGTTTCATTTTTGTGCTATTGTAAGTGGTATTTTTAAAAATTTGAAACACATTGCATTGCTTGTCTATAGAAATATAATTGAATTTTGTATGCTGATTTTGTATCTTACAAACTTGCTAAACTCATATATTAGATCTAGGATATTTTTTGTAGATTCTTTGTAGGTTTTCTTCATAAAACAATTATGTCACCTGCAAGTATAGGTAGTTTTTTTTCTCTTTCAATCTCTATGCCTTTTATTTCTTGTTATCCTTTATTGCATTGACTTGGACTTCCAGTACTTTGTTGAAGAGGTGTTATGAGAGAAGATTTCCTTGCTTTGTTCTGCATCCTTCAAAGAAACTATTCAGCTTCTCACCGTTAAGTATGATGTTAGCTGTCAATTTTTTGTAGATTCCCCTTTACCATGTTAAGAAAGTTTCTTTCTAGCCCTAGTTTTCTGGGAGTTTAAAAAAAATCATGTATAGATGCTTTTTTGTCAAATGCTTTCTCTGTGTCTAAATGACCATAGTTTTTTTCTTATTTAGTCTCTTAATATGGTGAATCATGTTGATTGATTTTCAAATGTTGAAACAGCCTTTTATTACTAGAATAAACCATTCCCACTTTAATCATGATGTATTTTGCATTTTATATACTGCTAGATTTAATTTGCTAATATATTGTTGCATATTTTTGCATCTATGTTCATGAGAAATACTAGTTTCTCTTTCCTGTAATTTCTTTGATTTGGTATTAGAGTAATGCTTGCCTCATAAAATGAGTTTGGAAGTGTTCCTTCTTCTATATTCTTGAAGAGAATATTATTTCTTCCTTAAGTGTTTGGGAAAATGCATCAGTGAAACCATCTGGGCCTGAAGTGTTCTTTTTTGGCACATTTTAACTATGAATTAAAATTTTAAAATAGATATAGGATTGTTAAGGTTATCTATTTCTTCTTGGGTGTTTCTGTAGTTTGTGTCTTTCAAGAAATTTGTTCATTTTATCTAAGTTGTTTTATTTCTGAGCATAAGGTTTTTCATAGTATTCCTTTACCTTCTTAATGTCTGTGTGGCCTTTAATGATATTGGTAGTTTTATTGCTTTTTTCTTCTGGTCAGTCTGGCAGGAGGCTTATCAATTTTGTTGATCTTTTAAAAAGCAACTTTCGTTTCATTGATATTCTCTATTAATTTTCTTTTTTCAGTTTAATTGACCTCTGCTCTTATCTTTATGATTTCCTTCCCTATGCTTGCTTTGGGTTTATTTTGAACCTCTTAGCTGGAAGTTTAGATTATTTATATGAGACTTTTCTTCTTTTCTAATTTAAGAATTTAACAATATAAAGTTCCCTCTAAACACTGATTTAGCTGCATCCCACATATTTTCATCTGTTGTATTTTATCTTTATTCAGTTCAAAATATTTTTTTAAATTTATTTTTGGCTGTGCCACACAGCTGCCTTGGGATCTTAGTTCCCCAAGCAGGGATCAAACCCAGGCCCACAGCAGTGAAAGTGCCAAGTCCTAACCACTGGACCGCCAGGGAATTCCCCAGTTCAAAAATATTTTAAGTTATTGGTTCAGATTTCTTTGATCTATGGGTAACTTTGATGTATATTGTTAAATTTCCAAATATTTGGCAATTTTTCAGATATATTTCTGTTATTGATTTCTAGTTTAATTCCATTGTGATCTGAGAACATACTTTATATGATTGATACTCAAATTTGTTGAGGCTTGTTTTATGATCCAAAGTATGTTCTATAATGGTGAATCTTTCATGCACACTTGAAAAGAAATTATATTCTGCTTTTGTTAGGTGGAGTATTTGTAAATACAAACTAAGTCTTATTTGATAGTATTGTTCAGGTATTCTATATCGTTACTAATTTTCTGTTTATTTGTTCAACCAGCTGCAGAGAGAGAAGTTTTGAGGTCTCCAACTATATGCTATGGATACAGCAGAGAGCAAGACAAAAAAAGTCTCTGGTCTCTTAGACCTTACCTTATAATATGGGAACTATCCAACAAATTAGTAAACACATTCTAAAGCATTCTTTTTGACTTCTCTTGTTACCACATGCTCCTGGTTTTCCTTCTACATCTCTGGTTATTCTTTGCAGTCTCTTTTGCAATCTTTACTTTTTTCTGCCTGTCCCTCAAATGTTAGTGGTCCTCAAGGACCTAAGTCTTCTCCTAGTTAAAAAGAAATTATTGTCTAAGTAATATATGAACACATTCTCATTGTAACAACTATAAATATTACAGATAAAGTTAGTGTCCTCCTTCTCCCACTTCCCTGCAGTCCTTTAATCTTCTTATTCTCTAGTTCAGTGGTTCTCAAATCTTAGTGAACATCACAATCACCTGGAGGGCTTGTTAAAACACTGGTTTCTGAGCTCCATCACAATAGTTTCTGACTCATTAGGTCTGGGATGAGACCCAAGAACTTGCACTTCTAACATGTTCCTAGGCTATGCTGCTGCTGCTCCAGAGACAAGAGTTTTAGAGCCACTGCTTAATATATACTTCAGGATATTTCATCTCATAAATGGTTTCAATTACAATCTATAAGCCTCTGTTCTGAAGAACAAACAATAATTAAAACTTATGGGTAAGGATTCAGCAAGGGAAGAGAGACTAACTGGACCAACAAAAAGTACAGAGGGAAGGCAAGGCTTTCTAAGCACCCTAATGGAAGTTATTGAGTTCTCTGGGTATAGTATACATTTGTTAATTCTTTCTCCCATCGTCCATCACCTCTTCATCTGGTAGAACCACCGTGATTTTACTTTGGGAAGATCATCACTGATGATCAGCAATGTGCTTTGTTTATGTGTGGTGTGCTTTGGGTAAAGCTGACTCTATGTCTGGTTCCAAGAGCATACATGTAACACAGGCCTGGCCAATCACTCTCCTAGGCCACAATATATGATTTGGATATGGGCAGATGATTCAAGTAAAACATTTTGATACAATCAGAGATAATACCAGGAATCTTGTTCAAGCAATAAAGAGGTGTTCTCTATTCTGTTGGACTTAAGTCATGAAGTTGTAAACCAGGAATTATTGGTAACCATCTCGCCATAATGAGGGAAGAAACTATATGAAAATGCATGTAATACTGAGGAAAGCACAACTGAGAAATGGAGAGAGTTCATGCCTTGATGATATTATGAGGTCCTGGATTAGGTCATATTATCTAAAGCTAGACCTATCCCTGGACTATTCTGTTACATGAGCCAATAAACTACCCTTTTGATAAAGTCAATTTAGATTGAGTTTCTCACCAACTGCAAATGTAAGTCCTAACTGAAATACCAGTCAGTCTTATGGGTACAAAGAATTATTTCTGTTAGTATAGAGGTATCCTGAGGCCTGCAGCAGGTCAGCCTGGCCTACACTGAGAAGTGAAAGGCAAGTGGGTCAGAAACTCAGAGCCTAAGCCAGGCTGAACTTGGAACACTCCCTGATCAATTTATAAATGTTGTTCAATTGTAAATATATAATGGAAAAATACCATAACTTGAAGAACCCCAAACAGTACCATGATTTTCATTTTGGTATATCCTGGCCTCAACTCAATGCAACACAAAACTCAGAAGTGAACACTGTAGTACAAAAAAGGACTCAGAAGAAGCCTGGTTTAAGGAACAGGAAACATAAAACCTAAAGGTCAGGGGTGGGGAATCTTTCATTTTTTCCTCCTTTTATTCCATTCTCTTGTGCCCTAACCTCCAGGCAATCCTATGGCAGTGATATTGGCTGGCAATGGAGGCATGCGGGAGCCAAAACTCAGAGAGGGGAACATTTCCCTCCATTGGATGGAGTCGTCGCTCCAAGAGAGTAGGAACGTATCCCATTGCGTTTTTTCCTTTCTTTGTCTTCTTTCTGCTTGACTTTGGACATGGTACAATCACAGAAGTGGGCAGTTTTGGGTGGAAGAATAAAAAGAAGAGACTTGGGAGCTAAAAAATACTTTGGAGATAATTGAGAGAGAGGAACTTGGAAGAGTAATCCCCATAAAATTGTTTATGAACTCCGGAGCAACCCTGACCTGCTCATGAATGTATTTGATACTAATTAATACACCAAAGACTTTGAGAAGTGAGCTAACAGGTAGATCTTCACTCAGGTCTCAGGATGACCACTGGGTGGCGCATATGCTGGACAGATGCAATTAGTACTGCAAAAACAAAAATTGAACTGACTTTGGAACCCACAGCCCACTGAAGACTAAAACAAAAATATCAGCATTTTCCTAGGATGTAAACAAAACTGAGAATCTTATAATGTAATATTCAATATGCCCAGGATACAAACCAAAAAATATTTGGCATACAAATAAGCAGGAAAATCTCAACTTGCATGGGAAAAGACAATCAATAGATAGCAACAATGAGATGACAGAGATGTTGGAGTCATTTGATGAGGGCTTTAAAGCAGCTATTATAAAAAATCTCTGATGGACAATTGTGAACATTATTTAAACAAATATTAAAATAGAAAGCATCAGTAAAGAAATAAAAGATATAAAGAAGAACCAAATAGACATTTTAGAACTGAAACAATCAGTGAAAAAAAATTCATCTGATGGACTCAATGGTAGAATAGAGATAACAGAGGAAAGAACCAGTGAACTTAAAGATAGACCACTAGATATCATCCAATATGAACAGAGAGAAAAAAGATTGAAAAAAAAAGTGAACAGAGTCTTGGGAACCTGTGGGACAATAACAAAAATTCTAAAATTCATATCACTGGAATCCAAGAAGGAGAGGAGAAAGAGTGCTGAATTGAAAAAATATTTGAAGAAATAATGACTGAAAATATCCCAAGTTTGGGGAAAAACATAAATCTACAGATTCAAGAAGATGAGCCAACCCCATACAGGATATACACAAAGGAATCCATGCCCAGATACATCATAATCAAATGCTGAAAACTAAAGAGAAAGAAAAGGTCTTGAAAGCAGCCATAGACAAAAATATATTAGCAATAGGGGAAAAACAGATTTCACATCAAAAGCCACAGGATCCAAAAGGAAGTACACAATATTTTCCAAGTGCTGAAAGAAAAGAACTGTCAGCCTGGAATTGTAAATCCAGTGAAAATATCTTTACTAATGAAGGTGAAATAAATACATTCTCAGATGAATAAAAACTAAGAAAATTTGAAACCAGAAACCTGCTCTAAAAGAATTGCTAAAAAGTTCTTCAAACAGAAATGAAATGATACCAGAAGGAAAGTTACATCATCAGGAATAAAAAAAAGTCAACAGAAATGGTAAATATCTGGGTAAATATAGTAGACTTTTCTCCTCTTGAGTTCTTTATAACATGTTTGATGGTTGAAAGCAAAAAACATAATGATCTCTGATAGGGTTTTCAATGTAGGTAGATGTAATATATAAGACAACTATAGCATAACTATGTGGAAGGTAAAGGTATCTATATGGTGGTAAGGTGTCTACATTTAAGTTGAATTAGTAAGATACTGATCTGAAATAGATTTATTGATTCTAAATAGACTGTGAAAAGTATACATTTGGTAATCCCCAGAGCAACCACTAAAAATAATGTATAAAGAGAAATACTCAAAAGTACTATAAATGATTTATAATGGAATACTAGAAAATGTTCAAAAATAAACAAAAGAAACACAAAACAGTAGACTTGAATCCAAACATATCAATAATTACACTAAATGTAAATGAGCTAAACACACCAATTAAGAGACAGAGATGATCAGATTGGATAAAGGAAAACATGACCGAAATATATTCTGTACATAAGTATTAAACAACCTAAATGTTCTTCAATGGGTGAATGGATAAATTGTGATACATTCCATACAGTGAAATATTACTTAGTATAAAATAACAACTATTGATACACGCAAAAACTTGACTGATTCTCAAAGGCATTATACTAAGTGAAAGAAGTCAAAGATTACATACCAATTCCCATTATATGGCATTCTATAAAAGACAAAACTATAGGGAAGGATAACAGATAAATGGTTTCCAGGGGTTAGGGGTAGGGAGGAGGCTATGACTATAAAGATATAGTACAAACAAGATTTTTAGGATAATGGAACTATACTATATTCTAATTATAGTTACATGAATCTACGCATGTGTAAAACTTTACACCAAAAGGACAAAAAGTCGATTTTAGTGTATGATAATTTAAGAAATAAAACTTTAAAAGACAACCAATCACAATATGTGGACCTTATTTGGATCCTGATTTTTTTAAAATCTACATAAAATGTTTTTTACATTTATGAGACATTTGGAAATTTGAACACTCACTGTATATTTGATGAAATTAAGTAAACTGATTATTTTTAAATGTGGTTATGGTTTTTAAGTCTTTTGTAAATACATACATATCTTTTATACATATAAGTAAATTATGAAATTTTTACTGATAAAGTTGAAAAAAAAGTACTTAGGTGATGTGTCACCAGTAACGAGGTGTCGAGTCCCCTCCCCATCTCAGAACCCAGCGGAAAGCCTGCAGGGAACAACTCGGGAGTCATCCCCAGTGTTCAGCAGAAGCCCCCCTGCCCCTCAACGTGGGCCCCAGTGAACAAAGAATTCTAATTAGCGGGGATTGGCATTCCCAGCCGAAGCAACTGGGTGGTAGGGGGAAGGCTGTGCCGGATGCCAGGAGGCAGACCGAGGGCAGCTATAGGTGCCCTGCCAGAAAGAGACAGCAAACCCAGGCCACCGCCACCCCCACCCCGAGCCTCAGGCTGCAGGCCCAGGCGGCCGTGCCGGGGACCTCGTAGCGGGGCGAGGGAGAGTCCCACACTCACTGGCGAAGAGTTGCTGGATGCGAGGAAAGCCACCGCCAGGCCCACCAGGGAGGATGCTGGCTATGAGCCAGGTGAGGCCCACGGTGATGACCAGGGCCACGATGCGGAGGGGACCTAGAGGCATGACAGACACGGGCAAGGCCTCCTCAGGTGCCAGCGAGCTCCCGAACGGCCCCAGGGCCTCTCATGATCGGATCTCCCCAGGCACTTGGGAAGAAGTGACGGGAGAACAGGAAGGTGGGAGCTCCTGGCGGGTGAAGGAGGAAGCTGAGCTCCAACTCCAAGGCTCAGCTTGGCTCTCCCTGGCGGTGTGGAGGGGCCTCCTAACCTCCTGCTTCTGAGGCTACCAATGTCTTTGAGTCCCTGCCATCCTGCCCCCCTTTCTCCTGTGACGGTGACGGAGGCGGTTCCTACTCCTTTGCAAGGCCAGGCAGATCCTCCCTTCCCCTGCTGTGAGCTGGGCGCCGAGCTCTCCGCCCTGCTCGGCTTTCTTAGCGTAGCGGTCACTTTGTCTCCCTCTTTCCCCTCTATTTTCAACACCTCCCGTCCTCAGAAAACGCGGGAGGAGAGGCCTCCTTCAGAATCACATCCGCAGCCAGCGGCGGGGATCTGCGCCCTCCCTTCCTCTCCCTGCCGGCTCCTCCAAAGTCCTGTGCGCCGGCTCCTTCCATAGGCTTCCCTCCCCGTCTCGCAACCTGCCCCACTCTGCCCTTGCCTCCATTACCCCCGCAGGACGGCTTGTGGCCAAGGCCGCCTGGGGCCTTCTTGGTGCCAGCGCCCCGGGTTACCTATTGGCCCTAACGTCCCTTGACCCTCAGGTGGCCGCGCAGGCTGAAGCCCTCCCGCGGAATCCCCTCTCGGCTGGCTTCTGGGGCAGCACCCTTGAACCCCACCTGGATGCTCCTCATCCTTCTTGCTTAGATCGTCCTCCTTGACCCTCCCCTGAAAAGCTGGACTTTCCCCAGCTCCTGTCCCAGGCTGCCTTCTCACCTCCCTCTATGTATTCTTCCTGGATCATCTCATCCATTCCCATTGCCAAAATTACTATCTATATGCCAATGACTCAATCTATATCTCTAGCTCAGTCCTCCCTCCTGAGCCATATCTATATATCCAACTGCTACTTTACTATCTCTATTTGGATATTTCACAGATGTCTCAAACTAAATATTAAAATAGAACTCATCATGTCTCTTCTGCCAAAAATAAGCAAACTCCATTATTCCAGTATTTTGTATTTCAGCAAATAATCCTTCCATCCATGCAGTCAAGCAAGTCAAAATGACATTGGGGAATCCCCTATATCCTATATCCAATCTAGTACTAAGTTCTGTGGTATTTTAGTTCCCAAAAGGACCTCACATTTGAGTACTTTTCCCCATCTCCACAATTTACCGTTTCTACTCTAACTCAAGTCACTAACTCAAGTTTCTCACATGGTGATTTTAGTAGTCTCTAGACTGGTCCCCTTGTTCTCTTTCTTAACCCCTTATATACTAGTCTCCCTACTAGAGCCAGAATAGTCACTCTATAAAATACAAATTTGACTTTCCCTCCCTCCCCTACCACAGACATACACACACCAGTACAGCTTAAAACCTTTCAGTGACTCCCCAATGCCCTTAAAATAAAGTCCAATCTTTAACATAATTTATGAACCCTGCAAGTTCTGTCCCATATCTACCATTTTGTTCTCACTGTTTGGTACTCTTCCTTGGTTTCCACTTTCTAGCCACACTGCTTTTCTTTTAATTATTCTATAGTTCTAGAGACTAATGACTCTGAGCCTCTTCATATGCTGTTCCCATTGCCTTGAATGTCTTCCTGCTCCCTTTCTTCACGTACCATTTGCTTACCTTACTTTTAACTATCTTTTAGCTTTCAGTGTAAACGTCCCATTCATAGGAAAATCTTTGCTGATTATTCAACTCAAATAAAGTCAGCTATATATGCTCTTACAGTTCTCTGTAATTTTTCTTTATAAATGCTATACAGGCTACTATTATGTGATTATTTAATGACTATCCCCCTTCATATTTGAAAGCTCTACTAAGATAGGGACCATATCTATTGTTTGCTCATAATTAAAACTTTATTGCCTTATATGTGCCTGACACAGAGTACGAGCTTATTTCATTCATTTGTGTAATGAATCTATCCTCTCTCAATATTGTTTAGAGTGTGAAAGAACTCAGTACACTATGATTTCAGTTGAAAACACAATTTATCAAAATTAAACTTTGCTAAGAAAATAAAGGAAAATAAAACACATAATAATAAGTGACTTTATAGTTTATAAATTTCAAATCCTTTAAATAATATCCAGCCTAGACTGACTTGGTTTGTCCAGTTTGAAAGGCATCACACTTTCCTATTTCTTTCCCTTGCTTCAACAAAGTATTAAAAAACACCATCCAAAAGGCACTCTTTTCAATTATTAAACAGTATAATTATTCCTCCTCTCCCACTTTTGGTCCCTTATTTTTGCTCTAAGGGAAAGGGCTGATTTGGAAGCTCTGGCAAAGAAACACAGACTGTTAATTTGCTAAGTATTTGCTAAGGGGTTTCTCCAGCCAGAAAAATAGGGGACATTAGAATTGGATACTTTATAGATTAACATAACAGAATCACAAGTAGACAGGCCAGCATCTTACTCAGCAAGGTTTTTCCTGTCCCTTCTGAAGGATACTGGAATCATTCTATTGCAGTTGTCAAAGGTTTTTTTTTTTCTCTCCTGAAATAAGATTTATAGAAACTTTCTCCTAACTACATTTTAGAAGGCTGGAGGTAGAATGATTTTCTCCTAAATTCAGAGCACATACAATAAAGGTAAAGAGAGATGAAATTTTGTTACACTAGGGGAAGTCCCCTTTGATAACAAGCTCATTCAGTCTAGAAGTAGTAGTCCATTAGAGTCTGTAGGAATCCTCACATTTCACTCCAGGTCATCTCATTCAATGTGACAGTGCTGAGATATCCCTGGAAATATCCCTGGCTTGTTCAAAAAGCTTACAAGCTTGCATGAAAGGTGCCACAAGTATAAGGTTTTTCAAAAGAACAAGATCTTGTGTGTTGTCTTTCTGGTGGGAGTTTTCCAAAGTTACTGGGTTGACTAGTAGAAAATAGTCATTCAGTTGGCATTTCAGTCTGTTAATGGAAGTAATAAAAAAGTATTCCATCAGGAGATCCACAAGTTATTGGCCAGGAAACTAAACATTTTTGCTCTGATAAGACACTTATTGGAATGACTCCCCAGATACACAATGGAGCATGATGAAGTCCACAGAGGTTGCACATGCCTTCTAAGTTTGTAGGAGTTCTACTTTCTGATTATAAGGGCTTTAGGGGATTACAATACAGCTCCCCCTTTCTTTCCTGAGTTTGAAACCAATTGAAAGATAGAGAAGTCATGCACACGGAAATCAAAACATTAGCTTTATTACTGATAAAGCGAATACTGGAGAATGCGGCTTCCTTAATATTGTACCAAAGAATTAGCTTTACCCATCCATTCACAGGCAATACTATACAACCATAGGTAACGTTATGTGAAAGCCTGTCCATGTAAAATGTAAGGAATGAAGAAGCAGATCAAAAAGCATGCTTCCTGTGGTCAGCTGGCAACCAAGGGAACAGAAGGAGGAAGAAGCTCAGTTACACATGCTCAATTCATACTCCCAAGTTCATCAGTCAGGTGAATCATCAGAACTAGTAGATGAAGGAATAGACAGATTCCAGGAGAGTATAGGGAAAAAAATCTTTCCTCATGGAAACCATAGGAAAAGTTGGTCTCCACCTCCCAGAACATCAGTTTTTCACCTGCAAAATGTAACGTTCTAAAAGTCTATGCCTACAGGTAGGATAATTATATATTTCCAAACTTTGCCTTGTATTTTTATTGATGGGTATTCATTTTCAACTTGATGCTACTAGTAACCTTATGATACCTTTGCAAATGACTCTTTCTAATTTGTTGGTGTTTCTCACTGTGAACATGTTGTGAAAGATACAACTATACAATTCTATGATTCAATTAACATCTGTAATCACTTATTTGAATTAGCTAAAGCACAAATGAACAAAATAAAAGGAAAACACAGGGGTCCAAGATGTCTGTAGGGACAATGGATAACATAAAAGCAGTGAGCATCCACGACTACAGATTATCCTTTGAGCACCTCTCACATATGCTGATTAATGTAGGGAAAATGCTTGGGCCATATGTTATGTTAACATGTGATTTTAAAAAGAGATCAGAATTAGTTCCCTTTGGAAAGGGAAATTTTAAGCCCAATATAGGTGATGAAACAAAGGAAAGTATGTAGTTCATGCAATAGGTCAAAACTTCTGACCAGATGATTCATATTTATACTGTGAAAAGTTATGGATGAGATCCTTCTTGGTGATCTTTAAAGACTTATGGAGACCACCTAGAGGGGTGGGATAGGGAGGGTGGGAGGGAGGGAGATGCAAGAGGGAAGAGATATGGGAACATATGTATATGTATAACTGATTCACTTTGTTATAAAGCAGAAACTAACACACCATTGTAAAGCAATTATACTCCAATAAAGATGTTAAAAAAAAAAGACTTATGGAGAATGGAAGAACTCTAAAAGGTACTCAACATCACTAATCATCAGAGAAATGTAAATCTAAACTACAATTAGATCTCACCTCACACTTGTTAGGATAGATATTATCAAAAGATAACAAGTGCTTGGAGGATGTGGAAAAATTAGAACCCTTGTACACTGTTGATGGGAATGTAAAATGGTATAGCCACTATGGAAAACATATGGAGGGTCCTCAAAACTTAAAAATAAAACCACCATATGATCCAGCAATACAGCTGTGGGTATATATCCAAACGAATTGAAATCAGGACCTTGAAGATGTATCTGCACTCACATCTTCATTGCAGTATTATTCACAGTATCCAAGACATGGAAACAACCTAAATGTCCATTAGCAGATGAACAGACAGAGAAAATATAGTATATACATACATTGGAATATTATTCAGCTTTAAATAGAAGGAAATCCTGCCATATGTGACAACATGGATGTACCTGAAGGATATTATGCTAAGTGAAATAAGCCAGTCACAGAAGGAAAAATGCTGCATGATTCCACTTACATGAGGTATTTAAAATAGTCAAGCTCATAGAAGCAGAGAGTGGAATGGTGGTTGTCAGGGGCTGAAGGGAGGGGAAAATGAGGAGATGTTGTTCAATGGATATAAAGTTTCAGTTATACAAGATGAATAAGTTCTAGAGATCTACTGTACAACATAGTGCCTAGAGTTAACAGTACTGTATTGTACACTTCAAAATTTTGTTAAGAGTCTAGATCTCATGTTAAGTGTTCTTACCCCAATTTTTAAAAATGGGCAAAAGATATGAACAGACACCTCACCAAAGAAGATACACAGATGGCAAATGAGCATATGAAAAGATGCTCCTCATCACACATCATCAGGGAAATGCAAATTAAAACTACAGTAAGATACCACTACACACCTATTAGAATGATGAAAATCCAATGAAGATGAGGCACAACAGGAAATCTCATCCACTGCTGGTGGGAATGCAAAAAATGATGCAGCTACTTTGGAAGACAGTTTGTCAGGTTCTTACAAAATAAAAATACTCTTACCATATGATACAGCAATCATGCTCCTTGGTATTTCCCCAAAGGAGCTGAAAACTTAGGTCCACACAAAAACTGCACAAAAATGCTTATGGAAGCTTTATTCATAATTGCCAAAACTTGGAAGCAACCAAGATGACCTTGGTAAGCAAATGGAGAAATAAACTGTAGTCCATCCAGACAATGGAATAGTATTCACTGCTAACAAGAAATGATCTATCAAGCCACGAAAAGCCATGGAGGAACCTTGAATGCATATGACTAAGTGAAGGACGCCAACCTGAAAAGGCTGCAGACTGTATGATTCCAGCTATAAGACACTCTGGAAAAGACAAAACTATGGAGACAGTAAAAGGATCAGTGGTTGCCAGGGGTTTAGGAGGGGGAGGGAGGGATGAACATGCTGAGCACAGAGCATTCTTAGGGCAGTGAAACTACTCTGATGATGCTGTAATGGTGGATACATGACATCGTGCATGTGTCCAAACCCACAGGATGTACAACACAAGGGTGAACACTAATGTAAACTATGGACTTTAGTTCATAATAACATATCAATCTTGGCTCATCAATTGTAACAAATGTTCCACTCCGGTGAAGGGTGTTGATAATGGGGAGGCTATGTGGGGGGGCGGGCAGGGGCTATACAGGAAATCTCTGCATCTTCTGCTCAAGTTTGCTATGAAACTAAAAGAGCTCTTAAAAATATAAAGTCTATTAAAAATAGAGGCTGGAAAATATACTCCTTATTAATAAGAGGAAATTTCAGAACTTATAAAATGTGATCTCAATGTAAAGTTTAGTCAGGGCTTTAGAACTGATTACCAAAAGAAATTACTGATGAGAAGAAAAAAAAAGTGGTGATCACTAGGAACCAACATGTATTACCAACAGTTTTGATAGAATACTCAAATTTCCTACTGAAAATCCCATGCTGATTTTTGATAGAACAAAAGGCCCAAATTAAGTTACTATGAATACTCTATTTTGGTATATGGTACAGCTAGCAATATCTGTTGTGCCAAGGCAAGCAGCTTTCTTTTACCAAAGCATCATAATTTGCATAGTGTACACCCTTGGCCTAATGTTACATTAAGAAGCTCAATTAACAGAAAACAATATATAACAATATTGTCAGTAACTGGCATATACAGCTGGACAGCTACACTTTTCCCACATTGCCTAATTCATAGTCTTTTGTATGTCTTTTGTCTCACTCATAATGACCAAAGTTGTAGAAAATATTGCTGTTTGGGAACCACCATCTTTGCTGTGTGTCTCCTAATACCTTTTAAAATCTTGTCCCTCTCACCCTGGTGTGCCTCAACTGACTACTTTACTTGTTACTTTTGGAGTTACTGGCATAACTTTAAGCTATGTGCTAGTCATTCTCAATTACTCTGATACGTCTCCCCTCTCATTCCATGACACACACACCCCGCCTCATTTTCCTCTTCTCTTTCCATGCAGAAACATATTTCTTGTTTCCTTTGGAGCCTTTCTCCTCAAGCAAGCCAGAGACACATCCCCACAAAATCTTCCTGTGTACTTACTGGCAAGTGACAGCAAAGCTTGCAACTTACAATTTCATGCCTATTTACAGACATGGTGCACTTCTTTCTTACATTTACTAGGTTAGCATATAAGATGAATGCTGTATATGTGGTATATCTGGATTGAACAATGAAGGCATTTGACAAAGTTTCACATGATATACTTATGAAAAAAATAGAAAGGTAACAACACAATTAGATGAGCTCACAACTAATTGAACAATTACACCAAAACAGTTCTGCTTACTGGATTCATCATAAGATCCATGAGGATGGAAACTGTAGATGTTTTGTTCATCACGTAAAAGGTGCTCAAGAAATGTTAAGTAAAGGGATAAAAGGTATCAAATACAGGGAGAAATGTAGTCCTTGGCTTGTTCAAAATTTTTGCTGATGACCTGTATAGGGATGAAGAGAGCTGAAATGGGCCCAATATTTTTTTTAAAAAATGAAATGTGATAATGATCAATGCAAAAATCCTTCAAATACACAGGATGGATCAGATTTGACTTAAGAGCTTCATATGTGAAAAAAGACTTAGGGGATTTAGTTGACAGTACTTGGAAATCTTGGAACCTCCCAAGTGGTGTGTTGTTCTTGGCACATTGGTTCTCCACAAATAGACTATAGGCATGTAATAAGATACTAATTCCTTTAACTCTCAAGGTGATCAGAAATGGCTTTGGGTAGCTGGAACCTCCAGGCCAGTTGCTTCTAGCTGCAAGCAGCTTTGCCTGTTTGTCCCAGTGAGATATACAGATACTATCTTCTATTTGTATCATGATGTGAAAAAGATTAGGAACCACTGTACAAAATGAACTCCTTTCAACTATGATGACTGAATTGTCTAGGTTATTATTAGAGTTGAAATTAGTACAGCATTCTTTCTAAATTATAGCACCCATAATAGAGAGTAAAACAGCTATAGAATCTTGAAGCAAAATAAACATAACTACTGTGGAATTTGACTTAGAGAAAGATGATAAAGAAGACAAATGGGATAGGCTACTTTTCTAATGGTCTGGTACAAGGAGGAGAAATCCCATCCTTCATGCACGGATAGTAGAATTAACCAGAGGCAAATAGGGCTGACCTCTATTTAAGTGTATCTTGAATCAGTGCCTATCTCCAGAGGGTTAGTGTCTCTAAGTCCACAGTCTTCTGAAAAAGAGTATAGATACATTTTCACCAGCAAAAGACTAAATAGAAAAACTCCAAGCAGGAACTTCCCAAGTAAGGCAGATCTGGGTGAGATGCAATAGGAAGAGGGCTTGGAAAGGTGGGGGACAGTTTTAAGGCACTGGAGATTTGAGAGCCAGTAGTCAGGGAGGTTGGAAGGGCACCAAAGAAACCTTGGCTGATTTCACACTTTGGCAGCACTTCTGACAAACTTCGGCCAGAAACCTCTCCCACTGCAATGTCCCCTTTTGAGAATACCAGGCAGAATTTACTAAAACCAACAAATTCTTTTCACAGGAGCAATACCACCATCTTTTCAAATCTACTTCATATTTAGTGAGCAAAGAAGAAAACAGAGTTATATACATGTGGTAGTTTGAAAGCACATTATGCTCATAGCCATGTTTTGTGCTCATGACATGAGGTCCTTAAGGGCAGAAACTGTCTTGAACTTTCGTCTTTGCATTCTGGTATCTAACAGAGCACAGTATGGATAGATAGATAGATAGATGACTGTTAGATAGACAGACAGACAGATAGATAGATAGATAGATAGATAGATAGATAGATAGATAGATAGATCGATAGATAGATAGATAGATAGATAGATATTGATAGGCAGATGGATAGGAACACTATGGATATATGCTCAAAACAAATGTTTGAATGAAATTGTTGGATAATTGTTAAGACTTGGAATGACATCCATAAGAAAACGGAGAATGATTTGTCCTAGCCCTTGGCGTGCTCTTCCTGCTTCCTCACCAAGCTCAAATACCAACCCTCAAGATATCCCCATCCCCCTTCTCTTAATGTTCTCTCAGAACATTAAGAGAAGCAATAACCTTTCTGCAGAAGAAAACTGGCTCCTTGCCTCAGGGATCAGAATGACTCAGGGGAGAGCATGATTAACAAAAACGTTATCAGGCTAAAATATTACTGTTTAAATCATGAGCAGCCTAGAATAAAAACCATTTAAAATAAGTAACTGTCTTCCTCTTCCCAGCCCATCATTCCTCTATGTCTCCTAGTTCGACATTCCCAAGCCCCCAGCTTCCTCATTATCTCTAAAATAAAGTATCACACCCCAGCAGATTATCTCAGCACCTTCCAAAGCCTCAGAAGGTAGGAATACAGAGGTTCAGGAGATAGATGGAGGTAAATGGCATAGAGTGTGCCAAGTGTGTTATGTGAAAGGAAAAGTTTGCTATGAGTTCACTTCTGAGGATAAGGAAAGATCACGGACTAGTAATTGGTACAGCTTTCCTCAGGGAACTCTTGTTTGAGGATATCAGTGAATCTGACCCCTAAAGGGCTTTAAAAGGTCAGTATGGTAATATGGAAGGAACACTGCAAAAGAAAGGTTCCAGCTCTGATTCTGCCTTGTGTGACCTTGAACAAGTCCTTTTGCCAATCTGGGCCTAATTCGTGAAATAATACGTACTCTGCCTAACTCACAGGTCAAGTGCTTTCTACACTACACTATTGTACCTTCTTCACTAACTTGGTATGTATGAGAACTCAATTGACTGAGCATGCAAGCATAGGGTATCTACTTCTACACATTTGCATTCACACTGTGATGGAATTTACTGAGGAATGTCTAGGTATTGTCATCATAGATTTAGGTATTTTCTGTGGATTTTAATTTAGAAAAATTTTTGTAATGCTAAACATATTTAGCCATTAATTGAAACAGTACTGTGGTCTGTGTTGTGATTAGCAAATAATGTATCAGCATAGGGATTATAAATATGCTTCCAATTCATCTTTCTGGAGGGTGTGAGTTTAAGGTGAGTTTCTTAAGATACAGGTAACAATATGGGAGAATAATTTGACTTATACATATTCCACATCTTAAATAGTTCAATGTTTAGAATGTGGAGGGTGAGAGGTCCGGGGATAAATTTTAAAAGGCTTTGTGGAAGATGACTGAGGAATATAACAGTATAAGTGTTTAAAATGGGTAACATGATGTGAAGGACTAGAAGTATAAGGATAGAGGAAGGATGAGAAAAGAGGGCAAATTAGCTTAAAGGTAACTCTATAAAAGCCATTGATGATTATTTAGAGACACGTTAGAAATTATTCAGTGGGTACTTAAAGCCCAGAAAGAATCCCTTTATTATTTGTCTGATCTAGGTTGTTTATCTCCAAAAGCAAATCATTGGAATGGGGCCAGTGTTGCATTAGGGTTACTAATAGCTCACTGTCTATGATGGCCTACTTTTTGTATTTGAAAGACACTTAAAGAACAAATCCTCCATAAGTACCCCTGTGCCCTTGGACCTTTATAACATGGACAATCCTAAATCATGGAACATGGAAGAGGGCAAAAATAGAATATCCTAGAGCTGGTATATAAGATTGGCCTAAGCAAAAGAGAAAGAGGATCAGCAATAAAACAAAGAAGACACAGGGATAATATGGGCCCCAAAGAGAGGTAGTTACTCTGAAAGCCCCAGGATAGTGTTGACTTTCATGGTTTAAAGAAGAGACTGAAAACAAAGGACAGAGGAGAAATGTAATATAAGAATTGCCACAGGAACTTAAATTTTTTTATTAAGATATAACATACATGAAATACATAAAAAGCAATAATTTTAAGTGTACTACTAAATAAAATTACACATATGTATATATGCCTGTGTAACCCCTATAAAGATAAAGGTATAGAACACATCTAGCACTCAAGAAAGTTCCCTCTAGTCCTTTCTTTTTGTTTGTTTGTTTGTTTGTTTTATACTGCAGGTTCTTATTAGTCATCAATTTTATACACATCAGTGTACACATGTCAATCCCAATCCCCCAATTCAGCATACCACCATCCCCACCCCATCATGGTTTTCCCCCCTTGGTGTCCATACGTTTGTTCTCTACATCTGTGTCTCAACTTCTGCCCTGCAAACCGGTTCATCTGTACCATTTTTCTAGGTTCCACATACATGCGTTAATATACGATATTTGTTTTTCTCTTTCTGACTTACTTCACTCTGTATGACAGTCTCTAGATCCATCCACGTCTCAACAAATGACTCAATTTCATTCCTTTTTATGGCTGAGTAATATTCCATTGTATATATGTACCACATCTTCTTTATCCATTCGTCTGTCGATGGGCATTTAGGTTGCTTCCATGACCTGGCTATTGTAAATACTGCTGCAATGAACATTGGGGTGCATGTGTCTTTTGGAATTATGGTTATCTCTGGGTATATGCCCAGTAGTGGGATTGCTTGATCATATGGTAATTCTTAGTTTTTTAAGGAACCTCCATACTGTTCTCCATAGTGGCTGTATCAATTTACATTCCCACCAACAGTGCAAGAGGGTTGCCTTTTGTCCACACCCTCTCCAGCATTTGTTGTTTGTAGATTTTCTGATGATGCCCATTCTAACTGGTGTGAGGTGATACCTCATTGTAGTTTTGATTTGCATTTCTCTAATAATTAGTGATGTTGAGCAGCTTTTCATGTGCTTCTTTGCCATCTGTATGTCTTCTTTGGAGAAATGTCTATTTAGGTCTTCTGCCCATTTTTGGATTGGGTCATTTGTTTCTTTAATATTGAGCTGCATGAGCTGTTTATATATTTTGGAGATTAATCCTTTGTCCCTTGAATCATTTGCAAATATTTTCTCCCATTCTGAGCATTGTCTTTTCGTCTTGTTTATAGTTTCCTTTGCTGTGCAAAAGCTTTTAAGTTTCACTAGGTCCCATTTGTTTATTTTTGTTTTTATTTCCATTACTCTAGGAAGTGGGTCAAAAAAGATCTTGCTGTGATTTATGTCAAAGAGTGTTCTTCCTATGTTTTCCTCTAAGAGTTTTATAGTGTCCGGTCTTACATTTAGGTCTCTAATCCATTTTGAGTTTATTTTTGTGTATGGTGTTACGGAGTGTTCTAATTTCATTCTTTTACATGTAGCTGTCCAGTTTCCCAGCACCACTTATTGAAGAGACTGTCTTTTCTCGATTGTATATCGAACCTGGGCCCCCTGCATTGGGAGCACAGATTCTTACCCACTGGACCACCACCAGGGAAGTCCCAGAAATTAAATTCTTAAATGTCTGTGAATGGTGTGAGGTATTGATCTAAATTTATCTGTTTCCATAAGGAGAGCCCATTATCCTAATGCCATTTATTGAAAAGTCAATCATTTCACCCGCTGACTTACTGTTCTCTATGTGTCATATAATAAGATTACATTTATACTTGGTTCTGTTTATAAGTTCATTATTTTTCTCCATCTATTATTTGTCTATTCATGTGTGCCTTAATACTACACTATTTTGATTATTATGGATTTGTAATAAATTTTGCTATCTAATAGTACAAGTTCTTTATGCTTATTCTTCAAAATTTTCATGATCATTCTTATCTATTTTTCTTCTACATGAATTATAATATAAATTTTAGTATCAGCATGTCAAGTTCTGTAAGAATAAAATCCTATTGATATCTTGATTATATTTTCATTTAATGTGTAGAATAATTTGAAAAAAATAACTATGTTTATGACAATGAATCTTCCCCTCATGAATGTAGTATAACTCTATATTCACTTAGGTCTTTTAAAAGATTTTTAATTAAAGTTTTATAATTTTCTTCCTAAAAGTATTACACCTTTTATAGGATTTATTTTAATATACCTTGTAATTTTTGTTGCTATTATAAATAGTACCTTCGGGAAGGGGGGTTCTCAATTTTGGCATATGAATACATGTGTGTATGTGAGTGTGTTTTATGCACATAAAATATTTCACTTTACTTTTCGGTGTATCTTTTGCTATTTAAAAAGGTTTCATTTTTGTTCTAATGATATCTTTATTCCAGTGGTTTTCAAGCTGTAGCATATATCAGAATCCCCTGGAGAGCTGTTACAACACAAATTGCTGGGTCCCAACTCCAGAGTTCTGATTCAGCAGGTCTGGGGTAGGACATGAGAATTTGCATTTCTAACAACTTTCTAAATGATATGGATCTACTGGTCCAGTACCACACTTGAAGAACCATTATTTTATACTAATATCTTCATATAATACTTTTATCTTACTTTTAAAGATACTGTCTATTGATTCCCTTAATGAACCATAATAAAATTTGCTAGTACTCTCTTTTTGCCTCTCCCCTCCTTCTGACCCAGCTTCTAATTTAAGCCTATATCTTCTTACTCCTAGTTAATATCTATGAAGTTGTCCTCCTTCTATACCCATTTTTGTTATTTGTATTATACATATATTTCAGAGTATATCATATTTGCCTCTATTTTGTCATTCCATCTTCATCACTTATTCTTAGCTTTACAGGTAAATATAATTACTGCTCACCATCAAATATATGCCAAACTACTCCTATGATTTCTTGGTATCTAAAGCTTTTTTTCTATTAAATCTCTTAGAAAGTATCATGGGAATAATATTTCCTGAGTTATTGCATGCTCATTATAGCTTGTATTTATATCTGAAAGTTAACTTAGTCGGATATAAAATCTTTGGCTCACACCTTCCCATTGTTCAGCCATCTCATTTATAAAGAGTAGTTTTCCAACATCACAACTTTTGCAGATTTCTCTGAGCAGGTTTCTTCTGGAGCCCTTTTTCTGAAATAACTCTCTATATATTATAATAAGAGTGGATTACAGATGAAAAATCTGCAAGATGCAGACTCTACCTGATGAGTAGTTCTTAGGGCATACCAAAGACAAAATGAGACAAAAATCAAGAACACTAGAGAAATTTGAAGCCTTTGACATCTACAGCTACTGCAAATATTAAACACAGTCCAACTTCTAGCAAGATTAAAACAAAATCTCACACCAAAGGCCTATTTATCTCAGTACTATTACCCAATATGTCATGCCTGGCTTTCAACATAAAAATATAAGGCATGCTAAAAGGCAAGAATAAACAGAGCCTGAAGATACAAAATAAGCATCAGAGCCAGACTCAGATACAACAAAGATTTTAGAATTAAAAAACATGATTAATATGGTAAGGGCTCTAATGGGGAAAGTAGACAGTATTCAAGAACAGATAGATGGGTAATGGAAGCAGAGAGACAGAAACTCTACGAAAGAATCAAAAGGAAATGCTAGCATCACAGGCACTGTAACAGAAATGAAGAATATCTTTGATGGGCTCATCAGTAGACTGGACATGGCCAAGGAGAGAATCAGTGAATGTAAAGATAGGTCAAGAAAACCTCCCAAACTGAAATTCAAGGAGAAAAAAGAATTAATGAAAACTCAGAATAAAACATATATGAACTATGGGGCAATTTCAAGAGGTGTAACATGCACTTAATTGGTTAACAGAAAGAAACAAAGAAGCTGATAAAATATTTGAGGTAATGATGCCTGAGAATTTAAAAAACTTATTGACAAACTTCAAACCACAGATCCAGGAAGCTCAGAGAACATCAAGAATATATCATATTCAAGAAGCCAGAGAAGGGGGAAAACACCTTACCTTTAGAAGAACAAGAAGAAGAATTACAGAGGACTTCTCATCAGTCACCATGAAAGCAAAAAGAAAGTGGAGTAAAATATTTAAAGTATTGAAAGAAAAAAACCCACCACCTAGAATTCTATATCTAATGAAATTATCCTTCAAAGGTAAAGAAGAAATAAAGACTTTCTCAGAAAAACAAAAACTGAGGAAATTCATCACCAACAGATATGCCCTGCAATTAATATTAAAAGAAGTTCTTCAGGAAGAAGGAAAATAATATCTGTCAGGAACTTGAATCTCCATTCAGAAGAGAAGATCACCAGAAAAAGAGTAAAGGTAAAATTAATTTTTAAAGTTTTATTATTCTTAATTGTTCTAAAAGATAATTATTTTAAAGTAATAAAAGTAGCAATGTGTTGAGTGATTATAGCATATAAAAAGGCTTAATGATTGAAAGAAAAATCATAGGGGATTAGAGGAAGGAATTGGGAATACTCTGTTACAAGATGTATGCACTACATGTGAAGCAGTTTAGTGTTATTTAGAGGTGAACTCAGATTAGTTAAAAAATGTATATCACAAACTCTAGGGCAATCACTAAAGAAAACTTAAAAAGAAGAATAATTGAAATGTTAAGAAAGAAGATAAAATGAAATCATATAAAATAAAACCAGAGAAGGCAGAAAAAGAGGGGGAAAAAAACAAAAAATAAATGTAACAAATAGTAAAGTTACCAAAAATGGTAGATATTAGTCTGAAAGTATCAATAGTCACTTTCAATATAAATGGCCTAAATACACCAATTAAAAGAAATAGATTGTCAGTATGAATTTTACAAAAAGATCCCAACTATATGTTGTTGACAAGAAACTGATTTAAAATATATACACTCAAATAGGTTAAAAGTTAAGAAATGGAAAAAGAAATTCCATGCCAATTCTAAATTTAAAAAATTGGAGTGGCTATATTAATTTCAGACAAAGTGGACCTGAGAATAAGGAAGAATATCAGGGATAAAGAAGGACATTATATAATGATAAGAGGTCAATTCTCCATGGAGATATAACAGTCCTAAACATGTATGCAATTAACCAATAAAGCATCAGAATATTTGAAGTGTAGACTTCAAGTTAAAAATTGTTTCAAGACAAAGAAGGGGAATGATATCAGCAAGATGGCAGAATAGGAAGCCCTGGATCCTCCATTCTTCCCACAGAAACACCAATTCAACACAATACACAGAACAATTCCCTTTGTGAGAAATCCAGAAACTAGTTGAGAGGCCCCTGTGTCCCTGGTGATGTGAAACCAGCCACAATAAAGTCAGTAGGAATATTTGCAACACCCTCTCAACATAAGCACTACTAACACCACAGTGCCATATGATTGAAGGAACACCCCCAACTCCCAGCTTATGCCTGGGGATGAAATGACTAGGCCATATAACCAATATTCTGATTTTTCTGGGGGCTGACTGAGGCATTGGCTCTGTCTCACCTGTCTTAGAGTGCTGATGGGACCCAGAATACTCTAGTCACCTGGGACCCATTAAGAACAAAAACTGTGGTTTGAACTAGCAAGCTAGCATAAACCATAGCCCTACTCCCTAGCTCAGTGCAAAGTGAAAAATCTCCAGCTCCCAGCTTCTCCCTGTGGAGAAAAGTAAAGGACTGGACCATATATCCAACATTTTGATTTTTTTCTGGGGGCTGCATAAGGCACTGGTTTCTGTCTTGCCTGTCTAAGAGTGCTAATGGAACCTGTCATAGTCAAGATGCTTGGGGGCCACTGAGAACAAGAACAGCATTTTGAAATAGCATAAAAGTTTGAAAGGTCCCCAGAATCTCTGGCCAGGCATTTCTCCGATGAACATATACAAATGGCCAACAGGTATATGAAATGATGCTCAGCATCACTAATAATTAGGGAAATACAAATCCTACTTTCAATAATGGATAGAACAAATAGACAGGAGATCATTAAGGAAATAGAGGACTTGAACAACACTATAAACCAACAAGACTTAGACAATATAGGACACTTCATACGGCAAGAGTAGAATATACACTCTTTTGATGTACACATGAACATTATCCACAATAGACCATAGGTAAAGCCACAAAATAAGTCTCAATAAATTTTAAAAGGTTGAAATCTTACAAAGTATCTCCTCTGACCACAATGAAATGAAACTAGAAATTAATAACAGGAGGAAAATTGGAAAACTCACAAATATGTCAACATTATACAACACATTCTTAAACAACCAATGGGTCAAAGATGAAATCAAAAAAGAAATTAGAAAATACTTTGTGATGAATGAAAACAAAAATACAACATACCAAAACCTATAGGATGCAGCAAAAGCAGTGCCCAGGGAAACTTAAAGCTTTAAATGCCTACATTAAAAAAGAATAAAAATCTCAAATTAATTATTTTCACCTTAATGAGCTAGAAAAAGAAGAGCAAACTACACCTAAAGTTAGCATTAAAGAAGACCTAAATAAATGGAAAAACGCCTGTGTTCATGGATTGGAATACTTAGTATTGTTAAAATAGCAACACTCCACAAATCACTCTACAGATTCAATGCAACCTCCATCAATGTCCCAGCGGCCTTTTTTGAAGAAATGGAAATACAAACCCCAAAATTCATACAGAATTGTTACGGAATCTGAATATTCAAAACGATTTTGAAAATGAAGAACAAAATAAGAGTACTTATACTTCCTTATTTCAAAACTTACTTCAAAGCTACATGTCTTAGTTCTTCTGGGCTGCTATAACAAAATATAGACTGGGTGCCTTATGAACGATAAACATTTATTTCTCACAGTTCTTGAGGCTGGGAAGTCCAAGATCAATGCACTTCCTGGTTCATAGATGGCCATCTTTCCACTGTAGCCTCACAGATGCCCCACCTCCTAATACCATCATCTTGGGGGTTAGAATTTCAACATAGGAATTTTAGAGCAATACAAACATTCAGACCATAGCTCCATAGCAACCAAAACTTTGTGGTACTGGCATAAGCATACACAATGGAATCTATAAATCAATGAAATGGAATTGGGAGTTGAAGAATGAACTCAAACTTTCATGTGTAATAGATTTTCTATGAAGGTGTCAAGACCATTCAATGGGTTCTCAATTTTTATGAGGTTTGTTTCCAATTCTCTAGTTAGTGTACTACTTTCCCCTCATCTGGTACAATCATTGTAATGCCATCAATGTAGAAGACTAGCATAATATTTTATGGAACTCAAGATAGTCATCATATTTGTATATTATGGCACAGAGTAGTAGAGTTGATGTAGCCATGAGGCCAGATTATGAAGGTGTACTGTTGGCCCTTTCAGGTAAAACTAAACTGATTCTTGTGATCCTTGCAAACTTACAGAAAGAAAAAGCATTCTCCAGGTCAATAGCTTCATACCAGGGGTCAGGGGATGTATTGATTAGCTCTAGTAAATACAGGACATCTGGAAAGCAGCTGTCACCATCTGATGAAGTTTACAAGAGTCCACAGTCATTCTCCAAGATGCATCCTGTATCTGCACAGCCCAAACAGGGGAATTAAATGAGGATATGATAGGTATCAACACCTTCCTTCTTTTAAGTCTGTGATGGTGTCACTAATTTCTACAGTTTCCACAAGCATTAAGTTTTGCTTTTGGTTTACTATCTGTGTACAGACAGGAAGTTCCTGAGGCTTATACTTGGTTCCTCCTGCAATAATAGCTCTTATTTCATAGATCAGAGAGCAAATGTAGAGATTCTGCCACTGTCTGAATATGTCTACTCTCTATATATTCAAGAACTGGGGGAGGGGGTGGAATAAGCAGAGAGAGGGTTATCTTACATATTTAGCCACTGTTATTCAAACATAGGTCAAAATGCCACTTACCATTTTACCACCATAAGCCCACTTTTAGACTTATGGATCAGACTGATGATTTGGGTCTTCAGAAATTAACATTGACTCAGAGAGAGTGTCTAGTTTTCCCCCAAAAAAGCCTGAATATTTTTTTCCTCAGTGTTGTCACCATGGTGAATGGCTACAGGTCCCTTTGTAGAAGGTTTGGGAAAAATATTTACAGTATGTATTTATGGCAATGTTGAAGGGTCTTTCCTCAAGGGACCTAGCCTCTCCTTCAGTCACAGAGCTCTGTCTCTGTGAACTTCTTTGGTCTTGGAACTGGGTTCTTGGAAGTCATGAATTTCCATTTTAGTGATTCAAGTCAAGTTTCTATCAGATCTGGAGTTTTCTTGTTAGTTAGATCTAACTACTCAGTCAATCCATGAACTTGTGATTTAAATAAGTGTGTTTTTTTAAGCTTCTAAGTTTTAGGGTGGTTTGTTAAATAGCCCTAGGTGCCTAATATACCAGTGCTCCTCTTACTAATATATTTCTCAAAGCCTTAGAGAAGGGAATGTTCTCTGTGCCATCATGAGTTACAGAGCGTATATATGGGTGGTGGTAGTGGTAGTGGCAATGGTGAGTGTAGAAATTGCATTTCATAAATTCACTCCATCATTCCTATCCCCCTAAGCCTTTAGAGCCTTTCCTCTACATTATGTCATGGAAGTTCTAGCATCACAATCTCATTAAATGTAGGCCACCATTCAGTCCAAATTTTAGTCAACTAGTCAGTTAAGCTGTTAGAACTACTTCCTTCTGCAGAAGCAAATGCATTAAATCCAGAATCTTTGGTAAGTATACCTATATCAATGAATTTGGTCTGATATGGTGTTAGATTCCATCTTTCTTGGTAAAACACCCTTAGAATCCATTCCAGTACATATTCCCTCAGGTTTATGGCAATATAACAAATATAAAAAAATCTTTAAATTTTGATCAAATAGAAACTATTTCCTCTTGAGTCTGACTTTATACTTGCCCACCAGAAACATGGTGAGATCTTGATTCTAGTGATGAGTCTAGTGGCAAAAAACAGTAGGGGAGTAGATCTTGAGGAAAATATAGATCCTCTTGAAAAGCAACTTTGGAAAACAATTTGATAGTATCTACTAAAGCTGACCATATGCATATTCTATGACCCAGCAATTGTATTCCTAGGTATGTACCTAACAGAAATGCATGCACATGTGCTACAAAAGATATGTACCAGACATGTTCATAGTAGTACTACACATTACATCCCCAAACTGGAAATAACCTTAATGCTCATCAACAGTAGAATTGATGGATAAATTGTGGTATAGTTACACAATGAAATTCTATACAGTAATGAGGATGAATTAGCTGGTGCTATACACAACATTAAGGATGAATCTCATAAAGTTAATATTTAGGGATGAAGATAGAACTATAACTAAGTAACTAAATAAATAAATAAATAAGATTTCATTTATATAAATTTCAAAAACAGGCAAAACTAATTTATACTGATAAGTCAGAATATTGGTTATCCTGAAGAAAGCTCCTGGGGTCCTGGCAATGTTCTATTTATCATCAAAAAATCTAGAAACAATAAATGCTGGAGAGGGTGTGGAGAAAAGGGAACACTCTTGCACTGTTGGTGGGAATGTAAATTGATACAGCCACTATGGAGAACAGTATGGAGGTTCCTTAAAAAACTACAAATAGAACTACCATACGACCCAGCAATCCCACGACTGGGCATATACCCTGAGAAAACCATAATTCAAAAAGAGTCATGTACCACAATGTTCACTGCAGCTCTATTTACAATAGCCAGGACATGGAAGCAACCTAAGTGTCCATCATCGGATGAATGGATAAAGAAGATGTGGCACATATATACAATGGAATATTACTCAGCCATAAAAAGAAATGAAATGGAGGTATTTGTAGTGAGGTGGATGGAGTTAGAGTCTGTCATACAGAGTGAAGTAAGTCAGAAAGAGAAAAACAAATACAGTATGCTAACACATATATATGGAATCTAAGGGGAAAAAAAAAAAAGGTCATGAAGAACCTAGTGGCAAGACGGGAATAAAGACACAGACCTACTAGAGAATAGACTTGAGGATATGGGGAGGGGGAGGGGTAAGATGTGACAGGGTGAGAGAGTGGCATGGACATATATACACTACCAAATGTAAAATAGCTAGCTAGTGGGAAGCAGCCGCATAGCACAGGGAGATCAGCTCGGTGCTTTGTGACCACCTAGAGGGGTGGGATAGGGAGGGTGGGAGGGAGGGAGATGCAAGAGGGAAGAGATATGGGAACATATGTATATGTATAACTGATTCACTTTGTTATAAAGCAGAAACTAACACACCATTGTAAAGCAATTATACTCCAATAAACATGTAAAAAAAAAAATTTGTGGCTACACAGGTGTGTTCATTTTGTGCATATCACTGAGTTGTATACTTATAATATCTTTACTTTTCTGTATTTGTGTCACATTCAAATTTAAAAGGTTTTTAAGCAAATAAAAACCACAATGAGGTACCACCTCACATCAGTCAGAATGGCTATCATCAAAAAGTCTACAAATAAATGCTGGAGAAGGTGTGGAGAAAAGGGAACCCTTGTACACTATTGCTGGGAATGTAAATTGGTGCAACCACTGTGGAAAACAGTATGGAGGTTCTTCAAAAAATTAGGAATAGAACTACCATATGATCCAGCAATTCCACTTCTAGGTATGTATACAAAGAAAACAAAAACACTAATTTGAAAAGATATATACACCTCCATGTTCAATGCATCATTATTTACAATAGCCAAGACATGGAAACAACCTAAGTGTCCATTGACAGATGAATGGATAATGGTATACAATGGAATATTATTCAGCCATAAAAGAATGAAATCTTGCCATTTGTGACAACATGGATGGACCTTGAGGGCAGTATGCTAAGTGAAATAACTTAGACAGAGAAAGACAAATACCATATTATCTCACTTATATGTGGAATCTAAAACAAAAACAAAAACTGAGCTCAAATATACAGAGAACAGATTGGTGGTTGCCAGAGGTGCAGGGTGGGTTAAATGGGTGAAGGGGGTCAAAAGGTACAAATTTCTAGTTATAAAATAAATAAATCATGGGGATGTAATGTATAACATGGTGACTGTAGTTAATAATACTGTATCAAATATTTGAAAGTTGATAAGAGAGTAAATCTTAAAAGTTCTCATCACAAGAAAAATTTTTTAACTATGTGTGGTGATGGATGTTAACTAAACGTTATGATGATCATTTTGCAACATATACAAATATAGAATCATTACTGTATACACCTGAAACTAATATAATGTTATAAGCAAATTATACCTCAATAAAAAATAAATCAATTTTTTTAAAAAGAGTAAACCAAAAAAAAGAGTTAAAATATTTTTAAAAAGTCAGAGATGCCATTTCTGGCTTCTGATGAAAGATCTTTGGGGTAGAATGATCATGAAGCTTAAGCTCCCTAACAAATGTTAATGATATCTCATGTCACATTGGGATGAGAAAACTGAACTGAGGGAGCACTTGCTTATGTGATAATTTTTGGCTTAAAAACAGAACATTAAAAACAGACACAAAAGAACTAAGTTGAACCCCTACATTACACCATATACAAAAATTAACTCAAAATGGATAAAAGAACTAAATGTAAGAGCTGAAACTATAAAAATCTTAGAAGAAAACAGGTATAAATCTTCATGACTTTGGTTGAGGCAATGGTTTCTTAGATATGACACCAAAAGCACAAGTAGCAAAATAAAAAAGTAGATAAGCTGGACATCATCAAAATTAAACATGTTTGTGCTTCAAAGGATACCATCAAGACAGTGAAACTTTCCCTGTGTGTGCTCTCAGGCAACAGGAAACTGCCTACATGAACTCCAGGGGCAGGTGCAAGTTGCCACTGCCATCCTAGGCTCCAGAGGCAGGCCTGGGCTGCCGACACCAATAAGAGTCCTGCAAGCAGGTGCCAAGTGCTGCTCCTGTTGTCCCAGGAGTATGTGGGCTGCCTCTGCTGCTAAGAGACATGGGAGCAGGCGCCAATCGCTGCCCCTGCTGTCACAGGAGTGCGTGGGCTGCCACATCTGCTAAGAGACCTGGGGCCAGGTGCCAATCACTGCCCCCACCATCCCAGGAGCATGCACAGGCCGCCACACCTGCACACCCCATATCAAGGGGATAATGGCCAGCACAAGCTGAGAAAAGAGGCAGCAAGCATCCAAACTAAAAACAGACCCTCAATTCCTAACAAGATGGCAGAGTAGAAGGACTTGAGCTCACCCCCTCTCATGAAAACACCAAAATCACAACTAACTGCTGAACAACCATTGACAAAAAAGACTGGAACCTACCAAAAAAAGATATTTTTACATCCAAAGACAAAGAAGAAACCCCAATGAGATGGTAAGAGGGGAGTTTCTGCAATGTAATCGAATCCCATACCCACTGGGTGGGCAACCCACGAACTGGAAAATAATTATATCACAGAGGTTCTTCCACAGGAGTGAGAGTTCTGAGCTCCACATCAGGCTCCCAAGCCTGAGGGTCTGGCATCAGGAAGAGGGGCCCCCAGAGCATTTGGCTTTGAAGGCCAGTGGGGTCTGAGTGCAGGAGATCCACAGGACTGGGAGAAACAGAGACTTCACTCTTAGAGGGCACACAAAAGGTTTCACATGAACTGGTACCCAGCACAAAGCAGTGACTCCATAGGAGCCTGGGCTAGACCTACCAGCATGTCTTGGAGGGTTTCCTGAGGAGACAGGGGTCGGCTGTGGCTCACTGTGGGGGCAAAAACACTGGTGGCAGAGGCCTCATGGAATATTCATTGGCATGAGCACTCCTGGAGTTCGCCATTTTGGCACCGAGACCTGGCCTCACCCAACAGCCTGCAGGCTCCAGTGCTGGGATGCCTCAGGCCAAACAATCAGCAGGGTGGGAACACAGCCCCACCTATCAGCAGACAGGCTGCATAAAGTCATACTGAGCTCACAGCCACCTCTAAACACACCACCTGACACAGCCCTGCCCACCAGAGGGACAAGACCCAGCTCCACCCACCAGTGAGCAGGCACCAGTCCCTCCCACCAGGAAACCTGCACAAGCCCCTGGACCAACCTCACCCACCAGGGGCAGACACCAAAAGCAAGAGGCACTATGACCCTACAGCCAGTGGAAAAGGAGACCACAAACACAAAAAGTTAGACAAAATGAGAAGGCAGAGAAATATGGTCCAGACAAGGGAACAAGATAAAAAACCCAGAAGAACAATTAAGTGAAGTGGAGGTGGAGATAGGCAATCTACCTGAAAAAGAATTCAGAGTAATGATAGTAAAGATGATCCAAGATCTCAAAAAAGAGTGGAGGCACAGACCTAGAAGATACAAGAAATGATTAACAAAGAGCTAGAAGATGTAAAGAACAAACAGAGATGAACAATACAATAACTGAAATGAAGAATACACTGGAAGAAATCAACAGCAGAATAAATGAGCCAGAAGAATGAATAAGTGAGCTGGAAGACAGAGTGGTGGAAATCACTGCCAGGGAATAGAATAAAGAAAAAAGAATGAAAAGAAATAAGGACAGTCTCAGAGACCTATGGGACAACATTAAATGTACCAACATTCACATTATAAGGGTCCCAGAAGGATAAGAGAGAGAGAAAGGGGCTGAGAAGAGATTGTAGCTGAAAACATCCCTAACATGGGAAAGAAAACACTCACTCAAGTTCCAGAAGTGCAGAGAGTCCCATACAGGTTAAACCCAAGGAGGAACATGCCAAGACACATATTAATCAAATTGACAAAAATTAAAGACAAAGAGAAACTATTAAAAGGAACAAGGGAAAAGCAACATATATATACAAGGGAATCCCCATAAGGATATCAGCTGGTTTTTCAACAGAAACTCTGCAGGCCAGAAGAGAGTGGCATGATATATTTCAAGTGATGAAAGAGAAAAACCTACAAGCAAGAATACTCTACCCAGCAAGGCTCTCATTGAGATTTGATGGAGAAATCAAAAGCTTTACAGACAAGCAAAAGCTAAGAGAATACAGCACCATCAAATCCGCTTTACAACAAATGGTAAAGAAACTTCTTTAGGGGGAAAAGAAAAGGACAGAACTAGAAACAAGAAAATTACCAATGGGAAAGCTCACCAGTAAAGGCAAACATACAGTAAAGGTAGGAAATCATCCACACACAAATATGATATCAAAACAGGCAATCATGAGAAGAGGAGAGTACAAATGCAGGATATTGGAAATGCATTAGAAATTAAGAGACCAGCAACTGAAAACAATCTTGTATATATACGGACGGCTATATCAAAACCTCAGGGGAAGCACAAACCGAAGTCTACAATAGATACACACAAAAAAGAAAAGCAATCCAAACACAACACTAAATATAGATCAAAACACAAGGGAAGAAAATAAAAGAGGATGGGAAGAAAAAAGACCTACAAAAACAAATCCAAAGCAATTAACAAAATGACAGTAAGAACGTACATATCGATAATTACCTTAAATGTAAATGGATTAAATGCTCCAACCAAACTACATAGACGGGTTGAATGGATACAAAATAAGACCTGTATATATGCTGTCTACAAGAGATCCACTTCAGATCTAGGGAAACATACAGACTGAAAGCTAGGAGACGGAAAAAGGTATTCCATGCAAATGGAAATCAAAAGAAAGCAGGAATAGCAATACTCATATCAGACAAAATAGATGTTAAAATAAAGACTGTTACAAGAGACAAAGAAGGACATTACATAATGATCAAAGGATCAATCCAAGAAGACTATATAACAATTGTAAAACTATATTCACCTAACATAGGAGCACCTCAAAATATAAGGCAAATGCTAACAGCCATATAAAGATAAATCGACAGTAACACAATAATAGTGGGAAACTTTAACATCCCACTTACATCAATGGACAGATTATTCAGACAGAAGATAAATAAGGAAACACAGGCCTTAAATGACACATTAAAGCAGATTGACTTAACTGATGTTTATAGAACATTCCATCTGAAAGCAGCAGAATACACATTCTTCTCAAGTGCACATGGAACATTCTCCAGGATAGATCACATGCTGGGTCACAAAGCAAGCCTCAGTAAATTTAAGAAAATTGAAATCATACCAAGCATCTTTTCCAATCACAATGCTATGAGATTAGAAATCAATTACCAGAAAAAAAAGCTGTAAAAAACACAAACACGTGGAGGCTAAATAATATGTTACCAAATAACCAATGGATCACTGAAGAACTCAAAGAGAAAATAAAAAATTACCTAGAGACAAATGACAACAAAAACATGACAATCCAAAACCTATGGGATGCAGCAAAAGCAGTTCTAAGAGGGAAGTTTATAGAAATACAATCTTACCTCAGGAAACAAGAAAAATTTCAAATAAACAACCTAACCTTACACCTAAAGCAACTACAGAAAGAGGAACAAACAAACCCCAAAGTTAGTAGAAGGAAAGAAATCATAAAGATCAAAACAAAAAGAAGTAGAGACGACGAAAAAGATCAATGAAATTAAAGCTAGTTCTTTGAAAAGATAAACAAAATTGGTAAACCTCTAGCCAGACTCATCAAAAAAAAAAAAGGCAGAGGGTTCAAATCAATAAAATTAGAAATGAAAAAGGAGAAGTTACAACTGACACCACAGAAATACAAAGGATCATAAGAGACTACTACAAGACTACAAGCAACTATATGGTAATAAAATGGACAACCTGGAAGAACTGGACAAATTCTTAGAAAGGTACAATCTTCCAAGATTGAACCAGGAAGAAATAGAAAATATGAACAGACCAATCACAAGCACTGAAATTGAAACTGTGATTTTAAAACTTCCAAGAAACAAAAGTCCAGGACCAGATAGCTTCACAGGTGAATTCCATGAAACATTTAGAGAAGAGTGAAAACCTATCCTTCTGAAAATCTTCCAAAAAATTGCAGAGGAAGGAACACTCTCAAACTCATTCTATGAGGCCGCCATCACCTTGATACCAAAACCAGACAAAGATACCACAAAAAAAGAAAATTACAGGCTAACAACACTGATGAACATAGATGCAAAAATCCTCAAAAAAATACTAGGAAACCGAATCCAACAATACATTAAAAGGAGCATACACCATGATCAAGTGGGATTTATCCCATGGATGCAAGCATTCTTCAATATCTGCAAATCAAACAGTGTGATACACCACATGAACAAACTGAAGAATAAAAACCATATGATCAGTTCAATAGATGCAGAAAAAGCCTCTGACAAAGTTCAACACCAATTTATGATTAAAAACTCTCTAGGAAGTGGGCATAGTGGGAACCTACCTCAACATAATAAAGATCATATATGACAAACCTACAGCTAAAATCATACTCAATGGTGAAAAGCTGAAAGAATCTCCTCTAAGATCAGGAACAAGACTAGGATGTCCACTCTCACCACTTTTATTCAACATAGTTTTGGAAGTCCTAGCTATGGCAATCAGAGAAGAAAAAGAAATAAAAGGAATCCAAATTGGAAAAGAAGTTAAACTGTCACTGTTTGCAGATGACATGATACTATACATAGAAAATCCTAAAGATGCTACCAGAAAACTACTAGAGCTCATCAGTGAATCTGGTAAAGTTGCAGGTTACAAAATTAATGCACAGAAATCTGTTGCATTTCTATACACTAACAATGAAAGATCATAAAGAGAAATTAAAGTAACAATCCCATTTACCATCACATCAAAAAGAATAAAATACCTAGGAATAAACCTACCTAAGGAGGCAAAAGATCTTTACTCTGAAAACAATAAGATGCCAATGAAAGAAACTGAAGATGGCCCAAACAGATGGAAAGATATACTATGTTCTTGGATTGGAAGAATCAACATTGTCAAAATGACTATACTACCGAAGGGAATCTACAGATTCAATGCAATCCCTATCAAATTACTAATGGCATTTTTCACAGAACTATAACAAAAAATTTTAAAATTTGTATGGAAACACAAAAGACCCTGAATAGCCAAAGCAATCCTGAGAAAGAAAAATGGAGCTGGAGGAATCAGGCTCCCTGACTTCAGACTATACTACAAAGCTGCAGACATCAAAGCAGTATGGTACTGGCACAAAAACAGAAATATAGATCAATGGAACAGGATAGAAAGCCCAGAAACAAACCCACGCACCTATGGGCAATTAATGTATGACAAAAGAGGCAAGAATATACAATGGAGAAAAGACAGTCTCTTCAATAAGTGGTGCTGGGAAACCTGGACAGCTACATTTAAAAGAATGAAATTAGAACATTCTCTAACACCATACACAAAAATAAACTCAAAATGGATTAAACACCTAAATGTAAAACCTGATACTATAAAACTCTTAGAAGCAAACTGAGGCAGAACACTCTCTGACATAAATTGCAGCAATATCTTTTTGGATCCACCTTCTAGAGTAATGAAAATAAAAACAAAAATAAACAAATGGGACCTAATTACACTTAAAAGATTTTGCACAGCAAAGGAAACCATAAACAAAATGAAAAGACAACCCACAGAATGGGAGAAAATATTTGCAAACGAAGTGACTGACAAGGGATTAATCTCCAAAATATACAAACAGCTCATGCAGCTCTATATTAAAAAAAAACTCAATCAAAAAATGGGCAGAAGATCTAAATAGGCATTTCTCCAAAGACATACGGATGGCCAAAAAGCACATGAAAAGATGCTCAACATTGCTAACTATTAGAGAAATGCAAATCAAAACTACAGTGAGATATCACCTCACACAGGTCAGAATGGCCATCATCAAAAAGTCTACAAACAATAAATGCCAGAGAGGATGTGGAGAAAAGACAACCCTCCTACACTATTGGTGGGAGTATAAATTGGTACAACCACTATGGAGAACAGTACAGAGGTTCCTTAAAAAACTAAAAATAGAACTAGCATACAATCCAGAAATCTTACTCCTGGGCATATATCCAGAGAAAATCATAATTCAAAAAGATACATGCACCCCAATGTTCATTGTAGCACTATTTACAATAGCCAAGACTTGGAAGCAACCTAAATGTCCAACACCAGAGGAATAGATAAAGAAGATGTGGTACATATATACAATGGAATATTACTCAGCCATAAAAAAAGAATGAAATAATGCCATTTGCAGCAACATGGATGGACTTAGAAATTATCATACTAAGTGAAGTCTGACAGGGAAAGACAAATATCATACGATATCACTTATATGTGGAATCTTTAAAAACGTGATACAAATGAACTTATTTACAAAACAGAAACAGGCTCACAGACATAGAAAACAAACTTATGGTTACCAAAGGAGAAACGTGGAAGGGAGGGATAAATTAGGAGTTTGGGATTGACATGTATACACTTCTATATATAAAATAGATAATCAACAAGGGCCTACTGTATAGCACAGGGAACTCTACTCAGTATTCTGTAATACCTATATGGGAAAATAATCTGAAAAAGAATGGATATATATATATAACTGAATCACTTTTCTGTACACCTAAAATTAATACAACATTGTAAATCAACTATATTCCAATATAAAAGAAAACTTAAATTAAAAAAAGACAGTGAAAAGACTACTCACAGAATGGGAGAATATTTTTGCAAATCATATACCTTCTAAGGTCTCGTATCCAGAATGTGTAAAGTATTCTTACAACTCAATAATAAAATGACAAATAACCCAATTTCAAAATGGACAAAGGAGGTGAATAGAAATTTCTCAAGGATATACAAATGACCAATAAGCACATAAAATATCTCAAAATCAGTAGTCCATAGGGACCTGTAAACCCAAACCACAATATGATACCACTTAACACTAGGGTGGTTATAATTAAAGACAGACAAACAAACAACAATTTAAAAAAAAAACCCAAGCGTTGGCACAGATGCAGACAAATTGGAACCCTCATACACTGCTAGTGAGAATATAAAATGTTGCAGCTGTTGTGGAAAACAGTCTGGCAGTTACTCAAATGGTTAAACGGTGTTAACATATGACCCAGCCACTCCACTATTAGATAAATGAGAACATAACTCCACACAAAAACTTGTACACACATGTCCATAGCAGCATTATTCACAAAAGCCAAAAAGCGGACACAATAATAATGTCCATCAACTGATAAATGGATAAACAAAATGTAGTGTATTCATGCAATAGACTATTATTCAGTCATATAAAGAAATGAAGTGTTGACACATGCTACAACATGAATTGAACTTGAAAATATTAGGCTGAGTGAAAGAATCCAGTCACAAAGGAACACACATTGTATGATTCAATTTACGTGAAATGTTCAGAACAGGCAAATCTATACAGATAGAAAGCAAATTAGTGGTTGCCAGTGGCAGGGGCGGTGGAAGATCATGGCTAAGGGGTGCAGGGTTTCTTTGGAACGTGATGAAAATGTTCTAAACTTGATTGTGATGACGAATACACAATTCTGTGAATATAGTAAAAGTGACTGAATTGTACACTTTAAATGTGTGAATTGTATGGTATGTGAATTATATCTCAATAAATCTATTTAAAAACATGCCCATAAATAATCCGCAAAATTAAGACTCTGGGGAACTACAGATAAACACTCCTTCAACAAACAAATGGCAAGAAAAAGTAAAACAGAGAGATAAAGTAGAAATCTATATTCGAAGAGATTTAAAAAATAAACTTACCAGTTTCAATTTCTGGACCTTACTGGGGTCTGAGTCAAACAAACTGAAAAAGAGAAAACATTTACCACATGTATGAGACAGTTGGAAATTAGGATACCAACTGAATATTTGATGATATTAAGGAAATACTGTTTGGTGTGATAAAGGTATTATGGTTCTGTCAAATCTGTAAAGTCCTTTTATTTTATAAATACAAAGTGAAAGATTTACCAATGAAATGATAAAATATAAGGGACTTGCTTCAAAATAATCTAGATGAAACACAACTTGCCATGAATTGAATAGTTGAGGCTGGGTGATATGTATATGGGGATCATTATGCCATTCTCTACTTTGGTATAGATTTGAAATTTTCCATTAATAAAATTTTTTAAAAATAAAAAATGCCTCAAAGCTGGAGGGGGTGCCCCTATACTCTGGAGAGGCTATCACCCAGCCTGTACTTTGGGGGTGGCCTTTGGCTGCTGAGAGTTTGTAGTAAAAGTATGGGCAGAGTAGGGGCAGTCCAGGGGGTCTCTTGTACAGCTCTGCTGGAGAGGTCCCTCTATTAGATGTATAGCTGTTGTGGGGTACAATGGGGTATAGATGAGGAGCACCCTGAATGCCTTGGGAGGCTCTGTAGTCCCAGAGACCCTGAGTCTCTTGCCCAGGAGGTCAGTCATACTGAAGAATTTGGGCCCAGCACTACTGGTAGTACCCTGTGAAGCCCAAATAAATCTTTGACCATACTGGCAGGAAGGGACGTTGCCTGATATCATCCTGACTCCCTGAGTGGAGAGGACATCATTTGGGAACTCGGCCTCCAGACTCCCAAAGACACAATTTATGAGAAATAGTTGAACCACAGGGAATGTTTAATTTAAGGAAAAGGAGACTCATGGAAGTGGGGGAGTGGTAGAGTGGGTGCGAATAAGGGTTAGGGTGGACAATGCCAGGGGACCAGGATAAAAACTTAGATTTGTCAGACTCCAGAGCCCAGAGGATTTGCCTCACCAGCAGTAAGACTAGAAAGAAATAGGTAATAAGAGAAAAATTAATATGATGAGGTGACTAAAATATACTTTTTCATTGTTTTATGCATTTCTTGGTGTAAATCCAAAATGGATTTAAAGCCATTTATAATACAGGACATGCATGGAATATGTCTTCTAAAACAATGGTTTAAAACTATTTAGAATCACGTAAAGAGAATAAGTAAACTGACCATAATGATTGTGACAGAGTTTGATCAGAAAATTTAGTTGTTCTTTCATGCTCTCTCTGTGAGCAGCCATAATAGTTGCCAGATTGAGTTTCCAGCATAGAAGTGACTACAGTAATGCAGAAGTAGCAGTGGTATGAATAGTGGTTTCCTCACCACACCAGTTGTGCAGTGAATTTTTGGTTGTTGAACTTGGAAATTTAGCTCTATACCTGATTCTCCATGCCTCACAGCGATTCTTTCTTTCTAAATATCCTTTCTTCCAACTTAATTTTTATCAATTATAATTTATACACAGTTAAATATACAAATCTTAACTGTACAGGTCAGTGAGTTTTGACAAATGTATACACTGTGTTAACCAACATCCCAATCAAGATACAGAACATTACCATCACTCCAAAGGATTCCCTCATTCCTCTTTTCAGTAAACCCACATTCTCTCTGCCCCAGGCAATCATTATTCTGCTTTCAATCACCATACCTTAGTTCTGTATTTTCTAGAATTTCCTATAAATTGAGTCATAGTATGTATTCTTTTGTGTCTAGCTTCATTAGCTTAGCATAATGTTTCTTTTTAAAATACAAATAGTTGGCATTTAATTGATAGTTTTTTCTCAGTTTTGACAAATGTACCATGGCTTTGTAAGATGTTAACATGAGGGGAAGTTGGGTGGTGGTTATATGGGAAATTTCTGCACTCTGCAATTTTTCTGTAAATGTAAAATTGTTCCAAAATAAGTAGTTTATTTAAAAATAGAAGCAAGGTGTAATGTCTTGGAAATTGATCCATGTTTGTCACTTGTAATTCATTTCTTTTTTATGGTGAGTAGTATTCCATTTTATGGATGTACAGTTTGTTTATACATTTGCCTATTGATGGACATTTGGATTATTTACAGTTTGGAGTTATTACAAATAAAGCTGCTATAAACATTTGTGTACAAAATGCTGTATGAATTTGTATTCTCATTTCTCTCGGGTAAATAAGTAGAAGTGGGATTACTGAGTCATAGGGAAAGTGTATTTTTAACTTTAGAAGAGTCTACTAAATAATTTTCCAAAGCAATTGTGCCAGTTTATTTTGCCATCAACAAGGTATGAGAGTTCAAATTTTTCCACATTCTCACCAACATTTGATGGTATCATTCTTTTAAATTTTATATATTTGTATTGGTGTGAAGTGTTTTGTCTTTGTGATTTTGCCCCTTCATCTAAAGAGTAAATGATATTGAGCATATTTTCATGTGTTTATTGGTCATTCATGCATCTTCTTTTGTTAAGTACACATTGAAGTCTTTTGTCTATTTCTAATTGGGCTTGTTTGTGCTTTATCTTTCAAAGAGTTCCTTATGTATTCTAGATACCTAACCTTTGTAAGGTATATGTATTGTGACTATTTTCTCTTCCAGTCCATGGTTTACATTTTCATTTTTATGACAATGTCTTTGATTGCAGAAGTTTTTAATGTTGATGAAGTTCAATTTATCAATTTTCTTTTATGGTTAATGATTTTTTCTGTTTTATATCATCCTAACCCAAGATCATGAAGATATTGTCCCATGTTTTCTTCTTTCAGCTTCATAGTTTTAGCATTTATGTTTATGTCTATGATTCATCCTAAATTAAATTTTGTGTGTGGTATGAGGTAAAGTTTGAGCTTCATTTTCTTCAATATTCAATGGTTTATGAGACTTCCTTTCCTATTTAATGGCATTGGTGACTTTAGATAAAAGTAACTGAAGTAATCAAGGCAGTGTGGTATTGGCAGAAGGACAGACACCTAGATAAATGGAACTGAATTAAAAAGTCAAAAATAGGGCTTCCCTGGTGGTGCGATGGTTGAGAATCTGCCTGCCAATGCAGGGGACACGGGTTCAAGCCCTGGTCTGGGAAGATCCCATATGCCACGGAGCAACTAAGCCCGTGTACCACAACTACTGAGCCTGCACTCTAGAGCCCGCGAGCCACAACTACTGAGCCCACATGCCTAGAGCCCACACACCACAACAAGAGAAGCCACCGCAATGAGAAGCCCATGTACCACAACGAAGAGTAGCCCCCACTCGCTGCAACTAGACAAAGCCTGTGCACAGCAACAAAGACCCAACGCAGCCAAAAATAAATAAAGAAAAAAATTTATTTATTTTAAAAAAAGTCAAAAATAGACCCATGCAAATAAATATATCCAAATAATTTTTGACAAAGGTGCAAAATCAATTCAATGGAGTAAGGATAACCTTTCAAACAATTGTCCTGGAGCAACTGGACATCCAGAGGCAAAAATATAAACCTCAAGCTAAGTCTCACACTTTACAAAAGATCACTCAAAATGGATTGTGGACTTAAATACAGAGCACAAAACTATAAAACTTTTAGAAAAAACTGAGAAAGTTATTTGGGATATAGGTTTGGGCAGAGTCCTTAGACTCAACACCTAAAGCACAGCCAATAAAAGAAACATTGATAAATTGGACCTGATCAAAATTCAGAACTTTTACTGTGTGGAATACTTAGGAGGATGAAAAAAAGAGAAACAACAGAGAAAGAGAAAAAAACCACATATCCAACAAAGGATTAGTATCTTAAATACATAAAGAGCTCTCAAAACTCAACCATAAGAAATAATCCAAGCAAAAAATGGGCAAAATACATGAAGACACATTTCACTGAAGATGATATACAGATAGCTGATAAGCATATGAAAATTTGTTCACCATCATTAATCAGCAGGGAAATGCAAATTAAAACCACAATGAAATATTACTATAGACCTATCAGAACAGTTGAAATAAAAAATATTGACAACACAAAATGTTGGAAAGGTTGCATAGAAACTGGATCTCTCATACATTGCTGGTGGGAATGTAAAATGGCATAGCCACTCTGGAAAATTGTTTGGTAGTTTCTTAAAATATTAAACATGTAACTAGAATATAACCCAGTGATTGTATTCATAGGCATTTAGTCCAGAAAAGTTAAAACTTGCGTTCACACAGACACCTGTACATGAATGTTCATAGCAGCTTTATTCACAATACAAAAATACTGAAAACAGCCCAAATGTTCTTTGATGGGTGAATGATTGAACAAACCAAAAATAAATAAATAAATAACGATATATGTGTAGGTCTATTACTGGATTCTAATTTTTTCCACTGATTTATTTGTCATTTCTTACTCCAGTATCACACTGTTTTGATAAGTGTAGCTTTATAGTAAGTCTTGTAACCAAGAACAATAAGTTCTATGACCTTTTCACTCTTTTTAAAGATTTGCTGAAAGCCCCAAGACATATGTTTGCTCATTCCAACATCTGCACAGCTTTGCCTCCTGAGCTCAGTGAGACTGCCAAGCTCAGCTGGGAATCCCAGCTCTCCGTGTTGGGGTCAGGAAATTGTCAATAGGCAAAGAGCTCACGTGATTCTGAGGGCTTACATTGTGAGTTTCTCTTCTGTGGGTCACAGTCACTGTGCTGAGTATTGTTCAATAACTGTAAACAGCTTCCTTACATATCTTACGCAGTTTAACGATTTTTTGTAACAGCAGGAGTGCTAGTCTAGTGCCATTCACAGTATAGGTTTATTAAACGTTTTTCCTGCTTCAATCATCCAGACTCAGCTTTTGTTGCATGCAACTAAGAGCTGTGACTGATGCAAGCCACCACTTTATGCTATGCTCTAAATAGGTGCTTAGCATTCATTACGTGATTTAGTCTTCATTTAGAGGAATCCTTCCTTATAGAAAGCAAAGCAATGGGCAAGAGGCATTTCTAACGGTGGTATGAGGGGTAAAGGGAGAGAGGTTTCAGTGAGAGAAGCTTTCTAGATGGAGAAAGCATGTATAAATACACAGGAGACTGAGCATGATATGAAATAAAGTATGACACCTTTGGCATTTTCAAGGGATTAATTCTTAGACTCTCATAAATTCTCCTAATCCAATAAAAGCATTATAATGTAGAATTTCCTCAATAAAATGCAGTAAAATGCAATGGTTTATATAGTATACAACCTATAGGATGGTCTTAAGTGCCCCTCCCATCCCTATTAAGATGGGTACCTCTGGGATAACCAGCCATCCTTGTTTTAGCAAAGTCTCACATCCCAGGGACTCTCTCAGTCCTAGCCAAACTGGGATGATTGCTCACTCTTGAAAACTGTCCTTTAATATAATGTGACATCACTCACTTAGCTACAGTTGATTGGTTCTGCATAGGCACCAGACTTAAACTTGGCTGATGAATCCCTCCCTCAGATTTATGGATATGGGACCACAGTGTCTGTGGCAGCCCTGGAGGTGCCTTGCAGATTTTCTTTCAAGAAGAAACCTATTGTGAGGAATGTAGTCAGCCAACAGCCTCCAATTGTAACACTGTTAGGATATTTTTGCATCATTTGATCCAAGGCCATTCCCATCCCAGCATCTCCAGCCATTTTCTGAGCACAGGAGTGATACTAGGGCCATTTCTGTCCAATGCGGGATTCATCTAATCAGCAACCTTTGCTCTGGATTCCCCAGTTGGACTGGCTGTTACTTCCATAGAGTTGCACTGCAATCTGAGGCACTTCCTACCCATTCCTCCTTCATTTCCTATCCTTTAACAAGCGTCAGACCTGTGTTGTGGTCTGAAGTCTCTCCCTGCCCACTCCTGCTCCTCCTCTTTATCTTCCTAATCACTACCCACAATAAATCTCTAGATGCCAACTTGGCATCTGCTTTTCAGATGATCCAACCTGGCATAGTGTTCTCCAGTGGTTGAAGCTGTAAGATGAAAATTTAGGAAGGTGTCAGTAACCCTATTTCCTGTTGCATGGACCTGAGAAACAAAAGGAGCTTTGGAGGGAGGGGGAGAGAGGGAGAGAAAGGGAGAGAAAGAGAGAGGGAGAGAGAGGGAGAGAGCTCACAAATAAATGTATGAGGAAGAATAGAGATTAAAGAATGATAGAGTCTTGATGGCATTTGAATCCTTGGTTTTGACCATTCTCCTAGAATTTTGTGAGACACCCCATTACCTTTCCATAAATTTCTCTTTCACTTAAGTTAGTTTCAGGTAGGTTTTTGTCAATTTAAACTAATGAAATGCCTCTTCAGTGTAAACTTATTGTACAGGCTACTAAATTTGTGCTGAATCATATTTCTGTTGAGAGTCAGAAATGTCCATACCCTGTTCATATCCTCATATACAAAATTAATACACTTTTCAGGTTTTACCAAATTTTTATCCATCAGTAGATGAGGGAAATTTTGCATGGCCTAGACGATTTCTTCTGAAAACTTTTAGCATTCATTTGTTTCTGTATAGAGTGTATAGTAGAATTGTTGTCATAGACCAAAGCCTCAGCCAAATTCAACATTGCACTGTGTACAGAATATTTATTTTCTGGCTAAAGTCACTTTTAGTTACATAATAAAAGTTACTTTTATTATGAATGTTCATTTTCTTTCTTTCTTTTCTTTATTTTTTAACCTTTCAAAGATCACTAGTAGTTGGTTCTTGTAAAGACCATTTTGATGAATGAAAATTCAAAATTACAATACACACTTTGAATCACTTTTCAACAACTCTTAAGGTTATGAACAGGATTAGAAAGCATGAAAGCTTCACTAAGATGCTGATAAAACCAAGATGTAGATGTTGGCCAGAGATGGTGGCTCCCACATATCTTTCTTATACAATAGCCCATGCAAGAGATGGTGGTAATTTAGTCTAGAGCAGGGATTGTCAAATTAGAGCCCACAGGCCTAATTCTGCCTCCTGTCTATTTTCGTAAATAAAGTTTAATTAGAACATATCCACACTCATCATCTAAATATTGTCTGTGACTACTTTTGCTCAATGAAAATGGATTTGAATAGTGGCAGACAGACTGCATGTGCCCCACAAAGCCTAAAATATTTACTGCCCGACCTTTTTCTAAAAAAAATTGCCAACACTTGGCCTTAAGTATTAGCAGTACAAGTGGAGACAAATAAATGAGCAGATTATATTTTTGGAATCAGAGCAGGAACAAGCCTGGTGAGTTCTAGTAACATAAAGGAAGGCCAGAGTGGCTAAAACATAAAACCCAGATACTATCATTGGTTTTTTTCTTTTCCTATTTTGTAGCACATTTATACCTATTGCTTTTTACTCAGACATTAACTCATTCATTCAACAAATGTTCTTTAAGTTCCCACTCTGTCCTAGACACTATGTTAGCTTCTTCACACAAACACACAAATCATAATAAGGGAAACCAACAAGTAAGCAATTATAACAGAGGGGGAATGATTTAATTGATGCAAAGAGGAGGAAATAAACTTTTGTTTCACTACCTATTCAATATTTATCTGATATGCCATATCACCTTCCCCAAATTGTACCTGAACCACACCTTCCCTGGTCGGTCATGCCTCCCCTCCAGTCACTAAAATGCATCACCATCATAGCAGCTAATACTCATAGAGCATTTACTGTGTGTCAGATATGGCCAGGCACTTTACACATATTGTCTCATTTCATCACCACAAACCTGTAATATAGATACTATTATTATGCTCATTTGTGAATTAGGAAATTGAGGGTTAAAGAATTGAAGTCCTTTGCCCAAGATCTCATATGTGCTCCAGAAAAGAGCACTCATGTCAACTATTTTCTACTTCCTGTGCTCTGGCTTGCTGCTGATGCCTAATGTTAAGATCATTGCTGCTTGATGGTATCACCTACCAAAGGCACCACCACCACTGCCAATACCAACCAATGTCTGTGCCAAAGTCTTATGTCTAGAGCATTAATATTTGGGTCCAGGACATTGTTTCTTGAAGCTCTTAGTATTGTTTCTGATAGATGCCAAATATCTGAGAACAATGAACATATTTTGTAAAAGAGTTCTTTGTAGTTTTTACTTGTGCTTTTATTACAGTTCTTGCCCTCCGATCTGGAGCCAGATTACCTAGGTTTGAATCTCAGCCCTGACACTTAACTACTGTGTGATCCTGGTGAAATTGCTTAACTTCTCTGTGCCCCAGTTTCCTTATCCTTAAATCAGGGATAACAGTAATATTTATCTTAAGTGTTTGTTATAAAACACAGCTCAGCATTTGGCATATAGCGCAAATTTAATAAATGTTGGTTACTATTATTAAGGCAACTGGCTTCTTTTTCCGACTCTTAAACAGGCTTTATCTATCAACCTCTTGCCTCTTTCTGAGTACTTTCTATCTGTTGATTTCACCTTACCTTTATTGATCTTATCACTCTAATTGCTACGGTCATGTTCTTTCCTACTACAGGACCTTTGGTCATACTGTTCCCTCCATCTGGGATGTTCCTTTTCCTGTTGCTTGGCCAATTCCTGTTTGTTCTTAAACTCGATAAGGGCATGAACTCTTATCTGTTTTGTTTTGTTTTGCTTTGCTTTTTTTACCATTTTACACCCAGTGCTTAATGCTGCACCTGGGGTTCGGTAGACACTCATTAATGTTTGCTGCCTGAATGAGCACCAGTCTGAGTCTATCATCTCACTTTATTCAGTTATTCCTCTGTATATTAATTCACATCCTAGCTATAGCCTTTTTTCTTTCTACTCACTGGTTTACACAATTCTAAACAAATATTCACTAAACACAATATTTGTTAGGTCTGGGCTAGGGACTTGGAATATAAATTTGAAAAATATGAATTTTCTGCTCTCAAGAAGGTACGTACTCACTGGGGGACACAGGCATGCAAAGAGAGAAATTATAATCCAAAACGGTAAGTGGTATACTTGAGGCCTGTGCTGGATACATTGGCATATTGGACCCACGAAAAAGGATCAATTTTCCAAATAGACAAATAGGGGTAAAGCGTCTGGCAGCAAGAATTCCAGGGTAAAAGTATGAAGGGTTTTTTTTTCTTTTGTTGATGCTGACTTCTACAAATCTTTTCCTTTATTATTACCCTTTTGAGTAACAATTTTAATCTCCAGTAACTACAATACTGCTCACTTTCCCATTTTCAATGTCTATACATTACATCTGTTATGTGTTGTTGCTCTCAATTTCTTCCCTTTGCCCTGAATTTCCATTGCACATACTATTTCAGCGCATTTTTTGGTCCTTCTTTGTAATATGTACTGTTCTTCCATTTTTACGTGCATAAGATATGAATTCTTAACGGCTCGTTCCATTCTAGTGCTCAGTGTACTTAACACTGTACCTGGACCTTGGATTCAAGGTGCTCAAGTAAACTGGTGGGAGTCCAGCAGTGGAGTGGTATGCGATGTAAGTTCAAGAAAGTGGTGGAGGGATATTGGAAGAATTTAAGTTCCAGTGACCCTCGATAAACCACCATAAATAGGAGCGTACTGGGAGGAGTCCTGAAACGGCAAGCAAGGCGACCTAGGTTTTACACGCATAGTTTTCTAGGTCTATCTATCTTCCTGTCTGCGCCTGTGGTTCCAAATCTGCTAAATGAAGGCAATCAACCAGAGCGGCCCAGCTCAGCCCTGTTGCATCAGAGGCTCTAGCACGCCCCGAAGCCCGGTTGATCCCAGGCGCGCGAGGCCCCCACCCTGCATGGCCGGAAGGAGCGGGGCGGGGCCTCCAGGCTAGGCGCTGGGTCCGAGCGCGCTGGGGGAGGGGAGCGCGGAGCCGACAGTTTCAGGGCAAAAAGCGAAAGGCGGGCGCAGGGCTGCCTTCCGAGGCTCTCTTTGCTTGCAGTTCCTCCCGCTTTGCTGAACGGGGAGTCGCAACCTCCGGCACAGGTGGGTTCCGCCCTGTGGATCGGCGAAGGGGTGTTCTGGGTGGGCGCGATGAGTCGGTTTGCCCAGCCGCTGGCTTTCAGGCCTGGCGCAGTGAGAGGCGGCTGCTCGGCCTCGGGGCGTTGGTACTCACCTTTACCCCGGCAGAGGAGAAGGCCACTTGTGCCTTGCCGCAGGGCTCTCGTCACGGTTTGTGCCAGCTGCGCGAAACACAGCCCGCCCGGAGATCAGCGCGGGGTCAGATGGGCCTAGTGCTTGGGAAGAGCTGGAAGAGCTGGAGCAACCTTGCGCCGGGACTGACGCCCAGAGTACATTGTCTCCAACTCGATCGGACTTCCCCGCCCTGGGTCTGTCATTGACTGTGTCTAGCTTTCGGCGAGTCCCTACCCTCTCCCTGCTTTACTTTGCTGGGCAGTGCAGTGGAAGGTGGAACTCGGCTGTCTGCAAGATCTTGCAGCACTGACTTTCTCTCTTGGTAATGTTTTCTGCCCAGATTTTACCCTTTCTCTGCCCCTCCTGAGCAGGAAACCTAGCAAGAGTCAGGAGTGGCAGGGCAGGGCATTGGGGAAGCTAGGCAAGGCAGCTCTTTCTCTGTTCTGAAAACAACTCTGAAAAGCCTATTTAGGCTTACTTACTTTACTGACTGCCCTGAAAACTGGAAACATTCATTCAATGCCTTAGTTGAATGTTAACTCTGAAGAATGCTCTTCTGAATGCCTTACCATTAAAGATTTTAACCAGATGACAGATGATTGTCCAAAACCTTATGGGTTGAATGAGCATAGTACACTGCCTGGCAAAAGTCTAATCATAAAAGACTTGGTGACTTAACTATATACTCAAGCACTGAAAGACAAACTTGAGCTCCCATGTGTGGGAATACTTCCATATTCCCTTCCCATACAGCAGTCTTTTAGGGTTGCCTCTTAGCTTGGTATTGCCCTTTCAGGAAACACTGTAGTAAAAATTACACTTTATTTTACATTAACTTAACTATAAAGGCAAAGAATTAGAAACACTATTGAAGGACATTGTGCTGTCATTCTGATTCTTCCTCATTAAGGAACTGGTGATAATGATAACGGCAACCATATATTATGCAAAACACTGTAATCTTCACAACCATGAGAGGTAAATGTGCTTATGTATCACGATACTTAAAGAGGTTATACTTTATCTCATAACCAGTATGATGAAGGGAATTTTCAATTTGTCGGTTGAGTCTGGGGGCATCTTTTGCGTGTCCCACCTCATTCTCTATTTCTGGGAAGGGTGGATTGGGAGGGATCACTTCCTGGTTTTGGTATCTATATCAGGAACCGCAAGCGGTTCTGTATCTCTTCTTGTCGACCCTGGGAACAGCAGTAAAACATCCAAATTGATCACTCACTGTCTGCAGTGTTTCTGGCAGCTGTGTTTTCTGCCTGCCAGGATGGTGGGTGGGTGGAGCTGTGGGCCCTGGATTAATAAACCCCCTCGGATGGGAAATGTCTCTTTCTGCTTGGAGCCAAAGTGAACATAGACCCACCAGTTGGGCACCATTGTGACCCTCTTTCTACAACACCAAATGTCCCCCATGCTCATATGGGCTGTACGTGTACCTGCCATTGCCCACGTGTAAAGAATTTACAGGATGAGAGGCTTTGGGCAAAACCCGGTCTCTGCCACAGCTGCAGGGTTTAGGCAAGGAGTGGCCACCGGTATGAATGTGAGTGTTCTTCAAGGCGTGGGACCTGTTGATTTCCCAAATGGTCAATAGAGTGAGAGGGAAATTCTGATAGACATCTGCTGAGCTGACCTTGTGGGTGAGTATAGGGCTGGTTGTTTGGCAGGACCTGGTGGATGTGTTGGCCATATGTTTACTCTGTTTGTTCATTCTTCCACTCCAAAGACAATCAGTGAATGCTTACTCTGTGCCAGGGTGCTGCTCCACTCCCAGAGGTTAGCAGCACAGGAGGACAGTAGGTTTGAGAGGACAACAGGAGTTCAACTTGAAGCATGTGAAGTCTGAGGCGTCCTCACTCTTCCCCATTCCCAGTATCTAATCAGTACAAAATCTTGTCACTTCTGCATCCTGAATATTTTTTTAAACCCATCCACTTCTCTTTGCCCCCACTGCTACTCAGAATTTCAACCCAGCAACATTCTTTTTCTGTTAATTTTTTTAATTTTTATTGTAAAAGACCCAAATCCCTGCTTGACCCTCAGCCCTCATGGGAAAACCACCATAACCACGGCAACAACGACAACATCAACAACATACAACAGCCCAATGAGCTCTGTATGACCCCAATAAATTGTGTCAATTGACACAAACTTTATTTTCTCTACTTCCCAAAGTGTTTTTAAAATTTTGTATCGAGATATAATTTACACACCATAAATTTGACTCATTTTACGTGTACATTCAAGGATTTTTAGTAAACTTATCGAGTGGTGCAACCATCACTATAATCCAATATTAGATATTTCCATCACCTCAATGGCACCTCTCTCTTGCCCATGTGCACTTAGTCCCCATTACCACCCTAGCCCCTGGGAACCACTAATCTGCTTCTTGTCTCTATGGATTTGCCTAATCTGGACATTTCACATAAATGGAATCACGCAGTATGCAGTCTTTTGTGACTTGCTTCTTTTACTTAGTGTGACGTTTTCAAGTTTCATCCATGTTGTAATGTGAATCGGTACTTCATTACTTTTGGTGGCCGAATAATGGTATATAATATATGTATATACCACCTTTTGTTTATGGACATTTGGGTTATTTCCACCTTTTGGCTATTGTGAATAAGGCTGGTATGGACATTTACGCACAAGATTTTGGATGCACATATGTTTTCAATTCTCTTGGGTAGGTACCTAGGAGTGGAAGTGCTGGGTCATATAGTAACTGTATGTCTAATCTTTTGCCAAAGTATTTTCCAAAGGGGCTGCACCATTTTATATTGATTACATTTACATGCACCACCAGCAGTGTATAAAAGTTCTAATTTCTCCACATCCTCACCAATGTTTGTTATTTTTCCTTTTAAAAAATTTCTGGCTGCCCTTGTGGGTGTGAAGTAATATCTCATTTTGAATTTGATTTGCATTTCCCTAATCGTAATGATATTGAACATCTTTTCACCTGTTTCTTGTCCATTTGTATATGTTCTTTGGAGAAAAGTCTATTAAATATTTTGCCCATTTTTCAATAAGGTTTTTTCCCTTCCTATTATTGAGATGTAAGAATTCTTTATATTTTTAAGATACAAATCCTTTATCAGGTATATGATTTGAAAATATTTTTTCCAGTCTGTGACTTATCTTTTCATTTTTTAATTGTGTCTTTTGAAAGACAAAGGTTTTGAATTTTTATTAAGTTCAATTTATCATTTTTCTTTTGTAAATTCTACTTTTTGGTTAAGAACACTTTGCTTAATCCAAGGTCATGAAGATTTTCTCCTATATTTTCTTCTGCAAGTTTTATAGTTTTATCTTCCATTTATGTCCAATCCATTTTGACTTTGTTTTTTTTAATTGAAGTATAATTGACCTACAACACTATGTTACTTCCAGGTGTACAATATGGTGATTTGATAATTCTATACATTACAAAACGATCACCATGATGAATCTAGTTACCACCTATCACCACACAAAGATATTATAATGTTATTTACTATATTCCCTATGTGTACATTAAATCCACACAATTCATTTATTTTGTAACTAGAAGTTTGTACCTCTTAATCTCTCTTACCTGTTTCTCTCATCCGCCCTTACCTCTCTCCCCTCTGGCGACCACCAGTTTGTTCTCTGTGTCTATGAGCCTGTTTCTGTTTTGTTAGGTTTATTCATTTGTTTTGTTTTTTAGATTCCACATATAACTGAAATCACATGGTATTTCTCTTTCTCTGGTTGACTTATTTGACTCAACATAATAACCTCTAGGTCCATCCATGTTGTTGAAAAAGGCAAGATTTCATTCTTTTTTTATGCCTGAACATTATTCCCATGTGTGTGTGTGTGTGTGTGTGTATACCACATCTCTTTATGCATTCATCTATCAATGAGCACTTAGGTTGCTTCCATATCTTGGCTATTGTAAGCAATGCTGCATTGAACACAGGGGTGCACATATCTTTTCAAATTAGTACTTTCACTTTTTAGGGTATATACCCAGAAGTGAAATTGCTAGATCATATGGTAGTTCTATTTTTAATTTTTAAAGGAACCTCCGTACTGTTTTCCAGAGTGACTGTACCAATTTACATTCCCACCAACAGTGCACAAGTGTTCCCTTTTCTCCACATCCTAACCAACACTTGTTATTTGTTGTGTTTTTAGTAATAGCCATTATGACAAATGTGAGGTGGTATCTCTTTGTGGTTTTGATTTGCATTTACCCTCCTCCACAGGGATTAGACCTACATCATGGCCCAACAGCTGTCCCAGTCTTTTCAGACTCTGTCTCCATTTTCTCTCACATATGTTTCCCCTGATAAACCACTTGTACATCTCTTCCTGTCATGGCATCTCCTTCTCAGAGCACCCGAACTAATTCAGTTGTCAGCATTACAAATTGGGAGATTTCTTATGTAATGTGCATTTCTGGCTCCTCTCAAATCTGGCAACATTCGGACTGTCTGGCAGTAATTAGCTAGAGCTGAGTAGTGGCTAGGATTTTTGGACAGATCAAGCATTCTTCAGTTCACTGCTCTTACCACAATCCCCTATTGTCTCTTATACTTTACCTATTTATGTTACTTGCCTAGCCCCTGTGGGCATTTAATTTTGAGGCCCTGATGTAAAGGAGCTTTCTTTTAACTCATGTAATCCAATATATTATTGCACTAGTTAAACACAGACACAGGTATGACAGATAATCTCAGCTTAGAGCTTTCGTATTGGCCTACTTTACATCAGATATCTTCATGAATAATTCCCTTTTTCTTCAAATATCATTTTGCTCAATAAAGTCTACCCTGATCACTCTGTTTAAATGTCCTACTACCTCCAGCACATCCCTTTATCCTGCCAGATAGCTCTTATTGCCTTCTAATATACTATATAATTTACTCATTTATTATGTTTATCTTTGTCTACCTCCTTCCACTAGAGGATAAGCTCCATGAAAGCAGGCATTTTTGTCGTCTGTTTTGTTCACTGATAAATTCCAAGTGCCTAAAATAGTTCCTGGCACATAGTTGACACCCAATAAATATTTGTTAAATGAATTGTGCAGGAAGAACGAGAGGGAGAATATGGTAGGCAAAGGAAACAACATATGTGAAGGCCCTGAGGCAGTGGGCAAGATAGATGGAGCCAATTATGTGAAGCCATTGTAAAGAGATGAGTCAATCCTTTTGTCTGCCCTCAAGGAGCTTTCAGCAAATGGGAAGAGAAAAATAATTAAACAGGCAATTATTATATGTGTTGTAAGTGCACTAATAAGGGTATGCACAAAGAGCTGTGAAAACACTGGGTAGGCAGCTACTAACTCTTCCTAGGGGAGTTAGGAAGATTTTACAAAGGTGACATTTGAGCTAGGTCTCAGGCAGGAGAGTGACATGATGAAAGTGTTTTAAGAAGATTAATCTGGCAATAGTATGGAAAGTGGATTGGAATATGGATGGAATGGAGGCAAGGAAACCATCTAGTCTATGGCAGTAGTCCAGGTATGAGGTGATGAAGGCATCTATAGGAATGGAAAGAGAAGGACAAATCTGAGAGACATTTGGAAGGAAAAATTGACAGGAGCTAAATGGACTCTTGGCTTTAAGCCTTTTAGGGGGTAATGCTTCTTCCTTAGTAATAACCATGAAAAGATTCAGATTGACCTATTATGTAATTGCTTATTCTGACTAGAATTTCTAGCTATGGCTGTTCTCCAAAAGTTTCTGTTATTATGATTGATACTTGTTGGACTTTAATTTACATTAAGATGGCTTTAGACTCTAAAGGTTGGGAAGCTCTCAAAAACATCATTTTGACTATGAAACAGCAAATTATTCTATTAAAGGAGAAATGAGGGAAGCTATGGGGTTGCAAGGGAAGTTTTACAATGACCTAATAGTTGCTATTTTTTTAAGAATAATATATAAAAGATGGAAAAGAAGGATGAATATAACAGGTGGCACTTGCCTAAAGGATTAGTATTTGGAAGGTTAAGGCCCCAAATTACCGCAGGCTTGTATAAATACATATTTGCAAAGACAACAAGAACAATTTTAACTACGTTCTCAGAAAGAAAAAGTACATGTGTCCTGGGATGGATAAGTTATAACTTGATATTGTTAAACTATCCTCAATGAGCAAAAGAATTAAGGAGAATAAGGACAGGTGCTTTAACACTGGACTTATATAAGTATACTACCACTTCTAACAAAGGAAAAGGAGGAAGAGTTTTCAATCTACTAATCAATAAGCTAAATATGTCCTGGGTTAGCTTCTAGAACAGATTTTCAAGTAAGTGAGTACTTAGAAAATTACACAGTGTTATCAACAAACAAAGACGTTCCACTCAAATCTAATTTTTATTTCTGATTATTAGAGGTGTTTATGGAAATATGACAGCTATAACATGTACATTGAATGAATGAATGAATGAAACTGCAGCAAGATTTTAACAAGTCTTTTATGACACCCTTGTGAACAAGAATTATGAATCCATGTTGATGGGTTATATAATTAATACAATTATGTATTAATTAATTTAATTACCATACTAAAAGAGTGCTGATAGCAGACCATAAGCAAAGGAAGAGTTTTAGATGGCCTGTTGCAAACCCTACCTTTGGCTTGACATCATCAATATTTTTATTACTTACTTAACTGAAGATTTAGAGCAGACATCTTACCAGATTTAAAGAGGCTATGAAGCTGGAAGAAAAGTAATTCAATCCAATGTCCACAAACATTTATGAAATTCTCCTAAGTACTAGGAACCATGCTAGATGTTGTTAGGGTACAAAAATGAATGACTCAGAGGTCTTCACATTGAGATGTGTCCAAGTATTACTGGTGGGAAAGACATAAAAACATATAATTTCAACAAAATATATTGAGAAGGAAAACAGAGGCATAAACAGACTATAATGAGAGAACAAAAGAAAGCTACTAGTTCATTCTGTGACTTTAAGGAAGAATTCTTAGATGAGATGATACCTCCATTGATTCTTGAAAGACGTATAAAAGACAGAGTAGGAACGGCTTCCAGTTTGAGGGAACAAAAAGCATGAACATGAGTTTCTCAGAATTAGGAAAGTATAGTGGGTCTGGGAAACTATAAACAATGAAGTACAAGGATGTAAATAACAGGAAGTGAGGCTGAGAGGTAGCTCAGGATCAGGTAATGGGAGGCATTACATAACATGATAAGTAAATTGGACTTTACCCTGAAGGCCCTAGGGATCCATTCAAAAGGAATGACATACTAATATATATATTTTAATTCACCATTCCTACAGTGTGCAAAATGATTTGAAGGGAGGGCAGATGTGTGTATGGATAGATCAGTTGGGAGGCTTTTGCAGCCTTTGAGTGAGAAATAATGGTGGGCCTGGACTGGGATGATAGCAAATAGAGATATAATGCAGTGGGTCAGCACTTATAACAATGCCTGGCACCTAGTACATGTAAATACCTGATATATTTGTAATAGGAGTCCTAGGAGAGGAGAGAGAGAATGGTACAGAAACAATATTTGAAGAGATGATAACTAAGAGTTTTCCAAAAGTAACAAAGTATTGTGTTATTTTGCTGCATACCAAGTTACCACAAACTTAGTACTTAAACAAACATCCATTTATTATCTCATAGTTCTGTATGTCAGAAGACCAGGCATGGCATTACTGGGTTCTCTGGTCAGTGTATTAAAGGCTGAAATTGGGGTGTTGGGTAGGCTGTATTCTTTTCTGGAGGCTTTGGCTAAGAATCCACATCCACCCTCATTCAGATTGTTGGCTGAATTCAATTCCATGTGGCTGTAGGACTGAGGTTGCTGTTTCCTTGCTGCATATCAGCCACATAGTCCTCTCTATCTTCAAAGCCAATAGAGAATCTCTTTGACAGCAGATTCCTCTGCTGCTTCAAGTCTCTTTCACCAGAAAGATCCCTGTCCCTTTTAAGGGATTGCTGGATTAGGTCAGACCAACCAAAGATCATCTCCCTTTCTTAATGTCAGTTGTGCCATATACATAACCTAATCATGCATGAAGTCACAGATTTAAAAAGTGCTATAACTCAGAGCAGAATAAATAAAGAAAACCTCATCTAGATGTATTTTAATAAAGACTGCTAAAAAATAAAGAAAAAGAAACAATCTTAAAAGCAGTTAGAGAAAAAAGATGTATTACCTTACAAGGAGTAGCAATTAGATTGGCTTTAACTTCTCAACAGAAACAATGTGAACATAATGGAACAATATCTTCAAAATGCTGGAGAAACTAACTGCCAATCGAAAATTCTATATCCAATGAAAATAGCCTTCGAAATGAAAGTAAGACGGATGTTTTTAGATGGTCCCAACTTACGGAACCTTCCACCAAACACCAAAGGAAATATTTAGGATCTTTAGGCCGAAGTAAAATGATCCCAAATGAACGCTTGGAGATACAAAGTAAAATGATCCCAAATGAAAGCTTGGAGATATAAAATGGATGCAATGGAGAGGTTAAATATGGGGGTAGATCTGAATGTCCCTGTGGGATGTATGTGTGTGTGTTTGTGTGTGTGTATAATTAAAATACACAACAGCAGTTGAAGAAGGAAGATAGAGTTAATATAAATTCTTTAATTTGCATTATAATTTTAAAAAATCAAAGATACGTGTTATAATCCCTAGAATAACTGCTTTTAAAAAAACAGTAAAAGAATGTATAACTAACAAGTAAACAAAGGAGGAAATGGAATGATACAAATTACCTAATCAGTGCAAAACAAAGCAAGAGAGAAAGGTAACAAAACAGGCAAGACAAATAGAAAGCAAATATTTGACTGCACACATTAATTAAATGACAAATCATGAGGTTAAAAAACAAAATCTAACTACATATGTGCTGTTTATAAGAGACAAAAGGGTGGAATAAATATACACCACAAACACTACCCCCCAAAAAAAACCTGATTTAGATATAATAATATAAAACAAGACTTTATGGCAGGTTTCTTTACTAGACATAAGAGATATTTTGTGATAAGAGAGGCCATCCACCAAGAAGATAAAATTATTGTTCTAATGTGTATGCAACCCAAATATACAAAGCAAAAATTGACAGATGTCCAGTAAATAAATTCAGTCGTAATCAGAGATCTTAATACATATCCCTCAATAACTAACAGATCATAAGACAAATAAAACCAATAAGTATATAGAACAGTTGAACAATAATATTAACAAACAACCTAATTGACAGACATATACAGATGACCTTATGCAACAACTACAGAATATATCGTCTTTTCTGCACACAGAAAAATAGATGATATGCTAGGCCATACAGCAACAAATTACAGTTGCACTGAGGGGTTTTTTTGCCACAATGAAATAAAGTTAGAAAACAATAATAAAAATAAAAATAGAAAATCCCTCTAAAATACGTTTACTTTTAAATAACCTGTAGGTCGAATTTTAAAAATCACAATGGAAATTAGAAAATATTTTAATTGGCTGAAAAATGAAAATATTGCATATCAAAACTCATGGTGGGGGAGGGGTGAATAGTCAGAGCACAGAGCATTTTTAAGACAATGAAAATACTCTGTGTGTTATTATAAAGGATACATGTCATTATACATTTGCCCAAACCCATAGAATGTAGAACACCCAGCGTGAACCCTAATATAAATTATGGACTTTGGGTGATAATGATGTGTTTATGTAGGTTCATCACTTGTAACAAATGTATCACTCTGTGGTGGAGGATATTGATAATGGTGGGGATTATGCATGTGTAGGGGCAGGAGGTGTATGAGAAATCTCTCTATCTTTCCCTCAATTTTGCTGTGAACCTAAACCTGCTCTAAAAAAAATCTTGCTTAAAAAAATGTACAGTGGGCAAAAGATCTTTGAACAGACACTTGACCAAAGAAGATATATAGGTGGCAATTAAGAATATGAAAATATGCACAGCATCACTCATAATTAGGGAGATGCAAATTAAAACAACAATGAGATATTACTGCACACCTATTAAAATGGCTAAATCCAAAAAACTGACAATACCAAGTTCTAGCAAGGATGCAGAAGAATGGGAGCTCTCATTCATTGCTGGTGGAATGCAAAATAGCACAGCTACTTTGGATGACAGTTTCAGAGATTCTAGTAATGTTAAGTAAAACATCAGTAGCACTCTTTGGCATTTACCCAAGTGATCCGAAAACTATGTTCACCAAAAAAAAAAAAAAAAATGTATTTCTGTATGTATGTGTGGCAGTTGTGGAGATTTCAGCTGTATGTGATCTTGAGGTTGGTTCTCCAAACTGTTGATTGTTGATGAGTTTCCTTGAAGGAATGGGAATGGCAAATAATGAGGGAAGGAGGCTTTGACTTTTTATTTTATATATTTCTCAGTTGTTTAGATTTTTTTTTCTTTTTACAGTGAGGAAGTGGTTTTTTCTTCTAGTTTTATTGAGATATAATTGACATACAGCACTGTATAAGTTTAAGGTGTACAACATGATGATTTGACTTACATCATGAAATGATTACCACAATAAGTTTAGTGAACATCCACCATCTCAATAGATACAAAATTAAAGAAAAGGAAAAAAATTTTTTTCCTTGTGATGAGAACTCTTAGGATTTACTCTCTTAACAACTTTAGTGTATAACATTCAATGGTGTTAATTATATTTATCATGTTGTACATTACATCCCTAGTACTTATTTATCTTATAACTGGAAGTTTGTACCTTTTGATCTTGTTCATCCAATTCCCTCTCCCTCCACTCCCCGCCTCTGGTCTGATCTCTTTTTCTATGAATTTGTTTGTTTGTTTGTTTTTGAAGTATAATTGACCTACAACACTATGTTAGTTCCTGTTACACAGCATAGTGATTTGATATTTCTATACATTTTAAAATGATCACCCAGATAACTCTACTTACCATCTGTCACCATACAAAGATATTACATAGCTATAACTATATTCCCCACACTGTACATTTCATACCAGTGACTCATTTATTTTGCAACTGGAAATTTGTACCTCTTAATCTCCCTAATCTTAATCTCCCTAATCTATTTCTTTCCTCCCCCCACTGCTCTCCCTTCTGGCAAACACCTGTTTGTTTTCTGTATCTATGACTCTGTTTCTGTTTTATTATCTTTGTTAATTTGTTTTGGTTTTTAGATTCCACATATAAGTGAGATCATATAGAATTTGTCTTTCTCTGTCTTATGTATCTTACTTAGCATAATACCCTCTAGGTCTATCCATGTTTTCACAAATGGCAAGATTTCATTCTTTTTTATGGCTGACTAATATTCCAGTCTGTCTGTGTGTGTGTGTGGGTGTAACATCTTCTTTTTCCACTCATATATTGATGGGATCTAGGTTGCTTCCATATCATGGCTACTGTAAATAATGCTGCAATGAACATAGGGGTGCATATATCTTTTCAATTTAGTGTTTTCATTTTCTTCATATAAATACCCAGGAGTGGAACTGCTGGATCATATGGTAGATCAGTTTTTTATTTTTTGAGGAAACTTTATACTGTTTTCTATGGTGGTTGCACCAATTTACGTTCCCACCAACAGTGCACAAGGGTTCCTTTTTCTCCACATCCTCACCAACACTTGTTATTTGTTAGCTTTTTGATAATAGCCATACTGACAGGTGTGAAGTAGTATTTCATTGTGGTTTTGATTTGCATTTACTTGATGATTAGTGATATTGAGCATCTTTTCATGTGCCTGTTGGTCATCTGTATGTCTTCTTTGGGAAAATGTCTATTCAGGTTGTCTGCCCATTTTTAATTGGGTTATTTGCTTTTTTTAATATTGAATTGTGTGAATTATTTGTATATTTTGGATATTAACCAATCAGCTATATCATTTACAAAGATCTTCTCCCATTCAAAAGGCAAATTTTTCATTTTGCTGATAGCTTCCTTTGCTGTACAAAAGCTTTTTAGTTTGATGTAATCCCATTTGTTTATTTTTGCTTTTGTTTCCCTTGCCTAGGGAGACATATCCAAAAAACTATTACTAAGACATATGTAAAAGCGCATACTGCCAATGTTTTCTTCTAGAAGTTTTCTGGTTTCAGGTCTTACATTTAAGTCTTTAATCCATTTTGAGTTTATTTTTGTGAATGGTGTGAGAAAGTAGTCCACTTTTGATTCTTTTGCATGTAGCTGTCCAGGTTTTCCAACATCACTTATTGAAGAGGCTGTCTTTTACCCATTGTATATTCTTGCCTACTTTGTTGTAGATTACTTGCCCATATAAGTGTGGGTTTATTTCTGAGTTCTCTATTCTGTTGCATTGATCTATGTGTCTGTTTTTGTGTCAGTACCATACTGTTTTGATTACCATAGTATTATAGTATAGTTTGAAATCAGGGGCATGATACCTCCAGCTTTATTCTTCTTTCTCAAGATTGTTTTGGCTATTTGGGTTTTTTTGTGTTTCCATAAAATTTTATAATTACTTATTCTAGTTCTGTGAAAAATACCACTGATGTTTTGATAGGGATTGCATTGAGTCGCTAGATTGCCTTAGATAGTATGGTCATTTAAACAATATTAATGCTTCCAATCCAAGAACACAGTATATCTTTCCATCTATTTGTGTCGTCTTCAGTTTCTTTCATTGGTTTCTCAGTTTTCTGAGTACATGTCTTTTACTTTTTGGTTACATTTATTCCTAGGTATTTTATTCTTTTTGATGTGATTGTGAATGGGATTGCTTTCTTAATTTCTCTTTCTGATAGTTCATTGTTAGTGTATAGAAGTGCAACAGATTTCTGTATATTAATTTCATATCCTGCAACTTTACCAAATTAATTGATGAGTTCTAGTAGTTGTTTGGTGTCATCTTTAGGATCTTCACGTATAATATCATGACATCTGCACACAGTGACAGTTTTACTTCATTCTTTCCAATTTGGATTCCATTATTTTATTTTCTTGTCTGATTGGTCTGGCTAGAACTTCCAATACTATATTGAGTAGAAGTGATGAGAGTGGGCATCCTTGTCTTATTCCTGATTTTAGAGGAAATGGTTTCAGCTTTTCACCGTTGAGTATGATGTTAGCTGTGGGCTTGTCATATATGGCCTTTATTATGTTGAGGTATGTTCCCTCTATACCCACTTTGTTGAGAGTTTTTATCGTAAATGGATGTTGAATTTTGTCAAAAGCTTTTTCTTCATCTACTGAAATGATCATATGATTTTTTTCTCTTCAGTTTGTTAATGTGGTGTATCACACTGATTAATTTGCGGATATTGAACCATCTTTGTATCCCTGGAATGAATCCCATTTGGTCATGGTGTATGATCCTTTTAATGTATTTTTGAATTTGGTTTGCTAATATTTTGTTGAGGAATTTGCATATATGTTCAACAGTGATATTGGCCTGTAATTTTCTCTTTTTTTTGATATCTTTGGTTTGGTATCAGGGTGATGCTGGCCTGGTAGAATGAGTTTGGAAGCTATTCCTTCCTCTGCAGTTTTGGGGAATAATTCGAGAAAGATAGGTGTTAACTCTTTAAATGTTTGGTTGAATTTACCTGCGAAGGTATCTGATCCTAGACCTTTGTTTGTTGGGAGTTGTTTTCATTCCTGATTTAATGTCATTACTGGTCATTGGTCTGTTGTTCATATTTTCTGTTTCTTCCTGATTCAGTCTTCAGATATTGTACATTTCTAGGAATTTTTCCATTTCTTCTCTGTTGTCCATTTTATTGGTGTATAACTTTCTGTGGTAATCTCTTATGATCCTTTCTATTTCTCTGGTGTTGGTTCTAACTTGTATTTTATTACTGATTTTACTTTTTTGGGCCTTCTTTTCTTCTTGATGAGTCTGGCTAAAGGTTTATCGATTTTGTTTATCTTTTTAAGAACCAGCTCCTAGTTTCGTTGATCTTTTCTATTGTAGTTTAGTCTCTATTTCATTCATTTTCTTTTCTGATCTTTATGACTTCTTTTCTACCAACTTTGGGTTTTGTTTGTTCTCCTTTTTCTTGTTCCGTTACATGTAAGATTAGGTTGTTTGAGATTTTTCCTGTTTCCTGAGGTAGGTTTGAATCACTATAAACGTCCCTCTTAGAAATTTTTTTGCTGCATCCCATAGATTTTGGATCACTGTATTTTCATTTTCATATTCATATTTTTTGATGTCCTCTTTGATTTCTTCAGTGACCCTTGGTTGTTTACTACAATGTTGTTTATTCTCCATGTGTTTGTGTTTTTTACAGCTTTGTTTCTTGTAGTTGATTGCTAGTCTCATAGCATTGTGTTTGCAAAAGATGCTCAATGTGATTTCCATCTTCCTAAATTTACTGAGATTTATTCTGTGGCTTAGCATGTGATCTATCCTGGAGAATATTCCATGTTACTTGAAAAGAATGTGTATTCTGGGGCTTTTGGATGGAATGTTCTATATATACTATTAAGGCCATCTGGTCTAATGTGTCATTTAAGGCCAGTGTTTCTTACTGATTATCTGTCTAGATGATCTGTCTATTGCTGTAAGTAGGGTGTTAAAGTCCCCTACTATTATTGTGTTACTGTCAGTTTCTCCCTTTATGTTTGTTAATATTGCTTTATGTATTTAGGTGCTCCTATGTTGGGTGCATTTATATTTAAAATTGTAATATCTTTTTGTTGGATCGATCCCTTTATCATTATGTAATGTCCATCTTTATCTCTTGTTACAGTCTTTATTTTAAAGTCTATTTTGTCTGATATAAAAATCGCTACCCCAGCTTTCTTTTCATTTCTGTTTACACGAAATACCTTTTTTCCATCCCCTTACTTTCAGTCTGTATGTGTCTTTAGATCTGAAGCTAGTATCTTGTAAGCAGCATAAATAGGGGTCTTGTTTTTGTATCCATCCAGCCACTCTGTCTTTTGATTGGAACGTTTAGTTCATTTACCTTTAAAGTAATTATTGTTGGGACTTCCCTGGTGCTCCAGTGGTTAAGACTCTGTGCTTCCAATGCAGGGGGTGCAGGTTCAATCCCTGGTCAGGGAACTAAGATCCCACATGCTGTGTGGCCAAAAAATAAAAATAAATAAATACATAAATACATAAATAAATACTTAATTATTGTTAGGTATGTACTTATTGCTATTTTGTTAATTGTTTTGGGATTGTCTCTGTAGTTTTTTAAATTGTTGTTCTTTTCTTCTTTTGCTCTCTCCCCTTGTGATTTGATGACTATCTTTAGCATTATATTTGGATTCCTTTCTCTTCTTTCTCTGTGTGTGTGTATCTATTATAGTTTTTTGATGTGTATTTACCATGGGATTTATAGATAGCAAATTATATATGTATATATATATATATATATATATATATACACACATATATGTAATTATTGTAAGTTACTGATCTCTTTAGTTTGAATGCATTTTAACAACCCTGCATTTTTACCCTCCTCCCCCAGTGTTTACTATTTGACATCTTATTTTGCATCTTTCTGTTTTATGTATCCCTTAACTACTCATTGTGGTTATAGATGATTTTACTACTCTAGTCTTTTAACCTTCCTACTAGCTTAATAAGTGGTTAATTTTTCTACCATGACTATATATTTGCCTTTACCAATGAGATTTTTCCTTTCATAATTTTCATATTTCTGGTGGTGGCCTTTTCTTTCCCACTTAGAGAAGTACCTTTAACATTTCTTGTAAAGCTGTTTTGATGGTGCTGAACCCTCTTAGCTTTTGCTTGTCTGTAAAACTTGATCTCGCCATCAAAACTGAATGAGAGCCTTGCTGCGTAGAGTATTCTTGGCTGAAGTTTTTTCCCTCTCATCACTTTAAATATATTGTGCCACTTCCTTCTAGCCTGCAGAGTTTCTGCTGAAAAGTCAGTTGATAACTTTATGGGAATTCCCTTGTATGTAACTTGTTGCTTTACCCTTGCTGCTTTTAATATTCCCACTTTATCTTTAATTTTTGCCATTTTAATTACAGTGTGTCTTGGTGTGTTCCTTTTTGGGTTGATCCTGTTTGTGACTCTCTGTGCTTCCTGGACATGGATGTCTGTTTCCTTTCCCAGGTTAGGGAAGTTTTAAGCTATTATGTCTTCCAATATGTTTTCTGCCCCTTTCTCTCTTCTCCTTTTGGGACCCCTGTAATGCAAATGTTAGTACACTTGATGTTGTTCCAGAGGTCTCTTAAACTGTCTTCATTTTTTAAAATTCTTTTTTCCTTTTTCAGCTTAAGTAATTTCCACTACTCTGTTTTCCAGTTAGCTGATCTGATCCTCTGTATCATGTAATCTATTGTCGATTCCTTCTAGTGTGCTTTTTAATATCAGTTATTGCATTCTTCACCTTTGCTTGGTTCCTCTTTATATTGTCTAACTCTTTGTTAAAATTCTCACTGTGTTTGTCCAATCTTCTCCCAAGTTCTTTGAGCATCTTTATGATCATGACCTGAACTCTTTATTGGGTAGATTGCTTATCTCCACTTAGTTCTTCTTCTGGGATTTTATCTTGTTCCTTCATTTGGAACATATTCCTCTATTGCCTCATTTTGCCTAATTTGCTATTTTTATTTCTATGTATATGGTAGGTTGTTACATTTCCCAACTTTGGAGAAGTGGCTTTTTTTATGAGGCATCCTATGTGTCTGAGCAGTGCACTCCCCTCAGGTCACCAGAGTTATATGCCCTGGGGGTGCCCCTTGTGTGGGCTGTGTGGGCCCTTCTGTTGTGGGGGGCTGACTACTATGAGTGGTCTGGTAGGTATGGCAGGCCCTGTCTGGCTGATTATCAGGCTCTGCCTTGTACAGAGGCTGCTGGCCACTGGAGGTTTGGGCTGGGTCTCAAGAGGGATGGCTGCAGAGCCCCAGGAAATCCCAGGGCTAGTGCTGGCCCATGGGTGGGCAGAGCCCAGTCAGTGTGGCTTGTTGCAGGGCCAGTTGTCCCAGATCAAGCATCAGCCTGCCAGTGCATGGGGCCAGTTCCTGATATGGCTGACTGTGGCATCTTATATTACAAAGCTGGTGTCAGCCCACTGTTGAGTGGGTCTGGATCCTGGGGCAGCTAGCTAAGGGGCCCACGGTGTCTTAAAGCTGGTGTCAGCCTCCTGATGGGCAGGATTGTGGCCCAGGGAGGTCCTGGAGCTGGTGTTAGCCTGTTGGTTAGTGGGGTTGTGGCCCTGGTGATCTTGGGCCTAGTGTTGCCTCACTGGTGGGCAGAGTCAGGACCTGGAGTCTAGTACTAGTGCTAACAGGCTGGGGGTGGGTCCAGGTCCTGGTGCTAATAATCTAGAGGGAGGATTCCACAATGTTCCTTGCCAGCACCAGTGTCCTCATGGTAGAATGAGCTCCCCAAATGGCTGCCACCAGTGTCTGTGTCCCCAGGGTGAGCTGCAGTGGCCTTCTGCCTCTCCAGGAAGCTCTCCAAGATCAGCAGTGGGTCTGACCCAGGCTCCTTTCAAATTACTGCCTCTGCCCTGGGTCCTGGAGTGTGTGAGATTTTGTGTGTGCCCTTTAATGATGGAGTCTCTATTTCCTACAGCCCTCTGACTCTCCCAAAAGTAAGCCCCAGTTGCCTTCAAAGCCAAACGTTCTGGGGACTTGTCTTCCTGGTGCAGGACCACCAGGATAGGGAGCCTAATGTGGGGGCTCAGACCCCTCACTCCTTGGGTAGAACCTGTGCAATTGTAATTATCCTCCCACTTGTGGGTCACCCACCCAGGAGTATGGGTCTTGACTATACTGCATCTCAACTTTTCCTACCCATCTCATTGTGGTTTCTCCTTTATATCTTTAGTTGTGGAATGTCTTTTCTGCTAGTGTTTAGGTCATTCTCATAGATAGCTGCTCTGTACATAGTCGTAATTTTGGTGTGCCCCTGGGAGGAGATGAGTTCAGGGTCCTTCTACTCCAGCATCTTCTACAATGAGCAAATTTTATTTTGTAAGTAAATAGAAAACAATGAAGCACTTCTACGAAGAACACTGATCATATGGAGTCCTCCCAGTTTTCCCAGGCATAGTTAACCACTTTCTCCTTTGCACTTTTTCACTGTACTCTGTGTTTAAAACTACTATAGATAGTAGTAGTTGTCTTTCTTCCATACTAGATGATTATGAGATTCTTGAATGGTGGCTGGGATTGATTATATTTGTATTCCTAGTACTTAAGAAAGTACCCTATTTACACATGCTTAGTAATATTTGTCAAGTGAAATAATGAAGAAATGAATGAATGCACTTGCTTAAGAGTGTTTTTTGTGGGGAGTAAGCCATTGTAAATGGAGAAGAGTATTTGATTAAGAATTAAGTATTAGACTAAGGGTTGGAAATTTTTTTCTCTGAAGGGTCAGATAGCAAATATTTTAGACTTTGCAGGCCACATATGGTCTTGGTCCAATGTTATTGTTTTTATTTACAGTCCTTTAAAATGTAAAACCTGTATGTGGCCATATGAAAATAGGCATGGGCCATAGTTTGCCAGCCTCTGTCTTAGACTTTAACTCTCAATTTCCTGACCTATTTCAGAACCCTCCCTAATTCATCAGCAAATTCTATTATGTCTCTAGCTATGGCCTTTGTGTATGAAACCAATCAGTCCCTTTATTAGCTTACACCACACACTTAACATGTATATATCCACTCAAAATAAGCATTTTTAGCGGGTTTAGTGACCTTAAGGGGTTATTGAGAAGGTTCATGTCAAGCACCATACAGCTTCTCTGCAGTGGCATGGGTTTCTCCATCTTTTCCCGCAGGATGAATTAATTCCTTTTACGATCTTATGCAAATGAAGTTATTTTATTAATATTTCTGAAACCATGACACTTAGGGTGTCACCAACTCCAAGCAAGTTTATCAAGGTACTTTTGCCAATAGATATAGTTTATCCCTAATAATAACCACAGTAATAATGATGATTAGAATGATAGCATATCATATATAGGACATATATAGGACTTACTATGTGACAACAAAGTTCTAAGTACTTTAGTCCTCACACTAAACCCATGGGATAAGTATTATTGTCATCCTCGTTTTACAAAACAGGAAACAGAGACACTGAGAGTTTAAGAAACTTGCCCACAATCACACATAATCAGTGGAAAAGAAAGTTTCAAGGATTCAGGATGAGGATGATAATAGTGTCACAGTGGAGAGTCCCAGAATGATAAGCCCTAAAAAGCAATCCTTCCATATGTGGTTGGAAGGTTAAAATTAGTGATTTTCTAAAGAACCACTTCAGTTAGATAGCGGGGTGGAAGCAAGATTGCAATGCATAATATGAGTGGCTGGTGAGAAGATAGAAGTAATGGTTATCAACCACTTATGCTTAGCTGTTCAGAATTTCTCCTTTAATGCTGTGGTTGAGATAATAAAATCTGTTCTTTTACATAGTTAGATATGTAGTGTCATTCCTACAGCCTTATAAACATTGTTTTATATTGTTACTAACACTCTCATGTCAAATTTTCTAGGATGTGGTGCCGCAGGTTGTCCCATCTACAAAGCAGGCTCCAGGACCTGCTGAGGGGACGAGTCACATGTTGGGCCCTTCAGCAGCCCAACTCCAAAAGCTTATTTCCATTAGCCATCCATTGGCACCATACAGCCTCCAAGTCTCTGAATTGTGTTTGGCAGCAACATGAAGATCATTTTGGTAAGATGTGTAGAGGCAGATACTTTATTTTTAATTGTGACAAAAAAACCAAAATTTAATACCATAACCATTTTAAGTGTACACTTCAGTAGTGCAAAGTATATTTACATTATTGTGCAATGACAGATACTTTTCATGTGGACTGAAAGTACTTTCTGTGGAGTTGCGAAGACTTCTAACCATTTATTTCCAGGATTATTTTACAGGTTGCAAGAAAGACAAAACTAATATAGGGTAATAGGAAAATCTCATCCCAGCTAGGGAAAAGGAGGTCTGCTATGCCCCAGCCCCACTCTATCTCCCTGCCTCATCTAAGAAAAAATAAAGAAGAAAAAAAGCCTCAGTATACAGGGGAGAGAGTTTCAAAGACATAGACTGGAAATTCTATAGCCAGGGAAAGTATTGGGTGGCATAGGGGAAAAAAGCTTTACCCCTGTGTATTAGTTTCCTAGCACTGCTGTGACAAATTACCATAAACTAATTGGCATAAACAACAAAAATTTATTCTTTCACAGTTCTAGAAGCAGGAAGTCTGAAATAAGATGTTGGCAGGGCCATGTCCTCTCTGAAGACTCTAGGAGAGAACTCTTCCTTCCCTCTTCTGGTTGCCAACAATCCTTGGTGTTCTTTGGCAATATCACTCCACTCTCTGCCTCCATCATCTTCCCTGTGTCTCTTCTGTATCTTCAAATTTCTCTCTCCTTATAAGGGGACCATGTGTTGGATTTAGGGCCCACGCTAATCCAGTATGACCTCATCTTATCTTGATTATCTTCCAAGACCCTATTTCCAAATAACGTCTCATTCACATGTACTAGAAGTTAAGACTTCAACATATCTATTTGGGGAATGCAGTTCAACTCACAACACCCTGGAAAGGGACAAAAACAACCGTGAAGGCCACACTCCCAAAACATAGACCCACTATGCACTCCAAAGACTTAGACTTAATCCAAAGATTAGAGAATTCCCCTCCCCCCCACTACAACCAACTAATAAGCCTCCAGTTAAAATAGCAGTGGATTACAGCTGCAAAAGACAGACTGTCTCTGAGGTGAAGCACAAAGAGAAGGGCCAAGGCCAAGAGGGGGAATAAAAACAAGATCACTAGAGAAATTTAAAGCCTCTGGTACTCATAGAGACAGTAAATGTCAAACATAGCCCAACTCTTGGCCAGATTGATATAGTCACCCATAAATTCCTATTTACCTCAGTATCTACTGCTCTATACATGTCTGGCTGTCAACTACAAGAACAAAATTACAAAACATGCTAAAAGGCAAGAAATAACACAAGTTGAAGAGATAAAACACCATCAGAACTAGACTCACATATGACACAGGTGTTGAAATTTTCAGTCAGGAAATTTAAAATAACTATGGTTAATATCTTAAGGATTCTAATGGAAAAGGTAGACAAAATGAAAGACCAGATAGATAATGTCAGCAAGGTGATGGAAAATATAAGAAAGAATCAAAAGGAAATCAAAAGCACAGTAACAGAAATGAGGAATGACTTTGATGGGCTCATAAGATACAACAAGGGATAGAATCAGTGAATATAAAGATAGGTCAATAGAAATTACCCAGACTGAAATGCACAGAGAAAATGAGAGTGGAAACAAACAAACAAACAAAGAGTATTCAGGAAATGTGGAACAATATCAAAAGTTGTAACATATACATGAATGGAATACCAGAAAGAAAAGAAAGAAAGAACTAAGCAGAAGAAATTTTTGAAGAAATAATTTTTGAAAGCTTTCCAAAATAAGTGTCAGACACCAAACCACATATCCAAGAAGCTTAGAGAAGCTTAGCATCCATTTTTAAAGCCCCCCCCACACACACACACAAAACCCCACACTTAGGCAAAAGAGCGAAAACAAAGAGCAAATCTTGAAGGCAGTCAGAGGGGAGAAAAACACTTCACTTACACAGAAACAGAAGAATTACAGCAGAGTTCTCATGAGAAACTATACAAGCAAGAACACAATGGAATGACAATTTTAAAGTATTAAAAGGAGAAAAAAACTGCCAACCTGGAAGTCTATATCCAGCAATCCTTCAAAAGTGAGAGAGAAATAGACTTTCTCATATAACTTCTCAAAATACTGTAAAGGAATTTCTTCTGGCAGAAGAAAAATGATATAGGTCACAAACTTGGATCTACATAAAAAAATGAAGAGTGTTAGAAATGAGTGAAGATAAACTTTTCTCCTTAATTGCACTAAATTTTAATTATTTAAATAGTAATGGCAGTGTATTTGGTGTTCATAGCACATATAAAAGTGAAACAAATGACAACAATGTGACAGAGGATAGGAGGGAGAAATTAGGAATATTCTATTATAAGGTAAGTCAAAAGAACTGACAATACCAAGTTCTACCAAGGATGAATAGGAATCAGAGCTCTTTTTCATTGCTGTTGGCATGCAAAATAGTACAGCCACTTTGGATGACACTTTTAGAGTTATCTAAAGGTGTTCTTAGATTATTTAAAATGTACATTGTAAACATTAGGAAAACTACTAAAAAAGTTTTAAAAAATAGTATGAATAATAAGTCAAGAAATGAGATAAAATGGAATCATAAAAAACACCCAAGGAAAATCAGAGAAGGCAGAAAAAGAGGAAAAAAGAAAGGAAACAAGGAGTAAATACAACAAATAGAAAACAGCAAGAAGGTAGATTTAGAGTCAACTACATCAATAATCTCTTCAAATATAAATTGCCTAACCACACCAGTCAAAATACAAAGATTGTCAAAATGGATCAAAAAAATATTCTACTATATGTTGTCTACAAGAAACACACTTTAAATATAAAGGCTCAGGATAAAAGTTAAGGGATGATGTGGGGACAAGGGATATATGGAGCTGTCTGTACCTTTGTCTCAGTTTTGCTGTGAACCTAAAACTGCTCTAAAAAATAGTCTACTTAAATTTTTTTAAAATTTAAAGTTAAGGGATGGAAATAGAAACACCATGCAATGCTAATCAAAACAACAGTAACTATGTTAATTTCAGACAAAACAGTCTTCAGAACATGGAAGATTATCATGGATAAAGAGGCACATAACATAGTGATAAAGGGGTCAGTTCTCCAAGAGAACATGTAACAATCCTAAAAATGTAGCACCTAACAATAAACCATCAAAATGCATGAAGCAAAAACTGACAGAGATAAAAGTAGAAATAAACAAATCCACAATTTCAGTTGGTTTTAATACCTCTCTCAGTAATCAATAGATTAAGCAGGCACCATCAACCAACTTGACCCAATTGATATTTATAGAACAATCCATCCAACAACAGTAAAGTACACATTGTTCTGAAGTTTAAATGAAACATTCATCAAGGTAGACCACATGCTGGGCCATAAAACAAAGCTCAAAAATTTTAAAGACTCTAAAAACATATAGAGTATGTACATTGACCATAACAGAAAAAACTAGAAGTCTATGACAGAAAAGTCCCAAATATTTGGAAATTAAGCTATACACTACCAAAAAATGTATAAGTAAAATAATTCTCAAGGAAAGTTAAAAATATTTTGAACTAAATGAAAATGAATATACAACTTATCAAAATTTGTGGTAAGCAACGAAAGCAGTGGTTGGAGGGGGATGTATGGCAATAAATACATACACACACACACACACACACAATCTGTGTGCAGACAACTACAAAACACTGATAAAAAAAATGAAAGAACATAAATAATTGGAAAGACATTCCATGCTTATAGATTAGAAGACCCGATATTTTTAAGATGTGAATTCTCAGTATGATCTATAGATTCAGTGCAATCCCACTCAAAAAATCCCAGCAGACGTTTTTATAGATATTGACAAACTGATTCTAAAATGTATGTGGAAAGACAAAGGTATCAGAATAACCAATACACTTCTGGAAAAAAATTAAGTCAAAGGGCTTAAGTTAACCTTAGTACAGTTGACACAAACAACACAGGGGTTAGGGTGCCAACTTTTTGAGCAGTCAAAAATCTGAGTGTAATTTACAGTCAGCCCTCTATATATATGCAGTTCCTTCATATATGTGGTTTTACATCCACAGATCAATTTAACTGCAAATCAGGTAGTACTATAGTATTTACTATTGAAAAAAATCTGCTTATAAGTGGACCCAAACAGTTCAAACCCATGTTGTTCAAGGATCAGCTACAATCAAGGCAGTGTGGTGTTGTCAAATGGATAGATACATAGAACAGTGGAACAAAATTGAGAGCCCAGAAATAGACCCACACAGATATGGTAAACTGATTTTTGATAAAAGTGCAAAGTCAATTCAATGGAGAAAGGATTGTTTTTTTCAACAGGTGGTGTTAGAACAGTTGGACATCCCTATGCAAAAGAGCAAAACAAAACAAAACGTTCACACCTGCCTCATACTTTGTGTAAAAAATAGCTCAAAGTTGATCATAAGCCTAAATGTAAAATGCAAAACTATATAACTTGTATGAGAAAATGTTTGTTACCTTGGATTAAGCAAAAATTCTTAGATGCAACTTCAAAAGCTTAATCCATAAAGGAAAAAAATGGTAAATTGGACAATATCAAAATTCAAAACATTTTCTCTGTGAAAGACACTGTTAAAAGAATGAAAAGAAAAGCCACACAGACGTGGAGAAAATATTTGCAAACCACATGCTTGAGAAAAGATTTGTATGCAGATTTTAGAAAAACCTCTTAAAACTTAACAATAAGAAAACAAATAACCCAATTTTTAAAAGGGTAGAAAGATCTGAACAGACAGTTCACCAGAGGACAAAAGTATGGCAAATAAGCATATGAAAACATGCTCAACATGATTTCATTAGGTAAATGCAAATTAAAGCCACAATGAGATGCCACTATACACCTACTAGAATGACTAAAATCCAAAAAAAACCTGGCAGTACTTAATGCTGACAAGAATGCAGAGCAAGAGGAACTTGTATTCATTGCTGGTAATAATACAAAAATAGTATAGCCACTCTGGAAGAAAATTTGGTAGTTTCTTGTAAAGTTAAACATGGACTTGTCAACAGTTGCACTCCTAGGTATTTACCCAACTGATTCGTAAACTTATGTCCACAGCAAAAACCCACACATGAAAAACCACTTTATTCATAATTGTCAAAAGTGGGAAGCTATCAAAATATCCTTCAATAGGTTAATTAATAAACCATAGTACATCCATACAATGGAATACTATTCAGCAATCAAAAGGAATGACATGACATTCTGTTGGAGGCAAAACTATAGGGACGGAAAACAAATCAGTGGTTGCTAGGGGTCTGGAGAGTGTGGTTACCCATAAGTATAGGGGAAATGCTAGAATGAATCATGTGGTACTGGATTATAGTTGAAGACATCAGTATAAACTCATGTTTAGCCTAATATAGATACAGATGGATAGATGCAGAAATAATTACAGTTGACCCTTGAACAATGCAGGAGTTATGGGTGCCAACCTTCTGTGCAGTCAAAAATCCACATATAACTTGTAGATTGCCCTCTGTATACACAGTTCTGAGTCCAAGCTCGCTCTGCTCGCTGCACAACAGGCCAATAAATCAGGAGACGAGGTGTTGAGGCAAGGAACAGTGACTTATTTGGAAACCCGGGCCTCTGAGAAGATGGTGGACTAATGTCCTAGAGTACCATCTTTTCGGGGTCTGGATGTCAGTTTCTTTTATAGAAAAGAGATGGGGAGGAGATGAGGAAGTAAAGTAAAAAGGCCACAAGTCTTGCAAAACATCTCCTGGTTTGGCCAGCCTCGGGGAGGGGATGTGTTAATTTCTTCTTTCTTGCAGCCATTCACTGGTGGGCAGGGTCAGGATGTTTCCCTGTGAGCTGAACAAAGGCGCTTTAGTTTAACATTCAGGCAGAGGGGCAGGGTTCCCCGAGGCAGGCCATTATGTATGCCAATAGCTATAGACAACATCCTTTTAGTGATTATAGTAACAAAAAGCAATGGAGAGCAAAGGTTAAAATAAAAGAAACAGATCCAACGTGGAGTCTGATTTTGCTCTTCCCTGCTACAGTTGCTCTGTATCCACATTTCCGCATTCTCGGATTCAACCAACCACGGACTGTGTAGTACCGTAGTATGTACTATTGAAAACAATTCTGTATATAAGTGGACCTGTGCAGTTCAAACCCATGTTGTTAAAGGGTCGGCTGTATAGATAATGTTTTTACACATAGATTAGTATATTTCCTAGCTCTAGCCACTGAGAGGTCCTGGAAACAATGACACCACAGTGGCAATGAGCACACCCAGATCTTGGTTTCTAATACCATGCTCCAAGAAAAGGAACCAAGGGCTCCTTAGAAAAATGGACTATTCTAGAGCTGGGTCAGAGAAAATACAAGATGAGCCTGGAGAATCTTTAAGTCCCAGAAAGTAAGGAAGTGCTCAAAAAAATGATGAGGCAATGTTAAAGGGACACAGGAGCTAACTAAAAGAGCTTCTAATGGCCAATGCTGAAACAATTTGAGCAAGAAAATAAATAATGTAATATTGGATTATAACCAAAAGTATAAAATAAATATCCACGAATCCATGCTGATATAAATAAATGAATAAATGGGGAGAGTACATATAAATGTCCCATACAAAAGAATTCCAAATAATTTATGTAAATATTCCTCCTCCCCCAACTATGGAGGTGGATCTTAAGTCCCCAGTCCTAGAATGCAGGCTGCACTTAGTGATTTGCTGGCAAAGAATAGAATATGGAAGGAGGGTGGGGTAACTTAAGTAGAGAAATGTAGCAAACACTACCTTTGATAGCATGTACCAGTGATATGATGTGGTGAGAAGGGCACCTCACTTCTGTGGCTATCTTCCCAAAAACTTATAACCCCACTTTAACCATGATAAAAGCATCAGATAAACCCAAATTGTGGGACATTCTAACAAAATGCCTGACCAGTACCTCTCAAAACTGTCAAGGTCATCAAAAACAAGGAAAGTCACAGCCCAGAGGAGCCTAAGGAGACATGATGACTAAATGTAATGTGGGTCTTGGATGGGATCCTGGGACAGAAAAAAGACATTAGGGGAAAACTAATAAGATTCAAATAAATTATGGGATTTAATTAATAAATAATGTATCAATATTCATTCATCAATTGTGACGGATTTACCATACTAATGTATGATATTAGTAATAAGGGAAACTGGGCAAGGGCTATATGGGAACTCTTTGTATTTGCAACTTTTCTATAAAATTAAAATCATTCTAAAATTTAAAACAAATTTATTAACAGAGAGGTAGTGGAAACCTCAAGCCATAAGTTTCACTATGAAAGGGAATATGAGGTGGAGTGGTAGTGGAGGGGGATATTGTTTTAAGATGGAAGACATTGCAACATGTTCGCTGATGAGAATGATCCAGTAGGAGGGGAAAATTTGATGATGCAAAAGAGGGGGATAGAAAAATTTCAGAAGTGTAGTACCTGAGTAGGAAAGAGATAGGATCTGATTCATAAATGAGAGTGTTGGCCTTGATTAAGTGCACAGATATTTCAACCATAATAACAAGAAGGAAGGCAGAATATATGGGCACAGATGCATGTAAGTGGGTGGATGTGGAACATGGGTTTGTGGAGATTGTCTTCTAATTGCTTCCATATTCTCTTTGAAGGAGTAAGCAAGGTAATCAGTTGAAAGTGGGAAGGGAGAGGTGGTGTTGGCAGTTTGAGGAGAGAAGAGACTATGTATAATAGTGTTCTTGGAGAGTGAGTAAGTGATTTTACTAAGAAATTATGCAAGGACTGTTTGGCAGCGTTGAGTACTCATTTGATATTTTTGGTGATGATTTTAAAATGAAAGTAACCAATACAGTTTAAATTTTTTTCTCTAACAATGTTTAGCTGCTTGGCTGCAGGCACAGAGGAGGTGTGGACCTGAGTGTATCCGGGTCAGAGCTTTGTCAGGGAAGCATGGCAGAGGGAGATAGGGGGGCAAGGGAGTTAAGGGTGTTTGCAAGGAATTAATTAAAATGACGGATCATGGGAGGTGGGCCCTGTAAGGAGGGAATCGAAGACATTAAAGGAGGCAAGATGATGGATAACAAAAAGGAGCTTATGGTCAATGGATTGGAGCTTTTTGTGTAGTTGAAGGATTATTACAGTGAAGAGTGCCTGAATAATTGAGCTGGAAAAGGAACAACAGGTAGTCAGAGTATAGGGTGTTTGAAATGAAAATTATGAAGGTATTACAATTAATAATGATGAAGCTGCCAAGAATGATGACAGGGGAAGGGATGATGGGGTGACAGTAAAAGACAGTAAACTGATCTTCATTTATTTAAAAATAAAGCGACTCAGGAGATACATGATTAGAGTAATGAAGAAGTTTAGAGTTATATAGGATAGCATGAGCTTCAAAGCAGCAATGAGGCAACTATCCTACCAGGATTACTACAGCCTTGCCTTGCTCCCCTGATGGTCCAGAAACTACAGCAGTTTTTCCAAAGTTCAATCTGATTTTAGTACTCTGATTTTAAAAATCGCTTTATAGAGAGGCCCACTGTTAGAGATGATGATTGCCTGAAGGTGGCAGGAGAAAAGAGTGGAAATGGAGAGGTCAGGTGGATTTCAGAGTGATATAGGAGGCGGAAGTAACAAACCTTGGTGATTGATTAAATGTAGGTTACAAGAGAAATGAGTTGAGTCCTAAGTTTCTCTTCTGTATTGACATTTTGCCAAGACCTAATTAATAAACATTTGTTCAGTGTCAACTTTATACAGAACTGAGAACTTCTAGAGAACCAAAGATGGAAGACATAGTCCCTACCTTAATGTAAACATAAAACATAAAATGAGTAAATAAATATAAGAAGCATAAATAGCTTATGCCATATGCAAATGCAAATTAAATTGGTACATACCAACTACTTAATTTCAAAGAAAATGTAGGGTTAGTCAAGGAAGCTTCCTTGAATTAAATTAATTTTTAGCTAGATTTTGAAAGAAAAGATGGTCATTTAATTAGAGGAGCCTGTAATTTTAAGGAGAAAAATGGCAAGAGCAGAGGTAATAATGAATTCCAGCCATGGAAAGGACAGTAAGCATACCAACTTGACTAAAATGAAGGGGATTTTTTGGAGCTTTTTAAGATATGAGTCCATCCCCATAGTACAAATTATTCCACTAGTGTACAGTATGTGCCTGGCAACTTCTCACCCATCTAATAGGGCAGGAGAAGATCATTCATAGTTTTGACGACAGGATCATTCTCATTTCTGAATGAGCAAGTACCGGGAGCCAGGCGTTGTGATAAATGCGAAGCATGCAGTGATGGAGAAGACACATTCCCTATCCTCAAGGTACCATCTTATGGCAAAAACAAACACACAGACAGTTATAAAACAGTGTGATAAATGCTTTTAGACAGCATATGGAGTGCTATAAGAACAAAGAGGAGAGTTACCTAACCCAAACTAAAGAGTTATAAATGACTGCCTACAGGATTTGAGCAGAGTCATGAATATTTAAATATGAATTAGGCAAGGGAAAAAGGGTGAGAAGGTAAGGATGAATGTTCTGGTCAGAGGGAACTGCATGTGCAAGAGCTTGAAGGTTATAGTTTGTCAAAACCCTGGATTACCTCAGTGTAATGACCAATCTGAATGAGGGTTGGTGGTACTTAATCACTTTTATCACTCTAAGGGAGTGGTTCTCAATATTTTTAGTTTATGAATCTCATAGAAATTCTGTTGCAAGCTATGGATCCTCTCCATAGAAAAACACAGAACTACACACACACATACACACACACACACACACACACACACACACACAGTTTTACATATCATTCTATGGATCCTAGGTCAAGAACTCCAACTTCAGATCACCACCAAATAATAGCCCCATTCCACAGTATCAGCAGTTGTTATATCAGAGACTCTTTCAATTAACTTCAGTGTCTGGATTTTCAAGCATTCAGCACCAACTTTTGACTCATAACTAGAAGATGTTATAGGTACATGGAGGTGATGCCCCAGTGGTCCACTCCGCTTCTCTCCCAAGGCTGTTAGAAGGGAAAGGCATTTCCTCCCAGGTAATAAGCTACCTACTAGCAGCATGCCTGACTTAAACAATAGGATTTCTTGTAATACTCTTCTCAGACAGTTTGTATGGACTGCATGGGTCACTCTTTTCTGTTTCTATATGTATCTCAGGGTTTTTTGTTGAAAATCTGGACATTTTAGGTAATACAGAAACTGATTTCTGACCTCACAGGGGGATTGTTGCTGTGTGTGTGTTTTGTTTATTTGTTATTGACTTCTCTGGAGTAATTCGTTTTTATTTATTTTTAACTGTGGCTTCTGGGTATCACAGTGGGGTCAGCATAACTCAGTGGTCCTCAACTGGGGGGATTTTGCCACCACAGGAGACACTTGACAATGTCTGGGAACATTTTTAGTTGTCACAACTGACGAGGAGGATGCTTCTAGCATCTAGTGGGTGGAGACTAGGGATGCTGTTAAGCATCCTACAATGCACAAGACAGTGCCCTGCAACAAAAAATTATCTAGCCCTAGATGTCCATAGTACCAAGGTTTGAGAAACCCTGGTATAGTTTAGTGGCCAGCTAACAATTGGTCAGAGGTTAAGCTAAAAACCTTAAGCCAGTAAGGCTTCCACCTTTTGCCAATGGATGTGTGTGTGGATTGGGGCACACAAAGTTTAGGCTGTTTATAAGTCTGCCCAGGCTTTCAGTTTCTGCCATTCTTCACATGTCTCCATTGTGCCTCACATTCCTCCAGGGACATGTAGATAACTAGGGACCTTTCCAATCTCTCCTTATTGTGCACACAGCCCTGCATGTGTGCACAACCTTACCAAACACAGGGGATGTGAGGGGGCTTTCCAAGGCCCACTATAGCTGTCTCATTCCCTTGATCCCCCTGATAGATTTCTGGCTGTTCTGCAGATCTATTGCTTGTCCCAACCAGTATGCCTTCCTTGATTGTTTTCAACACCCAGGGGCATGGAGTTTTAACGTGCTCTGCTCCAAATCAATTTAGTCCCCTTCAGCAGCAAAGCTGCTGGCTTTCTTGGCTTGCCTGCCCTGGTAGAACTATTGCTGATGGAGCTGGTGGGGGTGGGGTAGGGAGTGGAAGCACCCCAAGCTAAAACACACAGATTCCCACTGTTCTTACCCAAGGTTCAATAGTTTTTCTTGACTAAATGCTTCTTAATTTGTTGTAAGCCTTTGGTCAATTTCCAGGTCCTAAAGTGGTTGTTATTGGTAATTTTGTCTAGTTTTATCATTGTTATTGGGGGAGAGGATTTTCCAAGCTCCTTACTCTGCCTTTCCTGAAGTCTCACCTTCAGAGATTCTCAAGACTACACTTTGGGAAACACTAGCATAGGACTTTGGGGTTGGACAACTTGAGTTCACGTCCTAGGTTCACCACCTAATGATTATATGATCTTACAAAGTTATTTAACATCTCTGAGCTTTAGTTTCCTGTACTTAAAGTGAGAATGATAACACTGTACAAAGTTAATTTGAGGAGTACAGATATACTGCATTTTTTAACTGTTTATTAGGATCTCATTGTAGATACACCACAGTTTATTCAGCTATTCCTCGACTTCCCCCACTGACAGACATTTAGTCTTATTTTCTAATTATTTTGCTATTATAAACAAAACTATTATGAATATCCTTGTGCATACCTCTTCATATGTGACGGTTTCTATAAGGTAAGTACTGAGAGGTAAATTTCTGGGTCAAGCAATAAATATACATATCTTTTATTATTTTCATAGAAACTTCCAGATTGCCATTCAGTGTGTCTTCACCAATTTATACTCACATTACCAATGTTTGAGAGTATGCATTTCTCCACATCTTTTGAAAACACATGTTTTAATCAAACTTTAAAATTTTTGTCACTCTGATGGATAAAAAATGATATCTTAATACCCATTTCTCTGATTACTACTAAGGTTAGAAGAGTTCATGTGTTTACTGGTCATTTCTGGTGACTTTCCTATTGATATCCTTTGGTCATTTTTCTATTGAGTTTTTATCTTAATGATCACAAGGATTTATTCTATATCCTGGGTATTAACCCTTTTATGTTAAAAAGATCTTTCCTGTTACTTGTCTTTTAACTTTGTTTTTTTACATTGTTTGCAAAACAGAAGGTTTTTATTTTCATATACACAAATTATCTTTTATGCTTTTTGTGTCATATTAAAAAGGCTTTTCCTACCTCAGAGTTGTCAATATATAATAGTTTTATTTTTTATATTTTACTCTATCAGTAGTTTACTGTTGAGGCTGACGTGACTCTAGAATCAATTTTTCAAGATTCATTTTTCCAAAACTAGTTATTGAGTAATCTACCTTTTCACCACTATTACAAAATACCACCTTTAACATATACCATATTTTCATGTACAGTTGAGTCTGTTTTGAGACTCTATTCTGTCCCCTTGATCTGTTAGTCCATTCTGCATGAATATCATACTTTTTAAATGACTATAGCTTTATAATACATTTTTATATCTAGTAAGACTTCCCCTCCATGCCTTTCTTTTTCTTTCTCAAAATTGTTACTTTATTAATTCTGAGTATGATTCTTGGAATTAGCCTGTCCAGTACATGAAAATTTTCACTGGGATTTGGATTGGAAGTACATGGAGTTCTGTGTATTAATTTGTGGGAGAATTCCTATCTTTTCATTATTGAATCTGCCCATCTGTGCGCATATTTCTCCATTCAAGTTTCCTTCAAGTCTTTCAGGATAGTTTTATAGATTTCTCCATAGTAGTCTTCCACATTTTCATTTTTTTCCCAGACACTTTATAGTTTTTGTTCCTCTTATAAATTTGAACTCCTTTTTATTTACCTTGTCTAAATGAATAACCTGATGTATAAGAAAGTTTGATTTTTTGCTAACTTTTTATTTTGATACATCTTCAAACTAACAGAAAAGTTGCAAGAATGGTACAAGGACCTCCTTTATGTCCTCTATCCATGTCTTCTTTTTATATACTTGAATGGCTTCATTTTCCAAATTTAGAACTCTGATCTGTTTTGAGTTTATCATGGACACCCAGTGACAATATGAGGTATGGACTCAATTTTATCTTTTTGCAAATGATTATCAGTTGTCCCAACACCGTTTATTTAAAAATTCATATTTTCCACAGTGATTACACCTGCCAGTTTTTACATACCAAATTTCTATATGCATTCATGTATATTTTTGGACTTTTTATACTCTTCTGTTGTTTTATCTGCCTTTTCCTATACCAACATCACACTGTTTTAATCATTAGAAGTTCTATACTATGTTTTAATATCTAGTAGGGGGCTAGTGTCCCCCTCATTGCTCTTGCTTATTTCTTGGTAGAAGACTTTTTGAAGGAAGTTCTCTGGGTCCTGATTTTTTAGTTTTTCTAAATAAATATTTATTTTTACAAAATAAATAATGTAAAATAATATAATAATATAAAAGAGTGTGATCTTTTCCTTAGAACTGCAATATGCTAACACCGTGATGCGCTTCGATTATGTCTGGCTTCGAGACCACTGCCGCTCAGCATCTTGCTACAACTCTAAGACTCACCAGCGCAGCCTAGACACTGCCAGTGTGGATTTATGTATCCAGCCAAAGACCATTCGTCTGGATGAGACCACACTCTTTTTCACTTGTGAGTGGACAGGAGACTTGGTCTTCTTTGGGGTACTCTTTTAAAGAACAATTGTTTTACAAAAAATGGTTTGCCCCTTTCCAAAACAGGGTATTCTTTTAGTTACTCTTTGTTTTTCCTTTCTTTGGAAGCATTTATTTTTGAACCTTTTATTTTTCTTCTTAAATAAAATTGCTCTAATCTACAGCTGACATCATTCTTAACCAGTAAATTATTGGCAGTATTTATAATTATTATTTTTAATGCCTTTTATTTTTCCCTTAAAAGGGCCAGATGGTCATGTGACTAGATATGATTTGGATTGGCTGGTGAAAAACAGCTATGAAGGGCAGAAACAAAAGGTCATCCAGCCTAGAATCTTATGGAATGCTGAAATCTACCAGCAAGCCCAAGTTCCATCTGTAGATTTCCAGAGCTTCTTAGAAACCAAGGAGGGACTGAAGAACTTTCTACAAAACTTTCTGCTCTATGGAATTGCTTTTGTAGAAAATGTCCCTCCTACTCAGGAACACACAGAGAAGTTGGCAGAAAGGATCAGCTTGATCAGGTAAGTCATTAGTTTCCTGATACCTGCAGAAATTAATTTCCAGTGACAGGTATGGTCACCCTCGTTTTTCCAGAATATTTTGTGGCCTGAATAACGGGATTCCCATTTATAGTGCTTTATTTGAAGCCCAGATTTCTAATCTCTAAAGACACTTACATGTTAAATATGGTGAAGACTTCAAAGTCATGGTATTTTTTTCGAGCCCAGTGATGCTCAAAGTAGGAGTTAGTCATTGTACACTAGAAAGAGCACTAACTGTGAGTAAAGAAAACCAGATAGTAGTCTGAGTTCTACCATCAAGCAGTTGGGTAAACATAGACAACTGCATAACACACACACCCCTACCCTCAATCCCCACCCCCGCCGCCCCAGTAACCTCTATTTTCCTATCTGATCAGTAACAGGATTGAATAAGATGGTGTCTAAAGATCATCTGCTTTTGACCTTCTATTATTCCTAAGGCTTAATTCAGAGCCTGGTTGTTAATACTACTGCCTTATACTGTATAGCATTTAACCAGCATATTCAAATCCGTTATTTTCATTGGTCATTATAGTAATCCTGATAAGTGTGTATTTTATCTCCTGTTCTACTGATGAGGCTCTTGAGGCTCAAATGTATTAAGTGGCTTGCCCAGGACTGCTCTGCTTGTAAGCAGTAGAACTGGGATTCAGATAGCTCAGGTTTCCTGATCCTAAATACAATGTTCTTTCCATTGCATTTCTAGGTAGTATATAGATTTATCTTCTGTAGTATTAAATGTGATGTAAACCAACTTTGTTTTAATTAGTACTTTCCTTTTATTTCATAAGAGCCAGATATAGCTCATTGTGTAGCAGACAGTATGCTGGGTCATTTGCCCTATCCTAGTAGAGCATAATTAACATTTGTGAACCATTCAGTTTCAAACACAGTTTGAGAACTTTCAAGTAAAAAAGCTGTGCTAGTAGGCAATAAATTGACAGGGCTTTAGAGGTTATAGTTCAAAAGGAAGGCCATTTCCTGTTTGGATTTTGAGGGTTCAGAGAATAAGATGAACTCTGAAAGCTAAAGAATTAAAGTGACCTTTAGTCAGATCTGAGCCTACTAGGAAAATAACTATGAAATCAAAACCCATGATGTTATTGTATCTCTCCTCAAGGAGAGATACAATAACAGTGATACAGCAACTCTCACTAAATACTTGCTAATATAAACTATCCTTTCTCTTTTTCTTATTCCTCCATGTCTAAAAGATGGGTGAAGATCTACATTAATCACTTCTAAAAGCAGCTACCCAAAAACATCTTTTTCTATGTGAGGAAGGTGAGTGCAGGACAGAAGTTTGAGTGTGAAAGCTATTAAAAGTAGATACATAAACAGAGTGGGGTGATTCCCTAAGCTTTCAAACTATATTATCCTTTCACCCTTTTCCCCCCAGCTTCCTAGAATATTACTCAGTGGAGGAATTGTTTAGACTGGTGATGTGTTAAACTGTCATATTTACCTTATAGATGGAAATCTGGAGCCAAACAATCTATTGTTATTTGTGAATAATTAAAGAAAGTATTGGAAGGAGTTTTGAATGATAAGAATGAAAGGTTTCCTATACTTCATTTGACAGAGAAACCATCTATGGGAGGATGTGGTATTTCACTTCAGACTTCTCCAGGGGTGACACTGCATACACCAAGCTAGCTCTGGATCGGCACACTGACACTACCTATTTTCAAGAGCCCTGTGGGTAGGTGGATTAGAATTTTCCAAAGTGGGATCATTACGTGTGATGGTCTTGAATAGTTTCTTAATCATTCTCTGTTTTATTTGAACCAAGATCATATCTGCTGCTGCTTATTTGTATGACTGTTTCTTTTCTCCTTAGAAACATGATCATTTTTAAACACCCTAGCTCAGTCTTCTTTAGACTTATAGGAATAAAATTTTTGAAATGATTGAAAATCTACCTTACTACATAAATGGATGTAAATTTTGTTTAATTTACATTTTTTCTCAAAGTAATTACAAATAACTTACCAAAAATGTATTGATTAACCATTAGTTTGGGAATTTGTACAGTTTTTCATATTTAGTTGTTATATTGCAAAGGGTTCAATCTTCCAAACACAGCTACTTTGGGTATGGTAGTAAGAGGAATTTAAATCCAATTTACAAGAAGTTGGAGAGGAGGAATGAATGAAAAATAACCTTCTCACATGGACTCAGAAGCTATTGAGTCAAAGATAACGTATACCATACTTTTTTCCAGCTTTATTGAGATATAATTGACATATGACATTGTGTAACTATAAGGTGTACAATGTGTTGATTTGATATGGTCATATACTGTAATATTATTACCAGTAGCTAACAGAGAGTAGATCTTAAATCTTCTCACCACAGAAAAGAAATAGTAATTATTTGACATGATGCATTGATTTCCTTTAAGGGTTTGGAGCCTAAGAATATTTGGTTCAGAGGAGGAAGAATAAAGCATCTTTTTGACATCCTGCTCAATGTTATCGATATACAAAAAGCCCTGCATCCTCATTCTACAGGATACAGAAGGAAGAATATGAGGAAATGGGATGAGGAACAGTTGGACAGGGGTTGAGGTTCAAATATTGACTAGCTCTTTTCTCTCTGACCACTACCAGAGATACACAGTTGTCTGTGCCTTTAATTTAACCCTTTCTAATCAATGGCAAGGACCAAGTACATTAGCAGTCTAATGAGAACGGTTAAGAGTTCAGGCTATGGCATCAACCAGACCTGGATTTGTATCCCACCTGGAACATAGGTTAGCTTTGTGATCTTGGAAAATAACTTAACCTCTCTATGCCTCAGTTTCTTCATCTGTAGAATGGGACTAGTAATAAAACCTGTCCATTTGTATTGCTTAGGGATTAAGTTACATGATGTATTTAAAGCACTTGGCATACTTCCTAGAACATAATAAATGTTCAGTAAATACTAGCTATTATTATTATCATTTTAGCCATTGTCATCATCATCATCATCATTGTTATATGCCTTATGCTTTCTAAAGCTACCTTTGCTCAGGATCTCATCCTTTCCAACCTCCGTGGGGATTTCTCTCTCCTGTATCTTGAGCCTTCCATACATATTGACTCCTTCCTATCAGCTTCTCATTTCTTGAATCTCTACTTTTGTACACTTCCTTTGCTCTATCTCCTTCTAGTTACAGCCCCGCCTTACTCCTCACCTTCACAGCTAAACTTATTAAAATAATTGTCTACATTCAGTGTCTTTTCATTCTCACTTCTCATTCACTCTTCAAACCTGTAGTCAGCTAGTTTATCCACCCCCCTCCCAATTAAAATTAATCTCTCCAAAGTCACCAGCAACTAACTTATTGCCATACCCAGTGTGTACCTTTCAGTCTTCATCTTATTTGACCCCTGGGGCCATTAACCACTACCTCTTCTTAAATATCCTTTCTTTTCTAGTTTTCCTTCTATATCTATAGCCATTTTTCCTCAGTCTCCTGTGCCAGCTTATTTTCCTTTGTCCATGTCGTAAATATTGTTGTTTCTCAAGGTTTTCTCCTTCTCCCTCTTTTCTTACTTGAAATGATCTCTCCAAATGACTTCTTCCATGCTCTTGGCTTTAGCTATCACCTACAGACAACTACAAAATCTACCTCTCTTCTAAGGTAAACATCTTCAACTGGCTGCTAAGTAATCCTAACCTAGAAATTTCACAGAAAGGTCAACATAGCCAGAACTGACCTTTCTCATTTTAATTATATTTACCCTAGGTTCTCCTTGATTTTATTCCTTCTCTCTTTATTTATGTTTATTACTTATTTTACTTTGTTGTTTACTTTTCCTTATTTTTGCTTTTTTCCTAAATTACTATTAATTTTATTTTCCCCTTGTTAATTTGAAATTTTTACTTTAGTTTTCCAGTCCATTAATAGTTGCATTTCCTTTTCCTGTTAAATTTTCAGCCATATATAACTCAACTATTTCAACATGTCCTTAAACTGAACTACTTCCTCAAGCCCTCTCACCCCCTTATTATCATCCAATTATGCATCTGCCTGCGTTCTCTTGACAGATGGCATTATTATTTGTCAGGTTGTCCAGGTGAAAAACCTGCAGTCATTCTAGATATTTGCCTGTTCTTCGTCCTCCGTCATGTTGCTTAGGTGTGTCCTCTTTTCTATAAAACCCTTCTCTAAGCTCAAGCCCTCAGTATTTTTCTCTGCTATTTCAGTTATCCAAGTTGTTTTCCATGTTTTTTGTCATCTTGCTTCCCACCAGTTCATCTCCCATCTCAGTTTAAACTCCTTGTTGTTTTACGTTGATATCTTTGGTCATACTTTTTTTTTTTTTTTTGCCTGGAATGCCCTCTCCTCACCTCAATCTCATTTCAGCCCAACTCTTGCTCATTCTTTAAGACTAAGCAAAACCATTCTCATCCACCTCCAAAAACATTTCTCTATACAACACACCACTACAATAATTTCCTCTGTTTATGGCCCCACTGTATCTTGTATACAACTTTATTATAGTGCCTGTTGGTACTTACTTGCTTCATCTCTTCTTAGTAGACTGGCCTTCTTTAAAACAGAGACTATACCTTATTCAGGACAGTATTCCCTGGGTCTGTCACATATAGCCATCAATACATGTTAAATATGCTTAGGAGGAACCTGTAGTGGCATTAATATTTCAAAGCACAAAAAAGTACAGCTGGCTATGAAGGGAAGACAATTGGGAAATGAGATTTATTTCTTAGTGAAAAGAAAATGATACAAGTGGAGTCAATAATCATTTCATATATTTTTTTCTAAAATTTTGATATATTCTCTTTTCTCCACTGAACAGAATAATTTAATTTTTCCCCCTCTTTAGCATTCAAGTGTTTCACTGTCTTAAGCATGAAGGAACAGGTGGCAGGACACTGCTAGTAGATGGATTCTATGCAGCAGAACAGGTACTTCAGAAGGCACCTGAGGAATTTGAACTCCTCAGCAAAGTGCCATTGAAGCATGAATATATTGAAAATGTTGGAGAATGTCACAACCACATGATTGGGGTAGGGCCAGTCTTAAATATCTACCCGTGGAATAAAGAGCTCTATATGATCAGGTGAGTACCAAAGAACTATCTCTAAGTGTAATGTATTTGTCAGATATTAGTCTTCTAATGTAATGAAAATTCCTAATATCCTATGTCTGTCACATTTTAATATTGCTATTGTATAGCTTTCTATTAGTACAATTTCCATTCTTATTATCATTCCCATGGAATAATAAACAGGCCAACAGACAAGGAATGCTAGATTGGAGGGGGCAGATATTTCACATAGCATTTAAAAATGAAAACATTTTAAAACAAAAAACAGTTATTAAATTGTGCTCAGTCACCAAATAGCTAGGGTACCCAAAGGCATGATAACAACAACATTTGACTGTTGCCCAGATTTATGCAAATCTCCTGACCTGTGTATATCCAATAGTCTACTAGGTATTGCCACCTAGTATCTTGTAGGATCATAAAGCACAGTTTATTCAAAACTGAACTCATCATCTCCACTCATTTCAAGCCTTCTCCTTCACACCGAATTGTGAGGATAAAAATAAATTGTTGCCCCTGTCTTTGCCCCTGGATTGTAGTAGGAGCTACGTAAATACTAAATCACTTCCCTGGGATAAGGTCCACTGGAAAACTCTCCCTCAGTCATTCTTATATCTCAATTGCCTAGAACAATGAGTAGGTGCTCAATATTTTCCCCAACATATTATTACGAACATTTTTCTTAATACAGAAAAGTTGAAAAGCATTTACAAGAAAACTCATATACCTACCACCTAGATTCTACCATTGAAATATTACTATACTTACTTTATTACCTATCTATCATCTTTCTATCCCTCTGTTTATCTATCAATTAATCTTATTTTTGATACATTGGAAAGTACATTGCAGATATGAGTATATGTCCCCCTAATATACTTCAACATTTATAACCTTAAGTCTAAAGTTCAATATTTGTTTACAGATCTTTAATTTTGATATAAAATATACATACAGTGATGTTATAAATATTGAATATACACTTGCTGAGTTTTGAAAAATGCATACACCTATGTAACCCAAACCCCTATCAAGATATCGAATATTACCATCACTACAGAAAGTAACTTTATTCCCCTTCTCAGTCCAACCCTGCACATACACTGAGAGGAAAACCCTGTTTTGATTTTTTACCACCATAGATTAGTTTTGCCTGTTCTAGAAATTCATATCATGGAACAAATCCATTCTTTTATGAATAAACACCTGGGCTGTTTCCTGTTGGGGTTATTATGAATAAAGCTTCCATGAATGTTCATGTAAAAGTATCTTTGTAGATATGTGTTTTCATTTCACTCAGATAAATACCTAAGAATGGAACTGCTGGATCATAGAGTAGATGACTTTTTAGTTTCATTAGCAACTGCCAGAACTTTTACTAAAGTACTTGTTCCATTTTACATGGACATCAACAGTGTATGAAAGTTGTACCCACTCCACATCCTTGTTAATACTTGGTGGTGTCAGTCTTATTAATTTTAGCCATTATACTGGGTATCTCCTTGGGGTTCTAATTTGCATTTTTTGGTGACTGATGATGTTGAATATCTTTCCATGTGCATGTTGACCATTCATATATTTTCTTTTGCTAAGTATCTAGTTAGATCTTTTGCCCATTTTTTCACTGGATTGTCTTTTCATTATTGAGTTGTAGGAGTTCTTTATATACCCTGGTTACCAGTTCTTACCTGATATGTTTTAGGAATATTTTCTTCTAGTCTGTGGCTTACCTATTTATTTTTTTAACCGTGATGTTTGATAAGCAGAAAATTTTAATTTTAATGAAATGTAGTTGATCAGTTTTTTCCTTAATGATCATTGAATCTGTGACCTGCATAAGAAATCATTGACTACCCCCATGACATAATGATATTCTCCTATGTTTTCTAAAGGTGTTATGGTTTTATCTTTTACATCTAAGTCAGTTATCTATCTCAAACTAATTTTTTACATGTTGTGAGGTAAAGGTAGAAGTTCCTGTTTTATACACATGGATACTCAGGTGTTATAGCACCACTTGTTGAAAAGACCTTCCTTTCCCCCATTGCATTACCTTTGCAACTCTGTCAAAAATCAAATGACCATATAAGTGTGAGTTTGTTTCTGGACCCTCTGTTTGGTTCCATTATCTATTTGTGGATCTTTATGACAGCTCCACACAGTCTTGGCTACTGCAGGTTTATAGTAATTCTTGAAGTCAGGTAATATGTTTGTCAACTTTGTTATTTTTCAAGATTATTTTGGATATTCTAGGTCAGGGGTCTACACACTTTTCTGTAAAGGGCCAAATAGTAAATATTTTAGGCCTTGTAGGCCGTATGGTCTCTATTGCAACTGCTCAATACTGTGTGGAAGCACAACAGCAGCCATAGACAATACGTAAATGAATGGGTGTAGCTGTGTTCCAATAAAACATTATTTACAAAAACAGGCAGGAGGCTGGGTTTGGCCCACAGACCATAGTTTGCCAGCCTTAGTTCTAGGTTCTTTATATTTTCATATAAATTTTAAAATCAGCTTTTCAATGTTTAGGAAAAAGCCTGTTAGGATTATGATTGAGATTGCTTTGAATCTATAGATCATTTTGGTGACAACTGACAAACTAACAGCTTTGAGTCTTCCAATCCATGAACCTGATCTTTCTATATATTCAGTCTTATTTAATTTCTCTCATCAGTGTTTTATATTATTGAAGATAGAGATCTTGTATATCTTTTGTTTATTTTATTTCTAAGTATATTTATGTTTTGATGGTATTATAAAATAAAATTTTAATATTTTCCAATTGTTTGCTGCCATTATATAAAAACAATTTATTTCTCTTTAAATTAGCATTTTATTCTATAGCCCTGCTAAAGTCATTCATTAGTCCTGAGAAGTTTTTATTTTTTAGGTTTCTTGGAATTTTCTATATAGACAATCATGTTGTAGGGACAGTTTTATTCTTTCCTTTCCAATCTATATGCTTATTTATTTGTTTTTATTATATTATTGCATTGGCTAGCACTCCACTATTATGTTAAATAAGAGTGGCAAGAACAGACATCTTTAGGATGAAAGTGTTCACTATTTTGCCATGTATGACATTAGCTGTAAGGGTTTAGTGATGTCTTTTATCAGATTAAGGAATTTCCCTTCCAAGTTTGCTGAGAGTTTTTTTTTAACCATAAATGGGTATTACATTTTGATAAATGTTTTATCTTCATTGAAATAATCATACTATTTTTCTTCTTTATTCTGTTAATATGGCAAATTACATTAATTTATTTTCAAATGTTAAACCAACCTTGCACTCCTAAGATAAACTGTACTTGATCATAATTTACGACTATACACACACACACACATATATATGTATATGTGTGTGTGTGCATGTGTATGGACCCAGTCAAGAGATAGATACTACATGGTAGGTTAAACGGAAAGTTTAATATAAAGAATTAGGAACTAGGATAAAAGAGTGACTATGAGACATGAGGAAATTAATGTATATAATATTCTTTCAGAGCAGCTACAGTGTCATTGCATTTTAAACACAATGCTTTGCCATCTAATTTGATAACAAAATAATCCATACTCCTCTGTGCCTTAAACACGTGACACTTAAGTCCACTTTTCTCTTTCGTTGTTCCAACATTATGGGTATGCACTGGTAATAAAAAAAATTTTTAATATTATGGAATGACAGTATGTAACATTCAAAATGCTGGTAGTAATAACTGTATCACCACAATTTGTAATGTGCTGAGCAGTGGTGCAAAATGATGAGAGCACCACATATGTCTCTGTTGCTACTACTCAACTCTGCCACTGTAGTATGGAAGCCACCATAGACATATAAGTGAATACATGTGGCCATGTTCCAATAAAACTCTGTTTCTGGACACTGAAAGTTGAAATTCGTATAGTTTTCATGCATCACAAAATTTAAAAAAAAGATATGAGGAAATTCATTATAGTACCCTAGGGCTGAGGCAGAGTATCCAAGGAAGAATAAACATGGAAGAGGTTCAGACCCGGAAGAAAGAGTGGTTCAGCCACCTGATATCAGAGAAGTTTGCTGATTTAGCCAGGCAGGAGCTGGTCTAGAGTTGCTGAGCAAACAATAGGCCACCCTTCCAGAGTACAGGCAGGCAGGGGAGCAGGCAATCAGCAACTGGTGGTGTGAGTGTGCAACGGAAGCCTAGGTGCCAGTGAAAGCATGCAATCTAGGTGCTCCTAAGTCTTCCTGCTTTCACTGGCACTCAGACTTACTTTCAGTGTGTGATCCCACAGAACACAGGAGGCCTCCTGCAGGTCATTCAGGGGCTCTGGTTTACTATGTTGAGAGGGCTGTGGAAAGGTTGTCACCAGGATGAGGCTGCAAGGTGGCATAGGGACCGTGTCCTGGGCCCTGAGGGCTGGTGCCACCTGATGCCCTCACACCCACACAGCAGAGACCTGGCTAGGGCCAGAAATAGCAAGAGAACGTCTTTCTCCTGCAGTGTCCCTCCAAAGCCAGCTACTGAGAAAGTTTAATGTTGTACTCGCTATAAAGGAAAAATGCTAAAAGGAATTCTTAAATCAAGAACATGTATTGTATGTAAGGATGCATTCAGAACTGAGAAGCAATAAATTGGTAGCTGATACATATACATAGCTGGTTTCAGCTTAATAATATCATGTTGAGAAGTTTTGCATCTAGGTTCAAGAGGGATATTGGTCGACAGTTTTCTTGTTTTGTAATGACTTTGTAAAACTCTGGTTTACCAAAGAGTTTGTGTGGTATTAGTGCTATTTCCACCTTAAATGTTTGTTAGAATTTACTAGGGAAACTGTCTGGGAATGGAGTTTATTTTATGAGAAAGTTTTAGATATTAAATTCAATTTTTTATGTATATATAGAGCTAGTAAGATTTTTGTTTCCTCTACTGGTTCTTTCAAGAAATCTGTACATTTTATCTAAGTTGTCAATTTATTTTTATCTAAGTTGTCAGTTTTCAATTTTTTTATCTAAGTTGTCATAAAGTCATTCATAATATTCTCTTATTCTTTTCATATAATGTCTATCGTCTCTGTAATGATGATTCTTGGTATCAGTAATTTTAGCTCTCTTTTTTTCTTGTTTAGTCTAGCTAAACGTTTACCAATTTTGTTTGTCCTTTCCAAGAGCCACCGTATTGCTTTGTTAATTCTCCCTATCGTTTGTTTCTATTTTATTGATTTATGTTATCTTCATTATTCCTTTATTTTTACATACTTTTGGTTTAATTTATTCTCATTTTTCTAGTCCCCCAAGGTAGAACCTTAGATCATTGATATTATACATTTAGTCTTTTTTAATATAATCATTAAAAACTATGTTTGTACCTCTAAGCCTTTTTACCTGCATCCTACAGATATTGATGTTTTATTTTCATGATAATTAAGTACAAAATATTTTCTGATTTTGCTTATGTGTTCTTTCTTTAACCATGTTATTTTGTATTCTGTGTCCTCTCTGATTTTTTTGACTAATTATTCCGTCAGCCACTGAGAAAACAACATTAAAATATCCAAATAATATGGTGATTTTGTCTATTTCTCCCTTTAATTCCATCAGTTCTTGCTTCATGTTTTTTGAGTATCTGTTATTAAGCACATACTCATTTATGATTTTTATGTCTTTCTGATGAAACAACCTTTTGTCATAAAATGTCCCTCTTTAACTTTGTTTTGAAGTCTATTTTATCTGAAATTAATATAGCCACTCCAACCTTCTTATACTTACACTTTGCATGCTATTTAATTTTCTATCTTCTTTTTCTAACTTATCTATGTTTTTGTATTTAAATAAATGGCATATACGTACTTCAGTCTTGCTTTTTTATCCAGTCTGACAATCTCTTTTAATTGGGATATTAAGTGCATTAACATTTTTTAAACCTTTAAAACATTTTAAAAGTTATTTGTATACCATAAAATTAATAGGTTTTAAGTATATAATTCAGTGATTGTTATTGTATTTACAAAGTCATGTAACCATCATCACAATCCAGTTTTTGACATTTCTGTCAACCCAAAATGTTCCCTCCTGCCCATTAAGCAGTGACTCTCCCATTCCCTCACCCCCACCCCATCCCATCACAGCCCCTGGCAATCACTTATCAACTTTCTGTCTGTATGGATTTGCCTATTCTGGACATTTTCTGTAAATGGAATCATACAATACATAGTCTTTTGTGTCAGCTCTCTTTCACTCACTTAGCATAATGATTTCAAAGTTCATCCATGCTGTAATATGTATCTGTTTAATTGCTGAATAGTATTCCTTTATATATATCACATTTTGTTTATATATTCAACAGTAATGAACATTTGGATTATTTCTAGTTTGGGGCTATTCCAGATAATGTTGCTATGAACATTTGCATACAAGTCTTTATGTAGACATGTTTTTTTCATTTCTCTTGGGTAGATTTCTAAGAATGTAATTGCTGGTTCATATGGTAACTCTGCATTTATCCCTTTGAGGAACTGCTAAACTGTTTTCCACACTGGATGTACCAGTTAACATCCCTGCCAGTAATGTATGAGGCCTTCAGTTTCTCTACATCCTCACCAGCATTTGTTATTATCTGTCTTTGATTATAGCCATCCTAGTGGGTATGAAGTAGTATCTCACTGTGGTTTTGATTTGCATTTCCCTGATGATTAACGATGTTGAACATCTTTTCATTTGTTCTTTCATTTTGCTTCTTGGCCATTTGTACATCTTCTTTAGTCAAATCTTCTGTCGATTTTTAAATTGTATCATTTGTCTTTTTTTTTCTTCCAGTTTCATTGAAATGTAATTGACATACAGTGCTGTATAAGTTTAAGGTGTGCAACATAATGATTTGACTTACATACATCATGAAATGATTATCACAGTAAGTTTAGTGAACATCCATCATCTCATATAGATACAACATTAAAGAAATAAAAAAATATTTTTTTCCTTGTGATGAGAACTCAGGATTTACTCTCTTAACAATTTTAATGTATAACATACAACAGTGTTAATTATATTTGTCATGTTGTACATTACATCCCTAGTAATTTTTTATCTTACAGTTGGAAGTTTATACCTTTTGATCATCTTCATCCAATTCCCCCTCCCCCCTCCACCCTCTGCCTCTGGTAACCACAAATCTGATCTCTTTTTCTGAGAGTTTGTTTGTTTGTTTGTTTTTGAAGTATAATTGACCTACAACACTATGTTAGTTCCTGGTGCACAACATAGTGATTCGATATTTCTATACATTTCATACCGATCACCATGATAAGTCTACTTACCATCTGTCACCATACAAAGTTATTACATAATTATTCATTATACTCCCCACACTGTACATTTCATACCCATGACTCATTTGTTTTGTAACTGGAAGTTTGTACTTCTTAATGCCCCTCAGCTATTTCTCTCATCCCCCTTCCCCTCTCCCATCTGGCAACCACCTGTTTGTTCTCTGTATCTTTGACTCTGTTTCTCTTTTGTTTTGCTTGTTCATTTGTTTTATTTTTAAATTCCACATATAAGTGCTATCATATGGTATTTGTCTTTCTCTGTCTGACTTATTTCACTTAGGACAATGCCCTCTAGGTCCATCCATGTTGTCACAAATGGCAAGATTTTCATTCTTTTTTATGGCTGAGGAATATTCCAGTGTATGTGTGTGTGTGTGTGTGTCACATCTTCTTTATCCACTCACCTATTGATGGGGCCTAAGTTGCTTTCATATCATGGCTACTGTAAACAATGCTGCAGTGAACATAGGGGTGCACATATCTTTTCAATTTAGTGTTTTTGTTTTCTTCATATACATACCCAGGAGTAGAATTGCTGGATCATATGGTAGTTCTATTTTTAATTTTTTGAGGAAATTTTCTACTGTTTTCCATAGTGACTGCACCAATTTACATTCCCACCAACAGTGCACGAGGGTTCCCTTTTTTCCACATTCTCTCCAACACTTGTTATCTGTTATCTTTTTGATAATAGCCATTCTGATAAGTGTGAAGTGATCTCTGTGTTTCTATACACTAACAATGAACAATCAAAAAGAGAAATTAAGAAAGCAATCCCATTTATAATTGCATCATAAAGAATAAAATACCTAACAATAAATCTAATCAAGGAGGTAAAAGACATGTACCCAGAAAACTACAAGACACTGATGAAAGAATTTGAAGATAATACAAATTGATGCAAAGGTATACCATGCTCATGGCTTAGAAGAATTAATATTGTTAAAATGTCCATACTACCCAAGGCAATCTAAAGATTCAACGCAATCCCTATCAAAATACCAATGACATTTTTCACAGAACTAGAACTATAATTATACAATTTGTATGGAAACACAAAAGACCCTGAACAGCCAAAACAATTTTGAGAAAGAACAACAAAGCTGGAGGTGTCACGCTCCTTGATTTTAAACTGTACTACAAAGCTACAATAATCAAAACAGTATGGTACTGTCATGAAAACAGACAAATAGACCCATGGAACATAATAGAGAGCCCAGAAATAAACCCATGCACTTATGGTCAATTAATCTATGACAAAGGATGCAGAATATGCAATGGGGAAAAGACAGCCTTTTCAATAAATGATGTTGGGAAAACTGGACAGCTACATGCAAAAGAATCAAACTGGACTACTCTTTCACACCATATATAAAAATAAATTCAAAATGGAGTAAAGACTTAAATATAAGACCTGAAACCACAAAACTTCTAGGAGAAAACATAGGGAGTATGCTCTTTGACATTGGTCTTAGCAATTTTTTTCAATATATCTTCCTCAGGGAAGGGAAACAAAAGCAAAAATAAACAAATTGGACTACATCAAACTACAAAGCTTTTGCATAGCAAAGGAAGCTGTCAATAAAATGAAAAGGCAGCCTACTGAACGGGAGAAGGTATTTGCAAATGATACATCTGTTAAGAGTTAATATCCAAAATATATAAATAGCTCATACGACTTAACATCAAAAAACAACTCAATTTAAAAATGAGCAGAGTACCTGAGTAGACATTTTTCCAAAGAAGACATACAGATGGCCAGCAGGCACAGGAAATGCTGTTCAACATCACTAATCATCAGGGAAATGCAAATCATTTGAATTCTTGTTGGTAAGTTTTATGAGTTCTTTAAATATTCTGGATACAAGTTCCTTATTGGATATGTCATTTACAATTATTTTTCTCCCAGCGTGTGGCTTGTCTTTTTACACCCCTGTGTTCTTTTGTTGTGCTAGAGTTTTAAATTTTGATGATATCCAAATTATCTATTTTTTCGTTGCTTGTGTTTTTCTGTCTTGTATCTAAGAAGGCTTTGCCTAAACTAACATCATGAAGATTTACTCCTGTGATCTATTCAAAGAGTTTCATAGTTTTAGCTCTTACATTTATCTCTCTGATCCAGTTTTCAGTTAATTTTTGTTTATGGTGTGAATTAAGGGTCCAACGTTGTTCTTTTCCTTGTGGGTGTTCAGTTGTCCCAACACTGTTGTTGAAGAGATTATATCCTTTCCCCTTGAAAGGTCTTTGCACCCTTATTGATAATCAACCAAATATATTATATATATTATTTTTAATCTTTTGTTTTCTTTTTGCCTGATCGTTTTTTTTTCTGTTCCTCCTTACCTACCTTCTTATGGATTATTTTAATACATGTTTTGAATTATACTTTAATTTATGCACCATGTAAACATTTTTTCTGGGAGCTTTCAAGATTTTATGTTTGATTTGCAGCAATTTGTCTGTGATATTCCTAGGTGTGGTTCTCTTTATTTTCTTCCAAATGGGAATTCTCTGAGCATCTTGAATCTATAAATTTATGTCTTTCACCAAATTTTGGTCATTATTTCTTAAAAAATTTTTTCTGCCCCCTTTTCTCTCTTCTTTTCTGGAACTCCAGTTACACACATGTCAGACCTTTTGATATTGTCCCACAGGTCCCTGATGTTTTGTTCATTTTCTTTTCAAAAATTTTTAAAATCTTTTCTTCAGATAGATCAAATGAAATTAGCCAGTTTTCAAATTCACAGACTCTTATCTGTCAGCATCATTCTGTTGTTAAGTCCATGTAGTAAATGTTTTAATTCAGATGTTGTATTATTCAGTTCTAAAATTTACATGTGGTTCTTTTTTATAGTTTCTTTTTTCTTTGCGGACAGTTTCTATCCCTTCATTACAAGCATATTTTTCTTTACCTCATTGCATGTAGTGATAATAGCTGCTTTAAAAATGTTGTCTGATAATTCCAACATCTGAGATATATAAGGGCTGACGTTTTTTGATTGTCTTTTTCCTTTGATAATAGTTCACATTTTCCTGGTCCTTGTTACATTGAATAATATTGAATTGAATTCTGAAGAATGTGAATATTATGTTATTCGGACTCTAGATTATATTTCTCTAAAGAATGTTGATTTGGGTTTTTTTTTAGTAGGCAATCAATTTAATTGTGCTCAGATTTCAAACTCCGTTCTTTGATAGTTCAAACTTCAGTTATTTTAGCTCTAGATGTAATACTGGGAGTTTCTCTTGCACATGTGAAATTCAGGGGTAATCCACATATTTGGGTAGCGCTTATAAAGTTTTGTGCTCCTCTTCTCTGATTCTCTCCTTTCCAGGTTTTCCTCTTCACCTTCTGGTGGCAGTGGATTCCCCAAACTCTGTCGTTTGGTTCTTCAGGACAGAAAGACTGAGAGATTTCTTTTGGGGTTTTAACTGCCCTGTATGGTGAAGGCTGTAGCATACCCTCAGGCTAGATGCCATGAAAATGGGAAACTCACCCAGTACAGTTTCTTTCTTTCCTCCCCTCCAATATCTGCCTCTACAGTACCTTTGGATAGTTGGTTTTTGTATTTTGTCCAGAGTTTTAAATTGTCACCTATGAGAGGAACAGGTTGATGTAATAGGAGTTTACTTAGCCATTATCAGAAGCAGAACACAGTGCTCAATATTTTTTAATAAAATAAAAATATAGCATGCTTAGGCATTCTCTGGCAGTTCAGTGGTTAGGACTCCACGCTTTCACTGCCACGGCCTGGGTTCAATCCCTTGTTGGGGAACTAAGATCCTGCAAGCTGCGTGGCATGGCTATATATATATGGCATGCTCTGTATATAAGTAAGCTTTTTCTATAAATGAGACATTATAATAGGTGCAATACCTATTCACATTTTAAACCTTATTAAAACATTTTAGAGCAAGGGGTATTAAAATGCAAATATTTTGGTACAACTACTTACCTATCCTTCAGCCGTTATTATTCAAAGCTTAGTCTAACCCTGTCCTCCAAGTCTGAGTATAACTTACTGTGAAGACTTTCATGGTTTCTAGGGCTTATTTTTGTGGCTTGAGATAGTTAACTAGTGTTTATTTTAGCTAACATTATTGACCACCTATGTGTCAAGCACGGTGTTAGTTCATAATATATAATACTTCATATAATCCTGATAACCATATAAGGAAGTTATTATTATTCTCAGTTTTCTGATGGGGAAATTGAGGCTCAAGGTGATCAAATGTTTCTCTAAGGTCACACATCTGAACTGGGATTGTAACAGTGATCTGTCAGAGTACAGTGCCCATCAAATGCATCTTCCATTCAATCACTGAGCTCTCTGTACTTGGAAAATCTTTAATTTTCTGTCAACTAATAAGAGGAATAGTTTCATTAGGACTCCCTAGATATTCTTGTCAGATAAGTATCTGCTTTATTTGCTTTCCTCTACTTCCAGGGCTTTCTTGCATCATATCAGAAAAAAAAAAAAACAGAAAAATTATGCAATAATATAATGACATCACTTTGTGCAAAAGTCCAGAAGTCATCTTATTCTAAATATTAAAAAGTTGCAAATCCATTTTACTAATCTGTAATAAACTTTTCCTGCTGCTTCTTGCTATCAGCCTTAGAAAACAACATCATCTAATATAATATAAATAGTGAATACTAGATCTCATGTGACCTTGGACAAATCTTATCTTTATGTTCCTTATCTATAAAGTAAGATAATAATTAATAGCTGTGCTACTTACCTCACAGGGTTATCAGATAGAGGGTCAATGAGATTGTGTATATGAAAACACTTATAAACTTCAAATCTCTATTTGAAGTCAAGAGATCACAATTATGATGTGTAAAAAGTTGACCTTATGAACCAGCATACACAGGAATTAGATCATTGTTCTGCTCTCTGGTACAAACAATGAGTTAAAATATTATGGAGACCTGATTTCAAAACCACTCTGCTATTTATAAACTCTGTGGCAGGTTTAACCTAAGTTTCAGTTGCTGCACATGTGAAAGGAGGCTAATACCACCTTCCCTTCTGGGGTGATGAAAGGATTAAATGAAATAATATTTGACCAAGTGCCTAACACAGCACTGAAGGCTTCTGGAAGTGACAGTGAGTGTCAAGACCCTGGTGAAAACTATGCTTCCTCACCCATTTTTCCCTATGCGCATGGCTCCTTGAAGCCTGGGATGAAGGACTATTATAGGCATTCTTTCATTTGATTTTCACAATAGCTCTATGAGGTCAGCTAAGCAGATGTTGTTATGCTCATTTTTATATGTGAGAAAACTAAGAGTATTGGCTCTGATTGTGCCATGTACTATCTAACACTAATGGATACTGTATGATGTCCAAAAAAGGTACCATTAAATGTTTTTTTCTCTTTTAAAAGAATAGCTTTGGCAGTATCTATTAAAGCTGAGCATATACATACCCTATAACCCAGCAATTCCATTCTTAAATTTATATCAAACATAGATGAATATATATATATTCACCAAAAGACAAGTAATAGAATGTTCATATCAGCACTATTTGTTTTCTTTTTCCAGTTTTATTGAACTATAATTGACATATAGCATTGGTATTAGATTAAGGTATACAACATAATGTGTTGATTGATATATGTACATGTTGTGACACGATTACCACAATAGTTAACATCTATTACCCTTAGTTACAGTTTTTTTATTTCTTGTGATGAGAACTTTTAAGATCTACTCTATTAGCAACTTTCAAATATACAATGCAGTATTATTAACTAATTAGTCACCATAGTGTACATTAGGCCTTATCTTTTAACTGGGAGTTTGTACCTTTTGAGCACCTTCACCCATTTCACCCACCCCCCAACCCCACCTCTGTCAACCACCAATCTGTTCTCAGTTTCTATGAGTTCAGTTTTTTTATTCCACATATAAGTGGAATCATACAGTATTTGTCTTTCTCTGTCTGACTTATTTCACTTAGCGTAATACCCTCAAGGTCCATCCATGTTGTCACAAATGGCAATATTTCATTCTTTTTATGGCTGAGTAATATTCCAGTGTGTGTGTGTGTGTGTGTGTGTGTGTGTGTGTGTGTGTATTACCACATCTTCTTTATCCATTCATCTGTCATGGTTACATAGGTTATTTCCATGTCTTGGCTATCGGAAATAGTGCTACAGTTAACATGAGGGTACAGATATCTCTTTGAGATAGTGATTTCACTTCCTTCAGATATGTGACCAAAAGTGGAATTTCTGGATCACATGGTAGTTCTATTCTTCAGTTTTTGAGGGACCTCCATACTGTTTTCGATAGTAGCTACACCAATTTACATTCCCACCAACAGTGTACAAGGGTTTCCTTTCTTCCACATCCTCACCAACAATTGTTATCTCTTGTCTTTTTGATAATAGCCATTCTGATAGGTGTGAGGATATATCTCATTGTGGTTATGATTTGCATTTCTCTGATGATTACTGATGTTGAGCACATTTTCATGTACCTGTTGTCCGTTTATATGTCTTTGGAAAAAATGTCTATTCAAGTCCTCTTCCCACTTTTTAATTCAAGTCCTCTTCCCACTTTTTAAGGGTTTTTTTTTTTTGCCATTGAGTTGCATGAGTTCTATATATATTTTGCATATTAACCCCTTATCAGATATATGATTTGCAAATATTTTCTCCTATTCTGTAAGTGGCCTTTTCATTTTGTTGATGATTTCCTTTGCTGTGGGGAAGCTTTTTAGTTTGAGGTAGTCTCATTTCTTTATTTTTTATTTTGTCACCTTTGCTTTATTTGTCAAAACAAAAAAATCATCACCAAAACCAATGTGAAGGAGCATACACCCTATATTTTCTTCTAGGAGTTTTATGGTGTCAGGTCTTACATTCAAGTCTTTAATCCATTCTGAATTGATATTTATGTATGGCATAAGATAGGAGACCAGTGCAGTTGTTTTGCATGTGGCTGTCCAGTTTTCTCAACACCATTTATTAAAGAAACTTCTTTCCCCATTGAGGATTCTTGCTTCCCTTGTCAAATATTAGTTGACCATATATATGCATGGGCTTATTTCTGGACTCTCAATTCTGTTCCATTGGTCTATGTGTGTGGTTTTATGTGAGTACCATACTGTTTTGATATGATTGCTTTGTAATATAGTTTGAAATCAGAAAGTTTGATGCCTCCAGCTTTGTTCCTCTTTCTCAAGATGTTTTTGCTATTCTGGGTCTTTTGTAGTTCCACACAAATTTTAAAATTGCTTTTTCTATTTTTCTGGAAAATGCCATTGGAATCCTGATAGGGATTACATTGGATCTGTAGATTGCTTTGGGTATTATGAACATGTTAACAATATTATTCCATAAGCATGGAATATCTTTCCATTTATTTGTGTCATCTTCAATTTCTTTCATCAATGTCTTATAGGTTTCAGTGTACAGATCTTTCACCTCCTTGGTTAGATTTATTCCTAGGTATTTTATTGTTTTTGATACAATTGTAAATGAGATTGTTATCTTAATTTCCCTTTCTGATAGTTTGTTGTTAGGGCATAGAAATGAAACTGATTTCTGCATGTTGATTTTATATTTTGCAGTTTAATTTGTTTATTAATTCTAACAGTTTTTTGGTGTAGTCTTTAGGGTTTCTATATATAATATCACATAGTCTGCAAATATAGACAGCTTTACTTCTTCCTTTTCAATTTGCATTCCTTTTATTTCTTTTTCTTGTCTGATTTCTGTGCCTAGGACTTCCAGTACTATGTTAAATGAAAGTGGTGAGAGTGGGCATCCTTGTCTTGTTCCCGATCTTAGAGGAAATGCTTTCAGCTTTTCAGAGTTGAGTATGATGTTGGCTGTAGGTTTGTCATATATGGCCTTTATTATGTCTAGGTATGTTCCCTCTATACTCACTTTGTTAAGAGTTATTGTCATGAATGGATGTTGGATTTTGTCAAATGATTTTTCTGCATTTATCGAGATGATCATGATTTTTAGCCTTCATTTTGTTAATATGATATATCATATTAATTTATAGATGTTGAACCATTCTTGCATCCCTGGAATGAATCCCACTTGATCATGGTGTATGATCCTTTTAATGGACTGTTGAATTTGCTTTGCTAATCTATTTTGAAGATATTTGCTTCTATATTCATCCATGATATTGGCCTATAGTTTTCTTTTCTTGTAGCGTCCTTATCGGTTTTGGTATCAGGGTAATGATGGCTTCATTAAATGAGTTTGGAAGTGTTCCTCCTCTTCAAATTTTTGGAAGATTTTGAGAAGGACTGGTATTAATTTGTCTGTAAATATTTGGTGGAATTCACCAGTGAAGCCATCAGGTCATAGACTTTTCTTTGTTGGGAGGTTTTTGATTACTGATTTAATCTCCTTACTAGTAATTGGTCTGTTCAGATTTTCTATTTCTTCATGATTCAGTCTTGGTTGGTTGTATGTTTCTAGGAATTTTTATCCATTTCTTCTAGGTTGCCCAAGTTGTTGATGTATAATTATTCATAGTAGTCTCTTATTGTCATTTGTATTTCTGTGCTATCAGTTGTAATATCTCCCCTTTCATTTATAATTTTATTTGAGTCCTCTCTTTTCTTGGTAAATCTAGTTATAGGTCTTGTCTATTTTGTTTATCTTCTTAAAAACAACAGCTTTTAGTTTCATTGATCTTTTCTGTTGTCTTATTCATCTCTATTTCATTTATTTCTGCTCTCATCTTTGTTATTTTCTTCCTTCTACTAACTTTGGGCTTTATTCCATGAGATGTAACATTACATTGTTTATTTGAGATCTTTCTTATTTCTTAATGTAGGTGTTTATTGCCATGAACTTCCCTCTTAGAGCTGCTTTTGCTGCATCCCATAAGTTTTGGTGTGTTATATTTCCATTTTCATTTCTCTTAAGATATTTTTTATTTCTCCTTTGATGTCTTCTTTGACCCATTGGTTGTTCAGTAACATGTTGTTTAATCTTCACATATTTGTGAACTTTCCAGTTTTCTCCAAGTAATTGATTTCTAGATTCATACCATTGTAATTGGGAAAAGTAGTTTGATATAATTTCTATCCTCTTAAATTTGTTGAGACCTGTTTTGTGGCCTAGCATGTGATCTGTCATGGAGGATATTCCATGTGCACTTGGAAAAAATGTGTATTATGCTGCTTTTGGATGGAATGTTCTATATACATACATACATATATATATATATATATATATATATATATATATATATATACACATATATCTATTAAGTCCATTTGGTCTAATGTATCATTTAAGGCCACTGTTTCCTTACTGATTTTCTGTCTGGATGATCTGTCCATTGAAGTAAGTATGGTGATGATAAACTTCCCTAATGTTATTGTGTTATTGTCAATTTCTCCCTTTATGTCTGTTAATGTTTGCTTTATGTATTTAGGTGCTATTAAATTCAGTGCATAAATATTTACAAATCTTATATCCTCTTTTTGGATTGACCTCATTATCATTAAATTATAATCTTCTTTGTGTCTAATTACAGTCTTTGGCTTAAAGTCTATTTTGTCTGATATAAGTTTAGCTACCTTTGCTTTCTTTTGGTTTCCATTTGCATGGAACATCTTTTTCCATCCCTTTACTTTCAGTCTGTGTATGTCCTTGAAGCTGAAGTGAGTCTCTTGTAGGCAACATATAGATGGGTCTTATTTTTCAATCCATTCCAGCCACTCTATGTCTTTTGATTGGAAAATTTAGTCCATTTCATTTAAAATAATTAGTGATAGGGACTTCCCTGGTGGTCCACTGGTAAAGAATCCACCTTCCAATGCAGGGGACACCGGTTCGATCCCTGGTCAGGGAACTAAGATCCCACATGCCAGGGGGCAAGTAAACGCCCACATGCCACAACTACAGAGTCCACACGCTCTGGAGCCCATGCGCCACAACTAGAGAGAGAAAACCCACACGCCACAACTAGAGAGAAGCCCACACACTGCAGCAAAAGATCCCGTGTGCCACAACAAAGATCCTGCATGCCGCAACTAAGACCCAACACAGCCAAAAATAAAATAAATAAATAAATAAGTAAATATAAATAATAAAAAATAAAATAGTCATAGATACGGTCTTATTATTGCCATTTTGTTATTTGTTTTCTGGCTATTTTGTAATTCCTTTGTTCCTTTCTTCTTCTCTTTGTCTCTTCCTCTGTGGTTTGATGATTTTCTGTAGGTGTTATGCTTAGATTTCTTTTCCCTTGTCTCATGTATCTATTATAGGTTTTCCTTTGTGGTTACCATGAGGTTTATCTAAAACATCTTATATTTATAACAGTCTATTTTAAGCTAACACTTAAGTTCAAACACATACTAAAGCTCTGTATTTTTACTTTCTCCCCTGTGTTTTATGTTTTTGACATCACAGTTTACATCTTTTTACCTTGTGTAACCATTAACAAATTATTGTAGTTATAGTCATTTTTACTACTTTTGTCTTTTAACCTTCATACTGAATTTATAAGTGATTACCCACCACCATTACAACATTAGAGTATTCTGAATTTAATTATGTATTTACCTTTACCAGTGAGATTTATACTTTAATATGTTTTGTTGTTCCTAATTAGCACCTTTTCTTTTCAGCTTATATTGTAGAAGTCCCTTTAACATTTTTTGTAAGGCCAGTCTAGTAGTGATGAACTCCTTTAACTTTTGCATGTCTGGAAAACTCTTTATCTCTCCTTCAATTCTGGATGACAGTTTTGCTGGGTAGAGTATTCTTGATTGGAGAATTTTTTTTTTCAGCACTTTGAATATGTCATGTCACTCCCTTCTGGCCTGAAAAGTTTCTGCTGAAAAATCTGCTGATAGTTTTATGGGGGTTCCCTTGTATGTAACAAGTTGTTTTTCTCTTACTTCTTTTAAGATTCTCTCCTTGTCTTTAACTTTTGGCATTTTAATTATATTGTGTCTCAGTGCGGGTCTCTGGATTTATCTTCTTGGGAATCCCTGGGATTCCTAGATTTGGATGTCTGTTTCTTTCTCTAGATTAGGAAAGATTTCAGCCATTATTATTATTTTTTTTAAATAAGCTTTCTGACCCTTTCTCTCTTCTCATTCTGGGACCCCTGTAATGCAAATATTGGTCTGCTTGACTGAGTCCCATAATTCCCTAAAGCTATCTTCACTCTTTTTCATTCTTTTTTTTTTCTCCTCTGATTGGATAATTCCAATTTTCTGTCTTGGAGTTCACTGTTCCTTTCTTCCACTTTATCTATTCTGCTATTGAATCCATTTATTGACCTTTTCAGTTCAGTTACTATATTTTTCAACTCTGTGCTTTCTTTTTTGTTGTTGTTGTTGAGAAAGTCACAGTTTAATAGGCAGCATATTTGTAATACTACATACAGTATGTCTGTTTTGTAAACATTGACATCCTACACTAAATGAAATATGTAAGTATATCAAATTTTGTTATTAAAATCAGAATCTGTTAAAGGTCACTTAACACTCAGCTATTAACTGTGAACCCAAATGGCCCAGGGTTCAACTCTGTGCTTTCTGTTTGGTACATTTTTTTAAAATATTTTCTGTCTTTTTGTTTAAATTCTCACTTTGTCATGCATTGTTCTCTTAACCTGGTGTGAATCTTTTGACCATTATTTTGAACTCTTTATCAGGTAAATCATTTAATCTCAGTTTCATTAAGGTCTGTTTCTGGAGTTTTATCTGTTCTTTTGTTTATAACATATTCCTCTGTTTCTTCATTTTCCTTGATTCTCTGTGGTTTTTCACACTTCTCTCAATTTTGACAGAGTGGTCTCATGTAGGAGATGAACCTTATTGTTCAGCCCAGCTCTACCTCTTGATTGTCTCTCAAACCTTTGTGATTGTCTAAGGTGCCTTCTTTGTTCTTAGTGGCTCCCAGTAGTCGAGGGTATGTCAAGACCTGTCAGTGTCCCAAAGGGAAGGATCTCAGTCAGCACCAGATGCAGGCTGATTGGAAGCCTCAGACAGCAGTTTTTAAAGTATGCAAGTAGACCTCTTTCAGGGAAAGACTGGGAGCTGAGGGCTTCTGCTTGGCCTCTTTGCACTAAGCCGTGAAGAGATAGCCAGTTAAGAAGTGTTTCTTTGTTTGCTACAGTCCTGTGGATTCTGTAACTCAAACCCCACTGACTACCAGAGCCATGTGATCAAGGGGGGTGTCCCCTGTGCAGCAGTCACAAAAACCAGGTTACCAAACATGTATACAAGCTCATTCCAGGGAGACACTGGTGACCTGGAGTGGGCCAGAGGAAGAATGTGAAGATGGTGCCCACTGGCCTTTCCCATCTCCAGGGAGGGTCACAGTCTGTCCATAGATGTGTGCTAAATTAGAAGCCTGACCCTCAGGCAGCAGCTTTTAAGGTATGCAAATAGACCTCTTTTAGGGAAAGTTTGGGATATGAGTGTTTATGTCTGCTGTCTCTGTGGTAGGCCTGGGGGGGATAGCCACAATAAGTCCTCACAAACCTATTAAGAAGTGTTTCTTTGTTTGGTATAGTCTGTTGGGTCTCATGATTGCAAGCCCCATTGTCTTTCAAAGCTATGTGTTTTGGGGGCCCATCCCTCAGGTGGAAGTCTTAAAAGTTGGGACACTAGATGTTGGGTTCAAACCCTTCAGTCCTCAAGGAGAAGCTGGGAGTTGTGAGTTTCTACATGATTATATGTTTATATGTCACTGAATCAGGGGTAGGGTCATGGCAAGATTGTCTCAGCCTTTCTTATACATTCTCATTCACCCAATGTGTAGGAGTCGCTCAGTTAGTTTCTAGATTTCTTCATAGGGAATTGTTCCCTGGGTAACTGTAGATTTGCTGTGTCCATGGGAGGAGGTGAGTTCAGGAGCCTCCTATATTTCCATCATGGACCAGAACCTCCAGCACTATTTGTAATAGTTACAAACCAGAAATGACTCAAATGTCCATCAACAGAATGGATGAATAAATTGTGGTGGTATAGTCCCACAATAAAATTCTATTCAACATGAAGAATGAATGAACTATTGCCATATAGCACAATGATGATAAATCTCCTAAATATAATGTTAAATGAAAGAAGCCAGGCACAAAAGAGTACATACTGTAGTATTCCATTTATATAAAGTTTTATAAATAAGCAAAACTAATCTTTGCTGAAAGAAGTCATGATGGTAGTTATCCTTGGGTGAGGGGAGAGACAATATGGGAAAGGGGGACAGGGAATGTTCTGGGGTTCAGGTAATTATCTATGCATTGACCTGGGTGCTAGTGAAATGGATGTGTTCACATCATGAAAATTCATCAAGCTTATGATTTGTGTACTTTTCTGTATATATAGTGTACTTCAGTAAAAAAAATTAATTTGCCTTAGGTAAAAAAGAAATCCAATATCTTAGCAAAGCTTTTTCAGTGGCTTCCCACAGTACTTAGAATAAAATCCAAAGTCCTTACCATAGCCTACAGAGCTATACATGATCTGGCCCATGGCTACCCTCCTCCACTTCACTTCTTACCATTATTCCCCTTGGTTACTCAGCTCCAGCCACATGGCCTTCTCACTTGTCTGCAAACATAAAACTACTTTCCACCCTAAGACTTTGTACTTGCTGTTCTCTGCCTGGAACACGCTTCTCTCAGCTTGTCATATTGCTGGTTTCTTATCATACAAGTACCAGCTCAAATGTCACTTCTTTAAAAAAAAAAAAAGTCCTTCTCTCAACAATCCTTCTGAAATAGACTTCCCAATATTTTTTTTTATCATTTAACACTATTTTTTTCTACATAACGTCTGTAACTAGTTATGTATTTGTTACTTGTTCATCATCTATCTTTCTCAATAGAATGTAAAATCCCCAAAGGCTGGGATCATGTCTGCTGTGTTCACCATTATATCTTTAATGACTGACACACCACCTAGCACATAGCAAGTGCTCATGTAAATGTTAGGGTTGAATGAATGAATCAATGAAGATTCCTGGGTAAACTCTCTACTAGGCTGTAGCTAGGATTTCTCCCACAAAGGAAAACACCTGAAAAGTTGTAAGTCATCCTATTAAAAAGAAAGCTTTGTTAGTACAAACTCTTGCCAACATAAGCTTGGTGAGGAGAAAGCTCAGATCTTTCCCCAGTGTTTCTATGAAATTTGGCCAAGGGAATGTTCTTTAGATAAAACATAATATTCTAAGATGGTAGAAACCAGCTAAAACTTTCTTCTATCCCCTGTCCTCAGATTTTCCAAAAGAAAACAAAATATGGTCAACAGGCAGTGGAGCTCTTCTCTAAAATCCTATAGTCATGAGAGAACATTATTATTGTTACCTCATCATGGGACAAGTAATAAGTATAGGGAAAGCTTATATAAAATTGCTTAATAAGCAACAGATGTCTTTAACATGTGTTTGAGGAGATCTTTCTTTCTCACAATTTCACCTTAGGTACAACAACTATGACCGGGCTGTCATCAATACCGTACCTTATGATGTTGTCCATCGTTGGTATACAGCACACCGGACTCTAACAATAGAGTTGAGGAAACCTGAGAATGAGTTTTGGGTCAAACTAAAGCCTGGCAGGGTGGGTGCCAAACTCAAAAGATGTCAAGTAAGCTTGTTATACTGAAGCAGTGAAGAATGAGTACTTATTGAATATGTGAGTCAAAATGTCTCAAAGGAAAAAGAGAAAAGAGTCCTGGGTGTTGGCCCTGGTCCTACCACTCACTCACTAAATGACCTAGAAGCAGGCTCTCCCCAGTGACTCAGTGACTCTATTTGTATGATGAGGGGGTTGAACTAGATAGTCCCTAAGGGCTAAGGGTCCTTCTGGCTTTATGATTCCTTTTTGTTTTGCTCTTGATATTTCCTCTGGATAAAGAATATCTCTAGCTTAGCATAAGACATAATGAAATAGTTTAACTCTTTGAGAACATATATAATAACAATTAAAGAGAAAGAAAAAAAAGAAACCAATGATCTGGTTTGCTTTGTTTTGATAAGAGAATAATTACTCAAGAAATACAAGCTCCTCAAAGTTCAGGGCCTGTAACCTGCTGTTACCTTTGTTACTTCCATTTAGCCTACTACAGAGCTATGTACATCCTAGTTTCCAAATGTTTGTTTACTCTCAAAAGAAAAACACCTCATTGAATGTAACCAGAGAACAACCTAAAGCATTTATTTTAAATGATCTCTTCTGATTTAGGGTTCCTTTGGTCTGCCCTTGTTCTGAGTGTTTTTTCTCTCTTTTTTTCCCATTCACAGGTCCTATTTATAGACAACTGGCGCGTCCTACATGGCAGGGAATCCTTCACTGGCTACCGCCAACTCTGTGGCTGCTATTTAACAAGGGATGATGTATTAAACACTGCTCGTCTCTTGGGTCTTCAGGCTTAAAATTGACAGCATTGGTATTATGAACACACCTGACAACCTGGCTACCAGAGTTCATATCAGCAGAATAATATTGTGTCAATACCGACTTCAAATTGTCTCCTTACCTCATCACACAAAACAAAAGCCTCCCCTTTCTCTAATAGGGAAAACCTTGGAGAGAGGCTTCTGAGATAGCCAATGTCAGCCATCTAGTATGGTAGCTTTCTTCCCCAAGTTATAACATGGACTCATTTGGTTTTTGGACCTTTTGATGTAATTGTGGTCAATCTGCTTCAGAAATATAATCACCACATTGATAGAGAAACAATAATAGTCACTAGGTAAAAATTTGTTTCAACAGGATCTGTTGAAACGCATTCTAGGAATAACAAAGTCTTAATAGAGCAGAGATTTGCAACATTTTTGGTCTTAAGACACCTAATCACTCTTAAAAGTTATTGAGGACCCCAAAGAATGCTTGGATGTGGGTCGTATCTATTGCTACTAATTGTATTAGATATTAAAACTTAGAAATGTTTAAAATTTAAGAACAAAAAAGCACACATCCATCAGCTATCAGAGAGATGACATCATCACATGTCATGTATCCTCTGGAAAAGTCTTCTGTACATTCATCAGATAATTCGAGTGAAAAAGGCAATATCATCTTAATGTTGTTATTAAAAATTGTTTTTAATACACAAACCCACTAAATGGATCTCATGGACTGCTCCAGGTGTCTTTAGACCACACTTTGAGAACCAGTGTGCTAGAGGATACCTTGGGACAGTCCTTTACATAGGCCTATGGATTAAAGAGTTTAACTGGAACCCTAAATTTTTCTCCATGGTGTCCTAGAACTACAGATATTGTAGGAATTGCTTCATATCACAAGCTCAGTGATAAGGTAGGAACTGAATACAGAGTGTTTTATCTTGTGAGAAGAGTTATCTCTATCTAAGTCATCTCTTGAGGAGTAAAACTAAGAAGTCACAATAGCTCCTGTGAAACAAACCCATCAGTTTGGTAATTCTGTGAGGGATAATTGCAGAAAGTTTTTAGACGTTTCTGAGGCTCCATATAGTAATTCACACACACATGCACACGCGTGTGTGCATACACACAAAACACAACAGAGGGTACAGAGGGTTAGTCTCTAAGATTGTTCAGGGAATTCATCACAATCGATAATGTGCCTCCAAAGAACTGGAGATTACTATTCAAACTTGCTTTTTGGCTTTTGATGGAATTTAGGATACAATCTGTTTTCCTCCATTTCTGCTAATCTTTTTTTTCCTTTTTTTTCCCTATCTTAAAATATTATACATGTTAATTGCCAAGATTTGACTGGGTTAAGTATAATACCTTGTTTCTTTTATTTTTTTAATGGCTTTCCTTTATATGTGGAGAGGGAGAGAGGGAAAGAGAGACAGAAATAGAGAGAGACAGAGAGATAGGTGTGAGGTTTATTTTCCCTTGGCTTTCATTGAAAGCGAAGCTGTAAAATAACCACATTGACTGCTATAAAATGATGAAAGACAGTCCAGGCTAGGATGTGCACAAGAGGAAAAAAGCATTATTAGTGAGGCTAGGAGTCACAAAGAAAAGTCAGTATTCTGACAGAGAATAGAGCGTAATCTGATGTTTTCAGGAAGTTCCTAGTTCACATTTAATAGTTTATACATTATTTTATTGACCCATCCAGTGCTCCAAAATATGTTCTCAAATATTTCTGCATTTTAATTGTACTATATAGGAATCTTTAGGGGTCTTCCATGAAATGTGTTTTCCTCTTAGGTCAAAGGATTGATAATAAGTTCACGTCTTAAAGAGTATACCCTTTAGCAATTAGAATAGAAGTAACAACATTTTAACATACCGCCTTTTCTCTGTACTATTATGTACTCTTAAAATATGTTACCATTCATTAGTCTTCATCAGGATATTTACCTTTTTTGAAGTTTTGCCTAAATTAGCCTTGAAAATTACACTATAACTGAGGTCAGCATTGCTTTATGACAAGGAAAGAACATATTCATGGCCCTGGAGTGATAAGGACACAGATCAATCTTCTCCCTTACTGAAGGACTCCCTTTACCTTCTGTCTTCCCTGGGACCTTGATTCATTAATTATTTCATCCTCATGTTCCTAAATTTTCAATCAGTACTTTTCTACAGTGTACTCTCCTCAGAGGAAGAAAGAGAAAAAGGAATTATTTGAGTGTTGATCATGGTCATTGACAACTTTCTATGTGAGAGATTTCTTTTTCACATCTCTTTCTGGTGTCCCTGAAAATGTAAGCATGGGTGTGTGTCAACCAAGCTCACTGTAGAGTCACTTTTACCTTTTGCTATAGTGGGATGGGATCAGTAGAGAGTCAAGAGCACAGCACCTAATATGGTGTTATAGCTCCTAACATAATCATTTCATAATATGGATTTGTTGTAATGAGAATAAATTAATGAATTCTTTTCAAACAAACTCACCAGAAAATATCACATTCTCTGTGTGTCTTTTTGTGTTTGGCAGTTAACTGGCGCTGAATTTTGTTCACCTCCATCTAGAGAGACCAAGCATTCAAGTGTGCGCAAACTGAGAGGGGTTTCCTGGGCTGCAGAACTTATAGTTTTAAAACTGGGAAAGTCCCACGCAAATCATGACTGTTGGTCCTACCTTCTTGCTGCTAGCTGCATTTTGCTTTTCAGTTTTCTCTTCTTCAGTTTAAAATGAAGGCCTTGGACTAAGTAGCATCTAAAGGCTGTGCCATTCTGTAATTTTGTTTGGCCTCTCATCGCTTAAGTTTTCTTATATGGGTACAGTAAGGAAAATACCTACCTTACAGGGTTTTGTGACAAATTTCTGATTATTAACTAAGATGTTTGCGGCACATAATAATGACCAATAATAACAGCTAACTCTTACATAGTGCTTGCTATGTGCCAGACACAGTTCTAAGTGCTTTTAATCCCCACAGCAACCCTATCCCCATTTTAGAAATAAACAAATACAGGCAATGAGAGATTAAGTGGCTTACCCAAGATCACATAGCTAAATAAGTGTCAGAGTTTGGATTAGAACCTTCACAGTCTGGCCACAGAGACAATGCTTTAAAGTAATTTGCCATATTGCTCAATAAATGTTAATTCCTACCCCCCTTTCCCATACACAGTCTAGCTGACCAATCATAGATAATAATCATCTCCACTTTCACAGTCTTTCCCAAAAAATCTTAAAAGAACCATGAGCATATCTACATTTGTTTTGCAAATAGTCTGCAAACATCCACAAACACCCCCCCAACTTTCTAAAAACTGTTCTTCACTTTATCTAATTTTACCTCTTTCAAAGGTGGAACCTTGATGATAGAAGGAAATCAGTCAACCTATTCAGCATATTTCCTTCTTACCACAATCTTGCAAAATACCAGTCAGTTGTTAAGATCAAAAGCACCTTACAGGACCTATTCACATCACTGCCGCAGGAAGCTCTTGGGCATATTGGAGATCCACTCACAGAGCCAGCTGATGGCTTGGCTCCGCTCCTAGTTGTAAGGTCAGCCTGTGTCCGTGTCCTCACCTCTTCAAGATTGCAGCTCACCAGAGCCAAAGATGCTGGGAGATTTGGTAGTAGCTCTTTTTTTCCTGATTTACATTCAGGGGTTGGTGGGTTTGTGGGTAATTCCATCCTGGTTCTTAAGCTTAACTTTTAGACACCATTGTTTGCTTCCAGTGCAGCAAAAGCCTGCTGCTTCAGCACAGAGACGATTATCCTTTTTGTGTGTATGTTGACCATTCCTTTTTTATTTTATATTTTGCCATCATTTCTGTGTGTTTGGAGCACAAGGCGAGCCACAGCATGAACTCACTGTAACATCTTGAATGGAAATCTTTTCCATATTGATATTCTTCTTTCCTGATTCCCTAAATTGAGTTTGCAAAATATGACTGCACACTTTCTTGGTGGATCACACTCATCGCTATCATGTCTGTTTTTGTGTCAGACTATGAAACAGTATAAAGTCTTAGCTTGATTAACGGAATCCAAGCTTCCTTTCTCAAAAACACTAATCAAACATCTCTTAGAATTGTGATACATTGTCTTAAGCCATGTAGGTGTGTATTATATTGATTAATAGTGGTGTTCTAACTTACTTCCTATGTGGGTGGATAAGCATGGTAATTTATCGTGTGCACAAGTGAAGATCACAAGGGTCAATGCTATGCAAACCTGTGAAGTCAGTGAAGGCTTTTCTCTATTAGCCCCATCATTACCTATGGTCTACCCTTCGCCCCATTGATGGTGGTTAACTCCCTCCAATTCAGGTACTCAGTGTCCTCTCACCTTCTGCTTTCTAGCTCCCTCTCTCATACCTTGACTGAGGCAGCATAGTGTTGTAGGAAGAGCATGGCCTTGAACCAACCTTGGCTTGAATTCCACCTCGGTCTCTTACTAGCCTGGTGAATTTTGGGAAGCCACTTTCTCTCCTTGAGCCTCTGTTTCTTAACCTGCAAAGTGGGGTAAAAAATGACATCTATCTGATAAACCTGTGGTAAAGAATGAAATGAGGTCATATGTATAAAGTGTCTACCATAGTGAGCAGCACATAATAAACACTCAGTACTTAGTAGTTTATCATTGTCACCAATATCATTATTTGAACAAATAGCAGAGACCAGGGTTAGCCTGTGTGTTTGATAGAAATCAGCATTCTACTTAGAGAGAAAGAGCAAAGTTATGGGAGTCAGAGCTGGAAAAGTATTTGGAATGCTAAGGGTCAGAGAGAGTAGACAGGTCGTGAATTGCAGAAGTACTGGCAAGGCATCTGAACATCAAGCATGGCCTTTATGGATAGGAAGTTGGTTTGGGGTAGGTGGTCTGAGGGCTGAGAGCTGAAAGAGCAGAAAGGTCATAGAAGAGATCGGAGAGCCTGATGAGAAAAGCTGAGTCTGGAGTGTTTTAGGGAGAGAGGCTTGATAACAAAGATGTGTAGGGTGAATGAGGCAGGCAGGGAGACATCCATGCCTGCAATGATACTTCCACATCTAACTTCACCTTCCAAAACCCCACTGAAACTACTATAAAACAATATTTGAAAAGATTAGAGGAGCAGGAAAAGAGACAACTAAGAAGTCCACAAACTAGGAATTCTAAGCCCTTAGTGGGAAAAGCCAGAAAACAACCTGATGTACTAACCCCACTTCACTCCTCACAAGAATCTTCAAAGGTTGCAACAGGTAACTCTGGAAGGGGAGGTGAAGGGGGAGTGGGTACCAAACTAATGAGGGTTTTTGAAAAGTAAGAAGTAGATTCTTTTCAAAATCCCTTTCTGTAGTTGATGCCTGCCTGCACTGAGTGTCTGGCCCTTCCCTGCCCTGACAGAAGTCTGAAGTGTTATTCTCTGGAGAGGGTAAAGCAGAGACAATCTGGATTGGGAGTTCCCAAACATAGCCAACAGTTGGAGTCTCATATTGAAAACAGAGGGCTTAAGTGGAGGTATGCACCCTGAAAGCTATAAACCCCCAGTCTTCTCCAACTCTGACCCTAAAATTCTGGCAGCTGGAGGAGTATTCTGTGGGCCATCTGACCAATGAAAGAGAAAAATATCTAAGGATATTGATACTGAAGTGTCCCCAAAAAGGGCCCAGCTGGATTACTCCACAGTGAAGCACATAGTTTGACATTGTGAGGAAGATGAGGAGGAGGAGACCCATCCAGTTGAGGATATTTATTTTCAGAAAGGGAGAGTGGACCTGAGCATGTTTCTTACTGAAAGGAAAGGAGCTAGTCAGAGAAGAGGGAGAGATTAGAGGATTCTGGAAAAAGAAATGAAAGGAATCCAAATCGGAAAAGAAGTAAAAGTGTCACTGTTGGCAGATGACATGATACTATACATAGAGAATCCTAAAGATGCCACCAGAAAACTACTAGAGCTAATCAATGAATTTGGTAAAGTAGCAGGATACAAAATCAATGTACACAGTCTTCAAAATCCAAAGAGACACACCAATTATTGTGCCTCTTTCTTAATCATAAGTAGTGTGAGGTGCAGCAACTTGCTCTCACTTAAGAAGTAATATCCTGACTTTCCATAGAACTTCCACAGAGTCTAATCTCCCTCCTTATGGCAGACCTTATATATATATATATATATATATCTCACAACTCACAACAAAGAACAAGGGATCTGGCATTGCCCTGAGGGATGGACAGTAAAATTAATACTCCTTGTAAATGCAAACTTATTCTGATTTTGCTTATCGTGGGGAACTGGAGAAAAGAAACTTTGTGGGTTGTCGATTTGCTCCAGAACTCACAACGCATCTGAAATCTCAGCTGCAATTGATATTGCCACCGAATTAAATCTGTGATGATCTGCTGTCATTTTCCATGACCCATCCGTCTTTTGTAGGAGTGAAACAAATGAGTTAAGTTGGGATATAATAGAAATCCCACCATTTGGTATATAATAGAAAGCTTCTGTGATGATGGAGAGGTTTCTTATTTGTGCTGTCCTATATGGTAGCCCTTAGTCACATGTGGCTTTTGAGCACTTGAAATGTGGCTAGTGGAACTGAGAAACTGATTTTTCAATTTCATTCAATTTGCATTTAAATGTAAAAAGCCACATGTGGCCAAATAGCTACCCTATTTGACAGCACATCTCTAGACACATAAGAAGCCTAGTGACTTCACCATCTTTCTAATCACTGCACAGGTAGTAAATGCTACTTGACATCCCAATGTCTTGACTTCCTAATGAACATCATCCTACCACAACTGATAACAATTTGCATCATCATGATTACCCAAGTGGACATATTCCCCAAACATAAGATTAAGTGAACACTGCAACCTGCACAAAGATATGTACAATATATTACCAGTTACATGAAGTTTTTTAAAAGGCAGAACAGCACTCTGATATTTTTATGCAATCCATGAATATGTAACAAAAGAATAAAAATATGTGTGTGGATGATAAATTACAAATTCAGGTGATGATGACCTCTGGGGGATAAGGACTGGAGGAATAAAGGGCAATGAGATCAAGGAAGAATACACAGGGGCTTCAACTATCGTTGTGATGCTTTAGAGCTAAAACTTGGTGGTAAGTAGATTGTTATTTTTTATATTATCATCTACACTCTTGTATGTCTGAAATATTTTTTAAAAAGAAAGCATGCAGAAATAAACACACACTTCTTGCAATTATTGTGAGCTGGACTTAAAAAGAAATTGTGCTTCACACTTTTCAGACATGAGTGAAAAAGACAATAAATAAAGATATAGAAAGAATTCAGGCTTATAGGAGGGAAGGTGAGAAGCATATTTGGGGTAGATTCCCTTAGATTTTTAGTATGCATTGTTAAGATGTGGAGAAGTGAGCATTCATACACCCTTTGGTGTGTGTCTATCTTATGGGAGTAAATTTTGTGGGCAATTTGTCAATATCAATACAAGTTTACAGATTAAAATGTATTTATATATATTTTAGCTAAACATTTCTAAAAGGTTTAAAAATATTCTTTCTAACATGTTCCTGCCTTCACTCTTGTCCTTGTTCCTAATTGAATCTCCATAATGAACCCAGAGTGGCCCTTAAAAACTGCACACTATTCTACACATTATCTTATATATAATTATTTGCAGTTCCCCCAACGTGCCATGCCTGCCCCTGCATCTGTGCCTTTTCACATGCTTTTTCCTTTTCCTTGAATGCCATGTTCCCACCATCTAGTGTGCCTAGCAAACTTTTAGTCATCCTACAAGATTCAATCGTAGCCTCACCTCTTTTTACCCTGTATGTTTAGTTATTAATATTCTTTATTATTTTGCCTTTTCCCTGACCTCAGCCCTTTGCACATTAGCACCTTATGCTTCCCCCATATTCTGTTTAAGAGCCAGTTTCCCCTGACTAATTTGTGAACTCCTTGAGAGCAGGGGCTGTCTTATTCATTTCTATATCCCCAATACCCAGCATTTGGAGATGTTAAATGAATGAATTATTTAAAAAGGACATTTAATGGGTAGTATTTAACACCTGACAATCCACAAATGAATAATCCACTGTACCACATAAGGTTAGTATTTTTGCTGGTTTGCCTTTGAATATAGATAGGTTCTAAAGTGCCAACAATTGGAACATAGTAACTCCTGCCACCCTAAATTACATTTTATATAACACCTTTACATACAATAATCCATTTGATTTTCTAAACAATCACAATTTTAAGTATATTTTATAGATCATAAAATGGAGAAATTGAGTGACCTCTTGAAGTTCATGTGTCCTGTTACTACTCCTCGTCAAGTGCTTGTTCCACCTCATCTCTGAGCCTTTATAAAATCCTAAATATATGCTTAAAAGTATCTTTTCATCAGGTGAACTCATTGATATAGGTAGTATCCTAGGCTTATATGTTGTAATTTCTTTCCCTATCTACCAAAAATTCCAGGGCTTACTCCCCTGCTTATTAACAAACTTTCACACTAATGACCTCATTTCTATTTTCCTTTTTGTAGACCTTTCTAAAAAATTTAGTATGGTCATGTAGCTTATGGGGCCTTACTGTAACCTGAAAGCTCATGGTCTCAATCAGACCTTTGAAAACTGATATATTAACAATAATACTTTTCCATCCCTATTACCCAGTATTTTGTGGCATTTCTGTATTTAAAACATACGATCATCTGTCTTTACACTTGGTACTCAGGTAAATAGCATATTCTGGGTCATTTTATTTTGTGGCAGATTTGACTTTGTAAATGGCATAGGGACTAGGTTCTTTGGCTATCCAGATTTCATCTCTTTCTTGGTTTCTTTCCTTAGCTGCACGCTCTAAAACTGCAGTCAGTTCAGGGCAAAACAGGCTATTTGAGGCTGGATAGGTGTGAGTAAAATGATGGAAAGAGGAGCCAGAAGAACTGTCATCGTTGTGGTTATCTTCTTCTTCTTCCTCTTGGTCCTGTAGCTTTCTCTTGCCCAACTTGGAATTTATACACCAGAAAACTTCTTTCAAGTCCTGGATAAAGGTCACTTTGGGAGTAAAGATGCATAATAGAAAGATAAGACCTCCGGAGACACCACACAGGAAATACAGGCCCATTTTCTCAGGGATGCCTGTGAGGAAAACAATAAACCAGTGACCCATAAGGATCATGGGCATTGTTCAAGGAGACGAGTATTTATTGATCTCATTGCTTAGCCAAGGTAGATCCTTCTGAGAATACTCTATAATGGGGCAGATATGAGAAATACTAAAACAAACAAAGAATAAATGACAAATGACAAACCAGTTCTTTAGTCTCTTGATGGTTTTGTATTCCTGAATGCTATAGATTAAATTGTGTAGCTACCCCCAAATTCATGTTTTGAAGCCCCTAACCTCAATGTGATGGTATTTGGAGATGAAACATTTGGAAAATAAGTTTAGATAAGGTCATGATGGGATTAGTGCCCTTATAACAAGAGACAACATAAGGATCTCTCTCTCTCTGTCTGTCTCTGTCTCTCTGTCTCTCTCTCTCTCTGTCCCTCCCTCTCTCTCTCTTTCCCATTTAAGGACATCTAATGAGAAGGCAGATGTCTACAGTATAGGAAGAGAGTTCCCACCAGAAACCGACCATGCTGGCACCTTGATCTGAAACTTCTAAGTCTCCAGATCTGTGAGAAAATTAATTTCTGTTGTTTAAACCAACTAGTCTATGGTATTTTCTTATGGAAGCCTGAGCAGACTAAGACATTGAATAAGAATTGGACTGGGCCTTCGTGTTTATTTAATCTTTATAAATGTGGAGCCCAAGCATGATTTAGTGGGGTTTTTTCCTAATGTCTCAAACAAAAGACAGTAGTTGGATACGCATTTTTCATTTGCCAAAGTTCAAAGTACAGAGAATAAAATGGTACACTTCCTAGTCCTACCTTCAAAGAAGGTGCTTATTTCACACCAGTTCCATATTAAATGCAACACAGTGCACCAGAGAGACACATATTTCTCCCCTTGCTATCAATTCAGAAAGAAGAATTTATCTTTTTGTGACCTTTACCTATAATTAGCTGTCTTTTTGGATATCTAAAAATTATTTATTATGACAGGGGAAACTGCTACTGAGAGTTTACTTGGAAAAAAGCAGATAACATTATATATACAGTATTATCTTTTTTCTTTTGTTTTTTTTAAAAGGACTTTATTTTTTAGAGCAGTTTTATGTTCACAATATTATGATCTTTTCATGAAATGACCAGATAGCCTTTCTTTCCCACTGAGAGATGCATTAACTTTTTATCTTTGTCTTTTTTTATTATAAACATGAGATATATTATGATAAAACTTAGAAAATACAGAAAATGGAAAAAACCACTGGCAATATCATCACTTAGGAATGCTGACTGTTAACTTTTTGATGTAGATCTTTCAGGTATTTTTCTAAATTTGTTTTAATGACTTTATATTCTATAGGATCTATCCGTGTTATGGAAAAACCCAAACGAACTTTTTGGCCAACTCAGTAACATTTTTCATTTGTGTAATACATTTGTTACAATTGATGAATCAATAGTGATATATTATTATTAACTAAAGTCTACAGTTTATATTAGGATTCACTCTTTATGTTGTACAGTTCTATGGATTTTGATAAATGCATAATGTTATGTGTCTACCATTACACTGCCCCACCTATTCATCCCTATCTCCACTCTCAAAAAAGAAACTCCCTCATCTTCCTTAATCTGAACTAATCCATACCTATACCTATTTTATCATTCCTATTTCAACTTGCTTTCTTTAGAGAATCTGTCCCTCCTATTTCAATTGGCCTATCCTTAATTTCACTGATTCTTTCTTCTGCCATCTCAAATATGCTGTGAGCTCTCTAGTGAACTTTTCATTTTAGTTATACTTTTCAGCTCCAGAATTTATATCAAGTTTAATTTTTATAATTTCTCTTTATTGAAATTCTCTATTTGGTGAGACATCATTTTCATACTTTCCTTTAGTTCTTTGAAATTATGCAGTCTGAGAAACAGAAAGAAAAAGTAATGAAGATAAATTAACATAGCCTCAGAGACCTGTGGGACACCATTAGACATACCAACATATGCATAATAGGAGTCCCAGAAAGAGAGGAGAGAGTTGAATAGGCAGAAAGAGTAGTTGAAGAAATAATGACAGAAAACTCCCCAAATTTGATGAATAACATAACACTACACATCCAAGAAACCCACCAAACTCTAAGTTAGAAAACTCAGAGATTCATACCTAGACATATCATAACAGAACTGTTGAAAGTTTAAGATGAAAAGAATTTTGAAACCTGCAAAAGAGAAGTGACTCATAACGTACATAGGATCCTCAATAATTTTAACAGCTGATTTCCCATCATAAACCATTGAGGCTAGAAGGCAGTGGGATGACGTATTTAAAGCGCTAGAAGAAAAAGACTTTTAACAATGAGTTCTATGTCCAGAAAAAAATGTCTTTCAAAAATGAAGGAGAAATTTTAAACTCTGAACCAAATAATTTGGTACCTATTAAATCCTTTCATGGTGTATAAAATAAAAAATGGTGCAGGGAAAAGAAATTAAGGTTGTAGTTCTCCTACAGAAATCTGGAAGATTTAATTTAATTAAGTGGAGAGAGAACATGTTTTTAAAATATTGTGGGTACACAGAATGGGAGAAAATATTTGCAAATGAAGTGACTGACAAGGGATTAATATCCAAAATACACAAACAGCTCATGCAGCTCAGTATCAAAAAACAAACAACCCAATGAAAAAATGGGTAGAAGATCTATATAGACATTTCTCCAAAGAAGACATACAGATGGTCAAAAAGCACATGAAAAGATGTTCAACACCACTAACTATCAGAGAAATGCAAATTAAAACTGCAATGAAGTATCACCTCACAGCGGTCAGAATGACCATCATCAAAGTTTACAAACAACAAATGCTGGAGAGGGTGTGGAGAAAAGGGAACCCTCCTACACTATTGGTGGGAATGTAAATTGGTACAGCCACTATGGAGAACAGCATGGAGGTTCCTTAAAAAACTCAAAATAGAACTACCATATGATCTAGCAATCCCACTCCTGGGCATATAATCTGTAGAAAACCATAATCTGAAAGGATACATGCACCCCAATGTTCATTGCGGCACTATTTACAATAGCCAAGACATGGAAGCAACCTAAATGTCCAACACCAGAGGAATGGATAAAGATGATGTGGTACATATATACAATGGAATATTACTCAGCCATAAAAAAAGAATGAAATAATGCCATTTGCAGCAACATGGATAGACCTAGAGATTATCATACTAAGTGAAATGTCAGACAAAGGCAAATATCATATGATATCACATGTGGAATCTAATTTTTTTAAAAATGAAACAAATGAACTTATTTACAAAATGGAAATAGACTTACAGATATGGAAAACAAACTTATGGTTACCAAAGGGGAAATGTGGGTGGAGGAGGGATAAATTAGGAGTTTGGGATAAACATACACACACTACTATATATAAGATAGATAATCAACAAGGACCTACTGTATAGCACATGGAACCCTACTCAATATTCTGGGATAACCTATATGAGAAAAAAATCTAAAAAAGAATGAATATATGTATACGTATAACTGAATCACTTTGCTGTATACCTGAAACTAACACAAGATTGTAAATCAACTATACTCCAATAAAATTAACATTAAAAAAATATTGTGGGTACAGCTATTGGTACATGGATCTGACTGAAACAAAATAGCTAAAAAGTTGAATAAATTTTAGAAAATGTACTGCTAAAATAAAATAAGTCTGAATTAATGGAAAATATGATGGTTGTGGATTTTAAAATAACCCTTTCATGGTTAAGAAGTATTCCCAGAGAGCTTCTCAGCCCCTAACTACAGCCTCATATTTCAATACTACCTTCAAATATTACCAAAAAGAATAAAAGAAAAAGAAAGATTTTTCTAAAGGAAAATGCCAAGATTCATAAATAAGGACACAGTGGGAGAATTACTCCCAAGGAACAGAACAAAGGCCTAATCAAACAATACTTTGCATCTCCGGTCACTTTTAGTTCAGGTGTTTCTGGATCAAGAGGAGTCATATCTGGACTTAATGTAGAGACTACCACATACCACCTAGAGATCCCAAACTTTGAGCTCAATACAGTCAGTGATTGGGACTTTCTGAGTGATTTATTGTTTGATAGATAATAGGTATTGTATTGTCCATACTGAATATTTGGTGACCAGAAGGGTAACTCATGCTAGATGGTTTTATTGTTCACCCGTGGTGTAAGTGCCTGACTATTAGCTTTTGATTTCTTATGTTCAAAGACATCCATCGCAAACAAATACATTGCCAGCTACTAGGTAAAGAGTCAGGGCACCCCCAACCCCAAGTTTCCTTTTGTTTAGAAAGCTCTGGCTTTTCCCTTCCTGCACTTTAATTCCTATTCTTATGTTTTAAATTCACCAATAAAGAGTGAACCTGTGAAACTCTAGGTACCCTACCTTCAATCCCAATAAAGGCAGAACCCCACATCCTCTCTCTCACCCTCTACCTGGGACCTCACTGTGTGGCCCCAGGCATGCTGTGTACCCTCCAGGACCTATAAATAATAAAACTTGCTTTGATTTTTTTCAACGTTCCCTGATGTTTGTTGTTGAGGTGTGTTTTGCAATCATAATAACCACAAGGGCTGTTCCAGCCACAACATTGGCTCTGAAAGGGGAAATGTCTTTAGGAGCTCATGAGTATTACGGGTCCAAGTGAGTGCCTCTAGATATTTCTAGCTGATGACATCACCATCAATAGTCTGAGACCAGCACAAAACATCACCAGATATTCCAGTTTTTTACCATGAAGTGCTGCTTCCCATAGAAGCATTATACATCCCTTTCCTATTGAACCCAGAATGGCCATGTGACTTGCTTTGATCAATGAAATGTTCAACAAATATTTATTACCCACCTCTGATTGCTAGGTACTTTACTGCTGGTGACACAATAAAGATGAATGAAGTCTTTGCCCTCAGAAAGCATAGTCTCCTCAGTAGATGGACATATGAAACTCAGCCTTCTTGCCACCCCATCCCCGAAGATTCTCAGTAAGATGTGTAAAAGAAACACAAATATGTTTCCAAAAAAAAGCTCTGAAAAGTTAATCTTTAACAAAGTCCTACAGAAGCTTGAAAAGGAGTTTTAAAGAAACGTTGCTATGGTCTACATATACCCTTTCAAGATTTTAAGAAATGAAAGTAAAGAACTTTATCTCTTTTAAAAATATATTCAGCTATTGAACTGTGCTTCTTAGACATGACACTGTTCACAGACTAAAACACATCAGCTTTATGTGTTACACACCACACAGAACAAAATTTGTTTTAAATCCACTTATGTATCTCTCAGTCTAAAGCTCTAATCATTTCAACAGCTGCTCCCTCAAGTAGCCTTATGCCTTATCTTAGAAGGTGATTGTGATGAAAACTTTACCTTAAATTTTTTGCCACTGAGCACAAAAAATTAGAATACACTATAAAAAGGGATACTAGAATAGGAATTTTCCTGCCACAGAATTGCTGTTGAGAACAATAGGTCCAAGTACCTCCACATTAAAGAGAGGTAGTTGACCATTCATCTGAGCAGGACTTATAAAGGGCTGACTCCGAAACAGTTTTGTGACTTCTAGTTCGTAATCATCCATCTCCAGGCTATATAAAAGAATGAGAGAGTGCTTGTGGAAAGAGGGTGGTAGCACAAATTTCTTTGAAGAACCTTCCATCAGGTGATAGTGTGTGGAGTGCTGTTTCCCCTCCCTGGTTAAGTGCTTTTCATACACTATCTTTTTTCACATGAGGACATTTTTACCCTCATAAAGTATGGATGTGTCACCTCCAACCCCACATCATCCCTGCTGGATGTGCTGAGATTAAAAAGTTTACAGGTCTACCTTGTACTACTACTGAAGTAAAACATGTAAGAGAATTTTGGAGCAAGCTTTATCTGTATCCCCTGGAGTTTGAAGGACACAGAACTTGGTAACGGGCTCTTTTTTAAAAAGTCCAGAAACAAGAGGCTAGCTGGAGTTGTTTGAAATAACAAAGCAGAGGTACAGTTGGTGAGGAGCAGCCTTCACTGCCCAAGTTTTGGTTGAAAGATAAAGTGTATTGCTTCCCTTGGGCCAGAATGGACATCAGAGAATGTGACTAGGACATAAACAGATGGAGAGGTATACCATGTTCTTGGATTGGAAGAATCAATATTGTGAAAATGACTATACTACCCAAGGCAATCTACAGATTCAATGCAATCCTTATCAAATTACCAATGGCATTTTTCACAGAACTAGAACAAAAAATTTTACAAGTTGTATGGAAACACAAAAGACCCCAAATAACCAAAGCAATATTGAGAAAGAAAAACGGAGCTGGAGGAATCAGGTTCCCTGACTTCAGACTATACTACGAAGCTACAGTAATCAAGACAGTATGGTACTGGCACAAAAACAGAAATATAGATCAATGGAACAAGATAGAAAGCCCAGAGATAAACCCACGCACATATGATCACCTAATCTATGACAAAGGAGGCAAGGATATACAATGGAGAAAAGACAGGCTCTTCCATAAGTGGTGCTGGGAAAACTGGACAGCTACATGTAAAAGAATGAAATTAGAACACTACCTAACACCATACACAAAAATAAACTCAAAATGGATTAAAGACCTAAATGTAAGGCCAGACACTATAAAACTCTTAGAGGAAAACATAGGCAGAACACTCTTTGACATAAATCACAGCAAGATCTTTTTTGACCCACCTCCTACAGTAATGAGAATAAAAAGAAAAATAAACAAATGGGACTAATGAAACTTAAAAGCTGTGTAGGTTCATGAGAGGTAAGACAAAGAGTGCATCATTATGTCCGGAAAGAGTGCAGTATTGAACGTCCCAAAAGGATCCCCAAAGGGCAACAACCAACATTAGGGCACCTGCCACCTACAGGACACTAATACCATATTACAACAGCACTATTCAGTTAAAACCATTTTGTCTCCTTACTTCTCTCTCGTACTCCAACCTACTCCTAATTCCTGAAGGATCCAGAAGCAGTATAGTGATTTGGAGCATAAGGAATTATCAGGAACACTATATAAAATAACATTGTTTAATATATTTTATGTAAATAAGAGACTGAAAATATGCATATAGAGCAAAAACCATAAAAATGACCCAGTAGATTTGAAGAAGAACCAAAAGGAATTCTGTAAATAAAAATATAATAATTTTAATTAAAATTAATCTGATAGGTTTAATGGCAGATCAGATACAGCTGAATTTAGAGCACTGGAAGATAGACCAGAAGAAATTATTTGGAATGCAGCATAGAGATAAAAAATAAATACAAGAGATAAAAAACATGAAGGATAGAGTATGAAACTTTACTATATGGTTAATCAGAGGCTTAGAAGGAGAGGAGAGGAAAACTGAGCAGAGGTAAAATATGAAGTTATAAAGGCTTATATTTTCTAGAACTGATGAAATCCACAGATTCAGTAATTCCAATGAATGCCAATCAGGGTGAATAAAAAGAAATCCACATCTAGACACTGCATTTAAAAACCAATGAAAGTATCTTAATAAATGAGGAGAAAGGAAACCTCTTTTTAAAAATGAATTACAACAAATAAATGTAGACGAAATGAGAATTGGAAAATCACTATTTTGCAACCAAAATAATAATTCTTTCAGGCAAAAATCACTAATAGTGAGTGAAAGTTTGTTGAGGAACAAGACATTCATATAAAGCATCTCCCTACAAGATACATACTACTTACAAAGGGAAAATTTATTTACAGTAAAGAAAACTGGGACCCATGACCTTAACCAAGTTTTCAAAGATAACATGATCAGTAATGGGACAAATACGTCACTTCTATGGTATTTCTGCCAAAAGTGCATAACATGAATCTAATCATGAGGAAACACTAGACAAATCTGAACTTATGGACATTCTACAAAACAGTGGGTCTATGCCTCTTCAAAAATGTCAAGATCATGAGAGAAAAGACCAAGGAACTGTTACAGATTGTAAGAGACTACATTGAAACTAAAAACATGAAATGCAAATGCAACATATGATCATGTACTGAATCCTAGATCAGAAAAAAATATAGTTATAAAGAGCATTATTGAAACAACTGGAAATTTTTGAAAAGGGTATCTGGATTTAATGGTGGTTTTTGTCAGTGTTAATTCCCAGATTTCAAGGGTTTTATGGATATACAATGGTTTGTATGTATGTCTTTGTATGGATTGTATGGATATACAGTGGTTATGGTTTTTGCTCCATGCTTATGAATGAGAGATGCTTGTAGTTTTAAAGATACACACTGAACTACTTTAGAATACTGGGACATCAAATCTACAACGTATCCTCAATGTGTTCAGAAAAATAGTATTATGGATATATACCCAGAGATAGATGGTTAGGTGATATAATAACAAAGCAAATGTGATTAAAAAAAATTTTTTTTTGGCCACACAGCGTGTGGGATCTTAGTCCCCTGACCAGGGATTGAACTCATGCCCCCTGCAGTGGAAGCCCAGAGTCTTAACCACTGGACTGTCAGGGAAGTCCCTGCATGATGTACAAAAAATATTTTTGAATGGAGAACCTAGGTGAGTTCTTTGTACTATTCTTAAAAGTTTTCTATATGTTTGAAGTTATTTCAAAATTAAAAGTTTAAAAGTTCTATGTGAGTCTACTTTGCTCAACTCTATGCAAATAAATTTGAAAATCAGAATAAAATGAAAATACGCCCATCCTGAAATGTAGAAAGCAATAGGAACTTTAAAGCTATAACAGGAAAATGCAAACCACAAAATGTTGGTGCAACTATATTAACATCAAACACAATAGACGTTAGGGTAATAAAACTTACTGAAGACTTAAAAAGTCACTACATACAAATAAAAGGTCAATACACCAGGATGATGTAATATCTTAGGCAAGTGATAACATAGCCTCAACATCCATGATCAAAAACTTACAGGAGTAAAGGAGGGATGTGAAAACTCAACACAATTAATAATATTGATCTAATAGTCACAAACAGAACACTTCACTCATTACTACAGAAAAGAAAATTGTCATCCATGTGCCAGAGATCTCAAGGAATGAAGATGCATGCATGTTTGTGAGAGTAATTTGTATAAGATGGAGCAGGGATACTTCTTTTCCTGACGACCATATAGGAAGTGAGTCAACCCTATGGGAAATGTGTCTCAAGGGAGTGGTAACCTATTCTGTCTCCCCAGTTTGTTGGCCAGCTTTGGGTATGTTGGAGTGGCAGAGTCATCTAGGAGCATCTGTAAGGGACCTGCTCAAAAATTCACCTTTCTACATATACTTTCACCAAAGTATATATATATATAGGGTTTGACATCACTTGAAAACTGCATTGGACTGATAATATATCAGTATTCTTAACTATTTTTGAGTCAATAGGTCTCTTGGGAATCCAATATAAGCTGCTACTGGGTACAGAATTTCTTTTAGGGGTGATAAAATGTTCTAAAATGTGACCGTGGTAATGTTTACACAACTCTGTGCATATACTAAAAATCACTAATTGTATGCTTAATATGGGTGAATTTTATGGTATGTAAATTATACCTCCAAAAATCTGCAAAAAATGAAATAAAAGAAAACTTTTTGGAGGAAGTTTGCCATTTGAGAATGAGTCAAATATTAATGAAGTTTAGACTAATCACCTTAGACTCTGCTATTATATATTAACTCTATAATTTAACTCTATAATTTAAATATCTAATTATGATATAACATCTGAGTCCCAGAGATTGTTTGTATGGAAGGGATCTACTGTATGGAAGAAGCTCTCCACCGTCAGAAATTCTAGGCAAGATTTCCAATAGAGTTAGACAATAAAGTACCATTTCAAATATTAAATTCCATTTTTATGAGGCTTTATTTTTGCACTTAAGACTCTCTAGATTAGATTAAATTCCCATGACTGTGTCAGAATGGAAGAGATATTTTATAGGAAGGCATTCTGCAAGAGATCAGTTTGGATCCAAGTTTTTTAAGGGGGGAAAGGATAAAGAAAAGAAAATTTAGTATTAAATAAAACTATTTAGCTATTCCATTTCTAATCATGCACTTGTAGGCAGTCCTACTATGCAGAATGTCTTCTGATACTTACCATATATATAATCAGACAGTGTAAATGGGTCCAGTGAGCTATGGTCCATTTGTTGCAGCAGCTTTATAGGCACTGAAATGCAAAACATCAAGGAGTAGAAAATTTGGCATGGGAATTGCAGTTACTTTTCATATAGTGGGGATGGATAGAAAGTTGATATTTGGCAGACATTCATTAAAAAAATAGTATATTGTGAGAGACTAAATTAGTGTTAAACCTGAATTTTAAAGTGACAGCATTATCATACCTATTTATTTCCATGGAATAAATTCTAAGTGTTGAATCAGGTAATGGTCTAGGCATTGTCACAGAACAGAGGAAGAAATAAATGAACTAATGAAATTTCAAAGCACAGAAGTAAGGAGTGTACACTAAGTACTAAGGACTCTTGAACTGGAAAGTAGTGAAGACTTTGGACTGAAGCAATTTTCAAAATAAGGATTTGCCAAAAACCAAACAAGAAGAGGCCATTGTTTTCATGTATGGAATGGCTCCTTCCTCTCAGTTTAGAGAAGTGTTGACATATTTTAAATCAAAAATAAAAATTTCTCTGTGATCTCACATCCCCTTAGAGCTATCTCTAAGTTTTCATCTCACTGTCCCTCTTAACATTATAGGCACAGTTGATTACTTCTTCCTTTCCATCAGTCTTCTCCCTTTATGCTTTCACATCACATTCTTCTCATCTTCTTCATACTTTACTTATCTCTTCTTAGTCCCCTTTGAAATCTCTTTTTCTCTGCAAGTATCTTAAGGCTAATATTCCTTTGGACTTTGTTCTAGCCCCTCTTCTCTTCAAACTATGCACAACAGTTATCATGCTAGGTCACCTTATTGTTTGGAGATTTCCCTGTTCTATAAATATTAGTAGGATAAATATCATTAACCTTTTAAGGAGAATGTAAGCATATTTTAAGATATATGAGTGATAGCTATGTTAACCGCTTTGGCTACTCAAAGCCTTAACCCCTTTCTATGACTGCAATATTAACTCACATTATGGGTTTTTGTGCAGAGAAAAATCTACCTCCTATCACAGGAGATGAAAATTCTAGATACTGACTCTCCCAATCTCCCTTACAACTAGGGATTTGTAACATGACCTAGGCTCCCCCAATCAGATGTGTCTATGCCAGATATTGACTTGGAAGCTAGAGACATAAGTTTTCTCTCTTTGGTGGAAGCAGCTGTTTAGTGGAATAAGCATTTTTCTTACCAGAAAGTTCCAAAGTACAGTTTGGGGCATTTTTCTTCAGTGTATAGCTGAGACAGGTTATACATCCTTCTCAATAACTGCTTTGAGACATCCACTGCCCTTTTAATAAAGTCTTTTTCTGCTCAATCAGCTTACGTTGACCTCTACCGCTTGTACCTAAGCATCCCCAAAAGATACATCTCCTAATACCTTCAGTACTGGCCTCACCTTCAGATCCATACGCATATATATACCTGCTTACTTATAATTTTCTCCTGAATATCTCACAGGTATGGAATCAAAGTCACTTAATAACTGTATAAACTTGAACATGTTACTTCTTCTTTCTGAACCTCTGTTTGCTATTCTATAGAATGGGAATAATACATACCTACCTCACAGGATTATTGTAATGATCAAGTGAGAAACATGGATGTCAAAAAAATTTTAAACTGAAAAGTGCTATACAGATTTTAGCTATTATTGTAATTGTAAAATATAATTTATAATATTATAGCTTTCTCACAGTAATTTATTAAGTGATAGAGATACCCTGTTTTTCTTACCACATATGTAGGAAACTTGCAGCTGTTTCTTCACTCCTGGGAAACAAGGTTCACCAAAAGTAGCTGTATCTGCAAACAATGTACAGTTTTCTCTCTTTTGACACTGTCTCAAGACTCTTTGTAGAGCATCAGGAGCTAAGCACTCTGTTGGTTATGATTCAAACAAACAAATAATTTGAGAGTTGGGAAGAAAAAAAGAGGTAGAATGCATAGGAGAACAAGAATAGGTATTTCTGCAATGCAGGCTTGAGAGTGTTTTTTTTTTTTTTAACATGCAAAATATTTTGAGGTCGCAAGGAAACAGAACTAAAAGGATGGTCTTGCAGTCAAAACAGTCTATTCAGGATACCACCACTGGGGTAAATGAATCTGGATACTGTTATCCTCTTTGTCACTTTACTTGAGATACAAATGATCAGGGAAAGAATATCTACTGGATTGGCCTGACTTGGCTAGCATGCCCACTCCTTGGCTAGCGAACAGTATTGTCCCATTAGACTATAGTAGATGTTAATAATTGCCTAATAGGAAATTCAGGATGTTGGTAGGACAGAAAATAGATGCTGGGCAACAGCAACAAATGCACATTATTCTTGGATGGAAAGAGTAATCTTGATTTTTTTTTTTCTGTCACATCATACTGCCAGGCTTTAACACAACACCAGGTCCAGAATTGTCTTTTGGCTTAGAGAGAAGCCAGCATCTTGGCTTATCTTCCCTAGGAAGCAAAACCATAGGACCTCCCAGGTTCTTGGCCAATATCAAATAATGCCTAGTCTTAGGTTTTCTCTCCTCTGAAATGCATGAAAGAAACTCTTGTGATTTTTGTACTTGAAAAAGTGCAATACAATTTTTGTTTGCCAAGGGTTTTAAAGATTCTAATTTTCTCCAAGCTCCTACCAGCTCAAATTCTTTTTACTGCTCTGAATATAGAGTTTGCAGTGTATTATTTTAGATTTTCAGTATCTATATGTATTTAGCAATTAAAGATATTAGTACTGACTAGTGACTTGGAAAATGCTTATGGCTAAAATTTTTAAATATTAATTTTCTTCTGTCTCTTACGGAAGAAGGAATTGAAGTGTAGATGAGGGAGCCAGGTCAGAGGTATCTTATGCTCTATCACTAGAGCAGAGTTTCTCAACCTTGGGACTATTGACTGTTAGGGCTGGATAACTCTTAGTTGTAGGGGGCTGTCTTGTGCATTGTACAATGTTTAACAGCATCCTTGACCTCTACCCACTAGATGTCAGTAACAACTGCCCCCGGTTGTGAGAACCAAACATGTTTCCAGACACAGTGTCTTTGGGAAAGAGGTTAAAATCACCTCTGATTGAGAATCACTGGACCAGAGGTAAACTAAATAATCCTGTGCATAATCCTGTGTAATAGGAAAAAGGTTTATGAAGATTTTGCCCTGAACTATGCCAAGGTTTATGCAAATCAGCAAAGGTTATTCAAAGCCTTTTAACCTGAAGCATTCAAGAAACATGCCTTCTACAGAACCATGAATATACCAGGAAGCAACACAATGCAACAATAATCACAGAGCAGCATCACTGAAAATGAGAGCAGTATAGGCCAAAGACAGAAATTATGGCCCTGGAAATTGCACACAGACCCTATTTATTGATACTAAAGTTTCAGCACACTTCAGCAATAATGTGATACAATGTTGCATTATTAACTGAGAATGTCAATGTAACTTGGTTTTCCAATTAAATTCTTAGGAATGTTAATTTTTTCTGTGGCATACACTTCAGGATAAATTGGAGTAGGCAGAGGCTACTGAGTTTGCACATTTTAAAACTAGGCATTGTCTTACACCCACACTGTCTCTGCAAAACATATAAGGCATAGCTTTCAAAACCAACATTTCTGTGGCCCTGAACTAGCTGATCAAGATTATACTCTTGCTCATAATATAGTTTTGAACCAGCTGAGAATGTACATATTATGTATTCAATGCTAGTCTCATAACATTGCTTATATGTTGGATATCATAGTGATCTGGAATATATTAGTCCATTATTTAAAGTTCAGTAAATCACTAATGTTGAACAGAGAATTTGGAAAAGTCTGTTGTAGATTTGTGTGTCTTCTATTTCCAACATACCTATGACAGGTCCATTTTTATTCATTACATCACATTCTTGTTTTCCTTCCATGAATTTGCCATAATTTGCAGAGAAAATTGTCAAGACAGATTTATTTCTGCACCGAAGCCTCAGCGTACCATTCTCACATACTGTCTTTCTTCGGTAGTTCACTAGGAAACAAGGTTGATACTTTAGATTCCCTTTCAAATTCAATATTACATTCCAACATTTATATTTTTAAACTGTTTTGAAGCACTGATAGTTTAAGCCTCCTTAAAATGAGGAGAAATATATAATAGAGTCATCTGAACTTGTAGAAATCAGCTATCAGAAGGATTACAACCCAAATTTGGGATTCCATGAAAAATTTTTAAATAAGAGGAGGGTTAAAGCTCTTACTTTTAGGTAAATTTCAAATCTTTCTTTAATTATAGAATAGAAGTAAGCCTCTGTCACCAAGAAGTATTTTGTGTTTCTGGGTTATACAGCTTAAGGTATTATGCAGTGCTTTTTGAATTGCTAAGCATGAAAACAGAAATTGCCCTTAGAAATGAGCCCACAAACTATGTAGGTCCCATCCTTTTTGGTAAATTCCCTCTTGATTTTAAATACTGCTGTGAAACTTGCCTGGTCTACATTTATAAGATACTACAAGATACTTGTATGTGCCAGGACATGGATCTTGTCCAAACATTTGACTATTCACAGATATCTGACACCAGCGTTGGTCCTTGCACTCATCCAGGAGTTTCTTGTGAAGAAGGAAAAGAGAGAGAAATTACTGAATAAAAGTTCACATCAATGTGTTATTTCCACTAATGAATTTTACAAAATTTAAAAAAGTTAAATTCTTTAACTTTCCAGTAAAATGTTTCTTTTTCCCCTGACATCTAGACATTCTATTTACTGAACTCTGAGAAGAGAATGTATATATAGTGATGGATTAGACATAAACACTAAGGCCTTGAATTACAGCTCTGTTACTTACTTGCTATGTGATTATCAACAAATTGCCTCTGTGAAATTGTATTTCTTTGTATGTTAAATAGAGATACGAATTCCTGGCACAAGTTAAGCAAAAGGCTATTTTCAAATCTAATTTATACAGAAATGAAAGCTTTTAATATATGGACAAGTTGAATACTCTCCGGTTCTAGAAATGGTTAAAAACACCAGGTGGCCGAACAATTATTGTAGTTAGTGAAAATGGGAATGAGAGAGACAGCACTTAAAGGTGAGAAAAAAAACAAGAGAGCATGGTATCATGAGAACCAAAGGAACTGAGTGTTTAAAGAAAGGTGGAATGGTAGACTGTGTCAAATGACACCAAGAAGTCACATTAGATAAAAACATAAAAGTATCCATCAAATGTAACTTCATGAGGATCAATAGTGACCTCAGTGGAGTTAGTGGTGGCAGGAATAAGATTAAGTGAATTGCTACCAAGAAAGTAAAGATGGAGAGTGTATTCTCTCAAGCAGATAAGGATTAAATGATGTCAGTCAGGAAGCTGCTTATATATTAGCCTCTAGGTAGAACTATAATGTTCTCAATTGATTCCATGCATATTTTAGCTTCTATTAGATACTGAGCTCCTAGGAAGCTTCCCAAATGATAGATACCTTAATCCAGCTCCATCTAGGTCACCAATAACCTCTATCACTGAATAGCTGTGTAACCTTGGGAGAATCAGTTCACCTATCTGATCGTCAGTTTCCTCATCTATAAAATGATATTTAAAGATAGTACCTACTTCACGTGGTTATGTGTATTAAAGGAGAGAATTCATGTACTGTGCCAAACAACATGCCTAGCACATAGTTAGTACTCAAAAAATGTTAGCTATTATTATATGAGAGAGGAAGGGAAATGGTCAAATTAAGATTATGTAACTAAAATCAAAACTCTTCTAATCTAAATGGTGTAGTCAAGCCATCTATGATTAATTTCTTTCTTTTCCATTTTACTCACATTTCCCTGGTAATTACATATCTAATCTACTATTTTCTCAAATAAAATTAGATAGGTTTCCTTTTGAATGCAAAGTTACGTGGGCCCTTGCTTTCTGAGAATTTGGATCTTACCTGTCTAGCTGTGATTGACACACAGGTGGCATTTTCACTGGTCTTACCAGTTAGAGTTGGACAAAAGTTTTCATCAGGGACTTTACGACCATAAAAAGCAGAAAGGATGCTGATAGATGTCTTTTGTGGGCAAGTGATTCCAAGTTTCTCTCCTTCACAGGCATGAGCTGTATGGTTCTTCAGGACTTTCTTTAGGTAGCCTGAGGGAACTTTAGAGATAGACAATGGAGCAAAATACTGTATAACTCCCAAAGGATTTTGTGTAGGGTGAAGGACCTCCAATTTCGTCTTGGTTAGCCCGCCACACAGTCCCTGAATATCTTTTACAGAATCCCAGCAATTGGTCATCTGGCATCTGCTTAAACACCTTTTAGTAACAGGGGATTTGAAACATGGTTGTTGGATAGTTCTGTTAAAGTGTTTTCTCATGTTGACTGAAACCCTGGCCTCCCTGCTGCAACTTCTATTTAATGATCCTACTTCTATTACGTGGAGTTACATATAACAGGACTGAGCCCACTTTCCCGTGATGCTTCCTTAGATGTTTAAGCACAGTGACTTTCTTGGACTTTCTTGGATCACAAACCAAATTTTCTCAACTTTTCTTCTTTCTAAATGGTTTTCAAACTCCTCACCATACGTGGAAATCTCTTATGAATCCTGTTTAGTTTGACAATAAACTTCTTAAGGTGCTGGAAACAATATCAGATGAGTCTGAACAAAATAGAGTACAATGTAGTTTCTGGCAGCTACTGTTTTCTTCTATTTTGAAACCCAGGATACTATTCCATCGTCTCAAGTCTTAGCCTGCGTCAGACACTTTTAATGAAATACACAGTATTTATTTCTCCCTTTATTTACTAACAGAAGCCCCATTTTTTGTGTGTGAGTGGCAGCAATTTTCCCAACCCCAAGTGAGATATTTCCATTTCTTTGAATCATCTTCAGTTTCCTTTAGCAATGTTTTATACTTCTCAGTGTAAAGGTCTTTCACTGCCTTGGTTAGGTTTATTCTTAAGTATTTTATTTTCTTGTACGTGTTTTTAAACCAAATTGTTTTTTTTACTTTTTATTTCTGATATTTCATTATTAAAGAAATGCAAGAGATTTTTGTACATTAATCTTGTATCCTGCTACCTTGTTGAATTCATTTATTAGTTCTAACGGTTTTTGTGCGGATACTTTAGGGTTCTCTATATGCAGTATCATGTCATTTGCAAATAATGACATTTTTACTTCTTCCCTTCCAATTTAGATAACTTTAATTTCTTTTTCTTGTCTGATTGCTTGTCTAAGGCTTCAAATGCCATGTTGAATAGAAGTGGTGAGAGTGGGCATCCTTGTCTTATTCCTGAATTTAGCGGGAAGGCTTTCAGCTTTTCCCCATGGAGTATTATGTGGGGTTGTCATAAATGCCTTTTGTTATGTTGAGATATGTTCCCTCTATACCCACTTTGGTGAGAGTTTTTTATCATGAATGGTTGTTGAATTTTGTCAAATGCTTTTTCTGGGTCTATTGAGTTGATCATGTGGCTTTTGTCTTCACTTTTGTTAATGTGGTGTATCACACTACTTGATTTCTATATGTTGAACCATCCTTGTGACCATGGAATGAATCCAACTTGATCATGTTGTATGATCCTTATATATCTTCTTGGATTCAGTTTGCTAATACTTTGTTGAGGATTTTTGCATCTATATTCATCAAAGATATTTGTCTGTAATTTTCTTATTTGGTAATGTCTTTGTCTGATTTTGGTATCAGGATGATGGTGGCTTCATAGAATGAATTTGGGAGTGTGCCCTACTCTTCTATTTTTTGGAATAGTTTGAGAAGGATGGGTGCAAGTTCTTTGTATGTTTGGTAGAATTCTCCAGTGAAGACATTCGGCTCTGGACTTTTGTCCAGGATAAAGCAGTCATATCAGTAGTGTAGAGTAATGTGAACTGAAAACTGTTAGAATTCTAGTCGAGCTAAAATATCACTGTAGATATCAAAAGTAGAGTAGACTAAGATGCAAGCAGACATAGAGCAGAACTAAAGGTAGTTAACTCACTCTAGCTAAAGACAGTTAATCAGGACAAATCTCAATATTTCCTGAAATTGAACAAAGAAAAAAGCAACTAATGTGAAGTTTAAGTTAAAAATTAATGAAGAACAAGAGAAAGGAAGAGCAGCTAGTTAACTCAGAAAAAGAGCATATCTTTCAAAATAATCTAAAAAATACAGAATAAACTTTCTGAGTTTTTTTTTCCCAAAAAAGAGTCCTGTTTACAATAGTAGTAGGACATCACAAGGAGAGAACAAAGTTGGGTGGAAAGGAGATTCATAAAATAAGGTTGGTGTAATATCTACTTTATGGATGAAAAAAATGAGTCTTTTAAATAATTCAAGAACAATGCATTGGTGTATAAAATCAAATTGTTGATAAAGATGAACTAGATAATCTTTTGCAGACAATGGCAAGCTAATATGTTGATATTTGATGTTTTTTGAGGAATAGCCTACTATTGAACAAGCAGAAGAAATAATCAAATTTAAAGTTGGAAGAAAAACGTTCCTGAGCTGATGAAAGACGTGCACATGAGAATGCACAAATTAAAAATGCAGCAAATAAGAAAGTTAAGAAACTAAGAAGTAAATGGATTAGGGAGAGAAGGTAAGGAAAGAAGATGATTACAGATTAAACCAACATAAGCAGCAAAGATAAGTCATCATTACAGAAAATCACATGTATTACAAGAAGGACTAGTATGAGAAATACTTTCAGAATACAGAGAGAATCAACAGGTGAAATTGATAAGAAATAAACAAATATGTTATGGAGCTAGAACTCAAATCTAGGCTTTTGACTTTACACTGTTGCCTTCTACTCTTGGATTCATGCACAATCACTCATCTTCAACTTTTATTGGTACATTTAGCTTATTTTAATTTCCTGTTACACTCTACACACCTATACCCATTCAAATGACCAGAACATATATACTCTGATGAGTATCAGATCATATAATGTAGGGATCTTAGAATCACTTGTCATTAAAGCCAATTCTGATATATGATCTAATAGGAAAGGTATCAGCCTATGACTTAATGGGAAAGGTATACAAGTTCACAGAATCTCATACCCTACCTAAAATCTGTTCCAGATTACAATGTAGACTTTTACTGAGAAAATATGGAAAATAGTTCATCTATGACCTGCCCAACAGGGAAGGCCTGAGGGGAGAAGGTGGAGTCCCACACAGGCATGGAATCTAGCAATCCTGCCCTTGTAAAATGTAAACAACTCCCCAGTCAGAAGAGACAGAAGCTTTCAATTCCTCACATCCTCTTTGCTGAACTGGTACCCTCCATCCTTTGTGCTCTCTACCTCTTGCCAATTTCTGAACTTCTCAGGTGCAGAAACCTCAACTCATCTCTTATTTATACCCTGATGCCCCCTCCTCACATCTGCTACTTGGTACTAGACCTTGAGCACTGACCTCCTCTTTCCTTTCTCCCTCAATTACTTAATCTCTCTGTGTCTGAAGTTACTCTTCTACAAAAAGGTAATAATAAGAGTATGAGTTTGGCTCTGGACCCTAGTGGCTTTGAGTTATGATCGTATTTTCTAGAGTTGGAACAAGAACCTTATTATACTTTCAACAACAACAAAAATACAATCCTCAAGAATGAAACAAATTAAAAAAGATAGTAGCATCAAATGTGGCATTTAAACTATTGACTCAACTAAATAACAGTAAGTTTCCAACATTAAATCATGAGCCACCATCTTGCTTCAGAATAAACTGAAGAACAGTTAACAATTTAGTTATCTCACAAGCTCTAGTGATGCTGTGAATAATACAAATCATCATATTGTTTCAAAGAGTGGATTTGGCTTTTCCACTTACTTGTTCCCAGAGTCAACCACAGTTTCCCTATCTATATAGCAAGGAAAGAATACATTTTCCTGACACTTAGGCCAGGGCTGATGTTCACCAGTGTCACTTTATGTAATGTCCCCAAGAGTCCTCTGGAGGGAAGCAGAGGGAAGGACTGTCAAGAGCTGTGGCTACATAAACCAAATGGAAAGATATATTTGTAGTGAATTTTGTTAATATAGGCATAAAATCCTCCAAATCTGATACAGTCTGTCCCCCGCTGACAAGACATCTGGCCTAAATCATTAAGGTAATTGTGTTGAGGATCTACTTTGCTCTGCTGGTGAAGACTCCATTTTTCTGTTCTCCAGGAAAGTATTTAATCTTGAACCAATTTCTTTCTCTGAAATAATTTTTCTATAACCTGGGCTCTGGGGATAGTTTCAGTATCAACAGGAAGAAGCCTAACTCTGAAACATTCACAAAAGCCAAACAATATTCAGACCTCTGCAGAAAAGAGGTATTTGGTATCTCTCTCAGAAGACTTCATAGGCCATTTATTCTTGACTTCCTCTTCTTGCTTTAGCAGTTCCCTGACAGCATACAATTTCCTTCTGCATATAAACACAAGACTCTCATGTCCGCAGAACAGCAAGAAATGCTTGGGAAAGTGGTTTTTTTTTCAAGTGCATCTCTTGGGTTTATAATGAGGAAAATCTCATCTTCTATCTTCTCACATCAATTTTCTTATTCTCCCTTACATTTCACTCCAAAATCAGCTTCATTCTCTGTGCTCTAAGAATACTTGGGCTCAGTGCAGCTCCCTTCCTCTTCACTGGTGCTGATCAGATGATATCAGGATGTATCAACTCACAGATGTTTTCTATACTCATTCCACAACAGTAATGAGTAATACCAAAATAACTAAATGTAATAACTAGTAACAGTAATAACTAAATGTGTGGTGGGTAGGGATGGAGACTGTCCTAGTATCAAAAGAAAAGACAGCATCAGAAATTATCAACTCACCTGAAAATTCTGGGACTGCTTCCAGCACAACTGCCAAATAGAGACAACTCAGCACTGATCGAAAATGCAAGCCTGTGCATCTCAGAAATTGTCCTAGAATAGCCATTTGGTGCCGTGTTTCCTCACTTGCCCGCATCTAGCTCACGATGGCACTGGGATTCAGAATCACTAGCCTCAAACTTCTAAAAGACCCTCATTGTCTATAAACAGAGTCCACTCTTTGTCTCTTGTGTGTGTGTGTGTGTGTGTGTGTGTGTGTGTGTGAGAGAGAGAGAGAGAGAGAGAGAGAGAGAGAGAGAGAGAGAGAGAGATCCATACCCAGAGAGAAAAAAGGAAAGATAAGAAGAAAAAGCAAAAAGAAAGACTATTTCTCACAGTTACGCAAAATGCATCATTTTAACTGATCATCTGAAGGGCCAACAAGAGCCTAAGTAGGTATTATGCATTGAACTAGTTTATGGTTTTGGCTTTCACTAGAAAAATGAGGTCAGTTAAGAATATTGTAGGGACTTCCCTGGTGGCGCACTGGTTAAGAATCTGCCCGCCAATGCAGGGGCCATGGGTTCGAGCCCTGGTCCGGGAAGATCCCACGTGCCACGGAGCAACTAAGCCCGTGCGCGACAACTACTGAGCCTGCACTCTACAGCCCACAAGCCACAACTACTGAGCCCGCGTGCTACAACTACTGAAGCCCATGTGCCTAGAGCCTGTGCTCCGCAACAAGAGAGGCCACCACAACGAAGAGTAGCCCCCGCTCGCAGCAACTAGAGAAAGCCCGCACACAGCAACAAAGACCCAATGCAGCCAAAAATAAATAAATTTATATTAAAAATGAATTAATATTGTAGTGACAAAAAAAGGGAAATAATGTACTTCTCTGCCTGCCTTAACCCCATCCACTTAATGTACTATGAGGTAGGTTTGATATGTAATGCAAAATTCTTGTCTATAGCCTAATGTTGTAGTACTGCAGCCGATGAGGTCAAACCATTATCTGTAGAGGGAACATATACACAAAGAATATCCAAGAACTCACCTCCAGTTCAAGGGTCCCATACAAATATTACTTGAGTTTGGATTGCTGTGTGTGAAAATCTTTTTTTATAAAATAAAAACTAGGAAGTTGTTTGTATATGTATAGATTATTAGTTCCTCGTTATAAAATGTCTAAAATGATGATAAAGAAGAGTATTAACTAAAAAATGTTAAGTATAAATTAGGGGCTGAGGAAAATCCCTGAGTAAAAATAGTCTGTAACATTAAGTAAACATGATCAGAGAAGATAGAGATGGGAAAATATAAGATGTGACCATCTACCCTACTCAGTGAGTATTCAGCAGAAAGACTGATAGTCCAAGCCTCTATATATGACAGTACCAATCTGATGGTCTGAAAACCTTGAGAAAGTTGCTTAAAAAGGAAGCAAATTCTTGGCCTTTTACAAAGAACCCTCATCTCTATCTTTGGCTCTGGAATCCTAGGTAGGCCTGGAGAAACACTGTTAATTTTTTTAAACATTAAAGAGTTTAATTAAGATTTTTAAATTCCATAAATCATTGTACATATAAAAGAAATATATCTGGAGCAAGAAGTGGAATGGGGAATTAGATGCTGAGTTCTCATTCCCAATACATGAGCATGTGGAAACCTATTATGCAAAGGCCACCAAGGAAAGAGGAGCAAAGAGTATTTTGAAACTGAATTCCAACTAAGACATGGTTCCAACATCTTTAAAATATTGATAGGACTTACTTTCAGCTCTGGCAACATAGCAGACTAATATGATGATCATACTGTGTATAAAAGCAACACTTGACTATATGCTGGCTATAAGAAATGCTCTTTAACAATACAGATGAAGCTTGAGGACATTATGCTAAGTGAAATAAGACAGTCAGAAAGACAAATATGGCATGATTACACTTATACGAGATATCTAAAGTAGTCAAATTTGTAGAATCAAAGAGTGCAATGGTAGTTGCCAAGTACTAAGGGGAGGGGGATATGGAGAGTTACTAATCAATGGGCATTGTTTCAGATAAGCAAGATGAATTAGTTCAAGATCTGCTGTATAACATTGTATCTATAGTCAATGATAATATATTGTACAGTAAAAATGTATTGAGGATAGAGCTCATTTTAAGGGTTATCACAATAAAATGAAAATTTAAAAAGAGACACTTTCTAGATATGAGGACAAAGAAAGACTGAAAGTAAAAGTATAAATATGTACCGTACAAACTGAAGGCCTAAGAAAGCCGGGATGGTTATTTAGATATTAGAAAAATTACAATTGTGTTGGAGATTTTAATATCTCTCTACTGGCAAATTGAAAATATGCTCAACATCTTTAGTCGTTAGGTAATTGCAAATTAAAGCCACAATGAGATATCACTATACATCCACCAGAATGGCTGAAACTAACCAGCTGACAACATCAAATTTTGGCAAGGATAAATGAATGACCGGAACCCTCATACATAGTGAGAGCATAAAATGGTACAAACACTTTGGAAAATAGTTTATCAGTTTTTCATAAAGCTAGATATACACCTAACCTATTACCCAAACACTTCCACTTTTAGGAATTACCCAAGGAAAATGAAAAGATAAGTGTACACAGTAACTTGAACACAAATGCTTATAGCAGCTTCTTTCATAGTAATAAAGAACTGAAAACAGGCCAGATGTCCATCAACTGTTGAACGTATAAATCAAGTGTAGTTTACCAATATAGCTAAATGATAAAAATATAGCTAAATGATAAAAATATATGAAAAATTTTTTCATATATATGAAAAAATATAGTGTAGTATACCAATATAGCTAGGTGATTAAAAGGAATGAATCATTGATGCACACATCCAACATAAGTGGATCTCAAAAGAGGCTTCACTGAAAGTATTCACATGTATGATTCCATTATTTGAAGTTCTAAAACAGGCAAAAGCAATATGTGGTGGAAAAAATAAGAACAGTGGTTGCCCCTAGGGGATGAGGATGCGGCTAATTGGGAAGAGACCTGAGGAGCCTTTTCATATGATCCAGCAGTCCAACTCCTGGGTATTTACCCTAGAGAAATGAAAATTTAAGTTCATACAAAAACTTATCCATGAATATTCATATCGGCTTTATTAAAAATTTGCAAAACCTGGAAACAACCAAAATGTCCTACAATAGGCCAATGCGTAAACAAACTGTGGTACATCCACACAATGGAATACTACTCAACAATAGAACATAACTATTGATACACATAACAATCTAGATGAACCTCGAAAGCAGTATGTTTAGTGATAGGAGCCAGCCTCAAAAGCTGACACACTTTATGAATCCACTTGCAAGACATATGGGAAAGGCAGTTTTTTAGAGATGGAGAACAGAGCAGTGGTTGTCAAGGGTTAGGTCTGAAGAAAGAGTTTGACAACTGTTGAGAGTTTAGTTAAACTACTCCATAATATTGCAGCCTCTGCATTCTTTTTGTGTGGCTAAGGGGCCTGCAGGGGCCTTGGGTGGACAGACACCTAACCTCAAGGGCATGCCCTGGATGACAGCCAGCAAAGTCACAAGAAAGTGTAACTGATATGAGTTCCCCAAAGCCCCTGGTGATAAAACAGTCTCTTCCGCCTCCCAGCTCCTTCCCCTTGTGGGTCCCTTAGATAGGACTCCCACAGAGCTTACCAAAACCCTGCTCTTTTTTTGGTTTTGAATTGCCAATCTGGCCTTATCCAGGGAACCTCAGAAACACGTCACCTATGGACCCTAATAAAGGCATAAGCCGCAGGTCCTGCTGCTTGCCCTCTGCCTGTACCCTGCCTTGACCTCCTGTGTGGCCCTCCAGGCGTGCTGTGTACCTCATCCAGGACCTGTGAGTACAGTAATAAACTTCTCTATTTCACTTTCCCTTGTGGTCTTTGTTGAATCTTGGCTCACCATCCAACTCCCCACCCAGGACTCTACTTAACAAACGTTATTTTAGCAAAAATCAAGCACTTAAACAGGGCCAGCAGTACCAGACCAGGGACTTTCCTGGGTTGCTGGAGCTGTTCCATGGCCTGAATGTGGTGGTGGATACACACATATATACATGTGCTAAATTCATAGAACTGGGCTCCAAAAGAGGGTGATTTTCTTGCATAATATATTAAAAAAAAAGAAATAACAGAGTGCCATGGACTGCATGCAGTACTATCCCCACTACTTGGTAAATTCTTATTTTAGCACAACTATATTTTTATATATTTTAAAAATATATTTTATGTTATATATTATATATCATGTATATATATCATATATATGTAATTTCTCTCTAACTCTTCTAATCACTATTCTGAAATGGTGGGCAGGTATTACACTCTCATTATTAAAAATGAAGAAATTAAATTTCATTAAAAGGCTAGTACCCTATCAGGGAAGCAGTAGGCATAAAGTTTCTTACTAATCAAAACTACGTAAGGCATAAAGAAATAGAATTAATTTAAAAACGTGGGTCTCAGACGTGGTTACTAGTCTAGCTTTCTATGCTAAACCGCCATTTCCACGGTGACATGCAAATTGAGTGATCGGAGGCGGAGCCTGGTCCAGCGAAAGTCACATATGCAAATTGAGAGGTTGGGAGAAAAGCCTTTCCAGTGGCAAGATTCATATGCAGGAATCTTGAGGGGAGGGGCCGTGCCTGGTGCAATCTTCGTATGCAAACCAGGGGTGCTGGGATGGGGCCTGGCCGAGCGCCCGCCCGCTGTTGCTAGGTGACAGCTTGTTTACGCAGGTTGCCAAGCAGGGCATCTCTTGGCATCTCTAGGGGAACACAACCAAAAACTCTTGACCCGGCGTGACCCTAATTCCGACTTTGCCTATGTGTTGACTGTGTCCCGCCCACCCCAATCCCCATCACGCCTCAATCTTCCCGGCAAAGCCCCTGCCCCATGGGAGTCCATGCCAAGCGCTCTGTCCACCCACCCCTGCATCCCGCACCCAGGGCGGTCGGTCGCCTTGGCACCTTCACCCTATCACGACGCCGCCCTCACGGTGTCGAGCGCCGCCGCAAGGAACCCCGTCCCTCTGGGGACTTTGGCCTGGCTCCGACTTGCTCAGAGCCAGCGGGGGAGCCTTCCGTTGTCCGGCCTCACCCCAGGCCCCAGTCCGCCCCCACCCCCGCCGCAGCCAGCCTCTCCCACCCAGGGCCACCCCATGCACTGTCACCGTGAGAGACCGCTCCTCTCTGTCTGTCACCCCCGACTCCACCCCACCCCCCAACTCCGGCCAGACCCCCGCCCTCCATCCCTCCGACGAGGGGTGTCCCACCACCAGCACCTCCCACGCCAAGTGAGTGACGCACGCGCAGGGCGTCTCTTGAAACACTTTATTGACTCGCAATGACTGTGCCCAAGGGGGCGGGCAGGCCGGGGCTGCCCGGGCTGTGCGGTCGGTCGGTGAGCGGGCCTGGCGCCTGACGGCCGCGCCCTCCCCCGCCCCCCCCCCGGGGGCCGGGGACCCAGGTGTCGTTGGGCAGCTAGTGCTGGGCCGGGGCCACCTGGGAGATGGTGCTGGTGCTGAAGAAGCCGCTGAGCAGCGCGTTGTTGCGGGCCGCCACGTCCACCAGCTCCGGAGTGAGGCGCCTCCTGCCGCTGTTCTGGGCCTCATGGCCCGCCGGCTCCAGGACCCTGGCCGTCAGGTACTGGATGATGGCCACTAGGGAGACGGGTGCGGACGAGCTCAGGCGCTGGGCGTAGTGGCCCTCCCGCAGGAGGCGCTCCATGTGGCTCACGGAGCAGGACCGCTCGGCTCGGGCGGTGCGGGAGCGGCGACCGGGTGACCCTCCACGGCCCCTCTTCCCCGGCATGCTGGCCGTTGGGCAGCTTTCTGCGGCGGCCTCGCTCTGCGGTGCGCTGGGATGAGGTGCGGCGGGATGAGGGGCGGTCGGTTGTGCCTGCTGGTCCCAACATCTCCAGACAACCGGTGTTCTCAGGCCCCTACTCCGTATCCTAGCGACCACAGGCCGGGCCCTCATTGGTGGGGGGGGAGCACGCCCCGTAACACGTAGACCCTGTGAGGTCACTGCTTTCCCATAACCCCTCCCCCACCCCACCTCACCCCGCCCCCACCCCCACCGCCGGGGTCCTGGGCCTGCAACGAAATGGCGCTGGCAGGACCCTGCTCGCCGTGCTCGCTGGACCCCGTCTTTGGTGGAACTCTCACTGTCCACCGCACGGGAACTTTGTACAGAGAAGGCAGCTAATGGCGGACCATCCAGGGGCACCAAGTATACACTGGCGGTGCTGGGCCACCATCACGACTATATATCTACTTCCAAGACGTTGGCACCAGCCCAAAGAGAAACCCCTGTACCCGCCAGGCAGTCACTCCCCACTGCCCCTCCTGCAGTGTCCCCCACCCCACCCCACCCCACCCCCCATAGTCCCCAGGCAACCACTCATCTGCTTCCTGTGCACAGACGTTTGCCTACTCTGGAGACTTCCTAGAGATGGAAGCAGACAATAAATAGGTGGCCTTTTGTGTCTGGCTGCTTTCACTTATGTTTGCATTAGGCTTCATCCACGCGGTAGCACCAATCAGCACTTCATGCCTTTTCCTGGCTGAATAATATTCCAATGCGTGGCTAGACCACACATGTTGTGTATCCGCTCAGCAGCTGATGTACATTTGGGTGACTTCCACCTTGTGCCTGTTGGGCATAGTGCTGTGGTGAACATTCCTGTGCAGGGTTCTGCTTGAACGCCTGTTTTCAACTCATTTGGGTTTACAACCCATGGGATAGATCTATGGGTTTATTTCTGGACTCGTAGTTCTACTCCACTGATCTATGTGTCTATCCTTATGCTAGTGCCACATAGTTTTGATAACTGTAGCTTTGGACTAAGTTTTGAAATAGGGAAGTGTGAGTCCTCCAACTTTTTTCTTCTTTTCCAAGATTATTTTGGCTATTCAAGGTCACTTGAAATTCCGTATGCATTTAGGATTGGCTTTTACCTTTCTGTAAAACAGAGCATTGCGATTTCCATAGGGATTGCATTAAATCTCTAGACAACTTTGGGTGGGATTGCCGTCTTAAAAATATTAAGTCTTCCAGTCCACAAAATCTGCTATCTTTCCTTTTTTTTTTTTTTTTTAAGGTCATCATTAACTTCTTTCAGCAGTGCTTTGTAGTTTTCGGTGCACAAGGCTTGCACCTCCTTGGCTAAATTTATCCCTGTGTATTTTATTCCTTTTGATGTTGTCTGAAATAGAACTGTTGTCAATTTCATTTTGGATTTTTTTTTTCATTGCTAGGATATGCAACAAAACAGTGCTAGGATATGCAACAATGAGATATCACATCACACTTGTCAGAATGGCTAACATCAAAAAGTCTACAAGTAACAAAATTATTGCTACTATGGAAAACAGTATGAAGTTCCTCAAAAAACTACAAATAGAACCATCATATAATCCAACAATTCCACTCCAGGGTATATATCCATAAAATATGCAAACACTAATTCAAAAAGATACATGCACCCCAATGTTTGTAGCAGCACTATTAACAATACCCAAGGTATGGAAGCAACCCAAACGCCCATCAATAGACAAATGGATTAAGAAGATATTAGGCATAAAAAAGAATGAAATTCTGCCATTTGCAGTTACATGGATGGACCTAGAGAATATTATGCTTAATGAAATGAGTCAAACAGAGAAAAAGACAAATACTGCATGATGTCACTTGTATGTGGAACCTAGAAAATAATACAAATGAGTGCATATGCAAAACCAGAACAGACTCATAGACATAGAAAACAGACCAGTGGTTACCAAAGGGGAGATGGAAGTGGGAGGGGCAAATTAAGGGTATGGGGTTAAGAGATACACACTACTATGTATAAAATAGATAAGCAACAAGGGTATATTGTATAGCACAGGTTATTATAGCTATTTCTTGTAGTAACTTTTAATGGAGTATAATCAGTAAAAATACTGAATCAGTATGCTGTACACCTGAAACTAATACAATATTGTAAATCAACTATACTTCAATAAAAAAGGAAACAAAAAGTATCTTGAGACAAATAAAAATAGGAACACAACCTACCAAAACTTATGGGCTACAACAGAAGCAGTTCTGAGATTGAAATTTATAGTAATAAATACATTAAGAAAAAAGAAAGTTCTCAAGTAAACAACTTAACTTGACACTTCAAGGAATTAAAAACAGAAGAACAAACTAGGCCCAAGGTTAGAAGAAAGGGAATAACAAAGATCTGAGCAGAAATAATGAAGTAGAGGCCAGAAAAACAGTAGAAAAGATCAATGAAACTCAGAGCTGTTTTTTTGAAAAGATAAACAAAATTGACAAACCTTTAGCTATACTTACCAAAAAAGAAAAAGAAAAGAAAGAGGACTCAAATAAATAAAATTAGAAGTGAAAAAGGAGGCATCACAACTTATACTTCAGAAGTAGAAAGCATAATAAGAGGCCACTAAGAACAATTATACTAGAACAAATTGGATAAATGAGAATAAATGTATAAATTCCTAGCAACATACAACCTACAAATGTATAAATTCCTAGCAACATACAACCTACCAATACTATATCATAAAGAAATAGAAAATCTAAACAGACAGGACTTCCCTGGTGGTCCAGTGGTTAAGAATCCACCTGCCAATGCAGGGGACATGGGTTCAATCCCTCATCCTGGAAGATCCCACATTCTGTGGAGCAACTAAGCCCACGTGCCACAACTATTGAGCCTGCATGCTGCAACTCCTGAAGCCCATGCTCTGCAACAAGAGATGTCACCGCAATGAGAAGCTTGTGCACTACAAAGAAGAGTAGCCCCTGCTTGCCACAACTATAGAAAAGCCCGAGCGCAGCTACGAAGACCCAGCACAGCCATAAATAAATAAATAAATAAATAAACACCATACTGTGATAAGTGCTATGAGAGGGGAAGTTAAATGTGCTATAGGAACACATGGGAGGAGTAACTTACACAGACTTGTGGGGTTGGGGAAATATTAAAAATAAAATAAAGTACACATTATCTTTTTAAAAAATCTAAACAGACAAATAATGAGTAAGAAGATTGAATCAGTAATCAAAAGCCTCCCAGTAGAGAAAAGCCCAGAACCAAATGGTTTCACTGATAAATTCAACCAAACACTAAGAAAAATTAATGATAATCTTTCTTAAACTCTTCCAAAAATTTGAAGAGGCAGAACACTCCCAGACTCATTTTACAAAGCCAGCATTACCCTGATATCAAAGCCAGATAAGAACACTAGAAGAAAAAAAACTCCAGGCCAACTTCCCTAATGAATATAAATGCAAAAATTCTCAGCAAAATACTAGCAAACTGAATTTAACAACACATTAAATGATCATATATCATGGTCAAGCGGGGTTTATTCCCAAGGTGCAAGGATGGTCCAACATATGCAAATAAATATATGTGATACACCACGTTAAGAGAATGAAGGATAAAAATCATATTATCAAGTCAAAAGAAAACATTTGACTAAATTTGACAATTTTTTAAAATAAAAACTCAACAAATTAGTTATTGAAGGAACATACTTCAACAAAATAGAGGCCATTTATGATGAGACCTCAGCTAATATCATACTTAATGGTAAAAGTTTGAAAGCTTTTCCTCTAAGATCAGGAACAAGACAAGGATGCCCCCTCACCACTCTTATTCACCATAGTTCTGAAAGTCCTATCAAAGCAATTGGGCAAGAAAAAGAAATAAAATGCATCCAATAAGAAAGTATGATGTAAAACTGTCTCCTTTTGCAAGTGATATGGTCTTATATATCAAAAATCCTAACGATTCCACCAAAAAACTATTAGAGTTAATAAACAAATTCAGTAAAGTTGCAGGGTACAAAGTCAACACAAAGAAATCAGTTGCATTTCTATACAAACCAGTGAAATATCTGAAAAAGTAATAAACAAAACAATTCCATTTATAATAGCATCAAAAATAATTAAATACTTAGGAATAAATTTAACCTAGGAAGTGAAAGATCTGTACATTGAAAACTACGAGACTGAAGAAAGAAATTGAAGACATAAATAAATGGACAGGTATTCTGCGTTCATGGATTGGAAAAATTAATGTTGTTAAAATGTTCATACTACCCAAAGCCATCAATAGATTCAACGCAATCCCTGTCAAAATTCCAATGGAATTTTTCACAGAAATAGAAAAAACAATTATAAAGTTCTTATGAAACCACAAAAGACCCTAAATAGTCAAAGTAATTCTGAGCACTAACAAAGCTGGAGGCATCAGACGTCCTGATTTCAAACTATACTACAAAACTATAGAAATTAAAACAGTATGGTACTGGAATAAAAATAGACACAGACCAATGAAACAAAATCAAGAGCCCAGAAATAAACCCACACACATATGGTCAGCTAATATTTGCCAAGGGAGCCAAGAATTCTCAATGAAGAAAAGGTACTCTCCTCAACAAATGGTTTTGGGGAAACTGGATATCCACATGCAAAACAATAAAATTGGGCTCTTGTCTTACACCACATACAAAAATTAACTCACAATGGATTGAAGACTTAAATACAAGACCTAAAACTATAAAACTCCTAGAAGAAAACGTAGGGAAAAATATCCTTGATATTGGTCTTGGCAATTATTTTTTGGCTATGACACCAAAATTACAAGCAACAAAGGCAAAAATAAACAAGTGACACTACATCAAACTAAAAATCTTCTCCACAGGCAAAGGAGAAATCAATAAAGTAAAATGGCAACTTATGGAATGGGAGAAAATACTCAGAAACTATCTATCTGATATGGGGTTAATATACAAAACACATAAGTAAAGTATATGTTATATACAAAACATATAACTCATACAACTCTGTAGCAAAAAAAATCCAATTTAAACATGGGCAAAGGACCTGAATATACAGCTTTTGTGAAGTGTCCTTGAATTATAAAAGAAATGACAATCTATACTCTATGTACAGAGGTACTCTTAGCCCTGTAAGAGTATATTACATTTAAGGATAAAGTCTCCTTATTAAGTGAAAAACAAAAGATTCTTGTATCAATCATAAAGGAAAATTTAACTTTTATCAGTTTAAAATATAAAGCTTCTGGGCATGTAGTTGTGTGATTTTTTTTCACTCTGACAGATTAACATATCAAAACCAGAATAGGTCATTTTTATCTTTTCCATATGTAGATAAACTTGGTATTTTCATCCTTAACATCATCTCTTCTTCTCATTTACAAAAATAAAAAAGATAAAGTAGTACTTAGAGGAAATTTATAGAATCTAATGCTTATATCAGAAAAGAAGAAAGATATAAAATCAATAACCTAAGCTACCACCTTAGGAAACTAGAGAAAAAAGAGAGAATTAATTTTAATTAGAGCAAAATTCAATTAAATTAAAGAGTAAAACAATAGAGAAATCAATAAAACCAAAACATGATTACTTGAATAAATGAATAAAATTGAAAAATCCCATGCCAATCAAGAAAAAAAGATGGAAGAGAGGAGACACAACTTACCAACAAGAGGACTGAAACAGGGTATATCACTATTCACCCCACAGACATTAAAACAATAATAAGTGGAATACTATAAACAATCTATGCCTATATATTTGATAACTGGCATTTGATAACTTATATGATATGGACCAAGTCCTTAAACTAAAAACTTAAAACAAGGAAAAATACATAACCCAAATACACCAACATCTACTGAAGAAATTGAATTTGTAGTTAAGAACATTTCAAAAATGAAAACTCTAAGTCAGGTGGTTTCAGTCATGAATTCTACCAAACGTATAAGTAAAACATACCAATTTCACACAATCTCTTTCCTAAAACAGAAGGGAGAACACTATCCTACTCATTTTATGAAGCCAGCATTATCCTAATACCAAAACCAGACAATGTTTAAAAAAAAAACTACAGACCAATATCTCTTATGAACAGATACAAACATTCCTACTAAAATATTAGCCAATCACATCTAGCAATATATAGAAAGGATAGTGATTACAGTCAAGTAGGTTTCATCCCAGGAATTCAAAGCTGGTTCAACATTCAAAAGTCAATCAATATAATTCACCATATTGTCTGACTAAATAAGAAAAAACAGATGATCATAGAAATAGATGCAGAAAAAACGTTCAACAAAATTCAATATCCAGGGACTTCCCTGGTGGCACAGCGGTAAAGAATCCACCTGCCAATTCAGGGGACACAGGCTCGAGCCCTGGTCCAGGAAGATCCCACATGCCGTGGAGCAACTAAGCCCACGCGGCACAACTACTGAAACCCGTGCACCTAGAGCCCGTGCCCCACAACAAGAGAAGCCACCACAATGAAGCCTGCACATCACAACGAAGAGTAGCCCCTGCTCGCTGCAACTAGAGAAAGCCCACGCACAGCAATGAAGACCAAACACAGCCAAAAGTAAATAAATAAAAATAAATAAATATATTTAAAAATTCAATATCCATCCATGATAAAAATTATCAACAATTTAGAAATAGAAGGGAACTCCCTTAACCTAATAAGTGCTACCCATGTAAACCTACAGTAGATTATTTTCCCCTAATATCAGGAACAAGTCAAGGGTGTTATGTTTTCAGAACTATTCAGTACTGCACTAGAAGTCCTAGCTAGTGCAATAAGACAAGACAAGAGAAAAAGGAAGGAAGGAAGGAAGGGAGGGAGGGAGGGAGGGAGGGAGGAAGGAAAGAGAGAGAGAGAGAGAAAGGGCATACATATTAGGGAAAAACCCTCTTTATGTAGAAAATCCCAAATAATCTACAATAAAACTCTTATAACTAATAAGTAAGTTCAGCAAGGTCATATAATACAAGGTCAACATACAAAAAACAATTACATTTTTATGTACTAATAATAAATTATTAGAATTTCAAATAAGAAAACAGTATTATTTATGATAGCACCAAAAAATGAAGTACTGAGGTAAAAATCTAAGAAAATATGTGCAGGGTATGTATGTGGCAAGCTATAAGACACTGATATAAAAAGTCAAAGAAGAGATTGAAGAGGAGGGAACACTCCCAAAGTCATTCTATGAAGCCACCCTCATCCTGATACCAAAACAAGACAAAGACACTACAAAAAAAAGAAAATTACAGGCCACTATCTTTGATGAATACAGACACAAAAATCCTCAACAAAATATTAGCAAATTGAATCCAACAATACATAAAAAATATCATACACCATGATCAAGTTGGATTCCTTTCAGGGTCACAAGGATGGTTCAACATATACAAATCAATCAATGTGATACATCACATCAACAAAAGAAAAGACAAAAACCATATGATCACCTCAACAGATGCAGAAAAAGCAGTTGACAATATTCAAAATCCACTTATGATAAAAACTCCCACCAAAGTGGGTATAGAGGGAACATATCTCAACATAATAAAAGCTATTTATGACAAACCCACAGCCAACATAACACTCAAAAATGAAACGCTGAAAGCGTTCCAGCTAAATTCATGAACAAGACAAAGATGCCTCTCTTACCCCTTCTATTCAACATAGTATTGGAAGTCCTAGCCACAGCAAGCAGATAAGAAAAAGAAATAAAAGATATCCAAATTGGAAGGGAAGAGGTAAAACTGTCATTATTTGCAGATGACAAGATACTCTATACAGAGAACCCTAAAGACTCCAAACAAAAACTATTAGAACTAATAAACGAATTCAGCAAGGTAGCAGGATACAAGATTAATATACAGAAATCTGTTGCATTTCTTTACACTAACAATAAAATATCAGAAAGTGAAAGTAAAAAAGCAATCCCACTTAAAATCATGTCAAAACAAATAAGAAAAAAACTTAGGAACAAACTTAATCAAGGAGGTGAAAGACCTGTACACTGAAAACTATAAAACATTGATAAAGGAAATTGAAGATGATTCAAAGAAATGGAAAGATATCTTGGATTGGAAGACTTAATATTGTGAAAATGGCCATACTACTCAGAGCAATCTACAGATTTAATGCAATCACTGTCAAAATATCCATGACATTTTCCACAGAACTAGAACAAATAATCTTAAAATTTATATGAAACCACAAAAGACCTCGAATTGCCAAAGCGATCCTGAGGAAAAAGAACAAAGCTGAAAGCATAACCCTCCCAGACTTTAGACAATACTACAAAGCTACAGTAATCAAAACAGCATGGTATTGGAACTATATTCAATATCTTTTTTAAAACTTTTTATTTTATATTGGAGTGTAGTTGATTAACAATGTTGTGTTAGTTTCAGGTGTACAACAAAGTGATTCGGTTATACATGTATCTATTCTTTTTCATATTCTTTTCCCAATTAGGTTGTTACAGAATATTGAGCAGAGTTCCCTGTTCTATACACTAGGTCCTTGTTGGTTATCCATGTTAAATATAGCAGTGTGTACATGTCAATCCCAAACTCCCTAACTATCCCTCCCCCCGACCCTTCCCCCCGGTAACCATAAGTTTGTTCTCTAAGTCTGTGAGTCTGTTTCTGTTTTGTAAATAAGCTCATTTGTATCATTCTTTTAGATTACGCATATAAGCGATATCATATGATATTTGCATTTTTTTGTCTGACTTACTTCACTCTGTCTGACAACCTCTAGGTCCATTGATGTTGCTGCACATGACATTATTTCATTCTTTTTAATGGCTGAGTAATATTCCATTGTATACATGTACCACACCTTCTTTATCCATTCTTCTGTCAATGGACATTTAGGTTGCTTCCATGTCTTGGCCATTGTAAACAGTGCTGCAGTGAATATTGGGGTGCATGTGTGCTTTCAGACCATGTTTTTCTTCAGGTATATGCCCAGGAGTGGGATTGCAGGATCATATGGTAGCTGTATTTTTAGTTTCTTAAGGAACCTCCATACTGTTCTCCATAGTGGTTGCACCAGTTTACATTCCCACCAACAGTGTAAGAGGGTTCCCTTCTCTCTACACCCTCTCCAGCATTTACTGTTTGTGAATTTTTTGATGATAGCCATTCTGAGTGGTGTGAAGTGATATCTCATTGTAGTTTTGACTTGCATTTCTAATAATTTGCATCGCTAATAATTAGCGATGTTGAACATCTTTTCATGTACCTCTTGGTACGTCTTCTTTGGAGAAATGTCTATTTAGGTCTTCTGCCCACTTTTTGATTGGGTTGTTTGCTTTGATGATATTAAGCTGCATGAGCTGTTCGTAAATTTTGGACACTAATCCCTTGTCGGACACATCATTTGCAAATATTTTCTCCCATTCTGTGGGCTGTCTTTTCGTTTTGTTTATGGTTTCCTTTGCTGTGCAAAAACTTTTGAGTTTAATTAGGTCCCATTTGTTTATTTTTGTTTTTATTTCCATTACTCTGGAAGATGGATCAAAAAATATATTGCTGCGATTTATGTCAGAGAGTGTTCTGCCTATGTCTTCCTCTAAGAGTTTTATAGTGTCCAGCCTCACATTTAGGTCTTTAATCAATTTTGAGTTTATTTTTGTGTATGGTGTTAGAGAATGTTCTAATTTCATTTTTTTACATGTAGTTGTCCAGTTTTCTCAGCTAGTAACTTATAATGGAAAATAATCTGAACATATATATATATATATATATATATATATATATGTATGTATACTGAATCACTTTGCTGTACACCTGAAACTAACACAATATTGTAAATCAACTATACTTCAATTTTAAAAAGTTATAAAAATCAAAGAAGGTCTAATTAAATTGAGAGTTAGGTAATGTTTATGGATTAGAAGATTCAATATTCTTAGGATGTCAGTTCTCCCTAATTTGATCTATAGTTTCAATAAAATTCCAACCAAAATCATAATGGTTTTGGTAGATATTAACAAGCTGATTTTAAAATTTCCATGGAAAGGCCAATGTACTAGAATAGCCAAAACAATTCTGAAAGGGAACAACAAAGTCAGAGGACTCAAGTTACTCGATTTCAAGATTAACTATAAAGCTACAGTAATCCAGACAGTGTAGTATTTGAGAAAGAATAAACATATACATCAATGGAACATAATAGAGACCTCAAAAAGGACCCATGCAAATATACTCAAATATTTTTTGCAAAGGTGCAAAAACAGTTCAATGGTGAAAGAATCATCATTTCAACAAATGGGGCTGGAACAATTGCAGGTTAATATGCAAAAAAAAAAAGATGAACCTCAACATTTACCTCATACCTTACACAAAAGTTACCTCAAAACTGATCACATGCCTTTATGTAAAATGTAAACTGTAACAGTTCTAAAAGAAAACATGAGAAAATATTCATTACCTTGAGTTAGACAAAGAATGTTTAGGTATGACATTACAATTTTAAAAGATAAAAAGACTTTAAATTGGACTTTATCAAAATTTAAAACTTTTGCTCTGTGAAACATATTGTTCAGAGAATGGAAAGACAAGCCACAGATAGAAAAAAATATTTTCATGTCACTTATCTGATAAATTACTCTTAAGATATAGATATCTTTAAACTTGCCAGTGAGTAACTGAACAACCTAATAAAAAAGCCCAATGGTCCCAGGAAGTTATTTTGTGGATAGCAACAAAATGGTTCTAAAATTTATATGAAGAGGCATAAGACCCAGAATAGCCAACACAATATTGAAGGAAAGGGACAAAGTTGGAGGACTGACATTATCCTATTGAAGACTTACTATAGAGCTACAGTAATCAAGATAGTGTGGTATTGGTGAAAGAATAAACAAATAGATCAATGGAATAGAACAGAGAGCCCAGAAATGGACCCACATAAATATAGTCAACTAATCAAATAAAGAGAAGTCTGGAGTGCACTGGGTCTCAATAAATATTTGTTGTTATTATACATAATATATATATTTTTTATATATATAGTTGACTGATCTTTGATAAAGGAGTAAAGAAAAGACAATGGAACAAAAATACTCTTTTAAACAAATGATGCTGAAACGACTGGACATCTACATGCAAAAAAATAAATAAATAAAGACACAGACATTACACCCAAAGGATGCACACCAAAGTATATACAGTTTGTATATGTTGGATAACAATCTTCTATCAGATGTGTCCTTTTCAAATATTTTTCTCTCAGTCTGTGGCTTGTCTTATTCTCTTGACAGGGTCTTTCACAGAGAAGTTTTAAATTTTAATGAAATCAAGCATATCACTTATTTCTTTCATGGGTCATCTTTGGTGTTTTATCTAAAAAGTCCTTACCATACCCAAAGTCATCTGGGTTTTCTCCTATGTTATATTCTAGGAGTTTTATAGTTTTGCATTTTATATTTATGTCTGTGATCCATTTTGAGAATGAGCTCCCCAAAATGGTTGCTGCCAGTGTCTATGTCTATGACTCTCCAAGATCAGCAAGTGGATCTATCCCAGGCTTTTCTTAAATTATTGTTTCTGCCTAGGGTCTCAGAGCATGTGAGATTTTGTGTTCACCCTTTAAGAGTGGAGTCTTTATTTCCTACAGATCTCTGGCTCTCCCAAAAGTAAGCCCCACTGGCCTTCAAAGCCAAATGCTCTGGGGTCTTGTCTTCCTGGCACAGGACCCTCGGGCTAAGGAGCCTGATGTGGGGCTCAGACCCCCTCAGTCCTTGGCGAGAAGCTGTGTAATTGTAAGTATCCTCCCACTTGTGGGTTGCCTACCACAAGGGTATGGGTTTTGACTATACCACATCTTCACCCCTTCTACCCGTGTTGTTGTGGTTCTTCCTTTCAGATCTTCTCTGCTAGTCTTCATGTCATTCTCATCAATAGTTGCTCTGTGAATAGTTGTAATTTTGGCGTGCTCAAATAATTTATGTAGTTAGAACCCCCTTCAGGAGGTAAATCTTTAACCTCCCCTCCCCAGCATTGAGTGTGGGCTGGATTTAGTGACTTGTTTCCAAAGAATAGAGTATGGAAAAGGTGGGGATAGTAACTTTACATAAAGTAACCTAGCAAACACTACCTTGGCCAGATGATGAAGTTTAACCTTACCAGTGAGAAGTCATGTTGATACCATGTACCCCATGATGATGTGATGAGAAGAGCATTTCATCTTTAGAGTATTCTTCCCCAAACCAATAACTTCAGTCTAATCATGATAAAAACATCAAACCCAAATAGAGGAGCATTCTACAAAATACTTGGCCAGTACTTGAAAACTTCCAATATCACAAGAAAAAAGGAAAGAGTGAGAACTCTCACAGATGAGAGGAGACTATAGAGAAATGGTGACGAAATGTGATGTCATTTCTTGGAAGGGATCCTGGAACAGAAATGGGACATTAGTGGGAATATGGTGAACTCCAAGTATGGAATTTAGTTAATAATGTAATAATGTGGGTTTCTTATTGTTTTCAACTGTACCATGTCCATATAAGATGTTAATGGTAAGAAAAACTGAGTGAGGAAAGTATGAGAACTCTCTGTACTATCTTTGCAACTTTTGTGTAAACCTGAAGTTATTTCAGAACAAAAATTTCTTTTTAAAAAATCAATTCTATTTCTATATACTAATGTGACCATTCCAAAAATGAAATTAAAATATTTTCATTCATAACAGCATCAAAAAATAAAATGCCTAGGAATAAATTTATCAAAAGGAGTGCAAGGGGGCTTCCCTGGTGGCTCAGTGGTTGAGAATCTGCCTGCCAATGCAGGGGACACGGGTTCGAGCCCTGGTCTGGGAAGATCCCACATGCCACGGAGCAACTAGGCCCGTGAGCCACAACTACTGAGCCTGCGCGTCTGGAGCCTGTGCCCTGCAACAAGAGAGGCCGCGACAGTGAAACGCCCGCGCACCGCGATGAAGAGTGGCCCCCGCTCGCTGCAACTAGAGAAAGCCCTCGCACAGAAACAAAGACCCAACACAGCCAAAAATAAATAAATAAATAAATAAATTTATTTTAAAAAAAAAAGGAGTGCAAGACTTGTACAGTGAAAACTATAAAATACTGTTGAGGAAAGATAAAAAATCTAAATAAATGGATAGTCATTTCACGTTCACGGATGTTAAAACTCAATACTGTTAAGATTAAATACTCTTCAAGTTGATGTATATATTCAACACATTCCTTAAAATGTCAGCAGACTTTTTTTGCAGAAATTTATAAGCTGATCCTAAAATTTATCTGGAAATGCAAAGACCCCAGAATAACCAAAACAACATTGAAAAGAAAGAAAAAAAAGTGGAAAGACTTTTACTTCCTGATTTTAAAACCAACTATAAAGCAGTTATTAAGTATGGTACCTGCATAAGGATAAACATATAAATCAGTGAAACAGAACAGAGAATCTAGAAATTAACCCTTATATTTATGGTCAATTTATTGTTGACAAAGATGCCAAGGACATCCAATGGGGGAAAGGATAGTCTTTTCAACAAATGGTGTTGGAACAATTGGATAGCCACATACAAAAAGAGGAATTTAGACCCTTACCTCACACCATACACAAAGATTAACTCAAAATGAATGAGACCTAAATGTAAGAGATATAAAGATTTTTGATCTGCAGTTGGTTGAATCCACAGCTTCTGCATCTGCAGATGTGGAGAGCCGACTGTACTATGCTACTTTATATAAGGGGCATGAGCATCTTCAGATTTTGGCATCCATGGGGACCCTGATCCCATGGATAACCCCATGGATACTGAGAGACAACTGTATTAAAGTCTCAGAAGACAATAGAGGAAAAAAATTTTCATGACCTTGGGTTAGGTAAAGAGTTCTTAAATACAACACCAAAAAACACAATTCATAAAAGAAAAGAACTGATAAATTAGACCTTATAAAAATTCTAAACCTTGGCTGTTCAAAAGATACTGTTAAGAAAATTGAAAGACAAGCCATAGACCAGGACAAAATGTTTGCAAATCATATATCTGATAAGGGTCTAGTCTCCAGAAGAACTCTTCCAACTCAATAACAAAAAGACAAAGAATCGAATTTAAAAATAGCAAAGGACATGAGTAGATATTTAGCAAAATAGATATACAAATGGCCAATAAGCACATGAAAATATGCTCAATATCATTAATCATTAGGGAAATGCAAATCAAAACCACAATGAGATACCACTTCCACACCCACTAGGCTGGCTACAATAAAAAAATAAATAAAAACAGAAAATAACAAGTATTGGCTAGGATGTGGAAAAACTGGAATTTTCATATGCTGCTGGTGGGAATGTAAAATGGTGCAGCCACTGTGAAAAATAGTTTGGCAGTTATTCAAAGAGTTCAACATAGAGTTACCACATGACCAGCAATTCCACTCCTAGGTACCTACCCAAGAAAATCGAAAACATACGTACACCCAAAATCTTGTGCGTGAATGTCCATACCAGCTTATTCACAATAGCCAAAAGGTGGAAATAACCCAAATGTCCATAAACAAAAGGTGGTATATACATATATTATATATTATTATTCGGCCATCAAAAGTAACGAAGTACCAATTCACACTACAACATGGATGAACCTTGAAAATGTCACACTAAGTAAAAAGAAGCAAGTCACAAAAGACTGCATACTATGTGATTCCATTTATATGAAATGTCCAGAATAGGAAAATCCATAGAGACAAGAAGCAGATTAGTGGTTCCCAGGGGTTAGGGTGGTAATGGGGACTGAGTGCACATGGGCAAGAGAGAGGTGCCATTGAGGTGATGGAAATATCTAATATTGGATTATAGTGATGGTTGCACCACTTGATAAATTTACTAAAAATCCTTGAATGTACACGTAAAATGAGTCAAATTTATGATGTGTAAATTATATCTCAAAACAAAAATTTAAAAACACTTTGGGAAGTAGAGAAAATTAAGTTTGTGTCAATTGACACAATTTATTAGGGGTCATACAGAGCTCATTGGGCTGTTGTATGTTGTTGATGCTGTCGTTGTTGCCGTGGTTATGGTGGCTTTCCCATGAGGGCTGAGGGTCAAGCAGGGATTTGGGTCTTTTACAATAAAAATTTTAAAACTTAATAGAAAAAGAATGTTGCTGGGTTGAAATTCTGAGTAGCCGTGGGGGCAAAGAGAAGTGGATGGGTTTAAAAAAATATTCAGGATGCGGAAGTGACAAGATTTTGTACTGATTAGATACTGGGAATGGGGAAGAGTGAGGACGCCTCAGACTTCACATGCTTCAAGTTGAACTCCTGTTGTCCTCTCAAACCTACTGTCCTCCTGTGCTGCTAACCTCTGGGAGTGGAGCAGCACCCTGGCACAGAGTAAGCGTTCATTGATTGTCTTTGGAGTGGAAGAATGAACGAACAGAGTAAACATATGGCCAACACATCCACCAGGTCCTGCCAAACAACCAGCCCTATACTCACCCACAAGGTCAGCTCAGCAGATGTCTATCAGAATTTCCCTCTCACTCTATTGACCATGTGGGAAATCAACAGGTCCCACGCCTTGAAGAACACTCACATTCATACCGGTGGCCACTCCTTGCCTAAACCCTGCAGCTGTGGCAGAGACCGGGTTTTGCCCAAAGCCTCTCATCCTGTAAATTCTTTACACATGGGCAATGGCAGGTACATGTACAGCCCATATGAGCATGGGGGACGTTTGGTGTTGTAGAAAGAGGGTCACAATGGTGCCCAACTGGTGGGTCTATGTTCACTTTGGCTCCAAGCAGAAAGAGACGTTTCCCATCCGAGGGGGTTTATTAATCCAGGGCCCACAGCTCCACCCACCCTCCATCCTGGCAGGCAGAAAACACAGCTGCCAAAAACACTGCAGACAGTGAGTGACCAATTTGGATGTTTTACTGCTGTTCCCAGGGTTGACAAGCAGAGATACAGAACCGCTTGCGGTTCCTGATACAGATACCAAAACCAGGAAGTGATCCCTCCCAATCCACCCTTCCCAGAAATAGAGAATGAGGTGGGACACGCAAAAGAAGCCCCCAGACTCAACCGACCCATCAGACATTCCCTGATTATAGAAGAGAAGTGAAATTTGCAACCCAGAAGGGAAATCTGGCTGTGTCAGCAGTAGAATTGAGGGTGTAGACATTTGATGAAGTGTACTTCTTTTTTTTTTTTTAATTTATTTTTGGCTGCATTGGGTCTTCGTTGCTGTGCGTGGGCTTTCTCTAGTTGCGGCGAGGGGGGCTACTCTTTGTTGTGGTGCGTGGGCTTCTCATTGCAGTGGCTTCTCTCGTTGCGGAGCACGGGCTCTAGGCGCGCGGGCTTCAGTAGTTGTGGCACGTGGGCTCAGTAGTTGTGGCTTGTGGGCTCTAGAGCGCAGGCTCAGTAGTTGTGGCGCACGGGCTTAGTTGCTCCGCGGCATGTGGGATCTTCCGGGACCAGGGCTTGAACCCGTGTCCCCTCTGCATTTGCAGGCGGATTCTTAACCACTGTGCCACCAGGGAAGCCCACTTTTTTTAAACCAACGTTTAGACAGTGTCATTAGATAAACATCCTTTTCAATGCTAAAACCCGAGTCATTTGTGGCCTTTCCCTGGAAGAGATTTTTGCTGCTGTCAGGTTATAAGAACAGCATAAGAGGCCATTTTCTGGGCATGGAGCCCAGGATTCAAAGGGAAGCTCTAGAGAACATCTGGTCTGCTTGATATATTGAAACTTCATGTGTGTGTTTGTGTGTATGTGTTTCTCTCTGCTGACTCATAGCATTGAAGCCTCTTTGGAAACACCCCCACCCTTCTAGCCAACCAGTTTATACACACGCCATCGGCTCCTCCTTGATTCAAATGTTAGGTCAAGAGGAAGAAAGAAAACGAATTCAAGAGTTACTCTCAAGCATCTAGAATTTTCTGCACCTCTTGAAGAGAGACTAGCCCAGCTCTGACTATTACAAGCTGGACTTTCCTCTTAAAGCACAACCTTCATTTAAGCCTTTGGATAAAACTGGAATTAAAGAATCTGTGAGTACTGTGGACTGCACAGAAGGCAGGGGGCTGAAAACTGGCAATAAAAACAGAAAGATGGCAGACCCGAGGCCCAGCAGTCAAGCAGACCCTGAAATTGAGCTTTTTGTGAAGGTAAGTTTTCTAGCTATAATGAGAGCATACAGAATGTATTATTCCTTGATACTGGACCTCAGCTTTTTTTTTTTTTAAGTCAACATTTCAGCTAGAGATAGGAAATAATTTTGTAATTTTATACTTACTCTGAGTCCTAGAAGAATACCTGGGTGTTTGGCTGCTCTTATATAACAATAGAAGAACATCCTATCTGAAAAAAGCAAGAAGATATGGTGGAAAGGCAACTAGACTTGCTGGTAGTTAGAACAAGTAAATTGTATTATTAGTGACTTCCTATGTAACCTTGGACAAATCCCTCTCTCCCTCTTTGTTTTTCCATCTGTACAATAAAGGAGCCTGACAAAATGATACTCAAGGGCTTTCCAGTTCTCATAATCTGTGTTTTATGAGATATGTTTTGGAAGGCCTGAATGTGGGGAGGAGAGGGCCAAGAATGGCCTGAGAGCCTCATTCCCACACATGGTCCAAATAGAGCTTTCTAAAATTCTCCCACAATGGATGAACATCACAGCAGGGTCCAATGGACACTAGAGGAGAAAAAAGCCAGGAGTCTGTGTGCCTGTTATATGAGTAGGAGGCATTTTGCCTTGGCTTTTTTTTTTTTTTAATGTCTTAACATTTCAGAAAAGCCCTTTGGAAAACCCCTAAAGCAGGAGAAAGGAACATGTGTTTCTAAATTAGCTCATCAAGAAAAAGAAACAATTTTGTACGGGTTATTCCAAGTAGAAATTACATAGTTTCCTAAATCCTTGCTTATATTAACTATTTTTCTCTATATTTTCATTGACTATTGGAAGTATTCAGTATGGTAATAATAATAACAAACTCTTATATCATGCTTAACCCTCTTCTAACACTTTATGTATATTATCTCATTTAGTCCTAACAACTTAGAAGATAGGTTAATAGTAGTAAAGTAGTATCATCAGTAGTAGTGGTGGTAATAGTACTCAAAACTTTAGTAATATTGTCCTCATGATTTCTAGGTAAGTAAGCTAAGGAAATAAGGTTTAAGTAACTTGCCTCTAAAACTACATTGCCTCTTGATGGCCTACAAAGACATAAAATAAGGTGTGCTTACCAAATTTTAGGTTAAACATCTGTTGGTCAAAGTAATACTTTTACAATAATTTTAAAATATTTGACAACTGGTCACATATATACAAGGACATAATTAACCAGCCTTTTCAAAATTATAGGAGACTCTTGAATTTCTGCATAGCAAAACAATCCAAGTAGGTGTTTGCTTGACTGTGGGGCATAAGAGCTACTTCTCCTATCTCTGGATTCTAGCAAAACATGTCACTGCTCAGACGCAACATAAGTAAGCCTTAACTTCCTAACTGACTTTTTATAACTACCAATTCCAAACCAGAGGTAATAAGTCTCTTCATAGGGTAACTAGTTTCTTTTGTCTAAACTTGTTTATTCAATCCAATCAAACTCCTCTAACCAGTTGTTGGCATTGATCTGTGTGTTTATCTTCATAGACTTCCCATAATTTGGGTGGTAATCTAGACAGGGGAATTTAGGAAATCACACGTTGGATGAGCAAATGTTAAATTAAATAATAACTTCCAGGTTAAAAACCTAATCATTTATTGAGTACTTTTGGCAGGAACTGTGCTAAGTGGTTTATTATTAACCCTATTTTATGGTTACAGAAACTAAAGCAAAAAGTAGCTAAGTAGCTTTGCTTAAGGTCACATAGCTAGTAAATGGCAGGGTCAAGATTCCAGTCCCTTAAAATAGCTGTGCATAATCTTAATTCATTGTTTTCAATTTGGCACACTTTTTAGTAACATTTCCCAGAATTTCATTAGATGAAATCCTCTAGATGTAAGCTTATCTAATGACATTGATACAAGTCACAGATTTTCTGGAAGAACCTTGAGTATCATCTGATCTGGGTTTTTGTTTTGCTTTGCTTTGAGATGGATTCCAAAGATCTCTAGAAGTTTCATAGAAGAGGGGGAATAGGGACTGAGAGGGGTGAAAATGTTAATGAGAAAATTTAAAAAGCGCTACTGTTTACCAGTTGTATCTCCCTTATAATGTGGTATCTTTCTAAAGATTAAATGAGTCTGTAATTTCCCCAGCTATGTCTGGGGACCCTACCACAATTTCCCAACTCCACTGATGGGATCCCTACAAGAAAGTAAGTCCTTTCCTGACACAATTAAGAATTTATATCACACACCCCCATGTGTTCCATGGAGTGAGTGAAAACATTGCCTTTCAACTCTGAATGATTTGGGCAAGATTTATATCCAGCAACTAAGAACAAAGGATTTTCTAAAAGAACACATTTTGTTTTCTCTAAATGCAGAGTTTATCTTATTGGTTTGTTGTTCATTGATAAATGGAGTTTTTGTGTTCTCTACCAGTCTAAAATTAAGTTTTCATAGATTTGTACATAACATTATAGACTCTAACATTTGGGCCAAAATCCTGAATGCAATATTTTTGTCTTTATTGATAAAAGTAAAATAGAAAAAGAGATGATACTCTTCTCTGAATGTTCAGACCATTTTCAAATTATCTTAGAACTATCATAAAGACTATTATAAAGACTGATTAATAAAAAATCCAATAAAACTATTAGATGGGAGAAATCAGTGTTTAAGGAGTGTGGATTGTGGAGTAGACAGTCCTGGATTAGCTACATGAGAAGAGTGTATGGGTCATCAACTCTTGTCTAGCTGAGTGTACTTGAGCAAGTCAGCTTCTCTGAGCTTCAATTTCCTCATCTGTAAAACAAGAGTAGTGACAGAACCTACCTCACAGGATCATCTTCATTGTAAGCATTAAATAAAATAAATTTGTAAGACACAGTAGTTGTTAACATAGTAAACATTCAATAAATGTCAGATGTTCCAGCCATTATTATTTTTCATGTTTAGAAACATAGATCACAAACGCAAAGAGAAAAAGTTGTTTTGGTGAATGACCGCATCGTGGTAGTTTTCATGTCCATTTCTCTAGGAGGTGGGTCAAAAACATCTTGCTGTGATTTATGTCATAGAGTGTTCTGCCTATGTTTCCTCTAAGAGTTTTATAGTGTCTGGCCTTACATTTAGGTCTTTAATCCATTTTGAGTTTATTTTTGTGTATGGTGTTAGGGAGTGTTCTAATTTCATTCTTTTACATGTAGCTGTCCAGTTTTCCCAGCACCACTTATGGAAGAGCCTGTCTTTTCTCCATTATATATTCATACATTTTGTGTAGTGGCACTTTAAATCAGCATTATTATAAACAGAAAAAAATTCAGTTTTCCTGTAAAATTGTGCTGCATTTCCCCCACACCTCACTGTTTTGCCTTTCCTTTTGCCAAAGGCAACCCACCCTTCCTGCTATATCTATTATCAGGCTTCATTCCTCTTCCTGCCTAATCAAGTTTCCATTCACTAACCCCAGTTATGATTGGATCTTTAGCCTGACTTCTGTTACAAAAGAAATTCAGCTGCCAAGGTGGTTGCCTCTTCCCATACCTCTTCACTCCCTGACGCCACAAAAGAGCAACAATAAACATTATTTCCTCTGTTGTACTCACTGCCAGGAAAAGGAAAATTTACCAAAAAATAAGAATTATGTCCAAGGTCAAGGTGTCAGCATGGTCAGTTTCTGGTGAGAACTCTCTTCCTGGTTTATTATAGATAGGTGCCTTCTTGCTGTGACCTTATATGCATGGTTGTTGGGGGAGATGAAGAAAGAGAGAAAGAAAAAGAGAGAGAGCTCTGGTTTCTTCTTATAAGGGCATTAATCCCATCGTAAGGGTTCTACCCTCATGACCTCATCTAAACCAATCACTTCCCAAACACCTCACCTCCAACTACCATCACATTGGGGGACAGGGATTCAACACTTTAATTTTGGGGGAACACAATTCACAAATCCAAAGTAGATAGCAGTGCAATTCACAGGATTAGGAACTCTAAAGAGTAGGTAAGTGTGTGGAGTAAAGAAAAGGGAAAGAATTCACTTTGGGACATGTTGAGATTGAGGTGTCTAAAACTTGGATCTCCCATCAGGAGACAACATCAGCTATAGCCCTCTCAAGGAGTGGCTCCCCTTTCTTCCTCATTTCTATTACCACTGAGGGTGGCGATGGGGTAAGTGTCTTTAGATATCCTTGCTCCTCATTCTTGTTTCCAGACCATTCTATCTCTCCCATCCAGAGAAATATCTAGGTTGTCTCATAAAATCAGACTAAACCAATCACTACCCCTCTTTATTATAGTAGTCTTCCCAATCCCAGGTCACTTTCCCTTACTTCTTAAGGATTTTATTTCCTGGATCATTGTCACACTCTTCAACACTATGCCTATCATAATTCTTGGTGATTTTAATATCTACACAAATGACCCTTCCAACACTCTGTCCTCTCACATCCTTGGCTTTCTCTCCTCCAGTGACCTTGTTCTTCATAATCTCTCAGGCACCCCCTTCCATGGTTATACCCTTACCTTTGTCATTGCAACGTCTGCAATCGCTGCATAATATCATTTATTTGAGGGGTTTTTTGTTCTTCTTTTTGAACTTTTCCATTTTAATACACTTTATTGAGGTGTAATTTACATAAAGTAAGATGTGCTCATTTTTTCACTGAAGTGTCTCTGATTTACAATGTTGTGTTAATTTCTGCTGTACAGCAAAGTGATTCAGTTATATATATATACACATCCTTTTTCATATTCTTTTCCATCATGGTTTATCACAGGATACTGAATATAGTTTCCTGTGCTATACAGTAGGACCTTGTTGTTTATCCATTCTATATATAATAGTTTTCATCTACTGATCCCAAACTCCCAATCCATGCCTCTCCCATCCCCTGACCCTCTTGGCAACCACAGTCTGCTCTCTATGTCTATGAGTCTGTTTCTGTTTCATAGATAAGTTCATTTGTGTCATATTTTAGATTCCACATATAAGCCATATCTATGATATTTGTCTTTCTCTGGTTTACTTCACTTAGTATGATAATCTCTAGGTACATCCATGTTGCTGCAAATGGCATTATTTCATTTTTTATGGCTGAGTAGTATTCCATCATATATATATATATTATATATAAATAATATATATATTATATATATACCATTCCATTATATATGTATATTATATTTACCATTCCATTGTATATATAATGGATATATATACATATATATATACATATACATTTATATATATATATCACATCTTCTTAATCCATTTGTCTGTCGATGGACACTTAAGTTGCTTCCATGTCTTGGCTATTCTAAATAGTGCTGCTACGAGCATACGGGTGCATGTATCTTTTCAAATTATAGTTTTGTCTGGATACATGCCCAGGAGTAGGATTGCTGGATCATATGGTAACTCTATTTTTATTTTTTTAAGGAACCTCCATACTGTTCTCCATAGTGGCTGCACCAATTTACGTTCCCACCAGCAGTGAAGGAGGGTTCCCTTTTCTCCACACCCTCTCCAGCATTTATTATTTGTAGACTTTTAATGATGGCCATTCTGACCAGTATGAGGTGGTACCTCATTGTAGTTTTGATTTGCCTTTCTCTAATAATTTGCTATGTTGAGCAAAAGATGAAGTTTTAAATGAGTGGTGTTAAGACAACTATTAACTATTTGTAAAATAATAAAATAAAAATAATAAAGCTGGAGTCCCAATACATTCCTTATGCCAAAATAAATTCTAAATAGATGAAACAAATGTAAAAATGAAACTGTAAAGTTACTAGAAGAAAACATGAGAGAACATCTTTATGGTAAAACAAAATAAGAAAGTAATTTTTTTCTTTGCAATCTTGATGTACATAACAGCTGTGTAAGCAGATCAGAAAAACCAGATTTCATAAAGGAAAACAATATAAGATTTTATGTAAAATTTCAATTTTACATAAGACATTGTTTAAAAATTACATGTAACATTATCAGAAAGAGTTAGTGTCTTTAGTATACAAGTAATTTTTCCAAAGTAATAAGGAAAAGGTCATCACCTTAATAGAAAAATATAAAATTGTCATGAACAAACAAGTCACAGAATAAGGAAATCAAAGGTCCAATGAAAATACTGAATATACCTTTCAAGAAGGAAATTTGGCAGGATCTATGAAAATGGAAAATGAACATAGTCTTTAGTCAGCATTCTGTTGTTATGTACTCATCACTCTGGTAATTTTACATACAATGAAATTATTTGCTTCATTATCTCTCTCTGCCCACAGATGGTAGAATTCATGAGATTAAGGACTTCCAACTTTGTCTCTAGCAACAAGCTTATTTCCCAGCAGGCACTCAATACATACTTGTTGAGCAAATGAATGAATGAAGCCTTTCTTTATCTTAATAGGCTGGAAGTGATGGGGAGAGTATTGGAAACTGTCCCTTTTGCCAACGCCTTTTTATGATCCTCTGGCTTAAAGGAGTTAAATTCAATGTGACTACTGTTGACATGACCAGGTAAGACAAATCAGGACATGTTTCATTCTGGGGATTAAAATCAGTAGACACCAATACAATGTTGGTGTTTGCATAATGTGTACTTTATCTAGAGGCCTAACTCTGCTTATTTTCAATAATCATAGAAAGCCTGAAGAGCTGAAGGACTTAGCCCCAGGCACCAATCCTCCCTTCCTGATATATAACAAGGAGTTGAAAACAGACTTCATTAAAATTGAGGAGTTCCTAGAGCACACACTGGCTCCTCCAAGGTACCACATTTTTACAGGATATTATTGTTCTTGAGATAATCTATTTTATTGGCTTATTTATTGCAGATTGAGGATTCTTCTAAACATCTAACTCTTTTTCAGTTTCAGACCTCTTTTTTGCTATCTTTCTAGAAAAGTTTGCAAAGATCCCCCGATCACTCCATGCATGATTAGAAAACTTTACTACATAATTATTTTTTTTAAACATCTTTATTGAAGTATAATTGCTTTACAATGGTGTGTTAGCTTCTGCTTTATAACAAAGTGAATCAGTTATACATATACATATGTTCCCATATCTCTTCCCTCTTGCATCTCCCTCCCTCCCACCCTCCCTATCCCACCCCTCTAGGTGGTCACAAAGCACCGAGCTGATCTCCCTGTGCTATGCGGCTGCTTCCCACTAGCTATCTATTTTACATTTGGTAGTGTATATATGTCCAAGACACTCTCTCACCCTGTCACATCTTACCCCTCCCCCTCCCCATATCCTCAAGTCCATTCTCTAGTAGGTCTGTGTCTTTATTCCCATCTTGCCACTAGGTTCTTCATGACCTTTTTTTTTTCCTTAGATTCCATATATATGTGTTAGCATACTGTATTTCTTTTTCTCTTTCTGACTAACTTCACTCTGTATGACAGACTCTAACTCCATCCACCTCATTACAAACACCTCCATTTCATTTCTTTTTATGGCTGAGTAATATTCCATTGTATATATGTGCCACATCTTCTTTATCCATTCATCCGATGATGGACATCTAGGTTGCTTCCATGTCCTGGCTATTGTAAACAGAGCTGCAATGAATATTTTGGTACATGACTCTTTCTGAATTATGGTTTTCTCAGGGTATATGCCCAGTCGTGGGATTGCTGGGTCGTATGGTAGTTCTATTTGTAGTTTTTTAAGGAACCTCCATACTGTTCTCCATAGTGGCTGTATCAATTTACATTCCCACCAACAGTGCAAGAGTGTTCCCTTTTCTCCACACCCTCTCCAGCATTTATTGTTTCTAGATTTTTTGATGATGGCCATTCTGACCGGTGTGAGATGATACCTCATTGTAGTTTTGATTTGCATTTCTCTAATGATTAATGATGTTGAGCATTCTTTCATGTGTCTGTTGGCAATCTGTATATCTTCTTTGGAAAAATGTCTATTTAGGTCTTCTGCCCATTTTTGGATTGGGTTGTTTGTTTTTTTGCTATTGAGCTGCATGAGCTGCTTGTAAATCTTGGAGATTAATCCTTTGTCAGTTGCTTCATTTGCAAATATTTTCTCCCATTCTGAGGGTTGTCTTTTGGTCTTGTTTATGGTTTCCTTTGCTGTGCAAAAGCTTTTAAGTTTCATTAGGTCCCATTTGTTTATTTGTGTTTTTATTTCGATTTCTCTAGGAGCTGGGTCAAAAAGGATCTTGCTGTGATTTATGTCATAGAGTGTTCTGCCTATGTTTTCCTCTAAGAGTTTGATAGTGTCTGGCCTTACACTTAGGTCTTTAATCCATTTTGAGTTTATTTTTGTGTATGGTGTCAGGGAGTGTTCTAATTTCATACTTTTACATGTAGCTGTCCAGTTTTCCCAGCACCACTTATTGAAGAGGCTGTCTTTTCTCCACTGTATATGCTTGCCTCCTTTATCAAAGATAAGGTGACCATATGTGCGTGGGCTTATCTCTGGGCTTTCTATCCTGTTCCATTGATCTATATTTCTGTTTTTGTGCCAGTACCAAACTGTCTTGATTACTGTAGCTTTGTAATATAGTCTGAAGTCAGGGAGCCTGATTCCTCCAGCTCCATTTTTCATTCTCAAGATTGCTTTGGCTATTCGGGGTCTTTTGTGTTTCCATACAAATTGTGAAATTTTTTGTTCTAGTTCTGTGAAAAATGCCAGTGGTAGTTTGATAGGGATTGCATTGAATCTGTAGATTGCTTTGGGTAGCAGAGTCATTTTCACAATGTTGATTCTTCCAATCCAAGAACATGGTATATCTGTCCATCTATTTGTATCATCTTTAATTTCTTTCATCAGTGTCCTATAATTTTCTGCATACAGGTCTTTTGTCTCCTTAGGTAGGTTTATTCCTAGATATTTTATTCTTTTTGTTGCAATGGTAAACGGGAGTGTTTTCTTAATTTCACTTTCAGATTTTTCATCATTAGTATACAGGAATGCAAGAGATTTCTGTGCATTAATTTTGTATCCTGCTACTTTACCAAATTCATTGATTAGCTCTAGTAGTTTTCTGGTAGCATCTTTTGGATTCTCTATGTATAGTATGTCATCTGCAAACAGTGACAGCTTTACTTCTTCTTTTCCGATTTGGATTCCTTTTATTTCTTTTTCTTCTCTGATTGCTGTGGCTAACACTTCCAAAACTATGTTGAATAATAGTGGTGAGAGTGGGCAACCTTGTCTTGTTCCTGATCTTAGTGGAAATGGTTTCAGTTTTTCACCATTGAGGACAATGTTGGCTGTGGGTTTGTCATATACGGCCTTTATTATGTTGAGGAAAGTTCCCTCTATGCCTACTTTCTGCAGGACTTTTATCATAAATGGGTGTTGAATTTTGTCGAAAGCTTTCTCTGCATCTATTGAGACGATCATATGGTTTTTCTCCTTCAATTTGTTAATATGATGTATCACGTTGATTGATTTGCGTATATTGAAGAATCCTTGCATTCCTGGAATAAACCCCACTTGATCATGGTGTATAATCCTTTTAATGTGCTGTTGGATTCTGTTTGCTAGTATTTTGTTGAGGATTTTTGCATCTATGTTCATCAGTGATATTGGCCTGTAGTTTTCTTTCTTTGTGACATCTTTGTCTGGTTTTGGTATCAGGGTGATGGTGGCCTCGTAGAATGAGTTGGGGAGTGTTCCTCCCTCTGCAATATTTTGGAAGAGTTTGAGAAGGATAGGTGTTAGCTCTTCTCTAAATGTTTGATAGAATTCGCCTGGGAAGCCATCTGGTCCTGGGCTTTTGTGTGTTGGAAGATTTTTAATCACAGTTTCAATTTCAGTGCTTGTGATTGGTCTGTTCATATTTTCTATTTCTTCCTGGTTCAGTCTCGGCAGGTTGTGCATTTCTAAGAATCTGTCCATTTCTTCCAGGTTGTCCATTTTATTGGCATAGAGTTGCTTGTAGTAATCTCTCATGATCGTTTGTATTTCTGCAGTGTCAGTGGTTACTTCTCCTTTTTCATTTCTAATTCTATTAATTTGAGTCTTCTCCCTTTTTCTCTTGATGAGTCTGGCTAATGGTTTATCAATTTTGTTTATCTTCTCAAAGAACCAGCTTTTAGTTTCATTGATTTTTGCTATTGTTTCCCTCATTTCTTTTTCATTTATTTCTGATCTGATCTTTATGATTTCTTTCCTTCTGCTAGCTTTGGGGTTTTTTTGTTCTTCTTTCTCTAATTGCTTTAGGTGCAAGGTTAGGTTGTTTATGCGAGATGTTTCCTGTTTCTTGATGTAGGCTTGTATTGCTATAAACTTCCCTCTTAGAACTGCTTTTGCTGCATCCCATAGGTTTTGGATCATCGTGTTTTCATTGTCATTTGTCTCTAGGTATTTTTTGATTTCCCCTTTGATTTCTTCAGTGATCACTTCGTTATTAAGTAGTGTATTGTGTAGCCTCCATGTGTTTGTATTTTTTACAGATCTTTTCCTGTAATTGATATCTAGTCTCATAGCGTTGTGGTCGGAAAAGATACTTGATACGATTTCAATTTTTTTAAATTTACCAAGGCTTGATTTGTGACCCAAGATATGATCTATCCTGGAGAATGTTCCATGAGCACTTGAGAAAAATGTGTATTCTGTTGTTTTTGGGTGGAATGTCCTATAAATATCAATTAAGTCCATCTTGTTTAATGTATCATTTAAAGCTTGTGTTTCCTTATTTATTTTCATTTTGGATGATCTGTCCATTGGTGAAAGTGGGGTGTTAAAGTCCCCTACTATGATTGTGTTACTGTCGATTTCCCCTTTTATGGCTGTTAGTATTTGCCTTATGTATTGAGGTGCTCCTATGTTGGGTGCATAAATATTTACAATTGTTATACCTTCCTCTTGGATCGATCCCTTGATCATTATATAGTGTCCTTCTTTGTCTCTTGTAATAGTCTTTATTTTAAAGTCTATTTTGTCTGATATGAGAATTGCTACTCCAGCTTTCTTTTGATTTCCATTTGCATGGGATATCTTTTTCCATCCCCTCACTTTCAGTCTGTATGTGTCTCTAGGTCTGAAGTGGGTCTCTTGTAGACAGCATATATATGGGTCTTGTTTTTGTATCCATTCAGCCAGTCTGTGTCCTTTGGTGGGAGCATTTAATCCATTTACATTTAAGGTAATTATCGATACGTATGTTCCTATTCCCATTTTCTTAAATGTTTTGGGTTTGTTATTGTAGGTGTTTTCCTTCTCTTGTGTTTCTTGCCTAGAGCAGTTCCTTTAGCATTTGTTGTAAAGCTGGTTTGGTGGTGCTGAACTCTCTCAGCTTTTGCTTGTCTGTAAAGGTTTTAATTTCTCCATCAAATCTGAATGAGATCCTTGCTGGGTAGAGTAATCTTGGTTGTAGGTTTTTCTCCTTCATCACTTTAAGTATATCCTGCCACTCCCTTCTGGCTTGCAGAGTTTCTGCTGAAAGATCAGCTGTTAACCTTATGGGGATGCCCTTGTGTGTTATTTGTTGTTTTTCCCTTGCTGCTTTTAATATGTTTTCTTTATATTTAATTTTTGATAGTTTGATTAATATGTGTCTTGGTGTGTTTCTCCTTGGATTTATCCTGTATGGGACTCTCTATGCTTCCAGGACTTGATTAACTATTTCCTTTCCCATATTAGGGAAGTTTTCAACTGTAATCTCTTCAAATATTTTCTCAGTCCCTTTCTTTTTCTCTTCTTCTTCTGGGACCCCTATAATTCGAATGTTGGTGCGTTTAATGTTGTCCCAGAGGTCTCTGAGACTGTCCTCAGTTCTTTTCATTCTTTTTTCTTTATTCTGCTCTGCAGTAGTTATTTCCACCATTTTATCTTCCAGGTCACTTATCCGTTCTTCTGCCTCAGTTATTCTGCTATTGATCCCATCTAGAGTATTTTTAATTTCATTTATTGTGCTTTTCATCGTTGCTTGGTTCCTCTTTAGTTCTTCTACGTCCTTGTTAAATGTTTCTTGCATTTTGTCTATTCTATTTCCAAGATTTTGGATCATCCTTACTATCATTATTCTGAATTCTTTTTCAGGTAGACTACCTATTTCCTCTTCATTTGTTAGGTCTGGTGTGTTTTGACCCTGCTCCTTCATCTGCTGTGTGTTTTTCTGTCTTCTCATTTTGCTTATCTTACTGTGTTTGGGGTCTCCTTTTCACAGGCTGCAGGTTCGTAGTTCCCATTGTTTTGGTATCTGTCCCCAGTGGCTAAGGTTGGTTCAGTGGGTTGTGTAGGTTTCCTGGTGGAGGGAACTAGTGCCTGTGTTCTGGTGGATGAGGCTGGATCTTGTCTTTCTGGTGGGCACGTCCACGTCTGGTGGTGTGTTTTGGGGTGTCTGTGGCCTTATTATGTTTTTAGGCAGCCTCTCTGTTAATGGATGGGGCTGTGTTCCTGTCTTGCTAGTTGTTTGGCATAGGGTGTCCAGCACTGTAGCTTGCTGGTCGTTGAGTGAAGCTGGGTCTTGATGTTGAGATGGAGATCTCTGAGAGATTTTCGCCATTTGGTATTACGTGGAGCTGGGAGGTCTCTTGTGGACCAGTGTCCTGAAGTTGGCTCTCCCACCTCAGAGGCACAGCCCTGATGCCTGGCTGGAGCACCAAGAGCCTTTCATCCACACGGCTCAGAATAAAAGGGAGAAAAAATGGAAAGAAAGAAAGAAAGAGGATAAAATAAAATAAAATAAAGCAATTATAATAAAAAATAAGAAAAAAATTATTAAGAATAAATTTATTAAGAAAAAAATTTTTTTAATTTTTTAAAATAAAAAATATGAAAAAACTTATTAAAAAATTTTTTTTAATTTTTTAAAAATAGAAAATAAGGAAAAAATTATTAAGAAAACATTTATTAGGGAAAAAAAATTTTTTTAAGTAAAAAAAAAAAACGGACGGACCTAACCCTAGGACTACCGGTGAGAGCAAAGCTATACAGACAAAATCTCACCCAGAAGCATACACATATACACTCACAAAAAAAGGAAAAGGGGAAAAGTTAATATATCCTGCTCCCAAAGTCCACCTCCTAAATTTGGGATGATTCGTTGTCTATTCAGGTATTCAACAGATGCAGGCACATCAAGTTGATTGTGGAGATTTAATCCGCTGCTCCTGAGGCTGCTGGGAGAGATTTCCCTTTCTCTTCTTTGTTCGTACAGCTCCCGGGGTTCAGCTTTGGATTTGGACCCGCCTCTGCATGTAGGTCGCCTGAGGGCGTCTGTTCCCCGCCCAGACAGAACGGGGTTAAAGGAGCAGCTGATTCGGGGGCTCTGGCTCAGTCAGGCCGGGGGGAGGGAGCGGTACGGAGGAGGCGGGGCGAGCCTGCGGCGGCAGAAGCCGGCGTGACGTTGCAGCAGCCTGAGGCGTGCCGTGCGCTCTCCCGGGGAAGTTGTCCCCGGATTACGGGAGCCTGGCCGTGGCGGGCTGCACAGGCTCCCGGGAGGGGCGGTGTGGAGAGTGACCTGTGCTCGCCCACAGGCTGTTTGGTGGCGGCAGCAGCAGCCTTAGCGTCTCATGCCCGTCTCTGGGGTCCGCGCTGATAGCCGCGGCTCGCGCCCGTCTGGAGTTCGTTTAAGTGGCGCTCTGAATCCCCTCTCCTTGCACGCCGTGAAACAAAGAGGCAAGAAAAAGTCTCTTGCCTCTTCGGCAGCTGCAGACTTTTTCTCGGGCACCCTCCCGGCTAGTTGTGGTGCGCTAGCCCCTTCAGGCTGTGTTCACGCCGCCAACCCCAGTCCTCTCCCTGCGATCAGACCGAAGCCCGCGCCTCAGCTCCCAGCCCCCGCCCGCCCCGGCGGGTGGGCAGACAAGCCTCTCGGGCTGGTGAGTGCTGCTCGGCACCGAGCCTCTGTGCGGGAATCTCTCCGTTTTTCCCTCTGTGCCCCTGTTGCTGTGGGATCCGCGCTGATAGCCGCGGCTCGCGCCCGTCTCTGGAGCTCGTTTAGGCGGCGCTCTGAATCCCCTCTCCTTGCGCGCCGCGAAACAAAGAGGCAAGAAAAAGTCTCTTGCCTCTTCGGCAGCTGCAGTCTTTTTCCCGGACTCCCTCCCGGCTAGCACCGAAGCCCGAGCCCCAGCTCCCAGCCCCCGCCCGCCCCGGCGGCTGAGCAGACAAGCCTCTCGGGCTGGTGAGTGCTGGTCGGCACCGCTCCTCTGTGCGGGAATCTCTCCGCTTTGCCCTCCGCACCAATGTGGGTGCGCTCTCCTCCGTGGCTCCGAAGCTTCCCCCCTCTGCCACCCGCAGTCTCCGCCCGCGAAGGGGCTCCTAGTGTGTGGAAACCTTTCCTCCTTCACAGCTCCCTCCCACTGGTGCAGGTCCCGTCCCTATTCTTTTGTCTCTGTTATTTCTTTTTTCTTGTGCCCTACCCAAGTACGTGGGGATTTTCTTGCCTTTTGGGAGGTCTGACGTCTTCTGCCAGCGTTCAGTGGGTGTTCTGTAGGAGCAGTTCCACGTGTAGATGTATTTCTCATGTATCTGTGGGGAGGAAGGTGATCTCCGCATCTTACTCTTCCGCCATCTTGCCCCTCCTACATAATTATTTATTTAACATATGTAAAGCTATTAAAACTTTATGTGATGCAAGTAGTATATTAGGAATGGGCAAAGGATAGACTTGGAAATTTAGGAAAGACAAGTAAATTTAGGCCACATTTAATTTTATCCATGTTATCTGATCCATAATGAGGTTTGGGGACATTTATACTGACAGAAATCAGACTTATTTTATTGTAGAGCCCTCAGAAGATCTACAATTTTGAAATAACCTTTAATTCAGTCTGATCTCTTAGCTCTACAGGTTGAGAAATATTATGTCTATCACACATAAACTTCCCCCCTTCAACTTCAAATACACAAAGACAGTCAATATAATATTTCAAATTATTTTTAAAATGCATAGGTTGCTTAAAATAAGAAAGTAAATTCTCTGTAGTCTAGAAATAGAGAAGAAACCTATGGTGGGTTAGGAGTGAGGGCATGGGGTAATAGCACTGTATAGTCCATGAGGACTGGTCAGGACTAGTCTGTCATACCACTGATGGCATGAAGATAGAACATACCCAACACAAGAAAACCAGGAAATAGGTCTCTCACATTTAGCCAAAGGCCATAACTGTACTGTCTACACTTGAATGACAGCTGTATGTCTCTGCCCACCCAGGATAGTATCTGGAAACAATAAGCCTACTGTATTCATTTTTTATTTCTGTGCAACAAACTCAGTGTCTTAAAATGTCACTCATTTATTATCCCACAGTTTTCACTGGTCAGAAGTCTGGCTGTAAACTTAAAACTGCTCTAAAAAATAACATCTTAATCGTTACACATACATATGATAAATAAAAGGTTCTATCGGTCCAAAATTCTTCCTACCTAAGAAATTAGGGCTACTATTTTAGATTCTTTTCTGTGTGCCTATACTATGTCTCTTTCATCCATTATTCTTATATTTTAAGCACTGGCTCCAAGTATTGAGTCTTATTTTGTTCTTTTCTCCTCATCCATCCTCCTCTACTACTGCCACCCCTCAAACCATCTGCTATCCAAACTTTTCTTGCTCGCAAAGATTAACTAGTGAAAAAATCCATTGTGTTATCTTTCCATACCCTTTTTTATGTTCATATAAGCACAATAACAAATTCCCTTTCCTTCCAGTTTTTTACCACTACAAACAGTGCTATAAATAACATCCTTGCTCATATGTCCTTATGTACTGGTGTTTTTATTCCTGTGGAATAGATTTCCAGGAGTAAAATTCAAATGGTATATATCTTTTAAAATTTTTACTGCTTTATCCATCAGTGTATAAGTATACACTTTTCCCACATATCTGTAGTACTATGCGTTATCACTTTTAAAATTTATGGCAACCTGACGGGTGTAGTGATATCTCATTGATACTTTAGTTTGCACTTCCCTGAATAATAGGTGAATTAGAACATCTTTACACGTTGGTTGAGCATTTGGTTTTGTTCTGTGAATTACCTTGTCAAATTCTTCTGATTTTCTATTAGCTTATGTATCATTTAGGGATTGCATTCAACTCTGATAACTAGAGACCCAAAAAGTAGTGGCTTAGATAAATATGGGTTTTATTTTTCTTACATAATAAGACACCAAGAATGAGGCATTGTAGGGGTAGAATGACAGCTCCATAATTTCACTGGGGACCCAGGCTCTATCTAATATTTCTTCTCTGCCATCCTTCAGGTGAGTTTTCCAGTCTTAAGTTTAATTCACGGTGACAATATGTCTGCTGGAATTCCAGGCAACAGATCTAACTCCCACACAGGAAGAAGGAAAAGGGCAAAAGATGCAAGTCAGCTTTAAGGAGCTTTCACAGAAGCCACATTCATCAATTTCCATTAACATCTCATTATTCAGAAGTAATTCACATAGTCATACCTAAGTACAAAGGGAAGCTAGGAAACATAGTTTTCATCCAGGTGTATTGCCATCCCTAACAAAATAAGATTCAGTTAATGAGAGACAGAGAGAGAGGGAGAGAGAGAGAGGGAGTAAGTGGTACATAACTGTGTTATCTTCCATATTCTGCCCCTCTGACCATCCAAATAAATGTGTGTATCCTTATTCCCATACATGGAACACACTTACTCCCAAGAGAGATAACTTCCAAGTCCTCTACAGTTACTGCATCCAGTTCAAAGTCCAGGATCTTTGAGTGATGCGCAACATCTCTCTTAGATATTAATGGTCGAACAATCAAATAAATTAAAAGACAAGTTCTTTCCACCTTCTGCTTGACACACGCAATAGTCAGTGGTGGAGCGGGAATTGGATAACTGGAATAAAATCTTCCATTTTTAAAAGGAAATATAGGATAACACATAAAAATCCCTGGTTCATAATAGTTACCATTGTTGGAGAAACAGCTGGAAGATTTTTTCCAAGTTTTGGTGTTACAAACAATGCTAAAATGAACTTTCTTTTGACAAGGTCCTCCAGAGTGGTTATTTAGTCTGCCACATTGCTAAATACAAGAGCTCTTCCATATAATCTTTGTTTCATCTAAAATTTTAAAACCTGTTAGATACCCACATCAATGAAAATGGTGGAGTAGGGAACTCCAAAATGTCATCCCTCCATAATAACAATTAGTAGCCCAGCAAAAGCTGTCAGAATCAACTTTGCCAGAACTCTGGAATCTAACCAAAAATTTACAAGCAGCCTGGGGTTTCTTAATGAAGAAGAAAGAAGCAAAATTTCAGTAAGAGAGCCCTGTGGCATTTTAGGTTACCCTGTTACTATCCTCCACTACTCAGCTCTTTAGAAGCCTTAAAGAGAGCAGTCCACATTGCAGAAACAGGTTGCTTGTACCAGAGGACATGATATGGACCTTATTCTCAAATAACTGTGGTTGTGTGGTTTGACCTGGTGGCACCTTGAGGGATTGGCTCAAGGGTTTGCCTTTTTTTTCACCTACTTTGGAGCTTCCTCAGGGCTGAGGCAGCTTCCCTGTTGGCACTCATGGAAGGTGTTTAGAAGCAAATGTATTAGCCACTGCCACAGGGGGCAAGGAATAAATCTTGGAGAAAGCAATAGACAAACTGACAAGTCTGCGAAGAAAGAGGCTGAGACAGGACTTCCCTCGTGGTGCAGTGGTTAAGAATCTGCCTGCCAATGCAGGGGCCACAGGTTCGAGCCCTGGTCCAGGAAGATCCCACATGCCACGGAGCAACTAAGCCCATGTGCCACAACTACTGAGCCCACGTGCCAAAACTACTGAGCCCGCGAGCCACAACTACTGAAGTCCACGCACCTAGAGCCCATGCTCCGCAACAAGAGAAGCCACTGCAATGAGAAGTCCGCGCACTGCAATGAAGAGTAGCCCCCGCTCGCTGCAACTAGAGAAAGCCTGCGTGCAGAAATGAAGACCCAATGCAGCCAAAAATAAATAAATAAATTTATTTAAAAAAAAAGAAAGAGGCTGAGACACTTGGAGATAGTGGAATAAGGGCTTTAAATTAATGTATTCTAGGGAATCTAGAAGTCCAAGCACATGCCCAAGTCTCGACCTATGCTCAGAAAAAAAAACCTGAGAAGACTTTAAGCTTTCACTTCTGGCTAAACTTCAGGCACCACACAAGTAGAAAGTGAAGGCTAAGGCAGAATTATAAACTGCATACCTAAGCATTGAAGGAGTACCCAAACACAGAGCCAGCTTACAAACACCGGGAGAGCTTTTTTTCCCTTGGTTTGTTGTTTGTTTGTTTGTCTCTTTGTTTGTTTTGCTTCCAGGAGTTTAAGGAAATCTCTGTCAAATCAATAACTGACCAAAGATAATGAGACAAAGATTTCAGTGGCCACACGCAAGAAAGAACAGACTTTACAAAAATACTTCAGAACATTCACTAAACAAATAAACAACAACACCCAAAAAAAGCAACAACAAACCCTATTTGTTGGAAGGGAAGGGAAGAATCTGTTTTCCAGAGTTTCCACATTATAATATTAAAGTGTCCTGTTTTCAAAATATATATATAAGACATGTCAAAAAAAACAAGAATGTATGGCCCATTCACAGAAAAAAAAGAAATTAATAGAAATTGTCCCTGAGGAAACCCAGACCCTGATTTAATAGACACAGACTTTAAATCAACTGTCTTAAATATGTTTAGATAGCTAAAGAAAACCATGGACAAAGAATTAAAGGAAACCAAGAAAACAATGTCTCAATAAAGAGAGAATATCAATAAAAAATAAAAATAATAAAAAGGAATCAAATAGACATTCTGGATTTGAAAAGTACAATAACTAAAATGAACAATTCACTAGAGGGTTTCAACAGCAGATTTGAACAGATAGAAGAAAGAATCAGCAAAACTGAACATAAGTTAATTGAGAGTATCCAGTCTAAGGAAAAGGAAGAAAATTAACAGAGCCTAACAGACCTGTTGGATGCCATAAAATGTACAAAGATACACATGATAAGGGAAGAGATGGCAGAGAGAAAGCGGCAGAAAGAATATTTGAAGAAACAATGGCTGAAAACTTCCCAAGTTTAATGAAAGACATAAACCTATACATCCAAGAAGGTCAACAAACTCCAAGTGGAATAAACTCAAAGAGATCAACACCAAGATACATTATTATAAAATTATCTAAAGCCAAAGCCAAAGATATAATCTTGAAAGCATCAAGAAATAAATGACTCATCATGTAGAGGGGATTCTCAATAAGATTAACAGATAATTTTTCATCAGAAATCATGGAGGCCAGAAGGCAGAGAGATGATATATTTAAAGTGCTGAGAGAAAAAAAGTCAACCAAGAATTCAATATCTGGCAAAAATATCCTTCAAAAATGAAAGAGAACTTAAGACATTCCACATGAATGAAAACTGAGGGATTTTGTTGCTAGTAGGCCTGCTCTGCAAGAAATGCTATCAGAAGTCCTTCAGGCAGAAATGAGAGGCCATTAGAAAGTAATTCAAAGTCATATAAGAAATAAAAGAGCACCAGTAAAGGAAAAATAACACACATGATCATCTCAGTTGGCGCAGAAAAAGCATTTGACAAAATCCAACACCATGTTATGATAATACTCAACAAACTAGGAATAAAAGGGAGCTTCCTTAACCTGATAAAGGGAATCTATGAAAAACCCACAGATAACATCATACTTAAAAGTGAAGGATTGAAAACTTTCTCCCTAAGATCAGAAACAAGACAAAGATGCCATTTTTGCCACTTCTATTCAACATTGTACTGAAAGTTCTAGCCAGAGCAATTATGCAAGAAAAAGAAATAAAAGACATCCAAATTGGAAAGGAAAAAGTAAAATAATATTGGCAGATATGATCTTTTATGTAGAAAATCCTTTAAAGTCCACTGAAATACTATTAGAACTAATAAAAATTCAGCACAGTTGCAAGATACAGATCAAAATACAAAAAATAATTTTATTTCTATATACTGTCAATGAATCATCCAAAAAGTAAATTAGGAAAACAATTCCATTTTCAGTAGCATCAAAAATAATAAACTACTTAGAAATAAATTTAACCAAGGAAGAGAAAGACTTGTACACGAAGACTACAAACAATTGCTAAAATAACTTCCTAGCTTCTCATGGTTTTCCAGCAATCATTACCTTATAGATACATAATTCCAACCCTCCATCTTCACATAGCATTCTCCCTGTGTCTCTGTCTCTTCACAAAGTGTTCTTTTTCAAGGACACCAGTCATATTGGATTAATGGGCCCACCTTACTCCATATGGCCTCATCTTAACTATTATAGCTGTAACAATCCTATTTCAAAATAAGGTTACATTATGAAGTATTGGAGTTTATGACTTCAACATACCTTTTTTGGGGGACACAATTCAACCCATACAAATATCCCATGTTCATGGATTAGAAGACCTAATATATTAATGTAGAAATATTCCCCAAAGTGATCTATTAATTCAATGCAATACCAACCAAAATTCCAATGGTGTTTTTACAGAAATGAAAAAGCCAATCCTCAAATTCATATGGAATTGCAAGAGATCACAAATAGCTAAAATAGTCTTTGATAAAGACAAAAAAATTGGAGGACTCATGCTTCCCGATTTCAAAACTTACTACACAGCTACAGTAATCAAAACAATCAGTACTTGCATAATAATATACCATTGGAATAGAATTGAAAGTCCAAAAATAAACCCATACATCTGTGGTCAATTGATTTTCAAGAGTGCCAAAACCATTCAATGGTGAAAGAATAGTCTCTCCAACAAGTGGTGCTGGGACAACTAGATATTCACATTGGCATGCCAAAGAATAAAGTTATACCCTTACCTCACATCATATACCAAAATCAACTTAAAATATATCAAACACCTAATGTGTGGATTAAAACTATAAAACTTTTAGAAGACAATATAGAGGTAAATCTTCAAGACCTTGTATTCGGCAATGGATTCTTAGATATAACACCAAAAGCACATACAGCAAAAGAAGAAAATAGAAAATAGAAAAATTAGATGATCTGGAAGATAGAATAATGGAAATAACCCAATCAGAACAGTAGAAAGAAAATTTTTTTTAAATGAGGAACGTTTAAGGGACCTCTGAGACAACATCAAGTGTACTAATATTCACATTATAGGGATCCCCAAAGGAGAAAAGAGAGAAAGGGATAGAAAGGTATTTGATGAAATCATGGCTGAAAATTTCCTGAAGCTGATGAAGGAAAAAGATTTCCAGGTACAGGAAGCACAGAGACTCCCAAACAAGATAAACCCAAAGAGACCCACACCAAGACATATCATAGTTAAAATGGCAAAATTTAAAGATAAAGAGAGAATTCTAAAGGCAGCAAGAGAAAAAGAATATTTTTTTCCACTTATAGAAGACCCTTTAACACTTCTTTTAGGGTTGGTTTAGTACTGATGAGCTTTTTTAGTTTTTTCTTGTCTGAGAAGTTCTTTACCTCTCCTTCAATTCTGAATGATAACTTTGCTGGGTAGAGTATCCTAGGTTGTAGGTTTTTCCCTTTCAGAACTTTAAATATATCATGTCACTCCCTTCTGGCCTGCAAAGTTTCTGCAGAAAAATAAGCTGATAGCCTTATGGCGGTTCCCTTGTATGTGACTAGTATCCAAAATATATAAAAGAACTCTTAAAATTCAACAACAGAAAGCAAACAACCTAATTTTAAAATGGAAAGAGGATTTGAGTAGACAATTCTCCAGAGAATATATACAAGTGGCTAATAAGTACTTGCAAAGATACTTAATGTCATTAGTCAATAGATAAATGCAAATCAAAACCACAATGCCCATTTTTTTTCACAGACACACACTGTATTTTATTTTTACAAGAGATAAATAAACTGACACCAAGCATTGTAAATGGACGACCACAACAAAAGCAACAATGATTGCAACACCAAACACAAAACACACTCATACCATGTCATAATATTGACATTCAGTCCAGTAATCCTCCACTGTAACAGCTCCTTTACTTTGCAGTGAAAATTGAATTGTATATTTGTTGCCTCTGAGTCCTTGTGTGATTTTTTTTTATTCAAACAGAAAGTCACAAAAATTATAATCATCCTCATCAGTTCACTCAGTCCCATGTAATTAATTTTTTTTTATCTTGATCTTTTGTTAGCACTTTTATGAATTCATCAGTTTTCCATTAGAGTTCTGAAAATGCTTATTCATTCAGTTCAGCAGTATAGTCAGTTACCAGAAATCTGTACTTGTCAGAGTCTTTTCCATGAATTCCTTGAAGATGAAACCCTTTTATAGGAACATTTTTGCAAAAGCATCAGAGTACACCCAGAACTGTCTGTAAATGACAAAAGACTTAAAAATGACCATGGTTAAAGATTTGATGAAAGTTCATAATAATGCAATTGACAAGGAAATTTAGTTACTTCTGAGATATACATTTTAAAGTAATACCTAGAATTATGACTTATAACATTATACCAGAACATATAAGATTTTTAGAAATTTCATGTAATGTCTGAAACATTTATGTTAACATATTTCCATACAAATAACCCAAAGAAAGTTTAGTGTTAGTTGTTTTTGTTTGTTTGTTTGTTTGTTTGTACTGCAGGTTCTTACCAGTCATCAATTTTATACACATCAGTGTATACATGTCAATCCCAATCGCCCAATTCAGCACACCACCATCCCCACACCACCACGGTTTTCCCCCCTTGGTGTCCATACGTTTGTTCTCTACATCTGTGTCTCAACTTCTGCCCTGCAAACCGCTTCATCTGTACCATTTTTCTAGGTTCCACATACATGCGTTAATATACGATATTTGTTTTTCTCTTTCTGACTTACTTCACTCTGTATGACAGTGTCTAGATCCATCCACGTCTCAACAAATGACTCAATTTCGTTCCTTTTTATGGCTGAGTAATATTCCATTGTATATATGTACCACATCTTCTTTATCCATTCGTCTGTCGATGGGCATTTAGGTTGCTTCCATGAACTGGCTATTGTAAGTAGTGCTGCAATGAACATTGGGGTGCATGTGTCTTTTTGAATTATGGTTTTCTCTGGGTATATGCCCAGTAGTGGGATTGCTGGATCATATGGTAATTCTATTTTTACTTTTTTAAGGGACCTCCATACTGTTCTCCATAGTGGCTGTATCAATTTACATTCCCACCAACAGTGCAAAAGGGTTCCCTTTTGTCCACACCCTCTCCAGCATTTGTCATTTGTAGATTTTCTGATGAGGCCCATTCTAACTGGTGTGAGGTGATACCTCATTGTAGTTTTGATTTGCATTTCTCTAATAATTAGTGATGTTGAGCAGCTTTTCATGTGCTTCTTGGCCATCTGTATGTCTTCTTTGGAGAAATGTCTATTTAGGTCTTCTGCCCATTTTTGGATTAGGTTTTTGTTTCTTTAATATTGAGCTGCATGAGCTGTTTATATATTTTGGACATTAATCCTTTGTCCATTGATTCATTTGCAAATATTTTCTCCCATTCTGAGGGTTGTCTTTTTGTCTTGTTTATGGTTTCCTTTGTTGTGCAAAAGCTTTGAAGTTTCATTAGGTCCCATTTGTTTATTTTTGTTTTTATTTCCATTACTCTAGGAGGTGGCTCAAAAAAGATCTTGTTGTGATTTATGTCAAAGACTGTTCTTCCTGTGTTTTCTTCTAAGAGTTTTATAGTGTCCGGTCTTACATTTAGGTCTCGAATCCATTTTGAGTTTATTTTTGTGTATGGTGTTAGAGAGTGTTCTAATTTCATTCTTTTACATGTAGCTGTCCAGTTTCCCAGCACCACTTACTGAAGAGACTGTCTTTTCTCCATTGTATATCTTTGCCTCCTTTGTCATAGATTAGTTGACCATAGGTGTGTGGGTTTATCTCTGGGCTTTCTATCTTGTTCCATTGATCTATGTTTCTGTTTTTGTGCCAGTACCATATTGTCTTGATTACTGTAGCTTTGTAGTATAGTCTGAAGTCAGGGAGTCTGATTCCTCCAGCTCCGTTTTTTTCCCTCAAGACTGCTTTGGCTATTCGGGGTCTTTTGTGTCTCCATACAAATTTTAAGATGATTTGTTCTAGTTCTGTAAAAAATGCCATTGGTAATTTCATAGGGATTGCATTGAATCTGTAGATTGCTTTGGGTAGTATAGTCATTTTTTCACAATATTGATTCTTCCAATCCAAGAACATGGTATATCTCTCCATCTGTTGGTATCATCTTTAATTTCTTTCATCAGTGTCTTATAGTTTTCTGCATACAGGTCTTTTGTCTCCCTAGGTAGGTTTATTCCTAGGTATTTTATTCTTCTTGTTGCAGTGGTAAATGGGAGTGTTTCCATAATTTCTCTTTCAGATTTTTCATCATTAGTGTATAGGAATGCAAGAGATTTCTGTGCATTAATTTTGTATCCTGCAACTTTACCAAATTCATTGATTAGCTCTAGTAGTTTTCTGGTGGCATTTTTACGATTCTGTATGCATAGTATCATGTCATCTGCAAACAGTGACAGTTTTACTTCTTGTTTTCCAATTTGTATTCCTTTTATTTCTTTTTCTTCTCTGATTGCCGTGGCTAGGACTTCCAAAACTATGTTGAATAATAGTGGTGAGTGTGGACATCCTTGTCTCGTTCCTGATCTTAGAGGAAATGCTTTCAGTTTTTCACCATTGAGAATGATGTTTGCTGTGGGTTTGTCGTATATGGCCTTTATTATGTTGAGGTAGGTTCCCTCTATGCCCACTTTCTGGAGAGTTTTGATCATAAATGGGTGTTGAATATTGTCAAAAGCTTTTTCTGCATCTATTGCGATGATCATATGGTTTTTATTCTTCAATTTGTTAATATGGTGTATCACATTGATTGATTTGCGTATATTGAAGAATCCTTGCATCCCTGGGATAAATCCCAGTTGATCGTGGTGTATGATCCTTTTAATGTGTTGTTGGATTCTGTTTGCTAGTATTTTGTTGAGGATTTTTGCATCTATATTCATCAGTGATATTGGTCTGTAATTCTCTTTTTTTGTAGTATCTTTGTCTGGTTTTGGTATCAGGGTGATGGTGGCCTCATAGAATGAGTTTGGGAGTGTTCCTTCTTCTGCAGTTTTTTGGAAGAGCTTGAGAAGGATGGGTGTTAGCTCTTCTCTAAATGTTTGATAGAATTCACCTGTGAAGCCATCTGGTCTTGGACTTTTGTTTGTTGGAAGATTTTTAATCACAGTTTCAATTTCATTACTTGTGATTGGTCTGTTCATATTTTCTGTTTCTTCCTGGTTCAGTCTTGGAAGGTTATACCTTTCTAAGAATTTGTCCATTTCTTCCAGGTTGTCCATTTTATTAGCATAGAGTTGCTTGTAGTAGTCTCTTAGGATGCTTTGTATTTCTGCAGTGTCTGTTGTAACTTCTCCTTTTTCATTTCTAATTTTATTGATTTGAGTCCTCTCCCTCTTTTTCTTGATGAGTCTGGCTAAAGGTTTATCAATTTTGTTTATCTTCTCAAAGAGCCAGCTTTTAGTTTTATTGATCTTTGCTATTGTTTTCTTTGTTTCTATTTCATTTATTTCTACTCTGATCTTTATGATTTCTTTCCTTCTGCTAACTTTGGGTTTTGTTTGTTCTTCTTTCTCTAGTTCCTTTATGTGTAAGGTTAGATTATTTACTTGAGATTTTTCTTGTTTCTTGAGGTAGGCTTGTACAGCTATAAATTTCCCTCTTAGAATTGCTTTTGCTGCATCCCATAGGTTTTGGATCATCGTGTTTTCATTGTCATTTGTCTCTAGGTATTTTTTGATTTCCTCTTTGATTTCTTCAGTGATCTCTTGGTTATTTAGTAACGTATTGTTTAGCCTCCATGTGTTTGTGTTTTTTACATTGTTTTCCCTGTAATTCATTTCTAATCTCATAGCGTTGTGGTCAGAAAAGATGCTTGATATGATTTCAATTTTCTTAAATTTACTGAGGCTTGATTTGTGACCCAAGATGTGGTCTATCCTGGAGAATGTTCCATGCGCACTTGAGAAGAAAGTGTAATCTGCAGTTTTTGGATGGAATGTCCTATAAATATCAATTAAATCTATCTGGTCTATTGTGTCATTTAAAGCTTCTGTTTCCTTATTTATTTTCATTTTGGATGATCTGTCCATTGGTTTAAGTGAGGTGTTAAAGTCCCCCACTATTATTGTGTTACTGTTGATTTCTTGTTTTATAGCTGTTAGCAGTTGCCTTATATGTTGAGGTGCTCCTATATTGGGTGCATATATATTTATAATTGTTATATCTTCTTCTTGGATTGATCCCTTGAGCATTATGTAGTGTCCTTCCTTGTCTCTTGTAACATTCTTTATTTTAAAGTCTATTTTATCTGATATGAGTATAGCTACTCCAGCTTTCTTTTGATTTCCATTTGCATGGAATATCTTTTTCCATCCCCTCAATTTCAGTCTGTATGTGTCCCTAGGTCTGAAGTGGGTCTCTTGTAGACAGCATATATATGGGTCTTGTTTTTGTATCCATTCAGCAAGCCTGTGTCTTTTGGTTGAAGCATTTAATCCATTCACGTTTAAGGTAATTATCGATATGTACGTTCCTATGACCATTTTCTTAATTGTTTTGGGTTTGTTTTTGTAGGTCCTTTTCTTCTCTTGTGTTTCCCACTTAGAGAAGTTCCTTTAGCATTTGTTGTAGAGCTGGTTTGGTGGTGCTGAATTCTCTTAGCTTTTGCTTGTCTGTAAAGCTTTTGATTTCTCCATTGAATCTGAATGAGATCCTTGCTGCGTAGAGTAATCTTGGTTGTAGGTTCTTCCCTTTCATCACTTTAAGTATATCATGCCACTTCCTTCTGGCTTGTAGAGTTTCTGCTGAGAAATCAGCTGTTAACCTTATGGGAGTTCCCTTGTATGTTATTTGTCATTTTTCCCTTGCTGCTTTCAATAATTTTTCTTTGTCTTTAATTTTTGCCAATTTGATTACTATGTGTCTCGGCGTGTTTCTCCTTGGGTTTATCCTGTATGGGACTCTCTTCACTTTCTGCACTTGGGTGGCTATTTCCTTTCCCATGTTTGGGAAATTTTCGACTATAATCTCTTCAAATATTTTCTCTGGTCCTTTCTCTCTCTCTTCTCCTTCTGGGACCCCTATAATGCGAACGTTGTTGCGTTTAATATTGTCCCAGAGGTCTCTTAGGCTGTCTTCATTTCTTTTCATTCTTTTTTCTTTAGTCTGTTCTGCAGCAGTGAATTCCACCATTCTGTCTTCCAGGTCACTTATCCGTTCTTCTGCCTCAGTTATTCTGCTATTGATTCCTTCTAGTGTAGTTTTCATTTCAGTTATTGTATTGGTCATCTCTGTTTGTTTGTTCTTTAATTCTTCTAGGTCTTTGTTAAACATTTCTTGCATCTTCTCGATCTTTGCCTCCATTCTTTTTCCGAGGTCCTGGATCATCTTCACTATCATTATTCTGAATTCTTTTTCTGGAAGGTTGCCTATCTCCACTTCATTTAGTTGTTTTTCTGGGGTTTTATCTTGTTCCTTCATCTTGTATATAGCCCTCTGCCTTTTCATCTTGTCTCTCTTTCTGTGAATGTGTTTTTTGTTCCACAGGCTGCAGGATTGTAGTTTTTCTTGCTTTTGCTGTCTGCCCTCTGGTGGATGAGGCTATCTAAGAGGCTTGATGGGAGGGACTGGTGGTGGGTAGAGCTGACTGTTGCTCTGGTGGGCAGAGCTCAGTAAACTTTAATCCACTTGACTGTTGATGGGTGGGGCTGGGTTCCCTCCCTGTTGGTTGTTTGGCCTGAGGCAACCCGACACTGGAGCCTAAGTGGGCTCTTTTGTGGGGCTAATGACAGACTCTGGGAGGGCTCACGCCGCAGAGTACTTCCCAGAACTTCTGCTGCCAGTGTCCCTGTCTCCACGGTGAAACAGAGCCACCCCCCGCCTCTGCAGGAGACCTTCCAACATTAGCAGGTAGATCTGGTTCAGTCTCCCCTGGGGTCACTGCTCCTTCCCCTGGGTCCCGATGCACACACTACTTTGTGTGTGCCCTCCAAGAGTGGAGTCTCTGTTTCCCCCAGTCCTATCTAAGTCCTGCAATCAATTCCCACTAGGCTTCAAAGTCTGATTCTCTAGGAATTCCTCCTCCCGTTGCCGGACCCCCAGGTTGGGAAGCCTGGCGTGGGGCTCAGAACCTTCACTCCAGTGGGTGGACTTCCGTGGTATAAGTGTTCACCAGTCTGTGAGTCACCAACCCACCAGTTATGCGATTTGATTTTACTGTGATTGCGCCCCTCCTACCGTCTCATTGTGGCTTCTCCTTTGTCTTTGGATGTGGGGTATCTTTTTTGGTGAGTTCCAGTGTCTTCCTGTCAATGATTGTCCAGCAGCTAGTTGTGATTCTGGTGTTCTCGCAAGAGGGAGTGAGAGCACGTCCTTCTACTCCGCCATCTTGGTTCCTCCTCTCCACAATGCCCATTTTTTAATTGGGTTCTTTGTTTTTTTGAGATTGAGTTGTATGAGCTGTTTATAAATTTTGGATATTAGCACATTATTTGTCATATCATTTGCAAATATTTCCTCCCATTCAATAGGTTGTGTTTGCATTTTGTCAATGGTTTCCTTTTCTGCACAAAAGTTTTAAGTTTAATTAGGTCACATTTGTTTATTTTTGCTTTTATATCTTTTGCCTTAGGAGACAGATCTAAAAAAATATTGCTGTGATTTATGTCAAAGAGTTCTTCTGACTAGGTTCTTTTCTAGGAGTTTTATGGTTTCAGGTCTTACATTTAGGTGTTTAATCCATTTTCAGTTAATTTTTTTGTTTCTGGTGTGAGAAAATTTTGTAATCACATTCTTTTACATGTAGCTGTCCAGTTTTCCGAGAACCACTTTTTTTTTTTACATCTTTATTGGAGTATAATTGCTTTACAATGGTGTGCTAGTTTCTGCTTTATAACAAAGTGAATCAGTTATACCTATACATATATCCCCATCTCTCTTCCCTCTTGCGTCTCCCTCCCTCCCACCCCTCTAGGTGGCCACAAAGCACCGAGCTGATCTACCTGTGCTATGTGGCTGCTTCCCACTAGCTATCTATTTTACATTTGGTAGTGTATATATGTCCATGCCACTCTCTCACTTTGTCCCAGCTTACCCCTCCCCCTCCGCATATCCTCAAGTCCATTCTCTAGTAGGTCTGTGTCTTTATTCCCGTCTTGCCACTAGGTTCTTCATGACCTTTATTTTCCCTTAGATTCCATATATATGTGTTAGCATACTGTATTTGTTTTTCTCTTTCTGACTTACTTCACTCTGTATGACAGACTCTAACTCCATCCACCTCACTACAAATACCTCCATTTCATTTCTTTTTATGGCTGAGTAATATTCCATTGTATATATGTGCCACATCTTCTTTATCCATTCATCCGATGATGGACACTTAGGTTGCTTCCATGTCCTGGCTATTGTAAATAGAGCTGCAATGAACATTTTGGTACATGACTCTTTTTGAATTATGGTTTTCTCAGGGTATATGCCCAGTAGTGGGATTGCTGGGTCGTATGGTAGTTCTATTTTTAGTTTTTTAAGGAACCTCCATACTGTTCTCCATAGTGGCTGTATCAATTTACATTCCCACCAACAGTGCAAGAGGGTTCCCTTTTCTCCACACCCTCTCCAGCATTTATTGTTTCTAGATTTTTGGATGATGGCCATTCTGACTGGTGTGAGATGATATCTCATTGTAGTTTTGATTTGCATTTCTGTAATGATTAATGATGTTGAGCATTCTTTCATGTGTTTGTTGGCAATCTGTATATGTTCTTTGGAGAAATGTCTATTTAGGTCTTCTGCCCATTTTTGGATTGGGTTTTTTTTTTTGATATTGAGCTGCATGAGCTGCTTGTAAATTTTGGAGACTAACGCTTTGTCAGTTGCTTCATTTGCAAATATTTTCTACCATTCTGAGGGTTGTCTTTTTGTCTTGTTTATGGTTTCCTTTGCTGTGCAAAAGCTTTTAAGTTTCATTAGGTCCCATTTGTTTATTTTTGTTTTTATTTCCATTTCTCTAGGAGGTGGGTCAAAAAGGATCTTGCTGTGATTTATGTCATAGAGTGTTCTGCCTAGGTTTTCCTCTAAGAGTTTGATAGTGTCTGGCCTTATATTTAGGTCTTTAATCCATTTTGAGTTTATTTTTGTGTATGGTGTTAGGGATTGTTCTAATTTCAGTCTTTTACATGTAGCTGTCCAGTTTTCCCAGCACCACTTATTGAAGAGGCTGTGTTTTCTCCATTGTATATTCTTGCCTCTTTTATCAAAGATAAGGTGACCATATGTGCGTGGGTTTATCTCTGGGCTTTGAATCCTGTTCCATTGATCTATATTTCTGTTTTTGTGCCAGTACCATACTGTCTTGATTAGTGTAGCTTTGTAGTATAGTCTGAAGTCCGGGAGCCTGATTCCTCCAGCTCCGTTTTTCTTTCTCAAGATTGCTTTGGCTGTTCAGGGTCTTTTGTGTTTCCATATAAATTGTGAAATTTTTTGTTCTAGTTCTGTGAAAAATGCCATTGGTAATTTGATAGGGATTGCATTGAATCTGTAGATTGCTTTGGGTAGTAGAGTCATTTTCACAATGTTGATTATTCCAATCCAAGAACATGGTATATCTCTCCATCTATTTGTATCATCTTTAATTTCATTCATCAGTGTCCTATAATTTTCTGCATACAGGTCTTTTGTCTCCCTAGGTAGGTTTATTCCTAGGTATTTTATTCTTTTTGTTGCAATGGGAAATGGGAGTGTTTCTTAATTTCACTTTCAGATTTTTCATCATTAGTGTATAGGAATGCAAGGGATTTCTGTGCATTAATTTTGTATCCTGCTACTTTACCAAATTCATTGATTAGCTCTATTAGTTTTCTGGTAGCATCTTTAGGATTATCTATGTATAGTGTCATGTCATCTGCAAACAGTGATGGCTTTACTTCTTTTCCGATTTGGATTCCTTTTATTTCTTTTTCTTCTCTGATTGCTGTGGCTAAGACTTCCAAAACTATGGTTAATAATAGTGGTGAGAGTGGGCAACCTTGTCTTGTTCCTGATCTTAGTGGAAATGGTTTCAGTTTTTCACCATTGAGGACGATGTTGGCTGTGGGTTTGTCATATATGGCCTTTATCATGTTGAGATAAGTTTCCTCTATGTCTACTTTCTGGAGGGTTTTTATCAAAAATGGGTGTTGAATTTTGTCAAAAGCTTTCTCTGCATCTATTGAGATGATCATATGGTTTTTCTTCTTCAATTTTTTAATATGGTGTATCACATTGCTTGATTTGTGTATATTGAAGAATCCTTGCATTCCTGGGATAAACCCCACTTGATCATGGTGTATGATCCTTTTAATGTGCTGTTGGATTCTGTTTGCTAGTATTTTGTTGAGGATTTTTGCATCTATGTTCATCAGTGATATTGGCCTGTCATTTTCTTTCTTTGTGACCACTTATTGAAGACCCTGTCTTTTCTCCATTGTATATTTTTGTCTCCTTTGTTGTAGATTAATTGACCATAAGTGCGTGGGTTTATTTCTTGGTTCTCTATTCTATTCCACTGATTTATGTCTGTTTTTGTTCCAGTTCCACGCTGTTTTGATTACTGTAGCTTTGTAGTATAGTCTGATGTCAGAGACTGTGATACCGCCAGCTTTGTTCTTTCTTTTCCTCAAGATTGCTTTGGTATTTGGGGGTCTTTTGTGGTTCCATATAAATGTTACGATTATTTGTTCTTAGTTCTGTGGAAAATGTCAGGGTATTTTGATAGGGATTGCATTAAATCTGTAGATTGCTTTGGGTAGTGTGGACATTTTAACAATAGTAATTCTTCCAATCCAAGAACACAAGATGTTTTTCCATTTCTTTGTATCATTTTCAAATTCTCTCATCAATGTTTATAGTTTTTAGAGTATAGGTGTTTCACCTCCTTGGTTAATTTTTTCCGAGGTATTTTATTCTTTTTGACATACTTGTAAGTGGGATTGTTTCCTTAATTTCTCTTTCTAATAGTTCTTTATTAGAGTATAGAAAATCAACAGATTTCTGTATATTAATCATGTATCCTGCAACTTTACTGTATTCATTTCTTAGTTCTAATATGTATTCAAACAGAAACACGTGCACAAATGTTCATAGCAACAGTATTCACACTAGCTAAGAGCTGAAAACAACACGAATGTCCGTCAACTGATTATCAGATAAACAAAATGTGGTATATCCATACAATGAAATATTATTCATCCATAAAAAGGAATGAAGTGCTGATACATACTAGAATAAGGATGAACCTCGAAGCATTATACTAAGTGAAAGAAGCCAAACACAAAAGGCCATGCATTTTATGATTCCATTTACATGAAATGTCCAGTGTAAACAAGTCCATAGTGACAGAAATATTAGTGATTCTAGGAGTGAATGGGGAGTAACTGCTTAATAGGAACACAGTTTCCTTTTTGAGTGATGAAAATGTTCTGGAACTAGATAGGGGTGATGGGTGCACAACACTGTGAATGTACTAAAAATCTCAATGAATTGTACACTTTAAAATGGTTTAAATGGTGAGTTTCATGTTATGTGAATTTTACCTCAATTTTAAAAATACTATTGGATTTTAATTGAAATTACATTTAATTTGTATTTATACAAATTTCATTTCTATGATGTGAATTCTTCCCATCAGAGGACATGATTTGAGTATTTGGGTATCATCTTATGTTCTTTTTTTTAAATTGAGGTATAATTGTCATATAACATTGTGTAAGTTTAAGGTATACAACAAATTGATTCGATACATTTATATAGTGCAAAATGATTACCACCATAGCATCAGCTAACACCTCTATTCCATCACATAATTATCATTTATTTTTAGTCGTGATAATGGTTCAGATCTAGTCTATTAGCAAGTTTGAAGTTTATAATATTGTTGACTATAATCACTATGCAGCAGATTCGACTTCTTGGACTTCTTATTTATTTAGTAGTTGAAAGTTTTTATTCTTAAACATCTCCCCAATTCCTCCAGCCCCCAGCATTCTACTCTCTATCTTTATGAGTTTGGCTTTTTTAGATTGTACATATAAGTGATTCATACAGTATTTGTCTTTGTCTGACTTCACTTACTATAATGCTCTCAAGATCCATTCATGTTGGCACAAATGTCAGGATTTCCTTCTTTCTCATGGCTAATATTCCATTTTGTGTGTGTGTGTGTGTGTGTGTGTGTGTGTGTGTCAAACCACATCTTTATCTATTCATCCACTGATGGACACTTAGGTTATGAACCTAAATGTCTGTTTTATGTTCTTTGATGAGATTTTGTAGTGTTTTGTTTTTATACTGATTCTATACCTTTTGTATTAAATTATTTCTAAATATTTTATACTTTTGTCACTATTGTAAGTGGAATATGCTACTAATATCCATTTCGTTCTGGTTATTGCTAACATAGAAAAGCTATTTCTTTAATGTTTGATTTGTATTTAGCCATCTTACCAAAATAGCTCATTAATTCTAGTAATTGTTTTTCTATACTTTCTTGGTATTTCTAAGTATACAATTGCATTGTTACTTCTCTTCCAATAATTATACTGATTGCTTTATGTTGTTGTCTTCCTCCACTTGCTAAAACCTCAAAAAAATGTCAACTATAATAGTAATTGTAGGCATTTCTGTCTTGTTCCTAAACTTAATGTAAAAAATGTAGAGTCACCATTTAGAATGGTGTTTTTTCTTGTCTTACTGATCAGTACATTCAGCACAATGTTGAAGTGCAGTAGTGATCATGATTATCTTCATCCTTTACTGATTTTAAAGGAAATAGTGCTAACATTTCACCATTTAAAATGATGCTTGCTGAAAGTTTTTGATGGATACTTTTGACCAAGTTAAAGAAATTAATAAATTCATTTAATCATTTAACAAATATTTACTGAATACTTACTAAGTGTCAGGTACTATTCTAGGCACTTGGGACACATCAGTGAATAAAATGGGCAAAAGCTCTCTGCCCTAGCAGAGCTTACATTTTACTTAAGGAAGACAGCAAATAAGCAAGATAAAAAGCAAAATATAAACTATTTTAGATGATGATAAATACTAAGAAAAAGTAAAGCAAAGGAGGGAAGTAGTGAGTGTTAGGGCCAGGGGAGAGGTTGCAATGTCCGATAAGGTGGCCAGAGAAAGGCCTCACTTAGGAGGATATGTCAGATTAAAATACCTGAAAGAAGAGTGGGAGAGGGCCATGTGCATAAATGAGGGAAAGCACTTTATTTAAGGGCAGACCAAGTGAAAAAGACCTGGGGTGGGAGCTTGTCAGGCCTATTTGAAGAAGAGCAAGGAGGTCAGTGTGAAGTGAAGTAAGGAAGAGAGTAGGGAGAGATGAGAGCAGAAGGTAAGGTTGGCTCAGATCACACTGGCCCTTGTAGACCACTGTGAAGACTTGGGCTCTGAGTCTGAATGAGATGGGGACATTGCAAGGTAATGAGTAGGAAAGAGACATAATATGACTTACGTTTTAACATGACTGCTCTGGCAGCAGGTGGAGAATATCCTGGGAGTGTGAGGGATAAGGATGGGAGAGGGGGCATAATCAAAAAGTGTTTCAGTAATATAGGCTTTGGACCAGGCAGGGAGCAGTGGAGGTGGTGAGTAGTGGACAGATTCTGGATACATTTTGAAAGGTAGTCTGGCTGGAGTTGCTAATGGATCAAATGTGGGCATGGAGAGAAAGAGGGATCAAGGAAGATGGCTAAGTGTTTGGCTCAACCATTTCTAGTTGCTAGTGTGAGGTTTTATGAATAGGAATTGATTTTCACTGAACACTTTTTGGGCATCTATTCATGATCATATGGTTTTCCTTATTTAATTTGTTAATGTGGTAAATTACAGTATTACATTAATTTAATTTATTATGCTAAATTAACTTTGTATTACTAAGAGGAGGACATCTTGGCTATTTTTCCCCCATCCTCTCCATCCTCTTTATTCTTTTATGTATTTTGTTATTTGAAGCCATGTTTTTTCCTACTACTTATCTTTGAAAATGTATTACCACCATATCTTCTGCCAAACAGGCTTTTAGGAGCAAGTATGGGGACCCAACAGCCATTTGAAACATTGTTTCTATAGATAAATGAGCTTTGAATTCCAAACAGGTGGTTTCCCTGTGAACTTTAGAAGCTAAAGTATTCTCAGAGTGGGAAAAAAACATATTTCCAATGAAAGGTTTCTCAGCACCTTCAGTTTCCAGCACAATTTTCCAAAACTTCTCTCAGTAGAGTGCAACTAAGACACCAGGTCTATGTCTTGTTATGGGTGAATGTTATGTGCAGTGATGTTTCTTTTTAAGGTATCCTCACCTGAGTCCCAAGAACAAGGAGTCTTTTGACGTGGGCTGTAACCTCTTTGCCAAGTTTTCTGCATACATTAAGAATGCACAAAAGGAGGCAAATAAGAGTAAGATACCTTTCTTTAAGTCTTTTTGTTTTTCTCACTCTCATATTCTGACTCAACTGAAATAGGACTTTCCTGAATATAGAGTATATATTGGGGAATACTCTTCATCTCACTCTCTGTTCTCTCTTCCGAAATTCCTTCCATGAACTTTTATTGGATTTAGAATCTAATATTCAATATAGCAATCACCAACTTAGCTCTATTAGAACATTGACATGCCAGGGGTGAACTAACTGCTGGACTGTATTTCTTAACCCCCCAACTTTCCCAGTCTTGTGTACCTTTAAGGTTTCTTAAACCATAGCACCTACCATTTCCCACAATCTCGAATAGGTTTACTATTCTCTGAATCATGAGAGCTATTAGTCTCTGATTCGCTTTCTGACTCTTCTTGAGTGATAATATATATTACCTTTCTTTTTCTTTGACTCTCCTCCCAATTTGCCTCCTCAAGAAGAGTCCAAAAATATGTCTACTCACCATTTGATTAAACATCTGATTCTGTCTTATCAGTGGGTAGTTGAGCATTCTAGTTAAGTATATAGAGATGTCTAAATGTGTGAAAAGCATATTGGGAATGTATTTAGTCATGAAGACTGCACATTTATAAGTAACCCTTTGACTTCATTGCCTCAGATTTTGAAAAATCTCTGCTCAAAGAATTTAAGCGTCTGGATGACTACTTGAACACCCCACTTCTAGATGAAATTGATGCAGACAGTGCTGAGGAACTCACAGTTTCCAGAAGATTGTTCTTGGATGGGGATCAGCTGACACTGGCTGACTGCAGTTTGTTACCCAAACTGAACATTATTAAAGTAAGTCTTCATGGGGCAGGCTGAATGATTGAGGGGAGTTTGGGAGTTGCCAACAGGAAGCACAGTGACCATTCAGTGTGAGTTTTTATATGAGGGCTTTGTCATCATCATTATGCATAGGGTATGTCTCCTTTTTCTCCTCAGAGGAAAAATCCATAATGATCTTCTCTGGGAAGCATAAAAACTTCTTGTCTCTTTCTTCCTAAATCAGAAGGTGTTTTCCACTGTCTTGTCTATAAAACAAGGGTAATAGTACCCATTTCACAGAACTGTTGAGAAAATTAAATTAAGGCATATGAAATACTTAGAAAAGTGTCTGGATCATAACAAGTGATAATAAAGTGAGCTATTAATATTATTATTATTATTATCTAATCATTAATTTAACAAATTTTTATTGAACAGACCTTATTCTATCTCAGGTCCCATGCCAGACACAAAGAATACATAAAGAAGCAAGACACTGTCGGACCCTAAACAGTGAAAAGATCTGTGCTCTTTTTCTGTGCTTCCTTCTTCTAAACATTCATAATTAAATACACCATAAATATAAAAATGATTACAAGCATGGAGTTTTGTCTACATTTGTAGACAAAACATTAAAGTAGTAAATCCAAGATTCTTTAGGTTTATTTTGTAGTACTTTTTGTGTAGGTAACATGTCTTCAATGATCCTGATTTTTGACATATGTTTTTACACACTAGGCATTTTACTGATGCCCCTCACTACCAATTGCTTTTTCCTCTTTTTTTCCAAAACCCTAGGTTGCTGCAAAGAAATACCGTGATTTCGACATTCCAGGAGAATTCTCAGGAGTCTGGCGCTATCTCCACAATGCCTATGCCCGTGAAGAATTTACCCACACGTGTCCTGAAGACAAAGAAATTGAAAATACCTATGCAAGTGTGGCTAAGCAAAAGAGTTAGGACAGCTCTTTCAGTAGAAAAACCTCTCTTTTCACTTGTTATCATATTAGAAAATCTTTTGGAAATAAGAATATGGAAAATATGGTTTCCTCTATCCAACTTTCTTATGAAAAAGAATGCTATATTTTCTGTATCTAGTTAATCCAAACTATCTGCTCACTGTGTATTTTAAAGGTCTTTACATTTTCATTTCACTTTTTAATTCCCATGGCACAACCACTGCAATCTTAAATGATATGGAAAGTATCAATATCTTTTGCTAGAATGCATCATGTGTGCAAGCTCAACAGATGGCTGAAGTTACAAATGACATACAGTCACAGTCTCAAACTGTTCCTTAGAAATATTTACATCTAAATCATTAAAACAATTTTACTAAGAAATTTGACTGACCAAAAGGTCTTGTTGCTGTCCATTAAAGGGTAAAGTAAACCGTTCATAAAGGATAATCACAAATCTTTCTACAGAATTTAAAATGTTCCATTACTATATGTACTCAAATATACATGTTAAAATACAATCAAATCACTCAAATCTGAAAACAAAAACTGAACTTTACATTTGCTCCTTCAAAAGAGAAACAAAGTTCAGCCTCAAAAAAGAGAGATAGGTGTTATTAGAGGTCTTGGTGGGATTTACATAAAATTTATTTATTTATTTTTTGGCCATGCTGTGGGGCATGTGGGTCTTAGTTCCCCAACCAGGGATGGAACCCATGCCCCCTGCAGTGGAAGCTCAGAGTCTTAACCACTGGACGACCAGGGAAGTCCCTAGATAAAATTTAAATAAAGCAGTGTTTTCGTAGGTTCAAAGAAAAGTAAGGCAATGAGTAAAGAGTTAACAGGCCTGGAACAGGCACATGAAAAAATGCTCATCATCGCTAATTATTAGAGAAATGCAAATCAAAACTACAATGAGGTACCAGCTCACACCGGTCAGGATGGCCATCATTAAAGAGTCTACAAATAATAAATGCTGGAGAGGGTGTGGAGGAAAGGGAACTCTCCTACACTGTTGGTGGGAATATAAGTTGGTGCAGCCACTATGGAAAACAGTATGGAGGTTCCTCAAAAAAACTAAAAACAGGGCTTCCCTGGTGGCGCAGTGGTTGAGAATCTGCCTGCCAATGCAGGGGACACGGGTTCGAGCCCTGGTCTGGGAAGATCCCACATGCCGCGGAGCACCTAGGCCCGTGAGCCACAATTACTGAGCCTGCGCGTCTGGAGCCTGTGCTCCGCAACAAGAGAGGCCGCAATAGTGAGAGGCCCGCGCACCGTGATGAAGAGTGGCCCCCACTTGCCGCAACTAGAGAAAGCCCTCGCACAGAAATGAAGACCTAACACAGCCATAAATAAATAAATAAATAAATAAAAATTAAAAACAAACAAACAAACAAACAAAAAACTAAAAACAGAGTTGCCATATGATCCAGCAATCCCACTGCTGGGCATATACCCAGACAGAACTTTAATTTGAAAAGACACATGCATCCCTATTTTCATAGCAAGACTATTCACAATAGCCAAGACATGGAAACAACCTAAATGTCCATCAACAGATGAATGGATAAAGAAGATGTGGTGTGTGTGTGTATATAGATATAGATATAGATAGATAGATATAGTGGAATATTACTCAGCCATAAAAAAGAATGAACTAATGTCACTTGCAGCAATGTGGATGGACCTAGAGATTGTCATACTAAGCGAAGTAAGTCAGAAAGAGAAAGACAAATATCATATGATATCACTTATATGTGGAATCTAAAATACGACATAAATCAACATATCTACGAAACAGACTCACAGACATAGAGAACAGACTTGTGGTTGCCAAAGGGGGTTTGGGAGGGAATGATTGGGAGTGTGAGATTAGCAGAGGCAAACTATTATATATCGGATGGATGGATAAACAACAAGGTCCTACTGTATATAGCTCAGGGAAGTATATTCAATATCCTTTGATAAACCATAATGGAAAAGAATATGTATATATATGTATGTATAACTGAGTCACTATGCTGTCCAGCAGAAATTAGCACAGCATTGTAAATCAACTATACTTCAATAAAATTAAAAAACAAAAAGAGTTAACAGGCCTGGGTATAGAAAGGGCTCAATGCACTGATAGGATTTCAAAGAGTCACGTTTTTTAAGATCTATGATTTTAAAGAACAAAGTTTCTCGGGACTTCCCTGGCGGTCCAATGGCTAAGACTCCCTGCTTCTCAGTACCAAAATTTGTCTTAGTCTGCTCAGGCTGCCATAACAAAATACCATAAACTGGCTGGCTTAAATAACAGACATTTATTTTTCATAATTCTGGAGGCAGAAGTCTGAGATCAGAGTGCCAACATGGTCAGATTCTGGCAAGAACTCTCGCCCTGGTTTGCAGACAGCTGCCTTCTCACTGTATCCTCACATGGTGGAGAGAGAGAGGAAGCAAGCTCTGTTGTCTCCACCTTCATGACCTCATCTAACCCTAATTATCTCCCAAAGGCCCCATCTCCAGATACAGTCACATTGGGGGGTTAGTGTTTCAACATATGAGTTCTGGTGGAGGGGGCACAATTTTAAAACAAGGCTGCCATTTATAATAAAGAAGTAGGTAAGTGTATAGCAGCCAAGTGTCTGGGGATAGGCTTTCTTTTATACAAGTTACAAACCTAAGATCACCTCCAAGATCTGCTTTGTGATCAACACAGCTGGAAGGGCCTTGAGGTAAGGAACAAAATACCTTGTGAATTCAGTGGAGTAGGGGATGGTAGATTTGGTTTTCATAAGTTAGGAAACTTCAAAAAGACTATTCAATAAGACTTCCAGTTGCTGAAGACAATGGTGGCTGCCTTGGTCTGTGTCTCCCAATATTTCCTCCAAAAACAATACAGAATAACAAGAACACATTTTAAAAGGCACTAAAACCACATGGTAAACATAACTTGAAGACAGAAAAATACCCAAACCTCAGTATAACTCTAAGTTAAAAAAAAAGAAAAAGAAAAAAATACCAAATCCCAGTAAGGACTTGATTCAGACTTTCAAAAAATCAAGAAAAAAATGGAGAAAATTACTCAAACTATGAAAATAAATGGAAGAAAAAGATAAAATGATCTCAGAACTGAGGATAAATTAAAAGGTTCCCAAGCAAAAATGGACTCAAGAAAATTTAATAAGATGCGTGGAAAAAGGCAGAAAAATAACTGAGAGAATGAAAATGACATTTAGAACGAAGTAAAAAGGATCAGAAAGACAAGCAAAAAAGGAATAGCAGTTGTAAAATTCGAATCACTGGGAAAGAAAAACAAAACAATGGAACAGAACTAATATTTAAAAGATTTAAACCTATAATCCAAGAAAATTTTCCAAAATTAAAGACCTCAGTCCACACATTGAAAGGTCTCACTGGGTTCCAGGAAAATTAACCAAACTGATCAATTCAAGGCATATCCTAGTAAAACTATTAGACATGAAAAATAAAGAAAATATATCCTCAAGACCTCTAAGCAAAAAGATCAAATAACCTGTGAAGGTAAATTAATTAACCTGGTGCCAGGCTTCCCAAAACAACATAAAAAGCAAGGAAGGCAACAATGAAGTAGCATTTTCAAGAAACTTAGGAAAGAGAGTGTGAGCCAAGAATTTTATATCCAGTGAAACTAGTCTTTAAATATCAAGGTTACGGAAAAAGAAAAAGTTTTAAACAAACCAGGACTTAGAAAATTCTGTGCCAATGTGCCCATAAGCAATTTTTAAAAGGTATAGGTACTAACATTATGCAAACATTACTGTTGGGGGAAGTTATGTGATGGGTAAAATACTGTACTGTTTTTGAAACTTCTTTTGATTCTGTAATTACTTCAAAATAAAAAGTTTCAAAAAGGTATAAGGACAAAGGTAACCGCTAGAAAAAATACAAACCTCTTTGAATGCTAAAATAAATAAGTAAATTAAAAAAAATAAGCATAGAAAGCACATCTTGTAGAGAAGGAAACATAAAATATAACATTGTATACATAATTGTAAGATATGATGACTAAATTGAGGCGAGCATGTCAGTTAGATCAATAAATGTGAATGGGCTTAATTTATCCATTAAAAGAAGAAACTTTTCAATTTGACTCACAAAGCAAGAACCAATCATATGCTGCAGGCAACAGACCACAGAGAGCAAAATGATTGAGAAAAGCCAAATATAAAAGAAGGGATAAAGACGTACAAGGCAAATGGAAACAATAAGAAATCAGGGGTAGTGTTTCTTATATCAGACAAAGCAGAATTCAAGCCAGAAACATTGAATGTGACAAAGAAGGGTGCTTTTTGACACTAAAATCTGCAATTCAATATGAATCATATAACACAGTAACTAGTTTTATGAAGCAAAAAATATAGAAGATGTATAGAATCAGAGATTAAAAACACACTAAAGATAGGAGACTTGAATATACCACTCTAAGACAGCTCAAGTAGGCAAAAATTAAGTAATAATGTAGAGGACCTAGACAACATAAAAATGTTGATCTTATGCATTACACACTAGTATTAAAGAATACATCTTCTCAGGTGTCCACATCACAGAAATTGATTATATGTTAGGTCACAAAGAAAAGATCAATAATTTCATAAAGTATAAATATTGCAAACAACACTGTCTGATTGATCACAATAAAATAAAACTAGAAAGTATTAAAACATTTTTAAAAGGGCCTTCTGCCTAGGAATTTTATTTATTTATTTATTTATTTATTTTTGATGTGGACCATTTTTATTTTTAATTAATTAATTAATTAATTAATTAATTATTTTTTGTTGCATTGGGTCTTCGTTGCTGTGCGCAGACTTTCTCTAGTTGCGGTGCGCGGGCTTCTCATTGCGGTGGCTTCTCTTGTTGCAGAGCACGGGCTCTAGGCATGCGGGCTTCAGTAGTTGTGGCATATGGGCTCAGTAGTTATGGCTCGCGGGCTCTAGAGCGCAGGCTCAGTAGTTGTGGCGCACGGGCTTAGTTGCTCCGTGGCATGTGGGATCTTCCCAGACCAGGGCTCGAACCTGTGTCCCCTGTATTGGCAGGTGGATTCTTAACCACTGCACCACCAGGGAAGTCCCTGGAAATTATTTTTAAGACCTTTAGTTAAACAACTCTTGGTTGAAAGAAAAAATGCAAACTAAAACTACGGAATTTCTAAAACAAATGATGATATAAACATATCAGAATCTATGGGATGCATTTAAAGCAGTGATCAGAGGAAATGTTATAGCACTAATCACTGTTATCAGTAAAAATGAAAGATTGAAAATAAATTAATTAAATACCAGTTCAACCCCCCCAAAATTTGCACAACAATGTGAGTATACTTAATAGCCCTGAACTGTACATTTAAAGATAGTCAAAATGGTGCGTTTTGTATTATGTTTTTTATTACAATTTTTTTTAAAAAGGTCTCCAAAGTGATCTGAGTGATGCCTCCTCAAAAAACACTAGAAAATGTACAACAAAGTAAATAAAAGAGAACACGAGAAATGAAATAATGAAGATAAAAGTAGACATTAATAACATAGAGAATAGAAAAATAATAGATGTAATTAATGAATCGAAATCCTATTTTTTAAGATGAACAACATAAACAACTGGCTGAATTGATCAAAATAAAATAGAGAAAGCAACAATATACAAAATAAATAATGGGGAAATAACAGTTAAACAGAAGAAATTTAAGGCATAATAAGAGATTACTGACATTTCTCCAAAGAAGACATACAGATGGCCAAGAGGCACATGAAAAGACTCAGCATCACTAATTATCAGAGAAATGCAAATCAAAACTACAATGAGGTATCACCTCACACCGGTCAGAAGGGCCATCTTCAAAAGATCTACAAACAATAAGTGCTGGAGAGGGTGTGGGGAAAAGGGAACCCTCCTGCACTGTTGGTGGGAATGTAAATTGGTGCAGCCGCTATGGAGAACAGTATGGAAGTTCCTCAGAAAACTAAAAATAGAACTACCATACGACCCAGCAATCCCATTCCTGGGAATATACCTGGACAAAACTATAATTCTAAAAGATATGCTATGTTCGTAGCAGCACTACTTACAATAGCCAAAACATGGAAACTACCTAAGTGTCCATCGACAGATGAATGGATAAAGAAGATGTACATATACACAATGGAATATTACTCAGCCATTAAAAGAATGAAATGATGCCATTTGCAGCAACATGGATGGACCTAGAGATTATCATACTAAGTGAAGTAAGTCAGACAAAGACAAATATCATATGATATCACTTATATGTGGAAGCTTAAAAAAACGGTACAAATGAACATATTTACAGAAGAGAAATAGAATCACAGATGTAGAAAATAAACTTATGGTTTCCAGGGAGTAACGGCAGGGGAGGGATAAATTGGGAGATTGGGATTGACATATACGCACTACTATATATAAAGTAGATAACTAATAAGGAACTACTGTATAGCACAGGGAACTCTACTCAATACTCTGTAATGGCCTATACAGGAAAAGAATCTGAAAAGGTATGGATATATGTATATGTATAACTGAATCACTTTGCTGTACACCTGAAACTAATACATTGTAAATCAACTATACTCCAATAAAAATTAATTATAAAAAAAGAGACTACTTTGCAGACCTCTATGCAAATAAATTTCAAAATCTAGGTGATAGGGATAATTTCCTAGGAAAGCAAAGATTATGAAAAACAACTCCATTAGAGATGAAAAGAATTTTAAAGACCAATTTCATAGAAGAAATAGAAATAATTATTAAGGAACTACCCACAGAAAGTACCAACCCCAGATGGTTTTACAGGGAAATTCCACCACACTTTCAAAGACAACATAGTCCTAATGTTTCATAAATTGTTCCAGTACATTGAAAATGGAGGAAAATGATGATAGGCTGATATGCAGTTTCTCCAATTACGAGAAAGGTATACTGTACAGTAATGCAATTCTTTGAAAGCAAAGTTATAAAAAGGTAAGAAAACTAACAGATTAATTTTATATTAAATATCACTCACCTTATGCCTAGGTTGGGATAGGCTATCCACTTCAATACAAGTCTTGCACACACTGTTCTACACGATGAACCCTTAGGTGATGATAATGATGATGATGACAGAAAAACGTTGACACAGTTCTTGACCTACAGTTATTAGATTTTCACACGAAGACACATACTCCCAGAAGATAAGTTTATTAACTGTGTGGCATGATGCTTATTTACTAGTGGAAGCGGATCTACATCCTCATGTCTCCACACTGAGTGACCTGAGGAGGAGGAGGTGGCATTGGTAACTTTATGGAAATACGTATTTTTGCCTTTTCATTTCTCTAATAATGTTTGTACGCCGTAATCCTTCCACTGATTGCTTTAGTTTCAGTGCCCATATCATAGAAGGATCCATGTTGTAAAAATAGTCAAAAGCAATCTTGAAAAATCGGAACCCTTCTGTGGGATCGTCTGATGTCAATTTGTTTTCTGGCAGTGTTTTTTCTTCATTTTCTTCCTCATTGTCTGGCACTGGTTCAGAAGCACTCATCTATATCAATTCCTCTGGTGTGGTGTCAATTAGCTTTTGAATCTCTCTAAGATCCATATCTTGAAACCCTTCACTCCCAAGGGTTTTTGTGGTTTGGTTTTGTTTTTTGTTTGCTGTTGTTCTTGTTGCCACATCCACAATCTCTTTCATGACTTCCTTGGTTGCCTTTGTCATAAATCCTGTGATGTCATGCACATCTGGTCACACTTTTCTCCAGCAGGAATTTGCTGTTTCAGGCTTGATGGCTTTCACAGCTTTTTCTATAGCAACAATCGCATCTTCAATGGTGTGATCCTTCCAGACTTTGATGATGTTCTCTCTGGAAGGATTCTCCTCCATAGCGTTGACAATCCTTTCCATAGAGTGTCATGTGTAATGAGCCTCAAAGGTCCTTATGACTCCCTCATCTAAAGGCTGAATTAGAGACATTGTGTCTGGGGCCAAGTAGACCACTATGAAACCTTCGGTATTGAACTCATGTGGTTCTGGGCCAGGGACATTGTCCAATATGAAAAGAAATTTAAAAGGCAGTCCTTTACTGGCAAGGTACTTCCTGACTTCAGGGACAAAGCAACAATGGAATTAACAGGAAAGGTCTTATTGTCCAGGCCTCCTTGCTATACCAACCCAAAGACTAGCAGCTGGTGTTTCTTTTTTCCTTTTAGGCTCAGCAGTTAGCAGCTTTATGTAAAAGAGCAGTCCTGATCATAAACCCGACTGCACTTGCACAAAACAGTAGAGTTAGCCCATCCCTTCCTGCCTTAAATCCTGGTGCTTACTTCTCTTCCTTACTAACAAATGTCCTTTATGGCATTGTTTTTCCAGAATAGGGCATTTTTGTCTGCATTAAAAACCTGTTCAGGTTTCTCCTCAATGATTTTTTAAGTGGCATTTGGGAGCTCGTCTGTTGCCTCTTGGACGGCAGAAGCTGCTTCTCCTCTTCTCTTGACATTTTTAAATCTTTCTAAATTATCAAACCATCCTTTGTTGGCATTAAATGCTCCAGCTTTAGATCCTTCACTTTCCTTTTGCTTTAAGTTGTCATGTAATGAGTTTGCTTTTTCTTAAATCATATTAGAGTCCATAGGTATGCTTTTCTTATTGCAATCCTGCACCCACTTAAAAGCTGCATTTTCAATACAAGAGAAAAAGGTGTTTTGCAAAAAGTGCAAGGTTGTTGTGCCGGATGACATAGCTGCAGTGACAGCTTCACGAATTTCCGTTTCTTTTTTTACAGTGGTCCTTAACTCTGGATTCATTTACCTTGAAATGGCAGCAACTGCAGCTGCAGACGTCAATCTACGGTACATATCAAGCAATTCAACTTTTTCTTGTAATGTCACGACTTTTCTCTGCTTCTTGGGAGCATTTCCAGCATCACCAGTGGTGCTTCGTGTGGGTCCCATGGTGCTATTCAAGGTTTATGGTGTTGCACTAAACATGATGAAAAATACCTGAGAACCAGAGTGATCACTTTTTATGGTGATATGCAATTTACTGGGGAGATGAACTGTTCACATGGAGATGATTAGTGTCACACGGCATTTGAAGTGGATACTCACAACAGCAACAGGAGGTGGCTATGAAATTATTAGAGCAGCACAGTATGTGCTACAGTTAATTTATGCAGTTATGACTTAATACTACATCTCTTCTTTTGTTTATGTTTCTCTGGATTGTGAATGGTGCCACATATGTTCTGTTAGTGTTTGTGTGTGTAAGTTTTGATCAATTTTAACATTTTGTAGTAGATTCGCGTATGTGATATGGTGGTAAATGACAAAATAGACTAGTATCTACATATAGTCTATGAATTCAGGATATACCTAACTTTTTCTTAATTTTCCCGATATTTCTAGGCTACATGGTTTGGCTGCAAGTTTTTACAAGTTGTTGCAAATCTCCAAAAAATTTTTCCAATAAATTTATTGAAAAAAATCCAATTATAAGTGGACGCATGCAGTGCAAACCTGTGTTGTTCAAGGATCAACTGTACTTCAGTCCTAAAACCAGCATCTTACTTAATGGGGAAAAACTATAAATGTTTTCACTAAGATGAGCAACAAGGCATCAATGTTCTCTATCTACTTCCACTACCATTAAACTTTGTACTAGAAGGGTTAGCCAATGAAATTATACAAGAGAAACAAATTAGAGGCACGAGAACTGGAAAAGAAGCAAAATGACCTCTATTTACACGTGATATGATAGTATACCTTTAAAATCTTAGAGTAGGGGTCAGCAAACGGTGGCCCACAAGCCAAATTCAGCCACTGCCAATATTTGCATTTTTTTAATAGTTGGAAAAAATAAAAATAAAAGAATATTTTGCGAAATGTGAAAATTTTACAAAATTAAAATTTAAGTACACATAAATAAAGTTTTATTGGAACAAAGCCACACTGATATGTTTACATTTTGCTTATAGCTGCTTTCCTGCTACAATAGCAGAGTTAAGTAGCTGTAACAGATACCACATTTGATGCTCTCATTACTTTGCACTGCAGCACAGCACACTACAAACCACAGTGACACAGTTATAACTCTACAGTATTTCAAGTGCCACACATATTGCTATGTCACACCATTTTATTTTATTTTTTTAACACTAGTGCATACCCATCATGTCAAACTCAAAACAAAATGAAAAAAGAAAAGTGGATTTCAAATGTTGCATTCTTAAGGCACAGTGGAGTGTGGGTTACTTTGTTATCAAAATAGATGGCAAAGTAGTGTGTTTATTATGTAATGAGACTATGGCTGTGTTAAAAGAATCCAACATACATTGACATCACCAGACTAAGCACTCATCACAATATTCCTAACTCATGGGAAAGCAACAGTCAGAAAACTTAGAAGATTTAAATACAAATATCACAACATAATTTCTTCACAAAAATAAAAAATGAAAAGAGGCTGCAATCAAAATAAACTATTGAGTGGCTCATTTGTTAGCCAAACGAGGTGGAGGAAAAAAGGAATTGGCAAAAGTAACTCTGGAAAATCGTGTTTTCACTGGAAAATATAAAACTAAAGACAAAAGAAACTGTACATAAACAGTGTGTCTAAATGGCAAAGTTGTTTCTCAAGAGGATATGGGTAAAGAATTTTGAAACAGCCGTATATGAATATGAGGATTGAAAAATAAGTAAATGGATGGTGGATGGAAGAAACCAGGGTTTCTCATTGTCTGAAAGAAGTTACAAATAAGGAAGGGGGAAGGGAAGGCTACAATGAACCATGTGGTACTGGATTAGATTCAGAGACATCAGTATGTACTTATATTTAACTTAATATATATATATAGAGAGAGAGAGAGATGAATAAATACAAAAATTAGATATGTGTATATACCTGAGTCAATATACACAAGTAAATTTCCTAGCTCTGACAGCTGAGGGGGTCCAGAAGCAATGGTACTCTACTAACAACAAACACACCCAGTACCAAGATACTGGTTTCACACCATTCTCCAAAGAAAAGAACCAGGGTTCACTGGAGAAGTAGCTTATTTTAGTGTTGGGGCAGGGACAAATACAAAATGAGCCTGGAGCATTTTGAAGCATCAGAAAGTGAAGAAGTGCTCAAAAAACAAAAGTATGGGTGCATGGCAAACGGACAGAGGAGCCAACCTGAAAGAACTCCCAAAGTTGGAACAATTTGAGCAACAAAAACAAATACTGTTGGATTATAACCCAAAGTATAAAATAAATATACATGAGTCCATATGGATATAAATAAATAAAAAGTAGAGAAGAGGCAAATCTCCCATACAGAAGAGTTCCAAATAATTTAGGAGATACTCCCTTAACTCTAGGGCTTAACTCCTAGAGTGTGGGCTGCACTTAGTGACTTGCTTCCAAAGAGTATGAAAGTGGGGGTGGGGTGGGAGTATTTGTGAGGGTTCTCCAGAAAAACACAACCAATTAGATAAATATAGATATATATGAGAGGAGATTTATTATTGGAATTGGCTCACACAGTTTATGGAGGCTGAGAAATTCCACAACCTGCCCTCTGCAATCTGGAGAACCAGGAAAGCTGGTGGTACAATTAAGTCTGAGTCCGAAGTAGGAGGCACTGACTGGTGTAACAGAGTCTGAAGGCCCTAGAACCATGACCTCCAATGTCCAAAGGCAGGAAAAGATAGATGTCCCAGCTCAAGAAGAGAGGAAATTGGCCCTTCTTTTGCCTTTTTATTCTATTTGGGCCCTCAAAGGAATGAATGATGCCACCCACATCACTGAGGGCGAATCTTCTTTATTCAGTTTGCCATTCAAGTGCGAGCGAAACATCTTCACAGACACACCCAGAAATAATGTTTTACCACCTATTTTGGCATCCCTTAGCCCAGTCAACTTGACACATAGAGGGAGGGGCAAGATGGCGGAAGAGTAAGACGCGGAGATCACCTTCCTCCCCACAGATACATGAGAAATACATCTACACGTGGAACTGCTCCTACAGAACACCCACTGAACGCTGGCAGAAGACGTCAGACCTCCCAAAAGGCAAGAAAATCCCCACGTACTTGGGTAGGGCACAAGAAAAAAGAAATAACAGAGACAAAAGAATAGGGACGGGACCTGCACCAGTGGGAGGGAGCTGTGAAGGAGGAAAGGTGTCCACACACTAGGAAGCCCCTTCGTGGGCAGAGACTGCGGGTAGCAGAGGGGGGAAGCTTCGGAGCCACGGAGGAGAGCGCACCCACATTGGTGCGGAGGGCAAAGCGGAGATTCCCGCACAGAGGAGCGGTGCCGACCAGCACTCACCAGCCCGAGAGGCTTGTCTGCTCAGCCGCCGGGGCGGGCGGGGCCTGGGAGCTGGGGCTCGGGCTTCGGTGCTAGCCGGGAGGGAGTCCGGGAAAAAGACTGCAGCTGCCAAAGAGGCAAAAGAATTTTTCTTGCCTCTTTGTTTTGCGGCGCGCAAGGAGAGGGGATTCAGAGCGCCGCCTAAACGAGCTCCAGAGACGGGCGCGAGCCGCGGCTATCAGCGCGGATCCCACAGCAACAGGGACGCAGAGGGAAAAACGGAGAGATTCCCGCACAGAGGCTCGGCGCTGAGCAGCACTCACCAGCCCGAGAGGCTTGTCTGCTCACCCGCCGGGACGGGCGGGGGCTGGGAGCTGAGGCGCGGGCTTCGGTCGGATCCCAGGGAGAGGACTGGGGTTGGCTGCGTGAACACAGCCTGAAGGGTCTAGCGCACCACAACTAGCCGGGAGGGTGCACGAGAAAAAGTCTGCAGCTGCCGAAGAGGCAGGAGACTTTTTCTTGCCTCTTTGTTTCACGGCGTGCAAGGAGAGGGGATTCAGAGCGCCACTTGAACGAGCTCCAGAGACGGGCGCGGGCCGCGGCTGTCGGCGCGGACCCCAGAGACGGGCGTGGGACGCTAGGGCTGCTGCTGCCGCCACCAAACAGCCTGTGGGCGAGCGCGGGTCATTCTCCACACCGCCCCTCCCGGGAGCCTGCGCAGCCCGCCACGGCCAGGCTCCCGTAATCCGGGGACAACTTCCCCGGGAGAGCGCACGGCGCGCCTCAGGCTGCTGCAACGTCACGCCGGCTTCTGCCGCCGCAGGCTCGCCCCGCCTCCTCCGTACCGCTCCCTCCCCCCGGCCTGACTGAGCCAGAGCCCCCGAATCAGCTGCTCCTTTAACCCCGTTCTGTCTGGGCGGGGAACAGACGCCCTCAGGGGACCTACATGCAGAGGCGGGTCCCAATCCAAAGCTGAACCCCGGGAGCTGTACGAACAAAGAAGAGAAAGGGAAATCTCTCCCAGCAGCCTCAGAAGCAGCGGATTAAAGCTCCACAAACAACTTGATGTGCCTGCATCTGTTGAATACCTGAATAGACAACGAATCATCCCAAATTTAGGAGATGGACTTTGGGAGCAGGATATATTAACTTTTCCCCTTTTCCTTTTTTTTGTGAGTGTAGATGTGTATGCTTCTGGGTGAGATTTTGTCTGTATAGCTTTGCTCTCACCGTTAGTCCTAGGGTTAGGTCCGTCCGTTTTTTTTTTTTTTTTTTTTTTGGCTTAAAAAATTTTTTTTTCCCTAATAAATATTTTCTTAATAATTTTTTCCTTATTTTCTATTTTTAAAAAAATTTTTAATAAGTTTTTTCATATTTTTTATTTTAAAAAATTAAAAGATTTTTTTTCTTAATAAATTTTTTCTAAATAATTTTTTTCTTATTTTTAGTATAAAAAATTAATAAATCTATTTTTAAAAATAAAAAAAATTTTTTTTCTTAATAAATTTACTCTTAATTTTTTTTTCTTTTTTTTCTTATTTTTTATTATAATTGCTTTATTTTATTTTATTTTATCCTCTTTTTTTCTTTCTTTCCATTTTTTCTCCCTTTTATTCTGAGCCGTGTGGATGAAAGGCTCTTGGTGCTCCAGCCAGGCATCAGGGCTGTGCCTCTGAGGTGGGAGAGCCAACTTCAGGACACTGGTCCACAAGAGACCTCCCAGCTCCACGTAATACCAAACGGCGAAAATCTCTCACAGATCTCCATCTCAACATCAAGACCCAGCTTCACTCAACGACCAGCAAGCTACAGTGCTGGACACCCTATGCCAAACAACTAGCAAGAGAGGAACACAGCCCCATCCATTAACAGAGAGGCTGCCTAAAATCATAATAAGGCCACAGACACCCCAAAACACACCACCAGACGTGGACGAACCCACCAGAAAGACAACATCCAGCCTCATCCACCAGAACACAGGCACTAGTTCCCTCCACCAGGAAACCTACACAACCCACTGAACCAACCTTAGCCACTGGAGACAGATACCAAAAACAACGGGAACTACGAACGTGCAGCCTGTGAAAAGGAGACCCCAAACACAGTAAGATAAGCAAAATGAGAAGACAGAAAAACACACAGCAGATGAAGGAGCAGGGTCAAAACACACCAGACCTAACAAATGAAGAGGAAATAGGTAGTCTACCTGAAAAAGAATTCAGAATAATGATAGTAAGGATGATCCAAAGTCTTGGAAATAGAATAGACAAAATGCAAGAAACATTTAACAAGGACGTAGAAGAACTAAAGAGGAATCAAGAAACGATGACAAGCACAATAAATGAAATTAAAAATACTCTAGATGGGATCAATAGCAGAATAACTGAGGCAGAAGAACGGATAAGTGACCTGGAAGATAAAATGGTGGAAATAACTACTGCAGAGCAGAATAAAGAAAAAAGAATGAAAAGAACTGAGGACAGTCTCAGAGACCTCTGAGACAACATTAAACGCACCAACATTCGAATTATAGGGGTCCCAGAAGAAGAAGAGAAAAAGAAAGGGACTGAGAAAATATTTGAAGAGATTATAGTTGAAAACTTCCCTAATATGGGAAAGGAAATAGTTAATCAAGTCCTGGAAGCACAGAGAGTCCCATACAGGATAAATCCAAGGAGAAACACACCAAGACACATATTAATCAAACTATCAAAAATTAAATATAAAGAAAACATATTAAAAGCAGCAAGGGAAAAACAACAGATAACACACAAGGGCATCCCCATAAGGTTAACAGCTGATCTTTCAGCAGAAACGCTGCAAGCCAGAAGGGAGTGGCAGGATATACTTAAAGTGATGAAGGAGAAAAACCTACAACCAAGATTACTCTACCCAGCAAGGATCTCATTCAGATTTGATGGAGAAATTAAAACCTTTACAGACAAGCAAAAGCTGAGAGAGTTCAGCACCACCAAACCAGCTTTACAACAAATGCTAAAGGAACTTCTCTAGGCAAGAAACACAAGAGAAGGAAAACACCTACAATAACAAACCCAAAACATTTAAGAAAATGGGAATAGGAACATACATATCGATAATTACCTTAAATGTAAATGGATTAAATGCTCCCACCAAAAGACACAGACTGGCTGAATGGATACAAAAACAAGACCCATATATATGCTGTCTACAAGAGACCCACTTCAGACCTAGAGACACATACAGACTGAAAGTGAGGGGATGGAAAAAGATATTCCATGTAAATGGAAATCAAAAGAAAGCTGGAGTAGCAATTCTCATATCAGACAAAATAGACTTTAAAATAAAGACAATTACAAGAGACAAAGAAGGACACTATATAATGATCAAGGGATCGATCCAAGAGGAAGGTATAACAATTGTAAATATTTATGCACCCAACATAGGAGCACCTCAATACATAAGGCAAATACTAACAGCCATAAAAGGGGAAATCGACAGTAACACAATCATAGTAGGGGACTTTAACACCCCACTTTCACCAATGGACAGATCATCCAAAATGAAAATAAATAAGGAAACACAAGCTTTAAATGATACATTAAACAAGATGGACTTAATTGATATTTATAGGACATTCCACCCAAAAACAACAGAATACACATTTTTCTCAAGTGCTCATGGAACATTCTCCAGGATAGATCATATCTTGGGTCACAAATCAAGCCTTGGTAAATTTGAAAAAATTGAAATCGTATCAAGTATCTTTTCCGACCACAACGCTATGAGACTAGATATCAATTACAGGAAAAGATCTGTAAAAAATACAAACACATGGAGGCTACACAATACACTACTTAATAACGAAGTGATCACTGAAGAAATCAAAGGGGAAATCAAAAAATACCTAGAAACAAATGACAATGGAGACACGACGATCCAAAACCTATGGGATGCAGCAAAAGCAGTTCTAAGAGGGAAGTTTATAGCAATACAAGCCTACATCAAGAAACAGGAAACATCTCGAATAAACAACCTAACCTTGCACCTAAAGCAATTAGAGAAAGAAGAACAAAAAAACCCCAAAGCTAGCAGAAGGAAAGAAATCATAAAGATCAGATCAGAAATAAATGAAAAAGAAATGAAGGAAACAATAGCAAAAATCAATGAAACTAAAAGCTGGTTCTTTGAGAAGATAAACAAAATTGATAAACCATTAGCCAGACTCATCAAGAGAAAAAAGGAGAAGACTCAAATTAATAGAATTAGAAATGAAAAAGGAGAAGTAACCACTGACACTGCAGAAATACAAACGATCATAAGAGATTACTACAAGCAACTCTATGCTAATAAAATGGACAACCTGGAAGAAATGGACAGATTCTTAGAAATGCACAACCTGCCGAGACTGAACCAGGAAGAAATAGAAAATATGAACAGACCAATCACAAGCACTGAAATTGAAACTGTGATTAAAAATCTTCCAACACACAAAAGCCCAGGACCAGATGGCTTCACAGGCGAATTCTATCAAACATTTAGAGAAGAGCTAACACCTATCCTTCTCAAACTCTTCCAAAATATTGCAGAGGGAGGAACACTCCCCAACTCATTCTACGAGGCCACCATCACCCTGATACCAAAACCAGGCAAAGATGTCACAAAGAAAGAAAACTACAGGCCAATATCACTGATGAACATAGATGCAAAAATCCTCAACAAAATACTAGCAAACAGAATCCAACAGCACATTAAAAGGATCATACACCATGATCAAGTGGGGTTTATTCCAGGAATGCAAGGATTCTTCAATATACGCAAATCAATCAACGTGATACATCATATTAACAAATTGAAGGAGAAAAACCATATGATCATCTCAATAGATGCAGAGAAAGCTTTCGACAAAATTCAACACCCATTTATGATAAAAGTCCTGCAGAAAGTAGGCATAGAGGGAACTTTCCTCAACATAATAAAGGCCGTATATGACAAACCCACAGCCAACATTGTCCTCAATGGTGAAAAACTGAAACCATTTCCACTAAGATCAGGAACAAGACAAGGTTGCCCACTCTCACCACTATTATTCAACATAGTTTTGGAAGTGCTAGCCACAGCAATCAGAGATGAAAAAGAAATAAAAGGAATCCAAATCGGAAAAGAAGAAGTAAAGCTGTCACTGTTTGCAGATGACATGATACTATACATAGAGAATCCAAAAGATGCTACCAGAAAACTACTAGAGCTAATCAATGAATTTGGTAAAGTAGCAGGATACAAAATTAATGCACAGAAATCTCTTGCATTCCTGTATACTAATGATGAAAAATCTGAAAGTGAAATTAAGAAAACACTCCCGTTTACCATTGCAACAAAAAGAATAAAATACCTAGGAATAAACCTACCTAAGGAGACAAAAGACCTGTATGCAGAAAATTATAGGACACTGATGAAAGAAATTAAAGATGATACAAACAGATGGAGAGATATACCATGTTCTTGGATTGGAAGAATAAACATTGTGAAAATGACTCTGCTACCCAAAGCAATCTACAGATTCAATGCAATCCCTATCAAACTACCACTGGCATTTTTCACAGAACTAGAACAAAAAATTTCACAATTTGTATGGAAACACAAAAGACCCCGAATAGCCAAAGCAATCTTGAGAACGAAAAATGGAGCTGGAGGAATCAGGCTCCCTGACTTCAGACTATATTACAAAGCTACAGTAATCAAGACAGTTTGGTACTGGCACAAAAACAGAAATATAGATCAATGGAACAGGATAGAAAGCCCAGAGATAAGCCCACGCACATATGGTCACCTTATCTTTGATAAAGGAGGCAAGCATATACAGTGGAGAAAAGACAGCCTCTTCAATAAGTGGTGCTGGGAAAATTGGACAGGTACATGTAAAAGTATGAAATTAGAACACTCCCTAACACCATACACAAAAATAAACTCAAAATGGATTAAAGACCTAAGTGTAAGGCCAGACACTATCAAACTCTTAGAGGAAAACATAGGCAGAACACTGTATGACATAAGTCACAGCAAGATCCTTTTTGACCCAGGTCCTAGAGAAATGGAAATAAAAACACAAATAAACAAATGGGACCTAATGAAACTTAAAAGCTTTTGCACAGCAAAGGAAACCATAAACAAGACCAAAAGACAACCCTCAGAATGGGAGAAAATATTTGCAAATGAAGCAACGGACAAAGGATTAATCTCCAAGATTTACAAGCAGCTCATGCAGCTCAATAACAAAAAAACAAACAACCCAATCCAAAAATGGGCAGAAGACCTAAATAGACATTTCTCCAAAGAAGAGATACAGATTGCCAACAGACACATGAAAGAATGCTCAACATCATTAATCATTAGAGAAATGCAAATCAAAACTACAATGAGGTATCATCTCACACCGGTCAGAATGGCCATCATCAAAAAATCTAGAAACAATAAATGCTGGAGAGGGTGTGGAGAAAAGGGAACACTCTTGCACTGCTGGTGGGAATGTAAATTGATACAGCCACTATGGAGAACAGTATGGAGGTTCCTTAAAAAACTAAAAATAGAACTACCATATGACCCAGCAATCCCACTACTGGGCATATACCCTGAGAAAACCATAATTCAGAAAGAGTCATGTACCAAAATATTCATTGCAGCTCTATTTACAATAGCCAGGACATGGAAGCAACCTAGGTGTCCATCATCGGATGAATGGATAAAGAAGATGTGGCACATATATACAATGGAATATTACTCAGCCATAAAAAGAAATGAAATGGAGGTGTTTGTAATGAGGTGGATGGAGTTAGAGTCTGTCATACAGAGTGAAGTAAGTCAGAAAGAGAAAAACAAATACAGTATGCTAACACATATATATGGAATCTAAGGGAAAAAAAAAAAAAAAAAAAAAAAAGAGGTCATGAAGAACCTAGTGGCAAGATGGGAATAAAGACACAGACCTACTAGAGAATGGACTTGAGGATATGGGGAGGGGGAGGGGTGAGATGTGACAGGGTGAGAGAGTGTCATGGACATATATACACTACCAAATGTAAAATAGATAACTAGTGGGAAGCAGCCGCATAGCACAGGGAGATCAGCTCGGTGCTTTGTGACCACCTAGAGGGGTGGGATAGGGAGGGTGGGAGGGAGGGAGATGCAAGAGGGAAGAGATATGGCAACATATGTATATGTGTAACTGATTCACTTTGTTGTAAAGCAGAAGCTAGCACACCATTGTAAAGCAATTATACTTCAATAAAGATGTTTAAAAAAAAAAAAAAACTTGACACATAAAATTAGCCATCACAATTCCACCCCTTTTCTACTTGGCACTTATACACATCTCCTTACATCACACTTACTCTCCAAGTAAAGACAATAATAGATCTTAATTCCACCTCATATGATATAACTATTCTGCAGTACAAAGTAAAACACACTAACGCCTTCCTCAGAAGAGGAGGTTAAGTCCTCGAGTGATGTCTCCTACTCTTCCCTGGTATCCTTAACTTGAATAATATCATGGAAAGTTAACAATACTTCAATACTATGATATAAAGTCAATAACCTCTATATGATATAGGTTACATAATAAAGCAATAGAATAATAAAAACAAAGATATTTGCTTAATATATGTTTATATACACACAAACATATTCATAACAAAATAAGAAGGAAATACTCATGACAATTATAGCCCTTGTTTCTGTAAGTGGTCACATGTTCATCGTTGCTTTCATAATTAACTTCTTCCACTATCTGTTCCATATTCCATTTGCCCTCAGCAAACACCTCAACTGGCTGTAGCTCTTTAGCTGGTAGGATGACCCAAACTTCATTCTTCTAGGATATGGGCCATTAGTACTCCTGCCTGAATCGGGTTATTGTAGTTTTTCATTGGCTTTAATCATAGGGCATGGTAAGTAATACTAAGAGACACCCTAAGGGATGTCCCATATTCCAGACATAGTCTTCCTTACCTCCAGTGTGGACCAGCCGTCCAATTTCCCCTTGGTAGTCAGGATCAATCACCCCAGCCAGCACAGAAGTCCATTCCTTGCCTGTTGATTCAGAGGCACGAGGAGCCCAAAGTGGCTGAGTGACAGTTTTAACTTCCGGCTCAATGGAATCATTGTTGTGTTTCCTTGTGGAAGCCTCCTCCCTCTGGAGCTAAGACCTCTAGGCCAGCAGAGCATGATACTGCAGAAACAGGAAGCAAAGCTTTTGCCCGTGGGTCACTGGGGGTAATAGAGAGTGGTGCCACCCCCATTTCCAGCCCCTGATGCCTGCACCGTGAATCCTGGCTGTGGGAAAAACAGCACCGTACACTGAACGCTGACGCTGAGTGTATACAGCCTCCTGGAGAACCTTGCCCCTGCCCCAGAGGGTATCTCCACCTAGCTGGCACTGTAAGTGAGTCTGCAAGGGGCCTTTCCACCCATCTATCAAGCCAGCTGTCCTTTCCACAATGGAAGTGGTCCAAGGTAATCAACATGCCACCAGGGAGCTGGCTGATCAGTCTGGGGATTGGTACCATATTGGGACTCAGTACTAGTCTCTGTTGTTGGCAGATTGGGCACTCAGCAGTGGCCATAGCCAGGCTGGACTTGGTGAGTGGAAGTCCATGTTGCTGAGCCCACACATCACCTCCATCCCTGGCACCACAGACACTTTGCTGTAGGAAAGAGGACACTTTGTGTCTGGGGAAAGAGGCCAATTGGAATCCACAGAACGGGTCATCCTATCTACTTGATTATTAACGTCCTCCTCTGCTGAGGTCACCCTTTGGTGAGCATTCACATGGGACACAAATACTGTTACATTTTTTGCCCATCCAGAGAGGTCTATCCACATACCTCTTCCCCAAATTCCTTTGTTGCCAATTTTCCAATCATATTCTTCCCAAGTCCCTGACCATCCACCTAAAGCATTGGCCAGGGCCCATGGACTGGTATATAACCACACATCTGGCCATTTCTCCTTCCAAGCAAGCAGTTAGGTGCATTGCTCGAAGTTCTGCCCACTAGGAGCATTTCCTTTCACCATGTCCTTCAGGGATGTCCCAGAGAGGCTGTCGTGTTGCAGCTGTCCACCTGTGGGTGCTGCCTGCATATCGTGCAGAACCATCTCTAAACCAGGCCCAAGTCTTTTCTTCCCCTGGCAACTGATCATAGAGAATGCCCCACGAGGCCACAGGTGCAGGCTGGGGTAGAGAAGGCAGTGTAGCAAAGGTAGGGACCATGGGAATTTGGGCCACTTCTTCATGTAACTTATTGTGCCTTCAGGGCCTGCTTGGGCCTGGTTATGTATATACCACTTCCCTTGGATGATGGAGTGCTGCTGTGCACCCCCAACTTTATGGCTTGGTGGGTCAGATACCACCCAGTTTATGATGGGCAGCTCAAGTCGCATGGTAACCTCGTGGCCCATGGTTAAGCATTCAGCTTCTACTAAGGCCTGGTAGCCGACCAAAAGCTGTTTCTCAAAAGGAGAGTAGTCATCTGCAAAGATGGCAGAGGCTTGCTCTAAAATACTGTAGGGGCTTACCAAAGTCTCCAAACAGCATCCCTTCCTGCCACTGACACTTTCAAGCACCATTGGGTCTGCTGGATCATATGGCACAAGTGGCAAAGCAGCTTGCATGACACCCTGGACCTGATCCAGAGCCTTCTCTGGTTCTGGGCCCTACTCAAATTAGTAGCTTTCTGAGTCACTTGGAATGGGCCAGAATAACCAACACTGGACCCCTAGATATTTCACTGAGATAGAAGACCCCTGAATTGTAGTTGGATTTATTCCCACCTCATACAAGTAGACACCTTATCAGTAAGTCTAGGGAAGTTGCTACTACTTGCTCACTAGGTCCAATCAGCATAATGTCATCAGTGTAATGGACTAGTGTGATAGCTTGTGGAAGGAAAAGGCGGTCAAGATCCCTGCTAAATAAATGATGACATAGAGATGGAGAGTTAATAGATACCTAAAGTAGGATGGCAAAGGTGTACTGCAGCCCTCACAAGCTGAAAACAAACTGCATCTGGTGGGTCTTATGGACAGGGATGGAGAAAAATGCATTTGCCAGCTAAGTAGCTCCATACCAGGTAGCAGTGGAGATCTCAATTTGCTCAAGCAATGAAACCACATTGGTAGAGCACCTGAAATTGAAATCACCACCTGGTCAAGCTTATGAAAATCCACTGTCATTCTCCAAGACCCATCTGTCTTCTGCACAGGCCAAATAGGCTAGTTCAATGGGGATATGCAGGAAATCACCACTCCTGCATGTTTCTAGTCCTTGATGGTGCCACTAATCTCTGAAATCCACTCAGGTATACGCAATGCTTTTGGTTTACTATTTTTCTAGATAGGGGCAGTTCTAATGGTTTCCATTTGGCCTTTCCTACCAAAATAACCCTCACTCCGCAGGTCAGGAAACTGATACGTCGTGGGGTCTGCCAGTTGCTGAATATGTCTCTCCTAATTTTGCCTTCCAGAACTGTGGACATAACCACAGGATGGGTCTGGGCACCCACTGGACCCAATGGAGATGGGCCTAAGCTAAAATTTCATTGATCACCAGACCTCCATAATCTCCTACTATAACTGATGGACCATAGTGACACTTTGGGTCTCTTGGAATCAGTGTGAGTTCAAGGCCAGTGTCCAATAGTCCCCAAAAGGTTTCTCCCCCAATTCAAAATCACACTGATTAAAAAGGTGTAGGTCCCTTTCGGGAAGGCCAGGAAAGAGATTAACAGTATACATTTTGGGGAGTGTACCAAGGCATGGAGGACTCACACTTCCCTATTTCAAAACTTAGTCCAAAGCTACAGTTATCAAAACTATGTGGCACTAGCATAAGGATAGACACATAGATCAGTGGAGTAGAACTACGAGTCCAGAAATAAACCCATAGATCTATCCCATGGGTTGTAAACCCAAATGAGTTGAAAACAGGCATTCAAGCAGAACCCTGCACAGGAATGTTCACCACAGCACTATGCCCAACAGGCACAAGGTGGAAGTCACCCAAATGTACATCAGCTGCTGAGCGGATACACAACATGTGTGGTCTAGCCACGCATTGGAATATTATTCAGCCAGGAAAAGGCATGAAGTGCTGATTGGTGCTACCGCGTGGATGAAGCCTAATGCAAACATAAGTGAAAGCAGCCGGACACAAAAGGCCACCTATTTATTGTCTGCTTCCATCTCTAGGAAGTCTCCAGAGTAGGCAAACGTCTGTGCACAGGAAGCAGATGAGTGGTTGCCTGGGGACTATGGGGGGTGGGGTGGGGTGGGGGACACTGCAGGAGGGGCAGTGGGGAGTGACTGCCTGGCGGGTACAGGGGTTTCTCTTTGGGCTGGTGCCAACGTCTTGGAAGTAGATATATAGTCGTGATGGTGGCCCAGCACCGCCAGTGTATACTTGGTGCCCCTGGATGGTCCGCCATTAGCTGCCTTCTCTGTACAAAGTTCCCGTGCGGTGGACAGTGAGAGTTCCACCAAAGACGGGGTCCAGCGAGCACGGCGAGCAGGGTCCTGCCAGCGCCATTTCGTTGCAGGCCCAGGACCCCGGCGGTGGGGGTGGGGGCGGGGTGAGGTGGGGTGGGGGAGGGGTTATGGGAAAGCAGTGACCTCACAGGGTCTACGTGTTACGGGGCGTGCTCCCCCCCCACCAATGAGGGCCCGGCCTGTGGTCGCTAGGATACGGAGTAGGGGCCTGAGAACACCGGTTGTCTGGAGATGTTGGGACCAGCAGGCACAACCGACCGCCCCTCATCCCGCCGCACCTCATCCCAGCGCACCGCAGAGCGAGGCCGCCGCAGAAAGCTGCCCAACGGCCAGCATGCCGGGGAAGAGGGGCCGTGGAGGGTCACCCGGTCGCCGCTCCCGCACCGCCCGAGCCGAGCGGTCCTGCTCCGTGAGCCACATGGAGCGCCTCCTGCGGGAGGGCCACTACGCCCAGCGCCTGAGCTCGTCCGCACCCGTCTCCCTAGTGGCCATCATCCAGTACCTGACGGCCAGGGTCCTGGAGCCGGCGGGCCATGAGGCCCAGAACAGCGGCAGGAGGCGCCTCACTCCGGAGCTGGTGGACGTGGCGGCCCGCAACAACGCGCTGCTCAGCGGCTTCTTCAGCACCAGCACCATCTCCCAGGTGGCCCCGGCCCAGCACTAGCTGCCCAACGACACCTGGGTCCCCGGCCCCCGGGGGGGGGCGGGGGAGGGCGCGGCCGTCAGGCGCCAGGCCCGCTCACCGACCGACCGCACAGCCCGGGCAGCCCCGGCCTGCCCGCCCCCTTGGGCACAGTCATTGCGAGTCAATAAAGTGTTTCAAGAGACGCCCTGCGCGTGCTTCACTCACTTGGCGTGGGAGGTGCTGGTGGTGGGACACCCCTCGTCGGAGGGATGGAGGGCGGGGGTCTGGCCGGAGTTGGGGGGTGGGGTGGAGTCGGGGGTGACAGACAGAGAGGAGCGGTCTCTCACGGTGACAGTGCATGGGGTGGCCCTGGGTGGGAGAGGCTGGCTGCGGCGGGGGTGGGGGCGGACTGGGGCCTGGGGTGAGGCCGGACAACGGAAGGCTCCCCCGCTGGCTCTGAGCAAGTCGGAGCCAGGCCAAAGTCCCCAGAGGGACGGGGTTCCTTGCGGCGGTGCTCGACACCGTGAGGGCGGCGTCGTGATAGGGTGAAGGTGCCAAGGCGACCGACCGCCCTGGGTGCGGGATGCAGGGGTGGGTGGACAGAGCGCTTGGCATGGACTCCCACGGGGCAGGGGCTTTGCCGGGAAGATTGAGGCGTGATGGGGATTGGGGTGGGCGGGACACAATCAACACATAGGCAAAGTCGGAATTAGGGTCACGCCGGGTCAAGAGTTTTTGGTTGTGTTCCCCTAGAGATGCCAAGAGATGCCCTGCTTGGCAACCTGCGTAAACAAGCTGTCACCTACCGGTTGGAGCCCTGGTCTGGGAAGATCCCACATGCCGCGGAGCAAGGAAGGCCGTGCGCCACAACTACTGAGCCTGTGCTCTAGAGCCCGAGAGCCACAACTACTGAGCCCGTGTGCCACAACTACTGAAGCCCGCGCGCCTAGAAGCCGTGCTCCACAACAAGAGAAGCCACCGCAATGAGAAGCCCGCGCACGGCAAGGAAGAGTAGCCCCCGCTCGCCGCAACTAGAGAAAGCCCCCGCAGAGCAACAAAGACCCAACACTGCCAAAAATAAATAAATAAAATAAATAAATTTTTTTTAAAAAAGCTGTCACCTAGCAACAGGGGGCGCCCAGCCAGGCCCCGCCCCAGCACCCTTGGTCTGCTCACGGAACCCCGGACGGCGGGCCAGGCCCCGCCCCGCCCCAGGGCCCTCGATTTGCATACGCCACCCGCAGCCAGTCCCGGACGGGCCTCCGCGCTTGCTATTTTGTATATCACCAGGGAGACGAGAGCTCCGGGCGGCCGAGCCGGCACGGTGGCGCGGTGGGCCGGAGCCCGACGCAGTGCGCGTCTCAGCCCGCCGCCGTCGCCCAGCACTTGCGCCCACTCGCGTCAGCGCGCCCGGAAGTGCCTAGGCGGCGAACATGGCGGCTTCCGCGGCCGGCCTGGGCGGCGGTTCGGGCCCCGGGCCTGAGGCCGGGGACTTCCTGGCGCGCTACCGCCAGGTGTGCAACAAGCTGAAGAAGCGGTTCCTGCGGAAGCCGAACGTGGCGGAGGCCGGCGAGCAGTTCAGCCAGCTGGGGCGCGAGCTGCGCGCCCAGGAGTGCCTGCCGTACGCGGCCTGGTGCCAGCTGGCCGTGGCCCGCTGCCAGCAGGCGCTCTTCCACGGGCCCGGGGAGGCGCTGGCGCTGACCGAGGCCGCGCGCCTCTTCCTGCGGCAGGAGCGCGACGCGCGCCAGCGCTTGGCCTGCCCCGCCGCCTACGGGGAGCCGCTGCAGGCCGCCGCCGCCGCCCTGGGCGCCGCCGTGCGCCTGCACCTGGAGCTAGGCCAGCCGGCTGCCGCCGCCGCGCTCTGCCTCGAGCTGGCGGCCGCCCTGCGCGACCTGGGCCAGCCGGCCGCCGCCGCCGGCCACTTCCAACGCGCCGCGCAGCTGCAGCTGCCCCAGCTGCCCCTGGCCGCCCTGCAGGCGCTCGGCGACGCCGCGTCCTGCCAGCTGCTGGCGCGCGACTACAGCGGCGCCCTGGCGCTCTTCACGCGCATGCAGCGCCTGGCGCTGGAGCACGGCGCCCACCCGCTGCCGCCGCCGGGGCCGCAGCCCCCGCCGCAGCCGCAGCCCAAGCCGCCGGGGCCGCAGCCCGGGGCCGGCGCGGCCTCCGCCCCACCGCTCGCGCTGCTCCCGCCCGGCGCGGGCTCCGCGGCCGCGCCCTCCCCCGCCGCGCTGGGCGCCTTCGCCGACGTGCTGGTCCGCTGCGAGGTGTCCCGCGTGCTGCTGCTGCTGCTCCTGCAGCCGCCGCCCGCCAAGCTGCTGCCGGAGCACGCGCACACCCTGGAGAAGTACTCCTGGGAGGCCTTCGACGGCCACGGGCAGGACGGCAGCGGCCCGCTTCCCGAGGAGCTCTTCCTGCTGCTGCAGTCCTTGGTCATGGCCACCCACGAGAAGGACACGGAAGCCGTCAAGTCGCTGCAGGTGGAGATGTGGCCCCTGTTGAGCGCCGAGCAGAACCACCTCCTGCACCTCGTTCTGCAGGAAACCATCTCCCCGTCGGGCCAGGGGATCTGATGAGTCACTCCCAGCGACTCTGTGCCTGGCCCCGAACCTCACGCACCCGCCTGCGCGTTTACGGGGACACAAGAGGCGTTGACCCGGCGCTTCTGCCTTTGCAGTGTATCTTACCCCTGTTGCCACCAGAGGAATGTGGTTGACTACAAGTTACGTTGTTTCCACAATAGTGGCAGAAAAGAAACCATATGGTAGAATCGGAGTAGAGTCTCCGATTCTCTTCCCCAGAAACGGCAACAGAACCATGAGAGCCCCTTCCGCCCCCTTTCCTCTTCTGTTTTCACCCAACTGTCCCCACCCACCGCTCTTCCCCCGCAAGGCTCCCCTCCCCCCGCGTCCTTCTTTCCGACTGAGGATTCATTTGCACAGCTCTGGCTCGCTACTTAAGCTGCATGATTTTTTCACGGTGACTCTGATTGCTTAGCGTATTTCGATGTCCGCCTGCGTGATCGCCCAGTTCCCCCTGTGTTTCACGCGCCCCGTACGTGTTCGTGGGAATCACTGGATTGAGTACTAGGCTGTTGTCGCTCCAGCCCTCAGTCCATGATAAAGCCATTCTGACCCTCCTAGCTTGTGGTTCGGATTTACCTCATCTGTGAAATGGGAATAGCTTATCTCCCTGGCAGGAGGCGGCAAGCGGAAGCAGATAGCTCCCTTTTAGCTCCAAGATGGATTCGTTCATTCGAAATGGACAGTGTGCCTATGAATCTACAGAGGTCATTTGCGATGTGGTCCTTTCTCAGCTGCAGTGCGAATGTGTTCGGTGCAGAGCGAGCGCGGTGGGAGTGGGGGTGAGGGTGAGGGCGGGGTGGGCTCCAGAGCAGAGGTGTCAGCTGTGCATTGGAGTTTTCAGTTCTGGCTCCGTTTCGAGAGGTGCGGGTAGTCCACGTGGCAGCTTTTATTTGTAGTGCGGATCCTTCTACAAATCTTAGTTAACTCAAATGTGTAAAATCAGCACGCTGCTTTGGTATTGTGTGATCGTGTGTATGCCAGACTGTGCCCTTGTTCCCCAAAAGCAGGATGGCGTTCCATTTTTAAACACTAAATTTCCAAGGCGTTTTGGTCCAAACGTTGCATGCAAACCGACTTAGCTGTTTTCTCAAATTCAATTTTATTTTCTTTAGTGTTGAGAGTGATGGTAGGAACTCGTCAGAATATAATCTCATTCTCATTCATTCGGCTTGGGAAAACGCATCCTTTAGGCTGAAGTTGTAGACAGCACTAATCTTTTGAGGTGAGATTTAAGGACACAGTTTGGGAACAGATCTTGGTTTTGTGTATTTGGGGGGGAGGGGGAATATGTGGAGTGTTGTCACTATGGGTTAAGTGTCCCCAAATGGATGGGACTTTTAGGGTATTCTTTTCTACTTCTGTTTCAGCAGTGTGGAAGCAGTGGCTAAGGAAGTGTAGGGGAGGCCCGTTTGGGACAGATTCGGCCACCCTTCCTGCGCTCTCACTTGGCTGCCGGGAAGGGTCTTTCCGAGCCCTAAAGGCCTAGTGCAGCTTGTTGCCGAAGTGGTAAGGGTGCTCGCTCCCTTGTGCTTTTGCTTTTTCTGGTACACTCCTGTCAGCCTGGGCTGCAGCCCTGGCCGCCTTCTTTACTGTCCTCGTGACAGGAATGCTTCGGAATTATGGGCTGTGGCTGGTGACAGCATTTGGGTTTGGGCGCAAGGAAAAGCCTCCTTAGACCTCTGGTCTCAACTCCTTGCTTTGAGGACGTGGGGGGAGGGAGTACCAGAGAGCCTGGTATTGGGTATACGAGCAGTATTAGAGTTTTCCAGAGAAACAAAAACAACAGAATCAATCTCTCTCTCTCTCTCTCTCTCTCTCTCTCTGTCTCTCTCTCTCTTTCTCTCTCTCTCTATGTATATATATATGTAATTATTCCATGATGTCAGTGTTTAACAGTACCTGTTTTAAAAGGTGTATTTAAAAAATGAAATATATAGAATCTCATTACAGATCAGCCTTAACAGATGAACATTTGGATTGATTTTAATGGTAGGGAACACTAACTTTGTACCATAGTTAAGTAAAATGTTGTCCCCCCAAAATAACTGTAATCTTCACATGAATAGACCTGTATTACAAAAATTATTATATTTTGAATTTCATCAATTTGTGGAAATTTTTAAATTCTCTTTTTGTATAGATACCTACATGATATTCTCAATTTTGCCTCTTGGACCATCATGTTTTAAATATTTACTTCTTACCTCTTTGCAGAAGATTGCCAACCCTGACAGAATTGGCAACCCCTAGAGAATGAATACTAAAAATACGTCCAAAAAATCCCAGAATTCAGTAAAGTTACAGGATATAAATCTAACACACAGAAATCAGTAGCCTTCATATATATACACAATAACCTGTTAGAGGACATGATGGTAGAGAAAACGACCATTTACAATAGCAGCAAGGAAGATGAAATATTTAGGAATAAACAACAAGAAGTGTTCAAACCTGGACTAGAAAAAGCTTAAACACTCCTGAAAGGCACAAATGAAAACTTCAACATACGGAAAGGCCTCCCTTGTTCTTGTTTAGGATGACTCAACACCATAAACATGTTTGTTAGTTCTCCATAAAGTAACTTATAAGTATATTGCAATTCCAATAAAAGTTCCAACAAGCTTTTTTAGGGACCTAGACATATTGATACTAAGTTCATATGAAAAAGCAAACAAGAAAGAATAGCCAGGAAAACACTAAAAAGGAAAAACTATGAGGGAAGAGTAGACTGACAAGGTATTAAAGTATACAATAAAGCATCCTTAAGTAAAACAGTGGGGTAGTGGTGTAGGAATAGGCAAACAGACCTCTGAAGTGAATAAAATGTCCAAAAATAGAGCCGGATAGATACATATGAAAATTTAGTGTAAGATAAAGATAGCATCTCAAGTCTCTAGAGAAAAGATGGACATTTTAATAAATGGTTCTGGGACAACTGGAAAGCTATTGAGAAAAAGAGTAGATCCGTATCTCACACCATACATAAAAATAAACTCTAGATATATAGGGGTCTAAATATTTAAAAATATACCATACAAGTATCAGGAGAAAATATTACAAAATTTTTCTTTAGCCTTAGTGAAGGGAAATACTTTCTAACTATGACTTAAAATCAAATGCAGCAAAATTAAAAATTGGTAAATTTGACTTCATAAAAATTTTTTTTAATTAAAAACCTTTACATGGTTAAAACACATCATAAACAAAGTCAAAAGAAACTGGGAAAAATATTTACAACATATATTACAGATTAAGAGCTAATATTTCTAATTTATGAATATATATTCATTTATATCTTTTACACATTTTTCCATTGAGATTTTGATCCTTTGTCCCATATATGTGTGTGTGTGTGTGTGTGTGTGTGTGTATATATACACACACACACACACACACATATATGCTTATCTCTATAGAAGAAACACAGAAAGGTAAACAAGAAACAAATAAAATTGGTTAGCTACAAGGGGTGAAAAGATTTTTATAGTGTTGACTTTTGTAATCATGTTAATGTTCTACGTATTAAAAAGATAAAGTAAAATCAACAATGATAGGAGAACAATAATCCTAAAACAAACCAAAAAGACGAACTCAACTATACTTCAAATAATTAACAAACACTTTCAAGGAAAAAAAAAAACTCATGCCTGTATTTTTTAATGCAATTCTTTGCCTATATAGTCTCAACCTGAAAAGAACTCAGAACATCAGTAATATCTTGAACCATTCTTAGCAGGCTTGCTTTTTGAAGGGATATGGGAATAGCAATTCTGAAACATTCGTGTTTTTTTTTTAATTGTGAAGAAAAAAGACTGTACTGATGAACATATTTGAAGTTGGGCACAGTAGTTGCCAAGGGAAGAAAGTGAAAGTCTATAAACAAGTCACAGTATATTTTTCAAAAGAGTAATACATTAAAATTTCTTAGTGAGATTTTAAACTTTTAGAATATGTGAAATGAATGTCTACTGCAAACAGAAAACAGAGAAACACCTATCAAGAAAATCTATAAAAATTTTATAAAGCAGAAATCTGTAGTATTTGAACCAAGACCACTCCCTCCCTTCCCACCCACCCCCCACCCCACTCATCGCTTCACTCCAGACTGCTGTAGCTTTCTCTTCCCTCCAGAGGGCTTTCTTCCTGGGAGGAGCAGTATATCAACATTTCTCATCCTGACCCCAACTATGTGTTGCTGAGGCTGAGTCCCAGGCAAGTGTGGTTGAGAAGTGGCAGTTCCCCTCTTCCACTCAGCCCCCACTTACCAGACTGAGGCTCTACATTGGGTGCAGTGTGTTGAGAAGACTGGGGTCCTGATAATCTTGCTCTTTCCCTGGCTTATGAGTTGGTGGTTCCACTTCAGGCTGATGCCCCCTTCCAAATGTTCAACTCCTAGAGCAGGAGTGTCACTCAGAAAGAAGCTGGCCATTGTCCCCAACCCCAGTTCCAGAGCCCTGGCTCAGAGATTTTGCCCAAAGGGAGGAGCAGACCATAAAACAGCTAGCTCCTAATGTCTTCCCAAAGGAACTGATTTTATTTACAAGAGAGCATGGAGAAGTTCAAACCTAAGGACACCCTCAAGAACAGTGGAGGTTGTAGTGAAAGGCACTGGGTAGAAACTTGTGGATTTAATGAAAATACAGACTATCAGCCAGGTAGGAGCCTTCCTGGGGTCAGAACAAATATCAAGCATGAACCTCAGAAACTATTCTTCAAAGGAGCTGCAATGTGATGATTGAATTAGTTTGAAGACCAATTTATGCTCCCAAGGCTTTGATGAAAACAGTATATTATCAGCTGGCAATTTGTGGAGTTCAACAGCTGGATGTGGTCAGGCAAAGAGAGTCCTGCCAATATTACTGTCATTCCAGGGTAAAACATCATGGGGGCGAGGGGACAGACTTCACTAATACAGTCCAGCTAGTCACTAAAGAAGAAGAAGAAGAAGAAGAATGAACAATAACCAACCCTGGGGTGGGGAGTGGACCAACAGTCAGACTTACTACAATATATTGTCTAAAATGTCTAGTTTCCAACAAAAAAAATTATGAGACATGCAAAGAAACAAAGTATGATTCATACACTGGGGGGGGGGGGAATTAGGCAACAGAAACTGCCTGTGATAGCAAGTAGCTATCAGATCTAACAGAAAAAGACTTCAAAGTAGTCATTACAAATATGTTCACAGAACTAAAGGAAAGCATGGTTAAAAAAGTAAAGGTCCATACGATGGCAATGTCACATCAAATATAGAATATCAATACAGAGATAGAAAAAAGAACCAAAAGGAAATTCTGGAGTTGAAAAGTACAATAACTGAAATAAATAATTCACTAGATGGGTTCAACAGATTTCAACTAGCAGAAGAAAGAATTAGCAAATTTGAAGACAGTTCAATAGAGAGTATGCAAGCTGAAAATGAGACAAAAAGAATGAAGAAAAATGAACAGAGCCTCAGAGAAATGTGGGACACCATCAAGTGCACCGACATAGGCGTAATGAGAATACCAGAAGAGAGAAGAGAGTAGAAAAAATGTCCAAAAAAAATCACAAAACTTCCTAAATTTATTGAAAAACAATAACCCACACATCCCAAGAAACTCAACTAGCAGGATAAAGATAATGAGATTCGCAAACAGATACATCATAGTAAAAATTCTGAAAATCAAAGAAATGATAAAAGTCAAAGAGAAAATCTTGAATGTAACAAGAAAAAAAATGACTCACTTAAAAGGGAACACCAATAAGATTAACAGTCAAGGACTTCCCTGGTGGTGCAGTGGTTAAGAATCTGCCTACCAATGCAGGGGACACGGGCTCGATCCCTGGTCCGGGAAGATCCCACATGCCGCGGAGCAACTAAGCTCATGTGCCACAACTCCTGAGCCTGCACTCTAGAGACCGCGAGCCACAACTACTAAAGCCCACAAGCTCTAGGGCCCGCATGCCACAAGAGAAGCCAACGCAATGAGAAGCCCACGCACCGCAACAAAGAGTAGCCCCTGCTCGCCGCAACTAGAGAAAGCCCGTGCACAGCAATGAAGACCCAAAGCAGCCAAAAAATAATATAATTAATTAATTAATTAATTTTTAAAAAGATTAACAGTCAACGTCTCAAAAGAAACAATGCAGGGGAGGGGCAAGATAGGAGTAGGGGATTAAGAGGTACAAACTACTATGTATAAAATAAGTAAGCTACAAGGATATATTATACATCACAGGGAATATAGCCAAAATCTTATGATAACTATAAATAGAATATAATCTTTAAAAATTGTGAATCACTGTGTTGTACACCTGGAACTTATATAATACTGTACATCAACTATACCTCAATAAAATAAAGAATGAAAATGGTAAGAAAAGAAAATGCATTGGGATAACATATTCAAAATGATAAAGAAAAAAATGTAAACCAAGAATCCTATATTCAGCAAATCTCTTTCAAAAAAGGAAAGGCGATAAAGACAAGATAAACAAACAAGCAATGACTGAATTTGTTGCAGACCTGCCTTACAAGAAATACTGAAGGAAGTTCTTCAAGCTGAAAGCGACTGCAGATGGCAATTCAAACAAACACACACACACAGACACACACAAAAAAACAGCACCAGTAAAGGTGTTTATGTAATTATAAAAGACTGCATAAATGTATATTTTTCTCCTTCTTTTGAACTGATTTTTTTTATGTATAAAATAATATGTATATGGTGTACTGTTGGGCCTATAACATAAAATGTAATATACTTGCCAAAAGCAGTGCAAAAGAAATGACTGGGAGTCAAGCTATATTGGGCTAAGGAAATGACTACGGATGGCAAAGCAATAATTATAACAATGTATTGTTGGATTTGTAATATTAATGGACATAATAGGTATAATAGTAATATTAAAAGGGAGAAAAGGGAATGGAGCTCTATAGGAGTCATGTTTCTATATATTATATAGAATATATATATATGGAATAAGGTAGTATACATCTGAAGGTGATTCTGATAAATTAAGAAATATTTGGTAAACCCTAGAGCAACCACTAAAAAAAAAAAACCTCAAAAATATATTTTAAAAAATCATTTAAAAACTTCAAATGCTACATTATAAAATATTCACTTAATGCAAAAAAAAAGGTAATAAAGGAGAAATAGAGGAACAAAAAACCCCATAAGTTATATAAAAAGGAAAGAAATAAAATGGCAGATGTAAATCAACTATAACAATGATAACAATACTAACAATCCAGGAAAAAAGCAGAGATTGTGAGATTGGATAAAATAACATGATAAACTATATGCTGTCTACAGGAGACATACTTAATATTCCACAATACAAATTGATTGAAAGTAAAAATATGGAAATATGCAAACAGCAACCACAAGAAAGCTGAAGTGGCTATACTAATATCAGACAAAATAGACTTCAAAACAAAAAAAAAGTTACTGGAGACAAAGAAGAACATTTCATAATGATAAAAGGGTCAATTCATTCTTATTACAAATATATATGCATTGAAAAACAGAAATCCAAAATATATGGGGCAAAAACTGATAGAATTGAAGTGAGAAATAGTTGTACAATAATAGTTGAAGACTTTATACTACACTTTCATTAATGGATAGGACAACTATACAGAAGATCAACAAGAAAATAGGAGACTTGGACCACACTAAAAACCAATTAGACCTAATACACATATATAGAACACTCCACCCAAAAGCAGAATATACATTTTTCTCAAGTGCACATGGAGAGCATTCTCCAAAATAGACCATATACTATGCCATAAAGCAAACCTTAAGAATTTTAAAAAGATACAAATGATACAAAGAATGCTCTCTGACCACAAGAAATAAAATTACAAGTAAATAGCAGGAAAAATGTGGAAAACTCACAAATATATAGAAATTAAACAAAACACTCCTAAGTAACAAATGGGTCAAAGGAGATATCATAAAATAATTTGAGACAAATGAAAATGAAGATACCAATATCAAAACTTATGGGATGCAGATAAAGCAGTGCTCAAAGGGAAATTCATAACTGTAAATGCCTATATTTAGAGAAAAGGAAGATCTCAAATCGATAACCTAACTTTACACCTTAAGGAACTGGAAAAAGATGAACAAACTAAATCACACAGAAGGAATGAAATACTTAAGATTAGAGCAGAGATAAATGAAATGGAGAGCAAATAAAAAAAATAGAATAAACAAAACCAAAAGTTGGTTCTTTGAAAACAAAATTGACAAATCTTTAGCTAGATTGACCAAGAAGAAAGAGAAGACTCAAATCACTAGAATCATAAATGAAAGAAGGGACATTACTACTGACCTTACAAAATTTAAAAGGAATACATAGTATTCCTTTATAAGGAATACTATGAACAATTGTATGCCAACAAATTGGATAACTTAGATGAAATGGAGACATTTCTACCAAGATACAAACTGCTGAAACTGACTCAAGAAGAAATAGACAATTTGAATAGAGCTATAACAAGTGAAGAAATTGAATTAGTAATCAAAACACTACCCACAGAGAAAAGCCCAGACCCAGATGGCTTCACTGCTAAATTCTAGCAGACATTTAAAGAAGAATTAATACCAGTTCTTCACAAACTCTTCCAAAAAGCAGAAAAGGAAGGAATGCTTCTCAGCTCATTTTATGAGGCCAATATTACCCTGATACTAAAACCAGAAGAGGACATTGCAATGAAAGAAAACTATAGACCAATAAATGTCATGCATATGAATGAAAATATCCTCAAAAATACTAGAAATCAAATCCAAAAACATATTTTTAAAATTATACACCATGATCAAGTAGGATTTATACCAGGAATGCAAGGTTAACTCAATATCCAAAAATCAATTAATGTAATACATTATACCAAATAGAATAAAAACAAATCACATGATCATCTCGAAGATGCAGAAAAACCATTTGACCAAATCATAAAGAATACACTAACAAAATCGGGAATTCCCTGGCGGTCCAGTGGTTAGGACTCAGCGCTTTCACTTCCAGGGCCCGGGTTTGATCCCTGGTCAGGGAACTAAGATCCTGCAAAGCTGCATGGTGTGGCCAAAAAAAAAAAAAAAAAAAAAAGTTGAAAAATATAAAATCAATTATATTTTTATACACTTGCAATGAACAATCTGAAAATGAAATTAAGAAAACAATTCACTCACAATAGCATCAAAAATAATAAAATACTTAGGAGTAACTTAGCTAAAGAAGTGTAAGACTTGTAAACTGAAAACTACAAAGCATTGTTGAAAGAAATGTTAAAAGACCTAAATATATGGAAAGATAGTCTATGTTCAAGGATTTGAAGACTTAATTTTGTTCAGATGGCAGTATTCCCCAAATTGATCTACAGATTTAATGAAATCTCAATCAATATCATAGTTGCCTTATATGCAGAAATTGACAAGCAGATCTTAAAATTCATATGAAATTGAAAGGGGCCCCAAGTAGCCAAAAACAATCTTGGAAAAAAAGAGCACAGTAGGAGGACTCATGCTTCCCGATTTCTAAACTTACTACAAAGCTACAACAGTCAAGACAATGTGATACTGGAAGAAGACTAGACATAGACCAATGGAATAAAATTGAGAGTCCAGAATTAAACCAGTCTATGGTCAACTGATTTTCAACAAGGATGCCAAAATCATTCAATGGGGAAAGAGGGACCTCCCTGGTGGTCCAGTTGTTAAGAATCCACCTTCCAATGCAGGGGATGCAGGTTCGACCCCTGGTCAGGGAACTAAGATCCCACATGCCGCGGGGCAACTAAGCCCGCCCACCGCAACTACTGAGCACATGGGTCACAACTAGAGAGAAGCCTGCGCGCAGCAAGGAGGAGCCCGCAGGCCGCAACGAAGATCCCGAGTGCCGCAACTAAGACCCGACGCAGCCAAAAATAAGATAAATAAATATTTTTTTAAAAAATGGGGAAAGAATAGTCTCTCCAACAAATGGTGCTTGAACAAGTAGATATCCACATGCAAAAGAAGGCAGCTGGACCCCTACCTCACGGCATATATAAAAATTATCATAAAATGAATCACAGACCTAAATGTATGAGCTAAAACTACAAAACTCTTAGAAGAATACATAGGAGTAAATCTTCATGAACTTGAATTTGGCAAAGTATTCTTAGACATGACACCAGAAGCACAAGCAACAAAAGAAAAAACAGACAATCTTTACTTCATCAAAATTTAAAACTTTGCACTTCAAAGGACACCCTTAAGAAAGTTCAAAAAGGACACACAGAATGGGAGGAAATATTTACAAGTCACATATCTGATAAGAGACTTGCACCTACAATATGTAAAGAACTCTTACAACTCAGTAATAAAAAGACAAATAATCCAGTTTTTAAGTGGGCAAAGGGGGAATTCCCTGGTGATCCAGTGGTTAGAACTCCGAGCTCTCACTGCCAGGGGCCCAGGTTCAATCAATCCCTGGTTGGGGAACTAAGATCCCAAAAGCTGCTCGGCGGCCAAAAAAAAAAAGGCAAAGGACCTGAGCCTACCTTTCTCCAAGGAGGATATGCAAATGGCCAATAAGAATGTGAAAATATGCACATTGTCATTAGTCATCAGGGAAATGCAAATCAAAACCACAATGAGATACCACCTCATACCCACTAGGATGTCTGGAATCAAAAAGTCAGAAAATAACAAGTGTTGGAAAAGCTATGGAGAAATCAGAACCCTCATACACTGCTGGTAGGAATGTAAAATGGTGCAGCCACTGTGGAAAACAGTCTGGAATCTCTTCAAAGGATGTAACATGTAGTTACCATAGGTCACAGGAATTCTACTCCTAGGTTTAAACCCAAAAGAGTTCGACGTACATGTTCAAACAAAAACTTGTACACAAATGTTCATAGCAGCATTATTCATAATAGCCAAAAGACGGAAACAACCCAAATGTCCATCAACAGATAAATGGATAAACAAAATGTGTTATGTCACCCAATGGAATAGTATTCAGTTATATAAAGGAATGAAGTCCTGATACATGTTACAATGTGGATGAACTCTAAAACATCATGGTAAGTGAAAGAAGCCAGTTACAAAAGTCTACATATTCTATGATTCCATTTATTTTTAATGACATCAGATTGGCAAGAATTAAGAAAGAATATCATATACGATGCTTGAAGTAATGCCAAAAAATGGTCTTTTCACACCTTGCTGACTAGAATTTAAATTGCTCAGTATGTTTGCAAAGTATAATGCCCATATATATAACATTTAAAATATTCATACTCTTTGACTTCCTGGGCTTTCTTATTAAGACTCTATTTCATAGAAATAATGTATGTGTAACTATACTTAAGAGAATATTGCAGCATTGTTATGGCAAAAGGAAAAAAGTTGGAAATGGAGAGATGCCAATGATTCTTTATTAATTGCAAAAAGCAAGTGTCAGAGTAATGGTCCAGTTCGATCAGATTTTTGTAAAATCAAACAGCAATAAATGTGTATATGTATATATATTTTCATAGAAATACACGTGGAAGAATATATAACAAACTGTTAATATCTTGGGGAGGTAGTGGGCAGATAATTACAGACTTTCCTTTGTTGTATATTTTTGTATTGTTTCGTTAGTTTTAATGAAGAGGTGTTACTTTTGCAATTTGAAAGATAGAGAAAATTTTTAATTAAGAAGAGGAATTAGAAAGGAAGGGAACGAGCTGTTTTCCCGGCCATTTCTGTGTGCGCTCCTCTTACAGACAGTGCGGTCCTGAGCGTCGCCTCTACGTGGAGGATTACAGTAACCCTGTAGTCAGTGATGAGTCAGAGTGCGTGGTGCTGATGCTGCTGCCATTTCATCACCTCTGCGAGCGCAGCATCCGTCCCTCCTCTCTCCCTGCGCCTGGGCCTACCTCGCCTCAGGCTCCCAGGCCAACGATGTGCTCGTGGCCGATCTAGATCAGGACCGAGCCGCGCTCTCTGAGGCCTTGGCCGGGCGCCCCCATCTCGCCGCCCACGGCCCGGGCCAAGGAGACCTGCCGAGCCCCGGCCATGGAGGCCATCTGGCTGTACCAGTTCCGGCTCATTGTCATCGGGGATTCCACGGTGGGCAAGTCCTGTCTGATCCGCCGCTTCACCGAGGGCCGCTTTGCCCAGGTTTCGGACCCCACGGTGGGGGTGGATTTTTTCTCCCGTCTGGTGGAGATCGAGCCAGGAAAACGCATCAAGCTCCAGATCTGGGATACCGCGGGTCAAGAGAGGTTCAGGTGGGAGCGCAGCCCGGGCCCGCGAGCAGTGGGAGGGTCTTCGGGGTTTGCACCGTCCCTGGGGAAAGAGGACTTCCTGGTCCTGGTCGCCGCCCTTAGGGAAGATACCGAGGGTCTGAGAGTTTCTGCTCAAGCCCGCCTTCAGGTAGCTGGGAGTTCAGTGCAGGGAAAGATGCACTCTGGCAGGGAAGGCCAGTCAATAATGCATACTGCTCGCACCACAACTGCACCAACCTGCCCCTTGGTGGCTAATAAACGAGCTGGAGTTGATCACTGTAATTCATCAATTTCAGTCCCTATACTACATTTCGAAAATGTTCCCAGGTCATCCTAATGTAACTGACAGATATAGATAGATGATGTAGAGATAGAGATAGAGATAGCTAGATATAGATATATAGATATAAACATAGATAATATATAGAAATATAGATATATATATGAAATAGACACTGATGATTGATGCCTTCTTGCAACCAGCAGACATTGAATGATCATCCACTATATGCCAGACACTGCACTGTTTCTGGGAAAACAGCCTGAGGAAACTCCTGCAAGGGGATGCCATGTAAACAAAACAGACATAGGCATTTCCCTCTTAGAATGTCTGTGCTAGCATACTGGGGGCAAAATGGACCAGCAATTACACAAAAGAGTGCCTTGTTCATATTTGTATGCCCACTGCCTACCAGAACGCTTAGCACATATTGAGTACTCAATGAACAGGTTTAATTTTCTCTTACAACCCTTTGGTGGCCCTTGTAGTATGTATCATTTGTAATTTACGTATGAACACAGATGAGGGAAGGCTAAGTGGAGAAGATGAGGCCTGATGAGTGTGATACCCAAGCAAAACAGGAAAAGCCCAGGGCAAGGAAGCAGCATGTATGAAGACAGAAGTGAGGGAGAGCAGTGTACACAGAAAACTTTGAGCTACAGTCATGCCGAGCAGGAACTAGATCAAGAGGGCTCAATAGCTCATGTTTAGGATCGGTTCTTCATTTAGCTATCGAACACTAATCAAGCGTAGAAGATGCTGCTTAGGTGGTTGAAGAGGGGTGGGGAGAAGAGAAAATTTCAAATATCCTTGTTCAGGTTCACTTTGAACTTGTGATTGCATTTCTCATATTATAATTGAAGAAAGGTATCTTTTATGCTTATTGGAATTTCTTTCTGTATGAACAGCCTTTTCCTATCCACTGATTATTATTTATTGGGTGATAGTGATTTCTAACAGCTCTTTATATATTAAGAACATTAATCCTTTTCTGTCATGGATATTGTAAACTATTTTCCCAGTTTTTCATTTGTCTTTTAACTTTAAGAAAATTTTTTGATGTATGGGAGGTTTTAATTTTTATGTAGCCTTGTGTTGTATTTATAAAGAAAGGGCTTTGCTACTTTCTAAATAGTCACAAACCATTAATGTAATCATGTATTTTAGAGTTTTGACTACAGCTTGCCTATTGATTTCTTGAACCAAGCTGTTCATGAATCACAATCTTTGTTCATGTTGAATTTTCTGGTACACCTACCATTCTCCATGAATCTTCAAACATAAGGGAATTAGAAATGCTTTCAGTCCTTACGGCCGATTTGCCTGGTTCTGGAGACAAACTCGATTTGTAAGGTTTGTTCTTACCATCATCTAGCTTGGACTTTAATTCCCCGGATATTGTTTATTCTGTTACCACTGGGCCATTTGCCCTAAGCCTTAAGCTATTGAGTCCCTCGTTGTTTATCTTCATCCAAGGAGACAGAAAAACTAAAAATAAACATAGATCAAAAAGCACAGTAGTCTAAAGCAAGTGATTGTACAAGCAAGTAGTTCTACAATGTCTAATATGCTCTGAGAAAAGTACCGTAATGCATATTGAAAATGAAGCTCCTCAAATCAAGAAGCGAAAATGCATGAGGTTTCTTCTGTTTAAGAAGTACAGAAAATGTATAATAGGTTTTAGAAACATTCTAAAGCATTCTACAATGCTTTAAATAAATCATATCATTTTAAGGGGAAGCTTTGGCTATTTGGGCAGTTTTTCCCAGCCTGTGGCTCCCAAGTCAGCCTCTTCGAAATGTGTCAGGAAGTGGGGCCAGCAGACACTTGGCTCAAGGCCTTTGCAGACAATCCCTCTTTTTCCTATTCCCACATGGCCTGGAAAATAAAAAAACAAAATTATGTTCCTCCTCACAGAAGAGATTGAGGACCCCTGTTAGATTAAAATAAAAATATAATAATAGACAAACGTGGTAATGATAAATGGGAAAAAATGGAGTATATTGTAATATACCTATATACTTATAAGCATTTTCTGTCAACTATCGTAAATTCATTCTTATTTTTTAGAAAATCCTTTTCCAACTACTATAATTTGTAATGAGTTCTCCAGGTCACAGAATACTTTAACATCCATTATTTCATTTGCCTCATGATAACCTGTTACTTAGGTATCCCACTGAACAGAAGAGGAAGTCTCATTCAGCTATTCAGATGTGGGCATGGAGAGTTAACTGTGGCTCTTGCCTAAATCGAGGGAAAATGCCTGTATGTCCATGAGCATTCGTTTCTAGAAGATTCCATCTCAAAGTTTTGCTCAATTGAGAACTCATATATCATTATTATTATGGAATGACATTTGTATTCCTTTGTTAAAAAAAGAAAACAATTTTCACCAAAGGACTATGTCACTAACCAGAGACAACAGAATACACTGAGTTCATTGAAGTGCAGGAGTTTGGGCATGGCCTTCATTCTTTACTTCTTTCTTGTGTTGTAGGTCCATCACTCGTGCCTACTACAGGAACTCAGTAGGTGGTCTGCTCTTATTTGACATTACCAACCGCAGGTCCTTCCAGAATGTCCATGAGTGGTTAGAAGAGACCAAAGTACACGTTCAGCCCTACCAAATTGTATTTGTTCTCGTGGGTCACAAGTGTGACCTGGATACACAGAGGCAAGTGACTCGCCACGAGGCAGAGAAACTGGCTGCTGCATACGGCATGAAGTACATTGAAACGTCAGCCCGAGATGCCATTAATGTGGAGAAAGCCTTCACAGACCTGACAAGAGACATATATGAGCTGGTTAAAAGGGGGGATATTACCATCCAGGAGGGCTGGGAAGGGGTGAAGAGTGGATTTGTACCAAACGTGGTTCACTCTTCAGAAGAGGTTGTCAAATCAGAGAGAAGGTGTTTGTGCTAGTCAGCCCTTTTATCTCCAAAACATGCTCTCCCACCTGAACTTAAAAGTGACCAAAATGAATAGAATCATCGTGCGACTGAAGAGAACTCAACCTCCATATTGGATTCCAAGTGAGCCTCCTCCCCAAGGGGCCCTTGGACAGGTGATGGGCGGGTGGGTGGGTGGGTGGGTGAGCCTGGGTGCTGGAACTGGCACTGTTTTGTGGCCCATGCTGGGCAGTGGCCGCTCTGTGTGCCCTTTGTGGACCGCATGTCAAGGAACTGAGGTCTGGGGAGCTAGGCCCCAGAAAAGTACACCCACAGTCAGGACAACTATTTCTTGGTATTTCAGCTCATTCATAGGTCACTATCATAAAGAAATACGTAAAGGGGAGAAAAGTATCACATTGGGAACAATTAGCCAACCTAAAAAAGAGTATGAGATCAGTTTAATCAGTGAGAATATCCTGCACTAAACATATGTGCTGGGTTTGGTTAAAGGTACCAATTAGCTTCTAAACAGCTCATGTGTAAAATGAGGGGTGTGGGCCAGCCTTTTGCTAAGACCCTTTCAAGGCCTGGTGTTCTAGTGAAAACGGTGTGAATGTGGAAAAGGGAGGCTCTTTACACACTGTTATTGTCACACTTGAAAAAATGTACAGCCTTGTGAAAGAATAACCAGCTGTGTGTAAGAAATTGTCCCACGCAAATTACCGTGTAAGTAGAAGAGAGAAACACTATAACTCCCATGCCCTCCTTCCCCTCTGACCAAGCCTGGGGTTTCACTGCACTGGCGACTGCAATCTGAAGGTAAACACCTGCTCAACAGGAGGTGCGGTAGGCCTTACAGACACATTACAGTTCATTGGCTTACCTATTTGATCATCGTAACAAGCCGTTAGGGTTTCTTCCCCAGTTTACGAAAAAATTAACTGAGGGGCAGAGGAGTCACTTGACCCCTGGTTCTTGTTTCACTGCATCATCCTGCTGTCAGATGAATAAACTGTTATTAATTTGTTTACTTTGGAAGCGATATGACTGTAAATAAATATTCTCTACATGTTAGGATATGTTTCCTTATTGATTACAACTCAGCTATAATCCTGAGGGAACCCGGGCATGAGTCAAAGGTAAAGCCCATTCAGGTATAATTGACAAGAGGATTTTACACAAGTGAATAACTGCACAGTGAAAACACGTTAGAACTGTTCGGGCTATAAATGTTCTTATCACTGAAACACAGTGGATATATTATTGAAAGGAACCAAATACAGCAATGGGGAGTGGGATGGGGATAAAATACTCACCTCACAATGACCTTGGCCACTTGTTTGCCTTATGCCTACCCTGGGTTCCTGTCTACCCTAGAAAGTCAGCTCTCAATTCTCAGGTGAACAGACAGCTAACTGCATCAGAAACTTGGAATGGTTGGCTTGAGGTTCCATTATCTTCTTGAAGAGACGTGATGCTTTAAATGATTTTTTTGAATTGTAGCCAGTTCAGCTAGGCAAAAGCCATACTTTTCACAGTAAGAAAATAATTCTGATTAGAGTCAGCTTTCTCATATCCATTGTGATAGGAAAGCCTGAGGATGGTAAATTGCTTTGAAATATGGTACTGAACTTCAGGATGGATGTAACCAAATCTGAAATTTGGGGGATTTACTTCAGCCGGAATAAAGAAGTCAAATCATGAAAATTATGGAAACAAACCACCTTGGACCTACGTGCAGCATCAACCCCAAGTGACCCAGTCATCATCTCTTCCTTCGTTTAGCATGACCTGGCTTGGGTGGAGTAATTAAGTTGCCAGCTTTGTGGTTGTAGAAGACAAACAAAAGATAGTAAATTGGGTTAACACAAAGTTTCATCAACTACTATACTTAATTATGTTTAGAAGATTCTGAAAGCAAGATTATCCAGTGGATAGATGAGAGTTGACTGGATTCTGTCAGTTCAAAAAAAGGATAGAAACAAAACTCTCTACCGTTTTCTTGACTTAAATACATCATATGTATACTTTTCCCATTCCTTGCATTTTTTAGGCAGGTTTAAAAATTCTCAGCATAGATCCAGCAGAAGTGGCTGAGCTTAATTGCTTAAACAAGTTCTAGAACTTTAAAACTCATTTTAGTAGAATTCAGTGCTGTTGTCACTGCAATAACTGGATTTTAGAAAATGTGTGAAAAAATCAGGTGTTAATACAATATTAAGGATAAAGCTTTAGAAGCTATTTTATTACATAGGTGAAGACAAGGTAAACTAACTTGTAACAAAGACCACAACTGCATGTTGGATTAGATTGTCTCATATTCCAGAATAAAATGTACTGTATAGTTTTCCTCACTTTGTTGTGCACTGTAATGAAACGTGAAAAAGATGTTTTCTTTAGCTGTATGTGAATGAAAATATGCTTGTATTTAGTAAAATGGTTGATTATGTGACTGTGAGATTCCAAGTGTGTGTTGTAGCTGTTTCCAGAGGAGTCTGTCACTACAGTGTAGCAACCACTACAAAGAACATCAGTTAGCTGTGACATATGCTATGCACAACAGTATCTTAAAGCCAGAAAGTTATATGATCATCATGTTGAAAGTCACAGAGACCTCACTAATGCCTGGAAATCCCATACCACTTTTGGAAACATCAGTTCTGTCAAGCCTAAATCTGAATCAATGCAATTTTTAGTCAAGGATCTTTTTATTTAAATTTTAACCATTTTTAAAATTAAATTTATTTATTTTTATTATTATTATTTTTTTAAATTTTTGGCTGCGTTGGGTCTTTGTTGCTGCGTGCAGGCTTTCTCTAGTTGCGGTGAGCGGGGGCTACTCTTCGTTGCGGTGCGTGGGCTTCTCACTGCGGTGGCTTCTCTTGTTGCGGAGCACGGGCTCTAGGCACATGGGCTTCAGTAGTTGTGGCTCACGGGCTCAGTAGTTGTGGCACATGGGCTCAGTAGTTGTGGCTCATGGCTCTAGAGCACAGGCTCAGTAGTTGTGGTGCATGGGCTTAGTTGCTCCGCGGCATGTGGGATCTTCCTGGACCAGGGCTCGAACCTGTGTCCCCTGCACTGGCAGGCAGATTCTTAACCACTGTGCCACCAGGGAAGCCCTTAACCATTTTTATTAAATAGCTCCTAAAATTTTTTTTGTTTTTTAATTGAAGTATAGTTAATTTACAATATATTCATTTCAGATGTACAAAATAGTGATTCAGTGTTTTTATAAATTATACTCCATTTAAAGTTATTCCAAAATATTGGCTATATTCCCTGTGCTGTACAATATATTCTTGTAGCTACTTTATTTTATACATAGTAGTTTGTACCTCTTAATCCTCTACCCCTATCTTGCCCCTCCCCATTCCCTGCCCTCACCGCTAACCACTGGTTTGTTCTCCATATCTGTGAGTCTGCTTCTGTTTTGTTATATTCAGCAGTTTATTGTATTTCTTAGATTCCATATATAGGTGATGTAATATTTGTCTTTCTCTGTCTGACTTACTTCACTTAGTATGATAATCTCTAGGTCCATCCATGTTCCTGCAAATGAAAATATTTCATTCTTTTTTTACGGCCGAGTAATATTCCATTATATATATATATACATATATATATACATTATGTATATACATATATATTCCATTATATATATATACACCACATTTTATACATATATATATATATATATACACACACACACCCCGTTATATATATATACACACACACACACACACCACATCTTCTTTATCCATTCATCTGTTGATGGACATTTAGGTTGCTTCCATGTTTGACTATTGTAAATAGTGCTGCTGTGAACATTGGGTGCATGTATATTTTTGAATTAGAGTTTTTGTTTTCTTCAGATAGAGGCCAGGTAGCTTATTGCAATTGTTGTCTTCCCTGGAAAGTCTTCTTTTCTCCAGGCTAAATTGCCTCAGTCTTTTCACGTCCTACTAAGGTGTGCTCTTTGCGTCAGGATCACTTGGAGCATACAAGCGTTGCCTGGGGTTTATAGTACATATTTTGGGGAGGGTAAAAAAAAAGGGGGAAGATGTTTGATTCTGAGTCTGGGCATAGGTACGCTGAGTTCTGTGCAGCTTTATCACTTTTATAATCATGAGTGAATGAGGGAGGGAGTGAGGGAGGGAGGGTGGGAAAAAAAGAGGGAGGGAAGGAAGGAAGGACCAACAATGCAACAGCGTTTAACATAGTTTATCACTCCTCAGGACTTGATTATCTTTTCTTCAGTTATGTTAAGTCCCTTGGTGACCTCATTCAGTTCCATGGCTGTAACTACCAATGAGTCCTGAATTTCTATCTCCAGCTCGTATCTTTCCCATGGACTCTGGACCTTTAGAAGCAACTGTGTAGTCAATATCTCCATTTGAGCGTCTATTAGGATCAGAAATGGAACGTGTCACACTGTCATTTGTTGCCTGAGTTACTGTGAGAGCTGATTTCACTGCTTCCACTCTTTGCCCCCACACTCTATTCTCCACACAGAAGACTAAAGAGTCAGACTCTATGCTGAGCTGTCAGGAGCAACTTCTGCAGCCTCATCTTCTCTAGGATCAGGAAGCTGCGTGCAGATTTGGGAAGCCGTTGGTTTCAGAACTTGATGGAGGTGAGGGAGAAATCCATGCAGACATCTCAAGATAGAGAATTCCAGATTGAGTGAAGGGCAAGTACAAAGGCCCTGAGGTGTGAATGTGCTGGGTGCGTTTGATGAACAGGAAAGAAAACTGTAGCTGGAGTAGAATGATCAAGGGGTCAGCAGTAAGAAACAAGGTTACACGGGTGATGGGATGGGGATGGACTTCACTTTTAAGGGTTCTTCTGAAGGCCATTGGAAGGACTTTGGGTTTTCAGCTGACTAAAATGGATAACCACTGGGGAATTACGAGTAGATGATTATTCCCTGGGGAACAACAAACTTTAGGGAAAGGGAACTTAGAAGGAGAGAATGGGAAACCTGGAGAGCACAGTTTCACAGGAAGGAGTAGACAATAGTATCACCATGCAGCAGTGGGTTCAGAAAGACAAGAACTAAAATATATCCATAGCATTTGAGGAAGTCATGCACGGCCTTTGCCGGCATAGTGCTGGTGGAATGATTTCTGCCTGCACCAAGCCTCTCAGGAAGTCAGTGTTCTTAGTTCTGTGGGAGGCCCAATTCTTTCCTCGTTCGCCATCCTCTCTTCTCCCTAGACAATCTTACCTACTCTCATGACTTCAGTTATTGTCTTTGCGTTGAAGACTCCCAAATGAAGGACTTCAGCCCACTGAGCATTGTACCAATACAACCAACTTGCCTACTAAACACATCCACAAATTCCTCAAACTTCACCTATCCAGTATGAGATCAACATTTATCAAAATGTGCTCCTTCAACCCCAGTCTTTCTTATCTCTATAAATGACACCACCATCTACCCCCTTGTTCAACACAGAAACTTAAGAGTTAATCTTAATTCCTCACTTCCCCTCACCTCCCATATCAAATTAATCATCAAGCCCTATCAGCTCTATCTTCAAAATATATCCAAGTCTGCCATTTTCTCCATCTCCATTGCTATCACGTTTGTCTAAACCACTATCAACTCTTTGCTGAACTACTTAATATCTTCCTAAGTGGTCTCCCTACTTCTGCTCTTATTCCCATGACACATTCTCAACATAACAGCCAGAATGATCTTTTCAAAATGCAAATCAGATCAAGTCATTCACCTGCTTAAAACCCACCAGTGGTTTCTTACCACATTTAGAACAAAATCCAAACAAACCTTACATTTCTTAACATGGCTACAAGGCCCTGCATGATCTGGCCTCTGCCTACTCTAATTATAAGGTCCATGAAAGTAAGAACCTTATTCATCTTGTTCACCAGTATTTCCACAACCTGTACCATAGATATAGGCTTGAATCATCAATAAATATTTGAATGAATGATTTTTTTCTTGCCCTACTTCAATCCAATGACCTTGACTGTTACTTCACTTCCATAAAATACACACATGGCCCCATCCTAAAGCATTACAAAATTTTATACAACCTCTGAAATTCCTCTCTGATTACAAGCTCTGGTTGTCCACTCTATCCCTTGAATCCTGTTTTAAACTTCTTTAGAACCTTCAGGCAATCAGTCACTGCCCATTGCCAGTCTATCAATCAAGGTGCCCCTTGACTTTGTTTCTCTCCCTCTGTCTCCTGGCTCTTCTGGTCAACTGCATTCAAGTCATCAGTTCCTAAAGAAAATGGTCCATAAAGTTTGATCTATTTCCTTCTAGATTTTTTCATTTTACTTTTCAAAAGGTTATTTAACAGAGTGGTTAAAAGTGTGGATTTTGGAGTAAGACAAACATGGGTTCAAATTCTGACTCTACAAGTCTCGGTTTTCACATATATTAAATGGGATAATAATACTATATAATCTATAAGGTTGTTGTGAGGATGAAATGAGATGATCTACATAAAATACTTAGCAAAAGCCCTGGCACTTGCTGAACGTCACGTAGTAAACATACTCAGTTTATGTATTATGTTTGCACCTAAATGAATCTTTTTCATAAATGGTATCATGCAACACATACTGTGCTGTTACCTTTTTCACATACAGTATATTTTCTGTGAATGCATGATGGCAGTAGCTATTTTTGCTCATATGATAATATCTCTACAGTCAATCAGTGCCTAGTACATTTTTTTTTTGGCTGTGCTGCGCGGCTTGTGGGATCTTAGTTCCCCGACCAGGGATTGAACCCGGGCACGTGGCAGTGAAAGCACGGAGTCCTAACCACTGGACCACCAGGGAATTCCCCATATTTGTTGAATGTGATCAGAAGGAATTAGTTGACATATTGAAGATGACGAAGCAGACATAGAAGAAAGCTGGGTCCTTCATGATGCCACTGAGCTACAGATTTAACTATCCTGAAGCCACTCTATATTAAGACATCTTATTACAAGAGACAGTAAATCCTCTTTTAGTTTATGCCATTTTTTTCCACTTGTAGCTGAAAGACTCCTAACTAATACAACAGAATTCTATTATACGTATGTACATACAATAAGTTACTTAATCAATTCTCTTTGGTGAACATTAGGTTACGTACAATGTTTTGCTATTATAAACCAATTCCTCAATACATACATATCTTTGTGCATCTGACCAATTATGTCCTCAAGTCAAAGGCATAAATGTGACCAATTTATGAATCAAATAATATACACATTTAAAACTTTGATATAATTAACCAGATTGCTCTCCAGAAAGGTTTAACTGAATGCCCATGAACAGTGTATAATAATGCCTATACTGAGTATTATTGTGAATCTTTTAACTCTTTGCAAATCTGAGAGGTGAATAATATATAAATATTTTTAAATTTGCATACCTTTGGTTATTGGTTTTCTGTTCCTTGCTGCTGAAAATAGTCCTAACTAATAAAAAAGGTGCTGGCTTTTATCTTATTAATTAGTAAGATCTTATATATGGAAAACAATTCTTTTTTTTAGAGGTTTTTATTTTTTTATATAAATTTATTTATTTATTTTTGGCTGCATTGGGTCTTTGCTGCTGTGCACGGGCTTTCTCTAGTTGTGGCGAGCGGGGGCTACTCTCCGTTGCGGTGCGCGGGCTTCTCATTGCAGTGGCTTCTCATTGCGGAGCACAGGCTCTAGGTGTGCGGGCTTCAGTAGTTGTGGCGCACGGGCTCAGTAGTTGTGGCACACGGGCTTAGTTGCTCTGCGGCATGTGGGATCTTCCCGGACCGGGGCTCAAACCCGTGTTCCCTGCATTGGCAGGTGGATTCTTAACCACTACACCACCAGGGACGTCCTGGAAAACAATTCTTTATCCATCACATATGTTACAATATTTTTTCATGTTTTTCTGACTTTTTACTTATGGTGTTTGGTAATACAGAAGTCTTTAATATTTAATAATAAATAATATTACTTATTATTACTAAATAATTTAATACTAAATAATATTTAGTATTTATTATTTAATAATTATTTAATATGTTGTCGCCAAGAAACTGGAAACAGCTGTCTCAGAGTTGGGGAACTGAGTGGCTGGGGGGCAGTTGTGATTTCTGTACCATGTACCTTGTTATTTTTCTTATACGGCCTGTTTTGTTAATGCTTTCTGGCAGTAATGGTAGATTTAGATAGACCTTCTCCACCCAAATACTAGAAAACCATTTTCCTATGATTTCCTATAATGGATTTAGGGTTCCTTTAGGAATTGACTTATGTATAGAATGTGGAGGTAGGGATAACAACTATTTTTCCCAAATGCCTAGTTTTTTAACCCATACTATCCACAGAATACTCCATTCTATATTTTACCCCTTTCAAACATTAAATTTGAATATCAAATATATATATATATGAGGGGGGTCTGTTTTTGGACTCCTGTATTATAGTTCATTAATCTGCCTATTCCTGTCCTAATACTACATTGTTTTAGTTATGATAATTCCATAATATGTATTTATGATCTCTTTTCCCTTCAAAATTTTCTTTGATATTCTCATGCAGTATATTAGAACTTAAGAATAAATGTGTCAGTTTCTTTATCTATTCATATGTTGAAAAAGCCAGACACAGAAAGAAAACAACTACATGATCTCACGTGTATGTGGAATCTGAAAGCCTCAAATACATAGAAGCAGGCACGGGGGGGACGGGGGAAATGGGGAGATGCTGGTAAAAGGGTACAAAGTTGTAGTTATGTAAGATGAATAGGTTCTGGACATCTACTGTACTGAACACTGGAAATTTGCTAAGAGACTAGGTTTCAGGTGCTCTCACCACACACACAAAGCAACAGTAACTATGTGAGGAGATGGATGTGTTAATTAGCTTGACTGTAGTAATCATTTCACTATGCATATGTATATCAAATCATCACGTTGTACACCTTAAATGTATACAATTTTATTTTAAAAATAAAATAAGTATAAATGTGTCATGACTCCCCTCAGGTAGGGTTAGGATTTTGATTGCATTAATTTACTGACACTGATAGAATATGTCATTCCATTAATTTAATCCTTAATTTAATTTAATATTTATATATCATAAATAGGTTTTTTTCTCATTACCTGTTCTAGTTGGTTATTTCTACTGTGTAGGAAATCTGTGGATTTGTGTATGCTTACATCTTGTAAACAGACACATTACTAAACTCTCATTACTTTAGTTTTTCAATTGATCTCTTCTGTTTTCTAGGTCGACATTATAGTCTACAAATAATGATAATTTTCTCTCTTCCTTTCTAATATTTACTATTATTATTATTATTTTGGTCTTCTTACACTGGCCAGAGCCTGGAGTAAAATGATGAATAACAACAGTGATGGTGGGCATCTTTGTTTTGCTCCTGCTAGAAGAATTTTAACTTTAAATGATCTTTATTAGGTTATAGAACTTTTCACTGCATTCCTATTTTACTAAGAGCTTTGAGAAGGCGTGTATGTTGAGTTTTTCAAATGTCTTTCTTGTACCCATTGAAATAATCAAATGGTTTTCTTCCCTTAGCCTATTAATATAATCAATTGTATTAGTAAATCTGTTAATGTTTAACAATATTGCTTAACATTCTTAGCATAAACTCTACTTGTTCATGGTGTAGTTTTTAAACACTGCTTGATTTAATTTACTAATATTTCATTAGCATCTTTGCATCTATATTCATGTTTGAGGTTGGTTCATAAGAGTATTTCCAAAAAAGTACTCCGCAGGGATTAAGAGGAATTGGGTTGGGGTGGGGGGAGGAACATACAGTCAAAATAAATTTGGAAAATTGTGGATTAAACAAAGCAAAATAGTATTCTGTAGGACTACACTATTACATATAGGGGCTCTCCTCAACCCATATGACAAAAAAATTCACTTTCTCAAGGATTTTAAAGAATTACTATTCAGTGAGAAACACATTGGAAAATGTTGATCTTTGGTGCTTTCTGTCAGGTGTGGCATCATGGTTATTCTGGCCTTATGAATTCATGAAATGGTTGGGAATCTGTCTTTTTATATACCTTAGAATAGTTTAATCCGTCAGCCTGGATTCCAGAGTGAAGTGGCCACAGGGATTGGGATTGACTAACGTAGCATCACACAGCCTGTCCAGATTAACACATGCATCCTTGTGGGTAAATGTTGGTAATTTATATTTTCCTTGAAAGTTATATTTTCTATCTGGATTTTCAAATGCACTGGCATACAGTTGTGCTTGGTATAATTTTAAAATATCTGTATTGGTGGTTAGAAACCTTTCATTTATAATGTTATATGTTTCTGTGTTTTATTATTCAGAGGAGTTATTAGAGGTTTGTCTATTTTTATCAGCATTTTCAAAGAACCAGTTCTGTTCTTGGTTTTATCAATTTGACCTTTTCTGCATTGTAATGTATTAATTTCTATGTTATCTACATAAATTTATACTTTTTGTTTTTTTCGGGTGAGTGGATACTTCTCTGGTTCTTGAATGTTATGTGACTCTGGGTCTTGTTTAAATTCTATGGCGAACATAGATATTTTTGTTTTAGCAGACAATTTATCTGGATGGGTTAAGGTCTCACATTCCAAACTGGTCTCTGTGGGCTGTTTTTCCAATGCCAGTTGTTCTCAAAACTTTTGCTGAGCCACTGAGATCTTTCCTGTGTTCGTGCAGCACTCAGTGGGCCGTCCAGAAACTGGGCAGTGGACTACCCTTTTGCTCAGTTTTTGAAGTCTTTGGTGTGTTGATTAGGGATACCTATGCAACTCACAGGTTCGCTTTCCTAAGCTCCTCCCTATGTGTCTCACTCCAGTACAATCCAGTTCCCTGGGCCTTCCCTTTTCTGTGCTCCAGTCAGAAATCGCAACCAAGCTGAGACAGTATTGAAAGTAGAAGGGCGAGCTAAAAACAGGGTGTTAACTGACTGCTCTACAATAGGTATAAACCAGGGCTGTCCCTAGTAAGCCATGGCATACATACTAGAGTTAAGTACTAATGGGAAAATAGCAAGGAAGAGAGATAAGGACACACTTTTACGTGTGTTTTGCGGGGGCTACTCATTTCAAACGTGTATATGGTGGCCACATGAAGCTTGTTTATGAAGTTGTATTTGAGTGGAGGGGTAAGCCATGTAGATACCTGTAGATTCCTGGGGAAGCACTTTTCAGGAAGAGAGAACAACAAGCGGAAAAGGCCTGAAGTAGGAACAAAATGAGTCCATTCCAGGAACAGGAAAGAGACAGGTGTGCTAGAGCATTGCCAGTGCAGAGGCAGTATTTTCCAGCACAAGGTTGAATGAAGTCCAGACGTCTAGGAGGCAGAAGCACCAGCACATGAGACTGAGAAGCAGCAGGCAGAGAGGGGAGGAAAACCAGGCAGCGATCATAGAAACCAAGGAGGGAATGTTCAGAGGCGAGAGTAACCTGTGTCAAATGCACCTGATAGAGAACAGGAGAGAAACAACGGAGATTGTGAGTACAGACAACACTTCTGAGACAACACTTCCTGCGAAGGGAAGAGAAATGAGGATGACAGCTTGGGGGAAGTCAGGCCAAGAGAGAATTTTGTTTAAGATGAGAAAGCTTCAGCGGGGAAGACCGAGGATGCAGGAGAGAGGGGAATTGGGGGAGGGGAAGTGGAGCAAGGACAGCTGTCCTGCTGTGGACCACAGTGCAATGCACGCACTCCCGACACTTCAACGTTGTGCAAAGCCGCACACCAACAGTCATGGGTTGAATCATGTCCCCCCAAAAAGATATGTTGAGGCTAACACTCAGTACCTGTGAATTTGACCTTATTTGGAGATAGAGTCGGCAGATGTAATTAGTTGAGGTCATCCTGGAATAGGATGGGCCCCTGATCCAATATGACTGGTGTCCTTATAAAAGGGGGACATTTAGACACAGACATGCACACAGGGAGAATGCCACGTGAAAACTGGAGGGATCGCGCCCCAGTGCCTTCAGAGGGGTGGCAGAGCGCCACAGGCTGGGGCTGCACTCAGGAAGGGGCCTCCCATACAAAAGCTTCTTTTGTCGTTTGGTTTTTCCTTAACTTTTGTTTTTGTTTTTTAGTGAGTGAAGCGACAGCAAAGGCTTATAAATATTGGCAGCTGGTGGGTAGATACGTGTGGGGGGCGGGGAGGCCACGCACCGATCCCCCCCACTATCAGCGTGAACGATGACCGCGCAGCACCGCCACCCTCGTAAGGCTTGCAGCCACAACTGTAAAGTGCTGGGAACCGGCAGAGTCAGACTGAACAAGACACTGGCTTAGCCAGGCCAGGACAGCAAAGCAGCAGGGGGCAAGAGCATTAGTGGTATGCACAAGGAAGAGAGCAAGACAGACCATGAAAGAAGTCAAGATGTTGCGGGCAGTGTAAACCTCAATGGCTTGAGGTTGCGATTAGGAAGGGGCTGCAGTGATTGGTAATGACAAGGTCCCAGGTGTGACTGTGGCTGAGGGATGGGGAGAAGGTCAAGACCACCAGAGGGGAGATGGTCAAGCAGGAGGAGCCGTATTACCTTAAGGGACAGATGGAGGCAACAAAAGTTAGTGTGCTGGACATTTATTTTTATTCTTTTGAGTTCATATTTTCATCTGAATCCTCTGTTCCTAAGTGTTCTCACTGCATTAAATTCTACAGGAAGCCCAAAAAATTGATTCTCCAAAACATCCCATTGCCGTCTCATTTGAAATGTTCAAAACATTTTTTAAAAGTATGTTACTCTGAAAACTTGTATTAATGGCAATTCCATAACCAGTGTTCAGTATACCCCACCGCTTCTAAGCTTCATATTAAATATTGGTATCTATTTGCCATTTTTCAGCCATCTGAATAATTTTGTCTTATGACATATGCAGACTCATACATGAAAAGTCTGAGCTGTACAAAGGCACTCTGACCATACTTCCCTTTCAAAAACCCTTCCAAGCTTTGTTCTTATTATCTGCTTTTAAAATGTCCCTTTCCTTGGTCTTTACTATGGGTGAACAGTTTTCCCTCCCGTTACTGGTTATCTGGATTTCTCCCAGAACCATGTTGGGCCCAATCTGCTTTCAGAAGTTTCTGGTATAACCAACTGCATACCTATGGGATAGGGGGAGGGTCAAGTACAGGGTATGATAGGGAGCCGGGAGGAAGGGTCCAGGCTTACTTCCCAACTTGCCCACCTCTGTATTGCCCAGGGCCAAATTCCCTTGGTCTTCCTGCCCTTCGTCTTCCAGGATCATCTTTGTCTCAGACCAATCCTTCTCTGGGATAAAACTTTTTTTCTCCAGCACCTTCTTTTTCATCTGACCTGCACAGACTCTATCCAGAAAGCCAAGGTCAGTCCTAGACCTTGGTCATCTCTCAGGCGGCTGCGGACCAATGGAGTAGACAAGCGCGACCACAGCCCACTTTTAACTGAACACTGCTGTCACAGTGTGACGCCAAGTCGATACTGAAAAGCTAACATTGTCACTTTGCGCTGGTATTGCAACCAACAGTGGTAGTAAAGTTGAAAATTAAATGTCTAGGGTCAGTTAAAATTTAACTCTTAAGCTGCCTCTGGACCACCTGACTGAGAATAAACTATTGCCCAATCCACTCTGAACAGGGACTTAGTAGCCAAAGATGTTAAGTATTGAGGAAAAGGAAGAGATTGTTATCCCCTGACCTTTTGCTTTTTAAATTTTTGTATATTTTACTCTCTAGAATCCACAGGTCTGATCTGGGGAAAATAAGCTGACTCAGTCTAAGATGGGTTTATTTGGGGAGCTAAAAGATCCAGAAAAAAACTCATGGCCTACCTCTGAATAAAGAATCCCCTAAAGGCAAAATAGAGTTGTTACACAATCAACTGAACATAAACCACGGCCAGGAGACATGATCCTTTATACACAAACTGCTCAAATATACTGAGCACACAAGAAAGGGATACAAACAAAAGTAAATTCTTCAGCTGAACTCTGAAGCACCATCCACACCTGAGTTTTCAGCTAGAACCCTGGGCCATGTCCTGCTAACAACTCAAAGATGAAAAGCAGTTCTGCGCACATAATACACTGACCAACTCCTCCAACACTGGTGCCTTTCAGAACTGGTTGTGTAAACAGTACTCCCTGCATACAGAAGAGTATTAATATAGAGAAAACATGGTGCATTAGCAGGCCTGTCTATTCTATGATACTGGTTGTAGTTATAAAATTTCAAAATAAAAAATGTAAAAGTTTATCAATGAGTTTTGGCCACAAGACTAAAAAGTCACTCTGTGATGAGTGCATAAAGCTTCAATAAATTTATGGCGTCACTTGGGGCAAGGAGAAAAAAGCTCTCTAATCCATCATGCAATCGTAAAACTTCAAACCTCCCACCTGATGCTTCCATCTGGATCTTTAAAATATCTGAACTATTATTACCTTTTTTGCAGAGGCAGATATTAGCTAAGCAGCCTTATGAAAGGAACTGGAAAAGGAAGTAAGCCACTGTCAAAAACTGGCCATGATCATGCAAGACCCAACAGGCTGAGTGAGGTGTTCAAAACCCCTTTCTCCCTCGAGGTGAGGCACTGACCTCGGATTCACTTTCTAGTTTGGTTGCCCTGGAAACCTGATGAAGGTGGGTGGTCAGCTGTGGGATGGGCGGGCCTGCTTCCGGCAGGTGTCCCGGAAGGTACCCTGCGCCTGGTCTGGGAGGGCTGCGACTGCACATCAACACCTGCTGGGAGTCACAGCTCAGGGTCCCTGAGTGCAGTGGGCCTATCGTTCCTGGGCCCTGACCCTGGCTGTTACAAGGCAGAGTGCTCGCTGATGGCTTCTAAGCCAGGGCGGCTCCTGTGGCCACCTGTGGGGACATTAGAATTGTGCCTAAAGCTGCCCCCTGGCATGGTGCCCACGGTGTCTTGCCTGTCCTGTGTCCTTCAGAGTAAACTGGTGTCAGACGTGGCCTATCCAGGTCTTGTGAGTTTAACGTGTAGTCGAACTCAACACCAGCTATGGTGAGTGCTGCACATGCTCTCGGCAGAGTCTTCAGAACCAACCAAGACAAACCTTTAAGAAATGGTTCAATACCCTTAAAGGTATCATGACGTTTAGGGCAGAGAATAGCAAACACACAAAGAAAGGAGAGTATGCATTCATTAAGGGATTGAACTTAATGAATTATTAGGTGTTTCTAAATAAGAGCAAGGCACCATGGTACAGAGGGAAGGAAATTCACCCGGGAACCAGATCTGGGTTTCACTCTGGCTACGCAGCTGTGGCGGTCAGCATCTATAGGGGCAGCAAGGATGATCAACTGTGCTTCCCATCATCCCCTGCTGTTGCTACTGACCAAACCACTCTCAGTTAACCCCAGAAAATAAAATGCTATAATCTTTGACTCCATAATTCCATTTTTGGTAATCTAATCTCAGGAAAAATCCTAAATAAAAGAAAAATCCTTCTGTAAAAATGCAGACTGCTGAGTTATTTCCTACTTACAGAAAAAAATTTTAAAACAATTGTCTGTGAATCACAGTTTACTAGAGTTTACCTATTAGAATACTATGAAACCAGTAAAATAATGTTAATTTAAAAGCAGTATATAATAAGCAAATTCCATAATAAGTAAAGAAAGTAGGATAAAAATTATACAGACAAAATTATTTCAATTATGTTTTTAAAAAACCTATGCATAGAAAAAGAAATGGAAGCCACAGAATCATTAAGGCAGACTGCAAGTGGAACTTAAATGTCTTTTTTTTCCTATTCTCTAAACTTTCTCAAATGAACATGTTTACAGTGGAAAAATAGTTACATTTCAGTCGCATTTCCAACACATTTGTTACTCAGTATCACTTTCTGTAGTCAGTCTTGTGCTCATTATCTTTTCGGGTTTACTATCCTAATATTAAGCTTGAAAATGTCATGTCAAATCAGGATGGTTATGTTATTCTGAAAATGTAGACTGTTATAAGAGAAACTTTCTAGCAAAGGCAAGATTTAAATATCTTTTATTTAATTAACAGAGCCTAATACTGTTTCTGACACATACTGGGTGCTTATGTATATTTGTTGAATAATTAACTTAATTTCTGCTCTGTAATTCACATCTCTAAAGAGCTGTTTCCTCATATTGCCTGGAATACCTAAAAATTCGTATTTAGATTTTCACGGACTTAAAGTAAGACAAAATTAAGATCTTCTGAGCAAATCATTCCTATCCTAATATTAACAGGGACATTTTATACCAATATACTTACCATAATAAAGTTTGGGAAAAAGTAGCACTTAAAATATATCAAGACGTTTAGAAACCTCAAATTCTAAAATATGGGAATTTAAAATTATGAAAGAAAAATTGACAAGGAACTTTGCTATCTTTCAGATTTAACTTCTCAATTGTTTATCTATATTCCTTCCAAAGGGATCTTACGTTGTTTCTACAAACATAAGAGGTTCTTGGGACACGGCTAGTTATGGTGTAAGTAAATAAACTTTACGAGTATGTGAAAAGACCCATGTTAATTTTAGAAAGTATAACATAAAAAAAGGTACTGTGCCACAGTTTTAACTTCACTGTTTTAATATCATGAAATACAAGTACAAAACATTGTACAAGTATACTCTTTACTACATGGAGATGGAAGAATACATTTGTGTTTTTACCAGAATCTGTATCACCCAGTACTAGCCACTGTACCAGTGGCTTTCCATAGGGATCTTCTAACACTCTTATGAAGTTTTATCATGAATAAAAAAGCTCACAACTCCTTTAAACCATCACAGATTTATATTTATCTTAATATTCCTGTTCAGCTGCTTTGGGGAACTGTTAAGTACAAAATCGCCTCAGGCAAGAGTTTTCAGTGCGTAATTTTGTTATTTCATGTTGGCCAAGATCTCCTTTATGTTAGCATTGCAAAGGCTCTGTGCACTTATATTGGGTTAGAAAGCGTTGTCTCAATAGCCCTCTTACTGTTTAGGAATGCAAATCACCACTTCCTGAAAAGTACAGAATATTATCATAGTTATTGGCTAAGCAGTAATTCATGAAACTGCATTTACATAGGACAAATAACAGCAATAGAGGACCATAAAGCCCCACGTGTGCTAAAGAAAAACAATTTTTCAAATATTCCAACTGTTTTTCCTACCTCTAAACTGGTTTAACCACATCACAGGTGAGAGTAACACCAGCCAATAAAGAAAAAGTAAAGTGTGCTAAACTGTCCAAAAATTCAGCTTCTATAGCATATCTCACAGTTTTCAGCCATTTCAGCTAAGACTTTTCTTATAACAAACAAACAAACAAACAAACAAAATGATGAAAGCAGCATTTACTTTGTTGGAAATGCAAAAAATAAAAATAAAAATACTGCAAATTTCATAAAATATTTGAAACTAATTTTGTTTTTATAAATAAATAAAGTGGTGTTTATCTTTTTTTAAAATTTTAGTCATTCTTGCTGTTAAAAATTATTTAAAGTTATGTCAACTTTTAAGGATAAAGTTTGGGGTATTTAAAATAACATGTTTGGAAAATTGAACCACATTTTTAATTGCCAGCATTATGCTTTGTTCTTGGTAGGATCATCTTTGTTTCTTCTTTTTACATCCCAATTATAAACCCTGGCCATATCTGCAAGATTTGTCAAAGAAAATGCAAATGCAATTCTAAAGATAACATTCAACGACTAAGTATTCATTCACACACTGAATCAAAGACAGAAATCACACACAAAAAATACTAGTGACTACAGCAAGGTGTAGTATCATCTGCCAAAAAAGGGAACAAAATTACACCAAAATCAAGTCAAGGCCTCAAATCAATAATTGTTTAGCGTATCTAGTCAACTATGGTATTGTATTTAACAAATATGTGCTTGACACTGTCAACAGTTTTATAGAGAGCCCCTCATCCATGATATTTCAAAGGTAGTTCAAAGCATACACTGACATGCAATGTTTAAATTATTACAATTATCAATCATTTTATCTCTTACCCTCTGTTTGGCTAACAGGACATTCACCCAATTTATTAAGCATCTACATCTTTTCCTTTCCACAAACACCACCCTGCGTAGGCCTTCACATATCGATTATTTGTTTCATGGATCATGCCTTTGGGGGTATATCCAAAACGCCACCATTGTACTAAAGGTCATCTAGATTTTCTCCAATGTTATCTTCTGGGAATGTTATAGTTTTTTTTTTGTCTGAATGAAGTCTCCACATTACCAGTCACGTGCCAACTCCTGCTCTGGGCCTCAAACAGGCCTGCCTTCCCTCACCAACCACTCAACACCTGTCATGTGCTACGTGCTGTGGAGGAGAGAGAGGAAGTGGAGCTCCTACACTTGAAGAGCTCCCAGTCTGGCATGAAAAGGAAATAAGGCACTACGTGCAACGCGCACCGGGAGCACAGAGGGGACCGGAAACGCCCGGAGACGTTCTGCTGCTCGAGGGACCCAGGTCAGCAGGGGGAAATCAGTCTAGACAGGAGGAACCAGGTGTGCACAAGGGACACAGCACATCTGGGGGCTGAGAGGAACCGATCGGGGTTATTTGGAACTGGCAGGAAGCAGCTCACAGGGCGCCCACGTGCGCACCTTGCATGTAACAGAGAGCGCTGAAGCATTACAACCAGAGGAATAAAAACAAGTGTGACTCAGTGAATTCGTGGTGGAGACAGTGTAAAGGACAGATGTGAGGAAACCAGACTAGGAAACTACTGAGTCTAGCTTCTAGAAGGCCAAAATGAGAGTAACAGCAATGGACAGAGAGGTTTACAAGGGAAAGCTGACAAGAATCTGGTGATTAGTCGGCTTCTGGTGATGAAAGAGAGAGGAGCGAAGGTCGACTCCCACGTTTCTGTGCTGGGTGACTGCGGGGCCGACGACTAGGCGACAGGAGCGAGCAGCTGGGTCAACATGCGAGCCCTCCCCCTCGAGCAGAATACCTGCCGCTGCCTGTTCTCTCTGCCTTAAATACAGTCTCAGTCCTATCTTCTCAAAGCCTGCTCTGAACTAATTCCAGCCCACGCCTATCTTTCCCTAACTTTAAACTGCCTTGGTGTTGAGTACATGAAGTGAACTTACTTATATTTTGCTGTGAGACGATCATTCAGCAGGTTCACATGTGCAGTTGTAACAGAGCAAGACTTCGCCACTCTTCTTGTTTTGCACTGATCCTCTCACCAGCCCATGCCCCATACAGCTTAGTACAGTTGCAGGAACACAGGAGACCCTTAATAAATACACTACTTGACCAGCTATGAAGATGTCTTGAGAAAATATTTGAAAGAAAAATACTCATTTGCTAAATCGACTTTGCTGTTTCCACACTTTCACACTTCAAATTCAGATTAGTCTATCTATAAAGTTATTAAATATTAGTTCCAAGTATGTCATTTACTACTCTCATAAAATCTGCAACTTAACATCAGTCTAAGAATAAGGACATTCTTTTCATTAAAGCAATGCATGTAAGAACGTTGAAAGCATCTTTCTCCTTTCCCCCCTTTGCCTTTTTTTAGGAAAGGATACTGACTTCTGTGGTAGTAAATTGATCTCGAAGAAAGTCAAGGTCTTCCTCAAGAGAATCAAGATTCTTTGTGGCAGTCGATAAATTCTTTTCCAACAACGCCTGAGCTTCATCAATATCATATTCAAGCATTACATTCGCCTGAAGACAGAAAAGCATGACAATGTCCGAACATTTACCCAGTGCTTTACAGGTTAGAGCAGGGGTTGGCAAACTACAGCCCTTGGGCCAAATCCGGCCGGCCGCCTTTTGTCCTAAGTTTTATTGAAACCCAGCCATTTCTTTACTCACTTAGACTTGCATGCTACAGTGGCAAAGCTAAGTACTACTTGTGACAGAGACCGTGTGGTCTGCAAAACCAAAAATATTTACTCTCTGGCCTTTAACAGAACATTTACTGACCCCTGGGTTAGAGAATATATTCACATACATTTTATCATTTACTCGTCATAACAACCCTGGTGAGGCAAGTTACCTTCTCTACAGTTAAGAAAACAGAGGCTCCGAGAGGTCAGGTTACCTACGCTTTCAGGGATACTACATAAATGGAAGAATTACCATAAGAACCAGTACCTTTAGTTACCAAATCCTATCTTTCTACTAGCTCTATTGTGACACCAAATAGTATTACATTCAGATCAACTGAAATAGTTGTTTCTGAGCTTAAGATACCAAAAGTTTTCAAAAACATACATATTATCTACATTTGATCCACTGAGAGAAACAGCTGGCTTTTACTGCCCCCTTCCTACCTGCAGAGTAAATGCTGACACAGGGGGAACCATACTCCTAGCACCGGAGTTAACACCGGGCATTTCCTGAACCACTTTCCTTATCTGACAAATGGAATTTAAAAATTACTCAAAGGATTGTTGGAAGAATTAAATGAGACAACATGAAAGTGCTTAGCACAAAGTAGGTGCTACATTCTTATTGACTGAATATGCCAATCCATGATAATTAGAAAACTGTATAAAAATTCAGATAGGACTAAAAATATTCAGTGCAGAGTAAATGCCTCTCTAAACCCAGACCCACAATCTCATTTCTCAATGACTGATGCTTCTTATTACTTTTTCTTTTCCAGAAAATTTCTACACTTTGCTTACTTTTAACAAGAGAAAATCGAATACATTTAAAAACACTTCATTCATGTCAAAAAACATCAATCATTCAGGAAGTACCCTGTGCCAAGTATATCTCCTTAGTTGATTCACCCCTCAAATACTGCCTGATCAGCCTCTCTATTTGACGGTCTAATAGTCACCTCAAGACTGACATGCCCAAAACAAAACTCCAAGTCACCCTGCAAACCTGTTAGTCCTTTGCCTGCGATATGAGTTACAAATATTTTTCCTGTTGTCTTTTGACTTTGCTCATGGTTTCTGAGTTTTGAGGCCTGAAAAACCATCCTTATTTCAGGGCTCCAAATAAGTTATCTGTGACTTGGCCTACAATTTTGATGGTGTCAGTATTTCATCACACATTTCAAATGTGATCCACTTGGAATTCACCCTCGTGTAAGGTGGGCTCCAGCCGTAATTCTCTCTCTCTCTCTCTCTCTCTCTCTCTCTCTCTCTCGCTCCCTGTTGTCCCAGTCTAGTTTATGAAATCATCTTATCCCCATTTGCTGATTAAATGTGCGCCAAGGGAAAGAGAAACAAAGGACAACAACCCCTAGGATCTGGGCTACTGGGTGGGTAGCTGTTCCATTTACAGAACTAAAACTAAACAAGTACGGGAGTTATGCTTGTAGAAATAAATGTACAAACTCTGAAAAGATTACAGCTAACAGAAATCAGGAGGAGGAACTAAGGGACAGAGAAGTGAGTTTCCATGTATGAATCTGCCTATCTTTCATGGCACGAGACTGCCTCTCAGGGATGACTCTACAGGATAGCAAGCGGAAATCCTCCCAGTTGGGAGAGCTGAGAGCAGTCGTGACTGGCTGCTTTGTATGGGAACTTGCCTGAGGTAACAAGACCTAGGGATACCTAGCTGGACAGTCAGGAATGGCTTGGCTGGTCGATCATGGGACTGAGAGGAGTAAAATAGGAAAAAATCACAGAGAAGGTCTGTGAAATCATCAAAATTGAAATATATGATTCTTAAAAATGGGTTCTAACCTCAAGGTTTTGGTAATAATCCTTGCCCCCTCAAATTTAGAGATCTTTCTAGAACTAACAAACTCTGATGATGAAGAAACATCTCTCTAAGGTTCAACAGCACCTTCTGTTACATTTAAGAGCTAAAGCATTAGCTGGAAGGGAAGCACGGTTCTGGTCCGTTTTGTTTTGATTGGGAGGGACTCGAGCATGTTTCCGCGGCAATCTTCCTCACACCCCGATCCCCCTGAATGCCACCCCTTCGTTCCTTCCACAGCTTCAACAATAACGCTTTACAAATGTCAGCCAAGGAAGCTGTGGCTATTACATTTACTTACCCCCAACCACAGACACACTTTATCAGTAGGAGGAACTGAAGCTTTGCAATACAGGTTATCTGCCAGTAAGAACCTGGTCTCCAGTGAATTGGTGGACTCCTTCAAAAACAATGACAGTACTGTAAACAGTCCATTTTCACACCAAGGTTATAAGGAAGAGATCACAGAGCTGAACCTAAGCCATTTAAAACAGTCCTATCACACAGACTAAGTAGAGTGGTAAAGAAAGGAATGCTGGAGCCAGACGGATGGGCAGGGAGGCTTGTGCGTTCTGGCTCAGCTCTGAAGGCTGTGGCAAGCAGACTTCTCACACACTCACACACCCCCCCACACACACCCCAGTCTCACACCCCCCCACACACACATCCCAGTGCCTGGCACAGAGTAAGCACTAGACAGGCGCTATCTATTATTACTTCATCAGTGCTTCATGCTCAACAACCAGTTTTCTGAAGCCTCTTATTAAGTTCATGACATAAAAAACGTACTAGAAATGTAGTTATTCTACCAGTCAAGTAATAAATCATATATACATACACATACACATAATATTTTAAATACAACATACTTATGACATTTAACTTTTACAGCCTGCTCATGTAACAAATATTGGATGAGGACTTGGAAGAGTCCCAAATCCAGTTCTGCCAGTAACTAGCTATGTAACAGTGGTCAAGTGTAACCTCTTTGCAAATGTTGCCTCAGCTGTGAAATGAGAACCTGAAACGTCATTTCTAAAATTCTTTCCAGCTCTATAAGTACTGGACTCACTCCTTATTCGCAGAGAGAACAATAACAATAACAACAACAAAAACTGTTAGATGCTGCTACCTCAAAATGACGTTTTCTTTTTGTACTTAAAATAATTTCAAATTGCATTTAAGTTCTGCAGATACTACACATAAGTAAAATACCCCAAGAAGTGTGGGTCCTAGAATTAAACCTGACTTTTGGCGGAAAGCCACATGTCTGTCTGTGACGTCAGTACACGTGCTCAGGACTGGTTCAAATACCAGTGACCAAGGAGTCAAGGAACACGTGTCTCTGCTGAAGTATCCTGGTTTGCTGATGTTTACAAAGAAAAATGCACTTACTTTTTTCTTCTGCATGTACTTTAGAATTTCTAAAGTCTGCTTAATTTCAGGAATCTGACCTTTTAGCCTGTGAGTAAGAAAAAGGTTAACTTAGTATTTGGCGCCAGGACACAGTCTTACTAGCTTTACATTTTCTACTGATATGTTTTGAGGACAATTTATAATTATGAACTATTTAAGATACTTTATCTGTAAGATATTTAATAAATTTTGTTTCTTAAAATATTTAAGGTATTTCAGACATATTTATTAAAATACTTAGATATAATAGCAAATATTTACGGAATGACTACTGTGCACAGAGTCCTGTTCTATACGTCAAACCCCCCATCATTAGTCAACATTTCTAGAGAACATCATATTCCACAGAGGTGATTCAGAGGTTCTACATTTAATTAGAATTGCATTTTAAATACTCATTTTTAAAATAACATGCATTCAAATATTATATTCTAAATTGAAAACCACCAACTCCCTCAGTCATAGGCAGCTCAGTGCCAGCAAGTGAAGGGACAGCTTCTCAGGGCCTGCGCTTCCCACACTGTGAAAGCACTTGAATGCCTAACACACCACAGTAAGATATAGCACAACTTTGCGATTCTTTTAAGCTTTGGGTAATTTTTCTTTAACTTTTATGTTGAAAAATACTTTCTTTTCAAGTTGGGTAACAACTGTTCTTAAAACTATAAATGGATCACTGTTTGAACACAAGAAATTTAAGAAAACAATGGACATGATGAGACTGATCAGACTCAACAGGTAAGTTCTATTATAGCTACTAGAAAACCAACTAGCCTGGAACAACTGGACATCCACACATAAAACAAATGAATCTAGACACAGACGCTACACATTTCACAAAACTTAAGTTCACATGAATCACATACCTAAAGGTACAATGCAAAACTATAAAGCTCCTAGAAGATAACACAGGAGAAAACCTAAATGACCCTGGGTATGGTGATGACTTTTTAGATACAACACCAAAGGCACAATCCATGAAAGAAATAATTGATATGCTGGACTTTATTAAAATTAACAACTTCCACTCTGCACAAGACCCTGTCAAGAGAACAAAAAGACAAGCCACAGACTGTGGGAAAATATTTGCAAAAGACACATTTGATAAAGGACTGGTATCCAAAATACCCAAAGAACTCTCGAAACTCAACAATAAGAAAATGAACAATTGGATTAAAAAAATGGACCAAAGCCTTTAACAGATACCCTACCAAAGATATACACATGGCAAATAAGCATACGAAAAGATGCTCCACATCATATGTTATCAGAGGATTGCAAATTAAAACAACGAGATACCACTACACACCTACTACAATGGCCAAAATCCAGAATACTGACAAGTCCGGATGTTGGTGAGGATGTGGAGCAACAGCCACTTTGGAAGACAGTTTGTCAGGTTCTTACAAAATAAAAATACTCTCACCATATGATACAGCAATCATGCTCCTTGGTATTTCCCCAAAGGAGCTGAAAACTTAGGTCCACACAAAAACTGCACACAAATGCTTATGGAAGCTTTATTCATAATTGCCAAAACTTGGAAGCAACCAAGATGACCTTGGTAAGCAAATGGAGAAATAAACTGTGGTCCATCCAGACAATGGAAAAGTATTCACTGCTAACAAGAAATGATCTATCAAGCCACGAAAAGCCATGGAGGAACCTTGAATGCATATGACTAAGTGAAGGACGCCAACCTGAAAAGGCTGCAGACTGTATGATTCCAGCTATAAGACACTCTGGAAAAGACAAAACTATGGAGACAGTAAAAGGATCAGTGGATGCCAGGGGTTTAGGAGGGGGAGGGAGGGATGAACATGCTGAGCACAGAGCATTCTTAGGGCAGTGAAACTACTCTGGTGATGCTGTAATGGTGGATACATGACATCGTGCATATGTCCAAACCCACAGGATGTACAACACAAGGGTGAACACTAATGTAAACTATGGACTTTAGTTCATAATAACATATCAATCTTGGCTCATCAATTGTAGCAAATGTTCCACTCCGGTGAAGGGTGTTGATAATGGGGAGGCTATGTGGGGGGGTGGGCAGGGGCTATACAGGAAATCTCTGCATCTTCTGCTCGTTTGCTATGAAACTAAAACTGGCCTGAAAAATAAAGCGTATTAAAAATAATTTTTAAAAACTACTAGCAACTAATTCCCAAATGAAATCAATCTCACTGACAAGAAAATAAGAGATAAAAATATGCTGAAAACACTCAAAGTCAAACTTAGAGAAGAAAGAATGAAACATTTTTAGCTCTTTTTTTGGATTAAAGCTGCCCAAGGCTTTAAAGTGTTTTGCATGGAAAAATGTGCAAAACAGTTCTGGGAGTCCTGTCAAATCACAATGTAATCTGTAAGAAAACAGATTAAGGATACAAAAACAAAGCTGTGGTTCTTTCAAAATACATTTAACAAAATATTATTAGAGATCAGCATGTAAACAAAATTTAAATATGATAATAAAAATGTACTTCCTGAATTATATAAAGGAAGTCACATCATGTGTGAAGAAGGTTAGCACGGCAAACTTTATTACAGCGTGTGCTACTGACCCGGCAAATATGTCAGGTAAGCCTGCTGCTTAAAAAATAGTATCACTATCTGGTAGTACAGCCCAGTGAAGAACTGAGAAACACACCCTTAGCACTGATTTTTTTTAAAGCGTAGTTTGAAAGCTAATGTTCTGTGAACTCTTTACAATTCAATATGGATGTCGTAGATCTCTCAATTTTGCTTATTTTTATATATGCTGATATAGGTAAATGCTAGAAAGATCTACATGCAATCATTTATAAAATATCTGATACACATATAACATTAGTATGTTCAGATCAAGTTTTTTGGTCATGTAAATGATTTCTATGATTGACTGACAGATTGATTTATGGCTGAGTTGGGTCTTCGTAGCTGCGCACGGGCTTCCTCTAGTTGCGGCGAGCGGGGGCTACTCTTCGTTGCGGTGCACGGGCTTCTCATTGCGGTGGCTTCTCTTGCTGCGGAGCACGGGCTCTAGGCGCGTGGGCTCTGTAGCTGTGGCTCGCGGGCTCTAGAGCGCAGGCCACTGTGCAAGTCTGAGCAATACACCCTCCCCACCCTGCTCTGTCCCAAAAGACAGCAGCTCTCCTGAACTGTGTGTTTACAGTCCCTTTTTTACTTTTTCAAATAGTTTCATCACATTTATGTGTAACCCTGAACAATATATTCTTTGCTAGTTTCTTAGCTTAATACAAATGGTCTCATGTTGTATGCATTTTTCTGGGGTTTTGCTTTATAACTCAATTAAGTTCCTAAGATTTGTTCATTCATTTTCACTGCTGTGTAATACCCATTTACAAATATAACACAACTTGTTTATCCACTTCCTATCAACAGACACTTGGATCAGTTCTAGATCTTTGTTATTCTATGAACAATGGAAATCTCTAGGTCCTGGGAGTGGGTAGGGAAGTGAGAGGGAAGACAGCAGCTTAGAAGGGAAGTGGATCAAGTCTTCAAAGGGGGAATTTAAGGCTAACGGGTTAACTTTTTAGGTGTTTTTCCTCCCTCTAAATTGCTGTGGGTGAATCACATTACCTACCCCATCACTGCTACAGGGCAGAAAAACAGTAGAATTGGCCAAAGGCAGGGAGAAGGTCAGGCTGAGGAGCTGAGAACACAGGTACTGGCCCCCAGCAGTTCCCCTTGCCCACTCCCCCTCCCAGGGGAGATGCCAGTGAAAACAGCCAAAGACAGAGGAACGGAAAGAATGTCCCAAGGAAAGAATGTCCCAGAGGCCGAGGCACCTGGCTGGGGAGAAACAGCATCTGTCCAATGGCCGTGACGCAGAGTGTAAACCCCGCCCACCAGGAGGGACTTGAATTACTCCTGTTCCCACACACATTAATGGCCAAAGGAACTGATAACCCTGAGGGAATATGAGCTGATGGGGGAAAAAATGGTAATCTGATAAACTCAACTACAAAATAAAAAAAGACAATAAACTCGACAACCTGTACCACATGAAACAAAATCAAATTCTACAAGAGTATACAGTGAGTATTTTAAAATACTTCAAAAAGAAAAGACAGGATATTGGTAACATGAAGAAGAAACAAGTAGCTGTAAGAAGAACCAACCAAAAATACTAGGTATAAAAAGTGTAATGGTTGAAATAAGGAACTCACAGATATCCATTTAATTGCCAAAAGACAAATTACCGAAATAGCAGAAGAGAGGAAATAATAAAGAGACAGGGAAGGCAGAATTAGAAGAGTCAACATCCATATTAACAGGAATCCCAGAAGGAGAGAAGGAGAAAAATCAACAGATGACAGAAAAAATGAAAAAATGATAATCACAAAATTTCCAGTTAGAGAAAGATAAAGCGCATATAATTCATGTGTTAAAGAGTTCACCACAAGAGAATGAAATACTAAATAACTTTTTTTATATACCTATCAATAATTACTTTATGTATTTTTTAAATAGATCTTTATTAGAGTATAATTGCTTCACAATACCGTGTCAGTTTCTGCTGTATAACAAAGTGAATCAGCCATATGCATACACATGTCCCCATATCCCCTCCCTCTTGAGCCTCGCTCCCACCCTCCCTATCCCACCCCTCTAGGTCATGGCCAAGCACCAAGCCGATTTCCCTGTGCTATGCTGCTGCTTCTTATACAGCTGAAGGTAAAGTTAAATGACAGGCTGCAACAAAAGATTTACAACACCTGTAAAGAAAAGGTTAGTATCCAAACTACACAGCCGTCTGCTGCAAAACAACTCAGTCAAGCACAGAAACAGTTTTTGTTGCACAGCTGGTATCACAGAGGTGAGGGAACTTTCAGAAAAAATAAAAGGGAATAAAACTGGAAAAGGCTTTGAGTTGAGCAGTGAGGACTAGAGAAAAGCAGGCATCTCAAGGCAGGTGACAATACCAGCTGTAGACCTGAGCCTGGGCCCCTGACGCTCAGCTCAATGGGGGAGCTCACATATCAAGTGCAAGAACTTGGAACAGGGCTCAAGCAGTCCAAGGCTGATGAAGACCCACAGCTCCTGCAAAAGCAAAATCCTCTATAGATAAAAGCAATCCACACAGGTATCCATGGTTACAGGAAGCTGACATATAGTTAGTTAAGGAAGAATTTAAGAAAGATATCCTCACAAAGACAAATTATAGTCAGATAAAACAAGAGATGACAATCTTGAAAGTATCCAAAAAGAAAAATTAGTTTATCTAAAAAGATTTAAAATAATAACCATATGTTGTTTACATGGAACACCCTTAAATATAAATAATAAATAAGCTGAAACAAAAGGGATTGGAAAAGATACACCAGGAAAATGTTAGCCACCACTCCTGGGTATATATCTGGAAAAAACTATAATTCGAAAAGATACATGCACCCCACTGTTCATTGTAGCACTATTTACAATAGCCAAGACATGGAAGCAACCTAAATGTCCATCAACAGATGAATCGATAAAGAAGACGTGTTACAGGTATACAATGGAATATTACTCAGCCATAAAAAGGAACGAAATAATGCCATTTGCAGCAACATGGATGGACCTAGAGATTGTCATACTGAGCGAAGTAACTCAGAGAAAGACAAATATCATATGATATTGCTTATATGTGGAATCTAAAAAAAATGGTACAAATGAACTTATTTAGAAAACAGAAATAGAGTCACAGATGTAGAAAACAAACTTATGGTTACCAGAGGGGGAAGGGGGGAGGGATAAATTGGGAGATTGGGATTGACATATACACACTACTATACATAAAATAGATAACTAATAAGAACCTACTGTATAGCACAGGGAACTCTACTCAATACTCTGTAATGACCTATATGGGAAAAGAATCTAAAAAAGAATGGATATATGTATGTGTATAACTGACTCACTTTACTGTACACCTGAAACTAGCACATTGTAAATCAACTATACTCTAATAAAATTTTTTTTTAAATATTAGCCAAAGGAAAGCCGGAGTAGCTCTAAGTGTCCAACAAAACTGACTAAAACAATAAGCATTATTTTACATAGGGTTAAATTCACCAAGAAGACTTCGTAATTCTCAAATTGCATGCACCTAATAGAATAGACTAAAAAGCTTTAAAAAAAAAGGACAGAAATTGTTTCAGGTTAAGCTGGCAGCAGACTAGCATCTGCACCTCTAACTGTTCACGTAGCAGAGAGCTGTTGAGGTGACAGGAGCTACAGGGCTATTCCTGCAAGGGAACAAAGTGACAGGTGAGCTCATTTCCTGCAGCCACTTTTTACCAAAGAGTACATGAAGGGACATTTCTCTTTATGGAAATATGCCAGCTTATTAATAAATAAAAAAATAAATAACTGAATTAGAACATCATCATTTTGCAACTCATAATTAATGGATCTAGGAATTCAGTATCATTCTAAGAAACAACTAGATACTATCCGCCTCTTAATGGAGAAACAATACACAAACCTATGAAACAATGTTGCCAAAAAAGAAAAAAAAAAGAAACAAAAGAGAAGAAAAACCTGACTATGAACAAGACTGCATATACAACTACCAACTTATAATAAATAGAAAGGGCAAAGAAACATGCTTGAAAATCCCACAATTGCTTTGAAATTTAGCAACATACTTCTGAATAACCCATAGATTATGAATCTAAATGTGAAAGATAAAACAATAAAGCTTTGAGAATAAAACATTAAGAGAATATCTTCATGAACTTGGGATATTTCTTAAATAGGACACAAAAAGCACTAACCATTAAGGAAAAATTCTTAAATCAAACTACATTAAAAATAAAGGGTGATGACTCAAACAGTATATCCACAGTGCTTCCATTTAAAAAAAGAAATCGGAAGCCTACCATATACCACACATAAAAATAAACTTCCGATGGATTAAGAAGTTAGATATGAAAATGAAAAATTTTAAGACTTTTAGAAGAACACTCAGGAGTATGTCTTTTTGAACATGGAATACAAAATAGGATTTCTTAAACAATACACAAAAAGCACTAACTATTAAGAGAACTTTTGACTTAAAGCATTTAAATTAAGAACTACTCATCAAAAGAAATCATAAGGGGAAAAAAAAGACAAATTACAAAAGCAAGAAAAATTTCTCACATATAACCTAAAAGGACTAGTATCCAATATATAAAGAACTCCTACAAATAAAAAAAGACAACCAACCCATTGTTAAATGAATAAAACTCTTCAAAAAAGTTTTCCACATTTGCTGTCTCCATCATTCTTCTTTGAACCACTGGGCCAACACTGTTCCCATCCAGAACACCAATGACTTCCACTTTGCTAAGTCCAAGTCCATTCTCAGTCCTTATCGCACTTGGGTGAGCCATCCGCAGCATTTGACACAGGTGATCATTCCCTCCTCCATGATACATTTTCTTAGCTAGGCTTCCAGAACCCCATGATCTCCCAGTTTTCCTGACCTCACTTAAAGCTTCTTTTCAGTCTTTTTTGCTGGTGTTCCCTCTTCTCCCTAACTTCTTACTGTTGCAATGTCCAGATCTTTGATCTTCTCTTCACTTGCATGCACTCTCTTGGTGATGGACCTCATTCAGTCCCCTGGCTTTAAATGACTCCCAAATTTTTATCTCCAGCCCAGATCGCTCCCAAAAGTCACATTCATATACTTAACTGTCTACCTAACACCTCCACCTGGATGTCCAAAAGGCATCTCAAATGTGTCCAGAATTGAACTCCTCCTGATCTTCCCCCAAACCTGCTCCACCCACAGTCTTCTCAGATGGTGGTAACTCTCCCTTCCAGTTGCTCAGACCTGGGAGCCATCCCACATGCCTCCACAGTACTAGAGTTACCAAGGTAACTTTGACACACGGATTCCCTCCGCTTCCCCAAGGCTTGGTCCTGAGGTCCATTTTCTTCTCTATCTGTAACCTCCATGCAAATGACCTCAAAGCCAATGGCTTTATGCTTCTTTTTCAAATAAAAATAAACTTTTATTATAAAAGCAGTAAATGTACATTGTAGAAAATTAAGAATACAGGTAAGCAAAATAAGAAAAATGCCATTTCCCACCACCCAAAGATTACCACTGTTAATATAACATTAGTGTCAATTCTTCCAGGTATTTCTGTGCACACACACATTTTTTCCCCAAATAAGAAGAGATAATGTTCATAGTGTTTTCTATCCTTTTTCCTATTAACACCCCTCATCTGTCCATGTTGATGACTTTTCATATCATCTAACACCTAGCCCTATTCAAATTTCCTCAGTTGTCACCAAAATCAAATGAGAAAATATATCTAAAAACAAACTTTTGTGTTTTTTTTTTCTTTTTTTTTTGGTTGCGCCGCGTGGCTTGTGGGATCTTAGTTCCCTGACCAGGGATTGAACCCGCACCCTCGGCAGTGAAAGGACAGAGTCCTAACCACTGGACCACCAGGGAATTCTCATCTAAAAACAAACTTTTGTATTTTTGCGTAAGTGGTACCCTCACGCCCAGACTACCCTTCCTCAGTGGAGCCTGCCTCCAAACTCATAACCAGGCTTCAAAATTCTACATAGCCATCTGCTTCTCTTGGAAGTTTCCCCTGAATCCCTCTGTCCCCCTTCAGATCACCCGTTCCCCTATGCTAACTCATTACTGTGCACCATAACACCTTGACTGCTATACTCTGTGTACTTATTTAAATATCTATCATGCCCCTAGACCATAACCCTGTTGAAAGCAGATACTGGACCTTATTTCACCCAAAACAGTATCTGGCACCTATTAGGAATTCCATAAACATTCAACTGACAGAAGAATGCTGTCACATGTGTATAGCAGGTATCTGTAGGTATTTATTACTGTGAATTGATTTCGTAAGCTACTATGAACATACAGGGGAATAAAGGATCGAGAGCAAGAATACTTCTGCCCTATCACTTACGAAGTCTTGGCAAAGTCACAACTTCTGTGGGTTTCTCATCTCATCGGCAAAATGAAAAGAATGAACTAGACATTTAAGATGTTACGATCCTAGATGCTTTGGAATAAGGACTTCAATATTCATTCTATTACGTTTTCAAAAGCATCTTTAGACTGACAATACCAAAGTGATGGTGAGAATGAAGAACAACTGGAACTCCCATACATTGCTGGTGGCAGTGTAATATGCTAAAGCCACCTAGGAGGACTTTTGGCAGTTTCTTATAAAATTAAACATACACTTACCATACAAGTCAGCAATTCTACCCCTTGGATAATTACCCAGGAGAAATGAAAACATATGTCCACCCAAAGACCTAAAACCAAATGGGGAAACAAACCAAATGTCCATCGACAAGCAAATAGATAAAAACAGACAAAAACTGTGGTACATCCACATACAATGGAAAATGACTCAGCACTAAAAAGAAACTAATTTACTGATACACACAACACCATGGATGACTCTCAAAAAGCATTATACTAAGTGTAATAAGCCTGATGTAAAACAGTAGTTACTATATGCTTCCATTTATATGAAGTTCAAGAAGAGACAAAACTAATTTATGGTGAAAATAATCAGAACAGTGGTTGTCTCTGGGAGTGCGCAGGGTTGGGCGGAAAGGGGCAGGAGGAAACTTCCCGAGGTAACAGAAATGTTCCATATATTGATCTGGGCAATGGTTACAGAAGTGGATACATTTATCAAAACTCATCAAACTGAACATTCAACGCATAGACATTTTATCTGTATGCAAATTATGTCTTGATCTTCTAAAAGTTTAAGCTATACAATATTAATTTTAAAAACTTAGAAATTTTGCACTTACCTCCTTTTCTTTTGAGCAAGGTTGAGCTCCATAAACTTATACTTCTGGTACTGTTCATCCAGCTTCTTCAGTACTGTATCTGCAGTCTCATTCCCAGGCTGTTTCATGAAGGAATCTACATCTTCCTTTCATATCAAAAAGAATACATTACAAATTTTAGAATTCATACCTCTGATTTTTGACTGCTTTAGCTTTATTTTTAAACATAAAAAGAGCTTGTGTTTCTTTTTCTCCAAAGGCTTGTTTTTAACTAAAAAAGTAGTTATAAAAAGTTAGAGACCATTTCAGACAGTGCACATACATTATGTAGCTAATTTATTATTCTTCCACCTTCCTCTTTTTATTTATATATAGGGAAAGAAAGATGACCTTGTCTGCTTTATACAACCGCCATGCAGCACTAGCAATAAATATGAAAATTACCAACAGTCAAACACATTGCCTAGTCATGTGCCCTAGCCACAAAACGATTCAACAGACTGTGTGCCAAAATTATAGATTTTATTACTGAAATTTTTAACTCAACAAGTTCTGCCACAGATATGCTAAATATGGTCATTAGGTTCCCAAGACAAGTCATAACTGCTTCCTTGAGTACCAAGTGGTTGAAATAAAGTAAGCCTAAAAGGCAAACTGAACAATCTTTTGTAACAGGAATAAATAAGCAAAAGAAAAGCAATAAAACTGAACTGCATTTTTTTAAATGTATACTGCACATGCTGGTCCTTGAAGAAAAGCTAGTTAATTAGGTAAGGATCAGGAACTAAGTGAAACTATATGGAAACTTTAAGGAGATTCTGTAACAGCCTTCTAGTAGTTTAAAGAACTTTAGTCCTTCATTGCAACTAAGTTAAATTCAATTATCTCACAGTTTCTGGGATCTCTACATCATTATTCTTATCCATGCTTACTAGCTATAAGGGAGTATTTTAGCAGAAACAAGGCAAGAAGAAAAAAGAAGAGAAACACAGCAAAGGAGTGAACTATGAAGCAATCAAGCTAGAGACTGTAAAAGAAATTGAAAAGGTGAGGCTGAGGCAATGGCTGAGTTCTGCATGGAGATGAAATGCATGCAGTTAAAATGCAGATAAATGCATTTTGGAGATAAAATGGAGATAGCATCTTCCTAGAACGCTCACTGTAGGATGAGAAATGTCAAAGTTTTTAGCACATGTTATTAGAAGCTTAGACTCTAGCAAGGAGAATTAACTACAGCAGCATAGGTTTGTGGTTAAGAGACAGGAGCTGCCTGGTTTGAATGCTGGCTTCATCACATACTAGATGACCTTGGGGAAGTTATTTAACCTTTCTCTTTGGCTCAATTTCCTCATCTGTAAAAAGAAAAAAAGTACCTTTTCCTCACAGGGGATTAAATGAGTTAGCACGTGTAAAATACTTACAAGAGTACACAACAGCTAGTAAGTGTTCAACATTAGATATGTATAAGTGAACAGATAAAAGTGCCAAGAATTCCATCTTGGGGTGGTGGTCAGGAAAAACTACAGGGAGGTCATATCTGAACTAGATGTTGAGAGATGGAGAGGTCAACAAATGGACAAGGGGGGAAAGGGACAATTAAAGCAGAGAAAGAAAACAAATTACTGCATCAACGGGAATGGGGAAAAGGCAAGGTGTGACTTTTAACCACTATCATCACAGAAACTAATATATATTAAGCATCTACTTGCAATACTGAAAGCACAGTCTCTGTTTCTCGGGGCAACTCTAACTACTGTTACTCCTATTTCAGTTAAAGAAACGGAGGCTCAGATTGTAAAATAATATGCTCAAGATTAAGCAGCAACTGGGAAGTAGAGGCATGATTCAAACCTTGTTCTATTTAGAAACCATTGTTCTTTCTATAATACCATGCTATCCCGATTAGTTTAGGAACATACAAATATTTATGTAAATTTGGATTATTTATTATACCATATTGATAGAAATGTTAAGGTCTAGAAAAAATAACTTGTGACATTTTAGGGAAAATGCATTTTAAGATAATAGTTTATAAAGCCCTTTGATAAAGTTTATCCTCCTGAATTAGATTCCTGAAGCCATCTCTTGCTGAGCACCATGGGTGTGGTATTTTAAGGCACTATGGAAATTCAATCAACACTTAGTTATGAGCTTATACTGTGCGTCAGGTACTGTGCTAGCGTCAGGAGAAATGACAGGGGGCAAGATAATGACCTAACTTCCCTCCCAGTGGCAGAGCATGGCATGGAAGTAGAGCTCTGCAGCCCCACAGATTGCCCAAGTTCAAAGCCTGGGGAGCTCACTTACACCCTGTGTGACTTGGAGCAAGTTACTCAAGGGCTCTGTGCCTCTGTTTCAACATGTACAAAATGAGAATAACAGTATCTGCCTCTTAGAGTTTTGTAAAAGCATTAGGAAAGTGCCCGGTATTGAACAAATCTTCTCTCTTGTTGACAGTTACCTGGGAGATGAGTGGAAAGAAATAAATGGCATGGCTCAGGGTGAAAAAACAAAATAACTGAAGAAAATAGTACAAAACCGAATCAGCAAATGCAAATATGCACAGAATGTATATAAAAGTGGTGTAAATAAAAGAATAAATAAAAGAAATGGGTCTTTTGAAGGCTGGAAGATACCATGAACAAAAAGGTAGAGACAAGGCAATATAGGTACAAACCAAAAGGTTGAGAAATTTCCATTAAGATTTTATAGTAGTTCAGGCAGAACTGAGTGGAGAAAGATGGGCGATACTGGCCTGGAAGGCCACTCAGGTTTTCTCTCATTATTCAAATAATATTCAAATACTATTTCGAGAACAGCCTTACGGGGGGACAGGATTGAAAGCACTACTTGTTTCCCTCTGTTTGGCCTTGGGTTGGTCTCCCTGCTCTGTGAAGCCTCCAACATTGCATTCCCTGCTTTCTCTCTCAACTGCACACGATTTATTCTCTAAGTTGTTAAGACCATTTAGCTAAAAGCAAATGTGCTTACACAGGGGCTTCACTTAGACACCTTCTGGTGACCGCCCGTGGCCGACTGGCTAAAGCCTCAGGGGCCCAGCGGGCCACACAAGGCCTGAAAGGTCTCCCCGGTCCGACGTTCCCCTCCGCCTTCTTCCGAGGCAACTGGCCACCGCAGCCCTTCAACACACTAGATGCCATTTCCTACGTTCACACCTGAGATCCTCTGCCTGCTCACTGTACCCAGTCACCATCTACGCATCGGCCTCCCCGGCATCTAGGCTGACTCTCAAGCGTCTCACCGCCTCCGTTTTTCCGGGAAGTAGGGTCGAAATCCCGCGTCGGGGATGGGCTGGGGGGGGAGGCGGTCCCTGAGAGCGGCCCCGCTCCCGCTCCTGCTCCTGAGTCCTTCGCCCCGCGCCCCCCCCCCCCATCTTCTGGGGCCTTCTCGGACCGCGCGCCCCCCGGCGGGTCCCGACACAGCTCAGTCGGTCCTGGCACGGAGGGGGAGAGCGGACGGAGCGCTCTCTCCGCGGTCCTTTAGCTCAATTCCTTCCCCCAACAACCGAGGCCGGGCTGGGGGCCAAGAAGGAAGGGGTAGCCCACAGCGTAACGTCAAGATACCGAGCACCAGCGTGTCTCTTACCACGAAAACGGCCTCAGGAATCCCCAGGTGGAGCCGCCGCCCGTTCCCTCCGGCCACTTCTCCCAATCCACAATCGTCCTTACCGGCCGCCATCTTGGGGAAGCAAGCGCGCGACTAACGGCCTGTCGAGCTGCCTGTAGCCGGGGGCCTGTGATTGGCTCGCTCACAACGGCAGGCCCGCCCCTCGCTTGTGAGTCTGCGTATTCATTGGCTCACAGGAAGTAGCCGCCCCTTACCCGTCGGACGAGTCCCCCAACCTGTGGGTTCTAATTGGTTGCGCGCAGGTGATTGACAAGCGTGGAAGGACTGCCGAGGCGAAGCTGGCTCTGCTGGGAGGACCAATACCTAGTCCTGGGAAAAGGGATTCCGGGGGTTTTGTGGGTGGGCTGGCTGGAGGACCCTGACAATCGGGGACCAAGCCGGAACGGACCCCACTACCACCCCAGAACACACGGCACTCTCCAGAATAGCCTTCGAAGCGACCCGATCCCTTCTCGGATTCAAGCAAATCCGGGATCTAGACGCCACCACAGGACCTGGGTCTCGGTGTCTTTCTGGGCCCACCATATTCACGAGCTTCCTGGCCCTTGAAGGGGACTTGTTTTGTGCCTGCTTCCGGGTGGACCCAGTGGCTTCATCCTAATAAACACTCCGCCCATTTTGTCACAATTTACCGAAAGCCACCTTTGATCAGACTCTCAGCACCCCAGCTCAAACGTTTTCAAAACTTCACAGTGTACATAGAAAATCCTAAGAACTCTTCCGATGCTTCTAGACCCAACGCATTCCCCAAGATCATCCACCACTGCGACCCTTTGAAAGCAAGTAATTATTCTTCGATCTGTTTTCTGACATCTAACCTCCGTGTTTGTTCCTGCGTTTGCCTGCACTGTAGTGCTTCACAGTACACCGGTGCTTCACCCACTCACACAAAGCCTACCATGAGACAGGCCCCGTCTGAATAAAGGATAAATGTCAGTTTCGTTACTTAGTGGGGACACATATATAATAATAGTGATTAACATTTAATAAAAACGAACTATGTGCAAATCACTGAGTCATGTTCTTTAAACCCCACAGCTCAGTGTCCCTAATATCACCCCTAGTTTGCAGACAAGTAAAGGGACTTAAAATGAACGATTGGTAAGATAATAGAATCAATGTTATAACCGTGACATACGGGGTAAGAAAGGAGCACAGGTGAAGACACTACGTAAGTCATTTTAAAATGAGAATTACAACACGTACCAACAAGGCTGTTGTAAAGATTAAATGAGATTATGTATGTAGAATACCTAATAAGTACTTGCCACACAGTAGGGCTAAAGCAATGAGGAAACTAGGCGAGGCTGAAGAAGTACGAAGAGGGAGCGGATGAAACTGCAAAAGTGGGGGAGAGGGGTGGGGCAAAAGGACTGGGGAGCCGGAGGGTCTGGAAAACTTGGGAGATGACAGGGCCTGAGGAATGAGGAGGGGGGTGGGGCCAGAGGTTGGGTAATGAGGAGGGGCTGAAGGAATGAGGAAGGTGGGTGGGACAGAGGACTGAGCTGGAGGACGGGTGCCAGGAGAGGGGAGTACTAGAGAAGAGGCTGGAGCTGGAAGAGTGAAACAGTTGGGCGGACCTGTAGAACTGGAGAGATGTGAGGACCCAGGGGACTAGAGAGAAGGTAGGGGGTTGGAGGACTGGGGAGAGGGGCGGGGCAGAGGAATGTGGGCGGGGCTTTGAACTGGACTGAGTGGTGAAGGACTGGCTCGGAAGGAGGGTTTAGAGGACTGGAAAGAGGGCTGGACTAGAGGAAGGGGGGGCGGTGGGAGCTGTAGAACTGTTGAAGGGGGCAGGGCTAGAGGACTGGGGAGAGGGGAGGGGTTGAGCGGTGCGGAGATGGCTGGTGCCTGAGGAATGGAGAAATTGGGCAGGGCAGTAGGACTAGAAGGTGCCAGGGCTGAGGCCTTGGAATACGCGCGGTGGATGACAGGGGGAGCCTCTATATAGTAGTAACAAAAACTTAGAATATGAAATTAAACAATACCGTTATGTTAGAATTTAAAAACATGAAACTGTTGGTAGTTATATAATGAAAAGTGCTAGATACTGTTAAAAATCCCAAATCGATAGAGAGAAATTAAAGAATGCCTTAAGAAATTGTTATACCGTGTTCATGATTTGGAATTACTGATTTTGTTAGGATGTCTTATGTCTATTTTCTGCAAATTTAACTATAGATTCGATGTAGTCCTAATCAGCATAGAAATTGATCAGTTGACTGTAATATTTTATGTAATTCAAAGAAAATGTGAATACCTGAAACAATCTTGAAAAATATGAATAAACATGGAAGACTAATACTACCTGATTTTGAGACCTACAGAAAACTATGATAATCAAGACAGTGTGTTATTGGACTAAGGATAGACCTTTGGATCAACAGAACAAAAAAGAAAAAATAGACCCATAAATATGCTGTCAGTTGGTTTTTGAGAAAAGTACCACGACAATCCAAGGGGAAAGGAATTTGTTTTTCCCAAATGTTGCAAGAACAACTGGATAACTACATAGAAAAAGTAAACCTCTACCCCTACCTGTCACCAAACACAAAAATGTATGGGGCACGGGTTCAATCCCTGGTGGGACAACTAAGATCCCACATGCCACGTGGCGTGGCCAAAAAATATATATATATCAAAACCAAAGAAAAACATTAAAATGGGCAAAATAGTTGGACGCTTCACACACTAAAAGAGATGTTGGAATGGCCAATAAGTGTATGAAAAGTTGCTTAGTCATCAGGGAAAGGTAAATTAAACCACTATGTCATATTACTTACAAACCCACTAGAATGGCCAAAATTTAAAATACGGATTTTGGGCAAGAATTTGGAGCAGTAGAATTCTCATACACTGCTCGTGGAATAAAGTGGTACAGTAATTTTTGGACAACTTTTGGCAGTCTTAATTTTAGATAAACACCTACTCTGTGACCCAGCCATTCTACTCCTAGGTATTTACCCAAGAGATAGATCCACATTTATCCACAGAAAGATTAAAACAAGAATGTTTATTTGCTGTACAGTAGAAACTAACACAATATTATAAAGCAACTATACTCCAATAAAAATTTTAAAAAATAAAATCAAAGTTAGATTGTAAATCAACTATATTCCAATAAAAATTTTTTAAAAAATAAAAATTGAATTAAAAAAATAAAATAAAATCAAAGTTAGGAGTAATATAAATAAAATGAATTTAAAAATTAAAAAAAGAATGTTTATAGAGTTTGTATGTATATATAAATTTAAATTTTAGTTTAAAAATAATGAGTATGAAGAAATATATCTTCAGATAAAAACTGAGTTTATCACCAGCATAACTACATTAAATAAACTTCTAAAAGATGTACCTGAAGAAGAGGGAAATGATTCCAATGCAAGAAGAAATGGTGAACAAAGAATTTGTGAACACATTGCTAAGTGTGAGCAAAAACGTTTCTCTCTAACACTTTTAATTTGGGGGGCTAACAAAATGGGACAGGACTAAAATATTGGGTCACTATAGTCCATAAGTTGGGAGGGAATGCCCTTGTAGTTTAGAAGTGTTCTGAGGTCCTTGTGTTATTTGAGAGAGGAGATTAAGATGATATATTTTTTAACATCTTTATTGGAGTATAATTGCTTTACATTGTTGTGTTAGTTTCTGCTTTATAACGAAGTGAATCAGCTATACATATACATGTATCCCCATATCTCTTCCCTCTTGCGTCTCCCTCCCACTCTCCCTATCCCACCCCTCTAGGTGGTCACAAAGCACCGAGCTGATCTCCCTGTGCTATGCGGCTGCTTCCCACTAGCTATCTATTTTACATTTGGTAGTGTATATATGTCCATGCCACTCTCTCACTTCATCCCAGCTTACCCTTCCCCCTCCCCGTGTCCTCAAGTCCATTCTCTACGTCTGTGTCTTTATTCCCGTCCTGCCCCTAGGTTCATCAGAACCAATTTTTTTTTTTAGATTCTATATATATGTGTTAGCAAACGGTATTTGTTTTTCTCTTTCTGACTTACTTCACTCTGTATGACAGACTCTAGGTCCATCCACCTCTCTACAAATAACTCAATTTCATTTCTTTTTATGGCTCAGTAATATTCCATTGTATATATGTGCCACATCTTCTTTATCCCTTCATCTGTCGATGGACACTCAGGTTGCTTCCATGTCCTGGCTATTGTAAATAGTGCTGCAATGAACATTGTGATACATGACTCTTTTTGAATTATGGTTTTCTCAGGGTATATGCCCACTAGTGGGATTGCTGGGTCATATGGTAGTTCTATTTTTAGTTTTTTAAGGAACCTCCGTACTGTTCTCCATAGTGGCTGTATCAATTTACATTCCCACCAACAGTGCAAGAGGGTTCCCTTTTCTCCACACCTTCTCCAGCATTTATTGTTTGTAGACTTCTTGATGATGGCCATTCTGACCAGTGTGAGGTGATGCCTCATTGTAGTTTTGATTTGCATTTCTCTAATGATTAGTGATGTTGAGCAGGAGATTAAGATATTAAGTTTAGTTTTTGATAATTTTGCAGGATAAAGTTTCAAGGCTAACTATTAAAACAAGAGAAAGAGTGCATCACCTCAAAAACACTGAATGAAGAATCTCAAGAGTATTGAATGTCCAAATGGATGTTTATTTTACTTGGAAGATGTGGATGATTTAATCAGCCTGTAGAGAGATCATCATTTGTTTTCACCTCTGATTTGGAATCTTTTTGCTTTGGTACTTCTTCATGGATTCTGTCTCTGTGAAAGAAAGACACATGTGTATATCTTTCATTATTTCCACATATTTTTCCTTGTGGTTATAAAATAAATTACAAATAGTTTTACACAAAACTCTGGTCAGTCGTCTCATTATCTAATACTCGAAGCTTTGTCAGGCCTCCTAAAACAAACATTCAGGAACCAGGGGGCCCCAAGTGCATGGACTGAAGGCAGAAACCTTGTAAAGACTCTTCTAGAAAACAACACTGTGAGGCAATGAACACCTGGATCATGACACTTCCCCATATGCTTCAGCGGCACCTCATCCATGTTACCACCACTTCCACTTCTGTGCTCAAGCTGTTTCCTCTGCCTCTAATGTCAAACTTCCATCATCTATACACCCACTAGTTGAAATTCTCCTTATCATTTGATACACAATGCCCTGAAACCTTTTATCCCTGAATTAATTGTTCCCTCCTTTGACCTCCCATAGTGCTTTGGCTTTCCTATCTGTTTATATGCTTGTCTGCAATATCGTTTCCCCTCTCCATTGACTGGCTATCCATTTTAAAATATTAGCATTCAACTTAGGTATCACTTCCTTAGGAAAGCTGTGCCTGAAACCTCCAGACTGAGCTACCCACCTCTCCAGCACTGATCTCAGTTGCGTTTGTTGAATGAATGAATAAAAGGCTTGCTGACTAGGTATCAGAACCCAGTTGATGTTTAACAACACAAGTTTGTAGAGGATTGGCTTTATACAGTTCTGTGTCTCTTTACAATGCTGAAAATGTTAGAATTCGTTTTTCTTCTATGAGACACCAACAATGCACAAAAAATTATAAAACTCTGTTCTAACATGTGACTGCACATGCCTACCAAGGACCTAAGTAACAACAGGTCAAACATACATTATTTCTTGTGGATGGAAGGCTTGCTGGTCCTTAAGCCTGGTTGGGTATAAATCATGGGCTGAGGTGCCATTAGGGAAGGAGCTCCCATTGGAGTTGGAACCTATGAATTCAAATGCAAAAGAAAACAAAAAAAAACTTAATTAGTATTTTATTGCTCCCCTAAAACAATAGTACCAAGAGGACAAGTAACCACTCTAGAGCAAATATTACATTTAAAGAATGTCAACTGAGAAGATGCCAGCTGAGTAGTGGCAGACCCTGAAGATAAACGTGAATGACAAACTAGAATTTGAAGTATCAATATTTCACTCAGATGCTGCTGGAATATTCTGCATTCAGTGAAAATGAAATATCACTAGTTTACAAACCAAGTGCTTTGCAGTTTCTGAAGAAGTAACAGCAACTTGCACTGAAGAAGCTGTTGAAAAACCTCCAAAGAAGAAAACAAAAAAGATGACCCAGAGCCATATGAAGTGGAAGGGATATGGTAATATGGGGGTTACTCGTGATTGAGATAAGAACAACGGTGGGCAGGCAGAATCCTTACTGGAATAGTTTCAAGAGAGAATGAGAGGAAAAAATACAACAAACTAGTGAATATAACAAAAAAGAAGCAAACTCACAGATATAGAGAACAAACTGTGGTTACCAGTGGGGAGAGGGAAGGGGGAGGGGCAAGAGAGGGGTAGGGGAATAAGAGATACAAACTACTATGTATAAAATAAATTAGCTACAGGGATATATTGTACAGCACAGGGAATATGCTGTGTATTCACAGCATATTCACAGAATATCCAATATTTTATAATAACTTTAAATAGAGTATAGCCTTTAAAAATTGTGACTCACTATATTGTACACCTGTAACTTGTATAATATTGTACATCAACTGTACTTCAATTTTAAAAAAAACTTCAAAAATCATTCAAAGACAAATATCATATGATATCGCTTATATGTGGAATCTTAAAAAATGATACAAATGAAGTTACCTACAAAACAGAAATAGACTCACAGACATCGAAAACAAACTTATAGTTACCAAAGGGTAAAGGCCAGGAGGAAGGATAAATTGGGAGATTGGGATTGACATATACACACTACTATATATAAAATAGATAACTAATAAGAGCCTACTGTATAGCACAGGGAACTCTACTCAATACTCCATAATGGCCTATACAGGAAAAGAATCTAAAAAAGAGCGGTTATATGTATATGTATGACTGATTCACTTTGCTGTACACCTGAAACTAACACAACATTGTAAATCAACTATACTCTAGTAAAAAAAATTTTTAAAAACTTCAAAAAAAAAAACAGGGAATGAGAGGAAAAGAAGTAGTTACATAGCCCATAGAGAACTATTTTAAGGAATTTTTCAGTAAAGGGATAAAATATACTACTAAATGGTAGTATATTCATATGTGAAATACCACTGAGCCATTATAATTAATGTATTAATTAGGTACCAATCTAGACAGATCTCAAAAACATAAATATAAAATAATACCAATTATAATCAATTTTTAAAAATCATTTAGAAGAGTACTACATATTTTTCCTTAGTAAAAGTATGAAAGTGTTCTGGAAGGCCATACATAAAATTCACAGTCATTGTCTCTGGAGTGGCAGAGGGTGACTGGGACTAGGGATGACCCAAGGAGACTTTGGTCTTATTTGTAAAATTTCATTAAAAAATGATCTGGAAAAATTATGACAAAATGTTAACATTTAGTAATTCAGAATGTTGAAGCAAGGACGTTTGTTATCCTCTATACTTTCCCATATTTTAAACGTTTTTCCAAATTGACACCAACAGCAAAAGCATGAGTGAATTGGTGGTGAGGCTAAAGGACTTCAGAGTTTCCATTACTCATATTACATCACGTGAAATTTATGCGATGCACTGAGGCTGTAAAAACGAGAACTGGTGATTGCAAACAATTTTTAACTAAGTAAAGAAAATTTATAAATCATGAAAACATTGCCAAATAGGCAGAACAGAAATAACAGACTAAACTGAGTTAGAAAAAGGTTGGATAAAAAGCCAGAAAAATTCCAGAGAGTATTTTACCTGTATTAAAATTTCCTCCCATTGGAAGCCTTGAACAATAAGAACAAATTCAGCCTTATGAAAGTCCACTTATTTTTTTACATCCTTAAAGCAGAGTGGAAGCGATCCCAAACAGCAAAATGGCAAACAAAACAAAACAAAATGAAACAACAAAATCCTTGCAGAAAGGGAGGAAAACCAGCAGCAAACAGTAGCTCCTAACTCTTGGAATAAACCAATAATGTAAACTAAACTAAATTATAATTGAATCTCTATTATGTGTATATTGATTATTCCTATTTTGGATCATCTATTAATTCTGGAACAGCTTTCCCTTAACTATTCCACTTTCACAATCCCTTCTCCTCCCCATTTCTAGGGTTCCTTTCTCTATTCCTCACAAAGCCTTTGCTATATTATTTCTCAGAGGACTACTGTTTCTTTTTCCAATGCAAGAAAAGGATGTGGATGGATTACCTTCCATTTTAAATTATCCCTATCATGTTTTATTCTGTTAGTGCAAACCATGGGGAGTTTTACGTATATCTCCCACTCTTGAGATCTTAAAACTGTTTTTTTGTTGCCATTCTATACATAGGCACTTGCTGTGAAGTCACTGGATAGGCCACTGGTGTGGAACCTTGAAGAAAAGTGTCAATTACTATATAGTACATTTTCTACTACTATTTAATAAGAAACGTTATAAGATACAGAATACTTTCTGCTATATATTTAATATTGAGAATTAATATAGTGAACCATTTACAGCTGGGACAATGATCTTTCCTTGAACATGACAGATATTGGAGGTTTCAGGACTTCCAACCGAAGAGAAATATGAACTTAGCTAAGGAAGAAAGAGTTATGACTTTGTTTTTATGCTACATAAATAAAATAATAACATTAACAGACAAAATGAAAAGAAAGAAAAATTTCAACCACAATCTCACTACCTCCAACAAATAAAACTTTAATTTTTCAATTTTCATTTCCAGTCTTTGGTTATGATATTTTTCACATCTGTGGGATAATGTGAAAAATGAAGATAATTTGGCTTTCATCGCAATAGATGAACAGCAGAGTAATATATTTAGTGCTATAGGTGTAACACCAAATTATGCCTGGCTCTCAACCCTGATTTAGTCTCTTTGCCTATACAAGTCAGAACTTTAATCCTTGTCTTGGTCTCTTTATTTACTACTAGGTAATATAACATGAGAGACAAGTGGCCTTTGACTTTAGACATTTGATCCCAGAGTGTTTAGTGACTGGCCAGAAGGACTTGAAAAAAGAGGCAGAAATACATCTTTAATATCAATGTTTCTGATATTTTCCAAAGTTTTCTTATATCCTAGCTCCCAATTCTGCTATTTAAAAATTCTTCATTCTTGATATATATCATTTGAGCCAAAATTGATAACTATCTCATGAATAATTTCTATTCTTGATGCTTGTGCCCTATTACCAGGCACTTACCATTAAGCCTCGATATTCAAAGTCTAATCCTTGGACCAGAATTATCAACATCAGCTGGGAGCTTCCCAGAAATGCAAAATCTCAATCTCCATCCCAGACTTGTTTCATTTTAACAACACCCCAAGGTGAGTCATATGCAGGTTAAAGCTCAAGAATAAGAAAGTGTAGCAAGGGTTTAAAAAGTTCAATCAAGAGAGAAGTATGCCCAGCATGTTCACAATTCCCCCAGCGCATCTTCATTGTTGTTAGGGGGATGCTTATTCTCCTTGCCTTCCTATTTTCATATCCTTCTCTGAGCACTGAGGGGATTTAATTTAATGGTCTATGTTTCACATACTAGTGGGTGGGAGTACTGTGACACAAAATCACTGGCATCATTATCATTATCATCATCACCATCATCATATTTCTAACTAATATTTATTGAGCACTTACTGTGACCTAGGCAGTATTCTAAGCAGTTTACCTCATAAATCCATAAGAAAAAGACAAATAACCAAACCAAAACTAGGTGAAAGCTTGAACAGACATTTCACAAAAAAAGAAAACTTAATGGTTAATAAATATATCAAAAGATACTCAACCAGATTATGAATTAGACAGATACCAAAAAGAAAACATACCATGATACCATTAAACACCAGCAAGAATGGCACATTTTATATTATACTATTTATATTTTAATTTTAGGTAGGTATTCATATTTATATATTAATGGAAAATATACATTACTATTATTTTATATTAATAATAAATAATTTAAATTAATAAAATAATGTCAAGTGTTGATGACATTGATAACACTCTTATTCCACTGGTGGGCGTATACACTGTTACAGCCATTTTTGAAAACAGTTTAAAATTACCCAGTAAACCTAAACCCTATGGCCAAGCAGTTACACTCCTAGGCAGATCCCCTGGAGAAACTCTTGCACATATGTACCAAGAGATAGTCAAAAGAATATACATAGCAACCTTGTTAATAATAGCAAACCCTTGAAACAACATACATGTACATGTCCAGCATAAATGACCATACAATGAAATATTATACAATGGTAAGGATGAATGAATTATACCTGCACACACTAACACAAATGAATCTTACCAACATAATACTGATTGAAAGAAGCAGGTCACAAAAGAATATGTACAGTATGATTCCATTTATAAAGTTCAAAATTGGAAAAGCCAACAACACAAAAGAGGACTGAGGTGACTATATAAAAGTGAATAGAAATAAGCAAAAAGAGAAATCTCAGTGAACAGAAGAGAACATTAAATATCTAATTATTAGTCTCAGAGTGATATAAAACAATACTGTATTTATGAAAATGGACAGGAAATTACAAAAAAAGCAGATAATGAGAATGTATTCTTAGAAATTAAAAGTATAGCTCATTAAATAAAATGTTTAACTGAAGGGTTGAATAATAGGAGTAGTTGCTTGATATGTTCACTTGGATATGTTCACTTCATGAAAATTCAATAAAATGTACCAAAGTAGAAACAAGCAAGCAAACAAACAAAAACACCACACATTCTCAATGGATGGGATAAATGGCAAATTAAACAGAGATGGAGAGAATCTGTAAATTAGAATATAAATTTGGAGAAAGTACCCAGAATGAAGCACATAGAGATAAGGAGATGGGAAACATGAGAGAGCTGTTAAGAGACAGACCTAGAAACATCAAGGTAAAAGTAGTTAGAAAAAGACAAAATTTTAAATGCAATAAAACAATTCAGATTAATTGCTCTTTCAGTTTTCTACTGAGGTGTCAGCAGGGCTGCATTCCTTCTGGAGGCTCCAGGAGAAAATCAGTTTAATTGCACTTTCCTTGACTTCTGACCCCCTCACTCTATCTTTAAAGGCAGCAACATGGCATTGCTCCGACCTTGCTTCCATCATCACGTCTTTCCCTGACTCTTTTGCCTCCATTTTCTACTTTTATGAACCCTTGTGATTATATTGGGTCCACTTGGATAATTCACACTAATCTCCCACTTTTAAGGTAATCTGATTAACAACATTAGTTCCATCTAAAAACTTAATTCCCCTTTGCCATGTAACCAAACATAATCACAGGTTCCGTGGATTAGGATATGGAAATCTCTGGGGGGACATTATTCTGTCTACCATACCTGTAAAGGTACAGTAAAATAATTAGACTGAAAGCTGACTTGTCAGTGGTGGTGGTAGAAGCCAGAAGAAAGTAGAGTGATATCTTTAGAATACTAAAAGAAAATAACTGTCAAACTAGAAGGGGATACCCAGACAAACAAAACTGAGTTGGCCACCAATTCAGTCTTATTAAGGGAAATGTTAAAGATGTACTTCAGGTGGTCGCCTACAGAAGGTCTAACATGTAATAAGAAATTATGAGAAAGAAAGTGGCAAATAATGTAGTTAAATCTAAACAAACACTGACTCTGTAAAACAGTGATACTTCTGATTATTTTGTGGTAATTAAAAAAACAAGATACTGACTCATGAAGAAATAGAAAATCTGAATAATAAATCTATAACTAGTAAGGAGATTGAATCACTAATCAAAAACCTCCCAACAAAGAAAAGCCTCAGACCAGATGCCTTCACTGGTGAATTCTACTGAACATTAAAAGAAGAATTAACACCAATTCTTCTCAAACTCTTCCAAAATTTGAAGAGGAGGGAACATTACCTAACTCATTCTATGAGGCCAGTATTACCCTGATACCAAAGCCAAAGACAATACAAAAAAAATAAAACTATAGACCAATATTCCTTATGAATACTGAGGCAAAAATCCTCAACAAAATACTAGCAAAACAAATTCAGCAGCACATGAAAAGGATTATATACCATGAACAAGTGGGATTTATTCCTGGAATGCTAGGATAGTTCAACATATGAAAATCAGTGTATCAATAATATGCACCATAAATAGAATGAAGGGAAAAAAATAAGATAATATCAATTGATGCAGAAAAGCATTTAATAAAACTCAACACCCTTCCATGATAAAAGCACTCAATAAACTAGGAATAGAAGGGAACTTCCTGAACATAATAAAGATTCTATATGAAAAGACCACAGCTAACATCGTGCTCAAGGGTGAAAGCCTGAAAGCTTTCCCCCAAAGATCAGGAACATAACAAGAATGCCCACTTCCACCAATTCTATTCAAAGTATAGCTAGAGCTAAAAAAGAAATCAAAGGCATCAAATTGGAAAGGAATAAGTTAAATTATCTATTTTTGCAGATGACATGATCTTATATTTAGAAACCCTGAAGATTCCACAAAAAAACTGTTAGCACTCATGAATGAATTCAGCAAAGTTACAGGATACAATATCAACACACAAAAAATCAATCACATTTCTATACACCAGCAATGAACAATCCAAAGAGAAATTAAGAAAACAATTCCACTTACAATAGCAACAAAAGGAATAAAATACTTGGAATAAATTTAGCCAAGGAGGCAAAAGACTTATACACTGACAACTACAAAATATTGCTGAAAATAAATTAAAGAAGAAGACCTAAGCAAGTGGAGAGATATCCCATGTCCATGGATTGGAAGACTTAGTATTGTTAATTTGACCATACCACCCAAAGTGATCTACAGATTCAATCATATCAAAATCCCAATGAATTTTTTTTTAGAAATAGAAAAACCCATCCTAAAATTCATACAGAATCTCAAGGGACCCTAACTAGCCAAAATAATCTTGAAAAATAAGAACAAAGTTGGAAGACTCATACTTCCTGAATTCAAAAGTTATTACAAAGCTACAGTAATCAAAACAGTGTGGTACTGGCATAAGGACAGACATATAGATCAATGAAATAGAAGAGAGAGCCCAGAAAAAAACCTTCACATATATAGTCAATTGATTTTTTACAAGGGTGCCAAGATCATTCAATAGGGAAAGAATAGTCTTTTCAACAAATGATGCTGGATATTAATGATGCTGGGACAACTGGATATCCACATGCAAAAGTATGAAGTTGAACCCTTACCTCACAATATATACAAAAATTCAGTCAAAATTGATCAAAGACCTAAACTCAAGAGCTAAAACTGTAAAAATAGAAGAAAACATAGGGGAAAATCTTCATGACATTGCATTTGGTAATGAATTCTTGGATATGATACCAAAAGTATGGACAAAAAAGAAAAAATAGATATATTGGACTTCATCGAAATTTTTAAAATTTTGTGCATCAAAGGACACTATCAATGGAGTAAAAAGACAACCCAGAGAATGGGAGAAAATATTTGCTAAGCATGTATCTGATAAGGGATTAATATCCAAAACATATAAAGAGCTTGTACAACTCAACAACAAAACAAACAACCCAATTCAAAAATGGCCAAAGGTTTTGAATAGACATTTCTCCAAAGATGATATACAAATGCAAATAAGCACATGAAAAGATGCTCAACATCACTAATCATTAGAGAAATTAAAATCAAACCACAATAAGACTCTACTTCATACCCATCAGGATGGCTATTATAAGTAAAAAAGAAATCCAGAAAATAATAAGTGTTGGTGAGGTTGTTGGGAAGTTGGAACACTCATGCATTTCTGGTGGGAATATAAAGTGGTTTAGCCACTGTGGTAAACAGTATTGTGATTCCTCAAAAAACTAAATATAGAATTACCACATGATGCAGCAATTCTACCTCTAGGTATATGCCCAAAGAATTGAAAGCAGAGGAGACTCAAACAGATATTTGTACTCCAATGTTCATAGAAGCATTATTCACAATAGCCAAAAGTTGGAAACAATCCAAATGTCCATCAGTGGATGAATGGATAAACAAAACGTGGTAAATATGTATGATGGAATATCATTCAGCCTTAAAAAGGCTGAATGATATTCTGATAAATGCTACAACATGGATGAATCTTGAAGACACTATGCTAAGTGAAATAAGCTAGAAACAAAAGGACAGATCATATATGATTCCACTTGTGTCAGGTACCCAGAATAGGCAAATTCATAGAGACAGAAAATAGAAAAGTGGTAACCAGGGTGGGATGAATGGAAAGTTATTTTTTAACGGGTAGAGTTTCTGTTTGAGATGATGAAAAAGCTCTGGAACTACACAATGGTGATGGATACACAACATTTTGAATGTATTTAATGTCACTGAATTGTACACTTCAAATAGTTAGAATGATAACTTTTCTGTTATGAATATTTTACCACAATAGCATATGAAATCAGCAGGGAGTATGATCAGGGTTAAAGTCTTCTGAAGTCCTTTTGTTGTTTCAGAGGAAAATATTGATTAACTTTAGACCTTGGTAATTTAACTATGTATGTTGTAGTCTCTAGAGTATAACTTCAAAGGGAAAAGGGAAAAAATGAAAGGAGAAAAAAAAGAATTTAATCATGGCAAAAGAAGGCAAAAAATAAGAGAGAAAAAAGAAAAATAAGAGAAAAAACAGCCTATATTAGAAACATCCAAATATATCCATAATCACATAAAAACACATTAACTAAACTCAGGTTAAAAGACAAGGATTGGACTCTACTTCCAGTTAAAACTGAGTAAGCACAGAAAATCTTCCTCTCTCACTGAACACCTAACTCTAAAACCTGGCTAGGACGTACAGTCAGCTATCCGAAAACTCTGAAAAGTAAGTATCAGCAGGTAGATCAGGAAAGAACAGCAGAATTCAAAGTACCAGTGAATCTGTAATTTTTCCCTTCCAGCATCATCCACACTGGACTCAAATCAGCCTGAAACCTGGAAGAGATCACTGTTGTGCAGATGAGAAAAAATTCCAGAAGTTCTCTAGTTCTGGCTTGAGTAGCTATAAAGAGAACTCCTAAAGCTCAGACAAAGTCAGAAAAAGCCCGCAGTGTTTTTTCTTTTTCTCCTTTTCCTGCAGCAGTGGCTATGGTGGCAGCAAGGGAAAACTGCAAGAGCCAAATATATGAGGGAGAGGAACTTTCTTCTCCATTAGGTGGAGCTGTGGCTTCATGAAGGGAGGGACAAAAAATGTTTTTTAATTCTCTCTGTCCTACCACTACTTGGAAGCTTGACTTGTTTCAATCACAGAAATGTATGGGGTTTTTGGCCAGATGAAAGAGAATGGGAGCCCCAAGAAACTGGAAAATACTGGAGAGAGAGCAGAGGTAGAGAGGCTCGGGGAAGCTGGTTATGAACCTCTGGGTTCATCCGCCCCCTCCCCACACCTGTACATGGGTAGGTGGGATCTTAAGAAGCATACCAAAGACTTTGATTACTAAGCCCCTGGAGAGACCACAGCCCAGGTCCCATGATGACCACTAAGTGGAGCACATGCAGGACAGACCCAAACAGCAGAGCAGAGACTGTAGAAACTGAGCTGATACTGGGACCACGGGCCAGAGAAGCGGGCTTGAAGTTGTAGCTTAAACTTAACCAGGTCAAGTGTCTGCTACAGCACAGATATCAACATGCTCCATAATTTAACAAGACCTAGCGTCTTTTAAATTAACGGTCAAAATGTCCAAATGGCACATGAAGAACCATGAAAATCTCAACTTCCATGGAAAAAAGCCATCAACAGACACCAATGATGAGATGACACAGATGTTGGAATTATCTGACAAAGACTTTAAAGTGGCTATTAGACAGATGCTTGAATGAGTCATCACGAACACTCTTGAAACAAGAGTTAAAATAGAAAGCATCAGCCAAGAAATAGAAGATACAGAGAAAAGCCAAATAGAAACTTCAGAACTGAAAAATGTAATAACTGGAATAAAAACACCCAACAGGATGACTCAATATCAGAAGGGAGATGACAAAGGAAAGATTCAGTGAACCTTAAGATAGACTAATACATCCCTCCAAACCCTTTCTAGGTTCTTAGTCATCTGTGTCCTCAAATCTACTGCAGCAGCATAGCCGCACGTCTCCTCAGTACATTTCAAAAATATTTCTTCCCAAATCCTACCAAAATTCTCATTCCTAAATGTACCTCTGCTGCATATCAGGAAAACAAAGTCACTATGTACTCAAGAGTTAATGTGCAGTTTGTTATATCATTGGACCAATGAAGTTTTAAAGCAAAATCATACAAAAAATAGCAGAGGTGCACGTCGTTTAAGTCCTTGGGGCCAGATGTGCTTTGGAATTCAGAATGATTTGTATTTTAGAAAGCTAATTTAGAATTTACACATAGAAGATACTAGTAACACCCCAGGGGGACTGAAATAGCACCCTGTAATGAAACACACTAATATTTCTGCAGCAAAATGCAAATGCAACATTCGTGTATGAATAGTTACACTTAGTAGGATAAATAATGACTATAGCCTCATTATAGTTCAAGTAAAGTTCTGCGGCCAAAAGAGTTTGTTGCAAACTTAACAAAAAAACTTGCTTTCCAGAGCTTTTTGAATTTTATATTTGCAGATAATTTATTGGGGACCCATATTTCAACTTTCAACCTGTCAGCAACTCCTATCAACTCTATCTGCAGATCTATCGAAACTCTTGCTTTAGATCTACTGCCAACATTCTAGCATTCTAGACCAGAGCAGTCTAGATCTCTTGCCTGGATGACTTGAAGAGACTTCTAATTGACTTCCCCAATTTGTGTCTTATTTCCTTACTAACCATCTTCCACACTCCTCCTGGACTAATCTTTCAAAAATGTAAAAGTAATCGTGTTATAGCTTTGGCTCCCCGCTGCTTATAAGACAAAGCCGAAACTCCTATACAAGTTCCTACAAGATCTGATCTCTCTTTAAGCTCGAGATTTATCTCTTGCTGCACCCATCATACATTACACGATAGCCATGTTAAACTACTTCGAGTTCCCTGAATAACCCACCAAGTTTCCATTTGCCAACCAGTTCCTGTCAATTCACCTCATCTCCTTTTACCTCATGTTCAGCTTCTTTATAAAAGTAACCAACACACCCTCTAAAGTATTCATTCCACTTGGAATATTCAATTCCTCTATTTGAGGACATGTCTGTCTACCGTTGATCTGTCAGCCCAGTGCCTAAATACCTAATAGGTGTTCAATAAATGTGGAGCAAAATGGTGGAACTCTATAGTTCTCTCCCCACCACAGGATCGACCCTTCCAAAAATAGAGGAACAGTTAGTTAGCTTAACATGTCTACAACAAATGTTAGCACAATACATTAAAAGTGATTAAAAAGAGAACATTTCTTGGTCTATCTACTTCTCTAATACAAATGTATATGTTATATGTATATATCAAAAAGGAAAAAACGTAATAATACATCACAAATGTTACCATGTGGGAAACCGGAGGAATAGAAATTGGGTTCCAGATGGTTGATATGCAGGTGCAGCAATTCAACTGCCAGTTCATTCCACCAGTCATTTCCATCTCTGAGGATTGACACTCCTTCACGTTCGATCTAAAACGAGATTTATAAATCAGCCCATTTGGGGAAATGACAAATCTACCATTTAAACATCTCGTCAGGATATAGCCTTTGAGACAATGTTTATGGCCATCAATAGGTAAAATATAATAGGAAGGAATCACAAGAAAAGATTAAAAAAAAGACCACTGGCTATTTTCTATATTAAGTTAAGGTATCATTACAAAACTAAATATTTCAGCTTACTTTTTATAAATAATGCCGAATTTAAATCTCCCACTAACAAAGTTTGAGAGTTCATAGAAGGAATTCAATAGTAGCAGTTGCCCATTTAAAAAAGTGACTTGAACGAATACATTTAATTCTAAACTATTTTAATTGTTTATATGGAAGGAAAAAAACCTAGTATTCCCCATGGTGGTGGGTCAAAAGGGCACTAGAGTAAGAAGCAGAAGTATTGCATTCTGAGCTTCACCAGGCTATTAACTAGCTGTGTAACCTTGACTAAATAACTTAACCTCTTTGCTCATTTGTAAAATTGGGATAAACTATGCTTCATAGAATTAGAGTTATTAAGAGAATAAATAATACAAGATGTGTAATATTTTGTATAAATAAGAGAATAAATAGAAACAAAAGGAAACAAACTCTCATTGAACATTTATTCTTACTAGGCTCTGTGTTAGGTGTTTTCACAATCTTAAATATCATTTAACTTTCATAACAACTATGTGAAGTAGGTATTATAAATTCTCATTTTATGGATGAGGAAACAGACTCAGAGAAGGGAAATATCTTGCTCAAGGTCTTACAGTTAATTAATGGCAGGACTAGGAGTCTATATTCTATGCCAGTGGTTAAGATTATTATCCCTGTTTTCTACATCTATTTCAACTCCTCTACCAAATTATGTAATAATCTATTCCACATACACTTTAGTTTTAATTCTAAGAAATGGTTCTTGTATCTAAAAGCTCATATTTATTCTGTATTCATCATTTGACTTATTGAAATTTAGTTTTTATCCACGTGATGCAGAGTTTAAAAAGTCAACCAGTGCTAAAAGATCTAAAACCAAAAATACCAGTCACTGCTTCCACTTCGCAAAAGTAGCCACACTTTTCCTTATGGTATTTAATTCCATAATCCTAAAGAATCTCTGTATCTCAGTTGTCACATATGTGAAATGTGGATTCATTGCATTCATTCAACAAATATCCATTCAATATCTACTAGATGCCAGGCACCATCCTTGGTGCTTGGAATATATAAAACAGATGAAACTATTTGCTTTCATGGAGCTTGTGATCTAGTGGAAATAATAACTTTCTCAAGTAGAAAGATTGAGTTATTATGTGTAAAATACTTAGAATGAACAGTATCTGTCTCAGAGTAAACAATAAATGTTAGCACCAAATAACATGTCATTTTGATTTTTTCCAGGAGACATCTCCCCTGGAGCTCTATATCCTTCGGTTCCATTCTAAACTGGCTGCTGTACAAGTAAATATAACTTCCATTGTTTTTATATTGTAAATTCCCTCCACCTCTCACTTAAGTAGGGTACTCGGTTTCCCTGAATCCCATGTGTTCCTCTTTCTTAGTTTACTTCTCTGTTTTGTTGGAGCACACCCTGTAGGATCTTCCTAAGCAAAGGTGCATGGTAGGTAATTTTTTTTAAGATTTTGGGTGTCTGGAAACGGCTATCCCTTGTATTTCCTCGAGAGCTTGTCTCAGTACAGAATTCCATCCATGTAGTAGCTCAGGCCAAAAACCTAAGCACCATCCCTTGGTCCCACTTTTCTCCTCACCTCTGACAGCAACTGCTATCACCTCTACCCCAGAACATGTGCCAGGTGCATCCACTTTCCATTATACCTAACCTCTACTACTACCATGCCAGACAGGGTGTTTCATATGGCACACTCAAAAAGAAAAGGGGCACTCTGTACAGGTAGTGGAATTTTTTAATATATTCCTGGATTTTATTTGTGAATATTTTATTTAGAATTCTGACATCTATAATGAATATATGAGCTTAGTCAGCACTTTCTTCTATCTTTACTGGGCTTTCATATTAAGGTCATGTCACTTCATACACTGAATTGGAGATCTTCCCTTTTTTCTATAGCCTGGAATTGAAATTTCCTATTCTTTAAGGATAGATAAAGCTCTACTCTATGTGGCAATTGGTCTATGCATGTTTCTGTTTCTTCTTGGATGAATTTTGTCATTATATTTTGCTTGGAAATCATCAATTTCCTTTAGATTTTCAAATATGTTGTTACCAAACAGTTGCACAAAGTATTCACTTATAGTTACCTTAATCTCTCCTACGTCTGTGGTTACGTCAGCTCTCTTATTCCTCATGTTGTACACTTTTACACTCTCTTTTTGGTTGAATCAGAGGACCTCATTTTATTGGACTTTAAAGAAATAAGTTTCAGATTTACTTTTCTTTGCAATTTTATTAATTTAAGCTTTTATCTTTATAAATTTTATCTTCCTAATATATTTTTATTAACTTATATCTATCTTCTTAAGAGAAAACTAAATTCTTGTTAATTTATCTTTTTTAACAGTGATGAAATCTTTTTCTGTTCAGCTTTCACGGTGCCCCATTAGCTTTGGTATGAAGTTCTCTTTTTCATTACCTTTAGATAGTTAACTTTCCTTTTGATTTCCTCTTTGGCAAAAGGATTATATTTTTGAATTTATAAGTAGTTAAGATTTTCATGGTCAACTTTTCATTAAGTAATTATAATTTTATTGGATGAGAGAATGTAGCCCATAAAATTGTTTAGGAGTTTTTAAAGGTTTTCTTTGTGATTGCTTTGAAGAAAATGAACATTCTGTGTGTGTGTGTACACTTAGGTTTATTATTTATTTATTATGTATTATTTAAATTCCTCTGTGTCCTTTCTTGTTTTGTCTACTAAATTTGTCCAACGATGAAAGAGGTGGTTCGAAACTGCCCATTTTAACTGTACTTTTCTCAAGTTCTCCATGCATAATAGTCTTTGCTTTATGTATTCACCTTTGTGCATAAACTGTTAAGACTGTTGTATCTCCCTAAATAGTGTCTTATTCTGTTCACTGCTTTTAACCTTACATTCTACATTATTTGTTGTTAATATCACTTCGTCCTTCCTTTGGTTTCCATTTGCCTGGTTTTTTTTTTGTTTGTTTTGGGGTTTTTCTTTGGCTGAAAATGTAGGGAAGCACTCACTGAAGTAACATTGATTACCTTAAATGCTGAGGCACTCCAACTGGTAGTTTCATTGTCTTTGTTTAATAAAATAAAAAATTATTACTCATTTAATACAGTTTATATCATAAAGTAAGAAAAGAACCAAGAATACAAAGAACTATGAGGAATGCCAACATTTAAGATGTGCTTAGAAAACCATCCTTCCGATGAACCATGAAGGGTTAAATCTACGTTAAAAATAACTCTTTTCAGGTATGAGTCTCATCCGTCCTTCCTCTAACATGTATTTATTGGCTGTCTTTTTTAAATAATAAAAAACCTACCTGTTGACTGGGTTTTCTCCAAAGTTAAGATCTGTTTTGTAAAACAAACACAAATTTTACATTATTTTTGTATAAATACTTTTTCTTAAAATGCATTTAAAAATATATATCTCAAATATTAAATTAAAAATAGATGCTTACTTCTTACAGGGCTAACCAGTGAGCCATCCAGGTCATTTGCTACAACTCTTCCACTTTGCTGTCTGGCTGCAATACATTTGTGGACTTGTGAAGGCAATGTCAGTTGTAATATATCACATAGAGAAAACAATCTGAAAATAAGAGACAGAATCAGATGAAACCCTAAACCAAATTTCTATCAATACAGTAATTATATATATATGTACCCTCCCATTACAAAGCAACAGGACTTCAATTTATTAGGTTAATTGGTATAAATAAGGTCGTTTAAAATGATTAATTAAATAAATTTTAATTGAGCACTTGTGTTCTAGACACTGTACTAGGTGCTAAAGATACAGTTGTGAATAAAGAAGATAAAAATCTCTGCCTTCATTTAGCTTATGTTCTATTGGAGACAGAAAATAAGCAAGACAAATAAAGTACATAATATGTTAGATCGTGATAAGTGCTAAGGAAAACATATCAGGGAAAGGATTATGATATGCTGGTGGGAGAGTGGGCACTTAAATGCTGTTTTACTCTTCCAGCTCCAGTCTCTTCTCTAGTACTCTCCTCTCCTGGCACCCATCCTCTAGCTCAGTCCTCTGTCCCACCCACCTTCCTCATTCCTTCACATTGGTCCTAGTCACATTCTTCCTAGAAGAAATGAACTGCTATTTGCCATTAACTGAGGTGGGGAAAACCATGGATAAAGCAGGTCTGGGGTCAAGTATCAAAAGCTTAGTTTTGGACACACTGAGTTTTGGAACCCTACTAGACATTCAAGTGCTACCACGGAATAGACACTTGGATATACAACCCTGGAGTTCAGGAGGTATGGCTGGAGCTGGAGATAATAATTTGGGGGTTCTTATCATGTAAATGGTATTTAAGGCCATGAGCTTGGATGAAGTCATCTAGGAAATGCGTGCATATAGATAAAGAAGAGAAATGAGGACGAATCAGTGGAAAACAGTCTAAAAAGTAGCCAAGAGTTAGATAAGAAGAAAAGGAGTGATGAACCATGTCCAGTAAGATGAAGACTGATGAAATTATCATCGGATTTGCAACCTAGAGGTCACTGGTGACTTTGACTAGAGCAGATAGGGGAAATGTTAGCACACCTTTCTTAGAAACTGTAAGAACAAGCATAGAAAATAATCAATGAAGATATAGAGGATTTGAGCAACAGAATTAAAAACCTCAACAGGATACAGTTTTCAATGGCACATGAAACTTCTACCAAAAAAAAAAAGGTTATATGCTAGGCCATGAAGCAAGTATCAACAAATTCCAAAGGACTGAGATACAGAGGTTCTCTGACACAGTGCAAGTAAGCACTATGTCAACAACAAAATTCAATAACAAAAGAAAAAGATAATTAGAAGGCCCCCATATACATGAAATTTTAAAAATACACTTCTAAGCAATACATGGGTCAGGTCCTGTTCTAAGCACTCTACATTTCTATTGACTCATTTATCCTGACAGCAACCTTCTGAGGATAAGGAGGCTGAGGCACAGAGAGGTTAAGTGATCTACCCAAAGTCACACAGTCCATGAATGGTAGAGTGAAAATTAAAGTCAAGTACTCTGGTTCCATGGCCAGTATTTTTAAATCACAGTGACTGAAGAGAAAAAGTGGTTTCAGCTGGCCACAGGATTTTTCAACACAACTGGCTCAAGCAATGACTGTTAGGCAACCTAGGCTAAGTCCTCAGGACAGCATGCGCAGACATCACCAGAAGCCATTTTTGGGCTGTTGGGAACCAGGCCCAGAGGCCTTTATAACACCATAATAGTACTTCCCCTCCTCCCCCTCTACCCTACTTGGGATTCACATTCACATCAGACTGAATTCACAGCTTGTCAACCACTACATTTAACCTTATAATGATTCCCAAACCATAGGGCCTCAGAAAAACAGTCCTTCTTTTGGAAATGAAGCAAATGTACAGTTTTTGCTATACATACGGTTTTACTCAAAGGACTTATGTTCATCATGGTTTTGGTCAAACTCACCCGTTGAAAATGCAGAAAGTGTGTCCATTGAGAAAATATGCACAAAAGAAAAAAACATTTAAAATAGATACAGTTTAAGTCTTCAAGTTAAATTAAGAGCAAACAAATTCTAAGACATATAAACCCTATGATAGTATAGCTCATTATTACAGGGATTTTCGTCTAGCATAGAGGGTCAAGTAACATCACTGAATCAAACTCAACCATTAAAAAACAGAATATGGCTGATTTTGAGCAGTTGCACGCCAGGAAATGTATAACAGCCAGCTCTCCAGGAAAAGGCCTGTTTTATAGTGTTTGTCCATTTTTGTGGTATACATACTTCCATCATAGCCAATTTCAAGTTGCCAATGTGTCATCAACCAGCTTTCAAATTTCCTGACTATGAGGCAATCTAACCTTAGGAGCTTACCAAGGACTTCCCTGGTAAGCATGACAAGGTCTGTACACAGACATCACTCCGGATTTATGTATGTCTTATTTTTTTTTGTAAAATTTATCTTTTAAGTAGTAATTATTTGCACATTTTATTCATTTCTCAGATATACTGCCAGAAGTATTCTTTAAGAAATGAAATAAACATATATATTCTTTCTTTCTGTTTTGAAAAAGAAAAAGTGGTAGCATACTATGCACTGTTTCCCACCTTGCTCATTTTCTATCTAACAATACACGTTGGAGACCATTCCATTCCGGTACATTAAAACAAGACCCTTATGAAGAGTCATTTTGTTATTACAATGTTGTAATGGATATCCTTGTTCATATGTCATTTCACAACTATGAATATATATACGGGATAAATTCCTAGAAGTGAAGTTGCTGGGTCAAAGACTGCTTTAGGAAGAGGCAGCAGACATAGTAGGTGGTTAGGAAATGTAAGAATTAAAGGTTCTAATCCTGCCCTCAATTATCACTGACATCATAATCATACAATAGCGTTATATTACCTTCAAGCCAAGCTCTGCTTGCTGAAGCTTTCACAACTCGACGATTTGGGATGGAGGGAATCAATGCATGCTGCACACTGAAGAGATCATAAGAAAGATGAATAGAGTCACATATATCCTACCCAGCTGAGCCTGCATTTCTTTCATTCACTCATCTATCCATCCATGTATCAATCTATCCATCCAACTATACACTAACTATACATCCATCTATGATAAAGAGATAATTAAGAAATAGTCAACAGGGCTTCCCTGGTGGCACAGTGGTTAAGAATCCGCCTGCCAATGCAGAGGACACGGGTTCGAGCCCTGGTCCGGGAAGATCCCACATGCCGCAGAGCAACTAAGCCCGTGAGCCACAACTACTGAAGCCCATGTGCCACAACTACTGAGCCCACGTGCTACAACTACTGAAGCCCACGCGCCTAGAGCCCACGCAGCCCAACAAGAGAAGCCACCGCAATGAGAAGCCCGTGCACCGCAACAAAGACCCAACGCAGCCAAAAATAAAATTTTTGAAATTTTCACAATACTGAAAAGTACAAACAGAAAACTGAAATCAACCATAATTTTTCCAGTCAGAAATAGCTAACGTGAACATTTTTGAAGTGATATACCTCAAAGTTTATATTATTCAATTTGTGTATGTGTGCACATATAGAGGAGCACGTGTATGTGGGTTTGTGTATATGTATGTGTACACACACATTCATCTTGAATGTTACTATGCACAACAGTTATTCTCACTAGGGGAGTCCTTAAGGGAAGAAATCAAATTCTTCAAAGAGGGGTTATTCAAGTGCCAACTTCTGACTTTGAGAATCACTCAGTATAACAAAAGATGTTCCTTTGTGAAGCGTATGGAATCCCACAAAAGACTGAAATACTCTATCCCATATTATCATTTAAAATGGCTGTATAGCATTCCACCATATTCAAAGCCTGTAATTTATTTAGTCACTGTGATGTTGCTAAAACGAGAGAAATTATTTAGATGAAAACAAAATTAACCTATATTAAGACATTTATCAACTTACCTATAAGGAGGTAAAATGTCATTTTTCTCTTCCAAAGAAGCTAAATGCTGTGTTAGTGCTTCAAGTAAATTGCAGGGTACCTAAAAATAAAGTTATTAGGAAAAAAGTTGTTTTTTGATAGATAGTTCTTAGCAAATTCATACTCTCCTATATCATAAAAAGATTTTGAATAAAATTAAGACACCTGTATAGCAAATGATTAAAGCTAAATAATTGCTAGAAGTAAATTCATTATTAAAAGTAGCATCTTGGTATCAAATCACATTACTATATAGCCTCAAACTATACTTTTACATACATTTTTAAAAAAACAATAAAAAAGCATCTTAAAATGATCAATGGGCTGCTAAAATATGTATTTCCTTTGGAGGAGACATTGGGCTTGAAATTATTCATTACTTATGGTTCCTTCATGAGTCACTAGTTTACTGAATAAATTTAAGTAAAACATTAAGCCTACTGGGGAAGAGGGAGAGAGAATTTCACTCACCGTCTCTGGTCTCTCCTGAAATGTCACCTCCTCAACTGGGATTTCCTTGGCCATCCTAGATAAAATAGTACCTACCAACAGTCTCTTTACCCTCACTAAGTTTTCTTTTTCTTCATGGCAATTATCTTCCCTGAGATTATAGGTTTCTTTCCGTGTATGTTTATTATCCGTCTCCTTGCAATAAAATATAAAACTCCATGAAGACAGAGATTTGGTCTGTTTTGTTCACTGTAGACTGGAGCTTCCCAGGTCATGAAGCCTGCAACTAGGTTGTTTTTGCTTGTGGCTCCAGTCTACAGGTCTGGCGGACGAGAGGTATCAAATAATCAAACAAATAAATGTAAAATGAAAGTTGTGAAAAGTACTGTGAAAGAGAGGTGCATGATAGGTAGTGTTTAAGTAAGCGAATCTGACCAAGTCAGGGATGTCAGAGAAGCAAGCACTCCTGAACAAAGTAACAACTGAGCTGAGAGCTGAAGGATATCCAGGAGAAAAGTAGGATACTAGGAGAGGAATGAGCATGGCAGGAGGGCATATGGCACAGACCACGAATAAAGGTGAACCATGTTGCCAAGGGGAGCGTGGAGGAGATGAAGCTGGGAGGGATTCGACGATGCAAGACCTTAAAATCAACGCAATGTTGTGGAGTTTGGACTTTAACTTGAGAATACCGGATGACTTCGAAGTGAGGAGTGATCTGTATTTTGGAAGTTCTCAGATCAGCATTCTGGCTGCATTGCGTAAAAGAAACAGCAGGGGGCAGATATATGGGGAAGCGAAAGGATCCGAGTTGAAGCTAGGATGATGGTGTGGTGGCAAAGACGGATATAGATGCTGCTGAGCTAGCAGCTGGAGAAGGGTTTAATGAAGGAACTGTTCACAGAGGTGTGGGCAGGGCTGAGGGACCATTCTGAGAGGAAAAGGGAGTGCTATGAATGACAATAATGGCACAAGAGGTACACACACTCAGAGGAGCCTGGATACCACTCAGTGCAGACGGGCTGCCGGGCTGAGGCATCCAAGCAGAAATCTGCTCAGAGGGATTTCCTGCTGGACCAAATATGAGGACCAGGAGAAGCTCTCCCTAGGGACGCCTCTTAACCACGTGGGCACCCTGAACACAGAGGAATTGGAGAATCTGTTCCTTGCCAGAGCTCACAGGCCCCTCAGCAGCAGGGAGACCAGGAAGTCTGGAGTCCAGAGTGAGCTTCAAAGGTTCAAACATACTAGACGGCAAAGAGGGGTGGAGGGAGCCCAAAATGATCAGGCGACTCCCAGCATCACCAGGGCAAACACACAGAGCATTTCTAGTTCATTCATTCAGTCACTCAATAAATATACAACAAAATAATAAATAAATAGAAGTTGTCACTACTTGCACGGTGTTGGTTGGCAACATTCTTTTTCATCCGATTTGCTTTCAGATAATTCACCGACAGCTATAAATTTGTGGCAATGCTGTCACCCGTGATTAGCAGAACCCCGCTCAGAACGACCGAAAACTTACAAGGCCCCAAAACGGTGCTTCCCAGCGAAAGGGTAGGCGTGAGGCTGTCAGAGCTCTTGCGTGAGGCACACGGTGGCCCTCCGCCCACCAAAACCGCGGCTATGCTAAGGCGAAGCTGGTACCCAGCAGGGTGGAACCATCTGGTAGGTCCCCAAGTTTGTGCCCCTGGAGCTCTGATGAGGGGTGTGGCCCAGAGACGTAGGTCTGAACGGCTCTGGTGAAAAATAAAAGTGCATCGAATGGCAGACAGAGCAGACGTTGCTAGCGAGTTTCCGGGAGTCGCACTCAACACGAACGGCAGGCGCAGGCGACGGTGGAAAGAAGAGGCATAGACACAGGCAGACGCACCAGCCAGCCGCTCGCAGAAGGAGGCTCTGTGAGCCCTAGACAGTGTCGAAATCAAGGAGGAAGGATCAGCCGAGGAAATGAGGGAGACACCCCTTCAGAAGACACAAGGGTTTGGCAGAGCCTGAAAATGGTGAGCCTGCACCAAGAGTTTAGCAGCTCTTGCTTCACATAAAGATTGTTGCAAGCACGAGAGAAACTGGCCAACCGACAGTCAGATGTCCCCTAGAGCTCTGGCCACAGGTGCTGAGCACTGAAGGAGGCCAAGGCCAAGATGCCAAGCCCAGGTCAACTGATGCTCCTCTGGGCCCCCATGACAGCCAAGCTGTGGTTCTCAGCACAGGAACCCTTCCCAGCTTCACCACCTCAAGGAAGTGAGGTCTCTTTTGCAGGAACTCAGGGGCTAGGAGTGTACCTCATTCATTATAGCTCCTTCTTCCTGGTAGGGGTCAGGCCTGTGTCTGTGAATGAATGTTGATTGAAATCCACCAACTATGGTGCCTTTGGGCAATGAAATTCCATCTTCTCCCCTACTAACCCAGATATTCTCATTGTCTCTCCGTCTGGTTATCTGAATTCTCATTCAGGAAGCTGTGCGTTAGTTCATCCAACAGTGGTTCCCGTTGTGGACCATTCTGTGGGGTTCAATGTCTGTGCACAAAATAGGTCCCTTTCGTACCTATCTGTACATGAAGGAATTCTTCTGAGGACACATTTCTTTCCTTGAAAGATTTTTTTTTTAACATCTTTATCGGAGTATAATTGCTTTACAATGGTGTGTTAGTTTCTGCTTTATAACAAAGTGAATCAGTTATACATATACATAAGTCCCCATATCTCTTCCCTCTTGCATCTCCCTCCCGCCCACCCTCCCTATCCCACCCCTCTAGGTGGTCACAAAGCACAGAGCTGATCTCCCTGCTATGCGGCTGCTTCCCACTAGCTATCTATTTTACGTTTGGTAGTGTATATACATCCATGCCACTCTCTCACTTTGTCCCAGCTTACCCTTCCCCCTCCCCATATCCTCAAGTCCATTCTCTAGTAGGTCTGCAATTTACAAGCAGCTCATGCAGCTCAACATTAAAAAAACAAACAACCCAATCCAAAAATGGGCAGAAGACCTAAATAGACATTTCTCCAAAGAAGATATACAGATTGCCAACAGACACATGAAAGAATGCTCAACATCATTAATCATTAGAGAAATGCAAATCAAAACTACAATGCGATATCATCTCCCACCGGTCAGAATGGCCATCATCAAAAAATCTACAAACAATAAATGCTGGAGAGGGTGTGGAGAAAAGGGAACCCTCTTGCACTGTTGGTGGGAATGTAAATTGATACAGCCACTATGGAGAACAGTATGGAGGTTCCTTAAAAAACTAAAAATAGAACTACCATACGACCCAGCAATCCCACTACTGGACATATACCCTGAGAAAACCATAATTCAAAAAGAGTTATGTACCAAAATGTACATTGCAGCACTATTTACAATAGCCGGGACATGGAAGCAACCGAAGTGTCCATCAACAGATGAATGGATAAAGAAGATGTGGCACATATATACAATGGAATATTACTCAGCCATAAAAAGGAACGAAACTGAGTTATTTGTCATGAGGTAGATGGACCTAGAGACTGTCATACAGAGTGAAGTAAGTCAGAAAGAGAAAAACAAATACTGTATGCTAACACATATATATGGAATCTAAAAATAAAAATGGTCATGAAGAACCTAGGGGCAAGATGGGAATAAAGATGCAGTCCTTGAAAGATTTTTGAGAAGACATCAGACAGAAACTCTCTCCTTCTCTGCCACCAAACCCAAGATTTATCTGCATCTGCAACTACCTTCTCCTCCCAACCTCTTCTACCCTCTCATCTGAGGCCACTGCTGGATGCACCGTGTTCTGGATCCCAAATCCTCTCAATTTCCTCCCCCCACAGCATCACCCTCTCTCTCTTTACAGACTTCTCCCCATTCCTCCAGTCCCAACCAAGGCAGGTCTGCCACACCACAGTCAGGCACTGGGAAAGAGTAAAAGCCCTGACTCATGGGATGGGGAGATCCAGGGGGATGGCTGTCAAAGTCCTGAGTCTCCCTTGTTGGAGACAATATGGAGACCTCTACTCCACCCCCCTTCCTGCCATCCAGTCGAAACAGTAAAAATAAACAAGATCCTCCTAGGAAGATGGCAGCAATCAGTGCCAATCTTAAAGATAAAAAGGATGCAGGGGTGATGGTCCCCACCCTATCTCCATATAATTCACCAGTATGGCCCCCAAACCAGTCAGGCCCTGGAGAGTGACATAGTACAGCATAATCAATCAAGTAGTAACCCAACTGCAGCCACTATAGTTCCTTTGGTAGAGGTGGGTTAATGTAGTCTCAGGAACATGGTATGTGGCTAACAGTTCGGTGAATGTTCTGCTTTCCATTGCCATCTAAAGTGTGGATCAGTAAGAGTTTGTAGGCAGGTGGAATGGGCAATGCTATACATTTATACTCTGACCCAGGCTGTGTTAACTCTCTCAACCCATATGTCAGAATATGGTCAGAAGAAGTCTAGACCATCTGGTCACCCCTCATAAATCGCATTGATCCACTTCTGTTCATGATCTTCATGCTAAATGGATCAGATGAACAGGGAGGTGCCAGTACAGTGGAGACCTTGGAAAGTTATATGCACTCCAGAGGATAGGAGGTAAACCCTACAAACATTCAGGAGCCTTCCATAACAGTAGAATTTTTAGGGTTTCAGTGGCCAGGGATCTACCAGAAAATTCCATTGAAAACAGAAGACAAATGGTTGCATCTTGCACATCTCATCCCAAAAAAGGAAACATGACTATTGGTAGGTCTCTTTGGATTCTGGATACCAAGGAAGACTGCTTTGGCCCATATTCCAAGTGACCTAAGGTGGCCTGCCATATTAGTTTGGGGCCCAGAGCAGGTCCAGGCTGGGCCAGCAACCCCTGCTGCTGAAGCCCTGTGATACACCTGGGATGGAGTGCAGGCTGCCAGACTGTCGCCTCATCCTCACCTGCTGCATGGCCACCTCTGCCTCACATCACACCCACTGCGGAAGGAAAAAGCCTGAGTTCATTTGATGCTCACAACCCTGCTATGAGGTAGACAAGAGTAACACACCCATTCTGCATTTGCATAGACGAGGGACGGAGAATGGAAATGAGTTGCTTGAGATTACACACCTGAAAGGCAGGCAAGGTGGCCTCAAGCCTAAGTTCATTATTCCCAATAGTCTGCTGTTTCCACCAATCAGTTCTGTCCATTTAAAAAGCATGCTGGCATATGGTCACCTTATCTTTGATAAAGGAGGCAAGAATATACAATGGAGAAAAGACAGCCTCTTCAATAAGTGGTGCTGGGAAAACTGGACAGCTACATGTAAAAGAATGAAATTAGAACACTCCCTGACACCATAAACAAAAATAAACTCAAAATGGATTAAAGACCTAAATGTAAGGCTAGACACTATAAAACTCTTAGAGGAAAACATAGGCAGAACACTCTATGACATACATCACAGCAAGATCCTTTTTGACCCACCTCCTAGAGAAATGGAAATAAAAACAAACAAATGGGACCTAATGAAACTTAAAAGCTTTTGCACAGCAAAGGAAACCATAAACATGACGAAAAGACAACCCTCAGAATGGGAGAAAATATTTGCAAATGAAGCAACTGACAAAGGATTAATCTCCAAAGTTTACAAGCAGCTCATGCAGCTCACTATCAAAAAAAACAAACAACCCAATCCAATAATGGGCAGAAGACCTAAACAGACGTTTCTCCAAAGAAGATATACAGATTGCCAACAAACACATGAAAGAATGCTCAACATCATTAATCATTAGAGAAATGCAAATCAAAACTACAATGAGATAACATCTCACACCGGTCAGAATGGCCATCATCAAAAAGTCTAGAAACAATAAATGCTGGAGAGGGTGTGGAGAAAAGGGAACCCTCTTGCACTGTTGGTGGGAATGTAAATTGATACAGCCACTATGGAGAACAGTATGGAGGTTCCTTAAAAAACTAAAAATAGAACTACCATACGACCCAGCAATCCCACTAGTGGACATATACCCTGAGAAAACCATAGTTCAAAAAGAGTCATGTACCACAATGTTCATTGCAGCTCTATTCACAACAGCCAGGACATGGAAGCAACCTAAGTGTCCATCAGCAGATGAATGGATAAAGAAGATGTGGCACATATATACAATGGAATATTACTCAGCCATAAAAAGAAACGAAATTGAGTTATTTGTAGTGAGGTGGATGGACCCAGAGTGAAGTAAGTCAGAAAGAGAAAAACAAATACCGTATGCTAACACATATATATTGAATCTAAAAAAAATAAAATAAAAAAATTGGTCATGAAGAACCGAGGGGCAAGACGGGAATAACGACACAGACCTACTAGAGAATGGACTTGAGGATATGGGGAGGGGGAAGGGTGAGATGTGACAGGGTGAGAGAGTGTCATGGACATATATACACTACCAAATGTAAAATAGATAGCTAGTGGGAAGCAGTCGCATAGCATAGGGAGATCAGCTCGGTGCTTTGTGACCAGCTAGAAGGGTGGGATAGGGAGGGTGGGAGGGCGGGAGACGCAAGAGGGAAGAGATATGGGAACATATGTATATGTATAACTGATTCACTTTGTTATAAAGCAGAAACTAACACACCATTGTAAAGCAATTATACTCCAATAAAAATATTTTAAAAATAATAAAAAATAAAAACAAAAAATAAAAAGCATGCTGGAGTTGTTATACTATGAGTCGCCACTTAGCTCTCAGTGGGGAATGCTCTCTTTTATGAGACCTACAGCTCACAGACCTGTTCAGAAGACACAAGCCTATGTATATATAAGTATAAATATAAATGTTACTCTTGGGGAAATGAAAATACACATGTAAGTATATGGAAAATGATGGAGTCTCAGATGATTAATATAATAAACACAACATAAAAACAAAGTCACTTAGGGACTTCCCTGGTGGCACAGTGCTTAAGAATCTGCCTGCCAATGCAGGGGACACAGGTTCGAGCTCTGGTCCAGGAAGATCCCACAGGTCACGGAGCAACTAAGCCCGTGCACCACAACTACTGAGCCTGCGCTCTAGAGCCCACGAGCCACAACTACTGAGCCCGTGCGCCATAACTACTGAAGCCCACGCATTAGAGCCCGTGCTCCACAACAAGAGAAGCCACCGCAATGAGAAGCCCACGCACTGCAACGTCAAGTAGCCCCTCCTCACCGCAACTAGAGAAAGCCCGCGCGCAGCGACGAAGACCCAACACAGCCAAAAATAAATAAATAAATAAAATAAAAAAGTCACTTAAACACAGATGAGAGATATACTGACCTGATTAAGATATGGAATGTCATTCTGGTCAATTCCAACTTGCTGAAATCACAAAAAAAGGGGAAAAAAGAAAACATTACAGCCAGGAGTGTTAACAAAGAAAAGTAAGTGTGAGACCAATTTGTACGCTAAAGAGAAAATACTCCAAGAGCATGAATGCCTTGCTGGGCTGGTACACACCCTGATCAAGAAAAACATCAGGCTAATGTATACCTTGCACACATAAGCATAAACTTATATTTGTTCTTAGGATAAAATTAAAAAAGAAAGGACTCACCAGATGTTGAATCTTTGCTATTTTGGGAAGAGCTAAGCTGCATTTTGGATATCATACAAATGTGTTCTAATTTTTCAAGTAGTCAGAATCAGCTATTGGGGCAAACATGCGGCTCACCTCATATATTTCCTTCTCTCACTGATCACAGACCTGTTCTACCTATTATCCGCTGCCTTAAAAGACTCATGTCATATATCTTTTGGCCTGGTTTTAGAGTTTTTTCTGGTGGGAGGGTAAGCTTGGTATCAGTTATCCTCATGGCCACAAACAGAAATCCTTCTAAGATTGTTTTTGACCACAAGCGCATTGGAAGGTACATTTGAAGTACCTAATTCTAGCTTTTAGCTGTACTGTTTACAAAATAGTTTAAACTACCAATTTCTGTGTGTTTGTGTGGCATGGTGGTGGGGTAGAGGTATAGTTATACAGGATACTAAACTAATACAGAAAACAGCACAAAAGCCTCGTATACAAATAGATTTCTGTACCTCTGCAACTTTCAGGAACTGTGTCCATTTGGTCGTTCTTTCAAGGAACCTGATGTAAATATCCAAACTTTCCTTGCATTGGTTCTTCCTCATGTCAAAATACTTGCCTAAAAATAGAAAAATAAATTACAACAAAGGAGCTAATATCGTAGCAATTCCAAGTTTCACTCCATTCTGATGATTCTGTGTTAAGTTGACTCTGGATATGATTTTAACTTGTTGAAAACAATTAGTTTTAATCCAGTTATTTTCTGCTTTAACAAGCAACAACACTGCTCGTGTAAGTATAATCAACAGATTTTTATAGAGGAACTACTGCATGCTGAACAGTGGTGCTGGTAATATGTATGGCATGTAATAGTGTACACATATAATTTAGATAGTTTAATTTCTACAACTTCTGGTCTGGAATCTTTTTGATTAACATCAAGCTCTGATGGTCTCTGATGGAAGGGGCTGTGTTTCCTACCTTTATAACTCTACAAATGCATTAGACACTTCTTCAGTATGAGAAATATCTCAAATTCTCATCAACGAAGTTTGGAGAACACTTCCTATGAAATGAATCACTCATTAGGGCTAAATGATGACTGAAATTTCCTGAAAAGCCTAAGAAACATACGCTTGTATATGATCAAAACAATTAGTTATATTATAGGCTATATCTTAGGAAAGTCAGAACTGTATTATCTGACCTTGGTGGAGTGGGACTTAGTGTGTAACATATAAATATGGCAACCCATGTTGATTTCCTGATAAGTTTCCCAGAAATATCAGTTAGCACTTATATACAAACTGAAAACTTCTGTGGCTGATTAGCCAATTATTTTTAACCAAAAAAAGGAATATGATGTCTCATTATTTAAAAATACGTATGACCCTGCAAGGATCTTCTATTTTGAATCTAAAACACATATGAGTCTAAATGTAGAGATAAAAGATTTTTACAAATAAATTATTTTTACCAGTTTATTTTTTTAAAAGTAATGCCTATTCTTTAGCTTACCTAGCAGATTAAGGATCCCCTCATTATAGGCTGCAAAGAGGCGAAGAGAATCCTTAAAGAGAAGCATGAAAGCAGCATGTATTATACCATTAGTTATTTCGTCAGGATCTGCCTGGAAATTAAATAAAAGAGTAATCAATTACCACCACAATTTTAAAAAATTCCCTCTCCCACCTACAGGTAAACAATGCTGTTTACCAATATTTTTCCAAAGGGTTTATAAAGCTCTTACATTAAAATAAAGAAGAGCATCAAACTGAGTTTGAATAACTGGAAGAGTGTTCAGCAGCTCCTTAGTGTTCATCGTTCTCATCACACCATCCGTCCTATAAGAGAGAAAAAAATTCCTAACAGCAATAATAATTGAGTGTGAGAAGCACTGTGACACTGGCATCTTGAAATAAAGCTGTGTTTTTGACAAACTACATATCAGAGCACATATGTATTTCAGTACTTCTTGCTTACAAACCAATGATATTTACCTACCCTCTCTTGGTTTTGGTGATGTCACATGCAATCAGTCTATATGCGAGTGACTTTTCATTCAAGTACCTGCTATATCGTCTGATGAAGGTTGACATAGTATAGCCTAAAAATGAAATATTTTTATTATTTCCAGTTTCACCAATGTTAACCATTTACCATATATGTGAATAAATGCAAAGACTTACCATTTTACATTCACCCATATAACTCAACAACATCTTTGAAGCACAAAGACTAGAATGGCTTATTAATCATCTAGTACAACATTCCTCAAACTTTCTGTTAAAGATTATTTTTTATTTCCTCAAAGTCTTGATATCACCTCATGATGTAGTATTGATGGTGACATTATTGAACAGGGGAAATAACTGAACTTGATTAGTTCCTTTCACATTTCCAAGGAAACTATTGTAAATTCTTAGCATTTTCCTGACACTCGCTATCCCATTGGTACCATCCCTCCCCCACCCTCTTTCCACTCAACAAATGACCTTGACCCTACTTCATAGACAAAATGGAGAGAGACAGGCCATGATAGAAACTCAGCTCCTCACTAGTCAACCTCCAAACGTGCCTTGATTCATTTATTCAATTTATTTTTTCATTCAACAATTATTCAGTGCTTCCTATGATCCGGGCACTGTCCTAGATGCTGGAGGTTCAGTAGTGAACAAAACAGACAAAAATCCATGCCTTCATAGATCTTACACTCTCAATGGTGATTGATAGACAAACAAAAGAAAAGAAAAACACAGAGATGGTTAGTTGCTGAGAAGTGGAAAGAATAAAAGTCAGGCAGAGAAAGGAGACTGACCCAGGAAAGCCTCACTGAGTAAAGGCCTGCATATTGTGTTATTCTCAGTAACTACTCAAATATGTGTTGTATGAATGAATTTAGAAATTATTTTCCATCATAAAATGTACACCACATCACATCGTTCATAATTCAGAACGATTTTTTTTTTAACCACGGATGGTTTTCAGAACATTTCCCTCCTTGCCACAGAGAAATATTTCCATCAAAGAATCAGCTTACCTTCTATGACACTTTTATCCAGGAAGTTGTATAAAGTGAACAAAGAATTTCTAGATGCAAGATGTTGGATGAATCGCTATGAAACAAATGTGCCAAATTCTAAAATTAGTTTCTGTCCACAAAGAGAGTTCCCTCATGATTTTGTCATTGTGAATGCATACTTAACATAATTCTATCATACAGCTTCTATCTATTTCAGGAGCATTGATTAAGGCGAGCACCATCACACCCTGGGCTAGCCAACTGAAGGATATGCAATGCTGCCTAGTCTGTTTATATACCCACTAAATAAATGAGGGGTTAAACATTAAAGCTAATGTGAATACACACTTTTCACGCATGACTTTCTATCTAGTCATTTCTCCCTTTTTGAATTTTGAGGAATTTGAAATACAGTTGACCCTTGAACAACTCGGGGGTTAGGGGCGCCAACCCACCATGCAGTCGAAAATCCACATATAATTTATAGTCAGCTCTCTGTAGATGCTGAACCTCTGTAACCATGATTCCACGTCCACGATTCAACCAACCACAGATAGTGTAGTGCTATAGTATTTACTATGGAAAAAAGCCACATACAAGTGACCCGTGCAGTTCAAACCCATGATGTTCAAGGGTCAACTGTAATTATAGAATTATTTTAATAATTAATGTTAAATTATTTAATAATTTAATTAATAGAAAAATAAAAACAATAATCTGGTACATCTGTGTACCCCACTACCCATAAATGACAACTGCTAACTTTTGGACATATCTACTTCAAGTCTATTTTTAAAATAAGAGGAATAAAGTCTTACAGGTAAAGTTAAAAGTGCCCTTTGCCCCATCCCCAAGTTCAATTTCCTTCTCCTACCTGGAAGTAACCATTATCATAATTTTAATGTGTTACCTTTACAGCCTATTTTCTTTATAGTTTCATATATATTTGTTCCGTGGACAAATATTAACTGTGAATTTTAAAAATTTATATAAATGATATTGGACTCTACTAGCATTGTTTTTGAGATCTAGCCTTGTTGGTATACATCCTATTAGTATTTCATTGTATAAACACTTCATTTTAGTTATCTGTTGCCCACTGATGGAAATTCAGGTGATTTCCAACTTTTAATTATTATAAACATGCTATGAGAAGTGTATTTGCTGGGTCACTGGGCATTTTCAATTTTATTAAACATGTCTCAAGGCACTCCTCTACAACCCTTCACCCAGCATCAGATACAGAAGTACACAGAGTTGTTCATAGTATTCCTTTATCATCCTCTTAATATTCATGGAATCTGTTGTGATGTTACTTCTCTCATTCCTGATATGGTAATGTATGGATGGCATCCACAGGGTATGCAAGTTCCCATTTCCTCAGGGTCCCAGCTCTTGATACTGTCACGCATTTTATTTTATTTTATAAATTTATTTATTTTATTTTATTTATTTTTGGCTCTTGGGTCTCCGTTGCTACGCGCAGGCTTTCTCTAGTTGAGGCGAGCGGGGGCTACTCTTCGTTGCAGTGCACGGGCTTCTCATTGCGGTGGTTTCTCTTGTTGCGGAGCACGGGCTCTAGGCGCAAGGGCTTCAGTAGTTGTGGCTCGCGGGCTTCAGTAGTTGTGACACGCAGGCTCAGTAGTTGTGGTGCACAGGCTTAGTTGCTCTGCAGCATGTGGGATCTTCCCGGACCAGGGCTCGAGCCCGTGTCCCCTGAATTGGCAGGCGGATTCTTAACCACTGTGCCACTAGGGAAGCCCTGTCACACATTTTAAATTGTGCTTATCTGAGTATGTTTTCAGATGGTTATCAGCCACTCTGGTTTCTTTTTCTATGTACTGTCTGTTCATTTCTTTTGTTCATTATTCCAGTGTACTGCTTTTTTCTTACTGATAATGTAGTCCGAATATCAATCTTTTGTCTGTAGTATACGTGCTGCAAACATCTTATTGCAACTTTATGGTGTCTTCCCTACTCAAATGTCATAAGCATATTCTCCTACATTTTCTTCAATTTTAAAATTTAGATTTTTGCATTTATAGATATTTCATTCATGTGGAATTTATTTTTTATATGGAGTAATATAAAGATCTCATTCTATTTTTTTCCATAGGGATGTTATTTGTACCAAAAGGCTTTATTTTAAATTGCATACTTTCCCCCACGTTTTTAGTGCCAGCAAGCTCCCATATAAGTACAGTTCTACTTCTGATCTATTACACTCCCTTTATATATATATGTTTATTTTTACCAATACCATACTGTGTAATTACTGTTGCTTCTTAATAAGTTTCAAAACGCAATCAATTTCTAAATCTTATTTTTTTTAATGCAAATCTTACTGAGACAAAAGTTAATTTAAAGTAGAAAATAGGGCTTCCCTGGTGGCGCAGTGGTTGAGAGTCCGCCTGCCGATGCAGGGGACACGGGTTCGAGCCCTGGTCTGGGAAGATCCCACATGCCGCGGAGCAACTAGGCCTGTGAGCCACAACTACTGAGCCTGCGCGTCTGGAGCCTGTGCTCCGCAACAAGAGAGGCCACGATAGTGAGAGGCCCGTGCACCATGATGAAGAGTGGCCCCCGCCTGCCGCAACTAGAGAAAGCCCTCGCACAGAGACGAGGACCCAACACAGTCAAAAATAAATAAATAAATAAATAAATAAAATTAAAGTAGAAAATAATAAGTAATTTAATGTTGTAGAACATTTCAGTTGTTCTGTAAAACACAAAGAGTGTGTGTGGGGAGAGCTCTTGTGGTGACGCTGTAGTAACTCTGCTTTACTTTACCTGGTAAAGTAAAGCAGTTATGCAGCAATACGTTTTTGAGGGTTTTCTCTTTTTTTGGTCTAAATCACCTAAAGAATTGAGAGAAATAGCCACTCTATTATCCACTTTATTATCCAGTGGTTAAAATAATATACTTTAAATACTGATTGCAAAGATATATTCATAAGTAAAAATGGAAAAATTTGTTTTTTAATATCTACCGCTACATACTTCCCCCACTTGTCACTAATGAAAGCCAAAGCAAGAGGTAGGATAAAAACCGATAACCATCTTTAAAATAAAATAGAGAGCATCATTATTCTCCATTTTAAAAAAATGTAGTAAGCCCTTGACAAAGTAAGCATATTCAGCAACTGTGTACTGACAGTCCTTTGTAATAAAGTAAGGAAATGCCTACCCTTTGAATAGATGCCATGCTCACCTCATTTCCATGCACCATAAGGTGATGCACAGTAATCAGGGCTTTGAACACCACCACCCAGCTGCTGCTCCTAGTTTTCTCAGAAAGAATATCAGCCAGATGTTCAACACTCCTATTTGTTCCATTTATGTACTGGATTAGATCTAAATTAGAGACAGTGACAAGCATTAAAATATAGACTGAGAAATAACTTTCAAAACCAAAATTGGTAACTTTAACTTAAATACAGATGCAATCAAATCTCAGAGAAGTGACAAAGGGAATAATCCAAAACATTTTCTTCATTACGAGTACTACAATTTGTACTGACATGTTACATGATATTTAATGCCCGTCTATCCTATTGTTCTGTATACTTGATGAGGGTTGGGATTGTGTCCATTTTGGTCACCACTGTCTCCCCAAGACCCAGCACAGTAGCTGGCACATAACAAATTATGGTAAATACTTCTTAAATGAATGAATAAGACTCAAGAAGGTAAGTAATATGCCCAAGGTCATACAGGTAGTTAAGTGGAAGGGCTGGGATTTGAAATCAGGTTTGTTTGACCCTGAAAACCAAGGTATTAACCATCATGTCATTCTGCCTCTCTCAAGAAAAGTGTCATTCTATGAAGATTCAGTCAGGAGCTTTCCTTGTGGTGCCTCCCAATGTCTGACCCTTTGGTTTGCATCTTTTAATTCCTTATTGCTTTTTCTTCTTGAGTCCACTTCCTCATAGCCTTGTACCTGGTTTATTGCAACAGCTTCTGATTTCCTGCCTCAAGTTTATAACCATTAATCAATTGACTTTATACAGCCCCTCAAAACCTAAGTTTAATTGTTTCGTTTTTCCTATTGAAGAATATGCAATGATTCCCTGCTGTTTATCAGTTGAAATATTCTCCTTGCTTTCCAAACCATCTATAAACTATAATTATAAAACAACTTCATCCCTAGCACTTATTCATTACTTAGCATCTTCATATGCATATATGTAGGATAGGTACTGAGGAGGATGCTTAACAAATATGCCAGTGGATTAGCGCAACAGGCTGACCCTGTCAAGTCAGATTCACTTATTCAACAAATGTATGTACTCAGCATCAATGCCTTATTATGTGCCAGTTGCTGTGCCATGTTTAAGGTTATGAAGAATGAGATTCTCCGCTATTTTTTAAATCTCTAGGTCTGCTTCATTCCTCTTCCTGTGAAGTTTCCTCTGCAAGTCTTTTATTTCTGCTTTTGCACGATTTCAGCCTTTGGACTGAATCTTTCAGCTATCCTGGTACTGATTCAAGTGCCCCTGTTTGCTTCCATGCATCATTCACATCGATAATTATTGCTCATCCTTCAGGTCTTGAGAAGTCAATTCTGGCACATGTTACATCCCAATCCAGGGCTAGATTCCATACATCGCCCCAGAATCAAATATGGAGCCTGTTGAGAATAATGCTCAGGAAACTTTAAATATATATATAAAGGAAATTAATCTACTTAACTTGGTGAACTGTTAGTTGCTGTAATACATGCCCATTATCATGATGATAAGAAGATAAAACTTTAGAAGACAAATGCATATTAAGTCAATGAAAGCCAAATACGAAAATCAAGAGGTGATCAAAAGGTTGAGTCGGCTACGAAGGTTTCAAAGGCAGTAGGATTTATGTATATTGCCAACAGCACAGATTGTGAAGTCACTGTGTGCTGGGGCGTCTTCGGGCAACAGCCAACGTTAAGAACGAGACCCTTCTCAGAAGCCTGGGTTGTTACTCCACTGGCTGTTATGTCCTAAGGTACATGAGGAACTCGTTAAGAGTTAGATGTTTGGAGTTAAAGAGGCCAGTGGTTGTGTTCCAGGCTCAATCAAAGCCCCCCCTCCCCCCCCCACGAAGTGCACGGCGGGGGCCGTGGTGGGGGAGGGGCTGGGAGGCCGCGCGCGCCGCCGCCATTAGAGGCACGGAGATGGCGCCCTAGCAGGGCCTACTCACCCGCCAGGTGTTTCGGCCCGGGCTCGGAGGGCTCATCGGTGGTCGCTCTGAGGGCAGCCTTGGATGCGGACGACCCCATGCCTGCGTCGCCAGCCGCCGGCTACGAGGGTAATGGCCGCAAAGGCTGGTCCCTCCTCTTCTGGACCAGCGGACTGATCCGGGACCCGCACCGCGGACGACGAAAGGGGCGCCTGAGGTAATGGAAGAAAGGCCTGGCCCCGCAGGTGGCGTTCACCAGGCGACTCTGTCCCCGGGCCGCCTGACACGGGCCTGCATATTTATGAGGTGAGACGTGATGTCGCGAGGCGCCGGGGCCGGAGAAGCGGGTTCAGGGGACAGGATCCCACGTGGGACGGAGCATCTGGGGGGCGGGGCGCTAATGCAGACCCTTGGCGTGGTAGACGCTTAGTAAGAAAATAACCACTATTGAATGAATATCATGAGAAAGAGGGACATGTTGGGGACTCCAGGTGAAAGATCTCGAGATCTTCAGGTCTTGGGAAGTCAAGCGGTCCTGTGATAGTGCTTTGGAAATCCTTGACGTGGCCTCGTTAGGGAGGCTTCGGTCACGTGTGATGGGAACTGTATCCTGCCCGAGTCCATGTCCTGCAACCCTTCACCCAGCATCACATACCGAAGTCCATAGACTTGTTCATACTATTCCTTTTATCCCTGGAATCTGTAGTGACGTTACTTCTCTCTTTCCTGGTACTGTTAATGTATGTCTTCTCTCTCTCTCTTTTTTTTTCTTGGTATATCTGGCTAGCCAGTTATCAATTTTATTGATCCTCTCAAAGAACCACCTTTTGCTTTCACTGATTTTCTCTATATTCTCTTTTCTATGTCATTGATTTCTGCTCGTATCTATATTATTCCATTGCTTCTACTTGCTTGCAGTTTATTTTGCTCTTCACTTTCTGGTTTCTTAAGGACATTAGCTTAACTTATTTAAGATTCTTCTTTTATAATATAGGACTTTAGGGTTAAGTACTGCTTTTGTTGTTGTCAAAGAACATGTTTCTTATTTAAATCTTTTAAATTTTGTTGAGATTTATTTTATAGAACAGAATATATGCTCTAAAAGGTAAATCTTCTGTGCACCCTTGAAAACTGCATATTTTTCTACTGTTCGATGCAGTGTTCCATTACATGTGTATTACAGTTATTGATATTGTATCACCACTGACTGAGACTCTGTTCATTTGCATTTTTAACAGCCTTTTTCCCCCCTGCACTTTACGTTGCAGACTTTCTTTTGCTATGTCATCAAGTTCACTGATCTTCTCTTTCTTTTTTTTTTAAACATCTTTATTGGAATATAATTGCTTTACAATGGTGTGTTAATTTCTGCTTTATAACAAAGTGAATCAGCTATACATATACATATATCCCCATATCTCCTCCCTCTTGCGTCTCCCTCCCACCCCTCTAGGTGGTCACAAAGCACCGAGCTGATCTCCCTGTGCTATGCGGCTGCTTCCCACTAGCTATCTATTTTACATTTGGTAGTGTATATATGTCCATGCCACTCTCTCACTTTGTCACATCTTACCCCTCTCCCTCCGCATATCCTCAAGTCCATTCTCTAGTAGGTCTGTGTCTTTATTCCCGTCTTGCCATTAGGTTCTTCATGACCTTTATTTTCCCTTAGATTCCATATATATGTGTTAGCATACGGTATTTGTTTTTCTCTTTCTGACTTACTTCACTCTGTATGACAGACTCTAACTCCATCCACCTCACTACAAATACCTCCATTTCATTTCTTTTTATGGCTGAGTAATATTCCATTGTGTATATGTGCCACATCTTCTTTATCCATTCATCCGATGATGGACACCTAGGTTGCTTCCATGTCCTGGCTATTGTAAATAGAGCTGCAATGAATATTTTGGTACATGACTCTTTTTGAATTGTGGTTTTCTCAGGGTATATGCCCAGTAGTGGGATTGCTGGGTCGTATGGTAGTTCTATTTTTAGTTTTTTTCTTTTGCAGAGTATCTTCTCTTAATCCCATTTAGGACAGTTTGCATTTCCAGTAAGGTATTTTTCATCTCTAGAATTTCCATTTGACTCTTTTTATCTTTCAATGCTCTCTTCATTATGTCCACATTTTCCTTTAAACCCTTGAGGATATCATAATAACTATCAAGGATATATGCTTATCAACCAATTCCTTCTGGCTCTGTTTCTATTGACTTATTTTTCTCTTTGGTATCAGTAACATTTTTCTGCTTCTTCCTGTGTAATTTTGTATAGATGTCAAATATTCTTAATTTTAATTCACTGAGTGCTGTATTTTTATGTATTACTTTAAAGAACGTTGAAGTTGGTTTAGAAAGGCACATACATTACTTTGATATCACTTCTATCCTTTCAGAGCATGTTTTCTCAAGTAGCTGTGTTGGTATTTAATTCACATATCATACCATTCACCCATTTAGTCTACAAGTTGGTAGTTTTTAGTATATTCAGAGTTGTACGACCAGCACCAAGATCAATTTACAACATTTTCACCACCTTAAAAAGAAACCCCACACTCGTTAGCCATCACTCCTCATTTCCACCTAAACCTCCCATCCCTAGTCAATCACTATTCTACTTTATGTCTCTGAAGATTTTCCTATTCTGATCATTTCATATAAAAGGACTCAGTCAATATGTGGACCTTTGGGACTGGGCTCTTTCACTTAGCATAATATATGCCAGCTTCATTCATGTTGTAGCATGAATCAGTACTTCATTTCTTTTTATGGCCAAATAATATTCCATTGTATGGATATACTACAGTTTATTCGTTCATTCATGAACACTTGGGCTGTTTCCCTTTTTGAACTATTGTGAATACTGCTTCACATGCAAGTATTTCTTTCAATACCTGTTTTCACTTCTTTTAGGTATATACCTAAGCATTGAATTGCATGTTCATATGGAAATTCTGTGTTGAACTTTGTAAGGAACTGCTAAACTATTTTCCATAGTGGCTGAACCATTTTACAACCCCACCAGCAGTGTATGAGGGTACCAATTTCTCCACATCCTTGCCAATATTTGTTTTCCATTTGTTTGATTATAGCCATCTGAGTGGGTTGGAAGTGGTGTATCTTTGTGGTTTTCATTTACATTTCCCTGATGACTAATGACTTAGAAGAATTTTTTCATGTGCTTATTGGCAATTTGTGTATCTACTTTGGAGAAATGTCTATTCTGATCCTTTGCTAATCTTTTAACTGAGTTTATCTTTTTCTTCAGCTTTACTGAGGTATGATTAACAAATAAAAATTGTATATATTTAGGTTGTACAACATGATGTTTTTTTTTTAAAGACACATTTTTATTATTATTTTAAAATTTTATTTATTTTTGACTGCATTGGGTCTTCATTGCTGCACGTGGGCTTTCTCTAGTTGTGGCGAGTGGGGGCTACTCTTCGTCACGGTGTGCTGGCTTCTCATTGCGGTGGCTTCTCTTATTGCGGAGCACAGGCTTTAGGCATGTGGGCTTCAGTAGTTGCAGTACGCGGACTCAGTAGTTGCAGCGAGCGGGCTCTAGGGCACTCGGGCTTCAGTAGTGGTGGCACACGGGCTTAGTTGCTCCGCGGCATGTGGGATCTTCCTGGACCAGGGCTCGAGCCCGTGTCCCCTGCATTAGCAGGTGGATTCTTAACCACTGCGCCACCAGAGAAGTCCCAACATGATGTTTTCTTTTAAGGTGTACAAGATGAGGATTTAATATATGTATACATTGTGAAATGATCACCACAGTCAACACATCCATCACCTCCATACTTAAAATATTTTCTGTGGTTAGAACACTTGAGATCTATTATTTTAGCAAATTTCAAGTATACAGTATTATTAATTGTGGTCACCATGCTGTATATTAGATCACTAGAACTCATTCATCTTTTTTTTAAATGAATTCATCTTATAACTGAAAATATGTACCCTTTGACCAACTTCTCCCCATTTCCCCCACCCCCTAGCCCCCAGCAAACATCATTCTACTTTCTGGTTAAATAAGTTCAACATTTTCAGATTTCACATATAAGTGAGATCATACATTATTTGTCCTTCTGTGCTTGGCTTATTTCACTTAGTTAGCATAATATCCTTGAGGTATATCCATGTTGTCACAAATGGCAGAATTTCCTTCTTTTTAATGGCTGCATTTTATATATATATAAAATATATTTTATATATATACACACACATTTTCTTTATTCATCTGTCAATGGAATTTAGATTGTTTCCATATCTTGACTGTTGTGAATATTGCTGCAATAAACATGGGAATGCATATATCTTTGAGATCCTGACTTCATTTCTACGGATATATACCCAAAAGTTGGATTGCTGGATCATATGGTAGTTCTATTTTTAATTTTTTGAAGAAACTTCATACGTTTTTACATAATGGCTGTACCAGTTTATATTCCCATCAACACTGCACGAGGGTGCCCTTTTGTCCACATCCTTACCGACACTTGTTGTTGTCTTTTTGATAATAGCCATCCTGACAGGTGTGAGGTGATAATCTTATTGTGGTTTTGATTTGCATTTCCTTGATGATTCGCAATGTTGAGCATCTCTTTATGTGCCTGTAGGTCATATGTATATCTTCTTTGGAAAAATGTTTATTCAGGTCTCAGGCCTATTCTTAAATTAGATTGTTTGTGGGGTTTTTTGCTATTGTTGTATAAGTTCCTTATATATTTGGGGTACTAACCTCTTAGCAGATATATGGTTTACAAATAACTTCTCACATTCTGTGGGTTGACTTTTCATTTTGTTGATGATTTCCATTGCTGTATAGCTCTTTAGTTTGATGTAGTCCCACTTGTTTATTTTTGCTATTGTTGCTTTTGCTTTTGGTGTCAAATCTAAAAAGTCATTGCCCAGATGGATGTCAAGGAGCATCCACCTAGGTTTAATTCTAGGAGTTTTATGCTTTCAGGTTTTACATTTAAGTATTTAATTCATTTGAGTTGATTTTTCTGTATGGTGTAAGACAGTGGTCCAGTTTCATTCATTTGCATGTAGATATCTAGTTTTCTCAACACCACCTGTGGAAAAGACTATCCTTTCCCCACTGTGCATTCTTGGCTCCCTTGTCAAATATTAGTTGACTGTGTATGTGTGGGTTTATTCCTGTACTCTATTCTACTCCATTGGTGTGTCTGTTTTTATGCCAGTGCCATAGTGTTTTGATTACTGTAGTTTTGTAATATCATTTGAAATCAGGAAGCCCCCAGCTTTGTTCTTGCTCAGGATTACTTTGGCCACTTGGGGTCTTTTGTGGTTCCATATGATTTTTAGGATTGTTTTCTTCTATTTCTGTGAAAAATGCCATTGGAATTTTGATGGGGATTGAATTAAATCTGTACATCACTTTAGGTATTATGATCATTTTAACAACATTCATTCTTCCAATCCATGAACACAGGATATGATATAATTCTTTTTTTTTTTGGCCACACAACTTGGCTTGCAGGATCTTAGTTCCCCCATCAGGGATCGAACCCGGGCCCTCGGCAGTGAAAGTGCAGAGTCCTGTCCACTGGACCGCCAAGGAATTCCTCATGAATACAGGATATGTTTCCAATTATTTGTGTCTTCTTCAAATTCTTTCATCAATATCTTATAGTTTTCAGTGTACAAGATCTTTCATCTCCTTGGCTAAATTTATTCCTAAGTATTTTTTTGATGCTATTGTATATGTGAATGTTTTCTTAATTTCTTTTTCAGATAGTTCATTAGTATATAGAAATACAGCTGAGATAGGTTCAAGATGGCGGAGTAGAAGGACATGCTCTCACTCCCTCTTTTTTTTTTTTTTTAGGGTGATTTATATGTTTGTATTTTTTTTTAACATCTATATTGGAGTATAATTGCTTTACAATGGTGTGTTAGTTTCTGCTTTATAACAAAGTGAATCAGTTATACATATACATATATCCCCAAATCTCTTCCCTCTTGTGTCTCCCTCCCTCCCACCCTCCCTATCCCACCCCTCTAGGTGGTCACAAACCACCGAGCTGATCTCCCTGTGCTATGCGGCTGCTTCCCACTAGCTATCTATTTTACGTTTGGTAGTGTATATATGTCCATGCCACTCTCTCACTTTGTCACAGCTTACCCTTCCCCCTCCCCATATCCTCAAGTCCATTCTCTAGTAGGTCTGTGTCTTTATTCCCATCTTACTCCTAGGTTCTTCATGACCTTTTTTTTTTTTCTTAGATTCCATATATATGTGTTAGCATATGGTATTTGTTTTTCTCTTTCTGACTTACTTCACTCTGTATGACAGACTCTAACTCCATCCACCTCACTACAAATAACTCAATTTCGTTTCTTTTTATGACTGAGTAATATTCCATTGTATATATGTGCCACATCTTCTTTATCCATTCATCTGTTGATGGACACTTCGGTTGCTGCCATGTCCCAGCTATTGTAAATAGACTGCAATGAACATTTTGGTACATGACTCTTTTGGAATTATGGTTTTCTCAGGGTATATGCCCAGTAGTGGGATTGCTGGGTCGTATGGTAGTTCTATTTTTAGTTTTTTAAGGAACCTCCATACTGTTCTCCATAGTGGCTGTATCAATTTACATTCCCACCAACAGTGTATGAGGGTTCCCTTTTCTCCACACCCTCTCCAGCATTTATTGTTTGTAGATTTTTTGATGATGGCCATTCTGACTGGTGGGAGATGATACCGCATTGTAGTTTTGATTTGCATTTCTCTAGTGATTAATGGTGTTGAGCATTCTTTCATGTGTCTGTTGGCAATCTGTATATCTTCTTTGGAGAAATGTCTATTTAGGTCTTCTGCCCATTTTTGGATTGGGTTGTTTTTTTGTTATTAAGCTACATGAGCTGCTTGTAAATTTTGGAGATTAATCCTTTGTCAGTTGCTTCATTTGCAAATATTTTCTCCCATTCTGAGGGTTGTCTTTTGGTCTTGTTTATGGTTTCCTTTGCTGTGAAAAAGCTTTTAAGTTTCATTAGGTCCCATTTGTTTATTTTTGTTTTTATTTCCATTTCTCTAGGAGGTGGGTCAAAAAGGATCTTGCTGTGATTTATGTCATAGAGTGTTCTGCCTAGGTTTTCCTCTAAGAGTTTGATAGTGTCTGGCCTTACATTTAGGTCTTTAATCCATTTTGAGTTTATTTTTGTTTATGGTGTTAGGGAGTGTTCTAATTTCATACTTTTACATGTAGCTGTCCAGTTTTCCCAGCACCACTTATGGAAGAGGCTGTCTTTTCTCCATTGTATATTCTTGCCTCCTTTATCAAAGATAAGGTGACCATATGTGCGTGGGTTTATCTCTGGGCTTTCTATCCTGTTCCATTGATCTATATTTCTGTTTTTGTGCCAGTACCATACTGTCTTGATTACTGTAGCTTTGTAGTATAGTCTGAAGTCAGGGAGCCGGATTCCTCCAGCTCCATTTTTCGTTCTCAAGGTTGCTTTGGCTATTCGGGGTCTTTTGTGTTTCCATACAAATTGTGAAATTTCTTGTTCTAGTTCTGTAAAAAATACCAGTGGTAGTTTGATAGGGATTGCATTGAATCTGTAGATTGCTTTGGGTAGTAGAGTCATTTTCACAATGTTGATTCTTCCAATCCAAGAACATGGTATTTCTCTCCATCTGTTGGTATTATCTTTAATTTCTTTCATCAGTGTCTTATAGTTTTCTGCATACAGGTCTTTTGTCTCCTTAGGTAGGTTTATTCCTAGATATTTTATTCTTTTTGTTGCAATGGTAAATGGGAGTGTTTTCTTAATTTCACTTTCAGATTTTTCATCATTAGTGTATAGGAATGCCAGAGATTTCTGTGCATTGATTTTGTATCCTGCTACTTTACCAAATTCATTGATTAGCTCTAGTAGTTTTCTGGTGGCATCTTTAGGATTCTCTATGTATAGTATCATGTCAGCTGCAAACAGTGACAGTTTTACTTCTTCTTTTCCAATTTGTATTCCTTTCTTTTCCTTCCCTGATTGCGGTGGCTAGGACTTCCAAAACAATGTTGAATAATAGTGGTGAGAGTGGACATCCTTGTCTTGTTCCTGTTCTTAGAGGAAATGCTTTCAGTTTTTCACCATTGAGAATGATGTTTGCTTTGGGTTTGTCGTATATGGCCTTTATTATGTTGAGGTAGGTTCCCTCTATGCCCACTTTCTGGAGAGTTTTTATCATAAATGGGTGTTGAATTTTGTCAAAAGCTTTTTCTGCATCTATCGAGATGATCATATGGTTTTTATTCTTCAATTTGTTAATATGGTGTATCACATTGATTTGCGTATATTGAAGAATCCCTGCTTCCCTGGGATAAATCCCACTTGATCATGGTGTATGATCCTTTTAATGTGTTGTTGGATTCTGTTTGCTAGATTCTGTTTGGAGAGATTTCCCTTTCTCTTCTGTGTTCGCACAGCTCCCGGGGTTCAGCTTTGGATTTGGCCCCGCCTCTGCGTGTAGGTTGCCTGAGGGCGTCTGTTATTCGCTCAGACAGGACGGGGTTAAAGGAGCAGCTGCTTCGGGGGCTCTGGCTCACTCAGGCCAGGGGGCGGGAGGGGTACGGAGGAGGCGGGGCGAGCCTGCGGCGGCAGAGGCCAGCGTGACGTTGCACCAGCCTGAGGCGCACGGTGTGTTCTCCCGGGGAAGTTGTCCCTGGATCCCGGGACCCTGGCCGTGGCGGGCTGCACAGGCTCCCAGGAGGGGCGGTGTGGATAGTGACCTGGGCTCGCACACAGGCTTCTTGGTGGCGGCAGCAGCAGCCTTAGCATCTCATGCCCGTCTCTGGGGTCCGCGCTGATCGCCACGGCTTGCACCCATCTCTGGAGCTCCTTTAGGCGGCGCTCTGAATCCCCTCTCTTTGCGCACCCCGAAACAATGGTCTCTTGCCTCTCCGGCAGCTGCAGACTTTTTCCCAGACTCCCTCCCAGCTAGCTGTGGTGCAGTATCCCCTTCAGGCTGTGTTCACGCCGCCAACCCCAGTCCTCTCCCTGCGATCCGACCTCCGAAGCCCGAGCCTCAGTTCCCAGCCCCCTCCCGCCCCGGCAGGTGAGCGGACAGGCCTCTCAGGGTGGTGAGTGCTGCTCGGCGCCGATCCTCCGTGCGGGAATCTCTCCGCTCTGCCCTCCGCACCCCTGTGGCTGCGCTCTCCTCCGTGGCTCCGAAGCTTCCCCCCTCCGCCACCCGCAGTCTCCGCCCGCGAAGGGCCTTCCTAGTGTGTGGACACCTTTCCTCCTTCACAGCTCCCTCCCACTGGTGCAAGTCCCGTCCCTATTCTTTTGTCTCTGTTTTTTCTTTTTTCTTTTGCCTTACCCAGGTACGTGGGGAGTTTCTTGCCTTTTGGGAGGTCTGAGTTCTTCTGCCAGCGTTCAGTAGATGTTCTGCAGGGGTTGTTCCACATGTAGGTGTATTTCTGATGTATTTGTGGGGAGGAAGGTGATCTCCACGTCTTACTCTTCCGCCATCTTGAAGCTCCTCCCCTTTTCATGTTTATAAGTCATTTCTCTGACACTGACAAACCTAGCTTCCACTTTCCTCAATACATTTACTTATTTGCTCCATCAGTTGACTTACTTGTTTAATGTACCTGATTGCTGGCTGCACAACACAGCTTTCACTAGATGTCCCCCACCAAGGCCCTCATGCAGTAATCCCAGCCCTGCTTCCTCAGCCACCAGGTACTTTGACACTTCCATGTACCTGCCTCCTCTCCCCACATTCCTATTTTACAGATTACAACTCGAATTATCAGGTTAGAAAAAGAATTTCAAATTGCCATAACTCTGTCAATGTAAATAGCTTAGAAGGGACATGTGCAGAAGGTTGGCCTGTAAAAATATTCAAATCATTTTATTCCCCTCAGATTTTATCACTCTTTTCTTATTTCACAAAATACGTACCATACCTCCTAGTTCCTTATTTAATACTTACAACTTTTTATTTTGCAATAATTATAGATTAACAGGAAGTTGCAAAAATAGTACAGGGAGTCCCATGTGCCCTTCACCCAGTTTCCTCCAGTGGTAAGATCTTACACATAACTATAGCACATCTTCAAAACCAACATATTGACAATGGTAGAATACTGCTAACTAGATTATAGACCTTATTTGGTTTCACCAAATTTTACATGCATTCATTTGTGGGTGTGTGTAGGTCTATGTAGTTTTAGCACAGATATAGATTCATTTAATCAACACCACAATCAAGATACAGAACTGTTGCGTCAGCACAAAGGAATTCCTTGTGTTATCCCTTTATAGTCACCCATATCCCATACCCCCTCCAGTCCCTATCCCTGTCAACCATTAATCTGTTCTTCACTTCTATAATTTTGTCATTTCAAGGATTTATACAAATGCAGTCATACAGTATGTGAGTTTTTAAGACTGGCTGTTTTTCATTCATCATTATACCTTTGAGGTCCATCCAAGTCGTGTGTATCAACAGTCTGTTCCTTTTCATTGCAGAGTAGTGTTGCATGGTGTGGATGGTTGGTTTAACCACACACTCAACTGCAGGTCATATAGGTTGTTTCCAGTTTGGGGCTATTACAAATGAAACTGCCAAGAATGTCTGTATAGAAGTTTCTGTGCCAAAATAGGTTTCATTTCTTTGGGATAAATGTCCAGGACAACAATTGCTGGGTAATAAAGTACATGTATGTTTAACTTTATTAGAAATTTTCAAACTCTTTTTTTCAGAGTGGCTTACCATTTTACATTCTGTTCAGCAATGTATGAGAGATCCAGTTTGTATGCTCAACAGCATCTGGTATTTTCACTGTTTTTTCTTTAGCCATTCTGATAAGTATGTAGTCATAATTCATTGTGGTTTTAATTTGCATTCCCTGATGACTAATCAAGTTCAACATCTTTTCCTGTGCTTGCTTGCCTTCGATACACCCTCTTTAGTGCTGTGTCTATTCATGTCTTCTGCTCATTTTCTAATTGGATTGTTTGTTTTTTATTCTTGACTTTATTCTAGATAAATGGTTTGCAAGTAATTTCTCTCAATAATTTCCTCCTCTTAAATTTTTGGCAGAGCAAAAGTTTTTCATTTTGATGAAGTCCAATATACAGTATCAACTTTTTCCTTTTACGATTGTTCTTTTGGGATGAAGGCCAAGAAGAACCTGTTGCCTAGCCCACGATCCTAAAGATCTTTCTGTGATTATTTTTCCTGAAAGTTTTACATCTTACATCTAAGTTCATGATACATTTTCAATTAATTTTTGTATAATGTATGCAGTTTAGGTCAAAGTTCATTTTCTTTGCCAACTGCACCAGCATCATTTGTTGAAAAGACTATCCTTCCTCCATTGAATTGCTTTTGTACCTTTGTCAAAATCAGTTGGGCATATACCACACTGTCTTGATTACTGTAGGTTTATAGTAAGTCTTGAAGTCAGGTAATGTGAGTCTTCCAAATTTTTCTTCTTCAAAATTGATTTGGCTTAATTAATTTTACACCTGGATATTTTCATCCTTCCTACAGGGAAAGAAAAGAATAGAGAAGAACTGTGGCTGTGGGAGATTAGGGAAAATACAACATTTACACTACATATGCCCTAGGGGAGTTCATGAAGATTTCTGGGTTCCACTCCCAGAGCTCAAGTTTGACCTCCAAATGATTATGGTGCATGTAGTTCTGGACTGTACTTTGAAATTTGAAAAACAATAATTTAGGGAGAAACAGGAAGAAAAAACAAAACCAAAACCAAAACTTTGTCACTGTTGTTGGGATGGGGGCTTTCTTTGTTCTCTTCCTTTCTAACTCCTCCAATTCCCACTTTAATTTCTGATCTGCAGTAGGCTTGGCTCTTTTCTGAAGACACACTTAGCATTTGTGGTTACACATGGTAAGAAGCTTGCAACAGAACTTTTTAAAGCATGATTTTTGTTACATCCTAAGTCCTGAGTGTTTCTGGAAAAACACATTTATATTATACTGGAAATTCTTAGGGAAATAGGATCTGCTCAATAGGAATTTGCTTCAGAGCCAAATACGCTAGAACTCGTGTTTTTGGTTAGAAAGAGCACCCACATAGATTCAACCTTTGCTAGGTATCTCAGAATACCTATTTTAGAGATCAAGAAGGAAGACATAAGACATATGCCTCTCAATGGGGGCAAAGAATAGAGGTGGGGTGCTGATGAGTCACCTTCACTTCATTCCACTAACCCTTGTGTACTTATTTATTTGTCCAACATCAGCATCATAACTACAAAATTGAACATGAAATACTCTTATTCCTTTAGCTTATTCTAGGGAAAAAATAAACATTTGAAATATGCTCCCCAGACATTTTATTACAGGATGGCCTTGCCAATGTACCTTGCATAGCCTTTAAAAAAAAACTTTCATATTCTACTTAAATCACCCTGCATATGCTCTTTGTAGGCCAGTTCCAGGTAGGAGGGTTCATTAAGCCCTAATGAAACTTTTAGGAAGACATCATGTTTGTTTATTGTATGCATAAAATGCACCCATTGGGGTATAAAGAGCTGCTCCATCGTCTGGCTACACATCTCCTGTATATGAATTTTCAGACCATCTTTAATACACAAATTGGAAAACAAAAGTTTTTTACCCCATTTTGTCTCCTGCTTTATTCTAAAGAAGAAAGTTCTTGCATAAGCTCTTCCTTTTCTTGTTGCAACTCCTGCAAATGCTGTTGGTTTTGCTCCAGTCTGTCCTCCAGCCACTGCAGTAGAGGCCCGCTGACTGCCGACATCTGACTGCACAGGTTCTTGGTAAACACTTCAATAGGAAAAACACAGAGATAACAATCCACCACCAGTAGCGCCCAACAGTGAGTACAGAAAGAGGGGGAAGGAGGAGGACGTAGAAAAAGTGCAGAAGTAGAACTGGCAGACAACTTTGTATGGGCAGCCAGGGGAAAGGCAGGAGAGCTGAGCAAAGAAGATACCTATTCGGAGGCCATGCTGAACATCCCTGGATCCATAAGCCAGACAGAAGCCTTGCTATGCAGAGAGCAGAAAGATATCCAGCTTTTTACTTCCATAGCAAAAGGGTAAGAGCTACAGAAGGGTCTCTTTCCCCAGCTCTCAGACCTTCTCACTGTGAATGACCATAGCTTCCCAGTGAGCTAGAACTCTGTCTTCTGCAGCTTAATTTTTCACGAGTTCAGAAAGAAAATTGCTTACCAAGTGTTACATACATTGAAGAATACATTAATGCAACTCACCTGAAAGCTCCTCTTTTAAAATGAGGAAAAAGCAGAGAGATGAAGGGAGTGATCACCTTTCATGTCTTCCTAGGAATGTTCAGCTTCACGGTGAGACAGAGATTCTGTGGCCCTCTTTTTAAAACAAATTCTGCCTAATGGAAATATCTTTTTCTCTCTTATGATACATGACTTATTAAAATGACCACTGTAATATTGTGGGGTATACCTTCCAAGATATATGTATATGTGTATGTGTGTGAACCTGTGTGCATATGTATATATACTTTTGAATAAAAATGGTTCTGATGAACCTAGGGGCAGGACAGGAATAAAGACACAGGTGTAGAGAATGGACTTGTGGACACGGGGAGGGGGAAGGGTAAGCTGGGACGAAGTGAGAGAGTGGCATGGACATACATACACCCCCAAATGTAAAACAGATAGCTAGTGGGAAGCAGCCACATAGCACAGGGAGATCAGCTCGGTGCTTTGTGACCACCTAGAGGGGTGGGATAAGGGAGGGCAGGAGGGAGAAGCAAGAGGGAGGAGATATGGGGATATATGTATATGTATAGCTGATTCACTTTGTTAGACAGCAGAAACTAACACAACATTTGTAAAGCAGTTATACTCCAATAAAGATGTTAAAAAAATTTTTTTTAAATAAAGTTAAAAAAACTATGATTTTGGACATTACTTTTACCTCACACAACAATAAGCCATAGACATCTTCCTGTGTTGATAAAGATCTACCTTTCCTTCTTAACGGCTGTACAGTATTCATCAGAATGGATATACCAGTTTAATAAGTCTTCTATTGATGGACCTTTCAGTGGCATCCAATTTTTTGCTATTATAAAGACTGTGATTAATATCCCTTTATTTTTGCACACTTGTCCTACAAATTTTTGAAGGATACATTTTTCGAAGTGGAATTGCTAGATTCAAGTCCACATATATTTAAAAATTATACCTCCAGGAACAGTATATGGGAGTGTTCACTTCCCTCACATCCTCATCTAATTCTCTCTCAATTTAATCTTTGTCGAAAGAAAAGGAGAAAACCTGATGACTTTATCTTAATCCATACTTCTTTTATAGATTATTATGAACAATTTGATTTTTCTGTAGGGATCTATAAAAGTCTTTAATTCTTATTTAGTCAGTCTTTTGTGACTTCCTTATATTTTCCTCCTGTATTTTTTTTAACTTTTAATGAGCTTTATTGGGGTATAATTTACAGACAATAAATGACCCCACTTTAAGGGTACAGTTCAGTGAGGTTTGACAAATGCATACCCCTTATAACCACCCTCCAGTCAAGATACAGGCCATTTCCATCAGCCCAGAGGCCCCTCTGGGTTCCCTCTGCAGCCGGTGCCCCTCCGCCCAGCCCCAGGTGGCTGCCCATCTGCTTGCTGTCACCATAGGTTAGTTTAGCCTATTCTTGAATTTCATATAAATGGAACTATAGAGTATGTAGCACTTTGTGTGATGCTTCTTTCAGTTGGCATAATGAGATTCATCCAGGTTGTTCATGTATCAGTAGTGTGTTCTTTCCATTGCTGAGCAATACCTTGTTGTATGGATGGATCACACTTCGTTTATCCTTTCACCCACTGACAGACAATTGGGTGTTCCCACTTTTTGGCTATTGTGAATAATGCTGCTACAAACATTCCTATACAAGTTTTTGTTTGAACACCTGTTTTCAACTCTTTGGGGTATATGCCTAGGAGAGGAACTGGTGGGACATTTGGTAGTTGTAATTGCCAATCTCTTTTCCAAAGTGGTTGTACTATATTTAATAGTAAAAGTGTAAATATATCTGGAATTTATTTTTTGTGTAGGGCATTAAGTAGGAATTCATTTTTTTCCCAAATGGAAATAGAAGTATAAACTAAGAAACAAATGAACTGTCCCAACACTATTTAGTGAACAATCCATCCTTTTAAAAATTGATTTGAAGTAACATCTTTCTTAGATATAAATTCTTAAATACATATACATGGGCTCTATTCAGTGCTGATCTATCTGTCCATGTCTGAATTATCAATATACTTTTTCAGTTGCTGTGGCTTTAGAGTACGGCTACATATCATACATTACCTTATATTATTAACTCTTTGCCATGTTTTACCTCCAGATAAAAATGATGGGACAGATAAACCAAGCCATCTCTGTCTTTTTTCTCTCAAAGTACTTGCCTATAATACTTGGAAGCCTCCTTTTCTTCCTTCCTAGTGACTTTGCCAGAATGGCCTGGGAGTCAGGGTTAGTCAGAAGGTGTGGGTGGGTAGGTGTGTATGTTGGGAAAAGTGATTTAGTGTGTATATTGAGCAGAAATCCTTGGCCTTGTATAGGAATTCCTTATATATTTATTTACATGAAAAGATCTCCCTAATGCTCTCCCTTTTATGTCTGTCTGTCTGTCTATCCATCTCTTTCCACTCCCACCACAATAGGCTGGTACTGATATGCTGGAAATCGGCTCACAAGAGCCAACTGTTGAAATTTCAGGAAGTTTGCAAACTGGTTACGGCCATGTTAGTTGTTTGAAATCAGCCACAGCAGGTGTGTTACACTATGGAAACTTGCAAACACAACAAATCGGGGCCCTCCCTGTCTCCCTGAGAACTGGTGTTAAACATGTTCAGTCATGTATAGTATTCAGTGGTCCACAGGATTCAATAGAAAAGTTGGGAGCAGGATTAGTAAATGGCAAAGCTCTTGGGAAAGAAAACTCAAGGGTAATTTGTACTCATCACTTCAGTCACTTCAACTAAATTTGCTTCTGTCATGTGAGTATTTCACTGCCTGTACTTGAGAAAAAAAATCTTACCTGAGCCATTATGGATCTTGGTTACTGAGTCCAGATGTGTAAGGCTAAAGGGATAAAATAGTTTAGGTTAGTAGCAAAGCAGCAGTTCATCTAATCCGTTTGGCAGTGGTCTGCTACAGACCTCTGCCAACCAGATTAGAGAAATATGTATCATTGAACTTCCCATTATTGTTCCGTTTTTCATGATTTGGGGGATGTAATTTTATTCAGAACGTTGAGATAATTCAAAGAAATAATTTTGAAATTATTGTTTCTCGCTGAAGCCTTCCTATAGTACACAGTACTTGGCAACAGGGCTACTAAGATGTTAATGTTTTTTAACAACTAAAAAAAGTGTCTTTGCCCCAGAAGGATCCAAAGTGCACCAGGAGAGAAACAAGTGTTAAAGAGATTGTTATCATACAGGGTGAGACATGTGATGACTTTCTCCCAGAGAGCTGAAAGGAAAGGGGGCTCATGGCTTGAGCTGCTAAAGATGAGAGGACAGGAGAGAACAGGGACCAGGCCCGAGAAGTGGGAAGAGGAGCAGCGAGGGTCTCTACCTGTGGATCCTCCTATATGCATCCTGCTCCTCTTGGCACAGGATCTTGGGCAGCTCAACTGCTGACTCAAGGCACACTTTCCCAATGGTTACATGAGGTACAATATGAATTGGAATTTCAATTCTCTCATACCTGTAAGACAGTCAGTTCAGGTCAGTTTTTGTTTGCTTCCAGCTTTACTGAGGTATAATTGACAAATAGGAATTATACGTATATATTTAAGGTGTACAAATTGATATTACGATATATATACACATTCAGAAATGATCACCACACTCAAGCTAATTAACATATCCATCACCTCACATAATTACCATTTTTTGTGGCGATTTAACATTTAAGATCTACCTTCTTAACAAATTTCAAGTACAAAATCACCATGTTGTACATCAAATCGCCAGAACTCATTTATCCTAAAACTTTGTACCCTTAGACCAGGGGTCCCCAACCCCCGGGCCGCGGACCAGTACCGGTCTGTGGAGGAGGAGGTGAGTGGTGGGCGAGCGAAGGAAGCCTCATCTGCCGCTCCCCGTTGCTCCCCAATGCTCGCATTCCCGCCTGAACCATCCCCCCTCCGCCCACACCCGTGGAAAAATTGTCTTCCATGAAACCGGTCCCTGGTGCCAAAAAGCTTGGAGCCCACTGCCTTAGACCAATACTTCCTCATTCTCCCCTCTACCCCCCGTGCCACAGCACCACCATTCTACTCTCTGGGTCTATTAGTTTGACTCTTAGATTCCACATATAAGTGAGAACATGCATTGCAGTATTTGTCTTTCTTGGACTTATTTCACTCAGCATAATGACCAGGTTGATCCAAGTTTTTGCAAATGGTATGTATATATACATACGTATACACATACCATATTTTCTTTATCCATTCATCCACGGACAGACATTTAGGTTGTTTTCATTCCTTGTGAATAATGCTGTGATGAACATGGGAGCACAGATATCATTTTGAGATACTGATTTCACTTCCTTTGGATATATACCAAGAAGTTGGTAAGTTTTTAATGCTGACTTGTCATAATCAGAAATTTTCTATAGTTTTAATAGAAATTTTGGGACACAGTAAGCTTCAAAGATTAAATATTCCTGTTACTTATTTAGTAACTCAACTCCAAAGGGGACAGAGTTCAAACTGAGTTCATGTGGGGAGCAAATTGGAAGTACATACATTTGCAGAGCCAATATTCTCATAGAAAATCTGAGGCCACTTTGTAAACCTAACAGAAGCCTTGGGGGTGCAAGGTCCTTATGCTCATTCCCCAGACAAGGGAAATAGCTAATTAATACTGTTTTCAGCCAAAAAGTTGCCAGTGAGGTTGAACACATTAATCACAAAGCCTGGGGAAGAGGAAATGTAGACTCTTCAGTGACTCCATCAGATTCATCATGTGGAAGGGATTACTCATATAAATACTCACTTGTTCTAACTCAGTGTTCACCAGTGGCCCTCACTTCCCATTTTCTCCCCTGGAGGGAAATAGGTAAGTAATTTACAAATACTTCCATTTTCATGCTAGAGTGAGGTCAACCAATCTACCTCTAAATACTTCTCACCCCAAATCCACCTAAACTCCACCTAACAGTGGGTTCAGTGGAGCAACCAGGTTGAGGGTCCCTGGCACTGTGTGACCTCATTGGCACATGGTGGTATATCAGCATAAGATCTAGCTCCCTCCTCTCTCTTTCCCACCCAGCAGAATGCGTCTGGCCCCCTCACCACTTCTATTCAAAATAATATTAGAAGTCCTAGCCAAAGAAATTAGGCAAGTAAAACAAAGGTATCTAAATTGGAAAGGATGAAGTAAAATCACCTCTGTTTGCAGATGACTTAATCTTATAGATAGAAAACCCTAAATACTCCTCCAACCCCCCCAAAACCGATTAGAACTAATAAATTCAGCAAGGTTGCAGGTGTCATCAGGGCCCCACATCTGAAAGCTCTAGAGGGGAAATCCTGCCTTGCCACTTGCAGATTCTCGTGGCTTGAGGAGATTCTTTGCTTGTGGCAGCGTAACTCCTGTCTCTGTCTCCATCTGTGCATTTGGGAGGTGATCAGGTAATGAGGTTGGAGCCCTCATGAATGGGATCTTTATAAAAGTGTCTTTATAAAAGAGGGTATATTTCTGTAATCTCTCTTCTGTTATATTGAACTCTGATCCTTTCACCAGTACCACCTGTCTTGATCATTATAGCTTAATAGCAACTCAGTATCTGGTAATGTGATTCCTCCCAATTTATTCTTGTTTCCCCAGATCTTTTTGGCTATTAAGGTTCTTTTGCCCTTTCATAAAATTTTAGAATCTAGTCCCTCAAAAAATTCTGCTGGGAATTTGATTGCTATTAAATCTATAGATTTGGGGAGAGTTGACATATTTGCTACTCTGACTGTTCTAATCCGTGAACATGATATGTCTCTCCATTTATTTACTTATTTTTTATTTTTTATTTATTTTATTTTTTTGGCTGCGTTGGGCCTTCATTGCTGCGCGTGGGCTTTCTCTACTTGCGACGAGCAGGGGCTACGCTTTGCTGCCGTGCGCGGGCTTCTCATTGCAGTGGCTTCTCTTGTTGCAGAGCACGGGCTCTAGGCGTGCGGGCTTCAGTAGTTGTGGCTCACGGGCTCTAGAGCGCAGGCTCAGTAGTTGTGGTGCACGGGCTTAGTTGCTCTGTGGCATGAGGGATCTTCCTGGACCAGGGCTCGAACCTGTGTCCCCTGCATTGGCAGGCGGATTCTTAACCACTGCGCCACCAGGGAAGCCCCTCTCCATTTATTTAGATCTTTGATTTTATTCATGAGTTCTGAATTATTCAACGTACAAATCCTGTATGTGTTCCTTCTATTTGCACACAACATGATTGTCTATATGAGGTTAGCAAGGTCATAAAGTACAAGATTAACACAGACACACAAATCAGTTCTGTTTCTATATTCCAGCAATGAACATTTGTAAATGGAAGCTTTTAAAAAATGCCACTCAAAATAGCTCCCCCCAAAATGAAGTACATTTAGGTTGGTTCCACATCTTGGCTATTGTGAATAATGCTGTAATAAACATGGGTGTGCAAATCTCTTTGAGATCCTGTTTTCAATTCTGTGGGATATACATAGATATTGCTGGATCATATGGTAATTTTAGTTTTAATTTTCTGAGGAACCTCCGTATTGTTTTCCATACAGACTACACCAGTTTACATTCCCAGGGCACAAGGGTTCCAACTTCTTCACATGCTCACCAAACATTTGTTCTTTTCTGTGTTTTTGATAATGGCCATCCTAGTGGGTGTGAATTGATATCTCACTGTGGTTTTGATTTGCTTTTTTTAATGATTAGTGATGTTGAGCACCTTCTCATGTTTGCTGGCCATTTGTGTATCTTCTTTGGAGAAATGTCTGCTAAAGTCCTTTGCCCATTTTTAAATTGGGTTATTTTGTTGTTGAGCTGTAGGAATTCTCTTTATATTCTGGGTATTAACCCCTTATCAGATATATAATTTGCAAATATTTTCTCCCATGATGTAGGCTGCCTTCTCACTCTGTTAATTATTTCCTTTGATGATCAAAAAGTTTTTAAGTTTAATGTAGTGCATTTGTCTATTTTTGCTTTTTGTTGCCTGTGCTTTTGGTGTAATATCTGAGAAGTCATTGCCAAATTCGATCTCATGAGCTTTTCCATTTTCTTCTGGGACTTTTATAGTTTTAGGTCTTACATTTAGGTTTTTATTCCACTTTGAGTTAGTTTTTGTATATTGTGTAAGGTAAGGGCCCAACTTTATTCTTTTGCATGTGACTATCCAGTTTTCCCAGCATCATTTATTGAAGAGAATGTCCTTTCCCCATCAAGTGTTTTGGAACCTTGGTCAAAGATCATTTGACTACATACGTGAGAGTTTAATTTGGGACTCACTATTCTGCTCCACTGGTTTTTATGTCTGTTTTTATGCTAGTACCACACTGTTTTGATTACTGTGGCTTTTTAGTAAGTTTTGAAATGAGGAAGTGTGAGACTTCCAATTTTGTTCTTCTTTTTCAAAATTGTTTTGGCTATTCAGGGTCCCTTGAGATTCCATATGAATTTTAGGATAGATTTTTCTATCTCTGTAGACAAGCAAAACACAACGCTGTTGGGATTTTGATAAGGACTGCATTAAATCTGTAAATCGCTTTGAGTAGTATTGACATCTTAACAATATTAAGTTATTCAATCCATGTACATGGGATGTCTATTTATTTGTGTCTTCTTTTATTTCTTTCAGCAGTACTTTGCAGTTTTCAGTGTACAAGTCTTTCACTTTTTGGTTAGGTTTATTCCTAAGTATTTTATTCATTTTGATGCTATTGTAAATGGATTGTCCTCTTAATTGTCCTCTTAATTTCCTTTTTGGATTGTTCATTGTTAGTGTATACAAACACAACTGATTTTTTGGCACTGATTTAGTATCCTGCAACTTTGCTGAATTCATTCGTTCTAATAGTTTTTTTAGTGGAGTCTTTGGGGCTTTCTATGTATAAGATTATGTCATCTGTAAACAGAGATAATTTTACTTCCTCCTTTCCAATTTGGATGCTTTTTATTTTTTTCTTGCCTAATTGCTTCCAGTTCCATGTTGAATGCCCATTTTTAAATTGAGTTGCTTGTCTTTTTATTGTTTAGCGTAAGAGCTCTTTACATATTCTGGATGCTATACCATAATCAATTGGGAGAAGCCACAATGGGGGCTTCTGGAAGGATAGTAAGTTTCATTTCTTGATATGTGTTGCAGTTTCATAGACACATTTCACTTTGTGAAAATTCATGGAGGTGGTGATCTGTGTTGAGGTTGTGTGGGTATGTTTATGAAAGTTGATTGAGCTGGACACATAATTAGTGTGCTCTTCTGTATGTGTGTTATACTTCAACTGAAAAGCTGAAATCAACAAACCAAACTAAGGTTATGAAGAAGCTCTAGAGTTTGCTAGAACTCACAGGTCAGAATACTAGTTTTGAAGTCTATAGCTGAAGGGATATTCAACAGTTATATATTGAGCACCAGGGATACAGTGATAAAAGGGAAGCATTTGTTTCAAGAATCTTACAATGTTAATAGAGAGGCAAAATATTAAAATATACTGTTACAAGTATTATGACAAAGGAAATATAGGATTCTATTTAGTTCTCAGAAGGAGTACTAACTGGGTTGGTATTGGAGGTTGAGGGGTATCAGAGAAGAATTCCTAAAGTTGAGCTTAGTCTTCAAAAACGAGTGTTAGCCAGGCGATGGCTGGAGAAACAGGCCAACTATGAAGGGCTTCAGGTTTGTTTTCTGTTTCTTTTCTGAGAATGTTATGGAGCAGGACCATTTCAGAAAAGCTACAGCATAGATACAAGATAGAAGGGAAGGAAGACAGGAACACAATGGGTGGGTGAAATGGAAACCAAAATTAAACGACTTTTTAAAAAATAATGAAAATGAAAATACTGCTACTATCCTAGCATCTATGAAATATAAAGCAGAGATCAGCAGAAATTCATAGCCTTAAGCACTTATATCAATAAAAATGAAAGACAAAAAATATATTAAATAAATTCCAAACTCCAAATGCTAAGATAAGGCACAAGAAATAACCAAAATAAAACATAAGGAAGGAAATAATAAAAGATAAAATAAAAATTAATGAGGGTGGGAGTAGGAAAAAACAATCAAATTAATAAACAAAAATGATTGTCTTGGGGGAAATTAACAAAATAGACACACTACTAGCTAACATAATCAAGGTGGAAAAGGGACAAAGCACAAATATACAAAATACGAAATGACTAGGGGGAGATAACTGTTGAAATAGAAGAGATTTAAAATACCATAAGAGACTCTCTGGCAGATAGATCTCTATGCAAATAAATTTGAAAACGAGACAAAATGGATAATTTAAGAAAATACAGTTTACCAAAATGGACCTCATTAGGAAAAAAAGCATAAATAGATCAATTACCATAAAAGAAACAGACGAATACATCAAGGAACTATCCCCCACCCCCCAAATAAAAGGCCCTATTGCTTTCATAGAGGAATTGTCAAAGAATACATTGTCCCCAATGTTACATACATTGTACCAGAGCCTAGAAAATGAAAGAAAACTTCAAACAACTCTTATGAATCAAGTATAATATGGAAACCTAAACCTGATAAAAACAATACAAAAAAATTCCAAAAAGTTATCACTTATGACTGTTGATGCAAAAGTACTAAAGAAAATATTAGCCAAAATAGCCCAATATCATATTAAGAAAACCTAGTAGGATGTTTTTCCAGGAAGGCAAGCTTGGTTCAATAGTAGGAAATCTATTAATATAATACATTATATTAATAGATCTAAAGACAAAATTACCTTCATAGGTCCTGAAAAATTAACAAAATTCAACAGTCATTCCTGATTAAACACAGAACAAAAGAGGTAATTATGGATGCATGGATATTTTCTTAATAGGAAAAAGTATGTATACCTTAGTCCTGAATACAATCTTAATAGTGAAATACTACAGGAATTTCACAAGGATCAGAAACAAAGTAAGACTGCCTACTATTTTCCACTGTTATTTAAATATAAAGGAGATACTAGGCAATGCACTTACACATAAGAAATCAATTAGAGGCACAGGAACTGGAGAAGTAAAACTATTTCTATTTATGGATAAGACATAATATTTATCTGGAAAGCGCTAGAGAATCAAAGGTAAAATTAATGCAAGGAATAAAATCATTCTGGAAGGTAAAAACGTTAATACAGATATAATAGCCTTCAAATATACAAACAATAAAAAGAGTCACAATGGAAAAAACAAACCCATTCAAAATGCAAACAAAGAATCCCATGTGCAGCAAAGTTTGAGAACCACTGTGTTAGAACACACAACCTCCTTCCCTGTCAGGCCTTCCAACATGCTATTTCCTCTGCCTGGGGTTTCCCCCTATTTTTACTTGACTAATTTCTACTCACCCCTCAGAAGCCAGCTTAAGAATGCTTTCTTCAGCAAAGACTTCCCTGATTACTGTACAGCACTTATCACAGTTGCAACGAATTAATTGTGTAATTAACTTTTAAATTTCTTTTTCCCCTATTCTTTTTTCCAGCTTTTTTGAGATATAATTGACATATAAACTGTGTAAGTTTAAGGTGTACAACGTGTTGATTTGATACTTACATATAGCAAAATGATTGCTACCATAGTATTAGCTAAGCCTCCATCAGGTCACATAATTGCCACTTCTTTTTTTGTGGTGAGAACATTAAAGATCTCTCTTTTGTAAGTCCTGACACTCAGGCCTCATCCTTTACCCCATTATAAAAATCACCATCTCTGGAGGAGGGACCCACACAGAATAATTTCACTGCCCTAAAAATTCTCTAAGCTCTGCCTATTCATTCCTCCCTCCTGTCAAACCCCTGGGAACCACTGATCCTTTTACTGTCTTTCCTTTTACAGCATGTCATTTTGTTGGAATCATACACTAGATAGCCTTTTCAGATTGGCTAGGTATAGTTTTTAAACTGCTTAAGTGATTCCAATATTCAGCCAAGTTTGAGAATGAATGGTCTAACTCACGTTTCTTCCTCCACATCTTCCAATCTACTCAGGTCAAACCTTCCCTAACTTTTGGTGACAAAATATTCCCTAGAGTTGCAGAAGTAAAGCTTATTAGCCATTCTTTGGAAAGAAAAAATAAGGTCAGGTACATGAGTTTTCTAACAGTAAAAGAAAGCTTCTGATTAGCAAAGTGCTTTCTGGCTACATGTGAAACATCAAAGAGACTTGTAGTTCCATTACTCCCTAAGTCACAGACTTTCAAGGGGGCGAAAGTGAGAACTCTGCTAGCTCTAAAAAGCTAGTTTGTTTACTTTCCTGTGACACTCATTTATATGGCTTATTCTTTCAAAATTGTGAGATAGGTTTTAGAGAAATTATGTCATAAAAAGATGGCTATTGTAAACATTCAGTTGATTCAAACATTGTATTAGTTATATAAATGGTTTGATAATGAGCTTGCTCTGCTTTCTGCAAGATAATTTGTATTCAAATTTATAAAATCCTCTCATTGTGAATATGATGTTAAAGGACCAATCACATTATTCTCTTCCCATTTGTACAGAATTTTAAGAAATGAAGTGATTTTGAATTTAAAAAAAGGAAGATAAAATAGGAATAAACCTAAACAAAACATGCACAAAATCTATATGAGACAAACTTAACACTTTCTTGAAAGACACAAAAGTAGACTACAGCAAATGGAAAGACATCCAGTGTTCTCAAAAGGAATTATGCAAACATCATAAAGATTAATTATAAATTAATTTATAAATTTAACACAATCACAATAACGATACCAAAAAGTTTCTGCTGGAGCTAGCCAAGTTGACAGTAAAGTTCACATGGAAAACTAAACATGTAAGAATAGGGAAACACAGAAAAAGAAAACCTATTGAGGACTGGCTGTAGCAGACAGCAAAACATACAATAATTATGTGCCGGTACACAAATAGACAGCCAGACAGAATAGAAAGTCTAGAAATTGATCTAAACAAATAGGGAATTATTGAATGTGATAAAAGGAAGCATCTAAAATAACTGGGGTAAAGAATAGCTTTTTAGTAAGCGGTTTTGGGACAGGTGGATAGCCATTTAGAAAGACATAAAATCAGATCCACATCTCACGATACACAAAATAAACTCTAAACTATATAGTTCTGACTTTTGACTTTTAGAACCATGTTGATATTTCACATACCCCAAAGGGAAAAAAAAGTATGGGTTTAAAAAATTCTAAAATGGAAAATAACCAGGAAAAAGCCCTGTCTTTCAAAAGAATAATAATAACCACAGGGAAGCGGTGGAGGGCAAAAAGACAAAACTCAAGTAACTTTTGAACATATTTGAGTATGTACTCTCAGGAAGAAGACAAAAAGAACTTCAAACAAATTTCGATCTTCAGTTAGTAGGTTAATACTCAGTTCAGGCTGCTACAACAAAAATACCAGAGACTGGGTGGCTTCAACAACAGGATTTTATTTCTCATAGTCCTGGAGGCTAGGAAATGCAAGATCAAGGTGCCAGCTGATTTGGTTCCTGGTAAAGGCACTCTTTCTGGTTTGCAGATACCTTCTTGCTGTGTCCACACATGGTGGAGAGAGTGATCATCTCTCTTGTGTCTCTTCTTAAAAGGGCAGTAATCCCATTCATGAGGGCTCCACCCTCATGACCTAATTATCTTCCAAATGCTCCACCTCCAAATACCATCACATTAGGGATTAGGGCTTCTACATATGAATTTGGGGGTAGGTGGGGGGCCACAGACATTGAGTCCACAGCAGTTTGTATAGGTTAGCAATTCTGAAACTACTTTCTGTATATTCTAGGATTGAGCAATAAGTTAACATATTATGGATAGCAGGAACAAAGTTTCTCTAGGTCAGAGAAGAGAATTGTAAGTATGGAAAGGGAGAATGCTAGAATGAACCCTAAGATGTGGGAAAGGATTGGAGTTATTGGTTTGAACTCATGGGGTGTGTGTGTGTGTGTGTACATGAATATGCACACATACATACTTCTTCCTAGCTCTATCTACTGAGAGAGTCTAGAAGCAATGACAGTCTAAGAGTAATGAGTATACCTAGCACCCAGACCTTGGTTTCTAAATAGCATTGTTAACTTAAAAGAACCACAGTACAGGCTAAGATGGAGGGATGGGGACCAGACTTATCCCCTTCTTGAAACAACTAAAAAAGTGTAAAAAGAAGAAAAAAAAAGTGAAACAATGACTCACAAGACCTTGGAAAACAGGCAGTGAAGGACAGTGAAACCTGGGAGATGAGAAGCAAGATGAGTCTCAGCTTACTACACGAAGAAAGTTTCCAGGCTGCAGCAAAGGGAGGGGAACCCCACCTAGAGCTTGAAGGTCTCCTTGAGTTGAGAAGATAGAGCTGAGGCTCTGGGAAAGCCAAGGAGGCTTGAATTTGCAGGGCAAAGGACTGTAGAGGAGAAAGCAGCAAAGAGAATTCCAGAGATCTTTAGAGGGTCACCTTCAAGTGTTCAGTTGAGTAGTGATCAGGGCACATATGTGAGGAAACTACATAAGGCCAAGGAAACAATAACCCAGAAGGATTAAAGGGAACTATCCTCAAAGTATACCTAGGGCCAGTAATACTGCCTGTCCCCAAAAGCCTTAATGGGAAATCTCATAATTCAGAAGACAACAGAGTACTAAAAAGGGTCTAGCCTCAGGAGTAGAGAAAATGAACCTTACGTTAAATACTGCTTTGTTTTTGCCTAATAAAGCTTAAAAGCAAGACCAAAAAGGATCAAACTATTTCTATTAACAGTATCTCAAAGCAAAGCTCAAGAATATTTTTAGGAATATAAATATATCTAACACCCAATAAGGTAAAATTCAAAATGTCTGCATTCAATCAAAAATTGCCAGGCACGCAAAGCAGCAGAAAAATCCAACCCATAATGAAGAGAGAAAATCAAATGAAATTGACCCAGAAATGAGGCATATCTAGCAACAGTAATTAGCAGACACATACATTAAAACAGATATTATAACTATTCTATATTTTCAAGAAGCTAGAGCAAAGATTGAACATGTTAAGTAGAGACAGAAAGAAATAAAGACCCAAATCAGACTTCTGGAGATGAAAATTACAACACATGAGATAAAAAGTACACTGGATAGGGTTAACAGAAAATTAAACATTACAGAAAAAAGATTAGTGAACTTGAAGACACAGCAGTTGAGACTCTACAAAATAAATCACAGATTTATTTTCTGTCAAAAAAAAGATTAAAAGCAACGAACTGTGAGACAATATCAAGTAGCCAAATGTATGTATAACTGGACTATCCAAAGAAGAGGAGTGAGTAGAACAGAAAACATTTTGTAGAACTAATGGCTTAGATTTTTCTAAATTTTCTAAATTTTTCTAAATTTTTTGATGAAATTTTCCTAAATTTGATGAAAAATGTAAATCCACAGGTCTAAGAAGCTCAATGAAACCCAAGCACAGGACACATGAAAACAATTACACCATGGTACACTATAATCAAATCGTTTTAAACCAGTGATAAAGAGAATCTTAAAAGAAATCAGGAATTATTAAAGAAATGCAAATCAAAACTACAATGAGGTATCACCTCACACCAGTTAGAATGGGCATCATCAAAAAATCTACGAACAATAAATGCTGTATAGGGTGTGGAGAAAAGGGAACCCTCCTACACTGTTGGTGGGAATGTAAATTGATACAGCCACTATGGAGAACAGTATGGAGGTTCCTTAAAAAACTAAAAATAGAACTACCCTACAACCCAGCAATCCCACTACTGGGTATATACCCAGAGAAAACCATAATTCAAAAAGACACATGCACCCCAGTGTTCATTGCAGCACTATTTACAATAGCCAGGTCATGGAAGCAACCTAAATGTCCATCCACAGACGAATGGATAAAGAAGATGTGGTACATATATACAATGGAATGTTACTCAGCCATAAAAAGGAACGAAATTGGGTCACTTGTAGAGACGTGGATGGACCTGGAGACTGTCATACAGAGTGAAATCGGAAAGAGAAGAACAAATATCGTATATTAATGCATATTTGTGGAATCTAGAAAAATGGTACTGATGAACTGGTTTCCAAGGCAGAAATAGAGACACAGATGTAGAGAACAAAAGTATGGACACCAAAGGGGGAAAGGGGGGTGTGGGATGAAATGGGAGATTGGGATTAACATATATACACTAATATGTATAAAATAGGTAACTAATGAGAATCTGCTGTATAGCACAGGGAACTCCACTGTACATTAGAAACTAACACAACATTGTAAAACAACTATACCCCAATTAAAAAAAAAAGAAATCAGGAAAAAAAGACAAGTTAAGTAGACAGGAAAAAGCTAAAGATGATAGTCACTTTCTTGTTGGACAGTGGAGAAATATCTTTATAGTTCTGAAAGGAAAAAAAGTCAACCTACAGTTCTTTACCCATCGAAAACATGTTTTAAAACTGGAATTGAAGTAAAGACTTTTTTCAGATATATAAAAGTTGAAAGAATATATTGCTAGAAGACTTGCATTATCAGAAATATTAAATGACATTCTTCAAGAAGAAAGAAAATGATGCCAGATGGAAACAAAGAAATGAAGAGCACTGGAAACTGCGTAAATACAGACATTTTTTTCTTAATTTAAGTTTCTTGGAAAGATAATCAACTATTTAAAGTAAAACTAATAACAACATACTATGGGTTTATAGCATACATACAAGTAAAATGTATGACAGTATTAGCACAAAAACCAGGAGGAGAGAAATGGAAGTACCGTGGTGCAAGGTTCTTAATACTGCATGTGAACTAATATAATATTACTTCAAGGCAAACTGTGATAAGTAAAAAAAAAATATATATATATATATATATATATATATATATATACCAGTGCTTTTCAACCAGGGGTGATTTCACCCTTCAGGGAACATTTGGCACTGTCTGGAGACATTTTTGACTGTCACAACTAAGGAAGTGCTACTGGCATCTAGTGGGTGGAGGCCACAGATGCTGCTTAATATCCCACAATGCACAGGACTTCTCCTTGCCACTACAGTTGTCTGGCCCATGATGTCAATAGTGACAATGTTGAGAAACCCTACTAAAGTAATATAACAAAAGATTATCACTAATAATCCTACAAAGGAGGTAAAATTAAATCATAAAAATTATTCAATCCAAAAGAAGGCATAAGAAAGAGGAAAAAGTGAACAGAAATTAGATGAGACAAATACAGAAAACGAATAGACAATAGAAGCAAGATGGTAGATTTTAAACCTAACTTCATTAATAATCACATTAAATGTAAAGGATCCAAATATGTCAATTAAATGGCAGAGATTGTCAGATTGGATAATTCCTAGACCCAACTATATGCTAACTACAAAAATCACACTTTAAATTTAAAGACACAAATAAGTTAAAAGTGAAAAGATACAACATGCTAACAAAACTCAGAGTAAGTGTGGTTATACTAATATCAAAGTTAATTTCAGAGAGAAGAATATTAACAGAGATGAAGATAATTTCCTAATGATAAAAAGGTTAATTCATAAAAAATACATAACAGTCCTAAACATGTAGGCACACAATAACAGGGCTTCAGAAGCTATAAATAAAAAGCTGATAGAATCATGAGGAAAATAGACAAATCTACAATTATAGAGATGTCAATACCCTTCCCTCAAAAATTGATAGAACAGTGCACACAAATGCCAGTAAAAGTAAAGACTTGAACTACATTATAAAACATCTTGATCTATATGAGTCTCCTTATTCCTAGTCATTGATTTTTTTCAAGGTTCAGGCCAGTCATCTTGTAGAATGTGCCACATTTTAGATTTGATTATTTTATTATTACACCCAGGTCTGGCAAGAATACTACATAGGTATTGTTGTACCTAGGTTTGTTGTATACATGAAGTTTTAAAAACTCATTCTTACAGAAAATTATTAGTAAAAACAAACAAAAATATAAAGCATGAGATTAAAAAGAGAAACATTCTAGCTTGGTTTAAAATAAAATTTCCACTCTCTTTTCTTTTTCCTTGTGCCTAAGAAATGAGTACAGTGTTCACATTTGCACCTGTATATTTGCTGGCATTCTGTCACCTGTGTATGTGTTGTATTTTAACATCAACAACAACAAAAATGTCTTAAGGGCAAAGCTTTTCTCTTCCTTTATTTTTCACAAAATGTGTATTCCAGTCTGCTAAGTCTTCTTATTACCACAGAGTAAATTATATTTAAAGAATGAACTGGGGAGGGAAAAATCTGTACTGGAAATATTTAAGGGATGAATTGGAAGGGAAAAAAATCAGTATTGAAAATGAAGAGAAAAGGGCAATTACTATCTTAGGCAGCCTTCTGAGTAATTAGTGCTATACAATCTCAGACTGCATACCAGCTGTTAAGTTGAGTAAATGTCTTTATTTTTATTGGTTTTGCCCTTTATATCTCTAAATGAGAAACAATAAAGAGATTTTGATTAACTTAAAAAAAACTTAACCTAATTGATATTTCTAAGCATACTCTACCCAACAGCAAAATACATATCCTTTTCAGGTGTACGCAGAAAAGTTACCTATATAGACCACATTCTGGGTCATAAAACATTCTCAATGTATGGCATGGGGAACACAGTCAATAATATTATAATAACTTTGTATGGTGACAGATGGTAACTTGACTTATCGTAGTGACTGTTTTGTAAGGTATAGAATTATTGAATCACTGTGTTGTGCACCTGGAACTAACATAGTATTGTAGGTCAATTATACTTCAATTTTAAAAATTAGGACTTCCCTGGTGGCACAGTGGTTAAGAATCCGCCTGCCAATGCAGGGGACACGGGTTCGAGCCCTGGTCCGGGAAGATCCCACATGCTGCGGAGCAACTAAGCCCAGGTGCCACAACTACTGAGCCTGTGCTCTAGAGCCCGTGAGCTGCAACTACTGAGCCACGTGCCACAACTACTGAAGCCTGCATGCCTAGAGCCCGTGCTCCGCAACAACAGAGGCCACCGTGATGAGAAGCCCGCGCACCGCAACACAGAGTAGTCCCCGCTCACTGCAACTAGAGAAAGCCTGCGTGCAGCAAGGAGGACCCAGTGTGGCCAAAAATAAGTAAAGAAATTTATATAAAAATTAAATAAACAAAATATAATTAAACAAAACATTTTAAATAATTTTAATAGGATTCAAGTCACAAAAAGTATTTTTTCTGACCACAATGGAATTAAACATCAATAACAGAAAGATATCATGAAAACCCCAAGTATTTAGAAACTAAATAACATACTTTTAAATAACTTGTGGATCAATGAGGAAGTCAAAAGAAAAATTAGAAAGTATTTTGAACTTAATAAAAATGAAAGCGTACCAAAATTTGTGGGATACAACTAAAACAGTACTTAGAGAAGGAAATTTATAGCGCTCAACATTTATATGAAAAGATAGGTCTCAAATAATGGAACTCAGCTTCCATCCACCTTTTAAAAAACTAGAAAAAGAAGAATGAAGGAAGTTCAAAGTAAGCAAAAGTAAGGAAATAACACAGATCAGAGTTGACATAAATGGAAAAACAGAGAAAACGAGTGAAACCAAAGTTGATTCTTTGAGATATGCAGTAAAACTGTTACACCTCTAGCCGGACTTATCAGAAGAGACACAAATTACCAATATAGAGATGAGAAAGAAGATGCAAATTACCAACATAGGAGTCAGAGATGACATTACTATAGATTTTACAGATAATAAAGGATAAAATATTATGAACAACTTTATGCCAATATATTCAACTACTTAGATAAAATGAATAAGTACCTTAAAAGACACAAATTACCAAAGCTCACTCAAGAAGAAATAGATAACATGAATAGCCCTATATCTATTAAATAAATAAAAAGTTTCCCACAAAAAAGCCTCCAGGCCCAGAAAGCTTGAATGGTGAATTCTACCAAATACTTAAGGAAGAAAGAATGTCAATTCTACCCAAACTCTCCCATTAAATTGAAAAGAAGGCTAAACTATCCAACTCATTTTCTGAAGCCTGCATTTCTCTGACACTAAAGCCATAGAAAGACTTTCCAAAATTGAAAACCACAAACTAATATCCCTCGTGTATACAGATGCAAAAATTCTTAATAAATTTTTAGCAAATCAAATCCAGCAATACATAAAATGGATAATTCATCATTATTCATGGGGTTTATTCCAGGAATGCAAGGTTGGTTTAGCAATCAAAAAATCAGTGTAATTCATCAATATTAACAGACTGAAAAAGAAAAAAACTATATGATCATCTAAATAGATTTTTATAGAATAAGCATTTGATAAAATACAACATCTATTTTTTTTTTTAATACAACATCTATTACTGATGAAATAGAAAACTCTCAGCAAACTAGGAATAGAAGGAAACTTCCTCAAACTGATGAGAGAACCTATGAAAAACCTTCAGGTAACATCATACTTAATGGTGAAAAATTGAATGATATCTCCAAAGATCAAGAACAAGGCTACCGTGACTGCTCTCACTGTCATTAAACTGTATTCAACAGCTTATTAGAGGTTCCAGTGAATGTGGTAAGGTGACAAAAATAAACATAAGCATCCAGATTGGAAAGAAAGAAGTAAAACTGCCTCTATTCACAGATGATGACCTATGTAGGTAATCCAATGGACTCTTCAAAAAAGCTACTAAAGGGCTTCCCTGGTGGCGCAGTGGTTGAGAATCTGCCTGCCAATGCAGGGGACACGGGTTCGAGCCCTGGTCTGGGAAGATCCCACATGCCACGGAGCAACTAGGCCCGTGAGCCACAACTACTGAGCCTGCGCGTCTGGAGCCTGTGCCCCGCAACAAGAGAGGCTGCGACAGTGAAAGGCCCGCGCACCGCGATGAAGAGTGGCCCCCGCTTGCCACAACTAGAGAAAGCCCTCGCACAGAAACGAAGACCCAACACAGCCAAAAATAAATTAATTAATTAATTTTTTTAAAAAAACCTTTATATAGAAGGCAAAGGGGCTAGCATCTGTTAACTCCTTCCTTTGTGCCAAGCCCTTTAAAAAAAAAAATGCTACTAAAATTAACAAGTGAATCTAGCAAAGTTGTAGGATACAAACTCAATATATAAAAATCAAATGTATTTTTGTATAGCAGCAGTGAACAGTAGGAAAATGAAATTAAAACAATAGAACAGTAGGATAAACATATGAAATGTGTAGGGATAAGTCTGACAAACGATATGCAAGACCCGTATACTGAAAACTACAAAAAATTGTTGAGAGAATTAAAGACCTAAATAAATGGAGAGATATACCATGTTCATGGACTGGAAGACTCAATATTTTTAAGATGTCAATTCTCCCCAAAATGATCAATAGAGTCAATATAATCCCAATAAAAAATCCCAGCAGGCTGTTTTGGAAAACAGCCCCTGGTAATTTCTTAAAAAGTTAAATATACACCTACCATATGATTCAGCCAGTCTGCTCCTAGGTATTTCTCCAAGGGAAGAGAGAGCATATATCCAATACAAAGACTTGTACACAAATGTTCAAAGCAGCTTTATTTGTAGTAGACAAAAACTGCAAGTAACTCAAATGTCTATCAACAGGTGAATGGATAAAAAAATTGTGGTAATAATTATATCATTTAATACTACTCTGTAATAAAAACAATGATACATGCTATAACTTGGATGAATCTCAAAATAATTCTGTTGTTTGAAAGGAAACAAAGAGTACATATTCTATATATATATGTATATATATACAGATATATTTCTAGAAAATGCAGAGTAATCTATATTGACAGCAGGTCAGGGTTTCCTGGGGTTAGGGAAGGGATATGAAGTGGCAAGGGGGAGGAATTACAAAGGGGCACAAAGAAAATTTGAGGGGTGATGGATATGTTCATTATCTTGATTGTGGTGATGGTGTGTATAGGTGTGTATATGTCAAAACTTATCAAATTGTATACTTTAAACATGTAGTTTATTGTATGTCAATTATACCTCAATAGAACTGTTAAAAAAAGTAAGGGAACCAGGGCTCCTTGGAGAAATGCTGAATCCAGGGCTGAATGCAGGAAAGGAGGAGATGAAGCTGAAACATCTTCTTGTGCCAGAAAATCAGGTAGTACTCAAAAACTGATGGGAACATGTCAATAGAACATCGGAGGGGCTTCCACTGTGTGTGTCTACTATGTGTCTCAAAGTAGCTAATGACAATAATGGGTTAGAACCTATTGGTAATATAAGAATCCAGGTGTCCACACTAATATAAATAAATGAAAGAAAAAATAAACAAATGGGAAGAAGGAAAAGCCCTTCCCTGGAGTAGAATGCTAACTAGTAAATGTAGACGGAATGATGGAATTAGACCATTGCCTTCGATAACCATCTTAATAATAAATAATTAGGAAAGGATCACTGATGAATGCTAATACTCCCCACAAGATACTTATTAATTTCAAAGGGAAAAATTTATAGTGGAAAACCTCATAGACACTTCCTTAAAGGCATGGTCAAAGTTGCAATCACATATGATGGGACAAATTGATATCATGTGCCTCCTAAAACAAATCACTGAGAAGAACACAACATCACTTTTGTGGTGTTATTGCCAAAGTATATAATCTCCATATAATTATGATAAAACATAAACAAATCCAAAACGAGGGACATTTTTCCAAAATAACTGGCCTGTAGTCTTCAAAAATATTAAGGTCACAAAAGACACAGGAACTGTTTCCAATCAAAGGAGACTAAAAAGTCATGACAATTATGTGCAATGTGTGAACCTGGTCTGCATCCTGGACCAGGATAAAGGTTTTTTTGTTTTGTTTTTCGTACTGTAAGGGATGTTATTAGGAAAACTGATGAAATTAGAATACCATCTATGGATCAGATACAGTATTATATGAATTTTAATTTCCTGATATTGATTATTTTATTATTGTTATATAAGAGAATGTCCTTGTTCTTTAGGAAATATCCACTGAAGGGACATCATTTGTGTAACTTATCCTCAAATGGTTCAGGAAAAATTATCCATAGGTATAAAGAAAAAAAGATAATGGAAATACGATAAAATTCTGACATTTGGGGGATCTGGGTGAAGGGTACACAGGAATCCTTTGTACTATTCTTGCAACTTTTCTGTAAATCTGAAATTATTTCAAAACAGAATGTTGGAAAACATTAGGAGTATTAACTAAAAGAATCAAAACAGTAAGGACAATTTCTAAAGCTGAAAAAACAGGTAATGGAAAACTCAATCAGAGTAACAAATGGAAGGAGAGGTAAAAGAATTAAACAAAGTATGGCACAAAGAAAGCAGAAAAAAAATAATGGCAGGAATACTGCCACATATACCAGCAATGATAATAAAATGAATGCATTACACTCATCTATTAATAGACAGATGTTCTGATTGTTTAAAACCAAGTAACTCAAGATCTTGCTATATTCTATTTAAAAGAGACATACCTGAAACAAAATAACTGAGGAAGGTTGAGAATAAAGGGATGGAGAAAGTTATAACAGGAAAAGGATACTAACAAGAACTACAACATGCACCAAACAGGGAGTGGCAGAAGTTGCTAGCTGTCCTAATCCAAATGTCCTTGGTAACAATGCCAATTTTTAGCTGACAGAGCTATCTGACAGGCCTCCCTGGAAGCTTAGGTGTGGCCACTTGACTAAATTCTGCCAATGAGATGAAAATTGAATTGTTTTCTGGGGCTTTCTGGGAAGGTCACTTATTAGAAACTGGCAGAGCTGGGACCGGCCCCTTTTTGCCCTCCTACCTTTCCTCTTCCTTCTGGCCCTCAATGGAGATGTGCTGGCTGGAGCTCCAGAAGTCTCGTGGACCATGAGGGGACCTTAGGATGGAAACCATACACCGAGATGGTGAAGCAGAAGATAGGAGCCTGGGTCCCTGATAGTATCGCAGAGCCCTTGAATACCTATCTCCAGACTTCTTCTACCCAAGAAAAAATCTTTCTTCTTTAAACTAATTTTATTTATTATTTTTTTCCTAATATATGTAGTTGAACCTAATCCTAACAGGAATAGTAACATTCTTTATAAAGAAAGAATTCAAGGCATGTATAAATATATGCATAAATAAATGGGACAAAGAGGGCTACTTCATATTTTATGAAGGAAAAACATACCAGGGCAATATAAAAGTTATGAACCTTTATAACGAATGGGAAACAAATTCCCACTAACAATGGGTATTGTTAGTGCATTCTTTATGCACTAACAATACAGCTTCAAAATATATAAGGCTAACCCTGACTAAAATATAGGAAATAGACAAATTTAGTTATGATGGGAGGTTTATACATATCTCTCTCAATGAGGAAGGATATAAGGATCAGTATAACACAACTTAACAAGCTTATTCTAACAAAGCTATAAGGGACTTTTACTCAAGAGACAATATACATATTTTTCAATTCATATGAAAAAGTTACAAAAATTGACCATGTTTGAAGTCAGGGGTCAGCAACCTTTTTAATAGAAAGGCCAAACAGTATATGTTTTAAGCTGTATGGGCCACAGGGTCTCTGTTACAGCCACTCAGCTTTGCAGTTGTAGCTGGAAAGCAGTCATAGGTAGTATGTAAACAAATGGGTGTGGCTGTGTTCCAGTAAAACTTGATTTCCAAAATAGGCGCCAGGCCCATGTGGCCTACAAGCTGTAGTTTGTGGATCCCTGTTCTAGGTAACAGAGGAAGTATCAAAAAATTTCCATAAAGCTGATATCACACAGGCCACAATTACCATAATGTAGTGTTAAAAATGAACATAATAGCAAAAAATATCCCCCCCAACCTGGCCCAGATCTACACACCTGGACGTTTTTAAATGCATTTCTAAATAACTCTTGAGTTGAAGAGAAAATAAAAACAGAAAACACAAATGAGTTAGAAGTTAAAAAAAACCACTGGAACTACTATACAACAAAACCTATATAATGGAGCCAAAGTGAGGAGGAAAATATATGGCCTTAAATGTATTTGTTAGAAAGCAAGGGAGACAGAAAGTAAACTTAGTTTTCATCTCAAGAATTTAGAATAAGGATAACAATGAGAAGAACAATGCAGCAATAATAAAACATACAGAAAATACAATTAAGAAATTAATAAAGAGAAAAGCAGACATTTTTTGAAAAAGAAAGCAAAGAAATTGAGTTGATCAAGAGAACCTAAAGCTGGTCCTTTGAAAAGACCAACAAAATAGATACGCCTCTGGAAAGAGAATCAAGAAAAAAGAGAAAAAACAAGTAAACAGCATTAGCAATGGAAAAGGGGACATACTTAAAGAGAGATCACACAATCATCCACTCAAGAAATATTTACTGAATGGCTACTATGTGGCAGGCCATGACAGTCCCCACAGTCATAGAGACAACAATCTAGTGGAGAGACCATAAATAATGAATGAAAAATTAAATTACATTAGTGATAAATGCTACAAAGAAAATAAAACATTTAAAAAATAAAACTACATATTTCCTCAAGTCAAAAAAAAATGAAAAACTTAGATGAAACGGACAATTTTCTAGGAAATATAAATTACCATAATTGACTCAAGGAGAAGTAGAAAACCTGAAAAAAAAACAGAAACCAAAGAAGAGATTTAAATAGTGAGGAAAGATCTACACCCTCAGAAGGCATGAGGCCAAGATGGTTAAGGAAGAGAAATTCCAGTCAGATATAGCCTGTCCCAGAGCATACAACTACTACAATAATAAAATAAAACATAGCTAAAATATAGCTAAGAGAGGAATTTTCTTAAACAGATAAAGAATATCTGTCAAAAATCTACAATAAACATCACTTATTGGTGAATTATTAAAAACTGTCTCCCTGAACTTGGGAATAAAAAAGGATGCCTAATATCATCCCTGAAAGTCCTAGCAAATTTATAAGGCAATAAAAGAAATAAAAGGCATGCAGATTAAAAAGGAAGAAATAAAATTGTGATTATTCACAAATGACCTGACTGTGTTTGTAGAAGATTATAAAAACCCACACACTATTAGAATTAATAAGTAAATTAGCAAGGTCACTGGGCACAAGACCAACATAAACAAATCCATTTAATTCATATACACTAGCAAAAATTAGGAAATGAACTTTAAAAAATTATGCCATTTATAATAGCTTTACAGTATTTTTAAAATAAAGATCAAATAGCTAGGAATAAATCCAACAAGAGGTGCAAGGCCTCTATACTGAAAATTATAACATATTACTGAGAGAAATTAAAGACCCACATAAAAGGAGGGATATAACATGCTCATGGAGTGGAAGACCTCACTTAAAAAATGTCATTTTTCCCTGAATTGAGCGATAGACTTAAAGCAATCCAAATCAAAACCCCAGCAGGTCTTTTTCCTGTGGATATTGAAAAGCCAAATTCTGCAATTTATGTAGAAACGCAAAGGGCTAAGAATAGCTAAGGCAACATTTGAGAACTACACAGCCGGAGGACTCATGTATTGGGTTGGCCAAAAAGTTCCTTCCATTTTTAAAGTTAAAAATAAAAGACACATTTTTCATTTTCACCAAGAACTTTATTGAACAACGTATTCACCATTTTGTTCCACTACCTTTTGCCATTTTTCAGGCAACTTCATAACTCCATCTTCCCAAAACTTTTTATCTTTTTGAGCGAAGAACTGTTCCAGGTGCCTTTTACAGTCTTCCAGGGAACTGAAATTTTTTCCATTAAGAGAATTTTTGTAAAGACTGAAACAAATGGAAATCCAAAGGTGCAATGTCTGGTGAATACGGTGGATGAATCAGAACTTCCCAGCCAAGCTGTAATAGTTTTTGCCTGGTCATCAAAGAAACACGTGGTCTTGCATTACCCTGATGGAAGATTATGCATTTTCTGTTTAATAATTCTGGACACTTTTCCTCGAGTGCTGCTTTCAGTGGTCTAATTGGGAGCAGTACTTGTTGGAATTAATCATTTGGTTTTCCAGAAGGAGCTCATAATAGAGGACTCCCTTCCAATCCCACCATATACACAACATCACCTTCTTTGGATGAAGACCGGCCTTTGGTGTGGTTGGTGGTGGTTCATTTCGCTTGCCCCACGATCTTTTCCATTCCACATTGTACAGTATCCACTTTTCATCGCCCATCACAATTTGTTTTAAAAATGGAACGTTTTCATTACGTTGCAGTGGAGAATCGCATGTGGAAATATGGTCAAGGTTTTTTCTGCTAACTTATGTGGAACCCAAACATCAAAGCGATTCATATAACCAAACTGGTGCAAATGATTTGCAACACTTGATTTGGATATTTTGAGTATGTCGGCTATCTACCGCATGGGTGTAACGTTGATTGTTCTCAATTAATGTCTCGATTTGATGGCTATCAACTTCAACTGGTCTACCCGACCGTGGAGCATCATCCAGTGAGAAATCTCCAGCACGAAACTTTGCAAACCACTTTTGACACGTTTGATCAGTCACAGCACCTTCTCCATACACTGCACACATCTTTTTTTGCATTTCAATTGCGTTTTTACCTTTCTTGAAATAATAAAGCATAATATGCTGAAAATATTGCTTCTTTCTTCCATCTTCAATATTAAAATGGCTATACAAAAATTCACCAATTTTGATAAATTTTCTTTTAATGCATGCTGATTTGACAGCTGTCACAATGCAATCTAACAAAATTGTTTCGAATGAAGTTAAAGACAACTAAACGCTACTAGAGCCATCTTATGGAAAAAACCGAATGAACGTTTTGGCCAACCCAATATTACCACATGTCAAGACCTGTTGTAAAGCTACAGTATCAAGACAGTGTAGTACTGGTACAAGGATAGACAACAAACCAAGGATAGAACAAAGTAAAGAATCCAGAAACATCAACACATAAACAAATGCCTGATTGATGACAAAAAAAATGGTCTTTTCAATAAACGATTCTGATTCAATGGACATCCATGTGAAAAAGAAAATGAATCTTGACCCCCTGCTTCAGACCATACACAAAAATCAAATCCAGGTGTATTATAGATATAAATGTGAAAGGTAAAACAATGAAACTTTTAGGTAAAAAGTAGAACATCTGAATGAGCTTCGGGTAGGAAAAATTTTCTTAAACAGAACACAAAGAGCTCCAAAATGGGAAAAAAATGATACATATTAAAATTAAGAACTGGTATCAAATATTTGCAAACCATATATCTAATAAAGAGTTAATATCCAAAATACATAAGGAACTCCTAAACAGAAATAGAGTCACAGATGTAGGAAACAAACTTATGGTTACCAGGGGGGAAAGGTGGGGGGAGGGATAAATTGGGAGATTGGGATTGACATATACACATGATGCCACTTATATGACGAATCTAAAATAGTCAAACTCAAAGAAGCAGACCATACAATAGTGGCTGCCAGTGGATGTGGGTAGGGGAAAGAGGAGTAGTTATTCAATGGGCATACAGTATTGTGCATTTCAAAATTTGCTGAGGGTAGATCTCACATTGTCTTCTTACCACAAAAACAAAATTATATGAAACAAAACAAAAACAACACAAGGAAACTTTGGAGGTGTTGGATATGTCTATTACCTGGATTGTGGTGATGTCAGCCCTATGCCTGATTTATATGTAGGTTCTAGATCCTATGTAACCCAATAAAGGCAGAAGCAAAAATTTAAAAGCAGAGTGCAGATAAAACAAGGATAAGGCTCAGGAATTCAAACAGTGCTTCTAGTGAGGACTTTGGTAATCTTGTCCATGCCTTCTTAAGTTAAATAGATTCGGGATTTGACATTCTTAAAAGGGGACACAGAATGAGCACTGGCCTTGCTCTTGCCCAGCCACGTGGTCTTGGATGAGCCCCTTTATTTCTACAGACTCAAGTTTCTGAAGGACACTCAATGACCTTTTAAAGTACTTTAGGCTCTAATGACTGAGAATTCAATTATTCTTCTCTTTTCTTCCATTCTGATAGCATTCTTCCTTTACAAGATCAGCACCATTTATTGAGAATGCAATGAGAAACACAGTCTAAAACTTGTAGAACACGGAGAATAAGTTTCCAGCTAAAAATAGATTTTTTCAGATCTCTAATCTTCACCATGTTACAAAAATAAATTTGTTCTTCATACTTAAAATGTTTCCCTTACAGCATTCTGGAGTTCAGAGAAAAGCAGTGCTCTTTACTTCAATTAACAGTAATCACCAATCATCCATAAAGAATAATATCATCAACAAGAACAGATAGTTACCTAGAGGAATTAATAAGCAGTTGTAGACACTTTCAAAAATGAGAACACGAGATGCAGTATCCCACTTTTGCAGTCCCCGCATTTGCTTTTCATCTAGTGAAACAGCTACTGTCTTTTTCTCTTCTTGAAAGAATGGAGACTGAAAAAACAAAGAGGCTTTCACATCCTAATTCTGCTTCTGTTACCTTTTATTTATGTTCGAGCTCTCATCTTGCATGTAATTTTTTTTCAGCTTTACTGAGGTATAATTGACAAATGAAAATTGTATATAATTAAGGTGTACTTCTTAATGTTTTGATATATATTGTGAAAAAATCACCACAATCAAACTAATATATCCATCCCCTCACATAGTTACCATTTTTGGTGGGGAGGGGCACGGTGGTGAGAACACTTAAGATTTACCCTCTTAGCAAATTTCAAGTACACAATACAGTATTGTTAACTACAGTCACACTGTTGTATATTAGATGTCTAGAACTTACTCATCCTGAATAACTGAAACTTTAACCATCATCTCCCCATTTCTCCCTCCCCTCAGCCCCTGGCAACCACCATTCTACTTTCTGGTTCTATGTGTTAGACTATTTTAGATTCCTCATATAAGTGGAATCATGCAGTATTTATCCTTCTGTGACTGGCTTATTTCACTCCAGGTTGACCCATGTTGTTGCGAATGGTAGGATTTCCTTCTTTTGGGGGCTTAATATTCCATTGTGTGTGTATGTTTGTGTGTGTTTGTGTGTGTTTGCACACATCCCTGATGACTGATGATGTTGAGTACCTTTTCATATACCTGTTGGCCATTTGTATGTTTTTTTTTTGAGAAATGTCTATTCAGGTCCTTTGCCCACTTCTTAATAGAGTTATTTGGGTTTTTTGTTACTGAGTTCCTTGTATATTTTAGATATTCACTCCTTATCAGATACACAGTTTGCAAATATTTTCTCCCATTCCATAGGCTGCCTTTTTACTCTGTTGATGTTTCCTTCGCTGTGCAGAAGCTTTTTATTTTTTTATTTTTTATTTATTTTTGGCTGTGTTGGGTCTTCCTTGCTGCGCGTGGGCTTTCGCTAGTTGCAGCGAGCAGGGGCTACTCTTCGTTGCGGAGCATGGGCTTCTCATTGCGGTGGCTTCTCTTGTTGCAGAGCACAGGCTCTAGGTGCGCGGGCTTCAGTAGTTGTGGCACACGGGCTCCAGAGCGCAGGCTCAGTAGTTGTGGTGCACGGGCCTAGTTGCTCCGCGGCATGTGGGATCTTCCCAGACCAGGGCTCGAACCCGTGTCCCCTGCATTGGCAGGCGGATTCTTAACCACTGTGCTACGAGGGAAGTCCCAGAGCTTTTTAGTTTGATGCAATCCCACTTGTCTATTTTTGCTTTTCTTACCATATCAAATAAAAATTCATTGCCAAAACCAGTGCCAAAAAGCTTTTTCCCTATGTTGTCTTCTAGGAGTTTTATGGTTTTAGATCTTACATTTAAGTCTTTAATCCATTTTGAGTTGACTTTTTGTATATGGTGTGAGTAAAGGGTCCAATTTCATTTTTCTTGAAGTGGATACAAAGTCTCCCCAAAATCATTTCTTGCTTTTATTGTGTATTCTTGGCAGTCTTGTCGAAGATCAGTTGACCATAGGTGTATGGGTTCATTTCTGGGTTCTCTATTCTGTTCCATTGATCTATGTGTCTGTTTTTTGTGCCAATACCATGATGTTTTGAATACTGTAGCTTTGTAATATCATTTGAAATCAGGAAATGTGATGCCTCCATCTTCATTCTTCTTCCTCAGGATTGCTTTGGCTATTTGGGGTCTTTTGTGATCCCATATGAATTTTAGGAGTTTTTCTTATTTCTGTAAAAAAATAATGCCATTGACATTTTGATAGGGAATGCACTGACTCTTTAGATTACTTTAGGTAGAATGGACATTTTAACAATATTAATTCTTGTAATCCATGAACACAAGATGTCTTTCCATTTATCTGTGTCCTCTTTAATTTCATTCATGAATGTTTTTATAATTTTCAGTGGGTATATATGTCTTTGACTTTAGTTTATTCATAAGAATTTTATTATTTTAGTTGCTATTGTGAACAGGATTGCTTTCTTAATTTCCTTTTTGGATAGTTCATTGTGTATAGAAACAAGACTAATTTTTGTACGTTGATTTTGTGTTCTTCAACTTCACTGAATTTATTAGTTCTAACAGCTTTTTTGTTGAGTCTTTAGGGTTATCTGCACATATTATCATGTCATCTGCAAGCGGAGATAAATTTTACTTCTGATTTGGATGCCTTTTATTTCTTTTCCTTGACTAACTGCTCTGGCTAAGACTTCCAGTATTATGTTGAATAGAAGTGGAAAGAGTGGGTATCTTTGCCTTGTACTGGATCTTGGAGGGAAAGCTTTCATTTTTCCCCCCACTGATTATGATGTTAGCTGTGGACTTTTCATATATGGCCTTTATTGCATTGAGGTAAGTTCCTCCTATACCTATTTTGTTGAGAGTTTTTACAATGCTTTTTCTGCATCAATTGAGATGATCATGTGGTTTTTATCTTTCATTCTGTTAATGTGGTGTATCATATCGATTGATTTGCATATGTTGAAACATCCTTATATCCCAGGGATAAATCCCAATTGTTCATGGTGTATAATCCTTTCAATGTGCTGTTGAATTCAGTCTGCTAGTATTTTATTAAAGATTTTTGCATTTCTGTTCATTAGGGATATTGGCCTGTAGTATTCTTTTCTTGTGGTATCTTTGTCAGGCTTTCATATCAGAGTGATGCTGGCCTCATAAAATGAGTTTGGAAGTGTTCCCTCTTCTGTGTTTTGGAAGGGCCTAAGAAGGATTGGTATTAATTTTTCTCTGAGTCGTAGAATTCATCCATGCAGCCATCTGGTCCTGGACTTTTCCTCCTAGTCCATCTTGCATATGTCGCCCTTCATGTAATTTATAGTTTATGCCAGTAGTTACTTCCCTCCTGGATATATCACAAAGATGAATGGGTATTGTTTTTAAAGTTATTTTTCATTATTATCTTTCTGCATGGTGGGAGGTTGGCCTTATCTGTAAATACGCAATACCTATAAGCTTTGGAAATGTTGTTGCATTTAGGGAAGGGAGGATTTTGCGCAATTGGAATATTTTTAAATTATCTAATGCCTCGCAACATCTGTAAGATACTGGAAACATTCCACTTTTATCCCTTTTGAAAAAGACAGGAGTACAAACTTCAAAAAGAATGTTTATTAATACAAGGTGTATAACTGATTATATATATGTTATTGCACTAATCCCCCAAAGTATAACCCGTCATTATAAGCAATTAAATGTTAAAGTAACTCCCTCACAGTATTGTGTGACTTTCAGCTGTTCTCAACTGAAAAAAAAAATTAGCCAAATGCTCATTTACTCTTTCAATTATCTATTCATTCATTCAATTAATGTTTATTCTGTGCCTATGTTATATTTTCTGTTTCTGTCCAGGCTGCCCCTTTCATGAATTCCTAGGTCCCTTAAATTTCCTACCACAATGTTTATTCTTTGTACTTTCTGGTTGAATCTTGCATTACAGTCTTTACTACTCAATACATTTGAGATTCTCTTATGAATACGGACTGCGGCTTTTACTTCTTTGAGTTCTCTCTACCACTTCCTGTATGAAAGATACTGCTCTCAATATCCTTTAAGTATCTTTCTTAGTAAACAGAAGCTAATTTTTAGCTGGTACGTTGCCTGTAAGCTGAAATATTTCTTAGTATCTCTTGCAGCTAGTTGTTACCATATAATTGCTAGCCAATAAGACATTTATGAAAAGGTTATATGTACAACCAGGGAGATTCCTTAAAAGGAAGGTTTTGGTTTTTTTTTTAACTTCCTTCCATTTTCTGTTTAGAATATCACTGTATGTCTGAAATTTTAACATCTATCTTGGACTATTTGGAGACCCTGTAAATGGAGCAATAAGATATAAGATACCTATTTCCCTAATAACAGCCATTTACTGTCTACCCGTTTACTTTTTTTCCATGATGGAGAATTAAACTTTAACTTTGCTGAAGGCATTATTTTTAGAGTTTTTGCTTGGTTCTCAACCAAATGTAATTTTAACTAATACAACCTAATAAATTGTTATGCACATGTTATGGACCTAAATAAAAACATCCTGATTATTTGACTTTAATTTTGGGGCTATGAACATAGGGTTTAATCCAAGGACTATATCCATGTATAATATGGATGCTATTCATATAATAATAAAATGCTAGAACTAAAAAAAAAATATGAAAAGGTTTTCAACTTTATTAGTGGTCAACAAAATGGAAATTAAAGCCACAATGCAATACTACTACACACTTACCAGAATGGCAAAAATGAACAAGACAGACATTATTAAGTATTGGCAAGGATGTGGAGTGAGAGGCAGTAAAGACACTTTAGGAAAATTGTTGGCATTATCTATTAAAGCTGAACATATATACATACGTATTCCACTCCCAGGTATGTATCCAACAAATGTACATATGTTCACAACAACAAGAATATTCATAGCAGCGCAATTTGTAAAAGACTTTTAAAAACTGAAATTATCTCTTAATAGTAGAATGAATAAACAAACTGTGGTATATTCAGACAATGGAACACTATACAGCAATGAGAATTTCTAAACTATTGCTTCATGTAACCACACGGATGAACCTCACAAACATAATACTGATTGAAAGAAACTAGACCCAAAAGAGTACATACTGTATGGCTCCATTTATATATGGTTCAAAAATAGGTGAAAGTAACCTATAGTGCTAGACATCAAGATAGTGGCAAATCAGGATTCCAACCAAAGCATCTGGCTACAGAGCCATGTTCTTAATTATTATGCTATATTGTCTTTCCAAAAAAGAGAAAAAAATCCAACTCATTTTATAACTTAATAAAATAATCCTGATACCAAAACTAGACAAGAGGAGCCCAAGACAAGAAGAACACTTTAGACTAATCTCACTTATGAACATAGATGTAACAATCTTAAGCCAAATATTAGCAACTAGAATCTACTTTGTATTAAAAGAACAATAATACATCATGGCAAAGTAGGGTTTATCTGAGGAATGAAACATCAGTTCACTGTTTTAAAAGCTTTCAATGTTGGAAACTTTTAAAACAATGAAACAACCACATTGTCATCTCAGGAAATGACAAACAGGCATTTGATAAAACTTGAGACATTCATGATTAAAAACTCTCAGTAAACTAGAATTAGAAAGAAACTTCCTTAACTTAAATAAAGGAAGAGAGGGTGTCTACCACAAAATCATAACAAACTCATACTTAATGATGGACAGAAGTATTCCCATTAGAGTCAGAAAGAATGATATTTGCCACCCAACTCTGCTATTCAACTTTTATAGGTCCATACCAATGAAATAAGAACGCTCCTGAAAAAAAGGATACACACACACACACAAATATTGCAAAGAGTCAAACCTGTCATTATTTGCAGATGATATGATCATCTACTTAGAAAAAACCAACATAACCCACTGACTCTACTATTACTATTAAGAGTGTTCAGCACTATGAACAGAAGAACAAAAACTATGAATCTAATGAGAAATACTATAGTAAATATCTGTTGGTTTTGCTGCCATGTATTCTGTCCTCCTTCTGGAAGTAGTACCTCTGAAAGTAGGATTACCAAAACCCTTTCTCCCTCGAGGTGAGGCACTGACCTCGGATTCACTTTCTAGTTTGGTTGCCCTGGAAACCTGATGAAGGTGGGTGGTCAGCTGTGGGATGGGCGGGCCTGCTTCCGGCAGGTGTCCCGGGAGGTACCCTGCGCCTGGTCTGGGAGGGCTGCGACTGCACATCAACACCTGCTGGGAGTCACAGCTCAGGGTCCCTGAGTGCAGTGGGCCTATCGTTCCTGGGCCCTGACCCTGGCTGGGACCGAGGCTACACACAGGGAACAAAGACAGAGTGGTCCCTAATTTGGGACATGGGGCTTCTAAGCCATAGTGGCTCCTGTTCTCCCCCATCCCCCCCCCATATGCTCTCATTTCTTCACACCTGAGCTGTTAATGGGGGCAGAAACGAGCCCTAGACAGCTGAGAATGCTTGCTGATGCCGGCCTGCTGGCAGGCTGGGTTTCTTATTCTGCAGTCTGCAAAGTTGAATATATACGGGTGCCAGGATGGCCTATTTGGGTTTTGTGAGTGTGAACCATCTAGCTGAACCTGCTGATTGAACAGAGTGGATGTGGCAATATGCCAGTTTTTATTGTGAAGAAAATGTCAATATATTTCTGAAAAAGATAAAACGACATGAATGAAGGGAGGGACATACACCAAGTTCATGGATGGAAAGACCCAATGCTGTACAGGTGTAAGTTCCTCCCTAAATTAGTCTATAAATTCAAAGCAATCCTAATACACAACTGCTGACTACGAGATACTTTTGAGGAAGTAGAATGGCCTGTGTGGAGAGTAAGTGCCCTACCAAGTCCAAATCCTGGAATAGGTTGCATTTACTGAGTCTTCCCCTTTGCCATACATTATCCTAAGTGCTTTATTTCCATTAATTCATCTTACCCTCACAATAACTCTAAGAGATGAGCGGTGAATTAATATCTCCATTTTACATATAAGGAAACTGACATAGAGAGAGCTTGAGTTATTTGCCCAAAGTCACATACCTAGTTAAAGGTAGTCTCAGGACTCAAACCAGGCTATCTGGCTCAAGGCCCCATGCTCTCAGGCTCTGTACACACTGCCTTTCTGTTTCTATGCTAAAAAGCCCTAGTAACTAAAGTATGGTATTGGCAAAGGAACAAACAGATCAAGGGAATGAAGGAGAAACCAGAAATGGGCTCATGTATATATAAAGAAACTTAATATATGATCAAAGTGGCCTTTCAAAACAATGGGTGTGCAGGCAACTGCTCAAAAAGTGGTGCAGGGACAACTCGTGATCCACTCGGGATAAAATGAAGTTAAACTCCAACTGCAAGGAGTTAGCATCATAAGTTCCAGATGACCTAAGGTTCTAAATGCAAAAACCAAAATTATAAAAGAAGAAACTACATAAAACTATTATTTATGGTCTTGAAAAGAAAGGTCTTTGAAAGAAGAAAGGCAAAGGCATAAAATGAAAGATAACATTGATTCATTGTTTTAAAGCTTTTGTCTGACATATGACACAATAAACTAAGTCAGCCTGGGACTAAATATTTGCAACATACCAGACAAAAGATGAAATTTCCAGAACATACAAAGAAATTATGCAAATCAGCAGGAAAAAAAGACAAATAACTCTATAGAAAATAAAGCAAAGAGTATGAATGGGCAATTCAGGACTGACAAACATGAGGAGATGGGCACCCTCACTAAAACCACTTTACTGGCTGGCATACTGTTGTTCATCTGTCAGATTGATAAAAATTAATGTTTGACATTGAAAATGGCCCTGTACACCAACTCTGTGACTTCGAGCAAGCCTCTTAACCTCTGAGCTCCAGTTTCCACATTAGTAAAAGGGTTTTTAGGAAAATTAAATGAGAGGATGCACATCAAGTACCTGACAGTTTCCACTAGCATGACTTTTATCAGATGTCTTCCCAGGTTTTTCTCCTTCAGTTTGTTGATGTAAAGAATTATATTACATTCTGAATTACATTTAAACTTCCTGAAGCTGAATGAACTTTATATTTCTGGATTAAACTGAACTTGTTCATTGTATATTATCCCCTAATACAGTTATATTTGATTTGTTGATATTTTAAATTTTTGTATCTATAGGTGAGATTGGTCAATAGTTTTCTTATTCTTTGCCATCTCTATCCAGGTTTTGGTGTTAAAATTATTTTAGCTATTTAAAAAATTGAGGAGCTTTTAACCTTTCTGTATGGTCTGGAAAAATGTATAAATTGAATTAGAACCACCCATCCTTCAAAGGTTAGAATTCAGCTGTAAAGCCGTGTAAACTCGCTATCTTTTAAAATCATAGATCCTTAATCACCATTTTCAGTCTCTGCTTTGACAACTGCACTGAATAAGTTTTCTATTTCTTAATTTTGACATATCTTCCTAAGAAATCAACCATTTCCTTTAGATTCTCAAATTATTTGTTACAGAGGTCATGTACTAATGACTTATAACTTAATTTTTTTTTTACTTTTGTCATACAAACTGACTTATGGAGTACAGTTCAATGGATTTTACATGTACAGATTCCTGTAACTACTTTAATGAGGATACATAATTTTCCACCACCCACCCTAAAAAAACTCCCTCATGCTGTCCCTTTATACTCACACCCTTCCCCTCATCCATAAGCCCTAGCAACCACTGACCTGATCTCTATTCCTATAATTTTGTCTTTCTGAGACTATCATATAAATGCAGTCATACAGCATATAGCCTTTTGAGACGGACTTCTTTCACTCAGACTCTGAAATCAAAAGTTCATTCCTTTTTACTGCTGAGTAGTTCTCCAATGTATGGCTGTCTTAGAGTTTGGTAATCAATTCACTTATTGAAGGAATCTGGGTTGTTTCCACTTTGTGGCAATTATGAATATATATATATATGTATATGTACATATATATATATATACACATATATATATACACATATACAAACAGGGTTAGTGTGAAATTTGTGTTCAATTCTCTATGGAGTAAGACTGCTGGATCACATATTAAGTGTATGTTTAACTTTATACAAAACTGTCAAATAGTCTTCTAAAGTGACTGTACCATTGTGCATTTCCACCAGCATCATGAGAGTTCCAGTCTTCATCCCTGCCAGCATTTGGTACTGTTAGTATGCTTTATTTTAGTGACTCTAATAGGTTTGTAGGGGTATCTCACTGCAGTTTCAATTTTCACTTCACTAGTAGCTAGTGATATTCAGCATCTTTTTATGTGCTTATTTGCCATTCTTACATACTTGTTGGTGAAGCATCTGCTCATGTCTTTTGCCCATTTTTTAATTGGGTTGTATACTTTTTTTATTGTTGAGTTTTGAGAGTTCTTTGTATATTATAGATACAAGTCTATTGTCAGACATGTGATTTGAAATATTTTCACTCACACTGTAGCTAGTCTTTTCATTTTCTTAAGTTTCTTTCACTCAGTAAAGTTTTTAATTTTGATGAAGTCTTGTTCATCAAATGTCTTTTATGGACAATGCTTTTTAAAATTTTTACTGGAGTATAGTTGATTTACAATGTTGTATTAGTTTCTGCTGTACAATAAAGTGAGTCAGTTATACACATACATATATCCATTCTTTTTTAGATTCTTTTCCCATATAGGTCATTACAGACTATTGAGTAGAGGTCCCTGTGCTATACAGTAGGTCCTTATTAGTTATCTATTTTATATATATATATTAGTCTGTATATGTCAATCCCAATCTCCCAATTTATCCCTCCCATCCCCCTTTCCCCCCTGGTAACCATAAGTTTGTTTTCTATGTCTGTGACTCTATTTCTGTCTTGTAAATAAGTTACTGGAAAAATGCTTTTGGTTCCAAGAATAAGAACTTGTTGGCAAGCCCAATATCATACAGATTTTCTACCTTTTCCTCTAAAACTTTCACACTCTTATTTCTATTTGGACCTTTTAATTTTTTTTTTGGTATGATGTTTAGATTGACGTTTATTTTGTATATGGTAGTCTAACTGTTAGACTATTCCTCCAAATTTTATCCTTCCTTTTCAAAATTGTTTAAGGTATTCAAGTTCCTTTGCCTTTTCATATAAATTTTAGAATCAGTTTGTCTGTATCTACAAAAAAGTCTTGCTGAAATTTTGACTGCTATTGCTCTAAACCCATAGATTAATTTGAGGAGAACTGAAATTTTTACTATGTTGAGTCTTCCAATCCATAAACATGGTATGTCTTTCCATTTAATTAGGTTTTCTTTGATTTCTTTCATCAATGTTCTGTGGTTTTCAGCATATATATTTGATAGATTTTGATAAATTTACACCTGTTTCATTTTTTGTAGTACTGTGTTAAAATTTTGTTTCCAATTTTCTATTGCTGGCATATAGAAATATTGCTTTTTTTTAAACATCTTTATTGGAGTATAATTGCTTTACAATGTTGTGTTAGTTTCTGCTGTATAACAAAGTGAATCAGTTATACATATACATATATCCCCATATCCCCTCCCTCTTGCATTTCCCTCCCACCCTCCCTATCCCACCCCTCTACGTGGTCACAAAGGACCGAGCTGATCTCCCTGTGCTATGCGGCTGCTTCCCACTAGCTATCTATTTTACGTTTGGTAGTGTATATATGTCCATGCCACTCTCTCACTTTGTCACAGCTTACCCTTCCCCCTCCCCATATCCTCAAGTCCATTCTCTAGTAGGTCTGTGTCTTTATTCCCGTCTTACCCCTAGGTTCTTCATGACCTTTTTTTTTTTTCTTCTTAGATTCCATATATATGTGTTAGCATACGGTATTTGTTTTTCTTTCTGACTTACTTTGCTCTGTATGACAGACTCTAGGTCCATCCACCTCACTACAAATAACTCAATTTCGTTTCTTTTTATGGCTGAGTAATATTCCATCATATACATGTGCCACATCTTCTTTATCCATTCATCTGTCGATGGACACTTAGGTTGCTTCCATGTCCTGGCTACTGTAAATAGTCCTGCAATGAACATTGTGGTACATGACTCTTTTTGAATTATGGTTTTCTCAGGGTATATGCCCAGTAGTAGGATTGCTGGGTCGTATGGTAGTTCTATTTTTAGTTTTTTAAGGAACCTCCATACTGTTCTCCATCAAGACAGTATGGTACTGGCACAAAGACAGAAATATAGATCAATGGAACAGGATAGAAAGCCCAGAGATAAACCCATGCACATATGGTCACCTTATCTTTGATAAAGGAGGCAAGAATATACAATGGAGAAAAGACAGCCTCTTCCATAAGTGGTGCTGGGAAAACTGGACAGCTACATGTAAAAGAATGAAATTAGAGCACTCCCTAACACCATATACAAAAATAAACTCAAAATGGATTAAAGACCTAAATGTAAGGCCAGACACTATAAAACTCTTAGCGGAAAAAACCTAGGCAGAACACTCTATGACATAAATCACAGCAAGATCCTTTTTGACCCACCTCCTAGAGAAATGGAAATAAAAACAAAAATAAACAAATGGGACCTAATGAAACTTAAAAGCTTTTGCACAGCAAAAGAAACCATAAACAAGACAAAAAGACAACCCTCAGAATGGGAGAAAATATTTGCAAGCGAAGCAACTGACAAAGGATGAATCTCCAAAATTTACAAGCAGCTCATGCAGCTCAATATCAAAAAAACAAACAACCCAATCCAAAAATGGGCAGAAGACCTAAATAGACATTTCTCCAAAGAAGATATACAGCTTGCCAACAAACACATGAAAGGACGCTCAACATCACTAATCATTAGAGAAATGCAAATCAATACTACAATAAGGTATCACCTCACACGGGTCAGAATGGCCATCATCAAAAAATCTACAAGCAAGAAATATTGCTTTTGTGTGTTGACATTGCATCCTGTGACATCACTTAGCTCACTTATTAGTTCTAGGAATTTCTTTATAGATTCCTTGGGATTTTCTGTGCAGATAACCATGTCTTATGCAAATGGGGATTAATTTTTTTCCAGTCTATATGCCTTTTATTTCTTGCTTTATTGAACTAAGACTTCCAGCACAAAGTTAGAAATGGGGAGAGGGGACTTTTCAGCACCAAGCTCAACTTCTAAGGACTTCTTTTTGAGGTAGAATTCAGAGAACGTAAAATTCACCACTTTAACCATTTTAAAGTGTGTGATTCAGGGACTTGTACATTCACAATGTTGTGCAACCATTACTGTTACCTAATACTGTAATATTTTCATCACCCCAAAAAGAAAGCCCATACCTATTAAGCAGTCACTCCCTGTTATGGTCTGAATTGTGTCCCCCCCAAATTCATATGTTGAAACCCTAAGCCCCAGTACCTCAGAATGTGACTGTATTTGGAGACAGGGCCTTTGAAGAGGTGATTAAAGTAAAATGAGGCTGTTAAGGTTGGACGCAAATCCAATCTGACTGGTGCCCTTATAAGAAGGAGAAATTTGGACATGCAAAATGACCCCAGGGATGCACATGTACAGAGGAAAGTCCACGTGAGGACACAGTGAGAAGGCAGCCATCTGCAAGCCAGGAAGAGGTCTCAGAAGAAACCAAATCTGCCGGCACCTTGATCTTGGACTTACTGCATCCAGAACTGTGAGAAGATAAATTTCTGTTGTTTAAGCCACTCGGTGGTATTTTTTATGGCAGCCCTAGCAAACTAATATACTCCCAGTTTACCTCTCTCCTCTAATTTTTGTCTCTACAGACTTGCCTATCCTGGACATTTCATACCACATGTGGCCTTGTGCATCAGGCTTCTTTCACTTAGCATGTATTCAGGATTACAGCATTTATCAGTACTTCATTTCCCTTTATGACAGAAAATTCCATTGTATGGCTACATACACTACATCTTGTTTATCCACTTATCAGCTGATGGACATTTGGGTTGGTTCTGCTCTTTGTCTATTTATGGACAATGCTGCTATGAATATTCAAGTACACGTTTTTGTTTGAACACCTGTTTTCAACTGTCTCTGCTACATACCTAGGAGTGGAATTGCTAGGTCATATGGTAATTCATTGTATACATTTTTGAGGAATCACCAAACTTTTTCACAGCATCTGAACAATTCTAGATTCCCCCCTACAATGGGTCAAGGTTCCTTTTCTCCACATCCTCAGCAACACATTATTTTCCTTTAAAAAAAAAATTATAGCCATCCTAGTTGGTGAGAAACAGTATCTCATTACGGTTTTTATTTGCATTTCCCTAAAGACTACTGATGTTGGGCAGCTGTTTTTGTGTTTATTGGCCATTTGTATATCTTCCTTGGAGAAATGTCTACTCAAGTCTTTTGCCCATTTTTAAAAATTGAGGTGAAATTCACATAAAATAAAATTAACCATTTTAACTAGGGAACAATTCAGTAGAATTTAGTACATTTACAATGTTGTAGGACCACAACCCCTATCTAGTTCTAAAGCATTTTCATCACCCCAAAGTTAAACCACATATCAATTAAAGCAGCTGCTCCCCATCCTTCCCTCCGGCCAAACCATGCCAACCACCAATCTGCTGTCTCTATTCTGGATACTTCATATAAATGAAATCATACAATATGTGACCTATTGTTTTGTTTGGCTTCTTTTACTTAGCGTAATGTTTTCAAGATTCCTCCACATTGTAGTATGTTTCAGTACCTCATTCGTTTTTTATGAGTGTTAGTCCATTTCAATGGATATACTAAATTTTGTTTATCCATTCATCAGTTGATGGACATTTGGGTTGTTTCCAACTCTTGGCTACTGTGAACAGTGCTGCTATGAATATTCATGTACAAGTGTTTGAGTACCTGTTTTCAATTCTTTTTGGTATATACCTAGGAATAGAGTTGCTAGGTAATATGAATTCTCATATGAAGAACCTCCCCCCCAAAAACTGTTTTCCACAGCAGCCTCACCATTTTACATTCCCCACCAACAATGTCTGTAGGTTCCAATTTCTCCACATCTTTGTCAACACTTGTTATTCTCCATTTTTAAAATTATGGTCAACTCAGTGAATATAAGGTGGTATCTTGTTACAGTTTTGATTTGCATTTTCCAAATGACTAATGATGTTGAGCATCTTTTCGTGTACTTGTTGGCCTTTTGTACATCTTCTTTGGGGAAATGTCTATTCAAGTCCTGTGCCCATTTTTAAATTGAGTTGTCATTTAGTTGCTGAGCTGCAAGAGATCCTTATATATTCTGGATACTAGACCCATTCAGATATTAAGATTTGCATATATTTTCTCCTATTCTGTAGGTTGTCCTTGCACTTTCTTGATAATGTCTTTTGATGCAGAAAAGATTTTAGTGGTTTTTTTTTAAATAAATTTATTTATTTATTTTTGGCTGTGTTGGGTCTTTGTTGCTGTGCATGGGCTTTCTCTAGTTGCAGCGAGCGGGGGCTACTCTTCCTTGTGGTGCGCAGGCTTCTCATTGTGGTGGCTTCTCTTGTTGCGGAGCATGGGCTCTAGGCGCATGGGCTTCAGTAGCTGTGGCTCGTGGGCTCAGTAGTTGTGGCTCGCGGGCTCTAGAGCACAGGCTCAGTGGTTGTGGCTCATGGGCTTAGTTGCTCCGCGGCATGTGGGATCTTCCCGGACCAGGGCTCGAATCCATGTCCCCACATTGGCAGGCGGATTCTTAACCACTGAGCCCCCAGGGAAGCCCAAAAGATTTTAGTTTTTATGAAATCCAATTTATCTGTTTTCTTTTGTTATTCATGCTTTTGGTGTCATATCTAAGATTCCATTACCAAATCCAACATCATGAAGGTTTACCCCTATGTTTTCTTATAAGCATTTTATAGTTTTAGCTCTTCTATTTAGGTCATTGATCTATTTTGAGTTAATTTTTATATATAGTGTATGTGGATAACCAGTTGTCTCAGCACCACTTGTTGAACAGACTCTTCTTTCCTCATTGAATGACATCAGCACCCTTGTTGAAAATCAGTTGGCCATAGATATGCAGGTTTATTTGTGGACTCTCAGTTTTATTCCATTGGTCTCTGTGTCTCTGCTTATGCCAGGTCCACAGAGTTTTGGTTAGTGAAACTTTGTAGTAAGTTCTGAAATCTGGAAGTGTGATTCCTCCAACTTTATTCTTCTTTCTCAATATTATTTTCACTATTCAGGGCACCTTGCAATTCCTTATGAATTTTAGGATCATCTTTTCCATTTTTGTAAAAAGGGCCATTGGAATTTTAATACAGATTTTATTGAATCTTTGGGAAGTACTGTCATCTTAACAATATTGGGTCTTCCAATCCATGAACAAGGGATATCTTTTGATTTATTTAGGTGTTTTTTCTTTCACCAAGGTATTCTAGTTTTAACTTTACAAGTCTTTCCCATTCTTGGTTAAATTTTTTCCTAGGTATTTTATTATTTTGTATGCTGTCGTAATTGGATTTTTAAATTTTATTTTTTACATTGTTCATTGCTGGTGTGTAGAAATACACACTGATTTTGTGCACTGATTTTGAACACTGAAACCTTGCTGAACTCATTTATCAACTCTAGTAGCTTTGGGGGGTTTCTTTCAGATTGTCTGTATATAGGATCACATGATCTGCAAATACATAGTTTTACTTCTTACTTTCCAATTTGGATGCCTTTTATTTCTTTTTTTGCCTAATTGTTTTGGCTAGAACTACCAGTAAAATATTGAATAACAGTGGTGAAAGTGGGCATCCTTGTCTTGTTCCTCATCTTATGGGAGAAAACTTTTCACCATTGAGTAAAATGTTAGCTGTGGGTTTTCATAAAAGCCCAAAAATGTTGAGGAATGTTCCCTAGATTCCTAGTTTTCTGAGTGTTTTTATTATGGAAGGATGTTGAAATTTTGCTTTTTGTGCATCAGTCACGGGTTTTTTCCTTCATTCTATTAATGTGGAGTATTAATCAATTGATTTTCTTATGTTGAACCTCACTTCTATGCCAGGGATAAATCCCACTTGATCATAGTGTATAATCCTTTTAATGTGCTATTGGATTCGGTATGGTAGGATTTTGTTGAGGATTTTTGCATCTGTATTCATAGTGAATATCACTTTGTAATATTTTTTTTTTTGGTTATATCTTTGCGTGGCTTTGGTATCAGGGTAATACTGGCCTCAAAGATGAGTTAGAAGTGCTCCATTCTCTTCTATTTTTGGAGAGTTTGAGAAGGATTAGTGTTAATCCTTCTTTAAATGTGTGGCAGAATTAACCAGTGTAGTCATCTGGTCTTGGAGTTTTCTTTGTTGAGATGTTTCTGAATACTGATTCAATCTATTTAATTTTTATAGGTCTGTTCAGGTTTTGTTTCTTTTTGAGCCAGTTTTGGCAATTTGTGTGTTTCTAGGAATTTGTCCACTTCATTTAGGTTATCTAACAATTGTTTGGTTTTACCTTATAATCATTTTTTATTTCTGTAAAGTTGGTAATAACGTCCCTACTTTTAATTCAGATTTTAGTTATTTGGTTCTTCTCTCACCTTTTTGTCAGTCTAGCTAAAGATATGTCAATTTTGTTGATCTTTTCAAAGAACTAACTTTTGGTTTCTTTGATTCTATTGTTTCTGTATTCCCTATTTTGTTTGTCTTCACTCTATTATTTCCTTCCTTCTAACTGCTTTGAATTTAGTTTGCATTTCTTTTTCTAGTTCCTTAAAGTGTAGAGTTAGAAATACCTTAAATACTGATTTGAGGTATTTCTTTTTTAAAGTAGGCATGTATAGCTATAAATTCCCCTCTGAGCACTGCTTTTGCTGCATCCCATAAATCTTGGTATGTTGTGTTTTCATTGTCATTAGTCTCAAAGTATTTTCTAATTTATCTTGTGATTTCTTCTTTCTCTTAAACACTGGTTGTTTAAGAGCATGTTTTTTAATTTCCACATATTTGTGAATTTTCCAGATTTCTTTCTGTAACCGATTTCAGATTCCATTCCATTTTTGCAGAAGATGCTTTGTATGATTCCAGTCTTCAAAAATTTATTGAGACCTGTTTTGTGAATTAACATGTGGTTTATCCTGGAGAATGTTTTATGTGCACTTGGGAAGGAAGTGTATTCAGCTGTTGTTGGGTGGAGAATTCTGTATGTGTCTATTAGGTATAGTTTGCTTATAGTGTTGTTCAAGTCTTCTGTTTCGTTATTTTTTTTCTAATTGTTCTATCCTTTAAGGAAAGTGGGGGTGTTGAAGTCTCCCACTAGTACTGTTGAACTGTCTACCTCTCCCTTCAGTTCTGTCAATTTTTGTGTGATATATTTTGGGGTCCTTTTGTTAGGTGCATATATGTTTATAATTGTTATGTCTTATATCATTTTTTGTTCCTCAATTCTTCCTTACCGCCTTTTGTATTAGAAAGACATTTTCTAGTACACTGTTTTGCTTCCTTCCTTCCTTTCTCTCTCTCTACTATATATCTCTATTTTCTTAATGGTTTCCCTGGAAATTACAATTAACACTTTAGTTCAAATTAATACTAACTTAGTTTTAATCAAATACACAATGTTCCTGTATAGCTCTATTCCCATACTTTTGTGTTATTATTACAAATTACATCTTTATACAATATGTGTCTATCAACTTAGATTTGTAACTGTTGCTTTATGTAGTTGTCTTTTGAATCACATAGGGGGAAAAAGGGAGTTACAAACTGAAAATACATTAATACTGACTTTTGTATTTAACTATATAGTTACCTTTCTGGTGTTATTTCTTTGTGTGGATTTAAGTTATTGTCTAGTGTCCTTTCATTTCAACCTGAAGGACTCCCTGTAGCATTTCTCATAGGGCAGGTCTACTAGTGACAAAACTCTCTCAGTTTTTGTTTACCTGGGAATGTCTTAATATCTCTTTCGTTCATAAAGGATAGTTTTGCCAGATACAGAATTCTTGCTTGGTAGTTGTTTTCTTGTTGTTGCTGCTGTTGTTGTTGTTGGGTTTTTTTGTTTTCCTAAATCAGTATTTGAATATGTCAGCCCACTGCCTTTTGGCCTCCCTGGTTTCTGATGAGAACCTGCCCCTCAATCTTACTGAGAATCCCTTGTATGTAATGAGTCACTTCTCTCTTATTGCATTCAAGATTGTCTTTGCCTTCTGACACTGATTATATCTCAGTGTGGATCTTCTTGAGTTTATCCTGCTTGGAGTTGAGATTCTTGGATGTATATAGGTCATGCCTGTCACAAATTTGGGATGTTTTTGACCATTATTTCTTTGTATACATTTTCTGTCCCTTTCTCTATCTCATCCTCTACTGGGACTCCTATTATGAGTACACTTAGAGTGTTTTAAGATGTCCCACAGGTCTCAAGCTCTTTATTTTTCTTCATTCTTTCTTTCTTTCTGCTCCTCAGACTGGGTAATGTCAATTCAATTCAATTGACTGGGTAATGTCAATTGACTGGGTAATGTCAATTCTCAGGCTCTTTATTTTTCTTCATTCTTTCTTTCTTTCTGCTCCTCAGACTGGGTAATGTCAATTCACCTATCTTGAAGTTTGGTGATTCTTTCTTTTGTCTTCTCAATCCTGCTGTTGAACCTATCTAGTGAATTTTTCACTTCCCTTATTGTACTTCTCAGTTCTAGAATTCCTATTTGGTTCCTTTTTATAATTTCTCTCTTTATTGATATTTTCTATTAGATATTCTCTATCAGTCTCACGGTTTTCTTTAGTTCTTTGTATATCATTTCCTTTAGCTTTTTGAGAATATTTTAAATAGTTGATTGACAGTCTTTGTCTAGTAAGCCCAACATCTTGGCTTCCTCCAGGAATGTTTTTATTAATTTCTTTTTCCTGCTTTCAGCCCATAATTTGTTTCTGTGAATGCCTTTTTTGTTGTTGTTGAAAACTGGACATTTCGAATATTATAACTATGGAAATCGTATTCTAAACCCTTCCCAGGGTTTATTGTTGCTGCTTGTTTTATCTGATTTTGTTTGTGTGTTTAGTGACTTTCCTGAACTAATTTTTTTTTTTTAAAGATTTATTTATTGATTGATTGCTACGTTGGGTCTTCGTTTCTGTGCTAGGGCTTTCTGTAGTTGCGGCAAGCGGGGGCCACTCTTCATCGCGGTGCGCAGGCCTCTCACTGTTGTGGCCTCTCTTTTTGCAGAGCACAGGCTCCAGACGCGCAGGCTCAGCAGTTGTGGCTCACGGGCTTAGTTGCTCCGCGGCATGTGGGATCTTCCCAGACCAGGACGCGAACCCGTGTCCCCTGCATTAGCAGGCAGATTCTCAACCACTGCGCCACCAGGGAAGCCCTGAACTAATTTTTTATAGTCTATATTCTTTGTTATATGTGGCCACTGAGGTCTTTGTCCTGTTAGCTTAGTAGCCATCTAGTGACTTGACAGAGATTTACTTAAATGCTGAGATTCTGGTGTTTTTTTTCTGGATTTAGTAGTTGCCGGGTTGCTATAAAATATTGATTAGTTTCTAGAGTTCCAATAAAGTTGATTCTGACAGTTTTTGCCAGATTATTCACTGCTTTTGTGGAGGACTTTTGAAGTTTCCTACTCTGCCATTTTTGTTGATGTCACTCTCTCTAGTCACTTTTTCAGTTTTAATGTTCTGAGGGGGAAAATGTCAATTTAGAATTCTTTATCCATTAGGGTTATTAGTGAAGAATAAAAACATTTTCAGGCAAGCACAGACACAGAAGGTTTAGCTCAAATGCACACCTTTCTTAGGAAGTTACTAGAGGGCCTTTAACAGCAAAATGACAGAGTGAACCAAGAAAAATGACATGAAATCCAGACAACAATGGATCCAACCCAGGAGAATAATGAAGGAAAGCCCCAGGACAACACCTGAGACCTGATTAGCATAGGAAGATGGAGGGCTTTAGGGAGCGATCCTAGGAATTTGGAACTCAGGGAGGTGATAAGGTCAGAGAAATAAGGGAGAAAAAGCCATTCAAAACCCCATGAAAAAGCAAAAAGCTATACAGGAAAGGAAATGGAATCATAGTATACTACTTTATAGTGCTTGGTTGTACATGGAATAATATTTATATAATCATAACAATATAAACATTTTGTTTTCTATTCTTAGAATCAACTAGTACACAAAGCACAGAAAACACAACTGTGATTACAACATAGAACACAGATTTTTGCAACTGTGAAAATATAAAGGTTTATGGTAAAACTGCAAGTAACACTAGGGAGCCAAGAGATATTGTCTATTGTCTGTTGTTGATAGGATAAATAAAGGGGCAAACTTTATTTAAGATTAGAAAAGTAACAACAGAAGAACAAAAAGTAGTAATATAACTACATTGGGCAGAATGGAGATGGGGCAGTGTGAGCTAAATCCTCATTTGTGAGACCAAGATAACATAATAAGAAGAATAATTAATATCTAAAATTAGTAAATCAAGAAAGAGTATCAAAAGTATATTATTTAGGGATATCAAAGTAAACAACAGAAGAACTAAAAACAAAATTGGGAGAAAGAAGTGGTTCCCCCTGAGGAGTGACAGTATTTCTTATAAATTCTGTGCCATCTGATACTTTTATGCACGTGCACCTATTACTTTGATGAAAAATTTTAAAATTAACACTTGTGTATGGTTCAACATTCCAAAGCTATGTAAAGGTACAATTAAGTCTCCACACCTCCTTCCTACTTCCTCTCTGCTGAGGTGACTGATGTTTCCTTCCAGATATTCTGTGTATTTCCAAGCAAGTACACTGGTGTGTCATGCGTATATTTCTCTTCCATATCCTTATATGAATGGCAGCATTTCTATACAGACTGTTCTTGTACCTTGCCTTTTTTACTTAACAGTGTATCTTGGAGATATTTATGTATCACTACTGAGCGTCCTTATTTTATTTTATTGTTTTTTGGTCGCGCCATGCGGCATGTGGGATCTTAGTTCCCCGACCAGGGATTGAACCTGGGCCCGTTGCAGTGGAAGCACAGAGTCCTAACCACTGGACCGCCAGAGAATTCCCCTCATATTTTTAATAGCTGAATATTATTCCATTATTTAGATGCATCACAATTTATTTAATCAGTTCTGTACTGACAGACATCTGTTATTTTCCCCAATTCTTTGCTATTTCAAACAATGCTACCATAATAAATTGACAAATATTATAAGAAAAAAATTTAAGGCATTCTTTGTTTCTGTCTCCCAATTAGATAATGAACTTGGCTTTCATCTCTGCCTCCTTGGTGCCTACCATGGTGCCTGGCATATTGTAGTTACTGTATTTGCTAATTTAGGTTGAATTTAAATGAGGAAACTAAGCTATGCAAACATTTAAATGAGATACTGTAATTCTAAAATCAAGTTTATGGCACAACAAAGACAAGAGCTTATACAAATCTATAAGACTCCGCACACTCAGTCTTTGTTTTACAATTCATCAGAGAAAGGGAAAGTAACAGTGCAACTCAGTTTAGAATAATGCAGGAAAGGAAATGTGGGACAGGGCTGTGGTGATGTAACTGCAATGAACAGACTCCTTGCTTATATGATCCTAGCTTTCTAGATCCCCGATATCCAAGATGCTAAAGAGATTCTAATTCCTCACAGAGATGTTCACATGTATAAGTAGACTATAGAATTCTTAGTGTCTTACTAATGAGAGAAATAAAATGAAATAAAACAATCAATTCCCTGGACTGGAGATTAACCCACCAATACATACATATATCTCTGTCATACTTACTCTGAGCTCTTTTGGGCCTGTATGGACTGAAAGCAAGTGTAGAGTACCCGTCCAGTCTAAAAAAAGAAAGAAAACAGAAAAAAAGAAAGGTCACACAGAGGATTAATAGTGAAAAAGGTATAGCAATTTAGTGGGCTCTAACCTAAAACTCAAAGGCCCCTCTGGGAGTGGAAGGTTAGAAGAGACTCCAAAGACAGACTATGCATAAATCAGTTTCTGTAAGAAGGATCAAATACTCAGTCAACATGAGATGGCCACAATCAAACATCCGCTCATGTGACCACAGAGAATTGCTCACAAACATGAGAACCAAGAAACTAAGAATGAGACCATTCAGACTCCTTTTTTGGAAGCTGACAAACTCATGCAACAGCTATTTATAATGACAATAAATTTATGATGACAAAGCCAGAAGCATTTCAAATGAAGTATGAAGTTCAAGATAGTGAACTTTAATGTTTTCAGAAAAGAGTAATTTTATGAAGAATATTCATTATTAACATAGATTCTGAGAATATAACTAATGTACTAAACAATAGGAGGACACACTTGGTAAATTGGCAAAATTCATAGTTGCAGTGTTAAATTTTCTTTTTGTTTGAAGTGACACATAGTAAAACCTCTTGATCTGAACGTAAAATTCAAACAGAAGCACTCTAAATAGAGAATAGCAAGACTAGCCATTGATTGAGCTGCTTAACTTCTCTGAGTTTCAGTTTGCTTATCCATAAAAATCGATAATAATAATCCTCACAGGTTGTTGTCAGGGTTCGAGTATATTTATGTAAAACACCTAAAGAGTAAGTGCCATACAATGCGTGATAAATGGTAGCACTTGTTACTGTTATTAGCCTCCACTCCTACCACCGTGGTCAAACATCCATCATCTCTTTCCTAGATTACTACAGTTGCTTCCTAACTGGTTTCACAGACACCATGGATTCTGCACCCCCTCCCTCCCTGTCCCCCCAGCCCCACCCCCAGTTATCTTCCAGACCTCACTGTAGGATGACCACATGAGTTACCATGCAAACCAGGACACTTCCAAGAAGGAAAGGTGCTAACTGAACAGGAGACTGGGACAATGGGTGGAACTGGGACTGACAGAGGCAAGCCGGGACATGTAGTCATGTTCTGCCTCACTGTGCTGCAGCCACACTGACTTCCTCGATGTCCCCTAAACATGCCACACTCACCTCAGGGTCTTTTCACTGGCTATTTCCTCTGCCTGGAACGCTCTTCCCCCAAGAAATCCACAAGACTTGCTCCCTCACTTTCTTCAGGTCCTGACTCAATGACCCTTCTCATTGAAACCTTCCCTGGCCACCCTATTAAAATTGCAAAAAGATTTTTCTCTATTCTCTGTGTCTGTGTGTTTATACACACACGCGTGCGCATGTGCACACACACACACACACAATACCTTTGTATTTTTATCTTCTATGAAACAGGAAAATATAAGTCCTACAAAGCCTTGATCCATCATCTGGTACATGGCTTGTGTACGAACATCTGCAAATAAACAAAAATAAAAATCTGCTGTTAAACTATCTCCCAGACATGAAAATATAAAGATAACAGCAGCATACAATCCTCGCAGGATTCAGATTCTAAAGGCAGAACAGGGGTACATCCTAATGACAATATTATTGTCAAAGTATAAACATTTTACTAGGTTAGGGAAATACTCTGGGAGTCGGCAATTAAATAATAAAATTTATTACTAATTCTAGGCTGCCTAGCCCACAACTAGCCCTGCTATGAAATGTAGCATAGAAAGAAAAAAATGGAAAACTTGTATTATCCCAAAAACACCTGATAGTTTCTTCCAGGAGGACTCCAAAAGAAAGGAAGGCATTCGAAGGAGACAGCAAGATTTCTTAGAATAAGCCTTTTGATGGACAGCTTCTAGGGAAGTGAATATATTAGACTTGATACTAAAGAATGGCAGTGTAGAACTATTACAGAGGAAACTATTGTATAGAAGTGACTGCAATAGAATTAAACACTGCATTCCAGGGAACAGAAACAAAATCTCACTAAATGGTTATACAATTTTTGAAAAGGAAATCATAGACAAGCGCCAAATAACATTTGAAAGGATTAGTTAAAAGATTACCAAAAACTGAACAGAGGCAAAGTTTAAAGATGTGAAGTACTCAGACCATTATTTATGGACACAAAAGATCTGGTATTACAACAAAACAGTGCACAGCATGGTTTGGTCCGGTGACTTATGCCCAGTTAGCTTGTTCTATATGTTCCTAAACATACTTCGCATTGATCTGGATTGGGACTTCTACCCAATATATTCCTAAGTAAAGAGTAAGGCCCAACAGTACCCAGCAAAGAATATGAGAAAAATACTGGCTGAAACAGTTGGTGAAACTAAACAGCACTGTTTGAATGATCTCTGTACCTGCTATACGACCTTGGTAAAATTTTTAATACCTCTAAGCCTATTTCCTCATCAGTTAAATAAGGATAAACATCATCTGTACTTTTTCAGGGTTTTGTATTTTAAAAGTTGCAAGATGCTTTTAGCACAATGCCTAGCACATCAGAGGTACTTCATAATAATTCATTACATTTCGTTCCATCCACAGCCATTGTTGATGAATTGCTAAATCTGAAATGGATTAGTATCCATACTGTGCCACCCAAAGTGCTTCTGTCAAGATCACCAATGATGCATTTTTGGTTCTCAATTTACCCGATTGCTCCCTCCTTGAAACACTATCTTCACTTGGCCTCACATTCCCACTCTTCTCATCTCTGTCCTCTTAACTTCCTGGCTGTTCTTTTCCAGTCTCTTGCTGGATCCTTCCCGTCTTTCCATCCTCAAAATATGGCATGCCCAGGGCTCAGTCTTCAGCCATTTTCTCTTCTCCATCTACACTTACTCCCTGGGGGAGTTCATTTAGTTCCACGGCTTCAAATCTCATCTCCATACTGGCCACTCCCAACTCCTACTCAATCAACTCTAGTTCCAGTCTTCTACCCAAACTGCCGAATCATATATCCAATCGTGTACCTGACACTGAGACTTGGTTGTCTTAATACTGTGCTCCTCAGGGCAGTAGGTCCATGAACTATTTGTTACCTGTTCACAAGGAGCCAAGAGCTTGAGCTGGAATGGAAATTAATCTCTGCTTCCTTCATTAACAAAGTCTTAAGGAAAATGTAAGCTGAACTAAACAATATGCTAAGTTGACATAGATTTTTTTTTTTTTTTTTTTTGGCCATGCCAAGCTGATTGCAGGATCTCAGTTCCCTGACTAGGGATTGAACCCGGGCCACAGCAGTGAAAGCCCAGAATCCTAACCACTAGGCCACCAGGGAACTCCCAACATAGAGGATTTATGTTTGGTGTAGGCTCCTTATCGAATTGGTCACAGACCAAAGCCAGGCTAGGTGAGCATCACTTGCCTACCAGACATTTGAAACTCAACATGTCCAAAAGCACACACTTGATTTCCTCCACAAAATCTGCTACTCCCAAAGCCACACTGGCTCTCCTGCTTTTCCTCAAATATTCCAGGCATGCTCCTCCTCAGGGCCTTTGCACTGGCTATTCCTCTCTGCCTGGGACGCTCTTCCGCAAGATATTTGCACGGCCAGCTCTCACTTCCTTCAGGTTTTTGCTCAACTGTTACCTTCTCCATGAGGCCTAATCATGTTACTTAAAATATAAACCCTATGCCCCTTACCCTGATTTACATTTTTCCCTGAGGTAACTTAATTACTTCTAAGTTACCTCCCAAATGCCAAATCCAAAAGATACACTTTAGTCTAAATGAGGACCATCCAAGAGACCTTCCTGCAACTGTGCCATCCAATTTTTCTTTCAGCATTGGACAGTCTGAAGGGACAACAGAATCACACCTCCCATTTCCTGGTGTAAAAGTAGAACAGTCTGAGCACCATATTCTTTCATTTACTCTCGACTCAAAACTTTCCTGAAACAGAAACCACAGACCCCAGTTCGTAATAAAGGATTTTAAAAGAATGAGAGACTATATATACAAGTGTTTTTAGAATACGAGCCCTGAGATAGCCATCACATTACAATAAAATTTTGGTTCAGCCTTCACTTATTCTATCCCTTGTCCTAACAGAGCTTCCATCTAAGTCAGTTTGCTAAAGAAGGGCATAGAAATGTATTGTAATATCAAAAAAATTTGTTTGTAATGATTCTAAGGAGTATTGACTTATAACTTCTAGAAGAGAATGTTTGGGAAAATGTAATTTTTAAAAATGACTGGTTATAGAAAACTGCTTAATTAAAACTACAGCCTATATTTGTCATGGGAGGTTGATCTGACCCACCAACTTTGGTAATAAATTAACTCACTATGACATCACCGTAGCAGTGCTTCCCTTCTTATAAAAGGATCAAGCAGATCTTATAATTAGGGACATAACTACAGGTGCATGTCTCCTTTTACCATGCACTTACAAGGACAGGAAAGTTAACGTAAGAGTAACTGAAAAACAGTGCCAAGTCACATGCGATTTACAAAATAGGCTGTACTTTTTAAATTGCTTCCCTTTTCCTTTTGCAAGCCACGTCCTATAGGTAAAATTTGGGTAAGTTCGTTGCATGGGTATGACATAACTCAACTATATATCTTTTTCCCCACCACCAAACCTATGCTTCCTCCTCCATTTCCTGTTTTCATAAATAGCATTCCCACTTAACCAGACAAAGCAGACGCTGGAGAATGCCAAGGCCTCTGATTCACAGAAACCTCCGCTGAGGTACTGACTCTGCCACTTATTAGCTGACTGGTTTTGCACAAAGTATTTCAGCTCGAACCTCAGCTTAGTTTCTTAGGAGCCACACACTCCTCATGATTATTTGGGAAGTGTTTCAAGTAGAGAGTGGTTGCAGTATCAAATGCTACAGACTTGGGAGACAGATATGGTTCAGACCTCAGCACTGCCACTTACTCAACCCATGGGAGCCTCTGTTTCCTCCTCACTGCCATGAGGGGGAAGGTCTCTAAGTCACGGGCTAGACGAGGAAACATTCATTTCCGCAAGTAAAGTTATTCTAATTCTTTCAAAAGAGTCAGATAGAGACAAAAAGTGACCATCATTAGAGAAAAAGGGTAAAGAGAAAGAGAAAGAAAACAGGGCTTCCCTGGTGGCGCAATTGTTAGGAATCTGCCTGCCAATGCAGGGGACACGGGTTCCAGCCCTTGTCTGGGAAGATCCCACATGCCGCGGAGCAACTAAGCCTGTGCACCACAACTACTGATCCTGCGCTCTAGAGCCCATGAGCCACAAGTACTGAGCCCACGAGCCTCAACTACTGAAGCTCGCGCACCTAGAGCCCGTGCTCTGCAACGAGAGAAGCCACCGCAATGAGGAGCCTGCACACCGCAACGAAGAGCAGCCCCCGCTCGCCGCAACTAGAGAAAGCCCACGTGCAGCAACGGAGACCCAACGCAGCCAAAAAAAAACAAAAACAGAGAGAGAGAGAGAAAACAATTTTGTTACATTATACTGATTAGAGGGCTGAGGAGGTAGGTTGACAGCCCCAAGAGCTAGGATGATATATGTATCAAACAGAGATTGTAAACATCAGTTTTATAAATTTCACCCTTCACACCTTTGATTCTTCCAAATGGTGGTGTACTAAGACAGTGATAGTCACAATCGGCAATTTTCAGTTATAGCTTATTTATTATTATTATTATTATTTTGGATACCAGCCAATTGTCAGGGTTTAGTCTTGATTTCCTGAATACTGTCAAAATGGAGTGCCAAAATTTTATCTCTATTGAAAACAATCAATATGACATAAATCAGTACTTTTAAAACAGCAAAATAAAAATAAGGACATTTGCTTAAGGATACTTAAATTTTGATTTAAAATAACCATAGCCCATGTAATGGAGAAGGAAAAATGATACTCATTTCTAAGAACAAAAAACATTGCAATCCCATAATACTTACCGACATGTGAAGGCCAAACAGTTATATGGGGATGGGAATGATACCAGCCCACAACTCTCATGGGGCGACCAGTTAGTTCAGCCAACCTGTGTGTCTGTCAAGGTATTTTCAACTTGTGGGAACACAATTTGTGATGCTAATAAAGGCTCAGAAAGCAACCTGAAGTTTAAAATAAACCTATCACAATTTAATGTCAACAAAAGAATGAAAAAAGGTCAATGCCCAGAATTTCCCAGACTTCCCTTCTAAAGCCAAAGGTATTTCTTTTTTTTAAATAGAATCCATTTGGTTTCCATTATTGTATATAGTTATATGCTATTAGAGAGCATATATAGTATAAGAGTATATAGTTATATGCTCTTAATCCAATCCAATCACTCAAATACTTACCACTGTGCTATCTGAAAAGAAGCTTCTAAATCTTTGGATGTCACATTATTAACTTGAGTAATCTTCTGTCCTCTCTCTAGCCCAACCTACCCTCATTCCTGAAAAAGTACAAAATTTTAAAAATTCATTTCATTTCTCTATGGCAGGCTGCCAGTGTCAACAATAGCAAGTAGGGTGGTTTCAGAGACCAAATGAACAAAGACCCCCAGTTTAGTCTCCCCATTTGTCTAGAAATATCCCCCAAAAGAACATTTTCCTCCTTTGTTCTGGAAATAAAAATTTACCGTAACTGTCTGAGGCTCTGACTGGAGATAAGAAGCTGTCCCCTTCCGTTGCGCCTCACTGTAAAGTGCTGGTTCATCTTCCTGTGAATCACTTACATTGAAACCCAATAGTCCTTTCTATACAGCTAAGTGTAAGAATACTTTTTAGGGACTTCCCTGGCGGTTCAGTGGTGAGGACTCCACGCTTCCACGGCAGGAGGCACAGGTTCCATCCCTGGTTGGGGAACTAAGACCCTATATGCTGCGCGGCATGGCCAACAACAACAACAAAAAACTTTTTAAATAATTTTTTTTAAATTTCAAATGCCAAGAGAAGTTACTTAACTTCCCTAAGCCCACTTCTTCAGCTAAGGCGAGGGAAAGGACCGCCCGAAAGGATGGAAGGCAACTCTGCCCAGCGCTCAAGCAGGACAGGGACTGGGGGCCGTCCCCACCGGCCAGAATGCAAACCTCATGATTTCAGGCGGCCTCGGGCAGGGGGCTCAGAAGGCTCGCGCCTCAGTAGTGTGGGGAAAAAACGACTCCTACACTGAAAGCTGCTCTGGTCCCACGCAGCAAATCTTCAAACAAGTATCAATAGGATCTAACCGTCCCCGGTAATCTAACAGCATCCCAGAACAAAGCTCAGAAAAATATGTCTAGGAATACAAAGATATCCAGCCCCCAGGGGAAAATCATAATGCTGGCATCCAATCTAAAATTACCAGGTGTGCAGAGAATTGGGAAAATCCAACCTATAGTGAGGAGACGGAGAACAGATTCATGGCTCCCATGGTTTGAGGTGTGCAGGGTGAGGGTGACTATCCAGGGGAAGCTTGAGGCAGATCTTTACGGTAATGGAACAGTTCTGCACCTTGACTGCTGTGGTGGTTTTTTATATATGTATCTCTACACATATGACAAAATGGCATAGAACTACACACATTAATGTCAATTTCCTGGTTTCCATATTGAACCGTAAGTTATGTAACATGTGACCTTTGGGGGAAACTGTGTAAAGGTACAGGGACCTTCCCATACTATTTTTGCAACTTTCCATGAGTCTATAATTATTTCAAAATAAAGAGTTAAAAAAAAGATGCAAAAGGTACACATCATAAGAAGAGATTGCTATATCTGATTATATAAAAGTGCAACAAGAAGAATTTGGGAAAAAACACACACACACCGTGAAAAAGCTGACAAAAATCACTATCCTTATCACAAAAGGCTAACTTTCTTAACATAAACTATAAATTATTAAGAAAAATATTTCCAAATCAATAGAAAAACGGGCAAAGGAAATAACCATATAATTCAGAGAAAAATACAAATGACTCCTAAAAATTAAAAGCTGATCAAATTTACTCACAAGAAAAATGCTAATTAAAATTGCAAGAAAGAAGATACAATTTTTTGCCAATCAGGTTGGCAACAACCAAAAACTTTGATTTACCAGGGCCTTGCGGCACAAAAACAAAACTTTGATAACACACAATGTTTGGAAGGGTGTGGGGAAACAGATACTCTTGCACATGGCTAGAGGGTAAACTGGTCAAACTGCTACAGGTGCAAGTCCATATAACCTTTGCCCCAGCAATTTCACATCTAGGAATTGATTCTACAGATACGCGCACACATTTGTGAAATGCAATGTCCAAGGTTATTTGCTGCATGAGGACAGCACAGCCATCCAGGGCTGTATTATGTAGTCATAAGAATGAGACATCTCTATATACTAATGTGGACAAATCTCTAGATACACTGTTAGGTAATGTCATAGCTACCATATGTATTAAATACTTTTTAAAAAAGAAAATATTCTTGTATGTTTCTGTATGCACAGAATTCATCCATAAGGACACATGAAAACCTGATACCCCTGGTTATGTCCAGGGAGGGATGGTGGGGGAATTGGGGCACAGAGGCTAGAGAGAAATACTTACTTTGTATACTTTTTTATACCTTTTAAAGGTTGTATCATGCATGTTTTCTACTTTTAAAAGTTACTTTTTAATTGACTACAAGATTAACTTAACCTGAAAGAATGATAAATTACTAAAACCACTGATGCAAATTTAATTTGTTACAGTTGAGGTATGGAGTCCAGATCGTAGGAAGCAAATGTCCCAACTGGTCGCTCTTTGGTTATATTTAACATGGAATATTGCATTCAGTTCTCAGCACTGCATTTTTTTGAGAGGCATCCTCAAAAGAGAATCTCCAAAGGAGAGAGACCAAGATAGTTAAAGGCCTAGAAACTAAATGATATTATGAAAACTGTGGGGGTGGGGGGATGGGGTAGATGGGGCAGAGGGGAGTGGAGAGGAAGGAGATAGGGACTCCCCAGAGAGTTCACTGTCATAGTATTGGACCCTGGGATCTTTCGGCATTTAAGAGCAGAAATGTTAGAAATGTCCAGTTCTTCCAATAAAAGCCACTCAAAAAGAGAAATGGAGAGAAATTCTGATTAACCAAGCAACTGGATCTAAGGGGTAAATATGAAAACTGGGAAAGAGTCACTAGGAAGAAAAGCTGTGAAATCTGCTTAAGCAGCAAACAGAGGAACCTGGAAGCCTCAAAGCACATAAAAGCTTCTTATCGACCAGTAAGGATATCTCTGCCTCTGTCGAGGCTGCAGACAGCTGCTCTGGAGAAATTTCCACGCGATCCTTCCTCTTATCAGAACGTCGCAAGATGATGACAGAATGAATGTGAACAATTCTGACGGTGTCAACCTAAAGGAAAATCCACAGAAACGTTTACTTCTGTCTCTCTCGGATAACATCTCTCCCTGCAATTACGGGACTGCATCGTATTACATTATCAGGTTAAAGTTTCCATCTTAGAAAACAGGCGTTTTTTCTCATGAATAACAATGTTTCAAATAAAAGACATCCGACCTCAATATATACATTTCAAAACAAAAATATAAAGGCTAATGTTTAGATCAAGGGAGGACTTTTGCAATGATCAACTAACAATCACTTGATTTCCAACTACGTGCAGGAATACAAGTCAGAGTGCTGACGATCCAAGTGTTCAAAATGCTAACATGTGGTTGCACAGCAAGAATCATACATGAAACTACACTAAAATAATACAGTAAATAAATGCTGCAGGAGCCCAGAGGAAAGGAGTCTCTTAGATTGGAAAAAAATCTTTACAGAAAAGGCAGACGAGTGTTATCTATTTCCTGATTGTCGTGTGTGTGTGTGTGCGTGTGTGCGCATGCACACATGTAGATAGAATTTCTGTAGATGCCAAATAGATGTGAATGACATGTTTGGGAGACAAGTCGGCCAACTCATTTAGGTAGTACAGAACTTGAGGTGGAATGGCAGACAGTAAGGCTAAGAAAGAAGGTTAGAGTGAAAATATGCAAGGTCTCAAATGCCAAGCCACGATCTGCAGGATGACCTAGAAGGAAGGACATTATTTCAGAGAGCTTGACCATGAAGCACTGGACTAAGTGTATGTCAGAGATGGAAGAAACAGACTTGAGGTTCATTAAGAAGCAAGGATCCACAAGATTTGGTAGCTTATGGACCATGGGTGATACAGGACAGCAAACTGTCAAGGATGACTCTGAAGTTTCAGGGTTGAAACTAGGTAGAACAGAGGAGGCAGATCTAAGTTTAGAAAGGATCAAGAAGGAAGGGACATGAGTGTGTTTTCAGATGAGCTGAACTGAGATGAGAGGATGTAAATAAAGGCAAGGAACAGTGTGTGGCGGGGAGCAGAGGTCCAGGGCGAATCCAGGGGGATACCCATGGCATAGGATGGGGTACAACAAGAGGAGCCAGGAAGGAAGACAGCAGTCAAAACCAGAACAAGGAAATCGTTCAAGAGTTGCAGGAGAAAAGGTGGGTATGGCATTGCCAGACGTTGCCCGGACAAGGGTGGCTACTGAGCTTCAAATGTGGTTCCCTTTCATGCCTTTTTTCACCTCATGAACTCTTTCATAGACTTTAAATTCCTTGCTCATCCTATAAAGAATGAATCATTCTACCCTCACATACAACTTTTCTTATAATACACACACATGTCTGGCAGGCACAGAGTATACAATAAGGAAAATCAAAAGCAGAGACAGAAAGACACTTGACCTTCCAAGAAGCAACAAGACAAAGAGCTGACTTTTGAACAGAAACAATCAAAGCATAAAGAGAATGGGTAACATGTCAGAGTGCAAAAAGAAAACATCTGCCAACCAAGAACTCTATGAAGAGTTCTTTGAATAAGAACACATCCCTCAAAAATGAAAGCAAAATAAAGACATTTTCACATGCAAAAAATTGAGAGATCATTATCAGCACAGAAAATACTAAAAAGAGAAAGGAAAATCCCAGATATGAAAGAAGGAATGAAGAACACTGTAAAGGGTAAAATATGTGAGTAAATACAAATGAATGCTAACTGTACAAAACAGTAATAACAGTGTCATGTGGGGGGACTTCCCTGGTGGCCCAGTGGTTAAGAATCCGCCTTCCAGTGCAGGGGAAGCAGGTTCGATCCCTGGTTGGGAAACTAAGATCCCACATGCCGCAGGGCAACTAAGCCCGCGCACCACAACTACTGACCCCGCGCGCCACAACTAGACAGCCAGCATGCCGAAATGAAGAACTCGTGGGCCGCAACTAAGGCCCGACGCAGCCAAAAATAAATAAATAAAAGTCACTCTGCCCTTTAAAAAAGAAAACAAAAACAAAAAAACCCCAAAAACAATGTCATGTGGGGCTTAAAATATCCATATAATTAAAATGCATGAAAACAATAATCCAAAAGGTGGGAGGATGCAAATGAAATTTAAATGTTCTAAAGTTCTAGTACTATCAGTGAAATGGTAAAAATAGTAATTTGTATTAGACTAACAAATCAAGAATGCATATTGTAATATGTAGGATAACGACTAAAAGGAGAGTAAAAAATGTTATAACTGATTAATGGAGGATCAAAGGAGAATAATAAAATATACTGATGAATCCAAAAGAAGTCAAGAAAGGAGAAAAAAACAAAACAGAGAAGTGGGTCAAATAAAAAGCAAAAATATGACAGCTATAACATATATATGTATATGTGTAGGGGGTATATACATATATAATTACATTAAATGTAATTGGACTAAATAGTCCAATTAAAAAGATTATCAGATTGGATTTTTTTTAAACTATATGCTGCTAATAAGAGACACACTTTAAAATATTAGTACACAGACAGGCTAAAAATAAAAGGATGGAAAAAGATATGGCATGCCAACAATTAACTAGAAGATAAGGTTGCTGAACTCATGAAGTTTAATATCTAATTTGCATGGTACAAATTGACATAGAATTCAAGATGAGGACACGGACTCTTGAAAAATAAAATTACATCATTAAGACTGGGAATGTACTTTAGTAGGAGTTGATGCCCAGCGTGAATTTTCTCTTTCTCAGAGAAAGTTTCAGTGCCTAAGAGGAATGCGTAAAAGAAGTTCAGGATAGGGTGGTGAGACCAGCCCAGGAACAGATCAAAAACAAAATGAAACAAGCATAAATAAAAGTCACAAAGGACTGATGGATGTCCCTGAAAGTCACAGGTAGCTGAAGGGTTTGAGGAACAGACTGTTGTGGTCATAGTCACACAAGAAATAAGATATTCCAGCTGGGCTAGATTGGTCCCTACGCTTTTCCAGTCTTGGAATTAAGGTACTAAAGCCCAGTTCCTTTTGCTCTTCTGCCTTGGTACAGATCAAAGGTCAGCGAACTATGGCCTGCTTGGCCTCCCTCAGGTCAAATCTGGCCACGTTCATTCATTTATGTTCCAGTAGCTGCTGTTGCACTACACTGGCAGAGCTGAGGAACTGCTCTGTATGCCCCACGAAGCTAAACATTTACCATCTTGCCCTTTACAGAAAGTCTGTGCCCCCTGGCATGGCTCTCCATGGATCACAGGCAGGTAACACTAATTTCCTCCTGTAGGGGATGTATGTTAATTCATACAACATGTATTTATCAAGTACGTACTAGATGTGAGGCACTACATGAGGGCCTGACTATACAAAGATAAACAGGATACAGTAGTCACATCCAGGAAGACAGACAGGTAAACAACTCTAAGACAACATATATGCACTGCAATAGATATGCTCAAGGAGCTAGCCTACAGGTCAGGACAGGTTCCTTCAAGGAGGCAGGTGGCACCTGGGCTGAACTGCAAGGAATAAGGAGTTAGCCAAGCAGACTTAAGTTCTCAAAAGATCACATCCTAAGTAGTCAAAAGAAAAGACTAGAGGTGAGACAGACTCACGGCAAGGAGACCAGTGGAGAGGCTGATGCGGTATTCCATAAAGGAAGTGATAAGGACCTCAACTAGGGTAGCAGTTGTTGGGATGGTGCATTGGAAACAAACGGGAAAGCAATCTACATTAATGGTTCTGAATGGCAGGCAGTGGTTCCCAAACTTGGCTGCACATTAGAATCACCTGGGGAGCTTTTTAAACTCCTGCCACACAGGTCTCACCAAAGACCAACTGAGTCAGTATCAGGATTTTGTAAAGATTACTGGGTGATTCCAAGGTGCAGCCAGGTATGGGAACTACTACAGCAGGAGGAATGCTGGAGGAGAGGGTTTGAGGAAGAGGAAAGGTTCAGTTTTGAACACGTTAGTTTAAGATGCCTGTGTCTGGATAAACGTGGATGTCCCGAAGGCAGTGGAGTATGAAGTTCTGGAGCTTGGGATAATTCATACTAACCATCACCTACGGGCCATTAACAACAACAAGTCAGAATGGCCAATGTTGGCTACCAATCATGCGTCAGGCACTTGGAAAGTGCTTTTCGTGTATTAATTTAATTAACTCTCCCCATGACCCAGTGAGGTTGGTACTATTGTTATGCCCATTCTACAGATGAGTGTTTTACACACATTAACCAGATCCAACTCTCCCAACAATTCTATGAAATTGGTGGCTGTCATCATCCCTGTTTTGCAGATAAAGAAAGAAAAGCTCACAGATGTTAAGTAACATGCCCTAAGTCACACAAGTATCAGAGAAAAGTATTTGAAGACAGATCTGTCTAACCTCAATGTCTGCTGCAGGTAAAGCCATAGGGGAGGTAAGGCTGGCCAGGAAGACATTCTGGGAAGAGGAGGAGGTGAAGGCAGAAACTTGGAGAATACCAATATTTGATGCATAGGCAGAGGAGGAAGATTCCATAAAGGATGAGAGAGAGAGGGGAGGAATGGTAGACACAGCAAAAACAAAACAAATAAAAAACCCCATGAGAGTTCAGAGTTCTGAGGACAAAGATTAAGTAAGATAAGCACCAAGGAATAATCCACTGATGTAGCAATGAGGAGGTGGCTGGAGAGGTAGAACTGCAAACTAGAGGGTGGTTGCTTTCACTGGAGAAGGTAAATCAGGAATGATTGCAGCCTATTCTTTTAAGAGGTCTGACTATTAAAGGAAGGATACAAGAAGCAGTTAACTACAGGAAGATACAGGATTGAAAAGTTATTTTTCTTTCCTTTCTGAAAATGAGAGTAATTTAAGCACAGTTGTATCCTAAGGGAAAAAAGCCAGGTGACAGGAATAGGTTGAAGACTCAGAAGAGAGACAAGATATTTGATAAGCAAGGTCTTTGAAGAAGCTGCAGCTCTGGATAGGAAGTGGACTTCTTTCCTTGATTTGGAAAGACTGTACATGGGGGTAATAATTAGATGGAGTTGTTGCCTGATAGCTTTTATCACCTCCATTGTCTGCTTGGTGGGAGAAGAGGACATAATTTATTTTTATTGTATTTTACAAAAACATTGGTCTGCAACAGGTTGGGAAAAAATTAACTGGTCCTACACCACAATTAGGCTGAGAAGCATTATACTCGACCATAAAAGCTCGAGCATGCCAGAAAAGGCAGGGCAAGGGGACTTCCCTGGTGGTCCAGTGGTTAAGACTCCACACTCCCAATGCAGGGGGCCCGGGTTCGATCCCTGGTCAGGGAACTAGGTCCCACATGCCGCAACCAAAGATCCCACACGCAGCAACGAAGATCATGCGTGCCACAACTAAGACCCGTGCAGCCAAATAAATAAATAAATATTAAAGAAATAAAAAGGAAAGAAAAGGCAGGGCGGGAGTGCAGACAGGTTGCCTGTAAGCAGAGAGGGGTTGCCTGAGTAGATACTGGGACTTGGGATAAAAAGATAACAATGATGTGAACCAGATCTCAAGGATGTGAACCAGCCAAGGTCTCAAGGAAGATGGGAGAAGGGCCAGAAACCCAGCAGAGGATAGCAAGGAGGAGAGCTGACAGTGGTTACTCATCTTGACCAAGTAATAATAATTCGCTAGAAAGAATAGAAAATTAGGTCCCATTCCTACTGAGTAGATTCTTCATCTGATTTTCCTAGAAAGAACACCCCACCCAGCCAAATGTGGGTCTGCATGAACTGGGTTAATCCCTGGCTGAGATCATCAAACAGAATACAGAAATCCCTCCCCAAGTGCAAGTTTTCATCATGCAAAATTATAGCACACGTACCTTTTCAGCAACTGTGCGCATATCAGTTCCAGTATATGTAAATTTGGGGTCACTCCTTTTGGGGATAAATTAGAAAAAAAGGGAACTGAGGTTTGGAATATAAAAAGGTATTAAAGCAAAGTAACAGGAATAGCAGTTTTTGCAATGAAACAGCAGAGACAAAGGAAGAGGAGGGAAAGTAAACTGAGGCTAGAGCTGTGCTCATATGTCTGTTAGAAGGACTCTGAGACATATGCTTAAGTGGCGAGTGCATAGTTTTCATGGGCAAAGCTAAAGTCCTATAATCCTGGGTATTAAGGAGGTGAGTTTGACAAGGAGAAACTGCTGTGCTCTGACGTTTAAATAAAGGTAGACCAAAGCTTTCACCACCTCAAGCATTCAAGCCGCTGCGGATCTCTGAGATCACTGTAGGGTCCACCAGGGGGAGGCAGAAAGCCATTGACAATTTAGATAGAGAAATGGATTAATAGGGGGAAATGTCTCCTCATATGCACATCATCTGCCACAGAGAGCTTTCACAGGTTCACTTATGATCTTGGTTCCCCCAACCATATTTTTCACATAGGATCATACATATCTCAACTGAAAATCCTCCTACTAGAAGGTAAGGTGGAAAGCAACTTTCAGGGTTGGGGTGGAATTGAAACTGTGTTCTTGAGGGAGCTCCACAGTCATAATGGTAACTTAAAATACAACCTGTACAAAACATTGCGAAAGTTGTGATAATTTTGAGTTAACAATGACAAAGAGATCAAAAGATAGGAGTAAACAAATATAGTCTTACCTTGGGTCATCATTCAACTAGAGTGGGAAAGAGCAGAAAACATTATTGATCACATTAAGTGTATTAGATGTACATGGATGCAGATAATATGAAAATTAGGTTATGTGTTCCTGTACACCGGCATGAAAGACTGGAGAATTCTTACTTCGGATTGCCAACAAGTAAGCTCTATTTCCTCATCCTCTTTCACCCCTCTGCAATATTTAACGCAGTGGAAACTTGGGATTCTTGGAAACCCTCACCTGTCTTGGGTTATTTGGAACCGAACCCTCAAAATGAATCCTAGAGGGAAGAGTGGAGGCGAGGCTAGGGGCCCTAATCGTGGTCAGCTGCTTCCTGATACACTGATGTCCTCATTATAAAAGATCGTCTTTCTGATCTGACTTGCAGTTTTGGTCAATGGGGTGATAACTCCAAATCTAAAGAAAAGCCACAGACTACAAGAAAAAGCGAGCCTTCCATCCCTCCCCCCCCCCACTCCCCGAGGCTTAGGAGGATCGCTGGTGGCTTGCGGAAGGGTAAAGAAGCCTTAAGCGACGCGAGGAAACGGGGCCCAGGCGACAGGACCATCCAAAGGATACGTCCAAGGATCTGAGTCAGGAGTGCCCGTGGCCTCCGCAGCCCTGGGCGCTGGCAACACCCAACCAGGGGGCACGGTGGGACTGCTCAGCAGGGTTCCGGCCGGGCTTACTGGCTGACTTACTCACCTCCCCTATGCACAGCCCCATCACCTCCTCCTTCTCTGTGCTCAGAGCGTGGTTGAGACAAACTAGGAAAGCATCCGACTCCAGATGAACCGCCTGCACCGCCTGCACCACCTGCACCGCCATCTTGGTCTGGTCCTGCTCACGTCCGCCTCGGGCCCACTCGGGCCTGGCCAACCGGCTGCTCCGGCGCTTGGGTTCCGTGGGGGCGGGGCCTGGGGCGCGGGGCGGGGCGGGCGGGCGCGCGGGGGCGGAGCTTGGGACGCGGGGGCGGGGCCGGCCCGGCGGCACCTGGGAAACGCCCGCGCCGGTTGGGGCAGGCGTGGCCGTCGGGGCAGAGGGCGGTGGCCGGCCGCGGTCTGGACGTCGGGCCGGGCGCGGGGGGCGGCAGGGAGGCGGCGCTCTCGGGCCGCGGGCGGACGTGGTCTGTGAGGAGCGCCCGGACGGCCGGGCCGGCGCCTCCTGAGCGCCGGCGCCCATTTTGCCCGCCCGCCGAGAAGAGCCGTGCGCGGCCTACACGCTCCGGGGACCTCCCTCAGGCGGCATCGCCGCGCGCGCCGGCCTCTCGAGCCCAAGGGACGCTCTTTTGAAATTCGGTCCTGAGTTAAGGTTTTCTTTTATTTTGTTTTGTTTCCAAGTTAGGGGCCCTGAATTTGGGACCACTCTCTTTCCCTGGACCACTTCCGGTGGCCGGCCCGCGCCCCGTAACTTCGGTTCGGTGACCTCGGCCCGGAATGCCCCTCGGCTCGCCCCGGGCTCACGTCCCGATCCCGGCTTGAGTGGCCCGGGGTGGGTGACCTGAAGTTGTAGCCTCGCTGCTCTCGAGGCGGATAATTAGCCCAAGAAACACTATATTCATGTGAGTAACCTCTTGGCAGAAACAGTGTTATACTGTGTCTGAAAAAGTATCACTCCTAAGCTTGGCGGCTGCTACTTTCTCCAAAGGCTTTTAGGTATTTATTTGTTCGATACAGGGAAGGGGAAAGGGGAACTGAAGTTTCTGTTCGAGGTCGGATGTATCGCAGATCGCAGCAGATATGCACAAGTTTCCTCAGCTCGCCTTGTCTCGGTGATATCAGACCTGGTGAAATTATATGTAAAAGTAATTTTCTTTTGAGGTGTGATAAACATGCAATAGGAGACAGTACACATCTCCCACTCCCGAGGCTAGGAATTACACGCGGATTCTGGGAACGATTCGAAACCAAAGAAAAATCTATGCCGTGCTGCCGCCACGGCCAGTCAGTGCCTCTGTGGGTTTGATCTGCTTCTCTGTTCCGTGTGTAGTTGGGAGACAGGCGGACAGGGCAGTACTGGAAAGGGAACGTGCCCAGGGTGCTGCTGGAGGTGTTGATGCTTTGCTCTTTTCTCCCAAGTCAGTTCCAACCCCGATCTCCCCACAAATAGGGCCCACGTCCAGTGGAACTATCTGGAACATCCATGCCAGCAACCTCCATTTTTACCTAATGTTTAAGAATCATATTGCACATCCTTCCATGATTAATTTTGATAATGATGAAGCTGGGGCGAAATTTCAAGTGTGCAATTACACTGGACCCATCTAATTTTTCTCTTAAGCTTCAATTTTACAGCATATATTATTTTCAATGGCTATTCGCGGCTAGTATGCCCTGCGCTGATGGTGCAAGTATGGCTGTTCTTATTTTTATGTTTTGTGATGGGACGTCTTGCGTTTATAAGCACTTTTAGGCAGCTTCGAGAAGAAAAACACCTTTTGTCTATGGTTGGTGTTAGTCAATCTCGTATTCCACAATGATATTCTCTAACTTTTATAATGCTCATGGCTGCATTTTACAGCTCTAAAGTTTAATTGGAGTAGAAAAAACTATTAACATTTATGGCAAGCTTATCATGTGCTAGACACTCTACTAAGCATTTGTATACCTTGTATGTGTAAACTGCCCCAATTGGAATCAGCCTCTGCAACTTCCTAGCTGTGTTACCTCATGCAAGTTAGCTAACTTCTCTGTGCCTTACTTCCCTCATCTTTATGTGGGGGTAATAATAGTATCCATCTAATGGGTGACTGTGAAGATTAAAAGAGTCAATATATAAACATGCAGGAAGTGCTAGGTAAGTGCTGACAGTTACGATCAATTTGTTCTTTAATTCTCATTTGACATCTTAGAAAACTGGAGTGTAGAGAGCTTAACTTATCCGAGGTCACAGAGCTCGTAAGTGGCAAAATCAGCATTCATACACAGGCCGGGCTGACTCCAGGGCTTGGTAACTTCACCCATTGTAAGTAGATGAGTTTATTAATTGACTTCAAATAAAGTAAGTGTATTCAACTGATTCATGTTTAAAAACTGTTCAAACACCTGGAAATTAAACCAAATTATACTTCTTTTAAAAGACACAAAATAATTCATTCTGTAAATGAAAAATAATGGTTTTACTTGCATTACCTACCTAAGCAAGCCCTTCTGTGTGGTCTGTCTACTTAAAACATAGTTTACAAACTGCCTTACTAAGAAATATTCTGTCTAGGCTGGTGTGGTCCCTGGCCGTGGCATCAAGGTAACCCCCACGGGGACAATCTTTTTTAGTGCATTCATGGGTAATAAAGGTATATAAACCCTCTTTTTTTTTTTTTTTTTGGCCGCGCCGTGCGGCATGCAGGATCTTAGTTCCCCGACCAGGGATTGAACCTGTGCCCCCTGCATTGTGACCGCAGAGTCTTAACCACTGGACCGCCAGGGAATTCCCTATAAACACTTTTTTGAATCCATTTGAATTTGCAGCTGGTAGTATTCCTTGAGTTGAGTGGAACAGGTTTATGTTCTGTGTTTTGTATTGCACATTGTACCTAAGTTTATCTCGAGGTTTTCAGAGATTCATCTTAGTTCAAGGGATCCTGAATTTTGTGCACAACTGTCATATGGAGGAGAAAGTTCTCAAGTCAAATAAATTTGGGGAATGTTAAAATAAAGGTTCTTTACTGCATAACTTGCCAGAGCTTTTACCGTACTTACGTGCTTTATGATTCTACAAGATTCCCAAACTTATTTGACCAAGGAAAAAGTTAGGGGCAAGTGTTCCAAGGATCACTTTTCCGGGAAACTGTATTCCATTCATACAACCTGCGATTTTGTGGCTTTGATCTTAATCCCTCTCACTGAGCCTTGGCTTTTCTCTGCTGAGGCTCTTGATTCGTGCTCACGGGGCAGCTCCTCAGTCCCTTGATCACTGCAGTTGCCTTTCGCTGGGCCTTCACGCTGTCTCTGGTAGCGCATGCAAGTCCAGGGTTGTGTGCTGGCGTTTGTTCCCAGGTTCATCCTGCTGATGCCCAGCATGCTGCCCTTCGGGTCACAGCAGCACACCACGCTGCCTTTCTTCTGAGAATATTTTGTAGTGACTCATAGGCCTCTTTGTAGTGATTCTTACTAACTCAGAGCATCCAATTTGTTTGCCCTCTATGCCAGTGGAATTATTTCCTTTTAATGTCGGTGTAACCAGTAAAATTTTGCTTTTCATTCAAAACAGATTTAAATGTCAATGTGTCAACGTGTTAGTTGTTGCTAGGACCTATCTGTGAAGTTGAGATGGTCCTAAAACCCTTAACATTTGGTTTCTACCTTGGGGGGGGGGCACGTGTTTCTTTTGTACTCAAAATTCAGACTTTAATATATTTTATTTTGATGTTAGTATTTACTGGGTTTTGTTTTTATCTCTACTTTCCAAAATCTTGGGGAGAAAGAGAGGCAGAACAATTGTATCTGCTAAATGGAAAAAAATGGCTTTGAACAAAATAATGTATAGCTATATAACAGACCCAGAGAGTCACTCTCTACCCATGCTCATGTGGCCTTTGCCTCCCCTCTCTGCTCAGCATACGTATCCATCCACTCACAGGAACACTGTTCGACTAGTATTTGAGGCTTAGGGTGTCCAGTGCTGTATTATTCCTTCTGTTGAGGTGCTTATAACACTGTACTGGGGTGGGGGGGGCGGACAGGACTTGTGAAATAAGCAGAGCAAAATGTGAAGCAATTTATAATTAGCGGTCAAATCTGAGTTTTAGTTTAGACATAAATGCTACAGTATTCATAAGAGGCAGGAAGTTTTCATCAAGAAGGCAGGCACCTGCCCTCTGCAGTAATAGTACTGAGATAGGCAGAGAGGCCCGGGGAGGAACATTAGGCGAGTGGAAAGCGAGAGCAAGGATATGGCACTAGACATGATGAACCTGGTATTGGGGGAAAGTTGGTCTCAAGTACAGTGGTAGTGATGCTTGCTGGAAATGGTGACAGGTGGGGTGCACCAACTGAAGAAGAGGAAGAAGTCCACAATAACTCACAAGTTTTGAGTCCGCAGGATCAGGAGAGGCTGTGTTGCCACCGCGAGAAATCAGGATTTGGTTTAGGAGAAGGTGTTCCACTTTAGGTGAGTTTGAAATGAGAGAGCCCTATAAGACAAAAGCTACGATGGGCTCAGAGTCAGGTCCACTCAGGGTGCAATGGGCGAGGCAACTGTGATGCTCATAAATTACTCACTACAATCAGACAATTTCCTAAGTCTATAAAAGATATTTTCCACTTACCTTTTAGGGAAGGTAAACTAACAATGTTAAGGAAAAACAACAACAACAAATCAGACTCAGATTGTTGTTCTTGAAAAGAAAGCTTGGTTCAGCTCAATTAGTTCTTCTTTCTGGCATCATCCTGTGTTCTGGCATCTCGTTTCCTCTTGACAATCTCATTTTGAGGGTTTAACAACCTCCCAAGCTGTGCTGCAGTCCCTCTCCTACCTAGAGGCCGCCTAATGGGAATAGGAGGCCTCTGGTTTTGGAGCAGATCCCCCAATGCCGTGTCTGCGCTCTGCCCAATGTAGATACCCAGTGAAAGCGCGCTGTGACGCTGTAAGCTGGCTCCAAAAGGTTCATTCCTGTAAAATGCAGCTCAAGTTGTTGTGAGGCCCTGAATGAGACCCAGACCTGGGCGGAGGATCCTTATGGGGTCGGAGCTGAGTCTGCGTTATGGAAAGAGTTTGCCCAGAAGGTGTGCTTCCTTTACACCTCCCAAAGGGCAGATGGGCTTTTCTGACCTTCTGACTTGGGAAAACAGAATTTAAACCCACGTGTCTATGGAAAAATGGGCTCCTATGACATCCTGAAGCATTATTAAAATGAAACAAGGACCTAGATGGGTGACTATCATTTGCTGTCTCTCAGCTCTGAATCATCATGATCCCCAGGGTCTGTTGCAACTGAAAAATTCCATGATGCGACCATAAGTATTTTCCCTAAAATGAAAACTCCCTTCTGGAAATGCCTAGCCATTATAAGTATCCTTTCTAAGCAAACTGATAAATAGGTCGTTTGCCCTTAAAACAAACTTCTAATTTCAATTTAGAAAGCCATGCACATTACATGATTTGACCTTCACAGTCTTACCTTTTAAAATGGAAACTGCTTGGAAGGGGCTTTTACCTGGAGAATATGGCATGCATGTGTCTGTTATACTGCTTTCCTGCCCAAATAAGTGTGCCCTTATGCGCACTCCTGTGCATATTCCGTTGCTCACTACATTTTGTCAGATGCTGCTTGCTGAATGCAGAGACTGTGAGACCACTGCCCGGCTTCCTGTAGCGCTAGGCCTACATTTCCACGGAACCCCTCACCTAGCAGAGTTCTTGAGTGCTTCGCAGTCAGCAGCATCACCCGAGGTTCTGCCTGAGTGTCACTTCAGTGTCTGCCAGGGAGCTTCAGACGTCCTCAGTTCTGTTTAGGCTGTGCAAATAGACATAGATGAGGTTTGCTTCTAGTTGGTGGTTGCTAGTACCAGGTCACCTTGCTCATTGGTGAGTTCATTCCAACCCAAAAAGTCACACCTGTGTCCTGTGCGCGGGTGCTGCAGGCTTAGGTGGAGAAAAGCAGGGCTAGAATTGGAATCCAAAGCCCAGGATGGCAGGAGAGGATGTGGGGGCTCCACCCGATCACCTCTGGGTTCACCAAGAGGGTATCTACCGCGACGAACACCAGCGCACGTGGGTGGCCGTCCTGGAAGAGGTAACTGTTTACATTTTGTTTATTTCTTTCTTGATTTTTGCTTTCAAGCAACTTGGTTTCTAACCAGTCTCAATATCCTGAAGTCTTTGGTTTTATTTTTGATCGTTTCTTTCCATTAGGAGACGAGTTTCCTAAGGGCACGAGTTCAGCAAGTTCAGGTTCCTTTAGGTGACGCAGCCAGGCCAAGTCACCTTCTCACCTCCCAGCTACCTCTCATGTGGCAACTCTACCCCGAGGAGCGCTACATGGATAACAACTCTCGCTTGTGGCAGATCCAGCATCATTTAATGGTACACATGTTGCTTAATAATTTTTCATTGTACTGGGACCCTTATAACAGATTACTCTATAAACTTTTCTTTTTCTGACAGGTCAGGGGAGTACAGGAGCTGTTGCTTAAGCTTTTGCCTGATGATTAATCTGGTATGTATTTCTTTTTTTCCCCTGTCCCCACCCCCCTTCTTCTTTTTCACCCTATTCGATTGTGGTGATTTTAATGATCTTTTTTTTCCAGGTGCTGGGATTCTAGGAAGATATGCCCCTCTGTTCTGTTCAGTATATGGCAATCACGTCATCCACCACTGCAGTGCACCCACCTGTGGGCCTGGGGGGAGGGAGTGGGTTGAAAAACTGCTCAAGAACACAGAAGTTTAGGAAGGGTCATGAAGAACACCGAAAGTGGAACTGCAGAGAAAGGGTTATGCAGGCAGAAAGCAAGTCAACAAAAGCACTTAGTTAGGATACGTAACTTGAAATTGACTCCTTTGGAAATTGCCATAGAACCGTTAATGGACATCATCAGCTGGAACTGGGATCTGATGAATCCCACAAAAGTCAGCACCTGCTACAGAACAGATGCCCTGATCACCAAGGACTTGGTACTGATTTAGAGAGAAGAGAGCAGCTCCTAGCAGCATCAACATCTATTTGTCGCTTATTTGCCCTGCAGCAATTCACCTGCCTTTCCTTCTCCCATCCTGTAAATATCCTAGGTTTTGCTCCAGTGTTTCCCATCCCAGTACTGACCTAACTTGGATCTACTAAGAACTTAGGGGGCTCTGAGAAAAAAAAAAAAGGGGGAGATCATTTGCATTAATGAAATTAGCTACAAAGGCTCCTGGGCCTTTTTCCTTTCTGAAATTGTGTCTTCAAATTTTTAGAAGTTGCTGATCAGAATCGTGGGCACTTAAATTTATTCTCTGGTTACAAATATTTTAAATAAGTTGGTTTCTGTAAGAACTCCAAAAAACATTTTAGCTGCTTACCTAGCACCTTTCTCAGGAAGTAATAATAGCACCAAATATTGCTGATTCACTACCTGATAAAGAATTTCCTGAGTTAAAATACTCATAGCAGTTTATATACATTAAAAGAAAGGTTTTACTTTTTAAAAAATCTTGGGAATAATAGCTATCACGTGTTGAGTCCTTACTGCCTTCCAGGCACTGTTCTACGCACTTTATATACTGTATCACGTTTAATCCTTCCATCAATGCTTTCAGGTAGGTATGATCCCTATTTTACACACAAGTAATAAGGAAAAAGGCTCAAGGAGTTAAATCATTTATCAAAAGTGGTTCTCTGAGTGACAGAGCCAGGCAGTGGGCCGACTTGTCAGGCTGCAGCACCGGCTCCTCTAGCCCAACGTTGGTTTACAATAGTCAAGATGAGTTGAAGTCAAGGGTTTTTTTTCCCTATGTAAAGCTATTTATATCTTCCAAGCCAAATGGAATATTATAAAAATACAGTTAATTCATCCTATGAGCAGGAAGAATATTTTTTAGTGTAATTGTTTTCCAGCAATTGTAAGAGCATACTGCTTGTCTCAGAAGAAAATTCCATCGAGGGGCTTTAAAGTCTTTATGTATAAAAGACAAAATAAAAATCATTTTTCTTATTTTAGTTTTCTGGATATGCCGCAGAAGGATCCGTGCCAGAAACAAGCCTGTGAAATACAGAAATGTTTACAAGGTAGTATGTTAAATGCTTTTCTATATTTATCGACTTTATCTGTGAACTAACAAGAGAACAATTGTTCTTTTTATCAGCAGACTATATTAACTCCTCTCAGAATGTAATATTTCTGTAACTAACTTATCTTAAAGATTTTCCTCACTGTGTCTTCAAGGATGGCAGAAAATAAAAAGTGGTGTGACCTAAGCTTGGGATTTACAATCCTGGTTGTACATTTAGAATCACCTGGAGGGCTTCAAACACTTGCCTAGAACAGTTAAATCAGACTCTCTGGGGGTGGGGTCTGGGCAGGAATCAGTCTAAAAAGCTAACCAGGTGATTTTAATGTGCAGCCAGAGCTGAGAATTACTAAGCTGAGCAAAGTCCTTTTTAAAAAAGACTAGTTTTAAATGGGTTGGTTAGACTGCACTGTGGCTGACAACTCGCTTTTTAAAAGCAGTCAGGTTAGAAGGGGTGGGGGTGAAAATACAGTTGGAATTCAGGCAACTAACTCTTAAAGGCAAAAGTAAATCAGCTAAAGCGTATTTGATGTCAGTGATTTGTCCATTTTGTTTTAAATAAGCCGATAAATTTGACCATATGCTAGAGGATTTTACTTTTTTAAATCAGCAAATGATTACTAGCAGAACAAACGGAAAAGGCTACAAGGCTATCTGAATTTGAAAACTGACTTTTTGGATAATTTTTTCCCATTACTAAAGTTATAGATAGAGATGGATGCCCACGAAAATATAGAAAGGGAGGAGGGAAAAATGTTCAGAGTTCACCCAAAGACTCACCACCAAAGAAAACCCTTGTTTGTATATTTCCTTTGACTTTTAACTTTCATTCTTGGACTTTTCATTTTATGGTGTAAGCAATATTTTTAAAATCTTTTAATCTGAAATGTTAATGTATAATAATAATGCCATTTTATTCATCCTTTTCTTCCCTTCCTCCAAATTTAAGAAAAAGGAAGGGGAATTCCCTGGAGGTGCAGGGGTTAGGACTCAGCACTCTCACTGCCGTGGGCCCGGGTTCAATCCCTGGTCAGGGAACTCAGATCCCGCAAGCCTCGAAGCGTGGCACCCCCGCCAAAAAAAAAAAAGAATGTTCCTCCCAATTTCTTCTCCCAAATAAATTCTTACCTGATTCTATCTGATTCTTACCTGATTTGAATTAGCAACATACAGCTAAAGGAGAACACAAATCAAGTTAGAACTGGTTACACCCCCCTCACTACAGTGTGGGTGGATTGAGAGCTAGAAGGGCTAAGAGTGAGCATTAAGTACTCCCTGGATGACAAGCTCAGTTGTAAGGGCTTTAAATAATATTAAGCTTTAATCCTTTCACCCATGAGGTAGATACTACTGTGACCCATTTTTATAGATAGGGAAATCAACACAGAAGCTATGTAACTTGTCTAGGGTCACAGAACTATTAAGGGGCACAGTGATGGTTTGAACCCCTTTGGTCTGGGTCCAAACCTGGACTTAGCCACCCAACCATACTCTCTTTCTAATCAGAATTGTCTTTCCTATCCCAGGCTAACTCCCATGCACCCCATTTTAGTACTGGGGGGCTCATCACCTGCAGTTGACCTAGGACCTTTAGGTCAAGTCCTCCTTGACTTAGGGTCTGTGTATAGCAGGGATCTGCAAATGTTTTATGTAAAGGACCAAACAGGAAATATTTTAGGATTTGGAAGTCAGGAGGTCTTTGGGGGTGTGTGTGTGTGTGTGTGTGTGTGTGTGTGTGTGTGTGTGTGTGTGTGTGTTTCCAACCTTTTGCAAAACCCATTCTTAGCTCAGCTGTAAAAAAGAGTGGAATTCAACCCTGAGGTTGCAGTTTGCCAACCCCTAATGCACAGACTTGGTAGGGAAGGTCCAGCAGCCACCTTAAACTGAGTGCAAAATAATGTGCATGGTTCCTGCATTTCTCTAATTCACCAAATTAACAAAAGGGATTAGTGACCAAACACACACACACACACACACACACACACACACACACACACACACACACAAAAAGAGAGAGAGAGCGAGAGGAGGTTAAAAACCACTGCCCTGGAAAAAGGCACGTAAGTAATCAGCGTTAAAGAAAAGGAAATTATATGTAAAAATACCTTTCGACCACTTTGTACATCATACTTCCTTATTAACCTGTTGATGGGTCTCTAAATCAGAAAGAATTCAGTGGACTTGGCTACACCCTCTTTCCTCCAGGTCTGTAGATACAATAAAGTGAAAAGGACTGGGAAGCTCAGATCTAACCCTCCCTGTGCCCCAGTCCTATGAGATCATGACTAGGGTCTGTCTATCTGTCTTTCAGCCAACAACTACATGGAATCTAAGTGTCAGGCTGTCATCCAAGAACTGCGTAAGTGTTGTGCTCGATATCCCAAGGGAAGATCTCTCGTCTGTTCAGGATTTGAGAAAGAAGAGGAAGAAAAGCTGACGCTGAAGCCCACATGACAGTAAAGTTCTGCTGAGAAGCAAACTGCTGCCCCACATTTCCACCACGCGGGTTTTATCTATCCTCCTGACTCTTTCTTCAGGCCAGGTAGCAGCAAATATCAAATGAAAAAGTCAACTATAAAAGTTAATATGCCATCTATGCAGAACAAATATAAATATATTAAACAAATAAGTAGAATGTGATAAAACTGAGCTGCTAAAATAAACCTTTTAAGTGAAATTTTTTGGTTTGGTATATGTGATATGTTGACTTGTTACCGGAGTCAGATTTGGCTGCTTGCCACTCAAAAGCCAATAATGGAGAGGCAAGTGTCAGTGGAAAAAGTGCTTTAATCAGAAAACCCGGCAATCTGGGGAGAAGGTGGGTTTGTATCCGGAGACCAACCCCAAAGATTCTGCTCAGCCATGACAGTTTTTTTGGGTTTTTTAAAATTTATTTATTTTTGGCTGCGTTGCGACGAGCGGGGGCTACTCCTCGTTGCGGTGCACGGGCTTCTCATTGCGGTGGCTTCTCTTGTTGCGGAGCACGGGCTCTAGGCACGGGGGCTCAGTAGTTGCGGCATGTGGGCTCAGTAGTTGTGGCTCGTAGGCTCTAGAGCACAGGCTCAGCAGTTGTGGCACACGGGCTTAGTTGCTCCGTGGCACGTGGGATCTTCCCCGACCAGGGCTCAAACCCGTGTTCCCTGCATTGGCAGGCAGATTCTTGACCACTGCCCCACCAGGGAAGCCCCACCATGACAGTTTTTAAAGGGAAAAAGGGGGTAAGAATCTCAGTGAATCATCAAGGAAGGAGGTTGGATTCTGCATCATTCTCCTTTGCATGCAGACTGGCTGACTTTCTTCAGATGTTTTCTTGCCCGTGCGACCTGCGTGCAGGATTGCTTAGGGGGGCTATTGTGGGTAGAGAGCTAACTAATTCTATCTAGGAAAAGAATCAACAGGTTAGACAAGGCATGGTGTGCATTCAGGAGAGTATAAGTCAGGAGTTAGGTTAAACTGCCTGGTGATCTCATTCCTATAATTAGGTTCTTTTAAGGTTACAGGGTAACAGAAATGGGCAAACAGGAAAGGGGTAAAAGAGCTGCTTTCATTATAACAAAATATATATTTGGTTTTTGTCTCCATTCCTGGCACTGTGGTCCTAAAACCCTTGGAATTTCCTAAGTGATAAGTGCAATAAAGGTGTCTTCTGTTATGTTAATGAGACTTTTGAAAGCCCTTAGGTAACCTTAGGATGGGGGCTGGTTGCCAGGGGAACCAACTTGCAGGGTTAGAGGGTTACAACTTTCAGTTCCCACCCCCACCATGACCTCTGGGGAGGGAAGAGGGGCGAGAGGCTGGAGAAGATTGAGTTCAATCACCAACGGCCAGTGATTTAATCAGTTGTGACTTGTCAAACGATCACAGAAAAATAACAGAAAGCCAGTGAATCATCAAAGTAGTAATTAGTGAAAGTTTATTGTGCACACACCAAAAAGACAGTTTGTGAACACAGAGCACTCAGACCAACATGTGGAATGAGGCTGAGGGGTGAACTGTTATAAAGCAGCTTACACAGCATGAGGGAAGTGACTGTTTATTCTTCACAGTGATTGGTTATGATATTAGAATTTTCTTAAATGGTAGGGAATTGGTCAGTGGTTAACCTCATATCAGCCTTAGGAAACAGTTTAGCTTATGCTTTCCAGAAGTATAAGCAAGAAATGACCCAGGTCAGGTTAGTCTCCTAAAATAAGCTAAATTAAGCCTTGCTTGTGTGACTAAACTGGTTTTGTCTGTTCACGGAGTTTTCAAGGTAGGGCCTTGTTGTTTATCCGTTCTATATATAATAGTTTGCATCTACTAATCCCAAACTCCCAATCCTTCCTTCCCCCACTTCTCCTCCCCCTTGGCAACCACAGGTCTGTTCTCTATGTCTGTGAGTCTGTTTCTGTTTCGTAGATATGTTCATTTGTGTCATATTTTAGATTCCACATATAAGTGATATCATATGGTATTTGTCTTTCTCTTTCTGACTTACTTCACTTAGTATGATAATCTCTAGGTCCATCCATGTTGCTGCAAATGACAAAATTTCCTTCTTTTATATGGCTGAGTAGTATTCTGTTACATATATGTACCACATCTTCTTTATCCATTCATCTGTCAATGGACATTTAGGTTGCTTCCATGTCTTGGCTATTGTAAACAGTGCTGCTATGAACATAGGGGTGCATGTATCTTTTTGAATTAGAGTTTTCTCCAGATATATGCCCAGGAGTGGGATTGCTGGATCATATGGTAGCTCTATTTTTAGTTTTTTGAGGAACCTCCATACTGGCTGCACCAATTTACATTCTCACCAACAGTGTAGGGGGGTTCCCTTTTCTCCACACCCTCTCCAGCATTTGTTATTTGTAGCCTTTTTTTTTTTGGCTGCACTTTGCGGCTTGCAGGGTGTTAGTTCCCCAACCAGGGATCGAACCTATGCCCTTGGCAGTGAAAGCTCGGAGTCCTAACCACTGGACCGCCAGGGATTTCCCTGTTATTTTTAGACTTTTTAATGATGGTCATTCTGACTAGTGTGAGCTGGTACCTCATTGTAGTTTTGATTTGCATTTTTCTAATAATTAGCAGTGTTGAGCATCTTTTCATGTGCCTATTGGCCATTTGTATGTCTTCTTTGGAGAAATGTCTATTTAGATCTTCTGTCCATTTTTCGATTGGGTTGTTTGTTTTTTTTTGTTATTGAGTTGTATGAGCTGTTTGTATATTTTGGAACTTAAGCCCTTGTCAGTCGCATCATTTGCAAATATTTTTCCCAGTCCAAAGGTTGTGTTTCATTTTGTTTATGGTTTCCTTTGCTGTACAAAAGCTTATAAGTTTGATTAGGTCCCATTTGTTTATTTTTGCTTTTATTTCTATTGCCTTGGGAGACTGAGCTAAGAAAACATTGGTACGATTTATGTCAGAGAATGTTTTTCCTATGTTCTCATCTAGGAGTTTTATGGTGTCATGTCTTATATTTAAGTCTTTAAGCCATTTTGAGTTTATTTTTGTGTATGGTGTGAAGGTGTGTTCTAACTTCATTCATTTACCTGCAGCTGTCCAGCTTTCCCAGCACCACTTGCTGAAGAGACTGTCTTTTTCCCATTGTATATTCTTGCCTCCTTTGTCAAAGATTAATTGACTGTAGGTATGTTGGTTTATTTATGGGGTCTCTATTCTGTTCCATTGATCCATATGTCTGTTTTGTGCCAATACCACACTGTTTTGATTACTGTAGCTTTGTAGTATTGTCTGAAGTCTGGAGGGTTATGCCTCCTGCTTTGTTCTTTTTCCTCAGGATTGCTTTGACAATTCTGGGTCTTTTGTGCTTCCATATAAATTTTAGGATTATTTGTTCTAGTTCTGTGAAAAAGGTAATGGGCAATTTGATAGGGATCACGTTAAATCTATAGATTGCTTCGGGTAGTATGACCACTTTAACAATATTAATTCTTCCCATCCAAGAGTATGGGATATCTTTCCATTTCTTTGAATCATCTTCAATTTCCTTCATTAATGTTTTGTAGTTCTCAGCATATGTCTTTCACCTCCTTGGTCAGATTTATTCCTAAGTATTGTTTTTTGATGTAATTTTAAAATGGACTGTTTGTTTACATTCCCTTTCTGATATTTCATTGTTAGTGTTAAGAAATGCAGTCAATTTCTTTTTTTTTCCTGCTCCCTCCTCCACCCCTCTGCCCCTGCAACCAATTTCTGTATGTTAATCTTGTATCCTGCTACCTTGCTGAATTCATTGATTAGTTCTAGTAGTTTTTTTTTTAAACTTATTTATTTATTTATTTTATTATTTTTTTTGGCTGTGTTGGGTCTTCGTTTCTATGCGAGGGCTTTCTCTAGTTGTGGCAAGTGGGGGCCCCTCTTCATCGCGGTGCATGGGCCTTTCACTGTCACGGCCTCTCTTGTTGCAGGGCACAGGCTCCAGACGCGCAGGCTCAGTAGTTGTGGCTCACGGGCCTAGTCGCTCCGTGGCATGTGGGATCTTCCCAGACCAGGGCTCGAACCCATGTCCCCTGCATTGGCAGGCAGATTCTCAACCACTGCGCCACCAGGGAAGCCCAGTTCTAGTAGTTTTTGTGTGGAGTCTTTAGGGTTTTCTATACATGGTATCACGTCATCTGCATATAATGACAGTTTTATCTCTTCCCTACCAATTTGAATAACTTCTATTTATTTTTTTCTTGTCTGGTTGCTGTGGCTAGGACTTCCAATACTATGTTGAAGAGAAGTGAGAGTGGGCTTCCTTGTCTTGTTCCAGATTTTAATGGGAAGGCTTTCAGCTTTTCACCATTGAGTATTGGATTGGCTGTGGGTTTGTCATAAATAGCTTTTCTTATGTTGAGATATGTTCCCTCTATACCCACTTTGGTAAGAGTTTTAATCATGAATGGATGTAGAATTTTATTGCATGTTTTTTCCTGCGTCTATTGAGATGATTATGGTTTTTTTTTCTTTTGTTGATGTGGTGTATCACATTGATTGATTTGCACATGTCAGACCATCCTTGTGACTGTGGGATGAATCCAACTTAGTCGTGGTGTATGCTCTTTTTTATGTGTTGTTGGATTAGGTTTACTAATATTCTGTTGAGAATTTTTGCATCTATATTCATCAAAGATATTGGCCTGTAATTTTCTTTTTTGGTAGTGTCTTTGTCTAGTTTCAGTATCAGGGTAATGGTGGCTTCATAGAATATCTTTGGGAGTGTTCCTTCCTCTTCAGTCTTTTGGAAGGCTTTGAAAAGGATCAGTATAAGTTCTTCTTTGTATGTTTTGTAGAATTTGCCTGTGAAGCCATCTGGCCCTGGACTTCTGTTTGTAGGGAGTTGGGATTTTTGTTTGTTTGTTTTATTACAGATTCTATTTCACTTCTAGTGATTGGTCTGTTCAAGTTATCTGTTTCTTCTTGATTCCGTGTTTTTGGGCTGTATGTTTCTAGAAAATTGTCCATTTCTTTTGGGTTGTCAAATTTGTTGGCAAATAATTGTTCATAGTATACTCTTATGGTTTTTTGTACTTCTGAGTTATGAGTTGTGATTTCTCCTCTTTCATTTCTTATTTTGAGTCTTCTCTCTTTTCTTCTTGGTGAGCCTGGCCAGGGGTTTGTCAATTTTCTTTACCTTTACAAAGAACCAGCTCTTGGTTTTATTGATTTTTTTTCTATTGTTTTTTAAATCTCTATTTTATTTATTTCCTCTCTGATCTTTAGTAAATCCTTCCTTCTGCTGACTTTAGGTTTTGTTTGTTCTTTTTCTGATTCTTTTAGGTTGTGGGTTAGGTTGTTTATTTGAGATTTTTCTTGTTTCTTAAAGAAGGCCTGTATTGCTGTGAACGTCCCCCTAAGAAGTGCTTTTGCTGCATCCCATAGATTTTGTATGGTTGGGTTTTCATAGTCATTTGCCTCAAGGTATTTTTTAATTTCTTCTTTGATTTCATTATTGTTGACCCATTGGTTTTTTAGTAGCATGTTTTTTAGTCTCCATGTAATTGTTTTTTTCTCGTTTCTTTTTCTGTGGTTGATTTCTAGTTTCATGCTGTTGTGGTCAGAAAAGATACTTGAAATAATTTCTATATTCTTAAATTTGTTGAGGCTTGTTTTGTGCCCTAGTATGTAGTCAATCCTGGAGAGTGTTCCATGTGCACTTGAAAAGAATGTGTAGTCTGCTTTTTTTGGATGTAATGTCCTGAAAATATCAATTAAGTCTGTTCTGTTGTATCATTTAGGATCTTTCTTGCCTTATTGATTTTTCTGTCTCAAAGATCTGTCCACTGATGTGAGTGGGTTGTTAAAGTCTCCTACTATTATTGTATTCCCATCAATTTCTCCCTTTATGTCTGTTAGTATTTGCTTTATGTATCTGGGTGGTCCTATATTGGGTGCATGTATGTTAACGAGTGCAATATCCTGTTCTTCTGTTGATCCTTTTATAATTATATAGTGTCTTTCCTTATCTTTCATCATGGGCTTTTGGGTGATCCTATATTGGGTGCATATATGAGTTTTTTATTTTAACACTGTGTAATGAAGCCTCCATAAAAACCCAAAAGGATGGGGTTCAGAGAGCTTCTGGTTGGTGAACCAGAATGCATCCACGTCAGGAGTGGATACACTCCAGTTCCATGGGGACAGAAGCTCCTGTCGGACCCTGCTGGACCTCACCCTGTGTACTTCTTCATCTGGCTGTTGTCCATCTATATCCTTTATAATATCCTATATAATAAACTGGTAAACATTTAAGTGAATGTTCCTCTGAGTTCTATGAGCTGCACTAGTAAATCAGTTGAACCCAAGGAGGTGTCGTTGGGAAACTCAGATTTAAAGCCAGTTGGTCAGAAGCACAGGTAACAACCTGGACTTGGAATAGGTGTCTGAACAAGTGGGTGCCGTTTTTTTTTTTTGTGTGTGAAATTCAACCTTTCCTAAAATTGCCACTTTTGGATGATTTCTGTATTGACCAACTTTACCCACACAACAAACAACCTCACATCTCAGTGACTTACAGAAACAAACAGTAATTTCTTTTTTAAAAAATATTTATTTATTTGGCTGCATCAGGTCTTGGTTGCGGCATGAGGGATCTTCGTTGCGGCACGCAGGCTCTAGAGTGCACAAGGTCAGTAGTTGAGGCGCGCGGGCTCTCTAGATGTGGCGCACGAGCTCTGGAGCGTGCAGGCTCAGTAGTTGCAGCACACGGTCTTAGTTCCCCCAGGGATCGAATCTGAATCCCTTGCATTGGAAGGCGGATTCTTAACCACTGGACCACCAGGGAAGTCCCAAGTGGGTGCAGTCTTGTGGGACTGAGCCCTTCACCTGTGTGACCCAGTCAGTGTCCAATAATTCGGAGCAAAGTGTCCTTCCAGATGCCAGTAAGAATATTTCTTTCCACTTTTGCATCCCCCACCATAGTGCCTAGCCCAGAAGCCACTTAATATTTGTTCAGTGAGTGGCAGGAAAGGCATAGAAATGATTCTTGGAATGTTTAATGACTCTTAATTTATCATCAGGAGAGAACTGGGGAAAAAAAGTTCTTTGGAAGTTAGGCAGCGACAGAACTAGAATTCTTAAGTGGTTTATCTACACTTTATAGCCTCATAATCAAAACCTATTCCAGTGGGTCCTGATGGTGCTGACACAAGGCTGCTGAAGCTGTGTGACTTCACATAGTGGTTGAGGGGGGGACAGTATCGACGGGGCCATTTGGTTTCCTCAAATAGGTGCTAGAACCACCATCACTCTACCCTCCCCCGCAAATAAAGAAAAAAGATGACTTCTTAAGCAAGAGCTGAAACAAAGTCTGATGGGTCCTTGTCTTAGTCCATTCGGCTTGCTATAACAAAAAGACCATAGACCGGGTGGCTCAAACAACAACACATTTATTTCTCAAAGTTCTGGAGGCAGAAAGTCCAAGATCAAGGTGCTGGCAGATTCAGTGTCTGGTGAGGGCCCTCTTCCTGGTTCATAAATGGCTGTCTTCTTGCCATGTCCTCACATGGAGGAAGGGGCAAGGGAGCTCTCTGGGGTCTATTTTATGAGGGCACTAATCCCATTCACGAGGGCCTAGCGCTCACTTCCCAAGGGCCCGTCTTCCTAATATCATCTGGTTGGGGGTTAGGATTTCAACATGAAATTTGAGGAACCACAAACATTCAATCCATAACAGGGAGGATCCCTCCTTCCCTCTGCCAGCATTGTAGAGAGAAGCTACATTGCTGTGAACAAACTAAGATAGTCCCTGATATTCAAATAAATACCATTACTGTTTTGAGACCAAGTGTTCTTTAAAGCAGCATTTCTAGGAATTGCTGTAACAGGTGGAAAAAAGGCTTGCCTGGTAAGGCAAGTTCGGGAATGCTAGGTTACACAGAAGTAAACAGGTTTCTTTCCTGTAAGACTTCAAAGCTTTTCATATGCTCATGTGAAGTATGATTCTTTGGAAAGGACTACTGTATGCAATACTTGCCAACTTGTACCAGCAAACCCATTTTGCAGATAGCATCTCTCAGGGGAGGGGAACATTCTCCTGAGACTTGGAGAAATGCTGCCTTAAGAGATGTTTGGTCCACAAACTAGGGAAAGAGTGCTATATTCTCATAAAAATCATTTGAAGTCTTGTGTTAATAGTAGAACAATTTAATGAAACATTTTATAACTACATTTACATCATATACAAATCTAAATTACATTTAAAAGTATCAATTGACAGTGGTGTTGGATTCACATTAGCAATCACTACATGATCAAAGAGATTGCTCTCCTGTGCTTTATTACAAAATTATTTTTATTGAGTTAACTACTCAAGTTTCAGACTTTAATTTTTTCCCCAAGTATACTCCTTTCTTTAGGGCTCCTAAAGCTTCAAACAATTATTCCTTCCTATCTTTAAACTCAGTACTGTCTCAGTTTCATTCAACATCTATTAGCAGACACTGATTTCAATCTTATTCTTCTTAGCTATTACTATGACATACAGGGAAATAAAAGAGACATCAAAGAAGCTTAACACTTACCAACTGTTTTTTATTTATTAGGGACCATGATTGATTAGCACTGAATCTCAGTCTTCAGGGAAGAGCTGGGAAGGTGAGAAATATGATCTCATCCTCTATTTAGAGACTTCTTAAAAGCCTGCTGTAAGTGGGCTCTGAGTGATGCTAAGTTTCATCACTTGGTTAACTAGTGACCGAGACACACCTCTCCACTGGAAAGGTAGTTTTCCCTTGGTCATGGGAGGTCATTTGTGGGGTGATATGTTGGCACCATATGAACACTCCATTGCCCCACAACCTTCTGCCCAAGAGCTTTACATCCACTGATGACAGAAGGCCCTGGTCGGCCATCATGCTACTCATGCATCCACTCCACACGATTCTTATAACATTTAATAAACTAATATTATACTCTGTTCAGTATTTGGAAGGCATCTGAAATTGTATGGCACTTAATTTAAAAGGCATTAAAGGCCTGTTCAGCAGAACTGTGACGTTATTACACCAGCTTCCAAGTCTGTAGTTCGGTGGTTCCCAACTTTAGATGCTCCTCAAACATCTGAGGCTGCCCCGCCGCTACCAGTGCAACCAGAGTCTCCAGGACGGCAGCCAGGCAAGCAAGGATGCAAACCACTGCTCTCAATCATCATAATGGCATTTTTTACCACTTCAAATTCACGACGGTAGTTTTGGTGTTTCAATAAGCTGACTTTACAGTTTTCTAAAAACGTGAAGAAAGTGCAACACTCGGTTTTCGCTAGAAAAATAGTGCTCTTGAAATTCATGATTCCTTAAGTATCAAGTATCAGAGACATAAGCCACACTGTATGATTTCTGGGAAATCAGGTCCAGAATAAGGTATGTTTTCTGCCCAATTCTCCAAGAGATCACACTACTATTGTATAAGTGCTTAAGAAGCCCGCAGACCTAGAACCATGACAAAGAAATGAAGCTGGTAAGCTGGTGGAGGGAGCAGAGGGGAGCAGCCTAATTTTGCCTGCAGGGTCCAAACCTGGCCGCAAGCAAATTTCCCCGAGAGAAGAAACTAACGTTTCATCGTGAAACATTAATGATTCTCAGATATTTAAAATCTATCCCTACACCATTTTTTTCAATCAGAAATTTATTACATCTCCCAAACTACACAAAAGTAGAGGTTTCAAATAAGAGCGCAACCATTAGTCATGTCCATCTTTCCGGCAAAAGTCAAACAAAAAGATGATGCAGAGAACATTTTCACAGTAGTTAAGCACTTCAAAACCATGAGCATCCACCCCAAGAGTATGTTAGCTAGAATTACGTAAGATTCACTCCTTTAGTCATGTCCTGTGTTCTGCCAGGTCCAGTAGGGAGGGCTGTCAGCCTGTTAATGAGTGTCCTGAGGCTGAGGGGCGGGAGCAGAGAAGTGGCCCGGATGGGCAGCCGGAGGAAAGTCAATGACAGTGACACTCATGACAATGGGGCCACTCAGGCGGAGGTGTCCCCAAGCTCAAACCGTGTTAGCAGTGAGGATACAGAGCCTTAGCAAGACTGAAGACACGGGAGTCTATTTGTTGGCCCTGAGCGGGCAGCAGCCGGAAAGCAGAAATGCCCCTGATCCCTCTCCCCCTCCTCTGCTTATAGCTCCCCATCCCACCTGGCCCATCACAAGGAGGGACGCTGGATTCAAGGGTGGTCCAGAGTGGCAGGGATGCCAGGAGGGGAGAGGAGGAGGACACGGGGGCTCTGGGGTGAGCAGCAAAAAGGGAGAAGACCCTCATAGGCACTCTGGCCACCAGCTGTCACAGGTTCTCCGGTCCAGGCCCAACTACAGGTAGGGAAGCCCCGAACAAGGGGAGCCAAAACCCAAACACGGTCAAAGTGACGACTGAAAACGCTTAATCCCTCCGTCAGTGAAAGAAAATCTGCCATCTCTTCAGCCCCCCATCACTAAGGAGGCACAGCATGTTATTGGATTCTGGGTACTGGAGAAAAATGCATCATGAAACAGGCCTTGCCAGTCACATGGAAACCAGTTGCCTGGTCCTGGTGTCTCAGTTTTGCGTGAAGGGGTGGCAGCTGTTCTTTGGGGGGAAACCTCTCACTTCACTACCTGAAGCAAAGCTGCTGACAGCAGGGCCTCCATTTAGAGGCTCCCCTAACTGCCTGAGGGAGCTCTCCGAAATGCCACCCGTGACGAGCACCAGAGCACCGCCACTGTTCAACCTCAGCACCCACTCTGCCCAGCCACCCATGGTGGCCCCACTCAGCGGGCAGAACCCAAGGCCATCCTGATTGCAATAGTGTGAGGCCAACCCGGAACACTGACCTCAACCACGTCCCTCAGGTGGAAGCTAGAATCTTACTTCAGTCTATTCTCTATTATAACCCGCTCAAAGCAGCTTAGAGCAACCTGCTAATCTTTGTCATCACCAATCATCACAGGAAAAACAGATGGAGAAAGGCCACCCCACCCCACTACCTGCAGCCCCCATTCCACGGGTCTGGGTGGGGTCAGATGGGTATGATAATAGGGTATTGCACTTATGATTTTTAAGATGACTTCTTACCTTTTACAGACACATACCAAAATATAATAAAATGACACATTTGGTATTTGTTTCAAAACGATTGATAAAACAAGCTATAATTTGATGATCATTATAGGTGGGTGATGGACACATGGGGGTCATTGTACTATTTTCTGTATTTTTATACATGTTTGAATGTTTCCATAATAAAAAGTGAAAAAAAATTTGAGTTCTTCTACAAAAATATGGAACAATGTGGCTCATACCGTTATGATTTGTATATAATTCATACATGTTACAAGCAAGACAACTTAATGTTGCCTTAAAATACTACCATAAGGAGAAAAATGCAAATGGATGAATTCTATAAAAAATTCCACACATCCACTAGTAGCTACAATTTCCAAATTCAATACATCATTCCCAAGGTAAGTTAAAAGGCAAACATTTTAAAAGGAAGGCCTTAAAAACACACATTTTGCAAGGGATCACCTGCAAGTTTAAGAAGTTAATTCCAAGTTTTCCGAATTTTCAGAACTCATGAAGTCTCACAAATCCTGTGGATCAGTGCCTTTTCCAGATACTTTTCTATGAGCTCATTATTCATATATTCAACAGATACTGAGTACTTATTAAGTGTTTGGCTCCATGGATATAATGGTGAAGACACAAGCCTTGCCTTCCTGCAGTGGATATTCTAGATGGTACAATAGAAGGCCATTACAGAAAAATGTGTTAAGTTTCTAAGCATGGGTATATCTATAAACTTTTATTTTAAAGAAAAATTCTAAGAGTTGGGGTCATCCTGAGACAGCAGATTACCTTTGATGATAGAAATAATTTATTTCACATGTGCTGTTGCTATTGCTACTGTTCTCAATTCTTAATGCTTGGAATGTCACCATTTAAAAACTCTGGTTCAAATGTTATATATTTCATACTAACTGGTTAAATAGTAGAATTGGCACAGAGGAGCTACGGCTACCCCTGATGTTTTGACAAGAGGTAAAGAATATTCCACATTTCAAAGCTTAAAAGCTTTTCTATTAAATAAAAATCCAAGAGCTTCTTCCCTCTTCCACCTAAAGTCACTTATTTTACCATAAATAAATCCTTTGGAAACCATCATGAGATGCATTATCCTGTATGATGGAAAACATCCCTAGATAATACCTGAATGCCTCTAAGTGACCATCCTAAATGTATCTATTGGTTGGTTTCCCTAAAGACCTTCCCACCAAACACAATACCTTCCGCTCAGCATATGTATCTTTAGTACAAGTTCATTCCATATGCAGATTTTTCAACTGTAGTGCACATGCTCCCATTTTGTCAGGATAATTAGAGCCAGTACAAGTAGTTCTCGTTCTGTAACCTAAAATCTACTACAAAAGAAAGTAGACGCCAAGATACCAAAATCTTTCATGCTTAAAGGCAAATGTATTCAGTTCCTTTCCATGCAGAACATAGTAAGGTATCTTATATGCTTGTTATTTCTTTTCCAAATCAAGTTTGGGACAACCTTTGAGGATCCACTCATGCTCCATGGTGAGCCATCTTGTACCATGTTCTGGTAAGTATCTTACATAGGGGAGAAAGGAATGTTCTTGCTGACCTACAGATTAGTCAAGGGGGGAGTGTGCTGGGAGAAGAGTTAACGTCCACTGTCTCTTCCGTTGCCGTCAAGGTCATGGTGGGGCCGTTATCCACTTGTACCAACAGATGCCTACAGAAGCCATTCAGATACGCCATGGCAGGGAGGAAGGCACGGGAGAAGAGGGAGAAGAGGACGAAGAGGAGAGACTTGCTATCCTACGATGGAGTGAAGAGGCTGCTGGCTGGAAAAACCAGGAATAAGGAAGTGAAGTCATCCTCTTTAGGATGCCATACCAAGCAGAAAGCCTCCGAAAAATCCACCAGTCACTAGAACATTCTTCTTCACAAACGACACCACCTAGGAACAGAAGATAGCACAATGGATTACTTTGCTGAGGATATTATTAGGAAGCAGGACGCAGATCAGAAGGTGAGATGACGTGTCTTTGGATAAGGTAGTGGCGGGGTGCTAGCGCAGTGATCACATTCAAGGGATGCTTTTCAGACGGGACTTTGCAAAGAGAGAAGGCACCACATTCAGTAAACTGGTCTCTCCTCCAAACCTGTCCACACGTTGCTCCCGCCCACGCATCTGTCCATCTATCCGTACACCCTCCTCTGAAACTTTATTTTCTCACATTCCTACAGCTTCCCATGCATGTGCTCTATCGACCTCCATCCCAGAGGGAACTTTCTCCCAAGTGCTACCATAGAAAAGTATTCACGAGGGGAATACACCCTGTAGCCTGGCCTACTGGTTTCCTGGACTTCAGTACAGGGGTTCATCTCCCTAACCCCACCCCGACCTTTCCCACTCCACCACCCAGCCTCCTGGGACCCTCGAGCCCCCTCATTCCCACTGTGCCTGTGTCTTCACTCCTCCCCGACTTGACTGGAACTATATTTCCCTATTTGACGCATTGTCTCTTGCCATCTGCCCTCAGGGGGAATGAAAAAAATGATACAATTTCCTGACATAACTTCTTCCATTCATCATCTTTACTCATTCCTCAACTTGCTCCACCTTGGCTCTCAACTCCACCACCTGACTGTAACTGTTCTCGCAGAAATCACCAATGGCCTCCTTGCTGCTAAACACTGACCCAAACATTTTCATTTCCTGCTCCCCAAATACGACTACGGGCTCTCAGGGGGAACCAGCCACTCTCCCTGGGGCCTGTGAGAGGGCCAGGCCACAAAGAGGGATACTACAAACATTTGTGGAATGAACCAATTCCAAACCTTCTGGTTAGTTTATAATAAGTGCCCACTGTAAGGCAAAAGTCGGTTCTAATCAAACGTTAACCTTATACTTTTTATTATATACATTCCTGTATCATTAAAGAAGTTTTCAACAATCATGTATTACTTTTGTAAATGTCTGAAAAATAAAAAAATTTTGAAGTGAAAAAAGTGTAAGTTTCATAACCTTGAGCTTGAGGAGGGAGGAAGGAAGGGAGGGAGGGGGAGGGACTTACCTAAGTGCACAAATGCCACGTTCCACTCTGGGCAATGGACAGCTTTTTTTATAAAAAATTTATTTATTTGAGGGGTTTTTTGTTCTTCTTTTTGAACTTTTCCATTTTACTACACTTTATTGAGGTATAATTTACATATAGTAAGATGTGCTCATTTTTTCACTGAAGTGTAGTTGATTTACAATGTTGTGTTTATTTCTGCTGTGCAGCAAACTGATTCCGTTCTACATATATATGCGTTCTTTTCAATACTCTTTCCCATGATGGTTTATCACAGGATACTGAATAGAGTTCCCTGTGCTCTACAGTAGGACCTTGTTGTTTATCCATCCTATACATACTAGTTTGCATCTGCTGACCCCAAACTCCCAGTCCTTCCATCCCTCCCCACCCCCTCCCCCTTGGCAACCACAACTCTGTTCTCTATGTCTGTGAGTCTGCTTCTGTTTCATAGATTCATTTGTGTCGTATTTTAGATTCCACATATAAGTGATATCATATGGTGTTTGTCTTTCTCTGTCTGACTTATTTCACTCAGTATGATAATCTCTAGGTCCATCCACGTTGCTGCAAATGGCAAAATTTCCTTCTTTTATACGGCTGAGTAGTATTCTGGCAATGGACACCTTTGGCTGAGCACTCGCCACTACACAGAATCGTCTTTTTCTTTTTTTCTTCTTTAAAGGGAATGTCATTTTTTTAAAAAAAATATTTATTTATTTGGCTGCACCAGGTGTTAGTTGTGGCATGTGGGATTTTTTTTTTTTTAGTTGCGGCACGCAGGATCTTTTAGTTGCGGCATGCGGGATCTAGTTCCCTGACCAGGGATTGGACCCAGGCCCCCTGCACTGGGAGCACGGAGTCTTAGCCACCGGACCAGGGAAGTCCCTCTGCTAAGTTATCTACCACTCATCTATCTGCTTTCCAACTTTCAAACATTTGCTAATATTTCTTGTCTCCTGGTATTCCCTTCCTGTTCTCTTGGTCCTTGTAGGTTTAACCAGGCACCTTCCTGACACCTTGATCCTGGTTTATTTCTCCCCGGTTAAGTGCACTTATATGTTTGGGACATTTGACATTTTTCCAAAGGTAATAAAGAAGTAACAAAATACATCCTTTTAAAAAAGAAGCCCTTCTCCTGTCTTGTCGGGAACCAGCTGCAAGCTGACACAGTCCTTGCAGCTTAAAGCATGGCAAAGTCCTGCTTAATTCTTGACAGGACCCGAAAGAGTTATTAGAGAAGATATGAGTCTTGGCCCGTGAGGTTGCTTGCGGTTTCTCTAACTATAGTTTGTCCTTGGCATATTTTGGTAATCACAGTCTGTTCTCACGCATGTTTATATTCTGGTTCGCAGAATGTTTTGTACTATAACTTCAACATTAAGGAAATACTGTCTGATGATTCTGTCTTGTGATTTTAACAAAAACATGTATTGCCTACTGCAATCTATAAAAAGAGTTTTGATGGGAAATAAAGTGTGTGTGTGCTTGTACACCACCCTCCTGACCCCGTCTCTTCTTAATCCCCTCACGTGCTCTCAGGACTTGTTCCTCAGTCTAACAGCAACTGACACTGTCCCTCCAGTATAATCTGACCTGATTTTATGCCTTAGATCAGAGGTTAGCAAACTACAGCCCGTGGGCCAAATTCAGCCAGTCACCTATTTTTAAATAAACTTTCATTGCAACGCAGCCACACCCACCTGCCTACCCATCGTCTATGGCTGTTTTCACGCTACACAGTGGAGTTCAGTAGTTGTGACAGAGATCACGATGCCTACAAAGCTGAAAACATGTACCATCTGGCCCTTTACAAAAAAAGCTTGTGAACCCCTGGGCTACACATTCTGGACATTTCAGAGATGTGTGTGTGTGGAGACAAAAACATGGCTCGAAACGATCAGCGTGGCTGTGAAAGCTGCACCCTCCTCCTCCTCGCTTGCTGCTCCCGTCCCAACAGGAACCTGTTCAAGGGATGCTCAGAGCACGTGTGTGCCTGCAGCACTTCGCACTCTCACTCAGCGTAAAAGTCACCAAAGCTACTGGTCCTTGGTCCTTGTGGGTCTAACCTTTTAAAATGCCGCTGAGGTGAGGATACTCCACCTCAGGCTGACATATGGTGTGTCTACCCCATTTGCGCACACAAGGCCTCACCTCTTGCGCTCTGCTTGTGGCCCCCGCGGGCGTCCGGCCGCTCTGGCGGATCCTCAGCTGCTCCCGGGCTTTCTGCACGTCCTTCTCCACCCGCCGCCAGTCTACTCTGATGTAGCCAGTGTGGTTCGCAAGCTTTAGTTTAAGAAACAACAGCAAGAAAGGAGAAACGCAGGATCAATCACTGGAATATGTTACCAAAAATCCTTCTGAGTCTCTATCTTTGGAGGTATTTGCCATCCAGCTTTTTGTATTACAATGACATTCACTCCACAGCTACTCAGCGTCCACCCTATGTGCGAGGCCCTATGCCTGGCAACGGAAGTCCACACACTGGCCTTCAACGACTGCTGGCGATTCTTTCACTTTATCTATACTCTTACCCATCTCTATAAAATTAATGAGTTACTATACTTTTTTTAAATCAGATTGGAGATGATTAAAATACTGAAAATATACAGTGTTGGTAAGGATGTGGGAAATGGACACTCCTATCACACCCTTACTGAGAGTGTTTACCAGCAGCCTTTTAGGAGAGCGGTTTGGCATCATCCGCCAACACTGAAACTGCACGTGCCATTATGCTATACCCAGAATGGCAGCTCTTGTCACAGCAGCTTTACTGGAAATAAACCAAATGTCCATCCGCACATGAATGAATAAGCAAATTGTGTCATGTTTACACAACAAGATGTTGCTCAGTACTAAAAAGAACAGACTACTTGTAGCAGCAACAGAGCTGGATCTCAAAAATCGTACACGACATCCAAGTTCCGATTCTGTCACTCCACCCTGTCTCTCCCACAGGACGAAGTACATTGAACAGCTACTTGGGGGCTCGGAAGAAAACAAGAGCCTCTGACTGGAGAAGCCCAGAGCCGTGTACTTCCCATATTTCCTAAGGTATCACCTGGCCTAGACTTCAGGCAGGACTCAGAAACATTCTGACAAAATTCAACACACATTCCTGTAAAAGCTCTTGGAAAAACAGAAACAGGGAGAACTTCCTCAACTTGATAAAGAGCATCTACAAACATACAGCTAATGTCAATCACACTTACTGGTGAAAGACTGAATACTTTCATCCAATGTTAACAAAAAGGCAAGGATGTCTACTGTCTCTATTCCTATTCAACACTGTGCTGGAAATGAAGTCATAGTGCAACAAGGAAGAACATAAGGTAAGAGGCGTCCAGATCAGAAAGGAAGAAGTCAAAATGTCACTATTTGTAGACATGTTTGTCTACATAATTTCAAAGAATCCAACAAAAAACAAACAAAAACTCCTACACACAAAAAGCAAGTTTAGCAAGGCTGTACACTACAAGATAAACACACAAAATAAATTGTATTTCTATATGCTAGCAATTTGAATTGGAAATGGAAATGAAATTTATGATTTTACAATAGCTGCAAAATAATCGAATACTAGGTACAAATCTAAACAAAAATCATATAGGATCTGTACACTGAAAACTACAAAATGTCTGTTGAAGAAAGAACTCAAAGAGAAATGATTAAGCCAGAGTTATTGCAATCCCAATCCCAGCAAGATGTTTTATAGATATGTAAACAAGCTGGTTCTAAAATGTGTATGAAAAGACAAAGGAACTAGAACAGCCAAAACGATTTTGAAAAAGAACAGAGTTGGAGGAATCACACTACCTGATTTTACAGCAATCAAGACAGTGTGGTATTGGAGAAGACACACAGATTAATAGGACAGAATAAAAAGTACAGAAACAGACAACCCAATTTAAAAGAGGGCAAAAGACCTGAATAGATACTTCACCAAAAAGGAGATCTGGACAGTAAATAAACACATGAAAAGATGTTCTACATCAGTAGTTGTATCACTCTGAGTCCAACTGGGAGACAGCTTTAGGGCTCAGGGTGAGTGCCTGGGGAAAAGCAAAAGAGCAACTAAAGCTCTTATAAGGTATCTAGGAATAAAACTGAACCACAGATGGACAAGATCTATATGGAAAAAGTAACAAAAGTCTAGGCAAAAACATTAAAGAAGACCTAAATAAATGGAGAGAAAGCCTGTGTTCACAGCTAGATGATACAATATCATAAAAGATATTAATTCTCCCCCAATTTATCTATATGGTTCCCATGCAATTCCAGTCAAACATTTTTCTTCTTACTCTTTTTTTCCCCTCTTTTTGGGTGCACCATGCGGCACACGGGATCTTAGTTCCCCGACCAGGGATCGAACCCGCACCCCCTGCAATGGCAGCGCGGACGGAGTCATAACCACTGGGCTGCCAGGGAAGTCCCCCAATCAAAATTTAAACAGAATCTTTGAAAGGAATTGACAAGCCTGTTCTAAAATTTAGATGGAGAAGCAAAAGTACAAAAGCAGCCACAACGATCCTGAAGAATATGTGGAGGAACTTGTCTTGCCAACTATCAAGGCTCAGTAGATACAGAAAGTAGAGTCAGAGCCACACATATATGAACTTTGATATATGATAAAGGCAATGGTACAAATATTGAGAAAAGGAAAACTTATTCACTAAATGCTGCTGGGACAATAATCTGGATGAAAGAAAGGAAACTGGATCCTTATGTCAAACCACACCCCTGATCTCCCAACATCGTGACTACCCTGGTGACAGGGCACATGCGTGCACAGCACAGACCCCCATGTCCCACCTGCACTGCACTCCTTGCACATCTGACCCAAGCAACACCAGAATCCCAGTGCGAGGGTCCTTCCTGGAGGTTAGTCTAATGCCCATTACTTCTGTCAGTCAGAACCCCCAAAAGACACAGAGGGTGCACTCAGGGAAAGCACAGGGACAGAACAGGACTGTGGGTCTAGTGCAAGAGAGCTGTCACCGCGCTTGCATCTGAAGGGGTGCGAGGAAGGAAAGATGACTGCAACCCAGAAGGCAACAGGAGGGGTGAGGAGGGGCCTGTCTGCTAACAGCCACAGGGAGGGAGCCAAGAAGCTACACAGGGAACGGGTCCGGGGGCAGCTGCTGGTGCCTCGCTAGTCGCAAGCAGGATGCTGCCGGAGTCACGCTATGGAGTTCCCAGGCTTGGGCAGAAACGGGCAGGCAGCTTTCACCATGTTGCTGAAACAAGGGCGCTTGGAGCACTGAGGCCGCAGGAGCAGCTGAGACCCGAGGGAGGGAGGGGAGGGAGAGGCCTGGACCCGCCCCAGCTCCCTGCTCACCCAGCTCCAGTCACCTCTGGCTAGAACCCCTTGAGGCTGCCAGCCCAAGCGCCCACCCTCCCCTCCCCGAATTGCTGACGCACAGAAACTGAGATGATAAAAAGATGGTCATTTCAAGCGTTGGGTTTTGAGGGCATCTGTGATGCAGTGATGCTGTACCACACCCGCCCAGCCCACCAGTCATGAGCGGGCCTCTTCTGGCCTCTTCCACACACTTCATTTTCACCTGACGCATCTGGAAAACTCACTCAAATTGTGATTCTAACGTGGGACGACCTCGCTAAAATGAGGGCTGCTACCTTCGAGAGGAGACAAAGAGCTGCGGATCCGGACACTCTGGCTTGGCTGCACCTCAGAACCACCTGCAACTTTAAAAATACTCCGATATCCAAGCAGGCCTACCGCCCGTGAAATCAGACGGAGGTGGGGGGCAGGCCCCAAGCACCAGTGTTTTATAAAATTCCCAGGTGATTCCAATGTGGAGTCAAGTTTGCAAACCAACTGTACACAGCAGCCTCAGGGAACCAGCAGCCAGTGGTTCAAAAACAAACTCCACACCAAGGGCCAGCAGAGGCCATCTGACCAGTGTCATTTAGCCCTGTCTCTCATCGACTTAGTGTCTAAGAATAAATCATATCACAGGGCACTTGCATCACACCTGGGATTTCTGAAATCACACTTGCTTCATATTTCAAGTGGTCTTGAAAACCCTGGAAGGGAGCTATGGTAAGGAATATGCACGTGTCCCCATGTTATAAATGACAAAATGTAATCCACCTAGTAATTGAAGAAGTCTGACTCAAAAGGTTACTAGCATTTCAAATGGTACATGAAACCGTCTAAAGTAACAGAGCCCGGACTGTGTGTGAGGACGGCCAGGGAAACACTCCACATACAGACCTGAAGCAGGAAAAATCCACCTCCCAGAGCTGTGGCAGCCAACCTTCCAACCTTCTGGAATATGAAACCAGTGCACCTACAAAAATCAAGTTAACAAGCTGTCAGACAAACACGAGCATGGACTTCTAACAACATTCAGAGCCTACTTACCTTGGGATGATCCAGCTCCTTCCTACTCCAGGCATAAAGCCCGAACCCTCCAGAACGAGGAAACGGCAGAGGCTCCGACCTCAGAAAGACCCTGACTCAGACCTTGGCTCTACTACTCACTTCATTTTGTGGTCTTGAGCAAATCCCTTAAACTCCCAAGCCGTGTTTTTAAAAGATGACTCCGGCTACACTGTGAAGAATGGATCAACAAAGGAAAAGATAAAGCAGAGACTCCAGTCGGCAATATGGGAGAGAAATGGCGGCAGGGAGGGAGCAGCCCTGAGAACTCTTGGTGAAGTGAGTAAACACATGACTGTGTATGAGGCCAGAGTGGTCGCACGGGATAAGGGACAGGCTCTCAGTGCCATCTTCTCTGGTCGGCATCATGATCCCTAACACACGAGCATTGTTAGAGCTTCTTCTCTGGTCCCCTGGCCTCCATTTAGCCCCTGGGAGTCTATTCTCAACATACGGTCCTTCTAAAACAAGGGTCAGCAAACAAACCATGGCGGGGGAGCCCAGTTGGCCTGCTGCCTCTGTCTGTAAGTCAGGTTTCACAGGCGCACGGCCACACCAACTCCTAACATACTGTCCACAGCCGCTTTCTCACTACAACGGCAGAGCTGAGCAGGTGCGACTCAGACTGCGAGACTGGCAAGGCCTAAACCACTTACCACATGGCTCTCAACAGAAAACTCTGCCCTGAAGATGGCGTATAAAGCCCTACACTTAGATTTAGGCTCCCTTTACCTCTCTGCCCTCATTTTCCACCACCTACTGCTTGGTACACTTCAGTAGGAGAAAAAATACATCAATATCGATAAAACATTGCATGCAGGACCTCACAAGGATTTTAAATGTTTTTAAACAAAAGCTAGGTATATCTCAGAAGGGACTCCTAAACTGGAGAAGTGATAGGACTAGTAAATAAACTGTTAGGACTCACCTTAATTCTTAAATGTGATTATAAGCTGAAGTAAACTGCCTGTACCCTGTATCCACTGGCCCTAAGTCCCTGACGTGAAGGCATTAACTGACATTTTGCAGCTAAGATTCATTCATGATAAAGGCAACCAACTGGATCGTTAACTAGCTCTTATTTCTCCGATCTTTTTTTCAAAAACCTAACATGGATAAAGGTGTTTTTCCCCTCCAAAGAAATTTGGGAGAAAAAAATGAAGTATATATAAACTCCAGCAATTTTCTTCTCAGTCTCTTTTAATTTTATCTTTAAAATTAGTTCTATAGAGTAAGGTACAGAACACATGTGGAATTTTTTTAAAGCCATGTGTAAATGTGTCCCAGAACAAGAATCAAGACTCAATTATATAAGAATAAAAAAGATATCTAGCACCCAATAAGGTAAAATTCACAATACTGTCATCCCATTAAAAACTACCAGGCGGGCAAAGCAGGAAAACAGACCCATAATGATGAAAAACGAAATCAACTGAAAGCAACCTAGAAATGGCACAAATGACAGAATGCTGACAAAAACATCAGAAGTTATTATGATTGTATTCCATGCTCACGAAGCTGGAGGAAAGATTCCACATAATAAGTAGGGACAAGGAACATATTTTAAAAGGATACAAATCAAACTTCTACAGATGAAAACTATATGTCTGAGAGGAACACTGTACTTGATGGAACTAACAGCAGTTTAGATACTGTAGAAGTAAAGATTAGTAAACATGACGTAGCAATAAAAACTATCAAAATGAAACAGAAGAATACATGAACATGGTTGTAATACTGAAATATGGTTATACACTGGGGAAAACTGGAGGATGGGCTCTCTGGATTTTTTTTTTGCATTTTTTAAAATTTATTTATTTATTTTTATTAATTTTTGGCTGCATTAGGTCTTCGTCGCTGCGCGCGGGCTTTCTCTAGTGGCGGTGAGCAGGGGCTACTCTTTGCTGCGGTGCAGGCTTCTCATTGCGGCGGCTTCTCTTGTTGCGGAGCACGGGCTCTAGGCGCGCGGGCTTCAGCAGTTGTGGCTCGCGGGCTCTAGAGCGCAGGCTCGGTAGTTGTGGTACACAGGCTCTCTGGATTATTTTTAACAAGCACCTGTGAATCTACAGTTATCTCAAAATAAAAAGTTAAAAAAAATAAACACTGTCAGTGAACTACAGGAAAATTTCAAGCAGTGTAATAATATGTCTAACTAGAACTGTTGAAGGATAGAAAATATTTGAATAATGAGAAAATATTCTAAATTTGATGAAAACTGTAAGTTGATAGATCTAAACAGCTTAATGAACTCAAAGCACAAAACAAATGATAAATATCTTAAAAGCAGCCTGAAAGGCGGGGGGAGGGACATATTAGGTACAGAGGAATAAAATTCAGAGATAACACATTTCTCATAGAAAATAATGCAAGACAAAAGATAATGGAACATTTTTAAAGTACTGGGGGAAGAAACAACCCTGTCAATCTAGAATTCTATACCCAGTAAAAATATCTTTCAAAAAAACAAAGATGAAATGAAGACCTTTCTTAGATATACAAAAGCTGAAAAATAAATCATCACCAGCAGCCCAAAAGTACAAAGAATGTTAAAAGTGGAGGAAAATGATACCAGATGGAAATCTGGATACACACAAAAGCATGATGAGCACAAGAAATAAACTATAAGGGTAAATATGAAAGGTTTCATTTTCATTATTTAAAAATATAAGAATTAAATATTTAATGAAAAAATGTAAAAGTTAAATGTATGACAATGAAAACCAAGGGTAAAAGGGTAAAATGGAAGTATACTGTTTTATTTTTTTTAAGATTTTTTTGATGTGGACCATTCTTGAAGTCATTATTGAATTTGTTACAATACTGCTTCTGTTTTATGTTTTTGGTTTTTTGACTGTGAGGCATGTGGGATCCTAGCTCCCTGACCAGGGATTGTACCTACACCCCCTGCATTGGAAGGCGGAGTCTTAACCACTGGACCACCAGGGAAGTCCCGGAAGTATACTGTTGTAAGAGCATTACACTCTACATGAAGTGGTATATCTCTTGATGATAGACTGTGATAAGTAAAAGATACATCCTATAAACCCTAAAGCAACCATTAAAATTACACAATTAAGAGACATAGGTAATAAACCAAGAAGGGGCATAAACAGAATTATGAAAAATATGTGATTCAAGCAACAAAAGAACAAAAAAGAACAAATAAACTCGACTTCATCAAAATTAAAACCTTTTGTCCATCAAAGGACATTATCAAGAAAGTGGAAAGACAACTTAAAGAATAGAAGAAAATATCTGCAGTCATGTCTGGTAAGAATCTAATATCAAAAACATATAAAGAATTCTTACAACTCAAGAACAGAAAGACAAACAACTCAATTTCTCCAAAGCAGATGTACAGATGGCCAACCAACACATGAAAAGATGCTCAACATCGTTAGTCACCACTTCACACCCATGTCATGCCCACTAAGGTGGCTATAATAAAATGTTTTTTTTAATGAAAATAATAAGTGTTGGCGAGATGTAGCCATAACAAGGAAAGAAGTCCTGACACACACTGCAATGTGAATGAACATCAAAAACACGATGCTCAGGGGGCTTCCCTGGCGGTCCAGTGGTTAAGACACCCTGCTTCCACTGCAGGGGGCACAGGTTCAATCCCACGTCGGGGAACTAAGTTCCCGCATGCCACTCGGTGCGGTCCCAAAAAACCAAACCAAAACAAAACATGATACTCAGTGAAAGAAGCCAGACATACAAGGTCACATATTGTATGATTCTATTTATATAAAATAGGTAAATCCATAGAAACAGAAAGCAGACAGATGGTTGCCAGGGGCTGGGGAGAGGGGAGAATGGGGAGTAACTGCTCAGCGGGGATGGGGTTTTATTTTGGGGTGATGAAAATGTTTTGAACCTAAAGAGAGGCAGTGGTTACACAAAAGTGTGAATGTACTAAATGCCGCTGAATTGTACACTTTAAGATGGTTGGTTTCATGTTATGTAAATTTCACCTTAATTTAAATTATATATATATATATATACACATACACATTATACCTATTTTTATTACACACACGTATATTTAATCCAAAAGAAAATAAAGAACAGAACACCAAGATGGTAAATTTAAACCCAATGATAACAAAAATAAACTTAAAGGTAAATAGTCTAAGCACCCTAATTAAAATGAAAAGATTGTAAAATTGGATTAAAAAAAGGAAGACCCACCTATATGCTGCCTATAAGAAACCCATTTTAAAGAACTGTTTTTAAAAAAATATTTATGTATGTATTTATCTTGGCTGCGCCAGGTCTTAGTTGCAGCACTGGGGATCTTCGTTGCAGCATGTTTAGTTGCAGCATGTGGGATCTTTAGTTGCAGCATGCAGACTTCTTAGTTGCAGCATGTGGGCTCTTAGTTGCGGCATGCAGTGTGAACTTCTTAGCTGTGCCATGCATGCAGGATCTAGCTCCCCGTCCAGGGATCGAACCCGGGCCCCCTGCACTGGGAACGCAGAGTCTTACCCAATGGACCACCAGGGAAGTCCCAAGAAACCCATTTTAAACATATAGGCTCCACTTTCCTGAACTTTGCCCCATGTGCCTCTTCCTTTGGCTGATTTTGTTTTTAATATTTATTTATTTATTTATTTATTTACGGTTGTGTTGGGTCTTAGTTGCAGCCCTTGGGATCTTTCATTGCGGCATGCGGGATCTTTCATTGCAGCACGCGGGCTTCTCTCTAGTAGTTGCAGTGCACGGGCTTAGTTGCTCTGCGGCATGTGGGATCTTCCCAGACCAGGGCTCAAACCCATGTCCCCTGCATCGGAAGGCAGATTCTTAACCACTGCACCACCAGGGAAGCCCTTGGCTGATTTTAATCTGTATCTTTTTGCCGTAAAAAATCGTAACCATGAGTATACCAGCTCTCAGTGAGTTCTGTGGATTCTCCTAGGGAATTATCAAACATGAGGGTAGTCTTAGGGACCCCCAAACTCTGCAAACTAGTAAGTGACTTTGGCAAGATTGCGGTATACAGGATCAATATACAAAAATCAATTGCATTTCTATAATATAAGCAATGCACAATGAGAAAGTGAAATTTAAAAAGTAATAGCATTTACAGTAACATCAAAAATATGAAATATTTAGGGATAAATCTGATATAAGATGTGAAAGACCTTCCTACAAAGCATTGTTGAGAGAAATTAAAAGAAACCTAAACAGGGAATTCCCTGGCAGTCCAGTGGTTAGGACTCAGCGCTTTCACTGTTGAGGGTGTGGGTTCAATCCCTAGTCGGGGAACTAAGATCCTGTAAGCTGCACGGCCCGGTCAAATGGAGAGATAAACCATGTTTATGGATCAATGCAATCCCAGTCAAAATCTCACCAGGCTTTTTGTAGAAATCGGCAGCAAGCTGATTCTAAAATTCATATGAAAATGCTAAGTACCTAGAACAGTCAAATCAACTCTGAAAAGCAACAGAGTTGTAAGATTTACACTACCTGATTCATGACTTATTATAAAGTTACAGTAATCAAAACGGTGTGATATTAGCACCAAGACAGACAATCAGTTTAACAAAGAAGACATATAGTCAATTGATTTTCACCATAAGTACAAAGGCAATTCAGTGTAGAGGAGTATAGTCTTTCAACATTATCATGTGGGCACAATCAGATATCCATATGCAAAAAAAAAGACCTTGGATTCCTACCTTACAACATATACAGTAAGTAAATCAAAATGGATCATGGAACTAAATGAAAAATCTAAACCTATATATCATATAGAAGAAAACATAGAAGAAAATCTTGGTGACCCTGGATTAGGCAAATATTGTCAGACATGACTCCAAAAGCTAGAGCTATGAAACAGAGAGTTGATAAACTGTATTTCAAGATTAAGAACTTCTGTTCTTTGAAAGACACTGTCAAGATAATAAGCTACAGAGTAGAAGAATATATTTGCAAATCACATATCTAAGACTTGTGTCCAGAATACATAAAGAACTCTCACAACTCAGCAGTGAGAGAAAACCAACTCCCCAGTAAAAATATGTAGAAAATATCTAAACAGATACCTCACCAAAGACATATGGAGAGCAAAAATAAGCTCATGAAAAGATACTCAACATCATTATTCATCAGGAAAATGTAAATTAAAACCACAATGAGATATCACTTCACAGCCACTAGGATGGTTGTAATCAAAAAGACATTATGCCAGAAACAGACTGAAAGATATAGAAAACAAACTAGTCACAGCCATAAATAAATAAATTAATTAAAAAAAAAAAAAGAATTCAGCTCTCTTTAAAAAAAAAAGAAAACAAACTAGTGTTTACCAGTGGGCAGAGGGAAGTGGGGAGGGGCAAGATAGGGGTAGGGGATTAAGAACTATAAACTACTATGTATAAAATAGATAAGCAACAAGGATATATTGTATAGCACAGGGAAGTACAGCCATTATCTTATAATAACTTTTAATGGAGTATAATCTGCAAAAATACTGAATCACTACACTGCACACCTGAAACTAATATAACACTGTAAATCAATTATACTTCAAAAAAAAAAGGACATTATGCCAAGTGTTAGTGAGGAGGTAGAGAAACTGGAACCCTCATACACTGCTAGGGGAGATGTAAGATGTAAGACGGTACTTTAGAAAACTGCTTGGCAGGTTCTTAAAAAGTTAAGACATTCACCTACTATGACTCAGCCTAACTCTTTCTAGATATTTACCCAAAAGAAATGAAAGCATATGTTCATACAAAGACTTGTACGCAAATGTTAACAGCATTTTAGCCCAAAAGTGCCAACAAACCAATACTCATCAAAGGGGAATGGATAAACAAACTAGTTCATCCATACAGCAGACTACTACTCGGCAATAAAAAGCAATGAACTAGTGACACACACGACAGCACAGATGAACCTCGAAATCAGTATGCTCAGTGAAAGAAGCCAGACAAAAAAGAATACATACTGTATAATTCCATTTATATATAATTCTAGAAGATGCAAAGCGATCTATAGTGATAGAAAGCACTTACTATGTGGCCCTGGTCAAGTAAACCTTTCTAAGCCTTAGTTTCTATTAAATGAGGATAGATAATAACAATAACAATTTCAGAGCCGTGAGAAGGGAATGAGATACCTATATAAATATCTAAAATAGTACCTGGCATGTAGTAAATACTCACTATGTGTAACCATTAAATAGCACTCTAACATTATGTTTAGATGTATACTATTTATTAAGTGATCAATTTCACAAGTCAATGTATTTTCATTGGTTAAAAGAGATGGTTCCTATAACCCCAACACTGAGTCATGCAAAAAATGATACCGGACATCTTTTACATCACTTACCATCCAGTGACACCTCCAATTAACAGCTGGGTTGCCACGCTATACTTTTCAGCTGAAGGCCCAGATTCCTGCCCAAACAGCTTGCGCCACCATGGCTGCTTTTTAGCAAGTTCTGCAAGGTCCAGTGACTCAAAATTTCCCTCGAAGTTTCCTACAAGAATTAAGATACTGAATAAGAAAAGTTACTTTTACAATAAATCACTAACATTCCTAACCTAGATAAAGAGATTTTTAAGGAAACAGAGACAGTTGTAATAAGGACATCTAAATATTAATCTATTTTAAAGAGTAAACTGACTCTGAAATTCTGACCAGCAACTTTTGAAAATCAGACTAAAATCAACAAATATCTCAGAGGAAAAAAACCTAGACAATTTAGAATCTGTACTCTAGTTTTTCCCCTGAAATTTAAAAACAACCAAAAGGACCTAGGAAAAACTGGTAGTAATACTTAATAATGCATCCTAAATGAAGTGGGTTTTCTTCATTTGCCTCTCCTTTTCAGGAGTAACTCAATACTATTCAATAGCCCACAAATTCACAAATTCTCAGTACTATGTGTATCTCCAGTGATAATAAAGATAGGAGGTAACCCTGAGAAAACCATAATTCAAAAAGAGTCATGTACCACAATGTTCACTGCAGGACTATTTACAATAGCCAGGACATGGAAGCAACCTAAGTGTCCACTGACAGATGAAGGGATAAAGAAGATGTGGCACATATACACAATGGAATATTACTCAGCCATAAAAAGAAATGAAATTGAGTTATTTGTAGTGAGGTGGATGGACCTAGAGTGTGTCATACAGAGTGAAGCAAGTCAGAAAGAGAAAAACAAATACCGTATGCTAACTCACATATATGGAGTCTAAAAAAATGGTACTGATGAACCTAGTGGCAGGGCAGGATACAGAACGGACTTGAGGACATGGGGAGGGGGAAGGGTAAGCTGGGATGAAGTGGGAGAGTAGCACTGACATATATACACTACAAATGTAAAATAGATAGCTAGTGGGAAGCACCTGCGTGGCACAGTGAGATCAGCTCGGTGCTTTGTGACCACCTAGAGGGGTGGGATAGGGAGGGTGAGAGGGAGGCTCAAGAGGGAGGGGATATGGGGATATATGTATACGTATAGCTGATTCACTTTGTTGTACGGCAGAAACTAACACATTGTAAAGCAATTATACTCGAATAAAGACATTAAAAAAAAGATGTAACGTTTAATTGAGCTGTTACTATTTACCAGGCAATGTGTTAAGGAATAAACATGTATATATAATTAAATACACAGAACAAAGTAGGTACAGAACAAGGTACTATTTATTAACTCCATTTTGTAATTAAGAAGTAGAGGCTCAGAGGGTGATTTATTTGCCCAAAAAGGGAAAGAGTTAACAAAATGTCTAATCCCTCTCTCTGTGGGAAAATAAATTTAGTGAAAGAGGCAAAAGAACTCTACACTGTAAATGAGGAAACACTGCAGAGTTGCAATCTCAATCAAAAAGTAAGTTTTTACCTAGAAATTGAGAAGCTGGCTCTAAGATTTATATGGAAGTACAAAGGACCTAGAGTAGTATTCCAGTTACTACGGCTGTACAACAAATTACCCCAAAACTTCACTCACAGAGCAAAACAATCACTTTCTATGCTCCCAGACTCTATGGATCAGGAATTCAGACAGGATACAGCTCGTCTCTGTTGCATGACGTCTGTGGCTTCAGCTGGAAGAATTACAGGCAGGCGTCTGGAATCACCTACTACATTCACACATACAGGCTGCCTTGCTCTGGGTTAGTTTGGGCTTCCTTACAGCATGGTGGCTAGGGTCAAGGGTGCCTGTCCCAAGAAAGGGAGTAAGAGAGTGAGGAAACTCAAGGGCTCAGCAGAAGCTATATTACCATTTAAGACCGAGCCTCCAAAGCCATGCAGTGTTACTTCCACTGTATTCTGTTGCAGCAGTCACAAACTTCCACTCAGATTCAAGAGGGAATACAGACCCCAGTACTCAGCAGCAGGAGTGTCAAAGTCACACGGCAAAAAACAGCATGTGGAATGGGGAGATATTGCTGCAATCACTTAGGAAAATACAATGTGCCACCAGTGGCCAAAACAATTGTGGGGAAAAAAACAACAAAGTTCAAAGAATTTCAAGACTTCTTATAAAGCTACAGTAACACACAGGTAACTAATTTCAAGACTTATAAAAGTACCCTATTTGACACAGTGTAGAACTGACCTAAGCATATAAAAATATATCAGTGGAAGAGAATACAGAGTCTAGAAGTAGATCTACACATACAGTCATTTGATTTTCACATGGCACCGAAGTTATTCAATAGGGAAGGAAAGTCCTTTCAACAAACTGTGTTAGAACTATTAGGTATGTGTACTAAACAAACAAAAAAACCCTCAATCCCTACTTTACACAATACACAAAATATAACTGAAGAATTAATTCAAGATGGACCATAGATACCAATTTAGCAAAACCAAAATATGGATGTTTAAGGAACTGGGCCTTCTATGGCCTCACAAATAGTTAAATGAAAATTTTTGTTCTAAGGTAACAACAAAACATTACTGCTGTGTTGAAGAAGAAACTCTCTCCCTGGGTTAAAGAACATCACTGAAAACAAGAATGAGTTTTGAGTTTTGTTTTAATGTCATTTTAACAAGCTCCTTAGCTCAATAGAGGGCTCCAGCCAAAAGGGATCAAATCAGAGACACTGAGTTCACCCAAGGTCACTCAGTCATTCAACACACACTACTAAGCACTATGCCGACCAGTCAGCAGCCTTGCTTGTGAGCCCAGGAAAGCAATGATTACAGTATTATGTGATCATCAATATGATAAAGATTGAAATTCCTAATGTCAGCCTCAAAGTTTCTCCCAACAATTTCCTAAGTGCAAATATCTGAGCAACCTACACATTTTAACTAAATAAGGGCAGTCTGCTCTGCAGGAAAATAATTCCACTGTACATTCCAACACCTGAGTCACCTCAATTCAGGTGTGCTGGTAAACGGTTTGGGTTTTTTTAGATTTTTTTAAAATCTGGACCATTTTCAAAGTTTTCATTGAATTTGTTACAATATTGCTTCTGTTTTATGCTTTGGCTTTTTGGCCGGGAGGCACGTGGGACCTTAGTCCCACGATCAGGGATGGAACCTGCACCCCCTGCACTGGAAAGCGAAGGCGTAACCACTGGACCGCCAGTGAAGTCCCCAGGTAAACGTTTCACAAGCGCGCTGGGGTGGGGGGAGGGCTGACTAGTAGTGTATACCAACATCCAGGGTGTGACGTCACTGAAGTGTGACAGCGCTGAACGCGGAGCTGGCAAGAGACGCGGCTTATCACGCTACGTTATTTCCACCACACAGACACAACAGATGTCCATAACCTCAAGAGTACAGATAATAACTAAACATGGCAAACAATAAGGAAGTAATAAATTTTGAGCATTTTCACTGTTTTTAACATAATTTATGTAATCTTAAATTTATATAATTGAGTTTTTGATAATGGTTCTGTGAGCCAGTACTGAACTGAACATAGCCTGAAGCATTCAAAGAAGTAGGATAAGAAGCACAACTGAAAGACGTGGTCCACTGTGTATTTTATTACAGGCTTTTTTTTTTTTCATGGACTCTTCCCTTCACTACGCGGACTAAATAGGCGATTTCCAAGAACCATACCACGTGTACTCTTTCAAAACCATCAATAGCCCAAGTAGAGGCGGCCTGCACGCGGAAAGATGCCGGCCGGGTGTTTGAAATGACAGTCCAAAGGGACAAACAACCTGCCTTAGTCTCAAGGTGCCAGAGTGCTTCCGGGAACAGGGACAAAATGTCTCCAGGCCGAGGCTGTCGGGGGCGGGGCCGGAAGGCGGAGGAGCCCGGCCGGAGACAACACCGAGGGCAAGTTCGGTTCCAGCCAGGCCACTGACCTTGGCCGGACCTCGGGAGCGGCCGGGCCACGGACGAGCTCCGGGCGCCCTCCCCGCCCCTGCGGCGCTCGGGCCCCCCAGGGGCGCTGCTGGGCCTGGGAGGCGCGGAGCCCGTCCCCTTCCGGAGCCCGGGAAGTCGGCTCCTCGCGGCGCCACCGGCGCGCGCGCTCGTCCTTACCTTGACTGGCTGCGGCCATTTCGGCGAGCTCCTCTCGCGATGACACCCGTAGGGGCTCGGCTCGGTAGGACGCGGAGTGGCGCGCCGCCGTCGGCGCTAGCTGGCTTCCGGCACGTGGGGTAGATGTTTCCATTCCCACGGCGGCGGCGGAAGAGGCCGGGCGAGGCGGGGCGGGGCGGGGCGGGGTGGGGCGGGGCGCGGGGCGGCTCGTCCCCTTCCCCGCGCGCAGCCGCTTCACAAGGCGCCAAGGGCGGTGTCACAAACCCCGCGGCCCCGCCCCCCAGGCGCGTCGGGACGCGCGTGCGCGGAAGGCCTCTCGCGGAGGCGCTACGTCATTGCACGTAGTCTAGCTCGCCGCTCGCCTGGGAGGGGGTTCCCCGTGCCCGGCCGCAGTGCGGCTTTTCCCCAGTGAAGACTGCTTCGCTCCTTACTTTACTAAAAATAAAGAAAGCGGGCTTGTAGTGGTTGTTCATGTCAACATTGAGCACGTATTTATCAGTGCTTGCTGTCACAGTGACCGAGACGGGCTCAGAAAGAAAAGCGCTCGCTGCCCGCAGCGCCCGCCGAGCCCTTTAACCACGTGCCGCGGCGCACCTCCCCGCCCCAGCCCCAAGCGACAGCTTTCGCTGTTACTCCGTCTCAGTTCACGGCAACGCCACCTTTCCAAAACCCTTGCTGTTATTCTGAACTCCTCTTTCTCAAAGCCCACAAACCCAGTTCGTCAGCAACCAGCAGAAGCGCCACCTTCACAATGAATCCAGCCCTGCTCGCCCCTCCACTGCTTCCGTCCCAGCCCAAATCACAGTCGTTTCTCGCCCTCAGTTAACAGGTCACCTGCTCCTACCCTTGTACCACTAAAGCCTATCCTCTCCGCTGCGGCCAGAGCTCACGACCCTCCCCTGCTCAGAACCCTACCATGGCTCCCTATAGCCCTCGGTGTATGAGCCGCAGACCCTTTACTGACATGTAAGCTTCTCAGGCACGCCTTCCATGACCATCCTCATTTAAAATTGCGGCCTGGTACACCCCTCCTTCCCCTTCTCCTACTTACTTTCCTTTTGGGCACAGTACTTATTTCACCTTCTAACATACGTAAGGTATTCCTGTCTTTCAGGTATTGCTTACGGTCTCTCAGTTGTTTCTTTTTCACTGCTCTGCACCCAGTGCCTAGGACACTCACTGTCTGGTTAGGACAAATGGGTAGGTGTGTGCTCTTTGGCAAACCATTAACCTCTCTGCCCCTCAGATGGTTCATCTGTACTCACTTTGCAGTCTTATTGTGAGGACTAAATCACATAATGTGTAAAGCACATGACAGAGAATTATCACTCTGTATTGTGACTATGTGTCTACCTTTTTGTCCCTGCCCGCTGCAGCATGACTCCCAGAAGACAGAAACTGGATTTTATTCGTCTCTGAAGCATGGACGTATAGCTAAAGGATTAGGAGCAAGACTTCTGGAGCCAGATTAAATGGGTTTGAATGCTACAATTTACAAACTGTGTGACCATGGCCAAGTTGCCTAACCTCTCTGTGCTTCAGTTTCATCACCTGTACAATGAAGACAAGAATGCTTGCTGCATTAGAAAGCACTTAGAACAGTTCCTGGAATATATTACATGCCAGCTATTATCTCTGCAAACTTGTGCCTGGCAGAGAGAAGGTCTCAGCAAATGTTTACCCAAGGGACTTCTTCCTGATTGTTTCCAAGCTGGACAATACCTTGCCAATGGCTCCCAAACACATTCCTATCCGTGCAGAAGTGGACTCTCCGTGATAACACTTCTTATAGAAACCCTGATCAAGGTTCTTATTAGCTCCTATACTTTGAGGCCCTTGGGAGGCTCTCATGCCTCCTAATATACATTAAACTGAGTAGGTTCTCTGCTTGAGCTCAGCATGGCTATGTTTTGATGTAAGCAGATATAGCCTATACTCAGGCCAAATGTAAACAACCTTAAGAAGCATCAGGTAGCAACGATGCAAGGGAAATAGGTATGTGGATGCTGGGTAGTTATGAGTGCTCTGTAAGCAAATGAAGCCAAGAGAGATATCGGTAGTGCCGGTGGGGATAGAGAGCTTACAGTGTCAAGGCGCTGGTCCAGATTTGAGCTCATTAGAAGGTGAGATTTGAGCCAAGACTTGCAGGAGATGTGGGAGTGGAAACGTGTGGCGATCTGGGGAAAGGGGTTTCAGGTAGAGGAAACGGCAGATGCTAAGGTCCAGGTGCAAGGGTGTGCTCGGTGTTTTAAGGAGGAGCAAGGAGGCCAGTAGCCGGAGTGAGATGAAACCTTGGAGGTGGGGGGAAGGGACATGCAGATCATGCGGAAGACTCTAGGCCATGGTCAAAATGTAGGATTATACTCTGAGTGAGGTCGGAAGCCAGCGGAGGTTTCTGGGCAAAGAAGTAACTGGATCCACTGTATGGTTTTAAAGGTCATTCATTGGTGTCTGTGGGGGGCAAGGGCAGAAGCAGGGAGACTATTAGAATGTTACTCTTGCTGGTGCAGGTGGATTCCAGAATCTTCAACAACATCTTTGGCGTCTCTTGCTGCTGCTGCTACTAAGAAAGACGGAGCGCGCTAGGACTAACACAGATTGGAGCTCCTCTTCACCTTCGGCCCCCTCTTTCCTTTCCTCAAAGGTTCTGAGCAAAGCCGCTTTCAGAGGTGAACGGGTTAAGCTTTAGCTCAGCCTCCCTTTTCCTACTCAGTTCTTCCTGTGGCTGCTTCCCACTGCCAAAAAGGAAGCAATCCTATCCGTCACTGCTGAGCGCTAATGCTGCTGTCACTCCAGCCAGTCAAGTTCCCTAAAGTCCTTTGAGAAAATTTTGGGACTTTTCACTAAATCATACAAAATTTACCTTTTTTCTCCTGGGAGCCACAGATATTTTTAGAGAAGAATTAATCTTTCGTTTCTCCAGTTGAACATTTTCTAGCCATCAGAGCCATGCAAATAGAGCTCTCCACCTGCTTCTTTCTGTGCCTTTTGCCTTTCAGCTTTGGTGCCATCAGAAGATACTACCTGGGCGCGGTGGAACTGTCCTGGGACTATATGCAAAGTGAACTGCTCGGTGAGCTGCACGTGGACACAAGGTAAAGGCCTGTTCTAGACGGGCCGGTCAGGATGGTGGGGCTGTGACTCTGGCTGTTTTGTCCATTGCTTCTCTTTGTCACATGCTGCCACTCTGGAAACTAGAGAGTGGAGTAGAGTGAGGGCGAAGAGGCAAGCAGCATAAGAGACAGAAGGAAACTTCCCTCAGCCTACCCCCCAGCTTCCACAGAGAGAAGGGCACTAAGACCCATCAATATTACACGCAATTTTGCTGCAAGGATAGTATTAGCCATGAGTTCAGAAACTTTTCATCTTTTCTGGGTTCTGGTGCATTTGGGGAGAGTAGTATTAAATAATCTTTCCAATATTATCTATGGTCGTTGATTTATTCAGATTTTTCTACCTCTTCTTCAGTCAATATTGGTTATATACATTTTCCTAGAAAGCAATTGGTTATCCCTAGATTTGATAATGTATTGGTATCAAGTTACATAATAGTCTTGTGATATTGTTAAACTGTTCTGTGTCTGTGGTTATATCTCCATTCTTAGTTTGTGTATGTTCTCTTTACCTCTCTTATAAATAATATTTCCAGGAAGTTTCTCGATTTTATTGCTTTTGTCAGGACCCATCTTTTGGTTCTATCAATTTCTGTTTTCACTTTCATCAATTCATTTCTTCTTCCTAGCTTCCTTTGGTTCATTTAGTTGATCTAACTTTTTGCTTATTGAGTTGAATGCTGAAGTCATTTGTTTTAAATTTTGTTCTGTTTTCTTTAAATGTGTATTATAAAGATTTAAACCCAATACATATATAATGGTAATGTAAATATTAAATATGGTCATGTCATACATACGTTACAATCTTTTCTGTTCTTTTTGCTTTGCTCCCCACTCTCCTTCTACTTGAGCCCCCTTCTTGATTATCCCCAATCAGGTAACCCTAGTATGGTAATATATATTCATGTACACGCACGTATGCACATATATGCAAATAAAGGTTTTCTTGGTCATTGTTTGTTTTACAAAAATGGGATATTATACACTATTCTCACTCACTAACACCTAATAGAATTCTGTCCAAGTCAGTTGGCATAACTTCAATCTTTTTAATGGCTAAATAAAATTCCCTATTGTTCCAGGTTTTTGGCCATTATATCCCATATCATTACATACTGATGCTTTTATTCCTATAGGACAGATTCTCAAGAGGGATATTGCTGGAATGAAGGGAATATTTCCTTTTTAGTTTTAATTTCCAAAAAGGCTAGAACTCTTCAAACATTTCTACCATCAACATATAAGAGTGCCCTTCTCCCTGCAATCACATCAGCAATAAGTTTTACCTTGTTTTTTAATTTTTGCCAATCTAGTAGGTATGGAGTGATATTTCATCATTACAATAATTGCATTCCTTTTATTTCTAATGAGGCTGAACATCTTTTCAAATGCTTGTTGACTACTGCATTTATATTTTGAGATTTGACTATTCACATGTTTTGCCCATTTTTCTTTGGGCTCTTTCATTTTTTTTTAGATTATGAGAACTATTTTATTCTTACAAGTGTTAACCCTTTGTTGTACTACGTTAATATACTAATGTATATTGCAATTTCGCCAAAGACTTATTGTTTGTCTATTGACTTTGTTTTCTGCACATGAAGTTTGTTTATTCTCCCAGATTCTCTTGCAAGATTTTTACTGTTTTGCTTTTTACATTTATGGCTTCAATTCATCTGATAATTATTTTTGTATATGGTATGGGAGTGGGATCTGTCTAGTTTTATTTCCATCCAGATCAATAGCCTATCGCAAGGCACCGTTTATCAAACAATACATCTTTTGCCACTGATTTGAATAAAAACATTCATCATATAAAATTCTCATATATATTAGTATCTATTTCATTAAATTTCATTAAATTTATACATAAATTTTATTAATATAATAAATGTAAGTAATTAATTATGACATTTATCCCTATGCATTTTATAAATATGTTGCTATTGTTAATCAAATGTTTTCTCCTATGTTCTTGATGTTAAGTACCAGAATAGAGAAAAGCTATTGGTTTGTGTATATTCATCTCAAATCTAGCTACCTTACTGAATTCTCATATAAATTCTAATAATTTTACATGGCAGTCTCTATGTGTATTGAATCATATTCAAAATAAGACAGATTCTAGCTCTTTTCCAATGTTTAATCAGTTATTTCTTTTTCTTATCTTATTGATTTTACTTGAAACAGTCTTCATATTTTGCTTTTTAGAATAACATTTGCTGTTTGTTCTTGATAAGTGGTCTTTGTTACTCCTTGCCATAAAATTTTCATTAGTAATGGCTTTTCAGCATTCTAGCATCATATGAATTTTGGCCTTTAATATGTTGAGGACAAATAGATTATGTCAATAGACTTCCTGACACTGAATATCCTTACATTCTTGGAGTAAAATCTAATGTTCATACAATTTGATTATTGTTGGGTTCTATGTGCTAATATTTCTTTAGACACTGTGTGCCTTTATTATGTGGGATTGATCTATAGCTTTATTTTTTAATTTAAGTATAGTTGATTTATAATATTGTGTTAGTTTGAAGTGTAGAGCATAGTGATTCGGTATTTTTACATATTGTATTCCATCATAGGTTTTTAGAAGATAATGGTTATAGTTTCCTGTGCTATACTGTATATCCTTGTTGCTTACCTATTTTATATATAGTAGTTTGTATCTGTTAATCCCATACCCTTAATTTGTCTCTCCCACCTTCCCTCTCCCCTTTGATAACCATAAGTTTGTTTTCTATATCTGTGAGTCTGTTTCTGTTTTGCATATACATTCATTTGTATTATTTTTTAGATTCCACATGTGAGTGAAATATATAGTATTTGTCTTTCTCTGTCTGACATATTTCACTAAGCATAATATTCTCTAGGTCCTAAGCATAATATTCTCTAGGTCCATCCATGTTGCTACAGATGGCAAGATTTCATTCTTTTTTATGGCTGAGTAGTATTCCATTGTGTGTGTGTGTGTGTGTGTGTGTGTGTGTGTGTGTGTGTAAAACACATCTTCTTAAGTCAATTGTCTGTTGATGGGCACTTGGGTTGTTTCCATGCCTTGGCTATTGTAAATAGTGCTGCTATGAACATTGGGGTACATGTATCTTTTCAAATTACTGTTTTCATTTTTTTCTGGATATATAGCTTTATTTTTTACTATTATTATTAGATTTTGGTATTAAAGTTTTATTGGCTTTATCAAATGAATTGGTGAGTGTTCTATCCTTTTCTATTGCCTAAAATAGCTCAAATAACATTAGAGTTATCTATTGTTTTAAAGTTAGATAAGACTCACATATGAATCCATTTGGTCCAAGTGACATTTGCAATATCTTTAATCATCTCTTCAGGCTCTTCTGTGTTAACTAGTCAAATCAAAATTTCAACTTATTTTTGGAGTCAGCTTTAATAATTTTATGCCTTTCTAGGAAATCATCTTTATTTTTTCAATTTTGTTGCCACTGTGTTGCATATAGCACTCTCTCATGATTCTTTTACTCCACATTATCTGTAGCTATTTGCCCTTTCTCATCCTTAAATTCCTAAATTTTTGTTATTTATCTTTTCTACATGAACAAGTTTATCAGGGATTTCTCTTTGGTTGTTGTTGGGGGTGGTCTTTTCAAATAATGAGCTTTTGGCTTTTTTTGTTCTTCGTTATTTTTTTTAAATTAATTAATTAATTTTATTTATTTTTGGCTGCGTTGGGTCTTTGTTGCTGTGCACAGGCTTTCTCTAGTTGTGGCGAGCGGGGGCTACTCTTCGTAGCGTTGCGCGGGCTTCTCACTGTGGTGGCTTCTCTTGTTGCGGAGCATGGGCTCTGGAGCACAGGCTCAGTAGTTGTGGCACCTGGGCTCAGTAGTTGTGGCTCATGGGCTCTAGAGCACAGGCTCAGTAGTTGTGGCGCACGGGCTTCGTTGCTCCACGGCATGTGGGATCTTCCCAGACCAGGGCTCAAACCTGTGTCCCCTGCATTGCCAGGTGGACTCTTAACCACTGCGGCACCAGGGAAGTCCCTGGTTATTTTTTACATTTAATTTATTTTCAGATTTTATCTTTATCAATGATAGTTTCTTTTGGCTTGTCATGCTATATTTTTTCTAATATCTTAGGGAAAATAATATGTTCTTTCCTCTTTCTTTTGTCCTTTGTTTTTAACAGTGAAGGCATTTAAAGCTATACGTTTTTCTCTGAGAACAATTTTTCCATATCCCATAGGTTATGTTATGAAGAGTTTTCTTTTCATTGTTTTCAGTAGAGTCTGTAATATCCTCTTTGATTTCATTTAGAAGCATGATTTTTAATCACATTTTTAATTTGGTTGTCAAGTTATTTTTTCGGTATTTGGATCAACTTTGAGCATCCTGTTAGTTTCCTACTGCTGTGTAACAAATTACCTCAAACTTAGCAGTTTGCAACAACCATTTATTATCTCACAGTTTCAGTGGGTCAGAAGTCCAGGTGGGCTCAACTAGGTACTCTGCTCAGGATCATAGAAGGCCAAAATCAAGGTGTTGACAGGGCTTTGCTCCTTACTGGAGACTCTGTGGGGGAATCCACTTCCAGGCTGAATTGGAATTTAGTTCCTTCTCTCAGTTTCCATGCGGCACCCTCCATCTTCATGCTAGCAAGAATGCGTCAAGTCTGTTTCACGCTTCGGATCTGTCTAACAGAACATATTCATGAGCATAACACCAAATGGCAAAGGTCACGAGGGACAACATTTTGCCTACCACAGGTGTAGTTTACATACAATGAAACACACAGATTTTCAAATGTACAGTTTGATAAGCTTTGGCAAACGCATACAAGTTACATAACCACCACCCTAGTCAACCCTCCTGCAACTTTTCAGTGAGTCTCTCTACCCTTACCTGGCACCAGGCAACAAGCTCCTTTCTGGAATTACAGATTCGCTTTTGACGTTACAAGACTTTTATATCAGTAGATTCATACAGTATGCACTCTTCAGTGTCTGGCTTTTTATCTTAAGCATCGTGATTTGGAAATTCACCCAGGTTGTTGCATGAGGTTGTTCTGTCCTTTTTATTGCTGATTACTACTCGATTATGGGAATATATCACAACGTGTATATCTTTTCCCTGCCACATGGACCTTTGGATTGTTTCCAGGGGCTAATATAAATAAACCTGCTATGAACATACCTGTGCAAGTTTTTGTGTGGCCATCTGCTTTCCTTTATCTTACGTAAATATCTAGGAGTGAAATTGCTGGATCATGCTGAAATGCACGTTTAACTTTATAAGAAACTACCAACAGATTTCTGGAATGGTTGTACCATTTTGTACTCTCACCAACAATGCATGAAAGTGCCAGTGGCAACACATACTGGACAATATTTGATGTTACCAGTATTTAATTTTAGTCATTTTAATGACTATGTGGTGGTATCTTACTGTATGTTTAATTTACATTCTCTGATAACTAAAGATGCTGAGCATCTTTGCATGTGTAATTGACCATTCCTGTATCTTATTTAATAAAATGTTTATTCAAATCTTCGGCCCATTTTTAAATTGGGTTGTCTTATTATTGTTGAGTTTTGAGAATTCTTTGTATATTCTGGATAGAAGTACGTTTTCAGATGTACCTGTTTTCAATATTTTCTCCCAGCACAAAGGTTTTCATTTTAATGAACTCCAATTTATCTATTCTTTTTTCCGCCGGTTGCTTGTGGTTTTGGTGTCATATCTAAAAAGCCATTGCCAAATCCAAAGTCACAAAGATTTACACCTGTTCTCTTCTAAGAGGTTTATAGTTTTAGCTCTTATATTTAGTTCTTTGATACACTGAGTTAACTTTTGTGTATGGTTTAAGGAAGAGATCTAAGCCTGTGGTTGTGCAGTGTTAATGATCCTGAAGTAGAGGCCCAGATGGTCAGTAGCCTGGTATCTAAATGAACCATTGACCATTTTCCATTAATGTTGGTCTTTTTGAAAATTAATATTGAAATATTTGTACTTAATACATTGTGCTTGTATTATAGTTTTCATCTAACATGCAGGCTGAGGTATAGTGAATAATAGACTGAGTGTAAAATTGAATTGAATGGAGAAAATGATTTATTTTCTAGCTTTCTGTTGTTTTATAGGCAGTCACATGTATTTACCAGGAAAAAGTTGATAGAATTTTTATTTTGATGATACCATTTTATAGTCTAGATTATTTTGATACTGATTAACAGGATAAGCTGACTCTGGACACATCCTGACAACCTCTGCCAAGGTCTGAAACAAACATCTGGGAAAATTCAGTTTTGTATTATCTATTCCTGCAGCTGCTCAACTTCTTCTAAGCAAGGGTCAGGGAATATAATAGGTTTTCCGATTGGTTTTAGATAAAATGTGAAAGAACAGTTCAGGTCAAGGACATTGTTGCCAAATATATTTGGCAAGATTTATATATCAAACCTCAAGGGAAATACACAAACAAAAAACCCACATAAGTTAGGAAGGAGTAAAACCTGTGAACCCGGGAACATTTTGTCACTTACTGTGCAGATTACCCTGAATCTGAGACATAAATCACGTCCCACTTGACTAGGGCCTAGGCCTTCTGTTTCTGTCTCACAATCTTGATCTTTTATCTAGCTTTTGGTTTTCACTCTTCCCTCAGAGAGAGAAAAATTTGTTTTCTGTGTGCTCATGATCCTGTTCCTTCTCTGCTCTTCCAAGCTCTTGATCTAGTAAACATTTTTTATGTCTTATATTTTCATTTTGGTCATAAATATTAAAGTGAAAGTACTGTGCTAGTGTATGTCAAAATACCTATCTCTGGACATGGGTCTGAGTCTTGTTAGAAACCAATGGAAACTTTGGAGAAACTGAGTAGGGTAGACTCAGGAGAACCAAGGAGATGGAGTGGGAAAAGGGGAAGGGAACAAACTAGGGATGAGTTGATGACTGTGGAAGGGCATAGTCTCAAAGCAGCCAGGAGATGGGACAAATGAACCGAAGGGAGGAGTATATGCCATGATGTAGGTATCAAATAATGTTAAATGACTAAAAGCCATGTAGGTCTATGCCTAGGCTAATGCCATGGAAATTTCTAGACATGGATGATATCAGAGCACATTTAAATATGAATTAATATCACCATTTGGGTTCCCCAGAAGCAGACTGTGAGATGGCTATCAATGTGCAGGAATTTTATTTAGAGTGTTCTTGGGATCAATACCTGGGAAAGCAGGGGAGGGCGGAGGGAGAAGCTGGGCCGCAGTGCAGGCCAGCCCTACAAGGAGCTCTGGAGTGGGAATGACCCTTCTGCGTTGTCCCACTTGGGCCAACGCGGCCAGACCCCCTCTGTCTCCATACTGATCAGTCATTAAGCACTGGCTATCCTGGGAAGGGGCATGGCTATCCTGGGAAGGGGGAGTGACCTGCTCCAGAAAGGGGCTGTGGTCTGCTCTGGCAATGGGCGTGGCCTCCCTGAGAAGGGCCAGTGGGCTGCTTTGGAAAAGGGGCGTCCAGGCCCTGTGCGCGGGGCACGAGCCCGGCAGGCCACTCCCCGAAGATAGCAGAGCTGAGGGCTGTCCTCCAGCAGCACCCACCCCCCAGGTGGCCGGGTTCGAGTACTTTCCGGGCCGCCCCCTCCCCATCTCCATCACAGCCCCACTCACTCACCCTCCATATCCTCACCTGCATCGGGGGCAGCTTCTCCAGGCCCCAGGGGCCGTCGCATCGCGCCCCTCAGCTGGTGTGGCTGCCCTGGGGTGTGACCCACTCCTGCCCGCTTCGCGTGGGACAGCCCTCCCCCCTTGGTGGTCGTGGCCCGGGGGCTCCTCGTCTGGTGTGCCGCTCCTTGGGTACGGTAGCCCCAGTTGCCCAGGCGGCGCCCCTGGCTTCTCATTCAGTGAGACTCTTGTGTTTTGTGCTGTGAGGACCTTCTACACTGCCGAGCCCAGAGCTACAGGTGGGGATGGGCGGCACAGACTCCCCGGGTGGGTCACCGGGGAAGAGAGGTTCTTTTGCTGCCATTCTTTGGTTCCTAAACCCGTGTGTTCTCACTGGGGCCACAGAACCATCTTTGAATCAATGCATATCCAGCACCTTGGAAGTTGACCCTCTATCCTTATGGAGCCCTGCCTCCAAGCTGGAGCTTTAGCTGTGCCTTTAAGAGGTCATTCCATTGCTCTCTCTGTCTGGCAGTTTCGGCATGGGGTGGCATCTGATAAAACCAGTGGATGCCATGGTCATGGGCTCACTCCAGCACCTCCTTTGCTGTACAGTGGTCCCCTGGTCTGATATGATGTCATATGGGAGCCTACATCGGTGAATCAAACCCTCTGTGAGGCCTCAGACAGTGGTGCTGGCTGAGGTCCTGCAGGCAGGAAAGCTAACATATCCCTGAAATACATGTCTCTTCTCTTCAGAATGAAGAGCCAGCCCTTCTAGGGTGGAAGGGGTCCAATGCAATTTGCCACCGAATAGCTGGCTGGTCTCCATGATGGACAGCGCCCAGTTAGGAACTCAGCATTGGTTTCTGTTGCTGGCAGGTTGGATCTGGGGAGGCAACACAAGTTAAATGAGCCTTGGTCAGTGGGAACCCTTGCTTTTGAGTCCATGCATTAATCCTCTCCGCGCCGCCGCAGCCACTTGGCTCGCATCTTGCCAGCACTGAGATGGCCCATGTAGAGGCTGGCTAATGGTAATCGTCAGTCATTTTGTCTCCGTTATTGTTCTGCACTTCTTCCACAGTAGCTAATCTCTGATGGCATTAACATATGACATGAAAGTTCTTTTATTTTGCACCCACTCACTAATATGCCTTTGCCCCAGACAGCCTTGCCCTTGACCTTGCAGTCCTTTTCTTTCTAGGCCCTTGAACAGCCAGCCAAGCCATTTGCTGCTGTCCATTCGTCTGTATATATTTGAACCTTGGGCCGTTTCTCTTTCTGCTCAAAGTGAACATCCAACATTAGCCAAAATTTGGCCCATCGGGAGATTTTCCTTCACCATTGTCTATTAAATCCACCCCTGAGTGGGGCTGTAATACAACAGCAGTCAATTTTTGGCTCGTACCTGAATACCAAGCTGACCCAACTGTACATAATCTCAGGCTTTTTCCCCCCCAGCAACTGGTCGTCAGGGACCCCCCACATGGCTATGGGTGCGACTTGAGGTAAAGGTGGCTGTGTAGCACGAGTAGATGAGATGGGCCTCTGACAATCTGCTCATTCAGCCTGCTCGTGCACTCTGGTCCATGCAGATCCCCACGCCTTCCTCCGTAAATCAGCTCCTTTTACTGGAAGGGCTTCCTTATCAGTACGCTGGCTTCTGGCCCTCGGCCAGTACAGAGAGTCACTTGTCCTGGCCTTGGGCTGGCCGAGCTGCTCCCCGCACGTGCTTTCTCAGGTGTCCTGGAAACCCTGGGATGGAGTGAGCTGCAAGGCTCCCTGGGAGGGGAGGGCTGTCAAGGAGGAGAGAATTAAGTCAGTCTCATCTTTGCCTCCTCCCTGAGAGAGGTGCATGCAAAGCAATGCACACTTGGAACGAGTGTTTTCAGTCCGTCTGCTGAGGTCTTCCTCTGTGACTGTCGGTCGGCCAGTTTCTCTCGTGCTTGCAACAATCTTTATGTGAAGCAAGAGCTGCTAAACTCTTGGTGCAGGCTCACCATTTTCAGGCTCTGCCAAACCCTTGTGTCTTCTGAAGGGGCGTCTCCCTCATTTCCTCGGCTGATCCTTCCTCCTTGATTTCGACACTGTCTAGGGCTCACAGAGCCTCCTTCTGCGAGCGGCTGGCTGGTGCGTCTGCCTGTGTCTATGCCTCTTCTTTCCACCGTCGCCTGCGCCTGCCGTTCGTGTTGAGTGCGACTCCCGGAAACTCGCTAGCAACGTCTGCTCTGTCTGCCATTCGATGCACTTTTATTTTTCACCAGAGCCGTTCAGACCTACGTCTCTGGGCCACACCCCTCATCAGAGCTCCAGGGGCACAAACTCGGGGACCTACCAGATGGTTCCACCCTGCTGGGTACCAGCTTCGCCTTAGCATAGCCGCGGTTTTGGTGGGCGGAGGGCCACCGTGTGCCTCACGCAAGAGCTCTGACAGCCTCACGCCTACCCTTTCGCTGGGAAGCACCGTTTTGGGGCCTTGTAAGTTTTCGGTCGTTCTGAGCGGGGTTCTGCTAATCGCGGGTGACAGCATTGCCACAAATTTATAGCTGTCGGTGAATTATCTGAAAGCAAATCGGATGAAAAAGAATGTTGCCAACCAACACTGTGCAAGTAGTGACAACTTCTGTGTTTCCTTGGGTGATTTTATAGCTTTTTAAGCACACAAATTTCAAAAAAAAAAAAAAAAAAGAATTGTCTGCTTTTTTTCTTTTGTGTATGTATGTGTGCAGGAAGTTTATTGGGAGGAGTTTATTGGGGCTTAGCTTACTGAGGCTCACCAAGTGTCTGGATAGTTTCCTTGAGGAATGGTGACATATCAGGGCCTTAGTGTTGGTCTCTGTTCCTGGCAAGCTGGACGTTTACAACAGCAGTAGCTAGATCAGCCTTGGTGAGTCCATGATGTTGAGCCCATGCATAGTCACCATCATGGCTCCTCCATTTATATGTCCATTTTGGCAGCATTGGGGTGCCAACGACTGAGGCTGGCTAACATCAACTGGCTAAGTCATTCAGTTTACTTGGTTTTTGGTGCAGTTTCCGTGGCAGAAAGTGCAGCATTTACTGCAAGATGCCCAACCTGGGGCCAAGCAAGGAGAACGGGCAGCTCATGCTCAAAAGACCCGAACACCCCGATGGCTTTCAGGGAAGGGTTTTTAAAGGCAAAGTGAGGGAGAGGGTTGCGAGGTGCATGATCAGCTCATGGACATTCTTCTGATTGGTTGGTGGTGAGGTAACCAGGTGGTATTTCAGGAGGGAGTCAACATCGTCAACCTTCTGGTTCCAGTGGTCTGGGGTCTACACGCTGGTGGTCAGCATGCCGTTACCTTCTTCCACCCGGTGGGGGTTTTAGTATCTGCAAAACAACTCAAGATATGATCTATAGCCCTTGAGGAGCAACTTTCTCTCTCCTTTTCAGTGTTGGAAGTTTCTGTTGTCATATGCTCAAGCTCAGAGATTTTTTCCTAACAATATCCAGTTTACTAAGGAGCCTATCAAAGGCACTCTTCATTTCCATTACAGTGTTTTTGATCTCTACCTTTTCTTCTTGATTTTTCTTAGAATTTCCATCTTTCTGCTTATATTATCCATCTGTTCTTACATGTTGTCTACTTTTTACATTAAAATATTTGACATATTAGTCATAGTTTTTTTTTTAATTTCTGGTCTAATACTTCCAACATTCTTGTCATATCTGACTCTAGTTCTGCTGCTTGTTCAGCCTCTATGAACTGTGGGGTTCTTTTTTAATGCCTTTTAGTGTGCCTTGTAAGTTTTTGTTGAATGACGGACATGATGTACTGGATAAAAGGAACTTTGGTAAATTAGGCCTTTAGTAATGTGGTGGTGAGGTGTGGGGAAGCACTCTATAGCCCTATGGTTAGGTCTCAGTCTTTTAGTGAGCCTGTGCCCCTGGACTGTGAACTTCACCACTGCTTCTCAGTCTCACCCCTTGACATAGGATGGCTAGAGTTGGGTATTTCCTTTCCTCTACGTGGAAGGAGAAGCAGGATGATGTTGGGTATCTTCCTTCTTCCAGGTAGATTAAGCTGTGATTAAAATTCCAGAATGATAAGCTCTGGTAAAATAATCTCTCATGAGGGCAGGCATAAGAACAGAATGCTCTGGCATATTTTTATTTTTTTATTTTTTATTTTTATTATTTTTTAAAATTTATTTATTTAATTTCCTACTACAGCACTGGTTCCCACAGGCATTTCTGCTTGAAGGTTTCTGTTCTAGTAAGTTGTGATTCTCTGCATTCACCTGTCTGTCTCTCTAATTTTGGGGGCAGCAGTTTTCTCTGTGACTTCATATGCAGCTTCCAATCTGCCTTGTTAACAGTAGAGGAGAGTGGGATGGAAGCATTACTTCCAGCTGTTTTTTAAATTATGTTTTATTTTTTTGGCCACACCACACGGCATGCGGGATCTTAGTTCCCCGACCAGGGATTGAACCTGAGCCCACTGCACTGGAAGCGTGGAGTCTTAACTACTGGACCACCAGGGAAGTCCCTCAGCTGTTTTTTAAAGTGGGTTCAAAGAAGGGCCAACCAAAGTGAATGACTTTTTCCTTTCTTCACACAGGTTTTCTCCTAGAGTGCCAAGATCTTTTCCATTCAACACCTCAGTCATGTACAAAAAGACTGTGTTTGTAGAGTTCATGGATCAGCGTTTCAACATTGCCAAGCCCAGGCCACCATGGATGGGTAATGCAAACAATATTGACTCATTGTTATGAAGCTGGGTATCTTATTTCCTTGCAAGGATTCCCCAGTCTTGGGGCTGCAGTTTTCTTGGCCAGGCTTCCCTTATTACCACCTCTTGGGGAAATACACTGGCTGAATGGGCTCAGTCTTCTTACTGGGCCCTCCTCCTCTGCTTGAGTGCCCTTTATCTTGGACCTGGGTTCATTTTATTTTCTCTCTGCTTCCAATCTCTAGCTGATCTTATCCAGTCTCATGGCTTGAAAATATCATATATGCCAATAAGTCCCAAGTTTATATCTCTAGTTCAGACTGCTTGCTTGATACCTCCACTTAGGTGTCAAATAAGCATGTAACAAGATGTTAAGATGAGACATTTCCTACCTTAGAATGATTGCTCAGAATTATAGGTGACAAGTACCCCCAAATTCTAAAGAGAGACATCAGGCCACCTATTCAGGACTTGGTCAGGTAGTGGTCCAAAATTGGTTCAGCAACCTTTAGCCCATCATATACCTCCAGCCTATATAAAAGAAGGTTAGGAACTTATGAAAGAGTTTAGATTTGAAGATTTCTTTTTTAAAAAATTTATTTAATTAATTAATTTATTTATTTTTTGGCTGCCTTGTGTCTTTGTTGCTGTGTGCTGGCTTTCTCCAATTGCCTCGAGCAGGGGCTACTCTTCGTTGCGGGGCATGGGCTTCTCATTGCGGTGGCTTCTCTTGTTGCAGAGTATGGGCTTTAGGTTTGAGGATTTCTTTTGAAAGCATTTTGGTGTTTTGTATATTCCCATGGGGGGAGGGAGGCCTCTCCCTCATGCCAAGCTGCAGTGAGGGAGGCTTCAGGAAAATCATTTAGAAAACTTGACATAGTTCTTCTGGAGCTTGGAAGATACTGACTAGTGCCTGATTTTTATCTGGAAAAACTTTCAATGCCAGAGTGTTGGGGAGCTTCCCCTGATGGCTTAATAAGGAGAGTGGGCTGTAGCAGAAGCTAACTGCACTGCAGCTGTAGGTGTGAGACCAGGAAGCTCATAGGACAAGACTTGCCTCAAGAAGACCCTGCCTGAGAGGACTTCCTGCCAGGGCTACGTGATCCCAACAGAAAAGATCTATGTGATTGTACTGTCAGAAGCAGAAACCGAGAGGAGAGATAAAGTGATAGCTGGAGAGGGCGTATCCCATGCCAGGGGGAGGTGGAGTAGGACTTCCCCATATTGAGAGGGAGAGAGTCTCTAAAGAACTCATATAAGTTCTCTAAGAAAGAAAGACCCAGAATTTTGGCATGTGCCACATCCAGGAGGTACCAAAGCCAAGAAAGATCTTGTCAGCAGGTCTCTTTCTGCACTCTTGTCCTTTGTCCACTAGCTCCAACTTTAGAAAGTCCAGAGGCAGTAAAATGAGAAAGCAGTGAAGCTGCCAACCAAACTTCTTTTTCCCATTACAGGTTTCTGAGCCTGTTTCAGAACTGAACTGGAGGAGGGAGGGACCCTTAAATTGCAGGTGACATCAAAAGTTTGGTATTAGACCAGACTGGACTTATTAGTACCTAAAAATGATACTCTTAATATGTGAAGGTTACTGGAAAAAAAGTGGGACTGTTCAAAATGTAACAAAGGGAAATTCCACATACAATTAAAAAGTATGAAAAATAAACCTATTGCATATTTTCATCCCATTGAATCCAGCCCATTCAATAAAACCATTTGTAGGCATCTTATACTTAGTATGTGTATAAGTCAGAAGTCTTGATTTTCCTCTAAATTTTCTGTGCCATGGCCTGACTACCACCCACTTGCACAAACCAAAATCACAGGAGTCATTCCTGGCTTCTGGCTCTCTCACTTCTTTTCCCCCCTATCTTCAATATCCAACCCATGAGCAAGTCTTGTTGTCTTGTTGACCTTGTTGAAATAAATAGACTACCAGATATTTCTCCAGAAGAGATGGGTTTATTCAGGATCAACAGAGAATTGCCATTTGGGATCTGCAACCATGGCAAGCTACAAACAAGTCCCTGAATAGCAAGGGGAGAGGAACACAGTTTATTGAGGGGAAAAGGAAGTTGGAAGGGCTAGAGTAAACAAAGAGTCCATGGCTGCTCATTGGCTGAGTCCTTGCCAGGAAAGATGAGGAGTCTTCTTCCCGTTGGGTTCTGCTATTGTCACAGGGCGTGAGAGCGCCCCCTTCTGGTCTCCCAACTCTATTTAATTGATGTTTCTGTTTATTAATATTTTTTACACTCTTCCTCCAAAACAAGTCCCAGGTCTGCTTCTTCTAAATTCCAAATTCATCCAAACTGCTGTAGCCTACAAAGTCCTACACGTTATGTTCCCTGCCTGCCTCGGTAACCTTATTTTCTACTATTCCCTTGCTCATTCACTTTGCTTCAACCACATGTTAGTTTACCATATTTAAAGTGTCCTCTACTTCCTGCCTCATCATTTTCTAGCACGCCTATAAATCATCATTTATAGCGTTTATAACAACCTACAATTTTCTTCTTTCTTTATTTACATGCTTAATGTCTCTAGAATGTGATCTCCATGATCTATCTTGTTAACTACTGCATCTCTAGTGCCTAGGGCAGTTTCTAGAATATAGTAGGAACTCAGTTATTAGTTGAATGAATAAATGCATTGAATGAATTGCCAGAAATCTGTCTTCAGAACAACTATGAGGCGGAGCTGGTTATAGCAGTTTATGTGTTCATTCATTCAGCTACTACTTTTTATCAATAACCATAGGGACATGCTTCTCTACTGTGACTTTGACCATCACTTTTGTGATAACAGGTTTTCTGGAGTGCCACCCTCCAAATGACCTTTGGGGGACATCTCATTCTTGCAGGTCTGCTGGGTCCTACCATCCAGGCTGAGGTTTATGACACAGTGGTCATTACACTTAAGAATATGGCTTCTCATCCTGTTAGTCTTCATGCTATTGGCGTATCCTACTGGAAATCTTCTGAAGGTGAGTCAAATGCCCTCCTATTGTCCTGTCATCCTAGGGACGGAAGAGTATTGAGTATAAGGGCATACAGCTACTGAATGGTGAATTCGGGATTCAAACCTAGGCCCATTTCATGAAGTCAAGAACCTTGTCATTTTAGTCTAAACCCTAAAGTTTGTTCCTGTCCCCTGTTCTCCCTTGGGGAGCCAGGCCGCGGATGTTAAAAATCCCACTGTATCTGCCTTCCTGTGCCCAGAAAACTTCCTAGGGAGGATCAAGGCCCATGGTATAGAAATGAAACAGAATTCTCCTTCTCCTTCCTTAGGTTCAGACTTTCCAGATATCTCCTCTGCCTCCCCTCCCCCCAGTTTCTAAATATGTGATTAGGGCCAACCAGCAGAAGCACAAGCTGACCTCATTACAGCAAACAACCTGTTTGGCCACAGTCCCCACTTCACCTAGCTTCTCCTTAACCTTCACAGTGCAGGAAGGGAGTGAAGGCAGAGCCACAACAGACTGTGATATTGCCCAGATAGACTATGGCATATACAGATCAAGAAGATTCAAGTAAATCATTAAGAAATTATTGGAGCACATGCCCTGTATTGTACGGTCTAACTATGCTTATGCGTTGACTAATTTCTCATTCTGAAATTGGAAAGCATTAGTTGTCTAGGTTGCACTCGTTAGGTCAGGGCAGACCTGGACTGGGGGAAGGTGAAAGACAGGAGGGGGCAGGTGCTATAGAGGAAAAGTCATCCCAGGTTCTGACTGGTGCCTGGCAGGCTGTTTCCATGAGGCTTATCTACTTGGAAGCTTCCAGAACTAATCTAGGGGCATTTTAGAGAGACCAGGGTTCCCACAATTCTGTAGCTGGGAGCTGACCGTAGAGATGACTCTTTTGCACCCTAAGCCTGGTGAGTTCTGGGAAAATAGACTATCATCTCTCACACATACATCTACAGTGGTTCTTCCCAGGAACAACACAGTGAGTCAATGGCCTAATGCCCATGCGATTTACGGTCCTAGCATGAGCCTGTGTATTTATATGTTATGATCCACAGGCTCCTGGCCTTCTTAGACTAGCCTGGGGGCCCCAGGATGTAAGTTAAATCTGTGACGATGTTGAGTATCACTTCATATGCTTGCTGACCTTTCTGATATCCTTTTGTAAAGTATCTGATCAACTGTTTAAGTGTTTTCCTGTTGAAAAGAAAATGAGTTGTTTATCTTTTTCTTATTGATTTGTAGAGGTACTTTATATATTCTGAATACAAATCCTTTGACAGATATAAATATTTGCATATCTTCTTCCAGTCTGTAGCTTGAATTTTAATTTTTAATTTTACTCTCTTAATAGTTTTCTTTTTTGGTAAACAGAAGTTCTTAAAGTTAATTAAGCACGAAAGTTCAACAGTTAATGAAGCACAAAAAAGGTATCACATTTTTTTCCTTTTATGTTAGAGCTTTGTGTCTTGTTTAAGACATTTGCCTATCCCAAAGTCATGAAGAATTTCTTCTATGCTTTCCTCTAGAAGTTTTATTATTTTCCCTTTCATACTTATGTCTGTGACCCATCTTAAATTAATTTTTGTGTATGGTTTCCCTATAGCATCTTTAAACAGCTTTGTTGAGGTATAATTTACATACCACAAAATTCACTCATCTAAAGTAGTTTGATGACTTTTACTAAATTTAGACAGTTGTGCAGCCATCAACACAATCCATGTCAAGAAGTTCTGTCTTTGCAGTTCAAGCCCCATTCCCACTCTCAGTCCCAGACAACTTCTGATCTGCTTTATATCTCTATAGCTTTGCAAGCCTGTCATTTTTATCTCCCAGACCAACTCTGGTAAATTATATTTCAGTTCACCAAATAGTCATCCCCTCCCCCAGAGTGGCAGGAGTACATTTCCCTGCCATATTGTTGGACGTGGCCATATGATGTATGCCAAGATAGCTAGTTCACATGGAGTGTCTGTCAAAGGAAATTTCAAGTTTGGTCTTGAGCTGAAAATGGAAACCCAATACTAGAGAAAGGCTTTTAATTTCTTCTCTGGACAAGTGGCGTTCTAAGACACCAAGCTAGGCTGTAAGTAGGTCCACAAAATGAGGCTCTGAGTAGGAATGAGATGAGGTTGGCCATGAGCTGCAAAACTTTGAGGGAGCTGTGAAAGACAGCATGGGGGCATACGAGTTAAGAAATGCCAACCCAAAGCTGCTGAGCAGACATGCAAAGGAAAAATAGCTGAAGGCACCAGAGAGTGAAGTGGAGTAGCCTCTGAAGCACAGCATTTGTCCTGTGGTAGAGTAGTCATGCCCAGGGGTCACTGAGCTGTGGCCCTTCAGGACTGAGACCAACAAAAATCCTTGGCATGGGGAGTCAGATTGTGGGTCTCAACTCCTGCTGGACACCCAGGAATTTGGGATGTCTCAGCAGGCTAGCTTCTGGGGGCCTAGGCCAGACCTGGGGCAAGGCTGACCCAGCAGCAGCAGGGGGTTGAATAGAGGGCTAACCAGGACACTGGAAGCAGACAGGCAGACTTTCTGAACTCTCAAATGTCCCAACAGTGTTCTTCCTCATATAATAGAAGATAAAAATTACACAAAACACATTCTGCTTAGAATATTTGCGGTGGCTGATATACAAGCTCAGGTAAGACTCTGATGGAGACATTAGTAGATATGTAAACTTTAAGGGCTGTGCACAGTGCTTTTTCCCAGGCACTGCCTACTTCACTTGGTCTTGACAAATCAACTTTGTCTTCACCAAAGGATAGACCTTGTTATTAGCAACCTGAGCAGAACCCAAAATCTCAGGTTCAAGCTTTCAACATTCTGAACAAAAAATCCTTGGCATGGGGATCACTTCCTATTTTTCCAGCTGTCATTCTCTCACTGCCCACTCCTACAATTCTTCATTCTCATTGGGATCCACCATGTACTGACCCTACAATTTTTCACCGTCTGCCTTGCCAAGACAGGTATAGTTTTCACGCATTCTTGGCCTCTCATCAACCCCCCAACCCCAACCTTAGTATTAGGAAAAAGGGCATTCTTTTCCTAATGAAATATTTCAAACAAGAAAAGGTACAGGAAATAATAGAGCAAACAAACATGTACCCATTACCTCACTTTGGCAAATCTTAACATTTTGCCATGTTTGCTTACTTTAAGAAATTAAACATTATAGATATAGTTGAAGCCCCTTCTTTACCTGTCCATGATCCCCTCCCTCCCTATCCAAATGTATTCACTATTCAGAATTTTATACCAACCCACAATCACACAGACACCTGAACCACACTCGCCAACCTGAGGTACAACTCACGTTTTTCTAAATGTCCCCCAGGATCTGCCAAGTACAGGTATTGGTCTGCTGTTGCTTCTGGATGAAGCCAATTGTCCCTAGTGCTCACTGGAGGGGCACCCCTTTACCAAAGAGGCTGACTTTATAGTGGACCAGTGAAGGGGTCTCTAGTACAGCTCTGCTGGAGAGGTCCCTCTATTAGATGTATAGCTGTTGTGAGGTACGATGGGATATAGATGAGGAGCACCCTGAATGCCTTGGGAGGCTCTGGAGTCCCAGAGACCATTATGAATCCGAGAAGCTAAGGTGAGTTGCTAGAAAAATAGTTCAATAGAAGTATAAGTGTTATGGTCAGTGAGTTTCAATATTTTCTACTTCAGTCCACTGAAATGACGTAGAAGCAATGACACTTCACTAACAATGAACATATATAGCGCTCAGTGTAGAATAAAGGTATCAGGATAATCCAGGGGTCAATTTTAACATCACTAAGGATGGGACAGCCAGAAAACATCTGCCCCTGATATGGTCTGACCCGCCAGAGAAGAACCAAGTTAAAAGCAACATTTAAAAAAATCTCTGCATCTCACCCTTCCCTGACCCTCACCAGTGCTTAGTAAAGAGTCTGGGACAAAAGTACATACCCGTGTATGTCTACTGAATTGAATTGACTTGAATTAGGTAAAAAGATGCAATAATGAAAGCAGTATTATTGTTACAATCTGGAGGTCTCAGAGGACCACTCAACCCCTCATGTTTGCATTAGTGGTCAAGAACTCCTCTGCAATATATAAGGCTTCTCCCCATGTACAGCTGCTACTTGTTAGTATTCCAAATTAAGTTTCAGAAACACTGTTTCTTGTGTAGAGTCTACTGGTGACAATAAACTTGATGTTTCCTTGAGTGGGCAATGGCATAGAAAGGACAATTTTATCCCTCCTTGATTTAGGTGCTGAATATGAGGATAAAACCAGCCAAAGGGAGAAGGAAGATGATAAAGTCATTCCTGGTAAAAGTCATACCTACGTCTGGCAGGTCCTGAAAGAAAATGGTCCAATGGCCTCTGACCCACCATGTCTCACCTACTCATATCTTTCTCATGTGGACCTGGTGAAAGACGTGAATTCAGGCCTCATTGGAGCCCTGCTGGTTTGTAGAGAAGGTAAGTATAAGAAGGAGTAGGATTGAGATGAAATAAGCAGGGAAGTACAAACATCTGAAAGAGGTTTCTTTTCCCTAGCATCATGCCATGGAAAGGAGAATAATGTAGTCTACGAGAAGAACAGATGCCCATCCTATGTAGCCAGAATGCACTCTAATGTTCAAGAAAAGCCAAGTTCTGGAATTAGGTCTCTCTTCTCTTCTTCTACTTTCTACTTCAGATATCCTATGGGCTGTCTCAGTAGTGCCTTTTATAATTTTGTGTTAGGTGCCTTGAAACCTCCATGAAGGTAAATACATCCAAGTGTGTGATCAATGGCGTATAGACCACTTCAGGAGGTTAGTTTGTCATCTGTAACCCAAAAACATAAAAATCTGAGAAAAGCAAGCATTTATACATGTTTATAAGTCCTTATTCTAAAAATCATAGTAATTTAAATTAAACCTTTTATAAAAAAATTTTTTCCCAGGAATTCCCTGGTGGTCCAGTGGTTAGGACTCTTCACTCTCACTGCTGAGGGCCCGGGTTCAATCCCTGGTCAGGGAACTAAGATCCCACAAGCACACAGTGCAGCCAAAAAAAAAAAAAAAAAAAAAAGTAAAAAAAACATTTATTGAAGTATAATTGACCTACAACACTATTATAGTTCTAAGTGCACAACATAGTGCCAAATGAATGAACAAATGAAAAGATGCTCAACATCGCTAATCATCAGGGAAATACAAATCAAAACCTTGAGCTATCACCTCACACATATCAGAATGGCTATTATCAAAAAGGCCACAAATAACAAGTGTTGGCAAGGATGTGGAGAAAAGGGAACCCTTGTGCACTGTTGGTGGGAATGTAAGTTGGCGCAGTCATTATGGAAAACAGTATGGAGGGTTCTCAAAAAATTAAAAATAGAGCTACCATACGATCCAGCAATTCCACTTCTGGGTATCTTTCAGAAGAAAATGAAAGCTCTAATTCGAAAAGATATATGTACCCCAATGTTCATTGCAGCACTATTTACAACAGCCAAGATATGGAAGCAACCTAAGTGTCCATCAACAGATGAATGGATAAAGAAGATGTGGGGAATATTACTCAGCCATGAAAAAGAACGAAATCTTGCCATTTGTGACAACATGGATGGACCAGAGGGCATTGTCCTAAGTGAAATAAGTCAGAGGGAGAAAGAAGATACTGTATGATTTCACTTATATATGGAATCTAAAAAACAAAATAAATGAGGGACTTCCCTGGTGGTCCAGTGGTTAAGAATCCATGCTCCCAATGCAGGGGGCACGGGTTCAGTCCCGGGTTGGGGAATTAAGATCCCACATGCTGCACAGCATGGCCAAAAAATAATAATAACAAAACAGAAACAAATTCATAGATAAAGAGAACAAACAGGTGGTTACCAGAGGGGAGAGAGGTGGAGGGATGAGTGAAATAGATGAGGGAGACTAAGAGGTACAAACCTCCAGTTACAAAATAAATGAGTCACAGGGATGAAATGTACAGCATGGGGAATATAGTCAATAACACTGTAATAACTTTGTATGGTGACAGATGACAACTAGACTTGTGATCTCTTGTATAGAAATATAGAATCACTGTGTTGTGGACTTGGATTATATGTATAATGACATGTGTCCATTATATTAGTATCATACAGTATCATATATGTCATATAGTATCATATATCATATAGTATGATATATATGTCATATATAGTATCATATCACTGCCCTAAAAATCCTCTGTGCCCTGCCTATTCATCCTTCCCTCTCCTACCCTCCGGCAACCACTGTTCTTTAAATTGTCTCCATAGTTTTGCCTTTTCCAGAATGTCAAATAGTATGTAGCCTTTTCATGTTGGCTTCTTCCACTTAGTAACATGCGTTTAAGGCTCCTCCATGTTTTTCATGGCTTGATAGCTTCTTTCTTTTTAGTGCTGAATAATATTCTGTTGTCTGAATGGACCAGTTTATTTATCCATTCACCTACTGAAAGACCAATTTCACTACTTGATAATTTAAAAAATATAATAAAAAGAATTAAAATCTTTTCAGACAGCTTTACCTGTATTTTAAATTTGTATGGGTGAGTTAGTTTCTTCGTCCAATTTAACTTTTACTTTCCAAGCATTAAGTGTACAAGAGAGGACTTCCCTGGTGGCACAGTGGTTAAGAATCCGCCTGCCAATGCAGGGGACACGGGTTTGAGCCCTGGTCCGGGAAGATCCCACATGCCGCGGAGCAACTAAGCCCATGCGCCACAACTACTGAGCCTGCACTCTAGAGCCCACGAGCCACAACTACTGAGTCTGTGTGCCACAACTACTGAAGCCCACATGCCTAGAGCCCATGCTCCGCAACAAGAGAAGCCACCGCAATGAGAAGCCCGCGCACTGCAACGAAGAGTAGCCCCCGCTCGCTGCAACTAGAGAAAGCCAGTGCACATCAATGAAGACCCAATGCAGGCAAAAATAAATAAATTAATTAATTAAAAATAAAAGAGTACGAGAGAGGAAAGAACATTATAAACAAAAATCTTCCTACTCAAAATAAACCTGCAAAGAAAACTTCCCAATCAAGTGAAAAAGTATAATGCTAAGAAAGACAGCTAACAAATTCAACAGTTAAAGCATGAAGCAAGCTCATTTGTAACATTGATAACTTTAAATATTGATATACATGGTGTTCATTTAAAGTGTGAGTATAGGTGTTTAATATAGACAGTTATTTTGCTCATAACTTTTAATTTACAATTGCAGAAGTAAGAAAAAGTTAAAAGTGTAATAGAAATTTTCTATAGTAATTACCTATATGCACATTTCCATGAACAGTGTGTATGATTTTTGTAATTTTTCTTTTTCTGTTTTATGTTTGTTCTGAATATATACATATATATGAAATATGGTTATATGGACTTGTAGTTTGTATGTCTTTTTAATTTCTTTTTTAGTAATTAATTTTTAGTGTATTTTATAAAAGTAATGGTCTGCAACAAATCTGAAATTTTTAAAAAAGTCCTTTACCCCTAATAATTTTAGAATTACTGGCATAGGAGATGTGACACCAAGGAAATAATGTTATGGTAAAGTTAATAAGAGACCAAGAGACAAAGCAGTTGATGAAGTAATGTATCCTCCTAGCGTCATTTTCCTATGAGAGGATTTTCAATGGAAGATAAATGCTCTCACTTCTTTTTCAGGGAGTCTGACCGAAGAAAGGACACAGACCTTGCACGAATTTGTACTACTTTTTGCTGTATTTGATGAAGGTTAGTGAGCTGCAGTCTGAATTTTGGTCTCCTTAAAGAAAGGAAATATATTAACTTAATGTGGTACTTAAGCATGAGGGCTGTTAATGTCCAGAGGAAGTGATTACAGAAAGATCATAAACTACATTATCATTCAGGAATGATGCAGACGGGGATGAAAATGAATTCCAAGGAAAAAATGCAAGCTGAGTTCCAGTGGCAGCTGTGAAGTAAGAAGATAGAGTAGCTGGGTAACCTTGTCCCTCTTATTAAATCCATCAACAGAGACTTTTTGCTTTACTTTCTCTTTTTTTTTTTTCCGGTTTGAAGCAAAGGAAAGTTTTATTCTTTGAGCAAAGAACGGAGACGTGCGAGCTTGCGCTCTAGAGCAAACGCCCTTCCGACAGGCCGTGGGCGGGGCTGCTTTACAGGGACGGGGGAAGGGGCGGAGCTCTCCCGGCAGGCGCAGCCGCAGACGGCAGTGCGCGCACAGCGTCTCTGCACACGGCCTGCTGCCGCCGGCTGGCCTTGAGTGTCGTGGGCAGCTTCTGCTCCCAGCGGCGGAGCTGCCGTGTCGGGGCAGCCATTTTGCACCAGGAGCTATGGTCTGAAGGGCTACGGGCAAGGCCTCTGCCCCCGACAACGTTTCATGTATGTAATTTTGTTTTGTTTGCTTCTTTGTTAGTTTTGGTTAAACTTGGGAGACATTTATTTACTTTCCCACATCGCCAGTCATGGATACGAGTGGCTGAGGCTTCTATCTCCTCAGGAAAACACAGCCCAATTGAGTTACTATCACATCCTTTGGAGAATTTCAATCTTTGGTCACAGCATTTAAGAGCTCCTGGTTTTGGTCCCACAAGCCCTTTTTGAAGTGACTTATTGCTTTACTTTCTAAATGCCCCCTGTTATCTTTTAAAGAAATTTTTACTAAAAATCATATATATTTAAGGTGTACAACATGATGATTTTAGATAAATAGATATAGATAGAGAAATGATTACTACAGTCAAACTAACATATCTCCTCGCAGAGTTATCATTTCTTGTGTGTGGTGAGAGCACCTGAAATCTACTCCCTTAGCATATTTCCAGTGTTCAATGTAGTATGATTAACTATAGTCATCACGCTGCACATTAGATCCCCAGAACCTGTTCATCTTAAAACTGAAAGCTTGTACCATTTGACCAACCTTTTCCCCATTTCCCCAGACCCTGGCAACTCCCCTTGTGTTCTGTGTTTCTATGAGTATACTTTTTCTTGTCTTCATCTCTTACTTTTAAGTAACTTTGGCAAGTTACTTAACCCCTCTGTGTCTCAGTTTTATCCAGTTGAAAAGTGAAATAATAAGTACTTTTTCATAGGATGGTTGTAAAGATTAAGCGGGTGATTTCCTCCTCATCACCATCATGATCACCTTCTGAAGTGAGACCCCCCATCATCTCTCTCCTGACTAGTCTCCTTGTCTTTTTGTGCCCCCTGACACTTCATTATTACTATAGCAGCCAAAGGGAGCTTACTGAAATGCGAATCTGATCTTGTCACCCCAGCCCTTAAAATCCTTGAATTTTATATCAAGGCAAAATGTAAACTTCTTAACACACTGATACATGACCTAGTCTTTGACGACCTGCCTAGCCCCATTGTGCTCCTCTTCCTGCCTCACCGTTCACCACCGTTCAAGTTGCAGCCACACTGAACACATTTTGTGTAACACCCAAAACGTGCCATGCTTTTTCTTGCATCCGGACCTTTGCTTATGCTGTTTCTTCTGCCTGGAAAGCCTGTCTCCAGCTTCACACCAAGTTTCTCCTCCTTCTGGTCTAGGTTAGATGCCTCTTTATATATTTCCACAGCACCTTGAGCTTCCTCCTTATGACACTAAATCATCATTGCTGGCTTTATTTAATATTTGTCTTCTTTGACCTCATATTCCTTTCTCTTCAGGCAAAGTGAGGTTCCTTCTCCTCTCTGCTCCCATAATATCCTGTTCTTATCTCTCTTACATCACTCTTCAGTCTGTATTATAATTGTCTGCTTCTCTGTCTATTCGAGCTAACTTGTAAGCGCCTAGAAGGTAGAGGCTGTGTCTTCTTTGTCATCAGTGCCTGGCGCTCAGTAGTGTTCAGTAAATATGTTTAACTGAATGAACAAATGAGTGGATCAAGGGATAAATGAACTTATGAGAGTTCCCCAAAGGCTGGGTGCCTCAGAAAGTTTCAGTCCTTTGCACAAAAGGGCAACCTCAAGGAGCTGCTAATAATAATATTTATAGTGCTTTCACTCTTGTCAATTTCAGGGACGAGGTTGGAAAGCTTTCGGGTTCTTGGGCTTTCATTATTACAAACTGGATGAAGCAGTGAGGACAGGGACAGGTACCGGCAGCCTTTTCCTAGGATGCTTTTCATGTGCTTCCTTTTAAATAAGTCAGCTAATGAATAGAATGAAATCATCATGGTGCAAATTAACCAATATTCTCCCTTCTACTAGTTATCATCTGTCATTATTCCTTTCCAAGTACTGTCATGGATAAATATAGGGAGAGATCATTACTTTGAGCAAGAAATATCTGCCTTTTGGTAACTGTCTTCTCCCTTTTTCTTACTGACTTTGAGGGCACATCATCTGTGCCTACTGTGCTGACATGAGACAGACACTTAGCTGGCCCTCTATTCGCATCCTCTCTCAACAGGGAAAAGTTGGCACTCAGGAAAAAATGAGTCCTTGACACAGGCTGTGGATCCTGCAACTGCAATGCACACAATCAATGGCTATATAAACAGGTCTCTGCCAGGTATGTACAGCCTGCTCAAGAATCCTCAAGATCTTCTGCATTCACCACCAGACCTCTCTTCTCCAGTTCTCCTCAGTTATCTAAAAATTAAGGTTTCTTTAGCTAAAATGTAAATGGGCATCCAAGGATGAACAGATATTTAAGGAAAGCCTGAAACACGAAGAGAATATGCAAAGATAAAGAAAAGTAGTATGCCTTGCCTTATCATCTCTTCCATCTGGATGTTCCTGAGTTACATCCTTTTATAATAAATATAATAAACAGGTTTCTAGTAAGTAAAAAAAGTAATAAAAGGATTATATGAAAAAGAAACAATCAAAACAAGAATATGCTCACAAAATTAGGAATATGATTGTCAAAATACAAACTTAATAGAAAGTGGTATAAAGCAAATCTCCCAGAAAGCAAAACAAAAAGAGATTGAGAAAGCAAATCTCCCAGAAAGCAAAAGAAAAAGAGATTTTTAAAAATCAAAGAAATGATAGAATAAAGTGTTAAAAAAAGAAAAGAGTTGAGTCTTTATATAAAAATTTCCCAGCAGGATAAATAAAAAAATATCCCCACACAAAATTAGGTTTGTGCAATTTCAAAGAACAAAGAGAAGATACATAAGCTTCCCCTGGGAGAAACAGGTCACATACAAAGGCATGATAATTAGACTGGCAATATAATGAACCAATACCTTAGAAGTTCTAAAGGAAAAGTTATTTTCAACCTAGAATTCATAGCCAAACTATAACTTAACTTTGGGGGAAGAATAAAGACATTTTCAGAAATGGTAGCCCTTAGAAGCCACTGAACATGTGCTACAATAAAACTAGAGAGTAAACCAAGAAAGAGGAAGGTGGAAAATTCAGACACCCAAGAAAATAATGAAGGACGAGGAAGGATATTTTCTTAACTCTTTTCTATATTTTTCAAGAATTCTATAATTAATATGCATGATTTCAGAATTAGAAAAGAAATTAACTTTCAAAACATACAAGTCCCTGCTCTCACATATCAAGTTAATTAAGCTCTCTGGGCACCAGTTTCCTCTCCTCTAAGTGAGGGATGATAACTATAGTTTCTACACTCATTGGGTTATTGGGAGTTAAAACTTGTAAAATACTTTGGACAGTGCTTGATGTTACACAGGTGCTCAGTAAACATTACTGTTATTAATTATATTGCCATCATTGGTGTTAGATTGGATGTGAGAAGTGAGAGTGGGGACAAGAATAGCTCTCACTTGCATAATTGAATTCAGGATGGTACCATTCACTGAAATAAAGAAGTCTGGAATAAGATGAGGTGATAAAGATTGAAAATTTGGTTTTGTACCTGTGGGTTTTATGAGATATCCAGGTGAAGATATTGAGAAGGTATCAGTCTGTATCAGTCTGGAGTTAATGCCATGAGAATGAATGATATTATTCAGGGAGAAAATTTGATTAACAAGAGAATAAGGCCTAGGGATGAGCCCTGGGGTGATCCATCATTTAATGGATGGGTAAAGAAGGAGCAGTCACAAAATGAGACAGAAGAAGGAGCAGTCTAAGCCTTAGGGGAACAAAACTCTGTTGAAACAGAGGCCAGGGGAGGAGAGAATTTCAAGAAGAAATGAATGGTCAACGGATGCAGATGAAGACTGAAAAATACCCATTGGATTTAGCAGCATGATAGTCATTGATGACTTTGGCAAGAGCTGTTAGTTTGACAGTACCCCAGTGTCCTTGGAAAGTTTGGTTCCAAGTCAAGATAATAAAATTTGTAAGGACAATTTGTTCATCCTATCCTAGAAAGTGTTTTCCATTTCAAATTCTCTACTTCTTGATTATAGCTGTGTTATTCTTACTTTACAGGTCTGATTGGATGTCATAAGAAATCAGTCTATTGGCATGTGATTGGGATGGGCACCACCCCTGAAGTGCACTCAGTTTTCCTTGAAGGCCACACATTTCTTGTGAGGAACCATCGCCAGGCTTCTTTGGAGATCTCACCAATAACTTTCCTTACTGCTCAGACACTCCTGATGGACCTTGGCCAGTTTCTACTGTTTTGTCATATCTCTTCCCACCAACATGGTAATATCTGTGGATCTTAAAAATGAGTATTATAAATAACCAGCTCTTCTTTTAATGGAATTTACTGTCCACTGTCCAGTATAGGATTATGTTAGTTAGACCTCAACTGAGATTCCCTAGTTGCCAGTTTTCAGAGCAAATGTTTCACCTTGAGTATAAGAGGGCTTGATTATTATTAGTACTTGTGAATGTACTGGTGAATCTACCTGTGATATAGGGAGGGGAAAATGAGGCGGCAGGAGTGAGGAGGACAGCGTATCATTGTTTTCCCAGCCTGATCACATTAAATAGGCTTCAGTACTATGGACAGAGGGATTTGGGATCATAGCTGAAGAGATGTTTTATGAGAAATTTAGGGAAAAGGAAAAAAGTGCACTGTCTAGGTTGTAATCATAAGGGCTCCAGGATATCAGTAGTGATGCCCAGAGCATTATATAGCAAATACAAATGGATATTGTGAGCAAATGAGTGAGTCTTGAAAAAGGGGTAAACATATATTGGAGGAGAGTCAGGCAGAAGGGAAATGGTGAGTGCAAAGACCACGGGAAGAAACCAGAAAGTACCAGATATGGGGAAAGTAATACATCTAGGACAATGGCAAGAAAGGATATTGGTGTGGAGAAGGGAATACTTAAGAGAAGGCCTTGAAGGCCTAACAAGAAAGAACAAAGTCATAAGAGTTAAGGCAAGAAAGTCTCATTGGAACCTGACATTCGTTTGTCTGACTCCAGATGGTATGGAAGCTTATGTCACAGTAGATAGCTGCCCAGAAGAACCCCACATATGGAAGAAAAGTAATGAAGAAGAAGATTATGATGATCTTTATGACTCTGACATGGACGTGGTCAGATTTGACGGTGACAGCGCTCCTCCCTTTATGCAAATCCGCTCAGTTGCGAAGAAGCATCCTAAAACCTGGGTCCACTACATCGCTGCTGAAGAGGAAGACTGGGACTATGCCCCCTCAGTCCTTACCTCCAATGACAGGCAAGTACCTTTTGACCCTTGGCGCTATCTCTTCCCCGTAATCAAAAATTCTTCCCAGTTATTCAGAACAACAAATCCTTAAGCCATGTTTAAGGTGAGGTACAGGTATAGAATCAAATGGCAAGGGCATTAATATGTTTGGTAAATTAACATAGCTAAACATCAGAGATGCTTATATTTTTCTCACTCCTTTCCTTGATTAAATCATATGAGCTATTTTAGAGTTGGATTTTAGCAACCTGTCCTTTAGCTAGAATTCTCCATTCCAACCTCTCATCTTTTTGTGTCTCACACAGAAGTTATAAAAGTCTGTATTTGAACAATGGTCCTCAGCGGATTGGTAGGAAGTACAAAAAAGTCCGATTTATAGCTTACACAGATGAAACATTTAAGACTCGTGAAGCTATTCAGTATGAATCAGGAATCCTGGGACCTTTACTTTATGGAGAAGTTGGAGACACACTTTTGGTAAGTTGAGGAAAACATATCAGGTTGGGTAAGAAGACAAAGTCTGGAAGGTTTTGAGTTTTTTAAAACTTCATAATTCAGCCTTGTCTCCAGTGGGCAGGATCTTTTAAAAATTATAAATGTTACGCAAATAAATGTGGATTATAAATTTGTTTTAAAATATTATAGAACAAAATATTTAATGCCACCCATTAAACCTGACACTCCTTTGAAATACTCACTGCTTAGACTTTCATACATATCCTTCTACAACTTTTAGAAGGATTTTACATTTGACTTGTAAGGAAAAGAATAAGAAGAAGAATATGTGACAGAGAGTTGATATAGCTCACAAAGCCTAGAGCATTTACTATCTGTCCCTTTCCAGAAAATGTTTCCTGACCCTTGATATAGCATATTAACAATACTTACTCTTCAAATAACAGTGGTTTTAAAAAATAGGGAGTTATGTTTTCACAATCAATTTAGAGATCGATAGATGGTCATGTCAACCGTAAAAAAATGCACAACCTAAAAGTTGAGAGTTATGTTTTATTCAGCGGACATTCTTAGGACTTCAAGCCCGGGAGACAGCATCTCAAGTAACCCTGAGAAAACTGCTCCAAGGAGGCAAGCGGAGAGCCAGGGTATATAGGAGTTTTGCAACAAACAGCAGGTAGTAGGAACAAAAGATTACTGTTAAGTAAAGAAAACCAGATATCCCGAGTTAAGGAATTTAGCACTTTTCTATGTATGGGAAGATGCAAGAGTCTGGGCTTATTGAAATCATTCCTTTGAACTGCACCTCAGCTACCTGGGGCCAGTATCCTGTGCTTTCTCATCCTGCGTTTCCTTAGGCTGCACCATTGGGTGTGGCTGCAGTCTGATGACTGCTAGACAGCCGGGCATTCTTTGTTTCCTCTCCTGAGTTACCTCAGGGCTCACTGATGGCTGCGACATCCTTTGTTTACTGATATGGCAGGCAGCGTTCTTAACATGGCTATATTTTGCTAATATGTTTGTAAAAGGTTTTATGCATTAGGAATATTAACACATTGTTATTTATCTTTCAAATATTTTTCTCAGTCTGTCACTTGTACTTTAACTCCTTTGTGATGTCTTTTGTCCTATAAAAATTTTCAGTCTTTATGTAGTCAAGATCTTTTCTCAATCTTTAAATTTATATTTTTCTGGATATTTTTCATTTATGTTTTCTGCCTAGGAACATCTTTACTACCTCTTAAGAGATTATAAATATGGTCTACTATATTTTATTCTTTTACATTTACAGTTTTATTTTTACAATAAGCATTTTAATTGCTCTGGAAGTCACTTTTGGGTATAGAGCATCGTGTCAAATAGGGATTTCCCCAAGTGACAGCCAATTGGTCCAATCAATCCTTTCTTCACTAATTTTAAAATGCCTTTTTTTTATTATGTTATTTTCCAAACTGAATTTCTTCTTTTTTTAAAAAAATTTATCTATTTATTTATTTATTTATGGCTGTGTTGTGTCTTCCTTTCTGTGCGAGGGCTTTCTCTAGTTGCGGCAAGCGGGGGCCACTCACTATCGCAACCTCTCTTGTTGCGGAGCACAGGCTCCAGACGCGCAGGCTCAGTAGTTGTGGCTCACGGGCCCAGTTGCTCCGTGGCATGTGGGATCTTCCCAGACCAGGGCTTGAACCCGTGTCCCCTGCATTGGCAGGCAGATTCTCAACCACTGCGCCACCAGGGAAGCCCATAAAATGCCTTTTTTATTATATACTAAAATGATAAAATCTGTTCTGTTTAACTGATCTGTTACCACACTGTTTTAATGACTGCAACCTTGTGATATGTTTTGATATTTGTAGGGCATGTCTACCTTCCTTTTACTTCTTTAAAATTTTAATTAACTATTAATGTACAGTTTTTCTTCATGAATTTTATTTACCTATTTTTGAATTAGCCAGTACAAATAACTCAAAAGGCAAAAAAGATTATGCAAGAAAAAGCAAGCTTTCCTTCCTCCCAGACTTCCAGTCCCATAGTCTGACCAGCTGTCATTGCTGTCAGTTTTTTATATTCCCTTTCAGAAACAGTATATACATATACAAGTGTATGTTCACATATTTCACACAAAAACAGAAGCACTATGTAGATTTTAACAATATATCTTAGATATCATTTCATATCAATATATGTAGGTCTACCTCATTCTTTCATTTTTGTAACTCATGCTCTTATATATGCTGAATCCTATAAGGCTTTTCTGTTAATGTGAGAATTTGAGGACTATTTTTTACTTTTTATACGGAAATTATCAAACATACCCAGAAGTAGAGAGAATAGTAAAATAAACTTCTTTGAACCCATCACTCAGCTTCAACAGTTATCAACAAATGGCTAATCTCATTTTGTCTATAAACCAACTAGGCCTAACAGACATCTACAGACCAGGCCACCCAACTCCAATAGAATACATATTCTTCTCAAATGCACAAGAAACATTCTCCGGGATAGATTATACATTAGGCCACAAACCAAGTCTCAAAAATTTTAAAGAAAACTATAGTTCAAAATTCCTTGTGAATATAGATGCAAAAATCCTCCACGTTATTAAGCCAAATCTAGCAACATTTTAAAAAGATCATACACTATAATCACGTGAGATTTATCTCAGGAATGTAAGGATGGTTCAACATATGAAAATTAATGCAATACAACATATTACTTGAATAAAGGACAAAAGCACATGATCATGTAATATGTGAAGAAAAAGGGCTTGACAAAATCCATTACCCATTCATGATAGAAAAAACTCTCAATGAACTAGCAACACAATGCAAGGTCCTTAACTTGATGAAGAACATCCAAGAAAAACTTATAATACGCTGAAAGACTAAATGTTTTCCCCCTGAGATTAGGAACAAGTTAAGATGTCCACTCTTGGCGGGGCAGGGGCAGGGGCGGCAGCTCCGGGGGCGCCGAGGCCCCACTCACCCCATCACGCCGTTGCTGCCCAGATGCCGCAGCCCCCCATCCACCCCGCTGCACCTGCGGAGACTCGGGAAAGTGCCGGGTGGGCACGGGGCAGTCTCCACGTCCTCGAATCTGCCCTTTCAGTTGTTTTCTTGACGTGACCTTAAGTCACCCAGAACTAACTGGGACGCCCGGTCCAGCAGTCGAAGGGGAACCGGACGGTCTCTGCCTGACCGAAATGGTAACCTGGCAGCAGGGGAAGCTGGCGAGAGGTTCTAGAAGTTGCCTGAGAACTTTGTGCCATTGGCAGCTCCTGCCTAAAATCGTCGGGAGCTGCTAAAATCGTCTTTAGGAAGGCTGGCAGCCAAGTTTGACACCCCAGCGTTCCATACAAGGATAGACGGTGACTTGGGAGGTAATTTCCACATCCTGCTATTTGTGTTCAGGGTCGAGGCTTATGGACGACACGAAGGGAAGACGAGGGAAGGACAATGGATGCGAACACGTCCACGGAAGCATTGCCCCAGCTCCGAACTGGGTCGGCCTACTGCTGGCATCACAGCAAAGGGTCAAGGCCAGGCCAGGCCCACAGATGGTGCCTCCTAACTTCACTGTTGACCCCAAGCTCAGACTGTCCTACAAACAGGGCAGAAAGGATGACTTGGGTTCCTAGTCATTAGAAGTTTTTTGAGGTTTCTGTTTAAAATTTTAAAAGAGATTTAGAAACACTAGGCATATTTTGGTGGGAAAGCAGAGGAAAGACAAGCGTTTTCCTTCTGCGTGAAAACCTAAATATAAAGGTATGGCTTATACTAGGTGGGCGTTCCCACCTATAAGGGTCAAATTCAGAATAAAATTGAAGAGTGTTTGAAAATCAACTTAATCAATGCCAAGTATGGAGGATGCAAAAACGAATTGGACAATGTCTTTTTTCATAAGAAGTTTACAATTTAATAAGGAAAAAAGAGAACAGGACTTGTGGAGAGAACATATTTCAAGAAGAGTGAATGCAATATGTAGTCTGGTTTGGCAAGAAAATAATGCTGCTGTAGAAGGGCATGGTGAGTGATAAGCTCATTGGATGCTATTAAAGATGTTGTTAAAGGCCCTACATACTCAGCTGGTTTTGAACACAATTGAACAGATGAGGAACCTTTGTAAGTATGAATTTGTGGTGCTGGAGCAGTTGACTCTCCACATAGGAAAAAATTAAATTAAAAATTTAATTAAAAAAATTTTTAATTAAAAATTTTAAAAAATTAAAAAAAATTTTTTTAATTAAAAAAAATTTTTTAATTAAAAAATTAAAGTATTACCTGCCATTATACACAAAAGTAATCTCCAGGTGAATAAAGATGTAAATATAAAAGGCAAAATATTATACTTTGATAAGAAAATATAGGAGTGTGGACTTTCCTGGTGGTGCAGTGGTTAAGAATCCGCCTGCCAATGCAGGGGACACGGGTTCGAGCCTGGTCCAGGAAGATCCCACATGCTGCAGAGCAACTAAGCCCGTGCGCCACAACTACTGAGCCCATGCGCGGCAACTACTGAAGCCCGCGTGCCTAGAGCCCGTGCTCCGCAACAAGAGAAGCCACCGCAATGAAAAGCCCGCGCACCACAATGAAGAGTAGCCCCCATTCGCCGCAACTAGAGAAAGCCCAGGCGCAGCAATGAAGACCCAACGCAGCCCAAAATAAATGAATTAATAACTTAAAAAAATAAGAAATAACAGATAAGTTATGCCAAGGTCCAGAGAATTATGTCATCTACCTGAACCAAAATCTGTCCACACATCTTAAAAAAAAACCCATGAGGTGTACAAGGAGTACAAATAAAGTTACACATGATTCATACAATACTAGGAAATGGAGGGTACCACAAACATCAAGTTACCAGAAAATTGGTAAGTAGCAAACTCCAGCAAGAGCAACCTTCCTCCACTGCTGCAAGACTCTAGACTGTTACTGGAGTTAGAAGAAAAGGCTTCTATTTTATTTTTGTATTGCAATATAGTTGATATACAATATTATGTTAGTTTTAGCTGTGCTACATAGTTATTTGATATTTGCATACATTATGAAATGTTCACCACAGTAAGTCTAGTAACCATCTGTCTCCATACAAATTTATTGCAATATTATTACTTAGGCTGTATATGACAGCTCCATGGCATATTTCTTATTTAAGTGGAGTTTTGTACCTCTTAACCCCCTTCACCTATTTTGCCCTTCCACCACCCTCCCCTCTGACAACCATTGGCTTGTTTTCTGTATCTGTGAGTCTGTTTTCCTTTTGTTTGTTTTGTATTTTAGATTCAACATATAAGTGAGATCATACAGTAAAAAAAAAAAAAAAAAAAAAGATGTCCACTCTTGTTACTTTTATTTAATACTGAACTGGAAGCCAATGCAATAAGGCAAAAAAAAAAAAAAAAAAAGGAATTAGAGGCATTTGGATTGGAAAGAAAGAAATAATACTGTCTTTATTTGCTGATGATATGATCTTTTATGCAGAAAATCCTAAGGCATCTACTAAAAAGCTATTAGAACTAATAAACAAGTACAGCAAGTTTGCAAGATTCAAGATCAATACTAAAAAATAAGTTGTATTTCTATACACTTCAATGAAAAATCTGCAAATGAAATTAAGAAAACAGTTTCATTCATGATAACATAAAAAAAAGAATGAAATAACCTGGGAAAAATTTAACAAAAATGGTGCAACACTTGTACAGTGAAAACAACTAATTGTTACTGAGATAATTTTTTAAACATCTAAATAAATGGAAAAACATATGATATTTATGGATTGGAAGAGTCACTTACTGTTAAGACTTCCAAATTTGTCTATAGATCCAAATTGAATCCCTATCAAAATCCCAACTGCCTTTTTTGCAGAAATTGACAAGCTGATCCTAAAATACAGATGGAATTGCATAGGACCCTTAATAGACAAATGAATCATGGGAAAAAAAAAAGTTTGAGGACTCACACATCAATTTCAAAACTTACCACAAACTACAGTAATCATGACAGTGTGGTACTGGCATAAGGATAGATATATAGATCAATGGAAAACAATTGAGAGTCCAGAAATAAACCAACATATCTATGAACACTTATTTTTTTAATTGAAGTATAGTTGATTTACAGTATTGTGTTAGTTTCAAGTGTACAGCATGGTGATTCTGTATTTTTGCAGATTATACTCCATTATAGGTTATTATAAATATTGGGTATAATTCCCTGTGCTATATAGTATATCCTTGTTGCTTATCTATTTTATGTATAGTAGTTTGTATCTGTTGATCCCATACTCCTAATTTGACACCCCCCCTTTCCCCTTTGGTAACTATAGGTTCGTTTTCTATGTCTGTGTGTGTGTTTCTGTTTTGTAAATAAGTTCATTTGTATCATTTTTTTAGATTCCACATATAAGTGATATCATATGAAATTAGTCTCTCTTTGACTGACTTCACTTAGTATGATGATTTCTAGGTCCATTCATGTTGCTGCAAATGGCATTGTTTTACTCTTTTTTATGGCTGAGTAGTATTCCATTGTATATATATATACCATGTCTTCTTTATCCATTCATCTGTAGATGGACATTTAGGTTGCTTCCATGTCTTGGCTATTGTAAATAGTGCTGCTATGAACATAGGGGTGCATGTATCTTTTAGAATTAGAGTTTTCATCTTTTCTGGATATATGCCTAGGAGTGGGATTGCTGGATCATATGGTAGCTCTATTTTTAGTTTTTTTAAAGGAACCTCCATACTGTTTTCCACAGTGGCTGCAACAATTTATATTCCCACCAGCAGTGTAGGAGGTGAACACTTGACTTTTCACAAATGTCCTAAGACCAATCAATGGGGAAAGAATAGTATTTTTAACAAATAGTACTGGGACAACTGGATACCCACATGAAAAAGAAAGAAGTTTGACCCCTTCCATACCATACACAAATTGAAGGTGGATCAAAGATATAAATGTTAGAGCTAAAACTAAAACCCTTAGAAGAATATACAGGAGTAAATCTTTGTGACCTTGGATTATACAATGGTTTCTTAGATATGACATCAAAAGCAACAAGCAACAAAAGATAAAATAGATTAGACTTCATCACAATTAAAAACTTTCGTGCCTCAAAAGATACCAACCAGAAAGTGAAAAGACAACCCATGGAATGGGAGAAAATAATTGCAAATCATATATCTGATAAGGGAATAGTATCCAGAATTTGTAAAGGACTCTTACAACTCAGTAATAAAAAGGCAAATAGGGACTTCCCTGGTAGTCCAGTGGGTAAGACTCCATGCTCCCAATGCAGGGGGCCTGGGTTCGAACCCTGGTCGGGGAAGTAGATCCCGCATGCATGCCACAACTAAGAAGTCCACATGCCACAACTAAAGATCCCGCATGCCACAGTGAATATCCCGCGTGCTGCAACTAAGACCTGGCGCAGCCAAAACAAATAAATAAATAAATAAATGTTTAAAAAATAAATTAAAAAATTAAAAAAGCAAATAATCCAACTGGAAAATAAGCAAAGGATTTGTATATACATTTCTCCAGGGATGATATATAAAGGAGTGACCAATAAGCACATGAAAAGATGCTGAACATTATTAGCTATTGGGGAAATGCAAATCAAAATCGCAATGAGATACCATTTCACACCCACTAAAATAGCTATAATCAACAAGGCAGATAATAGCAAGCGTTGGTGAGGATGCAGTTTGGAAAACAGTTCATCCGTTCCTCAGAATGTTAAAAATGGAGTTACCATGTGATCCAGCAATTCCTTCTAGGCATATACTCAAGAGAAAGGAAAACATAGGTCCACACAAAGACTTGTATGTGAATGTTCATAGCAGCACTATTCATAATAGCCCCAAATTGGAAGCCATTCAAATGTTTACCAATTGGTGAATGAATAAACAAAATGTAGTGTACCCATATAATTGGAACACTAGTCAGCAATTAAAAGAAATGAACTACTCATACATGATACAACACGGATAAAACTCAGAACATTATGATAAGTTAAAGAAGCCAAGCAAAAAAGACATATTACATGATTTAATTTATGTGAAATATCTAAAAAAGGCCAATTTATAGAGCAGAAAGCATATTAGCAGCTCAGGACTCCAACTGCGTGTGTTCCACTAAACCAGTCAGAAAGTGCCTCACCTTTAATGACCCAGTATCAGAAGTCACACAGCATTTCATGGCATAATCTGAGTAAAAGCAGTCAAAGCCCACCCAGAATCAAGGAGAGGGAAACTTTGGCCTACCTCTTGTTGGGAGGAGTGTCAAAGAATTTGGGAACCATGTTTTAAAACTGCCACATAAATTGACAGCTTCTCAAAAGCAACAAAGGAAGCCAGAAGACGATGAAATCATGTCTTTAATGTGTTGAAAGAAAATCACTCTCAACCTAGCAAGAATTACCATTTTATTGGCGATTTATACCAATATTCAAGGAATATATAATTTTATATTAAAATTTTAAATGTAGAGTATAAGAAAAAAGTAAAGACCCACCAGTTCTTTATTAGGCTAGCATAACCTTAGTTGTAAACCTGACCAGGACAGCATGAGAAAGGAAAATTAAAATTACAGACCAATTGCATTATAAACATGGATTCAAAAAATCCTAAACAAAAATTAATAAACCCAATGGAGCAATATATTAAAAAGATAATGCATTATGACCTGGTTGATTTATCCAAGGAGTACTAGATGAATTTAACATTAGAAAATCAAATATGGTAATCCACCATATTAACACATAAAAGGGTAAAATATAATTTGAAAATCTCAATAGTTTCATACAAATATTTATCAAAATTCAACATCCATCCATAATAAAAAGTCATAGGAAATTGGGATCACAAGGGACATCCTTATCCTGATAAAGATCTGAAGAAAATCTATAGGCACCAATCATACTTAGTGGTGAAACTCAAAAATCCTTCTGTTTAAGATCAGATCAGGACAAGAAACAGTTAACAAGTATCACCACCTGTATTTAATATTTTACTAGAAATCCTAGCCGGTATTCTTAGGAGAAAAAGAGTTTTAAGATTGGAAATGAATAAACAAAACTGTTATTATTTGAAGATTAAGTAAATGAATGACATAGTGGGAGCTATATTTGTCATTGTTGAAGAGGGTAATTATAAATAAAAAAAAGGAAAGGCTAGAATAAATCATGTGATACTGGATTAGAGTTGGAGACATTACTATGAGTTCATGTTTGCCTAATATAGATACAGATGGATACATACAGAAATAATTACACATGTGTGTGTATGTTTAGGTTAGTATATTTCCTAGCGCTGTCCACTGAGAGGATCTAGAAACAATGACATCCCAGTAGCAATGAGCACACCCAGATCTTGGTTTCTAATGCCATTCTCTGATGAAAGGAACCAAGGCCATCTGGAGAATGGATGATTCTAGGGCTGGGCCAGGGAAAACATAAGATGAGCCTGAAGAATCTTGTGGTTCCAGAAAGTAAGAAAGCGCTCAAAAAATAAAAGGATGGGACAGTGTTAAAGAAATACAGGAGCTTCTAACGGCCAAGGTGGAAGAATATGAGCAATAAAATAAATAAAGTAATATTGGAGTAAACCTTAAAGTATAAAATAAATATCCATGAGTATATACTGCTATAAATAAATGATTGAATAAATAAATAAATGAAAGAGTAGAGGCAAATCTCACATACAGAAGAATTCCAAATCAATTTTGTAGGTCTATAATCCATTTTGGGTTAATTCTTGTGAAAGGTGTAAGGTCTGCATCTAGATTCTTCTCCCTCCTCCTCCTCCTCCGCCTTCCTCTCCCACTCCCTCTCCCTGTCCTTCTTCTTCTCCTTCCTCTTCTTCTTTCTGCATGTGGATGTCTAGTTGTCCCAGCACCATTTGTTGAAAAGAGTATCTTTGCTCCATTTTATTGCCTTTGCCTCTTCATCAAATATCAGTTGACTGTATTTGTGTGGGTCTAATTCTGGGTTCTCTCTTCTCTTCTAAAAGGAACTTTTTAAAATGGAACTTTATTATGTACTAGTACAAAAGAGGAGATGTTGGATTAGATAGGAGCTGATTTTAACAGGAGAGAATATGGCCATATATGCATATAGGTTGGTAGATTTGATGGTGGGGAGATGAGGAATTTCTTTTCTGAATGCTTCTCCCTTCTCAGTGAAAAAATAAGCACCTGAGAGTGAGGATCAGGAAGCAAATATTAGCTGAATAAGTGGGAAGGTGAATTTCTAGGAAAATCATAATAGGATAGCTAAGTAGCTTGAGCGTCTGTTTGAGATTTTTGGTCAACAATTTAAAGAAGCAGAGCTGTGTGATTTTTCTCCTACATCATACTGCTGCTTAGGTGCAGGCAAGGAATAGGCTGTTAGTGGGTTTTACCAAATGAGTGGGTTTAAGACGAGGCTGCAAGTAGAGGGCTTCCCTGGTGGCGCAGTGGTTAAGAATCTACCTGCCAATGCAGGGGACACGGGTTCGAGCCTCGGTCCAGGAAGATCCCACATGCCGCGGAGAAACTAAGCCCGTGCACCACAACCACTGAGCCTGCGGTACCCGTGAGCCACAACTACTGAGCCCGGGTGCCACAACTACTGAAGCCTGCGCGCCTAGAGCCCGTGCTCTGCAACAAGAGAAGCCACTGCAATGAGGAGCCCGCGCACCACGACGAAGAGTAGCCCCCGCTCGCCGCACCTAGAGAAAGCCTGCACACAGCAACAAAGACCCAATGCAGCCAAAAATAAATAAATTAAATAAATAAATTTTTTTTAAAAAGGCTGCAAGTAGAAGTTGGTTTTTTATCCTCATATCATAGAACCTCAGACATAGAGTCCAGTTGATATGTTCAGGGTTCTTAATGCTGCTTCCATGTTATCACTCTTCTATCCTTCCTCTCTTTTAAAGCTTGTGCAATCAGACAGTTCCAACTGCCACCCTTGCTTAATGCTGTAATCAACTGTCCTCCTGGTCATGCCTGCTCATCCAGTGAAGATTTTATCACTTGAACCACTGTTTTCCCTTCCGCTATTGGGGAATTCAGGGCCCAAATGGTGGGAAAGGCTGAGGGGAAGCAAGGAGTTCTTCCTGAAGTGATTAAAATAATTTTAAATAAATGGAAAGGAACCTTTAGTGAGAAACCTAAGTAGCTGTCTGAGCAATTTTATGAAAAGAACAAACATTTTGAGCTTTATCTAGGCTCAAAGCCCTATACTGTTGATACAAGGCAGCTTTTGTTTTCTGGAGGTAGGCCACACTTTTCTTGTTGATCCTAATTGTCTTGTACCTGATCTTATATCTCATTTATACTTTCAGATTATATTTAAGAATAAAGCAAGCCGACCATATAACATCTACCCTCATGGAATCACTGATGTCAGTCCTTTGCACTCAGGGAGATTTCCAAAAGGTAAGTGTTACCTCAATTTTATAGGCCTTCCTTACCTGTAGATACAGATGAGGGCACAGCCTCAATAACAACTAAAATCATGCACATTTATCACCCCACCATCCTTATTCTCTTAAGTTTTATTTTATTTGAAAATATGTCTTTATTTTGCCTTCACTTTTGAAGGATAATTTTGCTGGACATAGAATTCTGGGTTGAGTGGGTTTCTTTTTCCTTTTAGCACATTCAGAATATTGTTTTACTATCTTCTTGCCTTTATAATAGCTAAATTCTATTCAGTCATTCTTCCCCTGTATGTCATTTTTCTCTGGCTGTGATTTTCTTCATATTTATCCTACTTGGGGTTCACTGATCTTCCTGTGAGTCACAGTATTTGTATTTTTGTTTTTAATAGCCAGGCCTTTGTCCCCAAATGAAGTAATAAGTTGCACTTCTACTAGTCATGTATGAAAATATAATTTCCCACATCCTTGATAGCTAGAAGATAATAGCCTTTTAAAATCCTGCTAATCTGGTGGGTGAAAAGTGGTATTTCATTGTTGCTTTAATTTTACTTGGGGATGAATATTTATTTTATCAAAATAATACATGCTTAAAATATTGAAAGGCTGTAAGTTCCACTCCCTAGAGGCATCCATTTTTAAGCATTTCTGTTTTAGATTTTTGGTAGTTATCTCTATAGCTCTAAAAAATCATTTATATGCTACTCCTTTGTTTTTCAGCTTTAGACATTATATATTTATTTTGTGTTAAATGAGGATTTAGCATTGTGCTTCTTCCCATTCCAGTTGTTTTAGACTTTTATCAGTGCTTTTAGTTCCTCAACTGGCTATCATTAGAATTTAAAAAACATGCTAAATACCTACGTTTTATATATATTAAGGTACTAACAACAGTTTCCCATTTCTTCTCCTCTATTCTTCCATTTCCCCACTGCTGCCAGCTATACCTTTACTTTTATAAAACTAAAGTTGATAACATTTACATTTTGCACTGTAATTTCAAATAACTCCTTGCTTTTTCTATATATTTATTCTAAACTTTAAAAGTCAAAAAACTGGCATTTATATTATTTTAGTATGTGTTTCTTATTAGAAGTATATGAGTTTACTGCAGAACTAGGTGATATGCTATGATTATTCTTTTGTCTACAGTTCCAGTGATTTTACTGTTAAGGTCAAATGGATTATCCTTCTTTATTCTCTACCAGTAGTTCAAAATCTTGGTAAATTTTAGTTTGCTTTATATTAGGACCATGCTGATCTTGTAATTTTTGTGTTTGTATTCCTGAAAAAAGACTTTTTTAAAAAATATTTTGTTGCAGTGTTTTGGGTTTTTTTAAAATAAATTTATTTATTTTATTTTTGGCTGTGTTGGGTCTTTGTTGCTGCACGCCGGCCCCCTCTAGTTGCGGCGAGCAGAGGCTACTTCTCGTTGCGGTGCGCGGACTTCTCATTGCGGTGGCTTCTCTTGTTGCAGAGCACGGGCTCTATGTGCACAGGCTTCAGTAGTTGTGGCTCGTGGGCTCAGTAGTTGTGGCTCACAGGCTCAGTAGTTGTGGCTCGCGGGCTCTAGAGTGCAGGCCCAGCAGCTGCGGCACACGGGCTTAGCTGCTCCGTGGCATGTGGGATCTTCCCAGACCAGGGCTCGAACCTGTGTCCCCCGCATTGGCGGGTGGACTCGTAACCACTGCGCCACCAGGGAAGCCCCGACTTTCTTTTCTTTTATCAGGAGAAGAAATGTATGCCTTTTCACCATATCCCTTAGGTCTTCCAGCTTCTTAATCATGCTGTTTATTGGTATCTGATCCTTTTTTCTTCTAAAGATGTTCTTGTAGTTCACCAGCTTACTATTCTAATTTGGATTATATGCTTTCTAGGCCTGCTACAAAGCTGCCATCTTTGGATTTTTTTTTTATTTGGACTTGTAGGCTAGTGCCATTACCGCTCCTATCTTATACATTTCTGGTTTTTGATTTCTTTTGTTTTTCTGGAAGTATATCTTCTGAATACATTTAGTATATAGAGGGAAAACTTTATGAGTCCTTCAGTATGATATGATGTGTAGATAGGTGCGACGGTCCAGCCACCGCAGGGGGTCTTCCAGGTCCCGACGGAGAGGGGTAAGGGACTGAATAGCACCGTGAGTATGGGGTCAGAAGGACCAAGACAACTGATGGTTGCAAGGCACTTTATTTAGAATCTACTGAATCTTATATAGACAGAAGAGGAACTCATTATTAGACAATGAACCCATAGAATTGCTTATCGTCTCAGTTCAGTCACCACCATGGACGTCAACAAGTTTACAACGACCATCCTTGAACATTATCTTCCCTTAACCAGGCTCACACGAAGCCCCCAGCCATAAGGAACAACCAGGACTCTCAGTTCCCTGAGGTCTCCTGGCTTGAGATAGCTTTGCTAATCTCTTTTACATTCCTCAGGCCTGGGAAAAAGAATGCATTCCAAGTCAAGGGGGCAAAGCCCTTGAGTAACTTTGCTTTTTGCGAGAGACATACTGTCTCCACCAGGAGTTACCTCCGGCTAAGACTGCATGCCTCCCACAGATAGGCTGGTTATAAATAATTTTCAATCCACTGTTTTCTAATACTCATTGTTGCTGGTGAAAATTCTAATGCTAAATTGATTTGCAATTCCTTTATGGGAGAAGGGCAATGTAACAATTCTGGGGAGATATTGAATGTGTACCCTGAAATTTGGAGGCATACGCAAATACAATTCCTGGTAACTTGCTTTTTATGTGGAGAACTCTGAAGGCTTTACTGCTCATAACTAGCAGATAAGAAGAGAGGGTAAGAGTGGAGCAGTCTGCCCTTCTGCTGTTTGACCTGGCTAGGATGCATGAGTTTTCTCTGTAAAAAGTAGATACTGTTGCGAGTAGCTGGCTTGCTGTCTTTTGAAGATACCCTGCCTAAGAAGGCAGCCTAACAGGGTGAGGGATGCCAGAAATAATAGGCTCTTGCATATATCACTAGACATATGAAGAGCTGGGGAGGGAGGAGGGCTGCAGAAGGATAACTGAAGTGAGCATCTCTCATGTATATGGTGCTGAGGTCCCGATGGTTACCCCAAGGAAACCATACATGTACCCTAAGAAAAGACCAGCATCTCAGCACCTGCCGCACAGAAAGCATTGGTGACCAAATAGTGTTGTCAGAGAGAGAGTACTCACACAGCAGGACCTATTAAGCAAAAATCTATTTGCCCTTTCCTCTAATACCCATCTACCCTCACTCCCTATTATGTTAACCCTGACCTATGGTTAGGGAATGGATATAGACTGGATCTTTAGGTATTAAACATACGCAAAAGTGAGTTTTAATTACTAAAATCAGACAGTTCTTGTCCTGAGGACCCTTTAGCCCAAGGGCAGATTTTAATTCTTGCTTCCATTCCTCACAGAGGCCAGATACCACAAGTCTTGATACCACATGTGAGTTAAAACTTCAGTGTGCAGTCTTTCAGCATCTATTCAGGCCACTCTGGCTTTGTTGTGTCTTTTTTTTTTTTGGCACTTGGGTTTTTTTTCTTCTTTATACATTTTCAGTTATGTATTTAAAATGTTTAAAAATATTATTATCTATTATTTCTATTAGTGGGTAGACCTGCTCATTTCAACTCAAACTAACATGCTAGCAGAAATCTCCTGAACCTATTTTTATTGTAAAAAGTTGTGTGAATCTTAAACTTATAAGAGGTGCAAATTTAGTTTTCACTTATTGAGAAACTTTATATGTACATATAAATTTGTAGAGCCATTGTAATAACGGCATGATTACCAATACATGCCTTGTTATACTTCTAATCAAGCTATTTTGGGGTTTGGGTGTGGGTAGGTGTGAAGCATTTGAAAGATATGCCAATTGTGCCCGGAGAGATATTCAAGTATAAATGGACAGTGACCGTAGAAGATGGGCCGACTAAATCAGATCCTCGGTGCCTGACCCGATATTACTCAAGCTTCGTTAATCTAGAGAGAGATCTAGCTTCAGGACTCATTGGCCCTCTCCTCATCTGCTACAAAGAATCTGTAGATCAAAGAGGAAACCAGGTGAGTTCATCTCTTTCCAAGTGCTGGGTCTGAAGCTAAAATGGAATGATGATGCACACAAACTTCCAGATAGTATTTCCTATATTCTCTCAGTGGACATCCACCTATAGCCTGCAGAAAATGTAGTAGTCTGCAATGTTGAGCAAAAAAAGAAATGAGCTGGGTTTCTCACTGCTTTTATTGAATTTGACTTTGGTGTAATAAACTTGCCTGCTGGGTGGATAGGAGAGCCTGGGCCCTAGATTATTTCTATAATACTCATTCTCAGTCTAAAATTCCTCTCTCTGTAAGTGATCTTGCCCATTTTTACATGATCAGTTACCACCTATTTTTAGATGACCCACAAATGTATATGATAGCTTAGACGTCTCCCCTGGACGTCTCACTGTGGGTGATTCAAAGACACCTCAAAAGGAACACATGTGCAGCATCTAGCATAGTGTGCGGTATTTTAGTAGGAGTTCAGTAAATATTTGTTGAGCAAAATTCAAGGCAATATGTGAAATATTTCAGAATATGGTTAGAATTTGGACCACTTCTTCCATTTTAGAAAAAATTAAGTTAAATACTCTGAATTTAAAAAGCTTGATTCTTCACAAAAACTCATTGCTTGGCTGCAGAATAACTCATTGCCATATTGCTGAGGCTTGACTACATGTCCATTTGGTTATTTATGATATATAGGATTCCTACTAGTCTGAAAACATTTTATGAACTTTAATGCAGGTAAAACACGTGGCACACAAACCCGGAGAGGCATCAGTTTGGCCAAGTATCTTTCCTAATTTTTCCTAATTATAGTTTTCCATCAGTTTTTGGAAGGGGACTGAAATGTACCTATATTCTCCAATCTCCTCCCCTCATCATTTTCATTTCTGTAGTAATAGTTTACACAAAATGAACTTTATACATATTAGTGAAGTTTATACATTAACTCTTAGCGGATTCAATTAGCAAGTGACTAACTCATGACTTCGGTTCATATACAAACAGCTCTTCCCCCAAAAACTTTCAACTTTGTAAACATAAAACTGAAAAGTGTTAGTGTTAGTAAACATTTTATGGTTCATCTTAGCTTTGTTATTTTACTTCTATTTTGTATTTTTAATTTTTCATAGACTGGTAGTCTTGTGGAAGGGCATTTTTTTGCTAGATGAAAGTTTAGGGAAGGCATTCACCTTACTTGATTTGACTAAATTGTTTAAGAAAGACATTGAATAATCACTTGGGTCTTTAAAGAGTGAAAATTCTCTAATCTGAACATGGAGAGAATGAGGCTACAGACTCTACCAAAACAATCAGCCAGCATATAGCCTTGGGTCCAGAAGAAACTAAGTTTAATGGGTCCAGTCACCCTCTTGCCCTGAGGACACATTTGCTCTAAACATATACTCACTGCTCCCAGGCCCTGGGACATGCCATAATAGTGACCCTAGGGAGAAATGGCATTGAACCAGAGGATTGTAGATACATCATATGCATGCCATCACTTCCATCATAGACTGCTAATTTCTACCTGACAATACTAGTAGCATTTCTTTCTTCCTTTCATTGCATGTAATTAATAGATGATGTCAGACAAGAGAAATGTCATCCTGTTTTCTGTATTTGATGAGAATCAAAGCTGGTACCTCACAGAAAATATTCAGCGCTTCCTCCCCAATGCAGATGGAGTGCAGCCCCAGGATCCAGAGTTCCAAGTCTCCAACATCATGCACAGTAAGTAAAGCAGCACTTGAGTCCAGTGGGTAATGGATAAAGGGAAACTGAGGACACCAAATTGATGTGCAGTTAATGCATTAATTTATATGCCACATAAGAGTCATATTTCCTTAAAAATTATTACATATGAAATTTTATATAAATGCATAAATATGATCATATAATGCATATATTTTCTTTTAGAAGGCATCAAATATTCAGTGAAGTTTATTTTTAAAGGATAAATCAGACACACAGTTTTCATTTACCCAAACATACATAAGCCATCCTTAATATGAAATGTGCTCAATCAGGAAATTACACATGAAATACAAAGGGAATGCAATTTTACATATGTAAAAAAGTTGCCAGCTATAACAATTTAACAGTCAAATTAATCACGACATTGTACATTAAAAAAAACCCACCATCTTTTTTTGCAGCTTTATTGAGGTATAATTGACAAATAAAAATTGTATATATTTAAAGTGTACAACATGATCTTTTTGATATTTATTTGGCTTCCCCTTCCCTCTTATCTTCCCTCCTCCTTCCATATTATACCTTTCCACTAATCATTTTGTGTCCAGGTAGCCCATGTTAAAACATATTTTTCTATGATTATATAATAATATATAAACACATATACGTTGTATTAGTCTGCTAGGCTTGCCATAACAAAGTCCCAGAGACTGGGTGGCTTCAACAGTAGACATTTATTTCCTCACAATTCTAGAGGCCAGAAGTCCGAGAGCAAGGTGTCAACAGGATTGGTTTCTTCTGAGGTCCCTCTCCTTGGCTTATAGGTGGTCTTTCCTCTGTGTGTGCACATGTCTGTGTACAAATTTCCTCTTATAAGGACACGAATCATATAGGGTTAGGGCCTACCCTAATGACCTCATTTTAAAGAATTACCTGTCTAAAGACCCTATCTCTGAATGCAGTCACATTCTGAGGTACTAGGGGTTAGAACCTTCAACATATGAATTTGGGTGGGAGCACGTATGTGTATGTGTTTATATACACACACAAGTCAGAATGGTCAAAAATTTGATAAAAAATTTCAATCTCACTACAGAGAAATATAAAATAGAATACCACTGTGATAACAATTTATACCTGACAGACTGGCAAAATTATAATATAGTTATTACTAGTGGGCTTGTGAGTAAAAGAGTATTAGCATACAATGCTAGTGGATAACTAGCACAGTCTTTTTGAAACCAATCTGATTGAAACCGTTAAAATTAAAAATATATGCCTTTTGCAGTTCTGGTTCTATTTAAGATGGAATCACCCTGTCTATCCTACTGAATGATAGTTAAGGATTGTTCCATACAAAATGCATGGAGCAGCTATCTGAGAACCCTGAAAAGTAGTTGGCAGCAGGTAAATTGGGGAAGGAAACTAGAAAGATTTAAAAGCATGCAGATTGGAAGTAAAGAAATAAAACTGAATATGACATGATTATCTACATAGAAAATCTCAAGATCACCACAAAAAAGCTCCTAGAACTAATAAGTGAGTTTAGTCTGATTGCAGAATACAAAGTTGACATACCAAAGTCAGTCATATCTCTATGTAGCAATAGCCAACTATTGGAAACTTAAATTACAAAAATAATACCATTTATAATAGCTCAAAAAATGAAATACTTAGGCCTAGATCTAACAAAACATGCAGGATCTGTACACTGAAAATTACAAAACACTGATGAAAGGAATTTTAAAAGACCTAAATAAGTGGAGAGACATGCAACATTCATGGATTGGAAGACTCAATAGAGTGAAGATGTCAGCTATTCCCAAACTGATCTATAGATTTAATGCAATTCCTATTAAAATCCCAGGAGGATTTTTTTTGTTGGTAGGGAAAAGTATATTATAAAATTTATATGGAAAGCCAAAGGCATTAGAATAGCCAAAACAATTTTGAAAAAGAAAAATTGAGTTGGAGGACTCATATTACCTGATTTTAAGACTTACTATAAAGCTACAGTAACCAAGATAGCATTGTATTGACAAAGATGAATGACATAGAATATATAGTGCAGAAATAGACCCACACATATATGACTAATTGATTTTTGATGAAGATGGAAATGCAATTCAATGGAGAAAGAATAGTCTTTTCAACAAATAGTGTTGGAACAATTAGTCACCCATATACAAAAAGATGAACCTCAACCTAAATCTCACACTTAAAGATCAACTTAAAATGGATCATAGATCTAAATGTATAATGTAAGGGCTTCCCTGGTGGTGCAGTGGTTAAGAATCCGCCTGCCAATGCAGGAGACACGGGTTCGAGCCCTGGTCCGGGAAGATCCCACATGCTGTGGAGCAACTAAGCCCGTGCGCCACAACTACTGAGTCTGTGCTCTAGAGCCCGTGAGCCACAGCTACTGAGCCCACGTGCCACAACTACTGAAGCCCATGTGCCTCGAGCCTGTGCTCCGCAGCAAGAGAAGCCCCCGCAATGAGAAGCCCGTGCACTGCAACGAAGAGTAGCCCCCGCTCGCCACAACTAGAGAAAGCCTGTGCACAGCAACAAAGACCCAACGCAGCCAAAAATAAATAAATAAATAAATTTATATTAAAAAATATAAATGTATAATGTAAAACGACAAAAAGTTTCAAAGAAAACATAGAAGGAAATTTTCATGACCTGGAGTTAGGCAAACGGTTCTGATAAATGACACCAAAATCAAAATTAATAGAAGGAAAAACTTGATAAATTGGATTTCATCAAATGAAAAACTTTTGCTCTACACAGGATATTGTTAAAGAGAATGAAAAGACAAGCCACAGATTGGTAGAAAATATTTGCAAATCACATATCCATATGTGAACTCTCAGACTCAGCAGTAAGAAAACAAACAGATCCCTAAAAATGTGCAAAAGATTTGAACAGACACATTACCAGAGAAGATATATGGAAGGCACATAAGCATATGCAAAAATACATCATTGGCCATTAAGGAAATGCATATTAAAACCATAGTGAGATACCACTACATGTCTATTTTAACAGCTAAAATAAAACAAAACGGACAATATTAAATATGCTGACAAGAGTGCAGAGCAACAGGAACCCTCATGCATTGCTGGTGGGCACGTACAATGGTACAGTCACTCTGGAAGACAGTTTGGCAAATGCAAATCAAAACCACAATGAAATATCACCTCACACCTGTTAGAATGCCTATTATCAAAATCACAAAAGATAACAAGTGTTGGCAAGGATGTGCAGAATGGGAACCCTTGTATATTGTTGGTGGCTATGTAAGTTGGCACAGCCATTATGGAAAACAGTATGGAGGTTCCTCAAAAATTAAACATAGAACTACCATATGATCCAGCAATCCCACTCCTGGGTATTTACCCTAGAGAAATAAAAACTTAGGTTCACACAAAAACCTGTCCATGAATGTATACAGCAGCTCTATCCATAATTGCTAAAACTTGGAAATAATCAGAGAACCTGGAGCCAGCTCCAAACCCCTGAGCCTTGAGCCAGGGACTCTCTGCCAAGCAGCCCCAGGAAGGAAAGCCATATGAATAGAGGAGAAACCCCCCAAGGATGACTCTGCCAATCAGGAGGAGCCAATGCCCAGAGCCCCAGGCCAGAGCAAATCTGTGCGGAGACCCTGGGAGAATCTGTGCTAAGGACGAGATCCCATTAGACCATCTCTCTCTCTCTCTCTCTCTCTCTCTCTCTCGCTTTCTTTTGGCTGCGCCGCCTGGCATGCAGGATCTTAGTTCCCCTGAACAGGGATTGAATCTGTGCCCACTGCAGTGAAAGCACGGAGTCTTAACCACTGGACCACCAGGGAAGTCCTAGACCATCTCCCTCTTAAATGGGGAGTTTATCCTATCTACATGGGATTTATTTATACTAATTTGTGTTTCCTTTTTTTCTAAATTTTTAGTATTTTCTCCTTTATTTTTTGATCAATTAAGTGTTTTTAAATTCCGATTTTTCTTTACTATTTTGGGAGTTATGCACACGTCTTTTCCCATTGCAGGGGGAATACCTTTGAAATTTTACCCTTTATACACAGACTGTTATTGTTTGTTTTGTTTTGTTTCCAGCATTATTAATATAAAATTGTCATATAAAATTGTATAAGTTTAAGGTGTATAACACCATAGTGTTACCTAACACCTCCACCAGATCACATAATTACCATTTCTTTTTTGTGGTGAGAACATTTCATATCTACTCTCTTAGCAAGTTTCAAGTATATAATACAGTATTATTAACAAAATCACCATGCTGATCCCCAGAACTTATTCCTCTTACATAGCTGGAAGTTTGTACCCTTTGACCAACATCTATCCATTTCCCACACACACACCCCAGCCCCTCGTAACCACAATTCTACTCTCTGTTTCTATGAGTTCACATTTTTTAGATTCCACATATAAGTGGAATCATACAGTATTTCTCTTTCTCTGACTTATTTCACTGAGGATCACATTTCCCTGATGATTAGTGATGTTGAGCATCCTTTCATGTACCAGTTGACCATTTGTATGTCTTCTTTGGGAAAATGTCTATTCAGTTCCCCTGCCCATTTTTAAAATCAAATTGTTTTTGTTTGTTTGTTTGTTTTGTTATTAAGTTGTATGAGTTCTTTATATATTTTGGACATTAATCCCTTATCAGATACATGATTTGCAAATATTTTCTCCCATTCCATAGGTGGTTGCCTTTTCATTCTGTTGATCGTTTCTTTTGCTGTGCAGAAGATTTTTAGTTTGATGTTGTCCCACTTATTAATTTTTACTTTTGTTGCTTGTGCTTTAGGTGTCATATCCAAAAAATCATTGCAAAGACAAGTTTCCCTATGTTTTCTAGGAGTTTTACAATTTCAGGTCTTATGCTTGTCTTTAATCCATTTCAAGTTAATTTTTGTGTATCATGTAATGTAAAGGTCCAAATTCATTCTTCAGCATGTGGCTATTCAGTTTTCCCAGCACCATTTATTGAAGAGACTGTCCTTTCCCCATTGAGTATTCTTGGCTCTCTTGTCATTTATCAGTTGGCCATATATGTGAGAGTTTACTTCTGGGCTCTCGGTTCTTTTCCATTGATTTATGTGTCTATTTTTATGCAAGTGCCATACTATTTTAATCACTATATCTTTATAGTATGGTTTGAAATCAGGAAGTGTGAGGCCTCCAGCTTTATTCTTTCTCAGGATTGCTTTGGCTATTCAGGGTCTTTTGTGGTTCCATATGAATAGTCATATTTTCCATCAGCGTTTACCAAATAGTTCATTCTTTCTGCTACTGTTTTGGGGTGCTCCCTTTGTCATATATTAAATTTCCATTTATATCTGTGTCTGTTTCTGGACTCTATATTCTGATTGACATAATCATCTATACCTGCATTAAGACCATGCTTTTAATTACGATAGCTTTAAAATATCTTTTAACACTTTGTAGGGCAAGAAACTTTGATTCTCAATTAGTTGCACTAAGCTAGTGTCTGAGCATTGCTTAGTGGATTTGTGGGCCTCTACCTTGCAGAGTAAACAAATGTTTATTGAATGGATGGACAGATAGATGTATGGAAGAGGCTTTCAGAAACAATTCTGTTTATAAATTGAAATCTGTGTTACTTTTACTTACTTTTTATTTAGAAATAATTTCAAACTTTCAGAAATGCTGCAAGAATAGTAAAGTCCCATATACCCTTTATCCAGATTCACTCATTTTTAAGATTTTGCTATTTTTGCTTTATCATTCTCTTTCTTCTATATATACTTTTTTTTTCATTTTCACTTAATTTGTTTTATTGGGATAAAATATACATAACATAAAATTTACCATCTTAACCATTTTTAAGTGTTCAGTTCAATTCAGTGGCATTAAATATATTCGCATTGTTGTGCAACCATCCCTCTGCAGAACTTTTTCATCTTCTCAAACTGAAACTGTATATCTGTAAAACAGTAACTCCCTATTCCCCTTCCCCCCAGGCTCTGGTAACCACCATTCTGCTTTCTTTTTTTTTTTTTAATCAGTCATCAATTTTATACACATCAGTGTATACATGTCAATCCCAATCGCCCAATTCAGCACACCACCATCCCCACCCCACCACAGTTTTCCCCCCTTGGTGTCCATACGTTTGTTCTCTACATCTGTGTCTCAACTTCTGCCCTGCAAACCGGTTCATCTGTACCATTTTTCTAGGTTCCACATACATGTGTTAGTATACGATATTTGTTTTTCTTTTTCTGACTTACTTCACTCTGTATGACAGTCTCTAGATCCGTCCACGTCTCAACAGATGACTCAATTTCGTTCCTTTTTATGGCTGAGTAATATTCCATTGTATATATTACCACAACTTCCTTATCCATTCATCTGTTGATGGGCATTTAGGTTGCTTCCATGACCTGGCTATTGTAAATAGTGCTGCAATGAACATTGGGGTGCATGTGTCTTTTTGAATTACAGTTTTCTCTGGGTATATGCCCAGTAGTGGGATTGCTGGATCATATGGTAATTCTATTTTTAGTTTTTTAAGGGACCTCCATATTGTTCTCCATAGCGGCTGTATCAATTTACATTCCCACCAACAGTGCAAGAGGGTTCCCTTTTCTCCACACCCTCTCCAGCATTTGTTGTTTGTAGATTTTCTGATGATGCCCATTCTAATTGGTGTGAGGTGATACCTCATTGTAGTTTTGATTTGCATTTCTCTAATAATTAGTGATGTTGAGCAGCTTTTCATGTGCTTCTTGGCCATCTGTATGTCTTCTTTGGAGAAATGTCTATTTAGGTCTTCTGCCCATTTTTGGATTGGGTTGTTTGTTTCTTTAATATTGAGCTGAATGAGCTGTTTATATATTTTGGAGATTAATCCTTTGTTGATTCGTTTACAAATATTTTCTCCCATTCTGAGGGTTGTCTTTTCGTCTTGTTTATGGTTTCCTTTGCTGTGCAAAAGCTTTGAAGTTTCATTAGGTCCCATTTGTTTATTTTTGTTTTTATTTCCATTACTCTAGGAGGTGGATCAAAAAAGATCTTGCTGTGATGTATGTCAAAGAGTGTTCTTCCTATGTTTTCCTCTAAGAGTTTTATAGTGTCCGGTCTTACATTTAGGTCTCGAATCCATTTTGAGTTTATTTTTGTGTATGGTGTTAGGGAGTATTCTAATTTCATTCTTTTACATGTAGCTGTCCAGTTTTCCCAGCACCACTTATTGAAGAGACTGTCTTTTCTCCATTGTATACCTTTGCCTCCTTTGTCATAGATTAGTTGACCATAGGTGCGTGGGTTTATCTCTGGGCTTTCTATCTTGTTCCATTGATCTATGTTTCTGTTTTTGTGCCAGTACCATATTGTCTTGATTACTGTAGCTTTGTAGTATAGTCTGAAGTCAGGGAGTCTGATTCCTCCAGCTCCGTTTTTTTCCCTCAAGACTGCTTTGGCTATTCGGGGTCTTTTGTGTCTCCATACAAATTTTAAGATGATTTGTTCTAGTTCCGTAAAAAATGCCATTGGTAATTTGATAGGGATTGCATTGAACCTGTAGATTGCTTTGGGTAGTATAGTCATTTTCACAATATTGATTCTTCCAATCCAAGAACATGGTATATCTCTCCATGTGTTGGTATCATCTTTAATTTCTTTCATCAGTGTCTTATAGTTTTCTGCATACAGGTCTTTTGTCTCCCTAGGTAGGTTTATTCCTAGGTATTTTATTCTTTTTGTTGCAATGGTAAACGGGAGTGTTTCCATAATTTCTCTTTCAGATTTTTCATCATTAGTGTATAGGAATGCAAGAGATGTCTGTGCATTAATTTTGTATCCTGCAACTTTACCAAATTCATTGATTAGCTCTAGTAGTTTTCTGGTGGCATTTTTAGGATTCTCTATGTATAGTATCATGTCATCTGCAAACAGTGACAGTTTTACTTCTTGTTTTCCAATTTGTATTCCTTTTATTTCTTTTTCTTCTCTGATTGCCGTGGCTAGGACTTCCAAAACTATGTTGAATAATAGTGGTGAGTGTGGACATCCTTGTCTCGTTCCTGATCTTAGAGGAAATGCTTTCAGTTTTTCACCATTGAGAATGATGTTTGCTGTGGGTTTGTCGTATATGGCCTTTATTATGTTGAGGTAGGTTCCCTCTATGCCCACTTTCTGGAGAGTTTTGATCATAAATGGGTGTTGAATATTGTCAAAAGCTTTTTCTGCATCTATTGAGATGATCATATGGTTTTTATTCTTCAATTTGTTAATATGGTGTATCACATTGCTTGATTTGTGTATATTGAAGAATCCTTGCATCCCTGGGATAAATCCCACTTGATCGTGGTGTATGATCCTTTTAACGTGTTGTTGGATTCTGTTTGCTAGTATTTTGTTGAGGATTTTTGCATCTATATTCATCAGTGATATTGGTCTGTAATTCTCTTTTTTTGTAGTATCTTTGTCTGGTTTTGGTATCAGGGTGATGGTGGCCTCATAGAATGAGTTTGGGAGTGTTCCTTCTTCTGCAGTTTTTTGGAAGAGCTTGAGAAGGATGGGTGTTAGCTCTTCTCTAAATGTTTGATAGAATTCACCTGTGAAGCCATCTGGTCTTGGACTTTTGTTTGTTGGAAGATTTTTAATCACAGTTTCAATTTCATTACTTGTGATTGGTCTGTTCATATTTTCTGTTTCTTCCTGGTTCAGTCTTGGAAGGTTATACCTTTCTAAGAATTTGTCCATTTCTTCCAGGTTGTCCATTTTATTGGCATAGAGTTGCTTGTAGTAGTCTCTTAGGATGCTTTGTATTTCTGCAGTGTCTGTTGTAACTTCTCCTTTTTCATTTCTAATTTTATTGATTTGAGTCCTCTCCCTCTTTTTCTTGATGAGTCTGGCTAATGGCTTATCAATTTTGTTTATCTTCTCAAAGAACCAGCTTTTAGTTGTATTGATCTTTGCTATTGTTTTCTTTGTTTCTATTTCATTTATTTCCGCTCTGATCTTTATGATTTCTTTCCTTCTGCTAACTTTGGGTTTTATTTGTTCTTCTTTCTCTAGTTTCTTTAGGTGTAACGTTAGATTGTTTACTTGAGGTTTTTCTTGTTTCTTTAGGTAGGCTTGTATAGCTATAAACTTCCCTCTTAGAACTGCTTTTGCTGCATCCCATAGGTTTTGGATCGTCGTGTTTTCATTGTCATTTGTCTCTAGGTATTTTTTGATTTCCTCTTTGATTTCTTCAGTGATCTCTTGGTTATTTAGTAACATATTGTTTAGCCTCCATGTGTTTGTGCTTTTCACGTTTTTTTCCCTGTAATTCATTTCTAATCTCATAGCATTGTGGTCAGAAAAGATGCTTGATATGATTTCAATTTTCTTAAATTTACTGAGGCTTGATTTGTGACCCAAGGTGTGATCTATCCTGGAGAATGTTCCGTGCACACTTGAGAAGAAAGTGTAATCTGCTGTTTTTGGATGGAATGTCCTATAAATATCAATTAAATCTATCTGGTCTATTGTGTCATTTAAAGCTTCTATTTCCTTATTTATTTTCATTTTGGATGATCTGTCCATTGGTGTAAGTGAGGTGTTAAAGTCCCCCACTATTACTGTGTTACTGTCAATTTCCTCTTTTATAGCTGTTAGCAGTTGCCTTATGTATTGAGGTGCTCCTATGTTGGGCGCATATATATTTATAATTGTTATATCTTCTTCTTGGATTGATCCCTTGATCATTATGTAGTGTCCTTCCTTGTCTCTTGTAACATTCTTTATTTTAAAGTCTATTTTATCTGATATGAGTGTAGCTACTCCAGCTTTCTTTTGCTTTCCATTTGCATGGAATATCTTTTTCCATCCCCTCACTTTCAGTCTGTATGTGTCCCTAGGTCTGAAGTGGGTCTCTTGTAGACAGCATATATATGGGTCTTGTTTTTGTATCCATTCAGCAAGCCTGTGTCTTTTGGCTGGAGCATTTAATCCATTCACGTTTAAGGTAATTATCGATACGTATATTCCTATGACCATTTTCTTAATTGTTTTGGGTTTGTTTTTGTAGGTCCTTTTCTTCTCTTGTGTTTCCCACTTAGAGAAGTTCCTTTAGCATTTGTTGTAGAGCTGGTTTGGTGGTGCTGAATTCTCTTAGCTTTTGCTTGTCTGTAAAGCTTTTGATTTCTCCATCAAATCTAAATGAGATCCTTGCCGGGTAGAGTAATCTTGGTTGTAGGTTCTTCCCTTTCATCACTTTAAGTATATCATGCCACTCCCTTCTGGCTTGTAGAGTTTCTGCTGAGAAATCAGCTGTTAACCTTATGGGAGTTCCCTTGTATGTTATTTGTCGTTTTTCCCTTGCTGCTTTCAATAATTTTTCTTTGTCTTTAATTTTTGCCAATTTGGTTATTATGTGTCTCGGCATGTTTCTCCTTGGGTTTATCCTGTATGGGACTCTCTGCACTTCCTGGACTTGGGTGGCTATTTCCTTTCCCATGTTAGGGAAGTTTTCAACTATAATCTCTTCAAATATTTTCTCCGGTCCTTTCTCTCTCTCTTCTCCTTCTGGGACCCCTATAATGCGAATGTTGTTGCGTTTAATGTTGTCCCAGAGGTCTCTTAGGCTGTCTTCATTTCTTTTCATTCTTTTTTCTTTAGTCTGTTCCACAGCAGTGAATTCCACCATTCTGTCTTCCAGGTCACTTATCCGTTCTTCTGCCTCAGTTATTCTGCTATTGATTCCTTCTAGTGTAGTTTTCATTTCAGTTATTGTATTGTTCATCTCTGTTTGTTTGTTCTTTAATTCTTCTAGGTCTTTGTTAAACATTTCTTGCATGTTATCGATCTTTGCCTCCATTCTTATTCCGAGGTCCTGGATCATCTTCACTATCATTATTCTGAATTCTTTTTCTGGAGGGTTGCCTATCTCCACTTCATTGAGTTGTTTTTCTGGGGTTTTTTCTTGTTCCTTCATCTGGTATATAGCCCTCTGCCTTTTCATCTTGTCTATCTTTCTGTGAATGTGGTTTTTCTTCCACAGGCTGCAGGATTGTAGTTTTTCTTGCTTCTGCTGTCTTCCCTCTCTATATATACTTTTTTATTACTTATTTTCAACTTGAGAATAGGTTGTAGATATCATGCCCCTTTATCTCTTAATACTTCATTGTGTATTTCCTATGAATAAAGATATTTGCTTATATAATCAAAGTGGAGTTATGAAATCCAGAAAATTTAACATTGATAGAATACATTATCTAATACATTTATACAATAAACTTACCTAATGGGTAGCCAATATTCCAGTTGTATCAATCAGTGCTGTCTTTTGTAGCATTTCCTCTCTCCGTTTCAGGGTCTAGTCGTGGATCTAGTTGTCCTGCTTCTTTGAAATCTGTTTCCTTGAATTTGGAACACTAGCAGATACTAATTTTGATCACCAGATCAAGAGTTTTTTTTCTGTTTTTTTCCTCTGTGTAGTTGTTATTTTTCTCCTTGCAGCTAATAAGCAGTGTATAGGGAGATACTTTGAAACCATGCAAATGTCCTGCTCCTCATCAAACTGCCACCCACCATATAGCATCTAAATCCATCATTACTATGATGTTCTATGACTCTCCTCACTTTGAGATTGGAACTTAGCTGATCAAGTATTAACAATTTACTTTTTTGAAAGGTATAATGTTACCTCTTCTTGGGAATAAGGTAACGGGCATAACATATAATCTTTTCTAATCAGATCATCACAATCCAAAATAATAAATGCAGATACTACTAAAATCTTTTATTCTCCATTCTTTTTGCAGGCATCAATGGCTATGTTTTTGATAGCTTGCAGCTGTCGGTTTGTTTGCATGAGGTGGCATACTGGTACATTCTAAGTATTGGAGCACAGACTGACTTCCTGTCTGTCTTCTTCTCTGGATATACCTTCAAACACAAAATGGTCTATGAAGACACACTTACCCTATTCCCCTTCTCAGGAGAAACTGTCTTCATGTCAATGGAAAACCCAGGTTAGTTATTTATATTATTCTTTTGCTAACAATGGTGTTTGCTTCACTAGCCATTCACATGTTCTTTTGCCCACTAGCTTACATTTGGGTAGATACTAAATGGTTCAAGTGATTTTGGTAATTACAAGGCATTTTAAAGACAACACCACATCAGGTATTTAAGTTAAAAGTCTTTGTTGTAAAAAGTGCTTTTACTTGCCATCGGCCAAAATTTTAAGTGTGTTTACTAAACTGTAGTGGTGAATATACATTTATACATGCAGTTAACACACTGGGACTAAACATGTTTCTATGTGCCTTGTGAACATTGGTATTGCTGGGAAGTACATCATAATTTCCTTTTGCACACATAACATCAAACCACTGTGAAGCCTTCTGGACGAATGTGGCTGTCAGCTTCTCGTCCTCTCTCTCCCTCCATAACTACTGCAAGGCTTTTGAGAGCACCAGCCCAGTGATCAGGAGGAACACAGACCTGGCCTAAATCTAACACAGATTGTTGCAGCTTAGTAACAAGTGCTCCTTGTCCCTCCCACCCCCATCACCTGCAGAGGGAAGTACATAAAACTACCTACAGATTGTAGTTATTCTCTTACACTTATGGCTTTTCTGGAGATAAATTCTCATGGGGAAATTTCTTGGGAATAAAAACCAATCTCATCATATAAAAATATAGATTCATGCTTGATGTCAGTCTATTTATCTCTTGTAAAAATAAAATACAGTGTGTGTGTGTGTGTGTGAAAAAAAAAATATAGATTCACCTTCATACCCAGAAACTTATCTCACTTCAAGAAATGCAGTTTTGTAAGAAGTGAGTGAAGAACCTGACAAAACTCCAATAACACCTCTGAAAGTATCTTGTTTATTCGTGTTTATGTCTTTGTTATCTGTTTTCCAGCTAAGTTGTTAAGGTCTCTAAGGACAGGGACCTTGTTATCTTGCTCATCACTGAATCCCGAATGTTTACAGTGCCTGGCCTATAGTAGACGCTTAATAAACATTTTTTCGATGAATGAATGAATTAAATACCTGCAAAAATATTACAAAACAGTGTGCATAATATGGTTGTAATTGTCTAAACCAAAGAAAGAAAGAAAGTGTGTGTGTGTGTGTCTGTGTGTAGGCAGAGAAAGATATTTAAAATATAAATATTTTGAGAAGCTTTTAAACTACTTTGGTGATCACTTAAATTCTAAAGACAAATTAAAACTCTGCTTTATGTGTCTTGAGGGAAAAGTCTGATCCCTTTTATTTGTCCTTTTGTGTCTGGTTTATTTCACTTGGCATAATTTTCACTCAGCTTCACTCAGCCGAGTCATCCACGTTGTGATATGTGTCAGTGCATCATTCTTTTTTTTTAAATTTTATTTATTTATTTTTAAAAATTTATTTGTTTTCGGCTGCATTGGGTCTTTCGTTGCTGCGTGCGGGCTTCCTCTAGTTGCGGCGAGCGGGGACTACTCTTTGTTGCGGTGTGCGGGCTTCTCATTGCGGTGGCTTCTCTTGTTGCAGAGCACGGGCTCCAGGCACGCGGGCTTCAGTAGTTGTGGCGCATGGGCTTAGTTGCTCCACGGCACGTGGGATCTTCCTGGACCAGGGCTCGAACCCGTGTCCCTGGCATTGGCAGGTGGATTCTTAACCACTGCGCCACCAGGGAATTCCCTGTCAGTACATCATTCTTGCAGCTCACTTTACACCCTGCTTTAACCGCATATCACCACAAAAAAATGATAATTATGTGATGTGATAAAGGCACATAGCTACCACTATGATGGTAATCCATATTGCAATATATAAATGTATCAAATCAATACACTATAAAGGTTAAACTTACACAGTGGTATCTATCAATTGTATCTCAATATAAAAAGAAACTATAGTGAGCAGGTTGGTCACCTGTTTCTGTAAATAACGTTTTGCTGGAACATATACACGAAAGATATACAATTAATTTTTGTATATTGACCTTGTATCTTGCAACCTTGCTAAATTCACTGTAAGATCTGGCAATTATTTTATAGATTCCCATAAGATTTTCTTGTACACAATCAAATTGTTGCAAATATTGACAGTTTCAGTTTTTCCTTTCCAACATTTATGCCTTTTATTTCTTTTTTTCTGTGCCTTAATTTTGAATAAAACTGGTAAGAGCAGGGAAAAAAACCCACATATCAGAAGTTTTGATGAGTCATTTTTATTATCAATTATATTAAAATATTAGAAATATTTTCTTTTTTTTTTAAAGGAACTCCTTTATTTATTTATTTATTTATTTATTGGCTGTGTTGGGTCTTCGTTTCTGTGCGAGGGCTCTCTCTACTTGCGGCAAGCGGGGGCCACTCTTCATCGCGGGGCGTGGGCCTCTCACTATCGCGGCCTCTCTTGTTGCAGAGCACAGACTCCAGACGCACAGGCTCAGTAGTTGTGGCTCACAGGCCTAGTTGCTCCGCGGCATGTGGGATCTTCCCGGACCAGGGCTCAAACCCATGTCCCTTGCATTGGCAGGCGGATTCTCAACCACTGCACCACCAGGGAAGCCCTAGAAATATTTTCTAATATCCATTGTGACTTCTTCTTTTATTCATAATTATTAAAACTGGTTTACTAAATTCCTAAACATATGGGTATTTTCTAGTTTTCTGTTGCTCATTTCATATTTTTACTTCACTGTGGTCATATAACATCCTCTACATGATTTCAGTTCTTTGAAATGTGGTGAGACTTGCTTTATGCCCAGCATATGGTTTACTTTGGCTAATGGCCTGTTGGAACTTAAGATGAATGTGTCTTCTGCAGTTGTTAGGTGGACTGTTCCATGTATGTCAAGTTGCTTTATCATTTTGTTAAAATCCTTATAAGTTTACTGATATTTTGTCTGCTTCTTACAGTTACTGAGAGAACTATGTTAAGAGCTCTACCTATAATTGTTGGGTTTGTTGTTTCAAAATAAATGAGGCAAAATAAAATCAGGTGCTTACAAATTTAAGATTGTTATGTACTCTTGTTAAATTAACCATGTTATCATTGTGAAATGTCCTTCTTTTTCTGAAGTAGTACTTGTTGCCATAATATCTGCTTTTTCTGAAATTTATGTGCCTCAATCACCTTTATTTTGGTTAATGTTTGTGTGGTATATATTTTTTTCCATTCTGGTACTTTCAGCCTATCTATGCACTTACATTTATAGTGTATCTCCTTAACATTTCTTATAGTGCACGTCTGCTGGTTAATTAATTTTATCAGGTTTTGCTTGTCTAAAAAGTCTTCATTTCTCCTGAAATTGTGAATAATATTTGCACTGTGTACATACCAATGAAAATAGCTCTTGGACAAATCTAGAACAGAACAAAGAAGTATCAGAAACACCGTGGAGCACAAAAATGAGGATGGCCAAATAGAAGAGTGTATCAAAAATTTGACTTGTGTCATTCTGTCCCTCACTCTGAAGCAGCTTGGTGCCAAAGGGGATCCCCTCTAAGGGATTTCTTCCCATGGGGAAAGGACAACAGGAGAACTGTAACACCTCTTGTCACTACCAGGAACACTAGCAGCCTTCACCACCTGAGGAGCTCCATAGTCTTCACAGATACTGAAGCCAGCTGATGGACCTTCTCAGAGTCCAAGCCACTGCACCCCCCCCAGAGGAGGAGCTGCATCCTCCCCTCAGGGCTTAGGCCTCCCCCAGCACCCACCATCTTCAGGGCTTGAGTTGCTGGTGTGCTTGCAACTCAGAGCCTGAGAACCCCATCATCCCTGGGGCCCATGTTGCTGCTCTACCTTGTCCCCCCAAGCACCAAGACACCACTGCACCCCACCCATCAGGACCTGAGCTGATGTGGCATGCCGTTAGAGAATGTGGACCCCAGCTTCTTTGGCGATCTGTGCATGCCTATGCCTTTGAAACTGGCACCACTACAGCAGATGTGCTCATACTCCAGGCTCAGGAACCATGAACTACACTGTCACTCTGAGCACCTGCACCCCAAACACTGGCACCACCATCAATGCATGTACATCTCTGTCCCAGAACCCAGCACTGCCATCAAGGCCTGTGTGCTCACATGCCAGACACAGCACCAACAAGAATCCCCTCAGCTAAGACCTCAGTCTGTGGGTGAAAAGAAGAACAAGAGGACCCCAGCATCCTTTGCCATCTAGGAGGCCAACAACCCTCACCACTACTGCCATCACAGACACTCACAGCCTTGACCACCAAGGACCCTCCACAGTCTTCGCTGACATTGACCTCAACTGACAGAGCTGCATGGAGACTATGCTGTTGTGCCCTCCCTGGAACTGGAGCTGCTGAACTGCAGAAGAAAGAAAGAGAGAAAGAGAGAGGGAGGGAGGAAGGAAGAAAGGAAGGAAGGAAGGAAGGAAAGGAAGGAAGGAAGGAAGGAAGGAACCCAGAAATCCTGGAGCTAAAGAATATAATGAATGAAGTGAAAAATGCAATAGAGAGCTTCAACAACATACTTGATTAAGCAGAAGAAACAATCTTCAAACTCAAAGATAAATCTTTTGAAATTATCCAGTCAAGAGGAGAAAAAAAAAAAGAATGAAGAAAGCCTACAGGATTTATGGAATACCATTAAATTTTTCCAGAGAAGACATACAAGTGACCAACAGGTATATGAAAATGTTCTCAACATCACTAATCATCAGGGAAATGCAAATCAAAACCACAGTGAGATATCAGCTCAGACCTGTCAAAATGGCTATTATCACTTCCAAAACTATGTTGAATAATAGTGGTGAGAGTGGGCAACCTTGTCTTGTTCCTGATCTTAGTGGAAATGGTTTCAGTTTTTCACCATTGAGGACAATGTTGGCTGTGGGTTTGTCATATACGGCCTTTATTATGTTGAGGAAAGTTCCCTCTATGCCTACTTTCTGCAGGACTTTTATCATAAATGGGTGTTGAATTTTGTCGAAAGCTTTCTCTGCATCTATTGAGATGATCATATGGTTTTTCTCCTTCAATTTGTTAATATGATGTATCACGTTGATTGATTTGCGTATATTGAAGAATCCTTGCATTCCTGGAATAAACCCCACTTGATCATGGTGTATGATCCTTTTAATGTGCTGTTGGATTCTGTTTGCTAGTATTTTGTTGAGGATTTTTGCATCTATGTTCATCAGTGATATTGGCCTGTAGTTTTCTTTCTTTGTGACATCTTTGCCTGGTTTTGGTATCAGGGTGATGGTGGCCTCGTAGAATGAGTTGGGGAGTGTTCCTCCCTCTGCAATATTTTGGAAGAGTTTGAGAAGGATAGGTGTTAGCTCTTCTCTAAATGTTTGATAGAATTCGCCTGTGAAGCCATCTGGTCCTGGGCTTTTGTGTGTTGGAAGATTTTTAATCACAGTTTCAATTTCAGTGCTTAGCCACAGCAATCAGAGACGAAAAAGAAATAAAAGGAATCCAAATCGGAAAAGAAGAAGTAAAGCTGTCACTGTTTGCAGATGACATGATACTATACATAGAGAATCCAAAAGATGCTACCAGAAAACTACTAGAGCTAATCAATGAATTTGGTAAAGTAGCAGGATACAAAATTAACGCACAGAAATCTCTTGCATTCCTGTATACTAATGATGAAAAATCTGAAAGTGAAATTAAGAAAACACTCCCGTTTACCATTGCAACAAAAAGAATAAAATACCTAGGAATAAACCTACCTAAGGAGACAAAAGACCTGTATGCAGAAAATTATAGGACACTGATGAAAGAAATTAAAGATGATACAAATAGATGGAGAGATATACCATGTTCTTGGATTGGAAGAATAAACATTGTGAAAATGACTCTGCTACCCAAAGCAATCTACAGATTCAATGCAATCCCTATCAAACTACCACTGGCATTTTTCACAGAACTAGAACAAAAAATTTCACAATTTGTATGGAAACACAAAAGACCCCGAATAGCCAAAGCAATCTTGAGAACGAAAAATGGAGCTGGAGGAATCAGGCTCCCTGACTTCAGACTATATTACAAAGCTACAGTAATCAAGACAGTTTGGTACTGGCACAAAAACAGAAATATAGATCAATGGAACAGGATAGAAAGCCCAGAGATAAGCCCACGCACATATGGTCACCTTATCTTTGATAAAGGAGGCAAGCATATACAGTGGAGAAAAGACAGCCTCTTCAATAAGTGGTGCTGGGAAAATTGGACAGGTACATGTAAAAGTATGAAATTAGAACACTCCCTAACACCATACACAAAAATAAACTCAAAATGGATTAAAGACCTAAGTGTAAGGCCAGACACTATCAAACTCTTAGAGGAAAACATAGGCAGAACACTGTATGACATAAGTCACAGCAAGATCCTTTTTGACCCAGGTCCTAGAGAAATGGAAATAAAAACACAAATAAACAATTGGGACCTAATGAAACTTAAAAGCTTTTGCACAGCAAAGGAAACCATAAACAAGACCAAAAGACAACCCTCAGAATGGGAGAAAATATTTGCAAATGAAGCAACGGACAAAGGATTAATCTCCAAGATTTACAAGCAGCTCATGCAGCTCAATAACAAAAAAACAAACAACCCAATCCAAAAATGGGCAGAAGACCTAAATAGACATTTCTCCAAAGAAGAGATACAGATTGCCAACAGACACATGAAAGAATGCTCAACATCATTAATCATTAGAGAAATGCAAATCAAAACTACAATGAGGTATCATCTCACACCGGTCAGAATGGCCATCATCAAAAAATCTAGAAACAATAAATGCTGGAGAGGGTGTGGAGAAAAGGGAACACTCTTGCACTGTTGGTGGGAATGTAAATTGATACAGCCACTATGGAGAACAGTATGGAGGTTCCTTAAAAAACTAAAAATAGAACTACCATATGACCCAGCAATCCCACTACTGGGCATATACCCTGAGAAAACCATAATTCAGAAAGAGTCATGTACCAAAATATTCATTGCAGCTCTGTTTACAATAGCCAGGACATGGAAGCAACCTAGGTGTCCATCATCGGATGAATGGATAAAGAAGATGTGGCACATATATACAATGGAATATTACTCAGCCATAAAAAGAAATGAAATGGAGGTGTTTGTAATGAGGTGGATGGAGTTAGAGTCTGTCATACAGAGTGAAGTAAGTCAGAAAGAGAAAAACAAATACAGTATGCTAACACATATATATGGAATCTAAGGGAAAAAAAAAAAAAAAAAAGAGGTCATGAAGAACCTAGTGGCAAGATGGGAATAAAGACACAGACCTACTAGAGAATGGACTTGAGGATATGGGGAGGGGGAGGGGTGAGATGTGACAGGGTGAGAGAGTGTCATGGACATATATACACTACCAAATGTAAAATAGATAACTAGTGGGAAGCAGCCGCATAGCACAGGGAGATCAGCTCGGTGCTTTGTGACCACCTAGAGGGGTGGGATAGGGAGGGTGGGAGGGAGGGAGATGCAAGAGGGAAGAGATATGGCAACATATGTATATGTGTAACTGATTCACTTTGTTGTAAAGCAGAAGCTAGCACACCATTGTAAAGCAATTATACTTCAATAAAGATGTTTAAAAAAAAATGGCTATTATCAAAAAATCACATGATAATAAGTGTTGGCAAAGATGTGGAGAAAGGGGAGTCCTTGGGACTTCCCTGGTGGTCCAGTGGTTAAGACTCCATGCTCCCAATGCAGGAGGCCTGCGTTCAATCCCTGGTCAGGGAACTAGATCCTGCATGCCGCAACTAAAGATCCCGCATGCCGCAACTAAAGATCCCGCATTGTCACAATGAAGATCCCGTGTGCCGCAACTAAGACCCAGCACAGCTAAATACATAAATAAATATTTTTAAAAAAAGAAAGAAAGAAAAGGGAATCCTTGTGCACTGTTGGTGGGAATATAAATTGGTGCAGCCATAATGGAGAACAGTATGGAGGTTCCTCAAAAAATTAAAAATAGAACTACCATATGATCCAGCAATCCCACTTCTGGTATATATACAAAGGAAATGAAATCAGGATCTTGAAGAGATATCTGCACTCCCGTGTTTATTGCAACATTATTCACAATAGCCAAAACCTGGAAATAACCCAAGTGTCCATTGATGAATGAATGGAAGAGTAGAAAGACCCTGAGCTCACCTGCTCTCACAGGCACACCAAATCACAACTATTTTCAGAACAACCATCAATGGAAAAGACTGGAGCCTACCAGAAAAGATTGTCTACAACTAGAGATATAAAGAAGGAACCACAATAAGATGGGTAGGAGGGGCATCATCATGATATAGTCAAATCCCATACCCCTGGGTGGACAATTCACAAACGGGAGGATAATTACCATTGCAGAGGTCCTCCCCAAGGAGAGAGGGGTCTGACCCCATGTTGGGCTCCATAGCCTGTGGGTCATATACTGGGAAAACGAGCCCCCAGAGCATTTGGCTTTGAAGACCAGCAGGGCTTACTCTCCAGAGTCCCAGAGAGCTGTGGGAAGTAGAAACTGTACTCTTAAAGGGCGCACACAAACTCTCACATGCTCCAGGATCCAGGGTAGAAGCAGTAGTAGGAGCCTGGGTCAGACGTACCTGCTGATCTGGAGAGTCTCCCAGAGAGGTAGGAGGCAACTGCAGCTCACCTTGGGGACACAGACACTGGTGGCAGCCATTTGGGGAGCTGATTCTACCAGGAGGACACTGGTGCTGGTAAGCACCATTGTGAAATCCTCCCTCTAACTTATAAGCCTCAGGACCCATCCCCGCCCTGGCCCAACAGCCTGTAGGCATAAGTGCTGAGACACCTCATGCCAAGCAACTAACTGGGCATGGACACAGCCCCACCCACCAACAGACAGGCTGCCTTAAGACCCCCTGAGCCCACAGCTGCCCCTGGACATAGCCCTGCCCACCAGAGGGCACGGGATCTGCCCCACAAACCAGTGTGCAGGCACCAGACCCGGGACCCCCAGGGACCTCCAGCCAGAGACCCTGGGACCCAGCTCCACCCACCAGTGGGCAGACACCAGCTCCAGAATCCCCTGGGCTCTGGCCCTGCCCTCCAGTGAGCCTGCTCTAGCCTTGGGACCAGCTTCACCCACCAACAGGTGTCACTCTTTGTCACTATTTGCTGTCACTATTTGCAGATGACATGACACTATACATAGAAAATCCTAAAGACACCACCAAAAAACTACTAGAGCTCATCAATTAATTCAGTAAAGTTGTAGGGTCCAAAAATAATATACAGAAAATCTGTTGCATTTCTATACACTAACAACAAACTAAACTATCAGAAAGAGAAATTAAGGAAACAATCCCATTTACAATCGCATAATAAAGAATAAAATACCTAGGAATAAACCTGCTTAAGGAGGCAAAAGACCTGTACTCAGAAATCTATAAGATGCTGATGAAAGAAATCAAAGATGACACAAACAGATGGAAAGATATACCATGTTCTTGGATTAGAAGAATCAATATTGTCAAAATGACTGTACTACCCAAGGCAATCTACAGATCCAATGCAATCCCTATCAAATTACCAATAGCATTTTTCACAGAACTAGAACAAAAAAATTTTTAAATCTATATGTAAACACAAAAGATAATGAATAGCCAAAACAATCTTGAGAAGGAAAAACAGAACTAGAGGAATCATGTGCCCTGACTTCAGACTGTACTACAAAGCTACAGTATGGTACTGGTACAAAAAACAGAAATATAGATCAATGGAACACGATAGAGAGCCCAGAAATAAACCCACACACTTATGGTCAATCTACAACGAAGGGTGCAAGAATATACAATGGAGAAAAGACAGTCTCTTCAATAAGTAGAGCTGGGAAAACTGGACAGATACATGTAAGAGAATGATATTAGAAATTCTCTAAGACCATATACAAAAATAAACTCAAAATAAATTAAAGACCTAAATGTGAGACCAGATACTATAAAACTCCTAGAAAAAAACATAGATGAGACACTCTATGACATAAATAGTAGCAATATTTTTTTGGATCTGTCTCTTAAAGGAGATAAAAGCAAAAATAAACAAATGGGACCTAATTAAACTTAAAGCTTTTGCACAGCAAAGGAAACCATTGACAAAACAAAAACAAAAAGATCACCTACTGGGACTTCCCTGGTGGTCCAGTGGTTAAGAATCCGCCTTCCAATGCAGGGGATGCGGGTTCGATCCCTGGTCAGGGAACTAAGATCCCACATGCCACGGGGCAACTAAGCCCATGCGCGCTCTAGAGCCCATGCACCACAACTAGAAAGAAGCCCGCCTGCCACAACAAAAGATCCCGCGTGCTGAAACTAAGACCCAACACAGCCAAATAAATAAATATTTTTAAAAAAGACAACTTACTGAATGGGAGAAAATATTTGCAAATGATATGACAAACAAGGGGTTAATATCCAAAATATGTAAACAGCTCACACAACTCAACATCAAAAAAACAAACAACGCAATTTAAAAAATGGTCAGAAAGCCTGAATAGACATTTTTCCAAAGAAGACTTACAGATGGCTGAGAGGCACATGAAAAGGTGCTCACCATCATTAATCATCAGAGAAATGCAAATCAAAACCACAATGAGATATCACCTCACACTTGTCAGAATGGCCGTCATCAAAAAGACAACAAATAGCAAATGTTGGCAAGGATGTGGAAAAATGAAAGGCTAATACAATATTGGTGGGAATGCAAATTGGTGCAGCCACCATGGAAAACAGTATGGAGGTTTCTCAAAAAACTAAAAATAGAACTACTATATGACCCAGCAATTCCACTCCTGGGTATATATCCAAAAAAAAAAAAAAAAGAAAACTCTAATTGAAAAAAAAGATGTGTACCCCAATGTTCATAGCAGCATTATTTACAACTGCCAACCTGAGTGTCCATCAACAGATGAATGGATAAAGAAGATGTAGTATATATATATATATATACAGTGGAATACTACTCAGTCATTGAAAAATGAAGTTTTGCCCTTTGCAACAACATGGATGGACTTGGAGGGTATTATGCTAAGTGAAATATGTGAGACAGAGAAAGACAAATACTGTATGATATCACTTATATATGGAATCTAAAAAATACAACAAACTAGTGAATATAACAAAAAAGCAGCAGACTCACAGATACAGAGAACAAACTAGTGGTTACCAGTGGAGAGCGGGAAAGGGGGAGGGGCATGATAGGGAAAGGGGATTAAGATGTACAAACTACTATGTATAAAATAAATAAGCTACAAGGATATATACTATGACACAGGGAATATAGCCAATATTTTGTAATAAGGATAAATGGAACATAACCAAAAATTGTGAATCACTATGTTGTACACCTGAAACTTATATAATATTGTACATCAACCATACCTCAATGAAAAAGAGGAAAATTTTTGAATAAAAAAAATTTAAATTAAAAAACTCTCTGAAAAAGAAAAAAGTGATATATATGCGTGTATATATATATATATATATATATATATATATATATATGATGGAATATTATTCATCCATTAAAAAAGACAATATGGATGAACCTGGAGGGCATTATGCTAAGTGAACTAAGCCAGACGAAGACAAATATTGTATGGAATCACTACTATGGGAAATCGTTTTGAAAAAAAGAAAAAGAAAATGTAGAACTCACAGAAACAGATAGTAGAATGGTGGTTATATCATGTTTTGTAATCTTCTTTTTTTCCCCTCACTTAATAATGTATTTGATGTTTTTCTTTGTCAGTAAATATAGATGAACATCATCATTGTAGAAGATTGGTTAATATTCCACGCTAGAAAGATTGCACATGCTAGGGATATTGCACTATCATTAAAGAGCTCTTGTCTAATGAAGCCTGAGGTGTGCTCCTACCCACTTGTGATCAGCTGGGCTCTGTCTCTCTAGGTTACTTTGATAGGAACTAGCTCCAGGATTGAATATCAGCCTAAATAATTAGTTCATTGAAAGCCTCAGTTATATCACTGAGGTCGGAGGCAGGTCCGTATATTTGTAGTGCTGACCAAATCTCAAACTTGGCCAGGCGTCTTATGCCTGTTTCAGAAGTTGGAGTGGGAGATTGGCAGCTGAGGTGTCTCCAAGGGAATTATAAGTTAATTTTCTTTGCACCTGTGGTTATATCTCCTTTCTTATTTCAAATTTTATATGTGTGGAATTTCTTATATTTATTTGGTTATTTATTTTATTGAGTTTTAATCAAAGAATCAACTCTTCTTTAAGCTCTTGGATTGAAATTTATTAATTACTATAATGTTTTAATTTATTTTTATTCACACATGTAATAGAAAAAGATGTTCTCATTACAAAAATTCAACCAGTACAGATATAACTAAAGCTCCTCTTGATCACTGTTCCCAGGCCCTTCTCAGAGTGTGACGGATGTCATTCTAGACCTGTTTATGGAGTTTCATTTCCCCTTTTCTCACCCAATTACTGTCTCCCTCAGGAAAAGGAAGTATTAGATTTATCTAAGTTATAACAGTGGAATTTTTAGAGTGAAAAACCTTATTTAAATTACTCATTTCGGCTCCAGTCCTGGTCTACTCTGACCCAACATGGTTTTATACCATCAAAAATATGCTTTAAATATCATGAAATTGAGTTCTTGTATCCCATGTCTTCGTATTTTTTAATATACTCCTTTATTTTGGTAGAAGACATTCTCTAATCACTTCCTGAGAATGGCTGAATTAGAGGTAGATGTTCTGAATCCTTGTATATTAGAAAATGTCTTTATTCTCATTTCCCATTTGAGTGATTATCTGGCTGCACATAGATTGCAGTGTGCATTAATTCCAAAATGTTTGACCACAGGAACCTTTTCCATGGGCATCCCATTGTCTCATAGGGCTCTGTGGAAATATACTTTGAGGAAAGTTTTCTCTTTGAGGAAGAGCTGTATTCAGTGAAGATTTTGCTTGCAAATATTGTGACTTGATGAGACTGTTCAGGTACCTGATCGGTAGCTTAGTAAAGCTGTATTTGTTTTCATTTATGTTTATGCATATACTTTACCACCATGAAATTTTTTTACTCAGATAATCCTGTTCATAGTAGAAATTAATATTGCTAGAACCGTGGTGGGATTTTATGTTATTTGTATCCTAAACCTAAGTCCTGCTCCCTTATGCTTACTTATCCTACAAATTGGTCACCAAAGAGTTCTGTGTGACTAGTAAGACTCTCCACTATTGTGTATAATTACATTTCTCCATTTTTCTCCATATATATATTTGTATATTCATTTTAAATCACAGCCCTTTCTTGTGGTCACAAACAGATACACCACAACAGCAGCAATGCAAAACCACTTTTACTACCATTGTTGGACTACTGTTCCATGTGTCAGGGATTTAACCTAATGACCTGCAATATAATGGTACTGAGTAGTATTTTTTCATTTATCTGGGAATAGAAGAGAACCTCTAACAGAGATCTTGCTTGGGACCTGGGTTATGAGTAACCAGAATCTTATTCTTCCTCATCTCCAGGTCTGTGGGTTCTGGGGTGCCACAACTCAGACTTTCGGAACAGAGGCATGACAGCCTTACTGAAGGTTTATAGTTGTGACAGGAACACTGGTGATTATTATGAGGACACATATGAAGATATTCCAACCCTCTTGCTGAATGAAAACAATGTCATTGAACCCAGAAGCTTCTCCCAGAATTCAAGGCACCCTAGCACTAGGCAAATGCAATTCAAAGCCACCACAACTCCAGAAAATGATATAGAGAAGACTGACCCTCAGTCTGGAGAGAGAATGCAGCTGCTTAAAGAACAAAGTGTCTCCTCTAGTGATTTGTTGATGCTCTTGGGACAGAATCCTACTCCACATGGATTATCCTTATCTGATCTCCAAGAAGCCAGAAATAAGGCTAATGATCATTTACCTAGAGCAATAGAAAGAAACAAGGGCCCGTCTGAAGCGGCACATCTCACACCAGAGCTCCATCACAGTGGGGAAGGAGTATCTACTCCTGAGCCAGAGCTGCCATTAAGATTGAATGAGAATTTGGGGACAACTATAACAGTAGAGTTGAAGAAACTTGATTTTAAAATTTCTAGTTCATCGAACAATCTAATGATTCCACCAACAATTCCATCAGACAAGTTGGCAGCAGGTACTGAAAAGACAGGTTCCTTAGGACCCCCAAATATGCCAGTTAATTTTAGTAGTCAGTTAGGTGCCATTGTATTTGGCAAAAATTCATCTCACTTTATTGGGTCTGGTGTACCTTTGGGCTTGAGTAAAGAAGATAATGATTCCAAGTCGTTAGAAGCAGTTTTAACAAATAGTCAAGAAAGTTCACTGGGAGAAAATGTATTATCAGTGGAGAGTGATAGGTTATTTAAAGAGGAAGGAGTTCGTGGACCTGCTTCATTGACCAAAGATGATGCTTTATTTCAAGTTAATATCTCTTTGGTAAAGACAAACAAGGCACTAGTTAACTCAACAACTAATACAAAGACTCACATTGATGACCCAGCATTATTAATTGAGAATAGTACATCAGTCTTGCAAGATATTATGTTAGAAAGTAATACTGAGTTTCAAGAAGTAACTTCCTTGATTCATGATGAAATGTTTATGGACAAAAATGCTACAGCTTTGGGACTAAATCATGTGTCAAATAAAACTACTTCATCAAAAAATATGGAAATGATCCACCAAAACAAAGAAGGCTCTGTGCCACTAGATGCAGAATATCCAGATACATCATTCTTCAAGACTCTGTTCTTGCCAGATTCAACAAATTGGATAAAAAGGACCCATGGCAAGAACTCCCTAAGCTCTGGGCAAAGGCCCAATCCAAAGCAATTAACATCTTCGGGATCAGAAAAATCTGTGAAAGATCAGAATTTCTTGTCAGAGAAGAATAAGGTGGTAGTAGGAGAGGATGAATTTAGCAAGGGCACAGGTCTTAAAGAGATGATTTTTCCAAATAGCAAGAACGTATTTCTTACTAATTTGGCTAATGTCCAAGAAAATGATACACACAATCAAGGAAAAAAGTCTCAGGAAGAGATAGAAAGGAAAGAAAAATTAATCCAAGAGAATGTAGTTTTGCCTCAGGTGTATACAGTGACTGGAACTAAGAATTTTCTGAAGAACCTTTTTTCACTAAGCACTAAGCAAAATGTAGAAGGTTTAGATGAGGAGACATATACTCCAGTACTTCAAGACACCAGGTCATTAAATGGCTCAGCAAAAAGAGCAGGGATTCACATGGCCCATTTCTCAAAAATAAGGGAGGAAGCAAACTTGGAAGACTTGGGAAATCAAACAAAGCAAATGCTAGATAAATATCCAAGCACCACAAAGATGTCTCCTATTCCAAGTCAGCAGAAGGCTATACCTCAGCGTGATAAGCGGGATTTGAAACAATTCAGACTCCCACTAGAAGAAATAAAGCTTGAAAGGGAGGTAATTCTGAATGACACCTCAACTCAGTGGTCCAAAAACATGAAATATTTGACCCAGGGCACCTTCACACAGATAGAGTACAACAGGAGAGAGAAAAGGGCCATTACTCAGTCATTCTTATCAGATTGTTCTATGAGGGGTCATGACATCATTCGAACAAATGGCTCTGCATTACCCATTGCACAGGTATCAGTATTCCCATCAATTAGACCTACAGATCTGACCAAGATTCCATCCCAAGACAACTCTTCTCATCCTCCAGCATCCGCCTGTAGTTATAGCTTTGTGGAAAGGAGTTCTGGGGTCCAAGAAAGCAGTCATTTCTTACAAGGAGCCAAGAGAAATAACCTTTCTTTAGCCTTCCTAACCTTGGAAGTGATTGAAGGTCAAAGAAAGATCAGCTCCCTAGGGAAACGGGCCACAAACTTACTCATGTACAAGAAACTTGAGAACACTGTTGTCTTGAAACCAGGATTGCCTGAAGCATCTGGCAAAGTTGTTCATCAGGAAGACTTTTTCCATACAAAAACTAGCAATGATTCTCCTGCCCACCTGGATCTCAGGGAAGAGATACTCCTTCAGAAAACACAGGGACTTGTTAAATTGAATAAAGTAAATAGACCTGGAAAAGTGCCCTTTCTGAAATGGGCAACAGAAAGCTCTGAAAATACTGCCCCCAAGCTGCTGGGTCCCCTTGCTAGGGATAACCAATATGCTACCCTGATACCAAGAGAAGAGAAATCCCTAGAGAAGTCACAAAAACACACAGCTTTTAAGACAAAAGACATCATTTTGCCCCTGGACCCTTGTGAAAACAATCATTCAATAGCAGCAATAAATGAAGTACAAGATAAGACCCAAAGAGAAGCCACCTGGGTAAAGCAAGGAGGGACTGGAAGGTTGTGGTCTCAGAATCCACCAGTCTTGAAACGCCATCAAAGGGAAATAACCCTTACTACTTTCCAGCCAGAGGAAGACAAAATTGACTATGATGATACTTTCTCAATTGATACGAAGAGAGAAGATTTTGACATTTATGAGGAGGAGGAAAATCAGGACCCCCGCAGCTTTCAAAAGAGAACGCGACACTATTTTATTGCTGCAGTGGAGCGGCTCTGGGATTATGGGATGAATAGATCCCCCCATGCACTAAGAAACAGGTATGGGTACATTGATTATTCCTTTGTCCTACTGTTGTGACCTTTGATTTTTACCAGGTGCTGAAACAATAGGAAAGGCACAACCAGCAGTGAGACTCCAAAGATTGAGGAAACTGAGAACCAGATGGCAAAGTCTAGATGAAGCTAAGGAGCAAATGGGAGGTTAGATGATGACACTGACAATGGGAGTTACGGGATGGTAAACCCAGATGGCATGAAACTCACTCTGGTGGAATGGTGAAGAAGAGGGGTCTGCAAAAGGGTAGGGGGGTCAGAGTCAAGAAGCAGCCATGGGGAGCAGGAAGAAAGTCAGCCTCACCTATCAGCCCTATGAGCTGCAGGGTAAGGTTTAGTCTCCTGAGAGAGCCCTGATAGAGGCAGGAGGAAGCAGTGAAGTGTGTGGTAAAGAGATTGAGGATGCAGGGAAAGCTGTTTTCCATAGTACTGGGGATCCAGAGGGCAAAGTGGGAGGATTTGATTGTTAGGGGAGCAGAGGGAGGTTGGGCAGGGGAGAGAAAGCACAGAGACATTTGGAAGATAAACATAAGGAGAGTCAATCAGTCAACCAATATTTATTGAGCACCTATTATATGCCAGACACTTGCATAGACACTGGAGTGCAGCAAAGTAGGAGCTTACATTCTACTGGGGAGAGCAAGGGACAATAAATTAGTAGAAAACTAAATAGGGGAATCTTGGTGCCGTTCAAAAGGTAGACTTGAATAATATGGTAGAGTGATGGGGGTGTTACTTTAGCTGTGATGGTCAGAGAAATTCTCTTTGTGGAGTTGAGACCTAAATGATGATAAGAGGTCAGCTAACAGAGGTCTGAGAGAAGACATTTCCAGCAGAGGGAACAGGAAATGCAAAGGCCCTGAGAATGAAACAAGTTTAGCATGTTTGAGGAACAAAAAAGGACCAACATGACTGTAGTACAGTAAGGAAGTGTGTGCAGGGTTAGGGAGATGAGGTGGCAGAGATGAGCAGTGGTCAGATAATATAGGTCCTAGAGGAAGGGTAGATGCTCTCCCTATTCATTAGTCATTGTCACTTCCCAGCCTTGCTTTCTACCTCAAATGAGCCCTTATTGCTGCACAGCAACCGTAGAATATTTCCTGCTCTCCTGGACCTCTATCTTACATTTTCTGCTTTTTCCCTAAATCTCCAACACGTTTTGCCCATTCTCCAACACCCCTTCTCACTCCTAGCTGATGCTTTGCACTGAACTCCACAGACTTCCAACACCACATTTACTGACATCTGTACCAATATACTGTCCAGTTTTGCACTCGATCCCATCCTTTCTCCTTTCATAAAAAACGTTGCTTTAGCAAGTCCCTTGTTCTCTCTTACGTCATCAGTTTCTCACTCTCCACCGGATTAGTCTCACCAGCGTCAATCAAGCTATTGATTAGAACAGGGTAGTGGTGGTGAAAATCAAAAGAAATGTAAGGATGTTGATTATGATTTAAAGATAAGCAGAGAGGGCTTGGTGTTAGATTGAGTATGGGGAGGAATGGTGAGAGAAGACTCAAAGAAGATTTTCGGGTTTTGTCCTGAGCAACTAGGTGGATGATAGTGACATTTAATGAGATGTGGAAGGCTTGAAGCAGAACAGATTTATTTGAGGAAACACTCAAGGGTCTGTTTTGTACATATTTAATTTGAGATGCCTATTAGAGATCCAAGTTGAGTTTTTTAAAAATTTATTTTCTTTTAATTTTTTTTGGCTACATTGGGTCTTAGTTGCGGCACGCGGGATCTTCATTGAGGCATGCAGGATCTTTTCATTGCAGCGCACGGGCTCTTCGTTGTGGCGTGCGGGCTTCTCTCTAGTTGTGGCATGCTGGCTCCAGGGCACGTGGGCTCTGTAGTTTGTGGCACATGGGGTATCTAGTTGAGGCTCACGAGCTCAGTAGTTGTGGCACACAGGCTTAGTTGCCCCGTGGCATGTGGGATCTTAGTTCCCCGACCAGGGATCAAACCCACGTCCCCTGCATTGAAAGGTGGATTCTTTACCACTGGACCACGAGGGAAGTCCCCAAATTGAGATGTTGAGTAGGCAGTTAGATATATGAGTCTGGAATCCAAGGAAGAGGTCTGTGCTAAAGATACAAATTTAAGAGTTATGAGCTTATTAATAGCATTCAAATAAGACTTGATGGGATGATAAGGGAGTAAAAGTAGATGTAAACCGTGCCCACTTTACGCTAGGTCCCCAAAGGGCTACATGCTCAAAGTAATGGTAAACCAGTTAACTTGCACTTCATTGACTTACAGCCCAGTTTTCTGTCATCTGTGTTGTCCATGAAATCTCTATTCTTGATCAAAATTTAAGCATGTCTTGGATTGGCAGTGCCTGCAGACATCTGGCTGAAGAATACATAAAACCTCTCTAGTGTAAGAAACCAACATTCTAGGCCTCAAGTTATTTTCACAAATATTCCAGATACAACTTCTAGCACACAAAGATACTGGGTATGAAATAAAACAAGAAAAATAAGCAAGAAACCACAACTAAGGAGTCCACATGCCGCAACTAAGGAGCCGGAAAACTGCAACTAAGACCCAGTGCAACCAAATAAATAAATAAATAAATAAATATTTTTTAAAAATCTAAGTACTCAGTTAAGTAGAAAGGAAACTTTAAAGCAAGAGGTTTGTAGAGATATGGAGGAAATGTTATAATAATAAAACAGTCAATTCAATAGGCAGCCATACATTCCTAAATTACTATGAACCTAATAATATAGTTTTAAAATACATAAAGCAAAACTTGACAGACTTAAATAGAGAAATAGATAAATTCTCAATCATTATCATCACTTCTATTCAATACTGTACTGAACACTCAAGCAGTAAACACATGTAAAAGGTATAAAGGTTGAAAAGAAAGAAATAAAACTGTCCTTAAGTACAGATGATATGATTTTATACATATAAAAAATGTTTACAAATAAGTGATTAGAATTAACTAGGAAGGTTAGCAGGTTTGTAGAATTGAAAATCAATATACAAAATCTATTATATATTGATATAGTAGCAGCAGACAGGTAGAAAATGAAATTAAAAGAATGTGTCATTTACAATGGAATGAAATAGTAACAAGTACCTAGAAATAAGTATGACAAAAATTTTTCAAGACCTCTATGGAAAAACCTATGGAAATTTATTGGGAAACTTTAAAGAAGACCTAAGTAGATGCCAAGATATACCATGTACATGTACTAGAAAATGCGATATTATGAAAATGTAAACTATCCCCAAACCGATCTATAGATTTGGCACAACCTATGTGAAAATCTCAACAAGTATTTTCTCTTGCAGAACTCAACAAGCCTGATTTTAAAGTTACTAAGAAAATGCAAAGCGCCAAGAATAGCCAAGACCCTCTTGAGGAAAAGGAACAAGATGGGAGGAATTGCTGTATAACATATTGAGACTTATTTTAAAGCTATAGTAATGTGATAATTGGCTTAGGAGTAAACAAATAGGTCAGTGAAAGAGAACAGAAAATCCAAAACTAGACTCACACATTTATAGGCATTTGATTTATGGAAAAGGTGTCACAGAAGAGCAGTTTTCAATAAATGTGCTGAAATTTTTTGATATCCGTATGGAAAGACATTAAACTGGATCCCTAACTCACACCATACACAAAAATCCACTAACAGTGGGTTACAAGTCTAAACATAAACATAAAACCTTAAATCTCTTAGAAAGAAAAAAGTAAGAGAATATCTCAATAACTTCAGGGTAGGAAAAGAAAGAGAATTTATATCAAGATACAAAAAGCACTAACCATGAAGAATTTTTAAATAAATTTCACTACATTAAAATTATGAATTTATGCTCATCAAAAGATAACAAAAAGAGAATGAAAAAATAGCCACAGAAGGGAAGATGTTTGCAGCATAAAAGGCCAATGAAGACTTATATCAAGAATATATAGAGTACTCCTTTGAATCAATAAGAAAAAAAGCTGATTATCCAATAGAAAAATTGGCACAAAAAAGAAGAAAACAAACTTGGATAGGCATTCCACAAGAGGAAATCCAAATGGCTACTACCCATAAGAAATTAACCTCATTATTAATCAGGGAAATGCAAAATAAAACCACAGAGACACTGCTATGCAACCACTAGAATGGCCAAAAATGTAAAAACACAGTCAATATCAAGTGTTTGTGAAGATTTGGAGCAAATGGAACTCTCATACATTGCTGATGAAAATGGAAAATGGTGCAGTTCCACTCCTAGATATGTGCCCAGCAGAAATGCATACAAAGGTTCATAGCAGGACTATGTATAAGCACCAAAAATTACTCGAATGCACATGATTGCGTTATATTCACACAATGGAATACTGTACAGCAATAGGAATGAACAAACTATAGCTACACACACAACGTAGATGAATCACAACCATAATGCTGAGTAAAAAATATCACAAACGAATGTATGCAATATGGTTCCATTTGCATACTTCAAAAATAGGCAAAACTAAGCTATATTCTTTAGGTATGTATACATAAGTGGTACAGTTATGAACAAAATCAAATAAATAATTATAAACATCAGAATGGGGGTTACATTTCGTGGGAAGGGAGAGGATGTGATTGAAAAGGTAGATAACAGTGAGTCTTCTGGGCTGCTGGCAAAGTTCTTGATCTTAGTGGTGGTTGCATTTTTTGTATCAAAAGCATTTATGTTTTATGCACTTTATTGTATAGTTTTAGTTCGCAGTTTTTACAGAATTTTTAAAAAGCAAAGAAAAGTGGTCCAAGGACTGAACACTGAGGCTCTCATATTTAGAGTATGTTTATAAACCCTACATCCATTCAACGTTCAACAAATTTTTTTTGAGCACCTACTATGTGCCAGGCACTTGTTCCAGCTGCTGGGAGTACAACAGTGGACAAAACAGACAAATCCCCCTGCTTTCATGGATCTTATATACTAGAGAAGCCTGGAGAGAGTATGTCCAGGAGGATGGAGTGGTTAACTATGCAAAATGTTGCTTAGATATTGAGTAAGATGAGGACATAAAATTGACTATTGGCTTTGATAAGCCACTTGCATGATTTTGTTACCACCTAAATATAGATGATCTTCATCTAGACCTCTTTTGTGAACTCCCAGTCTCCGTGTATTTCCCAATATAATTCCCACAGATACCCCATGTGTCCAAAACTGTATACACCAACCTACCCTTCTAGGGTTCTCCATCTCAGTGAACTGCATCACCATCCATCCATTTGCCCAAATCAGAAACCGGGAAGTTATCTTTAATCCCTCTTTCTCCCTCCCTTCTCCATTACATTTCCAATTCATCATCACTTCTACCAAATGTATCTCAAATACAGGGAAGACAACAATGTGAGGCATTTCTACCCACCTGGTCCATGAGGATATTACTTTTCCTCTGCTTTTTTCTCCAGAGCTGAGAATGGAGGTGTCCCTCAGTTCAAAAAGGTGGTATTTGAGGAATTTGCTGATGGCTCCTTTACTCAGCCCTTATACCGTGGAGAACTAAATGAACATTTGGGACTCTTGGGACCATATATAAGAGCAGAAGTCGAAGACAATATCATGGTAAGTTGAGGATAATGAAATTACAAGAAAATTAATCCCGTATATGTTTTTTAGATTTCTGACTCTAAAAATAATGGCCATAAAAAAGAATGAAATAATGTCATTTGTAGCAACATGGATGGACCTAGAGATTGTCAAACTGAGTGAAGTAAGTCAGACAGAGAAAGAGAAATATCATATGTTATCGCTTATTTATGGAATCTTTAAAAAGGGTACAAATGAATTTATTTACAAAACAAATAGAGTCACAGATCTAGAAAACAAAACTTATGGTTACCAGGGGGGAAGGGGGGTGGGAGGGATAAATTTAAATTTTTTTAAATAAAAATAATGTATTCTCACTTTTGAAAAAGTTTAAAGTATAGAAAATAAGGAAGTTGAAAAATAATACCATAATTATCATTTTGCTGTATGTTCTTATGTTTTTCCTATGTATTCTCTTTATGTATTCAAAATTATACAATGCATCACCCTACTTCTTTTCTAAATAAATATGTCATAAACATTTCTTATGTCATTAAAAACACTTCCTACATATATTTTTAAATGACGGAATATTAGTCCATTATATGATTTTATGGTTTACTTAACCGTTTACTTTGAACAACCTTTTAGATAGTTTCTTTTTTTTTTTTTTTACTATTTAAGTAATGCTGCAGCCACAACCCTTTTCCTAGGATAAAATTCCAGGAGTGCAATGTACATGAACATTTTAAGACTTTCTCTAATGAATTATCTATTAATGTTCTTTGCATAGTTGAAATTTTTGGAGGGAGTGCTTTTCTTGTTCATTTATATTACCTTGTATATTATAGATCATTGATATATTAATGATCATTGATCATTTTAGTGAATAATACTTTTCCAAGTTTGTTTTCTCTTAATTTTGTATATAATGGTTTTTAAAATAAAACAGGTTTGAAATTTTAGGTAGTAACCCATAAATCTTTCCTTTATGACACTTTCATAGTTTTTTTGTTTATAAAAATCCTTCCCTATACAGAGGTTTTTTTTTCTTAAAATCACCTACACTTTTTTCAACTTTCTTTTACAGTTTAATTTCTTAACATTTAACTTTTTAATCCATCAATAATTCCTATAGACTAGAATTTGTTTTTGGTGTGTGTGAGCCAAAGATCAAGGTAGTTTTATTTTTTCCAGAAACAGTCATCCATTGTCCCAATTGATTGTTTACACGAAGGATATAGGAGGATCTAAAATTATGGGATTGTGAGTGAATTTTTTTCTGACTTCAATTTTATTTTACTTTCCATATGTCGCATGAAAATGTATAATTTTTTTTAATTTGGAAAACAAGTCTTCTTTAAAGATCATAGGTATTCATCCTGGTATTTGTCATGAAGAACCTTAATTTAAGAGTATCAGTTCCTGGGGTTATGGTCTCTTAAAACCACTGTGGTGATATTTTCCCTTTTACTTTGGAATTGCTTTTAAGTATTTAGAAATTTTCTCCTTTGCAACTTTGAGTTCATGCCTTAAAGATTTTGGAATTCAAAAATGTCTCAGTTTCTTCTGTAGATCTTTAGGTTTGGGTTCTAACGACATCCATACTCTGTACCATTTCCTCCAGCTATTAAAAACCTGGATAAAGACCCCCCAAATCGGCATTGCTATTAGGGATATAAACCCTAACCTAAGAACTTTACAAGATCTTAAAACATAACACTTGCTTTTTTAATTTCTTTTCTTTTCTTTTTTTTTTTTTCTTGCTCTGCAGGTAACATTTAAAAACCAGGCATCTCGTCCCTACTCCTTCTATTCTAGCCTTATTTCTTACGAGGAAGATCAGAGGCAAGGAGCAGAACCTAGAAAAAAGTTTGTTGAGCCTAATGAAACCAAAACTTACTTTTGGAAAGTGCAGCACCATATGGCACCAACTAAAGATGAGTTTGACTGCAAAGCCTGGGCTTATTTTTCTGATGTTGATCTGGTAAGCAGGTCTATGTTGTGCTGGCCCCTTTCTGGTTTAAAAGAAAGGGTCTTTGTGTTATGTTTGAAGTTTGGTATTTATCCTAAGCATAATGGGAAGCTTTAAATAGGGGAGGTGTCATCATATTTATGACTTAGACATATCGCTCTGGAATCTACTAAAGAGGAAGAAATTGTACTGTGGGAAGATGGGGAGTGGGTTGGAGTGTCATAAAAGTTGATGAGAAATGCACTCTGGTTCATGGGTGAGAGAACTTTTGCTCATAGAACTGGTGTCTTTCCTCTCAGGAAAAAGATGTGCACTCAGGCTTGATTGGACCCCTTCTGATCTGCCGCACAAACACTCTGAGCGCTGCTTATGGGAGACAAGTGACAGTGCAGGAATTTGCTCTGGTTTTCACTATTTTTGATGAGACCAAGAGCTGGTACTTCACTGAAAACATGGAAAGGAACTGCAGGGCTCCCTGCAACATCCAGATGGAGGACCCCACTTTTAGAGAAAAGTATCGCTTCCATGGTAATATGTTCCACACCCAAATATTATTCGCTGTGAAATGAACCTTGAGCCTGAGGTTTGGACATTGTATGATTTGAGACTATATGTATGGGAGTGGAATCCTCATAGGAATCAATATTTTTGACTGGAGTGGAGGGAAAGACACTTAAACAATAGATTTTAACAGCTTTCTCTGTGTTCTTTCTCCAGCAATCAATGGCTATGTGATGGATACACTACCTGGTTTAGCAATGGCTCAGGATCAAAAGATCCGATGGTATCTGCTCAGCATGGGCAGCAATGAAAATATCCATTCTATTCATTTCAGTGGACATGTGTTCACTGTACGGAAAAAGGAGGAGTATAAAATGGCAGTCTACAATCTCTACCCGGGTACGAGCCACTTTGTGTTCTTTCTTCAACTTACTGTGCTTGCTGAAAACCTACTTTAAAGGTCTATGCCCTGGGGATATGTCCAGTGAACAAAGCAGACCAACTCCCTGCTCTCGGGTAGCTTACTTTTTCAAGTAACTTTACCCTACAGAGAGAGAATAAATAAATTAGCAAGTGAACATGATAATTTCAGATACAGATAATGGGCTATAAAGGAAATAGAACAGAATAAATGGATAATTGATGTCACAGCACTTTCCTAGGAAAAAGGGATTTTTCTACCACCTCAAATCCCACATTGCACCAGTAGTTTCCCAAAGACAAATTTGTTTATGTATGAAAGCAATATATTGGTTAAGCACTCCTCACAATGTTGATCAAAACATAATTTCATTTTAGTTCTGCAGTGTCCCTTTAAAACAGGTTTAATAGTGGAAGTAAACTTCCCCTGTTTCTGTGTAAAAATTCTGATAAGCCCAGTGACTTTTCTGCTCACTCTTTTTTTTTTTAACATCTTTATTGGAGTATAGTTCCTTTACAGTGGCGTGTTAGTTGCTGCTGTATAACAAAGTGAATCGGCTATACGTATACTTATATCCCCATGTCCCCTCCCTCTTGCGTCTCCCTCCCACCCTCCCTATCCCACCCCTCTAGGTGGTCACAAAGCACCGAGCTAATCTCCCTGTGCTATGCAGCTGCTTCCCACTAGCTATCTATTTTACATTTGGTAGTATATATAAGTCCATGCCACTCTCTCACTTCGTCCCAGCTTACCCTTCCCCCTCCCCGTGTCCTCAAGTCCATTCTCTATGTCGCTTCTTTATTCCTTTCCTGCCCCTAGGTTCTTCAGAACCTTTTTTTTTTAATTCTATATATATATGTGTTAGCATACGGTATTTGTTTTTCTCCTTCTGACTTACTTCACTCTGTACGACTGACTCTGGGTCCATCCACCTCACTACAAATAACTCAATTTCGTTTCTTTTTATGTCTGACTAATATTCCATTGTATATATGTGCCACATCTTCTTTATCCATTCCTCTGTCGATGGACACTTAGGTTGCTTCCATGTCCTGGCTATTGTAAATAGTGCTGCAGTGAACATTGTGGTACATGACTCTTTTTGAATTATGGTTTTCTCAGGGTATATGCCCAGTAGTGGGATGGCTGAGTCGTATGGTAGTTCTATTTTTAGTTTTTTAAGGAACCTCCATACTGTTCTCCATAGTGGCTGTATCAATTTACATTCCCACCAACAGTGCAAGAGGGTTCCTTTTATCCACACCCTCTCCAGCATTTATTGTTTCTAGACTTTTTGATGATGGCCATTCTGACTAGTGTGAGGTGATACCACATTGTAGTTTTGATATGCATTTCTCTAATGATTAGTGATGTTGAACATCCTTTCATGTGTTTGTTGGCAATCTGTATATCTTCTTTGGAGAAATGTCTATTTAGGTCTTCTGCCCATTTTTGGATTGACTTGGTTTATTTTTGATAGTGAGCTGCATGAGCTGCTTGTATATTTGGGAGATTAATCCTTTGTCAGTTGCTTCATTTGCAAATATTTTCTCCCATTCTGAGGGTTGTCTTCTCGTCTTGTTTATGGTTGCCTTTGCTGTGCAAAAGCTTTTAAGTTTCATTAGGTCCAATTTGTTTATTTTTGTTTTTATTTCCATTTCTCTAGGAGGTGGGTCTAAAAGGATCTTGCTGTGATTTATGTCATAAGGTGTTCTGCCTATGTTTTCCTCTAAGTTTTATAGTGTCTGGCCTTACATTTAGGTCTTTAATCCATTTTGAATTTATTTTTGTGTATGGTGTTAGGAAGTGTTTTAATTTCATTCTTTTACATGTAGCTTTCCAGTTTTCCCAGCACAACTTATTGAAGAGGCTCTCTTTTCTCCATTGTCTATTCTTGCCTCCTTTATCAAAGATAAGGTGACCATATGTGTGTGGGTTTATCTCTGGACTTTCTGTCCTGTTCCATTGATCTATATTTCTATTTTTGTGCCAGTACCATACTGTCTTCATGACTGTAGCTTTGTAGTATAGTCTGAAGTCAGGGAGCCTGATTCCTCCACCTCCGTTTTTCTTTCTCAAGATTGCTTTGGCTATTCGGGGTCTTTTGTGTCTCCATACAAATTTTAAGATTTTTTGTTCTAGTTCTGTGAAAAATGCCATTGGTAGTTTGATAGGGATTGCATTGAATCTGTAGATTGCTTTGGGTAGTATAGTCATTTTCACAATGTTGATTCTTCCAATCCAAGAACATGGTATATCTCTCCATCTGTTTGTATCATCTTTAATTTCTTTCATCAGTGTCTTATAGTTTTCTGCATACAGGTCTTTTGTCTCCTTAAGTAGGTTTATTCCTAGGTATTTTATTCTTTTTGTTGCAATGGTAAATGGGAGTGTTTCCTTAATTTCTCTTCAGATTTTTTTGTCATTAGTGTATAGGAATGCAAGACATTTCTGTGTATTAATTTTGTATCCTGCTACTTTACCAGATTCATTGATTAGCTCTAGTAGTTTTCTGGTAGCATCTTTAGGATTCTGTATGTATAGTATCATGTCATCTGCAAACAGAGACAGTTTTACTTCTTTTCAATTTGGATTCCTTTTATTTCTTTTTCTTCTCTGATTGCCGTGGCTAAAACTTCCAAAACTATGTTGAATAATAGTGGTGAGAGTGGGCAACCTTGTCTTGTTCCTGATCTTAGTGGAAATGGTTTCAGTTTTTCACCATTAAAAACGATGTTGGCTGTGGGTTTGTCATATATGGCCATATATGGCCCATATATGGTTGAGATAAGTTCCCTCTATGCCTACTTTCTGGAGCGTCTTTATCATAAATGGGTGTTGAATTTTGTCAAAAGCTTTTTCTGCATCTATTGAGATGATCATATGGTTTTTATCCTTCAATTTGTCAATATGGATTATCACATTGATTGATTTGCATATATTGAAGAATCCTTGCATTCCTGGGATAAACCCCACTTGATCATGGTGTATGATCCTTTTAATGTGCTGTTGGATTCTGTTTGCTAGTACTTTGTTGAGGATTTTTGCATTTATGTTCATCAGTGATATTGGCTTGTAGTCTTCTTGTGTGTGTGTGGCATCTTTGTCTGGTTTTGGTATCAGAGTGATGGTGGCCTCGTAGAATGAGTTTGGGAGTGTTCCTCCCTCTGCTATATTTTGGAAGAGTTTGAGAAGGATAGGTGTTAGCTCTTCTCTAAATGTTTGATAGAATTCGCCTGGGAAGCCATCTGGTCCTGGGCTTTTGTTTGTTGGAAGATTTTTAATCACAGTTTCAATTTCAGTGCTTGTGATTGGTCTGTTTATATTTTCTATTTCTTCCTGGTTCAGTCTCGGAAGGTTGTGCTTTTCTAAGAATTTGTCCATTTCTTCCAGGTTGTCCATTTTATTGGCATATAGTTGCTTATAGTAATCTCTCATGATCCTTTGTATTTCTGCAGTGTCAGTTGTTACTTCTCCTTTTTCATTTCTAATTCTATTGATTTGAGTCTTCCTCCTTTTTTTCTTGATGAGTCTGGCTAGTGGTTTATCAATTTTGTTTATCTACTCAAAAAAACAGCTTTTCGTTTTATTGATCTTTGCTATTGTTTCCTTCATTTCTTTTTCATTCATTTCTGATCTGATCTTTATGATTTCTTTCCTTCTGCTAACTTTGGGGTTTTTTTGTTCTTCTTTCTCTAATTGCTTTGGGTATAAGGTTAGGTTGTTTATTTGAAATGTTTCTTGTTTCTTGAGATAGGATTGTATTGCTATAAACTTCCCTCTTAGAACTGCTTTTGCTGCATCCCATAGGTTTTGGGTCGTCGTGTTTTCATTGTCATTTGTTTCTAGGTATTTTTTTATTTCCTCTTTAATTTCTCCAGTGATCTCTTGGTTATTAAGTAGTGTATTGTTTAGCCTCCATGTGTTTGTATTTTTTACAGTTTTTTTTCCTGTAATTGATATCTAGTCTCATAGTGTTGTGGTCGGAAAAGATACTTGATACGATTTCAGTTTTCTTAAATTTACCAAGGCTTGATTTGTGACCCAAGATATGATCTATCCTGGAGAATGTTCCATGAGCACTTGAGAAGAAAGTGTATTCTGTTGTTTTTGGATGGAATGTCCTATAAATATCAAGTCCATCTTATTTAATGTGTTATTTAAAGCTTGTGTTTCCTTATTTATTTTCATTTTGGATATCTGTCCATTGGTGAAAGTGGGGTGTTAAAGTCCCCTACTATGATTGTGTTACTGTTGATTTCCCCTTTCATGGCTGTTAGCATTTGCGTATGTATTGAGGTGCTCCTATGTTGAGTGCATAAATATTTATAATTGTTATATATTCTTCTTGGATTGATCCCTTGATCATTATGTAGTGTCCTTCTTTGTCTCTTGTAATAGTCTTTATTTTAAAGTGTATTTTGTCTGATATGAGAATTGCTACTCCAGCTTTCTTTTGATTTCTATTTGCATGGAATATCTTTTTCCATCCCCTCACTTTCAGTCTGTATGTGTCCCTAGGTCTGAAGTGGGTCTCTTGTAGACAGCATATATACAGGTCTTGTTTCTGTATCAATTCAGCCAGTCTGTGTCTTTTGGTTGGAGCATTTAATCCATTTACATTTAAGGTAATTATCGATATGTATGTTCCTATTACCATTTTCTTAATTGTCTTGGGTTTGTTATTGTAGGTCTTTTCCTTCTCTTGTGTTTCCTGCCTAGAGAAGTTCCTTTAGCATTTGTTGTAAAGCTGGTTTGGTGGTGCTGAATTCTCTTAGCTTTTGCTTGTCTGTAAAGGTTTTTAATTTCTCCATTGAATCTGAATGAGATCCTTGCTGGGTAGAGTAATCTTGGTTGTAGGTTTTTCCCTTTCATCACTTTAAATATGTCCTGCCACACCCTTCTGGCTTGCAGAGTTTCTGCTGAAAGATCAGCTGTTAACCTTATGGGGATTCCCTTGTATGTTATTTGTTGCTTTTCCCTTGCTGCTTTTAATATTTTTTCTTTGTATTTAATTTTTGATAGTTTGATTAATATGTGTCTTGGCTTGTTTGTCCTTGGATTTATCCTGTATGGGACTCTCTGCGCTTCCTGGACTTGATTAACTATTTCCTTTCCCATATTAGGGAAGTTCTCCACTATAATCTCTTCAAATATTTTCTCAGTCCCTTTCTTTTTCTCTTCTTCTTCTGGGATCCCTATAATTTGAATGTTGGTGCATTTAATGTTGTCCCAGAGGTCTCTGAGACTGTCCTCAATTCTTTTCATTCTTTTTTCTTTATTCTGCTCTGCAGTAGTTTTTTCCACTATTTTATCTTCCAGGTCACTCATCCGTTCTTCTGCCTCAGTTATTCTGCTATTGATTCCTTCTAGAGAATTTTTAATTTCATTTATTGTGTTGTTCATCATTGTTTGTTTGCTCTTTAGTTCTTCTAGGTCCTTGTTAAAAGTTTCTTGTATTTTCTCTATTCTATTTCCAAGATTTTGGATCATCTTTACGATCATTACTCTGAATTCTTTTTCAGGTAGACTGCCTATTTCCTCTTCATTTGTTTGGTCTGGTGGGTTTTTACTTTGCTCCTTCATCTGCTGCATATTTCTCTGTCTTCTCTTTTTGCTTAACTTACTGTGTTTGGGGTCTCCGTTCGCAGGCTGCAGGTTCATAGTTCCCGTTGTTTTTGGTGTCTGCCCCCAGTGGGTAAGGTTGGTTCAGTGGGTTGTGTAGGCTTTCCGGTGGAGGGGACTGGTGCCTGTGTTCTGGTGGATGAGGCTGGATCTTGTCTTTCTGGTGGACAGGACCACATCCAGTGGTGTGTTTTGGGGTGTCTGTGAACTTATTATGATTTTAGGCAGCCTGTCGTGTAATGGGTGGGGTTATGTTCCTGTCTCGCTAGTTGTTTGGCATGGGGCATCCAGCACTGGAGCTTGCTGGTCATTGAGTGGAGCTGGGTCTTAGCGTTGAGATGGAGATCTCTGGGAGAGCTCTCGCCGTTTGATATTACATGGGGCTGGGAGGTCTCTGGTGGTCCAATGTCCTGAACTTGGCTCTCCAACCTCAGAGGCTCAGGCCTGACACCCAGCAGGAGCACCAAGACCCTGTTAGCCACACGGCTCAGAAGAAAAGGGAGAAAAAAAAGAAAGAAAGAAAATAAATAAATAAAATAAAGTTATTAAAATTTTTAAAAATTATTAAAATAAAGAAGCAATTAAAAAAAAAGAAGAGAGCAACCAAACCAATAAACAAATCCACCAATGATAACAAGTGCTAAAAACTATACTAAAAAAAAATGGACAGACAGAACCCTAGGACAAATGGTAAAAGCAAACCTATACAGACAAAATCACACAAAGAAGCATACACATACACACTCACAAAAAGAGAAAAAGGAAAAAATATATATTTATATATAAAAAGGAAGAGAGCAACCAAATCAATAGACAAATATACCAGTGATAATAAACTCTAAATACTAAACTAAGATAAACATAAAACTGGAAACAAATTGATACAGAAAGCAAACCCCAAGTCTACAGTTACTCCCAAAGTCCACCTCCTGAATTTGGGATGATTCGTTGTCTATTCAGGTATTCCACAGATGCAGGTACATCAGGTTGATTGTGGAGATTTAATCTGCTGCTTCTGAGGCTGCTGGGAGAGATTTCCCTTTCTCTTCTTTGTACACACAGCTCCCGGGGTTCAGCTTTGGATTTGGACCCGCCTCTGCATGTAGGTCGCCTGAGGGCATCTGTTCTTCGCTCACAGAGGACGGGGTTAAAGGAGCAGCTGATCAGGGGGCTCTGGCTCGCTCAGGCCGGGGGGAGGGAGGGGTACAGAGGAGGCGGGGCGAGCCTGCGGCGGCAGAGGCCAGCGTGACGTTGCACCAGCCCGAGGCGCGCCGTGCGTTCTCCCGGGGAAGTTGACCCTGGATCACGGGACCCTGGCAGTGGCGGGCTGCACAGGCTCCCGGGAGGGGAGGTATGGATGGTGACCTGTGCTTGCACACAGGCTTCTTGGTGGCGGCAGCAGCAGCCTTAGCGTCCCAGGCCCATCTCTGGGGTCCGTGCTGATCGCCGCAGCTTGCGCCCATCTCGAGCTCGTTTAGGCGGTGCTCTGAATCCCCTCTCCTCCCGCACCCCGAAACAATGGTCTCTTGCCTCTTCAGCAGCTCCAGACCTTTTCCCGGACTCCCTTCCGGCTAGCCGTGCGCACTAGCCCCCTTCAGGCTGTGTTCACGCCGCCAACCCCAGTCCTCTCCCTGCGATCCGACCGAAGCCCGAGCCTCAGCTCCCAGCCCCCGCCCACCCCGGCAGGTGAGCGGACAGGCCTCTCGGGCTGGTGAGTGCTGGTCGGCACCGCTCCTCTGTGCGGGAATCTCTCTGCTTTGCCCTCCGCACCCCTGTTGCTGCGCTCTCCTCCGTGGCTCCAAAGCTTCCCCCCTCCGCCACCCGCAGTCTCCGCCCGCGAAGGGCCTTCCTAGTGTGTGGACACCTTTCCTCCTTCCCAGCTCCCTCCCACTGGTGCAGGTCCCGTCCCTATTCTTTTGTCTCTGTTTTTCCTTTTTTCTTTTGCCCTACCCAGGTACATGGGGAGTTTCTTGCCTTTTGGGAAGTCTGAGGTCTTCTGCCAGCGTTCAGTAGGTGTTCTGTAGGAGTTGTTCCACATGTAGATGTATTTCTTATGTATTTGTGGGGGGGAAGGTGATCTCCACATCTTACTCCTCTGCCATCTTGAAGGTCCTCCTACCATACTCTGCTCACTCTTAAGTAATAAACAGTCCTGCAGTCACTGTACATCACAAATATAGTTCAGGTCACAAATTACAATGTCTACTCCAAGCTATTAATCAAAATTCTGAACTTGATTTAAGTTCAATATCTCCTCCTCCAAGTTGGTTGAGTTTTCTGTTTCTCTACCTTATGCTTCCCCCTCCACTCCTGGCTGGTTGCTGATTTGAACCGCAGCGTGGTGAGGGTAGAGGTGAGGGACGGCACCACTGTCTGCACCTGGCAGATATTTCAATCTGACTTTTTTTCTGGTTGGGTACTTTCAGGGGCTCTTCAGAGACTCCCTTTTGGGACCCTCTCTCAGGAAATCCCCTTGACCTGGTTGTTTCCACCTTTATTCTGGATGGTCACTGTGACTGATTCCTCAGCCCCTCAGCATTCACCCTCTAGCTTCTTGCTCCTGGGGTTACTTTACCCCTCAAGGCAGGGAGCCCACATCTCGTCAATGAGAAATACACCTCTGGCTTGGAAAAGCACCGAGAGTGCAGGCCAATCTTTCTCCTGTCTCCACCACCAAAGCATCCCGTCACCCGGTCTCTCCCATTTCCTGGGGTCAGTACTCAATTTCCAGGGTCTCCAGCTGTAGGGGTCACATGCCAAGCACTCTGGGTTTGAGGGGTCCAGGAATGGTGCAACTGACTTGGGTAGATCTCCTTTGATATTCTGCATAAGCCAGTGTATCTTATGCCCATTTGTGTGAAAAGAAATAATTTTTGTTCCTTTTGGTTTTGATAAGGTGTTTTTGAGACAGTGGAAATGCTACCATCCAAAGTTGGAATTTGGCGGATAGAATGTCTTATTGGCGAACACCTGCAAGCTGGGATGAGCACTCTCTTCCTGGTGTACAGCAAGAGTGAGTGGCACCTACCTCTATACCTCTTTCCCCCTTCCTAGGACGGTTGCTTTTGTCAGGAAATGAATACAAGCTCACAGTCATTACCAAATCTAAAATGAATATTGCTGGTAGAAATCATCAGAGTCCTCAGAGGAGGGCAGATATGCTTGAAGCTTTGAACACTTTGACCCTGAAGCTCCAAGAGCAAATTTTGAAACTCAGTTTTGGTTCAGTTACCAAAGATAACTTACAAATATCACTTGGAAGAATTTGAGTTTTAACCCTAAACAAGTAAGAGAACCACTGGTCTACTTATGTATGGACCCTAGTTTCCTCAGCTGCAAAATGTGAGTAGTACTAGCACCTACCTGTTGGAGTGAATTAAATGATATAGTACAATAAAATATTTAGTACGGTTCTTGGCACATAGTAAACACTAAAACATATGAGCATTTGTTGGTGTTCTCATTGACTTGCATTTGTGAAGCTATATTTTCTGCACTTCTATTGTGCTCCCTTCATGTGATTTCAGAATGTCAGACTCCACTGGGAATGGCTTCTGGACGCATTAGAGATTTTCAGATTACAGCTTCAGGACAATATGGTAAATACTATTCCTTTCTCTTAAAGCACTGGGCTGATTATATCTTTTTTATTTCTATTGGAAAGATTCAGATAACCAATCCGTCTCCATGGTGCCTTTCAAATCTACTTTCTCTTCTCCATTTCCCAGTGTGAGCATCTTAATTCAGGCCATCATCACTTCTCACCTGAGTAACGCCACTGCCGCCTTAAATGTCCTGCCTGCCTTCCATATGGCTTCCCTTGAGTCCATTCTCATCACTGTAGCAAGAAGCTACATTTTTCTGTGAGCAGTGATAGAAAGCCTGAACTGGATCTAGAGAGAGTTCTCAAACTACAGCCCGCAGGCCACATCCAGCCCATCACTTGATTTTGTATGGCCTTCAAGCTAAGAATCATTTTTCTATTCTTAAATGATTGGGGAAAAAAACAAAAGAAGAAGAATATTTCATGACATGTGAAAATTATATGAAATTCTAATTTCACTGTCCATAAAGAAGCCACACTCTTTCATTTCCAATCATCTGTGGTCGCTTTTGCTCTACAACAGCATTTAAGTAATTGCAACAAAGACCAGATGATCTGCAAAGGTTAAATTATTTACAGAAAAAAGTTGGCCAAACTCTGTTTTAGAGGGAAAAAATTGCATTTGAAAAAGAGGCTTGAAAAACAAACAAACAAATTGCTGGAGGAATTACCAAATTGTAAGGCCACTTTGAAAAAAAAAAAAAAGAAAGAAAAAAAAAAGAAAAAGAGGCTTGAAAGTTATATACTAAAATAGTATTATTTTTCTCTGGGTGGAAGTATGGTGTTTTTTACTTCTTTTATTTTTATTTTTACTTATGTTTTATTTTTATATTTTATTTTCTAATTTTTCTCCAGTGAACATACATTATGTAATAAAGAAATAATAATATTACTTGTTAGTGATGGTAACACATTCCAGTATTAGCTAACTAGAGGTACTAACAATCAACAAAATGATTAAATTTTAGAAAATACAATGGACAACAAGGACAAGCCAAACACTTTGGTAGTCACTGATACTAACATGCTTTATGCCTTTAACTTCTCCACAGCTAGGATTAACCTTTCTCAAAAGAGTAATTTTATTCCTAAGTGTCTAGGACCAACCCAGCTGAATCTAATCTCTCTCCCCTTTCTTGGGCAAAGGACAGTGGGCCCCAAAGCTGGCCAGACTTCATTATTCTGGATCAATCAATGCCTGGAGCACCAAGGACCCCTTTTCCTGGATCAAGGTTAGAAAATGCATCGCATTCCATCACATCACACATTCTTCTTGCAAGCTCAAAGCATTTTATATCTCCTTTATACCGAAGTCATTTTCATCAAACTCCATGTAATAGACGAGGAAAGAACTGAAGAATAGAGTGGCTTATGATTTGTACCAAAAGAGGAATGAAAGACTCAGGAATAGAACTGAGTACACTGTGTTTTTAATCTTTCTGTTGGGATTAGAATCTCTGAATATTTTCTATAACACTGAACTTACCACCTCCCAAGACTGTATTCTATCTTTAGATGCCTTCAACTGCCTAGATGTCCTGGAGTCCTCCAGTCCCTCCATTTTAATACAAAAACAAATGGCTCAATCCCCCATCCCACAAGCCAAGAAAATGTGGCTTCTTCATTTTCTAAAACTGAATCTGTCTTCTTCACAATTTCTACACCACCGAGTAGTAAGAAACACCTACTGAAGTTAGTCCGATCTGATAAACCAACTTGGAGCCATAACTGAAAGTGTCCTAGATTAACTCAATTTCTTTTTAAATGACCCAGTCTTTCATATTTTGTCACTTCCCCATTTCCTCTGGAGCAGCGCTGTCCAATAGAAATGTAATGTGACCCACAAATGCAAACCACACATGTAATTTTACATTTTCTAGTAGCTGCATTAAGAAAGGAACACGTGAAAATCATTTTAATAATACATTTTCTTGGGAATTCCCTGGTGGTCCAGTGGTTAGGACTCTGCGCTTTCACGTCCGAGGGCCTGGGTTCAATCCCTGGTCGGGGAACTAAGATCCCGCAAGCTACACGGCACAGCCAAAAAAATAACAATAATAATAATACATTTTCTTTAACCCAAAATATCCAAAAATATTTTCATGTCAACATGTGATCAGTCAGGACTAATTTACACATGTTTTACCACCTACTTCCCCCACCTGCATCCTCTTCTCATAGTCCATCAGCTTTCATCTTCTTCTCAGTCAGCTGAGGAAATTCCCCTACATACCTTCCTCCTTTGCAAGATTGCATCTGCTCTCCTATTTTCCCTGAGGTTAAAATGATAAATAGGGGACTTCCCTGGTGATGTAGTGGTTAAGAATCCGCCTGTCAATGCAGGGGACACGGGTTCGAGCCCTGGTCTGGGAAGATCCCACATGCCGCGGAGCAACTGGGCCCGTGAGCCACAACTACTGAGCCTGCGCGTCTGGAGCCTTTGGTCCGGGAAGATCACACATGCGGCGGAGCAGCTAAGCCCGTGCGCCACAACCACTGAGCCTGCGCTCTAGCGCCCACGTGCCACAGCTACTGAGCCTGTGCACCACAACTACTGAAGCCCGCGCGCCTAGAGCCCGTGCTCTGCGACAAGAAGCCACCACAATGAGAAGCCCACGCACCACAACAAAGAGTAGCCCCCGCTCACCGCAACTGGAGAAAGCCCGCGCGCAGCCACAAAGACCCACCACAGCCAAAGATAAATTAATTAATTAATTTAAAAAAATAAAATAAAATAAAATAATAAATAGGGATCAGGGAAAGATGAGCTAGCTTACCAGCAAGCAGACGCAAAGAGCACATTATGACTCAATGTGAGCTGACTGTTCGCTAATTCCTAAGTATTGTTTTTGTTTGTGAAGCTGCCAGACCAGATGCTCTCACCTTGTGTTTCTGTGGTTATCACTTTCAACTTTATACGTATCACCGCATAGTGGACATTTTAATCTATTTGGCTGCCCTGCATCTGTTCTATGTATTTCCTTTTTGTAATAGCATCCTCATTTCTATTTGGGGAAATCTATCTGCCTCACTGGATGCAATCTGATGAGACTAGTAAACAGAGCACCTTTTCCAAGCGTAGCGAAAGAACCCTGAGTGATACAGCCCATTAAATTTCCACTTCCTAGATTTGGCCATTGTTCCAGCTTGCCAAGCTCTGTCTCCCAAAGTATTCTCTAGTCTTCCCAGTTTCACACAGTTTACTGACTTGATCAGTAAACTTTTTTATACTTTATCAAAATCATGATCAAAATATTAAAGTATCCAGGGCTTCCTTACTATGTACTGAAAACAAATCAAGCGATTAAATCCCTACCACAACGTTTGATATTATCATCTTCATTTCAGATAAGAAAGGTGAAGCACAGAAAAGTTAAATAACTTGTCCCATGTCACAAAGCCAATAAGTGGCATAAACAACTGAAAATACTGGGTACAAAATCATGACTTATGTTGAACTGTACTGTTTCTTTGTGTAGCTGTAAACAAATAAAACATATATATAATATATAGTCTGTTTCCCCAACTCAAATTTAAGTTCCATGAGCGCAGGACTCTTTTTTTAATTGTTCACGACTCTATTCCCAGTACCTAGAACAGTGCTTGACACATAACAAATGCTAAAAATATATTCTTTGAATGAATGAATGTATGTATAGATGGAGCTTACAGTCAACTGAAAAAGATAGTCATTAAGCACAAGAGTCATGACCAGTCCAATCTGAGTGTGCCAGGCATCTGGGAGAAGTTAAGTTTGACTGGCTTGTTAGGGCAGTAACAGATGTCAAAATTCCTGTAATAGCTACTGCCTTGTAATGCTTGCGTGACCCATGCCCCCCTCTTTAAGACCCACTGTTATTCACTCATTCCAAAATATGTGCTAAGCATCCGTATTATATCAGATGCCACGTTAGATGCTGGGGCTAGAGAGAATATAAAAGCTAACAGGTATTAACTGTTTAGTATGTGCCAGCAGTGAACTCAGCACATGTAATGTATTGTATTAACTCTTTAATCCTCTGGTAACCTTTTGAGATAAATGCCATTATTCCCTCCACTTTACAGATAAGGAAATTGAGACATAGAGAGGTTAGGTGACTCAGACAGGTTTACTGCATTAAGGATCTCAGTCTAACAAGGAAGGCAAAAAGCAAAGAAAACTTTACAATGTGGTGCAATAATTTACTATAATGAAATAATATATAAAGTGAAATGGAAACATAGAAGAAGCCGCACTAAATTTGTGCAGCACAAAGGATGTGTGTAGAGGAAATTGGGGCTCAATGATGTGGAAGTGATTTCCTTTGTCAGGAAGTAGTCTGGGAACTCAATGAGCACATTTCCTATGCGTTCCCATCATTTATTCCACAGCTTCACATGCATCCACATTTCAACATTGGTCTCTGTTTCACCTGCACCTCCAAGGTAATACTGGGTGTATCTGTATCGATGTAGATACTTCTTAAGCTGATAAATGATTTCAGAAGGTGGTACATACATTTAAAATAAAGGGTTGTTTTCATCTGTAGGTGGATCTCTTGGCACCAATGATTATTCACAGCATCATGACCCAGGGTGCCCGTCAGAAGTTCTCCAGCCTCTACATCTCTCAGTTTATCATCATGTATAGCCTTGATGGAAAGCAGTGGCGGAGTTATCGAGGGAATTCCACTGGGACCTTAATGGTATGTAATTAGTCCTTTTAAGAGAATGCATGAATCTTTTAAAGAGCTTTTGACAGATTTCAGGTATGGAACAAACACTCATAGCTTCTACAAATTTAACCCCCCAAAAAAGAATTTTCCACTCATGGGCAATAGGAGTGATTATGGACATATGGACAAAAAAGTGGTAGCATCAAGGATCTCATAGGTAATAGAAATGAACAGGTGCTCTATTGAGAGAAACGTGATTCCTGACTGGGTGGATTGATAAGATTGTCAGTTTGCTTATGGATATTCTAGGTTTGAAGTGACAAAAGGGCAAAAGGGCTCAAAACCTAGCTTCATCATCTACTCTTCCCTCACTCTTGCGCCCCCTGATGGACAGCCACACATCCAGCCAACTCTTCCTTGGTAACACCTCTCCCATCTCTTCTGTTTCATTTATACAGTTGTTACTACAGCCCGAGGCCCCATCACCTCACACTTGATGTATTATGTTACATTCCTAACTAGTCTTCTCCTGTTTCTAGTCTCTTCTCTAATAAAAGCTGCACATCATTTTTGGGATCATACTATCAGTCCCCTGCCTAAACCTTTCAATGTCTCCGTCTTGTCTTCAGAATAAGGTTCAAATCCTAAAATGGCCCCATGCAAGATGACTTGTTTGCCCCTTCAGATCCGTTTTCCTGCTTCGCTACCGCGCCTCTTCTTCTGTGAGCCTGGCATGTGTGGAATATCAGGGTATTTCTTCTCTTGGCTTCCTCCTTGTAGAGGAGTTGGCTGTAACTCTCCACTGAAGGTCACTGCTCCCCTCAAAGTGGCTTTCTCTACATGTTCCAGTTACTATCGCTGAGTTGCCAATGACCCCAAAACTTAGCGTCATAAGAAAAAACCATTTTCTTCTGTTCTTGGATTCTGTGGGTCAGGACTTTGAACAGGGCACAGCAGGGATGGCCTGTCTCTCTGCTCCATAATATCTGGGGCCTCAGCTGGGAAGATGCGACAGCTGGGAGCTGGAATCATTTGGAAGCATCTTTACTTGTATGTCTGGTGGTTGGTGCTGAGTGACCTCTGGGGCTGTTGACTGAAGTAGCTTCTCCTAGCATGACTGTCTCAAGGCATCTTAGGGACTCCAGCATGACTGTCCCAGCTAGCAAGGTGGAGATGACATCACCTTTTCTGATTTAGTCTTTTAAGTCATGTAGTATCACTTCCAATACATTCTGTTGGTTATAAGCAGGTCACACATCCACCCACGTTCAAGGGGAAGGGGCCTAGACCCCACTTCTCAATGGGAGGAATGTACAGAATTTCTGCTCATTTTGTCTACCTAATCTTCTCCTCATCCTTCCAGGCCTAGGGATGGCAGTACCCTGCCCCCACCTTCTTAACTAGTACCTTTATTAACCTTTCCTCAAATTATACGAGTTTTAGTGTTCCATGTTTCTTGCTGGAACCCTGCCTCATACAGTAATTGGTGCCAAAAGTAGCCCCAGGAAACAGACCTTCAAAAGGGAATTCTAGGATTATGTTGCTAATATAGTCAAGGAACACAGGTATAATTCCTTGCTTGGGGAGAAGACTGGATGCTGAGTAACCTATGACATGTGGTGGCATCACAATTTCTCAGATTATCACCAGTGATACAATGGGATGAGTTACAGATGGTGAGGAGGACATTGGGAGATTAAATTGACAGTGGCATTTAGTTGCTATGGCAACAAGTTTAGCATACCTGATTGTAGAGTGACCTGTCTTCTTTTTATGGCCCTTCTCTTTACGGCATACATAGGGAAAAAAAAAATTAAATGTTATGAATATATGCAAAGAACACCCATGAACATACATAGAGAATCAGGATGCATCCATGGAGCTCTGGAGGAGCCTTCCATGTCCTGTGGTTATAGGCAGATACTTGGACTTAATATCAAATCTAGGAGCTGAGCATGTGAACTGCAGAGTCGCAGTGATAATTAAATGGTCAGTCCCACCAGGCCTATTATGCTAAGGTAAGGGCACTGGTGGAAAGGAATGGAACTCTGAGACCAGGGATGGGTACATTGTTTTTTAATTGACTGTGCCGCACAGCATGCAGGATGTTAGCTCCCCGACCAGGGATCCAACCCGTGCCTCCTGTAGTGGAAGCCTGGAGTCTTAACCACTAAACCACCAGGGAAGTCCCGGGATGGGTACATGTAGGCAGACATGCATGAGGCTGAGAACTGCAAACCTCCAAATTGCCCTGAACCTCCTTTGCCTGAAGAGGCAACCCTTCCCCAGTCTCTGAAGCAGTCATCCATGCTCTGCATACAAGTTTCTCAGTGACTACACCTTGAATAGTTGCTTCCCAAGCCAGTGGCTAGTCTCCTTAGGGCCCCTGTTTGGCCACTACAAAAGCCAGACGAGTCATGGAAAAATGACAGATCATCACAAATGTAATCAGGTGGTGATGACAAAAACCCTGCAGTTCCAGGTGTAGTATCTCCTCTGGAGCACATTAACACAGCCCCAGGCACCTGATATGGAACTACAGACCTGGAAAATGCTTTCTTCTTCATTTCCATTGACAACCAAAATCAGAATAGATTTGCATTTACGAAGCAGGAACAAGAGTATTAACTTTACTGTCCATGCCTCAAGGCAATGCCACTTCCCTTGTTCCTTATCATAATATAGACCCTAGGGACCCCAAACATCTTGACATCCCACAGAACACCATACTGGTCCATTACATGGATGACATTATGCTGATAGGACCTGGTAAACAGGAAATAGTAATCTAAATGCCTTTGTGATTAATACACGCACACACAGACACACACACACAGACACATATACAAACACATAAATATTATATATTGTGTTGTCAACTAAAAGAAAAATACACAACGTGAGAGCTGTGAATCAAGTTTTATTCAGGGTCTTACTGATGACTATAGCCTGGGAGACGGCCTCTCAGATGGCTCTGAGGGACTGCTCCAAAGGGGTTGGGGGGAGGCTAGTTTACATATGACTTTTTTGTTAAGGAATACATGCAGTCAAGCATACATCTTGGTAAAATATTACTGCTATTCACAAAGAACAGATACCTCAAGTTCACGATTATAGTGTTTTTCTATGTATGGGAAGATGCAAGAAGCAGGGTTCATTAAAATTCTTCCTGAAATGCATATTAACTACCTAACGGCCTGTTCGTCCAAAGCACAGAGCATCCTGTTATCATCTTTAATTTCCTGTCTAAAGCACAGAGTGCTTCAGCCTGTTATCCCATTCATCTCTTCCTCTGAACACCAAGTGTACTACTGTCCATCAGCGGCTGCAGCAGATTAGTCTCTGTAGACTTGGATGGTGACCAAAATGCTCTTTGCTCTTTTGTTTGCAGTGTGATATATATGTATAGATATAGATATATTAGCATATGTTTACTAAATATTAGCAGATCTTGCTTCTGACTTTAATGGGAATGGATCCCATATTTTGCTGTTTAACATGCTGTTTCAAATATTTTTATCATATTTAAAGTTTCTTGCTACTCCTACTTTATTTGGAATGGCTGTAGAATTTCATCAAATGCTTTCTCAGCATCTTGGATATGATCACATTTCTTCTCTTTGCTATTGTCAGATTATACTCACACTCAATGGTGGGCTGGCAAATGTTTAACAACCAGCTCTGGGGCAAAGTGGGGGGCAGTCAGCACAAAGGCCTTTATTTGTAGTGTTTGCTGATTTCCATGACGTAAATAAATATTCCCATCACACCTGATTTCAGGCTGCTGACATAATGTCATTGAATGCAGAGTTGGGAGCAGACGCCCACGACTGGCTCTCACAAGCCAGTCCTAGCTGGGGCTCCAGCACAACGTGGTGCTGCATTCCTGGGAGAACTGCCCTTAAGTCATAGTGTATCCGTCATTTAAAGTTTAGCTGGATCCAATTTGCTAACATTTTGTTTAGAATTTTTCTATCTGTACCAATCAATAAAGTTGTTTTACCTCTTTGGGGGGCTGTATTTATCAGGCTTTGGCATTAGAGTTATACTAACCTTGAAAATAGTGTAAAGGCTTCCATCTTTTTCCATTAAACTATTGCTGTAGAATAGTTTAATTAATGTAGTAATCATCTGTTTAATGAACATTGGATGGAAAAGCCACTGTGCCTCGTTTAGTGGTAGATACTTGAACTATCTTTTCCGTTCCTTATCTGATTACTGGCATTCTCATTTTCTGTTACCTATAGTTAATTGCTGTAAATGTGTACATTAAAGTTCTATCTCCTTTCCCATGCCATATATCTTTACCTACATACACACATGTATCTCTCTTTTTCCCCCTTTATCAGAGTTGGTGAGTGTTTATCTGTTCTATTGGATTTTCAAAGAATCAACTCTTGGTCTTAAAATCAAACATAGATTCGAAGGTGTTGTTTTCTAATTCATTAATTTCTGTTTAAAATTTTTTAAATTCACTTTCATTTATTTTCTTGTTTCTTAGAATCTGGAGTTAAATGACTAGTTCATTTATTTTCAGTCTTTCTTGTTCAGTGACAAAGATAAAACAGTTATTAACTACCCTCATGAGGGTCATTCCTTTAAGAGTTGTTGAGTAACTACTATGTTCTGGGTTCTAGTGAAGGGCTGCACAAGCTAGAGCCCATGGGCTTGGACTGCAGCCTGCTTTTGCAAGGACTGGGAGTGAAGAATGGTTTTCACATGTTTAAAGTTTCAAAAACAAACAAACAAGGAAGATTATGTGGTGTGAAAAGACTGAAATATTTCCCTCTCCTCCTTTACAGAAAGTGTTTGTGGACTGCTGGTCTAGTCTAACGGCAGTAGAGATGCCGAGACAGTTCACGTTAAGCAGAACCCTTCTATACCAGAGCTTTGCCCAATTTACAAATTTCAGTCTTAGTCATCTTCCTCCAGTACAGTGGTTCTCAAATGATTTAATATCTTTGTACCATTCACATACAAAATATTTTTTCATAAGCAACATTTCTCATCATAGAAGTCCCTCATAAAGGGGAGCCCAAGCACCCTTTCAGGAGCATTGCTTCACTGCCACTATTTTCAATATTCCAAAATATTTTGAATGTTAATTTTGAATCGTCAATGAACATTTCAATGATGCAGATCTTTCCCTCTGGTTTTCAAGTTAAAAAGAACACTAATCATGTCCTGTCAACATAAGTTGATATATAGCAAGAGATTTCTGTCAAAATCACTGAAATGTGGCCTTGGCCCAGCTCTCCGTGCTACGAAGTTTCTGAGGGAGATACATAAATGAACCAATGGCAAACGGAAAAAAGTTTTTAGCGTTTTCTATAGTTATGCTTGTATACCCAATACCAGGCTCTCTGGTACTCCCTCCCCCCACGTCCTCAAAGCAAGGAGTTGAGACCAGAGGTCTAAGGAGGCTTTTCCTTGCGCCCAAACCCAAATGCTGTCACCAGCCACAGCCCATAATTCCGAAGCACTCCTGTCACGAGGACAGTAAGGAAGGCGGCCAGGGCTGCAGCCCAGGCTGACAGGAGTGTACCAGAAAAAGCAAAAGCACAAGGGAGCGAGCACCCTTACCACTTCGGCAACAAGCTGCACTAGGCCTTTAGGGCTCGGAAAGACCCTTCCCGGCAGCCAAGTGAGAGCGCAGGAAGGGTGGCCGAATCTGTCCCAAACGGGCCTCCCCTACACTTCCTTAGCCACTGCTTCCACACTGCTGAAACAGAAGTAGAAAAGAATACCCTAAAAGTCCCATCCATTTGGGGACACTTAACCCATAGTGACAACACTCCACATATTCCCCCTCCCCCCCCAAATACACAAAACCAAGATCTGTTCCCAAACTGTGTCCTTAAATCTCACCTCAAAAGATTAGTGCTGTCTACAACTTCAGCCTAAAGGATGCGTTTTCCCAAGCCGAATGAATGAGAATGAGATTATATTCTGAAGAGTTCCTACCATCACTCTCAACACTAAAGAAAATAAAATTGAATTTGAGAAAACAGCTAAGTCGGTTTGCATGCAACGTTTGGACCAAAACGCCTTGGAAATTTAGTGTTTAAAAATGGAACGCCATCCTGCTTTTGGGGAACAAGGGCACAGTCTGGCATACACACGATCACACAATACCAAAGCAGCGTGCTGATTTTACACATTTGAGTTAACTAAGATTTGTAGAAGGATCCGCACTACAAATAAAAGCTGCCACGTGGACTACCCGCACCTCTCGAAACGGAGCCAGAACTGAAAACTCCAATGCACAGCTTACACCTCTGCTCTGGAGCCCACCCCGCCCTCACCCTCACCCCCACTCCCACCGCGCTCGCTCTGCACCGAACACATTCGCACTGCAGCTGAGAAAGGACCACATCGCAAATGACCTCTGTAGATTCATAGGCACACTGTCCATTTCGAATGAACGAATCCATCTTGGAGCTAAAAGGGAGCTATCTGCTTCCGCTTGCCGCCTCCTGCCAGGGAGATAAGCTATTCCCATTTCACAGATGAGGTAAATCCGAACCACAAGCTAGGAGGGTCAGAATGGCTTTATCATGGACTGAGGGCTGGAGCGACAACAGCCTAGTACTCAATCCAGTGATTCCCACGAACACGTACGGGGCGCGTGAAACACAGGGGGAACTGGGCGATCACGCAGGCGGACATCGAAATACGCTAAGCAATCAGTCACCGTGAAAAAATCATGCAGCTTAAGTAGCGAGCCAGAGCTGTGCAAATGAATCCTCAGTCGGAAAGAAGGACGCGGGGGGAGGGGAGCCTTGCGGGGGAAGAGGGGTGGGTGGGGACAGTTGGGTGAAAACAGAAGAGGAAAGGGGGCGGAAGGGGCTCTCATGGTTCTGTTGCCGTTTCTGGGGAAGAGAATCGGAGACTCTACTCCGATTCTACCATATGGTTTCTTTTCTGCCACTATTGTGGAAACAACGTAACTTGTAGTCAACCACATTCCTCTGGTGGCAACAGGGGTAAGATACACTGCAAAGGCAGAAGCGCCGGGTCAACGCCTCTTGTGTCCCCGTAAACGCGCAGGCGGGTGCGTGAGGTTCGGGGCCAGGCACAGAGTCGCTGGGAGTGACTCATCAGATCCCCTGGCCCGACGGGGAGATGGTTTCCTGCAGAACGAGGTGCAGGAGGTGGTTCTGCTCGGCGCTCAACAGGGGCCACATCTCCACCTGCAGCGACTTGACGGCTTCCGTGTCCTTCTCGTGGGTGGCCATGACCAAGGACTGCAGCAGCAGGAAGAGCTCCTCGGGAAGCGGGCCGCTGCCGTCCTGCCCGTGGCCGTCGAAGGCCTCCCAGGAGTACTTCTCCAGGGTGTGCGCGTGCTCCGGCAGCAGCTTGGCGGGCGGCGGCTGCAGGAGCAGCAGCAGCAGCACGCGGGACACCTCGCAGCGGACCAGCACGTCGGCGAAGGCGCCCAGCGCGGCGGGGGAGGGCGCGGCCGCGGAGCCCGCGCCGGGCGGGAGCAGCGCGAGCGGTGGGGCGGAGGCCGCGCCGGCCCCGGGCTGCGGCCCCGGCAGCTTGGGCTGCGGCTGCGGCGGGGGCTGCGGCCCCGGCGGCGGCAGCGGGTGGGCGCCGTGCTCCAGCGCCAGGCGCTGCATGCGCGTGAAGAGCGCCAGGGCGCCGCTGTAGTCGCGCGCCAGCAGCTGGCAGGACGCGGCGTCGCCGAGCGCCTGCAGGGCGGCCAGGGGCAGCTGGGGCAGCTGCAGCTGCGCGGCGCGTTGGAAGTGGCCGGCGGCGGCGGCCGGCTGGCCCAGGTCGCGCAGGGCGGCCGCCAGCTCGAGGCAGAGCGCGGCGGCGGCAGCCGGCTGGCCTAGCTCCAGGTGCAGGCGCACGGCGGCGCCCAGGGCGGCGGCGGCGGCCTGCAGCGGCTCCCCGTAGGCGGCGGGGCAGGCCAAGCGCTGGCGCGCGTCGCGCTCCTGCCGCAGGAAGAGGCGCGCGGCCTCGGTCAGCGCCAGCGCCTCCCCGGGCCCGTGGAAGAGCGCCTGCTGGCAGCGGGCCACGGCCAGCTGGCACCAGGCCGCGTACGGCAGGCACTCCTGGGCGCGCAGCTCGCGCCCCAGCTGGCTGAACTGCTCGCCGGCCTCCGCCACGTTCGGCTTCCGCAGGAACCGCTTCTTCAGCTTGTTGCACACCTGGCGGTAGCGCGCCAGGAAGTCCCCGGCCTCAGGCCCGGGGCCCGAACCGCCGCCCAGGCCGGCCGCGGAAGCCGCCATGTTCGCCGCCTAGGCACTTCCGGGCGCGCTGACGCGAGTGGGCGCAAGTGCTGGGCGACGGCGGCGGGCTGAGACGCGCACTGCGTCGGGCTCCGGCCCACCGCGCCACCGTGCCGGCTCGGCCGCCCGGAGCTCTCGTCTCCCTGGTGATATACAAAATAGCAAGCGCGGAGGCCCGTCCGGGACTGGCTGCGGGTGGCGTATGCAAATCGAGGGCCCTGGGGCGGGGCGGGGCCTGGCCCGCCGTCCGGGGTTCCGTGAGCAGACCAAGGGTGCTGGGGCGGGGCCTGGCTGGGCGCCCCCTGTTGCTAGGTGACAGCTTTTTTAAAAAAAATTTATTTATTTTATTTATTTATTTTTGGCAGTGTTGGGTCTTTGTTGCTCTGCGGGGGCTTTCTCTAGTTGCGGCGAGCGGGGGCTACTCTTCCTTGCCGTGCGCGGGCTTCTCATTGCGGTGGCTTCTCTTGTTGTGGAGCACGGCTTCTAGGCGCGCGGGCTTCAGTAGTTGTGGCACACGGGCTCAGTAGTTGTGGCTCTCGGGCTCTAGAGCACAGGCTCAGTAGTTGTGGCGCACGGCCTTCCTTGCTCCGCGGCATGTGGGATCTTCCCAGACCAGGGCTCCAACCGGTAGGTGACAGCTTGTTTACGCAGGTTGCCAAGCAGGGCATCTCTTGGCATCTCTAGGGGAACACAACCAAAAACTCTTGACCCGGCGTGACCCTAATTCCGACTTTGCCTATGTGTTGATTGTGTCCCGCCCACCCCAATCCCCATCACGCCTCAATCTTCCCGGCAAAGCCCCTGCCCCGTGGGAGTCCATGCCAAGCGCTCTGTCCACCCACCCCTGCATCCCGCACCCAGGGCGGTCGGTCGCCTTGGCACCTTCACCCTATCACGACGCCGCCCTCACGGTGTCGAGCACCGCCGCAAGGAACCCCGTCCCTCTGGGGACTTTGGCCTGGCTCCGACTTGCTCAGAGCCAGCGGGGGAGCCTTCCGTTGTCCGGCCTCACCCCAGGCCCCAGTCCGCCCCCACCCCCGCCGCAGCCAGCCTCTCCCACCCAGGGCCACCCCATGCACTGTCACCGTGAGAGACCGCTCCTCTCTGTCTGTCACCCCCGACTCCACCCCACCCCCCAACTCCGGCCAGACCCCCGCCCTCCATCCCTCCGACGAGGGGTGTCCCACCACCAGCACCTCCCACGCCAAGTGAGTGAAGCACGCGCAGGGCGTCTCTTGAAACACTTTATTGACTCGCAATGACTGTGCCCAAGGGGGCGGGCAGGCCGGGGCTGCCCGGGCTGTGCGGTCGGTCGGTGAGCGGGCCTGGCGCCTGACGGCCGCGCCCTCCCCCGCCCCCCCCCGGGGGCCGGGGACCCAGGTGTCGTTGGGCAGCTAGTGCTGGGCCGGGGCCACCTGGGAGATGGTGCTGGTGCTGAAGAAGCCGCTGAGCAGCGCGTTGTTGCGGGCCGCCACGTCCACCAGCTCCGGAGTGAGGCGCCTCCTGCCGCTGTTCTGGGCCTCATGGCCCGCCGGCTCCAGGACCCTGGCCGTCAGGTACTGGATGATGGCCACTAGGGAGACGGGTGCGGACGAGCTCAGGCGCTGGGCGTAGTGGCCCTCCCGCAGGAGGCGCTCCATGTGGCTCACGGAGCAGGACCGCTCGGCTCGGGCGGTGCGGGAGCGGCGACCGGGTGACCCTCCACGGCCCCTCTTCCCCGGCATGCTGGCCGTTGGGCAGCTTTCTGCGGCGGCCTCGCTCTGCGGTGCGCTGGGATGAGGTGCGGCGGGATGAGGGGCGGTCGGTTGTGCCTGCTGGTCCCAACATCTCCAGACAACCGGTGTTCTCAGGCCCCTACTCCGTATCCTAGCGACCACAGGCCGGGCCCTCATTGGTGGGGGGGGGAGCACGCCCCGTAACACGTAGACCCTGTGAGGTCACTGCTTTCCCATAACCCCTCCCCCACCCCACCTCACCCCGCCCCCACCCCCACCGCCGGGGTCCTGGGCCTGCAACGAAATGGCGCTGGCAGGACCCTGCTCGGCGTGCTCGCTGGACCCCGTCTTTGGTGGAACTCTCACTGTCCACCGCACGGGAACTTTGTACAGAGAAGGCAGCTAATGGCGGACCATCCAGGGGCACCAAGTATACACTGGCGGTGCTGGGCCACCATCACGACTATATATCTACTTCCAAGACGTTGGCACCAGCCCAAAGAGAAACCTCTGTACCCGCCAGGCAGTCACTCCCCACTGCCCCTCCTGCAGTGTCCCCCACCCCACCCCACCCCACCCCCCATAGTCCCCAGGCAACCACTCATCTGCTTCCTGTGCACAGACATTTGCCTGCTCTGGAGACTTCCTAGAGATGGAAGCAGACAATAAATAGGTGGCCTTTTGTGTCCGGCTGCTTTCACTTATGTTTGCATTAGGCTTCATCCACGCGGTAGCACCAATCAGCACTTCATGCCTTTTCCTGGCTGAATAATATTCCAATGCGTGGCTAGACCACACATGTTGTGTATCCGCTCAGCAGCTGATGTACATTTGGGTGACTTCCACCTTGTGCCTGTTGGGCATAGTGCTGTGGTGAACATTCCTGTGCAGGGTTCTGCTTGAATGCCTGTTTTCAACTCATTTGGGTTTACAACCCATGGGATAGATCTATGGGTTTATTTCTGGACTCGTAGTTCTACTCCACTGATCTATGTGTCTATCCTTATGCTAGTGCCACATAGTTTTGATAACTGTAGCTTTGGACTAAGTTTTGAAATAGGGAAGTGTGAGTCCTCCAACTTTTTTCTTCTTTTCCAAGATTATTTTGGCTATTCAAGGTCACTTGAAATTCCGTATGCATTTAGGATTGGCTTTTACATTTCTGTAAAACAGAGCATTGCGATTTCCATAGGGATTGCATTAAATCTCTAGACAACTTTGGGTGGGATTGCCGTCTTAAAAATATTAAGTCTTCCAGTCCACAAAATCTGCTATCTTTCCTTTTTTTTTTTTTTTAAGTTCATCATTAACTTCTTTCAGCAGTGCTTTGTAGTTTTCGGTGCACAAGGCTTGCACCTCCTTGGCTAAATTTATCCCTGTGTATTTTATTCCTTTTGATGTTGTCTGAAATAGAACTGTTGTCAATTTCATTTTGGATTTTTTTTTTAATTGCTAGGATATGGATACACAACAGATTTTTGTGTGTTGATCTTGTATACTGCAACTTGGTTGAATTCGTTTGTTAACTCTAATAGTGTTTTGTGGATTCTTTAGGGTTTCCTATACAGAAGAGTATGTCATCTGAGAATAGAAGTAGTTTAACTTCCTTTCCAACTTGGATGCTTTTCATTTCTTTTTCTTGCCTCATTGCTCTGACTAGGACTTCCATTACAGTCTTGAGTAGAAGCACTGAAAGCAAGCATTCTTCTCTTGTTCCTGATGTTAGGGGAAATGCTTCCAGTCTTCCACCGTTGAGTATGACATTAGCTAGGGTATTTCATAAATGCCAATTATTTTGTTGAGGAATTTCCCTTCTATTCTTAGTTTGCTGGGTGTATTTTTGTTTGTTTTTTAATCATGAAAAGTTGTTAGATTTTATTGAATGCTTTTTCTGCATAACTAAGATGATCATGAGGGTGTTTTCCCCCTTCATTTTATCAATGTGGTTTTGATTAATCAGTTTTCTTATGTTGAGCCATCCTTGCATTCCTGGGATAATTCCTATTTGGACATGGAATGTAATATTTATAATATGCTGCTGGATTCAGCTTGCTAGAATTCTTCTGAGGATTTTTGCATCTATATTCATAAAGGCTATTGGTCTGTAATTTTCTTTATTCTGGTATATATGTCTGGCTTTGGTATCAAGGTAATGCTGGCCCTATAGTATGAGTTAGGATGTTTTTCCTCCTTTTCTATCTTTTGGAAGAGTTTGGGAAAGGATTGGCATTAATTCTTTAAACATTTATTAGAATTCACCAGTGAAGCCACCTAGTACATAGTTTCTGGCACATAATACATGGAATCTAGGATTTGTGTAGTCATTAACTATTTGTTGAATCAATACATTGTCTTCCTAAGAAGGTATCTAATCAAGACACAATAATTGAGTTAAAAATGAAGCAGATCTGTTTATCAAAAATAATGCTGTGCCTACAGATTGTCATACTGAGTGAAGTAAGTCAGACAGAGAAAGACAAATACATGATATCACTTATATGTGAAATCGAAAAAAAAGTGTACAAATGAACTTATGTACAAAACAGAAGTAGAGTCACAGATGTAGAAAACAAACTTATGGTTACCAGGGGGGTAAGGGGGGGGATAAATTGGGAGATTGGGATAGACATATACACACTACTATATAGAAAATAGATAACTAATAAGGACCTACTATATAGCACAGGGAACTCTACTCAATACTCTGTAATGACCTATGTGGGAAAAGAATCTAAAAAAGAGTGGATACATGTATGTGTATAACTGATTCACTTTGCTGTACAGCAGAAACTAACACAACATTGTAAATCAACTATACTCCAATAAAAATATTTTTTAAATGCTGTGATTTCTGGGGCAATGCTATACATTTATTAACATTTTTATCCCATAGGAAGAAAAAATTGTTACATGGAAGAACAATTTTTTAAATTCCCCATAATACTATAACTCTGATGTCTGATTATATAACAGCCATACATTGATTCCTGTTTCAGTGTATTCAAGCAGTTACAGAATCCCAGGTGTTTTATGAGAGAGGATTTTCAACTTTCTTTTTACTATATACCATGATTTAAATCTAGGCCTTTTGAATTGGAATTACTACCATATTTCTCAAACTGTGTTCCTTATTCCTTAAATATGTCATGTACTTTTCTGTAGAACCTAGACATGTCAAGTTTCTAAACCCCAGAAGTTGGATATTAACATGTGTCTCATGAATTCATACACAAGGAGTCATTAATTAATGCCCCACAGTACACACAAACACACACACATATTATTGGAAGATCATTCTGAGACCAGTATGGTAAGCTGCCTACTCCCAGTTCCCTTTCACAGCTGCAGCTGACTCTGCCCTAAGCTAGTGTTTCTCAAACTTTATGGTTTGATTCAGTAGATCTGGAACAGGGCTCAAGATGTTGCATTTCTAATTGCTCCCAGGTGATTCTAATGCAGCTGGTCTGTGGCCCATACTGGATTAGCAAAGGCCTAAATGGCTTCCGCAACTTTGATGAATGACCGTTTTACTGGACCCCAAAGTAGACTACTTAACCTGCTCACACCTAATCTCCCTTGTTCCATTCTTCTCCCTGTGATTTTCTCCTTTGCATATTACATTCTAACATCTGGCTAGCCAGAATGGTTTTATTTGGGTGTTCGGTGCTGTTGAGAAATGCACAGAGCAAATTAGAAGAAAGATATGATTGGGAGGAATTGCTTCTTATTCTTTCTTCATTTTACATGTATCTGTGCTAATACCTCCCTACAGGTCTTCTTTGGCAATGTGGATTCATCTGGGATAAAACACAATATTTTTAACCCTCCAATTATTGCTCGGTATGTCCGTTTGCACCCAACGCATTACAGCATCCGCAGCACTCTTCGCATGGAGTTGATGGGCTGTGATTTAAACAGTAAGTGTCAAGTCATCCCATGTCCTTACCTCTCCCAACCATGGGTAGGATGACTAACCATCCTAGTTTTTCCGAGACTGGGGGGATTTCCCAGGACACAGAACTCTCAATGCTAAAACCAGTACAGTCCTGGGCAAACCCATGACTTGGTCATCCTAACCATGGGATTCCCCAGGGGTAGCCACCTCCTACACTACTATTAACAAGGCAAATCAAAGTCCAACAGAGCTGAGCAGAGCTGACCAGAAAATAGGGGGCATCTTAACAATAATATGCAAAAGTTAGTGCCTGGGAAATGACTTCGTGATGACAGTAGCCCTAGAATATATCAGTGGAGACAGGCCAGCAGAACCTCAGCTTCAACTTGTTCTTGTGATTACATTCTTCTTTCATTTCTCTGAGGTTGCAACATGGCACTGGGAATGGAGAGTAAAGCAATATCAGATGCACAGATTACTGCCTCATCCCACTTAAGCAATGTGTTTGCCACCTGGTCTCCTTCACAAGCCCGACTTCACCTCCAAGGGAGGACTAATGCCTGGAGACCCCGGGTAAGAGGGAACAAATTTGCCGTATAACTGATGCAGAAGAAGGAGTAGTGGTTGGGAAAGAATAGGGTAAGCTCTTGACTGTTTCTTCAGTTACTTCTATCACCTGGTTGTTCCCACAAAGAGTGTCAAGGAAAGTTGACTATGCACAGAAAACCCCACAGATATTTATTTAGTGGGTGTGCCATGTGAATTCACACAGCATTCATTGGGGGAAAATGATCCCTAATTGAACCTCCTAGAAACAGAATATCTATATGTAGTACTGGGCTAATATTTGTCAAAGAATTGGAGTGGCTGAAATCCAGTTTTACAGAGAAATATCAACAAAGCAAAGGGTCATAGTTATGTACAGTTCACTGGGCACAGTTCTTTTCTGGAACCACTCAGTTTGTGATTTTCAATCACTGACTAGCTTGGGGAAATGGATGGAGTTAATGGTCTCCGTTCCTCCAGGGGCTTATTTTAAACAAAATAGGTTGTATAACACATTGCCAAACTTTTAATACTCTAGTCAGTCTGTATATTACTCATATATTCATTCAGCAAACCTTTACTGGGCCCCTATTAGATAGCTAACCCTGGGGATACAGAGATGAATCATGAAAAATTTCGGCCCTCAATTTGCTTTGAGTCTAATAAGGGAGACTGACAAACAGGTAATTAATATGCAGAGTGAGAAGTGCTGTGATATGATTAAGAAGGGATTTGGGGATTTCTGGGAGCAAATAGTGACCAAAAAGATACTACTCTAACTAACTTCCCCAGGCAAATAATCGAAAAGAGTGGCTGCAAGTGGACTTCCAGAAGACAATGAGAGTCACAGGAGTAACCACCCAGGGGGTGAAATCTCTGCTTACCAGCATGTATGTGAAGGAGTTCCTCATATCCAGTAGTCAAGATGGCCATAACTGGACTCTGTTTCTTCAGAATGGCAAAGTAAAGGTACGCTAATCTCACAGGAAAGGCACAAAGCCTGTCTTAGAGCTTGACATTTAGAAACATAACAAGGTTGATATATGACGAGACTTTCAGGATAAACTTTACTGAGTATCTATAGTAATAGGGCACTATGAAAGGCATTCTGGGAGGACAAGTGACTCCAAGCAAGAATGTATCATCCCAGGAAAGAGCAGAGTAGAGCCCAAAGCTGCTTATCCTCATAGATGTTGATGTCATTCAGGATGGTGGCCCTTACCGATCTCTGTAGCGTAGTCTCTTGCTACTTGCGCCTTTGCTTTCTAAGCTCCACCCATACTAAGAAACCCTCAAGTCCCTAAAAACAGCATGTTCTTTCTCACGCTAGGCTTTTATAAGTACTGTTTCTTCTACCTAGAACATTTTTTCTGGGTACTTCTTATTGACCCTTTCACCTGGTGCATTCTTCAAGTCTCAGGTAAACATCATCTCCTCCAAGAAGAATTCCTTGTTCCCTCAAGGCTGGATTAAACATTTTTGCTTCTGGCAGTTTAGTGAACCAGAGTACTGATAATGTATGTTCTAGAGGACATTCCCATTTTAAAAAGGGCATATCGCTGATACCTGCTGTAACATGCATGGCTAAATTAATTAGAGCAGACATAAAAGGACAAATATTGTATAATTCCACTTATATGAGTATATTAGGGTTCTCCAGAGAAACAGAACCAAGTGACTCACATGATTATGGAGGCTGACAAGTCTCAAGATCTGCAGGGTGAATCAGCAAGCTGGAGAGCCAATGGCATAAGTTTCAGTCTGAGTGTGAAGGTCTGGAAACGAGGAGAGCCAGTGGTGTAGTTCCTGTCTGAACCCAGGAAGTGCCAATATTTGAGTTTGAGCCCAAAGGCTAGAAAAAAACGCAATGTCCCAATTCAAATGGGCCATGCAAAAAGAATTCTCTCTTACTCAGACGAGGGTCAGCCTTTTTGTTCTATTCAGGCCTTCAACTGATTGCATAAGGCCCACCCACTTTGGGGACGGCCATCTGCTGTACTCACTCTACTATTAAATGTTCCTCTCATCCAAAAACATACTCACCAACACACCCAGAATAATGTTTGACCAAATATCTGGACACCGTATGGCCTAGACAAGTTGACACATAAAATTAACAATTACAATGAGCCTGAAATTCGAATAGAGGTTACCAGAGGCTGGGAGCTGGGGAGAATGGAGAGTTATTGTTTGATGGAGACAGAGTTTCAGTTTTGTTTTTGTTTTTATTTTTTGGTTTTTCGTTTTGTTTTGTTTTGTTTTGGCCGCGCTGCGCGGCTTGTGGGATGTGGGATCTTCGTTCCCTGACCAGTGATTGAACCCGTGTCCTCAGCAGTGAGAGCACAGAGTCCGAACCACTGGAGCATCAGGGAATTCCCCAGAGTTTCAGTTTTGCAAGATGAAGCGTTTTGGAGATGGTTGGTGGTGATAGCTGCACAACGTTGTGAATGTACTTGTTATATACTTGTTGTCAAACGTACTTGTACGCTTAAAAACAGTTAAAATGTTAAAATATATGGTATGTATATATTACCAAAATAAAGAAAAGGCTATAGCACTGATAGTACATACTTCTTCTTAATGCACTGCTGCACTCAATGAAGAAAGGGGACTCTCCAGCCTCCTCACCACCAACGGCAAAAAAATAAAACAAACAAACAAACAAAAAAATGAGCTTTTATTTTAAAATAATGAGCTTAAATCAGAGCAAAGAGAGGTGAAAAATGAGAAAATGTAAAATGGTGGAACTTTCCTAAAGGGAACTGCTTATATTAGTGTTGTTCTCAGGAGACCAAGCTTTGAGCAAAATGCAAGAATGGAATGTGAGACTTCTGCATTAAGTAATGAAACCCAGAAAGGAGCAGAACTAGTTGCAGATAAGTAGCACCTCCTGGCTTCTGGAAGAATGATTTCTCTAGAGAAAAAGCATTCCCAGTTTAGGTCTCCAGGATTCCTACATATTAAAATGATTAGATTAGCAAACATACAAGATAACAAGCCAACTTGACTACAAATGGGCAGAAACAATCAATACAAATTTAGAATCTGAAGAATATCAGATATTGACATTATCAGATATATATCATAAAATAATTATGCACAAAATATTTAAAGCAATGAGCTATGGAAACATAAAAATAAATGACAAATTATTAGGCAGTTTTGGAAAAAACAGTACTTTTAGAAATTAAAAAACATCATTGTTGAAGTTTAAAAATCAAAGAAAGACTTAATAGTGAATTGGGCACAGCCAAAGAGAATTTAGTCACTGGAACATATATCTGAAGAAATTACCCAGAATGGAGCACAGAAGGTACAGAGAAAGCCATATATATATATATATATATATATAAAAGTGGAATCCAGAATGAATGAAAGAAATAGTGGAGAAGTGGCAAACAAACAAGGATGACCACTTTCGCCACTTCTGTTCAACACTGTACTGGAAGTTATAGCCAGAGAAATTACAAAAAATAAAAAATAAACAAAAGGCATTCAGATTGGAAAGGAAGAAGTAAAACTCTCTCTCTTCACCAATGATATGATTTTATCGTAGAAAATCCTAAAGAACCCACAAAAAACTATTAGAACTAATAGATGAATTCAGTAAAGTTGTAGGATACATGATCAACACACAAAAATCTGTTGTGTTTCCATACACTAGTAGTGAAAAATCTGAAAAGAAAATTAAGAAAAAAATTTCATTTACAATATCATCCAAAAGAATAAAATATTTAGGAATAAACTTAACCAAGGAGGTACAAGACTTGTACACTCAAAACTACAAAACATTGCTTGAAAAATTAAAGAAGACCTAAATGAATGGAGAGACATCCTGGGTTAATGGATTGGAACACATTATTAAGATGGCACTACTAACCAAAGCTTTCTACAGATTCGGTGCAATCCCTATCAAAATCCCAATGGCCATTTTTGCAGAAATGGCCAAGCTGATCTTAAAATTCATCTGTAATTGCAAGGGACCCAAAATAGCAAAAACAATCTTGAAAAAACAGTTACCGGATTCACACTTCCCAATTTCAAAACTTACTACAAAGCTACAGTAATCAAAACACTGTGGTAGTGACATAAAGATAGAATTCAAGTCCAGAAATAAGACTATACATCTATAGTAAATTGATTTTCGATAAGGGTGCCAAGACCATTCAATGGGAAAAGAATAGTCTCTTCAACAAATAATGCTGGGAAAACTGGATAGCCACATGCAAAAGAATGAAGTCACCACACACCATATACAAAAATTAATTCAAAATAGATCAAATACCTAAATATAAGAACTAAAACTTTAAAACTCTTGGAAGAAAATATAGAGGTAAATCTTCATGACCTTGGATTTTACAAATGGTTTTTTAGATGTGAACCATAATCACAAACAACAGAAGAAAAATAGATATGAAAAGAATTCTTAAACTCAACAAAAAGACAACCAAATTTAAAAATAGGCAAAGGACTTCCATAGGCATTTCTCCAAAGAAGATATACAAATGGCCAACAAGCACATCAACACCAACATCATTAGTCATTAGAAAAATGCAAATCAAAACCCCAATGAGATATTACTTCACACTTACTAGGATGGCTGTAGTTTTTTTAATACAGAAAGTAAAAAGTGTTAGCAAGGATGTAGAAAAATTGGAACCCATACTGCTGATGGCAATGCAAAATAGGCAGCCACTGTAGAAACCATAGAATTACCATATGATCCCAGCGATTCTGCTACTGGGTATGTACCCAGAAGAATTGAAAATAGGCAATTAACAAAAACTTGCAGGCAAATGCTCATAGCAGCACTATTCACAATAGCCAATGGGTGAAAATGACCCAAATGTCCATCAACTGGTGGATAAACAAATTCTGGTCTATCCATACAGCTGAATATTATTCAGCCATTAAAAAACATAGACATGCTGATGCATGCTACAATATGGGTGAACCTTGAAAATATGCTAAGTGAAAGAAGTCAGACACAAAAGACTACATATTGTATGATTCCATTTATATGAAATATCCAGAATAGGCAAATATAGAGAGACAGAAAACAGATTAGTGATTACCAGAGATTGGAGAGAAGGGTAAACGGGGAGTGGCTTCCTGATGGGTACTGGATTTCCTTTTGGAGTGATAGAAATATTCTGGAACTAGATAATGGTGAATGTAGTAAATGCCACTGAATTTTACAATTTAAAGTGGTTAAGATGATAAATTTTATGTTATGTACATTTTACCACAATAAAAAGGAACCAGAAGACACATACATTACCATACTAAGAGTGACAAGCTGACAGGCGATTTCTAAGCAATAATGAAAATCAGAAGATAATTAATGATATCCATGTGATGCTAAAAGGAAAAATCTGAAACCTGCCCCCAAAAGAAAGAAAATCTGGTGAAATATTTTTCATGCATTCAAGCAAAAACTAAAAAAATTTTTCAGGGACTTCCCTGGCAGTCCAGTGGTTAAGACTCTGAGCTTCCATTGCAGGGGGCCCGGGTTCAATCCCTGGTGGGGGAACTAAGATCCCGCAAGCTGTGCAGCCACAGCCAAAAAAAAAAAAAATTTCCAACTTGCATGACTGATTTTACCACCCAGTAAAATCCTGCCAACATAAAAAAATGAGGATATTTATTAACCTTATGACAGTAAATTTGGAAAATTAGGTAAAATGGATAATTTCTAGTAAATATAACTTACTCAAGAAGGAATCGAAAACCCTGAAACTCCTACAACCATTTTTTTTTTATTGGCCGCGCCCCACAACTTGCGGGATCTTAGTTCCCCGACGAGGGATGGAACCTGGGCCCCCTGCAGTGGAAGTGCGGAAACTCCTACAACCTTTGAAAAATTGAATTGGTGTTCAAAAATCTTCCTACAAAGAAAACTCCAGATTCAGATGGCTATACTAAATACTCTACCAAATTTTCAAGGGAGAAATAATACCATTAATTATTACAAAGATTCTTCCAGAAAAATGGAAAAAGCTTGTATTTACATTATCCAACTCTTTAAATGATGACAACAAATCACAACAAGGACAAGTTTATTAGAAAGGAAAATAATAGGCCAACTTTACTCATGAACATAGATCCGAAACAAAATATTAGCAATATGTATGTGTTAGATTTATCCTAGGAATGCAAGGTTGGCTTAACATTAGAAAATTAATGCAATCCATCACATTAATGAACTTCAGGATTATACAGCCAATAAATGCTGAGAAAAAGATTCATAAAATTCAATATCTATTCTTAATGGGAAAATTTAGCAAACTAAGACTAGTAGGGAAACTATGCAATCTGATAAAGGATATTCACAAAAATTTTACAGCAAATATACTATTTTAGGTGAAACACAGAAAGGTTTCCCTTTGAGATTAAAAAGAAGATACCATTTATCTATTGCTGCATCACAGACTACCCTGAAACTTGGCCACAATTTTGTGGATCAGGAATTTAGGTTGATCTGGCTGGCTGGTTTGTCTGTGATCCATGGGGTGTCAGTGGGTATGGATGGATGGATCTACTTCCTAGATGGCTTCTTTGCTCACCTGCCTGGTATCTTGTTTCTCCTTGACCTTTTCATCCACTGGTGTCTCTTCAGGGCCTCTCAGCATGGTGGTCTTAGGATAGTCACTCTTCTTACATAAAAGCTAGATTCCAAGAAACCAAGGTGGAAGCTGTCAGTCCTGTTGAACTTGGCACAGCATCACCTCTGCCGCCATACTCTATCAGCCCACAGAATCAATTGCCCACCCCAACTTAAAACAAATCAAAAGACACATGCGCCCCAATGTTCACTGCAGCACTATTTACAATAGCCAGGACATGGAAGCAACCTAAGTGTCCAAGGACAGAGGAATGGATAAAGATGATGTGGTACATATATACAATGGAATACTACTCAGCCATAAAAAAGAATGAAACAATGCCATTTGCAGCAACATGGATGGACCTAGAGATTATCATACTAAGTGAAGTAAGTCAGACACAGAAAGACAAATATCATATGATATCACGTATATGTGGAATCTAAAAGAAATGATACAAATGAACTCATTTACAAAACAGAAATAGACTCACAGACATAGAAAACAAACTTATGGTTACCAAAGGGGAAGGGTGGGGGGAAGAGAGATAAATTAGGAGTTTGGGATTAACAGATATACACTACTATACATAAAATAGATAAGCAACAAGGATTTACTGTATAGCACAGGGAACTATATTCAATATCTTGTAATAACCTATAATGGAAAATAATCTGGAAAAATATATATATATATAACTGAATCACTTTGCTGTATATCTGAAACTAACACAATATTGTAAATCAACTATACTTCAATTTTTAAAAAAAACAAGGGAATTCCCTGGAGGTCCAGTGATTAGGACTTGGCGCTTTCACTGCAGTGGCCTGGGTTCAATCCCTGGTCGGTAAACTAAGATCCCGCAAGCTGCGTGGCACGGCCAAAAAAAAAAAAGTCAAAATACACCTACCTCTCCATGGGAGGAGTATCAAAAAAATTCATAACCATCTTTAATCTGCCCCGTCCACTTTTATTAAAAACTGTATTGGAGGTCCTAAGCAATGCAGTAAGGTAAGAAAAAGAAATAAAATGTGTTAGGATTGGAAAAAAAAAAACTCTCATAATATGTGGAAGATACGATGGCATACATAGAAAATCCAAAAGAATCTATCTATCTAAATTATTAGAATTACTAAGATAAGTTTGCAAGCTTGCTGAAAACAAAATCAATAGAAAATTTTATTGTATTTCTACATGCCAGAAACAAATAGAAAAATAATTTAAAATAGCATTTTAAAATTCCAAATACTGAGTTGTACATTCTCATCAAATAATGGCAGCTGCCTAAATCTCTCCATACAGCCTTCAAAAACCATCTGTCTATCTAACTATCTCTCTGTAGATATATTTTAAAATTGCAAATAAAACCACCCATAACTCATAGAATAACTAGAAGACAAAGAATACCATAAGTTTCAGTGGTGGAAATTAAGTGTTCTGGAAAAGCAAAAATGAGTCACAAAATCACAAGACATATCTTCCTATCCCATCTGTTACAGAAATTGCACTTCTCTTTATCAACAGTAGAGGGTGCTTGTGGACTAAGAAACCTAACAAGCCACCCAAACCTCTTATCTCTGACTACATATTGTAAAATCACCTCATTGCTGTGATGAATGAACAGAAAATAGCAGATGAGGTAAAAGGTATTATTCTTTTATTTTTTTAAATTTATTTATTTACTTATTTATTTTTGGCTGCGTTGGGTCTTTGTTGCTGCACCCAGGCTTTCTCTAGTTGTGGTGAGCGGGGGCTACTCTTCATTGCGGTGCGCGGGCTTCTCATTGCGGTGGCTTCTCTTGTTGTGGAGCACGGGCTCTAGGCACACGGGCTTCAGTAGTTGTGGCTCACGGGCTCAGTAGTTGTGGCTCGCGGGCTCTAGAGCGCAGGCTCAGTAGTTGTGGCGCACGGGCTTAGTTGCTCCACGGCATGTGGAATATTCCCGGACCAGGGATCGAACCCATGTTCCCTGCATTGGCAGGCGGAGTCTTAACCACTGTGCCACCAGGGAAGTCACAAAGGTATTATTCTTGATTTTTCACTTCCTCCTTTTTTGAAAACTCCATTGACTTTGGGCTTCACAGTAAGACTCATGTTGACCAATACAGTGTAAGTAGACGTGATATAAACCACTTTCCAACAGAAGCTTTCAATGTGATCGTGTGTTTGGCTCAGTCTCTGGTGCCTCTGCTCTCTGCCATGAGATAAAAATGTCCAAGCTGAGAAGACATGGTGTACGTGAGCCTTGGCCTAGAGCAGAGCCTAAGCCAACCCAGAACAGTCTTGGTTTCCAAATACCATTTCCTATAAAAGGAACCTGGGCTCCTTAGAGATTCCAAGACCAGAGCCAGGAAACTGCCAGGTGTTACTGGAACATCTTGGAGTCCATTATCATCATCAAAATATAAAGGGAGAGGAGACGTTCTTCTCCACAGAAGAATTCCAGGTAATAAATGTAGAAGACATGACAAAATTAAGAAACCAACCATCAATACAGTATATAATACTTGTAAGGAACTTCAGTAGATACTAAAACCATTGGATGAAAGCTTAATGTGGAACCGAATATTTACACAGTCTCAAAGTCCAACCCCACAGATTGTTAGGTAAGGGAAGTTATTACCTTTATAAAAGAGAGATCTGGTGGACATCACCTTAACTAAGGGTCAAACTCTGGAGGAATCGGCATCATGTGTCCTCTGATGTGATATGGTGGGAAAGACACATCACCTAGTTAATATTCTCACTAAAGATGTTGAACTGAAATCTAATAATAAGAAAACAGTCACACAAATTTAGAATGTGGGACATTCTACAACGCAATGGTCCTAGACTTTTTTTTAAATTTTATTTATTTATTTTTATTTATTTATGGCTGTGTTGGGTCTTCGTTTCTGTGCGAGGGCTTTCTCTAGTTGCGGCAAGCGGGGGCCACTCTTCGTCGCGGTGCGCGGGCCTTCTCACTATCGCGGCCTCTCTTGTTGCGGAGCACAGGTTCCAGACACGCAGGCTCAGCAATTGTGGCTCACGGGCCTAGTTGCTCCGCGGCATGTGGGATCCTCCCAGACCAGGGCTCGAACCCGTGTCCCCTGCATTGGCAGGCAGACTCTCAACCACTGCGCCACCAGGAAAGCCCGTCCTAGACTTTTTAAAATGTCAACATCATGAAGGACAGAAAAAGACCAGAGACTAGGAGTCTGTTGTAGATTAAAGGAGATTTAAGTGTTCCTTGTATTATTCTTTCAGTTTCTTGAGGGGAAAGATCAAGGAATAAGTCTAGCAGAAGATGTACAAGCCCCCAAAGTATGCCACAAATATTTATCCAAGAATCTCTTTTGTTTCCCGAAAGTTTTATCAAACACACAAACTTTAACAAATGTTTATAGTATATTTGCTATGTATATACTATATATATTGTACGTGTGGAAGGTCAGTGACCAAGGTCTCTGCTGTCATGGAACCGACATTTGGTGGTGAAAACAAAGGAAATGGTCAATAAGCAGGTAAACAGATAAATGAGAAGATTCTGAATGGTGTAAAGGAAATGAACAAGAGGAGATTTAGAGTCAACAAGAGTCCTGTTTCAGAGATAACATTTAAACTGAGACCCAAAGGCTTGGCAGGTTGAAGTATTTGGGAGTAAAATGTCATGATGTTTACAACTTCCTTGAATTAGTTGGGAAAGTGGGTGAGAAGATTCCAGAGGGAAGCCATAGCTGGAAGCACGGCCTCCACAGGAGGTTAGCAAGGGTGCTCTTAATTCTAGATGTCACAACCACTTTCCCAGGTACAGAGGCAGGGGACCGAGTCATCCAGTCACCTCCCAGGGTTCAATCCTGAACTACCGGAAGCGTGGATCCCTCAATTGGAAGTGAAAAAAAGCGTGCGTGCTGGGCGATGGGCATTGGGATGGGTGCCCATGAGGGGGCGGAGCTTAGGGAAAGTTACAGACCAAGCAGGAGGCCAATGGACTTGGGGAGCCTTGGTGGGGGGGTGTATAAACATTATAACTCTTTTCCTGTCAACCAACAAATGCTCTCTCTCCTCTTTCAGATTTTTCAGGGAAATCAAGACTCCTTCACACCCGTGGTGAACGCTCTAGACCCCCCGCTGTTTACCCGCTTCCTTCGAATTCACCCGCAGAGCTGGGCGCACCGCATCGCCCTGAGGCTGGAGCTTCTGGGCTGCGAGGCGCAGCAGCAGTACTGAGGCCCGGTCTCTCCTTCCTGGACCCGGGCCCTTTCCTGATTCGGGTCCAGCATCCCTCTGAGCCCGCCCTCCAGGTCACTTCCTGCCCCACGCTGCCCACGGTGCCATCGTTTTTCTATGTATTTCAACTCCTCAGTCCCGGCAGATATGCCCTGAAGCCTCCCAAATCAATCGTCATGTGTCCTGCGTTCTCTGGGGCTGTTGCATCCAATTTACCTCTTGTGCATTTGCTGTGGCCGCTCCCAGATTGTTCCTTCCTTCCAAGGTAATCAGGCAAAAAGCAATGAGGAAACTCAGCTGGAAAGCATTCTCCTCCGGACACGGCCACCACTTCCTCCTCTGTGGTGACCAAGAAAGGTCATGATCATACTAGGCTTCTAAAGGACATATTTTTAATATTTCCACAGAAAAATGAGGAAAATCCATGGCTCTCTGGGATAGGAGATACAGCATTGTAATTCTAATCATGCACTCATTTTACTCCCTTCTCAGCTAATTTCCTGCTGAAACGACACAACAAAATGTACCAGGAAATTCTGTACCCTAACTGCCCAAGAGGAACCCCCACCTCACCCCATTCCTGACAGATAAGGTTGGGAATGGTTTACTGTCCTGTAAAAGTCCATTAAGGTTAGAGGTTAATTTACAGAAATCAATAAGGTGATATGGTTTGACTCCCTGTAAAAGGTTAACCACTTTTATGTCTAACTTAATCATCTTGTTTTGGCATTCTTTTCCCATTGACCACATACATCTTTATTTTTCAAATGCTCTTGGAACCAGCTCTTTTGTCTTCCCGCTGGTTTCCTCAATAATCAGTTAAACAAAACATTGACATGTGAAAACAAATGCCTTTGAGAGTTGTGCTTTTATACTGGAAATAAAAATGTGAACAATGAAATTTTATAATTTATGAGGTGAAGCTAACTTAAAAAATTAGAAATGGAGCCTTGATCCAGTAGCAGAGAGAGAGGTTCTTAACCTTGACATCCATTAGCACTAGAAGGAGTAAAGGCAGTGGTCTGGGCTCTGGCCCATCCCACAAACCCCCCTTTTATAAGTTTTCTAGAGGTTGTGACCAACCAGAATCCGGGAGAGGCTGCAGCAGAATGTAGTGAACCTAATGTGAGAAACGCTGTACTTGCATCGCCCACATCTCCTGGGATCCCTTTTACGAGTTCAGTGTTTGCAATCATACTCCAGCTGGTTTGGCTAATGGGGGACCTGTATTCAGAAACCTACAAGACCCTGATGAAGATGACACAGATGGACAAATATACTGTGTTCATGGATTGGAAAAATTAATATTGTTAAAATGACAATGCTACCCAAGGCAATCTACAGATTTAATGCAATCTTTATCAAAATACCAATGGCATTTTTCCAGAATCAGAACAAACAATTCTAAAATTTATATGGAAATACAAAAGACCCTGAACAGCCAAAACATCTTGAGAAACAAGAACAAAACTAGAGGAATCATGCTCCCTGACTTCAGACTGTATTACAAAGCTACAGTCATCAAAACAGTATGGTAATGGCTCAAAAACAGACAAAAACAGACACATAAACCAATGGAACAGGATAGAGAGCCCAGAAATAAACCCACACACCTATGGTCAATTAATCTACGACAAAGGAGACAAGAATATACAATGAAGAAAATACAGTCTCTTCAATAAGTGGTGCTGGGAAAACTGGACAGCTACATGTAAAAGACTGAAATTAGAACGTTTCCTCATACCATATACAAAAATAAACTCAAAGTGATATAATTATTTTGGAAAACAATCTGGCATTATCTACAAAAGTTGAGCATAAAGATAGCCTGTGGCAACTCTGTTGGGTAATGACCTAGACCCAGAACTGCCATGTGAACCAAGAGACAGGGCAGCACTACCCATAACACTTCCAAACTGGAAACAACCCTTATTGCATATATTTCCTAGTGGCTCACTTTAATTGCAGTAGAGTAATCCATTATATAATATATATCACAATTTATTTATCCATTGCTTTTCTGACTGATTCATTTATGCCAGTTCTTCTATGGAGCTGATCATCCTTTTTAAAAAAATTGATTTGTAAGAGTTCTTTGTATGTTAAGGAGATTAACCTATTATCTGTCATATATGTTGTGGAATTTTTCACGTAATTTGTCATTAATCTTTTATCTTTCTTTACAATGTTTTGCTGTATGAAAGCTTTACATTTTTATGCAATAAATTTATCATTATTTTCACCTATGGCTTTGGGGTTTTATGACATGCTCAGAGTAGCTTTTTTCACCCCAAGATTACAAAAAACTCCACTCATGTTTTATCCCAATATGTATATGGTTTTATTTTTGTTTAGTCCTTGATCCATCTAGAATTTATTTTTGTGTGTATGGCTCTCACTCCAGTCAGTGCATCTGAATGAATAGCCAGTCATCACATTAAACCATCTCTTTTTCCCCACTGAAATGAAATGCCACCTTTATCATCTATTCAAATCCCATACATACACTATTTGAAGGTGCAGTAGATACCACGTGGCAAACAAAATATCTTAGAAATCTTCAAGCCCAAGAGGATATGGCTACCATGAGGATGGGTTTCAGCATCAACACAAATGTTTATGCATAGACAGAAGAAAACGTCTGTATGCTTAGCTGTCAAATAGAGGGAGACTGGGGGCGGGTCAAATGCAGTAGATGATATCATAAGGAGGAGTAGAATTCTATTTGGAACTTCAGAAACCTTAAAGGAAGACTCTGGCCAGCTTCTTCTGAAGACGGAGGCCTGATTCACTGGCTTCTTTGCCACCTTACCTGACACAGGTCTCAACAGTGGATGAGAGTGTCAGTTCTAAATGTCTTAAGTAATAGAAAGCTCAAATAGGAGTTTATTTTTCTCAGACCTAGTAGTTGAGAGGTGGGCAGATAGAGGTGTTGGTTTAGTGGCTTAAAATTGTCAGAGCCAGAATAGATGTCATTTTCTTGGCCTTTTCCTTGTGTCCATTGCCTGATGGTCACAGGATGGCTCCTCCAACCCCAGGTAACACTTAAAGAATGTTCAAGGCAGCACAAAGGGAAAATGGTAGTGCCATTTCTTTTATCAAGACAGCAGAAAATCTTCCCGGAAGCCACCCATCAGATCTCCATTATGCTTCAGTGTCCAACACTATGTCCCACAGCCATTGTTAGCAGCAAGGCTGGCTGGGAGAAGGCGGATTCAGCTTTTCTAGCCTCTCTGGTTGCATGTAATAAGTGAAAAGGGGGTGGTGATGACAGGCAATGAACAATATCTGCCCAAATTCACCACCCATTCATTCATTCAAAACATATTTATTGAGCACCTGAACAGCCTATGTGAACAAAACAGAGAGGAGCACGTGTGGCTTGTTCCAGAGGAAATGAGGCTGAGGTGGAGCGATCAAGAGTAGATAATAGGACATGAGTTCAGGGAAGTCAGTAGGACACTACCTGACTTACAACAAAGTGAGCTCTCTTTGGCTGTTCAGTGGCAGCAAGCAGGAAGCTACGAACTCCTGTGACTGCAGAACTTCTGGGCCACCGCCACCCCCATGATGGACTGTGCCCCCTTATCCACTGAAATTCATACCTGGTTAACCATTTATACTGCTTATTTGCTGATTCAGTAATAAACCCAACTCAAAACAAAACAAAACGAAAAGGATGTGGGACTGAAAAAGCGGAGTCTAAGATGACACCACAGGGTTTGGCCTGAACAACTTAAAGAGTTTCCACTAATTGAGCTGGAAAAGCCCGAAGGGGGATGTGGTTTACGAGGGGATGTCAGGTACCTGATCCGATGGAGCACAGTCAATTTCTGTCTTGTGTTGTTTTGTTTCTTGAAGGCGGGATGGTTTTTGCTTTGGAAACTGGCCGTGTTCAGGACTCAACAGTGTCAGTCAGTGAATTTTTCTTGTGTTCATAATAGCTTTAGTTTTGCAATAAAAACCAAACCACCATTTTCTGACTTTTCAGACAGAGCTGCCTTGGGCCGAGCCAAGGAAAAAGCCATCTCCCCTCGGTGCAGGCCCTCGGGAGAGCCCATGGAACCCCCGAAGCTGCTGAGCATGGGATTTCTGCTGTGCTCTCTGACTTGCCTCTTGTTGGAAACTGTCGCTTTGTCTCTGTCACCTTTATCTGCCTTCGGAATACAAGACCAGGATGGATTGGAACCACGCTCGAGGGGTGTGTTTGCTGTTACGATGAATGTTCCTATCTTCCTAGGACGTAAGATTCCTGTCTCAGGTCAGGAAAGACTGATTCTGTATTTAAAAATAATGTTCGCAGGAAAGCAAAGTATTTCTGGTTTGGTTCAACAAGCATGAACCCACTAAGCCAAAGCCATAGGTGTCAACCTTCCGTGAAATATGACAAATGCTCCCTGAGGACAAAGGGATAATTAAAGTTGTTTGGGGGGAGGGGTCAAGAAGGACTTCAGAAAGGAAGCGAAATTTAAGCTAAAGCTGATGAGCCACTGACCCGTGGCTTAGGTGCTCCCAAAGCCCAGCGTGGTGCTCAGTTCCTTCCCATCTCTGGAAAGGGTATCGTTGTGAGTGGTGAACCCTCCTGACTTCACACCACAGACACTTCTGTTTGCCCTACCTCTTCCCTCTGAGCCTCCTTCTGCCAGCCGCCCGGCCTCCTCCTCTTCCTCTTGGTGCCACTGGGGCAGGTGGCCATCTCCTTTCTCCTCATGGGACACAGGGCGCTCAGCCTCCCGAACACCCTCTAGGCAACAGCATGGTGTCCATTAAGTCGTGCTCCTCGCTCAGTGTACCCCATTGATTCACAGAGACCTCCAAACAACCTTTAAGTGATCTGGGGTGGAGAGTATTGCTCCTATTTGACATACAAGGAGGAAAAGATGATATCTATCTGAGGATACCTTTTTTTCCCCCAAAAGTGTATTCCTTTAATCTCTTAGCACAGCGAAGTTGTTAGGAATATGGGCCCTGGGCAACTATAAGAACCTGAGATCTGGGACAACTATTTGAACTTGAACCAGGTTTGAAATCCCAGCTTCATCACTTAGCCTCTCCTCAGTGACTGTCTATGCTCTTCCTGCAGAAACTTCCAGGTCCTGGCTGAGCAACTTCAGTGATTACCTGTGGGATCTCATCAGGAGCTCCATCCCTACAGCTGTCATTTTTGCTTTTCTGATCATTTCAGCAATCATGGGGATCCTCTGCTGCCTCACGTAAGCTGCTGGGGGGAGGAGGGGGGAACTGAGGGAGAGGCAGGAACGGCCAAGTTCCACACCAGCCTGCGCATCTGTAACTAAGGGAAAGTTTTGAGGAAGGTGATTGTGGGAACACCACTCTGAAAGTCCGTGTGTCCCCCTTTGAAAAAGTCTCCTGCACGTTCTCTTTTTTTCTCCAACCCACCCCCTACGTTTCCAACCACTGACACGTGACGTTTAAAGACCAGTGTTTGCAACTGATCTTTTTTTTTTTCTTATACTAACTTCATTAACTCCTAATTATCCTTCCCTTTAGTTTAGGAACTATACATGGAAAACATATGATTAACTTTTCAATTGCCTGAAAATTTGCCGAAATATTTATTATTAAATCATATGAAGCCAAAGAGATTCCTGAAATAGCTAACAAAATACTTAAGCTTAGCTAGAAAAGCCTGAATTTTATTAATTCAATCAGTATTTACTAAGAGATGACCACTTGCCTGTCTCTGTCCTGATTACTAGAGACAGAGAAATAAGACAACTGAACAATTACAACCTGGTGGCTCAGGGCTGTTCAAACTGCGGAATCTAATAAAGTGGCTGAGGTCAAAGATCAGGTGAAGGGTGTGGCATCCCCACCTAAGGCTCCTGATAACCTCAAAACGACCACAGATCAAGAACCATGTCTAGGAAACAAACCTGGATATGGTTCCTGGCACCTAGAACTGACAGGAGCCAAACAGAACTAAATGAGCTATTCATTGTTTGAGCCGTACAGCAGTATTCGGACCTCTGATCGGCCATGAGAAGCACATGGGCTCTGAAGGCCCCTAGGAGGGCCTGCTCCCCAACACTTGCTTCAGGTACAGCCACAGAGAATAGTGGACCGGGGGAGCCTCCTGGAGGATGGGCCACAGGCCAGGGAGCTCCTCCTTACAGGAGGAAGAGCTGGGCCTGATCAATGCTGACCAGCAGGATTCCAGAACTACTACAGAGCAGGGACTGCTGTAGGCCTCCCAGTCTTCCTCTTTTCAAAGGGGAGCGTTTACGGCCATTGCCCTCTTCCTGCTCCATCACTGTATGGGGCGGGGGTGGGGAGTGGAAGCTGGAGATCAGGGGCACATGGTCTATTTCGGTTCAAAGCTCTCTTAACCAAGAAGAGCCACACCCAGACTTGAGAGAACCAGATACTCTGGAAGCAGACTGTGTGTCGGGAGTGTGGTGTGCAGGGTATTATCAGGGATCAACGCCTGCCGGGGGCAGGGGCAGGAAGGGAGCAGCTGAACCGCCTTGCAAGCCCTGCAAGGCCTCGGGTGACCCCCTTCAGAGTTGTCCCTCCCCCGCCGCAGGAAGTACAGGCTCTGTGTTCACCAACCCTGTTCCTTCTTCCCAAGCACAGAGGAAGACTGCATTTCCCAACTAAAGAAGCCAGGACTCAAGTCAACATACATTTGATTCGCTATCTTTTAAATCACTGTTGCTCAAACTCTGGCCGGCAGGCCGGCTGCATCAGAAACATCTGAGGCTTTGGTGAGACACGCACACACAGAGGGACTTCTGTGAAGACAGGCAGGCAACATGCCGAGAGAAATATTTCCTTCTTTGAAGTAAATGGCTCAGCCTGGGGAGAAAAACCAGTAAACCCTTGCTGGGAACAAGCAAGGACAGTAAGAGCAAAACAAAATAAGACATGGATGACAAAATATAAAGGGATCCAAAAAGCTGGCACTATTAAATAGAGATAAACAAAGACCTTAGTGAAAGTAAGATTAGAGAAAAAAAATGATAGATGCAGGAGACATAATTAATTTTTTGGTAGAAAACAACCAAAATAATTCAGCAGAAGAAAACACTTCAAGGCATAATTTTTTTAAATATTGCAAAATTAAAGGAAGGTTTGCGTCTCTAGTCATACGGGGTGCACATAGTAGATGCCAAATAATACTTGATTTTTTATGAATACATTTCACAGTCAGGATTGCAAACAGTTTCTCTGTGCCTCTTTATTCACCCTCTATAACCATTAGCGGTGGCTGTAAAGAAGGCTTAGGCTAGCTGCTTGCTACCTGAGGAAATCAGCATGGAAGCCTGGCTAACCTCTCAGGGCCCTGGCAAGTACGCAAAAACACACATATTCAATCTAACGAATTTTTAGTACGGTTTATACTAGTGAAAAAATAGAACCAACTTCAATGATTCTTGGCTGGTTAAAGAAAGCAGTGAACATTCATACGAGTACTATACAGTCACCAAAACGTTGCTGTAGAAGGGTAATTACGTGGAATCAGATTCATGAAATATTGTTGAGTGGAAAAAAGCAGATTATAACAGAGGATATACAATGTCACCCCATTTGTTGTGAAAAACTATACGTACAGGGAAAAAAACTTTTAAGGACCTAACGAAAGATTTAGACATTGGTCATCTCCTTGTGATAGTCAATAGGTGACTTTAATTATCACTATCGTTGTTGTTATGTAGTTTCATGTTTATTTTTGTCTGTCTGCACTTTCCAATCTTTCCACAACAAAACGTATTGTTTAATTAGTAAGTTTTTTAAGAGAAACTTTAAAAACAAAAAAAGAAAAACTATCTGATCACACTCCAATACCACACTCTTACTCTTACTTTCTCAAGTCATGAAAGCATTTTTGCAATATGAAATTACTTGGTTCATGTTAAGAAAAGAAGCTGTCCAAAATCCTATCTTGGAAAAGGTGATGTAACTACAAAGTAGCTCTGTGCAGACCAAGACAGTGTACTGGAATTTAAACTCAGTTCAGCAGTCATCATTTTCTCTTCCTTTCCCAGTATCCTCATAGGTGAACCAGTCCAGTGAAGTACTAGAAGATTCCAAGAGTGTGCTATTTGTGTGCATTGAGGAAGTATCTATCAGGTAAAATTAAATTGTCTTCCATCTTAAACTACCTTTGCTTTTATTTTCTCCTTTAAAACATGCAATTGAAAAAGTGATAGTAGACTTATTACTGTTTTAATTATAAAATAATACATACTTATTTGAAAAAATTTCATAAAATATAGAAAGAAGAAAAAGTACCCATCATTCTAGCACCCAGAAATAAACATTGTTTACATCTTGGTGTATCTCCTTTCAATCTTTTTTCTATGCTTATACTACCAGTTTCCTAAGATTTGTTACCTGAAACAATAGTTCTGTTTTAATAAACGTTATGACACAATAGGGCTTTGTGGCCAATTAAGTTGGAGAGATGCTGAATTAAACAAATTTAAACATATTTCCTTCACTGTATGACATATCATGGCTATCTTTCCATATCAGGAAGTGTTGCATAGTATTCCTTGCAGTGGATTCGACAGAAGTCGTTTGAGCACCCCCCATATAATAATAATTTAGGGTGTTTGTACTTGTTCACTATTACAAATGTAATGCAGGTGATAGTTTTACACGTTATTCATTTGCTTTCCCCTTTGCTGTTCTGAGTTGGAAATCATTCACTCCGTGGGCACTATTGAACACCTCCTGTTCTGGGCAGGTAACAAAACAAACACCAAGCCTGGCTCGGGTGGAGCCAGAAAGCATCTGGGCTCTACTGGGAGCCAACAGAAAGCAGGGAGCAGAGAAGGGACGTCATTTGATGGGTGTTTTTAAAGGGTCATCTCAGTTGCCACGTTGAGAAGGTCAGAAGCAGGGAGACCAGCCGGGAGGTTTACCGAAATCCAGGTGAGAGACAGTTTCGTTGGGACCAGGGTGGGAGTCGGCAGAGTTGCAGGAAGAGTCGGAATCCAGACAGAGGGTGAAGGAAGAGGATCAGGATTCGATTATGGGTTGGGTGAGGTGTGGGAAAGGGAGGCTTTGGGGATGCCTCCCAGACTTTGGGCCTAAGCACGCGCAGGGATGGGGTTAGGAATCTACTGCCTGAAAAATGCGAAGAGGAAGAAAGACCGAATGGATGTTCTCATTGATACGGAGGTGAGATCCAGCCACACACCCTTTGTCCCACACTCCACACAGCAGGAGGAGACCATCCTCTGATCAAACTTGAAGTGACAGTTTAACTTATCAGCTTGCACTAACCTTTAAATCAGATTGGACGTTTACTTAAATTTCCCCCCCCCCCCACTCAGCACATGGGAGCTGGGGAGGGAAGTCTAAGTAACAATGAAAAGAAGAGCTGCATCCTTACACACATCTTTATAGTCTTTTTATCTTGCCCAGCTTGTTCCTTAAGACAAACTGCTGAACGTGCAGTTGTTGGGTCACAGGCTGGGAGCATGTTAAATCCTCACGCTGGTCCACGTAGCGCTTGTACGAGTTTCCAGGTTCCGCTCGAGGCTCACAGCCCTCCCTCCTCCTACTCTCTTGAACATTGCGTTGTTTCCTTGGTTTTCTTTATATTTTTGCCAGTTATGCTTGGCAATATATTATTTAATTTTGCTTGTATTTTAAAAATTCCTGAAGTATCCCTAGGCTTGGTGCCCCAGAATTTTTAACCTTCTTTTTCTTTTTATAAATGTATTTATTTATTTATTTTTGGCTGCATTGGGTCTGTAATCCCCATCCTGTCTCCTCACGCCAGAGCCCTGCCTCTTTTTAAACTATAAAAACTAAATCATAGGCATGCATTCTCCTGTGATTTTCTTATTTTGTGTTTTGAGATTCATCCATGTGGATGCCTGTAGCCCATTTCCACCCAACTGTATGAAAAGATCTCTAATCATTTACACCATCGACTGTAGACAGACATCTGTATTGTTTCTGTCTTTTTTATTCTAAATATTACTGCATGTCTTGTAGTGTACAAGTGCAAGAGTTCCTCTGAAGACTATCACACTGTGATTGACTTTCTGAGTCAAAGGCACCAATTATTAAATACATCCACATCCTTGAGAAGATGCAGCATCACCAGTCTTTCAATTTTTTTGCCAATCTGGCGGATAAGTAATGGTATCTTATTGTTTTCTTACTTTGCATTTCCCCGATAACTGATGAGATGGAAGACCTTTTCATGTGTTTATAGGACATTTGTCTTTCTCTTCTATGAATTTTGCCCATTTTTCTAATTTTAGTTTCATTTATTCCTTATTGATCAGTAGGAATTCTTTCTATACTCTGTATACTAATATTTTGTAGGCTATAGATGTGGAAAATATCTTCCCTCAGTTTGAGGATTGTATTTTCATTCTCGATATGGTGTATTTTGATCAGCAGAAGTGCTTATTTTATTTTATTTTTTTATTTTTTTTAACATCTTTATTGGAGTATAATTGCTTTACAATGGTGTGTTAGTTTCTGCTTTATAACAAAGTGAATCAGTTATACCTATACATATATCCCCATCTCTCTTCCCTCTTGCGTCTCCCTCCCTCCCACCCCTCTAGGTGGTCACAAAGCACCGAGCTGATCTCCCTGTGCTATGCGGCTGCTTCCCACTAGCTATCTATTTTACGTTTGGTAGTGTATATATGTCCATGCCACTCTCTCACTTTGTCCCAGCTTACCCCTCCCCCTCCCCATATCCTCAAGTCCATTCTCTAGTAGGTCTCTGTCTTTATTCCCAACCTAGAGTCTGTCATACAGAGTGAAGTAAGTCAGAAAGAGAAAAACAAATACCGTATGCTAACACATATATATGGAATCTAAGAAAAAAGAAAAAAAAAGGTCATGAAGAACCTAGGGGCAAGAAGTGCTTATTTTAACGTAGTGCGATTTGGCAATCACTTTCCTCTGCGTAAGTGCTTTTCTACCCCAGAGTCATAAAGGATGTCTCCTATACTGTCTTCTAAAAGTTTTATAGTTTTGCCTTTCACCTTTAAGTCCTTCAGCTACTCGGAATAAATTTTTGTATGGTGTGAGGTAAAGTCTAATTTCATTTTTTAAAAACATTGTGAGAAACTATATTTTTCCAGTCATGAACTTTGAACTGAATTTGTGTGCCTCAAGGCAGTTCTAGGAATTGAGAAAAGCAGATAGCTGCAATAAATTCCAAGGAGCAAAGCCTGATTCTGAGCACTGAGCACCCTGAACTGGAACCGGCCGACCAGAAAAAGGCATGGGAATGTCGAAAAAAAGATCGGCTGTATGACCATGCATCCTCTGAGTCAGCCGACTTGCCCTCCCAGTACTTTTCCACCCTGAGCTTTGCCTCGACAAAAACTTTAACTACATTTTGCTCGAGGACTCACTCCCTCTGAAGTCCTCCGACTGCAGTAGTTTAGATAGCGTGTTTGCCTTCACCTGTAACCAGTCTCGGTTTCTGTTTCGATCCTATGGATCCCCAGTTGCCCTTACTGCAAGCGTGTCCTTTCCCTGCTGCTCTGCAGTGCCTCTTGTTATGTCACCATTTCTCCTCTCTCTTCTGTTCCAATGGTCTATTTGTCTATTTCTGTGCCCATACCATGCTCTCCTAATTAACATAGCTTTGTTGTAAGTCTTGCAATCTAGAAGGCAGTTCCCCCACATTGTTCTTCTAGAGTGCTTTGGCAATTCTTTTTCTTTACAAGTCCACACACATTTTAAAATTAGATTATCAAGTTTCACAAAACCTATCCCAGAAGTGGGATTGCTGGCTCAGAAGGTAGTGTTCAGTTTTATGAGATAATGCAAAACTGTTCTCCTAAATAGTACTGCCAACAGCAGTACTCCCAGCAGAAATATTCAAGAACTCATATGGATTCACATCTTCTCCAACACTTGATATTGTTAGACATTTAAATTTTTGATAATTGAATGGAGGTGCAGTGGTATTTCATTGCGGTCCGATCACTAATGAGGTTGAACATCTGTTCATATGTTTATTGTTCACGTGTGTTTCTCCATCTGTGAAATGTTTATTCGTGTTTTTTACTCATTTATCTGCTGGATTGTTTGTGTTTTCCTTATTAATTTGTAGACCTTTATATATTCATAATAGGAATTCTTCGTCAGTTGTGTGTATTGAAAATATTTTCTGCAAAAGCACAACTGGTCTTTTTTGCTTTTTAGTTTGTCTTTTGATGAGTAAAAGTTCTTAATGCTAAAGTCAAACTGATCAATATTGTTTTATAGTCAATGGTTTGTCTGCATTGTTTAAGAAATCTTTCTCTATCCCGAAGTCTAAAAGTTCTTCACTGCCGTTTTCTGTCAAGAGCTTTAAAGTTGTGTTTTTGACACAGAAGTCCTTAATCCATCTGGAATAGATTTTTTTTCTGCATATAGCATGGAGGAGGGTTCCAGCTTCATCTCTTTCAATATAAATAACCATTTTCCAGCTTTGGTTAATGAAAAGTCCCTCTTTACTTACCTAACATGGCACCTGTATCGTATACACAGTTATACACACGACTGGGTGCGTTTCTGCATTTTCTAATCTATCTCATTGCTCCATTAATCTATCCCTGCACCGGTATCGCACTGTCTTAATTTCAATAGCTCTCTCTCCTCTCTCTCTCTCTGTGTCTCTGTCTCTGCCTCTGTGTGTGTGTGTGTGTGTGTGTGTGTGTGTGTGTCTCAGCCTCCTATAGTTCCTTCAGGGTAATCTTGGGGAAGGGAGCCAGCAATCACGTGAGCTCAGCCTCTTAGCAGAGAAAACTGGGTGATCTGGCTGCAAACTCTTGCCCCTGGATTTTCCCTTCTTGTCTATGAGGTACTGGAAGGTCCAAATAAGATTACATAGAGTAATGAACTGCTTATAATACTGCGAGGTTACTCCCTTGGGGTCAAGGGGCCAGGTGTTTATCAGGTAAAGGTGTGTACAGATCGTGGACAGCCCTGAGCTCTGTAAGCACAGGAAATGTTTGTTTTGTTCAGAAAGTCTGTCGTCCTTTCGGCTGCTGTTTTAACGCCACGAAGGTGTTAGGGTATAAGGAATTCTGCTCTAGGATTCGGAAGGAATGTTGGCTCTCTTCGCTTCCACTGATCCCTCAATTTTTTTGTGGCATTAACAGTAGGAGATGTAGCCTAAGACAAATAACAGCAGCACAGGAGTCTTAAAAGGCCTTTTCTCAACGTCCTGTGCCCGCATCGGTTTATGGGTGGAGCCTGGAGTCGGAGGGGCGGCCGTCGCAGCCCTCGGATGCTCCCCTGCCATCCCCACGAATTCGGCCCGGGTGTAGGTCGAGCGCTCAACCCGCCCCAGGCCGGGGGTCCTCTGCGGTTTGGGAGCGGTGTGCTTTTTCCTAAGACCCCTCTGGGATTCGGCCGCAGGGGCCTCGGCGGGAGCAGCGCCTCCTTCCGGCCCTCAGGGGCGCAGGGCCGGGGGCCCGCGGGGCCCAGGGGGCGGGGGCAGGCGGGGGGCGGGGGCAGGGGCGTGGCGAGGGTGGGGCGTGGGCGGAGCTCCTCCCCCGCGCTCTCGGCGCACAGCCTGCGGGGTGGTGACTGACCAGCCGCGCCGCTTCCCAGTCGCCTTCGCCGCCTCTGCCGCCTCCGCACCGCAGGCCCGGGGCCCTGCCGCTCCAGGCTCTGCCCGGCCCCGCGGCCCCGCGTCCCCGCGTCCCGGCGCCCGGCGTCCCAGGTCCCGCAAGATGACGCTGAAGGCGAGCGAGGGCGAGAGCGGGGGTGCCATGCGCACGGCGCTCTCCGACCTCTACCTGGAGCACTTGCTGCAGAAGCGCAGCCGGCCCGAGGTGAGCTGCCCCCGGGGCCCGGCGCGGGATGCGGGCCGGTCCTCGTCTCTAGGCCGCGCCTCCCGCCGCGGTCCCTCCCCGCCCGCCGCCCTGCCCTCGGGGGTCCTGCCCCTGGGGTGGAGGCCGCGGCGGGCGGCGGGGTTCGGGCGGGACTCCGGGCGCGGTGGCTGGTGGCCCCCAGTAGCGCCTCCAGGCGAGAATCGGGAGAGGCCGCGGCCTCGACCGAGAGCTAATTAAGGTCAAGGGAAACTTCTTCGTGGACGGAAGTCAGGGTCACAGAAAGACTGTAAGGAACAGATCCGAGAGTAGGACTGCTTGGTGGTTGTGTCAGCAGAAAGGGTTGTAAAAGCCAACGCTGGCCCCGAAGTGCTCACTCACCGTCCCTGTGCATTTAGGCAGGGCCCCTGGTGCTGGGGCACAGATGGGTGGACCCCTGTGTCTGTTTGTGGGCAGACAGTCATCTCACAGGTAATTCTGCCCCCCAGATTCCTATGATGGCCCATAAATAGCTCATCACCTCGATCCTCAAAGATGCCCAGAGGGAAGGGTTGATCGTTTTCTTGTTATCTCTCATACTTCTGGGTGTGGCGAGGACCCAGCAAGGTAAGGTTGTCACTCAGGGTCTCTCCCACAAGGGCACGGCCACCAGGATGCTCACTCACTCACTCATCTGAAGGCTGACGCTCTGTCTCATTGTCAGCCATCAGCCAGCACCGGCCAGCAGCCCTTCCATGTCCCCTGGCCTTCTCACAACGCGGTGGCCAGGTTCCAAGAAAGGATGTCCACGGAGACACACAGACAGAGAGAGAGGGCCAGGCAGAAGCTATCTTGCCTTTGATAACTCAGCCTCAGAACTCACAGTGTGAATCTTTTTCCTAGACTACAAGATCTTCCAGGGCAGGGCTGTTTCACACTCACTTTTTACATTTTAAATGCCTGGTAAGTGGGTCCTCAGAAATGTTTGCTGAATTAATAAGTGACTTAAGAGGTGGACATGCGATTCAGCATAGCCATCCACTTTCACAGATGAGGAAACTGAAGATCCACAAGGTAAAGCAGACTGAAGAGCTGTGGACTCTGGGCTGGGTGGCATCAGCTCAGGTCTCCGCATTCACACCTGTCTGTCATTGCAAATCAGGATGAACCCGTGGGGAAGACACTGGTTATTCAGCTGACAAGGCAAAATTGGAAGTTACACAGCAGCATGTACACTAGGAGGGGGTCAGGCTCTAAAACTACTTGGTTTCTCATAAGTTTGGACACATGGGATTTTTTTTTCTTCCCCACAATCAGCTCACTTGGCTGAGCCTTAACTCACCCCCCCCCCAAAAAATCCACTTCTCTTTATTAAATTTTCTTTTGGCAACTTTATTGAGGTTTACTTAGCATACATCTAATTCACGAATTTGATTGTGCAGTTCAATGACATTTGACAGATGCATCCCATCATGTGGCCGTCACCGTAATCATAATGTAGAACATTTGTATCACTCCAGAAAGTTCCCCGATGGTCCTTTAGGTTCATTTCCCTCATCCCCGGAAACCTGAGTGTCACCTGGAACTCAGTGCCCAGACCCTGTGTAGTCCTGTCTGCTCCTGGTGGGGAGGCTGGAGAAGTTGTGTGTGGTTTTGAAAAGAGGCCCTTTCACTGCCCTCTGAGTAATTAGCAGTTTTTGTGGAGCTGTGAGTTGATCCTGCGATACCAGATACAGTCTATTGCTTAGTCAGTTTGCTTGAGTGTATGAAAGGATTTGAAGATGAAACAAGAAAACTTGGTAAAGCACTGAAGGAAAAGCATCCAGATCTGCCAAGGTGTGGACACTGGAAGAAGAATGTCCACACGATGAAAGGTGGCCTGACCCCACGAACCTGCTGATTCTTATTTCCTGAGGTTCACCTTCCCTCTGGGGCTCTTAGCAGTCTCTGCTGCCAACCCTGGGCTCTGCGTCCCCCTTGCTGCCCAAGTTCCCTGTGCCTTTGATTTCTCTCCTCTGTAAAATGGACCTGCTGAGAGGGTTGCGGTGATGTTGACCTGACGTAACGCCTGTCCAGCAGCAGTAGCACGCTTTGCTGTCCTAGCAAAAGAACCAAGACAAGTTGTACGGAAGTTGTTGGCTTTAAAGGAGTTCATAAACTCGTGTTGCCAAAGGCTTCATTTAGGGAGGTTGCTTTCTATAAAAGCTCTAAAGACTGGAAACCCAAAGTTTCACCTCTGATTATACTGCATATCTGGTATTGAAAAAGTATTGTCAAAATATAATTTTGCAGTAGGTTTGAAGTGTAGCCTGTCTCCCATATTTAAGTATATGTTTCCTTCCTTGGAGAAACATTTTATGAGCTCTCTCTGACCTTGTTCTTTTTTGCAATCCCTTAGTGCCCATAAGATTGGTTGTAAAATTCCTACTTTTCTCTTCAGTCCTGTTTGAAGTAGCCCTTCTCCCATGACCTGAAGCAATACGTTGAAAGTCCCTGAAAGTTCACTTGGGCCTGTCCCACATGGGAAATGACCTAAGAAATAAGTCAGGCTCCAGGTGAGTTTCCACTCAGAAGAGCTGTCTGTGGGCTCCTGGGTGGGGAGACGCGGCATCACCTGCTGTGCATGGGCCAGGATGGCACTGGCGAATAGCGCTCCAGGCAGGGGACATTCAGGGTTGACGGGGGTCTTGAGACACTGCCAAATGTCCCCTGGGTCAAGGGAGATGAAATCAGTTGACATTTCATTGACTGCGGAGATTTTTCTCCCCTAAGCAGTGAGTTGCTCACATCTTTCACTGTTGCTAAGAAAGGAGGGGAAGTGACCCCAGGGGTGGGAAATGGGAAGAAAAGCTCTGAATTAGGGAACCAGAATACAAATTTTGTAACGTGACATTTTCTTTTCTGAGTCTTCACTTTTCCATTTTTCCTTCCCATAGAGAAATACACATGAGCAAAGTACATACGCAGTTGCCGCTGAAACGGCTCCTGTATGACCACGACTCCCATCCGCGGAGGCCACCAAGCACGGATCGTGTAGCACTGCGGTGTTTACTGTGGGAAAAATCCGCGTGTCATTGGACACGTGTCATGCAGCTCAAACCTGTCACGCTCAAGGGTCGACTCTATAGGTTTTTGCTCCAAAGTCACTTGCCAGAAAATTCTGGCTCTGAGGCGCTCGTCTTTCCCCAACTCTTTTCCCCGGCTCTTGTCATTTGTGGGGAAACAGTGCTCAGCTGTTTCTGGTACCTTGAGCCCTCTTGGTTTTCTCATAGTTTTTCTTGTTTTCTTTCCCAAAGTGGAGCCTGACCTTGCCTGCTGTCTGCGGCGATCACTTGCCTTCTTGGCCTGGGCCTTCTTCTAAGTCTCCACGTGGAAACAGTTGGCAAAGAGCCTAACAGTAGGCTGAACAAATGTTTGTTCTTTCCTCCGTTCGCTGTCACCGGCTCTTAATCCGACCGTTTGGGTGGGAAAGCCACCCGCTGCCAAGTTTGTTTTTCATCTCTTTTTTAATCCCAACTTCCTTTGAGCCACTGCCTCTGCCCTTTGAACCCGCTGCAGATGTTTCCTCCGAAGGGGGTTTCAGCGCACAGGCGTTGCCACCCCAGCAGTGTGTGTGATTAAAGGCCGAGAAGCTGCAGAGCTGCCCCCGTCCTGCTGGGGCGGCGGGGATGAAGGCTGGTCTCAGAGTTGTGAAGTGAGCTCTGCAAAATGCAGTCTAGTACCTCTGACCACGTTGTTCAGCGTCACTTGGTGGTCGCGGGGCTGCTAAGGGCTCAAAAACGGCTCAGCTTTGCGGCGACAAAGTAAACAAAGGAAATATTGGTAGCACGTTGGAATGAATGTATTACCAGCTATGGAAACAAGAAAAGTTAGAGCAGTTCAGGGGCAGGACAGGTGCCCGGCACGTGGCCAGTGGACGGATGGACGGATGGGACAGGGGACAGACTGCAGTCTAAGTTGTCAACCTGGAGAAGCTAGTTACCCTGAGTGGCAGGCGGGTAACCTTCCCATTTCTTCAAAGCGGGGTCTGGGCCAGCTGAACTCTGTGGACGTGTCCTGCCCTTGGTGTGGTCTCAGACCCGCCGCTGGGGTCAAGGAAGCACCTTGGCTCCGTGTGCGTCTGTCAGTCTGTCTAGCCCTGCTCCTGGGACTGTCTGTGGCGAGGGGTGTGGGGGGCTGGTTGAGGGAGTTTCCTGCATGTCAGGCGCTGTTGAGGAGAGGCTGGCCTCCTCTTGCTGAGCAGTCAGGGAAGCCTCACTGTTGCTAGTTGGTTCTTTGGTCGCCACGTCGGAGGGTTCCGTTTATCTTATCATTTGCAGCTTCTGGGTGAGCATGATAGTGGCTCTGAGTCATCCCGAAGGGGGACGCCTTGATGAATAAGCACATTTAAAAGACCAGCCTTTCAGATAGGAAGTCTTGAGCTTTCCTGGGTGCTGAGTCCTTAATTTAAAGGCTGATGTGTTAAAAGCAATCTGTGTCATGGAGCCGAATGAGAAGGCGATGAGCGGAGGGTGCCGCTTTATCTGCCTGTTCCAGGCGCACAATCACGTAGGCGTCGGCCCCTTGCAAAGGTCACTTTGTCTTCCGTGGACTGAGTCTTTCGAACCTGTCATTGTAGACGGGCCCAGCGCATCTCGAAACACAGGTGAATCATCCTAAATGGTTTATTGATGGCACTTTACAGCACATGATAAAATAATCTGATCTATGTTTTCAGATTTTATGGCCACCAGTACCTGCTTTGGGTACTGACACAGGTACATGGTAGATGCTGATAAATCCATGGGATTAATTTCTGGGTTTGGTTTTCAGCTTTCTCAGCCCCACAACTACTAGTGAAAAAAGATTTGTAAGTCAGGATCAAGGAAAGTCCTAAGTTTTATTTCATGCTTTGAGGCCAGAAATTTGAGATTTGAGCTCTTTGTCTATTCACAGCAGTCATTCAGTCAGCAATCCTTGAATTCCTCATTCTATACATTCAATCTCTTAACACATGCACATGGTAAAAATATACAAATAGTACAGATGCTTAATTTGAGAGAAAGAATTCTTCCTTCCAACTTGACGCTGCTTTTCCTCCAGTTTTCTTGAGTCTACTTAGAGAGCTGTTTGATCTCATTCTCTTCAAATGGGTCTGTGGCAATAGCTACCTAGCTTTGAAGAGTTTTAACCACATGGTTCCAGGTCGCCATGGGCAATGCTTTGAGGAACTATTTGGTCACTGTGTGTTGTGGCCTCTTACTTACCCATCCAGAGTCTGGAAACTGATCCTGTACCCTGCAGATGTCTCAAGGATTGGTTGTTGCCTCTCTGCCCGTTCTTTGGTACTGTGCTCTCTTAGTTATAGCTCTTCGGTTGCAAACAAGTGCGACTCGCCTGCCATTTTGCTAGTTCTTTTATGCAATAACTTCACCTCTGTCTACTACAAGCTCAAAAGTAGTACCCCGTCAAAACCATGGACTTGACATTGGTATGACGTGTGAGTGTAGTTCTGTGCCATTTTGTCACATGTCTGAATATATGTAACCACCACCACAATCAAGATATGGAACTGTTCCATCAGCACAGAGACCTCCCTGGTGCCACCCTTTTATAGTCACCTCTCCCCGTGTCCCCTTGGCAACCACTAATCTGTTCTCCTCCTCTATAATTTTGTCATCTCTAGAATGTTATATAACTGGAATCATATTGTATGCAATTTTTTATTGCTGGGAAGCGTCCCGAGGTATGGATAGACCACAGTCTGTTGAACTGCTCACCTATTATAGGCTGTTCTCCTTTTCTCCAGGTTTGAGTTACTACGAATAAAGCTGTTATGAACCTTCATGTACACGTTTTGCACAAACTTTTGTCTTGTGCCATTGCCAGGTTGTAAAGTAGTCATTTCGTTTTTTAAGAAAGTTCCCAACTCTCTTCCCAAATGGCTGTAACATTTTACATTCCCACCAGCCATGGATGAGAGATTCAGTTTCCTTTGCATCCTCACCAGCATTTAGTCTTGTCACCAATTTTTATCTTAGCTATTCTGATAGGTGTGTAGTGGTATTTCATTATGGTTTTAATCTGCATTTCTCCCTGATAGCTAATGACATTGAACATCTTTTCATGTCCTCATTTGCCATCCTTCCTTACATATCCTCTTTAGTGAAATATCTGTTCATGTCTTTTGCCCGTTTTCTAATTAGATTGTTTTAATTGTTGCATATGGAGCATTCTTTACGTACTCTGGATGTTAGAATTTTTCGTTGGATGTGGGGTTTGTGAATGTTTTCTCTCAGTCCACATGATGATGTCTTTTCATCATCTTCACACAGGCTGTCACAGGGGTAAAGTTTTTCATTTTTAAGAGGTCCAATTTATCAGTTTTTCCTTTTATCTCCTAAGGCTGGTGGCCAGTTGCATTAGACTTGATGTGAAGCGTTATTTATCCAAGTATAAGAACTCTTTGTCTAGCCCTAAACCCTGATGACTGTCTCCTATGTTTTTCTCTAAAAAGTTTTGTAGTTTTACATTTTACATTTAAGTCCATGATCCATTTTAAAGGTCTAGTTCAGTGTTTCTTTTTTTTGCCTATGGGTGTCCAATTGCTGCAGCATCATTTGTTGAAAAGACTACCCTTCCTCCGTTGAATTGCCTTTGCACCTTGTCAAAATCAACTGGACGTATCTGTGTGGGTCTATTTCTGGGCTCTCTCTTCTGTTCCATTGATCTTTGTGTCTGTCCCTCTACCAGACCACACCGTCTTGATTATTCGTAACCATATAAATCTTGAAACCATGTAGACTGATTCCTTCTACTGTCTTCCTTTTCAAAATTGTCTTAGCTGTTCAAGGGCCTGTGCCTTTACATCACGTACATTACACGTCGTCCAGAGGTACTTTTTTCATGTAACCTGCAGGGATCGGGTGAGTGAAGCCACTTGTGTGTAAGAAATAACATCCCAGATGCAGGAGGAGCCACAGCTCGTGCTTAGCTTTCCTCCCAGGGCGCAGTGGGGAGTGAGCTAGAGAGCGTGTGCCCATCTGCAGGGGGGCAGGTTCCACAGGGACAGGTCTTCTGATTGTTACTAAACGAAACAAAACAAAGCAGAACTTTAAATTCTACATTCATTCCTTCGTCAGCTTTCCCTCTCACTGTAGTCACAGGATCGGTAGCCCTTCCCTTCATCTCTTTTCTGTCACGTGTGTGTGGACCTTAGTGTTGTTTCGTGACTTGCTGTAGGTAGATCGTAAAAAGGGAAAGTTAGTAAAGGATTTTGTATTATTATGACCGGTTGCTGACCCAACAGCTTTGGTCCGCTTCTTGCTGACCCCGCTTCTCCCTGATCTTGTTCGGGATGGCAAGATGCCCAACTCAGTTCTTATTTTCTCAGCCGCTTGTGCAGCCTGGGATGGCCACGCTGTGTTCTGCAGTTCTGGCTGATGAGACATGAGCAGATGTCCATTGGGGAAGTTCTGGGACAGATGCCACTGGCCTGGCCCTTCTTCCTTCTTCCTGCCTTGAAAGTGGAGCTGTAGGTTGGATGGGCAGCTTTTCAGGAGATGTTTTCTCAGAAGTCCGAGCCCCAGCCCGTTGTGCCCCGGCCAATTCCTCCTATGTGCACGTTCCAGGCTCAGCTGTCTTCTGGAAAAATTTTTGAAATCTCTCATCCCTGATGACTTCCTGTTTTTTGTCTGTGGGTTTCTATTTACCCTCCCCCCTTTGGTCTCATTTAAACAGGGTCCAGGCTACACGCAAGTACTTAGGCTGCCAACTTGAACCTAAATCACAATCACTTAGGAAAATTCTATCTTGCCAGAATAGAAAGCATTGTACTTTGTAGGGCTTTAGGAATAATAGGCTTTCATTTGCCTGTTTAGAAATTAATTTGAAATGAAACGAATACAATTTACTTCTCACCTCCTTCTCTAGTCACCCAGTTCCTCCCTGTTGTTCATGTCTCTTTCCAGAGGGAGATAATGCATTTACAAGCAAATATGAAGATATTCTTATCTTTCACTGTTTATGCTGATGATAACATACCTTTCCTCACTCTTTTTTTTTTTCCACTTAATATGTCTTCCAGGTTAACCTCTGAACCTCCTTTTCAGGGCTACATGGTGTCTGTGTGCCAGGATGCCCCCGCACAGATGCAGTGGTAACTGTATTAATGGCTTATCTACTGTAGACGACCTTGAAGTTCTGTGTGGTTCTGGGCTCCCAGGTCTCATAAGTCACTTTTCTAAATATAGCTCTTTGTTAGACAATTCTGCTTTAATAGCAGTGCCGTGTAACTCAGTGTCATGTGCGGTTTTTGAAGTTCTAGTTGCTACACAAGGCAGTTTCTCTTTGTCAGTACTTCCCTCATTCCGTAGACAGACAGATAGGTCTAGCTGTTCCCACCTGGGGATATTCCCGTTTCTCCTTTGCCACCAAGTGGCTGACGAGGTGTCCCGCTCACGGCTTCACCCATTGGGAAGATCTTCCCTCCCCACGGTGTCTGAGGGGCACCCCCAGGCGTGGCTGGATTGCAGCCACAATCCATTTTCAGCTCGATCCTTGCATAAACCAAGGTCGGGCTTCTTCCTTCTCCATATTGTTTTTGATTGACTGTTGTATCAGGAGAAGGAGCGTTTCAAGGAGATTTATTCATATTGTGCAGCAGCCATTTATTCTCGCTGGCGTGTGGTCTCAGAGCGACACTGTTCCTAAAAGCCCAAACCTGGAAGCACCCCGAAGTCCATCCACAGTAGGGCACCACACGAGGGCTCCAGTTTCCTGCTCCGTGGCCTTTTCACTGTCTGAGTGCCGTTGCCTTCCAATGTTCTATCTGAAAATTTTCAATCTCACTGAAAAGATGAAACAATTTTATAGTAACTTCCATTAGCCATACCTCCTAGATTCTACCATTAACATTTTGCCATGTCTGCTTTATCACATATCTATCCAAAAACCATCCATTCACCTTTTTTTTTTGTTTTGCTCTTCAAAATAAGTTGCAAAGATCAGAACACTTCACCCCTAAAAGCTTCAGCATGCATATCATCGGCTAGGGTTCAGTATTTCTTTATGGTTCTTTTTTTAATTTTGTGGTTAAATTTACATACAGTGAAATGCACTGGATGAGTTTTAACAAATGCATACACCTGTGCAACCCAACCCTGGTCACAGTTTGGACCATCACCACTCCAGAAGGTCTGTCGTGCCCTTACCCAGCCTACCCCTTCCCATCCTATCAGAGGCAACCACTGTCTTAAATTTTTTTTACTGTAGTTTTGCTTGTTCTAAAACCTCGTGAATGGTCTCCTCCTGCAGGTGGACTTTTCAGCTGTAATGAATAAAGCTGCTGTGAACTTCTGTGTGCAAGCCTTTCTGTGGGTGAACACCTAGGAGTGGGGTTGCCAGAGCATAGGGTCAACGTATGCTTAACTTGATATAAGAAATCACCACACTCTTTTCCTCGGGGCTGCGCCATTTAGCGTTCCCACCGGCGATGTCTGGGCATTTCCAACCTCTGTCCTTTGCGTTGTAGGCTCCCTCGCGGCTGCGGAGTGGTATCACGGTGATGCTGGCTCTTCATAGGCCTTCTTTAGTGAACAGTCTGCCAGACGTTTTGTCCATCTTTTCATTGCTCATCATCCTGTTACTGAGTGAGAAGAATTCTTTACATGTTCTGGGTCTTTGTACTCTCAGGCTGAGAGGTTTGCTGAGAAGTGTTTAGTTTTGATGAGATCAATTGTGTGCTTTTTGATTATCGCTCTCTGTGTCTACTGAACCTTTGCCTGTCTCAGTGGAGTTTCTCCACGAACAGATATTCTTAACTTTAAAGTATTTGTAGTTTTAGTTTTCGTTTTTTTACAGTTTTCTGCCTCCTCCTAGGTTTTGAAGATGTATTGTGCTTTCTTCTCAAAGCTTGGTTGTTTTACCTTTCACATTTGGAACTGGTTCTGTATATAAAGTGATGTGGGGACCAACGTGCCCTTTGCCTGTGCGGGGTTGACCCAAAACCATGGATTACAAAATCCATCCCCCTGTCTGCCCTCCTGCCAAGGCCACGGGCCTTAAATTACTTCAGATTTATACTAAAGACGTCTTTCTAGAGTGTAATCCGTCCAGCTTTGCTGTCTTCATGGTCGGGGTCAAGGGGTCACAGTTGATGTGTCGTCTCGGGCTGATGGCAGGGGTAGCCACTTGGATAAATAACGCTTCACATCAAGTCTAATGCAACTGGCCACCAGCCTTAGGAGATAAGCGTTGGTTTGCTGAGCCTTTGGGGTTTTAGACGCGCAGCAACGACCCGACGGCTGCTTGCTTCATACGTTTCTCTGCTGTTTTGACCCGACAGACTGTGTCACCCCAGCTGAGCGCCGTGACGGAGGACATGTACACCAATGGGCCCGCCGCCCTGGGGAGCCCCGCCTGGGCCCAGGGCCAGGAGGCTCGGAAGGTGCGGCTCATCCAGTTCGAGAAGGTCACCGAGGAGCCCATGGTAATCCCTCTTCCTCACCACCCCAGGCCCCTCATGGCAGGCTTCTTGCCCCTTCCAATTGACGACACCTCGTGTGCAGACAGAAAATATTTCTCCCAAGAAGTTGCCTTAAGTTGTCTTAAAGATCAACTCAGAAAGAGCTTGCGGTTAAGCTTGCTGTGCCCTTGTCTGTCTTGCAGGGAATCACGCTGAAGCTGAATGAGAAGCAGTCCTGCACTGTGGCCAGAATCCTCCACGGCGGCATGATTCACAGACAAGGTACAGGCGTGTTTCGTTCAGGGATTCATCCTTTGCTCCCTGTTCAGGGCTGAGGGGCACGAAGCTTAGAGCGTTCAAAACAGGGAGCGTGTGTGTGCCAAGAGAGTTCTTGTACCGTAATGACTGGCTCATCATTCTAAAGAGCCACTGCCACTCCCTCTGAGCATTCTCGTACACTTATTATGCCAATACTTCTGCAGTGAGCTAACATTCGAGCAACTACTATATGCAAACCCTTGCATTAGACTGTGAACACATAGCAGTGTAGAAAACAGACCATCTCTACCTCCTGAGGCTACCAGTTAAACTGAGAAAATAGGGAATTCCCTGGCGGTCCAGTGGTTAGGACTCGGCACTTTCACTGCCGAGGGTGCGGGTTCCATCCCTGGTCGGGGACCTAAGATCCCACAAGCCACATGGCACGGCCAAAAATAAAAGAAAAAGAAGAAAAGAAAAAAAATAAACTGAGAAAATAGATACTGACAAATAATTACAAATAACTGTTGTATCTCCATGTGAAGCTGCCATCAATTTGCAGATGCGTCATTTAGTAGAAGTGCTTTTCTGTGTATCAAGGGTAGCACAAGTATTGATACCCATTCTTCACATAGAATCTAAACAGTGATTAACTTTGCCACTTGGAGGTCTTAGCTGAACAACAGAGAAACATCGAGCTTTCTTGTTCCTTGGAGTGTGTACAGCTGTGTCATAGCCCCTGACATCAGGAGGACTCTAGTTCCAGGACACTTTCAGGACCAAGCGCTTTTATTTTGCAGTTGGAGTCCTGAGGTCAAGGAGGATGACACGGTCTTAAACCGTCGAGTGCTTGTCTCGCTAGGTCCCTGAAGGCCATGAACAGAACATTCCCGCCTCTCATGGTTGAGTGGTTTCAACCCTGTGTGTTCTACACAGTCTATCGTACAACATGCTCTAGATCCTGGTTTCTTTTCTGTGGCGTTTTGACTTCTGTTGACACCTCTTTTGTCTGAACGTTTGTTCTTTTGTTGGTAGGCTCCCTTCACGTCGGAGATGAGATCCTAGAAATCAACGGCACGAACGTGACTAATCACTCAGTAGATCAGCTGCAGAAGGCAATGGTGGGTATTCACTATGCCTTTGTCTTCGTGAAGCATCGATCCGCATTGGTGTCCGTGTACCTCATTTTTCTGTAAGATCCTCTTACCACTGCTAATCTTTATTCTGTGCAAGAAATGACAGCTCTCTGTCTTCATTTAGTAAACTTCTAAAACAAGGCAAAAGACCTAGAGTGTCTGTCTAGAAAGAGCATTGGACTGCAATGGCAGCTCTGAATCCCGCTCTCCTTTATTCCAGCCCTGTGATTTGGAGCAGGTGAATTCACTTCTCTAGGTCATCTGTAAAATGAAGATGGTAGTAATTGCTGTTCTTGTGTCATAGATTTGTTACAGAGAACAACTGGGCTATAATAGGTGAAACGTTGAATGTGCTCTTTAGATGCAGTTGTGCCAGGCATTGTGCTGGGCGTTTGCCTCTCCAGATTCTCCAGAGACCCTTCCTGTAACCAGAGCAGGAAAAAACACATGGGGTAGTTGGGTGTAATTGGTCACGGCCGACAGGAAGCACCCCTCAGGCACTCAGCAAGGAGATGCCAGGGTACCAGCCAGGGAATGAAGCAGAAAATAGCAACTTAGGGAAAAGTTTAATTTGAACCAGAGCTGAGGAAACTGAACCTTAGAGAGCTCTGAAGCATGGCTGTTTAAGGATAGACCTCACTTCTGACCAAGATGAAGTAACAGGGACCAGATTTAGCCTGCTTCTTGAAATGACTCACATCCTAAACATTCATGTACCTGATGACAGAGGATTCAAAGTACTTGAAGCGAACACTGGCGGGGCTGCCACATTCTGCAGGACAGGCTGTGTACCCTGCCACATGACAAGCCTCAGCAGGTTTAAAGGATTCAAACCATACAAAAATGCACTGTCCACCCACAATGAAATGAAATCAGAAATCAAAAACAGAAAGATACCTGGAAATCCCTAAATATTTGGAAGTTAACACACTTCTAAAGAAGTCACAGGCCATAGGAGAAATCACAAGGCAAATTAGAAACTGTCTTTAAATGAATAGAAGTGAAAGCACAGTGTATCAGATTTTGTGGAATGCCACTGAACTCGGACCAAGGTGGAAATGCCTGGTTTATAAAACGAGAAAGGTTTCAGTCAACGGCCTCAGCTTCTACCCACAGAAACTAGAAGAAGGAGAACAAATGAAACCCAAAGCAAGCAGAAGAAAAGAAACAGTCAAACAACCAGAAATAGAACGGACAGGACCTTGGCAAATGAATGTGGAGGGTGAAGGGGTTTGTAAACTATAACTCTGAAGTAGACGTAACCCACCTATGAGAAACTCTAGGACCAACGACCCAGTTCCTTCCACAAAGAAAAGACTAGAAAAGAAAACACTGCAGGGAGAACAGGTAGATGAAAATTCGACTCTTACAAGACATATCCACCAGTTGCAAACAGTGTCGGACCATGTGCCCCAGACCCTTCATTCAGCGTCTTCCCACCCTCTGGAGCGGGCCACCTGTTTCCCACCGGGACACTGGCTGGATCGTTTCACGGTCACCAACACGAGGAGCAGTTTGGCCTAATGGTTGCTTCTCAATAGAACGTGATGCACGTGTTTTCTCTGCGCCGATGGCACAGCTGTATCCCTTCGTCTTGCATAAAAACCGTTTCAAGTATGTGAACATTCAACATTTGTGCTTCTTTTTGATTTATGTAAATAAAATCAACTATGTAAAAGGTAATTTGTGTCGTGGCAAAAGTTACCATGAACAATACACTTGGAGAAATACTTGCTGTGCATATAATAGGTAGACAGTTAACAACTCTAATATTTAAAGTGCTTCTAAACTTTGTATAAAAAGACAAATAACTAGGGAGTTCCCTGGCTATCCAGTGGTTAGGACTCTGGGCTTTCACAAGACAAACAACCAAACAGACAACTGGGCAAAAGATAGAAGAAGAAACAGCATGTGGCCGATGAGCTCTTGAAAAGTGCTCAATGTTGGTTATGGTAATAAAATCACAAAATAAAGCAACCATGAAATAATTTCCACCCATCAGATGGGCAGAAATTTAAAACGAACGTTAACATGTAATTCTGTCAAGAATTTCAGGGGAAAGGGAATCTCATCATATACTCCTGGTGAGAGTGGAATTTTTATAGTTTTTTAGAAAAGTAATTTGAGGATAGCTATAAAATTGTTTTTATCCTTTGACTCTGCATTTCCATCATGGGGTTCTATTCTGTATAAATCAAATGCAAATATATAAGGACACGCGTTGAAGGGTGTCTACTGCAGCAGATGGTAATAAAAAAAAACTGGCAACAGTGGACACGCCCAGTAACGGGGATGGTGGCTGAGCAAGGGATGCGGCAGAGCCATGAGACAGAGTGAGTGAGGTCTTCATGTATCAACCTGGAAGCAAGTCATAGAGTAATGCATATAGTATAATCCCATTTTTGTTAAAAACAAATAGCAAAAATACACATGTATGAATATGTGTGTAAATATTTAGACACATGACTGGCCCTTTATTGGTGTGGAGAAATGTGTGGGTATATGTGTGCCAGGGTTCATTTTAAGTACTTCTGGGGACCTCTTGGGGGTCGACTGCGAGGAGGAGGAAAAACCATTAGCCTTTGTTCGTTATTCTTTGTATGTCCCCATGTTGTTATGCTGGTTTATGGGGCACGTGACACTTGTGTCTTGGAGGAAGCATTGTGCTACAAGATTTCAAAGTGTACAGTAAAGATGGCTATTGGAAAAAAAAATGCCCAGGACTTTGGGAGGGGAAAGATGACTTAATGAAACCCCCAGTCACCCCGGTTCATTTTACATGACAATTTTATTTCACCTTTCTTTTTTGATAGAAAGAAACCAAAGGAATGATCTCATTAAAAGTAATTCCCAACCAGCAAAATCGGCTTCCTGCACTGCAGGTAGGTGGCGCCATTTTCTCTCTCGTGATGATGGCAGGATTCAGGCCCAGTGTGTATTCTTTGAATTAGATCGAAATGATGTGATTGTAAATATCTCAACAAGCATAGCTGCCTGGTACTCTCTGAACCAAACTAACATGTGTTACAAACTGGCAGGCGTTTCCCTGACCGCGGGCGTGACTGGCCCTTTGCAGCTCATTGGGGCTGCAGGGCCCTGACAGATAAATGTGGAAGAAGGAAGATTTAAAAAAATAACTCTGAAGTTTCTGTCACAGGTCACTTATCGTATGATGGTATAATTTTCTTTTTTAAAAAACTTGTTTTAAATTGAAGGTTTGGTATATATGGGCACATATACAACAAAGGACGCAAATCATAAGCGTAAAACTAGATGAATTTTCACAAACTGAACACAGCCACGTGACCAGCACCATAAGAGTCCCCACGCCCATTTCCCGTCCCGCCAACCCTGACTTCTAACTCCAGAGACGAGTTTTGCCCCTTTTTGAAATTTGTGTAAATTGACTCATGCAGTATGAATCCTTTAGTGTCTCATTTTGTTCACTCGGTATGAAGTCTGTGCTGTAGCAAGATGATTCCTTCTTATTCATTTGTCGTATGACTATGCTCTGGAGGGCCTTCTGTGATTCCAGCTTTTTAGTTCTTACAAAAGTCAGTGCTGCCGTGAACCTCTTTGTACCTGAGTTTCGGTGCATTTCTGATGAGTTGTAGGCTGTGTTCATCTTTCATGATGTTGCCAAACTACTTTCCAAGGTAGTCGTACAATTTTCCATTCGCAGCTGCAAGTTCCAGCTCTTCCACATCCTCACTAGTACTTAGAATTACCTGGGGTTTTTTTTCCTTCATTTTGGCCGTTGTGATGGTGGTGCTACATTGTGCTCTCTACTGGGAAATGGTGTCTTCTCTAGTTTGTTAATCAGCCTTAATTTCATGAATCTTCAAAGGACCAATGTTGCCTTTCTTGATCCTTTCAACTCTATTTTGTGTTTCACTGGTTTCTGCTCTTTATTATTTCTTTATTTCTTTGGGTTGGATTTTTACCCCTAATCTTCCTAGCAGAGGAAACTGGTATTAAATTCTGATATAGCTTCTTCCAGTCTTTTTTGTTTCTGTGTATAAAGAAATACTCTTTTAAAACTTCAAGCATACTAGGTATTGTTTGTATTTAATGATATTCTCATTTAATGTTATATCAGCAGCATTTTCCAAGGACATTAAATATTCTTCTACAAATTGATTTTTATAGTTGCGTGGTAATATATTCTGTAGATGGCCATATTTAATTGATTCCCCATTCCTGGAAAATCAGATTGTTTCTGATATTTCGCTCTGATAGATAATGCTGTGGTGAGCACGTGTATCCATGTATCATAACTGACAAGCTTCTGTGTAGAAGTAGATCATGGGGTCAGGACTTCGGGCACGTTCACAAGGAAACAAGTGCATTTCAGATAGTAGCCTTCTTTTTCAGATGTTCATGAGAGCACAGTTTGACTATGATCCCAAAAAGGACAACCTGATCCCTTGCAAGGAGGCGGGGCTGAAGTTCGTCACCGGGGACATCATCCAGATCATCAACAAGGATGACAGCAACTGGTGGCAGGGACGGGTGGAAGGCTCCTCCCGGGAGTCGGCGGGCCTGATCCCCTCCCCCGAGCTGCAGGAGTGGTGAGCTGCCAATGGACGGGGACCCCTGCCCACCACGGCTGCTCAGCTTCCGAAATCTGTCATCCTGTGTACAGTTTCTGTTTCTCCACCGGGCCAACCTTCCGGTTTTCCTGGAAGAATGGGCGGGGGGGCAACGATGCCTTGATGAGCCTGACTGGCCCTTACGGGTGTAGGAGGCTGACTGGCTCTTCCTCCATCCGTGGATCTGTGTTGCCGCAAATGCTTTCCCTAAGCTTTAGGTCCCTAAGCCCGCGTTGGGACTGCAGCCCCCTCTTTCTCTGCCGGAGGAGGACGGGGTCCGGGATGACACAAAGGGCAGGAGGCAGATGGGTCTGGGGGTTTTGTGTAGAAGGGACGGCACAGGCGAATGACCCCGGGGCTTTTACACCAAGAAGCCACCCGCGTCCTCGGTCATCTCCTCCCTCCAGGCGAGTGGCGAGCGGGGCTCAGTCTGCTCCGAGTGAGGCTCCAAGCTGCAGTCCCTTCGGGAAGAAGAAAAAGTACAAAGACAAGTACCTGGCCAAGCACAGCGCAAGTACGCTCCCCAGCCTCCCCGCTGCCCGGCACATCGTTCTCACCCCCAGGGAGCCAACCCAACAGCCTTCCAGACCTTTCTCAGTACATCAGTGCCATCAGTATGGCCAACTGCAGGGTCTGAGCAGCCCCAGACAGTGGCCTGTTTTCCTTAGAACTAATTCAGACTTTGTCCCTTAGCTGCCGCGGTTGGAAATACAGGAACGTTATAAATGGGTTTGAGCGGATTGTAGATAGCCAGTGCACAGGGCCTGAAAGCTGTGTCAGGAACCTCCAGTGAGGCAGACGTGGCCGGAGCATCGCTGGTGGCAGAGAGGAAGGGACAGCAGCACGAGCCGGAGATGAGGGGAGAGGACGGGCGCGTCGGGTAACGAACTGTGGAGAAGAAGTGGAGAGGGTGGGGGCCAAAAGATTAGAGAAGATTCGAGTCCAGAGAACTGACCAACAGCCGTGCTGAGTTTAGATGGTGTGGGGGTTGGGAAAACCGAAAAATAGACCCCAAGGAAGGGCATCCACGATCCAGGTTGTCCCTGATGGTGTCCGAGCCGGTATAGCCGGTCGCAGCCTTCGCTATGTGCCCAGCTCTGGCGTGAACACGGCTTGCTTTTCTTTGTCTCTAGTTTTTGATCAGTTGGATGTTGTTTCTTATGAGGAAGTCGTCCGGCTCCCTGCGTTCAAGAGGAAGACCCTGGTGCTCATCGGTATCTTCTCATTGCTTTGCCACTTAGAGTACATTTCTGCATTTCTGTTCTTATTTCCCTGCCTGCAGTACGTAACCTCCCTCACTCCCTCTCTCAAAAAAAAAAAAAAAAAACCCAAGGACAGTGAGGAAGAAAAGGAAACGAGAAGGCAGGTGTCTTGGGTCCTCCATGTGGAGCAGATATAAGGAGTTTTCTGAGTCCTTACCAGGACTCCCCTGGGTTCACGTTACAACAGAGGGTAAACCTCACATGGTTTTCAGCAGCTAACTCTTTTAGGTTGTCTGTCCGTCTGGCGGCAGTAGGGGTGCTCCAGGCCTATGCTTCCGGGTCCTCCCCATCTTTAGAGTGAAAACATGAGTTGGTTAGAGGACCTGTATGAGGGTTCTGTTTAAATTTCCAGTAAAAGTCAGTTCCATTCATTTTGGAGAGTCCAGTAAGACAAATATACTTCAAAAATAAACAGAAAATGCCATGTGGTAGCGGGCTCCCCTGTGGAAATGACAGTTGTCTTCAGAATCCCAGCTGGGACCCCAGGGCCTGGAGCCCCTGATCCTCCTGACCCCAGCCCAGAAGCCACGCAACTCGCTTTGACCTGTGGCTCATCTCGGGGTCTGAGAGATGCAAACCCCTATCCCATTCCTCTTCCTAGCCCCACCTTTGTGTCTGGGGAAAGAAATGGAAGCCGTTATCTCCTCTGTCTGTGCAGGAGCCAGCGGGGTGGGCCGCAGCCACATCAAGAGCGCCCTGCTCAGCCAGAGCCCGGACAAGTTCGCGTACCCCGCCCCGTGTGAGTAGCTCGGGGGCCTCGAGGACACGATACCGTAGTCATCTGTCTTTTCCTTTGTGATTTTTTTTTTCTTCAGCTGCACCGCGCAGCTTGCAAGGTCTTAGTTCCCTGACCAGGGATGGCACCCAGGCCCCAGCAGTGAGAGCGCTGAGTCCTAACCACCGGACCGCCAGGGAAGTCCCTCCTTTGTGATTTTTTTTAAAAAAATGTTTGATTATAAAAAGAAAAGCCAATTTGGAAAGATACAAATTTGTGCCCATAGTTGCTCCCACTAAAAAAGTAGCTGTGCTGTTTGTCTACATAAGAGAAGCAGCGGTCAACATTTTTATACTGCTTTAAAAGATTAAACAAATAATACGTTATTAAAAACTTATGTTTTTTTTTCATTTTAATTTATATTATAAACACTTTCTCATATGCCTAAATCACTCTGAGGGCTCTCTTCCGGTCCATTGAGTGGCTAAGGAAATTACAGGACAGCCACCAATTTTCATGAAATGTTTTCTCAAAGTAGCGCTCAGTAAGGCCCACGTAACCCCAGCAGCTGTTGTAGAAGAGTCGGGCCAGCAGTCAGGCGGACGCTTAGATCAGTTCCATTCCCAGGAGCGAATCTGTGTAGAAAACTGGATTCTAAACCTGTTATTAGTATTTTTTTATTCCTTGCTTCTCCGTTTTGCCTTTGAGGACAGAGTGACACACTGGGGTCAGAAAGCAGAAGGCCTTGGAGGTAGAAATAACCACGACAGTTCCATCATTCAATAAGTTAGAATGAGAAGTGAGTTAGAAAGGGTAAGAGGTGAGGATAACTCAGGTCAAAGAAGAGTCATCGTTTTATAAGATGGAAAGAAAGACGCGCGGCAGTTGTGGATTGAGGAGAAGGCGCCCATCGAGACAGACCAGAGGATGACGCAGGAGACCAGGGGGTCGCGTCTCAAGCTACAGCATCTGTAGCACGTTTTACTCAGAGGACCACTTACATGAGTAATCGTAAACGTTGTGACTTAAGGACATTCCAGCATTTAACAGTGTGAGTTTAAAGCAAACCAAAGTACTCTTCTTTCCAAACAACGAAAAGGAGACTTTCAGTGTACTTCCCAGAAATCCTGACTGTAGCCTGGAGATCTGTTTCTAAAATATTTTCAGCTGTCATTTCTTCATTTCTGAGCTTCCGTGTCCCTGGGGTTGGTGTTTGAGAGATGCGCCTTCATAAAGGGAGGAGGATGGTACGAACTTTCTACGTTGGGCTCTGGCTCTTGACAGTTAGATGTGTTCTGGGCGGATGGGGGACTTGCTGGTCCGCTTCGTTTCCCAGAGTCAGCCCCTCGGGGTCCTGTGTGACCCCCTCCGGTAAACTCCCTGCGCTAAACGCAGCTGGGGTGGCGGTGGCGATGCCAGCGTCCGAGCCCTCGGGAGCCAAGGAGGCCCTGAGTTGCTCAGGGATTTGGGTTCTCGTGCACAGATACGACACGGCCGGCCAAGAAGAGTGAAGAAGACGGGAAGGAGTACCACTTCATCTCCACAGAGGAGATGACGCGGAGCATCTCTGCCAACGAGTTCCTGGAGTTTGGCAGCTACCAGGGCAACATGTTTGGCACCAAATTTGAAACAGTGCACCAGATTCACAAGCAGGACAAGATCGCCATCCTTGACATTGAGCCCCAGGTGGGTAGGCATGGAAGGCAGGAGTGGCTGGGGAAAGGGTGCTGAAGAGCACAGCTCGTGGGACCCTCGAGCGAGCGCAGATCTGCGCCACGAGCTTTCACTGGGATCACCTGGAGGAAGAAGAGCAGGACCAGACATGCTGGAGACAGTGCGGGGATTGGCGAGGCCTGAAGATGCTGATCGCAGAGGTCCGTCATGACAGCTAACTCCTTTCCTTCCCCTCTCTTCTTCCTCCACTCCTTTTCCAGACCCTGAAGATTGTTCGGACGGCAGAACTTTCACCCTTCATTGTGTTCATCGCACCCACTGACCAGGGCACTCAGGTGGGACTGAAGGGTCTGTGCTGGGGGGGCGGGGCCGCTCTCCAGGCCCGCGAGGACCGGGCATCGGTCCGGATCGTTGGCCAGAGCGCCGGCAGAGCTCAGCTTCCCGACCCTAAACCTAACCCTGCCTGCTGCCATCCCCTTCCCGCCCGGCCAGGGGCCAGAGCACGTGTGCCTGGCCCATCCGTTCAGCAGACAGTTGTTAATGCACTAGCCAGGCCATTGTTCCAGAAGAGCAGATCCTGACACTGGTGCGACATGGGCTTAAGAGGGGCATCTGGGGGCAGGGCAGGCACTGTGAAGAACAGAGGTGGCCCTGGGCCCACGTGGTGCGTGCTGTGCGGGGAGGGGCAGGAAGGCCAGGACTGTGTTGAAAAGCCTCCCCGCTCCCCAGAGCCGAACTGCCCCAAACCCACCCTGCAAGCACTTTGCTTTGCACTGAACGTGTGCGTGGGGACCTCCCTGGGTCTTTCCAGTAGCTGTGTGGTCTCCCATCGTGTGGCTGTAGCAGAGACTCATTTCGTTTCCTCATTGCCTCCTTGATGGCTACTTAGGTTTAAAACTTACTATAAATAATACGACAATCGATGGCCCTATGTGTACGGCGTTCGACACGTGCAAATATATCTGTAGGAGAAGATTCCAGGCAGGATTGTGTTGGGAATGTGGAGAGAGGTCGTCCCTGTGCCAGGAGCATGTTATGCAGTTTCATCTTCAGTGAATCTGCTAGAGGGGAAACACAATCTCACTGTACTTGTATGTTTTACTGGAATCGGTGGTGCTGGGGTGCAGACGGGTGGATCCCTGCTCCACCCGTGGCGCCCTCTCTCCCCCTCCCTCCCTCTTTCTCTGTCTCCTCCACAGACGGAAGCGCTGCAGCAGCTGCAGAAGGACTCCGAGGCCATCCGCAGCCAGTACGCTCACTACTTTGACCTCTCACTGGTCAATAACAGCGTCGATGAAACCCTTAAGAAACTGCAAGAAGCCTTTGACCGGGCATGCAGTTCTCCGCAGTGGGTGCCTGTCTCCTGGGTTTACTAAGCTTACAGAACAGGGGGAACGACTATGGGCCCCTGTCGAGCCTTAGGAACTCCATTCCCCTTGCTTTAAGACAAAAACAGGATCGCCCCAGCTAGCTCTGTGTCAGCTTCCAGCTCTCTGCAACTATCCTCATGACCAGTTTGTTCAGGTTTCTGAAGGGCTGGGCTCTGACTTCCCTGATAGATGGGGCCCCATGGATCAGGAAGTACTGTCCAAACGCAGCTGCTGATCAAAGATGGTCCACATGGGGAGGAAAAGCAATGGACCCTGTCCCTCTGAAGCCTGCACGCCTTTACCTTCAATCACACTGGGCATTTCATTTGTCTTTGCTTTGAAGAAAGCATTTTTAACTGCAACTTTCTAAACTGCCAAAATGAAACAGCTGTGCAATAGGATGAGGTCTGCTCTAGCGAAACCCTCAAAAGCAATAAAAGTGTTGCTGTGTTAAAATGCCAATGACCTTGTACCTTTTAACTCTCTGGGTTTCCACCTGTGCCCCAAGCCTCTGGGAGCAGCTGGTGGAGGATGGTACCAACACCAGACGCCTCTGCTGGGTTCACAAGTCTCCCTCAGGCTTGTGACGACCTTAAGCCTAGAGGTCAGTCAGGCTAAAAGCCTACGTGCACGTGGCTGGTGTCTGTGTGCTGGGCCGGGCATGTGCATGTGAACACATACGTGTGTGTAACATATAAAAACACTTCGGGAGCAAAGGTGTAAGGGGACCGTCCAGTTTCTGCTCCAGTGGGCAGAGTGCTCCCAAGTCCTTTGCTTCCACTTGCATTGGCCTTGGTTTTGACATGCCTACCAGATCTATCTTTCCTCCTGATAACCACTCCTTTTAGCTTTCTCTTCTATTCTCTATTCTCAACATGGTTTTCAGAGCACCCAGACTTGCGGCCCAGATTTAAACTAATGTGTCCAGAACGAAATACTCTGCTCCCTTGTTCACACAGCTGAGAGTCGCATTAGCCCCAAAGAACTAAGATGCGGCTGTGCCCTCAAAAGTCACACCACAGGTCTCCTGAAGCTAGCGCCCATGTAGGCGAGCACCCCAGAGCATCTTACCCCAGATGGGAACCCACCGCGGACACACACTGAACTTCCCGGAGGCATACATCCTGGCACATCTAGGGCCCAGGTGTGCAACTTGCGCTCAGGGTCCGGGGCAGCAGAGGCCGTGACAAGCCAGCAGTGCGGCACTTCCCCACAAGCCGCTCTGGACTTCTCACCAAGGCCTTCCTAAACATCCTCCACCACCGCGCCCTCTCCTGTCACTCGCCCGGCCTCCAGCACGAGCAAAAGCTTCAGTGCCTCCCCTTGTCGAGTTTGCGCCCAGATGTGTCTGCAGATACTTAAGGGCTGTCGACAGACACAGGCACTGGCACCTCCTGCCCTGCACACCCACCACGTAATACTGAGAGCCTTCCTCCTCTCAAGTAGTTTGGAAATCAATTTGTGATGAGTCTCCTCTTATCACTGTCTTGATGAAGATTCCAGAGTATCTGATCTCATGCCAGATGACAGGCCCAAAAGGAAATGTTGTAAGACACAGAACCAGAGAAAGAAAAGTAACCAAACATAAAGGAAAAGCATCAAATTTCAACTAGGACATAAAGGTCCCTACATTTTTAATCAAAATATATTTTCTGTCCTCCTAGTTTGAGATCAACAATTAGAAAATCCAATAGGAATACTTTAAAAATTTCATAAGTAAACTTTAATAAGTAAAAATTACAACCTTCTCCCAGCAATGAAACTAATTGAGGATTAAAACAAAGAATGGAGACATGATTTTTTGGGGATTCTCTCACAAACAGCCAGAGGGGTTTAGGTGCCTGAAGTGGTGCCTATATACACAAGCAGTGAAGAAGTGACTGGAAATAACTCACAAGATGGAACGACAGAGCCCCTGGCCAGGCCTCCATCTAGAAGGGAAATACGGGGTGACAGAGACGACTGACACTGGAGTCCTCACAGGACACTGTTAAAAAGATTACCCCTCAATTAAAAACATGGTTCAGTTATATTTTTTTTACTTGCCCTATACCATTTTGCTGAGCAGACTTTTAATTTTGATAAACTGTTTCGATGAGGGAAGGGGGAAGCAAACTAGGAGAGGCCCACGATGTTAAAACGGCCCCCAGGAAACAGCTGCAGACACTCACTGGGCAGTGCCGGGTCTGAAGGGGAGACACTCCAACTCTCTTGGGCAGAGAAGCGGGTGGTGCCGAACCCGCCCCCTTCACTGGTGTCCTTAAAACAGGACAAGATGGGATGACCGCGCCAGGGGACGTCAGCAAGGTCGCAGCAGCTGCTCCAATGCGCCGGACTCTCCGCCCTTTCCGGGATCTCAGGTTCATTCCCTCAAGAACAAACGTAGTTATGTTTTCTCAATAAGGCTTTAATTCCTCCTCCCACCTGGACACAGTGCTTCAAGTGGCGTCCACTACTCAGAAAGGATTTCCACTTTTATTTTCTTCTTCTTCTTCTTCTTTTTGGTGGTGTCACTGTCCTGGGGGAAAGAGAAAGCAAGCGTCTGTTAAGCACCGCCACTCTCCCCAAAGGAAATCAGGGAAGTTCCACACAGTCAACTAAGCCTTTTCAGGATCCGTAAGGATATCCTGCAATACGTAAATTTTGCACATAACACAATCCCGCGTCTTCCACGGACGGCCCAGCATTCAGATCCCCCAGCTACGCACCCTCCCCACCCACCATCAACACAACCCTAACTTCCCACAGGGCAGCTCCCCGAGTAACCAAGCCGGCACCAGCGGGCAACTCCTTCCCCTTCAAGGACAAAGCGAGCCGCGGGCCCTGGACTTGTTTGTACACACCCCATCTCCCGGCTCGTCCACACTCTCCAGAGCAGCTTTGGCCTTCTTGTCTTTCTTCTTCTTCTTTTCCTTCTTGACCAACTGGGGAGCCACTGGAGAGGTTTCATCACTTTCACTCTCTCGCTTCCGCTAAGGTAGAGACAATTGATCAAATGTTAAGATCTTGGGCAAATGTGGATGAGAAAGTTTCAGTAAGTCAAAAGGGGAGGAGCCAGCAGAGAAGATGCTGATTGGATCCAACAGGAAGTTTTCAAAGACCCCAACAGGGCCTTGTTTACCAAGGGTTCAAAGACCAGGAAGCCAGGGGCACAGCAGGAGCGCCAGGGCAGCAACACAGGGCCAGGCCGGAAAGGCCACATCCTCACTGAAGCCAAAGGCAGGACCGCATGCCCTCCAGGGGCGCTCCCACGAGTCCTCAGAGAAGGCAGGCAAGCGCGGAATTCCAGCCCGCGGGCCCCAAGCTGGGCACTCAGTGCCACCCGAGGCACAGACAAGCCATCCTGCAGTCTAACACCAGCAGCCCCCAGCCCCCGAGCCGAGCAGCCACAGCGTGCTTCCCGCAGACGGTCGCAACACTGAGCCGGTGCCGTCCGGAGGGGCCTGTCCGGCCCCGAGCGTCACAGCCTCTATTTCAACACACCTGTGCCACCCCTTGACCCAACTCTGTTCCGGGGTCGTGGCCTCAGCTGAGGCCAGCAGACACGACAGGGAACACGAAGTGGGGCCTGCAGAGCCCGAAGGGGGCAGGAAGGCCCACCCCGCTGAGCCAGCACGTGTGGCTGGACGGCACATGGCGAAGCCCTCAGAGCACGCCACTCACCTTTGGGGCTTTGACTGCTTCAGCAACTACCTGGGGGGCTTTGACGTCTTTCCTGGCAGAATCGCTGAAAGAGGAGCGACAGGTGAGAGTCGTTCCCAGCAGATCTGGCAAGTCTAAGGCCACCATCAACATCCTGACGCTGGACACAACTCGCCACTTGCTGTCGCAGACTGACTCCCACTGGAGTGCCAAGAGCCAGACTAGAAAGGGTTAACTGTCTGTCGCGCTGCCCAACGCCCTAACCGGCTGGGCAGGCAGGGCGCAGCGCCCGCTGCTACTCCACACGCCCCAAGGCCAGTCCCCTCGGTCCCACACGTCTCCCCCAAACTAAATCCGCCCCTTTCCCACGCCTGGGCTCCCCGCCTCCCCTCCTGCCCTGCGGTCTTACCTGTAGTCCACGTACTCCTGTGTCCAGGCGGCAGGCGTGTTGTCCGTGGGCTTGCCGTGCTTGTCCAAAAGGCCCTGCTTGATCATCAGCCTCTTCTGACTTGCCTGGTGGACACGACCACACACACACAGCAAATAAGGTGCCCCCCTTGGGTGTTCTCAGCAGAGCGCTCCAAACTCACCCCCCCCTAATAGGAGCAAACATGGGACTTATCAAAGGTTGCAAACCTTTTTGTACCAGTGGGAGCCTCTGCAGTGTCACTTTGACCACAGGGCCTTTGCACATGCTATTCCAGCGGCCCTGGACTCTTCCCTCCCCCCTTCACCTCAACATCTAACACTATGTACCTCACACTGGCGTGGCTCAAGATCCCTCACCCCGACTCCCCGACCAGGCCAAAGCCTTCATTGTGGACTCTTGAGGTGTTAGGCACCTCTCCACACCCCTTCATAAGGCCCTCACCACGCCACTGTGCAATTTGAGCGTTGCCCATCTACTGTCCCCCTTAGACTGAAATCTCTAAGGTCTGAGACAGGCCCGTTTCTACTTACCATTGACTCCCCAAAGCCCAGCACGAGGCAAGGACGTGGCAGTGGACACACGCTGGGAGCTGCCCGAGTGAGTATTCAACAAGGCAAAACAGAATAAGGCAGCAGGGCACATGCCCAGTCCCACTTACTTTTGGACCTAAACCCCACTTCCGAGGGTAAGTGTCTCTCTCCATGATCACTCTCTTGATCTTGGCTACGATACCATGGTCACAGGTGGAGATCACTGCCGTGGTCATTAATGCAACAGCTGCAGGCGTTGGAAAGAGATAAAAGAATGATTTGAAGGGGAAAGACTTGATAACCAATGAGCCCGAATGCCACTGTTTTATACAACTTTTAAAAACCTATTTAAAACTCTAAGCTCTCCTGCCTTGAGGTTTCCTTTGCTGAGGGTTGCATATGGAGAAAATCCACCATTAGGGGAAGAAAGCCTGTGAAATCACGTTACTTATCGAGTTCAAAAAATACTGACACTAATCACACTCATAAAAATCAATGCTTCTTAGGTCCTCAGAAGGGACCTCTTAATAAGTAAATCAGAGCTATTTGTTTAACCTGTGTAATTTGCACAAGAAATAAAGCATGTCATCAGGATTCCTTTTCAGCTGTGAGCAAGCAGCCAGACGAGAAGGGACACCTCAGTAAGGAACCCCAAAGACACGTGTGTCGTGCCTGGAGCTCAGGCCACACACAGGGACAGTCCAACAGTAGCTGAACGTTCACAAGGTAGTGCTGCAAGCAGACCAGGAGTGGACTGAAGGCTCTTTAATTACCACAGCCATTCGCCACCCCCTTCACTGATGATTTCCTCTCTTTTCACTGGAGAGCCAAACTGCTGAGACACAGCTCCTAACAGCAGCCAGTGGGACAAGAGGAAAGCCCACTTACCTCCTTGCTGCCTATGCCTGTCTGACATGGCCCTTTGCTGTGACCACCCCGACAGACCCCAAGTAACACAGTGATCAGATCAACCCAAGGGGCCAGGCCTTGGGGAACCCCTCTTAGTGAGCCTGGCTGTGATGGCGCAGGAGGGACGAGGGCACCTCCACCTCTTACCCATGCAGATGGCTTCCCCTTTGGTGGTGATGACCACAATCTCCTGATTGACTTCAATGCCGTCCTCGTATCGGAGGACGCCCGGGAGCATGATCTTCGCCCCATAGCAGATGGCGTTCACCTGCAGGGATGGCATCCCTGGTGAGCGCCCGGCCCCAGGCAGCCACCGCCCTCCACCCCACCCCACCCCCACCTGTGACAGAGGACGAACGACAGCCTCAGCCACCGGCCGCAACCTAGCTTATGAAGGGACTCAGGGTCACGGCAAGCGCCCACCACAGGCCGGGTGCTTCATGCATGTCGACTCAGAAATGTTAGCGGGGACCGTAAATAGCTACTCCTGCCCACGGCACTTAGAGCTGCTTTCACGTTAAACCAAAACCCAGCCTCAGTTTTCTTCAATTGCTCTTCTCTATTCCTCTAATCATTAAGGGAAAAACCCCTGACAGAGCTGGGAGGTGTATCAGATTTATTGGGAAAACTGGATAATAACAGGTTCCCAAAGTTAACTCACAAGCAAGACTGCCAAAGGCCAACTCTCCCGAGTTCAACAGCACTCCATGCGTCCAACCCGCCTTGTGCCACCTTGTCTTCACTCACCATATTCCACCCTCCTTTGAAATTCACCCAGAAGCGACCAGTTTGACCCCAGCACAACGGGGGATCACATTTATGTTGTTCTGTTTTATGTGATTAAGTTTTTTCAGTCGCTATAGGGGCATGTTTTGGTATGCCTCATTAGTTTTTCTGTCTTTTATTACAAACTATAACATCTACACAGTCATCAAACATCTATATAATTTCAGATCCGAATATGAATGAGCAAGCTCAAATTATTAAATATATACAAAAATTTATATCTTTAAAAGTCAGAAAAAATTTTTATTGCTACTTGTTTAACAATAATTGATCACGCACTAGGCCACAAAGCATCTTAACTTATAGAAGGCCGCATTCTCTGACCATAATACCATTAAAAATACGGCTATTTACAATTCTGGACTACTCAACCTTAAATAACTACTAAAGAGGAAACCCAAAGCAACACAAATAATTGCAGATTTCCTTTCATCATTAAGATTACTCTCTCTAAGGTTATTTAGTAAGTATACTAAGAAAAAAAGCCTGATAATCTCTGTGACGTTTAGGTTTTATGGCCTCAAACTAGGATTTATTTAAACAAAAACAAAGCTTTTAATGGAGAATTTATCGTATCTCTGAAACTCTAGTCTCAACCTTTTATCCCCATCAAAACCACCTTTTCTAGCAATAATTTAAATAAACCAAGGTGTCTTAGGCACATGCAGAACTACCAGTTTACAAGAGGGCAAACTTTATGTACCACTGAGAGTCTATTTCTTGAACCAAGTTACTTACTCTTAAAGTATTTGCCTTATTTCGAAATAAAATTAGTCCTAGCATTAAACTTCTACTTTATGTTTTTGATTTAATAAAAAGTTAATCATAAATGCTTCCATTAACAAAAAATAAATAAATGAATCCAGTGTCCAATCTACGAAACCAGAAAATAAACCAAAGGAAAATAATAGTTACAAGTTCACAAAGCCCTATTTCATCTCTTTAAATAGAATGAAGTGTTCAGGACACGGACCACATCTCATCTCTCGAGGTCACATTTTGTCCAAACAGAACTTACTGCACTGTCTTTCATGACCAGCCGTTTATGAGATGTCAACAGCTTTTCCAAAGGGTAAACAACCCGCCGCAGGTAACTCTCATCCTTGTGGTTGTCATACAGCCACTGGGCATCCAGCACGTCGTGCATCGTCACCATGTGGTCCTGGAAGGTAGCCACATATGAAAATTACTCGAGTGCCATTGTATCCCCAACATGCAAATGGACCTCACACTTCCAAACACAGAATGAATTTAGTCCCGTCTACTAGTCCAAGCTCATTAGTCTTTGGTCTCTTAGGAGTCAACTCTTTACCTGTTGGTCTATTAAATCTAAGCAGGCATATCTGTAGGCTAGGAGGTAAAGGAATAGAGTAATGCTTTCCATCCAGTCACCCCCCTGGCCAGCCTGTGTTTCAATGTCCCAAAGTTTAATTAACAGAACAGGGAAGCTGCCCTGAACTGAACTCAACACTTTGGAAACTGCCTTTTCTTGGATGTGAAGCAGGTGGAGTTCCACCAAGGGCTGGAAGACCTAAGTACCAGCCGGCTCTAAAACTCTTAGCCCCGCGATGACGTACCTTTTCACTCATGACTCCGGAACGAACCCGCCGGAGTTCCTGCATCTGACCACCAACTCCCAGTAACAAACCAAGGTGTACACACAGCGTCCGAATGTAAGTGCCGGCCTCACAACTCACCCAGAAGATTCCTAAGACACACGCAAAAGTAGTACTTATTTTCCCAAGTAAACACATCACTGGTTGAGAAACCCAGAGTTATTCTCTATCTGCACCAGCAAAACTAGAGACAACAGACACAGGCCACAACTACACCACATACTAAAGGCATCTACTTTTAAGAGACTAATTCTCAAGCATTCATTTCTACGCACATGTGCTCTACGTCGGCTCAGTGCCTCACAGGCCTAAGGACCCACCTAATCTCCTTTCAGGATCATACTCGATCATCTTGCTCTCGTAGATGGTCCGCACACGGAGTTGCCTCTTTACTGCAGCGATGAGCGGGGGTCGCTGGAATAAGGCACCTGTCAAGGTCTCTAGGGCCTGAGAATAAGCACAAACCAAAACAAAGATTCACTGCACGGACTCTCAAATAAGATCAAAGGGCAGATTTGGGGAGTTTAAGGGCACACTTGAAACACAAAAGGTCTCTTTCAATCATTTGGGATCTAAAAGGGCCTTTCAGTTTTTGATTCTTTCTTCAACTACACAGGTATGGCTCAGTGCTGAGCAGAAGCCTCCCGTCAGAAGGGACACGAGCAGGGTGGCCACGGCAGCCCACTGAAAAGGGCGAGGGCCTCAGAGACCCCAGCTGCTAACAGGTGCCTCCCCTACAATTACAGACTTACCCTAGAAAGCTGAGTCCCCCCTTCGATAGCATTGTGCAGCCGGACAATTCCCACATACTCTTTGCCTGTAAAATGACAAAAGAGTAGTCAGGTGTGGCCACTGAGTTTTCTGTATTTTCTATATGCTTATATCACTCCCATTTCGTACAGCCAGAAAAAGCAGGCAATCTGACCTCCTGTTTCTGTAAAATTTGCATTAAGACAGATTTCATGGTGCAGATGTGGGAAAGGAATGAAGACGCTATCTCATCGAGAGCTCAACTTTCAACGTGCTGACAGGGACAGCCGGAGTGCCCGTGGAGAGCCTGCCTGGAGATCACCTTAGAAGGTCAAGTAGAACTCTCCCCAATGCCAGTGAAGGAGAGGCACTTTAGGCAGAAGCAGCGGGGAGGTTAGAGGAGTGTGGAGTGACAGGCCTGGAGCTGGGCTCAACGTGTGCATAAACAGCACCTAGAACTCCAAACAAGGCAGCCCCACCAGGGTCTGGCTGAGGACAGAAGGCACATACACACCAAGAATATCCCTTGCTTCTGTTTTCTGTTTTTGTTTTATGATTTTACTAATGACGAAATCATTTCCGAGAGCCAAAATGTAGAAGGGAAAGGAAACACAGAAAGCCTTCCAATCTCAAAGTGGCCCCGTCTTCCCTCCCTCTCCCACGTACCTGCGCTCTGCTGGGACTTCACCAAGCGAGTGGCCCGTTCAATGCACACTATTAAACAACCAGTCACCTTGGGATCCAGGGTACCACTGTGTCCTGTCTTCTCTACCCGGAGTATTCGCCGGATCCAGGCTACCACCTCATGGGAAGAGGGGTTGGAAGGCTTGTCAAGATTAATGAAACCTGTCCTAGAATGGGAAAGAAATTACTGTGTCATCGGCTCTGGTCCTCTAATGAAAACTAAATCTGAAGAGTAAAAAGAAGAGTTTACCATGGGTACAGGATCTCATATTTAGGGCAATGCCACCACTACCTCCGTGAGTAACTGATGTGAAAGGGTCATTTTGAAAAGAACAGAAGTTTGAACAGTGCTGTTCCCAACACACTTACCTGATATAGTCCCCAATCTCCCTCTTCAGAGGATTTGAACCACAAGGAAGAGGTGTATAATGTGTTGTCCTTACATTTAGCTTATCAAAATTCTAGAAAGCAATGATACAACACAAAACAAACAGTAAATCATTAACATGTGGAAAACAAGAGTCAGGACCACCATGAACCATGATATGGTGACGCTTCAGGTTCTTGTTTTAGATCTTTTGCTCCTGTATTTCCATTATGTGCTGTGACAGACTGCTAAGCCTCCCCACATGCTGGAAAAATTACCTAGATGAGTAAGAATAAGACAAATTTGCTCCCTCCTCCAGAAAGACCTCTTGGGGTACTACAGAACAAACTGGGCTTCACTGTGCAGGCTTATGAGTAAAATATGGCCTAGCTTTGATCTTCTCAGGGACCAAAGGTAGCCAAATGGAGGAGCACTGGTGACACGGCTCCTCACCCCTGACCAGCTCGCGCCTGCCCCAGACGCCCCTATCCCGCTTTCCTCACGTCTGCCCCTTCTCACTCTCCTTTCCAGGGCTCCACCACCAGGCTGAAAGAGCTCCCGTCAATGGAAGCCCATTAGCTTCATCTCGGCACTTTCCACAAACAGCAATGTTTTTTTTAACTGCATCTCCCACCCCTAGATTTTAAGTTCCATGACAGTAGGGACATTGCCAACCTGGTTTACCAGCAGGTAAAAATAGAGAACCAGATGCTGTCTAAATGGCAGACACATCTGGCCAAGCAGAAACTCAACTGTATTGAATTCTATATGCAAATCTCACTTTTTTACCTCATATTTAGTGATTTATTCAAACAGTTTGTCAAGGAGTCTTTCAATAAATTTACCTCCTAATCTCGTAGCTGGTGCCCATTATGTCATTTGTGAAACTTGTAATTCAACTCATTACCGAAGTACCCTAGTTAAAACCCAACACGATAGCCAGTAACTTCTAGAGAGCAAGTTAACATGCCAGGCACTGGCCTTATGCTCTCAAGCATGTTCTACTCCACAAACCAGTACAGGTCTGTAAGGTGAGGCTAAGCACAGAAATTGAGAACTAATTGTTTACAAAATGTGAGAGCAGTGTGACACTGTTGTGAAATTTACCTGTATTCTACAAGTGTTGGGTACATTGGAAATGAAGGGGAAAAAAACCTGAACAAACCCTGATTCTTCATCTCAGACACCTTGAGGAACAGTGTTTTAGGCGGCCTCATCTAGCATTTCCTAAGTCCAGGATGCACTCTCAATCAACTGCTTAATACTCAAAAACAATGTAAAAGCCAAGCGTTGACCTGATGCGAAACACATACCTTTAGCAACAGGGGCCACTGAGATGTGTCCAACTGAGCCACTTTGGATTCAGGTTTGATGAGAAATTCTTCAGCGTGCTGTATTTCCTTCCACAGGACAGAAACACAGCCTGTTAGACTTCCCACCTGACTTTGAACAGTTCCACTACTACCACAGAAGTCTACGCCTTTGAAATAAAAAATAAGGTAGTCTATGCCTATTCCCTGGGACCTCCAAAGGAAAAAGAAATGAACAAAGAACTGAGAAGCGTAAGTGAAGTGCCACCAAGACGGGCACAGCAATTTTAAGAGAAAGACGGACAGTGAGTCTGATAAGAGAGAATTTCAGGGAGAGCAGCTGGTGTGGCCAGCAACATTTAGCAGGGTGTGCCTGACAGCAAAGACCTAGGTTGGTGGGCGTTGTGTACTTTCTACACAACGACCACTCAATTACATCCCATTCCTCCAAAGCCTTTAAAAACAATTCTTTTCTGTAATCTGTCATCTAAGAAACCTTTCTTTTCAGTCAAAGCGAAGTACAACATATTCGTACTCACTGCTACATCTTCTTCTGGTAAGGATTTCCGCTCCTTTTTCTTCTTATGTTTCTTCGGTAAAATAAGTACTTAAAAAAACACACACACAAAGAATTAGGAGTTTTCCCCGAAAATAAAGACAATGAAGTTTAAAACAAGGGCAGGTAGAAAACGGATGCTTGTCTAGGATCACAAGGGAAGCCGCCGCGGGTCAGGCCGAGTGCGCGGGCTGCACGGCGGGCACCCGACAGCAGCCGCACGTGTCGCCCTCCATCCCGGCTCACCACGTGGCCGCGCGGGGCTGAAACGCCCACGGCGCTCTGGCCGCGGGCCCGTAAGTTCCGTAAGCGACCGCCCGACGGTCCCCGAGGGCTGGTGGCCCCTAGAACTTTTTTTCGACTTAGCGCTCCGCGCACGCCCGAGCCCCTCGGCCCCTTTGCTTCCCCTCATCGCGCGGCGCTGACCGCGGCGTCCGAGCTGGCGGCGGCGGCCCGGGCCCTGAGGGGACTGTACCGCCGGCGGGAGGCCCGGGCTGGTGGCGTCACGTCACCGCGGGGGCCTCTCGCTCTCTCGCCCTCACCCGTGGAGCCAAGGCCAAGCGACAAGGTCGGCAGGAGGCCCGGCAGCTGGAGCTAACGGAAAGCTCGGGCCTCGACGTTGTCCCCCCACCCCCGGCTCCCCCAGCCGGAAGACCTGGCCCCGGCCCGCGGCAACCCGCCCAGCCACCCGCGAGAGAACCACCCGTACCTTCCGCGTCCGCCATGTTGCCCCGCTGAGCGTGCGAGCCGCGTGGGCCAGCGCCGAGGAAGCTATCGCGGACTCCCGCCGCCGTCAGGCCGCGCCGCTAGGACCCGCCCACCTGTGCGCCGCCCCGTGCGTGTCGTGCAGAGGGGCGGGGCGAGGCGGGGCCGGGCTCGCGGGGCAGAGCCCCAAGCGCGCGCGGGATGGCTGCACACTCTCATTGGCGGACGCGGCCCGGGGCGCTGGCGCGTCCGCGCGTGCGCCTTGGGCCTCTCCCCGCCTTCGGCCGCCAGGTCTAGGAGCGCCTGCGCAACTCGCCGGGGCGGCTCGCAGCCTGTGGGCGTGGCCCGGCAGCGGTTCACTCGCCTTCGCTGAGGTTTTACGCGGAGGGGAGTACCTGGGCACCCGCCTGAGCGCTCCTTGCTTCCTCGCCGACCATTGAAGGTGGCTGTCGGATCAGTCCCGATGGCAAAATGAAGACGTTGAGGCACATAGAGCTTGCACGTCCTTTGCCGCTTGTAATTCCCATCCAGCTAGAGCGGCACTGGCGATAGAAACAAGAGTGCGAGCCACTTGTGGACTTTTAAATTCTCCAGCAGCCACTTGGAAAAAAAAGCACAACGTTAAAAGTTAAATCGATTTTAATAACAAACTTTATTTAACGCAGCGACCCACAACATTATCATTTCAACATATAAGCAATACACAGCATTGTGAATGGCATATTTTACGCTCTTTGTGTTTTTTTTTCTGTACCAAGTCTTTACGGTGTGCGCTTTACGGTTACAGCACAGCTCGATTTCAGCTCCGTGTGAACTGCTCGACAAAGCGGGCTCGTGGCGGCGGTACTGAACTGCCAAGCAAGTAGCGGCTCCAGGTTCAAGCCCTCTTCCCTCCTGTAGTAATAATAATAATGCTCTAACTTGATTTTTTATACATAGCCAAAGTCCTCAATATCAACCAATCCACGAGCAGTTAATTACACTCCCCATAATTTTATAATGCTCCGTTGGTATATATTTGGCTAAATTTCAGGTACTCACTAATGGTTCTCCAACACTCCTCATCTGATGTTAGCAAATCCTCTCGGCTTTCCTTTCAAAAGATCCAGAATCTGGTAGTTTTTCACCACCCTCAGTACTGTCGCTGGAGTCCATGCCATCACCATGGCTCTCCTACATTTTTCCACTCGCCTCCTGCACTTCCCCCCTGCTTCTGTTTTTTCCAACTATATTGTCTTCTCAACACAGCCCCTGGAAACAGCCATTAAATTGTGAGTCAGGCCATGTCCCTCCTCTGCTCAAAGCCCTTCAATGGCTTCCCATCTATAGTGGGATGAAGACTGGCCCCCCACTTCGGACCTAACCCCTGGACCCTATGAAAACGAACTTACTTGAAAAAAGGGTCTTTGTAGAGGTACTGAAGTTAAGGATCTACAGATGAGGTCATCCTGGATGACTCAGGTGGGCCCCAAATCCAACGACAAGTATCCTTAGAAGAGAAGAAGGACACAGAAGAGGATAAGACCATGTAAAGATGGCGGCAGAGATGGCAGTGATTTTAGACTTTCAGCCTCTAGATCTGTGAGAGAATAAATGCCTGTTGTTTAAAGCTGCCCAGTACAAATGAACCTATTTACAAAAGAGAAATAGAGTCACAGATGTAGAAAACAAACTTATAGTTAAGGGGGGGGGGAGGGGGGGAGGGATAAATTGGGAGACTGGGATTGACATATACACACTACCATATATAAAATAGATAACTAATAAGAAGCTACTGTAGAGCACAGGCAACTCTACTCAATACTCTGTAATGACCTATATGGGAGTAGAACCTAAAAAAGAGTGCATAGATGTATATGTATAACTGAGTCACTTTGCTGTACAGCAGAAACTAACACAACATTGTAAATCAACTACACTCCAAGAAAAATTAATTATAAAAAATAAATAAATTTTAAAAAAAGTAAAGCCACCCAGTTTGGAGTAATTTGTTACGGCAACATGAGCAAACTAATAAACCATCTCACTAAGAGTAAAAGCCAAGGTGCTTCCACTCACGGCCGGACTCACGCCCGTCTGGCCACACTGCCTCTGGCTGTGAAGACTCCTCCACAGGCAGACACCGTCCTCTTCAGGCTTTTGCACCTGCTCTTCCTTCTGCCTTCAGTGGGCCTTGTTTCTTGTCTGTCTCTTCACTAGAATGTTAGCCTTATGAAGCCAGGAAAGTCTGGTCTATTTTGTCCACTGCTATATACAGTAAGTACCCTACATACGAACCTTCAAGTTGCGTTGAGAAAGGAGGTAGGAGGTGTTGCCACGGAAACAGGCTTGCGCTCTCAGTGGGAAGGATGGGATCCTAGAGCAGCAGAGTCTAAGTGGTGGCACTAAATCTCATAGAAACAGGATGGGTATCAAAATAGGCAGCAGAGCTGGCAGCTGGGACGAGAATGTTTTATCCCCAAGGATCGTCAGGGTGATGAATCATGGAATCCTGTTAATAGGCCACCTGTAGTAGACCACCAACAACAAAAACTCTAGGTCTGGTGAACGGCAGCCTGCCTTGAATCACCACGATGGAAAATCATGGCCCCTCATCTAATTCCCGGACCCAGTCAATTCACAGACTCAGCCCTCAAGCAAAGGTGAGGCCAGGTACACATAGCACAACTGTGTACTTTAAACCTTCCTCCGACTTTCCACTGTGGTCCACTGGTCGGAAATGGAGTCTTTAGGCTGCGTCTCTCTCCCTGTGGACCCCCTGTGGCTCTTTCCCCAGTTCCTGATCGCATGATTGGCAGCTGGATGAATTCCCACAGAGGCTTCCTGGCTAAAGGACTGAGCACAATTATGGAAAAAGGGTCAAAAGAAAGCCCCGGTCACTGTCCCTTCAATTATCTGGCACATTACCATAATGAAGTCCCTGGGCATTGACTTGATCATCTCATTGTCCCCCAAACCATCATACTGGTCTGCCACATTAACGACGTCACGCTGACTGGACCTAGTGCATGGGCAGTAGCAAATATTTCACCACAGAGCAAAAGATAAGCCCCATAAAAATTCAGGGGCCCAAAACTTTCATGAAGTTTCTGGGAACCAGTGGACTGAAGCATATTGGCATTGTCCCTCCAAAGAGAAGAACAAGTTGCTGTACCTCGAACCCACTGTCACGAAGAAAGAAGTACGATGCTTGGTGGGCCCCTTTCTGGGGGTGGCATACCCCATGTGGATGCTTTTATACCTTTGTCAAAAACCAGTTGGGTAAATTTATGTGGGTCTATTTCTGGGTTCTCTACTCCGTTCCATTTATCTATGTGTTTATTCCTCTACCAATATCACACAATCTTGATCACTGTAGTTATATAATGAGCCTTGAAATTGTGTACAGAGATTTATGTGTTGATCTTGTATCCTGCAACCCTGTAAAGCTCACTTATCAGTTATGGGAGTTTTTCATGTAGATTCCTTTGGATTTTCTATGAAGACAATTATATCACCTGCAAATGAAGACATTTTTAATTCTTCTTCCCAATCTGTGTGCCTTTTGTTTCTTTCTTTCTTTTTCTTTTTTTTCCTTATTGCACTGGCTAGAACTTCCAACACTACGTTAAATAAGAGTAGTGAGAGCACATAGCCTTGCCTTGTTCCCGACCATAGGGGAAATTGCCCAGTTTTTCACCATTTAAGTATGAAGTTAGTCATATGATGTTAGTCATATGTCTTCCATAGATGTTCTTTAACAAGTTGAGGAAATTCCCCCCTATTCCTAGTTTTATGAGAGTTTTTGTCATGAGTTGATATTGGGTTTGGCAAATGTTTGTTCTGCATCAATTGATATAATCATGTGACTTTTCCTCTTTTGCTTGTCAATATGGTGGATATCACTGATTGATTTTCATATACTGAATGAGCCTTGCATCTCTGGGATAAACCCCACCTGGTCATGGTGTATAATTCTTTTTGTTTGCAGATTTTACTTGTGAATTTTACATTATTGGCCTTTCACACACATGTATGGCTATCTCCTCATGTTTGTCCCTCATCCAGAAATTGGAGAAGAATTTTCTTTTCAAATTTTCTCTCTTTTCACAGAGAATAAGTTAGCTGCATGGCCACTTTGCCCCACATAACATAATTAAACTAGAAACTCTTCCTTAATAGTGGACATTTATTTTCATAAATCCTCCTAGTTACAAGATTTACAGTACTTAAAGAACTGCCAAACTAAACCTTTTTTTTTTTTTTTGGTTGGGGAGCCTTCCTCTTTTTTGTTTTTTAAAAAATGTTATTTATTCATTTATTTTATTGAAGTATAGTTGATTTACAATATCGTGTTAGTTTCAGATGTACAGCACAGTGATTCAGTTTTATATATATATATATATATATATTATTTTTCAGATTCTTTTCCGTTATAGGTTAATACAAGATATTGAATATAGTTCCCTGTGCTATACAGTAGGTCCTTGTTGGTTATCTATTTCAAACTAAACCTATTTTATTTTATTTTTTTTGACATCTTTATTGGAGTATAATTGCTTTACAATGGTGTGTTAGTTTCTGCTTTATAACAAAGTGAATCAGCTATACATATACATACATCCCCATATCTCCTCCCTCTTGCGTCTCCCTCCCACCCTCCCTATCCCACCCTTCTAGGTGGTCACAAAAGCACTGAGCTGATCTCCCTGTGCTATGCAGCTGCTTCCCACTAGCTATCTATTTTACATTTGGTAGTGTATATATGTCCATGCCACTCTCTCACTTAGTCCCAGCTTACCCTTCCCCCTCCCCGTGTCCTCAAATCCATTCTCTACGTCTGCATCTTTATTCCTGTCCTGCCCCTAGGTTCTTCATAACCATTTTTTTTTTAGATTCCATATATATGTGTTAGCATACGGTATTTGTTTTTCCTAAACCTATTTTAAATAAATGAGAAATGGGTAAGCCACAAAGGGAATCCAGGTTCTAAAAAACCACTTGCTATTCAAATTATCTAGTCTCCCCAGGCTGGAGTGCAAACAAGCCATCCTCTGACTCTCTGTCATCATCTCGGATGAATGGAACTTGATTGTTTCGACAATCATGGTGAACATCATGCTGGGCCATTACACCGAAGACATCATGCTTACTGCACCTGGTGGACGAGAGGTAGCAGAGATGCTTCGTTAGGACACCTGTAGGCCAGAGTGTGGGAGACAAAGCCCATGAAAACTCAAGAGACTGACCCTTAGTGATGTTTTGAGATGGTCTGGACCATACTGGATATTCAGTAAGTTGCTGCACTTCATACCACCTACCACTCAGAAAGGGGCACGGCATTTGGTGGGGCTCTTCAGATTCTGTAGGCAACATATACGACATGAAATTGTGCCACCAGTGCTTCAGCAAGTAATCTGTAAGGTGACGTGTTTTTAGTGGAACCCCAGGCAAGGAAAGTCTCTGCGGCAGGTACCGGCCACTCGACGCACTGCAACGTTACACGGAGCTTTGGCAAGTCCTAAAAGGAGAAACAGACCGTGGATTCCTGGAGTTTTGAAGGAAATCATGCCCTCTACTGCCACCGTATTTTCCTTTTGATCAACCTCTGTGGCCCCTGCTGTGGGTGACACTCTTTCCCTTGACTCCCACGTGTAACCTCATAGGTCTGTTGGTCAGGGTCTCCGGAGGAAGCAAATGGGAGGCTCTATGGGTTGAACGGAGGAGAATCTAATGGGGAGACTGTTTACAGAGGTTAAAGGAATCAGCAGAGGTGAGGCTGCCCTCCCAGGAGCTGCCATCAGTTGATGGGGTCACGGCCACTGTCACTGCCGCTGCTAAGTACCCTGCCTGTGTCCGCAGCAGAGACCCACACCGAGTGCCCAGTAAGGTAGCCTTCCCTGGGGGACGAGCCCACCACCTTGTGGCGATTGATGAAATCAGACCACATCTGTGGGGAAGGGGCCGCAATTTGTCCTCACTTGAGTAGGTACTTATCATGAGCCACCTTTCTGCTGGCATGGCCACCCGTAGACTTACTGTCCTGCATTCACTTTCACAATATTTCACATAACAGTGCTTCCGACCAAGGCAATCACTATAAGACACAAGACGTGTGCTATGTGCTGACACTGAGGGATTGCCCTGAAGCCCCTGGCCTGAGAGGATCGGTGCTGGTCAGTCTAGTGAAGGCTCACTTTCTACACTAGTTGGGTGAAAAGACACTGAAAGGGGCAGGTGAGCTGGTGGCCACTATGTGGTGCTGTTTCTCCTTAGCCAGAGTCCACGGGCCCACGAATCGAGACGTGGGAAGGACTCCTCTCACCATCACACCTAATTATCTACTCCCAGGGTGGAGCAGCTTGGAGCTCTGTTGGTTTCCAAGGTAGGAATGCTTCAACCAGGACCCAAACGCTGGTTCCATCATATTGCAAGTTGATATTGCCATCTGGCCATTTAGGGTTCTTTATGCCACTGAACCACAGGTCTACTGAGCAGGCTTGGATGGTTGACATTGATTACCAAGTTGAAACAGGGTCACTGTTATACCATGGGATTGGGAAGGACTATGTCTTAAATCCAAGGGATCCTCTGGGGCATCTCCTACTACTGTCACGTCCAGGCAGGACCACTAAGGATTCAGGCTCAGTGGGAATAAAGGTTTGGTTGACTTACCAGGTAAAGAATTCTGACCAGCTGAGGCTGGAGAGCAAAAGGAGGACAGGGACGGTAGTGAAGAAGGAAGTTATAAAGACCAATGAAATTATGATCTCAAGATCAGTTATAGAAAGGAGAATTGTAGTAGCTGTGTGTGCGCGTCTGTGTGTGTGTGTGTGTGGTGAACATATAAACTTTTCCCATATTCCTTCTCTCCAGATTTTATGTATGTCAAATAAAGGCTGATAGAGGTTAGCTTTATGTTTTTCTTTAGGTTTTAGGATACTGAAGTGAGGTGGTGTCTGAACTAGAGATGGCTACAGTGACGGATGGGCCTTTTGGTGTCCTGTTTTAGGGAGTGCTTTTTAGTTTTGTAGGAGGGATAGGATAGCAGTATTATTTTGCCAGGAGTGAGTTGCTGTTGCTTTCAGAGCCCACGGACTCCCAATGCTCCAGCACTTCCATTGATTTTATAAGCACCTTCTTCCCTAAATTAAATCCCTTTCTGCTTGAAACACCTAAAGCAAACTCTGTTCCCTCCACTGAACCCTGACTGATTACAGAACAACACATGAACCCTACCATACCAGAGTCATCGCTCCGTGGAAATTTCAGATGTATGGTAGGAGGCTGAGAAGTCTTTTTGTAAGTCAAAGAAATGATGTGGCATTTGTTTCTTCCAAGTGTCACTTCTAAGGGAGAGGCGTCACACCGAGGGAGAAGAGCACTACAGGTCAGGGAGCTGGCCAGGTGATGCCATACATCCCTCGGATTAGCATTGTGGATGCGGCCCCGAAGTTTGGTATCCGTGCTTTGCTGTTTATAAAGTGTGTTCCTAAAGGGCAGAGTGTGCCTTGAAGGGCAGCACAGACAGGCCTGGCTGCCTCTCAGCTGAGTTCCTCCTTGTGCGGCTTTGGAGGGTGATATGATCCTGTCTCTCATTCTACTCACCTGCACAACTGAGATCATGATCAAGCCCACTTGACAGTGTGTATGGATCCAGGGAGCTAATGCCTGTTCGGTGGTGCGCATACTCACCGGCCCTGCAGCCGCAGGTCTGCGTGAGTGTCGGGTGCGTGGCAGTTACTTACCGGGCTCAGCACACCGCCTGCACCATCATTCTTGGATCCATGTTTTAAAGGCTTCGGGTCAAAGAGACTGCAAACAACACTTCCAGTTTTGAACCTTTTGATTCTGGATGCTTTGGATTTAGCTTTGCTGCAGAGCTCATCCCCGGATAAAGAGATCTTCGGGGGAGGGGCACAGCAGAAGCAGTAATTTGCAAACCATCAAGTGGAAACGGGAAGTCAAGGGGCAGTTAGGCTTTTCTTTGTCCCTAAGCATTGACATCGCAGGTGCGGGGTCTAGGTTTCGGCTCTCGTGACCCCGAGGCCCGGGCACCAGCCCTTCAGACGCGGCCGACCGCGGGCGGGGGCGAGGGCGGCGGGGGGCCGGCTCCGGCCCGCAGGGCTTTCCTGCCCGAGGCCGGGGGTGGCGCCCGGCCCCTCCGGGCGGGGGTCGCGGGGCCGCGGGGGCGGCGCTGGGAGGGCGGGCGGGCTGCAGGCGCTGGGCCCGCCCCGCCGGCATCCCCGCCGACTTCCTCCCGCCGCGGGCGCCGGCCCAGCCGGAGGAAGCGCGGCACGATGAGCGCGGGCGACGCCGTGTGCACGGGCTGGCTCGTCAAGTCGCCCCCCGAGAGGAAGCTGCAGCGCTACGTGAGTAGGGGCGTCGCCGCGCGTCCTCGGGGCCCCGGGTGGCCGCGGGGTGGCCTCGGAGTGGCCCGGGAGCCCCGCGCTCGGGCTGCGGGCGAGGCCGGCGGACGGAAAGCGAGACCGCACGTCGAGCCGGAGCGCGCCGAGCCGACGGGAGGGAGGCGGGTGGGGCGAGCCCGGGCGCCCGTCTCGGCGCGGGAGCGGCCGGGGGGACCTCCCGCAAGAGCGGCCCTGTCGCCGTGCCGCGGCGGGGGAGAGGGACGGGGAGCCCGGGACGCGCCGCCTGCACGGGGCAGGCGCGGAGGCTCCGCTTTCCCCCGGGGCCGCGAGCACCGTCTTCCCGCGGAGGTGCCATCGGACACGACCGTCCGCAGCCTTCCTCGGGTTGTCGCTTCTCAGCTTCTCCTTTCTGCGGACACCGCTCTTTTCGAGAACCTCCGGGAACCATGGACTTTTGCTAGGATGAGACAAGGGGCGCTCGGGAGAGCACACCTTAAATGTACGAGCCACAGCTCGAACATTCATTATGTCCACCCGCGTCCTCGGGACAAGGTCTTTACAACGTACAGCTGCTCAGACCCCTTTCTCCATTGACCCGGGACTACACTAGTGTCCGTCTCTTGCGACTCTTTGCGAAGTTTTTTGCCGTTTGTTCCGCTGAGCAGCGTTTTAGAGGCATGTTCCACTTAGCGTGCAGATGCCATAGATGTAGACACACCTAGATTCTTCTGATTACTACCACTGTTTACCTTCATCACTCTTTTTGAGTCCCCGAGTCTATAAACACGAGGTCCACTATTTCTCAGCCTCTAAGGCACCCAGCTGCTTCGCTAACGGTGCATCTGCTTTGAAGACTCACTGATACTCAGGGTGAGGGTCTGTCACAGAGCAGCACTTGCAAAGCCAGCTCGAGGTAGCTTTCCTTGTTGCCCTTTGGAATGTGAGACATCTTAAATGTTTACTGCATATTGTCAGATGATGCAGGAAGGTGCTGAACCTGGAGTGCAAAGTTCGTGGCAGATTTTTTTCCAGTCCTGTTTTCTATCTTGTCCTGACCAGACTGGCTTAGGAAACTTTATTAGTACTTCATCCACCTCGGGAAGGCATGGGTGTCCACACCTGTTATTACATGTGCTTCGTTCTCTTGAGGTGCAATGGAGGTGTGGCAGGCGTGGACTTTGCACAGCTTATAGGCGTGTGGGGCGTGTGATGGGGTGGTGAAGGAGGAGACTTAGGACACAAGACTACCTAGATGTCATCTTACCAACACTCCAAGACATAAACCTGGGCCTCTCAGGCTAAGGTTGGGAACTTTTTATAATGAGGGACATAGTCGTTTCGGCAGTCGATGCTCTTTGGTTGAAAGGAGTCCCTGAAACACCCCCCAAAGTCAGTTTCCGCTCGTCTCTTAAGTTCTGCAGGAATCCCGTATTGCCACTAGATGGCGATCATTTGTCAGTGCTCACAAGCCGCTTTTCACTCAGATCTGTCGGGAGTGCTCATTCCGTCTTCCTTTTAATTGAGCACCAGCTCTGAACCAGGCCCTAGGCCACTGGCTAGAGAGAGCAAAAGAGGCTTGATCCCTGTCCTCAAGAAGTCCAGAGTCTCACACCTGTTACACAATGACATAGCGAAACTACTCAGTGGCACAACTAGGGCAATAACTTAGTTCTTTGCGCTGCCAGCCAAGTAGCTCTCTGTTAATGTTTGTGAACCACAGATGGAAGCTAAGTCTGTATTTAGGTAAGTCCTTCAGTCCGAGGTAAGCTTGTGTTTCATTCTCGAATCTATGAAAGAAAGAAAGTTAGTTTAATCACTGCTCTTTAAATTTTAAATTTAACTATAGTTAATTTACAATATTGTGTTACTTTCAGCTGTACACCTTCAGATTTTTTTCATTATACGTTATTACAAGATATTGAATATAGTTCCCTGTGCCATACAGTAGGTCTTTGTTGTTTATCTATTTTATATATAGTGGTGTGTATTTACTAATCCTGAACTCCTAACTTATCCCCTATCCTTCCCCTTTGGTAATCATAAGTTTGTTTTCTATGTCTGTGAGTCTATTTCTGTTTTGTAAGTTCATTTGTACTTTTTTTTTTTAGATTCCACATATAAGTGAAATCATATGGTATTTGGCCTTCTCTGACTTACTTCACTTAGTATGATAATCTCTAGGTCCATCCATGTTGCTGCAAATATTTCATTCTTTTTTATGGCCGAGTAATATTCTATTGTAGATATATGTACCACATCTTCTTTATCCATTCCTCTGTCAATGGACATTTAGGTTGTTTCCATGTCTTGGCTACTGTGAATAGTGCTGCTATGAACTTTGGGGTGCGTGTGTCTTTTTGAATTAGACTTTTCATCATTTCCAGATATATGCCCAGGAGTGGGATTGCTGGATCATATGGTAGCTCTATTTCTACTTTCTTAAGGAGCCTCCATACTGTTCTCCATAGTGGCTGCACCAGTCTACATTCCCACCAACAGTGTAGGAGGGTTCCCTTTTCTTCACACCCTCTCCAGCATTTACTGTTTGTAGACTTTTTGCCATTCTGACAGGTGAATTACTGCTCTTTTAAAAGATAGTTGATTCTTTTCTGTTTTTTGTTTCACAAATATACGAACTTATAAACAGCCAAAAATGATCTAGGAATAAATACAGTAAAAAGTGAAAGACCCTCTTTAATTTTCCCCACATCCTACTCTTCCTGTGCACCCCTCCTCATTCCCTTCCACGCCTCTCCCTAGGGATGACAACTGTTAGAAGTTTGGTTAGTGTTATTCTTTAAAAATTTCGAAGAAGATACAATTTTCTTTTTGCACAAACGAGATCATACTATACAAACTGTCCTGCGATTTTCTTTTTTCACAACAATCCTGGACATCTTTCCAAGTTAGTACATATAGATTTGCTTCATTCTTTTAAACCATTGCCTAACATTCCTGGTCATAGACGTAACATATTTTAACAATTTCTCTGTTGATGAACAGTTATCTTGCTTTTATTTTCTCAACTTTAAAGAATGCTGTAACAGTGATGATAATAAAATTATAATAATTCACATTTATTGAGTGGCTGTATGTGCCAGGCACTGCACTAAGGACTTTATTTGAATTATCTCATTTAGTCTTCAAAACAACACTAAGATCCAGGTACTACTTTTATCTCTGCATACAAGTTCTTTGTTGGATATATAATTTGCAAATATTTTCTACCAGGCTATAGTTTGTCTTTTCTTTCTCTTTACAGTATCTTTTATAGAACAAAGATTTTAAAGTTTTGATTAAGTCCAATTTGTCCATTTTTCTTTTACGGATCATGTTTACTGTCAAATCTAAGAACTCTTGCCTAACCCTAGATCCTGAAGATTTTCTCCTGTGTTTTTTTTCCTAAAAAATTTATAGTTTTACACTTTAGACCAATGATTCATTTGAGTTAAAAATTTTGTACAAGGTGTAACATTCGTGTTGTGATTCATTTTCTTGCAAACCAATTACATTTATTGAACAAACTGTCTTTATTCCATTGAATTACTTTTGCAGCTTTGTTAAAAATCAATTGGTCATTTTTTTAAAAATTTTATTTATTTATTTATTTTTGGCTGTGTTGGGTCTTCGTTTCTGTGCGAGGGCTTTCTCTAGTTGTGGCAAGCGGGGGCCACCCTTCATCGCGGTGTGTGGGCCTCTCACTATCGCGGCCTCTCTTGTTGCGGAGCACAGGCTCCAGACGCACAGGCTCAGTAGTTGTGGCTCACGGGCCTAGTTGCTCCGCGGCATGTGGGATCTTCCCAGACCAGGGCTCGAACCCGTGTCCCCTGCATTAGCAGGCAGACTCCCAACCACTGCGCCACCAGGGAAGCCCCAGTTGGTCATATTTATGTAAGTCTATTTCTGTGTTCTCTAGTCTGTTCTCTTTATGTCTTTGTTCATCTTTATGCTAACACCATGCTGTTTTGATGACAAGAACTTTATAATAATTCTTGAAATCAGGCAGTTTTAGCCCTCCAACTTTGTTTATCTTTTCGGAGTTGTTTTGGCTATTGTTGGTCGTTTGCTTTTCCATACCAGTTTTAGAATTCGTTTGTCAGTTGATTTTTGTTTATTAACCTTGTATCCTGCAACCTTGCTAAACTCACTTATTTATAGCTTGAACTTTCAATACTATCAATATTGTATAAAAATGATGAGAACAGACATCCTTGATTTTTCTTGATCTAAGGGGGGAAAGCATTTAGTCTTTCACCTTTTAAGTACATTAGCCGTAGGCTTTTTGTGGGTGCCTTTTCTCAGGCCGAAGTTCCCTTGTATTGCTAGTTTGCTGAAACTTTTTATCGTGAATTGAATTTGTTAAGTGCCTTTCTTGCATGTGTAAAAATAATAATATGCTTTTTCTTCTTTTTTTTTTTTTTTTTTTGTCTGTTACTATGGTGAATTATTCTGATTGATTTTTGTATCTGGAGCCAGCTTTGAGTTCCTGGGATAAACTTCACTTGGTTGTGATGTTTTATCCTTTTCATGTTTTTGGGTTTTTTAAAATAAATTTATTTTATTTTATTTATTTTATTTTTGGCTGCGTTGGGTCTTCGTTGCTGCACGCGGGCTTTTCTCTGGTTGCGGCGAACGGGGGCTACTCTTCGTTGCGGTGCAAAGGCTTCTCATTGCGGTGGCTTCTCTTGTTGGGAGCATGGGCTCTAGGCACGTGGGCTTCAGTAGCTGTGGCGCGCAGGCTCAGTAGTTGTGGCTCGTGGGCTCTAGAGCACAGGCTCAGTAGTTGTGGTGCATGGGCTTAGTTGCTCCACAGCATGTGGGATCTTCCCGGATCAGGGTTCGAACCCGTGTCTCCTGCATTGGCAGGCAGATTCTTAACTACTGCACCACCAGGGAAGCCCCTTTTCATGTATTGCTGGATTTAATTTGGTAATATTTTGCTGAGGGTATTTGTGACTTTGTTCATGAGGGATATTGGTCTGTAGTTTTTCTTTTTTGTACTGTCTTTCTCTGGTTTTGACATTAGCATAATGCTGGTAACCACTACTCTCTTCTCTGTATCTATGTGTTTGTTTTTGTATGTTTTGTTTGATTTGTTTATTGTATTCCACATATGAGTGAAATCATATGGTATTTGGTATTTGTCTTTCACTTATTTCACTTAGCATAATACCCTCTAGGGCCATCCGTGTTGTTGCAAATGGCAAGATTTCAGTCTTTTTCATGGCTGAGTAATATTCCGTTGTGCATGTATACACATCTTTATCCATTCATCCATCAATGGGCACTTAGGTTGTTTCCAAATCTTGCCTGTTGTAAAGAATGCTGCAATGAATATAGAGGTGCAGATACCTTTTCTAACTAGTGTTTTCATGTTCTTCAGTTAGTATTTATACTCACTGTATTTTACAAATAGTTAATCAATTGATTCAACACCATTTGTTGAAGAGTCCTTTCTCTATATAAATTTTCATTTGTTGCCAGAGAGAGTGTATTTTTAAGGAATATATGCATATGATTCAAAATCAAAGCATATTAAAGTATATACGGTGAAGAGTAAGTTTCCCCCTCCAGCTGCAAGCATTGCGGATTTTCCTTCCAGATATATTCCATGCGTATACAAGCATATTTTTTGAACAAATGGTAGTATACCATATTCACTATTTTATAACCCGCCTTCTTAATATATTTTGGGGATTGTTCCATATCAGCACATAGAGATCTTTCTCATTATCTTTAACAACTTCGTAATATTTCACTGTGTGGAGCTACTATGATAGACCTTTTCTTGTTTCCAGTCCCATGCTACTACTATAAACAATGCTGCCGTGAATATCTTTGTACATTGGTCTGTGGAGTCATGTGCAATTAATTCTGCTTGTAAAAAAATGCTTAGAAGTGGAATTTCTTAGTCAAAGTGTATGTGAATGTAAAATGCCAATAGCTATCAAAGTGCTTGTCTCTCTGCAACGCCCCAAATATATAGTGTATTATCAAACGTTTTGATCTTTGTAAAGTCAATAGTTGATAAATGGTATTTTATTTTAATTGAATTTCTTTATGAGTGAGGTTGAGCATCTTTTCATGTACAAAAGACATTTGTATTTATGTTTGTACAGCATGATTTTAATTGCAGCCTAAGTCTTAAATCCTTTCATGGGTCTGTTTTGGGGCAGTTTTGTTCAGTTGCTTCTTCTGCTTTTATCTCAGCTTTTAAACTGTTATTGAATAAGTATCACACTTACATGATTCAAATATCAAAAATCTCACCCTCACCTCTGTCTTCATCCATCTTAATTGCCCTTAGCCCTCAAGTAACTATTTCTCTTAGTTTTTTCCTTCACACTTCCAGTATTTCTTTCTATAAATACGAGGACATATGTACATAGCTTCTTATCCTCCACTTTCTTACACAGTATCCCATTCTATATCTTAGTCTGTTCATTTAAGAAGACATACAGACAAGCACAGGGAACTCTACTCAGAGATCTGTGGTGACCTAAATGGGAAGTAAATCTAAAAAAGAGGGGACATATGTATACATATAGCTGATTCACCTTGCTGTACAGCAGAAGATAACACAAAATTGTAAAGCAGCCATACTCCAATAAAAAAAAAAAGAAGACATACAGACAGCCAACAAGCACATGAGAAGATGCTCAACATCACTAATCATCAGGGAAAAGCAAATCAAAACCGCAGTGAGATATCCCCTCACACCTGTCAGAATGGCCTTCATCAAAAGACAAGAGATAAGTGTTGGTGAGGGTGTGGAGAAAAGGGAAGCCTCTTGCACTGTTGGTGAGAATGTAAATTGGTGCAGCCACTATGGAGAACAGTATGGAGATTCCCCCCCAAATTAAAAATAGAACACCATATGATCAACCAATTCCACTTCTGGATATTTATCCAAAGAAAACAAAAACACTAACTTGAAAAGATATCTGCACCCCCATGTTCATTGCATGTTTATTTACAATATTCAAGGTGGGTGTGGAAGCAACTTAAGTGCCCATCAACAGATGAATGGATAAAGATGTGGTACATACATATACATACAATGGGATATTACTCAGCCATAAGAAAGAATGACATCTTGCCCTTTGCAGCAACATGGATGGAACTTGAGGGCATTATGCTAAGTGAAGTAAGTCAGATAGGGAAAGACAAATGCCATGTGATCTCACTTTTATGTAAAATCTTAAAAAACAAAAAAGTTGAACAGGAACTCAAAGATACAGAGAACAGATTGGTGGGGGATGGTGGTTGGGGGGTGAAATGGGAGAAGGTGGTCCAAAGGTCCAGACTCGCAGTTATAAAATAAATAAGTCCTAAGGATATAATATTCAGAATCCCGACTATAGCTAGTAACACTGAATTGTATATATGAAAGTTGCTGAGAGTAGATCTTGAAAATTCTCAAAAAAAATTTTGTTCTAGAATTCTGCCCATGTCAGTGACCAGAGATCTTCACTGTTTTTGACAGCTGTACAGTGTCCTGCTGTGTGGCTGTAGCGTGTTTATTCAACCAGTTCCCTATTTTGGACACCTGAGTTGTTTCCACTCTTTTGATTTTACAACCATTGCCACAACTAGTAGCACGGTATATGTGACATTTTGTACTTGTGCAGGTATATCTGTATGATTCCCAGAGCTGGGATTGCTGGGGCTATGAATCTATAAATTTAGTAGACATTAACGAATGTTCCATTTTGCATTCCTTCCAGCATGTGTTGTTCAACTTTGGGATTTTTGCCATCTGATAGGTGAGAAATGGTATTTCTGTGTCGTTTTAATTTGCAGTTCTTTTATTCGGAGGGAGGTTGAACATTTCTTGACATGTTTATTTTCCTGTGTGCTCTTTCTCCATTGTTGGTCTTTTTAGTCGCAGTTTCTGAGAGGTGATTAGTCCTTTGTGAGAAGAGATATGTATACATTTCCCCAGTTTGTCACTTGTATTTTGACTCTGCTTATGTTATTTTTGTGTGTGTGTGTGTGCAAAAGATAAAAGTGTATCTAGTAGAATGTGTCAATATTTTCTTTTACAGCTTCTGGATTCTCAGTCAGATTTAGGAAGGCCTTTTCCCCTCCCTGGTTTTAAAGGAATTCACCTGTGGTTTCTTCTGGTGCTTGTATGGTTTTGTTTGTTTGTTTTTAATTTATTTATTTTATTTATCTATTTTTTGGCTGCGTTGGGTCTTCGTTGCTGCGCGCGGGCTTTCTCTAGTTGCAGTGAGCAGGGGCTACCCTTCGTTGCGGTGCGTGGGCCTCTCATTGCAGTGGCTTCTCTTGTTGCGGAGCATGGGCTCTAGAGCGCGGGCTTCAGTAACTGTGGCGCACGGGCTTAGTTGCTCCACGGCATGTGGGATCTTCCCAGATCAGGGCTCAAACCCGTGTCCCCTGCATTGGCAGGCGGATTCTTAACCTCTGTGCCACTAGGGAAGCCCCTTGTTTTGTTTTATTCATTTTTTTCCCTGAGTGTTCAGGTTTATTGAGGGCATGGGGGTCTACAGGGGGGACCCAAGTGCCTGCAGGTGGCCGGGGATGGGGTCTCCAAAACCTGGGTTGACTTGAAAGTGTGACCCTCAGCTCCATCCCACCAACGGCTTGGGACTCCAGTGTGGCTGCACTGCAGGGGTGGTTGCCTTTGGGTGTGGCCCCATCAGGGCAGCGACTTTGCACATTTCTCGCCCTTCAGGCAAGGCCCACGGCCATTCTTCCCCAGGGAGGTCACCTGCTCAGCGCTTAGGGCACTTGGGTGCCGAGTCTGGGGCAGGCAGCTGGATGGCAGCAGACAGGAGCCCCGGACTGTGTGTTTTATTTTTTACATTGAGATTTGGGATCCATTTGGAGTTTATCCTGGTGCAGATGTAAGGAATGGATCCGACTTTATTTTTTTCCAAATGGCTGTACAGTTTTGCCAGCACTACTTATTAAAAAGTTCATCTGTATCCCCACTGATTTGAGATACTGCCCTTCTTTATCATATATGAAATTCCCACATTTATTTCTGGTTCAATTTCTGGTTCAACTTCATTGGTCCCTCTGTCAACTCATGTGCCATTATTAAGCTGTTTTTATTATAGAGGTTTTACAGTTGATTTGAATAGTGATATGGCTAGTCCCCCTTTATTGTTCTTTTTTTGGAGTTTTTAGAGTTATAGAGTTTTAAGAGTTTTAGAGTTTAGTTTGGCTAGTTTTGATTTAATTTTCCCACATGAACTTGAGAATCGGCTTGCTTAATTTCAAAACAAAACCTGTGATTATTGGGGAGGAGGGTTAAGTTAGATTTTAAAATTAACTTAGAACTGACATTATGGTGTGGAGCCTTTCTATCCAAGTCAGCTTTTATGTCTTACAGGAGTATTTCCAAGTTTTTTTCACATTGGTCTTTACATAATTCTTATTAGGCTTATGCCTGTTTGGGGTTTTTTGTTTGTTTGTTTGTATTCATAGGGCTATTGGTTTCTGTCTTCACCTGAATTCCTTAGAAAACAGAACTTGAGCCAAGGCTTATTTGCCAAGGCTTTGTTGGGGTTGTAATCTCAATGCAGTGAGAGTGATGGGAAAAGGGAAAAAAGGAAAGAACATGCAAATTCGTGTGTTACTGAGTTGGCCATGGTTTCATGAGAAAACACAGCCACTGGTTGGGTCATTTGGATGGATTTGGACAGGCTCTGTAGAACCGATTCACCTTGAAACTGTCTTTTGCAACAAAGAAGGGAGATAAATGTATCTGCCAGTTCCCTTACGGCTCCTGTCTCTCAGTGTCTTTTGGGGCAGCCACTGGGAAAGCCAGTGTTTTTTGGCCTGGTGTCTCATCTGAATCCAGAAGTGGTGGAAGGAACTGGAGTATTTGAGGGTTCACTGGCTCAGGCCTGGGAAGGGTGGGAGGGTCTCTCAGCAGAGGCCATGGCTCCCCACTGAGTGAGCAGCTGGGCCTGGAAGGCACGTGGCGCCAAGATGCACAAAATTGGGTCCAATATTAATTCCAACATATTAATATTCTATCCTCTTACCTTTGAATTCTCTTACTTTTTGTAGTAGTTTTTCAGTTGATTCTTCTTTGGGGATTTCCTGTGTATACAATCATGTCATCCAAAAAAGAAAGAGTTTTTTTTTTTTTTTTTTTTTATTTGCCTGCGCCAGGTCTTAGTTGCGGCAGGCGGGATCTTTTAGTTGCGGCATGTGGGCTCTTTAGTTGTGGCGTGCAGGATCTAGTTCTCCGACTGGGGATGGAACCTGGGCCCCGTGCATTGGGAGCTTGGAGCTTAGCCACTGGACCACCAGGGAAGTCCCCAAAATAGAAAGAGTTTTACCAGTTCCTTTTGCAATTCTTATGTACCTTGTTTTTTTTCTTCTTGTCCAAATGTGTTGGTTAACACCCCAATGTGAAACAGTAGTATTGACAATGGGCAAGCTTATTTTGATCTTGACTTTAATAGGCATGCCTTCAATGTTTTCCTATTAAGAAAAATATTAGAAGTTTATACCAATTGAACAACAAATCCCCATTTTCTTCTCCCCCTGTCCCCCAGTGACCACCATCCAATTCTCTGCTTCTATGAGTTTGACTGCTCTAGGGACCTCATATAAGTGGAATCATGCAGTATTTGTCCGTTTGTGTCTGGCTTATCTCACTTAACATAATGTCCTCCAGGTTTATCCATATGTCACAAATGGCAGGATTGCCTTTTTTTTAAGGCTTAATAATATTCCATTGTATGGACATACCAAATTTTCTTTATGCATTCATCCATCATCCAACACTTAGATTGTTTCCATGTCTTGGCTTTGTAAACAATGTTCTGATGGATGAACATGGGAAGACAGATATCTCTTTGAGATCCTGATTTCAATTCTTTTGAGCATATACCTGCAAGTGGAATTGCTGGCCTGTATTGGTATGAAGTTTCAGTTATACAAGATAAATTATTTCTAGAGATCTGCTGTACAGCATAATGCCTATAGCCAACAATACTATATTATGCACTTAAAAGTTGTTAGAGGGGTAGATATCATGTACATGTTCTTACTGCACACACATTGACACACACACAAAGGAGCACAGGAAAACTTTGGGAGGTGATGGATATGTCTACTACCTTGACTGTGGTGATGATTTCACAGGTGTCTGCATATGTCAAACTCATCAAATTGTACACATTAGTTATGTACAGTTCTTTGTGTGCCAATTATACTTCAATAAAGCAGCTCTTTAAAAAAAGAAAGAGGGCTTCCCTGATGGTGCAGTGGTTAAGAATCCGCCTGCCAATGCAGGGGACACGGGTTCGAGCTGTGGTCCGGGAAGATCCCACATGCCGCAGAGCAATGAAGCCCATGGGCCACAACTACTGAGCCTGCGCTCTAGAGCCCGTGAGCCACAGCTACTGAGCCCGCGAGCCACAACTACTGAAGCCCGCGCGCCTAGAGCCCGTGCTCCACAACAAGAGAAGCCACCGCAATGAGAAGCCCACGCACCGCAACAAAGAGTAGCCCCCGCTCACCACAACTAAAGAGAAAGCGCATGTGCAGCAACGAAGACCCAACACAGCCAAAGAATAAATATTTTTTTTTAAATACTCTAAAAAGAAAGAAAGAAAGAAAAATATTGACTTTGGGGCTAGGAGAATATATTTTCTTTATGTTAGTGAAATATTCTACAATTCCTGTATTACTGAGTTTTCTTTTTTTTTAATCAGAAGTCACTGTTGAATTTTTTTTTTTTTAAAGAGCCCTGGGTTTGTTTTTGTTTTTTTTTACTTTTTAATTTATTTATTTATTTATTTATTTATTTATGGCTGTGTTGGGTCTTCGTTTCTGCGCGAGGACTTTCTCTAGTTGTGGCAAGCGGGGGCCACTCTTCATCGCGGTGCGCGGGCCTCTCACTATTGTGGCCTCTCTTGTTGCGGAGCACAGGCTCCAGACGCGCAGGCTCAGTAATTGTGGCTCACGGGCCTAGCCGCTCTGCGGCATGTGGGATCCTCCCAGACCAGGGATCGAACCCGTGTCCCCTGCATTAGCAGGCAGATTCTCAACCACTGCGCCACTAGAGAAGCCCCATTGTTGAATTTTATTAAGAAGTTTTTCAGCATTTCTAGTGATGGTCATATGACTTTTTCATTAAATCTGGCAAAGCAATGAATTCTATTAATAGATTATCTAATATTAGACCACCTTTACATTTCTGGCATAAGCCCCAGTTGGACAAGGTATATTTTTCATTGTGTTGTTGGATTATTCATACTAATATTTTATATTGGATATTTGCATCAACATTCGTAAGTGAGATTGGTCTTTGGCTTTAAGTTTGGCTTTATTTATTTCTGTACAATCTTTAGCAGATTTTGGCATAAATGTTATACTTGGGTCATATAAAAATTTGGAAGTTTGCCATATTCTAGAATATTTCAAGTAGAGTTGGAATTAACAGCCCTTTAAAATTTTGGCAGAATTCCCCTCTAAGCTATATCTGTTGCTTTTTTTGTGTGTTTAGATCTTTGTCAACTCTATTTCTTTTATGGAAATTGGTCTGTTTAGTCTATCTCTCCCTGAGTCAGTTTTATAAATTATACTCTTCCTGGAAAAGTGTCTGTTTCATCCAGGCCATCAAATTCATCACATATAATTTTATGAAATGCTTTTATGATTTTTTTAATTTGTTTTTACTCTTCTCAGAGGTATTGCTTCCTTGTCATTGTGAATTTGTGCTCTGTTCCTTTTTCCTCTGTTGGTTAGGTTAGTTGGTGTTTTCTGTTTTATTGAGTTTTGTTTTGGCAGTGAACCAGTTTTTTCATTATTAATAAGTCCTACTTTTTAATTTTTCTAACTTTAATTTCTCCTTTTCTATTTATTATTTCTTCATTCAGTTTCGGTGTGTTTTAGAGATGAGGAAACTTGGACTGACCACACACTCTTTGTAGATGTTGTACTAGTCAGGGTTTTAATTTGCAAGCAACAGAAGCTGATCCTGACTGATTTAAGCAGAAAAAGAGCTGATCAGAATGATATTGGGTCTCTGACAGAAATGGTGAGAGGGCTGGAGAACCAGCTTTGAGGTTAAACAGCCAGGAAAAAACACCCCAAACCACAACTCAGAACTAGTTCTGGTGAGAAACCTGCTATCACTACTGCGGGTGCCTGACAGGCTGAACGATGCCACTTAGCTCGAGTTCACTGCCACCAACACATCCTACAGAAAACAGTAGGGAAAAGAAAGGGGAAAGACAATGCCTTAGCTGATCAGCGTTGTTGGCCTGGTGAGGTGATCGAAACCTTCCTTCCCGAGGAGTCTGACTCCTTGGTGGTCCTCCCAGTGGGGCTCAGATTCAGCCAAATGCCATCAAATGTCCCCACTCCAACTCTCCAGGTCCAGTCTTTTCGAAGCGTGCCCTTCGTTTCACTTATAAGACCCGGTGGAATAATTCGGCAACTTGCAGTGTTAAACCCAGGTTCGTTGTGGGTGATCTCAGCCTGCGCACGTAAGCTAGAAGAGAGTCTTAGCACTATCATAGAAAGCCTAGTTTTCCAACCGTGCTTCAAGCCAAGAGTTTAAGTCTTGGAGCTTGTCATCCTTTTGCTTTACGATCTGCAGCACATTGAGAAGCAAACGCCTACCTCGGAGTACTGGGCACATCAGTTCAGGGAACTAGATGATTATTTAATTAGGTGGCTAGCAGACTGTTGTCAGGTCTGCAGAAGCGATCTTGAGGCCAAAGTGGCAGGAGAGACCATCAGAGTCTGTATTCCAGCTGTAAGGGAGACTGGAAAACAAAGGGTATTAATGGGAGTGCAGCAAAAAGGAAGAATATGAGAATGATTTTAGAGAAATAACCAATGGGGCTTCTCGACTGCTTAATTAAAACGTCTGAGAGAGACAGGGGCCGTTGAGCAGGGTGGTCTGTAAGCCCGATCGCAGTGCAGTTCTGTAAACTTCAGTGATTGGAAAGGGTGTCAGTGGTCATCTTGTTACATACTGGCCACGTTTTTGAGCAATCACTTGTTATCCGGACAGTTCCAGCAACAGGAAACCGGTTACATAAACACGATTCCCAAAGAATCGTGTGACAGCTCCGACTGGGAGAATCCAGCCCGGTGTTGTTACCTCTTGAGATTACACGGAACACACCTTGCTCTGTTCACCTGGGAGCCCCGCTGGCATCCGGTGTGAGGGTGGCCGGTCGATGCCGCCATTCCTTCCAGGTTCTCAGGCCATCGATCCACCTCCTCCGAGCTGCTACCAGGACTGAGTGCGCTCCTGGGATCAGAGCGCCAGGCTGAGCGGAGCCAGCTGCCCCCTCCCTGCCTGGAGGCTGGAGGTCCCCCTGGCTCGGGGCTGGCGGCCACCCCACCGCTGACTCACACCCGCCTGGCTTCCTGTCGAGAGAACTGCGTTTTCCTCTGTGCTCTTGCTGAGCTCTCTTTCCTCCAGTCTCTGCTTGTGCTGTTGATGTTTTGCTTTGTTGAGGCCCGGGGACTGGACCTTGCATTTCTTACTGGTAAATTTCACCTTTTGGTTTGCAATTTGTCCTTCGGCCAATGTGTCATGATCTTTGGGTAGCTGAAAGCAAAGGAGAGGGAAGCATTTTATTGATTTGCAGTGTAAGGTCACCAGGAATCAAGTGACACCCACCTCCAGATTTGGGCCCGACAGAGAAGGAAATAAGTTCCCACCTTTCCTCAGGTCCTTCTCAGGATATAAGTTCCCACCTGTTCAGAACCTAGAGCCAGAGTGGAGAAAGAAAGCCATTGTCGCATCTTGTTCTTTTTTTATTGGAAGCTGGCAGCTGCTACCACCCCCCTGTCTATGGACCCATCTGCCTCTAGATTGTAACAGTCAACACTCACATGTTTTCATTTTCTGAGAGAAAATAAGCATTTCATAGAAGAAGAAACTAATGGCCCCAAGTCATATAACCAAAAATTGCTAATTAAAAATGTGATACCTTTGCCCATCAGATTGGCACGAAATTTTCAAACCTTTGCACAATGATGTATGTTCATGGATGTTAACGTCACTATGTATAATGACTAAAAATCAGAAAGGAAGAAAGTAAATCTCCATCCAAAGGTACTTTGTTGTGATTCTTTGAGTTCCATTTCCCTCAACTCATTTACAAGTCTGAGTGAAATGAAGGGTAAAGTTTATCATTCTCCAAAATAAAAGCACACTTGAAGCAACAAGATAGAGCAGAGGTCTCAATCATGTAGCCCTCAGGGCAATGTAGTCTCCCTAAATCTGCTCCTTCCAGGGGCTTCCAAATCTCAGAGTATGGAAATGCCATCCTCCAGGTGCCCAGGTCATTTACGTTTATCGAAGTGTTTTCATAGAAGCTCTTTACGTATTTTGTTTATTCAATTGTAGCTCGCTACAAATTCATCATCTCAACTTTGTTCAAGGGGTCTCTTGCCACGCAGATATTTTTTATCTTTTGTAAGCAAATCTGGAAATTGGTTCCTTTATAGTTTTTGTGAGTTGTTTGGCTTCTCACAATTATATTCATGGAATAATTCAACATAAAAGATTAAAAGAAAATGTAGGAAAATACTTTTTTATCATCTTGTGTCAGGCTGGATGAGCCCAGAGGCCCTGTGTAGCCAAGCCCCAAGGCATGCTGGGCAGCGCTGGCCGGGGGGCCTCCACACCTGTTGTCTCCTGTCAGGGATCAAAGTCGCGTTCCTTCTGCCGTGGAGCACCTTGTTTTCTTGCCTGTCTCCCTCCAGGTAGAGCCTCACGATGCATCCCGCCGTGCTGCGTAACTCAGCTTACTTTGCCTTCTTTACACATCAGAATTGTGCCTGCTTTATATCAACACGCCAGCTAGGTCCCCTCGTGGGCTGCTTTGTTGTCCCCTCCCAGGCCTCCTTTTCCGTGGTTGTTTCGGTTTATCACCACCAGTTCCTATTTCATAAGAAGCAAGTCTGTTACATTGTGGCTTTTAGTGCTGACAAGAAATCCGTGGTTTGGGGTCTTGGGCCCTGAGCATGGTGTAACTAGAAATTAAACTGACGTTTAAACTGTAATTTAACTCCACCGATATTTTCACACCAAAGGAGAACTCTCACATGGCCTTGCTGGCAAGAAGTACACTCTTCACAGTCTTACACCCTAAAATGTTATTTTGGTCAATATTATAAAGTAAATATGAAAGAAGTGAAATTACCTCCGAGACAGATGCTTGACTCAGAATGTTGTAACATTTGCGACCTTTTGAACTTTAAAGAACAGATCACTCTCACACTCTTTAAACTATTTAGGCACAGAAAAAGATGCAAGCTTCTTCAGGAACCCTGATAGCAAATTCATAAAACTATGGATCAATCTCACTTCACAGAGACATGACAAACGAATTCCAGATGCCTTGAGTTTAAATGGAAGACAATGAAATATAATTTCTACAAGAGAAAGTTGTAGGATCTCAATCTGATCTTGGGGTGGGGAAAACCTTTCTAAACATGATAGAAAAACTATAAAGGGAAAGACAGATTTTTGCTATACGAGAATAAAACACTTCCGTTCATTCATTTATTCATTCCTTCAGTCCTTCAGCAAATATTTACTGAGCGTCTCCTGCATGCTGAGCACGATTTTAGGCACTGGCGCTTCAAAAACAACATAAACTTACGAGGCAAAAGAGTTTATATCCTTAACTTCTAGGAATAATCCTTGTAAATCATTAGGGGAAAGATCGGCATCGCAATGGAAAAATGGGCATAGAAAAAGGTCTACAAAGGGATGTGACACATAAGAAATAATATACAACCTCCTGAGACACCAGACAAATACACATTTAAACAACGAGCAGTCCTATGTGACTGCTGGATCTTTCACAGAGGTTTCTGAGAAACAAAGTAACTTATTTCTGAATACATGTTTATGTGATTCCCCTCTGTGAAACTCATTGAAAAGAGTCCAAAATAGAGCAGGAAAATCTAACCAAGTCATGGAAAGACCTGAGATCGGTTAGACGTCTCATCTACCCCTGGAAGGGTACAGCTTTGACGAAATAGGAGAAAGATTTGTGAAGGATGCCAGTGAAAAATCCTTAACTGAGGAACGAGAGGACAATGGTGTGGGCTACTCCTCCCCCCAGACGCTCAGCCCTCAGGAGCTGAGAGGGACCGCGAGGGGAACAGGACGGAAGCCGGACGCAGCGGGCAGCGGCTTGAGGGGCTTGCTCTAGACCAGTGCTCATCACTTCACCCAGCAAACATTTCTGCATCCTGATTGGCACGTGCGTTCCCGGCATGCAGAAATGCACTGGGGTCAGCAGGGAGGAGGCCCAGGGAATTGGCCTTGAACTGTAAACAATAAAGGGGTCTTCCTTCTAACAGATGTCTGTCCTTTGAGCCCAGCAAGTCGTGAAACCAAGCTGAAAGCCAGGCTGTTCTTTTCCTCTCTAGGTACCTGGGGACGAGTCTGCCACCGGCAGGTGCCCTCTGGGAGCTCAGCTTCTCCCAGGCCGAGACACGAGCTTCAGTCAGCACCGGCATCCTGTGGGCTCCCGGGCGGAACCGCTTCTCTTGAGTCACAGTTTTGTGCTGGCCAGAGGCTGGGAGGCGGTTTTGGCAACTTCCTGCAGCCAAAACAGTGTTTCGTGCTGATGAGCCGCCCCGTAACCATCACTCTGGGGCCGTTAGCTGCCTGCCAGCTGGGACCCGTCTCCTGCCCGCTGTCTCCTCTTTCCGTCCCTCCTGCCCTCTGGCAGCTGAGTCACGGGTAGCACGAGTGTTAACAGCACCGACGGCTCCACTTCTGAGGAATGAATGTGTGGCTGTCGTGTCATGTTTTTGGAAAGCCTTCCCAGAGGCCGGTGTTAGGTCAATGCCCACCTCTATCTTTTCAGTCCTGTTATCATTTCCTTATTTAAATGTGAATATGTAATTCAGGCAGAATTTATTTTGATTACAGGTGGAATGAGCTAGACATTCATTAACTTGTTCAACAAGATTGACTGAGCTTGCTCTCGGCACCAGGCACCGGGGGGAGTATTCTAGAGCGATTTTCCTCAGCATTAAACCTCAGCTACCTTACATCTAATAACACAAGAGACCAGGTTTTCCGAATGCCTTCCAAATTCACGTATTTCAGGAGAAAGAAGGGGTGGGCCTCCTGCTGGAGTGTGAGCTCAGTTGTATAAAATGGGGCCAGATTTTCTCCTTTCCAAGACCTTTTGTCCTAGACTTGGTAACCAAGTCCACACTCTCGCCCCATCCCAGTTGGCTCACATCACGCCTTTCCTCCTGCGTAGAGAATGCTCTAAGGACCTGTGTGCAGGATAAATGATTTCATTTAATCTATCCAAAGCACTTCAACCAGTTCCCGGGACGTGCGTGTTACCTATTATTATTACTATTGTGCATTCCAAGGGATTGGTGTCACCTCATCGTTCATGGACTCCTTCGGAGACGGTCCCAGGAGCCCTCACCCCCGTGTGCTCAGCTTGAGCAGTGGCGAAGGAACGTCCCAAGGGGACACCCTTGGGTGTGAGGGTCATATTATTTCATCTGTAAGTGTCCAGTTCAGAAATGATGAGAAACCACCCAGCACATTGAGTGGCACTTAGGTCTCAGTACACGAAGAAGGTCAAGTCCACGTCACGTAGAGTGGCACACTTATCTCTGCCGAACAGTCCTCCTCAGGGTTCCTCCTTCCACATCGCAGAGATCCAGGACTTGTCTGCCTCTCTTGACAAGGCCTGGAAGCGGAACCCGTGGGCCAGGCCGTCTCCAGGACAATCACAGGAAGCTATTCCACGCCTGCGACAAGTCCCGGCTCTATGTGGTGGCAGGCAGAAGGTTACAGGCCATCAGGCTGAAGGGTCACCAGCAATCCCGGGGCTAGTGGCGCTGAGCCAGGACCAAGAGGACCATGTAACCTGCTCCTGGAAATTCCCGACCCCCCGCCCTCGGGTCCCCTGGCTTTTGTGGTCCCCCTTGGCGAGGAAGTAGAAGGCGGAGAGAAGGGGCCCCCTTGAGTAAAGCACAGCAGAAAATAGAACATTAACCAGGACTTTGTTTCTTCAATGATGTTCGCCTTTTGCAACACATAACCGCACCCCAAACTTCCTGAGTGTTTTCAAGGTGACACCACTGGGAAGAAAATGGGAGCTGGGCTTAAAGGAGCGGGTCTTGGGAAGTTACTATAAACCTCCAAGTTGTTACCAAACGCTTTCTTTCATCTCGTGTTCTGGGACCACATCCAAGATTCCCGGGGGCCTTACAAATGGCAGTCGGTGGTGGAGTTGTTAGGTTTTCTAAACACTCACTAACATTTACTAAGTATCCGTTAATAGCAATACAACAAGAAGAAAAACACAGTGGGGGAAGTGTGTTCCAGTCAGAAGAAGGGGGATGAAGAAAGATGTAAAAGGAAATGAAAAGTCAGTCTTAGTCCTCTTGCCTCTTTTCCCTCCGTGTCTTCTGGACTCCAGCGAAGAATGTTTGTGTGTGAAGGGACAGAAAGATTCCACTTTGGAGCTAGATCGGGGAAACAGCTGTGACAGTTCTGCGTGACAGGACAGTCTGCGGAAAGCTAACACTCCATCTCTCTGAGGACCAGCTTCTTTTTCTGGAAAATTAGCTGCCTTGAGTACTTGGTAACACATGACGCAATAATAGCACCTGCCCGGTCATAAAGCAGTCTCTGATTCAGCTTCGACCCCTCCCCTCCCTCAGGCCCACTGTGGCTTCCATCATTTGGCCACCACCCCCTCTTTAGCTTCATCTTCTGTCACTCTAACCTTCCTGGCACCCACAAATTCGTCCACGTGGTATATTCTGTCATAGCACATGGCCCTCGAGACCATCATGAGCATCCTGCATGCGAGCCATTCCATAAACATCTTTGTGCCAGAGTACTGAGTCCATTTCCACTGGATGTAATGATTGATGCATTTAGATTGAAATCGAGCATCTTACTTGTACTTTTGATGTGCTCCCCACTTCCTGTAGGTTTCCTTTTCTTTTCTGTACTTTCTTGAGTTCTTTTGGATTGAGCATCTTTTTGTAAACTTATTTAGAAACTTAACTAGATCCCCAGGAGTTTGTAAACAAACAGGAGCTGCTGTAGGTTTCACCTGTTGTATGTGTGTATGTCTGTGTGTCTCAGTGCAGTTTCATTGCACGTGTAGATTCCTGTGACCACCACTGCAATCAATATACAGATCTGTTCCAACATGAGGATTCCTCCTGTTAAGCTTTTCCAGCCAGCTCCCCCCCCCCCAGTCCTGCCCTCACAGAGCACACAGGCTAGATGGGCACAGGCTAGAGTCCCAGGGCGAGCTGGAGACCAGCTGATGTTCATGGGCCAGGTCTTGGTTTCTAAAGTTCCTTTCTTCTGCATGTAATTTCTCATGCTCCTCAAACAAGTTCCACTTCCAACTTTGTACCACAGAATTTGCACACAACGCGAACGCTTTTCACACTAGAGCTAGGCCTTGCCACCCATAGCTCCTTGGCAACATCTCTTCTCCTTGTTGTCCTCTAATCAAGGCATCTCCTGCAGCCTGACAGATAAGGCCCCTGCGAGAACAGCTCAGAAGCCCAACACATGCAAGCAATCAGAACAGACTCAGATTTTGGAGTCTGAGCCCCAGATCCTGGAGCCCTGGACACTCCGGGCCAGGGCAGCACGGAGCACATCCACAGGTCCAAAGGGGAAGAGGCCTGCACGGTTCCTTGGGCAGCTTGAGTCGAAAACTGCCCTGGCTCAGATGACAGTAATATTGAAGGATCAAAACCCACAGCTCCAAGTCCAGCTCGATGGAGGTTTCGTTCCCTCAGCCCGAGTTGGAAGGCCGGGCGATGCCGGCAGCTTGCTGATGGGTCCTGTGCACATGCGGAGGAAATGATTTCATAGCTTTGGGATTTCACCGCTGCAGAGGGGGCAGGGGGCCAATTCCGCTGAAACAAAGGGACAGTAATCACTCTGGCCAGAAGAGCAGTTTAAATCAGAGGTGTCTCTTTACAGCCTCAGAGACTTGCAGGATGTTTCTCAGTTCACTTCAGTGTCTTTCGACGATGGATACAATCCAGACAGGGCACTTCACTTTTATTGGAGTGAATTCTGGAGCCCAAGAAGTGAAACTTGCTTAACCCAGCCAGGTGTATTTTATTGTGCAAATAGAACTGAGTGTAGGAATAAAGTGCTCAAACTTTGAACCTTTGTCCATGGTAATCTTCAGCCTCAATAGCCTGTGTTATTAACTGAGAAAGGCTCATCTTAGAAACGTGTAACTAGGGCTTCCCTGGTGGCACAGTGGTTAAGAATCCACCTGCCAATGCAGGGGACACGGGTTTGAGCCCTGGTCCGGGAAGATCCCACATGCCGCGGAGCAACTAAGCCCGTGCGCCACAACTACTGAGCCTGTGCTCTAGAGCCCGTGGGCCACAACTACTGAGCCCACGTGCCTCAACTACTGAAGCCCGTGCGCCTAGAGCCCGTGCTCCACAAGAGAAGCCACTGCAATGAGAAGCCCACGCTCTGCGACGGAAGAGTAGCCCCCGCTCGACGCAACTAGAGAAAGCCCATGCGCAGCAACAAAGACCCAACACAGCCAAAAATAAATTAAATAAATAAATTAAGAAAAAGAAAAGAAAGGTGTAGCTGACACCCCAGTGTACTCAATGTGTGGATGGAGCATTTGCTGTGTTTGAGTTAAAAGGCTCGGACCAAGCCTTGCCTGACTGCCTAAGGTCCAGCTTCGAGAACTTGCCTGTCTGGTTCCCCATCACATCCCCAGTTCCTAGCACGTAAATATGTGATGAGTAAATCCTGGTGATGAGGTTTGTTATGAACCCACAAAGCTAGTCATGTTTCTCAAGAGTCGTGTTTTAAACCTAGGTCCAGGGCACTGTGAAATCGTGTGGAATTAGTTCACTCAACAAGTATGAGCATGGTCTCGAAGCCGGACCTTAGGCATGGGTCTGAAGTTTCTGGGAAAGATCTAGGTTGGAAACATAATTTTGTAAATCATCAGCAAATAGATGGTTGTTAAGAGAAATGATACTGGGCGAGGCCATGAGGGAGAGTGTGTGTAGTTCAATAAGGGAAAACCGTCCAGAACATTCACATGCACACACGTTTCTTTTTTTTTAATTAATTTTATTTTGGGTGCGCTGGGTCCTAGTTGCGGCATGCAGGCTGTTTAGTTGTGACATGTGGGCTCTTAGTTGCGGCATGCATGTGGGATCTAGTTCCCTGACCAGGGATCGAACCTGGGCCCCCTCCATTGGGAGCGCGAAGTCTTAACCACTGGACCACCAGCGAAGTCCCTGCACACATGTTTGTGATGAGAGAAGGTCCATGAATTTCATCATGTTTTCTAAGGGGTTCACAACCCATAAAAGGATAGGAATTCAGTGTTGAAACGGTCCATCTTGAACTCCCTTTTCACCTCTTCCTTCCTTCTCATCCTTGGCCAGTTAGGTACCTTTAGAAAGGGCGCTGCTTCTATGAATCACAATCTGTAGAGATGCTTGTTAAAAATGCACATTCCTGGGCCCCAAGCTAGGCCTGGTGAGTAAGCCTTTCTGGACGTGAGATCCAGGAATGTGCATCTTTAGCAGGTCCCTGGGGAGTCTGTTCATTTCTCCCCAGGGAGCTGCTAAAAATGCACTTCCGGTTCACTAAGCACTTCTTCGATGCTTAAGATGTTGTTCCACACATCCAGTGAATTTTTCATTTCAGATATTGTACATTTACCTCCACAAGTTCCATTTTGTTCTTGTCTATATCTTCTATCTCTCTCCTCGTTATGTACACATTTTCTTTTAAATGTCATACATTATAAGAGCTGTTTTAAAAACATTGTGTGCTTATTCCATCATCTCTGTCATTTTTAGGTCTCTGTCTATTGTATGATTTTTCTCCTGATCATGAACCACATTTTCGTGCTTCTTTGCATTTCTAGTAATTTGGGGGGAATGCTTTACATCATAAACATTATATTGTCGAGTGTCTGGGTTTCACTGTCTTCCTTTAAAAAGTCTTGAGCTGTCTTTGTCAGGTAATTCAGTAACTTGAAAGCTTCTGAGGTGTGGCCTTTCTAGAGTCTCTACTGAATGTTTCAGGTTTCTCCACTTGAGCTGGTCTGAACATCTCCCAGCCCTGTGTGAGCTCGGGTAGTCATTCACTTTGTGGGTGTCCACGAGTTGTTTTTGGATTCACCTCATGGGGTTTCACCCAACACGTGTGGGTGTTAGTATTCAGCCTAAGTCCCGTGAGGGAATTCCCAGGTAGATTTCTGCAGCTCTTTCTTTACCCTCTCTTTTCAGCACCCTCCTCTTTGGTGCCTTTCCCTACAAATTCCAGCTACCTCAGCCATCCAGAATGCTGATCTGTCTTCTCAACTCTGCCAGTCATATTACATTAGGGCCCACCCTAATGACCTTATTTTAACTTGATACCTCTGTAAAGACCCTGTCTCCACATAAGGTTACCTTCTGAGGTATTGAGGATTAGGACTTCAACACAGGAATTTTTTTGGGGGGGGTGGGGGGAACAGTTCAATCCGTAACAGGGAAACTCAGATTCAAGTCTCAGTCCCTCTTCCCTGGATGGGAAGCCTGCCATTGCACAGCAGCCGCCTGAACCTTGCAAGTGCTTGTACCTTTATTTAACCTGGGGGGGGGGGTCCCTCTTTATCAAGAAACCAACCAGGAGGTGTTTGTAAACACAGAATCAGCAACGGGCCTGTGATCTCAACACACCTTCCTGGAGGAGTTCAGTTGTACCTTCTTCATATCTGAGAAATGAGTACAAACACTCTTCCACAAGGTTACAGGATGTTGCAGGTTTTTGTTGCTGGAGATGATACTGGTGGGCTGGCTGAAAAGGCTGATGGGAAACAGATCTTTCTATGGTCAGAGCTAGAAGAGCCCTCAGGGCCCATCAGTGTGCAGTGGGAGAAGCGATTTGCCAGGGCAAGCTGACAGTGTTTTGCTGTGGAATCCCGCAATCCTGCCCTTGTGAAACGTGAACATCTCCCCAGTCAGAAGAGTCCGCAGCCCCTGGGTCCCGCCGTGCTCAGTGTAAAAGAAAACACAAATACAGCAAACCACATAAGACAAATGTACAGCTTAATGAATTATGATTAGGTGGCGACCCCCCCTTTTAACTGCCAACCACTTGAAAAATACCTTTGCCACCCACTCTGCAGCCCCGTCATGTGCCCCACCTGGACCACAGCCTCCCCCCACCCCATGAACGACTGCTATCCTGACATGTACAGAAATCTCTTCTTTGCGTTTTTAAATGTCTTTATCACTCAAAAGAGCATCCCCTAGACACTATAATACAATGGAATATTACTCAGCCATAAAAAAGAGTGAAACAATGTCGTCTGCAGCAACAGGGATGGACCTAGAGATGATCATACTAAGTGAAGTCAGTCAGACAGAGAAAGACAAATATCACATGATATCACTTATATGTGGAATCTAAAAAAGCGATGCAAATGAACTTATTTACAAAACAGATACAGACTCACAGACATAGAAGAGAAACTTACAGTTACCAAAGGGGGTGGGGAAGGGATAAATTAGGAGTTTGGGATTAGCAGATATACACTATTATATATAAAATAACCAACAAGGACCTACCATATAGCACAGGGAACTATATTCAGTATGTATCTCATAATAACCTATAATGGAAAAGAATCTGGAAAAGAATATATGTATAACTGAATCGCTGTGCTGTACACCTGAAACTAACACAACACTGGAAATCAACTATACGTCAATAAAAAATAATCCCACAGAAAATTTCTGATACATCTTTTAAGACTCATTTGCTCCATAGATCACCTCTGTCCTTTCTTTTTCTTGTCATTTATCTGTTGAAGAACCTGGGCCTTTGATCACAGAATTTCCCACTGTCTGGCTTTGCGGGTGGAACTTTCACGTCTGCTCGTTCCTCTTCATAAGTTAGCAACTGTTGAGGCTGAACACCTCTACCTATGATTTCACTGTGGAGAGCAGAATGGTGAGATCCTAACTCTATCATTGGTTTTCCTTTGTTAAGCAGAATACATTTATGAAAAGATAATGAAGTGGTTCCATCACAGCCTCTGGGGATGACAAATTCTTTTTTCTTTTAATATCATGATGAACTCCCAGATTTAAACATATCTGATGGATTTCAAGCCACCGTAATTATTATATTTATTAAAGCTCGAATTGTTCCATCTTCGACCAGTGGGAGTATCTTCAGGTTGGCTCCTGAGTCCTTTTGATAACTTCCTTGTGGAACAGTGTTACTATGAAGAGCTTCACTTTGGTGCTGGCTGCTTGCTCTCAAGGGTCTTTGTCACATGTCTCTCACTTCCAGAAGCCCAGAAGCCTGGTTTCACCTACTTAGCAAAGAGCTCCAAGAACACGTTATTTCTGCTTTTCTATAATCACAACTCTTAGGCAGAGATTTAAAAACCTGAGGGAGGGCGTGCTGGCGAGTTTCGCATGCAGACTGTGCTAGATGCTGCTGCTTCCTTGGCCCTTCTTCAGTCTCAGCTTGGCTACCACGTCGTCCCGGAGGATGCCTCTTGTGTATGCCCGTAGCATTTTGGCTCTCCCTTATTATAGCACTGATCTCGCTGACTGCAGTTGTCTGTTTATCCATATGCCCACTTCCCCTGCTGCCCACGAGACTGAGTGGCAGGGCCCGTGGCTTGTTGACCAGTGGCCAGCATATTAGGGTGTCAACAGATAATTGCTGAATGAATGTCTGTGTCATTCTTCTCCTACCAGAGCGCTCGTTACCCGGGGTTGAAATCTACCCATTTCATATTTCCACCCCTCCCGGCATCCCAGCTACATGGTGAGCTCTTTCAGGGACCAGTTCTAACCCCCTTCCCCATCTCCACCATCTGGCAGGATGCATTGTGGACCCCTCCCCCACTGCCCACCAACACTGTTATTAAAGGATAAGAAATGTGTTTCTATAAAACTAAGAGCAGTTAACTTGAAACTTGTTTCAGCATCCAATTTGACTTCCTCTTTTAGAATCATTTTTGGGAAGTACAACGAAGTTCCTCTTCACATTTCCCTACCAAAGTGGCCTTTGGAAAGTTTGGGGTACCCCGGGCACCCCAGGGCATTCTCTCATCCCGACGGTGATGCTGGAGCTCCCTCCACCCCATCCAGTACCATGTTTTGTGACAGGAATTTATTGAATGATTAATGCTTCTCTCCCTCTTCCATCACTCAGGAACCTACAAACATGCTGTTATTTCTCTTGTCTTAAAAACAAAGACTTAATTACACTGCTTTGTCCCTCTTTCAAGTGGCCAGATCTCTCCTTAGAGCTTTACACCATCATTGAAGGCACGGTTTCCTCCTCCCTGTCCCAACCCCATGTGGGGTGACCGCCACCCTTCTGATGCTGCCTCTTGCCATGGCCTCAAAGCAGCTTTCAATTCTGAGCCCTGATTGCAGGTCGCGTGTGAGAGCCGCCTCTCCCTCTTCATGGCCTCATCAGATTCTCTGCTGCCTCAGATCTCCCAGCCCCTGGGCAGGGAGGGAGCTGAGAACACCGCACACGGTGCCCATTCCCTTTTCTCCCGGCCTCTGGGTGAAAGCCGGTGGGCATATAAACATGTCAGGCACACCTGAAGCTGCAGAGCATCATTCTCTTTTCTTTTTTGGTCATGGTAAGCTTTGCCAGATCATCTGACCTCAAGGCTTGGCTCTTTCCCAGATTCCTATTGTCATGGTGCTTCTCAGCAGGGAATAGAGCATCGCTTTAGGCCAGACAATGCCTGCCCCATGCCCCGGCCCCCAGCCTTTGTGACGGGCTGACCTAGGGGGTGGATGCAGAAGTGTCTTCCATCTTTAAAAAAATCCCTGGACCCCAGAGCTCTCCCGCTTTACAATCAGACATCTCTAAAGAATTGCCCACAGTCCCCTCTCTCTATTTTTTTACTTCATATTTAGTGATCCTTCCACCCTCACTTGAGTTCAAATCTATTCCTACAGCTTCTTAGCTGTGTGACCTTGGGCTCATGAATTTCTCTGAACCTCAATGTTTTCATACATAAAATGGACATAAAAATAGTTACCTGTCCCATAGGATAGTTTTGGAGATGAAATAGGTTATGGTAAAGCCCTTAGAAAACAGTCGCTCACAAAGGAAACAGAACCAGCACGTTACTTAATTCTCTGAGAATTCTACTTGTATTTTAATCTTCATTGGGGATTTTAAAGAAAGACAATCACATCAACTTCAGCTAATGATAATCCTCTTTCCTCTCCAGTGTACACTATTTTTCTTTACTTGTTGAGCAATTCTCTACAACTTAAATGACCACGTTAGATGGCACTGATTTGACTGTATGATACTGGCTTTTGGCTTGAGGTAGACAGTGATAAGAAAGCTTCCTTCTTGTTCTTCATTATTAAGTTGTTTTTTTTTTTTAAAAAAGCATGGGCACACATAAATTTATACTGCATGCCTTTGCTGCATCACTTGTGATGACTGCATAGTTCTCATCGACCTGGGGGTGTGAGTCCCATCACTACACTCCCCAGCGATGACCGATCATTGAAATCACTGACGAAAGCCGACTTGAAGAGGCTGCGCGCGTCCTTTCATCCAACGCCGCCGCCGGCTGGGCCTCGCGCCTCACTGTTACGGCGGGCGGTGTCCTCGTCCGTCCGGCGGAGTCTGAGAAGCCGTGTCCGCTTGCCTCCCCGCAGGCCTGGCGCAGGCGCTGGTTCGTGCTGCGGCGGGGCCGCCTGAGCGGCGACCGCGACGTCCTGGAGTACTACCGCAGCCAGCGCGCCCGCAAGCCCATCCGCGCCATCGACCTCAGCGAGTGCGCCGTCTGGAAGCACGCGGGCCCGGGCTTCGTTCGTAAGGAATTCCAGAACCATTTCGTGTTCGTTGTCAAGACTGCATCTCGCACGTTCTATCTGGTGGCCAAGACGGAGGAAGAAATGCAGGTGTGGGTGCACAGCATCAGTCAGGTCTGCAACCTCGGCCACCTGGATGACAGCGCAGGTAAGAGCGGACAGGGGGCTCCTGAGGCTAAGGGGGGCGGGGGCCGCTGCGCTTGCGCTTGCGCCGAGGAGCTCCGGAAAGGACCCGGCGGCCGAGCCGCGAGCCACGCGCGCTGCCCGCGGAGCGTGACGGGCCACTTCGGTGGCTTCAAAGCCGCAGCTTGGCTTTGCTCTCGTGAGCTACAGGGAGCGCATGCAGTGAAAGCAAAACGTGGGTGGGGGACGTCCTGTACGGCTCTGATTTTCCCCATGCTGCTGCTGCCGGTTTTTCTAGAAATATCAAATATCGCTGTCTTTTAAAAATTCTAGGAACTCCAGCTTTTCTGTTGCCTACTGGGTTGTTCAGTACTAGAAGGTAGAAAGACAGAACTAAGCTACTTGTCGTAGGCAGGTAACGTTTCCTCTTATCTCCAAGTGGCTCAAGGTCTCTGCAACGGAAATGAGCTCTAAGTTTGCTGTGAGCCATTTCTGGGCAGTGGAAGCAAATGACCCATGAGGCTCTTTTTCTCTCACTCTTGCTCTCTCTCTTTTACACACACACACACACACACACACACACACACACACACACACACACTGCCCTTTCTATATAATATACTGGGTATAAAGCACTTGGGGTTACAGTGAACTCCCCTTCATGGATTTTGTTCTTGAGGCCCTGGCACCATGCCCTGATCTTCAAACTATGAGACTTCGAATCTGCTTTCTTTTAGTCTCTTAGTCTAGCCGGCAGAACCTTACCCCTAAATCCCATGGCCTACAGTTGCTTCAGCATTTGCCTCGTTACTGTATGCTTATCATCTTCCACTGAAATACCCACATTCTAACGCTAGGTGGCGCAGAAGAGTCAGAGTTGCATCTCTCTTTAGACAGACGTGAGGGTGTGTGTGCTTCCTGCCAGCAAAGTCCTTTTCTTTTCATGACCCAGGGAAGCTTACTAAGTGAAGCTACTCAGTCACACCGCTGCTCACACTTCACCCCAGTCCGTACATTCAGCCCACACTAGATACATATTTTCGTGTCATGTTATGTGTCTCCTCTGTTTGTTTCCTCATCTGGGAGTTATGCTAAAATATAGATACATAACATGTGTCCCAATATCCTAAGGGGAACAGAAACAAGTAAGGCACCAGGCAGAAAACAGAAAGCTCTGGCCTGAAGTTGGAGGAAGCCAGAACCCTCCATGACCTCTTTTGTTCCCTGTAGCCCCCCTCAGTTTTGACGAGGATGTAGGGGCTAAGTCCTCTTCATCTGAGAACCAAGCCTGTATTATAGCTCGTCTCATCCCCAGACCCGATTCTGTGGCATATGTACTACGAGCATAGGCACTTTACAGATAAGGAAGCTTGGAGCAAGCAGGTGACTTGCCCAAGGTCAGGACGGCTAGGTACTAGAGCCTGGACTTGAACCCAGGCAGTTCTGGGCCACTCTGACTCAGGAATCCTGAATTCCTGCCAACTTGGTTCAAAAGGGAAATAGAAGCAGGCCTTTCATTGGGAGTTTATGAATGTGGACTTTACCAGCCATCACAACACTTTGTTTCTTTCATTCCTTTTCGTTAGACATCACTAACAGTCAATCATTAACGCTGTGAGGGCAGAGTTAGAACGGTTCCAGGCACATAGTAGGTGCAAGAGTAGGTATGTATATAGACATAATAGACATATATCTACATATGCATGTCTGCATATGTGCACAAATGCTTATGTAAGTCTATGTAGATATATTTGTTACGCATAAATATGTGTGTGTATATATATATATAAAATGTAAGTATATTTGTTGAGTGAATAAACAGTGATGCAGAGCTGTGGCCGAGGGCCATGAAGAGGCTGTGTGTAGACTATCTAACTGCAGATTTTTAGGCCAAGAATCCTTGGGTTTTTTGCTCTTAATTGATTCAGCACTTCACTCTTGGAACATTGGCCTTCTTCCCCAGACATTGTTTATAGCTTGGGGAAACGGTCTCCTCCATCAGTACAAACACCAGCTGTGATTTGCATCTTCTCTTTGGCCTCTTAGATGCCATTTGAGAAACTGTGTTCTAGCCATTCTTAAACGTTCAGCTGGGAAATGATCTCTCCTGCAGATTCTGTGGAGAGCGGCTCTCGCGCGCCTTTCTGCGTGCAGCCCTCCGCCGCCAGCTCCCTTCACACCGCCCCTGCTGTCAGCTCCCTGCCAAGAGATGACCCGAGCACTAGTACGGTAGCCACTGAGAAAACCGGAAGTGAGTCAGGGTTTCTCTTCCTTCCTGATTATCTGATTCTGTCCAACTGCGAGACGGGAAGACTGCACCACGCCAGGTATGCCTCCGGCCGTCGAGCTGTAGCATCTTCTAGTGGGTGTATGTGCACTCCCCTCTCTTCCTGCTGCCGCCAGGGCAGGGACAGATCCCTATCAACCACTACCGAGGCCGAAGCTTGTGGCACACCAAGTAGAATGACTCATGCATTTCAGCACTGTGGCTTTCCTTTCTAACCTTGCATTTTCATACGTATCTTACACTTAGAGGATGAAAAAAATCAACGAGCTATTTTTTCCCCTGCATCAAGGGGTTGGTGTCACCGAGGGTTGTAGAGGCGACATTAGAGGCATGGGTGGGTGGGTGGCTTTCTCCTTCAGACTTCTGCCAAGGGTGTAGCAGTACCAACTACCGCTGCCGGGGACTTGCTGCCTCTCAGTCAAATGTATGTGCTTTTCTTCCCTCAGTCTCCCCACCAGATGTGACAGCTGGTCAAACTCGGAGCGCTCACTGGAACAGGTGTCCTTCGACGACGTTTTTGTGGACGGCCTGCAGCCACTGCCCTCCGGGAACCTGGCCTGCCCCTCACGCCCTGGGAACAGTTCTCAAGAGGCCCCTTCCACGAGGCCCCAGGCTGCCCTGATCTGGACGAGAGATGTCAATGGCCCGTCCAGGGACCACTTTTCTTTACCAGTGCTGGAAACTTCCTTAAATTCCACCGTCCAGGGAGATCAAAACCAAGCTTCCTTGCCCTATGGGGTAAAAGAACTAGATGTTATGTCCAACACGCCACCTCCCCGCCCCCCTAAGCCGAGCCATCTCTCTGAACGGCGCCACGAGGAGCAGCTCCCGTGTGGTGGGCCCAGTGGCATCAAGAAGCCAGAAGGCGCTGTGGTACCGAGAAGAATCTCTCTCTCCGGTTTAGATAACATGAGAACCTGGAAAGGTAAGTGTCAGATGCTAAACTTCGGTACCGAGATGAGCCTGGCTCCTCTTTCCTCCTTGTGTCCACATGAGGACGTGGGTCCCTGTAGACGCTGAAAGAAGTCAGATCCCTGGTCTCCTAGTCATGCCCTTGCCCACACGATGGGCTCCCCACCTGAGACCACGCTCCTGGTGTTTGTTTGGAGCCACTCCGGGATCCACTTGGTACGGAGGGTGGTGTCTTTTGCCTCAGCTGGGCCCAGTTCCATCCGTTCCCTTTCACATGCAGACTGAGTGCTGAGGTGGGAGACCATACCTCTTGTCTCCAGTTTTCAGCAATCCAATCAGCCTCATCTATCATCCCACCTGACATGTTCTTTCCAAATTCTACCTGGCTGAAGTGATGTGGCTTTTTGCCAAGCTATCACCATCAAGATAATGCTAACCCAGCCCTGTCAGCTTGGTCCCTGTTTGGCCTTTTTCTGGAAATCAGTTGATTCTCACAGGGTCGCCTTGCATGCACACTCTCTCTCTCCCTCTCTCCCTCCCTCCCTCCCTCTCTCTCTCCCCTCTCCTCTCCTCTATCTCCATCCAAACGTTGGACTCTTTTACACAAAGGTAAACAAAGGCTAAAACTCATGGAAATAGAAGTTTTGACCATGAAACCAAGACTAAAACAACAGTGCTGGATAGAAGCCAAATGGCTCTGATAAGGCAGAGGGGACGCGTCCCATGGATCGTTCTGCCTTCCCCATGGAGCTCCCCCAGGAACCGATGTCTGTACGCGGCGGCAGAGTGGGGTCAGGTTCGTTACCATCCCCGTGGAGCTCCAGTGACCTGGCAGCCTTGACTGTCCCCGCGGCTCTCCAGCCCCCCTCTGCCATCGGTGAAGTGCCCGTGGCGGGGAGTCTGCGTCTCAGCTCTGCTGTCTCCCGTCGGGCCCCCGGCTCCAGCCTCCACCACTGCCACTCTCTTTTTTTGGGGGGAGGGGCTACTAAATTATTTTATTGGAAGGAATAGTAGAAATGAAAGAACTTAAGTGGGTGTTTTGGTACAACTTATAGAAAAGGTAAAGGTAACCACGACATTCATGCCCCGCCTTGGCGACCAGGGAAGTCACCCCCCGAGGCTGGCTCATTGTCACCGTGTTCCAAGGTGTGCTTGTCAAAGAGAGACAAGCTGGTGTCGTGGTCACCCAATTCGTTGATGGATCTCACCTCTTATTCAGGTGATGAGTCTCAGTGAAATGACACAAGCAGGGGTCGTGTTGTCAGTCGTCACTTTTTTCCAAGTGCAACACATTCTGTTGCATTCAGCTGCTTGCTCTCCGAGTTGTCATGGTTTAATTTCTTGATTTCATGACGATTTTGGGATTCAGCCACCTTGTTGGTTCTGCCCAAACAGTGTCGAACAGGAAGAATTTCTGGAAACAATTAAACAATACAGAAATATATACTATCTCTTCTTTTTAAAGCATAAATGAAATCTGAATATATTTACTGTAATACAACTCATTATCCTGAGATCACACCACCACCATTCTTGCCTGCCTCTAATCTGTTTTCCACACGCAGTCCAGTGGTCTCTTAAAAAATGTAAATCAGATAGTCAGTTCCTTGCTAAAAACCAATCTAACGACTTCTCTTTGCACTTGGAATAAAATCTAAATTTCTTAGCATAGCGTGCAAGGCCCACTGGGATCTATCGTGCCTACATCCCTTATCCTTCTTTTATTTTTCTTCCGGTTTTATTGAGATGTAATTGACGTACAGCACTGTATGAGTTTAAGGAATACAGAATGATTTGACTTGTATACATCGTGAGCATCTGTCATCTCATGTAGATACAACATTAAACAAATAGAAAAAAATTTTCCTTCTGATGAGAACTCTTAGGCGTTACTCTTGTTAACAGCTTTCATATATGACATGCAGCACTGTTATTTATATTTATCTTGTCCTGCATTCCATCCCTAGTACGTACTTACCTTAGAATTGGAGGTTTGTACTTTTTGACCACCTTCAGACCTTCATCCAGTTCCCCCTCCCCCAATGCCATACTCTCAACTAGGAGTGAAAGCGCAGAGTCCGAACCACTGAACCACCAGGGAATTCCCCTTCTTATTTTTATGGTTTTTAGTGAAGTCTTGCATATCTCATTAATGTATTCCCATGCATTTGTTATTTTTTACATGATTGCCAATGGTATTTTACTTTAAATAATTTCTTTGCCGTTGCATACAAATAAATCAGCTTTATATTTTGATTTTGTATCTACCTTTTCTAAACTATATATTTATTTGCATTTTCTTTGTATACAATCATATCACATGCAAATACTAATAACTTTGTTGTTTCTTTTATAACATATCTTTCATTTTCTTTTTCTTACGTCACTGCTTGGGCTAGGAAGGCTTCCAATGTTTCACCATTGTAATGTGGTTTGCAGCAGACTTTTATAGACACCATTCATTAGATTAAGGACATTCTCTGATATTCCTACTTTGCCAAATGTTATTTTTTAAAATCATGAAAGGGTATTGAATTTATTGACACATTTTATGATCATGTGATTTTTTTCTCCTTTATCCTGTTAACGTGAAGAACTTCACTGGCCAATTATTTTTTGCAGTATAGCTGGTTTACAATATTATATTAGTTTCAGGTGTATAGCATAGTGATTCAGTATTTTTAAAGATTATACTCCATTAAAAGTTATTACAAGGACTTCCCTGGCAGCCCAGTGGTTAGGACTCGGCGCTCTCACTGCCAGGGCCCGGGTTCAGTCCCTGGTTGGGGAACTGAGATCCTGCAATCTGCGCAGCATGGCCAAAAATAAAAAAGTTATTCCAAAGTAATGGCTATAATTCCCTGTGCTGTACAATATATCCTTGTTGCTTATCTATTTTATACATAGTAGTTTGTACCTCTTAATCCCCTACCTTATCTTGCCCCTCCCCCTTTCCCTCTCCCCACTGGTAAACAGTAGTTTGTTCTCTGTATCTGTGAGTCTGCTTCCGTTTTGCTATAATACATTTATTTATTTTTTAGATTCCACATACAAATGATATCATACAGTATTTGTCTTTCTCTGTCTGACTTACTTATTTCACTAAGCATAAGAGCCATCCACATTGCTGCAAATGATAGAATTTCATTCCTTTTTATGGCTGAGTAATATTCCATTGTATATATGTACCACATCTTCTTTATCCATTCCTCTGTTGATGGACACTTAGGTTGCTTCCATGTCTTGGCTATTTTAAATACTGCTGCTATGAACAATGGGGTGCATGTGTCTTTTTGAATTAGAGTTTTCATTTTTTCCTGATATTTGCCCAGCAGTGGGATTGCTGGATCGTATGGTAGCTCTAGTTTTAGTTTTCTGAGGAACCTTCATGCTATTTTTCCATAGTGACTACACCAATTTACATTTCCACCAACAGTGTACAAGGGTTCTCTTTCATCCACATCCTCACCAGCCTTTGTTATTTGTTGCCTTTTTGATGATAGCCATTCTGACAGGTATGAGGTGATACCTCATTGTGGTTTTGATTTGCATTTCTCTAATAATTAGAAATTTGGAGCACCTTTTCATGTGCCTGTTGGCTATCTGTATGTTTTCTTTGGAAAAATGTCTATTCACTTCTTCTGCCCATTTTTAAATCAGGTGGTTTGTTTTTTTGACATTGAGTTTTATGAGCTGTTTATATATTTTGAATATTAAACCCTTGTTGGTCATGTGCAAATATTTTCTCTCATTCTGCAGGTTGCTTTTTGTTTTGTTGGTGGTTTCCTTTGCTGTGCAAAAGCTTTTTAAGTTTAATTAGGTCCTGTTTGTTTATTTTGCTTTTATTTCTTTTCCTTAGAAGTTAGATCCAAAAAATATTGCTATGATTTATGGCAAAGAGTGTTCTATGTTCTCTTCTAGGAGTTTTATGGTTTCAGATCTTGCAGTTAGGTCTTTAATCCATTTTGAGTTTATTTTTGTATATGGTGTGAGGAAATGTTCTAATCTCACTGTTTTACATGTAGCTGTCCAGCTTTCCCAGCACCACTTATTGAAGAGACTGTCTTTTCTCCACTGTATATTCTTGCCTCCTTTGTTGTAGATTAATTGACCATAGGTGTGTGGGTTTATTTCTGGGCTCTCTATTCTGTTGCATTGATCTATGTGTCTGTTTTTGTGGCAGTATCATTCTGTTTTGATTAATGTAGCTTTGTAGTATTGTGTTAAGTCTGGGAGGGTTATGCCTCCTGCTTTGTTCTTTTTCCTCAGGATTGCTTTGGCATTTCAGGGTCTTTCATAGTTTCATTCAGGGTAAAAATCCATATGAATTTTGGGATTATTTGTTCCAGTTCTGTGAAAAATATGGGTATTTTGATAAGGATTGCATTAAATCTGTAGATTGCTTTGGGTCGTATGGACACTTTAACAATATTAATTTTTCCAATCCAAGAGCGCAAGATATCTTTTCATTAGTTTGTATCATCCTCAGTTTCCCTCATCAGTGTTGTATAGTTTTCAGAGTATAGGTCTTTCACCTCCTTGGTTAAGTTTATTCTTAGTTATTTTATTCTTTTTGATGTGATTTTAAACAAGATCATTTTCTTGCTTTCTCTTTCTGATAGTTCATTATTAGTGTATAGAAATATGACAGATTTCTGTATATTAATCTTGTATGCTGCAACTTTGCTGAATTCGTTTATTAGTTCTAATAGTTTTTTGTGGAGACTTTAGGGTTTTCTATATAAAGTATCATGTCATCAGCAAATACTGTTTACCTCTTCCTTTCCAATTTGGTTGCTTTTTATTTCTATTTCTTGTCTGACTGCTGTTGCTAGGACTTCCAATACTATGTTAAATAGAAGTGGCAAGAGTGGGCATCCTTGTCTTGTTCCTGAATTTAGAGGAAAGGTTTTCAGCTTTTCACCGTTAAGTATAATGTTAGCTGTGGGTTTGTCATACATTCCCTTTATTGTGTTGAGATATGTTCCCTCTATACCCACCTTGAAGAGAGTTTTTATCATGAATGGCTGTTGAATTTTGTCAAATGATTTTTCTGCGTCTATTGAGATGATCATGTGATTTTTATCCTTCCTTTTGTTAACGTGGTGTATCACATTGATTGATTTGCAAAAATTGAACCATCCTTGTGTTTCTGGAATAAATCCAACTTGATCCTTTGATGGTATATGATCCTTTTTATATATTGTTGGATTTAGTTTGCTAATATTTTATTAAGGATTTTTGCATCTATATTTATCAAAGATATTGGCCTGTAATTTTCTTTTTTTGTAGTGTCTTTGTTTGGTTTTGGTATCAAGGTAATGGTGGCCTTGTAGAATGAATTTGGGAGTGTTCCGTCCTCTTCAATTATTTGGAATAGTTTGAGAAGGATAAGTATTAGTTCTTCTTTATATGTTTGTTAGAATTCCCCTGTGAAGCCATTTGGCCTTGGAGTTTTATTTTCTGGGAGTTGTTTTTTTTTTTTAATACAAATTCATTTTCACTACTAGTGATTGGTCTGTTCAAATTATGTGTTTCTTCTTGTTCAGTCTTGGCAGGTTGTATATTTCTAGAAGTTTTCCAATTCTTTGGCATGTAACTATTTGTACTATTCTTTTATGATTTTTTAAATCTCTGTGGTATCAGTTGTTATTTCTCTTGTTTCGTTTATTTTGTTAATTTGGGCCCTCTCTCTTTACTTCTTGGTGAGCCTGGCTAAAGGTTTATGAATTTTGTTTATCTTTTCAAAAAAGCAGCTCTTGGTTTCATTGAACTTTTATATTGTTTTTTGATCTCTATTTTATTTATTTCCTCTCTGATCTTTATTATTTCCTTCCTTCTGCTGACTTTGGCCTTTGTTTGTTCTTCTTTTTCTAATTCTTTTAGGTGTAAGGTTAGTTTGTTTGTTTGAGATTGTTCTTGTTTCTTGAGGAAGGCCTGTATTGCTGTAAACTTCCCTCTTAGAACTGCTTTTGCTGCATTCCATAGATTTTGGAGTGTTGTGTTTCCATTTTAACTTGTCTCAAGTTATTTTCTGATTTCCTCTTTGACTTCTTCATTGACCCATTGATTTTTATTAGCATATTGGTTAGTCTCCACACATTTGTGCTTTTCCTATTTTTCTTTCTATAATTGATTTCTAGTTTCATACCGTTGTTGGAAAAATACTTGATATAATTTCTATCCTCTTAAATTTGTTGAGACTTGTTCTGTGGCCTAGCATGTGATTTATCCTGGAGAACATTCCATGTGCACTTGAAAAAAATGTGTATTCTGCTGTTTTTGGATTCAATGTCCTGTAGATATCTATTAAGTCCAACCAGTCTATTGTGTCATTTAAGACCACTGTTGCCTTACTGAGTTTCTGTCTGGATGATCTGTCCATTGATGTCAGTGGGATGTAAAAGTCCCCTACTATTATTGTGTTACTGTCAATTTCTTCCTTTGTGTCTGTTAGTATTTGCTTTATATATTTAGGGGCTTCTGTATTGGGTGCATATTTGTTAATGAGTGTAATATCCTCTTTTTTTATCGATCCCTTTATCATTATATAGTGTCCTTCTTTGTCTTTTGTTATAGCTTTTGTTTTAAAGTCTGTCTTGTCTGATAGAAGTATTGCTACTCCCACTTTTTTTGTTATTTCTGTTTGCATGAAATATTTTTTTCCATCCCTTCACATTCAGTCTTTGTGTGTCTTTAGCCCTGAAGTGAGTCTCTTGTAGGTAGCATATTGAAGAATCTTGTTTTTAATCTGATCAGCCAGCCTGTGTCTTTTGATCGGAGCATTTAGCCCATTGACATTTAAAGTAATTTTTTTTTTAAGAGCTATTCTTTTTTTTTAATTAATTTTTTTTTTTGATTGTGTTGGGTCTTCGTTTCTGTGCGAGGGCTTTCTCTAGTTGTGGCAAGCGGGGGCCACTCTTCATCGCGGTGCGCAGGCCTCTCACTATCGCGGCCTCTCTTGTTGCGGAGCACAGGCTCCAGACGCGCAGGCTCAGTAGTTGTGGCTCACGGGCCTAGTTGCTCCGCGGCATGTGGGATCTTCCCGGACCAGGGCTCGAACCCGTGTCCCCTGCATTAGCAGGCAGATTCTCAACCACTGCACCACCAGGGAAGCCCCTAAAGTAATTATTGATAGATATGTATTTATTTCCATTTTATTACTTGTTTTCCGGTTGTTTTTGTAGGTCTTCTCTGTTCATTTCTTCTTCTTTTTGTGTCTTCCCTTGTGGTTTGATGATTTTCTTTAGTGTTATGTTTGTGTTCCTTCCTTTTTAGTCTTTGTGTATCTATTGTAGGTTTTTCGTTTGTGGTTATCACTGGGTTCATATATGTTGACCTATAACTGTATCTACTTGTTTTAAACTGACAGTCATTTAAGTTCAAACAAATTCTAAAAGATCTACATTTTTTACTCCCTTCCCCCACATTTTGCGTTTTTGATGTCATATTTTACATCTTCATATCTATCCCTTAACTCTTTATTGTAGTTATAGTTGATTTTATAATTTTTTGTATTGTAATCTTTGTACTGGCTTATTTAAGTGGTTGATCCTCAGTCATTACTATATATTTGCTTTTCCTAGTGGGATTTTCCTTTTCCTATAGATTTTTCCTTCTTTTCTGCTTAGAGAAGACCTTTTAACATTTCTTTTAGGATAGGTTTAGTATTGATGAACTCTTTTTGTTTTTGCTTGTCTGAGAAGCTCTTTATCTCTCCTTTGATTCTAAACGATGATCTTGCTGGGTAGATTATCCTAGGTTGCAGGTTTTTCCCTTTTAGGACTTTGAATCTATCACTCCACTCTCTTCTGGCCTGCAAAGTTTCTGCAGAGAAATCAGCTGATAGCCTTATGGGGATTTCCTTGTAAATGACTCTATTTTTCTCTTGCTGCTTTTAGAATTCTCTATCTTTAACTTTTGCCATTTTAATTATGATATGTCTTGGTGTGAGTCTGTTTGGGTTCATTTTGTTTGGGACCCTCTGTGCTTCCTGTACCTGGATATCTGTTTCCTTCTTTAGGTTTGGGAAGTTTTCAGCCATATGTTCTGCAAATACATTTTCAATGCTTTTCTCTCTCTTTTCTCCTGGAACCCCAATGAAATGAATTGTTGGTATGCTTTTGATAGTACCTAGAAGAATGGAGTTTTTTATATGCTTTGATGCAAATCAAATTAGACCCCTTTGGCAAAGAAGCTTCTGGTCTTCACGACTTGCCTTGCCCTGGTAGAACTACTTCTGAGTGAGCTGGTGAGGGGTATGGGAGCACCCCAAGCTAAAATGCCACGGATTCTCAGGGTTCTTACCGGATGTCCAGTAGTTGTTTTTTTTTTTTTCAATAAATCCTTCCCAATATAATATACAACAATTTTGTTGTATGCTTTTGGTAAATTTTCAGAGTCCCCAAATAGTTGTGCTTGACTTTTAAAAAATAATTTTGTACACTTGTATCATTGTTTTTTGGGGAATGGCTTTTCTGAGCTCCTCATTCAGCCATTCCAGTAATACCACCTTCCTCTGTTTGCTAATATTTTTGCGGGGTGAAGTAGAAAAGAATAGCTTTATTGCTTTGCCAGACAAAGGGGGCCACAGCAGGCGAATGCCCTTAAAACTGTGTGTCCCAACTTGGAGAGGGTAGTGAAAAGTTTTACAGTAATGGTTCAAAGAGGGCGTGACGTTTGCTAATATTTTATTTAGGATTTTTGCATTGTTCATCATAAGTGATATTAGTCTGTACTTTTCTGATATATTTTATGTTTATCAGGTTTAGCTACCAAAGTTATACTTGCCTCATAAAAAGAATTAGAAATATTCCTTGATTTTCTAAACTCTTGAACAAATTTGTGAAGCATTGGGACTGTCTGGTCTTTGAAGTTTTGGTAAAATTGTGTGTTGAAACCATCTGATCTTCGTAACTTTGTCTATTTTATTCTTTGGAAATTTTTTGTGTCAATTTTGCTGTAGTGTATTTTTTGGAGAATTATCCATTTCATCTAGATTTTAAAATTTATTTGTGTAAAGGCATGCAGAATTGTCTCTTTTTTAAAAAAAATTTCCTCTGTTTCAATGATAATTTTTTCCTTGTCAATTCTTATTTTGCATATTTGTGCCCCCCTCTTTTATTGATTAGATTGGCTAGTGGGTTGCCTTTAGGTTAAATATTTTCCCCAGGAAACCAAGATTTTGGTTTTTAAAAATTAATTCCACTATTTCTCTGTACTCTATTATTTTTTGCTTTTATCTTTATGATTTCTTTTCATTTTCTCTATTGTTCTTTTTTAGCTTTGAACTGGTTATTTAATTCATCTGTTTCATTCTGTCATTTTTATCGATATAGTGTTTTAATAGATTTTACATTCTGGGTAGAATTGACCATTCATTTATTCCAGGTACTTGATGGGCCCTTTCAACATTAGACTCGAGTGTTACTTTATTTGTGGACCTTTTCTTGGATTATGATTTCAGTATTTTGTAAAATTAATTTTTATTGGAGAATAGTTCTTTATAATGTTGTGTTAGTTTCTACTGTACAGCAAAATGAATCAGCCGTATACATATACATATGCCCCCTCCCTTTTGGACTCCCTTCCCATTCACGTCACCACCACAGTGCATTGAGTAGGTTACCCTGTGCTATACAGTAGGTTCTCATTAGTTATCTATTTTACACATAACATCAATAGTGTATATATGTCAATCCCAATCTCCCAATTCATCCCACACCCCCCTTCCCCCTTGGTGTCTATACGTTTCTTCTCTACATGTGTGTCTGTATTTCTGCTTTGCAAATAGGATCATCTATACCATTTTTCTAGGTTCCACATATATGGGTTAATATGTGATATTTGTTTTTCTCTTTCTGACTTACTTCACTCTCTGTATGACACTGTCTAGGTCCATCCATGTCTCTACAAATGACCCAATTTCATTCCTTTTTATGGCTAATATTCCATTGTATATATGTACCACATCTTCTTTATCCATTCCTCTGTTGATGGACATTTAGGTTGCTTCCATGTCCTGGCTATTGTAAATAGTGCTGCAATGAACATTGGGGTGCATGTATCTTTTTGAATTATGGTTTTCTCTGGGTATATGCCCAGTAGTGGGATTGCTGGGTCATATGGTAGTTCTATTTTTAGTTTTTTAAGGAACCTCCATACTGATCTCCATAGTGGCTGTATCAATTTACATTCCCACCAACTGTGCATAAGGGTTCCCTTTTCTCCACACCCTCTCCAGCATTTGTTATTTGTAGACTTTTTAATGATGGCCATTCTGACTGGTGTGAGGTGATACCTCATTGTAGTTTTGATTTGCATTTCTCTAATAATTAGTGATGTTGAGCATCTTTTCATGTTTGTTGGCCATCTGTATGTCTTCTTTGGAGAAATGTGTATATAGATCTTCCACCCATTTTTTGATTGGGGTTTTTTTTTTTGATATTGAGCTGCATGAGCTGCTGGTATATTTTGGAGATTAATCCTTTGTCAGTTGCTTTGTTTGCAAATATTTTCTCCCATTCTGAGGGTTGGCTTTTCGTCTTGTTTATGGTTTCCTTTGCTGTGCAAAAGCTTTTAAGTTTCATTAGGTCCCATTTGTTTGTTTTTATTTTAATTACTCTAGGAGGTGGGTCAAAAAATATCTTGCTGCAATTTATGTCAGAGAGTGTTCTGCCTATGTTTTCCTCTAAGGGTTTTATAGTGTCTGGTCTTAATTCCATCAATCTCCATCACATCTTTCTGAGCTGGGAGTTATTCTCTTGCTTTAAGATGATGTTGACTCCTCAGTTTATTTCTCAGAGGCAGCCTGGCTTTTCACATGTCCAAGTTCTAGGAAGACACTTTGCTCCGGTCCCCACGTGCTGAGGGCCCTTTTTGGTGGTGTTCCCCGCCACCAGCCACCATCTCCTCCCGTGGGCTCTCGCAGTCCGGGGCCCCTGACTTTCCTCCTTCTCCGTTTGCTCCCTCTCAACATGAGCCAGTGCTCATCTTCCTACTCTTTGAATATTGAGAGTCTCTAGGATTTTATATTTAAACTTTTCTCAACATTTACAACCTAGATCATCTCCTCTACTCTTAGGTTTTGACTGCCATCTCTAAGCAGGTCTCATTTGAATCTAGGCCCCTATATCTTGCTACCTTCTGGACATCTCCTATTTCGGTTCAACAGTTATTCTAAATTTTTACGTCACACTGTTTATGTCACATCCGTCTCACAAATGTCTGATCCTGGATTCATCCAGCTCTCCTCTCTCTCCGGATCTGTACCTGAGGCGCTGGCTCTTGCTTCAGAAATTCATGGTCACCGATTCGCGCTGCTGCTCTGCCAAGGCTATCGCTCTTTTATTCACCCCGTGCTCCTGCTCATCACAAGGGCTATTTCACGCCTGCTCTCCTCTCCTCAAACCTCCAGCTCTGCCTCTACCATCTCTAAGTGCAGAAAATTCATGTAACAAATGCAACGAGCATTTGTTAATTACTTGCTCTGACTCTCCCCAGTTCACAGAGAGAACTGAAGCCATCATACAGCAACCTCTTCAAAATGTGGTCCGCTTTCCATCTGCGGGGGGAAGGCGTTCTGACTGCCCAGCTAGACTCAATAGCAAGTCTCTCTCCCTCTCTGGAGCTGCACACAGGGCCCTGAGGTGCATAGGTACTTGGAGCCTAGTTTCAACTGATGTTGTCCGCATTTTTCACCACCCTGCTTGTTTCTTGCAGGTGATGTAGAAGGCCAATCTTTAAGACACCGAGATAAGCGGCTAAGTTTAAATTTGGTAAGTTTGGTACTTGAGTTTCTTTAAGCCTCAATTTTTACCAAAAAAATAGCCTGACCTATTTATGTTCCCATGATGTCTTTTGAGACAGCACTGTGAATCTCTGAGGACCCTTCCAGTCTCCCATTAAGGCTAAAACTTGTCTGGGAGCTACTGGACTTCCTGTGCTGTGAGGACCCTGCCAGTTCTAATGGTCCAGACGCTTCCCCGAACTTGGGGTACCTGCTGAAGTCATCACATGATACTTAAAGCATTTACATAAATTCATTAACCTCTGTCTTCCAGCATGAGATCTAGGTGAGTCATCACCTACCTCACACGATAAGTCCAGAGGCAGAGCTTGAGTTAGAGGCTTGTCTGACTTTCCTAAGAAAGTTCAAAGTTATTCTTGGATAATCTGCAACTGAAATGCCACGTGCAGCCGAGGCTGCCCACTGGAAGCAGTTTCCATGGCTATTCTGTGCTTTGCCTTGCAGCCGTGCAGGTTCTTCCCGATGTCCCCTCCGGCTTCCGCCAGCACTGAGGACAGCTACGTGCCCATGGGCCCCCAGGCCGCCGCCTCTGCTCTCGGACCCCACTGCAGCCCTGACGACTACATCCCAATGAGGTCAGGAAGCATCTCCAGCCCATTGCCCGAGCTCCCGGCGGACCTGGAGCCTCCCCCCGTGAATAGAGATCTCAAGCCTCAGAGGAAACGTAAGTCACTTCCCCAGGCCTGCTGTGTGGGACTGGGGAGCAAGGTCTGGTGGCCTTGTGGAAAAGCTTCCCTCCTGACCATCTCTGGGAAGGGGACACTAGAGAAACCAGCCCAGAGGCCTGGGAAGCACAAGGGCAGGGAGAAACGGCTGGGATTGAGTGGGGAGGGCTGAGGAGCCCTGCTGCCCCAGATCGTCAGGATAAAAGGAACAGGGGGACTTGCAATCACTGTGGCCCGGCAAATGCAGCCTCCGAAGCCAGGTTCATTCCAGAGGACTCATCTTTGGCTGCTTCCCTAACAAAGTCCCAGAAATAAGTGAGGATGGGTGGGACTGGAACCCACCTGGCCTCTCTTTGTTTAGACAGCACTTAAATGTAGTCACAGTGTCCACCTTGTGTAAGGCAGCCAAGAATGGCCTTTGACACTGATCCCTGAATGTAGACCTGGTCGTATGCCACGTCGCTCAGTGCCCGGCAGAAGAGGTGTGTGGGGCGGGGGCACGTGGAGGTGAGCGGCAGGAACAGGCAGGGAGGAGGGTGAAGAGGGGACGAGCAAAAGCAGGTCAGAGTAACTTGCTAACTTCCTTTTTCGCTCGTCGTCACCTGCCCAGTAGGGCTGGGCGATTCCAAGGCAATACCTGGTACCGTGACCGCGACCCCTGACACTCCATTGGCTCCATCGCCACCTCTACCGCTTCAGGTGGCCACGCCCAGAGCTGGAACTAAGTCGTCTGCTTATGCCCGGTCCGCTCCAGCCTCCCCCTCTTCAATTCGAGTCAAATCACATTTCTGGGGGAGGCACAGATGAGGAAGCAAGCAGGGAGAAAGATATGTCCAAACCACCTGGAAGAAAAAGTAGAGTTATTCAATAGGTACTAAATAGGAGAACAGACCCTGTCTCGTGAGCTTTAGAGGAAATAGCCATTCAGGCTGGTCAGAAACCATTTCACAGGAACCTGTGACTTTGAGGTAGATACTGTTGTTTTGCTCAGTGACTTTCCTGTAGCAACGCTGTGCAACAGAACTTTCTGTAACGAAGAAAATGTGGCTGTTGAACAAGTGAAACGTGGCCAGTGCAACCGAGGAACTGAATTTTTAAATTTTATTTAATTTTAATGCATTTAAATTTCAACAGCCACATGTGGCTAGTGGCTACCACGTTGGATGTTAGAGCTCCAAAAGACCTAGTGATGGAGGCGCAGAGATTTTGGATGGACGTGTGGTTGGGGATTAATGGGGACGCGTGGGCTGGGGGGAGATGGTTCTTACGCGCGTGGCTCCGGGGATGGAGCCTGCGGCCCAAGCAGCAGAGGCGGGGTTGAAGCCAGGAGGCGCTGCTCGGTGAAGCCGAGACCAGGGTGCATCACAGCCGGGAGAGACCTTCTCCCTGGGGGCTACACGACACATATGTCCTTTCCAGCTCAGCACCTGGCGGGTCTGAGGCTCCTGGGAAACTGATTGAGCAGCACGAAAGTCACTGGCAATAGGGAGCGGAGTTAAATACTCTCCACCTGTGTGGCCTAGTGGAGGAAAGAGCTAGAAAACCAAGCTGGTCAAGGCAGCACTAGAGGAATACGCTCACGACCAACTCAGCCAAGGCTACTGCAATGAACAAGCCAGAAGACCCTGTGCTCCCGCAACACGGTCGGCCTAGAGCCGAATCAGATCATCACAGCTGAATGTGGCATCACGAAGTGGGCGAGTGCTGTGAAGGGTAAGCACAGGAACTCAGGACAGCCCATGAGCTGGGCCTTATCTCGCCTGGAGGTCAAAGAAGGCCTTCCTAAGCAGTACGTGTTGCGCTGAGACCCGAAGATGACTCTTAACTAGGCAGAGAGATGGGGAAGAAAGGTACGGTTTCAGTTTGGGACGCCTAGAACCACGCCTGACAGCGAGTTCTCAATAAGTGTGTAGTGACTGGATGTGAGCCCAGCTGCTCACGTGGCCGCTGGCTCGGTGGTCGTCCCCTCTACTCCCAGTGAGGCAGGGAAGGGTAGGACAGCGAAAAGCACGATCATCACCAGCACTGCTCATAAGTAAATGTGGATCCGATGGAATGGCATAGTTTTATAGTCTTCAGTTTCTGGCCTTGAACCCCTGAGAACTTACCATGTTGGTTGTCATGTGTTATCTTGTAGCACGGTCACCTCCCCTGGACCTGAAAAGCCTCTCCACCATCCGGGAACACACGTCTCTCACCAGAACCCGCACTGTGCCTTGGTGAGTCTTTGATTGCTCATAGGGGCCTCATCTGGTGCACTCCCAGCGTTACTCAGGCCTCGGTGGTTAAAGGTAGTCGAAGCCCACTCTATCTAGCTTAAGCCGAACGAGGGATGGGATTTATTATCCCGAGCCGGAAGTGTTTTGTAGGTCACAGAGGAAGGACCATAAGTGAATCTCCCAGGACAATGGGATCAGGAACGAGAGTGCTGCTGGGAACCTGTCTCTCATGTCTGCTTCTCTGTTGCACAATCCTCACGGCCTGAGATAGCTGTCCCTTAGATCCTTATTTACATGCTACAACCCTAGTACCAACAGAGAAAGGTTCTTTTTCAATCCCAATTCACATGGACTCAGTAGACAAACGCCAAAATGTATCTGCACTCTCTCATCTCACCTTGTAGCAATTTCAGTCCTTGTAGGAATTTCAGAGTCCTGAACCTGGCCTGGGAGTTTCTTAGTTCACCCTATATGCCGCAGGACACAATAGCTCTGTAAAGCAGAATTCTGCAGTGAACTACATTTCCAGACAGAACTGCAGAGCCTTGGCCTCTGCTTCTAACTTCGGAGTAGGATGAAAGTGGATTTGTAGTCTTGGTCTCATCCTATCAAAGGAATGACCACACTTCCTTACTTTTCCTGGTTGCTTTGAATGGAAACAAGAGCCTCAAAGGAGCGTTTTTGTTTTGTTTTGTTTTTCTCTAAATGATATGATGCCTTGGTCTCTTTCTAGAAAGCTCATGAGCTGTGTCACATGGAGGGCCTGGAAAAAAAATAGCCTTTGAGAATTGGGAACCCTTTGCCCCATAGCAGGACGGCAGCTGCGGGGTAGTCTCTCTCCTGGTTCAGGAATTGCTTTGGCCAGAAGGAAGTTGCGTGGGGAAGCGGGGGCGAGGGCTGAGGGCTGAAACCCCAGAGGGGCCATGTCAGTTCTTGGCTGGCTTTCAGAGCAGCTGTAAGACATTGCTTTGACCTCATCTATATTTCTGTTCTTAGCAATCGAACGAGCTTTCTCTCTCCAGAAAGAAATGGTATTAATTCTGCAAGATTTTTTGCCAATTCTGTTTCCAGAGAAGAGGAGCAAAGCTACATGCAAATGGTAATCCTATTTTTCACACTCTTCTTATTCTTCACCCCAATCTATATTCTTATCAGTTCACTGTAAAGGAAACATAGCGTTCAGAAAGTCCCGTAAAATCTTAAAACAATTACTTGACTGTAATACCAGCTTACAATGTTTTCCAGACTGGGAACAAGTTGTTATGAAGTCGGTTTTCTTTCCTGCAATATTCGGCTCCTTGTACCATTTTGAGGCCACAGTTTTAAGTATACCCAGGGCTGCAACGTGTAATGGGAAAATGGAAATGCTAGCAATTCTTTTCACCATGGCTGGGATATCGTGTTTGACCCCAGTAGGTTTGTAGCTCCCTGGATGCCCAGAGTCTAAGCTGTGAAAACTCACACATTGGATGTTCCCTTCCACCACACCACCGGGTAGCCCTGCCCTGACTGCCTCCGAACCTTTACCAAAGATGAATCACTTAGAGTCCTGTTGGGAGGGTGGCCCAGTGTCCCGGGTCATGGATGGGTCTAGTCTCTGGAGACTCCTGGTAGAGTCTTTCTGTGGCCCAGAGTGCACAGAGACCCGACATCTCGATCCTTTGATGAACGATTTATGGTTCAATCTCTCCTCCTGCCCTCTGTTGTCCCTTCCATTCTCTCTACTTTGGATTCTGTTGAGAATGGGTTACTGAAGAGAAAGAGGGTCTTTTAGCACCTCTGGCAATTATCAGGCCCTTTAGCCAGATCTTTAAAATGTAGGGAACTCTAGAGAGAATCTCTGTTTAAACTATGAAATTTTGAAAAAGAGATCTTAGAAGGACAGTGTTCAAGGCACTGAGACTATATACTTTTGAGAAGAGAACTCTGCCTTCCTATACGTGACAATAACAGGCATTTAAAATTCTCAAAACAGTCATCTCCAGTGAAGCAGCAATTAAATGCTTCATTTTGCCTTTCTATTTGACAGATGAGAAAGTGCTGTGAGTACCCATATGCAGGTGGAAAGTGACTCATATCCAGTCTGCTGTGGTATTCCCAATATTTTTCACACTTAGTAATGGCCCTTGGGAAACTTCTAGAAGAAAACACTTATAAAAGATACTGCCCAGCTGTGCTTTGTCTCCAGAGAACAGAGAAGGGAAGTGAATCTATAGCCTCATAGAAGCAAGTGCAGAGTCATTCCAGACACTAGCAGTTATTTCTGATCTTTGAGGTTGTGAGAAAAACCAGTGTTTCATTAACAACATAATTCAGGATTGGTTTCTTGCCTGTTTATAATCATTGATTAATGACTGTCTCTGTACATTACTAGGCAATATGACACAGTAGATTAAGAGCCCAGAAAACTGGCTGAAGGAAGGTAGCTCTGAGGGAACCACCACATAAATGAATTTAAAGCCTATCCCATCTCATTCAGTTGTGTGTTTTAAATTCAGTAATATGATATTTTCAAATGACTTTGATTTACATTATTTCAGTTGTTCCACAAAACAACCCATTTGGTAGACAGAACTAATATAATTCAGTTTCGATTTTGTACATAATCATATGCATAATTTTTTTCTCTTTGAGGACAAGTTCTTATCTGAATGTAAAAATTTAGGCTAGGGGCTGAAATACAAGTTTTGTTTTATTAAAGTCACCTATCCTTCTTTAGCTACTTTATTTTTTAATGAAATATAGTTGACGTTCAACATTTTGTTCGTCTCAGGTGTACTACATAATGATTGACATTTGCATACATGAATGAAATGATCACCATGATAAGTCTAGTAAACATTTGTCCCTCTATGACTTACTACAATATTATTGATCCTGTTCCTTACGCTGTAGAGTACATTCCCATGGGTTACTTATTATATAATGGAGGTGTGTACCTCCAAATCCCCTTCACTTATTCCACCCACTCTTCACCCCCTCCCTTATGGCAACCACCCATTTGTTCTCTGTATCTATGAGTCTGTTTTCATTTTTTGTTTTTGGCTTTTTTTTTTTTGGCTGCGTTGGGTCTTCATTGCTGTGCGCAGGCTTTCTCTAGTTGCAGTGAGTGGGGGCTACTCTTCGTTGTGGTGCGCGGGCTTCTCATTGCAGTAGCTTCTCTTGTTGTGGAGCACGGGCTCTAGGCGCATGGGCTTCAGTAGTTGTGGCTCACGGCCTCAGTAGTTGTGGCTCGCGGGCTCAGTAGTTTTGGCTCGTGGGCTCTAGAGCGCAGGCTCAGCAGTTGTGGCGTGTGGGCTTCGTTGCTCTGCAGCATGTGGGATCTTCCTGGACCAGGGCTCGAAACCGTGTCCCCTGCATTGGCAGGCGGATTCTTAGCCACTGTGCCACCAGGGAAGCCCCTGTTTTTTTGGTTTTGGTTTTTGTTTTGTTTAGATTCCACGTATAAGTAAGATTATGTAGCATTTGTCTTTCTCTGACTTATTTCACTTTTGCATAACAGCCTCTAGATCCACCCATGTTGTCATAATGGCAAGATTTTTTTTTTTTTTTGCTTGGTAACATTCCAGTGTGTGTGTGTGTGTATATATATATATATATATATACACACATGTACATACACACACACACATATATATACACATCCATATACCACATCTTTATCCATTTATCTATAGATGGGCACTGAGGTTGCTTCCATGTCTTGGCTATTGTAAATAGTGCTGCAGTGAACATGAGAATGCATGTATCTTTTTGAATTAGTGTTTTTGTATTTGGGGGGGGATAAATACCCAGAAGTGAAATTACTGAATCATATTTTTAATTTTTGAGGAACCTCCATACTGTTTTCCATAGCAGCTGCACCAATTTACATTCTCACCAACAGTGTAGGAGGGTTCCCTTTTCTCCACACCCTCACCAAATTTGTTACTTGTGTTCTTTTGATGATGGCCATTCTAACAGGTGTGAGGTGATGTCTCATTGTGGTATTGATTTGCATTTACCTGCTGATTAGTGATGTTGAGCATCTTTTCATCTATCTGTTGGACACCTGTATATCTTCTTTGGGAAAATGTCTATTCAGGTCCTCTGCCCATTTTTTAATCAGGTTGTTTGTTTTTTTGCTGTTGAGTTGTATTTCTTATTTGTATATTTTGGATATGAACCTCTTGTCAGATGTATCATTTGAAAATATCTTCTCCCATTCAGTAGGCTGCCCTTTTGTTTTATTGATAGTTCCCTTTGCTGTGCAAAAGCTTTTTAGTTTGATGTGGTCCCTTTTATTTAATTTTTGTTTTTCTTTCTCTTGCCTGAGGAGACATAACCAAAAAATATTGTTAAAACCCATGTCAAAGAATATACTGTGTATGTTTTCTTCTGGGAGTTTTATGTTTCAGGTCTTGTATTTGTCTTTCATCCATTTTGAATTTGTTTTAGTATATGGTGTGAGAAAGTAGTCCTGTTTGATTCTTTTGCATGTAGCTGTCCAGTTTTCCCAACACCATTTATTGAAGAAGCTGTCTTTTCTCCATTGTATATTCTTGCCTCCTTTGTCGTAGATTAATCGACCATATAAGTATGGATTTATTTATGGGGTCTATTCTGTTCCCTTAATCTATGTGTCTGTTTTTGTGCCAGTACCACACTACTTTGATTATAGTATAGTTTGAAATCAGGGAGTGTGATTCCTCCAGCTTTGTTCTTCTTTTTCTTTTTCTTTCTTTCTTTTTATTTTTTTGCTGTGCGCTGGCTTTCGCTAGTTGCGGCGAACGGGGGCTACTCTTCGTTGCGGTGCGAGGGCTTCTCATTGCGGTGGTTTCTCTTGTTGCGGAGCACGGGCTCTAGGCGCAAGGGCTTCAGTAGTTGTGGCTCGCGGGCTTCAGTAGTTGTGACACGCAGGCACAGTAGTTGTGGCGCACGGGCTTAGTTGCTCCACGGCACGTGGGATCTTCCCGGACCAGGGCTCGAACCCGTGTCCCCTGCATTGGCAGGTGGATTCTTAACCACTGCGCCACCAGGGAAGTCCCTGTTCTATTTTTTAAAATTTGATGAAGCACTTCAGTAGGCAAGGTACCGTGAAAACCACATGACCACCGTATAAAAATCATCTTAAAATGGTAGAGAATATAGTTTTAAATGTATTTTTTAAATCCAAAACTCAACTGCCAAGAAAGGAAAGGGGATCTCTCGGGCCCAAAATATTGAGAAATTGCAAATCCTGAGGATCAATAGGAATTACAAAAAGTAAAATCACATATAGAAATAAGTCATTATTAGAAATATTAGATTTCACGTATAAAATAACTATGTTTTATATATTTAAAAAAGAAGATGAGGAGTTGAAAGTTGGACTGAGTCACAAGATACTATTTAAAAATGACCAGGTGGATTAGAAAAGACCATTTAGAACTTCTAGACATAAAAATAGGGATGTAATTAGAAACTCAATGGGTGAGTTAAACAGACTAAACCCAAAGAGTAATTTAGTGAACTAGAATACAGTTTTGAAGTTACTGATAAGTCAAGACAAGGAGATAAATACATAAACAAAGTTGAGAAATGGAAGATAGTATGAGAAGGTCAAACATTTGTCCAGTCGGCCTTACAGAAGGAGATAATAGGGAAAAAATAGAGAAGCAGTATGTAAAGGGATAATGTCAGTTTCTCACAGTTCATGAAAGACACCAATCCTCAGTCCAAAGACTCACAAATAGTTCATTGTAGTCAAATGTTAGTGGTAGAATGTGGATGGTAGGTATATGGGTGTTCATAGCGTATTTTCTTCAATTTGGCTGATTATTAGAAAGTTTTCATAATAATAAATTGAAGAAATAAACCCCATGAAAGGAAAATGAATAAAAGTGAGAACAGAAATTACCAAAATAAACAACAAAATTAGAATCACCACCGACCTAATTTGCTCTTTTAAGAGATTAAAATTGAACGCAACCAATCAAGAGAAAGCAATGCATGCAAATAAACAATATTAAGAATGCAAAGGAGGTAATAATTGCAAATACATCAGAGATTAATGACGTGAGAATACTATGAACAACTTCATATTGAGTGAATTTGAAAACTTTAGTGAAAATAGGCAAATTCTCAGAAAAATATTATTAAAAACTGACTCAAGGTAAAACAGAAAACACAAATTATTAGAGAAACTGAATACGTAGGGAAGTTTTTACTACAAAGGATCACGAGGCCCCCAAAACTTTACAGAAACTTTCTATCAAAAGGGAGCGATCATTGCAGTCTTACACAAGCACCTCCAGGGAAAGGCGAAAAGAGGAAATATTACGCAGCTTATTTTATAAGGCTAAAATAACTTGATACCAAAACAAACAGCACTAACATAAGTAGAAAATTATATATCAATCTCACTCATTCATGCAGGTTAAAATTCCTAAGCAAGAATAAGTCCAACCAAATCTTGCACATGAATGTTCATAGCATCATTTTTCATAATGGCCAACGAGCGAAAGCAACCAAAGTGTTCACCAAATGCTGAACGGGTAAATAAAATGTGGTATGGCTACACAATGGAGTGTTATGCAGCCATACCATGAAATCAGATCCATGAAACAACAAGGATGAACCTTGAAAACAACATGCTGAGTGAAAGAAGCCAGTCACAAAAGACCACTCTTTTGGATTTCTGGACCCAATTCCAGGATGTGTGTGTGTGTTGGCTGGGGTGGGTTCCCACATAACACCAAGCAATTCTCGGACACCGGCAGGGTGTCCGAGGAGTCAGCTCCATTCTGACCCTTTCTCCCGGGAGGTAGCATCAGATTCCACAGGTTACGGCTTCAGTCCTACAAGACCGCCCACCCCTTCCAACTTGAGCTGCTAGTCACCATCCCAGGTTGTTATCTGTGCTTCTGACTGGCTGGCTACAGATGGGAGGTTCCCACGTCCCCCTCCTTGGGTTTGACTCATTCGCTAGGGCAGCTCACAGAATTCAGGGAAGCACTTACTTACGTTTACCAGTTTATTCTAAAAGGGTATGATAAAGGATACAGATGAACATCCAGATGGAAGAGAGGCACAGGGCGAGGCATGAGGAAAGGGCCCGGAGCTTCCACGCCGTCCCCAGGGGCCACTCTCCCAGCACCTCCACGTGTTCACCAACCCGGGAGCCCTCTGGACCCAGTCCTCTTGGGTTTTATGGAGGCTTCATTATACAGTGTGACTGGTGAAATCATTGGCCGTTGGTGATTGAGTCAAGCTCCAGCCCCTCCCCACTCCCCGGAGATCGGGTGGGGCCGGGGAGTGGGGCTGAAAGTTCCAAGCTTCCGACCACACGGTTGGTTCTCCCGGCAAGTAGGAGGCACTTTGTTAGGTGCCACCTAAAAGTCACCTCGTTCCTGTCATGAGCGACATCTCTGTCATTCTCAACACTTAGGAAATTCGAAGGGTTTTGGGAGCTGTGACCCAGCAATTGTGGACTGAAGACCAACTATATATGAGAAATAAATATTTGGTCATCCGAATGACCAAATATATATTTCTTGTAAATCACAGTATGACAACCACGCATCGTATGATTCCATTTGTATGACATGCCTAGAATAGCAAACCTATAGAGACAGAAATTAGATTCGTGGTGGTTGCCTAGAGCTTGGGGAGAGACTGGGACTAGGGGATGACGGCTAAGGGGTGCAGGATTTCGTTTTGGGGTGATGAAAATATTCTAAACTTGAGGTGATGATTGCACAAACATGTGAATATCCTAAGCACCACCGAATTGTACACTTTAAGTGAGAGAATTGCATGGTATGGAATTCTATCTCAGTAAAGCTGTTTACAAAAGGAATCCTAAAGATTTTAGTAAAATAAGTTCAGCACTGTATAAAACTGAAAATGTGCATGAACGGGCTCCCCTGGTGGCACAGTGGTTAAGAATCCACCTGCCGATGCAGGGGACACGGGTTCGAGCCCTGGTCGGGGAAGATCCCACATGCCGCGGAGAAACGAAGCCCGTGCGCCACAACTACTGAGCCCGCGTGCCACAACTACTGAGCCGCTGTGCCACAACTACTGAAGCCCACGCTCCTAGAGCCCGTGCTCCCCAACAAGAGAAGCCACCGCAATGAGAAGCCCGTGCAACGCAGCGAAGAGTAGCCCCCGCTCGCCTCAACTAGAGAAAGCCCGCACGCAGCGACGAACACCCAACGCAGCCAAAAATTAATTAATTAATTAATTACTTTTAAAAATATGCACGAACAAGTCGGAATTTTTCCAGGTATGCAAAGTGGGTTTAACATTTGAGAATCTGTTCATGGACATCTCGGTAAAGACGGCAGATTGACCACGGACTTCTGTTTTCCCTCCGTCCCAAACCATCCTCTAAACTCACAGTAAAGGACTTGTTAAAGGCATAAACCCACACGGCTGTGAAGAACCGAAGAAGACAACACAGTAACGTATTGGAAACTGGAAAGCAGGTGGATTTGTAGTAAATGATTTATCAGACCCAAGAGAGTTGAATCCTAAATACACTGCGGGGGAAGGCAAGATCCCCACTCCCCGGAGGCTGACCTCTGTGACTTCCCCTCTCCTACTTCACACAAAAGATGAAGTGTAGTCTCTGGAGAGAGTAAAACAAGGGGTCTCTGCCCTGGGGGATGCTAGACACATCTGACCGAGAATACTAGGCTAAAAACAACGGACGTAAATATGCACAATAGATACGCGAGCCTTTCCCGAACCCTTTTCCAGCGGCTCTCTTCCAGAATGTTGACAAGCAGACCTTTACAATTGGGTCTAGAGATTCGAAGACCGTTCTCTGACCTATTTGAGCAGCCCAAGAGGCAAGACATGGGTCATAATATTAGGGGCTCCCCAAGAAAATCGTCCGGCAAGGTCACCTTGCAGTGAACCCCACCGCTGACAAGCACCACCCATGTAGTCGGAGCTTCGGATCAGCGTTCTGGTCTTTCACTCTTAAATGTGAGCAGACAGCCAATGATTTTATCAGACATCTCAGGGAAGCTCTAGCATAAAGACAGAAACCAAACAAACAGGTTGGAAGAAACGAAAACTGTGCCAGAAGGAGAACCATTTTTTTTAAGTCTCTTATTGTTACGAATACCCCCTGAGAGGTGAGCTGTCAGGACCATAAATTAAAGGAATCTTATCAAGTCAGTCAAGCTCATTAACACGTTAAAGGAGAAAAGCGATGTGAGTGTCTCAGATGCAGCAAAAACAGTCAGTAGGACTGACCAGCCAGTCACATATGGGAACGTGATATGTGAACAGAGGCTGCATTCCTGGGGAAAGGAGGGCTGCCCACGTGGGGTACAAACAGAACAAAAGGCAATTAATTGTATCCCTGTGTCACCACCACATGTCAAAATCAGTTGAGGCTAGATTATTACTTAAATGTAAAGGACAAGACTTTATACCTTAGAAGAAGATGTGGGAAAACAAATTACAACCTCAGCATAGGAAGAATGCTTTAAACAAAATACAAGAGCAAGAAGCTACTCAGGAAAATCTTGATGTGTTACATTAAAAGCGAGAACAATTCTTAACTTAAAAACTACCAAGAAGAACCCACTGTAGACTGTGATGGGCTATTAGCAACACACATAACCAACAAATTATTAGTCTCTTAGATATGTGAGGAAGTACTGAGAAAAATCAGAAAACTACAAACACTTCAGTGTAAAAATTAGCAAAACAAAAACAAACCTAAAACAGATAATTCACAGAAGAGGAAAAAAGAAATGACCCGTAAACATATGAAAGGATGGCCAATTAATTAAATTATCAAGGGCGTGGAAAATCCAATCACAGTAAAATACCATTTTCCTCATATCAGGCTGGTGATAGTCAAGTTGAAGGGGCCCCCATCCCAGGGACACACCCTAGAAATTCTTCCACAGGTGCATGAATGCTCACAGCAGCATTGCTTGTAAGAGCCTCCAAACTGGAAACAACTCAAATGTCTGTTGTTGGTGGAACAGTTAAATAAATTATGCGATGGAATCATGTATGCTAATGAAAATGAATGAAATAGGGCACTGACATGGGTGAATGTGAAGTATGTAAATGGAGCGCAAATTGAAGTCACCACAAATGCATACAATACGGTTCTATTGATAAAAGTTCAAAACAGGCAAAACAAAACAGTATGTCACTTAAGGACACTCACACATTCATAAAACCATCTTTAAAAACAAAAGTGGTAAACACCAAGTTCAGGATAGCACTCACCCCCTTGGGGGGCATGAAGGCAGCAGTAGAAGGGGGCCCTCGGCGTGTGCCGTGTGTGTCGTGTAGCGGTGGTGTACTCTGAAGCCGGATGGTGATGCCATGGGCGTGTGTTGCACACGTTATCACTGTTTGTATTGTATAAAGTATCTTCAAATGCATTTGGGATGTCTTTACGAAAGCTTTCGTAAGTGTGATTGACCTTTTCAGGATTTAAAGTCTCTAAGGTATCATGGGCCTGTCAGATCCGTAAAATGATTTCTTCTTGGGGGAGATTTTGGCCAGCTGCTTCAATGGTGAATGAAGGCATAGCTTCATGTGAAGGCCAAATGGGCTGTATTGTATTTCAAAGCCAGCTCTCCTTCCGAGGTGCAGGCTGAGCTGCACAGGACTCGCCGGGCCGCTGTTGTCGTCGGATGGCAGCTGCTCTTCCCCTGGGCAGCCCGGCCAGAAATTGGTAACGCGCATCCTGTGGCGTTGGTTTCTAGGAGGAGCACGGAGAAGCCAACTTGCTGAACAGTGGAGCTCTGACGTGGACGAGGAAATTCAGCCTGGATTATTTAGCCCTGGACTTCAACTCAGCGTCACCGGCCCCTGTGCAGCAGGTAGGAAGTACTCTGTGTCTGAGAATTCCCAGGAGATTCCATTTCGGTTTGGATTTTGTTTCGATGATTCCACCATGGGTGTTCTCTTTGCAAAGTCTTAAACATGCAGACACGTACAGTGAAGAGTCTTAAAATCAGCCCTAATTCTGCCGCCCAGAAGTCCTGGTGTATCTCCCTCGGGGGAACGTTCTTTGCATGTCTATGTGTAAATGGACGTAGTGTTCGTGCTCCTCAAAATTCGGACCATAAGGTTTGTTGAGAAATTGCTCTGGCAGAGATGAGGGTGGGGTGAAGTGTAGTCCAGGCATAGGAAGGGCCTGCTGAGGGAAGAAGTAACAGCCCCGTTTGGCTAGACTCTGGGGAGTGGTGACGGGGGCTCTCAGCTGGCTTTGAAACAGCTCCGTAAAGGGCCTCAAGTGCCAGGCTGGGCAGTTTTGACTCCTTTGAGTAGTATTCTTGTCTGTGGAGTGGTCAGCAGAAATAACACCTATGTTGAAGCCTGTCGTGAGGATCCAGTGAGTTAGTACGTGTAAGGGACCTTAGCCATTGACTGTTGTCGCTCGCTGCACAGGGGGAGCCATGGAATGAACGGCTGGTAAGCAGTGGACAACAGCTAAATATTTCTTAGCAAGGGATGGTCGTAGTCTAGACTGCGCTAACAGCGTCTTATTGTTTGATGAGAAAAATCACTTGCTGAACAGAATACACAGTGCAATTTCATTTTGTGTGTGTGGAGAAGAAAAGAGTCTGGGAGGCTTCCCTCCCCTTTTGCTGAATGAGCTCCCACTTGTCCTTCGCCTTTCGTTTCATTCCAGAAACCTAAAATGATAGTGCAGCAAGGCTGGTCAGCGGGATAGACAGATAAGCACAGACGGTGCGTCGGTCAGTTCTGGTCGGCTGTGCAGCGAAGACAAGCCCCGAATCTCTGCGGCTTTCGACCGCAAAGGCTTCTCAGTTGTCGCCTGTGGCACAGTCCATCACGGTCCCCACGTGAGGCACGCCGGTGTCCTGGCAGGGGAAAAAGGGAGAGTGCAGGATCGCAGGCCGCCTCTCTTCTCCTTAGGAGGGGCACCCGTCGCCCCTCTCACGTTATATCGGTCAAGGCGAGTCAGCTGGCTAGGGCCAAGTTGAAGGGAGCAGAGGTGAGGAGGGATTCACGCACATTCACACGCAGCGTGACACTTGTGCAAGTGACGGCCCAGGGGGGAGGGCCAGCCACTACTCGACACCGTAATCCACCAGAGACTGACTGACATTGTGCTGAATTGCTAAATTTGATGCAACGAAACCTTTTTGTTCTCCCCCTTCAGAAACTTCTCTTCTCAGAGGAGCAAAGAGTAGACTACGTGCAAGTGGACGAACAGAAGACGCAGGCCCTGCAGAGCACAAAGCAGGAGTGGACGGACGAGAGGCAGTCCAAAGTGTGACGGGGCTGGGCTGCGGGCAGGGGCTCTGAGGGCGGCCGGCCCTTGTCACCGGCCGCGCTCGCCCCTGCCGAGCCTCAGGCCGGTGCACCGGGACGTAGAGAGCTCCATCCCGGCAGGGTGGGAACCATCAAAGCAAAAGAGGCGTCAGAAATCTTCTCCAGTGGAGCCTTTGACGTGCAGATTGGAGCCAACAGGATGACATCTTTTGACTCCAGCGCCTGTGGCCGGGTGCCCCTTTGCTGTTGGCCTTTTCCCGGCATGCTTTCACACGCACCGTCTCATCTCTTCCCCTCAAAGACCTCGGAAGCTAGGCTTGGCGGCGATCATTGCTCCCACTTCGAGGAAAACGATACCAAGAACCGGAGAAGGGAACGCTTGACCCAAGATGACTCATGGAGCGAGACAGCGAGTCCGGCTCCTTCCGCCGTCTAATGCTGCCTCAGTCACTTCGGGTAACTTCGGAGACGCGTGGGAAACACGTGCAGACACGGGATGACTCATCCCCTCCTCTCCCTTTCATAGGATTTTGAGCAGGTGCTTTTACACTTGAAAGGTATGCCTGTCGAGCCAGGGTTTCTTTGTGTGGTGTCCAAACGGGGCACCCTAGCATAATCAGCAGTTACCATTAGAGACACCTCCCGACAATCAGTGTGAAATCCATTCTTGGTTCACATGGTCCCCTTGCCATGTGTGTCCCATGAGCTGGCTAGTGCTGGCAGAAGAACCTTTGCCACCCCGGGGAAAGCTATCCCTGGCCACACTGTGCTGGACTCAAGCTTCTGAGTGATTGTTAGGACCCAAACGACAACAACAAACCAACCAACCAAAAACCGGTGACTTCAAGTCTCGGGTTTCCTGGCTAACGTTTCCCTTCTGCTTTAGTGGTGGCTAGCTCTGGAGAGTGCACACGTTCCCACCGTGCAGTGAGGGCATCTTGTCACCCCTTCCTTTGTGGGGCACTGGGGTTCAGGGGACCCAGACGACAGGCTCGATTGGGCACGGAGTTTTACTTAATGCCCCTACCTGAGGATAGATTGGAATAGTAAAGGCAGCTGAGATTTTGTCGGCAGTGAAATGTCATCCAGTTGACCCAAAAACAAAAATCTGTTTCTACAAAACGTTTCCAGGGACATACTTACTGCACGAAACAATAGACACTTGAGCAGTGTGACTTGTTTGGAAGTGATTAGGGATTTAAAAGAATATGACTTCACCAGGGCGTATGGGATTATGTCTTGGGTGTATGGGATTCCCAGGGTGTATGGGATTATGCCTTGCTTTGATAAAACTGCTAGTGGATGGCTACACAAAGGCATAATGATTCAGGGACACAAAATACAGGTAGCTTTGAGCTGACGGCAGCATATGCTCCTGAGGAAGGCACCGTAAGTCACAACGATGCCGGCCAAATCTTGTTTTCCGGCAGAGATAATCCACGTGTAATGGAGGGCTATGATTCTGATGGGGTCTGAGGGATTTTTGTTTTTTTTAACAGAAATGATCCCAGATACCACTCCAAGTCAAGTACACATGGCATGTCTGTACACTGCGCAGAGTACCCCTTTCTAGAAGATTTGGGAATCAACAGGACAGTGCAGCAATTAATCTCGCATTATTTTCTGTAGCTCCTTTTTGCTCCGTTTCCTTCCGTCTCCTTTCATTAGGAAATACTTCCAGATCAGGGGTTTTGTCATGCAGAAAGGGGGACCGAAGGGCCTCAAGCCTAAGTCCACAGGCCCAGGAACGTTGGGAGTTAAGCTTTCCTCGGGGAGGGAGGAGCCCTGAGGCCCAGCACACAGCCTGGCTACCAGGGCATGGTGTGACCCTGGGGACCCAGTGTCCAGGCCACTTCACCACGCAGCAAGCAGCAGCTGAATCGTGGCCGTTGGGTCCGGGTCGAGACTGATGGCTCCCCTTAGGCCTGGCTTCCCCCCTCTCAAGGCCTCCTCCTCGGGCCCCGTTCAGACCACCTTTGTATCCACAACCGTGCAGATTTTTAACAATTCACTACGCCTCTACTATGTCCTGTCTGGCATTAATAAAAGTCTTATAAGGAGAGGAATCGTGACCTAAGTGCCCTCTCATTTAAGTGATGACATCTGAAAAACTACGGGGCACGTTCTGAAACCTGAATAAGTGGAAATAGACTTCATTGCCATTTTCAAGTACAACAGGCTTAACCTGACTCCCATGGCACGACCTGCATCCGCGTTACTTCGCTGCAAACAGTTGAGCAGGTGGCTGTAAGCAGTACTGCTTCTGCAGCCAAACCACATCTTGACATCTGGGTCAGCAACTAGCTCCGATCATTGGCAGTCAAGTTACCGGCTCTGCCAGATACCACGCATAACACAACCTTTGTCATTACTGACATTAAAAAGCAACAGCGCCCAGCGTGCTTCTCCCCAGAGGGGGTCTCTTGTGCCACCACCTCCCTTTTCCCTATGGCTGAGACTCCCGGTTGCCCTGGCTGCCAGGTCAGCAGCATCTCTAGGCCACGATGTGAGGCAGAGACCACCAGAATAGCAGGGGCTCAGGTCTGGGGAAAACAGGCCAGAAGCAGAGACCCTACAGCCAACGCGAGTCCTGGTGCTGAGAGAAAGGAGGAGAAGCCACGTGAAACTCCTCACCCTGGTCAAGTACGAGGCTGATTACCACGAACGCTTTTTCCTGACACACACTCCAGACCGAGCCCTTGACCTAAAGGAGAGCAGGTCGGCCCACAGGGCTAACCTCAGAAGCAGGGGCCGGGAAACCTGACCTAAAGGTCTCTGAGCCCCAGGCCCCTCGTGCTCTGGCCCCTTTACTTCAGCAGACAGCTCCCTAAGTTTCCAGCTTTCTACTTCTTTATTTTCCTTGATCTTAAATTGCATTTATCGTTATCATTTCCTTACTTTCATTGTCATTTGTTGTTATAAATTTAGTTTTTATTTTCTGCAACTGAGAGAGAGTGGCAGTGGTGGAGGCTGGAGCCGGGGGCCCGACGGGAGACAGCAGAGCTGAGACGCAGACTCCCCGCCACGGGCACTTCACCGATGGCAGAGGGGGGCTGGAGAGCCGCGGGGACAGTCAAGGCTGCCAGGTCACTGGAGCTCCACGGGGATGGTAACGAACCTGACCCCACTCTGCCGCCGCGTACAGACATCGGTTCCTGGGGGAGCTCCATGGGGAAGGCAGAACGATCCATGGGACGCGTCCCCTCTGCCTTATCAGAGCCATTTGGCTTCTATCCAGCACTGTTGTTTTGGTCTTGGTTTCATGGGCAAAACCTCCATTTCCATGAGTTTTATCTTTTGCTCACCTTTGTATGAACAAATGCATCCCAACTGTTTTATATCTGTCTTGAAATTTTAAATCATTTCCATTGTTTTGGTCTTCAACATGAGACTTTTAATTCACTTTCATACTCTACGGTGGTAGAAGTCAGAATAGTGGTTATCTCTATTGGGAAGAGGCAGGAAATAAAAAGTCAACTTGTAAATTATACTGTATTATAGAAGGTGATGAGTGGTGTGGAAAAGAACAGCCTGAAGAGGATTGGCTGCACACTGGGCTGTTGGTGGCCACAGGAAGAAGTAGGGTGAGAAGATGAGATCTGGGCAGACTCGAGGGAGATGAGAGAGTCAGCCAGGTGCAGTATTTGAGAGCACATTCAAGGCAGGGAGAACAGACTGTGCAAAAGCCCTAACTCAGTAGAAAACCTGGAATGTTGAGGGCACAGGCAAGAGGCCAGCGTGGCTGGCGTGGGGTGAGCAAGAGAGAGCGGAGGAGGTAAGAGAGGCAATGGGGGATTCACAGATTAGAATGTGGGGGCTTGCTGGCCGTTACAAGGACCTCTGGCTTATGTTCTCGGTGAGAATGGAGCCCGTGACGGGAATTAGGCAGGGGAGACGTGACCCGACTTATATTTTGAAAGGCAGGATCACTGTAGCCACCAGAGCTGCTGCGTGCCGGCGGGGGAGATGCTCCTTCATCACCGTCATCGCCACGCCCACCGCCACCATCCCCAGCACCAGCGTCCCCCTCCCTCCAGCCCACGCTGCCAGAGCTCTCTGGGTTCTGTCCCGGCAGGCTCCGCTCACGCACATGCAGGAACAGGGACCGGATCTCCCCGCCACTGGCTGGAAAGAATCCCCTAAATGCAGCCAAAATATATGAAACACAGGCTGTGAAGAAACTGGGCCTCAGGCGAGGGAGGACCGTCAGTGATCTCTGGGAGCTGAGACCCCGAAGAGGTGAGCCGTGCAGCTGCCCCAGCTTGCTGTCTACACGGACTGTCCGGACCGAGTCCAGCCGCCTCCCCGGGTCTCGGGGGTGGATCGCAGAGCGCAGGCAGCCGGAGCTGGCGGGTGGAGGACCGGAGAGGACGCAGCGGCACAGGGAGAGAACCGTGCCCAAGGGCGGAGGGTCCGCTAGCGGAAACTCCGAATTCGGGTGACATCATATACAGTACTCAGAGGGATCTTGTCTCGGTAGTGTGGAAAACTAAACGCTGCTCTGCTCCCACCCATAAAGTCTCAAGGCAAGACTCAAAAGGATCAAACTGTTTCCAAGTAAGTTAACAATATTAGATTTTTTGAAGTTCTGGAGTATACTTAGGAAAAAAAATACCCAGCACCCAAGGAAAAGGGTATGCTAAGATTCAGAAAACTCCAGCCCGTTATGAGGAGACAGATCAATTGATAAAAGACATCCCGATCGGAAAGGAAGAAGTAAACGTTTCTCTGCAGACAACATGATTGTCTATGTAGAAAACCGAATGCAATGTACAAGAGTGAGGAGAACCAGTCAGTGAGTCAGCAAGACCACAGGATAAAGGATACGAGAGGGAGCTAGCTCCGCCTGCCCAGACACTCAACTAATTGTTCTTGTACCAGCACTTTTCTGCACTGATCTGAAACAAGGCCAGCCAGCCACAACACTGCTATTTTACTGTGCCCAGGGTTTTTCTCTTCCTGTGCAAACTAAGTTTTTAATTTTAGTAGGAAACCAAGCCAATTGTGACAAGGATGTTGGGAAACCAGAAATCTGGTAGTAGGTGTATTTTCTGAAGAGAAATTGTGAGACAGTCTGTTTCCTCTCTCTCTCTCTCTCTCTGTCTCTCTCTCTCTCCCTTTTTTTTTCCATGCCGCGTGGCTTACAGGATCTTAGTTCCCCAACCAGGGATCGAACCCGTGCCCCCTGCAGTGGAAGCACGGTGTCCTAACCACTGGACTGCCAGGGAATTCCCTGTGATCAAGAGTCTCAAAAAAGAAATAGAAAAGTAAACATTTAGATCAGTATTTCTAACTTTTGGAATATACTTTAAGGAAATAACCATTCATGGAAAGAATTACATACATGAATTCCATTGAATCGTTAACCATAGCAATGAAAAAACTGAAAACAACTTAAATGTTCAATGATTACATTATGATGCATCTTATATACCTTCACTCAATAACATATTTTTGAAGAGTTTTTAGAATGTGGAGAAACTAGTATGTCAAATGAAAAAACTCAGGAAAAAATCTAATGCTAAACTTGATGACTTCCACATTGCATACCGTTATACATTTACTGTGCAAGTACAACTAAAAAAATAGTTCTAAAATGTTGACAGTATTTAGTGCTGAACATCGGGCTTGATTTTCATTTTCCTAAACTGTCTTCAATTACCTTGTACTACTGGGGTATCTGAATTCCAGAACCTTCCCTCCAACACGAGGACAAAGATAAAAAATCCAGAAATGCATCAGCTGAAAAGAAACTGTGACACAAAACAGTAGCCTCGTTTTATTTTCTGCAGTAATACACATCGAAGCATCCCACTCCTCGAGCCGCAGGGAAACAAAACACGTGAACCAAGAGATACCAAGGGCCAGAACCGGCAAAACATTAAACCCAAATAACAAAGTGGTGATTACTCAAGTTTGAATTCCCTAAGCCTTGCCTAGTAGGGGACACAAGGTTAGGCCTCAGCCCCCTTTCCTTCGCGTAGCCTTTAGGGAGGCGGGGGCCAAAGGTGCTGAATATTCCCAATCACCCGGGAAAGCTGATCGAGGGCGGAGTCGATGGAAATTCGGAAGAGATCAAGGTCTTCAGCAGTCCATCTACTACAAGTGAGGGAAAAGGGAAATCAGGTTAAAGGGGAGATCGCTCACGTAGGTCCAGGGCACCAGCCCCCAGCCCCCTCCTTATACCAAGCCCGTCAGCGGCCCCATCACAGCACTCTTAAGACAGAGATCAGATCCCAGCACCTGCCACCGACCCCCGCCCACGGCAGACTCTTCTAGAACTCACATAGTTAGGGCACTGCCATTCACTGTATATTCCTCCCGAATCACGCCTTGGTCACGCTGGGCACCTGCCATCAGAGCTCTGTGGGCCATGTGTGCCTCCAGGAGGGATCGGAAAGGCACTGTGAGCTTGCTGGGGGAGACGTGGTTAAGGCACCATCCGCTACTGAATCTGCTGGTATCTCGGGCTTGCCCACACCTCAGAGGCCCGTTTTTACCCCAGGATGAGACCGCCCGGAGCCGCCTCCCTAACCCTTCGGTCCTTCCCCACCCTCCAGGCTCCTCAGGCATTGACAAATCCCCTTTCCTGCCCGGCTGCCCGCCCCTGCTGCCCCTGACTGCGCCCTGCGCTCCCCTCCGTCCCCTCCGCAGGCGGCCGCCATGTACCCTGCCACCGCACCGCTGCCCCAGCCCAGGGAGGCTCCACGGAAAGGATACAGCACCAGCCGTCTGCTTCCAGGCCCGACAGCCGCGAGCGCTGCACCTCCACCACGTCTTAGGGCACGTGACGCCCGCCCACCCTGGGGGCCTGCAGCAGCGCCTCCCATCGCTGCTCCTCCTCGGCCAGGCCCACGCCGGGCTTCCGGGCGCCGGGGAACACCCTCGCCTTCAGGGCTACCTGATCTACTCTGGCAACCAGGAGTTCCGGAGCTTTGCTGGCCACCTCGGCCCCCTGCGCCTGCAGCGCTGTCGTCCCCCGGGGCCTGCATGGCCGCCGCGCGTCCCTCTAAAAGCCGAGGAGAGCCTGAGCGCCTCACGCGGCCCCGCCCCTTCGGCCCCGGGACGCCCCGGGCGCCTGCGCAGACACCCCTGACGACGCCTCCTGGCACCGGATTGGCTGCCGCCCTGCCCCTCACGGGCCGCCCCGGAGGCCCCGTCGGGCTGCACAGACTCAGCTCCGGCGTGAAGCCCCGCTCCTTTCGGGCGCCCCGGATGCGCCTGCGCAGACCGGCCCCTCCTGTCCGGGGCCGCGCGGCGTGGGGCCGGCGCCAAGTGCCCACGGAGTCACCACCGAGACGGGAACGCCGCCTTTCCGTTCCCAAGGCCTTGACCCGTCTCCCAAACCATCTGCTCCAGGCAATAAGGGCCACCCACCCACCCCCATAGCCCTCCGACCCTGCCCCCCGGTAAAGCCCAGAGTAAACCGCAAACAGCAGGGGAAGCGTAGGACCTCCAAGCAGCGGGGTCTCCGCCGACTGGGGAGGTCAGGGCTGGTGGGCGTCTTCACTGACCCCATCATGGAGGCGCCACCCGCATGACCTCGTGCAGACCCTATTACCTCCCAAAGGCCCGCCTCCAGAGTCCATCCCGTGGGGGGGTTAGGGCTTCCATGGGTGAGCTGGGGGAGGGGGAGGGGGAGGGACTGGACGCTCAGGCCATAGGCCAGCGCTGCTCAGCTAACCCGGGCTAGGTTCCCGTGAGTACTCTTAGCGGGGAGCCACTGACTTACCTGACCGAACCCAGAAACAGCATCTTTCCTGCCGGAGAGCTGATCCACGTCAGCTGTCCTGAGAGATGCGCCAGCCAAGGCCTCACAGGTGCCCCCGGGGCCGGCCCGGCCCCTCGCGTCCCAGGGCCAGGAGGTGACACGGGCCGGTCTGGCTTCCTCTCGGCTGTTTCCAGGCCACTCCTCCACCTGCTGGGCTGGTCACCGTCCTTCCGCAGCCCTGCCCTCGGCCCCAGAGGCTGCCCCGAGGTGGACGCTCACTCAGCAGGCGCCCTCGCCCGGGCTGCCAGTGCTGCACTGGTGAAGCTTTAACACTGGCTCTCCAGACGCAGCAGGGGCCCTGCATCTGCTGATCTCCACGCTGTACCCACTCCCACCACAGCCGACTGACTAGGGAGGCCGAGCCGCGGTCTTGTACGAAAGCCAAGTGGGAATTAAAGCCTCACAGTCACTTACGGAAGACTCAATGAGCTCTCTGTCCCAGGTTCCCCTGTGGGAGTTGCAGAGCGGGAGCCATGAGCAGACATCCTTATAGTTTTTTAGTTTTAGGTTTAGCAAATAGGTTTTAATCATCATCACTGGAAAAAGAAAAAAAAACCATCAGTGCAGAACCGGACTCACATGGGTAGGTAGTGAGTAGGCGTGGACACTGGTTGGACATGTGCGGGAAAAGCCCAGAGAATGTACTGAGCAAGGGTCTAGCATGTTGGCTTCTGCTGTCGTCCATATCACAAGAGGAAACTCATGAATTAACCAGACCCACCTGAGGGTCTGAAATAAGGGCAGAAGGAGGGTCAGTGGGACGTCTAGGGGGCTCTGACTCCCGCCTCCGCGAAAAATACCTGATGGACATCCTCATACATACCCATTAAGGGGACCAGTGGCAAGTTCCCAGGAGCAGAATTGCTGGGCTTTAGGGATGGGCAGACGTCATTGGATTCAGTCGCGCCACGCTGCTCTCTGCTATGGCTGTACCCGTCTGCACTCCTACTATATCCTTGCGACCTTTGGGGGCTTCCTTTTCTGTAACTAGCCTATTAATATCCTTCGCCCATTTCCAAAAAAAATTGGTATTGCTGTTATCTTCTTGATGACCAGCAGGATATTTTAAATATATATTCTTTTTTTAAAATTAATTAATTAATTTATTTTTGGCTGCTTTGGGTCTTCGTTGCTGCGCGCGCGCTTTCTCTAGTTGCGGCGAGCCGGGGCTACTCTTCGTTGCGGTGCGCGGGCTTCTCATTGCGGTGGTTTCTCTTGTTGCGGAGCACAGGCTCTAGGCGCAAGGGCTTCAGTAGTTGTGGCTCGTGGGCTTCAGTAGTTGTGACACGCAGGCTCAGTAGTTGTGGCGCACGGGCTTAGTTGCTCCGCGGCACGTGGGATCTTCCCGGACCAGGGCTCGAACCCGTGTTCCCTGCATTGGCAGCCGGCTTCTTAACCACTGCGCCACCAGGGAAGCCCCCAAATTTCTTCTTAATACTTGAGTCTTCGTTTCTTTGTGGTATCCTTTTCCTAATATATACTCATACTTCCTGGGCCTGGGTTTAATATTTCTCATCCTTCATCCTCATATGTATCTGAGGATGTCAGATAACACCCAGGTAACTGATACTGTGGGGCACCTTGGAAAGATTGAATATGGAATTATTTCTGTCCACTGTCGGAGGAGAAGGAGACAAAGCTGTAGATGCTGAGTTACAGGATGTCCAGTATCACATGCAATAGATGTATGTTTCTTTTCAAATGTATTGTAAATTTTTTGCCAAAAAGAATTACATCAATTCACACTGTCACCAATATAGTATACCCATTGACTACAACCTAGTCAGCACTGGGTGTTAATTTTTTTTTTTAAAGCATATTATCAGTACATTTTTTAAATTTTTATTTATTTATTTATTTATTTATGACTGTGTTGGGTCTTCGTTTCTGTGCGAGGGCTTTCTCTAGTTGCGGCAAGTGGGGGCCACTCTTCATCGTGGTGCGTGGGCCTCTCACTATCGCGGCCTCTCGTTGCGGAGCACGGGCTCCAGACGCGCAGGCTCAGTAATTGTGGCTCACGGGCCTAGTCGCTCCACGGCATGTGGGATCTTCCCAGACCAGAGCTTGAACCCGTGTCCCCTGGATTGGCAGGCAGATTCTCAACCACTGCACCACCAGGGAAGCCTGGCTGTTAATTTTAGTACATCTAATTTACTAGTTATAAAATGGTATTCACTTGCTATTTTAATTATCATTTTATAAGTAACTTGTGGGATTGAATATTTTGCCATATGTACTACTTTTCTTTCCTCTGCTCACAAATTTTCTATTTGTTTGCTTTACTAATTTTTGTCTATGTGTAATCTTGCTTTTTGATGGAAATCTTCAAACGTTAAATTTTTGTGAGTAAAAAAAAAAAAAATACTGGGTCTTCCAATCCATGAACATGATACATTTCTCCATTAATATAGCTTTTAAGTTCTCTTATTAATAGGTTTTAGTTTTCACTGTAAATGTTTTGCATGTATTTTATTAAATGCATCACTAAGTATTTCATGTTTTAGGATACTATTATAAATGATAGTGATTTTTAAATTTCACGTTTCTTTCTTTGTAGATTGCTTAGGATTTTCTACATACACAAACATGTCATCTCTGAATAAAGAGAATTCTATTTTTTCCAATCTGTATAACTTTTATTTCTCTTTCTTGTCTAGTGCACTGCCTAGGATTTCCAGGACAATACTTAATAAAAGTGGTGGACATCCATACCTTATTCTCAAATTCAGGGGCGGGGAATTATATTTTCCTCCATTATCATTTTAGCTGTAGGATTTTTGTAGATTGCCTTTATCAGATTAAGAAAGTTTCTTTCTAGTCCTAGTTTTCTGAGAGTTTTTATCATAGTGGTTGTTGAATGTTGTCAAATGCTTTTTCTGCATCTATTGAAATGATCACATGGTTTTTCTCCTTTATTTTGTTGATATGATGACTAACTCTTGATTGATTTTTCAATGCAAACCCTATCTTTCATTCTTGGGATAAATCTCACTTGGTCGTAATGGATCGTCCTCTTTATATATTGCTGGATTAAACTTGCTAATATTTAATTAAGTTTTTTGTGTGTAAGTTAATGAAGGATACTGGTCTATGGTTTTCTTTTCTTGCAACGTCTTCATCTGGTTTGGGTATTTTGTAATGCTGACCTCATAAAATGATTTGAGAAGTGTTTCCCCTCCTCTACTTTCTGAAAGAGTTTGTATAAGATTGTGTGCCACTAGTAAAGTCATATGGGCCTGGAGTTTTCTGTTCCATTTCTTTCATAGATTTAGGGATATTCAGGTTTTCCACTTCTTCTTGAGTTAGTTTTGGTGATTTGTGTCATTCAAGGAATTTGTCCATCTCATCTAAATTGGCAAATTTATTCACAAATATTTTTCCTAACATTCCCTGGTTACAGTTTTTATCAATTTTATTGGTATTTTTAAAAGCTTTCAGTTTCATGGATTTTTCTCTATCATTTATTTGTTCATTTTACATTTTATTCATATCTGCTCTTCATTATTTCTTTCCTACTGCTTATTTAGGTTAAATTTAAAATTAAAATTTGCTCTTCTATGTCTGATTTTCTGCAATATCGTTCTGTTACTTAAGATAAGTTTCCTCTTGATTGCTACTTTACTTCTCCTTTCTTTTCTGTGAGTTTTGTTTCATACATTTTGAAGCTTTGTTATTATGACTTCTTCATGAAATAATCCCTTTATCATTAGCAAATGTCCTCCATCCCATCATATTCCTTATCGTAAAGTCTACTCTGCCTGCTATTAATATAGCTACTCAAACTTTCTTATTATTTGAGTTTGCATGGTATGTCTTCAGACATCTTTTTACTGTTACCAGACCTATATCTTTATGTTTAAAGTGGGTTTCTTATGCTTAGCATATGTTTTGTTTTGCCTTTTTATCCACTTTGACAATCTCTGCTTTTTAACTGAAGCATTTTTTTAACTGAAGACCATTTACCATTAATGTAACTAGTGATATGGTTCAGTTTAAATCTACCAGCCTGCACTTTATTTTCTGTTTGTCCCATGTGTTCTGTGTTCCTCGTTCCATCTTTTCATGACTTCTTTTAGATTGAATAAATTTTAGAATTCAATTTTATCCTCACTATACCTTTTTTTAGATCTAGGGTTTCTAATACGCATTTTACCTTATTACTGACTACCTTCAAATGGTTTAAAATCATTCCACATATCATGTAAGAACATTACAACAATATACTTCCAATTACCCACTCATGTCCTTTGTACTATTGTTGTCATACATTTTATTTCTACATTGGTTATAAACCGCACACTATGCTGTTAATATTTTTGCTTAAACAATTTTCTATGATTGAAAGAGATATTAAAATGAGAAAAATTTATATTTACCTACATATTTTCCATTTCTGGAACTCATCATTTATTCATGTAGATCCAAATTTCCATCTGGTGTCATCCTTCCTTGAGGAGAACTGTCTTTAACATTTCTTGTAGTGCAGGTTTTCTGCTGACAATAATTCAGCTTTTATATGTCTGAAAAAAGTCTTTAATTTGCTTTCTTCTTTATTGTGGCAAAATTGACATACCATAAAATAAACCCTTTTAAAGTAAACAATTTAGTGGCATTTAGTACATTCACATGTAAAAGGATTGCCAAGTACTGAGATGAAGAGCAGCTGGAGAAGTTAGCCTTGGATAGAAGGGCAGAGCCCTCTTCCGCCAAGGCAGGAAATAGGTAAGGATGTTTGCTGCTGTAGGTAGGTCTGAAGATGTGACATGGGACAAGATGCTGACGAAACTCTTGTCTGATGATCAGAGAGGAAAGGAGAGGGCATATCACAGAGGGCCTGCTAGCCCATGAGGAGGACTTTGGCTTTGACTCTGAGTGAGATGGGAGGCACTGAAAGGTTCAGCGCAAGAGAAGGAGGGACCTGATCTTCACCTCATCACTGATCCTGAGTAGGGGTTCTGTTGGGTTGGTGATGGGGCAATTTCAGGTAATTACAAGGTGCAGGGCCACTTATTCAGGTAGAAGTTTCTGAGGGACTGACTTTGATATTCTCATAGGATGTGCATGCACTGTGACTTCAAGGTCTGTGCACCTCCTCGGTGTGAGGGCTGATGGGGTTTCCATTCTCCTGGCCTCTACTTTACTGCTGGTCTCCTGAGCCTAATTTCATTCTTCCAATTCTGAGTTTTATTCCCTTAAGCCTGAAACCTGCCTTCTTTTTCTCTGTCCCTCACCACCAGTCCCTTTTGTAAATTGAAACTCCAAACTTAAACCCTCATCTGACTCTGAGTTGGACTCTACAGGTGCAAGTTTCTGTGCGTGGTTTCATGCAGCTGGGGAATGGGACACTGAGGAGTTGAGGCATTTGCTCTTTGCCATCTTTCTGCTGGTCTACATAGTGGCTGTGGCTGGGAACTTCCGACTCCACACCCCCATGTATTTCTTCCTGGCCAACCTCTCGCTGCTGGATACTGCCTATATGTCCAACACGGTGCCTCAGATTCTAGTACATCTGCTGGCACCAGTGCGGGTCATGCCCTGTCATGCTTGTCTTACCCAGATATTCTTTCTCCACTTCCTGGCTCCCTGGGAGTGCTTCCTGCTCACAGCCATGGCCTATGACCACTACGCAGCCATCTGCCAGCCACTGCACTACCTAGTCCTCATGGGCCAAAGGACCCGGACAGGACTGGCTTCAATCTCCTGCCTGCTTGCTTTGACCAATGCACTCACCCACACCATCCTTGCAGCTCTACTCAAGTTCTGTGGACCCTGCCTTATCACCCACTACTTTTGTGACCTCCCTCCACTGCTCAAACTCTCTTGCTCCACCACGTGGGCCAATGAACTTGCCCTGTTCTTCTTCAGTTTTCTGGTGGCTCTTGCACCCTGTGCCCTGGTTGTGATCTCCTATATACATGTTGTCGCTGCGGTTTTCAGGATTCACTCTGCCGAGGGCCGAAGAAAAGCCTTTTCTACCCGTGGCGCTCACATCACCATGGTCTGTATTTTCTACATCACTTCAGTCCTCCGCTGCATCCTTCCCAGCTCTGCACACTCTGGCTTGAGAGACCAGGTTCTTTCTGTGCTGTATGTGGTCCTCGCTCCCATGCTCAACCCCATCGTCTACGGCATATGCGAAACAAGGCCACACTCCTCCAGTGCGGCTGGCACATACCTGATGCTTTGGGAGTGAATCCAACTACATAGGAGTCTGAAATTTAGTGTAGATGGTCCATTTGGTGAATCCTATTTTGTGTGCCAGGTTTTCCTCCATTCTAGCAAAGATCAAATATTTCTGTTGCATTTTTTTATTCTAAAACATTGTTTTTTGTATTTATAGAAATAAAACATAGTCACTGGATAAGTTGTGCAGTTACAGAAGCTCATAAAATGACAAAAAAAAATACCCTTCACAATCTCACCACCTACAGAGAACCCCTGTGAACATTTTCATGGTTTCCTTCAGGTTTCTTTTTGAACTACAAATGTATGTGCATGTGTATTTAAAGCAGGGAAACAAAACTGGAATCACTGTGTATTTACAGTTCTGGACACTTAGAGATTTTTTATTTTTTTCAACTACAATATATGCTTATTATAAAATCATTTAGGTAGACATTTCTCCAAAGAAGACATGCAGATGGCCAACAGGCACATGAAAAGATGCTCAATATCGCTAATTACTAGAGAAATGCAAATCAAAACTACAATGAGGTATCACCTCACACCGGTCAGAATGGCCATCATTAAAAAGTCTACAAATAATAGGGACTTCCCCAGCGGCGCAGTGGTTGAGAATCCGCCTGTCAATGCAGGGGACACGGGTTCAATCACTGGTCCAGAAAGATCCCACATGCCACAGAGCAACCAAGCCCACGAACCACAACTACTGAGCCCGCGTGCCACAACTACTGAAGCTGTGCGCCTAGAGCCTGTGCTCCGCAACAAGAGAAGCCACCTCAATGAGAAGCCCACGCACTGCAGCGAAGAGTAACCCCCGACCGCCGCAACTAGAGAAAGCCCACACACAGCAATGGAGACCCAACACAGCCAAAAAAAAAAAAAAGTCTACAAATAATAAATGCTGGAGAGGGTGTGGAGAAAAAGGAACCCTCCTACACTGTTGGTGGGAATGTAAATTGGTGCAGCCACTATGGAGAACAGTATGGAGGTTCCTTAAAAAACTAAAAATCGAACTGCCATATGATCCAGCAATCCCACTCCTGGGCATATATCCAGGCAAAACTATGATTCAAAAAGATACATGCACCCCTATGTTCAGAGCAGCACTGTTCACAGTAGCCAAGACATGGAAACGACCTAACTGTCCACTGACAGATAAAAAGAAGATGTGGTAACATATACAATGGAATATTACTCAGCCATAAAAAAAATGAAATAATGCCATTTGCAGCAACATGGATGGACCTACAGATTAGCATACTAAGTGAAGGAACACAGAGAAAGACAAATATCATATGATATCAATTATATGTGGAGTCTTTAAAAAAATGATATAAATGAACTTATTTACAAAACAGAAATGGACTCACAGCCATAAAAGACAAACTTATGGTTACCAAAGAGGATAGCAGAGGGAGAGGGGGAGAGATAAATTAGGAGTTTGGGATTAACATGTACACACTACTATATATAAAATAGGTAAACAACAAGGACCTACTGTATAGTACAGGGAACTATATTCAATATCTTGTAATAACCTATAGTGGAAAAGAATCTGAAAAAGAATATATATATATATATATATATATATATATAGCAATATGTGTGTGTGTGTGTAATGGAATCACTTTGCTATACACCTGAAACTAACACAACACTGTAAACGAACTATACTCCAATTTTTTAAATGGTTAAAAAAAATTTTAATGAAATAAAATCATTTATGCTTTACATAAAGGTGCATTATTAGAAAGTTAAAATTTCTCATAGGGGGCTTCCCTGGTGGCACAGTGGTTGAGAGTCTGCCTGCCAATGCAGGGGACACGGGTTCGAGCCCTGGTCTGGGAAGATTCCACATGCCGCGGAGCAACTAAGCCCGTGTGCCACAACTGCTGAGCCTGCGCTCTAGAGCCCGTGAGCCACAACTACTGAAGCCCGTGAGCCACAACTACTGAGCCCGTGTGCCACAACTACTGAGCCCGCGCGCTTAGAGCCCATGCTCTGCAACAAGAGAAGCCACCGCAATAAGCCCGTGCACCGCAACGAAGAGTGGCCCCTGCTCGCACAATGCACAGCAATGAAGACCAAACGCAGCCAAAAATAAATAAATATATTTAAAAAATTTTTTTCTCATAATGTCTCTGCACTAACCACTATGAGCAGTTTTATGTGTATTCTTCTAGATTTTTTCCTAGGATATGCTAACCTGCATTTACAATATTTTTTTTACATAAATAAGATCATATCAAGTACCAATTTGGCTGTTTATAATTCTTATTCCATGAATGCCATGTTCTTGTCATTTGTACAATTCCCTATTGGATTGTTTGTCTTTTATGTACTGATTTCTAAGAGTTTTTTGGGTTTTTTTTTTTACATTGTAAAGATATTTTCTTTAGTTTACTATTTGTATCACTGATTTTTTCCTAACTTGTTTGTCTTTTCATCTTATTTGTGGTGTTTTGTTCCATAACAGAGTTTAACATTTTTGTGTAATTAGACATTGATTTTATTTTATTTTTTTGCCTTCTGCACTTTGTATCCTGCTTTTTTTACTATCTGATTTATAAAGAATTATCCCAATTGATTCCCAATTTGATGCTTTCACGGTGTTTTCTGCCATAAATACGTTTCACATTTCTTTGTGTTCAGACATTGATTCATATTTATTCATGCATGGCTTCGGGGTTTTGTATCATGCATAAATGTCATCAATGTTTTCTCCTTTCATTTTTACGGTTTCATATTTTCTATTTAATTGTATGCTTTCATTTTTTTCCCATTTCAAGTTTAATTCTTTTGGAAATTAATTGTTCTGTAAAAAGTAAAATCTAGACCAGCTTTCTTCTGACTTGTGTAATCCAAGTAATTTCACCATTGTTCTTTATGTACTCTTTCAATTTCGGTTTTACTCTGACTTCTGACTCTTAATTTTACATTTTCTCTCCAGTCACATCTCTGGCTTGGTCCCTTAGACACAACTGCTGGCATCCTGGCTGATAAACCCTACCTTCCCGTGAGAATATGGAACTTGTTTTTTATTTTGCACATCAATTTTGCAGACACATATCTTGGCCTTTCTCCACATATCCTTCACTCTACTACATGGTAGAGTAATGTTCCCTCATTCCCTAACCAGGTAATATGCTATAATTACAGAGACCTGGATAAGTATGTCATGCGGGAATGCATAGTTCTTGCAAAATTATGAACTCAACCCGAAAACTCTCTCATCACTAAAACTAGGACTGTGTATATTTACACATATGTGTGTATGCAACCCTTTTAAACAAAATATTCACAGCAACATTATTTATAATAGTAAAAAATAGAAAAACTCAAATGTTCAAGTATCCCCAACTCAACAGTCCTCTAATCCATTGATGCTTTAATCTCCTCTCTCTCATCCCCTTCTTGTCCTCATGTTTCTCCCTGCATTCTTGGGAAGGCAACTTAAGCTGAACCAATCAAATGTCTGTCTGTCTTTCTCTGTCTCTTTCTTCTCCCTCCCCAATCCCAACTTTCTGTACTGAATCCTTCAGGTCACTTCTTCAGAAAGGCCATCCCAGATCACTCAACCCAAATTAGCTGGAAGAACAAATTGCAAGAATAAACAAAGATGGGGGTTAAAATTTGGTGACGATGACATTTCAACTCAGTGGAGAAATACGGATTATTCAATAAATAACGTTCCAACACCTAACCTTTGGGGGCAAAACAAAATTAGATCAATATCATTTTTTGCACCCAAATAAATTCCTAGTGGATTAAAATTTTGAAGTACTAGAAGATGTTATGAGTGACAAATTTTACAGTTTTACAGTGGGTAAGGCTTTCTATTGGACATAAACTACAGAATCATAATGAAAAGATCGATCACTTAAATACATTTAAAAAGGGTTTTAAAACCTTCTATATAGAAAAGAACTATGACCAAAGTTAAAATGAAGCAATGAGGAAGGAAAGTATTTTCAAATTATAGCAAAGATTTGATACCTTTAACATATAAAGAGCACTCACCGCTCAAGTAAAATATGACTATTACAATTTAAAAATAGAAAAAAAGGATATGAAAAGACAGTTCTCAGAAGAGGAGTTACCACTGGCCAGGTGTCATATGAAAGTTGTTAAACCATTTTAGAAATCAAAAGAAAGTGAAACAATATTGAGATATGATTTTGGTTACTATATGGGCAAAGATTTAAAAGATTGAAAATGTCCTGCTTGGTGTGCATTATGGGCTGAATTGGATCCCCCCTTAATTCATATGTTGAAATCCTATTCTCTAATGTGACAGTATTTGGCGATAGGGACTTTAAAGAGGTAATTAAGGTTATATTTATCAGGTCATAAGTGTGGGTACCTAATCCAATAGGACTGGTGTCCTTATAAGAAGAGGAACAAGACACCAAAGAGCTCTCTCTTTCTCTCCCTACACACACACACACAAAGGACATGTGAGGACACAGCGAGAAGGTGTCTGTCTATAACTCAAAGAGGAGGCCCCACCAGAAACCAACCTGCTGGCACCTTGATCTTGGACTTCAAGTCTCCAGAACTATGAGAAAATAAATTTCTGCTGTTTAAGCCAACTAGTCTGTGGTACTTTATTATTATTTTATTATGGCAGGCTAATACAGGGTAGGAAGTAAGAAAATGGACACTTTCATACACAATTGGTTGGAGTTAAATTGATGCAAACTTTTTGGAGGGCAACTTGGTAATACATATCAAACACTTTAAAAAGAGATTACTCTTTGACCCAACAACCCTCCTGCTAAAATCCTATTGTACATAATGCGTTACACAAAGACAAATGTACCAGGGTATTAATTTCAGCATGGTTTATGATACTGAAAAATTATAAATAGCCTAAAGGCCTATGTACAAGAGATTGGTTAAAATAACTATGGTATACACATTCTGTGGAATATTATACAGCTACTAAAAATAATGTGGAGGGCTTCCCTGGTGGCGCAGTGGTTGAGAATCTGCCTGCCAGTGCAGGGGACATGAGTTCGAGCCCTGGTCTGGGAGGGTCCCACATGCCGCGGAGCGGCTGGGCCCGTGAGCCACAACTACTGAGCCTGCGCGTCTGGAGCCTGTGCTCCGCAACAGGAGAGGCCGCGATAGTGGGAGGCCCGTGCACCGCGATGAGGAGTGGCCCCCGCTCTCCGCAACTAGAGAAAGCCCTCGCACAGAAACGAAGACCCAACACAGCCAAAAATAAATAAATAAATAAATAAATAAATAAATAAGTAAAAATGACAAACCTCATGCATTTAAAAAGTAATAATAATAATGTGGAAGGCACAGGCTTCTCCATATCCACTATATGGCCCACTTCTGGGCCAATTTTGGGTGCCCTGTCTGGAAAGGGATGGTCCTTCTCCTTGTCCCTTTCCTCCAGCTGCCCGTTGCAGTCCCTCCCCTCCTTTGACTCATTTGTCTCCTTTTCTACCACAATATGAGTTGATCAGCAAGGAGCTAATCCCTTAACAAGAAAAGAGGCCTATTTCTCCCTTTAAGTAATAAAGGAGGGCCAAGTCCTCAGACCACAGTAGTTAAATACATAAAATTATGATCCCTCAATTCATTAATAGTCAAGACTTTGCTATTGCAAGTGAAAAAAAGTAGAACAGAAACAATCAAAAATATCCACATTGGCTTAAGCCAAAGGGAGAATTTCTGGGTCTGTGTAACTGAAATGTACAGAGGTAGTTCCTGTCTTCAGGCATGGCTGGATCCAGGATTTGGTTCTCTGAGATGTGTCTTCTTCTTGCTCTAGCTTCCCCTCTGTCCATTACCAGTCTGCCCTCCTGCAGCCCCAAAAGCGTCACTGGTTGGATGGGATCACCACGGCCGCAGGGAAGCAGTGCTCCGATTGGCCAGGCCTGAGCCACATGCCCACCCCTGGAATCAGAGGTGAAGTCAACTCTATCAGAACCATAATGGCCGAGAGAAAAGGAAAGGGGAGATTTTCTAGGGTGACATGAGGATACCAGTACCAAGAGAATGGAAACGGAAGCTGGGTGACAAAACCCATAGATGTCCTCTACAGTGGTGCAGACTTTGCATCAAATTCAAAATCCATTTCTAATGGTTATTTTTTTAAAAAGCAAGACTAGGAAAGATTCTTCTCGTAATAGAGCATGTGCCCTGCTACTGGCCCTCCCATCAGCTTCCATCCCCTGACTCTGGGGTTCCACATCCACTTCAACGGGCTGTCCTCTTCCTAATCCTCCCACACAGACCTTTGCTGAAATAAAGTTTGTAAGTAAGTGGTTTTAAAGGGAAAAAATGGAGCAGACTATTATTTTCCAAAGGAAAAACATTTCAAAACTAATAATTCCTTATGAAAATATTTAAACAACATGGAAATCTAAAATCTAAATAGTGAAAGGTTTCTTCCCTAATGCCCAGTGATGGATGACATTGACAGCAGGGGTGGCTCCTTCCAGGTGGTGACTCTGCCTTTCCCCACATGTTCATATGGTCAGAATGTTTTGAAAAACAGGAATATGCCATACCCAGAATTCTGCAATTTGCTTTAATCTCTTTCCATATTAGTTCCCAGCTACCTACTTTGCTCTGACTGCCGTATGTTATACCACCAGGACGGACTTACCGTGATCTACTGAACGTTTCCCCTGTCGATGTACATTCTACCAATTTTTCACAATGACAAACAACGCTGTAATTAACACTGTGGTCAATTCTGCCTTGTTCACATACACAAGAGTTTTTCTGTGATAGATTCCCAAAGGTGGGTCAAAGGATATGCATATCTTAATATTTAATAGGAAATGCCAATCAAATGTCCAGATAGATTTTACCACCACTCTGATAGTGCGTAAGAGTCCTTGTTTCTAACTATAGCCTTCTCGAACACTGAAGATTTCAGTTAATTAAATTAATCCTACACTGAGCTCTGCTCTGGTCCCACAAAGCAAATCTTAAAAAAGTAAGACTCAAGAGGTTCAAACTGTTTCCAAGTAACTTAATAGGATCCCAGAACAAAGCTCAAGAATAAGTTTAGGAATAGAAAAACATCCAGCACCCAAGGGAAATCTTATAATGCCTAGCATCCAATCTAAATTTACCAGGCATGCAAAGAAGCAGGAAAATCCAAACCATTATGACAGAAATCAGTTAAAATGCATCGATTGGAAAGGAAGAAGTAAATGTGCCTTTGTTTACAGACAGAATGATTGTATATGTAGAAAGGCCCATGGGATTTATAAAAAGAGCTATTACTATCAACTAGTGAGTTTAGCAAGGTTGCAGAATACAAGCTGTTTTAGAGGGAGCTAGTCACCTCACCCCAAACACTTAACCAACTGCCCCAGCACTTTTCTTTGCAGATCTGAAACAAGGTCGGTAAGCCACAAATTCCTACTTAGTATTCGGGCGTTATATGTTAATATAAAAATGTAACTATAAAACTAAGAAAATGTTCCAGAATCAACACTGGATGGCAGGACACAATTTTCTGTTTGTTCCACTTCTTACATTGTCTTCAATTACGTGTACTACTTGAATAGCTGAATCCCAGACCTCCCCTCCAACCTGAGGACAAATGCAAGAATATTAGGAGCTGCAGAAGCTAAAACTAAACTCAGACACAAAACAGCAGCTCAGGTGTATTTTCTGCAGTTAACATTTAATCACCAAACGAAATACGTGGACCCTGAGCGCCCAAGGGCCAGTACAGGCAAAAGACGAAGCCGCAACAACAAAGTGCTGACCACTGAAGAAAGCAATGCCCTCGGGAAGGACGCCAAGGACAGGACACATAAGTTAGCGTTAGCCCCCTGTGGACTGCTGAGGCATAACATAAAAGGGGGGCACCATGCGCTGGATGATCTGAACCACCCGGGAAACCAGGTTCAGACAGGAGGTGATGGAAGTTCGCAGTTGGCCAAGGTCTTCAGCAGTCAATCGCCTAAAAGGGAGGGAAAAATAAAATTCAAGTGCGTGGGGAAGAGCACGTGCCTCCCTGTCCCCCCACACCGACAATCCCAGAGCAGCACACTTCTTCTTTAGGCTTAACCCTCCATTACAGCTCCACCGGGGCTGAGCCTGGCTCTGGCCACCTGCCACCACCGCCCCCCCCCCAGCACCCTCTAGAACCGACATGGCCAGGACGCTGCCCTCCACGTCGAGCTCCTTCTGAATGGGCGGTGGGACTCGAAAGTATACAGTCAGGAACCGGTGGGCGATCGCCGCGTCCGTGGGCGTTGGGAAAAGCACGGTAAGGGTGCTGGTGGAGATACGGTTAAGGCACCATCCGCACTACTGATTTCGCCTGTGCGTCAGGCTTCCTCCTCACTGAGACCCGCCTTCACCCCCCATCCCCCGGCTTCCCCCCCAGACCACCCCTTAGGCCGTCCACAACCTCCCACCCTATACACCGAGGCCACCCTGGACATCACCACCCCTACCCTCCGGTTTCCCTCAGGTTGGTTTTCCCCACCACCATCCCGTCAGCCCAGACCACCCCTGGCCCATACCCTCCAGCCGCCCAGCGTTCCCTCCTTCTACACTTCAGGCCCCACCGCCTGCAGCCCCTCCCCCCAAACCACCTCCAGCCCAGCCCCTGGCCGCCCGGCCCACTGGGGCTCCTGCAAAAGGATACCACTGTAGCGCCTGCTGACCCGGACCTCCGGCCCCGGGTGCTGCGTCTCTACGTGGCCCTGCTGCGTGGGCTGCCCGCTGGATCTGCACAAGGCCACCGGCTGCGCCACCTGCCTCTCCTGCGACGCCAGGGTTGCTAGGGTCTCCAGGGTCGCCAGGATTGACTGGGTCACCGGGGTCACCCTGGCCACCACATGCTGCTCCCGCTGCAACGGCCGCGGCACCTGCGCCTTCGTCTGCTGCCCTCACGGCTCCTCCACCATCTGCCTCAGACTCCATCTAGAACCGCTTCCACCCTCCCTACGAGTTGGGGAAGAACAAAACGCTCCCTCACAAAACCCAACCCCCTAGCGCCCCCTGCCACTCGGGATTCCCAGAGCGCCTGCGCACACAGACCCCTGGTAACGCCTCCTGACTCGTGATTGGTTCCCACCGACAGAGCCTGCAGGCCCTCCAGCCAACGGGCGCCCCCTTATGCAGCTCCACACCTCAGAGCGCTGTGTAACCCCAATGAGCCTGCGCAAACAGACACCCACAGGGTCTGGTCCCGCTAACCGGCCTACCTCGGGCCCAGACACCCCGTAAGCGGCTTAGCCATGAGGCCTCCAGGTGACGCTCCTCCCCTTAGTGTGGCTGGAGCTCCCCAGTGCGCATGTCCAAACAGACCCGCGCCCACCTCCTAAGGCCTTTGGGCACGTGACTGTTTCCCAGCCAAGCCTGCAAACCCCAGGCGAGCCCCGTGCACTTCGAAGTCTGTGTCAGTGCCAGTCCGGCCAACTTCACATGTGACCAGCCTGCTGAGCGCAGGTCCCTGTCATCGAGTTCTGGAAGGGAGTGGGGCACCTCTGGGCCAGGCCCGGCCAACCCTCTGGTCTCCCACACGTAGCTCAAGTCTGCATGTGTGTGCGTGTGCACGCGTGCGTGTGCGTGCAGGTGCACGCGTGCGTGTGTCGGGGCCCGGCCCTGGGGGGATGAGGCCAGGGATGCGGAGCGGGCGGTGCCTGCCCGCCTGGGGAGGGAAGCGGGGGGCTGCTGCTGGGCCCGATGGGGACAGCGTGGGCCCGGGCCGCCAGCGGCTCCAAGGCTCCGGGGACACAGACTGCAGCGACTCCAGGCTGCAGGCTTGGCCCGGGCCGGCCAGGTGCATGGGGGAGACCGACTGGACTCAAGGGCTGCGGCGGGGGGGGCGGGGCCGCCACCCCAGGGCCACCCCCAGTCTCCTGGCCCGTTGCTGGCACAGCCCTCATGGGCTTTCCCTCCCCCAGGAACAAAGTCTTGCGGCTCTCCGGGGGCCCTCAGCTGGGAGGTGACCCTGTGTCTGCTGGCCTGCTGGGTGCTGGTCTACTTCTGTGTCGGGAAGGGGGTCAAGTCGACAGGAAAGGTACAGCCGGGGTGACGGCAGGGCTGGGGGCAGCACTGCCTGGGGGGGGTGTGGGTGTCTGCCAGCGACCACTGCTGCAACGGGAGGAGACTGGGCCAGAGCCAGAGCCCGAGGAGGGGCAGGAACTTCAGTCCGGGCCACTTGATCCCCACCCCTTGGCTGGAGAGTTCTCTCCACCCTGCACCTCCAGGCCCAGCAGCCTTCCCTCCCGAGTGGAGGGGGAGAGGCCCCGGCAGCAGCTGCCCCTTCCCTGGGGTGGGGGGCATCCCTGGCTCGCCTTCCCTCCCTTCCAGTTTCTCTCGGTTCTGGCTCTGAGTCAGTTTTTGACCGTCTCGGTAGACCTGGTCTCCACCTGTCTCTCTCACCTGCCTGTCTGCCCTGGGGGACCCAGCGGGGAGCCTGGACACATCCCTCCCTCAGGGGCTCCCTGTCAGTTTGGGGAGACATATGTAAGAACAGTTGTGCCGTAGAACAGTGCTCACCGGATGAAGGTTGGAGTAGAAGGCGAGGGGCCAAGCCACAGAACCCAGCAGGGTCAACCCTCTGGCTACTGGACTCCGTAGTAATAGCTGGCACTTCCTATGTGCCATACGCTGTTTCAAGTGCTTTCCGTGTATTAGTCCATCATGTAGGTTTTCAGACAATATTGCCAACGTCAGTCTCCTGTCTCCCATGATGCAACTCTCCTCCAAACAGATAAAACACACCCACTCTCTCCCCAACACTAGCCATTCAAAGTCTTACCCTCCTCCAGGGGGTGTCCCTTCCATCTCTAATTCGAGCAGATACATGCACCCCAATGTTCATAGCAGCACTATTTACAAGAGCCAAGACATGGAAGCAACCCAAACGTCCATCAACAGTTAATGGATAAAGAAGATGTGGTATATATGTATATATACAATGGAATATTACTCAGCCATAAAAAAGGATGAAATAATGCCATTTGTAGCAACATGGATGGACCTAGATATTGTCATACTAAGTGAAGTAAGTCAGACACAGAAAGACAAATATCATATGATATCACTTATACGTGGAATCGTAAAAAAATGGTACAAATGAACTCATATACAAAACAGAAATAGAGTCACAGATGTAGAAAACAAACTTATGGTTACCAGGGGGGTAAGCGGGGGCGGGGGGCGGGGAGGGATAAACTGGGAGATTGGGATTGACAGATACACACTACTATATATAAAATAGGTAACTAGTAAAGACCTACTGTATAGCACAGGCAACTCTACTCAGTACTCTGTAATGGCCTACCTGGGAAAAGAATCTAAAATGAGTGGATATATGTATATGTATAACTGATTCACTTTGCTGTACACCTGAAACTAATGCAACATTGTAAATCAACTATACTCCAATAAAAATTTTTTGAAAAAACCATCATCGGACATACCATTTGCAAATATTTTCTTCCATTCAGTAGGTGGACTTTTTGTTTTGTTGATGGTTTTCTTTGCTGTGGAAAATCTTTTAAGTTTGCGTAGGTCCCATTTGTTTATTTTTGCTTTTATTTCCATTTCCTGAGGTGTCTCAAGGCACCTGTCCTGTTCAGGATGCCTTGTGTTATTGAGTGCTTGGTTGTTTTTGAACTGTCTACTGCCCATTGTCCTTAAGAAGGACTATTCTACTCTCTGTTTCTATAGGTTCCACCTTTTTACATTCCACATATAAGTAAGATTATACAGTACAGTACTTGCCCCGCTCTGTCTGACTTATTTCTGTTAGCATAAAGCCCTGAAAATTCATCCATGTTGTAGCAAATGGCACAATTTCCTTCCATTTTATGGCTGAATAATATTCCAGTGTGTGTGTGTGTGTGTATGTGTGTGTGTGTGTGTGTGTGTGTATCACATCTTCTAATTGATTCAGTCTTCTTACTGTTATCGGTCTTTTCATATTTTCTATTTCTTCATGATTCGTCTTGGTAAGTTGCATGTTTCTAGGAATTTATTCATTTCCTCTAGGTTATCCAATTTGTTGGCATATAGTCATTTCCAGCAGTCTCTTATGACCCTATGGATTTCTGTGGTATCAGTTGTAATGTCTCCTCTTTCACTTATAATTTGATTTGAGTCTTATCTCTTTCCTTATTGTTAGGCCAGCCAAAAGTTTTTCAATTTGGTTTCCCATATTTTATGTAGGCTTTCTTCACGCTTTTTCATTCTTTTTTTCTTTGTTCTCTTCTGACTGGATAACCTCAAGTGACCTGGCTTCTACTTCACAGACTCTTTCTTCTGCTTGATAAAGTTTGCTGTTGACATCCTGTATTGCATTTTTCATTTCATTCATTGTATTCGTCAGCTCCAGGATTTCTGTTTGGTTCTTTTTTTATGATTTCTATCTCTCTGTTAAACTTCTCATTTTGTTCATGTATTTTTCTCCTGATTTTGTTGAATTGTCTTTCTGTGTTTCCTTGCAACTCACTGAGCTTCCTGAAAACAACTGTGTTGAACTCTTTATTGGGCAAATTGCAGGTCTCCATTCTTTGGCGTCAGTTATTGGAAGATTATTATGTTCCTTTGGTGGTGTCATGTTTCCTTGGTTTCTCATGTCTTGCACCGGTGTCTTCACATTTGAAGAAGTAGTCACCTCCTTCAGTCTTGACTGACTGGCTTCAGGAGAGAAATACATTTCATCAACCCTGTTAGGGATTCTGAGGTTTTCTCAAACCTTTTCTGTAGATGCTCCTGATCCACACCTCTTGTTTCCTCTTGGGAGGAATTACTAAGATTGATGACTTCTCACAAAAGCCACACTGGGTGCTGACACTCTTTTGTTTGTTTTCCCTAGGGCAATGCTAAATGCTCAATCTTGCATGCTTTCTCTCAATCCCACAGAGCCTGGCCAGCTTTCTGTGCATGCTCCCCAGCTGTCTACAAAGGCTCACACTTGCTGCCCTCAGGTGCATGCCCAGGGAGCTAAACATGGGGTGGGATGTGTGTGGGTGAGGTCAGCAGAGCATTGGGGGTGCCCATGGGTCACTTGGGGGTGTCCACAAGTGAGGCATCCCTAGAAGCTCACGGGCTGGCTTCCTGATTGAGTCTCTGATGTGTTTAGTAGGTTCCACATCCCTATTATGCCTTCCAAGAACCCTGAGTACTGTTGCTCCCTGCTCCCCAGTCATGCGGCACACTCCGTATTCTGGACGGGATGAGAAAGAAGTGGGGCTCTTTGGCAGTGTCACACACAGCTGGAGAAGCCAGGTCCTCACTCACGTGTTCCCACTTTTCCCTGTGGGAGAAATCACTGGCTGACATGGTTTCTCATGGCACCGAGCTGTGCTGCCTTGGGAGAGGAGAGACACAGGCAAAGTGAAAGGTTCCTCTTACCCTCGTCAGTGCATCCAATCTTGGATTTCTTTTGCTCCAACAGCATGCTGAAACTTCTCTGCTGGTCTCCAGGACATCTGCAAAGGTATTCTTGCCTGTGGATGCATGTCAAAATTTATGTTCTTAAGGCGGGGAGACAGTAGAAAACTCCTATTTCACCATTTTCATGACTTCACTCCCTTCGTTTCTGATCTTACAGGAAAAACATTCTGTTTTTCACTCTTAAATATGATGCTAGGGCTTCCCTGGTGGCGCAGTGGTTAAGAATCCGCCTGCCAATGCAGGGGACACGGGTTCGAGCCCTGGTCTGGGAAGATCCCACATGCCGCAGAGCAACGAAGCCCGCACGCCGCAACTACTGAGCCCGTGTGCTGCAACTACTGAAGCCCACGCACCTAGAGCCCATGCTCCGCCACAAAAGAAGCCACCGCAATGAGAAGCCCACACACCACAACAAAGGGTAGCCCCCGCAAGCCGCAACTAGAGGAAGCCCACGTGCAGCGACGAAGACCCAACGCAGCCAAAAATAAATAAATTAAATAAATAAATTTATTAAGAAAAAATATGATGCTAGCTATAGTGTTGGGAAAGCAGTCTCATGCATGCAGCCTTTTGACCCCCACCCAGCTGCATAATAATGGGCCTTTGTCCTGGAACACTTTCTTAGCAGATGAGATGGGGAAGATGATGTAGGGCACACTTGGGTGGATAGAAGTAAAAGGAGATCATTTTCTAGGAGTCTGCCTGAATGCTTTTACCAAAGCAAATTTAATAAGGCAGGATGCAGAGGGAACAAGTTGCCTAAAACTGTCCAACGTAGTTGGAGAGTTCTCTGAACCTTGAGGCTGCTCTTAGCACAGCAGAGTCTACGGATGGAACTGGGTGCTAAAAAGTGTCCCCAGTTCAAACAGTGGAACACCCTGTGAGGAACTGTGCATTTTGGAGGGTCTCTGGGGCTAATCTCAACTTCACAGTGTCATCAGCTTTTTCACTCTCAGGTCTTTATCTGACAGAGTGGCAGGCACGTTTGCCAAAGAGTACATGCACCCTGGGAGGCGCAGCTTGGAGTAGGAGGGTTCAGGGTAGGGACACTAACATCACGGCTTTTTACCTTAACCCATTTCTGGCTCCCAGTGAGGAGGGACTCCTGGCAATGGTGTTGGCACCACGTTGAGCGGGTCCTATGTAGACCCCTTAGGAGCTGAATTTCTGACTTTGGGAGGTGGTGATACCATTGAATCATACTTGATTATTATCATTATTATCATTATCATTATTATTATCATTATTATTATTATCCATATCACTTTACTGAATAATATAATACCATTTCTGTAAGCAATGGCATGGACATAATGTTGCTATTTAGTGGGGGCTAGGAAGACACAAGAGTCCTGCAAATTGGTTTCCTTATCTGTAAAAGGAAGAGGTTGGAGAAAGGGACCAGGGTCCCTTCTTGCTTAAGAAGCTCTGATTCTAACATCCCATCCTGTGTATGAAGATAATCACCAATTTGAAATCGCAGCGTTTATTTTAAAACATATATTTTTCAAAACGTGTGTTTGTTTTTTTCAGGTTCCTGTAGCTTATGCTATTTCGCTCAGCACTATTATTGTTATGGCTGAACACTGGAATAGAGGAGATCACTTTTGGACATGTTGATTTGATGTGTCTATTTCACATCTAAGTAAAGATGTCTAGTTGAAAGTTGGATATGGGGGTCTGGAGTTCCGGAAAGTGGTCTGCACTGGAGATAGATCTTTGGAAGATAGCAGCGTATATAGCTTCTATTTAAAGCCGTCAGCTTGGATGAACTCACCAAGGGAGGCAAGGTGTGGGTGTAGCAGGTGTATCAGCCCAAGGACTGAGCCCCCAGCCTCCAGCCCTTGTGCCCAGGTCTTGTGATCACCCCTGCCCTCCTTGCTATTTATTCCTCCAAACACCTACTTATTTCATTTAACTCCACCTACACGTATCCATATGTAAACATGTGTTCCCACTGTCATCTTGCCAACTTCACTTGCATCCTGCCCTGGCCTCCCTCAGCTTACTCTCAAGGAGGAGCTGGAAAGAGCTGTTTTAAAAAGGCAGATCACATTGCAGCTCAGTTCAACACTCTTCAGTGGTTTCACTGCACCCAAACTCCTTAAAATCTGGAACTCCTTGCTGTCCCACTTGTATCTCCATCATGATGCATTTACCTACATCTAACCCCCCACACCTCTTAAGTAATGCAGGTGAGGAGAAAGGGGGATGCAATTTCAACTAGGGTGGCCAGCAAAGCCTCGCTGAGCGGGTGACATTTCAGTAATCCAGGTGAACTCTGGATGAAGAGTTCTAGAAAAGAAAAGGCCAGTGCAAAGGCCCTGAGGCAGGAATGAATGGGCCTCGTTTTTCATAAAGGGCAAAGAGCCCTGTGTGGCTGGATTCAAATAGGCAAGGGGGAAGGGGAAGGGATGAAGCCAGAGAGGATACAGGCTGGATCACGTAGACTTTTCAGGCCACTGTAAGGCTTTGTTTTCAACTCTGACAGGGAGCCCCTTGGAGGGTTTGGAACTGAGTAGAACAAAAACAACCAAAAATATCCACATTGGCTTAAGCCAAAGGGAGAATTGCTGGGTCTGTGTAACTGAAATGTACAGAGGTAGTTCCTGTCTTCAGGCATGGCTGGATCCAGGACTCGGTTCTCTGAGATCTGTCTTCTTGCTCTAGCTTCCCCTCTGTCCATTGCCAGCCTGCCTCCCCTGCAGCCCCAAAAGTGTCACTGGTTGGATGGGATCACCACGGCCGCAGGAAAGCAGTGCTCCGATTGGCCAGGCCTGAGCCACATGCCCACCCCTGGAATCAGAGGTGAAGTCAACTCTATCAGAACCATAATGGCCGAGAGAAAAGGAAAGGGGAGATTTTCTAGCGTGACATGACGATACCAGTACCAAGAGAAGGGAAGCGGATGCTAGGTGACAAAACCCATAGATGTCCTCTACAGTGGTGCAGACTTTTCATCAAATTCAAAATCAATTTCCAATGTTTTAAAGGAACAAGACTAGGAAAGATTATTGCTTAATCTAATAGAACAGTATTTTTATTTTCCCAAAATAAAAATACTTATGTTAAAAGTAATACATACGTGATGAAAATATTTAAACAATACATACGTGTGAAATTTACACGGTGGAAGTTTCTTTCCCTAATGCTAATGTCTAGAGATGAGCATTCCTGGCAGTGGAGGTGGCTCACTCTAGGTAGTTACTATGCATATCCCCACACATTCACATGGTGGCAGCACACTGTGAGAACAGAACATACCATACAGAGAACATACCATACCACGCAGAGATTCTCAACTTGTTTTAATCTCTTTCTTAGTACCCAGCTATCTACCTTGCTCTTTCTCTAACTGCCACACGGTTTTCCACTAGGATGGGCTTACTGTAATTTACTGAATCTTTACTCAGTTGAAGTTTTTTTACTCAATGCTATAATTAACATTCTGGTTAATTTTGCCTTGTTTGCATATGCAAGAGTTTCTCTATGATAGATTCCCAAAGGTGGGCCAAAGGGTAAAAATAGCTTAAACTTCAATATAAAATGCCAAATAAATGTCCCGATAAATTTACTAACACTCAAACTGATGAAGTATAAAAGTCTTTGTTTCTAACAAAAATTGGAGGTTGTTAATTAGTTAAATTATTCCTACACTAAAACCTGCCCTGTTCTCACCAAAAGGAAGACTTGAAAGGATTAAGTTGTTTCCAAGTAACTTAACAGAGTCCCAGAAAAAAGCTCAAGAATATGTTTGGGAACACAAATATCCAGCATCCAAGGTAAAATTTCACAATGTCTGGCATCCAGTATACAATCACCAGGCATGAAAAGCAGCAGGAAAATCCAATCCCATTAGAAGAGAAATCAATCACAAGTAGGCATCCCAATTGGAAAGGAAAAAGTAAAACTACCTTATCTGCAGACCACCTGATCATGTATGTAGAAAATATGATGTAATTCACAGAAGAGCTACTAAAACTATAAGCGAATTTAGCGAGGTTGCAGGAAACACTATACATTAGAGGGGGCTAACTCCTACCCCAAAGACTTAACTAATTGTCCCAAAACTTTTCTTCACTGGTCTGAAACAAGGTCAATAGGCCACAAAGTTCCAGTTCTAGTGTTTCTGGGTTGTTTGATCTTCTCCTGCAAACTAAGCTTTTTATTTCGGCAGGAATCAGACCTACTGGTACAAGGTGGTGGGCAAACTAGAATTCTGGTGGGAGGGCACACTTTCTGAGCAGCAACCATGTACTGTACACCAACAGCCTTCAAAAATCAATAGAAAAGTACATTTTTACCTCAGTAATTCTACCCTTTGGAATCTACCTTGAGGACATAACCAGTCAGGCAAAGACTTACACAGAAGAATTCCACTGACTTGTTACTTATGATAGGGAAAAATGGAAACGTATTAAATGTTTAACACTTATAGTACTTCTTTTATGCAACCACGTACATGTTTTTGAAGAAATTTTAGAAAGAAAAGAAGCTCATATGTTAAATGAAAATAATTCGGGAAAAAAATTAACCATGAACTTGCAAAAATTACATTATATTATTGTTATATATAAATGCAAGTATAAAAGTAAAAATATTCCAAAAATACTGATAGTAGTTAACGCTGAATGACAGGACATAATGCATTTTAATTTTCTTCCATTTCCTAAAGTGTCTTCAATTACCTTGTACTACTAGAATATCTGAAGCCCAGAACCTTCCCTTGAAACCAAGGACAAAGCAAGAAACCATGGAGGCGCAGTACCTGAAAATATACTCAGACATGGAATAGTAGTTCAGTTTTATTTTCGGCCATAACAAACATTTCAGCATTCTCCTCCTCCAGCAACAGGGAAGCAACAGGGAAACAACAGGGCCAAGAGTGCCCAAGACCAATACAAGCAAACAATTAGGGCCCCATAATAAAGTGGCAACTAGTGTAGGAAACAACGCCCTGGGGAGGGACGCCCCGCCTGGGAAGAGACGCTAGGTTGGTCCTACGCCCCATTTCCTGGCCCGGGCTTAGTGAAAACGTGGGGCACAAAGCGCTGCATGGTCCGAACCAACAGGGAAGGCTGGTTGAGACAGGAAGTGATGGAAATTCGGAGTCGGCCAGGGTCCTCAGCACTCACTGGGCTAAAAGGAAGGGCAAAAGGAAATCAAGTTAAATGTGGTAACTGTGTGCCTAATGCTGTGCCCCCTCAGCGGGTGCCGGCTCGCGCGCGGCGCGCCCGTCTACGTCCTCAGACCTCGCCTCTGGGGGTCTCCAATTCACTCTCCGAACGAGCCCGGCCACCTGCCACCGCCCCCCACCGGGGCCCCTCGGAGAACTAACACGGCTAGGGTGCTGCCGCACGCTGCGAGCTCCTTCCACACCGCCCCTCGGTGGGGCTGGGCAGGTGGCGCCGGGGGCCGGCAGGCCCTCTCGGCCTCCACGGGCCACCGGAGGGGCACCGGGAAGGAGCCGGCGGCACCGCGGTCAAGGAACCGTCTCCCGACCTGGCCTGTGCCGCAGGCCTGCGTCCCCTCAGGCCGCTCTCACTCGTCTCGGCCCTTCCAGGTCTGCTCCCCTCCCTTCGGGTCCCTCAGGCCGTCTCCCCCCACCACCTCTCCCGGCCCCCGCCGGCCCCCGCCGCCCCTCCCCCCAGGCCAGCGCCTCCAACGGTCTTGGTGCCCCTCCCCCCACCCCTTCACATCCCCGGGCTGACCCCCTTCTCCCCCTTCCACTGCCTCCCGAAGGCGCGTCCCCCGGCCTCTCCTCAAACAAGATACAACTGGAACAGTTGGCTTCCGGGTCCTCTGCCCACGGGCCCGACAAACCCACCCAGCCCTGCGGCGGCGTGCCCACCTGGTCCCGGCGCGTCGTCTCCACCCGGTCCCGGCGCAGCGGGTTCAGCCGGTCCCGGCGCGGCGGGTACAGCCGGTCCCGGCGCGGCATGTCCACCCGGTCCCGGCGCGGCGTGTCCAGCCGGTCCCGGCGCGTCGTCTCCACCCGGTCCCGGCGCGGCGTGTCCAGCCGGTCCCGGCGCCGCGTGTCCACCCGGTCCCTGCGCGGCGTGTCCAGCCGGTCCCAGCGCGGCGTGTCCACCCGGTCCCGGCGCGACGTCTCCACCCGGTCTCAGCACGACATGTCTACCTGGGCGCGGCGCGGGGTGGCCACCGGGCCCTCGGCCGGCGCGGGCACGAGGCCACAGCAACATGCGTCTGAGCCCCTGGGGCAAAGCATCTCCGCTCGGCCCAGGAGCACCCATCAGCTGCACGTCCTGTGGATCTCCACCCTGTTCTGCGACACCTCTGGGGCCATCTGGGCCGCCTGCGCCTTCAGCACCTCCCGCCACGCGGCCGCCACCGCGGCCGCCGCCTGGGTCTGCGGCCTCCATGCTGCCTCAGACTTCGCTTCTGCCCTCCACGCCCAGCACGAGCTTCTGAGGGAACGAGGCCCCCACAGGAAGCTCCACCCCTCAGCGGGTGACGTCACTGGGGCGCCCAGAGAGCCTGCGCAAACAGGCCCCGCCGCCATTCCCCGGATGTCACGCTTGCGAGGCCTCTGGGCACGTGACTGCTTCCCAGCAAACCGGCAAACCCCAGGCAATCGCCGTGCACCTCTAAGTCTGTGGTGGTGCCAGCCGGGCCACCCTCACGTGTGACCAGCTTGCTGAGTGCAGGTCCCTGTCATCAACTTCTGGAAGGGAGCCGGGCGCCTCTGGGCCAGGCCCGGCCAGCCCTCTGGTCTCCCACACGTAGCTCAAGTCTGCATGTGTGTGCGTGTGCACGCGTGCGTGTGCGTGCAGGTGCACGCGTGCGTGTGTCGGGGCCCGGCCCTGGGGGGATGAGGCCAGGGATGCGGAGCGGGCGGTGCCTGCCCGCCTGGGGAGGGAAGCGGGGGGACTGCTGCTGGGCCCGCTGGGGACGGCGTGGGGCCGGGCCGCCAGCGGCTCCAAGGCTCCGGGGACACAGATTGCAGCGACTCCAGGCTGCAGGCTTGGCCCGGGCCGGCCAGGTGCATGGGGGAGACCGGCTGGACTCAAGGTCTGCGGCGGCGGGGGGGGCGGGGGGCGCCACCCCAGGGCCACCCCCAGTCTCCTGGCCCTTTGCTGGCACAGCCCTCATGGGCTTTCCCTCCCCCAGGAACAAAGTCTTGCGGCTCTCCGGGGGGCTGGAGGTTCCGGGGGCCCTCAGCTGGGAGGTGACCCTGTGTCTGCTGGCCTGCTGGGTGCTGGTCTACTTCTGTGTCGGGAAGGGGGTCAAGTCGACAGGAAAGGTACAGCCGGGGTGACGGCAGGGCTGGGGGCAGCACTGCCTGGGGGTGTGTGGGTGTCTGCCAGCGACCACTGCTGCAACGGGAGGAGACTGGACCAGGGCCAGAGCCCGAGGAGGGGCAGGGACTTCAGTCCGGGCCACTTGATCTCCACCCCTTGGCTGGAGAGTCCTCTCCACCCTGCACCTCCAGGCCCGGCAGCCTTCCCTCCCGAGTGGAGGGGGAGAGGCCCCGGCAGCGGCTGCCCCGTCCCTGGGGTGGGGGGCACCCCTGGCTCGCCTTCCCTCCCTTCCAGTTTCTCTCGGTTCTGGCTCTGAGTCAGTTTTTGACCGTCTGGGTAGACCTGGTCTCCGCCTGTCTCTCTCACCTGCCTGTCTGCCCTGGGGGACCCAGCGGGGAGCCTGGACACATCCCTCCCTCAGGGGCTCCCTGTCAGGCTGCGGGGACAACTGTGCGAACAGACACACAATAAGACAGCGTGCCGACGTTTGCGGGACATGGCCGGGTTTCTGGAGGGCGGGACCATTCCAGCAGGGTCCGCAGAGCAGCCGCTTGGCCCAGCTTGGGTGGGAGGCAGAGGCCGTTGCTGTCGTCTTGATCTTGCCTCTGTCTCTGGCTGGCTGAGTTCTAATCCCCGGCACCAAGGACCCCCACCTCTCTGCAGACGAGGACCTGGAGTCCGGAGGCGTGGGACCTACCCGCGGGCTGCGGCCTCACTCCCTGCCAGGGGAGGGCCCTGCCTCTCCCTCCCTGTGCAGCTGACCTGTGCTTGCCGTGGGGCTGCTGGTGCCCCAGCCAAGCACCCAGCTTCCTTTGGGAGGAGTCGGGGCTCTGATGAGTAGAAGTGGGTGCCGCTGGGTGGCCTCCCTCCTCACCACTGAGCACACCGGCCAGCAGGGGGGGGGGGGCGGGGACCGTGGCCTTCCTGGCAGCCCTGCGCAGGCCGAGGGCGCCTGAGGGGGCGGTGGGTGCCGCAGGGCCCCCCTGAGCACCCCCGCCCCCCAGGTCGTGTATTTCACCGCAACGTTCCCCTCCGTGGTCCTTGTCGTGCTGCTGGTGCGTGGGGTGCTGCTGCCCGGAGCCGTGGACGGCATCATCTACTATCTCAAGCCTGACTGGTCGAAGCTGGCGTCCCCTCAGGTGAGGCAGAGGTCGGGCGGGGGGACACGGTGCGGGAGCAGGCCAGCCTAGCGGGGCTCCTCACACCTGCTCTCCCCTCGCTCACCTCCAGGTATGGATAGATGCCGGGACCCAGATTTTCTTTTCTTACGCCATTGGCCTGGGGGCCCTCACGGCCCTGGGCAGCTACAATCGCTTCAACAACAACTGCTACAAGTAGGCACTACAGCCCTGCCACCCCTGCCCTGCCTGCCCCATGGGCAGCAGGCAGTCTCACCAGCCCACACGGTCCCCTCTGCCCCCAGGGATGCCATCATCCTCGCACTCATCAACAGCGGGACCAGCTTCTTTGCTGGCTTCGTGGTCTTCTCCATCCTGGGCTTCATGGCCACAGAGCAGGGCGTGCACATCTCCAAGGTGGCGGAATCAGGTAAAGACCCCCCAAGCCCCAGCCCGGCCTCCGGAGCAGCGGCAGCTGCTGTCATAACGTACCGTGTACACGAACGCACACAGAACGACGTTCTGAGAAATGAGAACAATTCAAACTCCATTTGTCACATCACCCTGGGCCAGGAGGCCTGGCTGAGCAGCTGCGAGGCACAGCTGTTCAGCCATCTCAGGCCAGGCCACGTGGAGCCCCGAGCCCCCATCCATCTGTATCCAGGGGCCTCGGGGTATGTCCTCACGCTTGCCTGAGTGTTGTAGAGGGAAAGGTCGGCCTTTTCTGGGTCAGTGGTGATCTGTGGCCACAGTAGCTGCTGGAACCCAGGTCCAGAAGGCTGAGCCAGACACGCCACTCTTATGGGTAGAGGTCTACCAAGGGCTCGCGGGAACCTTCCAGCCCCTGGTATGGCGCGCACGCGCACGCACACACGCACACACGCACACACACACACGAGGGCTCGAGTGGCCCGGCAGTGTCCCGACACAAGTGGAAAGGCCCTTGGCCACAGGGTGCCCTGGCATCGTCCATTACTCTGGTACTGTGGTGCAGGGTGGAGGGGGACAGGATGTGGGTGGGGGGCTCCAGGTGTCCACACCCCGCCCCTTCCCCCTCAGGGCCTGGCCTGGCTTTCATCGCCTATCCCCGGGCCGTCACGCTGATGCCTGTGGCCCCGCTCTGGGCTGCCCTGTTCTTCTTCATGCTGCTGCTGCTTGGCCTCGACAGCCAGGTTTGCAAAAGGGGGGCAGAATAGAGAGGGCTGGGAGGTGGGGGGGCGGGGGGCTGGTGCGCAGAGGGCACACTGGGCGACGGGAGATGGCAGGTGGGGGCAGGGGCACGGCCTGAGTTGCCCGGCCACAGTTTGTAGGTGTGGAAGGCTTCATCACCGGCCTGCTGGACCTCCTCCCGGCCTCCTACTACTTCCGTTTCCAAAGAGAGATCTCCGTGGCCCTCTGCTGCGCCCTCTGCTTTGTCATTGACCTCTCCATGGTGACCGACGTGAGTGGGGGCAGGGTGAGGGAGGCCCCTGGCCTCAGGCTGCCGGCTGCCACCTTCCCTGACCTGGCTCCATCCCCAGGGCGGGATGTATGTCTTCCAGCTGTTTGACTACTACTCAGCCAGCGGCACCACCCTGCTCTGGCAGGCCTTCTGGGAGTGCGTGGTGATCGCCTGGGTGTACGGTAGGTCTGGGCCGACAGGCAAGCCGGGGGCGCGGCGCGGTCATGGGTGGTGCGTCTCTAGCTCCGGCCCTCCGGCCTCACGTTACCCCAGGAGCCGACCGCTTCATGGACGACGTGGCCTGCATGATCGGGTACCGACCTTGCCCCTGGATGAAATGGTGCTGGTCTTTCTTCACCCCGCTGGTGTGCATGGTAAGGGCCGGGAGAGGCTGGGCAGGGCGAGGGACTCCAAGGGCCTGCAGTGGTGGCTGCTGGCTGAGCGCGAGGCTTCTGGCCCGCAGGGCATCTTCATCTTCAACACGGTGTACTACAAGCCGCTGGTCTACAACAACACCTACGTGTACCCATGGTGGGGCGAGGCTGTGGGCTGGGGCTTCGCGCTCTCCTCCATGCTGTGTGTGCCCCTCCACCTCCTGGGCTGCCTCCTCAAGGCCAAGGGGACTGTGGCTGAGGTCAGTTCCCCGCACCCCGTCTCCCCTCCCTCCCGTTGGGTCGAGACATGACCTCCAGAGCGCCCTGCCCCTTCTCCCACCCACCCGCCGGGACAGACCCGTTGTGCCCGGAGCCTCTGGGCCAGCTCGGAGGGGGGTGTACGGGAGGAGAGTTGGCCCTCCAGGGCCTTGCTCAGGTGGTGGCGGCGGAGGAGAGGCCTGTCCCTAGCCTCCGTTCTAGCAGCCACCCAGCCCTCCGCTGAACCCTATTTCCCTAGCGTAGGGAGCGGGGCCTGGTCAGGAGGGGCGCGGCCCCGGGCCACAAGTTGGTGGCAGGCGGCGGGAAGTGGAGAGAGGCCAGGGACAAGCAGGTGCCCCTCCCCAGGGCCTCAACGTGTCCCTCTCTCCCGCAGCGCTGGCAGCACCTGACGCAGCCCGTGTGGGGTCTCCACCACTTGGAGTACAGAGCTCAGGACTCGGACGTCAGGGGCCTGACCACCCTGACCCCAATGTCTTGAGAGCAGCAAGGTGGTGGTGGTGGAGAGCGTCATGTGACAGGTGCCCCGGCTCACATCACCAGCTCACCCTCTCGTAGCCATAGCAGCCCCTGCTCTAGCCCCCCACCCCCCCAGGGGCTTGCCTTTCCCTGCCACCTACGGGGTCTGCCGGGGGTGGGGGGAGAGGAGGAAGCACCAGAGTGCTTATAACTAAAATAACTTTTTCCATTTTTAATAAAATGCCAAAAATATCACAACCCACCAAAAATAGATGCCTCCCCCACCCCCCTTAACCAAGCTGGTGCACACGCTGCTTCCCAGGCCCTGCCGCCCGCCCTCCAGTGCCCGCTACAGTCACGTCTCACCTGACCCCACCAGGCCCTGCCTGCCTCTCTCCAGGCTCTACCCAGCACACCCTTGGGTGGCCCCTCACCCCAGGGGCAGCAGTGGCAGCTCGGGAAACGGGGGGACTGGAGAGCGGAGGGGGCAGGTGAGGGAGGGGCGGCAGACCCAAGGCGAATATTTCAGCTGGGCTAGACCCCTCTCCCCATCCCTACTCTAGAAGCTTAGAGAGCCAGCCAGCAAGGGAACCTTCAGTTCCTGAGCCAATTGCCACCAATATCAGTTGTGTGAGCTTGAGTGCATGTGTGCGTGAGTTCATAGGGTGTAGACATAGATCTCTATTTCTTAGCCAAGGTGAATACCGGGTGTAAATCGTGCCTGTGGGCAAATGAGGCTTGTATTTTGCACATTTTATAAAAACTTGAGGAGATTTCTGCTTGTATATTTCTAAGAGAAACACCCCAACGTCCCTCTCCTTGCCACGCCCCATCCCTTTCAGCCCCTCTTACACCTCTGCCCCAGCCAAGGAGTGTGAATTTATAGATCTCATTTTCATAGGCGAAACAGAAGCTTCAAGCTGTCGAGTGTGTGAGTCTGTCGTGTGGGTACGCACGTGTAGTCCCTGGCCCCAGACTGGGGTGGAGAAGTGCGTGGTGGGGACCTCAGTGGGTGTCCGCACACTCCCCGCTCTGCCCACAGGTCGGCAGGGTGAGCCGACGCAGGGCTCTGCTGGGGGATCCGGACCTGGGGCCGCTCACCCGGCATGCTCAGGCTGGCCCACACCCTGCGCCCTGGGCCGGGCGCCCCCGCGGCAGGGATCTGAGGTGGGCCTCCGTCCCCCGCCCCAGGGATCCTGCGCGCGGCTCCCACCTGCGAGCTTAAGGCTGACGCACTTTCCACGTCTCAAGTCCTCCGCGTGGCAGCTTCACTTAACCCACGTCTGTGTCACGTCCGAGCCCGAGACAGCCGAGGGGGCCCTAGAAAGGCTTCCCTCACACCCTGACGTGGGCTGGAGGGGTGGGGGGCGGGTGAGGGCGGCGGTCCAGCGGGGACACCCTTACTGTGCTCAAAAGCCGCTGCAAACATAGCAATAAAAACATGTCATTTTCCAAAGCTGGCTCCTGCTCCCCCTCTGTTTGTCAGGTGCCGGGGCTGCGGGTGGAGGCCTCCCCACCTCGAGCAGCTTCCTTGGGCAAGTATTCGCCCTGAGGGTCTCTGCACCCGGCACTGTTCTGGGAACTTGGAACGGAGCAGGGAAGGAAGCCGGCAGGAAGCCTTTTCCCCACGGAGCTGACATACTTGGGGAGCAAGGATAACGGTGTGCTAAAGAGGAGCACGCCGAGCGGGGAAGGTGGGTGAAGGGATTCGAGAGACAACAAAGGAAAGAGCTGTTAGCAGGTCAGAGTCACCCATTTCAGGAAGGACTGGATGCGGAGGATGAAGAGTGTTGTCCAGGAGGACCTCCAGGCTTGGCGTGACTGGGTCACACTGAGATGCCATCAAAGGGAAAATCCAGGCCCGACAGGGTGACAAACGAAGACCCCTGCTTTGACCTGCTAACGAGCTCCTTCCTGCGCCTTTGTATTTCCATAGACACTGTCCCACCTCAGGTCGCGCAGAGCCTCTGAGCCCTGCACTCCCTCTCGCCCTCTGACTTCATGCTGCCGGGTGCACAGGGTAGGCCCGGAGGTACAGGGGAGGTCGCAGCCCTGGACACGGTTCTGTGCTGATGCAGCCAGGAGTCTCTGGATAAATGCCTCACTCTCTTCTCCTTTGGAGGGACGGTTCTGAGGTGCAAGTGAGTGACCGGTGACTGACTGAAATGAGCTAGGAGCGGGTAAATGAGCACGGACGTATTAAGCCATTGTTACACGTTTCAGTGAAGCCTTGGGGTGCGGGGGGGAATTTGTGAAGCAACACATCCACATTTATGCTACATATTTCTATATTATATGAATTATTTGTGACGAGAAGGTATTTATGTGTTATACACACAATAAAATCAAAATGAAAATACTAGAAGAACATTTAGGTGAACTTTGATTCTTGCATGGGAAAAGCATTTGCCAAGCTTACTAACAATGGTATAATAATAACCAGTCACATTTATTGGGTGATTACGATGTTCCAGTCGCTGTGCTCAACAGTAAACAGAAATGAGCTCATTGCATCCTGAAATATACCAACATTTTCATCGTGGTTATCTTTAGTAGTGAGATGATTGATTTTTCTTTTCCGAAGTTGCCTATATTTTCTCTATTTTTGACAGCGTGGGTTACATTTGAAAGCCAAAAAAAATTCAGAAACTTATTGAGATGTTGTTTAGAAAAACTTTTAATTAGTTCCCCAGTGAACTACTTTGCCAAAGTTTTACTTATCCTGTTTAATTCATTGGAGGCCGAGCTTCCCTTCGAAAGTGCTGCTAATTGGCACCTTTTCTTGATGCAATTAGGAAGACCGTAATGATATCCCTGAGGTCCCTGAGCCTTGGGGCCCCAGCTAACCACCATGGGGCCGGTGCGGCACAGCCCTGCCTGCCTTTGTGACTTTGAGCTGTTTCCAAAAAGCAACCCTTTCTCAGTTCCACACATAATGCTTACTCTACCTGGAAAGTTATTCCTCCAGAGGACAACTGAGAGTTTGCTTTAGCAGCGTTTCATCAGTATCACACGAGGAAATATTTTGCTCTTCTACCCCTTCCAAGTACGTGTGTGTATATGCACGTGTGTCCGTAGACACAAAAACCACACACAGGCACGCGGCTATGGAGTCAGCAGGTGCTCAGCACGTCACAGCCCCTCCTCCCCGGGGCGCCAGTCCTGGCCCAAGCACTTCTGGCTGCGTTACCGGTCAAGACCTATGCATTTCTGAATCAGAGAAGACTTGTTTGGAATAGAGGAAGTATATTTTAAACATATTAAGCATAATCTGTAATGACTAAAGCTAAGAGGTGACAGGGCCCAGGCATATAAATTCAAGGAAGTCAATGGTTAAATCAACAAGGATCTCTTTGCCAGATACTCAGCGTCTTTCTTGAATTCCTGAGCTTCAAGTCAGTACAGCCACCTAAACCCAGATGTCTTGTAGGACCTGCACCAACCGGCCCCCACGCCCTCACTCTGCTTCCCCCACTTGCCAGTGCGTCCCTCTTCCTCCTTTACTGTCCTGATGACAGGCCTCTCCACAGCCTCCTGCCCTCTATTCTGTCCTCCATCTGATCGATCCCCCTAAATATCCCGAGCCACTCTCCCTAGGCCACCTTAGACCAGGGTGGCATCATCTCTTACCTGACAGATTGCTGTGCCCCTGCTCCCTGGGAACCCCTCCTCCCTGGGCAGGTCAGTGGGTTATCATCATGTCACCTAGGATCACCCCCCAGCCGCACAGACCCACGTCCTGTCCCACAGCACCCAGGAGAGGGTCTCCCTCCTCCCTGGGGCCCCCTGTGCCACCAGACTCCCACCCCACTGCCTGGGAGTGATGGAACCCCCTGTCTCTGCACCCCTGCCCACCCAGGGCCTTGTGTGTGTGCACGTCTGTGTGCGCACACGTGTGTGGGTGCGCACGTGCACAGGAACACGTGGGTTGGTGCTGTGCACACACAGCAAGGCCGTGGTGGACGGGAACCCGAGGCTGTTCTCCTGTCAGCAACATTCCCTCGCCTTAAGTGCAAACTCGACCGAGGCGGTCATTAAAAAGGGGTCGGGGACTAAGAGGCATCTGAGCTGTGCCTTAAAGGAAGAGCGAAGTTTAGATAAATGGCGAGGGTGGGAGACCAGTCAGTACCTTGACTTTCCTAACGTCTTTATTATGGACATTTCACATGTACACACAAGGAGAGAGGATAATATTTTTAAAAATCCACCTACCTTTCACCCAGCTTCAACACTTGTCAACATTTCACTAGTTTATTTTGAAAATAAGGAAGGATTTAGGGGTGAGAGTAGTGAAAATAATATTTCTTGAAGAGATAAAAGAAGAGGCACCCCTCTAAGCTTGTCCAAATAAAGGGGTGCCCGTGCACCCCTTTCGTAAGGGTATCACATGGCCCTGAAGCACAGGGCCCACGTAGGGTTGCAACGGGATGTCGTTGGCAACAAGCAGCTACTGGTTTTTTGGTCGCTGTCTCTCTGACTTTCACATCAGTTCTCTCTCCACATACACTGAAGCTAGTGATCACCCCACCTTCACTTTGATCAACCTGGAGTTGCCATCTGGGTTCCCTGCAAGGACTTCATAATGGCACCCCCTCCTGCCCCTCCAGGCTCCGACCTTTCCTAGGTCTGAGGGCACAGGCCAAAGAGCAAGTAGGGCTGGACACGAGGAAAAATTACCCACATGGTTCCTGTCCTCCAAGATCTGCCACTCCCATTGAGGGGTGCCCCTCTGGTGGCTCTGAGGGACCCTTTGTGGCAGGAGATGGGGTCATCGTCTAGGAATGATGAGGGAGGTGGTAGAAGCCATGAATTGAGGAGAGTAGGCAAGGTTGGGGTTTGGTGAGGAAGGTTTTGGGGGTTTAAACTATGAGGAAGTGTATTGTTGACTGAATACGAAGGCTAGAGGGAGGTGATCATGGTGGTGGTTGAGTTTTCCAATGAAGGGTCATCAAGGACCCAGACCCTTTCCTTCCTGATCCTTTTAAACAGCATGTGGGTGTTCCTAGGCTTGGTGGTGGGTGAACCACTCCTTCCTATGAAAGAATAGCTCGTAACCATTGTATATTTTAAAAATAATTTGTTTTATTTTAGTCTTTTAAATAAGGTGCTTAACTCCCCAGCCTAATTTGTGAGCTCTTTTGTGTCTTATGCTTTGTTGTATCCCTAGTGCTATGTGCAGTGCCTGGTACCCACAAGGTGCTCATTCATTCATTCAAGAATTATTTGCTGCTAAGTGCTATGATGCAGGGATCCATGGCATTTCGCACAGCCTGTGGGGTGGAAGTGGAGTCAGCAAACACTTTCTTGAGATCATAATGCCGGACCTGAGTCCCTGAATCACAGAGGCTCAGCAGGATATTGAAGGCTTTCATTCCATTAGCAACCAGAGTCTGAAGCTGTTCCTATGCCAGAGCTCACCGGGGATCAGCGTCCAGTGAGTGCTCATTGAACACCTGTTATGTGCCTGGTGCCGGGGTGACAGGTTAATCACAGTTCTTGCCTTCAAGGAGCCTCTAGGCCAGTCAGGGAGAGAGCAAACCACTTCAGCCCTAGGTAATGAGTGAGCACACGGGCACTCCCCAAGGCCGCCAGGAGTGAGCGGTCCTTTAACCCATCACAGGATGAGGAGGAGCCAGCTGGCCCAGAGGCTGGAAGCGGGGTAGGTCGGGAAGTGCGTCAGTGCGGAGGGTGCGCAGGAGGAGGGTGGAGCGGGTTACGGTTCCTGGGCTGGCTCTGCCTTTCCACCCTCGCCTTTACCTCATTTGGGCTTGGGAGCTAGCTCCTTGTGCTTCTAGCTCTTTGGCCGGAGAAGTGTCTGACGGTGCTCCAGATGCCGGGTGTCATCGTCCACGAAGGGGCAGGGAAACATTCACTGACACCCCAGAGCTGCTCCATCTCAGAAAGCGTTAGGGTTTGTTCCACCTGTGACGGCGGGAAAGGGGGTGGTGAGGTCCAGGCGCCCGCAGAACCACAGCACAGCCCTCAGGAGGAGGCTTGGAGTTGTGAGGGCTGCACTGAGATGACCAACTGGGCTCTTGCACGTGGACCCCCTCTTCCCCCTCCCCTTGCATTGGACCGCCGGCCTCGTCTGGTCGTGGCTCTCCAGGAGTCTCTTGAGAGCCCCCTTGACTTCCTTGTTCCTCAGACTATAGATCATAGGGTAGAGCATGGGAGTGACATTGGTGTAGATTAAGGACACAATTTTGTCCTGTTCTGGGGCATAGCATGACTTGGGGTGAATGTAGATGAATACTGCGCAGCCGTAGTGCAGAAGGGAGACCAGCAGGTGCCCAGCACAGATGGAGAAGGCCTTGCTCCTGCCCGCAGCCAAGTGGATTCTGAGGATGGCAGCGATAATGGATCAGTAGTAAGGGAATCAACAGGATGAGCAGGCAGACAGGAGCAGCACAGTGGGGATGCCACAAAAGAAATGACTGATCGGGCTTCCCTGGTGGTACAGTGGTTGAGAATCCGCCTGCCAATGCAGGGGACACGGGTTCGAGCCCTGGTCTGGGAAGATCCCACATGCCGCGGAGCGACTAGGCCCGTGAGCCACAACTACTGAGCCTGCGCGTCTGGAGCCTGTGCTGCGCAACAAGAGAGGCCGCAACAGTGAGAGGCCCGCGCACCGCGATGAAGAGTGGCCCACGCTTGCCGCAACTAGAGAAAGCCCTCACACAGAAACGAAGACCCAACACAGCCATAAATTAATTAATTAATTAATTATTTTAAAAAAAAAGAAATGATTGATCTCATGAGACTGACCAAAGGGTAAGAAGGATATCAGTGTGGTGAGGGTGAGGGAGAGCGCAAATCCGCTGACTCACGCCAGAGCCAGCATCTGCAACCACAGGGTCCTGGCGATGACGAGTGTGTAATGCAGGGGCATGCAGATGGCCACAAAGTGGTCGTAGCCATTGCAGCCAGGAGGAAACACTGCTCTGCCCAGGGCGCTGAAGAGATGCATTTGCAGGGCACAGCCCAGGAAGGGCATCCGCTGGCTCCCGGACAGGAAATTGGCCAGCATGCTGGGGACGATGACCAATATATAGCCGATTTCAATGGTGGACAGCTTGCGAAGGAAGAAATACATGGAGTCAAAGAGGGTGACGAGTGCAAGAGTCATGTGCCTTGCTAGGGTGACAAGATGCATGATTAGAAACAGTCCAGAAAGGAAGATTTGTAATTCAGCCAGGTCCCCAAAGCCCAAGATAATAAACTCAGAGCTCAAGGTGTGCTTTTTCTGCAGTGGGGCCATCCTATGTTCTCCTCTATCGAGCTCCTGGGCCGGAAAAGGCACCTTTCTAGCAATTCTCTAAGTCATGGGAGACCCTGGAGCCTTTTCCACAGATGCCCACTGTCCTCATTCTATGAGCTTTTTGAATTCTGCCTTCTGTTCAGTGAAAGTGACAGAGTGCTCGCTCTGATGGTGACGTCACTTTAGTTCACCTGTTGAGTTATTACAGAAAAGAACCGACATGAGTGAAGTTGTCTTTAACAGACCCTAACAAAAGTCCTCCTTCTGACTACATTTTGAAGAGCTGCCTCAGGGTAGGGGTTGGGGGCTGAGTGTGGTGTTACTTAGGTTTAAACAGAGACTGGGCCGGCGGGGTCATTGACGCCGTGGGGAACTCCCGTGGGATGGAAGGTCCGGCGAGTTGACCTTAAAGACACTTTGACTTTGTGCATTGGCTATGTTGTCCCTCCCTTGCCACCGCCCCTTCCCACCAAACTCCCAGGATTCCTGCAGCCTCCCCTGTTTCAGCTCCACTGAGTCGCAGGGAGACCCCGGCTTACGTGTCACCCCGCTCTAGACACCTCTTCTGAGCCCTGGGCTGAGTCAGTCGGATTGTCTCTCTGGCTACTCCAAAAGCCTGTGGGCTCCATGATGGCAAGAATGATTTCTTATTTAGGCTCTCAAACAGTGGCTGGCACATATTAGTATTATTGATGAAGATTTGTTGACTAAAAGTCTGTTGCTCGTTTCTGCATCCTCTGCAGTTAGGACAGAGTCAGACATTGAGTAGGTACCCAACACATATGCTTGAGTTAATGGTTAAGTGAAAGCAGGGAACCTTTGACGTATTGGGGATGCTGAGGTCATGATCGTCCAGGGTGGGAGGAAACAGGACAGAACTAGGACATAGTTGGCACCTTCCCAGACTGGGGGACACGCTTGCTTCTCTCTTCCCCGGTAGGACCAAAGATACAAGTAGGAAGGCTTGTGTTTAGGCTTCGATTTCTTCCTGTGCATCCCTTTCTCACAGCAGAGGAGGTGAGAAGATTGCTAAAGAGTCTAGAGATCTAACACATCAAGACTCAACAGGAGTTCAGGGCCTCGTGGAAATGGAGTTGTCACCTCAAAGACAGGAGCTCACTTAGGTACCATTTGGACCGGGGCCACTGAGACTCGAAGTGTGTTCACTGAAACCTGAAAACCCATTCTGCTGATGGTTTTGCTTGGCCCAGACGAAGTTTGTGCTTCCAGTTTTCCAGCCCCTTGCATGTTACACTGGCTATTCTTTGGGTTTTTACTGACCTAATGGGCACCTAGAGTCTCTGAGCAGCACGGGTCCCTGGAGGGCCGTTTGCCCACTCGTTACCGCAGAGCCGATGGTCACGAAGTCTTCCCCGGATGACGCCTTCCCTGCTCCCAGCCCCACCACCAGCTCCGCCCGGAAATCACGCTAACTAAGTGCCCTGCTCTGCCAGAGGTCTGAGTGAGGCCATCCTTTCCGGGTTCTCGTTTCTCTTCCTTGGACTCGGACCCTCGGCTCTGGCTTGGCCACAGCTGATCACTTCCACTCTTTTGTCCCATGACAGGGCCGCGGACATGTGGGGATTGCTTTGTTTCATTTGGGCCCTAAACCTTGAAAATACTGAAAACACAAAAATGAAAGTAAAAGCCACACATGATCCAAACGGTTAAAAAGCGAGAAATGAAAGTCAGTGTGACTTTCTCACCCTGCTCTCCCAGAGAGGATCACTCTCCGCCGGGAGGCTCACCTCCTTCCCTGCTTTGTCCGGGGCATACAAACACACACACCTCACGCACACGTGCACACTCACACGTATGGACGTACACACACATACACACTCCCACACGTGTACACAGAAACAAGCATGCACACACCTTACACACGCAAGCACAAACACGATCACATGTACGCACACATACACATGTGCACACATGTATGGACACACACAGTACCCACCTGCACGCATACATTAACACACACCTGCACACATATATACACATTCCCACACTCACATGTGTATATATATATAAACATTCACCACAGTCACACATTAAAAAAGCTGAAATGGGATCATATTACACAAACTTACTGCCCTTAGTGTTTTCACCTAATAATGTGCCCGGGAGAGGTTTTCAGTCAGCACATAACTTGTTTACTTCAATCTTTTTTTTTTTTTTTGACATCTTTATTGGAGTATAATTGCTTTACAATGGTGTGTTAGTTTCTGCTTTATCACAAAGGGAATCACTTCAATCCTTTAACTGCCGCATTCTACAGTATGGATGCACTATAATGTAATTAAGTATAATTAAATAATACAACAAACACACGATAACAGATAAAATCTATAAGCAAAAGTAAATAAAACATAATTAAAATAACTGAGACTTTAATCAGTCTTTCATTACTTCGGCGTTGCAGTGGTTTCTATTTGTTTCTTACCACAGGCCATGGTCCAAAGCATAGCCCCGAGTGGAGCGCGGAGCAGCAGCCCCGTGTGAGTACGGCTTGTGCACCCTTCCTGCTCTTTTCTTGCGTCCCTGGAACAGCCCCGGAGAAGAGATCTGGTTTCGTTACCTGGGAGGCACAGATCAGCGCGTGAAGCGGAAAACCGGGGAGAAGCCCGAGCAGGAGGAACAGGTCATGTTCAGGGAAGCGGCGGCAGCGCCGAGTGGCCTGGACCCGGCGGCACAGCTTCCCGCAGCCCGGCCGCTGGATTTCCCGCCTGTCCGGACCACGGGGAGCGAGCCCTCGGAAGCACTGCCTGATGGCTGGAAGGAAGGGAGTGTCCTTACAGGAGCTGCTACGTTCTGTCATTTACGGAAGCCCTAGAGGAGAGGTGGGGAAGGAGGCCGTCCCTGTGGTCCACCCCACCGAGCGGAGGCCCTTCCCTAGGTCACACAGCTGAACCCAAGCCCAAACTCAATTACTCAGGTTTTCCTTGCCAAAAAAAGTACAGTCTAGATCTTGACAATGTTGTTTAACTCCGATCTGCTGAAATTGCGGGCCCACTGTGCCGTCACCAGTACGTGAATGGGCCTCAGGCTGATTTTAGAGGCAGAAAATGCACAGGTTTGCTTGGGTTTGAGTCAAGCCATCAGGCCTTGCTAGAGAGGAGTGCACAGTGGGCAGTGGAGCCCGAGATTGGTGAGCTTTTAAGCCCCCCAACCCCCAAAGCTGAGAGTCTACAAGAGGACTTAATCAGGGCCATCGGGGATTCCATTTTTAATCTGCAAAATCTGAGTCATCAAAGTAGCTTCGTTGAACGAAGTGGGGACTAAGGGTTATGGAAGCTTGAGAAAGCTACTGCTCAGTTGACCCAGGCTTTTGTGTAATACTTTCATCCCCCCGGTCCTGGTCTAGGTGTAGCCCAGTGTGCAACCTGCACTGTGCTCTGCACCCTCGTAAAGCAGGACCCCAGCGACGCCTCGCCTACATTCGTGAAGCCAGCCTTACCCCTGCAGCCCCTCTGGGCCTTCCTTCTGTTCACTTCCCCGGCCCACAGGCTTGCTCAGAAAAGCCTCCTTTCCACCACCGTCCTTGGGAGGATACCCCTGCCCGGGCAAAAGCCTCGGAGGGCTTGCTCGGTGCTGGCCTGCAGGTGGCAGTGGGACAAGGCCTGCCCCGCAGCATTTTGCCACACTCTGCAACCGGAAACAGGACCCCCAAGAGCCCTCTGGGTACTTAGAATTACACACAATTCCCCTTGAATCATTCCAGTCGTTTCTGCCTCTAATCGTGACCCCAGAGGGGCTCCCAACAGTCCAAGGTGGGCCTACGGCACTTTTCCACCTTCCTCTCCCTCCTCCCTGGCCTGTTTCTCCTCTCGGCCCCAGTTTCTAATACAAAAGCTCTTCTGCCGTCTAATGGAGAGAAACACCGTGGAACTCTCCAGCGTCGATGAGTGACCTGATGCGGCGGCAGCGCGGGGCTGAGGATGTGCCGTCTTCCTCCAGCTAGTGTGCATGTCCACCTTAGTGCCAGCATTACCGGCACGTGGGGTCCGAAGGGAGGGATGGCAAGTAAGAGGTTTTAAACATAAATTCAACACTTTGAAAGAAAGGCACCTCCAAAGGGCCCTAGGTAACTGGGGCTGCCGCCTCTACAAATTCCTAGACGTTCTGAGGCAGCTACCGCATGACCCACAATCACAGGCTCTCCGTGCCCCCCTCTGCGTAGACATCATAGGTTCTGAGACGATCTTGGCCAACACAGCACCAACCCCTGGGAACATCATTGTGCTGCGACTGTAGGGCCTGGGGTAGATACTTGTGTGCATCTTATTAACTCTTTGTATTCTTTAAATGGGTGAGTTGGCACAGAAATAACTTAATTTCTGAGGCCCTGAATGAACCGTCTAGACCCTCTGACTCTGAGCAGAGAGGAGGTTGGAGAAAGTGATTTGGACTTCAATTTCTTTCAACTGTAACTCACAAGATCGTAAGATTTTTAGGCTTTTCTCTAATGTCTTTGAACATCAGCTTGCAAGGAGAACTTTGAACTTTATTGTCTCCCCAGGAAATCCATCATGGGTTTGTATCAGGGGTATCTTGTGTGTTAAACTTTCATCATTAGAAGAGTATCTTGTGGTTGTCATTTGATCTTCTGGCAGAACCTCTGATGAAGTATGTTAGGCATTGGTGGCTGGAAATACTAGGAGGCAAAAATAGAATAAGGAGTAAATTTTCCCCACGGGTACACCATGGACTTAACTAAGCTAAGCCCGATGGGTTAAGAGGTGCAAAAATCTATGAAACGTCCCAGTGTTCATTGCAGTACTATTTACAATAACCAGGTAATGGAAGCAACCTAAATGCCCATCGACAGATGAATGGATAAAGATGTGGTACATAGATACAATGGAATATTACTGAGCCATAAAAAGGAATGAAACTGGGTCATTTGTAGAGACGTGGCTGGACCTAGAGACTGTCATACAGAGTGAAGTAAGTCAGAAAGAGAAAAACAAATATCGTATGTTAACACATATATGTGGAACCTACAATAATGGTACAGATGAACCGGTTTGCAGGGCAGAAATCGAGACACAGATGTAGAGAACAAACGTGTGGACACCAAGGGGGGAAAGCGGGGGAGGGCGTGGTGGTGGTGGTGTGAAGAATTGGGAGATTGGGATTGACATGTATACACTAATATGTATAAAATAGATAACTAATAAGAGCTTGCTATATTAAAAAAAAATCTATGAAACGTTGGCTGTGTGTCTCCCCTGGTTTCCTCGAGGAAGGAGATGCCACATGGAGATGCAGTGAAATACACTGTTGGTGAGCAGCGTCCAGAGGTCCACGTTTCCTCACCAGGGGGAATTTGTCAGAGGTTCTCAGTGTGCAGTATTTGGTCTCTTTCTCCTTCCCTTTCCACTCCCTCCAATGGGTTGTTCTGAGTCTAACTGTGTGGGGTATAGGGAATTAGCTGTATTCACAAACCAGCCTTTACCAGTGTAGAGGCTTTGCTTCCCCATCTGCTGGGACTTTTCTTGTATTTCTCAAGTGGTTCAGAACTCTGGCAGGGAAGAGGTATGCTATTTATTGGCCCTTCTTCACTCCCCCAAATTCTCAACTTCAGTGCTAATATTTGTATTTAAATTTCTTAGAAATTGTGCTGCCAAGGATGCAGGCATGCAGTCCTGAGTGGGGAGCCTCAGAAATCCCTCCGTTTCTCGGGGAGGGAACTCCGCTCCCGCTTCCTCACCTTACGGGCAGTGGGTCGGGACACTAGGCCTCTTCATGGAACCATGTGCTTGTATTCAGTTAGGACGTGACGAAGCAATCTGGTTGATTGTTTTTCCCTTAACGGTCTCTTCATGGTTGTTTTTATTTACTGAGGTATAGTTGATGTACAGTATTATGTAAGTTTCAGGTGCACAACATAGTGATTCGCAGTTTTTAAAGGTTATAATCCATTTATAGTTATTATAAAATATTGGCTATATTGCCTGTACTGTACAATATATCATTGTAGCTTATTTATTTTGTACATAGTAGTTTGTACCTCTTAACCTTAGTGACAGATTGATGGGTTCTCTTTATTTTCCTGCCTTGTATTTTGGCAACCACAAAGAGTTCCATAGTTGAAATTACCTGCAGGTAGGTAAGTATTGGACTTCTAGGACCACCAGGCACCCCATGCCCCTGATTTCCTTCCATCTGCTTCCTTCCCTCGGGGGATAAGCGTCCACAGACCTTGGAGCCGGGATGGGTTGGTCTCAGCCAACCCGGATTTTGGAGTTTGTGGGAATACCTTGTCACCTAGTTTTGTTGTGGATGTTACCCTGGGTTTTTGGTTTTGCTATCGTTTCCTGTATCTCTTTCTCTTTCTTTTTCGGGGCTGGGAGTGTGGATGAGGATTGTGAAGATTCAAAAATGATGTTACCACCTCTGCTGCCACCTTCCCAGAATCGAGAAACTGTATTACTTCTGGGTCAGAATAATTAATAAAGATATCTTAACATCGATACAACAAAACACAGAAAAATCAGACGTTCTGGGCAAATCGTGACTTGACATGGATCTAAGTCCTCTGTCCATATTTCTCCTAAAACGACAAATAATGGGGGGCCGAGGGGCGCAGGAGAGCAGAGCTCCTTGGGGAATTGCGCCCACTGACTGATAAGGGTCAGGGCTGGAGGTTCGGCAGCTGGAGGAGGGGGACGCAGCCTTCTGAGGAGAAGTCCACCTGATACTGGTCGCATCTGATAATGTCAGGGAAAGAGCTGGGCACTGCCACGGAGTGGCTTTCTGAGGGGACTGTGCCCAACCGACCTACTGGCTACTGCACTAAGATAGAAAAAGAACGTCTGTGCTGCAGTCGTCTTGGGCTCCAGCCTCACCACCCTCACTATTATTTGCTCCATGTCGAAGAGGACAAATCTAAAGCTGAGGGAGATGAAGCATCTTAGCTTCCCCGCAGGCACCCAGCCGGGAAGGGGTGGAGTTGAGTTGGGCCTCGGGCGGTCTGCCTGGCCCCAGCTCAAGTCCACCTCTCAGTCAAGTCTGGCCTCAGTTTCCGCTGCAAGCAGACTAATGCTTGACTCTTGTCTGCTTCACGTGTCTGTGTTTGCTCCCCTATTAGTCTGTAAATTCGTCCATAGAGCCTGGCACAGAGGAGGTATATAGCAAATGATGGCTCTCAGTCTATTAATGCTGGTGTGTGGTCAAGGATCACGGAGGCTGCTCACGTCAGTAATGTGGTTGGCATACACCTCTAATTGTTTCCCCTGAGGTTCTCTTGCCAAGATCCTTTTGTATTTCCTAAATCTCTCTCTGCTTAATAAGGGCCAGCACAGGTGACTCCCAACAGGACTGCAGATCGGAAAGTTGGGATTCCTTTCCTGAGCCGTACTGTGAGCCATGTGACTCGGGGACGTGCCTCTCTCTCCCTAGAGGGTGAGTCTAGCTGAAGATGTGCCAGGTATGCTTGTCCTTTGTGTGTCCCGAGCAAGAGGACGGGACTTTCTTATGACCTATCCTGACTTCACTGCAGCCCTGAGCCGTGGGCAATGGGAGACCGGCCAAAGGCTACAGGGGAACTCAGATGCAGAGGACTCCAAAGTCCCTGGCAAGTTTGTGCCCAGAGGGATGTCCTTTGCACCTGTCCCAGGTGGACTTCAGAATCTGGGGACCAACTAGTCAGGAAATGTTGATAGTTATGGAAAGAGTGAAAATTTAGACTACACCCCTGGGAAAGAAGGACTCACCTCTGCCCACATGTTCATTCTCTGCCGCGGTCGGTGCCTGCTCTGCAGAAGTGCAAGGGCGTTACTGATCAAGCATCCTGTCCCGGAAGGACCTACCATTCACTCCTGACTTATACAGCTCTTAGATCCTCAAGGCTATTTTAATACCTTGCTATCAAGCTCCTCAAGTCACTGATGACTGAGCCTACCGGCTTTCATCTAAAGGAAAGCATGCACAGAACAGAGACTACAGTTCTTTCCATTTCCCAGCTGAACTAGAAATCCAAACTTTAGGTAAGTGAAGACATCGTGTTGTCCAGAGCACTGTTGAAATCAGGCAAACAAGTTACGATTTGACAAGAGAGGGCTGGTGAAAATCTCACTGTGTTCATCCCAAAGTAGGTTTAATCTCAGGAAAACAAAGTTTGGCTCAAAGGCACAGCAGGAAAGGGCTCTCCTTCTGATGTTCTCTACTCCCATCACTGAGCTGCTCAGCCCAGCTCACAAAGGCAATTCGTGACAATTCCATCTCATGCCCTGGGGGCTGGAATGCCATTTTTGGAAATAGATGCCATCTATGGAGTTCTCAGTGAAGAGCATGTTGGGGCCTTTTCCCGGGGATGATGTCGCCAGTATCTCAGTGGTACAGGATACTTTTGCGTGCATAGAGGCTGCTCTCCTTAGCCCTCCAGACGGCTCAGTCTGCTCACACAGCGCCACTCCATGAGGCCAGAGTCAGCCCCGACGGCAACGAGAAGCCACCACCTTCTGTAAGGACTAGCCCGTTCCATGCCCCAGCATCAGTGGCTTCTGAAAAGCTGTGTGGTCTTCGTGACTGCTGTTCAAACCCTGGTAGGCACCCTGCTAGGGGTAAATGAAGGCTTCCCAAGGAATAGGCAGGGAGGGGTAGTTTTAAATTATGAATATTCACAGTAAACCAGAAATCACATCTTTGCAACTATTTAAACTTATGAGCAATTTCCGATGCTAGCTTAAAAATGTTTGTGTGTGTGTGTGTGTGTGTGTCTCTGTCATAGTTTCACAAAATTCTTTTGCAGGGAAGTGAGCAAAGCTGCCTGGAGTCCACTGATTGGAGTCGATAGGACCTTGGGTGTGGCCTTCAAAGCCCTCAGTGGAAGCGGCCTCAGGCCTCTCGTGTGTCTGCTCTGTGACCGGAGCACAGCAAGCGTACGTCCTCACAGGAGCAGAGGTGGGCGCTGCTTCCAGGACCTCGCACTGTTTTTAGAATCGAACGGCATGAAGGCACGAAAACCCTCATGTGGGAAGTGAAAGTGCGAGTCACACGACAGAGATGTGACTTCAGCCTTGGGGACCAGCAAGGAGGAGGAGGGGAAGGCCGCTTTCCCTAGGACTGGGGTGAATCACTTTCTCTCTCATTCTCACGTTGGGACCCTACAGTCACGAAGCGTCTGAAAAGCTGTCTGTGTCTGTGTCTGCTGCTTCTCTCATTCCTGCTCTGGGGCAAGAGTTGAAAGCCACTAGGAAATGAATAGGTCGTACTTGAAGCCAGTGGTTCTCAAACAGAGACACCAGAAGGCAGGGGCGGGGCTGGTTAAAACATTGCTGTGGGGGCTTCCCTGGTGGCGCAGTGGTTAAGAATCTGCCTGCCAGTGCAGGGGACACGGGTTCGAGCCGTGGTCCGGGAAGATCCCACAGGCCGCGGAGCAGCTGGGCCCACGCACCACAACTACTGAGCCCACGTGCCACAACTGCTGAAGCCCGCACGCCTGGAGCCCGTGCTCCACAACAAAGAGACGCCACTGCGGTGAGAGGCCCACGCACTGCGGCAAGGAGTGGCTGCCCGCTCACCACAGCTGGAGGGAGCCCGCGTGCAGCAACGGAGACCCAATGCGGCCAAAAATAAATTAAATTAATACATGGGACCTGAGAATCTGCATCTCTACAAGTCCCAGAGGGTGCTGAGGCTGCTGGTCCACGAACCCCACTTTGAGAAGCGCTGCCCGAAGCACACACATCTGAATTGAGTCAGTCCTTTCCACTTCGGCGCCTCCCTCGGCCTAACTCTGGTCACCCAAGATCGGGATGGTTGGATTTCTTGCCCAGAGATGGTGAGCTGTGCTCCTCTCTCCCTCCTCCTCTCTGACCAGCTGTAGAGGGAGCCGACTGGCTCGTTCCTACTTACCCTTCAGGTCTCAGCTGCGAGGACACTTTTTCCCTGAGCTGAGCTGGTTTGGGGCCCCTCCTGCGTGCTCTTGTAAGACCTTGGACCTCCCCCCAGTGTGGTGCACGCCACGTTATATTATAACTGTCTTTTCTTTTCTGTCCCTCCCATCAGGCTGTGAGCCCTTTGAGGACAGTGCCCGCTCCACAGTAGGTGTCTGTAAGTGCTTATTCAGTTAAATGGACATGTTAACAGAGCTTGCTGACCGATATGACATGGAGGGTAAGTGGAGAAGGGGTCTAACATTTGCTGAGCCCCTAATATGTGCCAGAAACTGAGAGAGATGGCAACGTTGAAAATGGCATTGACTTAGAGGGGAATAGGGCAGACGAATGAATTTGACGTTGCTCGAGAGGGATTTAAGGTGATAGCAAATGTGCAAATGGAGATGCACATGTGGAGATTTATTGATTATAAATTACAGCACAGGACTTAGCACAGTCAAGAGCACAGACATAAGAGTCAGGCGCATGCCGCTGGTCACGCCAAGATCTCAGATCTCACCACTCCAGTGCAAGGGAGGTCGGTTCGACTGGGAAATGAGACCTGAGCACAGGTGGAAAGCGACTGTCTCATCATTTGCGGCAGAAGGATGAGAGTGCGGTGGCACAGGAAAAGGCCCTCGGGACAGTTCTGCTTTCCTCACTCAAGCTCACCACTCACTTGGTGTCCACCTTTGGTCAGGCCTCATGTAGCTTGGAAGGGAGGCTCATGCGAGGCTCGTTGGCCAGAAAATGCGGTGAATACTCTGCTGTCTTCCTGAAAGATTGTGTTCACACAGGCCCAGGGCTCCTGATCCATTTTGCCAGAGGATGCAGGGGCGGGGGCGGGCAGCTGAGTTTGCATCAAGGGCTGTTGCGCTTTAACCAACCTGATGGTATAACCAATGTGTTCCTTTTTAACAAAAAGCTGATTCGTCTGCTTTCTCTCCCACCCGTGGCCGAGGATAGAGGAAATGAATTACCAGGAAATTGGAAACCACACCCAAGTGACCGAATTCATTCTCGTGGGACTGGCCAAGCACCCCACATCCCAGACTGTTCTCTTCTGGGCGCTGATGCTTCTCTATATAGTAACCTTGGCAGGAAACGGCATGATCATTCTCCTGGTGAGAGTCAGTTCTCAGCCCCACACCCCGATGTATTTCTTCCTCAGCCACCTGTCTTTCCTGGATCTCCTGTTTTCTACCAGTGCTGTACCACGGATCATGGCAAACTCTCGGCAGAACTTCCCCACCGTCTCGCACGGCTCCTGTTTTGCCCAGCTCGCCATCCGAGCCTTCTTGGGCGTGGCTATCTCAGACCCACTCAGGTACAACCTGGCGATGTCTTCTCGAGCCTGCGTTTTAATAGCTTTGCTTGGTTGACAGCTTTCCGGCTCACTGTTATGCCTGTTCTGCTCTTCCCCATCAGTTTCTGTGCATAATTCAGTCAATCGCTTCTCCTGTGAAGTCCAAGCCATCTTCAAACTGCTCTGTTCCAACACCATTTTCCTAGAGGTTATGATGATGGTGTGCGCTGTCATTTCAATGCTGCTGCCTTTAATTTTCATCCTTATCTCTTACCTTTGTGTCCTTAAGGCTGTCTTAAGAATCCACTCAACTGAGGCCAGGCTTATAGCCTTTTCCACATGTGCCTCTCACCTGCTTGTGGTCATCATCTACTTTGGGAGCCTAATATATATTTATGTGAAACCTCAGACCAAAAGGTCTCAAGATGGGAACAAAATTGTCTCTATATTTTATGCAGCAGTGACCCCAATGCTAAATCCCCTCATCTACACGCTGAGAAATAAGGATGTGAAAGCTGCTCTCAGGAGAGTGACTTACAGGGCCTAGTCCTGACGCCTCGATCATGCAATGGCGTGCTGGGTGGGAGGACGGCACCAGGGCTTTAGCTGCGCTGGCAACTTTGCTTGTGTGAGTGACACTTCTCAAATGGGAAAGGACTTGCAAAGCATCTGAATAATGGAAGAAATGACACGAGAACAGAGAAGATTTGATGGCATAAAAATAGAAAACCATGTATGTCACATGCATCCTAAATAAAAACAAAATGGAAGTTACACACAAGGAGCAGTAAAATAGTCAATAGTCTTTATATATAAAACCTCTTGCAAAGGATATAATGAGAAATTGTCAGTCTGCAGCCCAGAAGAGGGTCCTCACCAGAACCCGACCGTACTGGCACCTTGATCTTGGACTCCCAGCCTCCAGAACTCATATCAAGAGGAAAATTTGGAAGATTTAGATCTTTGTTTCTTCCACAGTTGAAGAAGATACCTCTGCCACCTGTTGGCAAGGCTCTTTGGCATCCCGCCCCGGGAGGATATGGCCAAGTTTGATGAGAAAGGTCTTCCAACTGTAAGTGTCTCACTGAGGACATGATTGGCTGAAGGAATTTTGAGCTTCTTGGTGTGCTATGATGAATTTGGAGAAGAAATCAGGAGCGGGACCAACTGAATGAGGCTTGGCTTGAGTTCTTCTGTTCTGAGTACAGTCGCACCTTATCTCTTTGGTTAGCGCTTTGGCACTTTAACCATTCCCTCCAGCTCTGCATCTTACCTGTGCTGCTCCTCCCATCCAAAAAGGTGCCAAGCATCATCCCACAGCAGCATAGTCGACATCTCGGGAACCATGTGGCAAGATCTGGCTCTCAATTTCTGCAGGGCTTCAACTTAAAAGTTCTCAGTTAATCACAAAGTGCACCTCTCTTTCTGGAGTCAGGTCTTAACTCTCTATTCTTTTTTTTTTTTTTTAGATTAAACCCATATTTATTTTTTATATATTTATTTTTTGTGTGGGAAGTGCCTTTATTTTTTTAAATTTTTTTACCATATGATATCATTTATATGTGGAATTTAAAATACGACAAATAAACGTCTATGAAACAAAAACAGACTCACAGATATAGAGAACAGACTTGTAGTTGCCAAGAAATAGGGGGATGGGGGATGGCTTGGGAGTTTGGGGTTAGCAGATGCAAACTATTATATATAGGATGGATAAACAACAAGTTTCCTGTGCTACTGTATAGCACAGGGAACTGTATTCAATATCCTGTGATAAACCATAATGGAAAAGAATCTGAAAAAGAACATATATATGTATAACTGAGTCACTTTGTTGTACAGCAGAAATGTAAATCAACTATACTTCAATAAAATTTTTAAAAAATAAAAGGGGCACCAGTGCTGTGTCAGTGTCCTGGGGCCACCCTAACAAATCACCTCAGCTTAACCACAGAAAAGTGTTGTCTCACAGTCCGGAGGCCAGAGCCCAAGTTCACAGTGTCGGCAGGGTTGGTTCCTTCTGAAAGCTGTGGGGGACAGTGTGCTCCAGGCCTCTCTCCCAGCTTCTCATGACCTCAGGTGTCCTAGGCTTGTAGATGTGTTTTTCCCGTGTCTTCACATTGTCTTCCCTTTGTGTACGTCTCTCTCTGGTTCCACATTTCCCCATTTTATAAGGACACCAGACATCATTCGGGCCATCTAACGGCCTCAACTTGATCATCCACAAAGACCTTACTTCCAAATAAGGCCGCACTCACAGGTACTGGGGACTGGGACTTAAACATCTTTCGGGAAGACACAATTCAACCCTGACATAAACCATACTTGGCTATGGTTTTGACTTTTTTAAAGTAGGCCATTGTTTTGTTTTGTTTTTCCTGAAACATTGAATACTTTTTATTTATGTTGGGGTGCAATTCACATAACATACAGCTAACCATTTAGAAGTGAACTATTCAGTGACATTTAGTCCATTTGCAATGTTGTGAAACCACGACCTCTATTTAGTTCCAAAACATTTTCATCACCCCAAAAGGAAACTCTGTACCCATGAAACAATGGCTCCCCAGCCTCTGGCAACCCCCAACCTGTGCCTTTGCTTTTTTTTTTTTATATAATTTTTTAATTTAATTTTATTTATTTTTTTATACAGCAGGTTCTTATTAGTCATCAATTTTATACACATCAGTGTATACATGTCAATCCCAATCTCCCAATTCATCACAAATATTCTATATTAATGCACATATGTGGAACTTAGAAAAATGGTACAGATGAACCAGTTTGCAGGGCAGAAATCGAGACACAGATGTACAGAACAAACGTATGGACACCAAGGGGGGAAAGCAGTGGGGGGTTGGGGATGGTGGTTTCACAACATTGCAAATGGACTAAATACCTACATATATAAGTGTACATAGACAGATGTCTGTATTTGGTTATATTAAAGAACATGAACGGGGTTGTTAACATAGGTCATCTGCGGATGGAGTGGGAGGGGTGATGTGGAGGTGGAAAGAGGGTGGGTGGAACCAAAAGAAAAAAAGAAGCTAAAAATCTGCTCCCTGTGGGAGTTGCAGAGGGAGAGCCATGAGCAGACATTCTTATAGTTTTTTAGTTTTAGGTTTAGCAAATAGGTTTTAATCATCATCACTGGAAAAAAAAAAACCATCAGTGCAGAACCAGACTCACATGGGTAGGTAGTGAGTAGGCGTGGACACTGGTTGGACATGTGCGGGAAAAGCCCAGAGAATGTACTGAGCAAGGATCTAGCATGTTGGCTTCTGCTGTCGTCCATATCACAAGAGGAAACTCATGAATTAACCAGACCCACCTGAGGGTTTGAAATAAGGGCAGAAGGAGGGTCAGTGGGACGTCTAGGGGGCTCTGACTCCCGCCTCCGCGAAAAATACCTGATGGACATCCTCATACATACCCATTAAGGGGACCAGTGGCAAGTTCCCAGGAGCAGAATTGCTGGGCTTTAGGGATGGGCAGACGTCATTGGATTCAGTCGCGCCACGCTGCTCTCTGCTATGGCTGTACCCGTCTGCACTCCTACTATATTCTTGCGACCTTTGGGGATTTCCTTTTCTGTAACTAGCCTATTCGTATCCTTCGCCCATTTCCAAAAAAAATTGGTATTGCTGTTATCTTCTTGATGACCAGCAGGATATTTTTAAAATATATTCTTTTTTTAAAATTAATTAATTTCTTTTTGGCTGCGTTGGGTCTTCGTTGCTGTGCGTGGGCTTTCTCTAGGTGCGGCGAGTGGGGGCTGCTCTTCGTTGCGGTGCGCGGGCTTCTCATTGCGGTGGTTTCTCTTGTTGCGGAGCATGGGCTCTAGGCGCAAGGGCTTCAGTAGTTGTGGCTCGTGGGCTTCAGTAGTTGTGACACGCAGGCTCAGTAGTTGTGGCGCACGGGCTTAGTTGCTCCGCAGCATGTGGGATCTTCCCGGACCAGGGCTCGAACCCGTGTCCCCTGCATTGGCAGGTGGATTCTTAACCACTGTGCCACCAGGGAAGTCCCTGTTCTATTTTTTAAAATTTGATGAAGCACTTTAGCAGGCAAGGTACCGTGAAAACCGCATGACCACCGTATAAAAATCATCTTAAAATGGTAGAGAATATAGTTTTAAATGTATTTTTTAAATCCAAAACTCAACTGCCAAGAAAGGAAAGGGGATCTCTCGGGCCCAAAATATTGAGAAATTGCAAATCCTGAGGATCAATAGGAATTACAAAAAGTAAAATCACATATAGAAGTAAGTCATTATTAGAAATATTAGATTTCACATATAAAATAACTATGTTTTATATATTTAAAAAAGAAGATGAGGAGTTGAAAGTTGGACTGAGTCACAAGATACTATTTAAAAATGACCAGGTGGATTAGAAAAGACCATTTAGAACTTCTAGACATAAAAATAGGGATGTAATTAGAAACTCAATGGGTGAGTTAAACAGACTAAACCCAAAGAGTAATTTAGTGAACTAGAATATAGTTTTGAAGTTACTGATAAGTCAGGACAAGGAGATAAAAACATAAAGTTGAGAAATGGAAGATAGCATGAGAAGGTCAAACATTTGTCCAGTCGGCCTTACAGAAGGAGATAATAGGGAAAAAATAGAGAAGCAATATGTAAAGGGATAATGTCAGTTTCTCACAGTTCATGAAAGACACCAATCCTCAGTCCAAAGACACACAAATAGTTCATTGTAGTCAAATGTTAGTGGTAGAATGTGGATGGTAGGTATATGGGTGTTCATAGCATATTTTCTTCAATTTGGCTGATTATTAGAAAGTTTTCATAATAATAAATTGAAGAAATAAACCCCATGAAAGGAAAATGAATAAAAGTGAGAACAGAAATTACCAAAATAAACAACAAAATTAGAATCACCACCGACCTAATTTGCTCTTTTAAGAGATTAAAATTGAACGCAACCAATCAAGAGAAAGCAATGCATGCAAATAAACAATATTAAGAATGCAAAGGAGGTAATAATTGCAAATACATCAGAGATTAATGACGTGAGAATACTATGAACAACTTCATATTGAGTGAATTTGAAAACTTTAGTGAAAATAGGCAAATTCTCAGAAAAATATTATTAAAAACTGACTCAAGGTAAAACAGAAAACACAAATTATTAGAGAAACTGAATACGTAGGGAAGTTTTTACTACAAAGGATCACGAGGCCCCCAAAACTTTACAGAAACTTTCTATCAAAAGGGAGCGATCATTGCAGTCTTAAACAAGCACCTCCAGGGAAAGGCGAAAAGAGGAAATATTACGCAGCTTATTTTATAAGGCTAAAATAACTTGATACCAAAACAAACAGCACTAACATAAGTAGAAAATTATATATCAATCTCACTCATTCATGCAGGTTAAAATTCCTAAGCAAGAATAAGTCCAACCAAATCTTGCACATGAATGTTCATAGCATCATTTTTCATAATGGCCAACGAGCGAAAGCAACCAAAGTGTTCACCAAATGCTGAACGGGTAAATAAAATGTGGTATGGCTACACAATGGAGTGTTATGCAGCCATACCATGAAATCAGATCCATGAAACAACAAGGATGAACCTTGAAAACAACATGCTGAGTGAAAGAAGCCAGTCACAAAAGACCACTCTTTTGGATTTCTGGACCCAATTCCAGGATGTGTGTGTGTGTTGGCTGGGGTGGGTTCCCACATAACACCAAGCAATTCTCGGACACCGGCAGGGTGTCCGAGGAGTCAGCTCCATTCTGACCCTTTCTCCCGGGAGGTAGCATCAGATTCCACAGGTTACGGCTTCAGTCCTACAAGACCGCCCACCCCTTCCAACTTGAGCTGCTAGTCACCATCCCAGGTTGTTATCTGTGCTTCTGACTGGCTGGCTACAGATGGGAGGTTCCCACGTCCCCCTCCTTGGGTTTGACTCATTCGCTAGGGCAGCTCACAGAATTCAGGGAAGCACTCACTTACGTTTACCAGTTTATTCTAAAAGGGTATGATAAAGGATACAGATGAACATCCAGATGGAAGAGAGGCACAGGGCGAGGCATGAGGAAAGGGCCCGGAGCTTCCACGCCATCCCCAGGGGCCACTCTCCCAGCACCTCCACGTGTTCACCAACCCGGGAGCCCTCTGGACCCAGTCCTCTTGGGTTTTATGGAGGCTTCATTATACAGTGTGACTGGTGAAATCATTGGCCGTTGGTGATTGAGTCAAGCTCCAGCCCCTCCCCACTCCCCGGAGATCGGGTGGGGCCGGGGAGTGGGGCTGAAAGTTCCAAGCTTCCGACCACACGGTTGGTTCTCCCGGCAAGTAGGAGGCACTTTGTTAGGTGCCACCTAAAAGTCACCTCGTTCCTGTCATGAGCGACATCTCTGTCATTCTCAACACTTAGGAAATTCGAAGGGTTTTGGGAGCTGTGACCCAGCAATTGTGGACTGAAGACCAACTATATATGAGAAATAAATATTTGGTCATACGAATGACCAAATATATATTTCTTGTAAATCACAGTATCACAACCACGCATCGTATGATTCCATTTGTATGACATGCCTAGAATAGCAAACCTATAGAGACAGAAATTAGATTCGTGGTGGTTGCCTAGAGCTTGGGGAGAGACTGGGACTAGGGGATGACGGCTAAGGGGTGCAGGATTTCGTTTTGGGGTGATGAAAATATTCTAAACTTGAGGTGATGATTGCACAAACATGTGAATATCCTAAGCACTACCGAATTGTACACTTTAAGTGAGAGAATTGCATGGTATGGAATTCTATCTCAGTAAAGCTGTTTACAAAAGGAATCCTAAAGATTTTAGTAAAATAAGTTCAGCACTTTATAAAACTGAAAATGTGCATGAACGGGCTCCCCTGGTGGCGCAGTGGTTAAGAATCCGCCTGCCGATGCAGGGGACACGGGTTCGATCCCTGGCCCGGGAAGATCCCACATGCCGCGGAGAAACGAAGCCCGTGCGCCACAACTACTGAGCCCGCGTGCCACAACTACTGAGCCGCTGTGCCACAACTACTGAAGCCCATGCTCCTAGAGCCCGTGCTCCCCAACAAGAGAAGCCACCGCAATGAGAAGCCCGTGCAGCACAGCGAAGAGTAGCCCCCGCTCGCCTCAACTAGAGAAAGCCCGCACGCAGCGACGAACACCCAACGCAGCCAAAAATTAATTAATTAATTAATTAATTTTAAAAATATGCACGAACAAGTCGGAATTTTTCCAGGTATGCAAAGTGGGTTTAACATTTGAGAATCTGTTCATGGACATCTCGGTAAAGACGGCAGATTGACCACGGACTTCTGTTTTCCCTCCGTCCCAAACCATCCTCTAAACTCACAGTAAAGGACTTGTTAAAGGCATAAACCCACACGGCTGTGAAGAACCGAAGAAGACAACACAGTAACGTATTGGAAACTGGAAAGCAGGTGGATTTGTAGTAAATGATTTATCAGACCCAAGAGAGTTGAATCCTAAATACACTGCGGGGGAAGGCAAGATCCCCACTCCCCGGAGGCTGACCTCTGTGACTTCCCCTCTCCTACTTCACACAAAAGATGAAGTGTAGTCTCTGGAGAGAGTAAAACAAGGGGTCTCTGCCCTGGGGGATGCTAGACACATCTGACCGAGAATACTAGGCTAAAAACAACGGACGTAAATATGCACAATAGATACGCGAGCCTTTCCCGAACCCTTTTCCAGCGGCTCTCTTCCAGAATGTTGACAAGCAGACCTTTACAATTGGGTCTAGAGATTCGAAGACCGTTCTCTGACCTATTTGAGCAGCCCAAGAGGCAAGACATGGGTCATAATATTAGGGGCTCCCCAAGAAAATCGTCCGGCAAGGTCACCTTGCAGTGAACCCCACCGCTGACAAGCACCACCCATGTAGTCGGAGCTTCGGATCAGCGTTCTGGTCTTTCACTCTTAAATGTGAGCAGACAGCCAATGATTTTATCAGACATCTCAGGGAAGCTCTAGCATAAAGACAGAAACCAAACAAACAGGTTGGAAGAAACGAAAACTGTGCCAGAAGGAGAACCATTTTTTTTAAGTCTCTTATTGTTACGAATACCCCCTGAGAGGTGAGCTGTCAGGACCATAAATTAAAGGAATCTTATCAAGTCAGTCAAGCTCATTAACACGTTAAAGGAGAAAAGCGATGTGAGTGTCTCAGATGCAGCAAAAACAGTCAGTAGGACTGACCAGCCAGTCACATATGGGAACGTGATATGTGAACAGAGGCTGCATTCCTGGGGAAAGGAGGGCTGCCCACGTGGGGTACAAACAGAACAAAAGGCAATTAATTGTATCCCTGTGTCACCACCACATGTCAAAATCAGTTGAGGCTAGATTATTACTTAAATGTAAAGGACAAGACTTTATACCTTAGAAGAAGATGTGGGAAAACAAATTACAACCTCAGCATAGGAAGAATGCTTTAAACAAAATACAAGAGCAAGAAGCTACTCAGGAAAATCTTGATGTGTTACATTAAAAGCGAGAACAATTCTTAACTTAAAAACTACCAAGAAGAACCCACTGTAGACTGTGATGGGCTATTAGCAACACACATAACCAACAAATTATTAGTCTCTTAGATATGTGAGGAAGTACTGAGAAAAATCAGAAAACTACAAACACTTCAGTGTAAAAATTAGCAAAACAAAAACAAACCTAAAACAGATAATTCACAGAAGAGGAAAAAAGAAATGACCCGTAAACATATGAAAGGATGGCCAATTAATTAAATTATCAAGGGCGTGGAAAATCCAATCACAGTAAAATACCATTTTCCTCATATCAGGCTGGTGATAGTCAAGTTGAAGGGGCCCCCATCCCAGGGACACACCCTAGAAATTCTTCCACAGGTGCATGAATGCTCACAGCAGCATTGCTTGTAAGAGCCTCCAAACTGGAAACAACTCAAATGTCTGTTGTTGGTGGAACAGTTAAATAAATTATGCGATGGAATCATGTATGCTAATGAAAATGAATGAAATAGGGCACTGACATGGGTGAATGTGAAGTATGTAAATGGAGCGCAAATTGAAGTCACCACAAATGCATACAATACGGTTCTATTGATAAAAGTTCAAAACAGGCAAAACAAAACAGTATGTCACTTAAGGACACTCACACATTCATAAAACCATCTTTAAAAACAAAAGTGGTAAACACCAAGTTCAGGATAGCACTCACCCCCTTGGGGGGCATGAAGGCAGCAGTAGAAGGGGGCCCTCGGCGTGTGCCGTGTGTGTCGTGTAGCGGTGGTGTACTCTGAAGCCGGATGGTGATGCCATGGGCGTGTGTTGCACACGTTATCACTGTTTGTATTGTATAAAGTATCTTCAAATGCATTTGGGATGTCTTTACGAAAGCTTTCGTAAGTGTGATTGACCTTTTCAGGATTTAAAGTCTCTAAGGTATCATGGGCCTGTCAGATCCGTAAAATGATTTCTTCTTGGGGGAGATTTTGGCCAGCTGCTTCAATGGTGAATGAAGGCATAGCTTCATGTGAAGGCCAAATGGGCTGTATTGTATTTCAAAGCCAGCTCTCCTTCCGAGGTGCAGGCTGAGCTGCACAGGACTCGCCGGGCCGCTGTTGTCGTCGGATGGCAGCTGCTCTTCCCCTGGGCAGCCCGGCCAGAAATTGGTAACGCGCATCCTGTGGCGTTGGTTTCTAGGAGGAGCACGGAGAAGCCAACTTGCTGAACAGTGGAGCTCTGACGTGGACGAGGAAATTCAGCCTGGATTATTTAGCCCTGGACTTCAACTCAGCGTCACCGGCCCCTGTGCAGCAGGTAGGAAGTACTCTGTGTCTGAGAATTCCCAGGAGATTCCATTTCGGTTTGGATTTTGTTTCGATGATTCCACCATGGGTGTTCTCTTTGCAAAGTCTTAAACATGCAGACACGTACAGTGAAGAGTCTTAAAATCAGCCCTAATTCTGCCGCCCAGAAGTCCTGGTGTATCTCCCTCGGGGGAACGTTCTTTGCATGTCTATGTGTAAATGGACGTAGTGTTCGTGCTCCTCAAAATTCGGACCATAAGGTTTGTTGAGAAATTGCTCTGGCAGAGATGAGGGTGGGGTGAAGTGTAGTCCAGGCATAGGAAGGGCCTGCTGAGGGAAGAAGTAACAGCCCCGTTTGGCTAGACTCTGGGGAGTGGTGACGGGGGCTCTCAGCTGGCTTTGAAACAGCTCCGTAAAGGGCCTCAAGTGCCAGGCTGGGCAGTTTTGACTCCTTTGAGTAGTATTCTTGTCTGTGGAGTGGTCAGCAGAAATAACACCTATGTTGAAGCCTGTCGTGAGGATCCAGTGAGTTAGTACGTGTAAGGGACCTTAGCCATTGACTGTTGTCGCTCGCTGCACAGGGGGAGCCATGGAATGAACGGCTGGTAAGCAGTGGACAACAGCTAAATATTTCTTAGCAAGGGATGGTCGTAGTCTAGACTGCGCTAACAGCGTCTTATTGTTTGATGAGAAAAATCACTTGCTGAACAGAATACACAGTGCAATTTCATTTTGTGTGTGTGGAGAAGAAAAGAGTCTGGGAGGCTTCCCTCCCCTTTTGCTGAATGAGCTCCCACTTGTCCTTCGCCTTTCGTTTCATTCCAGAAACCTAAAATGATAGTGCAGCAAGGCTGGTCAGCGGGATAGACAGATAAGCACAGACGGTGCGTCGGTCAGTTCTGGTCGGCTGTGCAGCGAAGACAAGCCCCGAATCTCTGCGGCTTTCGACCGCAAAGGCTTCTCAGTTGTCGCCTGTGGCACAGTCCATCACGGTCCCCACGTGAGGCACGCCGGTGTCCTGGCAGGGGAAAAAGGGAGAGTGCAGGATCGCAGGCCGCCTCTCTTCTCCTTAGGAGGGGCACCCGTCGCCCCTCTCACGTTATATCGGTCAAGGCGAGTCAGCTGGCTAGGGCCAAGTTGAAGGGAGCAGAGGTGAGGAGGGATTCACGCACATTCACACGCAGCGTGACACTTGTGCAAGTGACGGCCCAGGGGGGAGGGCCAGCCACTACTCGACACCGTAATCCACCAGAGACTGACTGACATTGTGCTGAATTGCTAAATGTGATGCAACGAAACCTTTTTGTTCTCCCCCTTCAGAAACTTCTCTTCTCAGAGGAGCAAAGAGTAGACTACGTGCAAGTGGACGAACAGAAGACGCAGGCCCTGCAGAGCACAAAGCAGGAGTGGACGGACGAGAGGCAGTCCAAAGTGTGACGGGGCTGGGCTGCGGGCAGGGGCTCTGAGGGCGGCCGGCCCTTGTCACCGGCCGCGCTCGCCCCTGCCGAGCCTCAGGCCGGTGCACCGGGACGTAGAGAGCTCCATCCCGGCAGGGTGGGAACCATCAAAGCAAAAGAGGCGTCAGAAATCTTCTCCAGTGGAGCCTTTGACGTGCAGATTGGAGCCAACAGGATGACATCTTTTGACTCCAGCGCCTGTGGCCGGGTGCCCCTTTGCTGTTGGCCTTTTCCCGGCATGCTTTCACACGCACCGTCTCATCTCTTCCCCTCAAAGACCTCGGAAGCTAGGCTTGGCGGCGATCATTGCTCCCACTTCGAGGAAAACGATACCAAGAACCGGAGAAGGGAACGCTTGACCCAAGATGACTCATGGAGCGAGACAGCGAGTCCGGCTCCTTCCGCCGTCTAATGCTGCCTCAGTCACTTCGGGTAACTTCGGAGACGCGTGGGAAACACGTGCAGACACGGGATGACTCATCCCCTCCTCTCCCTTTCATAGGATTTTGAGCAGGTGCTTTTACACTTGAAAGGTATGCCTGTCGAGCCAGGGTTTCTTTGTGTGGTGTCCAAACGGGGCACCCTAGCATAATCAGCAGTTACCATTAGAGACACCTCCCGACAATCAGTGTGAAATCCATTCTTGGTTCACATGGTCCCCTTGCCATGTGTGTCCCATGAGCTGGCTAGTGCTGGCAGAAGAACCTTTGCCACCCCGGGGAAAGCTATCCCTGGCCACACTGTGCTGGACTCAAGCTTCTGAGTGATTGTTAGGACCCAAACGACAACAACAAACCAACCAACCAAAAACCGGTGACTTCAAGTCTCGGGTTTCCTGGCTAACGTTTCCCTTCTGCTTTAGTGGTGGCTAGCTCTGGAGAGTGCACACGTTCCCACCGTGCAGTGAGGGCATCTTGTCACCCCTTCCTTTGTGGGGCACTGGGGTTCAGGGGACCCAGACGACAGGCTCGATTGGGCACGGAGTTTTACTTAATGCCCCTACCTGAGGATAGATTGGAATAGTAAAGGCAGCTGAGATTTTGTCGGCAGTGAAATGTCATCCAGTTGACCCAAAAACAAAAATCTGTTTCTACAAAACGTTTCCAGGGACATACTTACTGCACGAAACAATAGACACTTGAGCAGTGTGACTTGTTTGGAAGTGATTAGGGATTTAAAAGAATATGACTTCACCAGGGCGTATGGGATTATGTCTTGGGTGTATGGGATTCCCAGGGTGTATGGGATTATGCCTTGCTTTGATAAAACTGCTAGTGGATGGCTACACAAAGGCATAATGATTCAGGGACACAAAATACAGGTAGCTTTGAGCTGACGGCAGCATATGCTCCTGAGGAAGGCACCGTAAGTCACAACGATGCCGGCCAAATCTTGTTTTCCGGCAGAGATAATCCACGTGTAATGGAGGGCTATGATTCTGATGGGGTCTGAGGGATTTTTGTTTTTTTTAACAGAAATGATCCCAGATACCACTCCAAGTCAAGTACACATGGCATGTCTGTACACTGCGCAGAGTACCCCTTTCTAGAAGATTTGGGAATCAACAGGACAGTGCAGCAATTAATCTCGCATTATTTTCTGTAGCTCCTTTTTGCTCCGTTTCCTTCCGTCTCCTTTCATTAGGAAATACTTCCAGATCAGGGGTTTTGTCATGCAGAAAGGGGGACCGAAGGGCCTCAAGCCTAAGTCCACAGGCCCAGGAACGTTGGGAGTTAAGCTTTCCTCGGGGAGGGAGGAGCCCTGAGGCCCAGCACACAGCCTGGCTACCAGGGCATGGTGTGACCCTGGGGACCCAGTGTCCAGGCCACTTCACCACGCAGCAAGCAGCAGCTGAATCGTGGCCGTTGGGTCCGGGTCGAGACTGATGGCTCCCCTTAGGCCTGGCTTCCCCCCTCTCAAGGCCTCCTCCTCGGGCCCCGTTCAGACCACCTTTGTATCCACAACCGTGCAGATTTTTAACAATTCACTACGCCTCTACTATGTCCTGTCTGGCATTAATAAAAGTCTTATAAGGAGAGGAATCGTGACCTAAGTGCCCTCTCATTTAAGTGATGACATCTGAAAAACTACGGGGCACGTTCTGAAACCTGAATAAGTGGAAATAGACTTCATTGCCATTTTCAAGTACAACAGGCTTAACCTGACTCCCATGGCACGACCTGCATCCGCGTTACTTCGCTGCAAACAGTTGAGCAGGTGGCTGTAAGCAGTACTGCTTCTGCAGCCAAACCACATCTTGACATCTGGGTCAGCAACTAGCTCCGATCATTGGCAGTCAAGTTACCGGCTCTGCCAGATACCACGCATAACACAACCTTTGTCATTACTGACATTAAAAAGCAACAGCGCCCAGCGTGCTTCTCCCCAGAGGGGGTCTCTTGTGCCACCACCTCCCTTTTCCCTATGGCTGAGACTCCCGGTTGCCCTGGCTGCCAGGTCAGCAGCATCTCTAGGCCACGATGTGAGGCAGAGACCACCAGAATAGCAGGGGCTCAGGTCTGGGGAAAACAGGCCAGAAGCAGAGACCCTACAGCCAACGCGAGTCCTGGTGCTGAGAGAAAGGAGGAGAAGCCACGTGAAACTCCTCACCCTGGTCAAGTACGAGGCTGATTACCACGAACGCTTTTTCCTGACACACACTCCAGACCGAGCCCTTGACCTAAAGGAGAGCAGGTCGGCCCACAGGGCTAACCTCAGAAGCAGGGGCCGGGAAACCTGACCTAAAGGTCTCTGAGCCCCAGGCCCCTCGTGCTCTGGCCCCTTTACTTCAGCAGACAGCTCCCTAAGTTTCCAGCTTTCTACTTCTTTATTTTCCTTGATCTTAAATTGCATTTATCGTTATCATTTCCTTACTTTCATTGTCATTTGTTGTTATAAATTTAGTTTTTATTTTCTGCAACTGAGAGAGAGTGGCAGTGGTGGAGGCTGGAGCCGGGGGCCCGACGGGAGACAGCAGAGCTGAGACGCAGACTCCCCGCCACGGGCACTTCACCGATGGCAGAGGGGGGCTGGAGAGCCGCGGGGACAGTCAAGGCTGCCAGGTCACTGGAGCTCCACGGGGATGGTAACGAACCTGACCCCACTCTGCCGCCGCGTACAGACATCGGTTCCTGGGGGAGCTCCATGGGGAAGGCAGAACGATCCATGGGACGCGTCCCCTCTGCCTTATCAGAGCCATTTGGCTTCTATCCAGCACTGTTGTTTTGGTCTTGGTTTCATGGGCAAAACCTCCATTTCCATGAGTTTTATCTTTTGCTCACCTTTGTATGAACAAATGCATCCCAACTGTTTTATATCTGTCTTGAAATTTTAAATCATTTCCATTGTTTTGGTCTTCAACATGAGACTTTTAATTCACTTTCATACTCTACGGTGGTAGAAGTCAGAATAGTGGTTATCTCTATTGGGAAGAGGCAGGAAATAAAAAGTCAACTTGTAAATTATACTGTATTATAGAAGGTGATGAGTGGTGTGGAAAAGAACAGCCTGAAGAGGATTGGCTGCACACTGGGCTGTTGGTGGCCACAGGAAGAAGTAGGGTGAGAAGATGAGATCTGGGCAGACTCGAGGGAGATGAGAGAGTCAGCCAGGTGCAGTATTTGAGAGCACATTCAAGGCAGGGAGAACAGACTGTGCAAAAGCCCTAACTCAGTAGAAAACCTGGAATGTTGAGGGCACAGGCAAGAGGCCAGCGTGGCTGGCGTGGGGTGAGCAAGAGAGAGCGGAGGAGGTAAGAGAGGCAATGGGGGATTCACAGATTAGAATGTGGGGGCTTGCTGGCCGTTACAAGGACCTCTGGCTTATGTTCTCGGTGAGAATGGAGCCCGTGACGGGAATTAGGCAGGGGAGACGTGACCCGACTTATATTTTGAAAGGCAGGATCACTGTAGCCACCAGAGCTGCTGCGTGCCGGCGGGGGAGATGCTCCTTCATCACCGTCATCGCCACGCCCACCGCCACCATCCCCAGCACCAGCGTCCCCCTCCCTCCAGCCCACGCTGCCAGAGCTCTCTGGGTTCTGTCCCGGCAGGCTCCGCTCACGCACATGCAGGAACAGGGACCGGATCTCCCCGCCACTGGCTGGAAAGAATCCCCTAAATGCAGCCAAAATATATGAAACACAGGCTGTGAAGAAACTGGGCCTCAGGCGAGGGAGGACCGTCAGTGATCTCTGGGAGCTGAGACCCCGAAGAGGTGAGCCGTGCAGCTGCCCCAGCTTGCTGTCTACACGGACTGTCCGGACCGAGTCCAGCCGCCTCCCCGGGTCTCGGGGGTGGATCGCAGAGCGCAGGCAGCCGGAGCTGGCGGGTGGAGGACCGGAGAGGACGCAGCGGCACAGGGAGAGAACCGTGCCCAAGGGCGGAGGGTCCGCTAGCGGAAACTCCGAATTCGGGTGACATCATATACAGTACTCAGAGGGATCTTGTCTCGGTAGTGTGGAAAACTAAACGCTGCTCTGCTCCCACCCATAAAGTCTCAAGGCAAGACTCAAAAGGATCAAACTGTTTCCAAGTAAGTTAACAATATTAGATTTTTTGAAGTTCTGGAGTATACTTAGGAAAAAAAATACCCAGCACCCAAGGAAAAGGGTATGCTAAGATTCAGAAAACTCCAGCCCGTTATGAGGAGACAGATCAATTGATAAAAGACATCCCGATCGGAAAGGAAGAAGTAAACGTTTCTCTGCAGACAACATGATTGTCTATGTAGAAAACCGAATGCAATGTACAAGAGTGAGGAGAACCAGTCAGTGAGTCAGCAAGACCACAGGATAAAGGATACGAGAGGGAGCTAGCTCCGCCTGCCCAGACACTCAACTAATTGTTCTTGTACCAGCACTTTTCTGCACTGATCTGAAACAAGGCCAGCCAGCCACAACACTGCTATTTTACTGTGCCCAGGGTTTTTCTCTTCCTGTGCAAACTAAGTTTTTAATTTTAGTAGGAAACCAAGCCAATTGTGACAAGGATGTTGGGAAACCAGAAATCTGGTAGTAGGTGTATTTTCTGAAGAGAAATTGTGAGACAGTCTGTTTCCTCTCTCTCTCTCTCTCTCTGTCTCTCTCTCTCTCCCTTTTTTTTTCCATGCCGCGTGGCTTACAGGATCTTAGTTCCCCAACCAGGGATCGAACCCGTGCCCCCTGCAGTGGAAGCACGGTGTCCTAACCACTGGACTGCCAGGGAATTCCCTGTGATCAAGAGTCTCAAAAAAGAAATAGAAAAGTAAACATTTAGATCAGTATTTCTAACTTTTGGAATATACTTTAAGGAAATAACCATTCATGGAAAGAATTACATACATGAATTCCATTGAATCGTTAACCATAGCAATGAAAAAACTGAAAACAACTTAAATGTTCAATGATTACATTATGATGCATCTTATATACCTTCACTCAATAACATATTTTTGAAGAGTTTTTAGAATGTGGAGAAACTAGTATGTCAAATGAAAAAACTCAGGAAAAAATCTAATGCTAAACTTGATGACTTCCACATTGCATACCGTTATACATTTACTGTGCAAGTACAACTAAAAAAATAGTTCTAAAATGTTGACAGTATTTAGTGCTGAACATCGGGCTTGATTTTCATTTTCCTAAACTGTCTTCAATTACCTTGTACTACTGGGGTATCTGAATTCCAGAACCTTCCCTCCAACACGAGGACAAAGATAAAAAATCCAGAAATGCATCAGCTGAAAAGAAACTGTGACACAAAACAGTAGCCTCGTTTTATTTTCTGCAGTAATACACATCGAAGCATCCCACTCCTCGAGCCGCAGGGAAACAAAACACGTGAACCAAGAGATACCAAGGGCCAGAACCGGCAAAACATTAAACCCAAATAACAAAGTGGTGATTACTCAAGTTTGAATTCCCTAAGCCTTGCCTAGTAGGGGACACAAGGTTAGGCCTCAGCCCCCTTTCCTTCGCGTAGCCTTTAGGGAGGCGGGGGCCAAAGGTGCTGAATATTCCCAATCACCCGGGAAAGCTGATCGAGGGCGGAGTCGATGGAAATTCGGAAGAGATCAAGGTCTTCAGCAGTCCATCTACTACAAGTGAGGGAAAAGGGAAATCAGGTTAAAGGGGAGATCGCTCACGTAGGTCCAGGGCACCAGCCCCCAGCCCCCTCCTTATACCAAGCCCGTCAGCGGCCCCATCACAGCACTCTTAAGACAGAGATCAGATCCCAGCACCTGCCACCGACCCCCGCCCACGGCAGACTCTTCTAGAACTCACATAGTTAGGGCACTGCCATTCACTGTATATTCCTCCCGAATCACGCCTTGGTCACGCTGGGCACCTGCCATCAGAGCTCTGTGGGCCATGTGTGCCTCCAGGAGGGATCGGAAAGGCACTGTGAGCTTGCTGGGGGAGACGTGGTTAAGGCACCATCCGCTACTGAATCTGCTGGTATCTCGGGCTTGCCCACACCTCAGAGGCCCGTTTTTACCCCAGGATGAGACCGCCCGGAGCCGCCTCCCTAACCCTTCGGTCCTTCCCCACCCTCCAGGCTCCTCAGGCATTGACAAATCCCCTTTCCTGCCCGGCTGCCCGCCCCTGCTGCCCCTGACTGCGCCCTGCGCTCCCCTCCGTCCCCTCCGCAGGCGGCCGCCATGTACCCTGCCACCGCACCGCTGCCCCAGCCCAGGGAGGCTCCACGGAAAGGATACAGCACCAGCCGTCTGCTTCCAGGCCCGACAGCCGCGAGCGCTGCACCTCCACCACGTCTTAGGGCACGTGACGCCCGCCCACCCTGGGGGCCTGCAGCAGCGCCTCCCATCGCTGCTCCTCCTCGGCCAGGCCCACGCCGGGCTTCCGGGCGCCGGGGAACACCCTCGCCTTCAGGGCTACCTGATCTACTCTGGCAACCAGGAGTTCCGGAGCTTTGCTGGCCACCTCGGCCCCCTGCGCCTGCAGCGCTGTCGTCCCCCGGGGCCTGCATGGCCGCCGCGCGTCCCTCTAAAAGCCGAGGAGAGCCTGAGCGCCTCACGCGGCCCCGCCCCTTCGGCCCCGGGACGCCCCGGGCGCCTGCGCAGACACCCCTGACGACGCCTCCCGGCACCGGATTGGCTGCCGCCCTGCCCCTCACGGGCCGCCCCGGAGGCCCCGTCGGGCTGCACAGACTCAGCTCCGGCGTGAAGCCCCGCTCCTTTCGGGCGCCCCGGATGCGCCTGCGCAGACCGGCCCCTCCTGTCCGGGGCCGCGCGGCGTGGGGCCGGCGCCAAGTGCCCACGGAGTCACCACCGAGACGGGAACGCCGCCTTTCCGTTCCCAAGGCCTTGACCCGTCTCCCAAACCATCTGCTCCAGGCAATAAGGGCCACCCACCCACCCCCATAGCCCTCCGACCCTGCCCCCCGGTAAAGCCCAGAGTAAACCGCAAACAGCAGGGGAAGCGTAGGACCTCCAAGCAGCGGGGTCTCCGCCGACTGGGGAGGTCAGGGCTGGTGGGCGTCTTCACTGACCCCATCATGGAGGCGCCACCCGCATGACCTCGTGCAGACCCTATTACCTCCCAAAGGCCCGCCTCCAGAGTCCATCCCGTGGGGGGGTTAGGGCTTCCATGGGTGAGCTGGGGGAGGGGGAGGGGGAGGGACTGGACGCTCAGGCCATAGGCCAGCGCTGCTCAGCTAACCCGGGCTAGGTTCCCGTGAGTACTCTTAGCGGGGAGCCACTGACTTACCTGACCGAACCCAGAAACAGCATCTTTCCTGCCGGAGAGCTGATCCACGTCAGCTGTCCTGAGAGATGCGCCAGCCAAGGCCTCACAGGTGCCCCCGGGGCCGGCCCGGCCCCTCGCGTCCCAGGGCCAGGAGGTGACACGGGCCGGTCTGGCTTCCTCTCGGCTGTTTCCAGGCCACTCCTCCACCTGCTGGGCTGGTCACCGTCCTTCCGCAGCCCTGCCCTCGGCCCCAGAGGCTGCCCCGAGGTGGACGCTCACTCAGCAGGCGCCCTCGCCCGGGCTGCCAGTGCTGCACTGGTGAAGCTTTAACACTGGCTCTCCAGACGCAGCAGGGGCCCTGCATCTGCTGATCTCCACGCTGTACCCACTCCCACCACAGCCGACTGACTAGGGAGGCCGAGCCGCGGTCTTGTACGAAAGCCAAGTGGGAATTAAAGCCTCACAGTCACTTACGGAAGACTCAATGAGCTCTCTGTCCCAGGTTCCCCTGTGGGAGTTGCAGAGCGGGAGCCATGAGCAGACATCCTTATAGTTTTTTAGTTTTAGGTTTAGCAAATAGGTTTTAATCATCATCACTGGAAAAAGAAAAAAAAACCATCAGTGCAGAACCGGACTCACATGGGTAGGTAGTGAGTAGGCGTGGACACTGGTTGGACATGTGCGGGAAAAGCCCAGAGAATGTACTGAGCAAGGGTCTAGCATGTTGGCTTCTGCTGTCGTCCATATCACAAGAGGAAACTCATGAATTAACCAGACCCACCTGAGGGTCTGAAATAAGGGCAGAAGGAGGGTCAGTGGGACGTCTAGGGGGCTCTGACTCCCGCCTCCGCGAAAAATACCTGATGGACATCCTCATACATACCCATTAAGGGGACCAGTGGCAAGTTCCCAGGAGCAGAATTGCTGGGCTTTAGGGATGGGCAGACGTCATTGGATTCAGTCGCGCCACGCTGCTCTCTGCTATGGCTGTACCCATCTGCACTCCTACTATATCCTTGCGACCTTTGGGGGTTTCCTCTTCTGTTACTAGCCTATTCATATCCTTCGCCCATTTCCAAAAAAAAAATTGGAATTTCTGTTATCTTCTTGATGACCAGCAGAATATTTTTCAAATATATTCTCTTTTTTAAATTTATATTTATTTTTGGCTGCATTGGGTCTTCATTGCTGTGCGTGGGCTTTCTCTAGTTGTGGCGAGCGGGGGCTACTTTTCGTTGTGGTCTGCAGTCTTCTCATTGTGGTGGCTTCTCTCATTGCAGAGCACGGGCTCTAGGCACGAGGGCTGCAGAAGTTATGGCACATGGGCTCAGTAATTGTGGCTCGTGGTCTCTAGAGCTCAGGCTCAGCAGTTGCGGTGCATGGGCTTAGCTGCTCTGCGGCATGTGGAATCTTCCCGGACCAGGGATCAAACCCGTGTCCCCTGCATTGGCAGGCGGATTCTTTACCACTCTGCCACCAGGGAAGTCCTTAGTTTCTGATTTATAACAAAGTGAATCAGCTATGACCATTTTAACTTAATCCTTGTGAATGACGGGAGGTCAGTACACAAGGAGGTGGAGGTTTGTTTTTTCCAATATGGCTATTCCATAACCATTTGTTCAAAAGTCTATCCTTCCCCCATTTAATTATCTTGACACCTTTGTTGTTGAGTCTTCGTTGCTGCTGTATTCTCACATAAATTTTAAAATCAGCTCATCAAATTCTACAAAATATTTTCTACAAAAACATTTGCTGGCATTTTGATTGAATCTACAGATCAGTTTGGGGAGAATTGATGTCTTAACAATATCATTTCTTGCAATCAAACATGATTGGAAGAACATGAATGTGATATATCTCTTCATTTATTTAGGTCTTCTTCAATTTCTCCCATTGTTTTCACACACAGGTCTTGACAAATTTTCTTAAATTTGTCCCAAGTGTTTAATTTTTGCTACTATTTAAATGATATCTTAAACTTCTTTTATCCAGTTGACCATTGATAGTATATATACAATTAATGTTTTATTACTCTTATATGTTGAGACCTTGTTAAACTCACTTAATAGGTATAATAGCTTCTCGGTAGATTCCTTGGGATTTTCTATGCACAAGGTCATGTTTTGTGCAAATAAAGACACCTTTAATTCTTCATTTCCAACTTATATGGATTTCTTTTTCTTGCATGATCTTAATAGCTATAACCTTCAGTACACTGTCGAAGAGAAGTGGTGAGAGCAGACATACATGCCATGTATCTTTTTTTGGCTTTATTGAGATATAATTGACATATAGCATTGGGTAAGTTTAAAGTGTATAATGTGATGATTTGATACACATATACATTATGAAATGATCACCAAAATAAGGTTAGTTAACACAGGCATCGCCTCACATAATTACCATTTTCTTTTTGTGGTGAGAACATTTAAGATCTACTCTCTGAGCAACTTTCAAGTATACAATACAGTGTGGCTAACTATAGTCACCAAGCTCTAAATTAGATCCCCAGAACTTATTGATCCTATAACCAGAAATTTGTACCTTTTGACCAGCATCTCCCTATTTCCCCCATACCCCAACCTTTGTCAAGTACTATTCTACTCTCTGTTTCTATAGGTTCCACCTTTTTACATTCCACTTATAAGTAAGATTATACAGTACAGTTCTTCTCCCTCTCTGTCTCTCTTATTTCTGTTAGCATAATGCCCTGAAGGTTCATCCATGTTGTAGCAAATGGTACGGTTTCCTTCCATTTTATGGCTGAATAATATTCCATTGTGTGTGTGTGTGTATCACATCTTCTAATTGATTCAGTCTTCTGTTATCGGTCTTTTCATATTTTCTATTTCTTCATGATTCAGTCTTGGTAAGTTGTATGTTTCTAGGAATTTATTCATTTCCTCTAGGTTATCCAATTTGTTGGCATATCGTCGTTTCCAGCAGTCTCTTATGACCCTATGGATTTCTGTGGTATCAGTTGTAATGTCTCCTCTTTCACTTATAATTTGATTTGAGTCTTATCTCTTTCCTTATTGTTAGGCCAGCCAAAAGTTTTTCAATTTGGTTTCCCATATTTTATGTAGGCTTTCTTCACGCTTTTTCATTCTTTTTTTCTTTGTTCTCTTCTGACTGGATAACCTCAAGTGACCTGGCTTCTACTTCACAGACTCTTTCTTCTGCTTGATAAAGTTTGCTGTTGACATCCTGTATTGCATTTTTCATTTCATTCATTGTATTCGTCAGCTCCAGGATTTCTGTTTGGTTCTTTTTTTATGATTTCTATCTCTCTGTTAAACTTCTCATTTTGTTCATGTATTTTTCTCCTGATTTTGTTGAATTGTCTTTCTGTGTTTCCTTGCAACTCACTGAGCTTCCTGAAAACAACTGTGTTGAATTCTTTATTGGGCAAATTGCAGGTCTCCATTCTTTGGCGTCAGTTATTGGAAGATTATTGTGTTCCTTTGGTGGTGTCATGTTTCCTTGGTTTTTCATGTCTTGCACCGGTGTCTTCACATTTGAAGAAGTAGTCACCTCCTTCAGTCTTGACTGACTGGCTTCAGGAGAGAAATACATTTCATCAACCCTGTTAGGGATTCTGAGGTTTTCTCAAACCTTTTCTGTAGATACTCCTGAACCACGCCTCTTGTTTCCTCTTGGGGGGAATTACTAAGATTGATGACTTCTCACAAAAGCCACACTGGGTGCTGACACTCTTTTGTTTGTTTTCCCTAGGGCAATGCTAAATGCTCAATCTTGCATGCTTTCTCTCAATCCCACAGAGCCTGGCCAGCTTTCTGTGCATGCTCCCCAGCTGTCTACAAAGGCTCACACTTGCTGCCCTCAGGTGCATGCCCAGGGAGCTAAACATGGGGTGGGATGTGTGTGGGTGAGGTCAGCAGAGCATTGGGGGTGCCCATGGGTCACTTGGGGGTGTCCACAAGTGAGGCATCCCTAGAAGCTCACGGGCTGGCTTCCTGATTGAGTCTCTGATGTGTTTAGTAGGTTCCACATCCCTATTATGCCTTCCAAGAACCCTGGGTACTGTTGCTCCCTGCTCCCCAGTCATGCGGCACACTCCGTATTCTGGACGGGATGAGAAAGAAGTGGGGCTCTTTGGCAGTGTCACACACAGCTGGAGAAGCCAGGTCCTCACTCACGTGTTCCCACTTTTCCCTGTGGGAGAAATCACTGGCTGACATGGTTTCTCATGGCACCGAGCTGTGCTGCCTTGGGAGAGGAGAGACACAGGCAAAGTGAAAGGTTCCTCTTACCCTCGTCAGTGCATCCAATCTTGGATTTCTTTTGCTCCAACAGCATGCTGAAACTTCTCTGCTGGACTCCAGGACTTCTGCAAAGGTATTCTTGCCTGTGGATGCATGTCAAAATTTATGTTCTTAAGGCGGGGAGACAGTAGAAAACTCCTATTTCACCATTTTCATGACTTCACTCCCTTCGTTTCTGATCTTACAGGAAAAACATTCTGTTTTTCACTCTTAAATATGATGCTAGGGCTTCCCTGGTGGCGCAGTGGTTAAGAATCTGCCTGCCAATGCAGGGGACACGGGTTCGAGCCCTGGTCCGGGAAGATCCCACATGCCGCGGAGCAATGAAGCCCGCATGCCGCAACTACTGAGCCCGTGTGCTACAACTACTGAAGCCCACGCACCTAGAGCCCATGCTCCGCCACAAAAGAAGCCACCGCAATGAGAAGCCCACACACCGCAACAAAGAGTAGCCCCCGCTCGCCGCAACTAGAGGAAGCCCACGTGCAGCGACGAAGACCCAACGCAGCTAAAAATAAATAAATTAAATAAATAAATTTATTAAGAAAAAATATGATGCTAGCGATAGTGTTGGGAAAGCAGTCTCATGCATGCAGCCTTTTGACCCCCACTCAGCTGCATAATAATGGGCCTTTGTCCTGGAACACTTTCTTAGCAGATGAGATGGGGAAGATGATGTAGGGCACACTTGGGTGGATAGAAGTAAAAGGAGATCATTTTCTAGGAGTCTGCCTGAATGCTTTTACCAAAGCAAATTTAATAAGGCAGGATGCAGAGGGAACAAGTTGCCTAAAACTGTCCAACGTAGTTGGAGAGTTCGCTAAACCTTGAGGCTGCTCTTAGCACAGCAGAGTCTACGGATGGAACGGGGTGCTAAAAAGTGTCCCCAGTTCAAACAGTGGAACACCCTGTGAGGAACTGTGCATTTTGGAGGGTCTCTGGGGCTAATCTCAACTTCACAGTGTCATCAGCTTTTTCACTCTCAGGTCTTTATCTGACAGAGTGGCAGGCACGTTTGCCAAAGAGTACATGCACCCTGGGAGGCGCAGCTTGGAGTAGGAGGGTTCAGGGTAGGGACACTAACATCATGGCTTACCTTAACCCATTTCTGGCTCCCAGTGAGGAGGGACTCCTGGCAATGGTGTTGGCACCACGCTGAGCGGGTCCTATGTAGACCCCTTAGGAGCTGAATTCCTGACTTTGGGAGGTGGTGATACCATTGAATCATACTTGATTATTATCATTATTATCATTATCATTATTATTATCATTATTATTATTATCCATATCACTTTACTGAATAATATAATACCATTTCTGTAAGCAATGGCATGGACATAATGTTGCTATTTAGTGGGGCTAGGAAGACACAAGAGTCCTGCAAATTGGTTTCCTTATCTGTAAAAGGAAGAGGTTGGAGAAAGGGACCAGGGTCCCTTCTTGCTTAAGAAGCTCTGATTCTAACACCCCATCCTGTGTATGAAGATAATCACCAATTTGAAATCGCAGCGTTTATTTTAAAACATATATTTTTCAAAACGTGTGTTTGTTTTTTTCAGGTTCCTGTAGCTTATGCTATTTCGCTCAGCACTATTATTGTTATGGCTGAACACTGGAATAGAGGAGATCACTTTTGGACATGTTGATTTGATGTGTCTATTTCACATCTAAGTAAAGATGTCTAGTTGAAAGTTGGATATGGGGGTCTGGAGTTCCGGAAAGTGGTCTGCACTGGAGATAGATCTTTGGAAGATAGCAGCGTATATAGCTTCTATTTAAAGCCGTCAGCTTGGATGAACTCACCAAGGGAGGCAAGGTGTGGGTGTAGCAGGTGTATCAGCCCAAGGACTGAGCCCCCAGCCTCCAGCCCTTGTGCCCAGGTCTTGTGATCGCCCCTGCCCTCCTTGCTATTTATTCCTCCAAACACCTACTTATTTCATTTAACTCCACCTACACGTATCCATATGTAAACATGTGTTCCCACTGTCATCTTGCCAACTTCACTTGCATCCTGCCCTGGCCTCCCTCAGCTTACTCTCAAGGAGGAGCTGGAAAGAGCTGTTTTAAAAAGGCAGATCACATTGCAGCTCAGTTCAACACTCTTCAGTGGTTTCACTGCACCCAAACTCCTTAAAATCTGGAACTCCTTGCTGTCCCACTTGTATCTCCATCATGATGCATTTACCTACATCTAACCCCCCACACCTCTTAAGTAATGCAGGTGAGGAGAAAGGGGGATGCAATTTCAACTAGGGTGGCCAGCAAAGCCTCGCTGAGCGGGTGACATTTCAGTAATCCAGGTGAACTCTGGATGAAGAGTTCTAGAAAAGAAAAGGCCAGTGCAAAGGCCCTGAGGCAGGAATGAATGGGCCTCGTTTTTCATAAAGGGCAAAGAGCCCTGTGTGGCTGGATTCAAATAAGCAAGGGGAAGGGGAAAGGGGAAGGGTAAGGGGAAGGGGAAGGGATGAAGCCAGAGAGGATACAGGCTGGATCACGTAGGACTTTTCAGGCCACTGTAAGGCTTTGTTTTCAACTCTGACAGGGAGCCCCTTGGAGGGTTTGGAACTGAGTAGAACAAAAACAACCAAAAATATCCACATTGGCTTAAGCCAAAGGGAGAATTGCTGGGTCTGTGTAACTGAAATGTACAGAGGTAGTCCCTGTCTTCAGGCATGGCTGGATCCAGGACTCGGTTCTCTGAGATCTGTCTTCTTGCTCTAGCTTCCCCTCTGTCCATTGCCAGCCTGCCTCCCCTGCAGCCCCAAAAGTGTCACTGGTTGGATGGGATCACCACGGCCGCAGGAAAGCAGTGCTCCGATTGGCCAGGCCTGAGCCACATGCCCACCCCTGGAATCAGAGGTGAAGTCAACTCTATCAGAACCATAATGGCCGAGAGAAAAGGAAAAGGGAGATCTTCTAGGGTGACATGAGGATACCAGTACCAAGAGAAGGGAAATGGAAGCTGGGTGACAAAACCCATAGATGTCCTCTACAGTGGTGCAGACTTTTCATCAAATTCAAAATCCATTTCTAATGGTTATTTTTTTAAAAAGCAAGACTAGGAAAGATTCTTCTCGTAATAGAGCATGTGCCCTGCTACTGGCCCTCCCATCAGCTTCCATCCCCTGACTCTGGGGTTCCACATCCACTTCAGCGGGCTGTCCTCTTCCTAATCCTCCCACACAGACCTTTGCTGAAATAAAGTTTGTAAGTAAGTGGTTTTAAAGGGCAAAAATGGAGCAGACTATTATTTTCCAAAGGAAAAACATTTCAAAACTAATAATTCCTTATGAAAATATTTAAACAACATGGAAATCTAAAATCTAAATAGTGAAAGGTTTCTTCCCTAATGCCCAGTGATGGATGACATTGACAGCAGGGGTGGCTCCTTCCAGGTGGTGACTCTGCCTTTCCCCACATGTTCATATGGTCAGAATGTTTTGAAAAACAGGAATATGCCATACCCAGAATTCTGCAATTTGCTTTAATCTCTTTCCATATTAGTTCCCAGCTACCTACTTTGCTCTGACTGCCGTATGTTACACCACCAGGACGGACTTACCGTGATCTACTGAACGTTTCCCCTGTCGATGTACATTCTACCAATTTTTCACAATGACAAACAACGCTATAATTAACACTGTGGTCAATTCTGCCTTGTTCACATACACAAGAGTTTTTCTGTGATAGATCCCCAAAGGTGGGTCAAAGGATATGCATATCTTAATATTTAATAGGAAATGCCAATCAAATGTCCAGATAGATTTTACCACCACTCTGATAGTGTATAAGAGTCCTTGTTTCTAACTATAGCCTTCTCCAACACTGAAGATTTCAGTTAATTAAATTAATCCTACACTGGGCTCTGCTCTGGTCCCACAAAGCAAATCTTAAAAAGGTAAGACGGGGGATTAACCAAGATGGCGGAGTAGAAGGACGTGCTCTCACTCCCTCTTGCGAGAACACCAGAATCACAACTGGCTGCTGGACAATCATCGACAGGAAGACACTGGACTTCACCAAGGAGGGTACCCCACGTCCAAGGACAGAGGAGAAGCCACAGTGAGACGGTAGGAGGGGCGCAATCAGAGTAAAATCAAATCCCATAACTGCTGGGTGGGTGACTCACAGACTGGCGAGCACTTATACCACAGAAGTCCACCCACTGGAGTGAACGTTCTGAGCCCCACGTCAGGCTTCCCCACCTGGGGGTCCGGCAACGGGAGGAGGAAGTCATAGAGAATCAGACTTTGAAGCCTAGTGGGAATTGATTGCAGGACTTCGACAGGACTGGGGGAAACAGAGACCCCACTCTTGGAGGGCGTACACAAAATAGTGTGTGCATCGGGACCCAGGGGAAGGAGCAGTGACCCTGGGGGAGACTGAACCAGACATACCTGCTGGTGTTGGGGGGTCTCCTGCAGAGGCGGGGGCTGGCTCTGTTTCACCGTGGGGACAAGGACACTGGCAGCGGAGGTTCTGGGAAGTACTCCTTGGCATGAGCCCTCCCAGAGTCTGCCATTAGCCCCACCAAAGAGCCCGCTAGGCTCCAGTGTTGGGTTGCCTCAGGCAAAACAACCAACAGGGAGGGAACCCAGCCCCACCCATCAACAGTCAAGTGGATTAAAGTTTTACGGAGCTCTGACCGCCACAGCAACAGTCAGCTCTACCCACCTCCAGAGCCTCCCATCAAGCCTCTTAGATAGCCTCAACCACCAGAGGGCAGACAGCAGAAGCAAGAAAAACTACAGTCCTGTAGCCTGTGGAACAGAAACCACATTTACAGAAAGATAGACAAGATGAAAAGGCAGAGGGCTATATACCAGATGAAGGAACAAGAAAAAACCCCAGAAAAACAACTAAATGAAGTGGAGATAGGCAACCTTCCAGAAAAAGAATTCAGAATAATGATAGTGAAGATGATCCAGGACCTTGGAATAAGAATGGAGGCAAAGATTGAGAAGATGCAAGAAATGATTAACAAAGACCTAGAAGAATTAAAGAACAAACAAACAGAGATGACCAATACAATAACTGAAATGAAAACTACACTAGAAGGAATCAATAGTAGAATAACTGAGGCAGAAGAACGGATAAGTGACCTGGAAGACAGAATGGTGGAATTCACTGCTGCGGAACAGACTAAAGAAAAAAGAATGAAAAGAAATGAAGACAGCCTAAGAGACCTCTGGGACAACATTAAACGCAACAACATTCGCATTATAGGGGTCCCAGAAGGAGAAGAGAGAGAGAAAGGACCAGAGAAAATATTTGAAGAGATTATAGTCGAAAACTTCCCTAACATGGGAAAGGAAATAACCACCCAAGTCCAGGAAGCGCAGAGTCCCATACAGGATAAACCCAAGGAGAAGCACGCCGAGACACATAGTAATCAAAGTGGCAAAAATTAAAGACAAAGAAAAATTATTGAAAGCAGCAAGGGAAAAACGACAAATAACATACAAGGGAACTCCCATAAGGTTAACAGCTGATTTCTCAGCAGAAACTCTACAAGCCAGAAGGGAGTGGCATGATATACTTAAAGTGATGAAAGGGAAGAACCTACAACCAAGATTACTCTACCCGGCAAGGATCTCATTTAGATTCGATGGAGAAATCAAAAGCTTTACAGACAAGCAAAAGCTAAGAGAATTCAGCACCACCAAACCAGCTCTACAACAAATGTTAAAGGAACTTCTCTAAGTGGGAAACACAAGAGAAGAAAAGGACCTACAAAAACAAACCCAAAACAATTAAGAAAATGGTCATAGGAACATACATATCGATAATTACCTTAAACGTGAATGGATTAAATGCTCCAGCCAAAAGACACAGGCTTGCTGAATGGATACAAAAACAAGACCCATATATATGCTGTCTACAAGAGACCCACTTTAGACCTAGGGACACATACAGACTGAAAGTGAGGGGATGGAAAAAGATATTCCATGCAAATGGAAATCAAAAGAAAGCTGGAGTAGCTATACTCATATCAGATAAAATAGACTTTAAAATAAAGAATGTTACAAGAGACAAGGAAGGACACTACATAATGATCAAGGGATCAATCCAAGAAGAAGATATAACAATTATAAATATATATGCACCCAACATAGCAGCACCTCAATACATAAGGCAACTGCTAACAGCTATAAAAGAGGAAATTGACAGTAACACAATAATAGTGGGGGACTTTAACACCTCACTTACACCAATGGACAGATCATCCAAAATGAAAATAAATAAGGAAACAGAAGCTTTAAATGACACAATAGACCAGATAGATTTAATTGATATTTATAGGACATTCCATCCAAAAACAGCAGATTACACGTTCTTCTCAAGTGCGCACGGAACATTCTCCAGGATAGATCACACCTTGGGTCACAAATCAAGCCTCAGTAAATTTAAGAAAATTGAAATCACATCAAGCATCTTTTCTGACCACAACGCTATGAGATTAGAAATGAATTACAGGGGAAAAAACGTAAAAAACACAAACACATGGAGGCTAAACAATACGTTACTAAATAACCAAGAGATCAATGAAGAAATCAAAGAGGAAATCAAAAAATACCTAGAGACAAATGACAATGAAAACACGACGACCCAAAACCTATGGGATGCAGCAAAAGCAGTTCTAAGAGGGAAGTTTATAGCTATACAAGCCTACCTAAAGAAACAAGAAAAATCTCAAGTAAACAATCTAACCTTACACCTAAAGAAACTAGACAAAGAAGAACAAACAAAACCCAAAGTTAGCAGAAGGAAAGAAATCATAAAGATCAGAGCGGAAATAAATGAAATAGAAACAAAGAAAACAATAGCAAAGATCAATAAAACTAAAAGCTGGTTCTTTGAGAAGGTAAACAAAATTGATAAGCCATTAGCCAGACTCATCAAGAAAAAGAGGGAGAGGACTCAAATCAATAAAATCAGAAATGAAAAAGGAGAAGTTACAACAGACACCGCAGAAATACAAAGCATCCTGAGACTACTACAAGCAACTTTATGCCAATAAAATGGACAACCTGGAAGAAATGGACAAATTCTTAGAAAGGTATAACCTTCCAAGACTGAACCAGGAAGAAGCAGAAAATATGAACAGACCAATCACAAGTAATGAAATTGAAACTGTGATTAAAAATCTTCCAACAAACAAAAGTCCAGGACCAGATGGCTTCACAGGTGAATTCTATCAAACATTTAGAGAAGAGCTAACACCTATCCTTCTCAAACTCTTCCAAAAAATTGCAGAGGAAGGAACACTCCCAAATTCATTCTATGAGGCCACCATCACCCTGATACCAAAACCAGACAAAGACACTACAAAAAAAGAAAATTACAGACCAATATCACTGATGAATATAGATGCAAAAATCCTCAACAAAATACCAGCAAACAGAATCCAACAACACGTTAAAAGGATCATACACCACGATCAAGTGGGATTTATCCCAGGGATGCAAGGATTCTTCAATATACGCAAATCAATCAATGTGATACACCATATTAACAAATTGAAGAATAAAAACCATATGATCATCTCAATAGATGCAGAAAAAGCTTTTGACAAAATTCAACACCCATTTATGATAAAAACTCTCCAGAAAGTGGGCATAGAGGGAACCTACCTCAACATAATAAAGGCCATATATGACAAACCCACAGCAAACATCATTCTCAACGGTGAAAAACTGAAAGCATTTCCTCTAAGATCAGGAACGAGACAAGGATGTCCACTCTCACCACTATTATTCAACATAGTTCTGGAAGTCCTAGCCACGGCAATCAGAGAAGAAAAAGAAATAAAAGGAATACAAATTGGAAAAGAAGACGTAAAACTGTCACTGTTTGCAGATGACATGATACTATACATAGAGAATCCTAAAACTGCCACCAGAAAACTGCTAGAGCTAATTAATGAATATGGTAAAGTTGCAGGATACAAAATTAATGCACAGAAATCTCTTGCATTCCTATACACTAATGATGAAAAATCTGAAAGAGAAATTAAGGAAACACTCCCATTTACCATTGCAACGAAAAGAATAAAATACCTAGGAATAAACCTACCTAGGGAGACAAAAGACCTGTATGCAGAAAACTATAAGACACTGATGAAAGAAATTAAAGATGATACCAACAGATGGAGAGATATACCATGTTCTTGGATTGGAAGAATCAACATTGTGAAAATGACTATACTACCCAAAGCAATCTACAGATTCAATGCAATCCCTATCAAATTACCAATGGCATTTTTTATGGAGCTAGAACAAATCATCTTAAAATTTGTATGGAGACACGAGAGACCCCGAATAGCAAAAGCAGTCTTGAGGGAAAAAAACGGAGCTGGAGGAATCAGACTCCCTGACTTCAGACTATACTACAAAGCTACAGTAATCAAGACAATATGGTACTGGCACAAAAACAGAAACATAGATCAATGGAACAAGATAGAAAGCCCAGAGATAAACCCACGCACCTATGGTCAACTAATCTATGACAAAGGAGGCAAAGATATACAATGGAGAAAAGACAGTCTCTTCAATAAGTGGTGCTGGGAAAACTGGACAGCTACATGTAAAAGAATGAAATTAGAATACTCCCTAACACCATACACAAAAATAAACTCAAAATGGATTAGAGACCTAAATGTAAGACTGGACGCTATAAAACTCTTAGAGGAAAACATAGGAAGAACACTCTTTGACATAAATCACAGCAAGATCTTTTTTGATCCACCTCCTAGAGTAATGGAAATAAAAACAAAAATAAACAAATGGGACCTAATGAAACTTCAAAGCTTTTGCACAGCAAAGGAAACCATAAACAAGACGAAAAGACAACCCTCAGAATGGGAGAAAATATTTGCAAACGAATCAACGGACAAAGGATTAATCTCCAAAATATATAAACAGCTCATTCAGCTCAATATTAAAGAAACAAACACCCCAATCCAAAAATGGGCAGAAGACCTAAATAGACATTTCTCCAAAGAAGACATACAGATGGCCAAGAAGCACATGAAAAGATGCTCAACATCACTAATTATTAGAGAAATGCAAATCAAAACTACAATGAGGTATCACCTCACACCAGTTAGAATGGGCATCATCAGAAAATCTACAAACAACAAATGCTGGAGAGGGTGTGGAGAAAAGGGAACCCTCTTGCACTGTTGGTGGGAATGTAAATTGATACAGCCACTATGGAGAACAATATGGAGGTTCCTTAAAAAACTAAAAATAGAATTACCATATGACCCAGCAATCCCACTACTGGGCATATACCCAGAGAAAACCATAATTCAAAAAGACACATGCACCCGAATGTTCATTGCAGCACTATTTACAATAGCCAGGTCATGGAAGCAACCTAAATGCCCGTCAACAGACGAATGGATAAAGAAGTTGTGGTACATATATACGATGGAATATTACTCAGCCATAAAAAGGAATGAAATTGAGTCATTTGTTGAGACGTGGATGGATCTAGAGACTGTCATACAGAGTGAAGTAAGTCAGAAAGAGAAAAACAAATATCGTATATTAACGCATGTATGTGGAACCTAGAAAAATGGTACAGATGAGCCGGTTTGCAGGGCAGAAGTTGAGACACAGATGTAGAGAACAGACATATGGACACCAAGGGGGGAAAACTGCGGTGGGGTGGGGATGGTGGTGTGCTGAATTGGGCGATTGGGATTGACATGTATACACTGATGTGTATAAAATTGATGACTAATAAGAACCTGCAGTATAAACAAACAAACAAACAAAACAACTAATACTAAACTTTCATTGGGTTATTTGTATGGAAATATGTTAATATAAATGTTTCAGACATTACATGAAATTTCTAAAAATCTTATATGTTCTGGTATAATGTTATAAGTCATAATCCTAGTTATTACTTTAAAATGTATATCTCAGAAAAAACTAATTTTCTTGTCAACTGCATTATTATGAACTTTCATCAAATCTTTAACCGTGGTCATTTTTAAGTCTTCTGTCATTTACAGACAGTTCTGGGTGTACTCTGATGCTTTTGTAAATATGTTCCTATAAAAGGGTTTCATCTTCAGGAAATTCATGGAAAAGACTCTGACAAGTACAGGTTTCTGGTACCTGACTGTACTGCTGAACTGAATGAATAAGCATTTTCAGAACTCTAATGGAAAACTGATGAGCTCATAAAAGTGCTAACAAAAGATCAAGATGAAAAAAAAAATTAATTACACGGGACTGAGTGAACTGATGAGGATGAGGATAATTTTTGTGACTTTCTGTTTGAATTTAAAAAAAGAAAAAATCCCACAAGGACTCAGAGGCAAAGAATATACAAATCAATTTTCACTGCAAAGTAAAGGAGCTGTTACAGTGGAGGATTACTGGACTGAATGTCAATATTATGACATAGTATGAGTGTGTTTCATGTTTGGTAATTGCAATCATTGTTGCTTTTGTTGTGGTCATCCATGTACAATGCTTGGTGTCAGTCTATTTATCTCTTGTAAAAATAAAATACAGTGTGTGTGTGAAAAAAAAAAAAAAGTAAGACTCAAGAGGATCAAACTGTTTCCAAGTAACTTAATAGGATCCCAGAACAAAGCTCAAGAATAAGTTTAGGAATAGAAAAACATCCAGCACCCAAGGGAAATCTTATAATGCCTAGCATCCAATCTAAATTTACCGGGCATGCAAAGAAGCAGGAAAATCCAAACCATTATGACAGAAATCAGTTAAAATGCATCGATTGGAAAGGAAGAAGTAAATGTGCCTTTGTTTACAGACAGAATGATTGTATATGTAGAAAGGCCCATGGGATTTATAAAAAGAGCTATTACTATCAACTAGTGAGTTTAGCAAGGTTGCAGAATACAAGCTGTTTTAGAGGGAGCTAGTCACCTCACCCCAAACACTTAACCAACTGCCCCAGCACTTTTCTTTGCAGATCTGAAACAAGGTCGGTAAGCCACAAATTCCTACTTAGTATTCGGGCGTTATATGTTAATATAAAAATGTAACTATAAAACTAAGAAAATGTTCCAGAATCAACACTGGATGGCAGGACACAATTTTCTGTTTGTTCCACTTCTTACATTGTCTTCAATTACGTGTACTACTTGAATAGCTGAATCCCAGACCTCCCCTCCAACCTGAGGACAAATGCAAGAATATTAGGAGCTGCAGAAGCTAAAACTAAACTCAGACACAAAACAGCAGCTCAGGTGTATTTTCTGCAGTTAACATTTAATCACCAAACGAAATACGTGGACCCTGAGCGCCCAAGGGCCAGTACAGGCAAAAGACGAAGCCGCAACAACAAAGTGGTGACCACTGAAGAAAGCAATGCCCTCGGGAAGGACGCCAAGGACAGGACACATAAGTTAGCGTTAGCCCCTTGTGCCCTGCTGAGGCTGAACAAAAAAGGGGGGCACAAAGCGCTGCAAAATCTGAACCACCCACGAAAGCCGGTTCAGACAGAAGGTGACGGAAGTTCGGAGTTGGCCAAGGTCTTCAGCAGTCAATCGGCTAAAAGGGAGGGAAAAATAAAATTCAAGTGCGTGGGGAAGAGCACGTCCCTCCCTGTCCCCCAACACCGACAATCCCAGAGCAGCACACTTCTTCTTTAGGCTTAACCCTCCATTACAGCTCCACCGGGGCTGAGCCTGGCTCTGGCCACCTGCCACCACCGCCCCCCGCCCAGCACCCTCTAGTACAGACATGACCAGGACGCTGCCCTCCACGTCGAGCTCCTTCTGAATGGGCGGTGGGACTCGAAAGTATACAGCCAGGAACTGGTGGGCGATCTCCGCGTCCGTGGGCGTTGGGAAAAGCACAGTAAGGGTGCTGGTGGAGATATGGTTAAGGCACCATCCGCACTACTGATTTCGCCTGTGCGTCAGGCTTCCTCCTCACTGAGACCCGCCTTCACCCCCCATCCCCCGGCTTCCCCGCCAGACCACCCCTTAGGCCGTCCACAACCTCCCACCCTATACACCGAGGCCACCCTGGACATCACCACCCCTACCCTCCGGTTTCCCTCAGGTTGGTTTTCCCCACCACCATCCCGTCAGCCCAGACCACCCCTGGCCCATACCCTCCAGCCGCCCAGCGTTCCCTCCTTCTACACTTCAGGCCCCACCGCCTGCAGCCCCTCCCCCCAAACCACCTCCAGCCCAGCCCCTGGCCGCCCGGCCCACTGGGGCTCCTGCAAAAGGATACCACTGTAGCGCCTGCTGACCCGGACCTCCGGCCCCGGGTGCTGCGTCTCTACGTGGCCCTGCTGCGTGGGCTGCCCACTGGATCTGCACAAGGCCACCGGCTGCGCCACCTGCCTCTCCTGCGACGCCAGGGTTGCTAGGGTCTCCAGGGTCGCCAGGATTGACTGGGTCACCGGGGTCACCCTGGCCACCACATGCTGCTCCCGCTGCAACGGCCGCGGCACCTGCGCCTTCGTCTGCTGCCCTCACGGCTCCTCCACCATCTGCCTCAGACTCCATCTAGAACCGCTTCCACCCTCCCTACGAGTTGGGGAAGAACAAAACGCTCCCTCACAAAACCCAACCCCCTAGCGCCCCCTGCCACTCGGGATTCCCAGAGCGCCTGCGCACACAGACCCCTGGTAACGCCTCCTGACTCGTGATTGGTTCCCACCGACAGAGCCTGCAGGCCCTCCAGCCAACGGGCGCCCCCTTATGCAGCTCCACACCTCAGAGCGCTGTGTAACCCCAATGAGCCTGCGCAAACAGACACCCACAGGGTCTGGTCCCGCTAACCGGCCTACCTCGGGCCCAGACACCCCGTAAGCGGCTTAGCCATGAGGCCTCCAGGTGACGCTCCTCCCCTTAGTGTGGCTGGAGCTCCCCAGTGCGCATGTCCAAACAGACCCGCGCCCACCTCCTAAGGCCTTTGGGCACGTGACTTGTTTCCCAGCCAAGCCTGCAAACCCCAGGCGAGCCCCGTGCACTTTGAAGTCTGTGTCAGTGCCAGTCCGGCCAACTTCACATGTGACCAGCCTGCTGAGCGCAGGTCCCTGTCATCGAGTTCTGGAAGGGAGTCGGGCACCTCTGGGCCATGCCCGGCCAGCCCTCTGGTCTCCCACACGTAGCTCAAGTCTGCATGTGTGTGCGTGTGCACGCGTGCTTGTGCGTGACCCTGTGTCTGCTGGCCTGCTGGGTGCTGGTCTACTTCTGTGTCGGGAAGGGGGTCAAGTCGACAGGAAAGGTACAGCCGGGGTGACGGCAGGGCTGGGGGCAGCACTGCCTGGGGGGGTGTGGGTGTCTGCCAGCGACCACTGCTGCAACGGGAGGAGACTGGACCAGGGCCAGAGACCGAGGAGGGGCAGGGACTTCAGTCCGGGCCACTTGATCCCCACCCCTTGGCTGGAGAGTCCTCTCCACCCTGCACCTCCAGGCCCGGCAGCCTTCCCTCCCGAGTGGAGTGGGAGCGGCCCCGGCAGCGGCTGCCCCTTCCCTGGGGTGGGGGGCATCCCTGGCTCGCCTTCCCTCCCTTCCAGTTTCTCTCGGTTCTGGCTCTGAGTCAGTTTTTGACCGTCTCGGTAGACCTGGTCTCCGCCTGTCTCTCTCACCTGCCTGTCTGCCCTGGGGGACCCAGCGGGGAGTCTGGACACATCCCTCCCTCAGGGGCTCCCTGTCAGTTTGGGGAGACATACGTAAGAACAGTTGTGCCGTAGAACAGTGCTCACCGGATGAAGGTTGGAGTAGATGGCGAGGGGCCAAGCCACAGAACCCAGCAGGGTCCACCCTCTGGCTACTGGACTCCGTAGTAATAGCTGGCACTTCCTATGTGCCATACGCTGTTTCAAGTGCTTTCCGTGTATTAGTCCATCATGTAGGTTTTCAGACAATATTGCCAACGTCAGTCTCCTGTCTCCCATGATGCAACTCTCCTCCAAACAGATAAAACACACCCACTCTCTCCCCAACACTAGCCATTCAGTCTTACCCTTCTCTGGGGGTGTCCCTTCCATCTCTAATTCGAGCAGATACATGCACCCCAATGTTCAGAGCAGCACTATTTCCAAGAGCCAAGACATGGAAGCAACCCAAACGTCCATCAACAGTTAATGGATAAAGAAGATGTGGTATATATGTATTTATACACACACACACACACACACACACACACACACACACACACACACAATGGAATATTACTCAGCCATAAAAAAGGATGAAATAATGCCATTTGTAGCAACATGGATGGACCTAGATATTGTCATACTAAGTGAAGTAAGTCAGACACAGAAAGACAAATATCATATGATATCTCTTATACGTGGAATCGTAAAAAAAATGGTACAAATGAACTCATATACAAAACAGAAATAGAGTCACAGATGTAGAAAGCAAACTTATGGTTACCAGGGGGTAAGCGGGGGCGGGGGGCGGGGAGGGATAAACTGGGAGATTGGGATTCACAGATACACACTACTATATATAAAATAGATAACTAGTAAGGACCTTCTGTATAGCACAGGCAACTCTACTCAATACTCTGTAATGACCTATATGGGAAAAGTATCTAAAATGAGTGGATATATGTATATGTATAACTGATTCACTTTGCTGTACACCTGAAACTAACGCAACATTGTAAATCAACTATACTCCAATAAAAATTTTTTGAAAAAACCATCATCGGACATATCATTTGCAAATATTTTCTTCCATTCAGTAGGTGGCCTTTTTGTTTTGTTGATGGTTTTCTTTGCTGTGGAAAATCTTTTAATTTTGAGTAGGTTTTGTTTATTTTTGTTTATTTTTCCTTTTATTTCCATTTCCTGAGGTGTCTCAGGGCACCTGTCCTGTTCAGGATGCCTTGTGTTATTGAGTGCTTGGTTGTTTTTGAACTGTCTACTGCCCATTGTCCTTAAGAAGGACTATTCTACTCTCTGTTTCTATAGGTTCCACCTTTTTACATTCCACATATAAGTAAGATTATACAGTACAGTACTTGCCCCGCTCTGTCTGACTTATTTCTGTTAGCATAAAGCCCTGAAAATTCATCCATGTTGTAGCAAATGGCACAATTTCCTTCCATTTTATGGCTGAATAATATTCCATTGTGTGTGTGTGTGTGTGTGTGTATGTGTGTGTGTGTGTGTATCACATCTTCTAATTGATTCAGTCTTCTTACTGTTATCGGTCTTTTCATATTTTCTATTTCTTCATGATTCGTCTTGGTAAGTTGCATGTTTCTAGGAATTTATTCATTTCCTCTAGGTTATCCGATTTGTTGGCATATCGTCGTTTCCAGCAGTCTCTTATGACCCTATGGATTTCTGTGGTATCAGTTGTAATGTCTCCTCTTTCACTTATAATTTGATTTGAGTCTTATCTCTTTCCTTATTGTTAGGCCAGCCAAAAGTTTTTCAATTTGGTTTCCCATATTTTATGTAGGCTTTCTTCACGCTTTTTCATTCTTTTTTTCTTTGTTCTCTTCTGACTGGATAACCTCAAGTGACCTGGCTTCTACTTCACAGACTCTTTCTTCTGCTTGATAAAGTTTGCTGTTGACATCCTGTATTGCATTTTTCATTTCATTCATTGTATTCGTCAGCTCCAGGATTTCTGTTTGGTTCTTTTTTTATGATTTCTATCTCTCTGTTAAACTTCTCATTTTGTTCATGTATTTTTCTCCTGATTTTGTTGAATTGTCTTTCTGTGTTTCCTTGCAACTCACTGAGCTTCCTGAAAACAACTGTGTTGAATTCTTTATTGGGCAAATTGCAGGTCTCCATTCTTTGGCGTCAGTTATTGGGAGATTATTGTGTTCCTTTGGTGGTGTCATGTTTCCTTGGTTTTTCATGTCTTGCACCGGTGTCTTCACATTTGAAGAAGTAGTCACCTCCTTCAGTCTTGACTGACTGGCTTCAGGAGAGAAATACATTTCATCAACCCTGTTAGGGATTCTGAGGTTTTCTCAAACCTTTTCTGTAGATACTCCTGAACCACGCCTCTTGTTTCCTCTTGGGGGGAATTACTAAGATTGATGACTTCTCACAAAAGCCACACTGGGTGCTGACACTCTTTTGTTTGTTTTCCCTAGGGCAATGCTAAATGCTCAATCTTGCATGCTTTCTCTCAATCCCACAGAGCCTGGCCAGCTTTCTGTGCATGCTCCCCAGCTGTCTACAAAGGCTCACACTTGCTGCCCTCAGGTGCATGCCCAGGGAGCTAAACATGGGGTGGGATGTGTGTGGGTGAGGTCAGCAGAGCATTGGGGGTGCCCATGGGTCACTTGGGGGTGTCCACAAGTGAGGCATCCCTAGAAGCTCACGGGCTGGCTTCCTGATTGAGTCTCTGATGTGTTTAGTAGGTTCCACATCCCTATTATGCCTTCCAAGAACCCTGGGTACTGTTGCTCCCTGCTCCCCAGTCATGCGGCACACTCCGTATTCTGGACGGGATGAGAAAGAAGTGGGGCTCTTTGGCAGTGTCACACACAGCTGGAGAAGCCAGGTCCTCACTCACGTGTTCCCACTTTTCCCTGTGGGAGAAATCACTGGCTGACATGGTTTCTCATGGCACCGAGCTGTGCTGCCTTGGGAGAGGAGAGACACAGGCAAAGTGAAAGGTTCCTCTTACCCTCGTCAGTGCATCCAATCTTGGATTTCTTTTGCTCCAACAGCATGCTGAAACTTCTCTGCTGGACTCCAGGACTTCTGCAAAGGTATTCTTGCCTGTGGATGCATGTCAAAATTTATGTTCTTAAGGCGGGGAGACAGTAGAAAACTCCTATTTCACCATTTTCATGACTTCACTCCCTTCGTTTCTGATCTTACAGGAAAAACATTCTGTTTTTCACTCTTAAATATGATGCTAGGGCTTCCCTGGTGGCGCAGTGGTTAAGAATCCGCCTGCCAATGCAGGGGACACGGGTTCGAGCCCTGGTCCGGGAAGATCCCACATGCCGCGGAGCAATGAAGCCCGCATGCCGCAACTACTGAGCCCGTGTGCTACAACTACTGAAGCCCACGCACCTAGAGCCCATGCTCCGCAACAAAAGAAGCCACCGCAATGAGAAGCCCACACACCGCAACAAAGGGTAGCCCCCGCTCGCCGCAACTAGAGGAAGCCCACGTGCAGCGACGAAGACCCAACGCAGCCAAAAATAAATAAATTAAATAAATAAATTTATTAAGAAAAAATATGATGCTAGCTATAGTGTTGGGAAAGCAGTCTCATGCATGCAGCCTTTTGACCCCCACTCAGCTGCATAATAATGGGCCTTTGTCCTGGAACACTTTCTTAGCAGATGAGATGGGGAAGATGATGTAGGGCACACTTGGGTGGATAGAAGTAAAAGGAGATCATTTTCTAGGAGTCTGCCTGAATGCTTTTACCAAAGCAAATTTAATAAGGCAGGATGCAGAGGGAACAAGTTGCCTAAAACTGTCCAACGTAGTTGGAGCGTTCTCTGAACCTTGAGGCTGCTCTTAGCACAGCAGAGTCTACGGATGGAACGGGGTGCTAAAAAGTGTCCCCAGTTCAAACAGTGGAACACCCTGTGAGGAACTGTGCATTTTGGAGGGTCTCTGGGGCTAATCTCAACTTCACAGTGTCATCAGCTTTTTCACTCTCAGGTCTTTATCTGACAGAGTGGCAGGCACGTTTGCCAAAGAGTACATGCACCCTGGGAGGCGCAGCTTGGAGTAGGAGGGTTCAGGGTAGGGACACTAACATCATGGCTTACCTTAACCCATTTCTGGCTCCCAGTGAGGAGGGACTCCTGGCAATGGTGTTGGCACCACGCTGAGCGGGTCCTATGTAGACCCCTTAGGAGCTGAATTCCTGACTTTGGGAGGTGGTGATACCATTGAATCATACTTGATTATTATCATTATTATCATTATCATTATTATTATCATTATTATTATTATCCATATCACTTTACTGAATAATATAATACCATTTCTGTAAGCAATGGCATGGACATAATGTTGCTATTTAGTGGGGCTAGGAAGACACAAGAGTCCTGCAAATTGGTTTCCTTATCTGTAAAAGGAAGAGGTTGGAGAAAGGGACCAGGGTCCCTTCTTGCTTAAGAAGCTCTGATTCTAACACCCCATCCTGTGTATGAAGATAATCACCAATTTGAAATCGCAGCGTTTATTTTAAAACATATATTTTTCAAAACGTGTGTTTGTTTTTTTCAGGTTCCTGTAGCTTATGCTATTTCGCTCAGCACTATTATTGTTATGGCTGAACACTGGAATAGAGGAGATCACTTTTGGACATGTTGATTTGATGTGTCTATTTCACATCTAAGTAAAGATGTCTAGTTGAAAGTTGGATATGGGGGTCTGGAGTTCCGGAAAGTGGTCTGCACTGGAGATAGATCTTTGGAAGATAGCAGCGTATATAGCTTCTATTTAAAGCCGTCAGCTTGGATGAACTCACCAAGGGAGGCAAGGTGTGGGTGTAGCAGGTGTATCAGCCCAAGGACTGAGCCCCCAGCCTCCAGCCCTTGTGCCCAGGTCTTGTGATCGCCCCTGCCCTCCTTGCTATTTATTCCTCCAAACACCTACTTATTTCATTTAACTCCACCTACACGTATCCATATGTAAACATGTGTTCCCACTGTCATCTTGCCAACTTCACTTGCATCCTGCCCTGGCCTCCCTCAGCTTACTCTCAAGGAGGAGCTGGAAAGAGCTGTTTTAAAAAGGCAGATCACATTGCAGCTCAGTTCAACACTCTTCAGTGGTTTCACTGCACCCAAACTCCTTAAAATCTGGAACTCCTTGCTGTCCCACTTGTATCTCCATCATGATGCATTTACCTACATCTAACCCCCCACACCTCTTAAGTAATGCAGGTGAGGAGAAAGGGGGATGCAATTTCAACTAGGGTGGCCAGCAAAGCCTCGCTGAGCGGGTGACATTTCAGTAATCCAGGTGAACTCTGGATGAAGAGTTCTAGAAAAGAAAAGGCCAGTGCAAAGGCCCTGAGGCAGGAATGAATGGGCCTCGTTTTTCATAAAGGGCAAAGAGCCCTGTGTGGCTGGATTCAAATAAGCAAGGGGAAGGGGAAAGGGGAAGGGGAAGGGGAAGGGGAAGGGATGAAGCCAGAGAGGATACAGGCTGGATCACGTAGGACTTTTCAGGCCACTGTAAGGCTTTGTTTTCAACTCTGACAGGGAGCCCCTTGGAGGGTTTGGAACTGAGTAGAACAAAAACAACCAAAAATATCCACATTGGCTTAAGCCAAAGGGAGAATTGCTGGGTCTGTGTAACTGAAATGTACAGAGGTAGTTCCTGTCTTCAGGCATGGCTGGATCCAGGACTCGGTTCTCTGAGATCTGTCTTCTTGCTCTAGCTTCCCCTCTGTCCATTGCCAGCCTGCCTCCCCTGCAGCCCCAAAAGTGTCACTGGTTGGATGGGATCACCACGGCCGCAGGAAAGCAGTGCTCCGATTGGCCAGGCCTGAGCCACATGCCCACCCCTGGAATCAGAGGTGAAGTCAACTCTATCAGAACCATAATGGCCGAGAGAAAAGGAAAGGGGAGATCTTCTAGGGTGACATGAGGATACCAGTACCAAGAGAATGGAAACGGATCCTGGGTGACAATACCCATAGATGTCCTCTACAGTGGTGCAGACTTTGCATCAAATTCAAAATCCATTTCTAATGATTATTTTTTTAAAAAGCAAGACTAGGAAAGATTCTTCTCGTAATAGAGCATGTGCCCTGCTACTGGCCCTCCCATCAGCTTCCATCCCCTGACTCTGGGGTTCCACATCCACTTCAGCGGGCTGTCCTCTTCCTAATCCTCCCACACAGACCTTTGCTGAATTAAAGTTTGTTAAGTAAGTGGTTTTAAAGGGAAAAAATGGAGCAGACTATTATTTTCCAAAGGAAAAACATTTCAAAACTAATAATTCCTTATGAAAATATTTAAACAACATGGAAATCTAAAATCTAAATAGTGAAAGGTTTCTTCCCTAATGCCCAGTGATGGATGACATTGACAGCAGGGGTGGCTCCTTCCAGGTGGTGACTCTGCCTTTCCCCACATGTTCATATGGTCAGAATGTTTTGAAAAACAGGAATATGCCATACCCAGAATTCTGCAATTTGCTTTAATCTCTTTCCATATTAGTTCCCAGCTATCTACTTTGCTCTGACTGCCGTATGTTACTCCACCAGGACGGACACCGTGATTTACTGAACGTTTCCCCTGTCGATGTACATTCTACCAATTTTTCACAATGACAAACAACGCTGTAATTAACACTGTGGTCAATTCTGCCTTGTTCACATACACAAGAGTTTTTCTGTGATAGATTCCCAAAGGTGGGTCAAAGGATATGCATATCTTAATATTTAATAGGAAATGCCAATCAAATGTCCAGATAGATTTTACCACCACTCTGATAGTGCGTAAGAGTCCTTGTTTCTAACTATAGCCTTCTGGAACACTGAAGATTTCAGTTAATTAAATTAATCCTACACTGGGCTCTGCTCTGGTCCCACAAAGCAAATCTTAAAAAAGTAAGACTCAAGAGGATCAAACTGTTTCCAAGTAACTTAATAGGATCCCAGAACAAAGCTCAAGAATAAGTTTAGGAATAGAAAAACATCCAGCACCCAAGGGAAATCTTATAATGCCTAGCATCCAATCTAAATTTACCGGGCATGCAAAGAAGCAGGAAAATCCAAACCATTATGACAGAAATCAGTTAAAATGCATCGATTGGAAAGGAAGAAGTAAATGTGCCTTTGTTTACAGACAGAATGATTGTATATGTAGAAAGGCCCATGGGATTTATAAAAAGAGCTATTACTATCAACTAGTGAGTTTAGCAAGGTTGCAGAATACAAGCTGTTTTAGAGGGAGCTAGTCACCTCACCCCAAACACTTAACCAACTGCCCCAGCACTTTTCTTTGCAGATCTGAAACAAGGTCGGTAAGCCACAAATTCCTACTTAGTATTCTGGCGTTATATATTAATATAAAAATGTAACTATAAAACTAAGAAAATATTCCAGAATTAACACTGGATGGCAGGACACAATTTTCTGTTTGTTCCACTTCTTACATTGTCTTCAATTACGTGTACTACTTGAATAGCTGAATCCCAGACCTCCCCTCCAACCTGAGGACAAATGCAAGAATATTAGGAGGTGCAGAAGCTAAAACTAAACTCAGACACAAAACAGCAGCTCAGGTGTATTTTCTGCAGTTAACATTTAATCACCAAACGAAATACGTGGACCCTGAGCACCCAAGGGCCAGTACAGGCAAAAGACGAAGCCGCAACAACAAAGTGGTGACCACTGAAGAAAGCAATGCCCTCGGGAAGGACGCCAAGGACAGGACACATAAGTTAGCGTTAGCCCCCTGTGGACTGCTGAGGCAGAACAGAAAAGGGGGGCACAAGGCGCTGCAAGATCGGAAGCACCGGGGAAACCAGGTTCAGACAGGAGGTGATGGAAGTACGCAGTTGGCCAAGGTCTTCAGCAGTCAATCGGCTAAAAGGGAGGGAAAAATAAAATTCAAGTGCGTGGGGAAGAGCACGTCCCTCCCTGTCCCCCCACACCGACAATCCCAGAGCAGCACACTTCTTCTTTAGGCTTAACCCTCCATTACAGCTCCACCGGGGCTGAGCCTGGCTCTGGCCACCTGCCACCACCGCCCCCCCCAGCACCCTCTAGAACCGACATGGCCAGGACGCTGCCCTCCACGTCGAGCTCCTTCTGAATGGGCAATGGGACTCGAAAGTATACAGCCAGGAACTGGTGGGCAATCTCCGCATCCAGGGGCGTTGGGAAAAGCACAGTAAGGGTGCTGGTGGAGATACGGTTAAGGCACCATCCACACTACTGATTTCGCCTGTGCGTCAGGCTTCCTCCTCACTGAGACCCGCCTTCACCCCCCACCCCCCGGCTTCCCCCCCAGACCACCCCTTAGGCCATCCACAACCTCCCACCCTATACACCGAGGCCACCCTGGACATCACCACCCCTACCCTCCGGTTTCCCTCAGGTTGGTTTTCCCCACCACCATCCCGTCAGCCCAGACCACCCCTGGCCCATACCCTCCAGCCGCCCAGCGTTCCCTCCTTCTACACTTCAGGCCCCACCGCCTGCAGCCCCTCCCCCCAAACCACCTCCAGCCCAGCCCCTGGCCGCCCGGCCCACTGGGGCTCCTGCAAAAGGATACCACTGTAGCGCCTGCTGACCCGGACCTCCGGCCCCGGGTGCTGCGTCTCTACGTGGCCCTGCTGCGTGGGCTGCCCGCTGGATCTGCCCAAGGCCACCGGCTGCGCCACCTGCCTCTCCTGCGACGCCAGGGTTGCTAGGGTCTCCAGGGTCGCCAGGATTGACTGGGTCACCGGGGTCACCCTGGCCACCACATGCTGCTCCCGCTGCAACGGCCGCGGCACCTGCGCCTTCGTCTGCTGCCCTCATGGCTCCTCCACCATCTGCCTCAGACTCCATCTAGAACCGCTTCCACCCTCCCTACGAGTTGGGGAAGAACAAAACGCTCCCTCACAAAACCCAACCCCCTAGCGCCCCCTGCCACTCGGGATTCCCAGAGCGCCTGCGCACACAGACCCCTGGTAACGCCTCCTGACTCGTGATTGGTTCCCACCGACAGAGCCTGCAGGCCCTCCAGCCAACGGGCGCCCCCTTATGCAGCTCCACACCTCAGAGCGCTGTGTAACCCCAATGAGCCTGCGCAAACAGACACCCACAGGGTCTGGTCCCGCTAACCGGCCTACCTCGGGCCCAGACACCCCGTAAGCGGCTTAGCCATGAGGCCTCCAGGTGACGCTCCTCCCCTTAGTGTGGCTGGAGCTCCCCAGTGCGCATGTCCAAACAGACCCGCGCCCACCTCCTAAGGCCTTTGGGCACGTGACTGTTTCCCAGCCAAGCCTGCAAACCCCAGGCGAGCCCCGTGCACTTCGAAGTCTGTGTCAGTGCCAGCCTGGCCAACTTCACATGTGACCAGCCTGCTGAGCGCAGGTCCCTGTCATCAAGTTCTGGAAGGGAGTCGGGCACCTCTGGGCCATGCCCGGCCAGCCCTCTGGTCTCCCACACGTAGCTCAAGTCTGCATGTGTGTGCGTGCATGTGCACGCGTGCGTGTGTCGGGGCCCGGCCCTGGGGGGATGAGGCCAGGGATGCGGAGCGGACGGTGCCTGCCCGCCTGGGGAGGGAAGCGGGGGGCTGCTGCTGGGCCCACTGGGGACGGCGTGCGGCCGGGCCGCCAGCGGCTCCAAGGCTCCGGGGACACAGACTGCAGCGACTCCAGGCTGCAGGCTTGGCCCAGGCCGGCCAGGTGCATGGGGGAGACCGGCTGGACTCAAGGTCTGCGGCGGGGGGGGGCGGGGGGCGCCACCCCAGGGCCACCCCCAGTCTCCTGGCTCTTTGCTGACACAGCCCTCATGGGCTTTCCGTCCCCCAGGAACAAAGTCTTGCGGCTCTCCGGGGGGCTGGAGGTTCCGGGGGCCCTCAGCTGGGAGGTGACCCTGTGTCTGCTGGCCTGCTGGGTGCTGGTCTACTTCTGTGTCGGGAAGGGGGTCAAGTCGACAGGAAAGGTACAGCCGGGGTGACGGCAGGGCTGGGGGCAGCACTGCCTGGGGGGGTGTGGGTGTCTGCCAGCGACCACTGCTGCAACGGGAGGAGGCTGGACCAGGGCCAGAGACCGAGGAGGGGCAGGGACTTCAGTCCGGGCCACTTGATCCCCACCCCTTGGCTGGAGAGTCCTCTCCACCCTGCACCTCTAGGCCCGGCAGCCTTCCCTCCCGAGTGGAGGGGGAGAGGCCCCGGCAGCGGCTGCCCCTTCCCTGGGGTGCGGGGCATCCCTGGCTCGCCTTCCCTCCCTTCCAGTTTCTCTCGGTTCTGGCTCTGAGTCAGTTTTTGACCGTCTCGGTAGACCTGGTCTCCGTCTGTCTCTCTCACCTGCCTGTCTGCCCTGGGGGACCCAGCGGGGAGCCTGGACACATTCCCTCCCTCAGGGGCTCCCTGTCAGTTTGGGGAGACATACGTAAGAACAGTTGTGCCGTAGAACAGTGCTCACCGGATGAAGGTTGGAGTAGATGGCGAGTGGCCAAGCCACAGAACCCAGCAGGGTCCACCCTCTGGCTACTGGACTCCGTAGTAATAGCTGGCACTTCCTATGTGCCATACGCTGTTTCAAGTGCTTTCCGTGTATTAGTCCATCATGTAGGTTTTCAGACAATATTGCCAACGTCAGTCTCCTGTCTCCCATGATGCAACTCTCCTCCAAACAGATAAAACACACCCACTCTCTCCCCAACACTAGCCATTCAGTCTTACCCTTCTCTGGGGGTGTCCCTTCCATCTCTAATTCGAGCAGATACATGCACCCCAATGTTCAGAGCAGCACTATTTCCAAGAGCCAAGACATGGAAGCAACCCAAACGTCCATCAACAGTTAATGGATAAAGAAGATGTGGTATATATATATATTTATATACATATATATATATATATATATATATATATATACACACACACACACCCACACAATGGAATATTACTCAGCCATAAAAAAGGATGAAATAATGCCATTTGTAGCAACATGGATGGACCTAGATATTGTCATACTAAGTGAAGTAAGTCAGACACAGAAAGACAAATATCATATGATATCACTTATACGTGGAATCGTAAAAAAATGGTACAAATGAACTCATATACAAAACAGAAATAGAGTCACAGATGTAGAAAACAAACTTATGGTTACCAGGGGGGTAAGCGGGGGCGGGGGGCGGGGAGGGATAAACTGGGAGATTGGGATTCACAGATACACACTACTATATATAAAATAGATAACTTGTAAAGACCTACTGTATAGCACAGGCAACTCTACTCAACACTCTGTAATGGCCTATATGGGAAAACAATCTAAAATGAGTGGATATATGTATATGTATAACTGATTCACTTTGCTGTACACCTGAAACTAACACAACATTGTAAATCAACTATACTCCAATAAAGATTTTTTGAAAACACCATCATCGGACATACCATTTGCAAATATTTTCTTCCATTCAGTAGGTGGCCTTTTTGTTTTGTTGATGGTTTTCTTTGCTGTGGAAAATCTTTTAAGTTTGCGTAGGTCCCATTTGTTTATTTTTGCTTTTATTTCCATTTCCTGAGGTGTCTCAAGGCACCTGTCCTGTTCAGGATGCCTTGTGTTATTGAGTGCTTGGTTGTTTTTGAACTGTCTACTGCCCATTGTCCTTAAGAAAGACTATTCTACTCTCTGTTTCTATAGGTTCCACCTTTTTACATTCCACATATAAGTAAGATTATACAGTACAGTACTTGCCCCGCTCTGACTTATTTCTGTTAGCATAAAGCCCTGAAAATTCATCCATGTTGTAGCAAATGGCACAATTTCCTTCCATTTTATGGCTGAATAATATTCCATTGTGTGTGTGTGTGTGTATGTGTGTCTGTGTGTGTGTGTGTATGTGTGTGTGTGTGTGTGTATCACATCTTCTAATTGATTCAGTCTTCTTACTGTTATCGGTCTTTTCATATTTTCTATTTCTTCATGATTCGTCTTGGTAAGTTGTATGTTTCTAGGAATTTATTCATTTCCTCTAGGTTATCCGATTTGTTGGCATATCGTCGTTTCCAGCAGTCTCTTATGACCCTATGGATTTCTGTGGTATCAGTTGTAATGTCTCCTCTTTCACTTATAATTTGATTTGAGTCTTATCTCTTTCCTTATTGTTAGGCCAGCCAAAAGTTTTTCAATTTGGTTTCCCATATTTTATGTAGGCTTTCTTCACGCTTTTTCATTCTTTTTTTCTTTGTTCTCTTCTGACTGGATAACCTCAAGTGACCTGGCTTCTACTTCACAGACTCTTTCTTCTGCTTGATAAAGTTTGCTGTTGACATCCTGTATTGCATTTTTCATTTCATTCATTGTATTCGTCAGCTCCAGGATTTCTGTTTGGTTCTTTTTTTATGATTTCTATCTCTCTGTTAAACTTCTCATTTTGTTCATGTATTTTTCTCCTGATTTTGTTGAATTGTCTTTCTGTGTTTCCTTGCAACTCACTGAGCTTCCTGAAAACAACTGTGTTGAATTCTTTATTGGGCAAATTGCAGGTCTCCATTCTTTGGCGTCAGTTATTGGGAGATTATTGTGTTCCTTTGGTGGTGTCATGTTTCCTTGGTTTTTCATGTCTTGCACCGGTGTCTTCACATTTGAAGAAGTAGTCACCTCCTTCAGTCTTGACTGACTGGCTTCAGGAGAGAAATACATTTCATCAACCCTGTTAGGGATTCTGAGGTTTTCTCAAACCTTTTCTGTAGATACTCCTGAACCACGCCTCTTGTTTCCTCTTGGGGGGAATTACTAAGATTGATGACTTCTCACAAAAGCCACACTGGGTGCTGACACTCTTTTGTTTGTTTTCCCTAGGGCAATGCTAAATGCTCAATCTTGCATGCTTTCTCTCAATCCCACAGAGCCTGGCCAGCTTTCTGTGCATGCTCCCCAGCTGTCTACAAAGGCTCACACTTGCTGCCCTCAGGTGCATGCCCAGGGAGCTAAACATGGGGTGGGATGTGTGTGGGTGAGGTCAGCAGAGCATTGGGGGTGCCCATGGGTCACTTGGGGGTGTCCACAAGTGAGGCATCCCTAGAAGCTCACGGGCTGGCTTCCTGATTGAGTCTCTGATGTGTTTAGTAGGTTCCACATCCCTATTATGCCTTCCAAGAACCCTGGGTACTGTTGCTCCCTGCTCCCCAGTCATGCGGCACACTCCGTATTCTGGACGGGATGAGAAAGAAGTGGGGCTCTTTGGCAGTGTCACACACAGCTGGAGAAGCCAGGTCCTCACTCACGTGTTCCCACTTTTCCCTGTGGGAGAAATCACTGGCTGACATGGTTTCTCATGGCACCGAGCTGTGCTGCCTTGGGAGAGGAGAGACACAGGCAAAGTGAAAGGTTCCTCTTACCCTCGTCAGTGCATCCAATCTTGGATTTCTTTTGCTCCAACAGCATGCTGAAACTTCTCTGCTGGACTCCAGGACTTCTGCAAAGGTATTCTTGCCTGTGGATGCATGTCAAAATTTATGTTCTTAAGGCGGGGAGACAGTAGAAAACTCCTATTTCACCATTTTCATGACTTCACTCCCTTCGTTTCTGATCTTACAGGAAAAACATTCTGTTTTTCACTCTTAAATATGATGCTAGGGCTTCCCTGGTGGCGCAGTGGTTAAGAATCCGCCTGCCAATGCAGGGGACACGGGTTCGAGCCCTGGTCCGGGAAGATCCCACATGCCGCGGAGCAACGAAGCCCACACGCCGCAACTACTGAGCCCGTGTGCTACAACTACTGAAGCCCACGCACCTAGAGCCCATGCTCCGCAACAAAAGAAGCCACCGCAATGAGAAGCCCACACACCGCAACAAAGGGTAGCCCCCGCTCGCCGCAACTAGAGGAAGCCCACGTGCAGCGACGAAGACCCAACGCAGCCAAAAATAAATAAATTAAATAAATAAATTTATTAAGAAAAAATATGATGCTAGCTATAGTGTTGGGAAAGCAGTCTCATGCATGCAGCCTTTTGACCCCCACTCAGCTGCATAATAATGGGCCTTTGTCCTGGAACACTTTCTTAGCAGATGAGATGGGGAAGATGATGTAGGGCACACTTGGGTGGATAGAAGTAAAAGGAGATCATTTTCTAGGAGTCTGCCTGAATGCTTTTACCAAAGCAAATTTAATAAGGCAGGATGCAGAGGGAACAAGTTGCCTAAAACTGTCCAACGTAGTTGGAGCGTTCTCTGAACCTTGAGGCTGCTCTTAGCACAGCAGAGTCTACGGATGGAACGGGGTGCTAAAAAGTGTCCCCAGTTCAAACAGTGGAACACCCTGTGAGGAACTGTGCATTTTGGAGGGTCTCTGGGGCTAATCTCAACTTCACAGTGTCATCAGCTTTTTCACTCTCAGGTCTTTATCTGACAGAGTGGCAGGCACGTTTGCCAAAGAGTACATGCACCCTGGGAGGCGCAGCTTGGAGTAGGAGGGTTCAGGGTAGGGACACTAACATCATGGCTTACCTTAACCCATTTCTGGCTCCCAGTGAGGAGGGACTCCTGGCAATGGTGTTGGCACCACGCTGAGCGGGTCCTATGTAGACCCCTTAGGAGCTGAATTTCTGACTTTGGGAGGTGGTGATACCATTGAATCATACTTGATTATTATCATTATTATCATTATCATTATTATTATCATTATTATTATTATCCATATCACTTTACTGAATAATATAATACCATTTCTGTAAGCAATGGCATGGACATAATGTTGCTATTTAGCGGGGGCTAGGAAGACACAAGAGTCCTGCAAATTGGTTTCCTTATCTGTAAAAGGAAGAGGTTGGAGAAAGGGACCAGGGTCCCTTCTTGCTTAAGAAGCTCTGATTCTAACATCCCATCCTGTGTATGAAGATAATCACCAATTTGAAATCGCAGCGTTTATTTTAAAACATATATTTTTCAAAACGTGTGTTTGTTTTTTTCAGGTTCCTGTAGCTTATGCTATTTCGCTCAGCACTATTATTGTTATGGCTGAACACTGGAATAGAGGAGATCACTTTTGGACATGTTGATTTGATGTGTCTATTTCACATCTAAGTAAAGATGTCTAGTTGAAAGTTGGATATGGGGGTCTGGAGTTCCGGAAAGTGGTCTGCACTGGAGATAGATCTTTGGAAGATAGCAGCGTATATAGCTTCTATTTAAAGCCGTCAGCTTGGATGAACTCACCAAGGGAGGCAAGGTGTGGGTGTAGCAGGTGTATCAGCCCAAGGACTGAGCCCCCAGCCTCCAGCCCTTGTGCCCAGGTCTTGTGATCGCCCCTGCCCTCCTTGCTATTTATTCCTCCAAACACCTACTTATTTCATTTAACTCCACCTACACGTATCCATATGTAAACATGTGTTCCCACTGTCATCTTGCCAACTTCACTTGCATCCTGCCCTGGCCTCCCTCAGCTTACTCTCAAGGAGGAGCTGGAAAGAGCTGTTTTAAAAAGGCAGATCACACTGCAGCTCAGTTCAACACTCTTCAGTGGTTTCACTGCACCCAAACTCCTTAAAATCTGGAACTCCTTGCTGTCCCACTTGTATCTCCATCATGATGCATTTACCTACATCTAACCCCCCACACCTCTTAAGTAATGCAGGTGAGGAGAAAGGGGGATGCAATTTCAACTAGGGTGGCCAGCAAAGCCTCGCTGAGCGGGTGACATTTCAGTAATCCAGGTGAACTCTGGATGAAGAGTTCTAGAAAAGAAAAGGCCAGTGCAAAGGCCCTGAGGCAGGAATGAATGGGCCTCGTTTTTCATAAAGGGCAAAGAGCCCTGTGTGGCTGGATTCAAATAGGCAAGGGGAAAGGGGAAGGGGAAGGGGAAGGGGAAGGGATGAAGCCAGAGAGGATACAGGCTGGATCACGTAGGACTTTTCAGGCCACTGTAAGGCTTTGTTTTCAACTCTGACAGGGAGCCCCTTGGAGGGTTTGGAACTGAGTAGAACAAAAACAACCAAAAATATCCACATTGGCTTAAGCCAAAGGGAGAATTGCTGGGTCTGTGTAACTGAAATGTACAGAGGTAGTTCCTGTCTTCAGGCATGGCTGGATCCAGGACTCGGTTCTCTGAGATCTGTCTTCTTGCTCTAGCTTCCCCTCTGTCCATTGCCAGCCTGCCTCCCCTGCAGCCCCAAAAGTGTCACTGGTTGGATGGGATCACCACGGCCGCAGGAAAGCAGTGCTCCGATTGGCCAGGCCTGAGCCACATGCCCACCCCTGGAATCAGAGGTGAAGTCAACTCTATCAGAACCATAATGGCCGAGAGAAAAGGAAAAGGGAGATCTTCTAGGGTGACATGAGGATACCAGTACCAAGAGAAGGGAAATGGAAGCTGGGTGACAAAACCCATAGATGTCCTCTACAGTGGTGCAGACTTTTCATCAAATTCAAAATCCATTTCTAATGGTTATTTTTTTAAAAAGCAAGACTAGGAAAGATTCTTCTCGTAATAGAGCATGTGCCCTGCTACTGGCCCTCCCATCAGCTTCCATCCCCTGACTCTGGGGTTCCACATCCACTTCAGCGGGCTGTCCTCTTCCTAATCCTCCCACACAGACCTTTGCTGAAATAAAGTTTGTAAGTAAGTGGTTTTAAAGGGCAAAAATGGAGCAGACTATTATTTTCCAAAGGAAAAACATTTCAAAACTAATAATTCCTTATGAAAATATTTAAACAACATGGAAATCTAAAATCTAAATAGTGAAAGGTTTCTTCCCTAATGCCCAGTGATGGATGACATTGACAGCAGGGGTGGCTCCTTCCAGGTGGTGACTCTGCCTTTCCCCACATGTTCATATGGTCAGAATGTTTTGAAAAACAGGAATATGCCATACCCAGAATTCTGCAATTTGCTTTAATCTCTTTCCATATTAGTTCCCAGCTACCTACTTTGCTCTGACTGCCGTATGTTACGCCACCAGGACGGACTTACCGTGATCTACTGAACGTTTCCCCTGTCGATGTACATTCTACCAATTTTTCACAATGACAAACAACGCTGTAATTAACACTGTGGTCAATTCTGCCTTGTTCACATACACAAGAGTTTTTCTGTGATAGATCCCCAAAGGTGGGTCAAAGGATATGCATATCTTAATATTTAATAGGAAATGCCAATCAAATGTCCAGATAGATTTTACCACCACTCTGATAGTGTATAAGAGTCCTTGTTTCTAACTATAGCCTTCTCCAACACTGAAGATTTCAGTTAATTAAATTAATCCTACACTGGGCTCTGCTCTGGTCCCACAAAGCAAATCTTAAAAAGGTAAGACGGGGGATTAACCAAGATGGCGGAGTAGAAGGACGTGCTCTCACTCCCTCTTGCGAGAACACCAGAATCACAACTGGCTGCTGGACAATCATCGACAGGAAGACACTGGACTTCACCAAGGAGGGTACCCCACGTCCAAGGACAGAGGAGAAGCCACAGTGAGACGGTAGGAGGGGCGCAATCAGAGTAAAATCAAATCCCATAACTGCTGGGTGGGTGACTCACAGACTGGCGAGCACTTATACCACAGAAGTCCACCCACTGGAGTGAACGTTCTGAGCCCCACGTCAGGCTTCCCCACCTGGGGGTCCGGCAACGGGAGGAGGAAGTCATAGAGAATCAGACTTTGAAGCCTAGTGGGAATTGATTGCAGGACTTCGACAGGACTGGGGGAAACAGAGACCCCACTCTTGGAGGGCGTACACAAAATAGTGTGTGCATCGGGACCCAGGGGAAGGAGCAGTGACCCTGGGGGAGACTGAACCAGACATACCTGCTGGTGTTGGGGGGTCTCCTGCAGAGGCGGGGGCTGGCTCTGTTTCACCGTGGGGACAAGGACACTGGCAGCGGAGGTTCTGGGAAGTACTCCTTGGCATGAGCCCTCCCAGAGTCTGCCATTAGCCCCACCAAAGAGCCCGCTAGGCTCCAGTGTTGGGTTGCCTCAGGCAAAACAACCAACAGGGAGGGAACCCAGCCCCACCCATCAACAGTCAAGTGGATTAAAGTTTTACGGAGCTCTGACCGCCACAGCAACAGTCAGCTCTACCCACCTCCAGAGCCTCCCATCAAGCCTCTTAGATAGCCTCAACCACCAGAGGGCAGACAGCAGAAGCAAGAAAAACTACAGTCCTGTAGCCTGTGGAACAGAAACCACATTTACAGAAAGATAGACAAGATGAAAAGGCAGAGGGCTATATACCAGATGAAGGAACAAGAAAAAACCCCAGAAAAACAACTAAATGAAGTGGAGATAGGCAACCTTCCAGAAAAAGAATTCAGAATAATGATAGTGAAGATGATCCAGGACCTTGGAATAAGAATGGAGGCAAAGATTGAGAAGATGCAAGAAATGATTAACAAAGACCTAGAAGAATTAAAGAACAAACAAACAGAGATGACCAATACAATAACTGAAATGAAAACTACACTAGAAGGAATCAATAGCAGAATAACTGAGGCAGAAGAACGGATAAGTGACCTGGAAGACAGAATGGTGGAATTCACTGCCATGGAACAGAATAAAGAAAAAAGAATGAAAAGAAATGAAGACAGCCTAAGAGACCTCTGGGACAACATTAAACGCAACAACATTCGCATTATAGGGGTCCCAGAAGGAGAAGAGAGAGAGAAAGGACCAGAGAAAATATTTGAAGAGATTATAGTCGAAAACTTCCCTAACATGGGAAAGGAAATAACCACCCAAGTCCAGGAAGCGCAGAGTCCCATACAGGATAAACCCAAGGAGAAGCACGCCGAGACACATAGTAATCAAAGTGGCAAAAATTAAAGACAAAGAAAAATTATTGAAAGCAGCAAGGGAAAAACGACAAATAACATACAAGGGAACTCCCATAAGGTTAACAGCTGATTTCTCAGCAGAAACTCTACAAGCCAGAAGGGAGTGGCATGATATACTTAAAGTGATGAAAGGGAAGAACCTACAACCAAGATTACTCTACCCGGCAAGGATCTCATTTAGATTCGATGGAGAAATCAAAAGCTTTACAGACAAGCAAAAGCTAAGAGAATTCAGCACCACCAAACCAGCTCTACAACAAATGTTAAAGGAACTTCTCTAAGTGGGAAACACAAGAGAAGAAAAGGACCTACAAAAACAAACCCAAAACAATTAAGAAAATGGTCATAGGAACATACATATCGATAATTACCTTAAACGTGAATGGATTAAATGCTCCAGCCAAAAGACACAGGCTTGCTGAATGGATACAAAAACAAGACCCATATATATGCTGTCTACAAGAGACCCACTTTAGACCTAGGGACACATACAGACTGAAAGTGAGGGGATGGAAAAAGATATTCCATGCAAATGGAAATCAAAAGAAAGCTGGAGTAGCTATACTCATATCAGATAAAATAGACTTTAAAATAAAGAATGTTACAAGAGACAAGGAAGGACACTACATAATGATCAAGGGATCAATCCAAGAAGAAGATATAACAATTATAAATATATATGCACCCAACATAGCAGCACCTCAATACATAAGGCAACTGCTAACAGCTATAAAAGAGGAAATTGACAGTAACACAATAATAGTGGGGGACTTTAACACCTCACTTACACCAATGGACAGATCATCCAAAATGAAAATAAATAAGGAAACAGAAGCTTTAAATGACACAATAGACCAGATAGATTTAATTGATATTTATAGGACATTCCATCCAAAAACAGCAGATTACACGTTCTTCTCAAGTGCGCACGGAACATTCTCCAGGATAGATCACACCTTGGGTCACAAATCAAGCCTCAGTAAATTTAAGAAAATTGAAATCACATCAAGCATCTTTTCTGACCACAACGCTATGAGATTAGAAATGAATTACAGGGGAAAAAACGTAAAAAACACAAACACATGGAGGCTAAACAATACGTTACTAAATAACCAAGAGATCAATGAAGAAATCAAAGAGGAAATCAAAAAATACCTAGAGACAAATGACAATGAAAACACGACGACCCAAAACCTATGGGATGCAGCAAAAGCAGTTCTAAGAGGGAAGTTTATAGCTATACAAGCCTACCTAAAGAAACAAGAAAAATCTCAAGTAAACAATCTAACCTTACACCTAAAGAAACTAGACAAAGAAGAACAAACAAAACCCAAAGTTAGCAGAAGGAAAGAAATCATAAAGATCAGAGCGGAAATAAATGAAATAGAAACAAAGAAAACAATAGCAAAGATCAATAAAACTAAAAGCTGGTTCTTTGAGAAGGTAAACAAAATTGATAAGCCATTAGCCAGACTCATCAAGAAAAAGAGGGAGAGGACTCAAATCAATAAAATCAGAAATGAAAAAGGAGAAGTTACAACAGACACCGCAGAAATACAGAGCATCCTAAGAGACTACTACAAGCAACTTTATGCCAATAAAATGGACAACCTGGAAGAAATGGACAAATTCTTAGAAAGGTATAACCTTCCAAGACTGAACCAGGAAGAAGCAGAAAATATGAACAGACCAATCACAAGTAATGAAATTGAAACTGTGATTAAAAATCTTCCAACACACAAAAGTCCAGGACCAGATGGCTTCACAGGTGAATTCTATCAAACATTTAGAGAAGAGCTAACACCTATCCTTCTCAAACTCTTCCAAAAAATTGCAGAGGAAGGAACACTCCCAAATTCATTCTATGAGGCCACCATCACCCTGATACCAAAACCAGACAAAGACACTACAAAAAAAGAAAATTACAGACCAATATCACTGATGAATATAGATGCAAAAATCCTCAACAAAATACCAGCAAACAGAATCCAACAACACGTTAAAAGGATCATACACCACGATCAAGTGGGATTTATCCCAGGGATGCAAGGATTCTTCAATATACGCAAATCAATCAATGTGATACACCATATTAACAAATTGAAGAATAAAAACCATATGATCATCTCAATAGATGCAGAAAAAGCTTTTGACAAAATTCAACACCCATTTATGATAAAAACTCTCCAGAAAGTGGGCATAGAGGGAACCTACCTCAACATAATAAAGGCCATATATGACAAACCCACAGCAAACATCATTCTCAACGGTGAAAAACTGAAAGCATTTCCTCTAAGATCAGGAACGAGACAAGGATGTCCACTCTCCCCACTATTATTCAACATAGTTCTGGAAGTCCTAGCCACGGCAATCAGAGAAGAAAAAGAAATAAAAGGAATACAAATTGGAAAAGAAGACGTAAAACTGTCACTGTTTGCAGATGACATGATACTATACATAGAGAATCCTAAAACTGCCACCAGAAAACTGCTAGAGCTAATTAATGAATATGGTAAAGTTGCAGGATACAAAATTAATGCACAGAAATCTCTTGCATTCCTATACACTAATGATGAAAAATCTGAAAGAGAAATTAAGGAAACACTCCCATTTACCATTGCAACGAAAAGAATAAAATACCTAGGAATAAACCTACCTAGGGAGACAAAAGACCTGTACGCAGAAAACTATAAGACACTGATGAAAGAAATTAAAGATGATACCAACAGATGGAGAGATATACCATGTTCTTGGATTGGAAGAATCAACATTGTGAAAATGACTATACTACCCAAAGCAATCTACAGATTCAATGCAATCCCTATCAAATTACCAATGGCATTTTTTATGGAGCTAGAACAAATCATCTTAAAATTTGTATGGAGACACGAGAGACCCCGAATAGCAAAAGCAGTCTTGAGGGAAAAAAACGGAGCTGGAGGAATCAGACTCCCTGACTTCAGACTATACTACAAAGCTACAGTAATCAAGACAATATGGTACTGGCACAAAAACAGAAACATAGATCAATGGAACAAGATAGAAAGCCCAGAGATAAACCCACGCACCTATGGTCAACTAATCTATGACAAAGGAGGCAAAGATATACAATGGAGAAAAGACAGTCTCTTCAATAAGTGGTGCTGGGAAAACTGGACAGCTACATGTAAAAGAATGAAATTAGAATACTCCCTAACACCATACACAAAAATAAACTCAAAATGGATTAGAGACCTAAATGTAAGACTGGACGCTATAAAACTCTTAGAGGAAAACATAGGAAGAACACTCTTTGACATAAATCACAGCAAGATCTTTTTTGATCCACCTCCTAGAGTAATGGAAATAAAAACAAAAATAAACAAATGGGACCTAATGAAACTTCAAAGCTTTTGCACAGCAAAGGAAACCATAAACAAGACGAAAAGACAACCCTCAGAATGGGAGAAAATATTTGCAAACGAATCAACGGACAAAGGATTAATCTCCAAAATATATAAACAGCTCATTCAGCTCAATATTAAAGAAACAAACACCCCAATCCAAAAATGGGCAGAAGACCTAAATAGACATTTCTCCAAAGAAGACATACAGACGGCCACGAAGCACATGAAAAGATGCTCAACATCACTAATTATTAGAGAAATGCAAATCAAAACTACAATGAGGTATCACCTCACACCAGTTAGAATGGGCATCATCAGAAAATCTACAAACAACAAATGCTGGAGAGGGTGTGGAGAAAAGGGAACCCTCTTGCACTGTTGGTGGGAATGTAAATTGATACAGCCACTATGGAGAACAATATGGAGGTTCCTTAAAAAACTAAAAATAGAATTACCATATGACCCAGCAATCCCACTACTGGGCATATACCCAGAGAAAACCATAATTCAAAAAGACACATGCACCCGAATGTTCATTGCAGCACTATTTACAATAGCCAGGTCATGGAAGCAACCTAAATGCCCGTCAACAGACGAATGGATAAAGAAGTTGTGGTACATATATACGATGGAATATTACTCAGCCATAAAAAGGAATGAAATTGAGTCATTTGTTGAGACGTGGATGGATCTAGAGACTGTCATACAGAGTGAAGTAAGTCAGAAAGAGAAAAACAAATATCGTATATTAACGCATGTATGTGGAACCTAGAAAAATGGTACAGATGAGCCGGTTTGCAGGGCAGAAGTTGAGACACAGATGTAGAGAACAGACATATGGACACCAAGGGGGGAAAACTGCGGTGGGGTGGGGATGGTGGTGTGCTGAATTGGGCGATTGGGATTGACATGTATACACTGATGTGTATAAAATTGATGACTAATAAGAACCTGCAGTATAAACAAACAAACAAACAAAACAACTAATACTAAACTTTCATTGGGTTATTTGTATGGAAATATGTTAATATAAATGTTTCAGACATTACATGAAATTTCTAAAAATCTTATATGTTCTGGTATAATGTTATAAGTCATAATCCTAGTTATTACTTTAAAATGTATATCTCAGAAAAAACTAATTTTCTTGTCAACTGCATTATTATGAACTTTCATCAAATCTTTAACCGTGGTCATTTTTAAGTCTTTTGTCATTTACAGACAGTTCTGGGTGTACTCTGATGCTTTTGTAAATATGTTCCTATAAAAGGGTTTCATCTTCAGGAAATTCATGGAAAAGACTCTGACAAGTACAGGTTTCTGGTACCTGACTGTACTGCTGAACTGAATGAATAAGCATTTTCAGAACTCTAATGGAAAACTGATGAGCTCATAAAAGTGCTAACAAAAGATCAAGATGAAAAAAAAAATTAATTACACGGGACTGAGTGAACTGATGAGGATGAGGATAATTTTTGTGACTTTCTGTTTGAATTTAAAAAAAGAAAAAATCCCACAAGGACTCAGAGGCAAAGAATATGCAAATCAATTTTCACTGCAAAGTAAAGGAGCTGTTACAGTGGAGGATTACTGGACTGAATGTCAATATTATGACATAGTATGAGTGTGTTTCATGTTTGGTAATTGCAATCATTGTTGCTTTTGTTGTGGTCATCCATGTACAATGCTTGGTGTCAGTCTATTTATCTCTTGTAAAAATAAAATACAGTGTGTGTGTGAAAAAAAAAAAAAGTAAGACTCAAGAGGATCAAACTGTTTCCAAGTAACTTAATAGGATCCCAGAACAAAGCTCAAGAATAAGTTTAGGAATAGAAAAACATCCAGCACCCAAGGGAAATCTTATAATGCCTAGCATCCAATCTAAATTTACCGGGCATGCAAAGAAGCAGGAAAATCCAAACCATTATGACAGAAATCAGTTAAAATGCATCGATTGGAAAGGAAGAAGTAAATGTGCCTTTGTTTACAGACAGAATGATTGTATATGTAGACAGGCCCATGGGATTTATAAAAAGAGCTATTACTATCAACTAGTGAGTTTAGCAAGGTTGCAGAATACAAGCTGTTTTAGAGGGAGCTAGTCACCTCACCCCAAACACTTAACCAACTGCCCCAGCACTTTTCTTTGCAGATCTGAAACAAGGTCGGTAAGCCACAAATTCCTACTTAGTATTCGGGTGTTATATGTTAATATAAAAATGTAACTATAAAACTAAGAAAATGTTCCAGAATCAACACTGGATGGCAGGACACAATTTTCTGTTTGTTCCACTTCTTACATTGTCTTCAATTACGTGTACTACTTGAATAGCTGAATCCCAGACCTCCCCTCCAACCTGAGGACAAATGCAAGAATATTAGGAGGTGCAGAAGCTAAAACTAAACTCAGACACAAAACAGCAGCTCAGGTGTATTTTCTGCAGTTAACATTTAATCACCAAACGAAATACGTGGACCCTGAGCGCCCAAGGGCCAGTACAGGCAAAAGACGAAGCCGCAACAACAAAGTGCTGACCACTGAAGAAAGCAATGCCCTAGGGAAGGACGCCAAGGACAGGACACATAAGTTAGCGTTAGCCCCCTGTGGACTGCTGAGGCATAACAAAAAAGGGGGGCACCATGCGCTGGATGATCTGAACCACCCGGGAAACCAGGTTCAGACAGGAGGTGATGGAAGTTCGCAGTTGGCCAAGGTCTTCAGCAGTCAATCGGCTAAAATGGAGGGAAAAATAAAATTCAAGTGCGTGGGGAAGAGCACGTGCCTCCCTGTCCCCCCACACCGACAATCCCAGAGCAGCACACTTCTTCTTTAGGCTTAACCCTCCATTACAGCTCCACCGGGGCTGAGCCTGGCTCTGGCCACCTGCCACCACCGCCCCCCCCCCCAGCACCCTCTAGAACCGACATGGCCAGGACGCTGCCCTCCACGTCGAGCTCCTTCTGAATGGGCGGTGGGACTCGAAAGTATACAGTCAGGAACCGGTGGGCGATCGCCGCGTCCGTGGGCGTTGGGAAAAGCACGGTAAGGGTGCTGGTGGAGATACGGTTAAGGCACCATCCGCACTACTGATTTCGCCTGTGCGTCAGGCTTCCTCCTCACTGAGACCCGCCTTCACCCCCCACCCCCCGGCTTCCCCCCCAGACCACCCCTTAGGCCATCCACAACCTCCCACCCTATACACTGAGGCCACCCTGGACATCACCACCCCTACCCTCCGGTTTCCCTCAGGTTGGTTTTCCCCACCACCATCCCGTCAGCCCAGACCACCCCTGGCCCATACCCTCCAGCCGCCCAGCGTTCCCTCCTTCTACACTTCAGGCCCCACCGCCTGCAGCCCCTCCCCCCAAACCACCTCCAGCCCAGCCCCTGGCCGCCCGGCCCACTGGGGCTCCTGCAAAAGGATACCACTGTAGCGCCTGCTGACCCGGACCTCCGGCCCCGGGTGCTGCGTCTCTACGTGGCCCTGCTGCGTGGGCTGCCCGCTGGATCTGCACAAGGCCACCGGCTGCGCCACCTGCCTCTCCTGCGACGCCAGGGTTGCTAGGGTCTCCAGGGTCGCCAGGATTGACTGGATCACCGGGGTCACCCTGGCCACCACATGCTGCTCCCGCTGCAACGGCCGCGGCACCTGCGCCTTCGTCTGCTGCCCTCATGGCTCCTCCACCATCTGCCTCAGACTCCATCTAGAACCGCTTCCACCCTCCCTACGAGTTGGGGAAGAACAAAACGCTCCCTCACAAAACCCAACCCCCTAGCGCCCCCTGCCACTCGGGATTCCCAGAGCGCCTGCGCACACAGACCCCTGGTAACGCCTCCTGACTCGTGATTGGTTCCCACCGACAGAGCCTGCAGGCCCTCCAGCCAACGGGCGCCCCCTTATGCAGCTCCACACCTCAGAGCGCTGTGTAACCCCAATGAGCCTGCGCAAACAGACACCCACAGGGTCTGGTCCCGCTAACCGGCCTACCTCGGGCCCAGACACCCCGTAAGCGGCTTAGCCATGAGGCCTCCAGGTGACGCTCCTCCCCTTAGTGTGGCTGGAGCTCCCCAGTGCGCATGTCCAAACAGACCCGCGCCCACCTCCTAAGGCCTTTGGGCACGTGACTGTTTCCCAGCCAAGCCTGCAAACCCCAGGCGAGCCCCGTGCACTTCGAAGTCTGTGTCAGTGCCAGCCTGGCCAACTTCACATGTGACCAGCCTGCTGAGCGCAGGTCCCTGTCATCGAGTTCTGGAAGGGAGTCGGGCACCTCTGGGCCAGGCCCGGCCAGCCCTCTGGTCTCCCACACGTAGCTCAAGTCTGCATGTGTGTGCGTGTGCACGCGTGCTTGTGCGTGCATGTGCGCGTGTGTCGGGGCCCGGCCCTGGGGGAATGAGGCCAGGGATGCGGAGCGGGCGGTGCCTGCCCGCCTGGGGAGGGAAGCGGGGGGCTGCTGCTGGGCCCACTGGGGACGGCGTGCGGCCGGGCCGCCAGCGGCTCCAAGGCTCCGGGGACACAGACTGCAGCGACTCCAGGCTGCAGGCTTGGCCCAGGCCGGCCAGGTGCATGGGGGAGACCGGCTGGACTCAAGGTCTGCGGCGGGGGGGGGCGGGGGGCGCCACCCCAGGGCCACCCCCAGTCTCCTGGCTCTTTGCTGACACAGCCCTCATGGGCTTTCCGTCCCCCAGGAACAAAGTCTTGCGGCTCTCTGGGGGGCTGAAGGTTCCGGGGACCCTCAGCTGGGAGGTGACCCTGTGTCTGCTGGCCTGCTGGGTGCTGGTCTACTTCTGTGTCGGGAAGGGGGTCAAGTCGACAGGAAAGGTACAGCCGGGGTGACGGCAGGGCTGGGGGCAGCACTGCCTGGGGGGGTGTGGGTGTCTGCCAGCGACCACTGCTGCAACGGGAGGAGACTGGACCAGGGCCAGAGACCGAGGAGGGGCAGGGACTTCAGTCCGGGCCACTTGATCCCCACCCCTTGGCTGGAGAGTCCTCTCCACCCTGCACCTCCAGGCCCGGCAGCCTTCCCTCCCGAGTGGAGGGGGAGAGGCCCCGGCAGCGGCTGCCCCTTCCCTGGGGTGCGGGGCATCCCTGGCTCGCCTTCCCTCCCTTCCAGTTTCTCTCGGTTCTGGCTCTGAGTCAGTTTTTGACCGTCTCGGTAGACCTGGTCTCCGTCTGTCTCTCTCACCTGCCTGTCTGCCCTGGGGGACCCAGCGGGGAGCCTGGACACATTCCCTCCCTCAGGGGCTCCCTGCCAGTTTGGGGAGACATACGTAAGAACAGTTGTGCCGTAGAACAGTGCTCACCGGATGAAGGTTGGAGTAGATGGCGAGTGGCCAAGCCACAGAACCCAGCAGGGTCCACCCTCTGGCTACTGGACTCCGTAGTAATAGCTGGCACTTCCTATGTGCCATACGCTGTTTCAAGTGCTTTCCGTGTATTAGTCCATCATGTAGGTTTTCAGACAATATTGCCAACGTCAGTCTCCTGTCTCCCATGATGCAACTCTCCTCCAAACAGATAAAACACACCCACTCTCTCCCCAACACTAGCCATTCAGTCTTACCCTTCTCTGGGGGTGTCCCTTCCATCTCTAATTCGAGCAGATACATGCACCCCAATGTTCAGAGCAGCACTATTTCCAAGAGCCAAGACATGGAAGCAACCCAAACGTCCATCAACAGTTAATGGATAAAGAAGATGTGGTATATATATATATTTATATACATATATATATATATATATATATATATATACACACACACACCCACACAATGGAATATTACTCAGCCATAAAAAAGGATGAAATAATGCCATTTGTAGCAACATGGATGGACCTAGATATTGTCATACTAAGTGAAGTAAGTCAGACACAGAAAGACAAATATCATATGATATCACTTATACGTGGAATCGTAAAAAAATGGTACAAATGAACTCATATACAAAACAGAAATAGAGTCACAGATGTAGAAAACAAACTTATGGTTACCAGGGGGGTAAGCGGGGGCGGGGGGCGGGGAGGGATAAACTGGGAGATTGGGATTCACAGATACACACTACTATATATAAAATAGATAACTTGTAAAGACCTACTGTATAGCACAGGCAACTCTACTCAACACTCTGTAATGGCCTATATGGGAAAACAATCTAAAATGAGTGGATATATGTATATGTATAACTGATTCACTTTGCTGTACACCTGAAACTAACACAACATTGTAAATCAACTATACTCCAATAAAGATTTTTTGAAAACACCATCATCGGACATACCATTTGCAAATATTTTCTTCCATTCAGTAGGTGGCCTTTTTGTTTTGTTGATGGTTTTCTTTGCTGTGGAAAATCTTTTAAGTTTGCGTAGGTCCCATTTGTTTATTTTTGCTTTTATTTCCATTTCCTGAGGTGTCTCAAGGCACCTGTCCTGTTCAGGATGCCTTGTGTTATTGAGTGCTTGGTTGTTTTTGAACTGTCTACTGCCCATTGTCCTTAAGAAAGACTATTCTACTCTCTGTTTCTATAGGTTCCACCTTTTTACATTCCACATATAAGTAAGATTATACAGTACAGTACTTGCCCCGCTCTGACTTATTTCTGTTAGCATAAAGCCCTGAAAATTCATCCATGTTGTAGCAAATGGCACAATTTCCTTCCATTTTATGGCTGAATAATATTCCATTGTGTGTGTGTGTGTGTATGTGTGTCTGTGTGTGTGTGTGTATGTGTGTGTGTGTGTGTGTATCACATCTTCTAATTGATTCAGTCTTCTTACTGTTATCGGTCTTTTCATATTTTCTATTTCTTCATGATTCGTCTTGGTAAGTTGTATGTTTCTAGGAATTTATTCATTTCCTCTAGGTTATCCGATTTGTTGGCATATCGTCGTTTCCAGCAGTCTCTTATGACCCTATGGATTTCTGTGGTATCAGTTGTAATGTCTCCTCTTTCACTTATAATTTGATTTGAGTCTTATCTCTTTCCTTATTGTTAGGCCAGCCAAAAGTTTTTCAATTTGGTTTCCCATATTTTATGTAGGCTTTCTTCACGCTTTTTCATTCTTTTTTTCTTTGTTCTCTTCTGACTGGATAACCTCAAGTGACCTGGCTTCTACTTCACAGACTCTTTCTTCTGCTTGATAAAGTTTGCTGTTGACATCCTGTATTGCATTTTTCATTTCATTCATTGTATTCGTCAGCTCCAGGATTTCTGTTTGGTTCTTTTTTTATGATTTCTATCTCTCTGTTAAACTTCTCATTTTGTTCATGTATTTTTCTCCTGATTTTGTTGAATTGTCTTTCTGTGTTTCCTTGCAACTCACTGAGCTTCCTGAAAACAACTGTGTTGAATTCTTTATTGGGCAAATTGCAGGTCTCCATTCTTTGGCGTCAGTTATTGGGAGATTATTGTGTTCCTTTGGTGGTGTCATGTTTCCTTGGTTTTTCATGTCTTGCACCGGTGTCTTCACATTTGAAGAAGTAGTCACCTCCTTCAGTCTTGACTGACTGGCTTCAGGAGAGAAATACATTTCATCAACCCTGTTAGGGATTCTGAGGTTTTCTCAAACCTTTTCTGTAGATACTCCTGAACCACGCCTCTTGTTTCCTCTTGGGGGGAATTACTAAGATTGATGACTTCTCACAAAAGCCACACTGGGTGCTGACACTCTTTTGTTTGTTTTCCCTAGGGCAATGCTAAATGCTCAATCTTGCATGCTTTCTCTCAATCCCACAGAGCCTGGCCAGCTTTCTGTGCATGCTCCCCAGCTGTCTACAAAGGCTCACACTTGCTGCCCTCAGGTGCATGCCCAGGGAGCTAAACATGGGGTGGGATGTGTGTGGGTGAGGTCAGCAGAGCATTGGGGGTGCCCATGGGTCACTTGGGGGTGTCCACAAGTGAGGCATCCCTAGAAGCTCACGGGCTGGCTTCCTGATTGAGTCTCTGATGTGTTTAGTAGGTTCCACATCCCTATTATGCCTTCCAAGAACCCTGGGTACTGTTGCTCCCTGCTCCCCAGTCATGCGGCACACTCCGTATTCTGGACGGGATGAGAAAGAAGTGGGGCTCTTTGGCAGTGTCACACACAGCTGGAGAAGCCAGGTCCTCACTCACGTGTTCCCACTTTTCCCTGTGGGAGAAATCACTGGCTGACATGGTTTCTCGTGGCACCGAGCTGTGCTGCCTTGGGAGAGGAGAGACACAGGCAAAGTGAAAGGTTCCTCTTACCCTCGTCAGTGCATCCAATCTTGGATTTCTTTTGCTCCAACAGCATGCTGAAACTTCTCTGCTGGACTCCAGGACTTCTGCAAAGGTATTCTTGCCTGTGGATGCATGTCAAAATTTATGTTCTTAAGGCGGGGAGACAGTAGAAAACTCCTATTTCACCATTTTCATGACTTCACTCCCTTCGTTTCTGATCTTACAGGAAAAACATTCTGTTTTTCACTCTTAAATATGATGCTAGGGCTTCCCTGGTGGCGCAGTGGTTAAGAATCCGCCTGCCAATGCAGGGGACACGGGTTCGAGCCCTGGTCCGGGAAGATCCCACATGCCGCGGAGCAACGAAGCCCACACGCCGCAACTACTGAGCCCGTGTGCTACAACTACTGAAGCCCACGCACCTAGAGCCCATGCTCCGCAACAAAAGAAGCCACCGCAATGAGAAGCCCACACACCGCAACAAAGGGTAGCCCCCGCTCGCCGCAACTAGAGGAAGCCCACGTGCAGCGACGAAGACCCAACGCAGCCAAAAATAAATAAATTAAATAAATAAATTTATTAAGAAAAAATATGATGCTAGCTATAGTGTTGGGAAAGCAGTCTCATGCATGCAGCCTTTTGACCCCCACTCAGCTGCATAATAATGGGCCTTTGTCCTGGAACACTTTCTTAGCAGATGAGATGGGGAAGATGATGTAGGGCACACTTGGGTGGATAGAAGTAAAAGGAGATCATTTTCTAGGAGTCTGCCTGAATGCTTTTACCAAAGCAAATTTAATAAGGCAGGATGCAGAGGGAACAAGTTGCCTAAAACTGTCCAACGTAGTTGGAGAGTTCGCTGAACCTTGAGGCTGCTCTTAGCACAGCAGAGTCTACGGATGGAACGGGGTGCTAAAAAGTGTCCCCAGTTCAAACAGTGGAACACCCTGTGAGGAACTGTGCATTTTGGAGGGTCTCTGGGGCTAATCTCAACTTCACAGTGTCATCAGCTTTTTCACTCTCAGGTCTTTATCTGACAGAGTGGCAGGCACGTTTGCCAAAGAGTACATGCACCCTGGGAGGCGCAGCTTGGAGTAGGAGGGTTCAGGGTAGGGACACTAACATCATGGCTTACCTTAACCCATTTCTGGCTCCCAGTGAGGAGGGACTCCTGGCAATGGTGTTGGCACCACGCTGAGCGGGTCCTATGTAGACCCCTTAGGAGCTGAATTTCTGACTTTGGGAGGTGGTGATACCATTGAATCATACTTGATTATTATCATTATTATCATTATCATTATTATTATCATTATTATTATTATCCATATCACTTTACTGAATAATATAATACCATTTCTGTAAGCAATGGCATGGACATAATGTTGCTATTTAGCGGGGGCTAGGAAGACACAAGAGTCCTGCAAATTGGTTTCCTTATCTGTAAAAGGAAGAGGTTGGAGAAAGGGACCAGGGTCCCTTCTTGCTTAAGAAGCTCTGATTCTAACACCCCATCCTGTGTATGAAGATAATCACCAATTTGAAATCGCAGCGTTTATTTTAAAACATATATTTTTCAAAACGTGTGTTTGTTTTTTTCAGGTTCCTGTAGCTTATGCTATTTCGCTCAGCACTATTATTGTTATGGCTGAACACTGGAATAGAGGAGATCACTTTTGGACATGTTGATTTGATGTGTCTATTTCACATCTAAGTAAAGATGTCTAGTTGAAAGTTGGATATGGGGGTCTGGAGTTCCGGAAAGTGGTCTGCACTGGAGATAGATCTTTGGAAGATAGCAGCGTATATAGCTTCTATTTAAAGCCGTCAGCTTGGATGAACTCACCAAGGGAGGCAAGGTGTGGGTGTAGCAGGTGTATCAGCCCAAGGACTGAGCCCCCAGCCTCCAGCCCTTGTGCCCAGGTCTTGTGATCGCCCCTGCCCTCCTTGCTATTTATTCCTCCAAACACCTACTTATTTCATTTAACTCCACCTACACGTATCCATATGTAAACATGTGTTCCCACTGTCATCTTGCCAACTTCACTTGCATCCTGCCCTGGCCTCCCTCAGCTTACTCTCAAGGAGGAGCTGGAAAGAGCTGTTTTAAAAAGGCAGATCACACTGCAGCTCAGTTCAACACTCTTCAGTGGTTTCACTGCACCCAAACTCCTTAAAATCTGGAACTCCTTGCTGTCCCACTTGTATCTCCATCATGATGCATTTACCTACATCTAACCCCCCACACCTCTTAAGTAATGCAGGTGAGGAGAAAGGGGGATGCAATTTCAACTAGGGTGGCCAGCAAAGCCTCGCTGAGCGGGTGACATTTCAGTAATCCAGGTGAACTCTGGATGAAGAGTTCTAGAAAAGAAAAGGCCAGTGCAAAGGCCCTGAGGCAGGAATGAATGGGCCTCGTTTTTCATAAAGGGCAAAGAGCCCTGTGTGGCTGGATTCAAATAGGCAAGGGGAAAGGGGAAGGGGAAGGGGAAGGGGAAGGGATGAAGCCAGAGAGGATACAGGCTGGATCACGTAGGACTTTTCAGGCCACTGTAAGGCTTTGTTTTCAACTCTGACAGGGAGCCCCTTGGAGGGTTTGGAACTGAGTAGAACAAAAACAACCAAAAATATCCACATTGGCTTAAGCCAAAGGGAGAATTGCTGGGTCTGTGTAACTGAAATGTACAGAGGTAGTTCCTGTCTTCAGGCATGGCTGGATCCAGGACTCGGTTCTCTGAGATCTGTCTTCTTGCTCTAGCTTCCCCTCTGTCCATTGCCAGCCTGCCTCCCCTGCAGCCCCAAAAGTGTCACTGGTTGGATGGGATCACCACGGCCGCAGGAAAGCAGTGCTCCGATTGGCCAGGCCTGAGCCACATGCCCACCCCTGGAATCAGAGGTGAAGTCAACTCTATCAGAACCATAATGGCCGAGAGAAAAGGAAAAGGGAGATCTTCTAGGGTGACATGAGGATACCAGTACCAAGAGAAGGGAAATGGAAGCTGGGTGACAAAACCCATAGATGTCCTCTACAGTGGTGCAGACTTTTCATCAAATTCAAAATCCATTTCTAATGGTTATTTTTTTAAAAAGCAAGACTAGGAAAGATTCTTCTCGTAATAGAGCATGTGCCCTGCTACTGGCCCTCCCATCAGCTTCCATCCCCTGACTCTGGGGTTCCACATCCACTTCAGCGGGCTGTCCTCTTCCTAATCCTCCCACACAGACCTTTGCTGAAATAAAGTTTGTAAGTAAGTGGTTTTAAAGGGCAAAAATGGAGCAGACTATTATTTTCCAAAGGAAAAACATTTCAAAACTAATAATTCCTTATGAAAATATTTAAACAACATGGAAATCTAAAATCTAAATAGTGAAAGGTTTCTTCCCTAATGCCCAGTGATGGATGACATTGACAGCAGGGGTGGCTCCTTCCAGGTGGTGACTCTGCCTTTCCCCACATGTTCATATGGTCAGAATGTTTTGAAAAACAGGAATATGCCATACCCAGAATTCTGCAATTTGCTTTAATCTCTTTCCATATTAGTTCCCAGCTACCTACTTTGCTCTGACTGCCGTATGTTACGCCACCAGGACGGACTTACCGTGATCTACTGAACGTTTCCCCTGTCGATGTACATTCTACCAATTTTTCACAATGACAAACAACGCTGTAATTAACACTGTGGTCAATTCTGCCTTGTTCACATACACAAGAGTTTTTCTGTGATAGATCCCCAAAGGTGGGTCAAAGGATATGCATATCTTAATATTTAATAGGAAATGCCAATCAAATGTCCAGATAGATTTTACCACCACTCTGATAGTGTATAAGAGTCCTTGTTTCTAACTATAGCCTTCTCCAACACTGAAGATTTCAGTTAATTAAATTAATCCTACACTGGGCTCTGCTCTGGTCCCACAAAGCAAATCTTAAAAAGGTAAGACGGGGGATTAACCAAGATGGCGGAGTAGAAGGACGTGCTCTCACTCCCTCTTGCGAGAACACCAGAATCACAACTGGCTGCTGGACAATCATCGACAGGAAGACACTGGACTTCACCAAGGAGGGTACCCCACGTCCAAGGACAGAGGAGAAGCCACAGTGAGACGGTAGGAGGGGCGCAATCAGAGTAAAATCAAATCCCATAACTGCTGGGTGGGTGACTCACAGACTGGCGAGCACTTATACCACAGAAGTCCACCCACTGGAGTGAACGTTCTGAGCCCCACGTCAGGCTTCCCCACCTGGGGGTCCGGCAACGGGAGGAGGAAGTCATAGAGAATCAGACTTTGAAGCCTAGTGGGAATTGATTGCAGGACTTCGACAGGACTGGGGGAAACAGAGACCCCACTCTTGGAGGGCGTACACAAAATAGTGTGTGCATCGGGACCCAGGGGAAGGAGCAGTGACCCTGGGGGAGACTGAACCAGACATACCTGCTGGTGTTGGGGGGTCTCCTGCAGAGGCGGGGGCTGGCTCTGTTTCACCGTGGGGACAAGGACACTGGCAGCGGAGGTTCTGGGAAGTACTCCTTGGCATGAGCCCTCCCAGAGTCTGCCATTAGCCCCACCAAAGAGCCCGCTAGGCTCCAGTGTTGGGTTGCCTCAGGCAAAACAACCAACAGGGAGGGAACCCAGCCCCACCCATCAACAGTCAAGTGGATTAAAGTTTTACGGAGCTCTGACCGCCACAGCAACAGTCAGCTCTACCCACCTCCAGAGCCTCCCATCAAGCCTCTTAGATAGCCTCAACCACCAGAGGGCAGACAGCAGAAGCAAGAAAAACTACAGTCCTGTAGCCTGTGGAACAGAAACCACATTTACAGAAAGATAGACAAGATGAAAAGGCAGAGGGCTATATACCAGATGAAGGAACAAGAAAAAACCCCAGAAAAACAACTAAATGAAGTGGAGATAGGCAACCTTCCAGAAAAAGAATTCAGAATAATGATAGTGAAGATGATCCAGGACCTTGGAATAAGAATGGAGGCAAAGATTGAGAAGATGCAAGAAATGATTAACAAAGACCTAGAAGAATTAAAGAACAAACAAACAGAGATGACCAATACAATAACTGAAATGAAAACTACACTAGAAGGAATCAATAGCAGAATAACTGAGGCAGAAGAACGGATAAGTGACCTGGAAGACAGAATGGTGGAATTCACTGCCATGGAACAGAATAAAGAAAAAAGAATGAAAAGAAATGAAGACAGCCTAAGAGACCTCTGGGACAACATTAAACGCAACAACATTCGCATTATAGGGGTCCCAGAAGGAGAAGAGAGAGAGAAAGGACCAGAGAAAATATTTGAAGAGATTATAGTCGAAAACTTCCCTAACATGGGAAAGGAAATAACCACCCAAGTCCAGGAAGCGCAGAGTCCCATACAGGATAAACCCAAGGAGAAGCACGCCGAGACACATAGTAATCAAAGTGGCAAAAATTAAAGACAAAGAAAAATTATTGAAAGCAGCAAGGGAAAAACGACAAATAACATACAAGGGAACTCCCATAAGGTTAACAGCTGATTTCTCAGCAGAAACTCTACAAGCCAGAAGGGAGTGGCATGATATACTTAAAGTGATGAAAGGGAAGAACCTACAACCAAGATTACTCTACCCGGCAAGGATCTCATTTAGATTCGATGGAGAAATCAAAAGCTTTACAGACAAGCAAAAGCTAAGAGAATTCAGCACCACCAAACCAGCTCTACAACAAATGTTAAAGGAACTTCTCTAAGTGGGAAACACAAGAGAAGAAAAGGACCTACAAAAACAAACCCAAAACAATTAAGAAAATGGTCATAGGAACATACATATCGATAATTACCTTAAACGTGAATGGATTAAATGCTCCAGCCAAAAGACACAGGCTTGCTGAATGGATACAAAAACAAGACCCATATATATGCTGTCTACAAGAGACCCACTTTAGACCTAGGGACACATACAGACTGAAAGTGAGGGGATGGAAAAAGATATTCCATGCAAATGGAAATCAAAAGAAAGCTGGAGTAGCTATACTCATATCAGATAAAATAGACTTTAAAATAAAGAATGTTACAAGAGACAAGGAAGGACACTACATAATGATCAAGGGATCAATCCAAGAAGAAGATATAACAATTATAAATATATATGCACCCAACATAGCAGCACCTCAATACATAAGGCAACTGCTAACAGCTATAAAAGAGGAAATTGACAGTAACACAATAATAGTGGGGGACTTTAACACCTCACTTACACCAATGGACAGATCATCCAAAATGAAAATAAATAAGGAAACAGAAGCTTTAAATGACACAATAGACCAGATAGATTTAATTGATATTTATAGGACATTCCATCCAAAAACAGCAGATTACACGTTCTTCTCAAGTGCGCACGGAACATTCTCCAGGATAGATCACACCTTGGGTCACAAATCAAGCCTCAGTAAATTTAAGAAAATTGAAATCACATCAAGCATCTTTTCTGACCACAACGCTATGAGATTAGAAATGAATTACAGGGGAAAAAACGTAAAAAACACAAACACATGGAGGCTAAACAATACGTTACTAAATAACCAAGAGATCAATGAAGAAATCAAAGAGGAAATCAAAAAATACCTAGAGACAAATGACAATGAAAACACGACGACCCAAAACCTATGGGATGCAGCAAAAGCAGTTCTAAGAGGGAAGTTTATAGCTATACAAGCCTACCTAAAGAAACAAGAAAAATCTCAAGTAAACAATCTAACCTTACACCTAAAGAAACTAGACAAAGAAGAACAAACAAAACCCAAAGTTAGCAGAAGGAAAGAAATCATAAAGATCAGAGCGGAAATAAATGAAATAGAAACAAAGAAAACAATAGCAAAGATCAATAAAACTAAAAGCTGGTTCTTTGAGAAGGTAAACAAAATTGATAAGCCATTAGCCAGACTCATCAAGAAAAAGAGGGAGAGGACTCAAATCAATAAAATCAGAAATGAAAAAGGAGAAGTTACAACAGACACCGCAGAAATACAGAGCATCCTAAGAGACTACTACAAGCAACTTTATGCCAATAAAATGGACAACCTGGAAGAAATGGACAAATTCTTAGAAAGGTATAACCTTCCAAGACTGAACCAGGAAGAAGCAGAAAATATGAACAGACCAATCACAAGTAATGAAATTGAAACTGTGATTAAAAATCTTCCAACACACAAAAGTCCAGGACCAGATGGCTTCACAGGTGAATTCTATCAAACATTTAGAGAAGAGCTAACACCTATCCTTCTCAAACTCTTCCAAAAAATTGCAGAGGAAGGAACACTCCCAAATTCATTCTATGAGGCCACCATCACCCTGATACCAAAACCAGACAAAGACACTACAAAAAAAGAAAATTACAGACCAATATCACTGATGAATATAGATGCAAAAATCCTCAACAAAATACCAGCAAACAGAATCCAACAACACGTTAAAAGGATCATACACCACGATCAAGTGGGATTTATCCCAGGGATGCAAGGATTCTTCAATATACGCAAATCAATCAATGTGATACACCATATTAACAAATTGAAGAATAAAAACCATATGATCATCTCAATAGATGCAGAAAAAGCTTTTGACAAAATTCAACACCCATTTATGATAAAAACTCTCCAGAAAGTGGGCATAGAGGGAACCTACCTCAACATAATAAAGGCCATATATGACAAACCCACAGCAAACATCATTCTCAACGGTGAAAAACTGAAAGCATTTCCTCTAAGATCAGGAACGAGACAAGGATGTCCACTCTCACCACTATTATTCAACATAGTTCTGGAAGTCCTAGCCACGGCAATCAGAGAAGAAAAAGAAATAAAAGGAATACAAATTGGAAAAGAAGACGTAAAACTGTCACTGTTTGCAGATGACATGATACTATACATAGAGAATCCTAAAACTGCCACCAGAAAACTGCTAGAGCTAATTAATGAATATGGTAAAGTTGCAGGATACAAAATTAATGCACAGAAATCTCTTGCATTCCTATACACTAATGATGAAAAATCTGAAAGAGAAATTAAGGAAACACTCCCATTTACCATTGCAACGAAAAGAATAAAATACCTAGGAATAAACCTACCTAGGGAGACAAAAGACCTGTACGCAGAAAACTATAAGACACTGATGAAAGAAATTAAAGATGATACCAACAGATGGAGAGATATACCATGTTCTTGGATTGGAAGAATCAACATTGTGAAAATGACTATACTACCCAAAGCAATCTACAGATTCAATGCAATCCCTATCAAATTACCAATGGCATTTTTTATGGAGCTAGAACAAATCATCTTAAAATTTGTATGGAGACACGAGAGACCCCGAATAGCAAAAGCAGTCTTGAGGGAAAAAAACGGAGCTGGAGGAATCAGACTCCCTGACTTCAGACTATACTACAAAGCTACAGTAATCAAGACAATATGGTACTGGCACAAAAACAGAAACATAGATCAATGGAACAAGATAGAAAGCCCAGAGATAAACCCACGCACCTATGGTCAACTAATCTATGACAAAGGAGGCAAAGATATACAATGGAGAAAAGACAGTCTCTTCAATAAGTGGTGCTGGGAAAACTGGACAGCTACATGTAAAAGAATGAAATTAGAATACTCCCTAACACCATACACAAAAATAAACTCAAAATGGATTAGAGACCTAAATGTAAGACTGGACGCTATAAAACTCTTAGAGGAAAACATAGGAAGAACACTCTTTGACATAAATCACAGCAAGATCTTTTTTGATCCACCTCCTAGAGTAATGGAAATAAAAACAAAAATAAACAAATGGGACCTAATGAAACTTCAAAGCTTTTGCACAGCAAAGGAAACCATAAACAAGACGAAAAGACAACCCTCAGAATGGGAGAAAATATTTGCAAACGAATCAACGGACAAAGGATTAATCTCCAAAATATATAAACAGCTCATTCAGCTCAATATTAAAGAAACAAACACCCCAATCCAAAAATGGGCAGAAGACCTAAATAGACATTTCTCCAAAGAAGACATACAGACGGCCACGAAGCACATGAAAAGATGCTCAACATCACTAATTATTAGAGAAATGCAAATCAAAACTACAATGAGGTATCACCTCACACCAGTTAGAATGGGCATCATCAGAAAATCTACAAACAACAAATGCTGGAGAGGGTGTGGAGAAAAGGGAACCCTCTTGCACTGTTGGTGGGAATGTAAATTGATACAGCCACTATGGAGAACAATATGGAGGTTCCTTAAAAAACTAAAAATAGAATTACCATATGACCCAGCAATCCCACTACTGGGCATATACCCAGAGAAAACCATAATTCAAAAAGACACATGCACCCGAATGTTCATTGCAGCACTATTTACAATAGCCAGGTCATGGAAGCAACCTAAATGCCCGTCAACAGACGAATGGATAAAGAAGTTGTGGTACATATATACGATGGAATATTACTCAGCCATAAAAAGGAATGAAATTGAGTCATTTGTTGAGACGTGGATGGATCTAGAGACTGTCATACAGAGTGAAGTAAGTCAGAAAGAGAAAAACAAATATCGTATATTAACGCATGTATGTGGAACCTAGAAAAATGGTACAGATGAGCCGGTTTGCAGGGCAGAAGTTGAGACACAGATGTAGAGAACAGACATATGGACACCAAGGGGGGAAAACTGCGGTGGGGTGGGGATGGTGGTGTGCTGAATTGGGCGATTGGGATTGACATGTATACACTGATGTGTATAAAATTGATGACTAATAAGAACCTGCAGTATAAACAAACAAACAAACAAAACAACTAATACTAAACTTTCATTGGGTTATTTGTATGGAAATATGTTAATATAAATGTTTCAGACATTACATGAAATTTCTAAAAATCTTATATGTTCTGGTATAATGTTATAAGTCATAATCCTAGTTATTACTTTAAAATGTATATCTCAGAAAAAACTAATTTTCTTGTCAACTGCATTATTATGAACTTTCATCAAATCTTTAACCGTGGTCATTTTTAAGTCTTTTGTCATTTACAGACAGTTCTGGGTGTACTCTGATGCTTTTGTAAATATGTTCCTATAAAAGGGTTTCATCTTCAGGAAATTCATGGAAAAGACTCTGACAAGTACAGGTTTCTGGTACCTGACTGTACTGCTGAACTGAATGAATAAGCATTTTCAGAACTCTAATGGAAAACTGATGAGCTCATAAAAGTGCTAACAAAAGATCAAGATGAAAAAAAAAATTAATTACACGGGACTGAGTGAACTGATGAGGATGAGGATAATTTTTGTGACTTTCTGTTTGAATTTAAAAAAAGAAAAAATCCCACAAGGACTCAGAGGCAAAGAATATGCAAATCAATTTTCACTGCAAAGTAAAGGAGCTGTTACAGTGGAGGATTACTGGACTGAATGTCAATATTATGACATAGTATGAGTGTGTTTCATGTTTGGTAATTGCAATCATTGTTGCTTTTGTTGTGGTCATCCATGTACAATGCTTGGTGTCAGTCTATTTATCTCTTGTAAAAATAAAATACAGTGTGTGTGTGAAAAAAAAAAAAAGTAAGACTCAAGAGGATCAAACTGTTTCCAAGTAACTTAATAGGATCCCAGAACAAAGCTCAAGAATAAGTTTAGGAATAGAAAAACATCCAGCACCCAAGGGAAATCTTATAATGCCTAGCATCCAATCTAAATTTACCGGGCATGCAAAGAAGCAGGAAAATCCAAACCATTATGACAGAAATCAGTTAAAATGCATCGATTGGAAAGGAAGAAGTAAATGTGCCTTTGTTTACAGACAGAATGATTGTATATGTAGACAGGCCCATGGGATTTATAAAAAGAGCTATTACTATCAACTAGTGAGTTTAGCAAGGTTGCAGAATACAAGCTGTTTTAGAGGGAGCTAGTCACCTCACCCCAAACACTTAACCAACTGCCCCAGCACTTTTCTTTGCAGATCTGAAACAAGGTCGGTAAGCCACAAATTCCTACTTAGTATTCGGGTGTTATATGTTAATATAAAAATGTAACTATAAAACTAAGAAAATGTTCCAGAATCAACACTGGATGGCAGGACACAATTTTCTGTTTGTTCCACTTCTTACATTGTCTTCAATTACGTGTACTACTTGAATAGCTGAATCCCAGACCTCCCCTCCAACCTGAGGACAAATGCAAGAATATTAGGAGGTGCAGAAGCTAAAACTAAACTCAGACACAAAACAGCAGCTCAGGTGTATTTTCTGCAGTTAACATTTAATCACCAAACGAAATACGTGGACCCTGAGCGCCCAAGGGCCAGTACAGGCAAAAGACGAAGCCGCAACAACAAAGTGCTGACCACTGAAGAAAGCAATGCCCTAGGGAAGGACGCCAAGGACAGGACACATAAGTTAGCGTTAGCCCCCTGTGGACTGCTGAGGCATAACAAAAAAGGGGGGCACCATGCGCTGGATGATCTGAACCACCCGGGAAACCAGGTTCAGACAGGAGGTGATGGAAGTTCGCAGTTGGCCAAGGTCTTCAGCAGTCAATCGGCTAAAATGGAGGGAAAAATAAAATTCAAGTGCGTGGGGAAGAGCACGTGCCTCCCTGTCCCCCCACACCGACAATCCCAGAGCAGCACACTTCTTCTTTAGGCTTAACCCTCCATTACAGCTCCACCGGGGCTGAGCCTGGCTCTGGCCACCTGCCACCACCGCCCCCCCCCCCAGCACCCTCTAGAACCGACATGGCCAGGACGCTGCCCTCCACGTCGAGCTCCTTCTGAATGGGCGGTGGGACTCGAAAGTATACAGTCAGGAACCGGTGGGCGATCGCCGCGTCCGTGGGCGTTGGGAAAAGCACGGTAAGGGTGCTGGTGGAGATACGGTTAAGGCACCATCCGCACTACTGATTTCGCCTGTGCGTCAGGCTTCCTCCTCACTGAGACCCGCCTTCACCCCCCACCCCCCGGCTTCCCCCCCAGACCACCCCTTAGGCCATCCACAACCTCCCACCCTATACACTGAGGCCACCCTGGACATCACCACCCCTACCCTCCGGTTTCCCTCAGGTTGGTTTTCCCCACCACCATCCCGTCAGCCCAGACCACCCCTGGCCCATACCCTCCAGCCGCCCAGCGTTCCCTCCTTCTACACTTCAGGCCCCACCGCCTGCAGCCCCTCCCCCCAAACCACCTCCAGCCCAGCCCCTGGCCGCCCGGCCCACTGGGGCTCCTGCAAAAGGATACCACTGTAGCGCCTGCTGACCCGGACCTCCGGCCCCGGGTGCTGCGTCTCTACGTGGCCCTGCTGCGTGGGCTGCCCGCTGGATCTGCACAAGGCCACCGGCTGCGCCACCTGCCTCTCCTGCGACGCCAGGGTTGCTAGGGTCTCCAGGGTCGCCAGGATTGACTGGGTCACCGGGGTCACCCTGGCCACCACATGCTGCTCCCGCTGCAACGGCCGCGGCACCTGCGCCTTCGTCTGCTGCCCTCATGGCTCCTCCACCATCTGCCTCAGACTCCATCTAGAACCGCTTCCACCCTCCCTACGAGTTGGGGAAGAACAAAACGCTCCCTCACAAAACCCAACCCCCTAGCGCCCCCTGCCACTCGGGATTCCCAGAGCGCCTGCGCACACAGACCCCTGGTAACGCCTCCTGACTCGTGATTGGTTCCCACCGACAGAGCCTGCAGGCCCTCCAGCCAACGGGCGCCCCCTTATGCAGCTCCACACCTCAGAGCGCTGTGTAACCCCAATGAGCCTGCGCAAACAGACACCCACAGGGTCTGGTCCCGCTAACCGGCCTACCTCGGGCCCAGACACCCCGTAAGCGGCTTAGCCATGAGGCCTCCAGGTGACGCTCCTCCCCTTAGTGTGGCTGGAGCTCCCCAGTGCGCATGTCCAAACAGACCCGCGCCCACCTCCTAAGGCCTTTGGGCACGTGACTGTTTCCCAGCCAAGCCTGCAAACCCCAGGCGAGCCCCGTGCACTTCGAAGTCTGTGTCAGTGCCAGCCTGGCCAACTTCACATGTGACCAGCCTGCTGAGCGCAGGTCCCTGTCATCGAGTTCTGGAAGGGAGTCGGGCACCTCTGGGCCAGGCCCGGCCAGCCCTCTGGTCTCCCACACGTAGCTCAAGTCTGCATGTGTGTGCGTGTGCACGCGTGCTTGTGCGTGCATGTGCGCGTGTGTCGGGGCCCGGCCCTGGGGGAATGAGGCCAGGGATGCGGAGCGGGCGGTGCCTGCCCGCCTGGGGAGGGAAGCGGGGGGCTGCTGCTGGGCCCACTGGGGACGGCGTGCAGCCGGGCCGCCAGCGGCTCCAAGGCTCCGGGGACACAGACTGCAGCGACTCCAGGCTGCAGGCTTGGCCCAGGCCGGCCAGGTGCATGGGGGAGACCGGCTGGACTCAAGGGCTGCGGCGGGGGCGGCGGGGGGCGCCACCCCAGGGCCACCCCCAGTCTCCTGGCCCTTTGCTGGCACAGCCCTCATGGGCTTTCCCTCCCGCCAGGAACAAAGTCTTGCGGCTCTCTGGGGGGCTGGAGGTTCTGGGGGCCCTTAGCTGGGAGGTGACCCTGTGTCTGCTGGCCTGCTGGGTGCTGGTCTACTTCTGTGTCGGGAAGGGGGTCAAGTCGACAGGAAAGGTACAGCCGGGGTGACGGCAGGGCTGGGGGCAGCACTGCCTGGGGGGGTGTGGGTGTCTGCCAGCGACCACTGCTGCAACGGGAGGAGACTGCACCAGGGCCAGAGACCGAGGAGGGGCAGGGACTTCAGTCCGGGCCACTTGATCCCCACCCCTTGGCTGGAGAGTCCTCTCCACCCTGCACCTCCAGGCCCAGCAGCCTTCCCTCCCGAGTGGAGGGGGAGAGGCCCCGGCAGCGGCTGCCCCTTCCCTGGGGTGGGGGGCATCCCTGGCTCACCTTCCCTCCCTTCCAGTTTCTCTCGGTTCTGGCTCTGAGTCAGTTTTTGACCGTCTCGGTAGACCTGGTCTCCGCCTGTCTCTCTCACCTGCCTGTCTGCCCTGGGGGACCCAGCGGGGAGCCTGGACACATCCCTCCCTCAGGGGCTCCCTGTCACGTTGGGGAGACATATGTAAGAACAGTTGTGCCGTAGAACAGTGCTCACCGGATGAAGGTTGGAGTAGATGGCGAGTGGCCAAGCCACAGAACCCAGCAGGGTCCACCCTCTGGCTACTGGACTCCGTAGTAATAGCTGGCACTTCCTATGTGCCATACGCTGTTTCAAGTGCTTTCCGTGTATTAGTCCATCATGTAGGTTTTCAGACAATATTGCCAACGTCAGTCTCCTGTCTCCCATGATGCAACTCTCCTCCAAACAGATAAAACACACCCACTCTCTCCCCAACACTAGCCATTCAAAGTCTTACCCTTCTCCGTAGGGTGTCCCTTCCATCTCTAATACGAGCAGATACATGCACCCCAATGTTCATAGCAGCACTATTTACAAGAGCCAAGTCATGGAAGCAACCCAAACGTCCATCAACAGTTAATGGATAAAGAAGATGTGGTATATATGTATATATACAATGGAATATTACTCAGCCATAAAAAAGGATGAAATAATGCCATTTGTAGCAACATGGATGGACGTAGATATTGTCATACTAAGTGAAGTAAGTCAGACACAGAAAGACAAATATCATATGATATCACTTATACGTGGAATCGTAAAAATATGGTAGAAATGAACTCATATACAAAACAGAAATAGAGTCACAGATGTAGAAAACAAACTTATGGTTACCAGGGGGGTAAGCGGGGGCGGGGGGCGGGGAGGGATAAACTGGGAGATTGGGATTCACAGATACACACTATTATATATAAAATAGATAACTAGTAAAGACCTACTGTATAGCACAGGCAACTCTACTCAGTACTCTGTAATGGCCTACCTGGGAAAAGAATCTAAAATGAGTGGATATATGTATATGTATAACTGATTCACTTTGCTGTACACCTGAAAGTAACGCAACATTGTAAATCAACTATACTCCAATAAAAATTTTTTGAAAAAACCATCATCGGACATACCATTTGCAAATATTTTCTTCCATTCAGTAGGTGGCCTTTTTGTTTTGTTGATGGTTTTCTTTGCTGTGGAAAATCTTTTAAGTTTGAGTAGGTCCCATTCGTTTATTTTTGCTTTTATTTCCATTTCCTGAGGTGTCTCAGGGCCCCTGTTCTGTTCAGGATGCCTTGTGTTATTGAGTGCTTGGTTGTTTTTGAACTGTCTACTGCCCATTGTCCTTAAGAAGTTTTTTTGTGGGGATTCTTTGGAGCCTAGGATGGCATTCTCCAGAAAAGAATTGATTGCTTTTGCTTGCATCTAATGGTACTATTATGGGTTGAATTATGCCATAGACTGAATGTTTGTGTCCCCTCAAAATTCATGTGTTGAAATCCTAACCTGCAAAGTTGGGCCTTTGGGAGATGATTTAGGTCATGAAGGTGAGCCCTCATGAATGGGATTAGTGCCCTTACAAAAGAGACCCCAAAGAGCTCAGTCACCCCTTCTGCCATGTGAGGACACAGTGAGAAGATGGCTGTCTACAAAGCACAAGTGGGCCCTCACCAGACACCAAATCTGCCGGTACCTTGATCTTGGACTTCCAACCTGTCTGTTGGCAGCAGACGTTCATCCACGTGGTTCTGAGAAATCAGTCCCCACCTCGCCCCCAGACCCACAATGCTCAAAACCAATGGAACCAGTGGAATTCACAGAACCGTTCCATCCCTGGGTCTCCCTGCTTCCAGACCCGCCAGGACCTACCACACTTGCCCTGCGCTTTGCTCCACCAAGGATGTGGTAGCGTCAGCTGCTGCCTGCCCACCCCCAACATGCACACCCCCCTCTGTGGGGGGTTCACCTCTGAATGACTCTAGAGAAAGCAGCCTCTAGGGAAAGGACAGAGTGGGGTCACCTGCATCATGAGACCAACGCGGACAGTCCCCTGTTCTCTTCCGCCCTGTGGTTAGTGCACATGGCACCACCTGTCCAATGGTCATCTGTCAAACAGAGCTTTGGGAAAGGTGTAAATGTTTTGCTGTATCTTCATTTGCATTTTCAAAGGAGCTTATAGGATGCTGCACAGGGCTCTTGGACAACATTTTTTATGACGGCTTTATTGAGATAAACTCACACATCATACCATCCAGCCGTCTAAAGTGCACAGTCAAGCGGGTTTTAGTATATTCATAGATTTTTGCAACCATCACCACAACCAATTTCCGAATCTTCTTATCACCCCTGTACCCACTAGCAGTCACTTCCCAATTCCCCCAGCTCCTGCAGCCTAGCAGCCGCCAAGTGACTTTCCTTAAAATTTCCTTAAAATTTATATTCACAATAGTTATAATCTAAAGGAAAATCCAGTTTTTTGGCATGGCCTGAACTGGAATTGCCTTCACGGTTTTCCCTTCTACCTTTGGTTTTTTTGTTGTTGTTTTGTTTTGTTTTGTTTTTTTGGCTGCGTTGGGTCTTTGTTGCTGCACGCGGGCTTTCTCTAGTTGCGGTGAGCAGGGGTTATTCTTCGTTGCGGTGCGCAGGCTTCTCATTGTGGTGGCTTCTTTTGTTGCGGAGCACAGGCTCTAGGCGCACGGGCTTCAGTAGTTGTGGCTCGTGGGCTCAGTAGTTGTGGTTTGCGGGCTCTAGAGCACAGGCTCAGTCGTTGTGGCGCACGGGCTTCGTTGCTCCGCGGCATGTGGGATCCTCCCGGACCAGGGCTCGAACCTGTGTCCCCTGCATTGGCAGGCGGATTCTTAACCACTGCGCCACCAGGGAAGTCCCTTGCGTTCTACCTTTGGTTGGGCACTACTGTAAGTGTGTCGCATGCATCATCTCATTAGTAACTCTGAAGTAACCAGATGGCATCCTGCCCTTTTTACAAATGGGGAAACTACAGCTCAGAGAGATTAAATAAGGGGCAGGTGGGCTTCCCTGGTGGCGCAGTGGTTGAGAATCTGCCTGCCAATCCAGGGGACACGGGTTCGAGCCCTGGTCTGGGAGGATCCCACATGCCGCGGAGCAACTAGGCCCGTGAGCCACAACTACTGAGCCTGCGCGTCTGGAGCCTGTGCTCCGCAACAAGAGAGGCCGCGATAGTGAGAGGCCTGCGCACCGCAATGAAGAGTGGCCCCCGCTTGCCGCAACTAGAGAAAGCCCTCGCACAGAAATGAACACCCAACACAGCCAAAAATAGATATAAAAATAAATTAAAAAATAAAAGATTACTATAAAATAAAATAAGGGGCAGAGCTGTGACTTGTCCAGGTGACCCCAGGGTCTGTGTTCCTGCCTGTACATGGCCAACATGATCTACCCATTCGTGTTCCAGAAAAATATCAATAAAAAATACAGATGCTTATAAGAGGCCCACCCAAGTTAAGTCACATGCTCCCTAAAAGAGGTTTTCTGTGTGATCATCTCTAGCACATTAATACACATTTCTGTCAAGTACCATTTATCGGGATGGGGTGATGTCTGCAAAAATATGGACAGAGGGATACTGATGGGGCTTCAAGGCAAGCTCACACCTTCTGTATGCACACTGTTCCAGGGGATTCTGCCCTCTAGTGGAGAGAGATGGAAAACAAACCAGAAAAGATGGGGAATTCAAACAGGGCAATGGATTTAGGATGGAGACTATAGATGAAGGAGGTGATGTTTCAACTTCAAGCTGAACAACAAAAGAGAAACCAGCCATGCAAAGATTTGGAAAAGGGCATTCCCCGCGAGGGGGTGGGGAGGCCAGCAGGGACAAAGGCCTAAAGACACAGTTGAGGAAGGGGAAGAGGGTGACGTTGAGAACTACAAGAACTCTTGGCAGGAACATTCCATTCAACCCCTGGCACTCAGGGATGGCAAACACTGTCTGGCTTCTTGCAGCCTAAGGTCACGACCCTGGGCCGGCCCAGCCCCCTTTTGAGTTCCTGTCTGAGAAAAGAGGGCTGGCAAAAGAATGTACTGTTTGTTCCAGCCAACACCTGACGTAGCCCCCCACCATCCTCAGAGCCTTTCCTAAGAGGGCTCCCAACTTGTGAATCCTTCCTCTGTCCCTTTGAGACAACCCAGGAGTCTTTCTCGGGGACCTGAGAGCCATTCCTCTGAAACTGAATCCTCAGGAAGGATAGGGCCTCGGTCTGCCCGTGTCTGCGCGGGATGGAATCCTAACTTCCAGAACTGACTCCCGGGGTGGATGCCGCTGACCTCACCGCGCTGACACTGAGCCACCCCGCGTGGGTTTTCACTTGAGCCCCTGCTCGCTGCCCCCACCTCACTCTCCCTTCAAATCGCCAGCACCTCTGTGCCCATCAGAAGGGTGCTTGGCGCCTTCCCCTGCTGTCGGTAGTTACCGAACAAAACCTGTTATTACCCCTTTACCTAATGGCCGGCTGAGCCGCTCTTTGCATGTCCTACGCTGCTGACACAGGAGAGAGATGAGGACTGAGAGGGTGGGAGATGGGGTTAGTGTCTAACGGGGAGAGAGCTGCAGTTTGGGAGAATGAAAAAGTTCCGGGGGTGGATGGTGGGGATGGTTGCACAACGCTGTGCGGGTGCTTCATGCCACTGAACTGTGCACTTAAAAATGGTTAAGATGGTAAAGCTTACGTGTATTTTACCACAACTTATAAAAACACCCACATCACGAAGTGTTTGGAGAACACCTTTGAAAATAAAATTTTAAAATCAGCTTTTTAAGTTTTCGACAAAATTCAACACCCATTTATGATAAAAACCCTCCAGAAAGTCGGCATAGAGGGAACTTACCTCAACATAATAAAGGCCATATATGACAAACCCACAGCCAACATCGTTCTCAATGGTAAAAAACTGAAACCATTTCCTCTAAGATCAGGAAGAAGACAAGGATGTCCACTCTCACCACTATTACTCAACATAGTTTTGGAAGTTTTAGCCACAGCAATTAGAGAAGAAAAAGAAATAAAAGGAATCCAAATAGGAAAAGAAGAAATAAAGCTGTCACTGTTTGCAGATGACATGATACTATACATAAAGAATCCTAAAGATGCTACCAGAAAACTACTAGAGCTAATCAATGAATTTGGTAAAGTAGCAGGATACAAAATTAATGCACAGAAATCTCTTGCATTCCTATACACTAATGATGAAAAATCTGAGAGAGAAATTAAGGAAACCCTCCCATTTACCTTTGCAACAGAAAGAATAAAATACCTAGGAATAAACCTACCTAAGGAGACAAAAGACCTGTATGCAGAAAACTATAAGACTCTGATAAAAGAAATTAAAGTTGATACAAACAGATGGAGAGATATATACCATGTTCTTGGATTGGAAGAATCAACATTGTGAAAATGACTATACTACCCAAAGCAATCTACAGATTCAATGCAATCCCTATCAAACTACCAATGGCATTTTTCACTGAACTAGAACAAAAAATTTCACAATTTGTATGGAAACACAAAAGACCCCGAATAACCAAAGCAATCTTGAGAAAGAAAAACGGAGCTGGGAGAATCAGGCGCCCTGACTTCAGACTATACTACAAAGCTACAGTCATCAAGACAGTATGCTACTGGCACAAAAACAGACATATAGATCAATGGAACAGGATAGAAAGCCCAGAGATAAACCCACACACTTATGGTCACCTTATCTTTGATAAAGGAGGCAAGAACATACAATAGAGAAAAGACAGCCTCTTCCATAAGTGGTGCTGGGAAAACTGGACAGCTACATGTAGAAGAATGAAATTAGAACACTCCCTAACACCATACACAAAAATAAACTCAAAATGGATTAAAGACCTAAATGTAAGGCCAGACACTATAAAACTCTTAGAAGAAAACATAGGCAGAACACTCTATGACATAAATCACAGCAAGATCCTTTTTGACCCATCTCTTAGAGAAATGGAAATAAAAACAAAAATAAACAAATGGGACTTAATGAAACTTAAAAGCTTTTGCACAACAAAGGAAACCATAAACAAGATGAGAAGACAACCCTCAGAATGGGAGAAAATATCTGCAAATGAAGCAATGGACAAAGGATTAATCTCCAAAATATACAAGCAGCTCATGCAGCTCAATATCAAAAAAACAAACAACCCAATCCAAAAATGGGCAGAAGCCCTAAATAGACATTTCTCCGATGAAAATATACAGATTTCCAACAAACACATGAAAGGATGCTCAACATCACTCATCATTAGAGAAATCCAAATCAAAACTGCAATGAGGTATCACCTCACACCAGTCAGAATGGCCATCATCAAAATATCTACAAACAATAAATGCTGGAGAGGGTGTGGAGAAAAGGGAACCCTCTTGCACTGTTGGTGGGAATGTAAATTGATACAGCCACTGTGGAGAACAGTATGGAGGTTCCTCAAAAAACTAAAAATAGAACTACCATATGACCCAGCAATCCCACTACTGGGCATATACCCTGAGAAAACCATAATTCAAAAAGAGTCATGTACCGCAATGTTCATTGCAGGTCTATTTACAATAGCCAGGACATGGAAGCAACCTAAGTGTCCATCGACAGATGAATGGATAAAGAAGATGTGGCACATATAAACAATGGAATATTAGTCAGCCATAAAAAGAAACGAAATTGAGTTATTTGTAGTGAGGTACCTAGAGTCTGCCATACAGAGTGAAGTAAGTCAGAAAGAGAAAAACAAATACCGTATGCTAACACATATATATGGAATCTAAAAAGAAAAATGGTTCTGAAGAACCTAGGGGCAGGACAGGAATAAAGACGCAGGACTACAGAATGGGCTTGAGGACACGGGGAGGGGGAAGGGTAAGCTGGGACAAAGTGAGAGAGTGGCATGGATGTATATACACTACCAAATGTAAAATAGATAGCTAGTGGGAAGCAGCCGCATAGCCCAGGGAGATCAGCTCCGTGCTTTGTGACCACCTAGAGGGGTGGGATAGGGAGGGTGGGAGGGAGACGCAGGAGGGAGGAGATATGGGGATATATGTATATGTATAACTGATTCACTTTGTTATACAGCAGAAACTAACACAACAATGTAAAGCGATTATACTCCAATAAAGATGTTAAAAAAAAATCAGCTTTTTAAAAATGAATTACCAGTTTGGAATTATGTGCTGTTAGGTTTCCAGAATGAGTCGCATTATGTTTGAAGTTGCTTTGGGAGCACAAGTGGGCAGCAGTGCAGACACCTCGATGTCTCACTTGGGCAGGCCAGGGATCAACGAAGAGTTAGCAGTCAGTGTGTTGTGTGTGTGTGTGTGTGTGTGTGTGTCTGGTTTGTTGTGAGCAACACCATGCAGTTGCTGGGGACGTGCCCAGAGAAGCCCAGCTGTTAGGAAGTCAGTGCTTGCCAGCAACTGGGTAAGAGAAGCACTTATGCAACAAACCCCCGGGTCTGTCAGCAGTTCACAAGCTGTGTTACCACACTCGAGAATCAGGCTTAGATGCGCTGTTTACTTCTTCCTGATTTCCTAAAGCAGCAGCTCCTCATGCCTGAGTGAAACACGGACTTGGCCACCCCTGTGGTTAGCAGAGCAGCTAATCCAACCAAGAACACTGGAACCTCTGCCGTGGAGCACCGTGTTTACGACATCTGTGTCAGCCCAACAGTCCCGCTATGTTCTTATGAAATCAGTTTTGCTTCCCACCCTATGTTCAGTTGGTTGCACTTAACTGCTCTCAGATGTCAGGGTCAGCGGGAAAGGTACAAGCACGGGTCAGTGTGCAGCTGTCTGTCCGAGCACGTTTTCTCATTCCATTTCTGAATATCTACACACTGGTTACCTTGATGTGGCTAGAGAGGTCTTTTGCAAATAAATGAGGAAACACAGTGAAGGCTCACGACCGTGCCCACCCGGCTGACCTCACAGATGCGGCAGTAACATGCTCCCCATTTTACACACCTGGATTTGGGGACATTCCGCCACCCACCCACCCATGGTGCAGTGCGCAGTTTGACTGTAGGTTGAGATGTCCGCTTCGGAGGCTTGTGGTTTGTACCTCAGCCACAGTTCAGCTCTGCCTTGTCCAAGGTTATTCAAGAGCCGCCCTTGCCATGGCTTCACCGCCACTAAGGCATGAGACTCTCCAATACGTAAGGGATGAGGTCGCAGACACCATGAAGCAGCCACACCCCACACTGCCCACCCGCAAAGTGCTGCTACTGCAGTGCTATTTCGTTTCCTCTTCTCCATCCACCATGCACGAACAGTGTGCGAAGGACAACCTGCTCAAATGGAAGTCAGTACTTGGATGGTCCCATTTTATGGATGAGGAGCCTGAGGCTCAGAGAGGTAAAATCACCAGGCCACCATCAAACAGCAGACGGGCCCAGGGAAACGTCGTCCGGGCCCGTCTCCTCCCCAAGGAGCCGCTGCTGCTCTCTGCTCCTCAGCAAAGCCCGCACAGGGGCGTGTCAGCTCTGTCCGTTCAGACGGGCAACGTCCTGCTGCGGCCAAGGGAACCTGCTCAGCCCCGTCCCCTTTCTAACGTGTCAGTGGTCAGCTGGCAACCAAAGGCATCCAACTCGCAATGCAGGCAGAGCTGCGTTTTGTAACAGAAAATAGCAGACTCGTTGCTGTCTCGGGCCTCCTATAAAACACGGCTGGGTGCCCCACGTGCTATGGGTTGAAATGTGTCCCCCCCAAAGAAGATACATGGGAGCCCTCACCCGCAGGGCATAAGAATGCCACTGCATTTGGAGACAGGGTCTTTACAGAGGTGATCGAGTTAAAGTGAGGTCACTGGGGTGGGTCCTCATCCAATGGGACTGGTGTCCTTATAAAAAGGGGACATTTGGAGACGCACACACGCACAGAGGAGAGACGACGTGAAGACACAAGGAGCAGACGGCAACTACAAGCCCGGGAGAGAGGTCTGGAACAGACCCTCCCTCACGGTCCCCAGAAGGAACTGCCCCTGCCCACACCCCTGGATCTCGGCCTCCCGGCCTGCACAACGGGAAGACGAGACGTCTCTGTCGTTTGCCCCACCCAGTGTGTGCACGCAGCACGGAAGCGTCAAGTCGGCCCTCGCACCACCTGCTGCCAGCCACCTGCAGTCACACCTCCCTGCCACACCCACCCCAGGGCAGTAACGTCCATCCTCTACGTATCAAACTCATACAGGCGAATGATAGGCATCTAGAAAATACATACATGAGGAAAACTTAATCACTGGTAATCCTACCACCACATCCATCCAAATGGTAGCCGGGCGTGCACGGCAGCTTTTACTCTTTTATTGGGGGTCGCACTTTATACGTAATTGTGTCTATGGGCTTTTTCACACCAAGGTGCTACAGAGCGTGTTCCAGGTGATGAGGGGTCCGCAGCGCTGGCTGCACAGGCCCAAGTCGTCACCCCGCCCGCCTGGCCCCCACGGAAGGGGGTCCCTGCGCCTTGTCGGCAGGGCACTGGAAGTCTTCATTTGTTGCTATTTTGACATCACTTTTTGTGTAGTCTGAGTCTGTGTTGTTTTAGTCTTTCGTGAGGGAGAAAACCTTTCATATGGTGCTTATTTTATGGCTCATCTGGATTCCTCTTCAGCAGGTAATGAAGTGGGGCATGTGGGAATGACAGGGATGTGCTTCTGTCTGTCTGTCTCTACCTCCCGAACCCAGGGCCATGAGTATCAAGGGGCCACAGCTAATCCTACAGGCAGGCTGCTTCCCTCACGGGAGGAATCCAGCCACTTGTTCCGGAAGCCAGAGAGTGGAAGCCCTGGTTTAAAACCCTCGGTCTCTCGGGTCCAGTCGGCCCTACAGGAGGAATCAGGCTCCCTAACTATATTCCAAAGTTACAGTAATCAAGACAGCCTCCAGGAAGAGAAGGTTCCGAAGAGCAGTGGTTCCCGGCCGGCGCCTGGTCCCATCCCAGCCCCGACTCAGCCGGTCCGGGGCGCGGGCAGCACGTGTGTCAAGCTCTCGCCACTGCCGCCGTGCGGCCTGCATGGGGGTCACCGCCGAGCCGCAGGCGCACTCCTGGGGGCGAGAACGTCCGCCTCGCGCCACTCCAGGGTCTCCCCTTCTTCCAACCCCCTTTCAGAAAAGGGAGCTGATCAGAGAAGGGCTCCTGTGCGCCCCTGTCACCCTGTTAGAAGCACGAAGCCAATCCCTACACAGCCAGGAGCCAGCACAGGTTGCAGGTGGTCCAACGGCGCTGCCCCCTTTTCCCGGTCACGTCCGTCGGCCCCAGCAGCGGCGTCCAGCTGGAGACAAGACGTCCTAAGGATCGACAGTCCCCAAGCCTGCAAGGGCCCACCCACCCCCAACTCCAGCTTTCCTCACCACCATCACCCTGGGGAACAAGCCCTCTGACAGAGCTGCAGCTCCTGGAGACGCCTGCCTTTGACTGCGTTTGTCCTAATCTGTGGGCTCCAGAAGACGCCCCTGTGCTGGGCTGAATGGTGGCCAAGAGAGATATACGTGTCCTGACCCCCAGAACTTGCGACTGTGATCTTATTTGGAAAAAGGGTCTTTGGGGATGTGATGAAAGTAAGGATCTACAGATGAGGTCATCCTGGATGACACAGGTGGGCCCCAAGTCCAATGACAAGTAGCCTTAGAAGAGAAGAAAGAGGACACAGACAGAAGCAGAGAAGACTAAGCCACCAAGTTTGTAGCCATTTGTTACAGCAGCAACAGGAAACTAACAAACACATTCCCCCCAAAACAGAAAGTGCTCTTGTAGAAAAACTGCCAGGATGTGGACTGAAACGCAGAGAACCTATCTGTGCCCTTAACGTGTTCCCGAAGGACCATCTGCGACTACATACTTGGGCTTCAGGAAGTGGGTCAGCCCCTCCCACCCCTGCAGATGCCAAGAAAGCCCCCAGCCAAGGCTTGTTTTTGGAACAGGATGCTGGCTGGGCCGTCTCCCAGCAGGAGACTTATACCCCGATCCTAGCCCACCCTGTCACTGCCACACAGCAGCGAGGCCTGGACAAAACCCAGGGACGGATCTGTGACATCCCATTCCCAACCAGGGCAGCCCACGGGGTGCAGGAAGAGGCTGGGCACCGAGGAATAAACCACAGTTGCAGGGGTAGTGCCCACAGCTTTGACATCCTCAGAAATATCCAGAATCTTGCAAAACAACAAGGAAGAGTCCTCTGGTGCTGGTGATCTGCCCAAGATTGCTGAGTGGCTTCTGCTGGCCAGGCCGGGGCATTTGCGGCTGGCGTGCGGAACGGCATCACTAACTTTCGGAACGTGGTGACATACGGCCGCCACTCCTCACGCTGGGTGGCAACGCACTTGGGGAGGACAAGCACGCACTGCAGTGTCAGGGCAAGGACAGGGAAAGTGTACGTGTGGGACGCGCCCCTCGCCAGACCAACAAGTGGTCACAACAACTCCAAACCCAAAGCCGTGAAGGAGCAGTGGATAAACGTGACTACAAAGATGACAAGCTCCAGTCCAAACACACCGGTACCAAGTCAGGAGGAAAAGATAACCGAAGTTTCTATCACACACGAGAGCTGATCCCACTAATGACCAAAGAGCTCCTGTAAGTCAAGGAACAAAAGACTAACAGCCCAATAGAAAAATGGGCAAAAAATACAAACAAGCTGTCTACACCAGAAGAACTGAAAAGGACCCTTCAAGCTCTGAAGAGATGCTCAAGCTCTCTCTTAACAGAGAACGGCTCGCCTGGTGGATGGCAGAAGCCCACGGGTTGGACACCCGTCATCTGCGGCAGGGCTATGGGGAGTGAGGGGGAGCGGGAAAGCACGCCCAGGGGAGGGGAGCGTCGGCACTGTCTACCCCCTGCTCAGTGGTGCCGCTCCTGCGGGATCCAACCCAAAGGTACATATGATGGATGCACAAGGATTTTCACCATGGTGTTGTTTATGACAGTAAAAAGACCAGTAACAGCCCAAACGTCCATTAGCAGCAGACAAGTTCGATCCACAGTGGTGCAGCCGCCAGTGGAACAGCACACAGCCCATGAGAGCAGCGCCGCACTGTGCCAGGCGGCCGGGACGAAAGGTCCTGCCTGTCTCAGCCTGGGAAGCAGTTGTCTGGGAGCCCTGGCCTTGGCTCTTGACTTCCCCAGCACAGGTGGAAGAAGAGCGAACTCCGGAGACAAGCAGTTCAAGCAGACAGAACGAACAAAAAAAGCAGAGCATCGGGCCTATCTGGGGCTCCGTGTGCCCTAAAAGAGGTGAACCAGCGGACGGGGGCGCAGAAGCGTAAGGCCCTGTGGCTAGCTCTCGGGGCTCAGAGAAGGGGCCCACCCTCTGTCACCCAGCCCCTAATTCAGGACCAGGCAGACAGGAGAGGAAAGCAACAGATTGCACTGTCCTGGGCTGGGTGTCGGCAGGCAGCCCTACTCGATGCACTCCATGACGTGTATCTGCAGGGTGTCCATGTCAGGAGCCTGATACTGGCACTTGGGGCAGCAGAAGTTGGGCGGCTCCTCGGGGGGGCTTCTCCTCTGGCTGGGCAGGGCCAGGTGAAAGGAGTGATGAGCTGGGGAAAGAGAATAGGCACCAGTGGGGGCGGGCTTCTTGTGTGCCCCCTTGCACAAACTGCAGGGAAGGGCCAAGGCAGAAAGTGCTGAGACACCTTGGTTCCAGTGACCTGGGTCCCCACCGCTAGCGCCTCCCCTTTAGCCCCGCCCCCAGGGGCGGTACCGCTGGGGAGGAGGGGCCAGGGGCTGGCGTGAGCTCCCTGGAGCTCCCTCCGCTGGGCTGCACGGTCCTCAGCACCTCCTCCCAGCACCCTGCCCTCCCCAGCCCTCCCCCTGCAGCTCCCTCACCTGGGGCAGGGGCTAAGGGGGGCTGGGAGACCTCTACATGCCGCTTCCTCATGTCTTCGATCCTTTGAGAAAAGAAAGCGTGCAATCAATACGTATGAGTCAATCTCCGGCACGCAGAAAGCTGGTGGAAGGGCGGGGCGCGAGGCGGGGAGCGGGAGGCCAGCTCCCCCTGACCTGACGGGCCCAGCGCCCGGCGCCACCCCCCGCGGGCCCCGCGCCACACGGCCCACCTGGCCGACTCCTGACAGCTGCTCTTCAGCCTGCTGTACTCCCGCTGCAGCTGCTCTAGCTGCTCCTGCACGAGCTCCTTCTTCTCGGCCAGCTTCTCCCGGGCCTGCCGCTCGGCCTGGAAATCCGCCTTGTAGATGTCCGCCTGGCGAAGCCAAGACAGGGGCAGCGCCCGCGCTCCGTCAGCCACGCACTGGACACTCCATGCCAGCCACGGGAGGCCGGGGGAAGGCAGAGCCCGCTCCTGCTCTCCCAGAGCCCACGGCATGCGGACGGTCACCCCAAAGGCATTGAGAGTTCAAGGAACATGGCGAGGGACTCAAAGAGCTTCCGAGAAGCCACTGCAAAATGAGGCCAGAGACCTGCCAGGCCCCGGCGCCAGTGGCCCGATCTGCTCACCCACACGCAGGCCACAGAGGAGAGCCCTCACCTGGGCTTTCAGCACCGGAACCGTCTCCATCACAATCTTGTGCTGCTCAGCCTCTTCCTTCAGTTTGTCGATCAGTTCCTGTTTGGCCACCAGGGCCTCCTCGGCCTGCTTGAGCTGCTGCTTGAGATCTTCCAGCTGCAATCCCTAGATGTGGGCGACGGGGAGCTGACGGAGCCCGATCTGGCTCGGCCTTGGGGCCAGGCTGCCCCCAGGCCGGCTGCTGCTCCAGGAAAGCAGAACCAAGAGGAACGAGAGATCGGGCCCAGCCAGCCCGTGCTGTGCAGGGCCCAGGAAAGGCAGAGGCCGGAGGGGACCTCTGAGGTCATCTGGCACGACCGCCCCCCAGGCTGACATTCCCTTCCCAACTGGACAGTCCTCCAACCCCTCAAAGGACGGGGGCCACACTCCCTCCTGAGGCCACGTGCTCCGCACTGAGCCAGTCTCACGCACTAATGCTCCACCACGTGCGCGCTAAGCCGAGGCCCATCGGTCCTTCCGCTCTGCCACCTGGTCGAGGGTCTGCTGGTCCCTCACGGATGCCCCGCCCACCCCACACCCCCCCCCCCACACACAGACGCACACACACACCACCAAGCCTTCCCTCTGGAGATCAAAGGGCCACGCTGTCATAACTAACTCTTCCTCATGTGACCCACTTTCAGGCTTTACCCTTAAAAGTCTCTTCCAGGTATGTTCAGGTTTGACTACATCCTTCTTAAAATGTGATCACTAGAAACTGCACTCAGTATAAGTCTGATGAGGACAAACTAGAAAAGGGGTATCGGCCACCTTCAACACTGGTATGGAAACATTCCCAAGGAAATCTGGGGACGCCTGGCGGGAGGGACCAGCTGCGGAGACAAGCGTGGTCCTGCCCGCAGGCGGAGCATCTGGAGGCGCCGCCCAGTCCAACGTGGGCTGCAAACAACACAGCCCAAGCGTCCCCGTCTCCCCACTGCCTGTCCTGAGCCATCACCCCACAGCCGTGACAAAGCTCTAGGTCGAATTGAGTATCCCTCTCCAAAGCCAACTCTGTGAGTCTGTTAAGGTAGGGCCTTGAGTTGCAATATCCCTGAACCGAGGGGAGTCAGCCCCAGGCTGGCGGCCCAGGAGACGCCTCCAGCATACTCACTCGGCTCCGCTCACTGCTCACCATGCTGCTCTTGATGTGGTTGTCATACTCTTGGAAGAGCTGGTGATAGGCCACCTGCAGCTGGGCCAGCTTCCTCCTAAGGAAGAGGAGCTTAAGCTGGAGAAAGCACCTCGTCCTGACCCAGCCACAGTTCTTACTGCTTCCAACTCCACCCTCTTCCTTCTCGTCACGGCCACAGACCAGAATGTGGCTTTCAGGGTGCCTGTGTGCCTTGAAGGCCGTCAGCTCTGAGGCAGGCTTTGCTACCTATTTCATATCATTTTCCATCAATCTGGCATTTCAAAATGTACACAAAGAAATGTTTATAATAAAACAGAGCTGTCCTGTACTGTTCAAAAAAGTCAAGTTCAAGAAAAACAGAGAAAAGCAGGAGGACTGTTCTAGATTAAAGAAGACTCAAAAGACACGCCAACAAGGAGAAGGTAGGACCCCAGACGGGACGCTGTTAACATGTGGACCGGAGAGCGAACAACGTCACCCTCTGAAAGCCGGATCGTTGGGGTGTGACAACGGTAAGGGACAGCTTTGGGCCCTCCCCCACGGCCGGCCCCTGGAAGGGCTCCCAGCAGGCAGCGGGCCACTCACTTCTCCTCCGAGGCGGCCTGGCGCTCCATGCGCAGGGCGGCGTCCACGCTCTGGTTCTGCAGGCGCAGCTGGTCCACCTGCACGCTGTGCTGCTGCTGCAGCGCTTCGCGCTCGTTCTCCAGCTGCCGGGCCTGCTCGCTGGCGGCCCGGACCCTGGCGAGGGCATGGGAGGTCACGGAGGGCCCACAGCAGGACCCTCCTGTGCTCCCAGCATCCCCGCCACGCTGCGCAGAGGCAGGGACAAGTCACAGAGCAATGGGACCAAGGGCGTCCTCCAGGCGTCACGGTGGACGCACTATCACTGGAAACAGGGACAACTGCAGGGCAGCCGAATGGGGGCAGGTTCGGGCTGATGGCGGCCCCCACAGAAGCCCTTTTGAAGGTGAAGGAGGTGGTCCCAGGGGAGAGGAGCCCCAGGGAACTGCCCATTGGGTTGGGACACGTGGGTGCTGGGGCCCCTGGCCAGAGCCATCTCAGTGGATGGGTTGGGAGGGACTGGGAGGAAAGCAGGTGGAGACAGCCAGCAAAAACAGCCTTTCTGGAAGCCGGAGAGGGAGAAGGTGAGAAATGGGGCAGGGCGGGGGGAGGGGGAGGGCAGGCAGGGGCAGTGCTCAGAGGCTCTTTGCCGACCAGTCACTGTTCCAGAAGTGGCGAGGAGGCGCAGGCCCGTCTGGACCCCGGGGTCCACACCTGCACGAAGAGCCTCGCACCTGCCCACCCAGGAGATAGCAGCAGCCTCAGCAGAGAATTCCCGGTGCCCTGTGCCATGGCGCCGTGACGGCTCGGCTCTCCTCAGCTACATCCGCCCCAGCCCGCGATCTCCCGACTCGACATCCCTATGTCCACACAGCTCCCTGCGGGGCGACAGCGGCTGCTTCTCAGTGGGGGAGGCTACTGGGGATGGTCTCTGGTCTCACCGTGTGCGCACGCCTCTGTGCACGCGCCTATCCAAATCTACTGAACACAGCTCCCCATCTGTGAGCCGACAAAAGTTAGCGGCTGCCACTGTCATCAGCAGATGGAAGTGCTGCCTGCCAGGGGCCCGATGTGACAGGCCAGGGCTCAAAGGGCAGCCACGTGCATTAAGTCTGAGGCCACTTAAATGGCCACGCTGAATGATATGAGATGCAGGCAGGCTTCCTGCCCCGAGCCGTCCAGCTCAGCACGTACATGCTCAGCCACGGAGACGGGGGCGGGGGACAGGAAAGGAGGGTGCCCAAGAGCCTACAATTGCTGGAGTAATGCCCCTGCAGGGTCATTAAGTGACCAAAGTCGGCTTCTTTCATGTGCATAGAAAAAAGATAGGCGGGGAAGACCCAAAAGTGCCCTAAAAATTACACGTGCCTTTTCGAAGCCCGGAGGGACAGAAGCGTGTACGGGAAACAGCAGAATGCGAAGAGCCCGGGGTCAGCAGGCTCAGCCTTCCGCGGCCTCCCTTTCACCGTCTTCTTTCTAGAGGGCAGCGCGCTCACACGCTGTCACCCCTGCCTGCTCCTCCAGCCTCCTTCACAAAGGCGCCCCCGACACCGCCCAGGGCACCCCGATCACCTCCCGTGCTGGGAGAGCTGGGGCCACCTCTGTCGCCTGGACCCGTCTTTCTGGATGGCAGCGGCCCGGCGGCGTGAGAACCACTGAAACATCCGTGCCCTTTGACCCAATGACCCCACTTACAGGAACCTCCCTCTGCAGGAGAGAGCGACTGGCGGGCCTGAGGCTGCCAGCTTCGGAAGGGCCGGCTGGCAAGGCTGCCCCTGGGGTGGTGCCCGGGCAGTGGGCTGGTGCGAGTGCCCTGCATCGACGAGACACTTTCCCTACTGATAAGGGTGGTCCCTGTGCCTGGACTCTGGCACCACAGGGTGGTTTATGGGGCGCACCTGCTTTCCCCTGGGAATCGGGAAGTTTGGCACGTGCCGGGCTGCGACCAGCCCTCAATGAAACCCGGGGCGCTGAGTCTCGAGTGGGCTCCCTGGGTCTCCAGGGCGGCATCTGTGACTGCCGGAGAAGGGAGAGTGCTCGGCTGGCCCCTCATGGGAGGGAGAGAGGAAGCCGAAGGGGTGGGGCTCTCCACCCCCGACCCGTGTCTTCTGTCCTTGGGGGTGCTGGCGTGTGCCCTTTCCCTGCCATCAACCTCAGCCGGGAGGGCACTGGAGTGCTTTCCTGCAGATCACGGGGGTGCTCTTCCCCGCTGCCCGGCAAATGCCCCCTCAGGAAATAATCCAAACTCCAGCAAAAGGTCAGAGAGGCCAGAAGTGCCGCTGGGACTCAGGTCCTGGACACCCAGTCCGCAGCCCCACCACACACCTGCCCCACGACCGTGTGCTCCCGTCCATCCCGTCACAGAGGAACTCTCTGGAAGCCCCTGAATGGCCTCATTCTTCTCGGGCACCCTGACAACGGCCTCCAGGCTGGTTTTCCCTCCCTACTCACCTGCCCTCCAAAGCCTGCCGCTCCTTGGTGGCGGCCTCCAAGCGACTCTGGCTCTCCTGCAGCTCCCCCAGCAAGGATGTCACCTGGGCTTTCACTGAGGCCTTGTCCTCGGCCATCTGCTGCATGAAAAAAAGCCACTTCCTGTCGGCGATGCTTCCTTACCAGCTGCTCACCCCTGGCAGCCCCAAGCCCCAGGGCAGCTGAAAGCACTGAGACGGGTCCCCCGAGGGTCTCCCCTCGAGCCCTCAGCACCCTCACTCATCTCACCTCTCACCTCTGGAAGCTTCCCCCCGCCCCCAGCGAGGCAACTGAAGTGGTGGAAAGGGATCGAGTCCCATGAGCCCCCACTCCCAGCCCCTCCTCATCCCTGCAGATGGGGCAACAGGAGACCCAGGGACACGGGAGCACAGAGGTGCCTCGAGTCTCACAAGGCTGACAACCAGGCCACGAGGGCTGAGCCCAGCAGGAGTCTGTGTGCCTCCGTCATCAAACTGTCCAGATCCCGGTCCCCTGAGACCTCGGGCTGCTCAAGCCCAGGGTGCAGCGCCGGTCCTCTGCATACCCGGCCCCTCCGCAGTAACCCCTCGGTAGTAACCAGCACCCTTGTGCTCCCGGCCACACACACGGCCCCGCCCACCATCCTTCTCAAGGGCAGTCTCAGGGCCGCGTCTCCTCTCCAGCTACACGCGCACGACGATGACCTGCTCCGTCTCAAGGCTTTCAGTACCCTCCACGGGCTGAGGGCTTCCAGATTCCTCCCTCCAGGACAGACTTCTCTCCGGCACCCCAGCTTAGCTACCCAACTGCCTGCCCAGCTTCTCCACATCGAGGCCCGCAGGCTGCAGTAAGCTTTCCCCAAAAGGACCACAAAGCAGGGGGCTTAAGACAACAGAAACGGATTGCCTTCTAGAGGCCGGGAGTCCAAGAGTAAGGTGTCGGCGGGGCTGGTTCCTCCTGAGGGCCCTTGGCTGTAGCAGCCTCCATCGTCACGTGACCATCTTCCCTGGGTGTCTGTTTCTCTTCTTTTAAAGATACCAGTCATTGGATTTAGGCCCATCCTAAGCCAGTGTGACCTCATCTTAACTTGATTACAGCTGCAAACACCCCATTTCTAAATAAGGTCACATTCTGAGGTACCAGGGGTCAGGATATGGGCATTTCTTTTGGGGGAACATAATTCAACCCATAACACCCCCTACACTAGACAGGAATCCAGATAATGTCTCACACTAGCACAGCACCCTCCCACGGCTCCTGTCACACTCAGGATCAAAGCCCGAATCCTTCACTGGCTTACTAATCCCACATGATTAGCCCCACCATGACTCTGCCCTCCTCAGCCCCTATCCACTCTGCCCCAGCCATGTTTGCCTCTTCGGTCTTCCCTGAACATCACAGGCATGCTCCTGCCTCAGGACCTTTGCACATGCTTTCCCCACCTCTAAAACAGTCTTTCCCCAGATACCCACATGTATTCCAGTCCTGACTAGATGGCACCCCAGTGAGGCCTTCCCCATCTAATCCATCCTCCAGTTAGCAGCACAAAACCTTGGAGTCTTCTCTGCCTCTCACAGCTCACATCGGATCCACCAGGAAATCCTGTCAAAATGTATCTTAGAATCTATTTGATGACACTAAGCAGGTAACGGTAACTACTTTAGGTGTGACGGTGGTATTGTTCCTATGTTTCTTAGAGATGCACACTGAAATATTTACAGATGAACTTATACGGTGTCTGGAATTTGGTTCAAAATAATGGGGGAACTCCTAGGTATCTACCTGAAAGAAATGAAAACCCATGTCCACACAGGAATGTTCACAGCAGCGTTACTCCTAACAGCCAGAGTGGAAACGACCCAAATGTCCATCAAATGACGACTGGATAAACAAAACGTAGTCTCTCCATACACTGGAATATCATCCAGCCATAAAGTGAAATGAGGTACTTGGACAGACTACAGCATGGATGAACCTCAAAAATATGATGCTGGGACTTCCCTGGTGGCGCAGTGGTTAGGACTCTGAGGTCCCAATGCAGGGAGCCCAGGTTCGATCCCTGGTCAGGGAACTAGATCCTACAGGCATGTTGCAAGTAAGAATTCGCATGCCAATAGGGAGGGTGGGAGGGAGAGAGATGCAAGAGGGAAGAGATATGGGGACGTATGTACATGTATAACTGATTCACTTTGTTATACAGCAGAAACTAACACACCATTGTAAAGCAATTATACTCCAATAAAGATGTTAAAAAAAAAAAAAAAGAATTCGCATGCCATGACTAAGGAGCCCACCTGCCACAACTAAGACCTGGTGCAACCAAATAAATAAATATTATTTAAAAAAAAAAAAAAACGTGATGCTGAGTGAAAGCAGCCAGACATGAGAGCCACACGGTGGATTCTACTCACAGGAGATGCCCAGAACAGGCAAACACAGCCAGGAAGATGAGCGTGTGCCCGGGGCTGGGGAGGGTGGGACTGGGGAGTGACTGCTCGTGGGGACGGGGTTTCTCCTTGGGATGGCGACAATGTTTTGGAAGCAGATGGAGGTGATGGTTGGACAACTCTATGACTATACTAAAAACTACTGAATTCTACACTTTCAAGGGGTGAATTTCATGGTATGCTGAGTTTTATCCCGGAAAAGCTGTTGGAAAAAACTCCAGCCTGTGGCTCTACCACTTTCTCCAGGGACGGGCACTCAGCTATGCCCAGGTTTTTGCTGGGGTCACCGTCTTATCCCCATCACCTGTTGCCCATGTGCAAGAGTTTCTCTTACGTATACCTGGGGTGCAACTGATGAGTTGGGGGTGACCTAAATTTTCAACTGGAAGAGAAAATGCCAAATAGTTTTTCAGAGCAGTGGCACCAACTGATGCTGCCACCAGCAACATGAAGCCACGGCCCCTCCAATACCCACTACTGTCGCACTTGTCAGCTAGAGATAGGGCTTTGGCAGTGGCTCTGATCGCTACCGTGAAGCCAGCATCCCATCACGTGAGCATGGGGCAAGCGGATGCTCTGAAGGCAGCCTGAGAACAGCAGCCTTCTCCTTCTCACTTCTGCGCCGAGTACACCAGTTCAGGATTGCAGTGGCTTTACCGATGGCCCCAAAGTGACATGGCCACGGCCTAACCCCCAGTACCTGTAAATGGGACCTGATTTAGAGACAGGGTCTCTCCAGATGTGACCAACTTAAGATGAGATCGTACTGGAGGAGGGTGGGCCCCTGATCCAGTGCCTGCTGAGAACTACAAAAGACTCGGACACTCGAGCAAACTCTAGAGTGGCTTCTTGCAGCCTAAGGTCACGACCCTGGGCCGGCCCAGCCCCCTTTTGAGTTCCTGTCTGAGAAAAGAGGGCTGGCAAAAGAATGTACCGTTTGTTCCAGCCAACACCTGACCTAGCCCCCCACCATCCTCAGAGCCTTTCCTAAGAGGGCTCCCAACTTGTGAATCCTTCCTCTGTCCCTTTGAGACAACCCAGGAGTCTTTCTCGGGGACCTGAGAGCCATTCCTCTGAAACTGAATCCTCAGGAAGGATAGGGCCTCGGTCTGCCCGTGTCTGCGCGGGATGGAATCCTAACTTCCAGAACTGACTCCCGGGGTGGATGCCGCTGACCTCACCGGGCTGACACTGAGCCACCCCGCGTGGGTTTTCACTTGAGCCCCTGCTCGCTGCCCCCACCTCACTCTCCCTTCAAATCGCCAGCACCTCTGTGCCCATCAGAAGGGTGCTCGGCGCCTTCCCCTGCTGTTGGTAGTTACCGAACAAAACCTGTTTTTACCCCTTTACCTAATGGCCGGCTGAGCCGCTCTCTGACACCAGTGTCTTCATAAGAGGAGGAGAGACGCCCAGACACACAGGGAGAAGGCCACATGACAGTGTGCTTGCAAACCAAGGAACGCCAAGTCCTGCCAGCCAGCATCCGAGGCTGGGGGAGAGGCCTTGACCAGATCCTGCCCTCACGGTCCTCAGAAGGAACCAACCCTGCCCTTACCTTGATCTTGGACTTCCGGCCTCTAGAACTGGGAGACAATACGTTTCTGTGGCTTAAAACTACCTGGTTTGTGGTACTTTGTTACAGCACCTCCAGGAACCTAACACACCTCCCCAAGGGCCCCCACCAGGCAGTCTATGCCACCAGGGTGATTTGGGCCGGGGCCCCAGGCCACATGTACCAGCTTGACCTGCGGGGCGCAGAGACCCAGTAACTAAGGTCAGTCACGTGGGCGCCCCAGGCCTCCAGGACTGACCCCCACTCAAGTCCCCGGACCGCACCACTCAGGGGAGCTTCCCTGGTGGTGGTACCCGTGCATGTCATCACACGTGGCCCAGCCTCTCCTGGACCCGCCCTCTGTTCCTTTTATCTTTGCTGATTTCAACCCGCATCCCTCCTGGGTGACTAAGCCATGACCACGAGGACAATGGCTTTTGCCAACTCCGGGAGCCCCCCCCCCCGCCCCGGCGACCCCGAGCGCAGTCCCCGCGGGTCCGGGGCGGGCGGCGGTGGCCCGCTACCTGCTGGCACGTCCTGAGGCGCTCCACCTCCTGCAGGGCCTGCTCCCTCTGCCGGTGCAGCTCCCACTTCTCCAGGCTCAGCCTCTCCACCAGGTCCCGGGCCTCCTGGAACTTCTGCATGAGGAAGGCCTTCTCCTCCCTCTGGCTGCCCTGGAAACGCTGCAGCTCCTCGCAGCGTTCCCGCAGCATCTGGTTGCTCTGGCGGATGGCGTCTGCAGAGGTGGCAGGGGGCAGGTGAGCCCGGCGGCCGCGGCCTCCACCACCCCGCGGCCTCTCCCACCCTGACAGCTTCCAAACACTCCCTTCACTTCGCCGAGCGCTTTCGAAGTCAACTACGCAAATGACGTGCCCCCAGTGTCTCCAAGATATTAACCACGTCAGCTTCACTTAAAAGCATGTGTCCAGGAGTTCCCTGGTGGCCTAGTGGTTAGGATTCCAGGCTTTCACTGTCAGGGCGTGGGTTCAATCCCTGGTCGGGGAACTGAGATCCCACAAGCCGCACGGGGCAGCCAAAAGAAAAAAAGAAAAAAGCACATGTCAAATGCCACTCTCTTCGCAAGTGACTCTGGAACTCATCTGCCCTCTGCGTGGGTCAGAGGTGGGCCGCCCTGGGGCCCTGGGTCACTGCCTTCGGGATCAGACTCGGGGGCACAGCCACCAGAACAAACTTGCCCGTGGCACTGCTGGCCACAGACCTGGGGGGTGGGCGAGAAGCCCTGGAGCAGGCCACTTAGCCACCTCTCTGAGCCTCACCATCCCCATGTACATGTTCAACGGGGACAAGCGTACCCATCTCACAGGATGAGGAAGGGTAAACAAAACAGCAGCCAAGTGCCTGGTTTTCAAGACAACCTCAAGAACCAGCCCATCCTCCTTTCCCCGGGCAGTCAGCAGGGCCTAAGGAAAGGACAGCCACACACCCGGGGACACCCCAGGCAGCAGAAATCCGTTGGGGGTGACAGAACTGATCCGTGGCATGCAAAGGTTCTAGCCACTGCAGAGCTGGACAAGAGGGGGGCAGGCAGTAGCTTCAGGCCCCCCTCTGGTCAAAACCCCGAAAGAGCTAACTGGTGCCTGCTGACGGAACATTCTTTCGCTGGAACCACAGTGGCTCCTGAGCCTGGCTCCAAAGCCGCCTTCTGCACCCCGCCGTCCCCTGCCTCAGGTCCCTCACCAGCCCCCACCAAGGCTCAGCTCAGCTCAGCTCACACGCGACTTCTGTTGTTAACTGAGGTGCAATTCACAGAACACCAAATTCACTATTTTAACTATTTTAAAGTATACAGTCACTCAGTGGCTATAGTATATTCACCAAGCTGTGCACCCATCACCTCTATCTAGCTCCAGAACATTTCCATCCTCCAAAAGAAATCTCATACCCACTGGCAGTCACTTCCCCTCTGGCCCCGGACCCTGGCGCCCACTCATGCTTCTCTCTCTACACTCACCTCTCCCGGACACACCACATCAATGGACTCCTACACCAGGTAGAAGCGACTTCTTCCATGAAGCTTCCCCACAAATACTCCAAGCAAATCCTATGTCCTCCCTCCTGCCCCCTCCTCCATGGACACGATCACAAGCATCACAGGGGCAGACACCTCGGGCCCCGGGACTTTGGACCAGGGCCTGATACACCGCAGCCGTAGCAGCAGAAACGTGCAGAGCCCGAGCTCCCTGGGGGGCAGCTGGGGGTCCATAGGCCCCGTCCGGCCAGCCTGCCACACTCTCACCCCCGAGTCCCCTTTGCCAGAGCGCTGTCCTGGGGATGAGCAGAGACTACGCACGTAGCTATGGAGGGGGAGCTGTCCCCCCGCCCCTCAACCTGGCTGCCAGCTCTATGTGGCCCCAATACAGTAAGACATTTGATGACATCTGGGGATATTGCTGGCTGTCTTAACTGAAGGGGTGCTATTGGCACCTCGTGGGTAGAGGCCAGGGAGGCTGCTCAACACCCCACAGTGCCCAGAACAGCCTCCAGATATCTGAGCGCTGAGGGGGAGGACCCTGTCCTAAAGCAGGTAGGCCCTGGCCCTCTGTGCGCGAATCAGGGCTGTCTCCAAAGCAGGCCAGCGCTCCAAAAGACCAAGCAGCCCCCACATGGCCGGCTGACCACGCTGGACCCTTTCCATCCTGCGAGAGAAGGCGACTCATCTTCACAGAAGAAGAGACACATACTCTAGGCACAAGTTTGGTCCCTGCCTGGAGGGCCTCAGCCAACACCAGTCTCTGAGGCCTACGGGGCACGTGACTCGTCAGCACAGGGCCCCACATGACATCCCATCACACCAGAGGATGCACTGTCCAGCAGCGGGGCGGGGGAGTGGCTCCATGACTGTGGCCTCCACTGCTTATGTCACATGCCAACCTGCCCGCCAGCTTGGACAGTGGACGGCTGAGTGAAAACAACCAAGGCCCCGTCCTCTGGGATACGGTGTACACAAAGGCTGCGACCTTTATAAGCCCTGAGTTGCCAAGAGGAACCAGGATGAAGCAAAAGTGGCCATATGCCCCATCACTCCCCGTGACCCACCCGGGGAGTCTGTGCCGCCCATCCCCACCTGTAGCTCTGGGCTCGGCAGTGTAGAAGGTCCTCACAGCACAAAACACAAGAGTCTCACTGAGTGAGAAGCCAGGGGCGCCGCCTGGGCAACTGGGGCTACCGTACCCAAGGAGCGGCACACCAGACGAGGAGCCCCCGGGCCACGACCACCAAGGGGGGAGGGCTGTCCCACGCGAAGCGGGCAGGAGTGGGTCACACCCCAGGGCAGCCACACCAGCTGAGGGGCGCGATGCGACGGCCCCTGGGGCCTGGAGAAGCTGCCCCCGATGCAGGTGAGGACATGGAGGGTGAGTGAGTGGGGCTGTGATGGAGATGGGGAGGGGGCGGCCCGGAAAGTACTCGAACCCGGCCACCTGGGGGGTGGGTGCTGCTGGAGGACAGCCCTCAGCTCCGGTATCTTCGGGGAGCATCCGCTGGGCTCATGCCCCGCGCACAGGGCCTGGACGCCCCTTTTCCAAAGCAGCCCACTGGCCCTTCTCAGGGAGGCCACGCCCATTCCCAGAGCAGACCACAGCCCCTTTCTGGAGCAGGTCACGCCCCCTTCCCAGGATAGCCAGTGCTTAATGACTGGTCAGTACGGAGACAGAGGGGGTCTGGCCGCGTTGGCCCAAGTGGGACAACGAAGAAGGGTCATTCCCGCTCCAGAGCTCCTTGTACGGCTGGCCTGCACTGCGGCCCAGCTTCTCCCTCGGCCCTCCCCTGCTTCTTCACTGCCCTGCCCTTCCCTTCCCCTCCCCAGTGTTACTCCTAAGAGGACTCTAAATAAATGTCCTGCATGCCACTCTGTATCTCAAAGTCCACTTCCAGGGAATCCCACCTGAAACAAAGAGGAAGGGCAGCTGAGCTTGAGTCTCTAACTGGCCCACCCCAGTCCCAGTCAATGCAGAGGCGCAGGTGAGTGGGATAACCCTTGCCCCAGCAGTGCCGGGTCCCCGGACATTTTACTCCACACACCCGCCGCCTCCCTCACCTCGGAGCTCTTGATTCTCCTCCAGACAGCGCTGGAAGGTCTCAGGAGCACCCTGCTCTGAAGGCAGGTGGAGCATGGCCGGCTTCCCCAGAGAAGACTCTTCACCCAGCACGTCCTGGTCCCCTGCCGGGCCGCCGCTAGGCTGCACCATCTCACACAGCGGACTCTTCCAGGGGGGCCTGCTCATCCAACACGTCAGGGTCTGAAACAGAGAGCCAGCAGAGGCGTCACATGAGGAGGCCCATGCAGAATTCTCCTACCCGGCAGGCCGGCGAGGAGTTCGGGCGCCACACTTTGACGAGCACTGTGCCAAGCGGAAAAGGGTGCTAAGAGGTGGCACACACTCCCATTCCAAAGGGAGGTACGGGCGTTTACGCAGCGCTTCGAAAGGTCACGGTTCAGCACTGGTTGTAAACTGTGCCTAGCACTATCTCCAGGCTGTAACCTGAAGAACTTCACCAGAGAGGAGAAATCACGGAGAAGATTATTTTTGGAGGGAGGTGTCAGTGTGCCGGGAATCCTACCCCGACACATACACCTCCAAGCACGAGTGGAGGGTGCTGGCCCCTCACCCAGTGTACTGAGTGGAATGATGGCCCCCAATAAGGTATGTCCACGCCCTGAGCCCCAGAACCTGTGACTGTGACCTGACTTGGCAAAAGGGGCTTTGCAGATGTAATAAAGTTAAGCATCTGGAGATGAGATCATCCTGGATGAGAGTGGCCCTAAATCCAATGGCAGGGTCCTTATAAGACACAGAAGAGCAGAGACACAGACGCAGAGGAAAAGCCACGTGAAGATGGAGGCAGAGACGGGAGCGATGCGGCCACAAGCCAAGCGGCACCTGGAGCCCCCAGAAGCTGGAAGAGGCAGGAAGAACCCTCCCCTGGAACCTCCAAAGGAAGCACGGCCCTGCCAACACCTTGATCTCAGGCTTCTGGTCTCCAGAGCTGGGAGAGGATAAATTTCTGTTGTTTTAAGCCCCCTGGCTTGTGGACATCTCCTACAGCAGCCCTAGGAAATCCATACACCAAGTAAGAGGGGCTTCACTCAGAGTCTGATGAGTGTTCCCTGGACCTGAGGGGCCAAGGCGGACATCTAGCACCTGACGTGTACTGAAGCATCCGAAAGTGGGAGCTGGGCTCACAGCCGAAGAGAAAGTGGCAGACACAGGCTGAGCTCTTTGCGTTCTCTTATGAACTCGAGTACAGAGAGGGAGGCTATGCCGGACAGCACCAGCCCGGAGCCCTTTTAAGTCCTGACCAAGAAGACCGACTACGTGGAGGAGGAGGCCAATCCCAACAGAAGTTTCCAGGAGTAGGGCCTGAGCTTCAGCCAGAGACTTGAACACCGAATGAGCCTGGACGTTTCACTATTACACTGATACTTACCTGAACACCCTCCTGACCCATCAGCAGTATCTGACGGATCGCTGGTCCCTGATTCCGGAACAGCCCACTCTCCTGGTTTTCCTCCTACCTCACTGGCTGCTCCTGCTCAGGCTCTTTCACTGGACCATCCTCATCAGCCCAGCCCTTCACGTGGTGGTGCCCAGGGCTCTGTTCTGGGATCGTTTCTCTAACTCCAGTCACTCCAATACTAATTCCACCCATACTCAAAGCTGTAACCCTCATCTTAATGCTGATGATGCCCCGAATCAGAACTCTTTCCTGAACTCCAAACTAACACATCAAACTCAACATCTCCACTTGGGTATCTAGTCATCCTCTCAAAACTAACGTCTCTAAAACTGCACTCCTGACAGTCCCCAGAAGCCAGCTCACCCACGGCCTTCCTTATTACCAGTTGATGGCAAATCCATCCTCCAGTTAGCAGGACAAAACCTAGGAGTCCTTCTTGAGTCCTCTCTGCCTCTCACAGCTCACATCGGATCCATCAGGAAATCCTGTCAAAATGCATCTTAGAATTTATTTGATGATGCTAAGCAAATAATGGTAATTATTTTAGGTGTGATAGTGGTATCGTAGTTATGTTTCTTTCAAAGTCATTTCTTAGAGATGCACACTAAAATATTTACCGACGAAATTACACGGTGTCTGGAATTTGGTTCAAAATAATGGGGGAACTCCTAGGTATCTACCTGAAAGAAATGAAAACCCATGTCCACACAGGGATGTTCACAGCAGCATTACTCCTAACAGCCAAAGAGTGGAAATGACCCAAATGTCCATCAACTGATGAATAAACAAAATCTAGTACGTTCCCACGCTACAACATTATGTTAAGAGAAAGAAACAAGTCACAAAAGACCACATATTATATGATTCCATTTATGTGAAATGTCCAGAATAGGCAAATACATAGAGACTAGTGGATGCTTAGAGCTGGGGTAGATGGGGTGATGGGGGTGATGGCTAAAGTTTATGGGGTTTCTTTTTGGAGTGATGAAAATGTTCTGGAATTAATGGTGATGGTTGTGCAAGTCTGTGAATATACCAGCGAACTGTACACTTTAAATGGGTGAATTGTAAGGTATGTGAATTATGTCAATAAAACTATTTTTGAAAATAACAGAATACTGTGAGGGGTATAAATTAAACAAAAGTAGCCACGAGTTGGTAACTGTTGAAGCTGGGAAGTGGATACATTGGATTTACTAGACTATTCTTTCTACTTTCGAACATCTTTGAAATTTTACATAATAAAATGATCAGAGCACTATCGTCTCTCACCTGGATTACTACAGTCACCTCCTAACAGGTCACCCTGCTCCTACCCTTGCCCCCTACAGTCTGTTCTCCCCACCGCGCCAGAACAATCAGCCTAAAAGGTGATTCTGATCACATCCTCTTCTACTCGGATCCCTACCATGGTTCCTCATTGCCCAACGCATAAAACTCAAAGTCCCTACAACCCGCCTACAAGGCCGTGCACTATCTGGTCCCCCATGGCTTCCACTCTAAGTACTTTCCCCTCGCTCACTCTACTCCAGGTATAGTGGCCTCCTTAATGAGTTCCTCGAACATGCCAGGATGGCCCATTCATCCTCAAGTCACAGAAATGATATGAGGTCCGGGAGACAATCACCTTTTGCAAAGGGAGCAAAATGAGGCACATGAGTTAAGATACTTCGCTGCCAAGTTATATTTGAGACCTTTTTAAAGAACTTAACCTCAAATGCAGTCAAGTTTGATGAACAGAAAATGTCTCCGAACTAGAAGAGTCATTCACAAACTAGGGGTGTGGTCAGACTCCGCCGTGGTGGAGGAAGAAGAGGCAGAAACAGTCCCGCTCGCCGCCAAAGTAACCTGAGTCCTAAATCGGCCGGCCTCGGCCCCTGGTCTAGAAGCTGGCGGCAGAACCCGGCCGGGGCCCAACAGGAGGGGGAAGCCTGGTCGTCCGGGGCGGGGGGAGGGGGGGGTCTCGGAGGCGGCGGAACGCCCACCGATGGTACCCTGTCTTCGGAGAAGAGGACCACACCTGTCAGCAGAGTCGGTCCGACGTGAGAAAGGCGGGAGTGGCGGGCCCCGAGCGCTCCTCGGACCCCGATGCTCCGAGAAAGTCCGGGTTCCGCGGTAGCCCTTCCTTTCTCCCGCTGCCAAATTCCCACTTCCGGCTTCCGGTGTCGTAGCTGTGGGATCCGGAAGTAAAACACTCAGGCCCCGACCCCGGCCGGCCGGCGAGAGGTGTGAGGGAGGCTGCCTCAGACCGAAACCCGAGCCCGCCAGCCTCGGCTGGCCCTCAGGACGCTCCCCAGTAATATGCGTCGCGACCCGCATTCCCCCTTGTCTCTCCGTCGGTGGCATCCAGCCACGGGGCGCTTGGCCGCCCCGCCCCCGTTAGGGGAGGAGCCACGACGAGGCTATCATCTAATAGGGCCGGTTTGACCTGAGCCGGCGACCGGTCCGGCGAGGGGACGGGGCTGCTGAAGGCCCCGCCCACAAACAAGGTCGAGGGGCGTGACCACGCGGCCGGCGGAAGTGGAGTCCTTAGCGAAGGCGCGGGACCTCCCAGGGCCCGCGAGAAAGCCGGACTATAGGGGCGGGGGCGGGCCGGGGATGGGCACGCGGGCGAGCAGTGGAGAGCAGCACGCGGACTCTCGAAGCACCGGGGACACGGTGCAGCGGCGGCGGGTAAAGGAGGCGGCTCGCGGCCCGGCGGCCAGCGCAGGTGCTCAAAGGGCAGGGCGGGCCAGGGCTGGGCCCTCGCACGGGGTCTGCTGGTGGGGGGCGGGGGGGGGGGGGTCGGCCTGGGATGCGCGCGCACCTGCCCGCGCCCTCGGCCCTTCCCGCCCCTCGAGGGAGGGGCCTGCAGAGGCCCCACCCGCGCGTCTCGCCTGAGGCTGGTCAGCTCAGACCAGGTGCCCGCCCCCGCCGGTTAAATGGGCCGGCGGGGAGCAGCCCCCGGAAACTGCCGGGAACTCCGGGGCTGCGAGCGCGACGGGCGGCAGTGTCGAAGCACAGGTAACTGAGTGGGCGGTCGCGGCGCTGCGAGGCACTTTGATTTCCCATACTTGGGAACGGGGCAAAATCGAGAGGGTCTTAGCCGATCTCACAGTCCCCTGCATCCCCGCCCCCCCGCCACACTGGACACGGAACTTCCCGGTGTCTCGCAGCGTGGCAGGAGGAGGGCTGGAGCTACACTCCATCAGCTGCACAATCTAGCATGCTCCGGCTCATTGTGGAGTTTCCGCCTGAATCCCGGGTGAGATAGTCTTAAGCAGGTCGTACGATGCTCCAGCAGGGTTTTACTCAGTCCCCCAGAGCGGAGGCCCTAGTAGGAATTCACTAATGCTTTGGGTAATTTTGTAACATACACCATGAAAGAAGGTTGCCCAGAGAGTATGGCCAGAGCCCAGGGCCAGCAGTTTCTAACCTCCCAAACATCCTGCTCCCCAGCCATTCACAGTGAGTGGTTTCAATAATCAGGCACCAGCTGGGTGAGAGCCCAAAGGACCCCTCCAGAAAGGGGCCAGCTTCTCAATGCTCTTCTGTTCTCCTGCCTTGTTAACGAGTTTTTCTTCCACCAGAGAGCATCATGGCAGGGCAGGTGGCTCTGAGCCGGACCCAGGTGTGCGGGATCCTGCGGGAAGAGCTGTACCAGGGCGATGCCTTCCATCAGGCTGATACGCATATCTTTATCATCATGGGTGCATCGGTGAGTCTCCCCCAGGCCCCGCATCGTAGAAGCAGCAGACTTAGAGCATGACGTTGCTTCGGGTCCCTTCCCTTTAGGTACCTGGGCTTTCCCAACTGATTGTCGTCGGGTCCCCCGGGCTCTGCTCGGTTGGGCTCTCGCTGTTGCTCTTGCTCATGTGCCACTCCTCCTGCCACCACCCAGTATACACACACCGCAAGGCATTTCTGAAGTCCGTGTGCAGCCATTGACTGTAGACCTATGTCCTGGAGCTGGGAGGTCCTTAGAGACTGTCTGGTTGGACTTCCTCCTCCACAGGGAAAACTGAGATCCAAACAGGGGAAGCGATTCATTCTGGGAGTATGTTTTCCAAACCTGTTTCTGACTTGACAGATGTCACACAGTTAGATCCAGAGGTAGGATTCGAGGCCGAATCTCTACCTTATCTCTCTACCGTCAAGTTCCCTGAGGAAAAACACTCGACCTTTCTTGAAACGCCATCTCTTTGCCCCAGCTTCCAAGGCCTGCTGAGGAACTGAGACCAGCCCCATTGTCTAGCCAGTGGAACTGCCACTTTGCTCTGATCAGAAAGGCCAAAGAGTAGAAGCAAAGGCAGAAGTAAAGCACGCTGACCATACGTGATGGGGGTGGGGGAACAGGAGAGGGAGGGAGGGTGGGTCCTCGGAGAGCCATGACCCCTGACTGAAGCACTCTCCCCGCGTGCCGTGTGGAAACAAGATCTCCCCGGTGGTAAGACGTGAGCAGGGGCTGGGGAGCTGTCAGGGTTTCATCTCAAAGTGAAAGTGGTCTCTTTTCACTTTTCACCGTGGACTTGACCAAGAATCTGCTACCCATGATATGAGCATCTTTGCTGGTAACTTACTATATAAACCTCAAGCAAGAGTTCTACCCAAACTAGTCAGCTCTTGATGGGGAAGACGTTGTCTCTCTGTGACTTCCACACCCCTGTCCCCTCAGCTCTGGAGGAACTTGGTTCTTCGTTCATGTGTCGTAACACGCCACCGTGCTTTGCAGAGCCTGCTTCCTGCCAGTTTTGTGATTCTGTTCAGAACTTGGGAAAGCGAGCCAGAATGCAGGGCTCTGCCAGTGGGAGGGAAGGAAGGTCACCCCAAACACTGTCCCCTGACCCCCTGTCACCCAGGACGAGCACACGGAGCAGGCCTAGCACCCCCCTGGCCCAGCCTCATCCCCTTAGAGGAGCCAGAAACCTTCACACCTGGGACTGTGTCCAAGAAATAGCTTGGGGGAGAAAGTAACTCAGGACTATTTTTCCTCCTTCCCCCCGTCCCCATACCGGCCTGTCACGGGATGCTCCAACAGAGGGTCCCAGGCCTCAGTAAATGGCATATGGCCCCAGGCCCTCAACATTTAGATACCTCATTGAGAGCACCCAGGTTTGCTCTGTGGCCTGGGGCAGGTGTCTTTCCTTCTCTGAACCTCATTGTCTGCACTTAGCACCTGAGGTCTTTGGAAACAAGTGTGGAGGGCCCTGGGCTCTGCGGAGCTGACTCTGTGACTCCACTGCCTTCCTGTGGGGCGGGCTTGGGCTTAGGCAACTTTGTTTCTTTGCCAACAGTAGGGTTCCCCTTTGCTCTCCTCTGCTCTGGGAGCAATAACCAGAGGCTTCTAGAGCAGAAGTGGGGAGTGCTGCTCCAGCAGGGCAGAGTGGGGGAGGAGGAGGGTCCTTGAGGAAGAGCCCTTGTGTATTTCTCCCTCCTCCTGTTCCTGGTGCCGGGGAGGGGGGGGGTGGGGGGGGTGGGGTTGTCCCTGCATGGGCAGCACCTAGAACAGCTCCCACCTAGCCCAGCTGGGAGGCTTCCCCCCTCCCTCCCCCTCCTCCTCCTCCTCGTGGGAACTGTCCTGGGGGCCGGGACCGAAGGTGAGTGCATGTGACAGCAGACACTGCCAGACCTTCGTGTTCCCAGGGCTCACGAGGAGGGCCACGGAACAGAGCCTTCCTCTCAGAAGGATGAGCGGACGCAGAGCCCCTGGGGCAGGCTGGGCTGCAGGGCTGTCCTCTGCCGCCTCTCCTCCCTGGCCCGCTTACCCAGCCATCGCCCGCGTGCCCAGCTTCCTTCCTGGGGGCGTCCTGAGGCTGGCTCGTGGCCTTACCGATGGGCTTTCAGCCACTCTCTTCTCCCTGCTCTGAGACCGCTGTCCCCCTTCTCAGGACCCCCACCCTCGGCCGGGAAGGGAGTGGAGGTACTTACTGTCCCAGTTCAGAGAGCTCTGGAATGAAGGAGCTCAGTTTCTCCTTATAGACCAGCACTGGGAGAGGAACCTGGGGCCTGGCACATCGTATGTGTCCTCTCCCAGGCTGGAGCCACTTTCCCCCCAGTGGGCGGAGAGAGCATTCGGGGCAAGAGAAGGAGAACAGGACTGGGAGCCCCCTCGGGCAGGATTGGCTCACTGCACGGTCCTCAGCACATCCCTCGCCTCTCTGGGCCTCGGTTTCCCCACCTGGACCACGAGGGCCGTGCGCTCGATGGGTGCTCAGGTCCCATCCCAGTGATGGGCCCGTGCATGGCATGACCTGGCAGCCTCAGCCCTCCCTCTCCTCGGGGTGTTTCTGGGCTGCCTCCCCTCTTAGGGCGATAAGATTCTTGCTGTGTCATGATGACTCTGGCACTCCCCCAACGGCCTGATGATTCATGAGCCCCAGGGAGTAGGAGGGAGGCCCTTTTGTTGGTTTTGCAGCCCAGCCTGCCTCAGCAGCCCCAGGGTCTCACCCCAGTGGCTGAGATCCAGCTGGGCCCCAGCAGAGCTGCGGTCCACCCCGGGACCTGGGCAATCCTTAACCCGGGTGGCCCTAGGGGGACAGGGATAGCCCACCCCTGCCTGGCCTCCAGCTGGCAGCCAGCCTCTGCATTCTCTGCCGCGCCCCTCCACCCTAAAAGCCTCCGAGACCGAGACCAAGGGTTTATAAAACTGGAGACTGAGGTCAGACCTGGGCGGTGACAGGCAGGTGGCGGCCCACGGCCGTTTGCTGACAGTTGGAAACCTGAATCAGGTACTGCTTCTCCTACTACGTCACCATGTGTCCCCAGGCACGTCCCTCCCCGCTGTGGTCCTCGGGAGCCCCATCATCGCCCCCACCATGCGCAGCGTGCTCTCTTCCCATGGTGGTTCTGGCAGAGGAGTCCAGCCCAGGCTGGTGGGGAGGGTGGGCCTCCCCGGGCCCCTGCCCCGCACTGTCCTGGGTCCTACCTCGTCTTTCCGTCGGGTGACTCGGAGCCCGACAGGCCACTGGTCGCAGGGCTGAGCTGAACAAGGCGAGCAGGTTCTATCGCTAGTTAATCCCAAAGGGACCGGCGAGAGCAGTGGGGTGTGGGGCGCCGTGAGTCAGCAGGCAGGACACTGGGCCCGGCGGGCAGCCTGCTGGAATTTGATCGGAAGCAAACATTCCACTTGGCCAGGAAGGCGGGAGGTGGCTGTGGGCCGTGGTGCTGGTCGTTTCTCCCGGCCAGTCCCCGACAAGCCCGGGAGCAGGCGGGGCCCACCGAGCCCCGGGGACCAGAGTGGAGTCTCCCACCGGCCCGGTCCCAGTGATGGGGAAGCAGGAAGCAGGCACCGATGGGCCCTGGCAGGAGGGGCCCGCAGTTGGGGGCTACTGGGCTCGGGAGCAGCTCGAGGCCCCGGCTGGGAGTCGGAGCCGGACCTTGATGCGCTGCTGTGTCCGTGGCTCCCGTGGAAGGTGGCAGGCACGTGGGGGATCAGTTCTGAGCAGTTGGCAAGACATGGGCAGGGGCGGCAGCAGGGGGAACCCTGGCTTGGGAACCGCCCACTTCGGGCCGTCGGGGTCCCGGTGGAGCCTGGAGGTGGTGACCTGGGGTGGAACAGACACCTGGGCTTGTCTGCATGCAGAGGTCGGCTCAGCCTGGGAGTTGGAGGCCGAAGCGAAGGACAGGAGGAACGCGAACGTTTGAGTCTCATAAGTGGCCCGCCCCGACCTCCACCGCCACCCAGGAGCCCCCCAAGTGCCTTCCTAACTGTCTGTCTAGGGGGCAGGGATTTTAATCAGGTTGGAATTGCTTCGCTTCTGGTCACGCGGCTTCTGTTCTGCAGTGGTTCATAGACGTGAACCCGTCCAGTGGTTACGTGGCTCCTAAGGTCATTTTGCCGTGAAGATTTGGGTCCTTATCCCTGGAGGTGGTTTTCCTGCCCAGGGTGAGTCCAGCGCCTCCGCCCAGCGGCCCTCCCTGATTACAGGGCGGGCGCATGAAAGGGTGGCCTGCTGTGCCCCGCAGGCTTCCTCTGCCCCCCAGGCCATGCCCTCACTCGAAGCCTCTTCCACAGAGTGGAGAATTCCTTTGTCAGGTCACCAAATTAACGCATGTTGCCATGGCTATGGCGACTGGAGTGGAGAGAAGGGACTTGGTGACTTTTTAGTGAGCCTTCTGTCACCTCTGTGGGATGACCATATTGTTGCCCACAGTTGCTGTGTGTTCATACCCTTGCTCTTACTTTGGAAAGCTTCACGCGGACACAAGCCAACAGCCGAGCACGAGGAGCCGCCAGCACCCCGGCCCCAGCCGCCTCAGGTTCCCCGGGCCCCACCTTCTGAGCTTAGCAAGGCTGCTAGATTGAAAAATCAAAAGGAGTAGACAGATTTCTTACAGCTTTTTTTCCTTTAATCTGTTAATGTGGTGAAGTTCAGTGTTTTTTTTTTTTTTTTTTTTTTTTTTTTGCTTTTCAGCATCAAACCAACCTTTCGTTTGCAGGATGACCCCAACTTGGTTCCGACATACTCCATTTTTGACGTTCCAGAATCGGGTTTGCTGGTATCTTCTGCAGAAATTTTGCATCTGCATCTGTGTACATGGACAAGATGGGCTTGGGGCCTCCTGTGTGCATTTCTCAGAGGTTCCAGCCACAGGGTTCTGGGGCCCCATCACGTGACTCAGCAGGTGCTTCCCAGGCAGGCTTTGCCTCAGACTGGCGTTCTCTCTTCCTGGGAGACCCGCTGGCAGAGCTTTCTGTGCCAGGATCAGGGCCAGGCTTGTCTTGGTGGGAAGGCTGTGGCTGCAATCCTGTCTCCTTAATAACCATTGCCTGCTCAGGTCCCTTGCTCCGTTTTGGTATATTGGATTTTTCTAGAAATGTGTCCGTTTCACGTAAGTTGCCAGACATGGAGTAAGGTTGTTCATAAACCCCTCTTCTGTCTTTCCCGTCGGTAGTTTTGTCCCACTGCACTCCTAATTCTTGGTGCCTGTTTAAAAAGCAGTCTTGGGACTTCCCTGGTGGTGCAGTGTTTAAGAATCCACCTGCCAATGCAGGGGACACGGGTTTGAGCCCTGGTCCAGGAAGATCCCACATGCCACGGAGCAACTAAGCCCGTGCGCCACAACTACTGAGCCCGCGAGCCACAACTGCTGAAGCCTGTGCTCTGCAACAAGAGAAGCCACCGCAATGAGAAGCCCGCACACAGCAACCAAGAGTAGCCCCCGCTCGCTGCAACTAGAGGAAGCCCGCGCACAGCGACAAAGACCCAACGCAGCCAATAATTAATTAATTAATTAATTAATTAATTTTAAAAACCAGTCTTGCCAGAGGGCTGTCTGTTTTGATTAGTCTTTTTCAAACACCAACTTTTGGCTTTGTTGATCTTTTCTTTTGGTTTGTTTTCCATTTTATTCATTTTTATTTTTCATTGTTCCCTGCCTTGTAATTTGTTTGGCTTTAAAATTCTGCTGTCCTTTTTCTAACTTCTTCAATTGAATTCGGAGCTCATCAGCTTCCAGCTGTTCTTTTTTGCTAACCTAAGCATTTAAGGTCACGTCTCAGTTTTGATGTGTGCTACTTCCATTGCCATTCGGTTCCAGGGAATTTAGGGTTTTCTTTAGCCCGTGAGCTGTTTAGAAGCGGGCATCTTGTGTTGGCTTTGGTTCTGCCTGCTCGACCAGAGACTGGGGTCTGTGGATCGTGGAACCAGCGGGTTGGTGGTTGCCTCCTGGCCAGCACGAGGTCTGTTTGCCTCGAAGTGCCCCCGGCAGTGTGCGAGCACTATCGGGTCAGGGTCAAGGGCTAGGCTGGGCTCTGGTTCAAGCTGCTCAGGCTATACACAGGGGCAGGACAAGGGTACCCGGGTGTCCTGGAGGGAGATGATCTAGGGCATGTCCTCAGCTCCTAACCATGCCTGTTTTCTCTGCCACAGGGTGACCTGGCCAAGAAGAAGATCTACCCCACCATCTGGTAAGCTTGTTCCCCCACTGCTCACTGCCCCCTGCGGCCCTCTTGCCCTCGCCCTCGCCACAGCCGTGCTCTGCCCTCAGGTGGCTGTTCCGGGATGGCCTTTTGCCCGAAGACACCTACATCGTGGGCTATGCCCGCTCCCGCCTCACAGTGGCTGACATCCGCAAGCAGAGCGAGCCCTTCTTCAAAGTGAGCGGCTTCTGGGGTCTCCATACGTGCCATACCCCCCTCCCATCACAGATGCCCTTCCTCCCTGCCCCCAGGCCCAGCCTTTCCCCCCTGTGCCGGGGCCACTCCCTCCCTAGGGATCCTCAGCCTGGCACTCCTCCCCACCTGCTCCCACTGCTTCCTTGATGCCAGCCTGAGACCCCTGTTTCCCAGCCCCCTCTGACTTGGGCTCACCAGTTCCTCCCCACTGTACCCTGCGGCCCCTCCACCATGGAAATGCTGCAAGCCTGACTTTTCTCAACATACCGTACTTTGGTGGAATGACTTTGGAGAGAGATCTTTCTCCAGGTCAAAGTTTCCTGAACTCTGGCTTCCGTCTTAGGTCACGCGGCCCCCGCCCCCATGGGTGTGCAAAGCCGACGAGATGGGAGTGAACCCAGTGCAGGGCTAGGATGGCTGACTGCTCAGGAAGCCCACCCTGCCTATGGGATCAGGGAGGGAGGGAGGGGCCGGGCCGACATCCTTGTGTCCATATTTTCTAGGCTGCCCCGGAGGAGAAGCCCAAACTGGAGGAGTTCTTTGCCCGCAATTCCTACGTGGCCGGCCAGTACGACGATGCAGCCTCCTACGAGCGCCTCAACAGCCACATGAACGCTCTCCACCAGGGGCCACAGGCCAACCGCCTCTTCTACCTGGCCTTGCCCCCCACTGTCTATGAGGCTGTCACCAAGAACATCCACGAAACCTGCATGAGCCAGACGTAAGGCTGCTCTTTCACCCTCCCTTCCTGCCTCCTGGGCTGACCGATCTAGGGAGTCTGAAAAAGATAGATGTCCCGTGTTTGTTCTTGCCATGAATTAGCTCTCCAAAGAAGGGAATAGGAGTAAGAGTAGTTCTCTAACAGCCTTTACTGAAAATGCTACCACCCGTGTTTACCTTCCAAATGCCCCATATGAAATCCCGTTGTCCCTGGCAGCAGTCCCGGCTAGCACCACAAGGTGGCAGCGTTGCTCCACGAAACTCTGGCTGCCGGTTGCTTACTCTAGCTTTCGGCGTTTCCCAGGGTCCCCTCGACCACCACCAGAGGGCAGCGTTGGTCCACGGGAACCCTGCTGCCTGTGCCGCAGCAGCTCAGCGCTCTGTTGTTTTCCCAAAGCCACGGCCATGTCGGTTTCACTTTGTCCCACATTAACTCTCCTTGAGGAATAAGGGGTCTTTCCCCACATTAAAAGCCACGGAGGTGGCTCTGCTTTTGGCATCCCCTCCCCGTTTTCTCACTAGCTCGGGGCCACTCCTGACCCTCGGGGACCAGGAGGGAGCAGAGCCGGCCAGTCAGCCCAGAAGGCTTCTGAGGAGGCTTTGAGCGCGGCGCTGAGGGCTGGGAAGGAGGGGAGGTGCTCTCCGCGCTGAGGCCGCGGGAGGGCCAGCCCGGCAGAGCTCCGCTGGCTCATCTCACCGCAGAGCGGCCGCAGGGAGGCTCTGCCCTCACTCCCTGGGGAAGGGGCTGTGGAGGGGGAGGAGGGTCTCAGCCCTGTTCCCCAGCGAGGGTGCGGGAGTGACGCAGCTCCGGCCTCCCGCAGAGGCTGGAATCGCATCATCGTGGAGAAGCCCTTCGGGAGGGACCTGCAGAGCTCCGACCGGCTGTCCAACCACATCGCCTCCCTGTTCCGCGAGGACCAAATCTACCGCATCGACCACTACCTGGGCAAGGAGATGGTCCAGAACCTTATGGTGCTGAGGTGCGACCGGGGCCAGGGCTGGGCGCTGGGGGGCCCTGCTGCTGCCCCCTCGGACGCCCACCAGCCTTCACCCTGCCCCTCCTGCAGGTTTGCCAACAGGATCTTCGGCCCCATCTGGAACCGGGACAACATCGCCTGCGTCATTCTCACCTTCAAAGAGCCCTTTGGCACTGAGGGTCGTGGGGGCTACTTCGATGAATTTGGGATCATCCGGTGAGAGCCTGGTTCCCCTTCCTGGGAGATGGGCGGGGGGCCATCCCGCCACCCTGCAGGGTCGCCTCTTCCTGTTTTGGCAGCAGGAGTGTCTGAGCAGTCAGGAGTGGTCACGGTCTTCTTCCTTGCCTTAAGGGGACCTGGCAGACACTGGGGACCAGGAAACAAGCCCAGTTTCAGGCCCTGAGCCCCCAGAACCTGGCCAACGAGGAGCCTTAGCTCACTGTCCGCTCCTTCCTCCCGCCAGGGATGTGATGCAGAACCACCTCCTGCAGATGCTGTGTCTGGTGGCCATGGAGAAGCCCGCCTCCACCCACTCGGATGACGTCCGTGATGAGAAGGTGGGTGGAGCTTCGCCCTCCCAGACCCCGCCCCTTTCCGCAGCAACCAGTCCTGAGCCCGAGGTGTCCTGTCCCAGAACTGACCTTCTAGGCCTCAGCTTCTCCTTCAGAAACAGTGAGGGTGGGCTGAGGTGGCCCCAGAGGGCCCTTGCGTGGCAGAGCCTCCTCCTGACTATCCGGGCCACTCACCCGTCCAGGAAAGCCACCCCTCGGAGTCACATGGTTCCTGGCACCCGCTGTCCTTGTTACCCAAGGGGCCCCTCTCCCTGGCTCTTCTCCAGGTCAAGGTGTTGAAGTGTATCTCAGAGGTGCAGGCGAGCAACGTGGTCCTGGGCCAGTACGTGGGGAACCCCAACGGTGAGGGAGAGGCCACCAAAGGGTACCTGGATGACCCCACGGTGCCCCGTGGGTCCACCACGGCCACCTTTGCGGCCGTCGTCCTCTACGTGGAGAACGAGAGGTGGGACGGTAGGTGATGCCGCCGGGCCCGCGGTGGTGGGACCTGGCCCCCTCATCCACCCGAACGGCCCCCCAAGGCTGGCCTTGTCCCCCCAGGGGTGCCCTTCATCCTGCGCTGCGGCAAAGCCCTGAACGAGCGCAAGGCCGAGGTGCGCCTGCAGTTCCGCGACGTGGCCGGGGACATCTTCCGACAGCAGTGCAAGCGCAACGAGCTGGTGATCCGCGTGCAGCCCAATGAGGCCGTGTACACCAAGATGATGACCAAGAAGCCTGGCATGTTCTTCAACCCCGAGGAGTCGGAGCTGGACCTGACCTACGGCAACAGATACAAGGTGGGTGCCCGCCTGCGGGGAGGGGGTGGCGGCCAGGGCTCCAAGGGGCGCGCGCCTCGGTGACTCCCTCCCGCCTGTCCGCCGGCAGAACGTGAAGCTCCCCGACGCCTACGAGCGCCTCATCCTGGACGTCTTCTGTGGGAGCCAGATGCACTTCGTGCGCAGGTGAGGGGCGGCCCCTCCCTCCCTCCTTCCCCACCTCCTTCCCCACCTCCTTCCCCACCTCCTTCCCTCTGGGCCGCCACCCACCCCATCGCCGCCCCCTGTCCCCTCAGTGACGAGCTGCGGGAGGCCTGGCGGATCTTCACTCCTCTGCTGCACCAGATCGAACACGAGAAGGCCCAGCCCATCCCCTACGTCTACGGCAGGTGTGGGGGGCGGCCGGGGAGGTGATGGGGGTGATGGGGGAGGGGGACCGTGGGGCTCAGGGTTTCCTCACCTCTCCCCCCATCTGTCCCCCTCCCAGCCGCGGCCCTGTGGAGGCGGACGAGCTGATGAAGAGAGTGGGCTTCCAGTACGAGGGCACCTACAAGTGGGTGAACCCGCACAAGCTCTGACCCTGTGCTGGGCCCACCCCCACCCCGCCTCTCCGTGCTCCCCCGCTGCCCCCCCCCCGCCTGACCCACCTCGGGAGGACCCGCCTCTGGAGGACTCGGGACCACAGCCCTCAGCCTCACATTCCTGCCCGAGCTCGGGCCACGCCACCCGCCCCTGGGCCCAGTCTCATTCCTCTGCCACCCAGCACTGTGACCGTCCCCGCCCGAGCCAGCCTCTGCCCCCTGGACTGAGCCCCGCTGGAGGAAGGAGAAGGAGGGCTGCAGTTGTGGGCAGCAGGGGGGCAAGGTCCTCGGAGCGCAGGGGAAGGGGGCAGGCGCGGCCCAGTCTCAGCACCACTTGACATTCCTGGCTCCCCACTGGAAGGGACCTCTGTGCTGCCCAGCAGCGCGCCTGTGTCGGGCCTCCCGAGTGGCCCTCTGACCCCCCCAGCTCCCGCGGCCACCCTAACTCAGCACTCCACGGCCGCCCCATCTCACCCCGCCCTCAGGTGGTGCCCTCGCCACCGGAAAAGCAGAAACGGCAGGTGGGATGCCCCCGCTCAGTCCCCTGCCATTAAATCCGCAGACGGGCCTGCCTGTCCCCTGGTTGTTTCTTTCCTGCCACCTGCGACCACGGGCCCCAGCCCTCGCCTCTCCCCGCCACCCACTTCCCTCCGCCGCTGGCTCGGGCGGGAACGTGGGTATCCTTCAGTCCTGACCAAGCCCGGCCTTCCCCTCCTCTCTGCCCTGCACCCTAGAACTTTGTCACGAGACCACCTTGGGCACAAGAACAGGTCACGTTCATTTCCCCTTCCCTCCCCAGGCAGTGCCCCTGCCCCAGCCAGGGCACTCAGGGGGCACTGCCGGCCCACTGAGGCGACAAGTATTTAGGAAGGAGTGGCTAAGGGACTTGGGAACAGATGCCAAGGGGGAGGGGCAAGTCCAGGGCGCACCCTGGGCACCGCAGAGAGGTGCACAGCTGGCCTTCTCACCAGCCTCCCTTGCCTGTGTTTCCTGGGACCCCTGTAACAAAGTGCCACACGCAGGGAAGCTTAAGGCAACAGAAAGGTATCCTCTCCCAGTGCCGGAGGCCGGAAGGCTGAGCTCCAGGGCCAGCGCCCTCCAGGGGCTCAGCTGGCCACGTAGACCCGTCACTCTGGTCTCTCTGTGTCTTCATATGACATCCTCCTCCGTGTGTCTGTCTCGCTCTGTTTTCCCTTTACAAGAACACCAGTCATATTAGATTTGGGGCCCAGCCTCCTCCAGGATGACCTCACCTTAACCTGATTACGTCTGCACACACCCCACTTCTGAATAGGAGCACGCTCCCTGGGCGTCTGTCCTGCCCTCCCCCCGGCTCCGCTCTCACCGAGCACCGGGGACAGCCTGGGTTCTGGTAGGCGCGGCTGACCCGAACCAGACGAACAGACGAAAGACTCAGATGCTGGTACGTCTTACGGAGGGAACGAGCCAGCAGCCCAATGCGTGCCCCGGGCAGGCGGACTCCATGCCCCAGGGCCTCACAGCTGGCAGGGCTCAGGGCTCCCTGGACGGGACGCTCTGCGGCAGCGGGGCCAGGCCCTCAGGCCATTGGCAAGAACCTGGCCAGTGGCCCCTCCCTTCAGCTGGGCCTGTGACCCGCCTGTCCCCACCCCCACTGTTGAAGGCAACTGTCCAGGGCTTTTCGCTCCCATCACGGAGGCCTCTCCTCAGCCTGACGCTGACAACCAGCTCTCCTTAACTCCTGCACGACCCCTGGGGCTGGGGGCAGAGCGGCGGCTCCCACCCAGGACTCTGCAGGAGCAGTAAGTAGACGAGAAGGAACTCGAGTGGGGGCTGGCCGCCTCCTGTCCCGTGAGCTAGGGTGGTGAGTCCCACCCTGCACACCGGCTGCATCCCCAGGTGCCATCCCCGCTCTCCCCGACCCCTCCTGTAACCGGAGGACGTGCCGCTTCCAGCTTGTGCAGGAGGGAGACCACAGAGTTCACGTAGACCTAGGTGAACGGGGAAGGGAGGGGCTTTCTGGGACAGGGGCGGCTGGAATCCGGATCCCGCAGTGCCTCCTGGCCCAGGTCCACGCAGAGCAGCTGAGAAGGCCCCACGTGGACAGGACTACAGGCCAGGCTTCAGCCTGGGGGCGGGGGGGGGGCAGTGGCCTTGGTCCTCCCGATGCCTGTGGCCTGGAGAAGGGGCCGTAAGTCGCCCAGGATGGCACGAGAGCACCAGACCCCGAGATGGTGGCCCGGAACGCGATGGAGCGGGTCCTGGGAGCCGCAGCCGGGCCTTCTGCTCACCACCAGGGGGCGCTGTGCTGCTCCCGGGGAAGGGGCAGCTGAGTCCCTGGCCCAGTCCTGGGACCTCAAACCCTCAAAATCCGGGCCTGAGGATGACCTCAAACCTTCGGGATAAAAACCAAATAAACGGAGGTGCAGGGGGCCCTTCCTGACCCCACTGGGGTCTTGGTGCTCAGAGCCCCCTCACAGAGCCCCACAGACGCCTACAGACTTTTGGGGGACCCAGTAGAGCTGTGTGCTGGGGATGGTCCTCCCAGGCCCCAGGCCCCTTGGGGAACCTTCTGGCATGGCGTCACCGAGGGGGACTCAGCAGCACAGAAGATCCATGTAGGGGCAGGAGCCTGAAGTGGAGGAGGGACCCAGCTCCTCCTGGGCCCCCAAAATGTGATAACCGCCTGTGGGGAGGGAGGGAGGGAGGGAGGGAGGGAGGGGTGGGTGGGGGGGACCCTCCCCATCTGTCTGAGTGTCCCCACCATGACAGAGGGCCCAGGCCAGGGCAATCAACGGACACCTCCGATCTGGGTGCTACCCTGTGGCAGTGACGGGAGGGCCCTGGTGAGGATGCCCCGCTGTCACCTGACACCGGGTGCCTGTGATGACAGAGATGAGCGACCTGAGAGGAACAGTAGCTGTGACCTCAGCTCTAGGAGCCTGAAATGAGGAAGCATGAGGTCCCGGGTAAGGACGTTCAGCTGTCACCTCCATTCTGGAGCCACAAGCATGAGGGACCCCGTGAGGACAGTCACCGGTCCCCTCATCTCTGACATAGTCCTTAGGGCCTCGCTGAATCGAGACAAATGTCACAGCTCTGGGGCCCTAGGATGGGGAACAGACACGACGCACTGGTGAGGAAAGACACCTGTCACCTAAGCTCTGGGTGGCAACATTGGCGCTGAGGGCTTTCAACTGGCACTGAATCTCTACAGTGGGACAGAGCAGGAGGGCCCAGGCGAGGACAGCCAACAGCCCCCTTAGCTCTGGGTGCCTACACTGGGTGAGAGGCGTTGGGCCCAGGTTTCGACGTTCAACTCACATTTAACTGTGGGATGCCTGGACCAGGGCGAGGCTTAGAGGCCCAACCTCAGGTAAAGGCATGAGGGGCAGGTGAGGGCACACAGGTAGCACTTCAGCGATGGCAGCCACCCTGGGGCAGAGACGTGAGGGCCCAGGTGAGGTGAGTCGACTACAAGCACAAGTCTTGGTAGCTACACTGGAACGGAGAGGTCATTTCACTGTCACCTCGGCTCTGGGTTCCTACACTGTGGCAGAGGTGGCCTCAGGTGAGGGCATTCAGCTGTCACCGGAGATCCGATTGCCTAATCTAGGGTATAGGCAAGAGGTCCCGCGATAGGACAGTCGCCCGTCACCTCAGCTCTGGGTGCCTACTCAGGGGTAGAGGCGGGAGGTGCCGGCACAGGGGCATGAGCATGCAGGCCCACATGAGCACTGTCAAGTGACAACTCTGTGCTCGGGGTCTACACTGAGAGGGGAACGAGGCATCAGCTGAGCGCACGGGCTCTGGGTGCCTACACTTGGGCAGGGACACGAGGAGCCAAGGAAACACGGTGAACTGGCGCCGCAGCTGTGGGAACTACATTCTCTGCCATCTCCCGCTGGGTGCCCGCACTGGGGCAGGGCCATGAGGATCTATGACAGGCGGGTCTCATGCTCTCCAAGTCCCCATCGAAAAACATTCCTGGAGAAACAAAGCTGCCCCTTGAGGCACAGAAGGCTTGGGATGAATCCCAGGCCTCTGGCCCTCTCGAGGGTGGTGCCCCTGGGGTTGGTGAATGTGCCTCTGGGCCCTCAGGGGGGCTCATTAAACCAGTCTTTCCAAAATGCCTGCTCTGAGCAAGATGTAAACACTGTCCTCTAAGAACTAGACGTCTGGCCGCTGCCCTGTGCCTGGCAGGAGCTTCGCCTACTGGGCACCACAACTGCCAGCATTACAGGGAAGAGCACTAAGGAGGGCACGGTGCCCAGGGCTTGGTACTCACAGATATGTGAGAATTTGGCAAATGGTCAGTACTATTTCTGGTCCCAAATTCCATGACAAAACTCAAATACCAACCCGTGACAGCAGCACAGGGGCCTGAAACTTATCACCTTGATCTTGTTAGGGAGAACGAGGGAGTGTTGTGAATGCCAGTGTAGAAGCTCCTGGGGGCTAACCAGAGCTCTGTCACTGCCTGGCTCTATCGACTTTCTCTGTATTCTGGGTTCTTTCCTTAGGAAGGTTTCCGGAAAGTGGTGTCATTGGGTCAAAGGGCACGGATGTTTCAGTGGTTCTCACGCCGCCAGGCCGCTGCCGTCCAGAAAGACGGGTCCAGGCGACAGAGGTGGCCCCAGCTCTCCCAGCGCGGGAGGTGATCGGGGTGCCCTGGGCGGTGTCGGGGGCGCCTTTGTGAAGGGAGACCGCGGAAGGCTGAGCCTGCTGACCCCGGGCTCTTCGCATTCTGCCGTTTCCCGTACACGCTTCTGTCCCTCCGGGCTTCGAAAAGGCACACATTTGAACTTTGAAACAATGTCTAATTACGCCCCCAGATCCATCCACCCCTTCCTAAACTTCAGAAATCCGAGTTTAGGGCAAGAGCATAGCCCCGCCCTCAAAGCCTGGGAACGCTGGGCTCCCCCGCCTGAACGAAGTCTCAGAGGAGACCTCGGGGGCGGGGCTGAGTAGGGCCCCTCCCCTTGGCAGCCTGGCAGCCCGGCCCCGCGGCTCCGCCGGAGCGTGCGTCAGGGGTGGGGCCGGCTCGGGCCCCTCCCACCCGGTGGCCGGTCGCCCAGCCCCAACCGATGGCGGGGGTGGGGCCTGCGGGCCGTGCTACCGCCCTGGGCCGCCATTGCCGGGCCTCTCGCTCCGCGCCGTGGAGCTTCCTCGCCTCGCCTCGCCTCGCCGAGCAGAGCGGGGCAGCCGGCCTGACGGGGCTGCCCCTGACCGAGCTCGCATTCCCCCCACCGCCAGGCAAGTCTCTGGCCGGCCCGGCCCGCGTCGCCGACCTCCAGGCCCGGGGGGCCGGGGGGAGCCTGAGCTGGGGCCTCCCACGCCCGCGTCCGGGAGAAGCACTTCCACTTCCCAGGCCCAGAGGCTCCCGTGGGCACGATCGTGAGCCTCCAGGTTTCCGAGGCCCCTCTGGTCCCAGCCGGGCTTCTCTCCGCCTTCCCGAGGAGCCTGGCCAGGTAGTTGGACGAGCAAGTCGGTGCACCGATCGCGCCCGCCCCACAGCTGGGACCCAGCACGGGCTCATCATCCCTGACCCCCACCCAAACCTGCTCTTCCGCTTTGTTGCCCCCCAGAGCGCACGGTCCACAAACGCTGCACCTGACGGCTGCCCCACCCCAGCGGGAGAAGTGGACATGAGGTTGGCAGGTGGGTGGCTTCCACAGTGAACCGGAGAGAGTTGGAAAGGAGACTTGGCTGGAGGCCCAGGTGTCCAGAGGTCTGTCTGGAAGGGCCGGGGGTGGTGGGACCACTGGGTTTGGGGTTTGGGGTTTGGGGGTTTTTTAAATATACATATATTTATTTTTTATTTATTTATTTTTGGCTATGTTGGGTCTTCCCTGCGGTGCGCGGGCTTCTCATTGCGGTGGCTTCTCTTGTTGCAGAGCACGGGCTCTAGGCGCGCGGGCTTCAGGAGTTGTGGCACGTGGGCTCAGTAGTTGTGGCTCACAGGCTCTAGAGCACAGGCTCAGTAGCTGTGGCGCACAGGCTTAGTTGCTCCACGGCATGTGGGATCTCCCCGGACCAGGGCTCGAACCCGTGTCCCCTGCATTGGCAGGCGGATTCTTAACCACTGCGCCACCAGGGAAGTCCCTGGGTTTGGTTTTTGAAACAGAGGACTCTGCAGAAACACTCATTCTATGACCTGGAGCAAATCCTTTCACCTCTGAGGACTTCAGCTCCCAGCTCTCTTTTCAGCTGTGAGATGGGGGTTATGATAATAGGTTTCTCCCAAATGGGATAACTGGCCGCTGTTTGGAAACAGAGCTGTGGGAGAGAGCTCCAGGGAGCACGGCGGCTGGGTGGACAGGGCGAGGCTGTGGTCTTAGACGAGAAGCTGACCACAGTGGCCCTGCGGTTAGATGTGAACCCAGTGCCAGCCCTGCTGTCGCCTGGACTGCTAAGATGAAGGGGGCTTGGGGACGGATAGGTTGGCGGGTGGACGTCATACCTGCTAAAGTTGAAGCATTATGAATGTATCCCGGAGAAGCTGACCCATGAGGAACTGGCTGGGAGAGTGGGGCCTCAAGAGTGGTCAGGGCTGGAGTGGTAACATACAGTCAGTGCTCGTGAGGGTTAGTTCAAGGCTGGGAGCAGAGCAGGGCACCTCTAGGTAGAGTCGAGGCAGGAGAGGAGACGGAGAGTAGGGTAAAGGCAGAGAGGACACTGTGGGACAGGAGCTGGGGAAAGTCCAGCTTTTCAGGGGAGGGTCAAGGAGGACGATCTAAGCAAGAAGGATGAGGAGCATCCAGGTGGGGTTCAAGGGTGCTGCCCCAGAAGCCAGCCGAGAAGGGTTTCCGCGGGAGGGCTTCAGCCTGCGCGGCCACCTGAGGGTCAAGGGACGTTAGGGCCAACAGGTAACCCGGGGCGCTGGCACCAAGAAGGCCCCAGGCGGCCTTGGCCACAAGCCGTCCTGCGGGGGTAATGGAGGCAAGGGCAGAGTGGGGCAGGTTGCGAGACGGGGAGGGAAGCCTATGGAAGGAGCCGGCGCACAGGACTTTGGAGGAGCCGGCAGGGAGAGGAAGGGAGGGCGCAGAGCCCCGCCGTTGGCTGCGGATGTGATTCCGAAGGAGGCCTCTCCTCCCGCGTTTTCTGAGGATGGGAGGTGTTGAAAATAGAGGGGAAAGAGGAAGACAAAGTGACCGCTACGCCAAGAAAGCCGAGCAGGGCGGAGAGCTCGGCGCCCAGCTCACAGCAGGGGAAGGGAGGATCTGCCTGGCCTTGCAAAGGAGTAGGAACCGCCTCCGTCACCAGCACAGGAGAAAGGGGGGCAGGATGGCAGGGACTCAAAGACATTGGTAGCCTCAGAAGCAGGAGGTTAGGAGGCCCCTCCACACCGCCAGGGAGAGCCAAGCTGAGCCTTGGAGTTGGAGCTCAGCTTCCTCCTTCACCCGCCAGGAGCTCCCACCTTCCTGTTCTCCCGTCACTTCTTCCCAAGTGCCTGGGGAGATCCGATCATGAGAGGCCCTGGGGTCGTTCGGGAGCTCGCTGGCACCTGAGGAGGCCTTGCCCGTGTCTGTCATGTCTCTAGGTCCCCTCCGCATCGTGGCCCTGGTCATCACCGTGGGCCTCACCTGGCTCGTAGCCAGCATCCTCCTTGGTGGGCCTGGCGGTGGCTTTCCTCGCATCCAGCAACTCTTCGCCAGTGAGTGTGGGACTCTCCCTCGCCCCGCTACGAGGTCCCCGGCACGGCCGCCTGGGCCTGCAGCCTGAGGCTCGGGGTGGGGGTGGCGGTGGCCTGGGTTTGCTGTCTCTTCCTGGCAGGGCACCTGCAGCTGCCCTCGGTCTGCCTCCTGGCATCCGGCACAGCCTTCCCCCTACCACCCAGTTGCTTCGGCTGGAAATGCCAGTCCCCGCTAATTAGAATCCTTTGTTCACTGGGGCCCGCGTGAGGGGCAGGGGGGCTTCTGCTGAACACTGGGGATGACTCCCGAGTTGTTCCCTGCAGGCTTTCCGCTGGGTTCTGAGATGGGGAGGGGACTCGACACCTCGTTACTGGTGACACATCACCTAAGTACTTTTTGCAATTCCGATCTACCCTTTTCCTGGAGCAGAGAGCTTTGCATCTGAACATCATTTAGACTTGAGCAGGGACGTACGTGCCAAGGTCAGCCTGGCTTAGCCCTTGGCCCCTGAACCTGACTGCCCCTCCACCTTGACTTCACAGTATAGGAGCAGGCTGCCCTGCTGTAGGCCCTGGGAAAGGTCCACACTAACAGAAACAACTCTCTGTACCCACAGGCCCAGAGAACTCAGTGACTGCAGGTAAGGCTCCTGTCACCTCCCTGCTCCTCCCCTGTGCCCACCCCTCTTACCACTTTTGCGACACGCGTGCCTGTCCCCAGCCCTCCAGGGTTTCTCTTCTCCATTCATCCGTCCCCAAACTAGCTGTCACAGCCCACTGGAGCTGCTTGCATGCTGTGAGCCTAGGAAACAAGTTACCTGCTTCCAGAATACACTAGGGGGACAGGCATAGGATAGATATTCTCATTCCAAAAGGGAGAAATTGGAAGGAATAAAGGGGTCATCAGTCTCAAGCAAGTCCCAAACCCAGCAGGGCAGATCCATTCGATTTCAAAACATAAGAATCCCTGGGCCTGTGGTGGGGGTAGGGGGGATCTGGAACGTAGGGGACGATCCTACCCTCCCTCTGGGCCTGAGCCAACTCTGGCCTCTGCAACCATTGCTCTGCCCTTGGGATCATCCTTCCTCCCTTCTGTCCTTTCTCTGTCCCTTTCAGTCCAGGCTGGCAGTGTTTCTACTGGTATAAAATTCTCAAAAACTTTGTTGATCTCCTGTGCAATTCATGAGGGTCTAAGCTGTAAGACAAGAGAGTCCTCCAGATCTTTCCTGGATAACCTCATCTCTCCATTCCTGGCTTCCGCTGACATGGTTGAGTTGGTCCACAGGTCACACGGCCCAGCTCTTTACCAACAGTTGTCCAGCCACACCCTTGGTGTGCTCTCCCGAGCCTGCTTTCTCATTTTTTGCAATATGATTAGCCTGAGAATTTTCTAGATCTTCACATTCTGGTTCCTTCATACTTAACAGTTACATCCTCAATTTATCTCTCTTCCCTTACATGTTACTGTGAGCAGCAAGGAGAAACCCTCAACACTTTGCTTGGAAATCTCCTCAGCTCAATCTCCAAGTTCAGCATTTACAAGTTCTACCTTCCACAAAACAGTAGAAAACAATTTGGCCAAGTTCTTTGCCACTTTATGGCAAGGATGGCCTTTCCTCCAGTGTCGCGTAACATGTTCCTCATTTCTGTGTGAGAGCTCACCAGAAGCACCTTTAGCATTCACATTTCCATCGACAGCCTGGTCACGATGGTACGTGCGTGATCCCAGACCGCAGGAGCTCTTTCTGCTGCTCCTCTCTCTTCTTTCTGAGCCCTCACCAGAATCACCTGTAATGTCCATATTTCTACCAACAGTCTCTTCAAGGCAATCTAGGCCTTTCCTAATATGCACCTCAAAATTCTACAGCCTCTACCCATTACCCAATTGCAAAGCCATTTCCACATTTTTAGGGATTTATTATGGCAGCACCCCACTTCTTGGTATCAGAATCTGTACCAGTTTCCTGGGGCTGCCATAACAAAGTAGCACAAACCGGGTGGCTTAAACAACAGAAGTGTATTCTCTCACAGTTCCGGAAGGTAGAAGTCTGAAATCTAGGTGTTGGAAGGCTACACTCCCTCCAGAGGCTCCAGGGGAGGACCCTTACTCACCTCTGCCAGCTTCTGGTGGCCTCAGGTGTCCCTGGACTTGTGGCCGCCTCCCTCCCATCTCCACCTCCATCTTCACAAGGACTTCTCCTCCGTGTCTGTGTCTTCTCTTCTGTCTTTTATAAGAACACGTGTCATTAGATTTAGGTCCCACTCTATTCCAGGATGATCTCATCTTAACGAATTATAACTTCAATGATCCTATTTCCACAGAGGATCACGTTCTGAGGTCCTGGGAGTTGGGACTTGAGAACATCTTTTGTGGGGACACAGGTCACCTCGTAATAGAGACCAACCTCCTCGTGCCCTCTCCACGGGGTCCTTGCACCTGCCCTCCCAGCGGCTTTCCTTCCCTCCTGTCCTCTGTTCCCGGTGGGGCCACAGCCCAGGCCAGCCCTCCTGCCTCCTTTCTCTTCTCCCACCAGTGGCCGAAGAGCCTCCCTGGGGTCCCTGTCACCTTGCCCTGAGGCCAGCCCCAGAGGGATACAGTGTCCATGGAAGTGCCCCTTCCTTGGCCTGAGCCACGTCCCCACCCCACGCCAGTCCCCTGGTCTGTGGTCACTCATTCCTCCCTATGGGCTGGTCCTGACCTCCCCCTCTCAGGTCTCGGGTGCCCCCAGGGCCAGGCCCATGGGTCACCCCTGTTGTCCCTACCCAGAGCCGAGGGCCAGGAAGTACAAATGCGGCCTGCCTCAGCCATGTCCCGAGGAGCACCTGGCCTTCCGCATGGTCAGCGGGGCTGCCAACGTCATTGGACCCAAGATCTGCCTGGAGGACAGGATGTGAGCTCCTCAGGCGGGCGGGGGTGGGGAGGGGAGCTGGGTCTGCGAGGACCGGGGTCGAGCAGGGTAGACGTGCCACTGGAAGGCTCTGTCCCCCTGCTAGGCTCATGAGCAGCGTCAAGGACAACGTGGGCCGGGGACTGAACATCGCCCTGGTGAACGGTGAGTTGCCCACGGAGCGGAGAGGCAAAGCTGAGCCGTGACCTGCCGCCACCAGGGATTCCCAGCGGGGCCTGGGAAGGGGTCTGTGCGAGCTGAAGGCTCCACAGAAGAGGTGACCCAATGGACGAGAGCGTGGCAGCAGTGAAGAACTGGAAGTTTCCAGGAGGTGGGAGGCTGCTTCATGGGGAGCCCCTGGAGGGCCCCCAGTGCTGAGCAGAAGCTCCACAGCCTCGGGTGGGTCCCAGCGGTCTGAACGAGGGGCACGGTGGGCGTGAATATGGGGGGAGGTGAGAAGCTTCCAGCAGCACCCATCCTTCCCTCCGACCAGGGGTAAGCGGAGAGCTCATCGAGGCCCGCGCCTTCGACATGTGGGCGGGAGGTGAGTCAAGCCGCGGCCTCCGCCTTCCGACTGTGGGCGGAAAGACGGCATCTTCCCCCTGAAAGCTGCTCCCTCTGTCCGCTCGCTGGGGCGTCTTGAGCACTTCCTTGGGTTCAGAAAAGCCGGGGAGAAGGACAGGTGTACGGTCAGGGCTTTGGCCCTGGCTTCTTATACCATTTGGTCCCTGCACTCACTCAGCGACCCTGGCCGGGGTGTGTCCCTGGCCTGATCACTACTTTAGTTTCCCCATCTGGGGAACAGGGGTTGGTGAGGGAGGGGTGCTCAGTGGTGCCTGATGCTCCATGGGAACTGTCCCCCCAGATGTCAATGATCTACTGAAGTTTATCCGGCCGCTGCATGAAGGCACCCTGGTGTTTGTGGCTTCCTACGATGACCCAGCCACCAAGTAAGTAATGGCCGAGGCTGGCCGAGGCCTCACCCTTCTGTGGTCACGGCTCATATCTCTTCCTTCTGTGGGGCAGGATGAATGAAGAGACCAGGAAGCTTTTCAGCGATCTGGGCAGCAAGAATGTCAAGGACCTGGCCTTCCGGGACAGCTGGGTGTTTGTAGGGGCCAAGGGTGTGCAGAACAAGAGCCCCTTTGAGCAGGTATGGGCGCAGGCCCTGGGACCCCCACTGCCCTCCCCTCCGGCCTGCATCCTCTGAGGTCCCCTCTGTTCACGCCCAGCACCCACACACACAGCAGCCCACACGTCTTTAAGATGCTCCTGGGGCTTCCCCGGCGGTCCAGTGTTTGGGACTCTGCGCTTCCACTGCAAGGGGCACGGGTTCAATCCCTGGTCGGGGAACTAAGATCCTGCCTGCCAGGATGCTCAGTCCCGTCCCATCCCCCCAAAACCCAGCACCCCAGTTCACCCTGCACACCCTGCTCCCCACAGCAGGACAAGGCAAACAGGCTGTTAGGCCAGTTTCTGGAAGGCTCCGGCTGCCAAAAGAGCAGCTCAGCCCCCAGAGGAGGAACGCCCCCTGTGGCCTCGCTCTTCCCGCAGCTTCCAGCGGCTCCCTGAGGGCTGGTGAGGGCAGGGACACACACCCCTGCTTCCCTTCCCCGCGCGCGCCAGGCCCACCTACGTTCAAAGAAGGTGACCCCCCCCCACCTGCGAGGGGGCAGGCCAGGGCAGCTGCTGCCATCTTTAGATGAGAACGCTGAGGCGCTGGGACAGACAGGTGGCGGGTGCCCGAGGCTGCACGCTCGGTTGACCCCAGCACAGAGGGACAGAGAGTTCTGTCTGGCCCTGGTGCCCGAGGGCTGAGCCCGTGCCTTCCTGCCCCCACCGACCCGCAGCACGTGAAGAACAGTAAGCACACCAATAAGTACGAAGGCTGGCCCGAGGCGCTGGAGATGGAAGGCTGCATCCCCAGGAGGACCACGGCCAGCTAGAGGCCAAGCTCGAGGACCAGACTCAGTGAGGCTGTGTGTACCCAGCCGGAGGAGGCGCCGGCACAGCGCTGAGGCCCGACCCCACGCGCAGCCAGGAGCGCTCCGCCCCAGCACATCAGGGCTACGAGGCGGTGACCAGTGACCAGACCATGCCCAGCGGTGGGGCTGCGCTGCGGCCCCGTGGCGCTTTGTCTGGGGACCCCAGGTACCCGTCTCCTTTTCCTAAAGCTGCTCTGCCGGCCAACACCCACCCAAGTCCCAAGCGCCTGCGGCCCCAAGTCTGATAGCAGCTGCCTGGCAGGTCGGGGCATCTTCCGGAACCTCTCCGTCCCAGAGTGGGTCGCTGCTCTGCAGGCCAGTCCTGTTTCCAGCGTGATTCGTTCTGCTGCGCCAAACGTGGTGGCCACTCCCGGCGCCTGGCTGCCTCCTGCCTTGCTCTCGCGGGAAGGGGTGACTGCCTGGGAGCCAGGCCGGCCGGGCAGTGAGGTCGCCAGCCCGATGGCAGTTCCTAGCGCGGCGGGTGGCAGCTCCTGCGGTTTGTCTGTCAGAGGGCCCGCTTTCTAAATGACGTCTTAATAAACTGGTGGCCCCCGATGGAATGAGGTGCATTCAGAGGGGAGTCGGGTGGTGAGCAGAGGGGCCCCCCTGCGGGCGTCCCTGTAGCGTTGCCCTTAGACACGGCACAGGCCTATAGGGACCGGGATGGGGATTGAAACCAACCCAGGAGCTTCCCCTCCCCCCGGCCTCCCGCAGGAGCTCGTGTGTCTCCCCCGCAGTGCTCAGTGTTAGATGCCTTTGAAATCAGGCCAGCAAGAGGCCGAGTCACGAGGGCTATTTGGCATTTCTCGCAGATTGCAGTTATATTTCCCTGCAAGGGGTGAGAACCAGCAAGAAGCTATAAGGAGTTTTCTGGAAAAGTACATGAGGGTGCAGAAATGGTCTGGGGTCACAAAAAGGAGAGAAGGTGGTTGGGACTTCCCAGGTGGAGGAATCGGGGCGCCAGCCAGGTAGGCTTAAGGGGGCCGTGGCGGGGGCAGTGGACTTGCAGGTCCCCCCTCTAGGGCTTAGGTGCTGCCAGAGTGTGAACACGGCATCAGGAAATGAAAGTATTTAAGGAGGTGGCAGAAGAGGAGAGAGAGGCCAGGGACGGCCCGGGAGGAGAAGCTGTGGTTGTGAGGCCATAGCCATGGCTGCGAAGGATCAGGAAGTGGAGATGTGAGGAGGGCCCGGATTGCTTACCTGGGAGACGGTGTTCACAGAAGCTGAGACGCAGCCTGACCCTGTGCCGAGAGCTTTATGTGTCTTCATTTTTAAATAGACTTCCTGTTTTAGAGCAGTTTTAGGTTCCCAGCAAAGTTGAGCAGAAAGTCCAGAGTTCCCGCATACCCAGCCTCCACTGACACGTCACCACCACCCGCAGCCCAGGGTGGACATCAGGGCTGCCTCTTGGCGTCGTACAGTCTGTGCGTTTGACAGTGTTTATAATGACGAGTACTTACCACTATAGTATCATACATGTATTCATTTTTTAAACCTTCTATTATGGACATTTTCAACATCCTCCAAAGTAGAGAGACTGGTCTGATGAATCTAGATGTACCCAGTGGGGCTGCCACAGTGATCAACCCTAGCGAGCAAGTGCTGCTGGTTGCTGGTGAGCCCCGTTTACGGAAGATAAATGGTCCCTGGTGTGCTCAGGAAAGTTCCCTGGAGCTGGGAGGTTAGCAGCCAGATGAATAGGGCCCCGCAAGGTTAGTCGCTCGCCCCAAATGAAACGCATCTCAGCGAAGGGCCGCACCGCAAGGCTGGGAGGTGCCTCTTATACAACTGCTGAGCCAGCTGACCTGCCCCAGACCTTCACTGCGTGCGCCAGAGTCACACAGGTGGAAACGGCAGGCCAGCTTTATCCCCCACGTGGCCCAACGCAGGTAGGATGCTGGCAGTGGTGTGGAACGCAGCCCGCCCGACCTCCCAAAGCGGAGGTACGTCTTTCTACATCCTGCAGTCCCCTTCCGCCAGGGTTTTGTCCCCCAGGCCTACCCTTAGGAGTTAAGACATCGTCAGTTACAAGTGACAGGGTCCCAACTCAACTGGCATATGCAAAAATAAATACAGAATGACAGGGGAGGGAGGCTTAATGTTCCTGTAGCAGACCCCAACGCCTACGGGTGATTCCAGCTCCAGTAATGTCCTTGGGATACGGGCTCTCCATCTCTTGGCTCCGCTTTTCTTTGTGTTTGCATCCTTTTCAAACATGCTGTCTTCCCCAGGCAGGGGGAGCAACAGTGGATGTCCCAGGTTAGCAACCCCAGCAAGAAAAGAGCCCCCACCTTGCCAGTCGTTCCAGCCCAAGTCCCCGGGAACTACCTCTCATCGGTCCAGATTGGATTATGGGTTTATCCTTGTCTCAATCTGTGTGGCTCTGATTGGCTACCTCTGGGCCTGTGCCCACCCCAGAGGCCAGTGTTGGGGTCATCCTCATGCAAACCTTGTGTACCGAGAATGGAGGAGGGATGGCCCCCCAAAGAAAACTCGGGGGCCGTGACCTGTTGCTGGGCATACAAAAACGCCAGTTGTCACTACATTTCCCGGTCAATACCAAATGCATCCCGTACTTGTGCTTGTATAGAATATGCCTTCCATGCGTGCTGATTTATCACATGGTCTACTTGGAGGCCCCTGCCTGGAGAGCGGGAGGTAGGCACACTTTTCAGGGTCATCACTGTGACCCTGTTAGCAGGACGGTGGCAGGTCTCCCATCTGAAGTGCACGGATGTTGTTTTAGCTGTCACTATCGTTTGTGCCATCTATTCTGTCGGTCCAGATGACTTTTCTTTTGGAACTAGATATCCTTGACTGATTCGTAGAGACCTTCCTTCTCTTCTGGGGTAAATTATTAATCCCGTAAACTAACTACAAACATTGTCTTGTCTTTAATTTAGCCACCCCTTTTTTCCTGCAGGGAAGGCCTCTAAATTCCTTCATGTCGGACAGCCCACCCGCCCACTCTGGCTTTTCAGGGAAGACTGAAGGGACTGATGATAGCGGGGAGCAGCCTTCTAACTACATTTGCTCTCCTTGACCCCTGGCACCAATTCCCGTCCAGTTGGAATATCAAAACGCAGGTTTCCTCAAGAGCAAACACATCTTTTAGGTTTTCCATCCCCAGTTCTTCCAGCTGACCCACCCCCCTTCTCCCTGTGGCCAGTTTTACCCCATCCTCAGACAGCGACAGCACCGCTGCTCTTGCGCAAACTGCAGTCTTCAACACAGCGTGTGCCAAGCTCGGCCTTCTCGCCTGTGCCAGCCTGCTTCCGTCAGGACACCTCAACCCATCTGAGAGGGACGGTACAGACTTTCTGGGACACCAAGTCCACACACACAAATGGCTTATGAACTGAGACTAAAGAACAGCCTAGAGCTATGGCCTCTGAATGTTTCTGGATCATTGACATAAATCAAACCCTGAGTGTGTACCCTCACCATGTGTGTGCTTACATGTCACACGCATGTACTAATCTGAACTTTATAGCACACATACACAAGTAGAATTTTTAAATAAGTAAAATGTATTTAAATAAGGCTAAATTAAAATTGATAGGTTTTTAATTAAATGATTACAATTATTATTTATTGGAAAAATTAAATAGAAGAGATGCTACGGGTCTTTTTGGACATTCTCTACGATGTGTCTTATGAACCTCCTGGGGGCAAGAACCTGCAAGTTTGGGCACCACTGGCCTCCATCACAGCCCAACAAGAGGTCTTCCAGAGCAGTGGGTAGCCATCGTCCCGCTGCCTGACTGCGGTTGCCCAGCAGCCTCTGGGAACATGCAAATCCCCGTGATTCTACACTGCTTGCTTACTGTCTTCCCACGTCCACATTCTACATCCTCACCACCTTTTTGCCCTTCCTTATGCCATGTGTGTGCGTTCCTTTTCCGTGAAGCCTCCGGACCTTGCTGGTGGCCCCAAATAGTTTTGAGAGGTTGGAAAGTTCACTGATATTACACAGTGTGGAAATAGGCGCTCGGTCGACGCTTGGACGAAGGAAGGTGGAACAAGGCCGAGCCTGGGCCCCGGAGTCTGGGTCGGTCGGACTCGGCTCTCGGGCTACAGGGCTGGGCGCCCTGAGCAGGAACGTGGCCGAAACCCTGACCCCGGTCTCCCGCCACTGGCAGCAGCCCTCGGGCGTCCTAGCTCGGCTAACGTCTAAGCCTGTGTCCCAGTGCCCCCAGAGGTCGCAGCGTGTTTGGGAATGACTGGGGTGCCTACCCGGGGCGAGTCGCCCCGGCGGCGACCACAGAAGGCTGGGACCCGCGGCTCGGTGGCCACACGAGTCCGCACCCAGCGCCGACCAACCGCCACCCGAAGGCTGCCAAGCCGGCGCGCGCGCGCCGCCTTGTCGCTCCCAGACACGCCACATCCGGTCGGGACGCGCCCCGGCCGCGAGAGGTGAGGAGGCCGCCGCGGGGTAGGCGGGGCGGGGACTCGTCGGCTCGGGGCGGGGCCCCGGCGGGCCGAGCTCGGAGGTGTCCGCCCGCCCGGCAGCCGCTGGCGCCGGCGCCCAGCTTCGGGGCCGCGGAGGCAGGTGAGAGCCTCGGTCCGGGAAGGGCGGTTGGAAGGCGGCTTCTGGCCCCGGCCGGGGAAGGGCCGCCACCGCGCGTTCGTGAGGCCTGGCGCGGCCGCGGGGACCGGGAGTGGCGTGAGAGACCCCGGGACCGCCCGGGCGGGTCGCCGGCCTGCCGGCTGCGGGGCGGCGGCGCGCTCCTCCTCCCCTCCCTCCCCGATTCCTGCCCGAGCTCTGATTGTGCCCCATCCGACAACTTCTGGACTCCCAGGTAGGGAGGCGACCCGGGTCAGCACTGCCAGCTGCCCCGACACCGAACGCTTGGCCCGTATGGAAAAAGCCGCCGGCCCGGGGTTCCGTCGCCTGCCTAGGGGCGCATCTGCCCAAACTCTAACGGTACCTCAAGCAGAAATAGTGGGGATCCGGGCCAGACCCCTCACGCAGTGACTCAGTGACTCAAAGCCGCCAGCGGTGCTGGAAGGACGGGGTGGATGGCCCATCGCCTCCTCTCCCTTCTGAACTGGTTCACAGCACCCCGGTGGCTTCAGTACTGGGTGCCTTCATCTTTTCCCTGTGACTCCCTCTGGTTTTCCTGCCTCCCTCTTCAGTGGTGGGACTCGAGGCTGGATCAAGGCCTCCAGAGTAAGTGACGCAAACCCCAAGCCAGGAGAGGCCATGGCATCGCAGGGTGGCACAGCGGAACTTAACCACCTACTTCCCCTGCTCCCCCGGCATCGGTGGGGGGGCGGGGGAGCGGCCAGGACCCAACCCTGATAGGATCTAGAGAAGCAGGGGCCTCTTCCGAGACTGGGACAGCGCAGGATGTGAGTCAATCAACAGTAATGATGAAGAAGCACTGTGTCCTCATCCTGGTTGCTCCGGTTCCTGCAGGTGATGTGGCAATAGGCTGCTGGCTGCCCAAACTGAGAAGTGGAAGGAGACAGACGTCCTCCTTTCCCCCTGAGGCGCCCTGCCCACCTAGAAACACTCCTCCTCTCACTGGTAGTTCCAGGCTCTGCTAGGGGCACACGTGGGCAGGGGAGGAGTCCCTGGACTTTGAGCAGAGCCCCTCAGATGTGGCACAGTGGCTCTAGGAGCGCAAATTCTGGGACTGCCAGGGGAGTGGGAGCTCTGACAGAAGGAGGAGAAACCCCCCAGTGGACACGTGGCCCTATCTGATCCCTTCCTGCTGCCCCTTCCGGCAACTCCCCTGGGGAGAGGGGACCTGTTCCCTCCCAGAACCCCCATCTCACCCCTGTCAGCAGGAAGGGTAGGCCAGGTGGCCATGCACAGCAACGCCGTTCACATGTCAATGGTGAACATCAGCCCCTGGGGCCTTTGGCCTGGTGGTCACCCACTGCCCCACCCTTTGCCGGCTGCTCTCTGCCTGGCAGATGACACTCAAATGCCCTAACCTGCTCTCAGCGGGCCTGCTTCCTTGGCATCCCCGGGCAGCTGCGTCTCAAAGCAGGTGGGGCACAGGCTAGTGGTGACAGGATTGAGGGTGGCTCTCCCAGGTCCTCTGGTATCGGGACATCTCCAGATGGTCACTGTGGTGGGCAAACCCAGGGAAATCAGCGCGTATCAGCGGGCTGAAGGCGAACTCCGACCTGTAGGTGGCCCCTCTGGGTGAGGGATGGGAAGCTTGAGGCAGTTGTGACTGGGGAGGGGACAGCCGAATGGCACTCAAGGGCCAGCACTAGGCCTTCGGTTTCCGCCCCCAGGCTTGCGGCAAGGGGCCCTGGCGAGTCTCCCAGCAGTGGGCTTCCAGATCCTGCGCTCCTGGGCTCGCAGCTGCTCACCCTCACCAGCCACCTACCTCTCTGTGTCCCTTCTCTCCTCAGGAAGAGCTCTGCCATCAAGAAAGGCAGCACAGGGCCAGGCCTTGCCCATGGACCCTTCTCAGGACAACCCGACGGCGCCCGCACAGCTGCTCTCCTAAGCCGCAGGGGGCCCGGGCTCCCCGTCTTTCGGGAGGAGCCATGGTGCTTAGGAGGGGCAGGTGCAGCTCCCTGAGGTGGCCGGGAGGGGGCAGTGTTTGCACAGGCCCCCTAGGCATGCTCAGGGCCAGCCTGCTGCTTGTCAGCCTGCTCTGGGGGGCGCGGGGCACAGCCAGCGCCAGTCTTAGCACGGCTGTGGGCCGTACCGTGCCCCTGACAGGGCGCCGCTACTTGAGCATTGGGGATGGCTCCGTGACGGAGTTTGAGTTCCCAGAGGAGAGCGAGGGCATCATCGTGGTCTCAAGCCAGTACCCGGGCCAGGGCAACGGGACGGGGCCCAGCCCCATGCTGAGGGTCACCTCCCTGGACACAGAGGTGCTGACCATCAAGAACGTGAGTGCCATAGCCTGGGCTGGTGGGGGTGGCTTCGTGGTGAGCATCCACTCGGGCCTGCCTGGGCTAGCGCCACTCCACCTCCAGCTCCTGGACCCCCGTGAGGCCCCACCCACGCTGGTTGAGGAGCGGAGAGATTTCTGCATCAAGGTCTCACCTGCTGAAGACACCCCTGCCACCCTTGGCACTGACTTGGTCCACTTCTCAGAGAACCCAGTACTCTACTTGCTCCTGCCTCTTATCTTTGTCAACAAGTGTTCATTTGGGTGCCAAGTAGAGCTCGAGGTTCTGAAGGGGCTCCTGCAGAGCCCCCAGCCCATGCTGCTGGGCCTCCTGGGCCAGTTTCTGGTTATGCCCTTCTATGCTTTTCTGATGGCTAAGGTCTTCATGCTGCCCAAGGCCCTGGCTCTGGGCCTCATCATCACCTGCTCGTCGCCTGGCGGCGGGGGGAGCTACCTCTTCAGCCTCCTCCTTGGGGGGGATGTCACCCTGGCCATCTCCATGACTTTCATCTCAACAGTGGCTGCCACCGGTTTCCTGCCGCTGTCCTCGGCCATCTACAGCCGCCTGCTCAGCATCCACGAAACACTCCACGTGCCCATTTCCAAGATCCTGGGGACCCTGCTGTTCATCGCCATCCCCATAGCAGCAGGCGTGGTGATCAAGTCCAAGCTCCCCAAGTTCTCGCAGCTGCTGCTGCAGGTCATCAAGCCCTTCAGCTTCGTGCTGCTCCTGGGCGGCCTCTTCCTGGCCTACCACATGGGGGTCTTCATCCTGGCGGGCGTCAGGCTGCCCATTGTGCTGGTGGGCCTCACAGTGCCCCCGGTTGGCCTCCTGGTGGGTTACTGCCTGGCCACGTGCCTGAAGCTGCCAGTGGCCCAGCGTCGGACCGTCAGCATCGAGGTCGGGGTGCAGAACAGCCTGCTGGCCTTGGCCATGCTGCAGCTGTCCCTCCGCCGCCTGCAGGCTGACTATGCCTCCCAGGCCCCCTTCCTTGTGGCACTGAGTGGCACCTCAGAGATGCTGGCCTTAGTTACTGGCCACTTCATCTATAGCAGTGTGTGTGCAGTTCCCTGAGGCCCCCCGGGGCAAGCTTTCGCCACCCCTAGCCCCCAGCCTCCACCCACGGTCCCCACAGTTCCTCTGTACCAAAGGCCTTTAGTTCTCATGCACTATGCACTCAGAAAAATCCAGGCTTATTTTTTTTACTCGTTTTTTATTCTCCAGCTTTCAGTGCCAAAGAGGCCACGCTGATTTCAGTAGGTGGGCACTGCCTAGAAAATATATTTCAATAAAAGAGAGAAGCAAGCTTGGGTCCCTTCCAGTCTTTGCCCTCTGAGGCCTGCGGGTGGGGGAAGGAAGGGTGTGGCTGGGTAAGTGTGGGCCAGGGTGGAGGGCTGGCTTGGGTGACACGGTGACCTCTGCCCAGACCTTCTCTCTCAGCCCTCCTTCCCCATGCATCCCCTCTTGAGAGTGGGGTCTCTCTGTTCTAGAAGGAGCGGTGGGAAGATGAGAGCAGAGGACTGGCTCCCCAGCCCGCTCCCAAGCTCAGCTGGTTTTCCGCAGGCCGACTAGAAAGGAGGCGGCAGGAGGCCCGCGGGCCGCGGGGCGAGCTCTGCAGGGCCGGGTCATCAGGGGACTCCTGAGAGGCAGGGAATCGGCCTCGGCGCTGACCTGTTCCGCCCGCGGGCAGTGAGCGGGGGCGAGCGAACCCCTGGCCCGCCTTCTCCCCTGAGTCCCAGCTCCCCGACTCCGCCGACCGGGCCCGACTAGTTCCTCCGCCCCTTCTCATCCCCGCGGGCTTCCCGGCTCAGTCGCCGCGGGGCCCGGGTCCGGGCCGGTCCCCGAGCGCCGGGGGGGGGGGCGGGGGCGGGGGAACGCGACACGGGGGGCGGGGCCGCGACGCCGGGCGCGCCCCTCGCGCGACTTCCGGCAGCGGCGGTTGGGTCTGGCGCGCGCCCGGGGCGGCTGCGCGCGGCGGGGGGCTGTAGGGCTTCGCGCCGGCCGGAGTGGACGCCGCCGCGGCCGCCATGCAGCTAACAGTGAAGGCGCTCCAGGGCCGCGAGTGCAATCTGCAGGTAGCGTCGCCGGGCCCCGCCGCCGTGCCGGCTCACGCGGTTGGCCCCCGGGCGCAGGGCCGGGCCGAGGGCGGGGACGGACCGGGCGGGCCGGCCGCGCCGGGGAAGCCAGGAGAGCCGCCCTCCGCGGGGGCTGCGGCCTCACCGCCTGCCTCTCACCCTCGGCCTGGCCAGGTGTCGGAGGACGAGCTGGTGTCCACGCTGAAACATCTGGTCTCCGAGAGGCTGAACATCCCTGTCCGCCAGCAGCGGCTGCTGTTCAAGGGCAAGGCCCTAGCAGGTAACCGGGGAGAGGAGACGCCCGGGGAGCCCCGCGGGAATTCAGGGGACGCGGCGTCCGGGCCGAGCCCGGACAGCAGTGGAGTGGAGGGGGCTCTGGCCACTTGACCCCCGGGGAGGCTGCGTCCTCAGCCGGATGCCGCGGCGCTCCGCCTGGCCTCTCCGAGGCCTTTCCCACCACCGTGGGCCACAGCTCCATCAATCTCTCTTGGGCAGATGGGAAAAGACTCTCCGATTACAGCATTGGGCCCAATTCCAAGCTCAACCTAGTGGTCAAACCTCTGGAGAAGGTGTTACTGGAAGAAAGCAGCGCGCGGACAGTGGCCGAGGCCCCGCCCCCACCCCCAGCCGCCTGGCCTCTAATCTCCAAAGTCCTGGCCCGTCACTTCAGCGCCGCAGATGCCAGCAGAGTCCTGGACCAACTCCAGAGGGTGAGCAGCGTGGCCCGGGACTTCCACGTCCCACCCAGCCGCTCGCAGCCCCTGCCCTTATCCCAGTGTGCCCCCCCGACCCGCGCCGCTGAATCCTCCTGGCCTTCTCTCCTCAGGATTATGAGAGGTCCCTGAGCCGCCTGACGCTGGATGACATCGAACGCTTGGCTGGCCGCTTCTTGCACCCTGAAGTGACTGAAGCTATGGAGAAGGGGTTCTCCAAGTAGGATTCTCGGAGTGTGGGGAGGAGCCGGGCCAGGCCACAAGCTGCATGTAGCATTAAATGTGTTCTCATGTTGCAATTCGGCTCATAATACTAGCTGGCGGGTACGCGGGTACCTGTATCCAGCTCTTGACCTGGGTTTGCTCCCACGTTTGGCGCTAGTGCTGAAGCGGGAGAGCCACAATCTGAGTCCAGCCAGCTTCTAGAAGTGCCTCAGGGTGAGAGGGTTGTTTAGAAGGGTTCTGAGGGGTGGGCTTTGGCATTCCATGTTCAGCCCACTGAGGATAAACCCTCGAGCAATACCTTTCCAGGCCTGAAAGGGGAAGCAGCTGGCCCCTGCTGCCCAGTCCTGTCACCTCGCCTCTGGCAGGTCCGGCATTGGCAGGTCAAGTGACAGCCAGCCTTGGGCCCCCTCAAGCTGCTGTCACCAGTGTGCACTCGATGAAGGGAAAGCGTGTTGGGGGGTCTGGGACGTCACCCAGCTCTGGGGTGTTACCTTAGGCAAGTCCCTGTGCCATGTTGGTCCCCAGCCATTGACTCTGCACAGTGAGGGCCACTCCTTAAACCTCAGTTTCCTTTACCCCCAACCCCCCGGGGTCGGGAGTCTGCAGCCATCCTCCCCCTTGTGTCCCAGATACAAAGTGAGGCCAAAAGCTGAGTGATGGCCAAGCGTGGCCCAGAGATGGGGTGCCCTGGCCCTTAGTGTCACAGCTTTTCTCTGGGCACCCCCTCTGCTTGTCTCCTCCTGGACACGGGCGGTCCTCGACCCTTAGAGATGACAGGTGATGGGCTCGAGGTTACTCAGCCAGGCCCATACACCCTGCGCTCACCCACAGTGTGAAAGTAGACCCTTCCCCTGCCGCGTGTGTACAGGGACTTTCACTGTGCACGCCGCTCACTGCCTGACAAGGAACCTCGGGGGGCCAGGGAGGGGCAGAAGCCGCTGGCGGCTGGGCCCTAGAGATCATCGAGGCACCTGCTCCTCGGAGGAGGGCGCCTGGGCCGCCCTCCCGCCTGGGCCTCGTGGGGTAAGCGCCGGGTCCCCGGGCTGGGAGGACGGACAGAGGCCAGACGGGCAAAGGCTTTGAAGAACAGATGGAAGGCCCCGGCCCCGCCCAGCAGCAGGGCCTGTGTGATAGACTTGCCTACACTCTCATTTCTCTTCAGTCAGGAAGGTTTATACTGACAGACACTTCAGTCGCACTAGAGGTGAATGTGAGACTTTGATCTGAAAGGAACTGTGTTAGCTGGGCGGCTTTTGGTTTCCAGTAATTGATTTAACCGTAGAGGAAGTTGGTTTAAAGCAATAAAGGAAATGTATTGGTTTACGAAACTGAGAAGTCCAGGGGTATTGGCAGCAGATAAACAGTTTCACCAAATACCCAGTTTCTTCCTACCTCCCCTCTGCACTCTGCAGTGTCTGCTTCATCCCAGGCCTCTGCCTCAGGATCAGAAGATGGTTGCCTGCAGCTTCCACCAAATCCCTCGATCACAGCCAGCAAGGAGCACCTTCCCGACCTGTAGCATAGCTTCTTTCTCAGATGCCCCCAGCAAATAAACGCTGTCCTTTCGTTGGTCAGAACCGGGTGGTGCCTCCATCATTTTGGCAGGGGGTGGGGTGGGCTTGGGCGGGAGAGGGAGATTCTCAGCGAAAGCCAGGTCCTCGGGGAGGGCTGACCGGTGCAGTGCAGGGCAGTGACACCCGCAGACGCATGCTGCAGACAGACCCTAGAGGCGGTTGTTGAGTCCCTTGTGCCAGTGCCTCCCGGCTTGGGGGTGACAAAGCCATCTGCTGGGCACTTGGACCGGGGGGTCAGGAAGTCGGCGGCGGGGAGATCAGGCTGGACAGGGAGACAGGAGTGGCGTCTTCAGGGTGCACGGTAGGCGCCTTGCTGACAGAACTGACTGCGATCCGGACCCGGTCTGATGCCACAGCCCCGTGCAGCCTTCCATGACGTTTGGGAGCGGCCTGTGGACACGGTGTCCTAGATGCCGTAAGGACGGATGAGACGGCTTCCCTGGGAGCGTGGCGTAAAAAGAGAGGAGAGGACTGGGCCGTGCGGGACTTCACCAACTGGAGACGCTACGGAGGCCGCAGAGAGAGCTCGGTGTCAGAGGCCAAGAACGCCCCTCCAGGAAGGGGGTGGGGGTTGGCTAGTGGTGCTGAGAAGCACAGGGAGGGCAGGGCAGAGCCTCCTCTCGCCTCGGTAGCAAGAAGGTCGTCGGCAGCGCCGTGGGGAAGAGGCCGTGACGGTGACCGCGGACCCCTGCTTCCGGAAGCCTGTCTGCGCAGCAGGGTGTAGCTGTGGAGGGGCAGGGCCGGGGAGGGAAGATGGAGAGGGAGGAGATGCTGCCGGCGTGAGAGGTGGGAGGCCCAGGTGGGAAGGGGCCAGGGAGGCTCCGGTCCAGGCCCGTGCCATCGTGAGAGGAGACGGGCGACCGCACGTGAAGATGGAATGGCCGCAGGCTGCACCCTGCCTTTGCCCTTAGATTCTCGGGGTGGCCCCATGTACACCGGAGGCTCCAAATGCTGAGATCCTTCCACAGGGGCCGGAATGTTTATCGCGGGCACTGTACCCCTTGGGCCAAGTGTCCGCCCCGGAGGTGGGTGCTGACCCACCTGTTACCCCCTGGCCCCTGGCTGCTGTAGGGCCCCGAGACCCGCTGTCCGCTCCTCGCGGAGGGGCCTCGAGACAGTCCCTGATCCCCAGGGCCCTGGTGCAGCTCGCAGTCACTGTGGTGATCGCAATGCCGCTGGGAGACGGCAGGATGAGTGAAGGGCCCAGCTGAAGTGGCCTCTCAGACAGAAATGGTCTGGCACCTGGAATGAGATGCCTGTGGTGCCATTTCCCACGGGCACACAGGAGGAGGGGCAGACTCAGAGGAAAGCAGCGTTTCTTTTGGGGTGGGGCTCATGGAGTTGGAAGCGCCCAGGCGACAGATCAGCTGTGCCCACAATTTGCTGGCGCCTTGCAGGCTTTCCCCGCCGGCCTGGACGAGACCAGGCCTCACCAGCTCCAGTAGGTGGGACAGGTGCTGCTCAGCCGTGCCAGGCCCTGCCAGCAGCAGACGCGACAGCCGTGGCGGCCTCAGCCCTCTGGGCCTTGAAAAGCCTGCAGGAGAGACGGTCGCCCCTGTCCCTCTCCAGGACCCAGCCAGAGCAGCCTCCCCGAGTTCCTGGGGACCTGCCCCTGGCCACCTCTGCTGCCGCCCTCTCCGCTTTTCCTTCCACTTGGTGGCTCACTCCTCTGGCCCCTTTGCTGGTTCTCCCCCCACACCCCCATCTCTTACTGTCAGGGGGCCCCGAGACTCCGTCCCCGGACCCCTTCTCCATGTCGCTCCCTGGGGAGCCTGTCCACCTTCATCGCCGTTTCTGTGTTTTGCACCCATGTCTGTGGCTCATCCCAGCCCTGTCTCTGAGCTTCAGACCACAGCTCTGGGCTGTGACTCTGAGGCCATGGCCGGCTCCCCTGCACAAGCCTCCTGTCATTCTTTTAGTGCATGTCCCAGTTGCTGGCGGCACGGGGAGTTCCCTCCCGCCTGGCACCTGCGTCCGCACTTGTGCCCGGCCCTGAAGGGCAACACCATCGGCCAGGCTTTTAACGACAGGAAGTGGGAGGCCGACTTTGCTTCTCCCAACCCTCCCTTCTCCACGGGCAATCAGGCAACAGTATTTTTGGAAGAGTCCAGGGGACTCGCCTTGTAGAAAGTCCCAGTCTGGATTTGCCCGCTTCCTTCCTGGTTAGATTCAGCTTAGGTGTTTTGAGGACAGCACCACCCAGGGCAGGCTATGTCCTTCTCCCTCCCCGCACAGGGCGAGGAGGGGCAGGGGGCCGGGCTGCCCACCGTTAGGGAGGCTCGGTTTGATCACCTGGTGTCTCCCTTGTAAAGTTGCATTTTCCCTCCCTAATGCACAAGTAATCTGGGTGACACCTTGAGACCCAGTGACTATCTTTTCCCCAGCAACCTTTATCTAATGGTTTTACCATCCAAGGATGACCCCCAACTGGATGAATTGCATTGGTGGCTGCAAAATGGTGGTTTTCTCATGCTTTCTTTCTTTCTACAATTATTAGTTGGCATTTCTCTATAAAGAGCTTTCCCTTTTCACAATTGTCATGGTGGACACATTGTTTCTTTGTTTGTTTTTTAAATCAATCAATCAATAAATAAATTTATTGATTTATTTATTTTTGGCTGCGTTGGGTCTTTGTTGCTGCGCGCGGGCTTTCTCTAGCTGTGGCGAGTGGTGGCTATTCTTCACTGCGGTGCGCGGCCTTCTCACTGCAGTGGCTTCTCTCGTTGCGGAGCACGGGCTCTAGGCGCGCGGGCTTCAGTAGTTGCAGTGTGCGGCCCCAGTAGTTGTGGTGCACAGGCTTAGTTGCTCCGCGGCATGTGGGATCTTCCCGGACCAGGGCTCGAACCCGTGTGCCCCGCATCGGCAGGCGGATTCTTAACCACTGCGCCACCAGGGAAGTCCCCGCATTGTTTTTTTTTATTCAACAACTTAGGATCCAAGAGTGTCATTTTGAGGGGGAGTTTTATTGGACTATAGCATGCATAGAGTAATGTGCATAAATCGTCAATGTACAGCTCAATGGAATTTTAAAGTGAATACATATATGTTACCTTCCCTGGTGCCTCCTCCAAAAGGTTTAATAGCCTTTTGGATGCTCAAATGTTCTAGCTTTGGTTCTTTCTGGTTGGCTCCCATGTCCCTTTGACATGCCTCATCCTTTTGCTTTTCAAGCATGTCCTTACTTTCTGGCACCACAAAGTGCTCCAGGCTCATCTTGTATTTTTTCCTGCCCCATACCTAGAATCTTCCACCTCTCCAAGGACCTCTGGTTCCTTTTAGTGGAGAATGGTATTGAGAAACCAAGGTCTGGGTACAGGGTGTGTTCATTGCTACTGGAGTTTCAATGCTTCTAGACTCTTTCACTGGACAAAACTAGGAAATCTATTTTTTAAGTTCATACTGCAGTCCCCAATTCCAATCTGGCAGTACAGTTCTTTCTCACCTTCCCTCATTCCACAGTGATGTTCCTGACAACATCCATATATGGATATATTTACTCATGTCCTCTACCAGATAGAGTCTACCTTAGACTCTAGCTTCACAATCACCTCAGCACTATCATTGCCAACAACATACATACTGAGAATAAAGCGGAGTCTTTCTGTGCTTAGAATATATCCCATGAAGGGAGCACGGTCAGAGGGCTGAATTTGGAAGGTACCTGACTTATTTTCTCTGTGTGGTTCTGTTATCAACTGGATATGCAATTAGGCTTATTTGTTTTTTTGGTTTTTTTTTTTTTTTGCTTTTGTTTATATTCAATTTTAGCTTTTTTTTCACTCTTTCAAATATATATATATATATGTTTTTTTAATTAATTATTTATTTATTTGGCTGCGCTGGGTCTCATCTGCAGTATGCAGGATCTAGTTCCCTGACCAGGGATCGAACCCTGGCTCCCTGCATTGGGAGCACAGAGTCTTAACCACTGGACCACCAGAGAAGTCCCTCAAACGTATTTTTGAACATATAAAATATTTGCATGGTTCAAAGTCAAAACTACACAAAAGGATATATTACAAGAAATCTCATACCCATCTCAACCCCCTATAGGTGATAATTTTCACTAGTTTCAGGGTTTTCCATCCTCCTTATTTTTTTTCCCCAATAAGCATGTGTGTCTGTGAGCGTGTGTGCAGTTGTCGTTTGCACCCTGCTTTTCTCATATTTTCATATAACAATATATCCTGGAAATCATTTCATTTTTCATTAGAGATTTTCATTCTTTTTACTGCAGCTTAGGACTATTGTATGGATGAACCACAATTGATTTCACCAGTTCCCTGCTGATGGATGTGTGCGTTGTGTCCAATGGTTTTCTATTACCAGTTATGTTACAGTGAGTCATTTTATAAATATGCTGTTTCATATTTGTGAAGTGACTTCCTACATGTGGCGCTGCTGGGCCAAGACACTGAGCTTTGTACTTGCAACAAACCCCCTACTGCATAGACTGCAGTGAAAGTGTACCAGAGACAGTACATCAACGGAAGTGAACGAAACAAAGGTACAGTTTCAGATTATTAGAAACGCAGCGAACTGAAATGGGCAAATGTGGTGAAGGGCGCCTGGGGGTAGTATGTTAGGTTGGTGATCCCGAAGGCCTCTCAGAGGTGACACTGGAGCCAAGACCTTAACGACAAGAAGGAGCCAGCCACGGAGTCTGGGGACAGAGGCTTCCAAAGAGGAAGAGTAAGTGCAAAGGGGGATGGGGGCTAGGCCACCCTTGGTCAGGAGCAGAGAAAAGACCCCAGAGGCTGCACGGAGTGAGGAAGCAGGCAGGTGGGGGCAGAGAGCGGAGGAGCCGGGAGCCAGGTCACACAGGAAGGAGTTTGGCTTTGATTCCAAAGGCAATGGGAAACTGTTTTAGGATTTTAAGCAAGGACATGATATGATGTGATTTATATCAAAAATCAAGAGCTGATTCTACTGTGTGGAGAGAAGTGGGGTGATTTAGGATTTATTTTCGGGGAGATCCAACAGGCTTCGGTGATCCAGTTCAGCTTTTTGCCCTTCCTTATGATTACAAAGTAGGAAAACAGAAAACTAACAGGACTATCACCATCGGAAATTTCATGGCAGTTTAAAAACTTATTTTTGATTAAAAATGTCGTATAAGGTCACTGTCAAAAACTTGCAGGAAAACAGAAAAAGGAAGTTAAAATCGCGTCACACAGTTTGCGAAGGGCCAGGGCTTTGGGAGGGAGCCTCAGCTTCTCTGCGGCCAAGGGCGTCTTGGAGAACCGCCCCCCCCCGCCGCGGGCCGGCTCCGCGGGAACCCACCACGCACCCCCTCGGCCTCAGCGGGGCCTGTTTGCGCAGGCGCACGGGGCGGAGTCAGCGCGAGGGGGCGGAGCTTCAGGAAGGAGCCGTTGTCTCTCAGCTGACCGCGGAGAGAGCGGATGGGGAGACCGGCGGCCCGAAGACGGAGTCGGAGGCGGAGCGCTGCGGCCATGCAGGCGGCGGAGGCGGACGCAGGCGCAGGCAGGATGGCGGGCGGCGCTGAAGGCCTGGGCAGCCAGGGGGGCAGGGGGGGCCGGGGCGGCCCTCGCAGCGCGGGTGCTGCCGCCGCTGCAAACGACGCAGCTCTGTGGGTCGCGCCGGCACAGCACTCTCCGGGGCCGGGCGGACACCCCGCGTCCACGGCCGGAAGGCCGGGAAGCCGGCCGCACGTATTGTATCCTACCCGAGGGCGGAGTGGGGAATGGGCTGCAGGCTGCCTGCGGTGGGAGGTGGGACAGAGGGACGGACGAGTCAGGGGCAGCCTGGGAGCGAAGGGGAGAAGGGGGAGTCAGGGGCTGCTGGGGGGTGGTCTTGAGGGGGAGAAATAAGGGCAGAAGGAAACCCGGGGCGCCTGGGGGCGAAGAAATGAGAGCACGGGGCAGCGGGGTGGCTGGGGTGGATTAGGGCCAGGAGTGGTCTGGGGGGGCTGGAAGCAGTCCTGAAAGGGGTGAGACTGGTCAGGGTGCCCTGAGACAGGGCCCAAAGCACCAAATCCGTGTGGACGGTGCCTTAACCGAATCTCCATCAGCGCCCTAAGTGTGCCTTTCCCGTCCACCTTGGAGGCGGAGATCGCCCGTGGGTCCCTGGCCCCAGATGCCGAACTGCACCATGGGGCTGTTGGGAAGGAGCTCACAGTAAGCGGCAGCGTCCTGGCGGTGTAAGTTCTAGAAAGGGCTGCTTGGGAGTGGCAGCAGGTGGCCGGGCCAGTCTCCCCCAAGGGCGCTCTATTGGAGACTCGGAGACACTCCAGGGTTGGATCTAGGGAGGTGACGCGGTGCACTGGACCCATCTGCACCCCAGCGGGCACTCCAGTGGAGATGGCAGCGGCTTCGGTGTCATAGAGGGGCAGAGCCAGGGACTGGAGGGGTTGCTACCATCACCTTGATTTTCTTTTTCCGTCACTTTTAGCCACTGGAGAGCTGAAGATTCCCACCTCCTCCAAATTTCCATCGTCAACTTTCTTGACCAGCTTTCTCTGGTGATACGGACCATGCAGCGCTTTGGGCCCCCTGTTGCACGCTAAGCCAGGGCTAGAGAAAGGGGTTAAGGTCTAAACTTGTGTCCCTTCCTAGACAGTGCATCCCTCCTAGGGCAGTGATTCCTGCAGTAGTTGCCACTTTACTATGGGGGCCTCACCTTTTGCCTCTACTGGCCCTTGGGTGCGGAGGGTTCACTTGCTTTGTTTGGTGCTTAAATGTTTCTTAACTACTGAAAATAAAACTGAGCTACGATGCTCTGTCTGACCTTATTTTCAACTACAGCACCTTTAAATATTCTTGCCTTTGTCCTTAGATTGGAGGGGAGGTTCTGTGATTCAGATATTCAAGTAGTACAACGTAACTGAAGACAGTTTAAGAAATGGAAGAGGATAGGTCCTGTCTGTCATTCAGTATTAACTACTGTCAACATTTTGGAATATTTTCTTAGTTTTATAGTGGTATTTATGTAGTAAATGTGTAACAGTAATAATATTTTGCAAGTGTAGCATTTTTCCTGATATTTTTCATCTAACATGAACCTTTTTCTAAAAATTCTTCAAAAGCATTATTGAATGGATACATAAAAGATACATTATTGAATGTTAAATTATTTTCAATTTTTGCCATATTATAGGTAACGATTCAGTGGAATGCTTGTATGTAGAGCTTTGCCTGAATGATTGTTTTCTTAAGATAGACTACAAGAGGTAGAATTGGTTAAATATGTAAAGCTCTCACGCTGCAGTGTGTGAAATTGCTCTCCAAATTGTACAGAAAATGTACCCTCCCACCAGAATGCTGGTTTCGCACATCCTTGTCACTACTGGGTCTCCTCGGTAAAATTTTTTTAAAAACTGGGTTTGTATGACAAGAGCAAACAACCGAGAAACACTCGAATAGGAGCTTTGTGGCTTACTGGCCTTGTCTCAGATCAGTGAAGAAAAAGTGCTAGGACAGTCATTTAAGCCTTTAGTTAGAAGGAGTTAGCTTCCTGTAAAAGGTGTTGTATCCTGCAGCCTTTCTAAACTCACTTATTCTAGTAGCTCTTTGGTAGATGCCATTGGATTTTCATCATTGATCACGTTTTCTCAGAATAAAGGCAGTTTTGCTTCTTCCTTTCCAATCTGCGTGCCTTTCAGTGATGAATTTTTCTCCTGGTTAAGGATTAGATTTGGCTGCTTTGTATCCCTGGTAGTTTTTTCTTCAGTGTCAGACATTGAGCCTTTTCCTCTGGGTGCTGGGTATCTTTGTATTCCTAGACATATTTTTTGAGCTTTGTTCTGGGATGCTGTTAGATTACTGGGGACAGATCCTTTTGAGTCTTGCTTTGAAGATTTGCTGTGTGGGACCAGAGCAGCTTTCAGTGTAGGGTTCACTTTTTTTTTTTTTTTTTAGTTTTTGGCCGCACCCCGTGTCATGTGGAACCTCAGTTCCCCGACCAGGGATCGAACCCGCACCTCCTGCATTGGAAGTGCGGAGTCCTAACCACTGGACCGCCGGGGAAGTCCCATAGGATTCATTTTTTTCCCACACTACTGAGGCGCGAGCCTTCTGAGCCCCCTTCCGGATGCCTCCCCAATTATGAGGTTTGCATTCTGGCCGGTGGGGACAGCCCCCAGCCCCTGTCCTGCTCGAGCGCTGGGCAGTTACCTTCCATCCTTTGGGTGGCCCTCTCCCCCGCCTCGCACAGTTTCCTTCCACGCTGGTGCCGCTCAGTGGTCCTCGGCGCACTCCAATGGACCCTCCGCCCTTGGGCACAGTTCTCTCCCTGTGCCGCTGCGTCCTCTCCGGTCCTCCACCCGCCAGCTCCGGCTGCCTGCGCTCTGCGATCCACCCCCGAGACCCGGGGAGGCGGCTGGACTCGGTCCGGACAGTCCGTGTAGACAGCAAGCTGGGGCAGCTGCACGGCTCACCTCTTCGGGGTCTCAGCTCCCAGAGATCACTGACGGTCCTCCCTCGCCTGAAGCCCAGTTTCTTCACAGCCTGTGTTTCATATATTTTGGCTGCATTTAGGGGATTCTTTCCAGCCAGTGGCGGGGAGATCCGGTCCCTGTTCCTGCATGTGCGTGAGCGGAGTCTGCCGGGACAGAACCCAGAGAGCTCTGGCAGCGTGGGCTGGAGGGAGGGGGACGCTGGTGCTGGGGATGGCGGCGGTGGGCATGGCGATGACGGTGATGAAGGAGCATCTCCCCTGCCAGCACGCAGCAGCTCTGGTGGCTACAGCAAGGGTCTTTTTCTTTCTTCCCTTTTTAAAAACCATTTTTAAGACTTTAATTATCGATGGGGAGATGAGAATTGAGCACTTTCACGCCACTGTCCCTCTGCCTTCTCCCCAAATGGTTCTATTCTACTCACTGCAGAAACTGTGCCCTCCCACTACAATTCTGGTTTCCCCACATCTATGTCAGTCACCATTAGGTTAGTGTCCCGCAAAAATAAAAAACTGTGGGTGAGAAGAGCAAACAACCCAGAAACACTAGGCTAGGAATTTTGTAGTTTACTGGCTTTGTTTCAGATCAGTGAAGAAAACTGCTGGCACAGCTGGCTCAGGGTCTGGGCAGGGGGAGTTAGCTCCCTCTAAAATATGCTGCGATCTTGGAAGTTTTACTTCTTCCTTTCCAATCTGGTTGCCTTTTATTGATTGCTCTATCTATCTCCTTCTAATGGGCTGGTCTTTACTTACCATTTTCATGCCAAGTGTTTTTGCTTGGATAGCAGACCTTGTATGTTTTCCCTTGGGTCCTGGGTATTTTTGTATCCCTAAACATACTCGAACTTTGTTCTCAGGTGCTGTGGTTACTTGGAGACAATTTGATTCTTTAGAATCTTGCTTCTAAGATTTGCTACATGGCACTAGAGCAGCTTCTAGTGTAGAATTAATTATTTTCCCGCTACTGAGGCAAGACCCGTCTGAGTGCCCTCCCTCAGGCCTCTTGAATTCCGAGGTTTCCATTCTGGCCAGTGGGGACAGGTGCTCATCCAGGTCCTGCTTGAGCCCTGAGCATAGTTACCTTTAATCCTTCCTGGCAGCCCTTTCCCAGGCCCGGGGCGTGATCAGCACCCCCTGATACTCCAGGGGGACCCTCTGCAGTTCCCCAGGCTCCTCTCTGCCAGCAGCTCCCGAGCTACAGTACCCCAGGCTCTAGGGCCCGACGTCAATCATCTGATTCTCCCTCCCTCACCCAGCAAAGCCCAGAATCAGCCTACTGCCTTGGCCTGACAGATGAACTGGTGAAGCTGCCAGGTTGCTTTCAAACATAAGTCGGATTGCGTCACTCTTCTGTTAAAAAGAATCTCCAAAAGGGACTCTTAGGGACAAAGCCAAAGAACTTACAGTGGCCTGAAAAGCCAGATGTGAGGGACTTCCCTGGTGGCGCAGTGGTTGAGAATCCACCTGCCAATGCAGGGGACACGGGTTCGATCCCTGGTCCGGGAACATCCCACATGCCGCGGAGCAGCTAAGCCCATGTGCCGCAACTACTGAGCCCGCGCACCACAGCTACTGAAGTCTGCGCGCCTAGAGCCCGAGCTCTGCAAGAGAAGCCACTGCGATGAAAAGCCCGTGCACTGCAACGAAGAGTAGCCCCCTCTTGCCGCAACTAGAGAAAGCCCACGCGCAGCAATGAGGACCCAGTGCAGCCAAAAAAAAAAAAAAAAAAGCCAGATGTGATCCAGCCCGTTTCCTCTCCGATCTTCTCCACTCCCACCCTTTCGCTTGCTCATCCTGATTCAGCCGCACTGGCTTCCTTAGCCGTTCAAAAATGCCAGGCCAGGGGCTTCCCTGGTGGCTCAATGGTTAAGAATCCGCCTGCCGATGCCGGCGACATGGGTTCGAGCCCTGGTCCGGGAAGATCCCACGTGCTGCGGAGCAACTAAGCCCGCGCGCCACAGCTGCTGAGCCTGAGCTCTAGAGCCCGCGAGCCACAACTACCGAAGCCCACGCACCTAGAGCCCATGCTCCGCAACAAGAGAAGCCACCGCACTGAGAAGCCCACACACCGCAAGGAAGAGTAGCCCCTGCTCGCTGCAACTAGAGAAAGCCCGCGCGCAGCAACGAAGACCCAACGCAGCCAAAAATATCAATCAATAAATAAGTTTATTTAAAAAAAAAACATGCCAGGCTGGCTCCTGCCTCAAGGCCTTTGCACTGGTTCTCTTCAGTCTGGAACCCTCTTCCTCTGGGGATCCCCCTGGCTCACCTGAAAATCATTCCCGGCCGCTCTATTTAAAATCGCATCCCGCTTTCTCCCCACCCGGATTACTTGAACAGGCGTGCGGCGTAAGAGGGTGAGAGGTAGGAGGTGGGTAGGAGCACAATGATTGCAGTGCACTTGGGACAGTAAAGGGTTGTCAGATATGAAGGCGTTTGTGGCCATGAAGCCCTGGATGGTTTTGAACAGAGTGGGGACAAGGTCCACTGTGTATGTTACCAGGGTCCCAGTGCCTCCCATGGTGAGAAAAGGCCGAGGGCGGCCAGGGCAGAAATGGGGACCCTGGCATCCAGGCAAGCGACAAGGGCGGCTTGGACCAGTTGGGGGCAGTGGAGGTGGGGAGAAGGGGGCGGATTCTGCATGTGTCTTGAAGGTGGAGCCACCAGGACTCACTGATGGATTGGACGTGGCCCTGGAGCTCCTCAAGTCCTCAGAAACCCTGCAACGTGTCACCCTTCCCCCCCATCAAGGGCGAGCAGCTCATGCAGAGTCCGACAGCCTCCCCACCTGCTTCCACGTTCGTTCGGGGAGCAGCCACCTGCCCTGAGGACAAAGCCACACGCTGCGTCCATTTCTCAACATTTAATTAGGAAAAAAAATTACAAGGACAAAGAAAACCTCATGCAAAAAAGAGAAAAAGGGGCCAAGTGGGTTTCCAGGAGTGCGGGCCGGGGCCAGATTCCTCCGAGGAGGCAGAAGGACAAAGGAGTAAGGCACTGCCGCCTCTGCCCCTCGGGGCGGGCGCAGGACAGGGCAGCGGAGGATGAGGGGTCCGGACGCGCAAACCACACCGAGGGGGTTTGGCAGCAGGGCCCGGAGATGGGGAGTTCAGTGCCCCCAGGCCCAGCTCACGCCCTGGCAGGAGCCTGGTTCAAGCTCTCCAGGCGCTGAGAGAGAACGGGGCCCTGGGAGGGGGTACAGTCCCGGCCCGAGAAGTCTGGAGGGGCTGCTGCGGTGGCCGCAGGGGGACCCCTTGGCCGAGCCACCGTCCGAGGGCAACTTCGGTGCCTCACCCGCCCCAAGGGCTGCTGGTGCCGAGGCCCCGTCCTCGGCATGGGTGGGGCCAGCCAGGGCAAGGGGGCGGGGCCAGAGGCTAGGCCAAGGCTGACCCTGTCACAAGGGAGCCGGGAGGACTCAAGGAGAGAAGGTGAGTGAGGCTGGCAACCTCCGGGGGGTGGGGGAGGAGGGGGCGCGTATTTACAGATGGAGACGACGGTGAGGTGGAGATAAATTAAATAAATAGGTGGTTGGGGTATAAATAGCAAGGAGGGCAGGGGCGACCACAACCCCCGGCACGAGGGTGGGAGGGCGGGGGTATTGCTGCTGCCGGGGTGGGGGGCTTGGTCCGGTCACCCCCTCCCCACGCAGGGCCCAAAGCAAGGCACTAATGACGGGGGCCCGGCTGTGCCCAGGGCATCTTGGCCCGGTGACCTCATGCCACCCGATCCAGGGCTCAGCCCCGGGACCCAGGCGGGAGACGCCCCTCTGCACGGGAGGACGGCTCAGGACTGAGAAGCCCCGTCCTCACGGGGTCCGCCTCCCTCAGCTGTTGCTGGACGCGAGGCCGATGATCTGTTCCAGCTTCTGGCGCAGCTTCTGCTTCCGGCAAGAGGCATCTCGGTCCAGAGCGGTGAGAACCTGCGGGAAGAGGCCCCGAGCTGGGCTCTTGAGGGGCGGGCTCCTCCTGGCCAAGCCCCCCCCCCCCCCCGCCGCTGCACCCCCTTCCCCGGCGTGGGCTCGCCCCTCCCTCGGGCCTCAGCGTACCCCTCCGGGCCGGGGCCCTGGGCGCGTGGGAGGGGCCCAGCCTCTGGCCTCCGAAAGGGCCTCCAGCTCCTCCTTGACCCCAACCCCTCCTCCGACTGCACAGCCCTCTTCCCCTCCTTTCCACGGCCGGCACACAGCGCCTCCCAAAGGGTGGTCTGGACTGGAGGCCCCCATTTCCCGTCCCCTCCTAACCCCCACCTCCACCCCAGACCTCTCTCACCCAGGTCTCCGCGATCTCGGGCCTCACCTCCCTTAACCATGGGCAGCACCCGACACAGCCCATTGCTCCCTCCTCCCTGACGCCCAGGGCGGGGGTGGGGGGGTCCTCACGCGTGTTCCAGGACCCGTCTGGCACTCGGGGGCCCCTCCCGAGCCTCCTCAGACTCTGCAGCCGGTCCCCCCTCTTCTCTGCCACCTCTTGAGTGTCCCAGGGCTCAGTGCTTGGGCCACGTCTCCCTCTCCAGCTGCCCGTGGCCCCCCTTGGGGAGCTCATCCAGGCTCGGGGCCCTGTCCGGGCCCACCCATTCTTATCTCCAGCCAGGAATCCAACCCCGGAGCGGGCGCATCTGTCTTCCCCGACTCTCCAGCCACAAACCAGGCAGGTGGGCTGACCCCGCCCACCTCTGGCCCCAGCCCATCGGCAACCCAGCCCTCCGTGTGCTCCCGGCCCCTAACTTCTGCCGGACCAGAGCTTTGCGCTCCAGCCAGTGGCTTCTCTACTGGGTCCCTCAAATCCCAGCATCTACAGAGTGTCACCTGTGCCACCTTAAGGGCCTGGCTGGGGGAGGAACTGTGAGGAATCCAAGAGCTGGGCTCGCTGACCCCCACCACGCCCCTGCCTCTGCCACCAGGAGTACCCTCAGAGCCAAAGAGCAGGGGCCGGAGGGGGTGGCACGCACCTCCTGGCGGTACTTGGTAACGTAGAAGTAGAGCTCACTGAGCGCGCTCAGGACGTTGAAGTCACTGGCGTGGAGACGGGACTGCTCCACCAGGTACGCGTCCATGTCCTGGTCGCTGATGGACGCCATCTTGGCTATGTCCCGGTAGTACCTGTTGGGACCCCGAGGAGGTCGTGCCAGCAGGCGCCACAAAAGCCAAAGCCCCTGGCCTGGCTGCCAGGCCAGCCTCCGGGCCTTCTTCCTGAAGCCAGCCCTTCCCGAAGAGGAGCCAGCCCGTGGCGGCGCAGCTCCTGCCCCCTCGCCCAGCAGCCGCGTCCCCTGGGGTCCCGGCCCCGCCTCCCCCCACACACTGGGGCCCACCTCTCCACCCAGCTCTTGTAGTTGGGGATGTCCTTGGCGTAGAGCAGCTTGTTGGAGGGGGAGTCCTTGCCCAGGCGGTGCTCGGACGTGGAGCAGGAGTCCATGAAGGTCTGGGCCACCACCGACAGGCAGGCGTCCGTGATGCTGCTCTTGTGGATGTCGAAGACGAACTGCGGGTTCTTGATCACGTTCACCCAGAAGCGCAGGGGCAGGCTGGACAGAGGGACAAAGGCCCGCAGCTCCCCGATCTCCCCGCGCACACCCTCCCGTCCGCGCTCACCTCCGCAGGCCCACAGGCGGCAAGAGTGACGCACTGAGAGGTAGCAGCCTTTTCTTTAATTTTCTGCCTGACTTCAAGCAGTGAGAAGTCACAGTGAACGGTCTTCCGTCCTCAGTGAGTTTCAACGCGCCGCCCTCGCAGGGCTAAGCCCTGGACCGGGCTTCCGGTTATGTCTGCCCTGTGTCAGCGGTATCACCAGCTGAGCAGCAAGGCCCTGAGGGCCAAGGGCACCTCTGGGTGCTGGCCACACTACCCACATCCCAGCCGCCTGAAGCCCCGGCAGAGCCCGCCTGCGGAATCACATGCACTTGCTCTCTGTGCTCGGCGGCACCGCCAGTGCCAGGCCGCTGTCCTCTCCTGCCAGGGTGACCAGCCAAGCCCCCGCCGGCGTCCTGACTGTGGTCCCCGAGCCCCAGCCAAGCCTCCTCACGCCCCCGCCCGAGGGCCGGTGCACGGCAGTACCAGTTGCTCTTCCAGGTGTGGCGCACGTCGGGATCGCTGATCTGCCGTTGGTCGGCCTGCTCGTCCAGGAAGTCGAACATGTACTTGATGGCCAGGGGCAGGGCCGAGCCCCGGTGCGCCGTGCTGAACACGGTCTCGAAGAGGTCATCCACGAACTTCTGCAGTGTGCCCTGCAGGGGCGCAGCAAGGACACCAGCTGACGGGGAGCCAGGGCGGGACGTCCCCACGGCAGGACAGACGAGGACGGAGAGGCTTGACAACGAGCAGGGCTTCCCTGCTCGGCCAGCACCCTTCAGGCAAGCTTGGCCTCGACCTCAGGGTGGCAGTTCCCGTAGCAAAGGCGTTGAGCAAGTCCCTTGGGGTTGGAACAATCCAGTGGCCCCTTCCCCGGGCAGCCCGGGCCAACCCCAGGGCCAAGGCCGGGCTAGAAGGCACGTGCACGAAGGCCAGGGTGGCGCGGGGCAGGCCCACACCTTGGTGGCCAGCAGCCGCGTCAGGTAGATCTCCGAGACCATCTTGCTGCCTCGGTCTCCCTCTCGGTGGTCGGCGTGGTCGTGGTTCTTCACCAGGTGCCACAGCTTGGTGCCCGTCTCCTGGTCAGGCGTGATCATGGGTGCCCGAGAGCGGAGGCTGTCAGGGCTGCTGGCCGTGCGGAGCAAGCTCTCTGGGGCAGAGGGTGGTGTGCCCCTTAGGCCAGTGGGGCCACACCAGCCATCGCCGTGGCTCTCGCTCCCCTCCATCCCGGGAGCCCTGCAGGCCGAGGGGGCCCGTCTGCTCTCACAGGCCCACCGCATTCTAGGCTCTAAGGAACTAGAGACCTCCTGAGAGCAGGGTCCAGGGGGGCCGCCGGAGCCCAGCTGGCTGCTCAGACGGGGTGGGGCTGGGGGTTCCCCGCGACGGCCGACACAGCCTCGCAGGGCACGGGGCCAGCAGAGACCCCACACTGAGGACGCCTACCATAACGGCTGAGAGAGCGGGTGAAGGTGAAGGAGTTGGCCATGTTGTAGGCTGACACTTGTTTGGGCACCAGTGCCACCAAGGAACCGTCTGTCACCTGCAGATCCCAGAGACAGAGAGGGGGGCAATGCAGGAGGCCGAGAAGCCAAGGGGCCTGAGCCACCGCCTACCCCGGCCCGGCAGGGCACGTGTGGGGCAGCTCCCGCGGCTCCCCGAGGGGGGCCTGTGATGCGGGGGCCAGAGAGGGGAGGGGCAGGGCCATGGCTCCCAGGGGCCCTGGGCGTGAGTGGACCTCCGGCTCCTCACCTGGTAGTGGGCCAGTGAGTTGACCCTCTTCCAGTCACACTCGATTTTGGTGGTGACATCCTCGTCCTGGAGAATGATGCGGGCCATGCGGCCCTGGCGCCATTCTGCGGGCCACAGGCAGCTCTGAGGGCCTGCTCCGCGTCCCCTGGGACCCTGGGCCCACTGCCCTCAGAGGACAGAGCTCAGGTGGGGAGAGTGAACGCCAGCCAAGGTAACGCGGCCACAGGAGGTGGGGGGGGGGCCAGGAGGAGAGGGCAGGGGCCTCACCTAGGTCCATGTCCTCAGCTCTGGGGCGCTGAGAGTAGGGGATGCCCTTGTACACAGCATCTAGCAGCTTGTCTTTGGCCTGGGTGATACTGTCACAGTTGAGAACCTTCACCGGGACCTGAGCGCTGCCCTCGCTCTCCGGGCACACACAGTGCAGGGTCTGAGGGCGAGGGGGACCACAGGGCGGGTCCTGGGTGAGGCGTCCCCTCAGGCCCGATACCCTGCCCACCTGGCCCCCCGCTCACCAGCGTCTTGTAGTCGATCTGCTGGCGGATGAGCTTGTCCTCGCTCAGGGAGTAGCGCGCCTCGCCCGTGATGGCGTCGATGGGGCCCTTCTCCATCTGCTGCTTGATGGCGCAGTAGAGCAGGAAAAGCGGCTCCCCGGCGCACTCCTGCAGCCAGGGCCGGGACACAGCTTGCCGCCCGCCTGTGGCCGACTGCTTCCGCACATCCCCTCGCCCCCCGCCTGCCCTTCGAGCGCACGCACCTTCAGAAACTTATGCAGCAGGAAGGTGAACCAGTTGGTGAGCATCTTCTCAGCCACCGACTCGGTCCTAGGGTGAAAGGGGTGCTGGGGCCCTGGCCGGGCAGGGCTGGGCCTCCCAGGGGAGGGGCAGGGCTGGCGGAGGGGGCCCCAAGTACCTGCGCAGGAGCAGCTTTGGGTGGTTCTTGCTCTCGAGGTTCTTCTCGATGAGGTCCGCCAGCAGTTGCTTGAGGAGCCCCGTGGCGTAATCGAGGCGGCTCTGCAGGGCCACCATCGTGAGCGAGGCCACGGTGCCACGGTCGCGCATGGAGAAGCTGCTCTGAGCCTCCAGAGTGTGGATAAAGGTGAGCACGAAGGCGCGGCTGTGCAGCAGCTGCCCAAAGAGACGCAGGGCCTTCTCGACGTTGGGGGGTGTCTGGGGGCGGGGGGGGGACAGGGCATCTCAGAGGGTGCAGGCGGCCCTGGGGGTGACAGGGCATGGGCAGGCAACAGGGGGCACTCACATCCAGCTCCTTGAGCACTGGGTGGGCCTCGATGCCCGGGAAGAGCACGCGCACGGCGTAGGTCCGGTAGTCCAGGAAGGGGATCTGCACGCCATCCATGTGGTTTGTCAGCTCGTTGATGTCTGTCTGCAGCTCAGCGAAGGCTGGGGAGGGCCGGCGAGGGAGAGTGAGCAGCGAGGGAGGAGGGAGCCCCTGCCGCCTGCCCCACCCCCACCCCCCACCCCCATGCAGGCACCTTCCTTGCATTCCAGGGCCACCCGGGACTCCAAGTTGTCCATCTGGAGCTGGAGGCGCTTGAGCGTGCGGTCGGCATCCTGAGTCTTGCGTTTGTAGGCGACCAGCACGGCGGTGATGGCCAGCAGTAGGAGCCCGCCCCCCGCCGCCAGCCCCACCACAGCCGGCAGGGTCAGCGCCCGATCGGCCGTGATGTGCAGGGTGCCCAGCCAGAACTCCAGGCCGCCCACCAGCACCTGCAGGGACAGGCGCCGTCAGCTGACCCCCACCCCCGCCCCAGGCTGCTCTGGCGGCCTCCCTGCCCCCTACCCACCATGACCGGCTGCCGGCCCGTCTGGCTGGGGGAGTCACACAGGAGTTGCGTGTCCGAGACGGTGAGCGTGCACGGCTGGCCCCCGATCAGCACCGTGTAGTTGAGGCGGGAGCTGCCGGCCGCCGCGGGGATCAGATTCTTGCCCTGCAGATGGAGAGCGCTGCTGGCCAGGCTCCCCAACGCCCCGCCCCTCCCGCCCTAGGCGCCCGCCACACCGGCACCTTCAGCACTATGTGGGAGCCAGGTTTGACGTCCAGGACCCCAGAGGGCCCGAGTGGCTCGAAGCTGGGGTCGGGGTAGTAGGTGAAGGAGGACCGGTTGAGGGAACGGGCCGTCTGCACGTGGTCCAGCAGGAAGCCGAACTCGTCAGGGTGCTCACCCTGGGCCTGCGGCTGGGGCCGCCCCAGGAAGATGCCGGGGGCCTTACACAGCATGGCGGTGTCGTTGATCACCTGGCACGTCTGTGGGGACAAAGGTGGGCAGCCCAGCACGTGAGGCCACAGCGGGCAGGGGGTCAGGGGTGGGATGGCGGCAGCTGGCACTCACGTTGGTGGTCTCGATGCCTCGGTACTTGGCCCGGACCCGGGGCTCCTGGACCGTCAGCAGGTGGGTCCCACTCACGGTGATGGCGGTGCTTCCACTAGGGACGGGGGTGAGGGGCCTCAGGCTTCCTCACCACCCTGAGCCCAGCCCTGGAGCGTTATCGAGGCTGCCATGGGAGCCCAGGGCCCCCCCGACCCTGGGTCACCAGGTCACCAGGCGAGGCCCAGGCCGGGCAGTCAAGGACCTGGCCCCCAGCCTCCCCTCTGCCAGCCAGGCCCCATTCTCCCGAGGGCCTTACTTGATGATGCTCCAGGTGGGCTCGAGGCGAGTGACGGTGGGGTCCTGGGTGTAGGTGTAGAGGACGCCGGGACTGGAGACGTTGGCGCGGTCGATGGCCAGGGTGATGGGGGCCTGGCTCGGGCCCAGGGTGGAGACAGGCGAGATGCACACGATCGCTTCAGCATCCCTCCTATGTCAGCAAGCGGGGACTTGGAGTGGGCCGCCCAGGGCTGCCCCCTGCCGGCCCCGCGGCCCCCATGTGCAACACTCACCTCACGAACTGGCACTCGCCGTCCCTCATGGTCACTGTGACTCTGCTGCCGGCGTCCAGAGAATGGCCGGAAATGGTGATTCGCGTGCCCCCCGAGGCTGGGCCCCGACTGGGACTCACGCGGTCGAACGTGGGCGTCTACGGGAGAAGCAGCCCTGAGGGGAGCGGGGAGACAGCGGGCGCCCAGCAGGGCCGGGCCACAGCCCCTGCCAGGAAGGCGCGCGAGAGGGAAGGGGGCGGGCAGCCACGCACCACGAAGCTGTAGAGCTGCTCAGACTGCGTGCGGAAGTCAGCCGAGCAGTCGCTGACGCAGAGCTCCGCGGGCCCCGGTGGCGGGCTGGGCACCAGAGACTCCTCCATCTCACACACGATCCTAGGGGTCGGGTCGGCTCGGAGGTCAGGCCCGGGCGCCCGGCCACAGGCCGGGGGGGAGGCCCAGCGCCCGCACAGCCGCACTCACCTCTCGGCACTGACGTACTCGGCGGGGATGGAGTTGCAGCGCACGCCGGCCACCCGCACGCCCACGTCTCGGGAGGTGAGGCCCAGGTTCTCGCCCACGATGGTGACCCGGGTGCCTCCCTCCTTGGGCCCCATGAGCGGGTGGATCTGCGGAGCAGGAGGGGAGGCGGGAGGGTGAGCCGAGGCAGTGGGTACCCAGAGGGCGGTGGGTGGTGGGGAGGCCGACCTGGGCAATGCGGGGGTGGCTGCAGCGAGCGCCCTTCTGGTTCGGGTGCATCCAGTTGGTCTTGGGGGCCGGGCAGTGGGCCCGCAGCTGGCACCTATGCTCCGAGATGCACCAGCCACAGTTGAAGCGAGGGTCAGCCTTGAGGCAGAGGCCACAGCTGGGCCGCTGCGCCCAGCACTTGTACAGGAGGGCTGTGGGCACAGAGGGCACCGCTGGGGAGCAGCTACGAAGGGTCCCGCTGTGGGCCCGGCCCCAGCACGTGCCTTCTCCGCCCCAGGAGGCGAGCTCCTCAGCCCCATCCCGCCGCTCACCTCGGAAGGTAGCGGGCTTGTCGATGGGGAAATCTCCATCCCAGACCACGGAGAAGTCCAGCTCGGTGTCACCATACTCATCACCTTCATAGGAATACTGGGGGAGGGGGACCCGCGTGACCCCAGCGAAGGTGCACAGACCGCCCCTCCCCCAGCTCAGAAATCCCCAGCAGAAGACTCAGAAGGTCCCTCGCCACGGTCAGCTGAGGCTTCTAGAACAGTCTGCTGGGCACAGATCTGCACCACGCCCAGCCCCGCACAGCCTGGACCCCCGAGGGAGGCGGGGCGGGTGGGCCTCACCGAGGCGTTCTGGCACTGCACGCTGCTGCTGTTGAAGCGCACGGCAGGCACCCGCTGCTGCCGCCCCTGCACCCGGACCACGCACTCGTAGTTCTTCTGGCCCGACTGGGGCTGCGGCAGGTTCTTGGCCCGCAGGGTGAGAGGCTGCATGACGCCTACTGGGATCAGGAGGTCCCCACTGGGCAGGATCTCAGGGCAGCCCTGAGGGGAGAACGCCCATCAGCCAGCTGGGCCGGCCCCCGGTTAAGGGGGCTCCGAGAAAACCCCAAGACCGAAGGCAGAAAAGCCAGGGGCCGGCCCGCGCAGAGCCCGGCCCCCTCGCGTGTGGCGCCCGCCTCACCTCGGTGCTGTGGACCCTGCCCTCCTGGAAGGAGCACTCATGGGGGTGGCTGGTACACACGTGGCGGTACTTACACCAGTGGCAGGGGTAAGGGCTGCCGACGCAGGACATGCACCTGGAGGGGAGGGGCTTCAGAAATCACGGAGAAGACCGGGCCTGGCCCCTCACCGTCCCTCCTGTGGGACACATGGGGAACCAAAGGCAAAAGGCACCAGGGCCCGCCTGAGGCCCACACGACACCGCGAGCAACAGAGACACGGGGACGGGGGTCGGGAGGGCCAGTACTCACGACTGGAGGACGCTGCAGTTGTAGAAGACAAAGTCGGCCCCGGCAAACCTCACGCCGCTCTCCTTGGAGAGCAGCTGCAGCTGCACGGTGCGCGTGGCCCCTGCAGCGAGCCCAGGGGAGCGACGCGTGAGTCGCGGACAGAGAGCACCCCTGCCCCCAGCAGCCCAGCCACTGACCGTGCCCCCGGGTGAGAGCCCGGAGCTCCTGCAGGGAAGGCGATGGACAGTGTAACTCTCCAGAGGGCAGCAGGACGGCCTCGCTCTCGGTCACCTCCTCGAAGGCGCAGCTCACGCCCGCACTGAGGTCCGGCACGTTGCTTATGGCCACGGTCAGCTGGGGGAAGCAGAGGGCTCAGAGCTGGGCGCACCCCCGGCACGTGTGCACGGGCCTCTACACCTGCACCCCCCGCACCACTCACCTGCACCCCAGGCGATGTCACTGACACGTTGTTGGGCCGGACCCGCACCTGGACACACTTGCTCAGCTCCTTGGCGAAGCCATGCAGGGCCGAGGCGCCTGGACAGGCCCCATGGCGGCAGCATCTGCGCGGGGTCAGGCCAGGCCCATCCCACCGCTGCCCCAGCAAGGCCCGGAGCGGGAGTGCAGCGGGGGCCTGGGGGGGACGAAGGGGACAGCCAGCCCAGCCCACGGCACCAGGCAAGCGCATGCCTCGGCCTCACCCCCTGGGGTCCGAGGGATGTCACTCGGGATAGAGGTTCCCCTCGTTAGCTGGAGAAAGTAGAAGGGCAGGGAGGGGGAGGCCACAGGGGCGCAGCTGGGGGGAGTGGGCACTTGGGCGGCTCCTCACCTGTGCTGCAGCACGCACCAGCCGCAGTGCGGGTCCCCCGAGCCCAGGCAGGCCGCACAGCTTGGGTACTGCTCGCAGGTCTCCACCGGGAGCTGGCTCACCTGGGGGCAGCCGTGTCAGCACCCGTCCCCCAACCCGTCCTGCCCCCACCCCCCCCCCCACCTGCCGTGGGCCCACCTGCTTCTCGCTCAGGAGGTAGACGTGCCGGTGGTCGGGGCTGAAGAGCAGGTCACGGAGTATGGGACTGCCATCCACCACAGGCACCGTCTCATACAGGTGGGCCTCCTGAGAGCTGTCGACCCGTACCTGGGCCACGAGACCAGCCACCTGACGCCACAGCAGCACCCCACGCGCCCGGGCATCCTATTCTCAAGCCAGGGACCCAGCCTGCCCGCCGGCCCCTTGTCCCACAGACCAGGGAAGGAGGACGCCAAGGCTGCCCCCTGGAGGCCCTTGGGGGTGACACAGCCAGTCCAAAAAGGCTCCCAAGACATAGAGACAGAGATGAGCGTTGCCTAGAGTTGGGGGACAGGGAAAGCGCGAGAGCTAAAACGGAAGGGATTTTTAGGATGATGGCAACATCCCGGAATGAGATAGCGGTTATGCTTGAGTAACTCCGCAAACTTACTGAAATCACTGAGGTGTATGCTTTAAATGGGGGGGGGGGCGGTGTGACACGGCAGTTACACCCCAATAAAGCTGTGACAAATGCAAAACGGGGACCAGGAGGGAAGCAGACCAGGCCCCAAGAGCTCAGTGGCTCCCTTCACAAACCTTCCCCCGGCCACCCCCGACCTCCCCCAGGGACAGCCCCGCATCCCCCGGGTGAGCAGGAGAATGTGGCAGTTGTCCTGACTCCTGTCCCTTCAGAACACCCTGGAACAGAAGCAGCTGCAGCCCCCGTGCCCACGAGGGGACAAGAGGGCAAAGAGGGTTAGGTCCACATTTGTCTCCTCGTTCATTCGACTGAGGACCCAGCAACGGCGGCTCCGGCTCTCCCGGCAGGGAGGCCCGGAGATAGGCCCGCTCTGCCCCCAGAGCCACAGGAAGCCAGCGATTCAGGCCACGGCGGGCGGTGGCACTCAAGCATGTGCGTGGAGCACAGCTGGGCTCCTGGGGCCCAGCCTGGGAAGGCCCCCTTCCCCCAGCGGCCAGGCCCTGTCCAAGGTGCTGCAGGGCTCATCCGCACGCTCTTGCCCACATGCCGAGCGTTCCGGGGCTCACCTTCTTCAGACTGCCGCCGCGGGTGCCGATGAAGACCACAGAGTGCTGCTGGTAGGTGTAGGCGGCCACACTGGCCATGCCATCGGTACTGTCGGCTAGCAGGGGCAGCCCCTCGATCACGTGCAGGCCGCCCAGCGGCTGGTTCAACACCAGCCCGCAGAAGTTTCCATTTATCTGCATGGGCTGGTGAAACAGGAGGAGGACGCACGAGTCAGAGCTGGGGGGCACCAGCCGGACAGAGGCAATGAGACCCCACGTCCTAGGAGGGACCCCACGGGAAATCGGGGGCTGAGGAGGGAGGCGGAGGACGGAGAGCAGGCAGGAGCAGGCCGGGGTGGGGAGGGTCGGGAAGAAGAAGGGGGTGGTCCACACAGAGAGCACACCCACCAAGAGAGGCGGCGGGAAGGCAGGCCGGGGAGGAAAGAGAAGCAGCAGAGGCAGGGAGGGGATGACAGGGGGCGGGGGACCCCGGGCGAAGCTGTCGTTCCCAAGACCGAGCCCCGCAGACCCAGGAAGGGACAGAGGGCCCAGCCCGCGGGCAGGGGCGGGGGCGGGGGCGGGTGAGGGCTCACGGTGTTGATGCAGGGCAGCTCCTTGTTCAGCAGCCAAGGCAGGGCCAGCGTGCCCTCCCCACGGTAGCAGGACTGGATGCGGCGCCGGATGTGGGCATTGATGCTGCTGAGGGTGAAGAGGCAGAGGACGGTCTGCCGCGGCGGGCTGGCCCGGTTCTTCTGGCCCTGAGAGAAGATGGTGAAGAGGACGTCCTCGTCGGCCGGCACACCCAGGGCCTGGGCCAGCAGCAGGCCGGGCTTGGCCAGGTGGGCGCTCTGCACCAGGCGGTACTCCACGCCGCGCCAAGAGCAGCCGATGGGGAACTCCACGTACGAGTAGAACTCCGAGTCCCCCGAGCACATGCGCACGATCTTGGACGTGAAGAACTTCTCGCCCGCCGTGTCCAGCAGTGTCTGCTGGGTATCCAGCTGCAGTGTCAGGAAGTACACGAAGGAGGCGCTCACAAAGCCGTAGACGTAGTAGATGTCGAAGGCTGGGTACAAGGACAGCGTGTCTGAGGGGATCTTGATCTGAGAGGAGACGAACTCGTCCTGGTACACCTGGGGAGCGGGTGGAGGACAGAGCCTGGGACGAGGCCTAGGTCCACCCTCGACCTCCCCAGCCATGGCCCCTGGGCCCCCGCCACCCAGCCTGGCCCTGCGCCCACCACATGGCCCCCGGGGGGCTTCCCCCACAACCTCCCTGCCCCCGACCCGCGCGGTCACAGGACCCCAGGCCAGAAAGGCTCCAGAGGGCAGGCTGAGCAGCCCCGTCCCGGGACCCGGCCCGCCCTCCCGTCCTCAGCAGCCTGCCCCCTCTGGGACCAGGGCTCTTCCAGACGCAGAGCCAGGACAGAGTGAAGGCAGGAGGGCACGGGAGCTGGCTCTTCAGAGGGGCGAGAAGGGAGGGGAGGGGAGGGCAGGGGTCGGGGGCCGGACAGCCGGCGGCGCGAGAGGCCGAGCAGGTGGGCGGGCTCACCCACCAGACTGAACATGTCGGCGCCGTCCTCGTCGCCGATGAGCTTTCGGGAGCTCAGGGTGGGGAAGTACTCAGACTTGCCATCCACGGCGGTGCCCACGAACAGCTTGCTGGGCCCCTGGCCCTGCTCCACGATGACGCCCGCCATGGAGTCAGGCTCCTGGGCCCCCGACAGGTAGTGCTCCTTGCGGTGGTGGGGCTCGCCCAGCTTGAAGAGGTCGTCCAGGCGCAGGAACTGGCAGATGCCCTGCCAGATGCTGCCGCAGGCCACCAGGCGGCGGGCTGCGTAGTCGATGAGCAGCAGCTTGTTCACGTTGTCCACAGGCGCCAGGCGGTGGGCACAGACACGCATGCTGGGGGGTGGGTAGCAGCGAGCGTTGTCCTCGACGGGCCCCGTGACGTGGACCCGCAGCTCGGTCAGGTTGGGGGCCAGCTTGAAGACGCGATTCACCGCGCCCACAAACACCTCCCCGGTCACCCGGTGCACGGCCAGGTGGGTGAGCGAGGTGTCCGTCACTGAGAAGGCAGGGAAGGGCGGCGTGCTGCCACCCAGGGCCCGCCCCATGGCAAGGAGGAACAGCAGGAGGAGGCCGACGGCGGGCATGGCCGGCGGCTGCCCCGGGGGTGGGCCTGAGGAGAGACAGGGAGTGCCGGTCAGAGGCCCCCGGCCCAGGGCGCCCAGCCGCCTCCGGCCCTGCCTGGCCTAGGGCCCCCAGCAGGCCAAGAGCCACGCCACAGAGGGTGGAGGCCAGTCGCCCACCACCATGCCAGAGCCCCAGATGGCGACCACGGCTGGGAGAGAGGAGGGGCCTCCGCCAGGGCACACGAGTGAGCAGCGAGCGCAGGCAGGCTTGGGGGCCATCAATCATCCCCCACCCACTGCTGGAAAGGAGCCAGGAGGCCCCGCCTCAGCTGGGCCACACCCAAGGGGTCAGCAGAGCCAGATGCTAGGAAAGGCAGGGTGGGAGGCCCTCCAGGAAGGAGAAGCCAAACACCAGATCCCAGAGCTGAGGGTGGCCAGCCACACACAAGAGCAACCCAACCGTGGGCAAGCCAAGGCCACAGACGTGCCTCCCACCCTAGCTGGGGAAAGGAGAAAAGGTAGGGAGAGAACAATCGCAAATTGGTGGGGGGGTGTCAGGACACCACCCCAGGACAGAGGTCTGAGGCGTCAAAGCCTGAGACCAGATGGGAACCAGGGCTGCCACTTCCACCTTCCTCCTCGCCCCAGGGTCCTCCGTCTGCTGGCCGTCCAGGAGGAGCCTGCCATCTAGCCTACCGGCTGCAACACAAAGCCAAGTCGCCTGCCCCCAGAGCAAAGCACAGAGACAGACATAAGTCAGGCTCTGCTCAGGCACAGGCAGCCCTGCGCGGCTCTCCCTCCAAATCCACACGTTAGCTGGGGAAGGGGAGACGCAGGGGGCCCAAGGAGCCCTATGGAAGGGGAGCAACATTCTGAAATACAGCTGAGACTTTGGGGAGATGGGGTGGGGGACCACAGGAGCAGTACTGGGCTTGGCTGGGTCTTCACCCCCAGGCCACACCCAGCCCTCGGCCAGCTCCAGGCAGCAAAGACAGCAGAGAAGTGTCGTGGCAGCCAAGGGGGCAGGGCTCAGCGATACCCTCTCAGTGCCCAAGCCCCAAGGGAGACACAAGTTACCCAGCTTGGGGAGGGTGCGGGGAACCAAACCGAGGCAGCAACCAAGGAAAAGGGGAAAAATGCATTTGCTAGAACAAGGAGAAGACCCAGCTTGGAACTGCAAAGTTTCAGCTCAGGCTGATCATCTCTCTGGGGCTCTTTTGTCAGGTCCGCATCCTGGATCCTTAATGCAAGAGCCAGAGAAGAAAGGAAGACGGAGAAGGGAGGCCTCATGCCACCCTCACCTCCTCCACACCGCACAGGAATACAGGCCTAAGAATGGGGATGGGACAGGTCGGGAGGGAGACCTGGAAAGGCAGAATTTGCAGCCCAAGTGCCCATCCCAAACCTCAGCCTGTAACCGGGAGCCTCGGGCATCACAGGCACACCCAGCCTCTCTGCTACGGCCCTGCCAGCAGAGCCCGAGGGTGGGGACAGACCCTCGCAAAGACCCGGCTCTAGCGCCCGCTCCCCAACGCCCCGCGCGGTGCTGCCTGCCCGGCTCGCCCCGCCCCCACCAGGGACATTCCCCCCCCCCCCCCCGGCAGATCCACGGGGACCCTAGTGGATGGAGGCGCCGCAGCAGTCCTTGCAGGGGCCGCTCCTCCGCCACAAAGGGTCCCCATCGGGCCGGGGGCTAGCCGCGGACGGACCGTCCCTACCGGCGCCGGGCACGAAGGACCAGTCAGGCCGGCGCCCGAGAGGCAGGGGCAGGGCCCGACCCCTTAAAGGCCGAGACGAACCCCCGCGCTGCCGGAGCCCAGGGCCGCCGAGCAGGCTGGCCCCGCACGGGCGGCGGGGGATGGAGGCCACCTACCTGTCCCTCCGCCGCCGCTGGCTCCGGGTGGCCGCCCGCCGGCCACGTGGACGCGCCCTCGAGCCCCACACCGCTCCGCTCGCGCGCCCCCGCCGCCGCACCACTCGCCCTACACCCCGCGCGCCCGCGCCGCCGCCGCCGCCGCCGCCGCCGCCCACACAGTGGGCCGGCCAGCGGCCGCCAGGGCCTTTTAAACCCGGACCGTACCACCGCGCCGGGCGGGGGCGCCCAGGGAGGGCCGAGCGGCAGGGCTCGCGGGCGGGGGCCGCCCCTCCCTGGGGCCGGGAGAGGCCCAGTGCTTAGCCCGGGGCCCCGTGAGCGGCCCGGGTCCCCACCCAGCGAGCCGACCCCCCTCGCGCAATGGCCGCGTCCGCGGCGCGCGCCTCTCCCCCGCCATCCCCCGCCCCGGCCCGCCGCCTCCCGCAACCCTGGGACCCGCGCGCGCCCGCGCCACACCCCCACTAGGGCCCGGGGCGCGCGCAGACCCCGCCCCGGCTCTCGGAGGCGCGCCCGGGGCCACCTGCCGCCGGTGCGCGGCCTCCCCTGTCCCAACCCTTAGGGCGCACACCAGCCGGGGACTCGCGGTCCTGGCTCAGGACACTCTCCCCCTGACGGTCCTTAATCCGGAGGGCCCGCGGCTAATAACATGCAGATGCCCAGCACGAGGACTCGAGGCTGTCGGCCATTTACACCTGGCCCCTTCCCCAGCCAGCCACCCCGGCCCTGAATCGGAGGTTTTCATTCCCTTGGTTTCCTTTTCCTTTTCTTTTTAAACAGCTTTATTGACCTATAATTCATCTGTCATGTAAGTCACTCATGTAAAGTGTAACATTCAATGACTTTTAGTATATTCACAAAGTTGTGCAGCCATCCCCACTACCAGATTCCAAAACGTTCTCATGACCCCTGAAGCAAGCCCCCATATACCCCTTAGCAGTCCTCCCAGTCTGCCCCATGTGAATTTTAGGATGAGCTTGTCAGTTTCTGCAAAAAAGCCAGCAAGAGTTTGATAGGGATTGAATTGAATCTGTAAATCAATTGGAGAGTGTTGCCGTCTTAACAAGATTCTTTCCATCCATGAGCATGGGATGTGATGATTAACTTTATGTGTATTAATTTCAACTTGGCTAGGCTGTAGTCTGCAGTTATTTAATCAAACTCTCATCTAAGTGTTGCTGTGAAGGAATTTTGTAGGTGTGGTCAACATCGACAATCGGTTGACTTTAAGTAAAGATTACCCTCCATAATGTGGGTGAGTCTTGTCCAGTCAATTGAAGGCCTTAAAAGCAAAAACTGAGGTTTCCAGGAGAAATAGATATTCTGCCTCAAGACTGTAATGTAGAAGTCCTGCTTGAGGTTGCAGCTTGCCGACCTGCCCTACAAATTTTAGACTTGCCACCTTGCCAGCCCTCACAATCTCATGAGCTAATTCCTCTAAATAAATCGTGTGTGTGTGTGTGTGTGTGTGTGTGTGTGTGTGTGTGTGTGTGTGTGTATCCTGTTCTGTTACTCTGGAGAACCCTAACTAAATAAATATTTTTCCATTTATTCAGGTTTTCTTTATTGTCTTTCAATGACATTGTCTAGTTTAGTGTACAAGTCTTGCATTTCTATTGTTAAATTCATTCCTAAGTATTTTATTCTTTATAATGCTATTGTAAACAAAATTGTTTATTGCTACGGTACAGAAGTACAATTGATTTTTGTGTAATGATCTTTCATCCTGCAACTTTGCTGAACTCATTTATTAGCTCTAATATATTTTTTAGAACATTTATTAGGATTTTGCATATACAAGATTATGTCATCTGAGAATAGAGATAGTTTTACTTCTTCCTTTCCAACCTGGATGCCTTTTATTTCATTGTGTTGCCTAATTGCCCTGGCTACACCCTCCAGTCAATGTTGGATAGAAGCGGTAGCTTTCTTTTTAACTTTATAATTTGAAATTATTTCAGACTTACAAAAAAGCTGTAAGACTAGTACAGAAAGCTCCCATGTACCCTTATCCGACATTCACCAAGAGTTCATATTTTGTTCCATTTGCTTTCTCATTCTCTCTCTCATTCTCTCTCTCTCTCTCCCTCTCACTTGTGGGTGCATATGTATTTATTATATATAAAAATAGTATTTTTATCAACTATGTCTAAGTAAGTTGCATACAGCTTACCCCTTTACCCCTGAATACTTCACTCTGTATTTCATAACCACAGCATAATTACTGTATAATTATTACAGACTCTTACATAACCAAAGTATAACTATCAACATCAGAAATGTTAATGTTAATACGATAATATTATTTTATCTAAGGTCTTATTCGAATTTCACCAATTGTCCTCATGACGTTTTTTCTGATCCAGGATCCAGTCTAGGATCCCACGTGGCATTCGTTCTCATGTCTCTTTGGTTCCCTTTAATCTGGAACATTCCTCTGCTTTTCTTGGCCTTTCATGACATGGACATTTTTGAAGAGTGCAGGCCAGGTGTTTGGCGGAACGTCCTCAGGTTGGATTTGTCCGATGTTTTCTCAGGTGCGATTTGGGTTGTGTGGTGTTGGGAGGCTACCAGGCCCTCTCTGTGCTTCTTATCAGGAGGCAAGTGTTCTTGTTTTGTCCCTTCACTGTCATGTGAACTTTAAGCATTTGGTTAAGGTGGTGACTGCCAGTTTCTCAAGTGGACAGTTATTATTTTTCCCTTTGTAAGTAAAAAGTAGCTTGTAGGAAGATACTTTGAAACTAGGTAAATATTCTGTTCCTTATCAAAATGTCACCAGTCATTGATAATTCTTGCCTAAATCAATGATTCCTCTGATGGTTACAAAACAGTGATTCTTCTCCCTCCATGATCCCTCCTACACTCATTCATGGCATTCTCCTGTCAGGAAGAGCTCCTCTGTTCATCTATCTGTATATCCATTATCAGTGTGGACTCGGGGATGTGGATTTTATTCGATGGACTGTAATCCATTATTGTTTTTTGGTTTTGTTTTTGTTTTTTTGGCCGCGCCGCGCATGGGATCTTAGTTCCCAGACCAGGGATCGAACCCGCATCCCCTACATTGGACGATGGATTCTTAACCAGTGAACCACCAGGGAAGTCCCTTGGGTAGCTTTTAAAAAAAATTTCCCTTTATGGGAGTTCCCTGGTGGCCTAGTGGTTAGGCTTTCACTGCGTGGCCCAGGTTCAGTCCCTGATCAGGGAACTGAGATCCCACAAGCCAAGCAGAGCACGGCCAAAAAAGAAAAATCTTTCCTTTTAATATAGCTATGTTATTCATTTGAAATACACTTGGGAGAATTTGTATTCAGTTTTAGCTTTTCCCCCCATCCTGTTGATTTTTTTTTTAGTATGTAAAATAGCAACATGTGTCCAGAAGTCAAAACTACATCAGAAGAGACATCCAGAGGAGCGTCACTCCCTCTCGTATCCCTATCACCCAGTTCCCTCCTACCCCTTTAGGTAACCAGTTTCATTAGTTGCCTTCTCTTCCTTTTTTCTTTTAAAATGAGCTTTATTGGGGTATAATTTACAGACAATAAATGACCCCACTTTAAGGGTACAGTTCAATGAGTTTTGACAAATGCATACCCCTCATAACCACCCTCCAGTCAAGATACAGGCCATTTCCATCAGCCCAGAGGCCCCTCTGGGTTCCCTCTGCAGCCGGTGCCCCTCTGCCCAGCCCCAGGTGGCTGCCCACCTGCTTGCTGTCACCATGAAGACGGTGAGCATCTTTTCACTTGCTATTGCCGTTTCTTTTTTTTTTCTTTTAAAAAATTTTTATTGGAGTATAATTGATTTACAATGTTGTGTTGCTATTGCCATTCTTATTCGTCTTTTGTGACATTGTGTATTCAAATCTTTTTTTTTTAAATTTAATTTATTAATTTATTAATTTCTTTATGGCTGTGTTGGGTCTTCGTTTCTGTGCGAGGGCTTTTTCCAGTTGCGGCAAGCGGGGGCCACTCCTCATCGCGGTGCGCGGGCCTCTCACTATCGCGGCCTCTCTTGTTGCGGAGCACAGGCTCCAGACGCGCAGGCTCAGTAATTGTGGCTCACGGGCCCAGTTGCTCCGCGGCATGTGGGATCTTCCCAGACCAGGGCTCGAACCCGTGTCCCCTGGATTGGCAGGCAGATTCTCAACCACTGCACCACCAGGGAAGCCCCTGGATTTTTGATGAAGTCCAATTTATCAATTTTTCCTTTTATGATTGTTTTTAGTCTCCTGTCCAAGAAAACTTTGCATAGACCAAGGTCACAAAGGTTTTCCCCCATGTTTTATTTATATATAGTTTTAGTTTTAGCTTTTACTTTTAGGTCTACAACCCATGTCAAGTTCATTTTTCTGTGTGGTCTAAGTAAGGCGTATAAGTTTCCTGTGGCTGCTGTAACAAAGTTCCACAAACTGAGTGGCTAAAACAATAGACATTTCTTCTCACCTTTTAAGATGATAAAAATATTCTGGGAGTAGATAGAGGTGATGGTTGCACAACATTGCGAATATACTCAATGCCACTGAAATGTGCATTTTTAAATGGTTAATGGTTATTTTTATGTTATGTGAATTTTTCCTCAGCTGAAAAAAATTGAAAATAAAAAACAAAATCCCACAGTGAGAGACCAGATGTGCCATCTCAGGTTGCGTATGTCCCCCAGCCCCTTGAGGAGTGACAGTGCACTGTGCGTGAAGCCTGGGAGCCAGGACCCTCACCTGGTGGTGGTGCTGCAAAATGGGAGGGGCCTGGGGGGGAGTCTGCCGCTGTCTGGAAAATTAATTATGCCTTCCCTGGCGGTCCAGTGGTTAGGACTTGGCACTTCCACTGCAGCGGCACGGGTTCCATCCCTGGCTGGGGAACTAAGATCCCGCAGGCCGCAGGCCGCATGACGCGGCCAAACAATTTTAAAAAGATTTAAAACGGAGGAGGCTCTGTATGCACAGATCTGGAGAGACACGTAGGCTACTGGGGGATGTATTGTTAAGCGACAAACGTGGATGCTTTGTTGGGGCAACTGGACCCGGAGGGTGAAGAGCTGGCCCTGCCCCTCCCGCTCATTCCCGGCACTGCCTCTCTGACCTTTCCTCCCTTCCCCGCCTTCCCCTCTCTCCTTCCCTCCCTTCCACCCCACTCACCTCCAGCCTGCCTGCCTGTGTCGCCACACCTGCTCTTCTCACCGCCTAGCCCACCCCCGGCAAACACTAGTCCCCAGAAACCTTGGTGACCACTCACTGGACTCAGTGACCTCGTGTAGTTCTAGAGCATCAGATAATACCTGTCCCAGCAGCCCCCAACTTTCCTCTGCGGCCCCCAGACCTCTCCCCTACACGCCACACTCACACGAGTTCAAGGTCCCGAGGAGAGGGCCCCCAGCACGACAGTGCCCCTCCTGGCAGGAGTGCTGGCCTGCGCTGGCCTCCAGGCAGAAGTAGGGAGCCCAAGACCGCCAAGCAGAAAGCTGGCCCTGCCGCAGCCCTTTCTTAGGATAAGGGGCTCCTCCTTTGGGCCCCGCCAACCATGGTGTCTTTTCCATCCCTCCAATGGCCACAGGGAAGGGGGTCTCCTCCCCTGACAGTCTCCCTGCCCCCTTGACCCTGACCCCAGACGTCTCCCTTCTTCCCAGCCTGACTTCCCAACAACTTAGGGCTGTTTCTAAAAACCAGCTCCTTCCCTGACAGGACCCAAGATTGGGCCTCAAGGGGCTTGTTTTCCAGAAGCTGCCGGGCCAAAGGCGGCTCCCTCAAATCATCCAGTCCTGGGTGAGCTGGCTGAGGGGCTCCCTCTCCCGAGGAAGCCTCCTCTTCTGGTGGCTTCTCAAACAGGGCAGGAGGGGTTGGCGCAGGCCAGAGGATCCCCTCCCCAGGGTTCCTGGAACCCAACAAAAAGCCCCATCGACTTCCTCAGAGTTGTTCCCCACATCCAGGACTCAGGGTCAGGCCTGGCCACCCCTCCCTGCTGTGCCCCAGGTGCCCAGGCCTAGTCTACCCTCCTCCCTCCTCCAAGTGACCCTGGATGGCCCCGCCCCAGACACAGGGTAAGGAAGCCCAGTGACAGCTCCTAGCTGCCAGATGGGCCTCCGCAGGCCACGGCTGAACAGGACAGAGGGCCCTGCCACAAAGGAGGAAGGCACAAGAGCCTGTGCACCCGGCAAAGCCCACCACCACCGTCAGATCTGCACACTGGCCAGGGAGGTGGGGCCGGACCCAGAGCTGAGACGCTCCCTGCCGGCTGGGGTCTGTCCCCTGTCCCCTCTGCCAGGTCTCCGGCAAGGGGAATAAGGGGGGAGCAGGGGTGGCGAGCTTACCTTCCTCAGCCTCCCGGAGCCGGGCCCAGGGGAACCAGGGGAGCTGGCCGCCAAGGCGGGGCAGGAAGCAGGAGCACGCACCCCCAAGCCAGGTTCCCCCCTTGGGGCCGTGACAGCGACCAGCCCCAGGGCAGCCTGAGCAGAGCTGGCCGTGGGTGGGGTGGGCAAGCCGTGAGTACAGGGCAGCCACAGCGGCCTTCCCGTGTCCAGACTGGGGAGAGATGCTGTGACAGGGTTACAGGGTGGCTGGGAGCCACAGGACAGCCGTGTCCCTTATAGAACGGGCAGCTAGGAGACACAAAGGAGCCCAAAGTCCTGGGCGGGAAGCACGGGGGGGAATGCCCTTCCTACCCATGTAGGTGCCGCGGTGGGGACGAGCTGGCTGCAGGGACAGCTGGGCCTGCTGAGGCCCCAGTGGATCCCAAATATCCCTTCCACCCTCCCACCCCTGCCAAACACACACTTGCTTGCAAGACACAGACAGCAAAGATATTGTATAGCTCCACTTATGTGAAACTTCCAGAATAGGCAAATCCATACAGACAGAAAGTAAACTAGGGGGTGCGAGGGGCTGGGGGGCGGCTGCTAATGGACGTGGGGCCTCCTTTCGGGGTGATTCACATTATGAACGTACTAAGTACCCCTGGATGGTACGCTTTCAAATGGTCACAACGGTGAATTTTATGTTATGTGAATTTTACCTCAATAAAAAAAAAAATCTTTAAAATAAAACGCACAACAGGTGCTCCAGCTCTGACGCGTGTATCTCTTTGTCGTAAAAGAAAAAGGCGGTAAACAACAGTGCCAGGGGCAGGGGCTGAGCAGGCCCCGTCACGTCTCGGGAGCGGGGAGCCGGGCGCCCGGAATCCTGGGGACGTAGGGAGGGGGCCGCAGGGAGCCGGAGGAGCTGGGGCCACGCTGCTGCCACATCACCGGATCTGGTGCAGGAACAGGGCACAGAGAAGGAAAGGCGAGCTGAGCAGGGCCGGGCGGGCCTCCTGCCGGGCAGCCAGGCCAGCTCCCACCCAGCGCTCGAGGGCTTCTGTACCGTGTACTTGTCCCACTTCTTCTCAGGGTCGTAGGGCTCCCAGCGGCTGGCGGGGAAGATGTGCTTGTTCTTCTCGTACCAGCTCCGCAGCACCACCTTGCCCGCGTGCGACTGAGGACGGGAGGAGGGCCGGGCGCTGCAGCTCAGGGCTCAGGGCCACGCGGCTGGCCCCCTCCTACCCGCGCGGCGCCCCCGCCCACCGTACCTCATCCTTCTCCACGGTGGCGTCGCTGAGCAGCCGCACGTCATCGTGAACGTCAAAATTGAAGAGGGGCCCTGCAGGGACAAGGAGACAAGAGGCCAGGCCCCCTCAGCTGCCGCCCTGTGACACGGGCAAGTGGCTGGGGGGCGGGGCCAGGCACACTCACCGCTCTTCCCTCGCGCCTTGGTGACGATGAAGTCATAGAAGCTGTGGTGCTAGGAGCAGAGTGCAGGAAAGCGACGGCAGGTGAGCCACCTCGGCCGCCTGCAAGCTGGGCTCCAGCCCTGCCCACCTGAGCCGAAGACCCAGAGCAGGCGGGGCCCCCCTCGAAGCCCCCGGGTGTGCCACAGCCCGAGACCCTCCCCGCAGCCCCAGGCGGGGCTGCGGGGACAGAGAAGGGACTCACGTGGGGTATGATTAGGTCCTCCTTGATGTACATGAGCTGCTCCACCCCTGCCGACCTGAGGGAGAAAGGACCAGGAAGCAGGTGGCCAAGGACACCGGGGCACCAGAGCCAGGAGGCAGAGGCCCGCGATGCTGGGAGGGGGATGGGAAAGGGGGCCCGGCCCCCTTCTCAGGAGCGCGGCGCCCAGCGTGCCGCGAGCGGCAGCTGCCACCTGGGGTCCCGAGCGCCAGGGCTGAGACTGCAGATTCCGGAGCACCCCGTCGCACGGCCGCGCAGCCCCACCTGAGCTCGCTGAAGTCTTTGCGCAGGATCTCGAGGGCCTTCTGCAGGAACTGCTGCATCGTGTTGCCCTTCTTCATCTGTGTGAGTGACCCGAGGAGAGGCGAGAGGGCAACCGTGTGGGGAAACCAACCGAGGAGTTGGGAAGGGAGGACGGAAGCCCGGAACCCTCCTCCCTGCTCCCCCCGAACCCCCAGGGGCCACCCACACCAAGGGGCCTGAGGGCTCTGTCGGGATTGACAGCTCCTTCCCACCGAGTCCAAAGGAGACCGGGCCCGAGGGGCAAGGGGCGTGGGGCACAGGGCGCAGGCCCCGCAGCGTCACCTTGACCGTGCGCCGGTGCCCAGAGCCATCCCAGTAACTGAAGGTGATCTCGATCTCCTCGCCTACAAAACAGAATTGCCGCTTGGCCTCCAGACCCCGGTGTCCCCACTCCCTGCCAGCTCCCTGGGGCTCGGGGCACTGCCCAGAGCAGCGTTGGCAGGAGAGTGGGCGTGGCTCCCAGCCCCGGGCCACGTGCATCCCGCTCCAGGAGCCCTCACTCTTGATCTTCTCCTGCTTGGCTTCCCACTCCTGCCGTAGCTCCTCCCGGAGCCGATTCTCCTCCTCCTAGAAGAGAAAGAAGCAAAGGAGGGAGGCCCAGGGCTGCCCAGGGCTGCCCAGGGGGGCACGCAGGGCCCCACTTCCTGAGCAAAAGCCTCTGCCAGGGTTGGGGTCAGGCCGCCTTTACCTCCCGGTCTCGGTCAGGCAAGAAGCTCGTGTCCACATCTGGGTTCTTCCCCAGTTTCCTCTTCTTTGCAGTGATCTCTGGAGCAAAAGGAAACACAAGGGTTTCCGTGGTGGCCTCAGCCTTCCCGAGTCGTTCCTGTGGCCCCTTGTTCCCTTGGGCAAGGCCTGCACTGTCCAGTGAGCAGCCGCTTAGTTTCTGCGGCTGGGTCAATTTACACTGAAATTATTCAAACAGAATTAAGTCTGGTGCCCAGCCACACGAGCCCCACACACCTGCCCAGGGACCGCACAGCTGGTTCCCACTCAGTCGGCCACCGAAAGCGAGCCCCCCACTCAACTTTGCCATGGTGAAGACTTGGCCCTTTCCCTCCTGCCCCAACTTGTGAGGTCCGGGACCCCGAATGCGGCGGGCCGTCGAAGCTGTTGGTAGATGTGCTTCTCCACTTGAGAGCCAGAAGCCAGGACAGAGCTCTCTGCCAGCGGGACCGCGCCCCGTCCGCAGCCTGCCCTCACCTTCCCTCTCCAGCTCCTCCTCGTCTATGGTCGCCTCCTCCTCCTCCTCGCCTGCCTCGTCTTCTTCCTCCAGGGTGAAGGACAGGCTGGAGATCTTCCGCTTGGCCTCCTTCTTGCGCTCCTTCTCGCGCAGCTTCTCCAGCTTCCTGCCAAGGCATGGGTGGCCGTCATGCATGTCCCCACCCCCGAGGCCCCTTCCCCGACCCAGAGCCACCTGTGTGCTCAGTGCGGGTCCCACTCAGCGCAGGCCCAGAGGAGTCCTACTGGCCCGGGGCACTTCAAGTTCACGGGCAGGGCTCTGACGATGACGAAGGGTCCCCCTCCCCTTCCACGTGCGGCACCAGCCCGACCCGCCTCCAAGCACGAGCCCCGTCCGGAGGGGGAGGCCGCTGGCTGGGAGGAGGCGACCCACAGCTGCAGCTCCTTCGACTGCTCCTTCTTCGCCAGCTGCTTCTCCCGCTCCTTCACCAGGGCCTCCTGCTTCGCCTTCATGTCGTTCAGCGTCACAAGACCTGCGAGGTGAGGAGACGCGGGGGCAAGAGGCGGTCACCCAGAGTCGGCCACGCAGCCGGCCTCAGCCCGGGAGCGGGGACACGAGCGCCTTGCTCACCCACGGTGCTGGACTTGAGCTCCGCCTCCACGGCATCGTAGTGCGCAGAGAACTTCTTGTCAATGTTGGATTTCATTATGTTCTCCTGTCCGGGAGAGAAAGCAGCAGTGAGGGCCACCTGCCACCCCACCATGCAAGTGGGGACCTGGGTTCTAGTCCCAGGTGTGTCCCTAGACTCACTACGATGTGACCTTGGGAAAGACACGTCCCCTTCCCTTGACTGATGGAAGGCTCCACGGGGCTGTGAGAGGCTCTTCCAGTGCCGAGGGGACCAAGTGGGGCCGTTTCCCCGCGCCATCTGCGCTGCTCCGGCCCCTCCACAGGTCCCGCTGGGAACCAGAGCTCACTCAGTGGTCTGGAGCCGTGGGTCCTCCCTGCCGTTGGTGTTCTTCACGCCCAGCTCTTAAGCTGAAGCTCTGGAGACCCAAGGCAAGGAGTGACAAGGGGAGCAGAGGGTGGCTGACGGCCGAGCCCCTCACCGAGCAATGCTGCTCCCTCTTGGCCCCAGATGTTGCCAACAGCTTCCCACGAGGCCTCCTCGCTCCAGCCCAGTCCCATCCCACTTGGTACCAAGCAGGTCCCTCTCTGGCCAGCAGCCTCCACAGGAGGTGGCCAGCAGAGAAATGTACCTCCGTCCCGCCACTGAGTTCGCACTGAGACGGTGGGGCTGGGGCACGAGTGTAAACCGAGGCAGCACCGGGCCTCGGCATGCAGCCGCTTCCTTGGGCCCGGGCGGCCGCCACTGCACCTAAGGCCTGCTCTCCCCTTGCGCCGAGTCCCTCCTCTTCCACCGAGTCGCCCCCAAAGGCCTAAGGGAAGGGCTCCTTCCTTCCTGACGGCCCACTGCCATTGGCCACTCACTGAAGCCCTTAGTGAACCGCGAGCACCCCAGACCTTCCTGCCTGCCTTTGTCCCGTGGAAAGGGCTCCAGAATGAGTCCAGTGCATTGGCTGGGGCCCACCCTTCCTGATATCCATTGGATCTGGGCCTGACTCTCAGGGCTGAAGGGCCAGAGAAAGAGTGCTCTGTGCCCTCGACGGTCGCCCCAATGCCAAAAATGTAACCACTGAGTGTGGCTCCTTCCTGCTGGAGGCTTGTCACAACCTACCTCCTCTCAGCCTTCTGCGTCCATTTTACAGATGAACAGACTGTCGCCGGCTCATTTCCGCCCCTTGCTAGAGATGGGCGAGCAAGGGTCCCACCCCCCACTCGCCGCCCGCGCTCTGCTCCCGCTTCCCGGGGCCCCGCGCGACCCCAGGCGGCGGGAGCAGACCACGGGCGGCGGGCCGCGCGCATGCGCCGAAGCGCCCCGGCCCGGCCCGCACCTCCGCGATCCTCTGCTTCATCTGCTCCATCTGCTCGCGCTGCTTCTCCCGCTTCTTCATCAGGTGCATGGCGCGGCCCGCCTCGCTCGCGGCACCCTTGTACTGAGCCATGGCGGCAGCGACAGCGGTCCGGCCGAGTCTCCGGGGCTGCGCCGGCTGTAGAGGCGGCCGTGCAGTCAACCGACCTCGGCGCCCTGACGTCCGCCTCCGGGGGAAGCGCTGCCACTGCGCCCCGCCCCCGGCACGTGACTTCCCCCGCCCCGCCCCGCCCCGCCCCGCTAGCGGCCCCGCCCCGCCGGCCGCCGGAAGCTGGACGCCGGTCCCTCTCTTTATAGGTTCCCCATCAGTTCCTCAACAATAACCGCCGGTACGAGGCTGGGTCCCCAGTCCTGCTTCCCTCTGTTGACCCCAAGGCTGGGCCCCCGGGCCCTTCACTTCCTCGATGTTGATCCCAGTCTAAGGGCAGATCCCCCCAATCCCCTCGCTGCCTCCCTGCCTGAGGGCGCCCTGGTTCCCCCTGCTTCCTTGGCTTTGACTCCCCTCCCAAGACTGGGCCCCAGTCCCGCGTTTCCCCAGGCCACGAGTCTGGGCCTGCGCTTCTGCTTCCTCCACTTCAGCCCCCACCCCAGGCCAGACCCCTCTCCCTCGATTCCTCTCACATTAACCCCTTGGGCAGGGTGATGTGACCTGTTTCCTCTATAGGCCCTTTCAGTTCAGGGGCTCTGCAATTTCCTGATGAAGAAAGTCACCTCTTATAGCCATCAGGAGCAAAGCTAAGCCACACGCAGTCCCAAGCCTGGGTAGGAGAGCAGGACAGCCCAGGGAGCCAAGGCCCCACCCCAGATGCAGCTTTGGGGAAATAAAACTAACGATATGGGCTCAGGTTTCAACACAGTTTTATTGGGAGGTTTTGTTTTCTGTGAAATACACTAGAGGCTGGGGAAGGGGACACATTCACTTTGCGAGATAAGGGTCTCCCACCACTAAGGGGAAGGAATAGGGCAGGGCACACGGGGTTTGGATCCATTTTCCCACCTCCTTCTGCTTTGCTCACATGTCTCTTCTCTCTCAGCAAGTACCAACAAACACAAAGACAAGAAACAAAAACCAAATCAACCTCCAATGGGGCCACACCCAAGCCCTCTTCCTTCCCAGGCTGCACCAGGGTCGCCAGGGTTAGGAAGGCCAGGCCAGGGTAGCTGCTCCACAGCCCCAGGCCGCACCGTGAGGCCGCGGGGCACAGTGCTCCCTTCTCACACAGGGTGGGCCGAAGTTAATAAATTAGAATAAATTACGGGAGTGGGGTAGGGAAAGGACTGCAACTTTGTGCTGGGAGGGCCCCTTCTCTCCAACACACAAGAGCTGGTGGGGGGAGGCAGGGGGCATCTCCAAAGGCCACTAGAGCGGGGGTAAGAGCGGTGGGGGCAGAAGTCAGCTTTTCCTCCACGTTCCTCCCGAACAGAGCAGAAGAATTAGGGATGGGGGGAGAGACACACACAAGGAGAGGAACCCCCTTCTCCCTGAATAAGGAAGGGCCAAGAAAGAGGATACTAACCAACCCCCCCCCCCCGCCGTCTCCCAAACCATCACTAAGGTTAAGGATTTGGTCAGTGAATCAATGAGGTGGGTGACAGGAATGTGGTGGGGGAAGCAGAGGATGCTGGAAACGGGGGTGCCCAGCCACGCCCATCTCCCCAGCCCTTGAGGAGAACAGGCTCAGGTTGGGGCAGAGGGCACCAGGGGCTGGGGCGGGGGTCGGCAATCACTGGTCAGCTTCTCCAAAGACATCGTTCTGTTTGCGCTTCATGTTCTCAAAATCAAAAGCGGAGCCTGCCATGCGCTTGTAGATGTCTTTGATGTCGTTGCAGGTTGTCTCAAAGTGTGTGGTGGCATCATAGGAGCAGGAACAGAACACCTGGAAACAGCCAGCGCCCGGGGCCCGAGGTGAGTTGGGCAGGGGCCCTGGGCGGGCAGCCAGGAGCCGGGGCCGGGACAGGCTGCTTACCTGGCTCTCGGAACCATCGTCGGTGGGCTCATACAAGTCACTGATGGCCACAAACCTGACGGGCAGATGGAAGGGACGAGACAGGTCTCACAACCAGCCTTGCCCTCCCTGATGCCCACCCTCCGGCTCCTTGGCTCCCTTCCTCCCCCCAGCTTCAGCCCCAGCCCCCCAGCCCCTCACTTCTGGTCAATGGGCTCCAGCAGCTCCAGGGCCGGCTCAACCTCCTTTTCGGGCTCTGCGGTCTCCACCGTGGTGCTGGCGATGGCAATGTACTTGCCCTGCGCGGCCACGTTGTGTGCGTAGGAGATCATGCACACGTAGATGTCTGCCCGCAGGAGGGGCTCGGTTAACGTGGGCGTGTGGGGGCCCGAGCTCAATTTCGGCCCGCCCGCCCTCCCCAGCCCTGCCGCCGTCCCAGAGGAGGAGAGGCCAAGCCCGCCAATCCCTAGAGCCTCAGGTCACGGGGACCGCAGTGTGGGTCCCTGTTCTTCCATGGAGGGATCTGGCAGAGAGCCAGCCCCCAGGCTGAGGGGGACAGGCATGAGCCACACCAAAGAGAACACGCTGGAGGAAGTCACGTGGGGCTTGGCCTACCTGACTTCCTGTTGACCTGGTTCTGGGGGATGATGATTTGGCAGGAGTTGGCATCGTTGGTGTTCTTGATGGGGTGGCTGAGGATACAGATGATACGGATAACCTGGCCAGCCTTCCGCACGCGGTCTGGAACGTAGCTGGGGTCACAGATCAGCTGCTTGCAGCGGGCCACCTATGAAAGCACCAAAAGGCCTTGTCCCTATCTAATCACACCCCTCGGTGTTTCAGGGCCCGGACTCACGATGAGGGTTGGCAGCTCCAGCAGGCGGGACACTCCCACAACGTGCAGCCTCCTCCTGCGCCTCGGGGAGGGGGGCCCTGATACGCAGATGTCTGCCAACAGGATCGGCTACATAGTCTTCTTCTGGAGCCCCGGTCCCCAGCCTGAGGCCCTCAGAGCCGAGCAGCAGCAGACCCAGCAGAGCCAGGGTCACTGGGAAGCGCGCCTCTAAGGAGGGGGCGAACCCCGCCCAGACCAGCGTGCCTGCGCGGCGGGGGCGGCTCACCTCTCCCTCGGACTTCACGCCCACCACCTTGCCGTTCTCCATGATGATGTCATCCACGGGTTTGTTCAGCATGTAGGTCCCCCCGTAGATGGCACTCAACCTGTGGTGGGGAGAGTGATGGTGAGGGCGCCCTCCCAGGACAAACGGGGACCAGTGCTATTGCACCACCTGCCCCTACCAGCACGAGGGTGCAGAGAAGGCGGCCCCAGGCAGGCAGAGCTCAGGAGACCTGGTGGTCCTTCCCAACTCTGTCACCGCTACAAACTCAGGACTGAACCTGGAGTGCTCCTTCCTCTCTGGAGCTGAACGCCAGAATGTTCTGCGAAGGGCCAGCGTGAGGGTGGCTCCTCACGGAAATGTTCTGGGGGACAGAACGAAGGGCTCTGGAGAATCCGACTCGAGGTTTCCAGGCCCCGCGCCCAGTCCTAGCACTGCCTGACTCAGGCCAGGAGCCAAGCAAGCCCCCATTTGTGGTCCTTCAACTCTGCACGTCAATACCCCACTGTAGTGCCATCACCCAAGGATGGTGTGAAATGAACTAGGACCACAGTGGCAAAGTACAAAATGCTGTGGAGATACCCAAGGGGGCCGTTTCCATCGTTGGCCTCAGTCCTTCTTGGGACCGCCAACCGACCGAAGCCACGCCCTTACCTTGCAAAGCCCTGGGGCAGCTCGCCAAGGCCATAGAGTGGGTACAGGTACGGGCTCTTGCCATACCGGGCCAGGGACTCGCTGTACAACTTGATGCGGTTGATGGTCTCAAGACAGGGCTGGTCCAGGTAGCTGGGGGGATGGGGTCAGAAGAGGCTCCAACAGCAGGACCCCCAGTTCACCCCACCCAGGCACCAGGCCAGCCTTCCCACCACCCTCAATGGCCTGGGGAAGACCACGGGTCAAATGTAGGGAAGGGACAGAAAAGGCGACAGGCAAGCGAGCACGAGGCTGAGTACGAGAGGCGTGGGCCAAGAGAACAGCAGGCAGGAGCAGGGAGGGCAGGGTGTGGGCCGGATGAGGGGTGGTCTGCCATGCCAGTTTCCCCTCACTCATCGGTGCGGTAGAGCGCCAGGGCGTGGCCAGTGAAGTCGATGACATCCTGGCCCAAGTCAAACTTCCGGTAGACGTCACGCATGCTGGTGTTCTGGGGGTCGACGCCCTCGAAGGTCTTGGCGTCATTCTCATCAAAGTTTGCCACAAACACAAGGAACTTGCGGAAGCGCCGTTTCTCAAACATGCCCATCAGATCTACGCAGGCAACGTGAAAACAATCATTGCACCACAGACAATGAAACTCTCCATCCCGCCAAGCAGGCGGAGCGAGCGGGCACCCTAGCTCCCAGCTGACCCCCATGGGACCTCAGATTAACCCCTCTGTGCTTCTTGGCCTCAGTTTCCCCATACGTACGAAGAGCGAGTCGGGCTGGACAGGCTCTGAGGGCCCTCCCGGCTCCGACACCTGGGGATGTTTCACTAATCAGGTGGAGCCCCTGTCAAGGACCCCACATTCCTTCCGCACGCGGACTCCCCTCCTGGCAACCAGTGGGAGGCGTGGCCCCGGGCGCAGAGGGACGACAGAGCAAGGGGCTTCTGGTACGGCGTGAGGAACGTGACCTCGGGCAAGGGGCGCCCTGCTCTGGACAGCTGCCCCCCCCCACGATTCCCTGGCTCAGGGGACCCACACTCACTAGAAGCCAAGGCTTCGGTCTCGGTGGACGGTACTTTGTAGATCTTGCCCCCCTTGTAGACAAAGCTGCCCTCCACCACCTTGAAGTCCAGATAGCGTGTCACCTCTGTATACAGTAGCATCTTCACCAGCTGTCCTGCGGGGTGGTGTGGGCAAGGCAACAGAGTCAGCGTGGCTCACTCCAGAAGCTCTAGCTGGTCTGGCTGCCCTTCTCTGGAGTCTGACCCTCCTCTGGTCATCCCAATCACCCCCCATAATACCTCCTTCATCTCCCTCACCGTTGGCCATGAGGAACTTGGGGATCAAGTCAACGTTCCAGTCTCGGCCCCGGCCCATCGTCTCAGGGGGCCCCTCCAGCAATTGAAAACGCTTATACAGCTGCAGGCAGGAGAGAGAGACAGAGATGCACCCCGAGGACCCCCCTCCCGCCCCCACCCCCCGCCCAGAAAACCTGGGGAGCTGCTTCGTTTTGCACCCCACGCGCGAGGTTAACAAGGGCTGGGCCTGGGCCCCAAGCACCCACCTCCTCCAGGGGGGTGATGGAGGAGCTCTCGCCCCCATAGTAGGGGTTCCGGTCCATGTGCAGCACCTTCTTCCCGTTCACGGACATGATGCCCGACAGGATACATTCCTGGGCGAGGGGCGACGTTCGCTGCACTCCTACCTGCCCACATTCCCACCAGCAGCCCTGATGTATTCCCCACCCCAACCCTGAGAGGAGAGCAAAGCTGGAAGGACTGTGCCCCAACGGACAGCTCCTTCCATCCGTGGCTGGTCGCCTTGCCTAAAATCGGGGGTGGTGCTTCATTTGACCACGGTTTCCTTTCATAACCTTGCTGGGCAAAAAGGTGAACAAGGAAGAGAGTATCCAGCAGGCACACGCACGGTCTTCCGGCAACCCAGATACCAAGCAAATCATCTACCTATGTAGAGCCCCACAGAAAAGCAGATAAAACACAATGAACCACGGGGAAGACCTAGCTGCACAGCCAAAGGGACCCAAAAGGGAAGCGAAGAAAGGCTTAGTTAGCATGGTACTGAAATCCCAGGCCCCACCCTGGGCTGCTCTTTCCTCAAAGAGGAGAGCCCCTGACCGTGAGCCTTCCCAGCCACGGGAGGGGCTTCTGCGCCCGACTGAAGGGGATGCATCTCTCAAGGCAGCAGTCCGAGGGGGTCTGGGGGAGGGTAAACACCCTCACCAGTCACTGTCACCAGCCCAAGGACAAAGGCTGCAAATACGACTCAGCCTGAGGTCTCCACGGGAAACCGGGGTGGGGTAACGGGAATGTTGTCACTGTCCCCACTGCTGCTCCTTCTGGAACATTCCATGGGTCCCTGGGCCCCGAGGCGGGATGAGGGCCCATCCTGGCGAGGTCCCCCGACCTGACCGGCGGTCCTTGTACTACTACATCCCCACCAGAATTAGCGCAAGATGGTAGGTGATGCTGGGCTGGCCTTGGGTGGGGGCCGGGTGGGCGGGGTCAGGGAGCAACGGGAGACATCGGGGCGAGCGGGGGTGCGTTTTCCGGCCCTGCCGGCCGGAATAGGGAGGACGGGAGGGGCCAGGGGTCGGGGCCCGGGGAGTTGGGGGGGGCGGCCAGAAGAGGGGCCGCTTCTTGGAGATGGACCATGGCAGTGGGTAGAAGCAACGTCGAGGGGGGATGGGCATGGGGCTGTCTTTTCGGGCACACGAACGCCGGGGGCGGCAGCGCCGCGATGGCAACGATGGGAGGATGGGGCCGAGGGCTGCAGCATCCCGGGGAGGAGAGGGCGATGCGGAGCCCCGGACGCCAGAGGCCGCACTTACGGTAAGGCCGGTCCCCAGCACGATCACATCATATTCCTCGTCCATGGTCAGGCCTCGGTGTCAGCGCCCGTCAGCTCCTCCTCCTCCTCCTCCTTCACCGCCGCCGCCGCCGCCGCCGCCGCCGCCGCCGCCGCCGCCGCCGCCGCACTGGACCAAAGATGGCGGCGCTTCGGCCGTAGCCCGACCCCTCCGCCGCGTCAAAGAGTCCCGGCCCCTCCCCGCCCCCGCCGCGCCGACCGGGGCCACCGCCTCCCCGGGTTGTCTCCCGTGAGGGTTGCTGGGGCCCGGGCCCCAGCACCAGCGCGGCTCTGCGGGCAGCGCCCGTTCGCCAACGGCCCTGAGGGGAGAGCGGCGGGGCGGGGCGGGGCGGGCGGGGCGGCCCGGCAGCCGGTACTGAGGTCCGCGAGGGATCCGTGCGCGGGAGCCGCACGCGCCCCGCCCCCCGGGAAGCTCAGCGCGGCCCCGCGGGTTGGGTGCGCGCCGCTGCGGCAGCCCGAGGCGGCCCCCTAGGGACGTGGGGGCGGCCATTGTCGCGGCCGTCTCCACCCCCTTCCCGGGCGCTGACCGCCCCCGCCCTCCTTTAGTCGGTTAGGGACGCAGCTTGCTAACAACCCTCCCGGCCTCCCCTGGCCCCCGGAAAAGCAGCCCGCAGGACGGACCCGTGCGAGACCTTCCCGCCTCCCTCTTGGTCGCGCGAGGCTACGGGTACATTCGCACGCCTCCTCCGGCAGCCCTCAGCCAAGCGCATCCTCCCTTGTGCCCAGCGCAGAAATGAGTAACAAGAGGCCCAAGCATGGCGACCCGTCTTTATTTTATTAGGAAGGAAACCACGAGCACCCCAGGCTCCTGCCAGGCACCCAGTGATCACACCCAGCCCCCCTGCCATGGAGGTCCCTTCCTTCTCAGACCAAAAAAAAAAAAAAACCCCAGTGCACTGCTTATCCTTAGCACAACATCACCAAAAAACAGTAACACCAGCCAAGCAGGACAGACAGTTAAATAGTACTTCCACACCCCCCACACTCAGGGAACTTCCAGCTCCTGGCTGCTACAAGGAGCCCCATAGAGCCTGGGGAGGGAGCACTGGCTACACAAAAGCACTATAAACAGCAAGGGGCGAAGGCGGAGAAATGAGAATAAATAAGGAGAAAGGGGGAGGAGGACGGGCCCTAGAACTCACGGCCCCTTCCTTCACAATGACCAAGCCTGGGAAATTTGCCTACTATCTACGCAGAATACATACACCTTGGTGATAGAGATGGGGAGTGGGCAGCCCAGGGAAGACCCTCAGCTGGTGGAACAGAGAGCCAGACAGGCTGAGGGGAGCCAGGAGTCATGCTACCGTAGGAAGAGGGGAAGCCCTCCTGCCAGCATGCCTCTGGTGGGAACGCGACGACCTGGACACCAGCACGCCCTCAACCCCCCACAGGCGCAGGGTCACACGATCTGGGTCAAAGCTATGGTGGGGCCCTTGTGGTCGTCAAAGCGGTCCATGGTCTTGAGGCTGAGGATCATGTGTAGGCCGTAGGTGAAGATGAAGAGCATGAACAGGGAGGTGAGCAGCCCCATCCAGATGCCCGGGGAGAAGAAGCCTGCACAGTCACTGGCGTAGGAGAACTGCTCACCCGTCACGTTGAAGGCCTGGATCTGGGGGGCAGAAAGCACCGAGTGGCCCCACACAGGGAGGCCCAGTAAGGGCGTGGGAGCACCAAGGGGACCGGACTCTCAACTACATTCCCAAGCCCTAACCCCAACCCAAAGGACACTGAGACTGCAGGCCTCTGCTCCCCCAGCCCCTCCCAGTACTGGGCTACCTCCAACCTGGGCTCCCCACCTCCAGGCGCGGTCCCTCCCCCTTCCTACCTGGAAGTCCTGAAAAGTCATCTGCCAGAGAGAGGGCTGTGTGCCGGGCACGAGGAGATTACCATTCTTGTTCAGACTGCTGACGTACTCGCAGTGGAAGGAATAGATGCTGGGCCCCGTGACCTGGGAGGCATTGAAGTAGGCGACGGAGCCGTTGCTGTGGATTTCAAGGCGCTCCAGGGTAAACCAGTGTCGGGCGGACACCGGGTAGAAGCGGTTAGCCAGAATGAACCTGGGGGAGGCCGTGGAGGTGTCAGGCAGCTGGAGAGGCCGGAGCCGCACGAGCCCACCCGCACCTGCCTCTCGGACTCACCTGAATGTCACTGTGGTACCGAAGAGCTGTTCGTAGGTCAGCACAAGCCTGCAGAGTCAGGGGAAGAGGTGAGTTTTCAGGCTCTGGGACGGCCTTGAGCATCTCAGAGCAAGTTCCTCGGGTATCCTGCTACCTAAGCTGTACGGGGTCCTCACAGCCACCTGAAGAGGCAGTGCCTCCACTTGACAGATAGGAAAACTGAGGCCCCATCACACCCTAAGTCAGGAACCAGCCAGCACACAGGTTCCCTACCTCCAGCTGAGAGCTCCTCCCTCTGGTTCCCCTGAACCCACGGCCACTCCCTTCAGCTCCCCCTTGGGACTGCTGAGGCTGCTCAAGGGGGAAGCAGCAGGATCCAAGGTGTTAAGCACCGAGGTCGGGCCAAGGACGAGAAGGCGTGAGGAGGCAGAACTCTGAACAATGCCCACTCAGGAGCCCTCCGCCAGCCTCCCCCCACCACAATGCCACCTGCATCCCCACGGCGAACAGCCCCCAACACATACCCCCTCAGTGGCATGTACTTCGCCCTTACCTGGCAACGGAGTCGTTCCAGAAGGAGCCGGTCAGGTTGAGGCGGTCCTGATCCCCAAAGGTGAGGGAGGTCAGGTCCTTCCAGTGGTCCCTATATGCCACCGAGAAGTTTTGGGCCCAGAACAGGATCCGGGGGGCAGTGTCATTGTAACTCACAGGGGAAAAGACCATAGGCGATGCCGACTGTCTTTGCAGCAGCTGGCGACCCAGACCCCCGGCCACCAAGGCTACATCGCGGGCCACCTGCAGAAAGAGCCCACAAGCCTTCTCTCAACAGCCCTGGTTCTCTCAGCAGGCCCTGAGCCAAGCGGCCTGCCCTCGCGGTCCCCGCTGGGCACTCCCTCCACCATCGCAAGTCCCACCAGCCACGCTCATACTCAAAAGCTTCCTTTGGGAAGCTTTCCCCTGGTGGCCCCTAAGCCTGTGTGAGGTTTCTCGTCTCTGCACCTTAGGAACACTTGGACTTATGGTCCGAATACGCCAGACAGTAAGGCTGTTGGGGTGAGATGGGCAGCAGCCGCCTGGAAGGAGGAAGCAGGACTTCACGGCTCATGCACGCCCCCCGCCCCGACATCTGCCCAGAGGAGAAGCCGGCCCCCCTCCAGGCCCCCGGCCACACCTCCCGGAACCCCGGGCAAGGGCACGTACCCTAGGAGGGCGGACTGCCGTGAGGGCCGCCGTGTACGGAACGTCTTCCGACTTGAGCATGCTCAGCACCTGCCCGATGACCTCATCTGAGGAGCAACGGGGAGAGCAGAGAAGCAAGTCGCAGGCCGCCACTCACGGCCACGCTCCCACTGCCCACGAGAACCCGTCTGACTGTGGCGCTGCAGAGGCAAGGCTGGGCCCTTCCATGCACCCTCTCGGCGCCGCCTCTTGACGGTGCTCAGCGGCGTCACCGTGTCGAGGTGGGGCGCACCGGACGTCTGCCCTGCGCAGTCCCCACACACCAGCAACCGTCCTCTGGTGGGACGCTGAGACACTCGCAGAGCCGGGCCCCAGCAACCTTCACTAGTGTTCGCTGTTTCCAGCAGCCGCTTCTCATCATCCCCCCAGCCCCAGCCTCCCCCGGCCACCGTGGCCCCAGTCACTGAGTCCCTAATGCCACACCCTAACTCAGCGGAAGGAGGAGAGACAGACAGACACAGAAAACTCCAACTCTACCCCCGGAAAGTGTCCAGTGACCTTGCCAGGAGGAATGACTGTCCTTTACAGCCAAAGGAAGACCAGTCCTCGGAACTGTTTTTTGAAACGTTGCTGGTATATTCAAGCCCAAACCCTAGGATTCAGGCCACCTGAGTGGAAACTGGCTCCAGGCGGCACGCAGAAGGCCCCTGGACATCCAACAGCTCTGCCAGGCTGGGCCCAGCCAGAGAGGGCCGAGGCCTGGGGACCGGCGGGGCCCTGCTCAGCTGGCCAGTTGCTGCCAAGAAGCAGGGGGGCCACCCTGGGAGGGCGGAGGGGCTGAGGAGCGCGGGCTCCTTGCGGCCAAGGGTGGGATGAGGACAGAAACCGCGCCCCACCCCGCCCCCGCTCACCATTGCCTGTGAGCACTTCCTTCGGCGCCATCAGACCCGAGCTAGGGAAGAGACAGAACGTTAGAGACGCCCAAATCCAAATGGCCTCCGCCGCCCTGGGCCGCCGTCCTTGCCTGGTAGCCCCGCCACCTAGCACGCTCGAGCTGGGGGCTCACTCCCACCACCGGCACCTTTGCTCACCTCACAGCCCTGCCTGGAATCCCCCGGCCCTCCTGCCCCAGCTTCGGAGTCCCGCTCAAGTCCCTGCCTCCTGCTCCGTGTATGGTCCCCGCTAGGCGGGCCGGCTCCCCACCAGCGAGGCCTGCGTCCGCCTCGTCTGGCCACACAGGCACCTTCTGGGAGGGCCTCAAGGTGCTAACGGGAGGACTGCTCCCCTTGGCTGAGCTGCGCCACCGGAGCCTGGGCCCTGAGGCTAGAGGCCGGGCCGTACCTGGCCGTGTAGGGCAGGCGGAGGAGCAGCAAGGCCGGGAGGCTGGCGTTGAGCTTCAGCTCCCGAAGCGTGGCCAGGTCCACGTGCAGGGGGCTGGCCCCGAGCTTCTCCTGCAGGTAAGTGGTCAGAGTGCTGACCGCGTACCAGTCGACGGCCGGAAGCACCAGAGAGGAGGGGGCCAGGTCCAGGGCATTCTGGGGACAGAGGGGCAGGCGAGAGGATGAGTTAGCAAGGGGCCAGGGGACCCGGGCCAGCCTACCAGACCTCTCTGGAAAGCCATGCCCACGCCCACGCCCACACCCACACCGGCTCTCATTCCAGGTGGCAAAGAAAACACGCCACACCCCTGGCCCTGACACTAAGGCCTTTCTACCTTCAGCCAGCATCTCTGGCTCCTGAGGGGACGGTTCTTACTGTGCTGGGAGAGGGGGCGCAGGATGGCCTCCAGGGCCTGCAGCTGGGAGAGGACCCTTACCTCCAGGTTAGAGAAGGCACTGTCCTGCTTGTTTCCAAACACGCCACCATACGCTGTGAAGTCCTCGATGCTCAGCTAGTAGGGAAGCAGGGAGACGGCCTCAGAACACTGGGCTAGGGCCAGGGCAGGGGGCAGACACCTTCCCTGTGCATTTGCAGGGCCTGCAAAATCTCATTTAGAGTCAAATTTGATCTGCTCCGAAGAGTGAGCGAGGGTACATTTTAGGGGTGGGGTGGGGCGGTGGAAGGTTCTCTTTTCTCCAGCACCCTCTTGGCAGGGTGAGGGAACAAGGAAGGTGGTCACGGGGTTGGAAGGAAGTCTGTGGGCAGCTGATTCACGGTAACCTCGGGAGTAAGAGTCAGCCGCCCCCTGCAAGCAGACAGGAGGAGCTGCCGAGGGAAGAGGGAAGCTGTGGGGAGGAGCTGGGGGGCGGCCAGGAGCACTGACTGCACGCCCCCCAGGGCAGAAGTCAGAGACAAGGAGAGCCTGCGCGCCAGCTGCCACAGGTAGAGCCGCGTCCGTCCGGCCTGGATGAGACCCTTTGCAAAGGAGGGGGAGAAGTGCCCCTCCCTGCCTGGTTTTGGTGGAAGGGGAGAGAGAGGTGCGGATCTCAGAACATGCTGGAGAAAGCACTGCAGTCTCCTGAGCTCTCTGGACCACAGTAACCCCAAGCCCATCCCTCTTCCTCTGCAACCCAGAGATGTCCTTCAACCTCTGCCCCTCCATCCCAACTCCCAGCTTCCTCTGGCTTTTCCCAGTTAGGCCCAGAGGAGATCTTAATCAGCTTCCCTAACCTCATCCTGTTTAGTATACATACTTGCCCGGCCTCCTCTCCCTTCTGGGCAGGAATCTTGACCCTGTCTGGCTACCTAAGCTCTCATTCTGAAAGCCCAGGAACCACCGCTGTGTCCTCATGGCACTCCCTGCTCGAAATCACCCAAGGCTTCCTGCCACATTTAGAACTGCAACCAACGTCTTCCCCCCTTGTCTCCTGGTTCCTTGGCTGACCATCTCCTACCCCTTTCTCTCGCTCACTATTCTCCAGCCACACCAGCTCTTCCACGGGCTCACCAGGAGCGCTCCTTGCCCAGGGCCTTTGCACCTGCTGTTACCTCTGTCAGGAATGCCCTTCCCCCACAGCCACACGGCTCCATCCCTCCCTCCACTTAGGTCTCTGCTCGGATATCACCTCCACAGCGAGCGCTTGCCCGGTCACCCTTATCTTAAACAGCACTGCCAGTCACTCTGTCCCCTTAGTCTGCTTCCTTCTTCTCTAAGGACTACAGAACTGACAGTATATCATACACCAACTTAGCATTTACCTGTCACCCTCACGAGAGTGTCAGCTTCTCCAGGGTAGGGGCTGGGGTTATTCTCACTGCTGTGTCCCCAACACTTAATACCTGGTACACAGTAGGTAGTCCATATTTGACAAATGAATGAATTGAAGGAATGCCACAAGACGGGGTGGGGGTGCCAGCTAAACGTTTTACATGGCCTATGAGAAATGCTCCTCACAGCCCTCTGATGTCAGTGGTGTCTTCATTTTACAGATGCAGAAAGGGGCATTTGCAGAGTATTTCACGTGTCCAAAGGCCGGTAAGTAGTAGAACTAGAACTGAGTTCCAGTCTGACTACATTATTTACCACCTCCTGGAAGGACTACAGGCCAGCACAGCCACCACCACCTGCCCACAGAACGACAGAGCAAGACCAAAAGGGGAATGAGCCATACAGGCCACCAATGAGGAACAGACAAGCAGAAGCTCGATAACCTCCCAAACGACAATCCTACACTGCCCTCGAACCTTCTTGTGGTCTACAGGCCTGCTTTGGGAGCATAAAGACCCAGATGGGAGGGTAAACAGTGTGCTGGATATGAGCACAAACCTGGGGTGGAGGGGTGTCCAACAGACTCAGGCTGGAACCAGCTGTGGCTTGCACAAGCCACACAACTTCAGCCAATCCTTCTTTGGCAGTAAAACCAAGATAATGACATCAGCTCAGCATAGTGCGAATGAAGCACTCAGTAAGTGATCATTCTTCGATTCTCTCCCTCACGATGATTACAGTTAGAATCACGACTCTGCCACCCATTAGCTGTGTGACCTTGGGTAAGTCATTTGCCATCCTTGGGCATCACTCTTCTGATCTGTAAACAGGGTTCATCATCCCCACCATGTAGAGTAGATCAGATAAGGGTCTGGCACTCACTGGGCATCTGGCCTCTGACCCTTTATTTCCCCCAATCAAGTGGGTGCCATTTCAAGGCCCTCACCATTCCCACTGAACGTTCTCCTACATGCCTTCCCAAGGGAGGAACCACACCTCCCTAGAGTTGGGACAAGGTCACTGAAGCTTCCCTTGAGGAATGGGCCTCAGTGTCCTGGGGGGGGAGGGGGCCTGCCTGCCTCCTGATGACCGAAGGAGAGAGGGCTGTGGCAGGCGCACCTTGTCCTGAAGGAAAAGCAGCACGTTGCGGGGGCCCAGCTCCAGGGCGGGGTCTAAGTAGGTAGAGAGCTGCATGTCGCTGGTGATATGGCCCTCGTGGGTGTCGGCCGCAGGAGCCCAGAGGTCTCTGGCAGGGGATAGAAGAGGTGCTGTCAAGCGGGGGCTCATGGCTTGAGATCGGAAACCCACGGGCTCCCAGCTTGATGCGTGGGGCCCAGAGCTCAGACCCAGCCCACTCGCTATGGAGCCGCCGAGCAAGGGACAGTCCCCCTCTGGGCCCCGCCGCCCCTCGCCAAGGACAGCCCCGGAGTCGGGCGAGGGCACCTCAGCCGCCGCGGCGCGCAGCGCAGCCCGCCCCGGCCCGCCCCGCTCACCGGTCACTCGACCACAGCACCAGCGGCACCTGCTGCTCCGACGCCACCGCCGCCGCCGCCACCACCATCACCAGCGGCAGCCATGGCATCTGCCAGAGCGCCGGGGCCCGCCGCATCCCCGCCCGCATTCGATCCACCGCGGTCGCCGCCATCATAACCTCTCGGCCTCCACTGCCTGGACCCGCCGCGGCCGCCGCAGATCAGGTGACCGTCGCCCCCGCCCGAGCTCCGCCTCGAGCCGCCATTGGCCCGGGCGCAAGACCGCTTTCCATACCCTCAGGTGATTGGACGAAGTGGATGCCACTCACAGCCGCTCCTTTTCACTGGTTGGCTGTACGTGTCTCCAGGCGCGCACGCTCCAAGTAGGAAAGGGGGCGGAACGGAGCTCCGCCGGCTCCCACAGCCTCCTGCACTTCTGAGGACGCCGCGGGTTCCAACCCTGCAGAAGGAACGGGGCGGAGCGGGCTCTGCTGGTTTCCACGCGCACAGCTTCCCCTTTCCCTGTTTTAATCTTCTTAATGCTTAAAGTAGCAAGAGTGGTTTCTTTCTCCTGCAGATGGACCCTCCTTTATACAGGTAAGGAGAGAAGAGGACGCCCAGGATAGCGTCCAGAGGAACACCAGCACTTACTATGGGCAGGGAGGAGGAGGATCCAGAAGAGAGATGGGAGAAGGGGCATCAAAGAGAAGGGGAAAACCCAGGGACGTTTCAAGCACACCATGGTTAACAACGTCATTCTCGACTGCTGCCAGGAAGCAGGTAAGATGAGGACAGAAAACTTTCTTGTACTTAGCAACACCAGTTTGGTGAGAGCGATGTCAGTGTGAGGAAGTGGAGACACTGTATAGATTGTCCTTTCTCGAAGTTTGCCTTAAAGAGAGGAAAGAGACAGAGTGACAGCTAGAGTCAGAAGATGAGAGACACCACCTCAAATAAATTGGGAGACTTTCATCTTTTTCTGTGCCATTTTAAAAAAATTTTTCATTTATTTATTTATTTGGTTGCGCCAGGCCTTAGTTGCAACAGGCATGCTCCTTAGCTGCGGCATGTGAACTCTTAGTTGCGGCATGCATGTGGGATCTAGTTCCCTGACCAGGGATCGAACCCCAGCCCACTGCATTGGGAGCACGGAGTCTTACCCACTGCACCACCAGGGAAGTCCCTTTCTGTGCCATTTTTTATTTCTCATATTAGTGACCATTGAAATCTCGCGGGTGAGTATATGGGTGTTCACTGTAAGCTTTTTTTGACCTTGGTACATGTACTGGGTTGAAGAGTATCCCCCTAAAATTCATGTGTATCCAGAACTTGTAAATGTCACTTTATTTGGAAACAGGATCTTTGCAGATGTGATCAAAATAAGGTCATGCTGGATTAGGGTGGGCCCTAAATCCAGTGACTAGTGTCCTTACAAGAAGAGAGAAATTTAGACACAGACACACAGGGAAGAAGGCCAACTGATGATGGAGACAGAGTTTTGCAGCTGCCAACTGAGGAACTCCTGGAGCCACCAGAAGCTGGGAGAGGCAAGGAAAGATTCTTCCCTAGAGCTTTCAGAGAGAGCACAGCCCTGTTGACTTTGGACTTCTAGCTTCCAGAACTGGGAGAGAATAAATTTCTGTTGGTTTAAGCCTGCCAGTTTGTGGTAATCTGTATGGCAGCCCTGGGAAACTAACACACTATATGTTTGATATTTTTCATAATAAAACATATAGGGAGGGACTTCCCTGGTGGCGCAGTGGTTAAGAATCCGCCTGCCAATGCAGGGGACACGGGTTCGAGCCCTGGTCCGGGAAGATCCTACATGCCGCGGAGCAACTAAGCCCGTGCGCCACAACTACTGAGCCTGCGCTCTAGAGCCCACAAGCCACAACTACCGAGCCCACGTGCCACAGCTACTGAAGCCCACGCACCTAGAGCCTGTGCTCCGCAACAAGAGAAGCCACCGCAATGAGAAGCCCGCACACCACAACGAAGAGTAGCCCCCGCTCGCCACAACTAGAGAAAGCCCACGCGTAGCAACAAAGACCCAACGCAGCCAAAGATAAATAAATAAATAAATTTATTAAAAAATATATATATAGAGAGAGAGAGATGAAAGTTTGATCAGGCCCATTGCTGGCAAGGATGTTAGGAAAGAGAGTCTCACCTACACAGTGGTGAGAGTATCAATTGGTAGAACTTTTTTGGAGGATAATTTGGCAGCATCTAACAAACTAAAACGTGTATGACCTTTAACCAAGCAGTTTCCCTCTTAGGGATCCATTCAGCAGAAATACTCAGCCAAGCACAAGATGTACATACAAAGAGATCCATTGCAGCGCCATTTGTAGTTGCAAAGATGTGGGCACTTGTGACTAGACACTGGGACACTGTGCCCCGCCACTGCTGCTGCCGCCCCTGCCCCTCAAACACCATCTCCTTGGCAGGATTCGATCTGCGTGCGGAACCCTCAATGCAGCACAGGAAAGCACACCAGAAGGGGGACTAGATGCTGGGAGCCGCCGCACCGTGTACACAGTGACTCCCACCCAGCCCCACGGAGCTGACAGACCATTGATCACCTGCACTTGTCTGAAAAACTGCTTATGAGATTGTAGTCATGGTTGTCACACATGTGGCTCGGACTAAGACAGTGGCAGTTGAGCTGAAGACAGGAGGTGGGCTTGCCATGGTCGGGGAGGACAGTGGCTGAAGGTGGCTCTTGGATGTCTCTGAGTTGGGGACTGGGAGATGAGGTCAGTTGGGGACAGTTTAGTTTGGGTTGTTTGTGGGGCCCCCAACTGGCCATGTCCGGGCCAGCTGAGGGGAGAGGTTTGTGCTGGATCTTGCTGTGTCCCCAGAACCCTGGGAGAGGTTGGAAGTCCTAGTGCCACGATCTGATTTGTATTTGAAAAGGCGGATCTGGCTGTGGGAGCAGAGCAGATTATAGGGATGGGAGTGCCAGCAGAAACCAGGAGGAGGCTGTCGCCATCGTCTGGGAGAAAGATGATGGGGGCCTGGCCAGGGTAATGGAGGGGCAGAGAGGGAAGGCGAAAGAGACTGCAGAGGTCGCTGCCTCAGTGTTGGTGCGGGACTGAGGTTCGACCAGGTGGCATGATGGTGGGGCAAGGGCCCCAGGAGCATCCGAAGTGAGAGGTCGAAGCCAGGGCAGCCAGCGGGGGGTGGGGAAACCAGATCCCCGCATGCTCAAGTCCTTCCCTGGCCTTGCTCTCACGCGCTGCCCTGGGGGTCAGTTGCATCCCCTCGGTCTGTCATTCCGTCACTCACCAAAGTCCTAGAAATCTTGCTCGGCCCAGCGCCTGGGGGGGGGAAAAATGAGGACCCCCAATTGGGGCATCACAGTAAAGTCAAAGTCCTCCAGGCCCAGGACAGACCCGGCAAGGGACACATTTTGAGAGGAAAGTTCTATAATGATGCCACAGGAGTGAAAGCTGTCGAGGGAAGGGACAGAGGCCCCAGGGATCAGAACAGTGACACAGGGTGACAAGAGGGGCTGATGGGACTTCTGTGGTGGTCCAGTAGCTAAGGCTCTGCGCTCCCAATGCAGGGGGCCCAGGTTCGACCCCGGTCAGGGAACTCGATCCCACATGCCACAACTAAAGACCCCGCATGCTGCAGCTAAAGATCCCACATGCCGCAACTAAGACCCGATGCAGCCAAATAAATAAATAAATATTAAAAAAAAAAAAAGAGGAGCCAATGGCCATGGGCAGACTTAGGAACACAAAGGGCACCATTTAAATAAAGTTTCAAGGCAAAGACTTTCTCAAAAGTGTGACCTTGGTGGCCAGCAGTCTCTTGCTCACCATCCTTAAGGGAGAAAGTCCCGTGGCTACTTTTCTTCTTCCCTCAGTTCCCGGAGGTCCCTGGAATGGTGACCCTCGAGGCTTCCTGAAGCGGTTGCTATGGGCCAGGCACTGAGTAAGACTCGGACCCTGCCCCTCAAGTTCACAATCTGATCTGGAGGAGATGCAGAATAGTGGGTCACAACCCAGGGTGATGGATGTTCAAAAGGGGGAGACACAGGGCTGGGAGGGAGGCGCAAAGAGGGGCACCACCTGAGTCTGCTTTGACCACAAGATGACATCTAAGCTGAGTCACTCACTAAATGTTGATAGCGCCCACAAGCACCTTCTGTCCGGTGCTTCATTTTTAGGGTAAAAGCATTTCTTCATTAAAACCCTTCTGGGCCCTCATCATCTCCATGTCTTCTTAAATTGTTTTAATATAATATTGGACACATCCCAAAATATGTGTAATATCTGTGTGCTACATAGATTACATATGTTACGTAGACACGTGTGGCCTGTGTCTTACACACGTTACACATGATACGTTATTGTATGTGAGATATACAATAAAAGGAGCCCTCATCACCCACCCCAGACTTCACAGAGCGCTGCCGGTTCCTGGGCAAGAATCTGTCTCCCCGAATCCCTTTTTCCTGCCCCACGCCCAGAAGTAATGGCTACGCTGAATTTGCTGTTTATCATTCTCTCTTTTTTTCTCTTACAGTCTAGTGCTCAGTCTGCTCGTACTTGACGAAATGGCATTGTCCTGCTCGTAGTCCTGCGCAGGGACGCGGGTGGCATCGTGTCGTCCTTGCTAGTCTGGTGGTGAGCCTTCCGCGACCCCTGGTTTCACTCTCCCCTTGGCAGATGCCGGTGCTCCCTACCGGCCCTGTTTGCCGGGAGGCTTTTCATGACCTACGAACGCAAGATGTCTCAGGGGCCGTGGCAAACGGCACCGTCGTTCACAGTGATTCAGTCTCCCCCTTCCCTTAGGAGCACCCCTCCTTGCCCATCATCAGCCAGGAGACACACTGGAAGAGGCAGGTTCCAGGGCACCCCACCGTAGCTGGGATCCAGGGATCAGGAGACCACCAGGGGTCCTGTGTTACAACACCCGCACAGCAAGTGACTAGGCACTGGAACGTTGCTGCTGAAACCGTGAGCTCCATGCTATGCTTGGTGTGAGACAGGTGAAGGGGCGGGAAGGGCGCCGCCTCCTCACCCCTGCATCCCACATCATCTCGAGTGTGTCTCCAGGCAAGGTGGAGTCCACACCCTGAGCCTGCTCACCCAGACCACTGCTCAGCCCTCCCAGGCTTGCCTTCCCCACACACTCCTTGCCCCCCACCCCTACGCTGGCCAAAAAAAGAAAAGTTGCAAAATCCAGGTGTACGGCGCAATGACTTAGCAAGGCAAACACTCCCTTGGCATCACCCAAGTCAAGAACTCAAATGTCTACCTCCCCAAACCCCCTCATCCCCCTCCCATCACTTCCTTCTCCCTTCCACCAAAGTGACCACAAACCTGATTTTTGTGGTAATCTCTTTGGTTTTTATAATTTTACCAATTGTGTCAGTCCGTCCAGGATGCTATGACAAAGTACCACAGACTGTGGTGTTTATAAACAGCAGAAATTTATTGCTCACAGTTCCTGAGACTGGAAGTCAGAAATTAGGGTGCCATCAGGGTGGGGGAAGGCCCTCTTCCGGGTTGCAGACTTCTCATTGTATCCTCACTGGTGGAAGGGGTGAGGGAACTCTCTGGAGCTTCTTTTATAAGGGCACTAATCCCATCATGAGGACCTCACCCCCATGACCTCATGACCTAAGCACCTCCCACAGGCCCCACCTCCTAATACCATTAGGGGATTAGGTTTCAGTGAATTTGGAGGGGACACAAACATCCAGGCCATCGCACGAGATAAGCAGGCATCCCTCAATGTGATGATTTTGTTTTGTCTGTTTTCGGACTTTATATAAATGGAATTATTCAGTATTACATTTTGTGTCTAGATTCTGTGCTCAAAATTGGGAGGTTAGGGACTTCCCTGGCGGCCCAGTGGGTAAGACTCCGCGTTCCCAGTGCAGGGGGCCCGGGTTTGATCCCTGGTCGGGAAACTAGATCCCGCAAGCCGCAACTAAGAAGTCCGCATGCCACAACGAAGATCCTGCGTGCTGCAACTAAGACCCAGTGCAGCCAAAATAAATAAATATTAAAAAAAAAATTGGGAGGTTAATGTGAGTCATTGCATAACAGTGACATGACGGCTATTCCCCTAGATAGATATTCTGCCAGTCATTGAGCCCTTCTAGTGTTGAGAGACATTTGAGTGGTTTCCCACTTTAGCTAGCACGGCTAGTGGTGCTGCCAATACTTACGTATGTGGTGCACATATACATGCATTTCAATGGGTATATGTATCAGGTCATAGAGTGTATGTACTGGGTTGAATAGTGTCCCCCCAAATTCATGTCCACCTGGAACCTCAGAATGTGACTTTATTTGGAAAAAGGATCTTTGTGAGTATAATTAGTTAAGATGAGGTCATAGTGGAGTAGCGAGCCCTAATCCAGTGAATGGTGTCCTTATAAGAAGAGAAAAAGAGACACACAGACACAGAAAAGAGGCCATACGAAGCTGGAAGCAGAGATTGGAGTGAACTTGTGTCTTCAAGCCAAGGAACACCAAGGATTGCTGGCCACCACTGGAAGCTAGGAGAGAGGCAGATCCCTCTTCAGAGCCCCCAGAAGGAGCCAACCCTGCCGTTACCCTGACCTTGGACTTCTGACCTCCAGAATTGTGAGAGAATAAACCTTTTGTTGTTTTAACCCTACCAGTTTAGGGTGCTTTGTTACTGCAGTTACAGCAAACTCATACAGTACATGTATTTTCAGCTCTGTCATTGTGTTTCCTCTTCTATGAAATGCCTGCTCACATCAGTCTTCCCGTTTTTCTATCCGATTGTTTATCCTTTTACTGATTTATAGGAGTTATTTATTTATTCTGGGTGTGAGCCCTGCGTTGGTTACATGTATTACAAACCTTTGGGTTTTGAAGCAAGTCCATTAACCTTGCTCTGCATCCTTTGCAGAATGAGATTAATCCCTACTTTTGCAAGGTTGTATGGGGATTATAGACAATGACGGAAATCTTAGGTGACTGGTACACACTGAGAGCCCATCTGGTCAAGTGCTCTTGATGTGCCCAGAGCTCTAAGGTCCAGCCTTCCTGTCCAGAGGGTCACCTCCCACCCCCACCCCTACAGAGAGGCCAGATGTAAAAGAGCACAACACAGATGCTTTATTGTTTATAAAACATGAAAACCCAGGCCCCAGGGGATTCAAGCGATGCCAGGGAGGCGGAAAGGACGGAGAAGTCGGTGGGCCCCAGCATGGGGGCAAGGGGCTGGGTCTTGGGCCCTTGCTGCAGGCTCCACTTGGCTGGGCTCCACTTCTGGAAAAGGGCAGCTCTTCTACCTGCAGCCCAGGGCTGGGCCCTGCCCGAGGGCCCCACGCCTGTGGGGAGCGCGGGCAGAAGGAAGACGTGGCTGACGGCCATCCCTGAGGAAGTGGTGAGCAGCTCCTGGATCAGGGCAGGCAGGTAGAAGCCAGGCCTGGCCACCGCCCCGCTTCAACTACCCTCCTCCAGCGCCCGGCCCTGGGAGAGAACACCTTGAAGGCAAGAAGGAAGGAGGCCCCTGCCTAAATGTCTTCCTCCCTGCGTGGCCAAGTGGGAGGAGCAGCTGAGACCCTTCTTTCAGCTGAAGAACCACAGAGGAGCTGGAACGCTCACCAACTAGGAGAGGGCACCCGTTAAGGGTTCTGTACAAATCTGTCTAAAAAACCGTATCTGAGCTCAAAGCATCAGTCCATCCCCCAGCCCAGCTTCTGTGCAGGGCGAGAACCCAAAGGCGGCACCGATCACCCGGCAGCTGGGACTCGGGTCCCAGAGCTGCCTCTGTCCCAGGCCTCGCCGCCCCTCCCCGCCCCCGCCCCAGTCCGAGAGGAAGCCGGGGCAGGGTCTGGGCGGGGTGGTGCCTATCTCCCGGCCTGCAGGTGGCTGTGGAGCTGCTCGGCCTGGCTCTTCAGGCGCTGGAATTCCTCCTGGATGAAGTCCGTCAGGGCTTTGCGAATCTCCACCTGAGGGGAAGGACTGGGGCTGGCCTGCAGCCCTCAGGGAGCTTCGCCCAGGGTCCCTGGGAGGCCAAGGGCACTGGGATGGGCTAGGACAGCTCTGGGATGGCCTGGGGGAGAAACTCACAGCTGACGTGTTCTCTGCCCGGAGCCGCTCGAGCACAGGCAGGGCACTGAAGGGCTTCCCAATCAGCACGGTGATTTTCTGTGGGGAGACGGGCCGCCGGTGGGTGACAGGAGCGGGGGGTGCCCACAGCCCCAGCACCCTGGGGAGCCAGAGGCCAAATCCTGTCCCCACCTTGCTGAGTACTCCCTCGGGTCCACTCTAACCTCTTTAAAATGAGGTAGTTGGGCTCAGTGACATCCAAGGGCCATCGCAGTGCCGGGGTCCATGCCCTAGTCATCCCATCCTGTCCTGTCCCAATCCCAAGGCCTGCCCCTGCCCCGGCCCCGGCCTTGGTGCCAGGAAGCCCCCCCCACCGCTTCACTCCATTCCCCCTGCTGCAGCCTCCTGAATCTGGCCTCAGTGGTGCTGAGTGGGAGTCACGGGGCAGATGGCAGACAGACAGACAGACAGACAAGGTCAGCAGCCCTACCCACCTGTCCAAAGCGGGGGAAGTAGGGCGGGCTGTTAGGAAGGACGTCATTCATTCCTGTAGCACAGCAGACAGAAGGCTGGGAAGCAGGTGTGGGGTGGAGCAGGGCAGCCCGGGCGCCCCCTCTCTGCCACCCAGAGGAGACCCACCCGCCAACACCACCGAGCGAAGCCCCTCTCCCTGGGCCGCAGCCTTGGCTCACCGACATGCCACAGCGGCAGAATGACAGGATTGAGGTGACATTCGGCGACCAGGCGTCCGATTCCTACCCCAGGGAGAGGCAGGCATGGTGGCATGAGTGGAGCTTCGGTGCCAGCCTACGGGCCGGGGCCACGCCTGCCCTCCCCCAGCAGCTGCCCTGGGCCAGCACGTCTGCAAGGCAAGCCCTCGTCTCGGCGCCTGCCCTTCCCGCTGCCCACAACGCGCTCCTCTGCCCCAGCTGCCACAGTCCGACCCAGCCGGGGAGGGCCAGTGGCTCTTACCCCACTTGAAGCGCAGGAACTCGGAGCTCATGTTCACTTTCCCTGTTGAGAGACAGGATGGAGGTGAGGCTTGGGGGATGCCAGGCGGCGGCGGGGGGGTAGTCCCACGCGTATTCTTGAGGGTCACGACCCTGCCAGCCCCACTGACCTTCTGGGAAGATGTGCACCCAGTCCCCGTGGTTGAGTTTCTCCAAAATGAAATCCATTCCCTTCTGGTAGACGCCATCTCCTGCCAAGAGGCAGTCCCTCCCTTCAGTCTCCATCCTCCAGGGCCCCTCCTCCGCCCTCCCTGGGCGTGAAGCAGCAGCTCCCCATCCCCCAGCGGGCGGCCCACACGAACACCTTCCAAGGCCGGTCCCTCTCGGGCCTGCTCAGCCGCCTCCCTGATTGGGCTCTTGGAGCTTTAGGATGAGCCACCCCTGGGGCAAGCCTACCATTTGCTGCCTCTGGCCCAGTCTGTTCGTGATTTCCAGCCTCACTTGGGCCCCAGATTCTGGACAGCGACCCTTTCCCCGGGGTCTCTGCTAGGCCAGTTCCCGCAGCCACTCCTCACAGGCCCCCCAGCCCTTCCTGAGCCCTCAGCCTCTGCTGGCCCTGCCTCCTGCTGGCCCCTTCCTTGAAGGGCTCCCCCTGAAAACTAGACTCACCCTCAGCCAGGCCTCTCGGGCACGGGAGAACATTTGACGGAACACAGTGTCACTGAGAGCTGGGGAAAACTCAAACCTGCTACACGGAAAACAGCAGGGTTGAGCCGCCGCCAATGCTAGCAACACTCGCCTTGGAGTTGCCCTGAGACCACGACACTGGACCCAGGTGGCCCCGCGGTCAGCAACAACACAGACATGAATGCCTAATGCCGCGTGCTGGCTCTTGACTTGGAGGCACGTGGGGGCAATCTGTACCCACGCGCAGTAAGAGCCTCACTCGTCAACCTTGTCCGTAGAGTGGACGGAGACAGAGGAGGGGGGAGGTTGAAGAAGCGGGGTAAATATCCTTATGTTATCAAGCAAGGAGTAGAGAGCCGCATCACAAAGAGGGAGACAGACAGACAGACTGAGACCGGGACTATTTGGGCCAAGGCACTAAGAAATGGACTTTCAACCTGTTCTCTGCAAGGTGGAGTCTTTGGAAGGTGCTAGATAGGGATCCAGGAGTCTCAACCCAACCCAAATGGGAACCCGGCCCGGCAGCTCCCTCGGGGGCTGGAGCTGGGGAGCAGTCACCCACTGCAGTTTCTCAGGGCGTCGCGGCTGAGAGCAGCAGTTTCCCTACCTGGGCTCGCATTAGCCGGTAGGGGTGCGCTGCAGGGGCGCAGGCTCCCGCTCTACAGAAACCCACTGGTGCAACCGAGCCGTCCAGCTTGGAATCAAAATTTACAAATACCGTGCTTTGGGAGCAACACTTCATAATGTTTAGCTTTTGCAAATGCTACTTCTACTCACTTGTACAGCTTGTGCAAGATCACTCTGACACTTCACGTCCTATCACAAGGCCTATGCTTGGGGGGAAAGGGGAATTTTCTGGAACACAGAAGCAACATATGCCAGATACTTCCTTTGCTTCAGTACGTGTTGTTAGATCTTTGCTGCACGTCAAATGCATTTGAGAAACAGCTTGTCCCTGCCCACTTTCTCTCACCAGAAGGCGCTTAGGATTAAGATTTCACTTGCTGCTTTTATTGTGCAATAAAACTTAGATGCGGGTCACAAAGAAGAATGAGACTAGAAGTGGACATGGAAGGCCTCTGAGGTCGCAGAAAGGAGGAACTGAGACTCAGGGATGGGGTACATGAGCAGAGTCGCCATCTCTCAGAGCAGTGCGTGATAAACAACGCCACGGTCACTTGCCATGACGTTGTAGCCTCTGCTTGTGTTTTAGTGAAAGGAAGCAGCCTCCAAAAGCAGCAAAAATAGAAAGTGTTCCAGGTGGCTATCTCTGGGGCGTAACCAGGTCTGCGGATCTGGAGGGTGGGCACTGCAGCTTTTCGTTAAAGAACCTTGTTTATTATTTGAGGTTACTTTATTGGATTTTACCATGTTTTACTTCCATCTACTAGAAATAAGATTTCCATGACCTCCAACGCCCTTTGGTTACTTCCTCTTCACAACACAACCTCTGGGAGGAGTGGCCAGCCCGCTGTCCACCCCGCGCCCCGCCCCGAAGCTCCTGTGGCCGTCAGTCCAGAGAAACGGCTTCTCCAGGGTCACCGGAGGCTTCCACAGTACCGAGGGGCCCTGCTTTGCTTCTTTCCTCTCTGGCCACTGCTCTCTGCTGTCTTGGTGGCTCGTGTCTCCTTCTGTGCTGAGGTGCTGTCCTGGGCCCCTGCTCTCTCCGTGCTCTCCCCGTCTACGATCTCAGTTGTATGTTTGTGACTTTGTTTGCAGTTGAGTTCCGGTATCTTTATTCCCAAGCGTTCTTTTGAGTTCCAGAGCTGCGCATCTCACTGTCTCTGGACCTCTCGCCTCCTCAGGTGACAGGCCCCTCTCAAGCGCCACGCTGCCTTCCCCTAGTCCCATCCTCCCAGTGGCTCACCGTTACCAGACATCACCTAGTGTCATCTTTGCGTTTCCTTTTCCTCGCCCCCTCCTACACCCAACCTATCAAGTCCTGTCCACTCCGCCTCCAGAGCGTATCCCAAAGCCGCCTCGTCTCTGCTCTCCGTGGTGACCCCCAGAGGCCCAGCTACAATCCTCGACCCCGCTTCTGCCCTCCAGGCACACTGCAGCCGGGGGCTCTCTCTCCAACCACACTCGAAAGCCCCGTCACTACCCTGATGAGAAAGCGGAGCCCAAATTCTTCACATGATTGTTCCAGAACCTTCACTTTCAGCCTGCAATGCACATTTTCTACCTTTATCACGTACCTCTCCAGTGTCTGCTACATGCTTCCTGTGTCTAGGATGCCTTTCCTTTCATACTCTCCCTGGAAAAACCCTGCTTCCCCAGAGGAAAAAGCAACCTGGATTTGAATCCTGGCTTTGCCACCTCTTGCCCTGTGACCTTGGGCCAGCACCTTTATCCCTCTGAGCCCCTTTGTCTGGAGAAGGGGGATGAAAATGGGCCCTACCTCCGGAAGCTGAGAGGTGCTGAGTAATCACTCAACGTCACACCCCTCACCCTACAGCACAGGCCACCACCATCACACACTGATGACACCACGCTGCCGTCAGTGAGTCTCTCTCAGCAACGTCCTCAAGAGAAGGAACCGTGGATAACGCCTCGTCCACTTCTAACACCGGAGCCGGGGGCACACAATCCTCAGGCAGTCGCAGGGAACGGAGTGCTCTCCAAGAAGCCACCGCCACCCCTCCCGCCGCAGGATGAAGCTGGGCCTCACGCGAGTGAGGCAGCGGCCCCCGGCTCCCTGTCCCAGCAGCGTCCCTCTACTCCCAGCACTGCCAAGCCAGAGGCACGGGCCACCAGTCTCCGGCCCCAAGGGAGGCCAGAGAAGCCCCCAGAAGCACCTCACCTCGGCACACGGGCACGCACTTGCCCAAGCTGAAGAAGTGCGAGTGCAGCTCCTTGGTGAAGCAGATGTCTGCGGCCGCGGGGGTCCTGGAGCGGGGACAGACGCGGTCACCGCGGCCGCCCCTGCACCCTGCTTCTCTGCCCTGCCCCCAGCATGAGGCCTGACATCGTGGGCAGTGCAGAATGGAGGCACAGGGGGGCCTGCGGGGCCCCACCCCGTGCCCTGCCTGGACTGCTGGAGGCTCCTCCTGGGCACAGTAGGGGGAGGGCAGACCTGGGCAGAGACGGGTGAAGCCTGCCAGCCCACCACGAGGGGCCCACTGCTCCTCACCAACGCATCAACCTCAGGTTCCAGATGTGGCGGAGTTTCAGGATGCCTGGAGAAGGAGAGGAAAGGCTTCATGCCCCAACTTACCTTGTACCTAGGGGGCGCCGATTTCTGTCACCCTGTTTCGGGGAATGAGGGACATGGACAGCAGCACTACCATTTCCCTACGGCCCAAAGTGGCATCTTCCCGACCCTTGGGCTGGACCCCCAAGTTCTCCCTGGCCCCTCCCTCTCTCCCACCCCCTATGTCTTATTAGTCACCACAGCTGGTCTGCCTACCTCCCCGATACATTCTGACGCTGCCTATTCTTCTACCCATTCCCCCATTGTCACTGCCACACCCCTGGTCCAGGTTACTGGATGGCTCTAGAGCCTCCTTCCTGGTCTCCTGGAATCTGCCTGTGGCACCCTGCAGGCCATGCTCTGCCCGGCGGCAAGGGTGAGCTATGAAAGGCTCTGATTTGACCAAATGGCTCCCCACGAGCTCTACGTCCTAGTCTATAACCTCCTGAGTTCAGCAGTGGGACCTCTGGGCACCCCTGTAACCAGCCGTCTGGGTTACTGGAGCCAAGCCACTCCCTGTGAAGTCAGCAGAGCAGGAACTTCTAGGTGGGGAAGCCGGCTCCCAAGCGAGGCTGGTGGAAGGCTACAAACCCAGCCTGGGGCAAACCTGGAAACAGGACACAGGTCTTCCAGCCCCTAGCCCAGAGTTGCCTTGACAGGACACTCTGTGGTCCTCAGATTTATTCCCAAGGCTCTTTGGAACCGTCAACAGTTTAGAGAATGGAGGGTCTGACACATTGGGCCTGATACATCAGAGTAAAGAAGCTGTCAGACCTTGCCCCGCAGCCGTCCCCTCCAAATATCTGAGGCCCTCTCCAAATTACACTCCCTAGGAGGATGCTGAAGGGGCCACAAATCAAACTTTCATCCCTGGGGCAGGACATCCCAGAAGCAGGAGTGCCAGAGCTACGCAAAGCAGCCCGTGAGGAGTGAGTTTGTTCTGCTTGTGTTTGGCCCTGTCCCAGGTTCCCTCCTTGCTTCCCCAAACCCAGCACACTGGCCCGTGTACCCCAGAGATGAGGGTCATCCATGCAGGACTGGTGATTGGACACCGTGATGAGGGGCGTGGCTGGGCCTCGGTTCTCGATGAGCTCGTACAGCACCTCCTTGTTGTGGACGGTGAGGTGGTTCATGCACTCTGGCGGGAGAGGGGAAGGGTCGGGATCTTGGCCTCCTTTCCGGGGAGCCCAGGGCTCCCCCCCCCCGCGGCCAAGCCAGCCCCTGCCAGCGCCCCCAACCCCGAACACCAACTCTGGTTGGGCGTGGAGACCCGTGGCCAACCCTGCCTCGGCTTTGGGTCCACTCACTGGTCCAGAAGCAGCTGTAGGTGCCCACCAAGCCCATGACGACGCTGCTGGCCAGGGTCCAGGTGAGCGGCGGCACCGCGGGGAACGGCCATTTCACATGTAGGGGCATCTCCCCCCCGACCGAGCTTCCCCCACCGCCCCCGGCGGCCCGGCGCTCCCCCTGCCCTGGGGCAGGCTGTGGGGCTACTCTAGGTCTGTGTCCTCAACCGCTCGGGGGATGGGTCCCTAACAGGCCCGCGCCACAGACGGGCGCCGCGGCTCGGCGCGACAGGGGACTCGACCAAAGTCACCTAGTGGGTCAGGCCAGAACCGGGCCCGGCCCCGATCTCTCGCCACACACTAGCCGCCCTGGAGCCAGGACACGGGGTGCGCACTGAGGACCTAGCGCGGACGGGGGCAACAGCCGCGAGGCCCCCGCACCCGCCGGAAAGCGAGCCTGCGACGGCGCCGGGCTCTGCCGCCGTCTGTCGCAAAACGCGCTCGGGCCGCTTGACGGCAGCGGGGGCGGGCCCGCGGGCCGCGTGGCCCCGCCCCGCTCCGGAGCAGTCCGGATTTGAGGCTGCCCTCCGGCTGCAGGTCCGTTTTGTCTCATTAGTTCCTCCCCGGTAAAGGCTCCGTGAGTAACACGGGCTGCGCAGCACGATTACCTGACACCACGCAAGATCAGGGCTAGCTTCCCTGGTGGTGCAGTGGTTAGGAGTCCGCTTGCCAATGCAGGGGACACGGGTTTGAGCCCTGGTCAGGGAGGATCCCACATGCCGCGGAGCAGCTAAGCCCACGTGCTACAACTATTGAAGCCCGCGCGCCTAGAGCCCGTGCTCCGCAACAAGAGAAGCCACTGCAATGAGAAGCCCGTGCACTGCGCGCAGCAACGAAGACCCAATGCAGCCAAAAATAAATAAATAAAATAAATTTATTTTAAAAAAAAAAGATCGGGACTGGCGGAGCACTTTTACTTTAGGGTTTTTCTCCCTTTGTTTTCATTAATTTCATATAACATGGAATTAACCATTTTGTAGTATTTTATAGCATTTGATATTCATACATTATTTTATGTATGTAACATATGTAATGTTATATATTGTATATGTTACATTATGTAATTTTACATAATTAGCTACATACAATTTATTTATTTTTTAAAAATTAATTTATTAATTTATTTATTTTTGGCTGCGTTGGGTCTTCGTTGCTGCACGCGGGCTTTCTCTAGTTGCTGCGAGCGGGGGCTACTCTTCCTTGTGGTGCGCGGGCTTCTCATTGCGGTGGCTTCTCTTGTTGTGGAGCATGGGCTCTAGGTGCACGGGCTTCAGTAGTTGCAGAACGCAGGCTCAGTAGTTGTGGCTCGTGGGCTCTAGAGCGCAGGCTCAGTAGTTGTGGCGCACGGGCTTAGTTGCTCCGTGGCATGTGGGATCTTCCCAGACCCAGGGCTCGAACCCATGTCCCCTGCATTGGCAGGCGGGTTCGGGTTCTTAACCCCTGCGCCACCAGGGAAGTCCCCATACAATTTATTTAATTTTTTAAATTAATTAATTTATTTTTGGCTGCATTGGGTCTTCGTTGCTGCGCGTGGGCTTTCTCTAGTTGCATGGAGCGGGGGCTACTCTTCCGTTGCGGTGCGCGGGCTTCTCACTGCGGTGGCTTCTCTTGTTGCGGAGCGTGGGCTCTAGGCACGAGGGCTTCAGTAATTGTGGCACGCGGGCTTCAGTAGTTGTGGCTCGTGGGCTCTAGAGCGCAGGCTCAGTAGTTGTGGCACATGGCTTAGTTGCTCCGCGGCATGTGGGATCTTCCCGGACCAGGGCTCGAACCCCTGTCCCCTGCATTGGCAGGCGGATTCTTAACCACTGTGCCACCAGGGAAGCCCTACAACTTTACATAATCACAATATTACAGCATTGTACTATACGAATGTATGTATGTAATATAATGTAACATGTGATGCAATATGTAATATATAGCGGCATATAACATACAATAGGAAATACTATATATATTACAGTATTTTATATCGTTTAGTACACCCTCAGTGTTGTCAACCGCCACCTCTAACTAGGTCCAAACATGTTCATCACCCCAAAAAGAAAGCCCTGTAGTCGTTAAGCAGTCTATTTTTTATTTTTAAAGCAAAGTATAATTTTATTGATTAAAAAATATTTTTCCCGGGAATTCCCTGGCGGTCCAGTGGTTAGGACTCGGTGCTCTCACTGCGGAGGGCCTGGGTTCAATCCCTGGTCCGGAACTAAGATCCAGCAAGACGCGGAAAAAAAAAAAATTCCCGATCTTCGGCTCATCACCACCCCAAATCCATTAGCACGTAGGTCCTGCCAACGGGGACATTGCCCGGAAGACCGCACTGCAACCATCCAGTAAGGACCCATCGCCCGCCCGCAGACACCGCCTGAGTCCCCCACTTGTCCCAGCAGCGACAGTGCAGGACCCCCACGGGGCACTGAGCTGCCAGCGCTCTAATCTCTCAGGTACAGTTTTTTAGTCCGCCCTCGGCTTCCACCACCATGGCCAGTTCCTGCGCCGACTGTCGCTCGCTTTGGGTATTCAGAGCGCTCAGGAGTGCGCAGCCACACCGGGCCCGGCCCGAGGACTTGGAGAGAAGGCTCTTGTCCTCGGGGGTGCCCAGGCTCGCCGCGGGGCTTCCCTCTGTCGGGCACGCGCTCCAGCTCTGGAGTCTTCCCCACCGTATCCTTCCTGCAGGCGGCCGGGGACGGGGGCTGAGCGCCGGGCCTGGGAGAGCGCAGAACAGAGTCTGCGCTCGGGCGCCCGCAGCCCCTCGCCGCGCGCCCTGGGCACAGGCAAAACTCTGACTCACAGCTCGGTCATCTGCTCAAACCCTTCCCCGCCTTCGCCTCCGCTAGCGCCCTGTCCCACCCGGGCGGGGAAGGCGGGGTCTGGTGGGAAAGTGGGCGGCCAGGTCCGCGCCAGGCCAGCTGCCCAACCTCCCTGCGGCCTCCGGGGCGGAGCCAGGGCCGGGCCCGCCCACCGGGAAGGGTGGGGCTGCCGAACCGGCCCGGACGGGTGGGGAGAGTTGAGAGCCTGTACCTCTTTTTTCGTCTGCGGTCTCTGCCCAGGCAGACGCTGTGATTCCGTGCGGAGTCGCGATCCGCTCACAGCACAGGAAGGTGGTGTGGAGACGACCCGGTCTGCGCAGGTATGGGAGCCCTCTGGCCAGAGGGAAGGAGGAAGTTGCCCCCAGCCTGTGAGGGAAGGCGAGAGGGGAAGGGAATCCCAGGGCTGGGGCTAAGGGCTGGTGTTGGGAGCCCGGACCGACTTTGGGCTGAGGCCAGGAACTCTCTAGTTCTTTTCCTCCGCCCACCTGGGAGCCCCTGGCCCCACAGCCTCCAAGCCTGCCCTTGCCAGCCCAGGGCTGCCTAAAGGCCTACATACATCCCAGAATAGATACCAGGGCAGGGGACCCAAACTAGCATGAATGACAGAGCAGGTGGCTAGGGAGGAACAGGCATGGAGCCCAGGCAGGCAGAAAGTGAAACCAAGGGGGAAGGTGACAAGGCAACAGAGAAAAGCAGGCAGACAGAAGTAGAGGGACTTACGTTGCTGTATGAGGGCAACACCAACGGAGTTGAGCAAGGGCCTGAGAGCCTGAGAGAAAGATAAACTGAGAAAGACACTCAGGAAGAGGGGGGCTCCAGCTGGTAAGATGAACAAGTAGGGCTCACCAGTGGTGGAGGGCATGGGGAGAGGGGCTCCATCACACACTGCAGTGTGGTGATTTGTTGTATCCGAGATCACTCTAAATGCATACGCCCTTGAATCCAGCAATTATACTGCTGGGAGTTTGTCTTAAACATAATGTCTGCCAAGTGAGGAGACAGAGATGCACGAAGATGGTCCTTCTAGTTGCTAATGGCGGTGAAAAGTTGGAATCAACTCTAAGGTTGAACCCTTGTGAACTGCTGGTGGGAATGTAAGATGGGGCAGCCACTGTGGGAAATAGTATGGCAGTTCCTCAAAAAAATTAAATATAGGATTACCATATGTTCCAGCAATTTCACTTCTAGGTATCTAACCAAAAGGATTGAAAGCAGGAACTTGAAGAGATATTTGTACACTCATGTTCACAGTAGCACTATTGACAGTAGCCAAAAAGTGGAAGCAACCCAGTGTCCATGGATAGGTGAATAGATGAACAAAATGTGGTCCATCCATACAGTGGAATGTTATTTAGAATTTAAAAGGAAGGACATTCTGACATGGATGAAATGAGCACATTATGATCAGTGAAATCAAATGGTCACAAACAGACAGACACTGTATGACTCCACTTGTATGAGCTGCTTAGAGTCGTCAGATTCCTAGAGACAGAAAGTAGGATGGGGGCCACGGGCTGGGAGAGGGGGGGTGGGGGTTAGTGTCTAATGGGGACAGAGTTTCAGTTTGGGAAGATGGAAAAGTTCTGGGGATGGATGGTGGGGATGGTTGCACGACACTGTGAAGGTGCTTCATGCCACTGAACTTAAAAATGGTTAAGATGGTGAACTTGATGCTATGTGTATTTGACCGCAATTAAAAAGAACGAGATTGAACCATACATGCTGATGTCGGAAGGTGTCCACAAGGAAGAAAGGCAGGAAATGTGTGATGCTGGCAGCTCTGGGAGGCCGGTGCTGGGCAGCAGCAGGATGGCATCACTTTCTCTGTCGCATATTACCATGTCCTTCTGGAACTAGAATTGAGCCCGACTGGGACCTGAACCTGGAGCAACCTGGATTCCTCTGGAGGGTTCCAGAAGCCCATACACGGCCATGCCCTGCTCCTGCTCCTCCTCCTGGCTGGTGGGGCTGAGGCCTTTCACATCTGTGCTTTTAACACCCAGCGGCTGACGCTCAACAAGGTGGCCAGGGAGCCTGTGCTGGACACCTTAGTTCGGGTAGGTTCATCACTGCAGAGAAGCTGTGCCCCTAAGGATCATGACCCAAAGCCCCTAGCCCTACCTGACCAGGGGCATGTGCCAGAGAAGAGGGGACATCAGGAGACATGGTGTGGAGACATGGAGCACCGTTCTTCCCTGTCGCTGGCCTCAGTCTCCTCCTCCATAAAGTGGGTGTGGTGTTGGTGGAGATGGCATTCAGTCTTCTCCCGGGTCCCTTCTAGCCTCGCTGCTCTGTTTGGCCTGCAGCCAGCATGTCATGACACTCTTGGCCGCGCTGGTGCCAGGTCCCCAGGGATACCACCGCTCTCCCAGGGTGGCTGGCACTGAGTGGGGCTGGCCTTCCTGGTGTCCTGCAGATCCTGGCTCGCTGTGACATCACAGTGCTGCAGGAGGTGGTGGACTCTACTGGCAGTGCCATCCCGCTCCTGCTTCGAGAACTCAATCGGTGAGGAGGGCTCTGGGGGTCTAAACTGGGGGCCCCACCGAGCCTCAGGGCCGCTGACCCGAGGTTCCCCTTTCCTGGCAGATTTGATGACTCTGGGCCCTACAGCTTCCTGAGCAGCCTCCTGCTGGGGCGTGGCACGTACAAGGAGAAATACGTGTATATCTACCGGTGAGTGCAGATGGTAACCGGGGCGGTCTGGACACTTGGCCCGGTGTGAGGTGGCGCAATAGCCCCAAGGGTGGCCCTCACCTCCGCATCACACTTTTTCTCCTCAGTGGTTTTACCCTGGGGTCTTCTTGTCCTCTACCCCAGACAGCTTTAGTGCCCATGTGTCCCTCCAGCAGGTGGCCTTCTGCAAGCACAGAAGTGGGGCCCCCCTGCCTCTCTCCTGTGGAAGCCACAGGGGCTCGGAGTGAGGCTGGCTCCCTCTTTGGGAGTGATTGGTTGCAGCTTCTGGGAAGAGGCTCACCAGGGGCCTGTCGTGGGTCCTGGGCAGACCCAGTTTCCGGAAACAGCCCTAAGTCCCTGGGAGGATAGCCTGGGGGGGGGGGGTCAGGATTGAGAGGGCAAGGGTGGCAGTCAGGGAAGGAGACCTGTTCCTATACACAGATGAAATTACATAATGTCTAGAATTCACTCCAAAATGATGGGGGAACAGAGACACGCCCATACAGCAGTACTGCTCATAACAATCTCAAAGTGGAAATGATCTGAGTGTCCGTCAGCTGATGAACAGATAAACAAAAGGCAGTCTCTCCACACAGTGGAAAATCATTCAGCCTAAGAAGGAAGGAAGTCTGAGCCAGGCTGCAGCCTGGATGAACCTGAAACACATGTGCTAAGGGAAAGAACCAGACACAGAAGACTATGTATGATTGGACTCCATTCACATGAAATGGCCAGCAGAGGCGCATGTACAGAGGCAGAAGACAGATCAGGGGCTGCCAGGGGCTGGCGGGGAGGGGATCGGGCACTGCTCACGGGCGGGGTTTCTTTGGGGTGATAAGAATGGTCTAAAAGTGATTGTGGTGATGGTTGCACAACCTTGTGAATGTACTGAACGCCACTGAATTGTGCATTTTAAACAGGTGAGTTTTACGATGTGCAAATTGTATCTCAATCTAAAAGAAGTTCTAGAAAGAAAGGCTAGGCAGGCTGTGCTTACATGAAATGGAGCTGCTGTTGGAGGGCCCCCTCCCTGAGTGCCGGGTCTGATGTGGGCACTTGCAAACCGAAACCTGTGGTCCACCAGGTCACACAAGACGCAGGTCCTGGATTCCTACGTGTACGACGATCAGGATGACCTCTTTGCCCGGGAGCCCTTTGTGTGCCGGTTCTCTTTGCCCAGCAAGGGTAGGTAGGGATGAAGGGTGGCCCGTTATGAGGGAGCAGGAATGGGGCTCTGGTGGGTTCTACGGGGGGCTTGGGGGGGGACTGGGCAGAGGAGGGCCAGGAGTGGCTGGGAGCCCTCCGTTCCTGGGGCCTTGCAGTCCTTCCCAGCCTGGTGCTGGTCCCACTGCACACCACGCCAAAGGCCGTAGAGACGGAGCTGAACGCCCTGTACCACGTGTTTCTGGACGCCTCCCAGCGCTGGCAGAGCGAGGTAGGGCCGGGCCAATCGTACGGGAGGGAGGGGACAGGACGGCCAGCTGGCCAGGCCCGACTGCTGCTTCCCTCTCCAGGACGTGATCCTGCTTGGGGACTTCAACGCTGACTGTGCTTCGCTGACCAAAAAGCACCTGGATGGCCTAGTGCTTCGGACTCAGGCTGGCTTCCACTGGGCCGTCGCTGATGGCGTGGACACCACGGTGCGGGCCAGCACCCGCTGCACCTACGACCGCATAGTGCTACACGGGGAGCGTCTCCAGAGCCTGCTGCGTGGCACAGCCGCCTTCGACTTCCCCCGCAGCTTTGGGCTCTCCGAGGAGGAGGTAAAGGGCTGAGGCAGGAACGGGCTCACAGGGAAGTCCCTAGGCCCCGAGACTGATGCTTTGTCCCGCTGCCCACCCCCAGGCCCTCAACATCAGCGATCACTTCCCCGTGGAGGTGGAGCTGAGCTGTGCGGTGCACAGGGTCCAGCCCGTCAGCCTGGCCACTCCGGTACTGTCACTGCTGCTTCTCCTGCCACTCCTGTCCCCCCAGCTGGGCCTGGTGGCCTGAAGCCAGTGCGTACCAGCTGCCCACAGATGTGAGGCCTGTGCTGTTTCCTGGGCTCAGACCCCTGCCCCCTTCTATCCTGCCCTGCCACTCCTGTGTGCCTTTGCTTTGCCTCACGTTCTTTGGTTGGGCCTGTGCTTGGCATCGGAATGTGGAAGAGGAAGGCAGGGACCCTGAGGCTGGAACCGTGCCACCATTCCCCCAGGTAGTGTCAGGAGTGAGGACAAAAAGCAGGCTCCAGGGCTTGGTGGGGGGGGGGGGGGTCGGGGAACTAAGATCCCCCATGCCGCAATGAAGATCCCACGTGTCACAACTAAGACCCCGATGCAGCCAAAGAAATAAAAAAATTCTTATTGTATGACAAGACCATACACGCTGAGAACAGAAAGCTAGACTGCAGGGATATTACGTGTGTGTAGCAGACATGGCAAAGGGTCATCTTTATCGTACACGGGACTCATATGAACCAACAATTATCAAGACCCCACTAGATACAAGGACAGAGACAAGCAGTTTACACACACACACACACACACACACACACACACACACACACACACACACACAGTAACTAGTCAACAGAAAATGTTTAAGTTCATTGTAACCCAGCTAGCTGCCCTGACATCTCTGCTCAAGTCCATGTTCAGAACCACCATGCAGTCTGGCCCCCACCCCCCAGGATGCTGTCAGGCACTGCTTGGAAGAGGCTGGTTACCAAGGCTACAGGTGTACACAAAGTATCTACATAAAACCGATTATAGTATCTACAAAAGTTACTGTGTAACCATAATAGCTACTATGTGACTATGTGATCCCTCAGGGGAAAGGGCTACAGGATACAACATACGCTGAAGTAACAATGACTCCACTTAGTGTTATCACAGAACTCCTCCTTCCCCAGCTCCATTTCCCAGAGAACAGAGCTCATTAAAGACGGCCAGCAGGACATCAGAGCCGTTTAAGTGCAAGTTATGTTTTTTCTGATTTAGAAGCATCTACTTTAGATTAAAAGGTAGTTTTAAACTTTAGAAATGGCAGTTACTAAGAATTACAAAATGCCAGAGGCCTCTCAGGGGCTGAGTGCTGCATGCAGTCACAGCCAGACTGCAGCAAGGCTCTCCGGCTACTATGCTGGGCTCTGGAACCGAATCCCTTTAGGGTCCTCTTCTCCTGGGCTCACAGCCTCAGGCCACCCCACCGAGCAGAGCTCTGGGACTCAGCTGCTCTTACAACAGGGTGGCCCTGGCAGTTGGTGTCAGACAGCACACCAGAATCCCCTGGGCCAAAGAGGGCACTGCACACTACTTGCCCAAAGGTCTCTTGTCGCCAAGCCCTATCTCAGCCATAGGAGCTTGATATCAGGAGTAAAGGGCCCTGGGAGTGAGGCCCTATAAGGGGTAGTGGGTTAGGCTTAGGATGGGGTGGGGTGACGAGATTTCTCAACTCTGTGTAGACAGGGAAATGTGGTTAGGCCCAGGACAAATGTTTACTCCAGGAGTAACTGGTGAAAATACAGCCAGAACCATGTCTGGTCTGGTTCCTTCCTCCCCATGTCCAACAATGTTCCTGTCCTGGTCTGGGACCCTTGGGGAAGAGCTTCCACAGCTGCCTGAGACCCTTTTCCATCACCCAGGGTGGGTGCTTTACTAAGGAAGTGCTCCATGCACATGCAGGGGGACTCGTGAACCTACTGCCTGGGATCTAAGGCAGGTCCAAGTGCTGGTCCTGGTGCTGGCCCTGCTAAGTGCCAACTGGCCAGCTTAGTTGTCAGCCTTTTTCTAAAGAGAAGGGACAGCAACCCTAGGGCTCCCAGAGGCTCCCCACCCCCCATGAATCCAGATGCAAAGACAGGGACAAGAAAGTAGGGTTTATTGGTGGGCATGGGTAGGGAGGGAGCAGCGCCAAGGCTCTCACGAGTGCAGGGCTCGCCATTTGTCCAGGGGGCCACGATTAGGGATGTACTTGACCCCACAGCCATCTGGGATGAGCCGCTTTTCTGCCACCATGTTTTCAAATTCATCTGCATTAAACTTAGTAAATCCCCACTTCTTGGAGATGTGGATCTAGAGAAAGACAGAAACAGCGGAGTCAGGAGGCATGGGGACAGGAGCAGGGAAAGGTGAGACCAAGGCTGCAGCACTACATACCTTCTGGCGGCCAGGGAACTTGAACTTGGCCCTGCGGAGGGCCTCAATCACGTGCTCCTTGTTCTGCAGCTTGGTGCGGATGGACATTATGACCTGGCCAATGTGGACCCTGGCCACTGTGCCCTGGGGCTTTCCAAAGGCACCACGCATACCTGTCTGGAGCCTAGATTGGGGAAGCATGCCAGTCGTTAATGTCCACTGGAAAGGGCTGTCTCCAAGGTCCCTTAGGCAACCCATACAGACAACAGGCTGCACACACTACCGAGGAGGCTGCTGTCTGCAGCCACTGCGCACCGGGCCCCCACGGCGAGAAGAGCACAGTCGGCTTAACTGGCTGCAAAGAACACAGAGCACCCCAAACAGACTAGCTAGAGTCCCTGCAAGGTGCTACTGGGCTCATCTGAAAGCCATCCAACCTGTGACCACGGCAGCGACCTGCCTGCCTGCAGGTTATGTCATGAGGCTCAAAGAAGAGCTACTCCCGCAGCAGCAGCTCCCTCTACCTGTTGCCCAGAGCCATGACGCCTTTTGTGTTTGTCTCTGGGACTCTGGGTTGTTCAGTGTCCACTGAAGTCCACTTGCTAGCTCTTTGGCCTGGCTTTACTATGGGTGGTTGAGTCTTTGTGAGGCCACCTCTTTGCCCTGACTGATGAAAAAAATAATCAAGCCCAGGCTTTAAGATATGGGAAAACATCTGAAAAGGCCAGGAGTCTCAGGACCCAGCTCACCTATCAGCTCCAGCACAGGACAACATCTTGTTGATGCGGATGACGTGGAAGGGGTGGAGCCGCACTCGGATGTGAAAACCATCTTTGCCACAGCTTTTCACCATGTACTTGTTGGCACAAATACGGGCAGCCTCCAGGGCTATTGGGGCGGGGGAGGCAGCAGAGTGAGACAAAATGGCACAGAAGCACTTACCACGGTTCTCTGGGAACATCTGTAGTGGCTGGGCGAGTTCAGTAAAAAGGCTCATGATTGGGTGCTCGTGATTAATGACCTGATAATTCCAGTGCAGTGAGCTCTAGGTCTGGCTGGGGGAGCACATACAAGGGCCCAGGAATGGTTAACAAGGAAACCTGCCTCACCTTCAGAGGACAGCTGCTCGTACTCATCCGACACCATGTGGCCACAGAGTGGGAACTCATCCACTTTTGCCTTCTTCCGCCCCAGGTCAAAGATGCGGATTTTAGCATCTGAAAAAAAACTGGTTAGTGTGTGGGTGTGCCATAGCAACTGGGTCAGTGCAGCCAAACCGGTTTGGTAGCTTTCCAACCACTTACCGGGGACACCTCGGCAGAAGCGAGACTTTGGGTACGGCTTGTTCTTACAATACCGGTAACTGCGGGGAAGGGGGGGAACCCAAGTTAGCAAGGATTCACAAGTGAACTCCACAATAGGCACTTTGAGTGCTTCCTCAATCTACCACCAAAGGGGCGTTGGGAGAGGGGGAGATGACACATGTCATCTCTAAGCTTGGTCTTCATTCCTGGAAATTGGTGCTAAAGCAAGATGTGGCCAGAACTTAGGATACCTATGCTAGAAGCTTATAAAAGTAAAAAAAACAAAAAAAAACAAAAAAGCCACTCTCTATGCCCTGTTGTGTTTTTAACTTCCTATACGGCTAACATCCTGAAACGGACTATCTCAATTTAAATACCGCTAAGAGTAACACACTTCATGCCATCCACCTAAAGAGCTTTGGGCACGTGGCATTAAGTCGGCCTCCAAGCCTCGTGAAGGGCGCCCCCTGCAGGGCACACGAGGCGGCTGAACACGCTTTTCTGGGACTGCCCTTGGCGTCCGAGGAGCCCAGACGGCACGTCGCCTAGAAATAAAACGGGAATGGGACACAAAGGCCCTGAGGGCACCGAACCTTAAAGGCAAGCGACTTTTCAGCTCTGAAGGCGGGACGCAAGGCGTACGTCGCTTGTAGTCCTAAACTGGGGCTAACATATGCAGACCTGGGTCAACCGGCCACTCCAACAAAAAGGGGGAAGCGGTAAACACCAGCATGAATTTTTAAAACCAAATGGTACAAACAAAGACCTAAAGCGACCTGCAAGTTCTTGGGGAATACGCGGAGTCCGTTCCCAGGACAGCAAAGCCGCACTAGGGAGACCCCACCCCACGACTGCTTTTACAGCCAAATGCAATTCTCCCTCCCTTTCCCCAGCAGCGAAACAGGCACTCACCAACGGGCGGGGCGGCGGCCCATGGCGACACCAAGATCTTCAGTGGCTGCAACAAAACATACAAGGTCGGAAGACCAGTCGAAGACAGGCCTCAAACTAGGAAAGAGAAATGGCAAGGGCAACGCACGAGCCGCAAACACCGAATACTCACCGCGCCGAAGGGAAAAAGGTGCTCTTACGCCTGCGCAGGCCTTATATAGGCGGTCTATCTTCACGCGTAGGAACCATAGAGTCCGGGTGAGGGCGGATAGACACTCTGTCAGACTTCCGGACCATAGTCACAGCGGTGCTCTGCGCCTGCGTGCGGGAGTGGCTGGGGACAAGCGCAGAGCGGGGAGGCGGCTGGGTCCCCTACCGCAGGCGGCCAGCTGGCGAATGGGGCTTCGCCACATCGGCGAGAGAAGCCGGCTTCCGGCTGGCCATTTTGGGCATAGTACTCTTGCCCGAGGCTTTGCCGTAACTATGAAAGACGTATGTTCCTAGAGTTGAAAGAAGGAAAATGCCGAATGGGGCTTACGGCGGCTGCGCGCGTATTCCCGGGCATGGCGGAGCCCGGGACAAGCCCTCTGTACCTTCCCCTGCGCTCCAGAGCCCAGCAGGGAGGCGCCCTGCTGGAGGCTCTGCGCGCGTTCCTTTGTCGACCGGGAGGCCGGAGCGGGAGGCCCGCCCTCGCCCCGCCTCCGCAGCCCCCCGGCCATAACCGAAGAGTCCTGAGCCCTCTTCTTTGCGGGCTGTACGAGAAGTCCTCCTTCCCTGGAGACCCGGGGCGGGGTCTGCGCCCTCCCGCGAGAAAGGCCAAGAAAAAGCCGCCCCCAAGATCCAGGGCTCAGGAGACCCCGTGAGCACCGTTGGGCCCACCCTGACCCGGCAGAGAAAAGAGACGTTGTGCTCCCCAGGGTGACTTGGAGAAGGGGAAGAGGAAGGTGGCGACCCCACCCAGATGGCAAACGAGCACTGTCACTCCTTGTCCGGCTGGGCCCCAGTCCTGGCCTCTGAGAGCTGCCTTGATCTGTACTCCTGGGAGCTTCCGCCCTCCCACGCCCAGAATGTGGCACCCAGCCCCACACACAGTTCTTTCCCCGCCCACTGAATTCCAGCGCCTCCTGAGTGTGCCTCTGAGATGTTCTAAGATAGAGCACGGATCCTTCCCCCGCCCGCCCAAGGATAGCAGCCAGAGAAGTGTCCAGAGCTAGTACCCATACCACCAGGGATCTAAGCATCCGCCAGAGGTGCCCATGCTTCTAGAGGTGGGGACAGCAAGAAGGTAACAAAGTCTTCCCCATGTCACTTGACAGGTGTGACACACCTGTTCTTCTCCAGGACGACCTGTCACTTTAGTGAATGGGTCCTTTAGGAAGGCTTGGGAAGATTTGCGGTGTGCACTTCCAGCAATGCTGCAACAAGGTCCTTCCCAGGGAACACGGCCTCCCCTTCCATCAGGGGGCTCTGGGTCTGGAAACTGGGTGAGAAGGTGTGACTCTCCACGGGGGCAACTCAAGTCAGGGTTTTGCTCCCAGAACTAGAGGGTTTAGGGTTATACGCATCAAGCAGTCCTGTAGCAGGCTGCCCAACTATTTCCTTCTTAGAGGCTCATTTTCTGCGCCTTGCTCGCTTGCCTCCAGCCCGCCATTCTTGCTTTTCCTGGAACATGCCAGATTGTTCCTTGGGGTCGGGGCCTTGGCTCCGGCTGGTCCTCAGTCCTTATGCTGGTGTTCCTGCTCTAATGGCTCTCTCAGCGCCTTGCTGAAAAGAGCTGCTTCTGGACCTATCCCTGGAACACAGTTGGGGGGTGGAGTGTTCAGGCTGGATATGATGAATCTACTCTCAAGTTCCTCTCTCCCTAAGCTTATGGATTCTGTCCTGCACCTCCTGTCAGGGCATTTCTGGCATCAAAACCCATGAAATGCAGGTCAGTAGTAGGTCCAAGCCAAGCATGCGAGTGCTAGACTACACACCAGCTGCATGTCCTAATACTTTTTTTTATTTTTAAATTTATTTATTTATTTATTTTTGGCTGCATTGGGTCTTCGTAGCTGCGTGCGGGCTTTCTCTAGTTACGGCGAGCGGGGGCTGCTCTTCGTTGCGGCGCGCGGGCCTCTCATTGCGGTGGCTTCTCTTGTTGCGGAGCACGGGCTCTAGGTGCACGGGCTTCAGTAGTTGTGGCCCGCAGGCTCAGTAGTTGTGGCTCACGGGCTCTAGAGCGCAGGCTCAGTAGTTGTGGCACACGGGCTTAGTTGCTCCGCGGCCTGTGGGATCTTCCCGAACCAGGGCTCGAACCCGTGTCCCCTGCATTGGCAGGCGGATTCTTAACCACTGCGCCACCAGGGAAGTCCCTAGGCAGGCAGATTCTTAACCACTGTGCCACCAGGGAAGTCCCTGTCCTAATACTTTTAATCTGGAACCTCTAGTAAATACACTATCAGTTAATCCACCCCATCGAGTGGCCCACCTCCCCTACTGAGTCGCACACCCTGAGAACCTACTACCACAAATGTTCAAATACAGTTCAGTTGGTAGGTATCGGTGAAGTCTGGAAAATATTTTTTTTATATCCGTATGGAAAATATTTATTGACGTATGAGCTGTTTCCTCTAGGGTCAGGCTTTGGTCTGTCCCCCTGGATCATGCTATGATTGGGCCCCAGTTACGGGTCTAATGGCAACAGGGTGTGGTGGCAGAGGGTGTGGAGGACAGTGGGTGTCCCCTTGCAAGGCATCTGCGCCAGGTGAGGTGATGACACAGTCCCCAAGGGAGAGAACACCAGCCTGCCAGAGACGGGAGGGCAGGCTACTTCCACCCGCAAGGGAGGTTCAAGGGGACTGCGGGCTCCCCGATTGCCAGCCTCCACTGAGGGCAACCAGATGTCCCGATTCTAGGTTTCAGGGTCCCACTCCTCCACCCAGTGCCGTACCTTTCACACGAGAAACATGGAGAGGCTGGGAATTCAGGTGACCTTGGGATTCTGCACGATGATGCAGGTTTTGTTTGTGTTTGTAGTGTTTGATTTCCAGCACCGGCAGCCCTGCAGGTACAGGAGGAAGAGAATTTTTAGGGCTGCCATGGAGGTGCTCTGGCTGTCACACTGTGCCTTGAGCTGAGAGGTAAGGAATCTGACCTTGTCAGTTTTTTCTCTGTGCCCTCCTGGGGACACTCTGGAGTCACCCCACAGCACAGCCTTGATCCCCAGCGTCCCCTCCACGACAGTTCAGGGCAGCAGCCGCTCCGGCTCCCCTGGGCACTTGCTGCACTTGGCCCTTCATCCCAGTCAACCGCAGGGGAGAGCTTGATGAATGGTGAGGCCCCCGCAGGTCATGGGTGCCTCGAGCCCCACTTGGTTACTCGGGGATCGGAGGGCTGGAGGAACAGAGATAGTACAGGAAGGAGCTGCTCCCCACCCCCAGAGCCTGGGAAAAAGGGAGGGGGTTAACGTCATCTGCAGCCTAGAAGCCAGGATGAGGGGCCTTGAAGAACAGAGGCTGGATCTCTGAGGAGGGGCTGCTGCAGTCTCTCAGGGAAGGAGAAAGCAACAGCATCGGCTAAGAGGGGCAACGGGGCAGGAGGGGCAGGAGGTGATTTCCGAGGCACCACCTATCTTCCAGGTCACTGGTTCCTTCTTCGGTGGCATCCGATCTGTGGTTTGATTCATCTGTTGAGATTTTTATTTCAATGACTGTGGCTTTGTTTTTAACTTCTAAAGTTCTTTTTCAAATCGGCCTGGGCTTTTAAAATTAGTCTTATCTTTGTGATTCCTTCCTTGGTATCTTTGTTTTGTGTCTCGGAGGCTGTTGAAGATTTGGGGAGTTGGAGTAGCCTTCTGTCACAATGATGCAGACGATTTGTAAATACCCATGAGAACTGCTCTCTGATCTCAGGAGAATCCAAAAGTAATGTCAGTCTGTGTTTCAAAGGCCCCCCTGATTAAGCACAAGAGTAGAAGGTGTTTCTCTTTCTCACCCTCCTTCCTTTATGGGCTGGCCCAAGGCCGGGGCGGGGATAGTCACCAGGACTCACCTCCGATGCCTTCAGGGCAAGCTGATGTGCCACACGCACCACGGCCCAGGAGCCTCCCTGCGAGGGAGCGATCCAGATGCAGCGCCTAGCCCGCAAAAGGAGGTCAGGCTTAGAGGCCAGTGTCCTTGATCCACACCTCGCCTCGGCCACCTGCTAGCTAGTGATTCAGAACAAGCTACTCAACCCTTCTGTGTCGTGCTGTCCTCATTGCTCATCTGGAGAATGGGGAGGACACGCTCCCAACTTCCTAGGGCCACCGCGAGGGCGGGATGGACGAGTCCAGGCACGGAGCAGACACTCGCAGCCCTCACCGAAAACTATATTATCTGGCCTCTGACAGGGATGCCCTGGGGACGGGACGTTGACAGGGCCAGTCGTCCGATGTTCCATGAGGGTGGGCGGTGTCTTCAATTTGAGATGGCAGACCCATCTTCGGCTGGGCCTCTGGGAGTCCCGAGGGGGAAGCCAGGGGTGAGGTGTCCCCGTCCAGGGAGCGACTGCTCTTCGGGGAGCCCAGCAGTACTACCACGATGGGGGGCGGTGGGCGTCCTCTCCCTCTCAGCCTGCGGTTCTCTGAAGCCCCTCTGTCTGCGGCGGGGGGAGGGGAGGCAGCCCCAACTTGTGGATGATGGGGCCAGGGGGCTCCTCTCCTGCTCACTCAGACCCATGCTGGGATGGACCCACTTCTTCTTACAGCCCTGTCCTTCCTTTTCACTGTGCAGGTGACCTTTCAAGAGCGCTGGTTTCAGGCGGATTCTCAGTTCTGCTCTCTCACCTTCTGCGGCCCATTAACTCCAAGCCCCTCGGAAAGCCCGCCCGCAGCTCCTCTCCCAGCCCCAGCCTCGGCCCCAGCCACCCCACTGATTCCACTTGCGGTTTCCCCCATGGATCTCCCTCGCTCCCCTGCGGGCCACCTATGCATTTAAATAATATAGCTAAACTCTTCTCGTTACACATTTGCTTGTCTTCTCCGCAACTGGACTGGCACCCTTGGAGGGCAGGGGCTGGGTGTCTGAGAGGCACTGCCCCCAGCCCCGGTCTACATAGCGTGGGGTCATGTGACAGACACCACCTCCCCCCAACCTGCCCCCGCGCGCGCGCACAAACACACACACACACACACGCGCACACACATGCGCGCGCACACACACGCGCACACACACACACAGTGATTGGCCAGCAGGCCGACCCGCCAGCCAGGGTCAACGAGGAATTTGCTGTGGGGACTCAGAAATCCCCCCCGCCCCGCCCCCGGCGGTCGCATCACTCTCCTCACACGTGGGAGGAGGCCTTTGTGCCCAAGATACAAAACCCAGAAATCATCAACTGAGAGTTTAATTAATTTGGTCATATAAAATTGTATAGCTTCTTGACAACCCAAACCAAGTAGCCTAGTCTTTCAAGACAAGAGACAGACTGAGGGAAAATATTTACAACACATGGAACAAAGGACTAACAGCCCTAGTGTATGACAAGCAGGGTCTTTTGGGGAGGCAATTATGTAGTGTCCATTGAAACTGTAAATGCCCATAGGTTTTGACCTGGCAGGTCCACTTAGAGGTAATTATTCTAGGGTGACATTGACACATGTTCAGAGCAGGTAGCAAAAACAAAGAAAAAGGAGGAGAAGAAGAAGAAGAAGGGAAAAGGTAAAAGTTCATCAGTTGGGGATTTGTTATGCAAATTATAGGACGTGTACTCTATCAAATACCGCGTGGCCAGAGAAGAAATGAGCTAGATGTTTCTGTACTGACATGGAAGAATTTCGAAGCTATATTATTGCTAGTTAAAAGAAAATCACAATTGAACGTACAGGGCTTGTGTTTTTTAAAACTGTGTGAGTAACTATGTTGGTGATTGCATACAAGAACATAGTTAGAAGTGAGAAACAGAACTGTTAACAGTCTTGCTTAAGATAATGTTTTGTAAAAATTTTCAATTATGTGCTTTAAAAATATGCGGGGACTGGCTGCTCTGAAAAGCCATCTTTGCATTGTTCCCGTGACCGGCTCACCGCTCGCCGCAGCCACCTCCGCCGCGCGCCTCCTCCGCCGCCGCGGACTCCGGCAGCTTTATCGCCAGAGTCGTCGAACTCCCGCTTTCTTTTTAATCCGTGCATCGGATCACCGGCGTGCCCCATCATGTCAGATGCGGCCGTGGACACCAGCTCCGAAATCACCACCAAGGACTTAAAAGAGAAGAAGGACGTTGTGGAGGAGGCGGAGAATGGGAGAGAGGCACCTGCTAACGGAAATGCTAACGAGGAAAATGGGGAGCAGGAGGCCGACAATGAGGTAGATGAAGAAGAGGAGGAAGGTGGGGAGGAAGAGGAGGAGGAGGAGGAAGGTGATGGTGAGGAAGAGGATGGAGATGAAGATGAGGAGGCTGAGGCTGCTACCGGCAAACGGGCAGCTGAAGATGACGAGGATGACGATGTTGACACCAAGAAGCAGAAGACTGATGAGGATGACTAGACAGCAAAAAAGGAAAAGTTAAACTTAAAAGGCCACCGTGACCTATTCACCCTCCACTTCCCGTCTCAGAATCTAAACGTGGTCACCTTCGAGTAGAGAGTCCCGCCTGCCCGCCCGCCCACTGCGGGCAGCGCCACCGCAGATGACACGCGCTCTCCACCACCCAACCAAAACCACAACGCGAATTTGCAACAGGGGAGGAAAAAAGAACCAAAACTTCCAAGGCCCTGCTTTTTTTCTTAAAGTACTTTAAAAAGGAAAATTTGTTTGTATTTTTTATTTACATTTTATATTTTTGTACATATTGTTAGGGGGTCAGCCATTTTTAATGATCTCGGATGACCAAACCAGCCTTCGGAGCGTTCTCTGTCCTACTTCTGACTTTACTTGTGGTGTGACCATGTTCATTATAATCTCAAAGGAGAAAAAAAACCTTGTAAAAAAAGCAAAAACAACAACAAAAAAACAATCTTATTCCGAGCATTCCAGTAACTTTTTTTGTGTATGTACTTAGCTGTACTATAAGTAATTGGTTTGTATGAGATGGTTAAAAAGGCCAAAGATAAAAGGTTTCTTTTTTTTCCTTTTTTTGTCTATGAAGTTGCTGTTTATTTTTTTTGGCCTGTTTGATGTATGTGTGAAACAATGTTGTCCAACAATAAACCGGAATTTTATTTTGCTGAGTTGTTCTAAAAAAAAAAAAAAAAAAAAAAATGCGGGTTGGGCTTCCCTGGCGGCGCAGTGGTTGAGAGTCTGCCTGCCAATGCAGGCGACACGGGTTCGAGCCCTGCCCTGGGACGATCCCACATGCCGCAAAGCAGCTAGGCCCGTGAGCCACAATTACTGAGCCTGCGCGTCTGGAGCCTGTGCTCTGCAACAAGAGAGGCCGCAATAGTGAGAGGCCCGCGCACCGCGATGAAGAGTGGCCCCCGCTTGCCACAACTAGAGAAAGCCCTCGCACAGAAACGAAGACCCAACACAGCCATAAATAAAAAAAAAAAAAAAAAAAAAAAACTGGAAAAATATGCGGGTTGCTAACGTGTAAAATGGTCCAGCCACCGTGGAATGCAAATTGGCAGTTTCTTCCAAGGCTAAACTTCCACCTCCTTAGAACCCAGCAGTTGCACTGTTGGGCAGGCATGCCAAAGAAATGGAAACTTCTGACCACAGGAAAACCTGTACACGAACGTTCATAGCAGATTTATTTGTAGAAGCCTAAAAGTGGGAATCGGCAACATGTCCCTCAGTGGGTGAAGGCCTGAACAAACTGTGGCTGATCCACACCAAGAACGACAGCTAGCAATACAAAGGAACAACTAACTATTGATACCTGCAACCATTCCGATGGATGGATCTCAAGAGCAGTGTGTGAGTGAAAAAAAGCCCTGGTGGCTCGCGGGATCCTAGCTCCGGCCCGGAGCAGGGATGGAACCCCCGCCCTTGGCAGTGAGAGCAGGGACTCCTAACCACTGGACCGCCAGGGAGGTCCTTATGTAATGTCTTCAAATGACAAAATTACAGAGCTGAGAATAGAATCCGGTTGCCATGGGTTGGGAGGAGGAGGAGGGAGGGGGCTGTGGCTATGAAAGGTCTACAGGAGGGGTCCTTGTGAGGGGACGGGCTGGATATTGATGGCAGTGGTGGTCACCTGAGTCCACACACACACACACACACACAAACGGGGATAAAACCCGGAGCAGCTCTCCGCTGGCACCAATGCCCTTTCCTGGTGTGCGGTCCCACTAGCTGTGCAACAGGCTGACGCTGGCGGAACTGCGGGAGGTGCTCCGGCCTCTTGGACATTTCCGTGTAACTTCCTGTGAACTTAATTCCTTCAGAATACAAGTTCACACCAAAAGCACACAAGCAGGGCTTAGAGTGTACACATTGGACCACTCGCGCGACTCTGCACGGACAGTCCCTGCTCTCCTGGTGGGGACACCTAGAGGCCGCAGCCGGCCCAGCCGGCCCAGCCGGCGGCGGAGGAAAAACCGCGCGGGGGCAGAGCCGAGAGGGGCGCGCAAGGGGGCTTCTTTTGATTGGGCAACGGAGGTGCCCGTCACACCAGAGGGGCCGGGTTTCCTGGGGGCGGGTCTCGTCACGAGTCGAGCTTGGTCATTGGCGAAGCCAGCCGGAAGGGGTGGGCAGGAAGGCGGTGCTCCGCGGCTTCCGGTGGGCGCGCTGAAGGGACGTGAGGAGGCCGGCGCGGGGGCGGTCAGGGCGGGGCTCGACGCGCCGGGACGACGCCCCGGCCTTGTGGTCACCGCCCACCTTCCCCGGACTCCGCCCCCCGCCCCCTCTGGTTCCTGGGCCTGGCCAGAGTCCCCGTTCCCCGAGTCCCCGGGGGGGCCTACGCCTTCTCCCGGGGAGAGGCCGAGGAGAAGCCTCCACCGAGTCCAGGCCCCTGGAGACCTCGGGGGCTCCGTCGGGCGCCCCTCCCGCCGCTCCCGGCAGGATTCCCCGCACTGTCCTGAGGGCGTCTGGCGCTCGAGATGGCCAGGGACAGTGTATTGGGGGTCCCCAGGGGCCTGGTGAGGGGGGAAAGGAGGGCGGCGACCCCACCGGGATGGCAAAGGGCACGGTCACACCGTCTGCGGGCCCCCCCCGCCCCAGTCCTGGCCTCTGAGGGCGGCCTTGGCTCCGCGCTCCTGAGAGCTTCCACCCTGCCGCCACCCCACCCCTTGCCTGGCCCACTGTGTTCCAGCGCCCCTGAGTGTGATTCGGCCGGTTCTCTGTGAAGCACGGATCCTCCCCGCTCCACACACGCGTGGTATCCAGGGAGAGGTGGGCAGAGCTGCGGCCGTGCCCGGAAACTTGGTGTCTGCCAGGGGTGTCTGTCCATGCTGCTGGAGGGGGGGACGGCACGAAGTAACAAAGTCTTCCCCATGTCACTTGACAGGTGTGGCCTGCTGGGAAGGAGTCCTGCCCAAGCACGCCTGTTCTCCAGGACAACCTGTGGTTGCAGCCATCGGCCATCAGTGCCTGCCTGCCTGCCTCTCACCTGGGAGGTCAAGGTGAGCCCCGCAGAGAGAGAAAGCTCATGGCTTCTCTAGAAGAGGGTGCGATCAGGAACCGTCCATCCCGGTGGTGGTTCTCACGCTGAGAGGCGCGTAAGAACACCTGGAGGGCGCGTTCAAACCTGGGTTGCAGGGCCCCACCCCAGAGGCTCTGATCTTGCACACCTGGGGCGGGGCCTGCGAATTTGCTAGTCCAGCAATCCTGGGTGATGCTGCTGCTGGCCCAGAGACCCCACTGTGAGAAGCACTGCTCTAGAGGCCTGAGACTCCTAGGTGTGTGCCCCCTGCCCTACCCCACACTGGCTCCTCTGCAGGGTCCCCACGGGCCTGGGAAGCGCCAGGAGGGTACTGGCTCTCGCGAGATCTGGGGCTTCCCGTTGAGCAGCCTTCACCCTTCCCTGCCTGAGGATGTGGTCCACAGCGCCCCGCTCCCCTTTACCCCCCCCCCCCCCCCCCCCCCCGCCCCGGCAGGATCAGGTGTCAGGTTCGTACACGTGCTCAGCAGTTCCCGACTGGGGCTGATAACATCTGGACACTTAGGAGGGAGGGGCGGAGGCCTGGGCGTGGGGATGGGAAGAACTCTCTGATGAGGCAGAAGAAAAAGACCTGACCGCCAAGCTCAGAGATGGGAAAGGAACACGGGCCCTGAGACCAAGAGTGTGGATTTGGGGGAGCGTGGAGGCCAGAAAGGGGGTTGTCTGCCCGGGAACTGCCCTGACAGTTGTCTGGTCTGTGGGCGTGGCCAGCCCTCTCCAGCCGCCGCCTTTCCTGCCAAACGTTCCTCACCAAGAGGGTCTCCCAGCTCCTGGGTGATGCTGCCCAGACCTGCTCAACGCCCAGCGCCACCACCCACCGTTTTGGCCAGTCTTTGCGGTGGCGGGTCTTTGTTCGGCTCCAGGATGGCCCGCCTTCTAGTTGGAGCCTCAGAGCAAATGCAGTGCCAGTCACCAGCCACGATGTGTGCCCGGAACCAGCAGCTCTGGGACCCCAACACCCGAGCACGTTCTGGCTGTGGGATCAGATGGGGGGGTAGCCTTTGGCTTGCATTTTCCGCGGCCCCCTCCTGCACCCCCTTTCCCTTTGCGTCGTTGGGCTTTCCTTGTTGACTGGTTCAAGCTCTCTATGCGTTAACGATATGAGCCCTGAGTCACGTCTTGCTACTGTTTTTTTGCCCCGCTTTGTCACTTGTGTCTTGACCTTGTGGTTTGGGGTTTGTGTTTGGCCAGGCAGACGATTTTAGTGTTTGTGTCATCAGACTTTCAAGGCTTCTCCTAATGGCTTCTGGGGCTTCTCGTCGGTTTGTTTGCTTCAGACTGACTTGGAGTGGTCTTCTCCATTTAAAATCATCGTGTATTAGTTACCCGTTGCTGCATAACAGATTATCCCAATCGTAGCACCTTAACGCAGCCAACCGTCGTACTCTCCTGCGTGTGTGAAGGACAGGATTCTAGAAGGCTTGGCTGGGGGCTTCTGGCTTGGGGTCCATCACAGGCTGCAGTCGAGGCCTCCGCTGGGGCCACAGCCCCCTGGTCTGCCTAGGGTGTGGGGATGGGCGGGGGCAGCTCTGCTTCCAAGATGGCCTTCGTGGCTGTGGCGGGGCCTCAGGCCTCCCCGCCGGGCCTCTCCCTAGGGCCGCTCAGGGCGGGGCTTCGCCAGAGCCCACGACCTAGGACAGAGCAGCCCGGAGATCAAGGCCGCAGTGTTTCTTTAAGAACTTCACCTCGAAGTGACACCCCCTCACCTCTGCTGTATTTTTATGGCTCACACGGGTCAACCCAGGAACAGCGGAGGGGGGGACGGTACCCGCTAGGGCGTAGCTTGTTCGCGTTCATGGCGGATGAGAAGGCTCCAAGGAGTGTCCTCGCTCCTGAATCTGGGTGCGGGACGCCTGGTCCGCACAGGCCCCTTGGGAATGCGTCCTTTGTCTGAGCAGGGGTGGCAGGTTCCAGCCCGGGACCGAGACAGGCAAGGCCTGTGTTTGTAAGGGCAGAGAGTGGCTTTTCACCTTTCAATGGTCACAGACAAAACACACAGAAAGCCATAGAAAGAGGGACTTCCCTGGTGGTGCAGTGGTTAAGAATCCACCTGCCAAGGCCGGGGACACGGGTTCGAGCCCTGGTCCGGTTAGATCCCACGTGCCGCGGAGCAACGAAGCCCGTGCGCCACAGCTACTGAGCCTGAGCTCTAGAGCTCGCGAGCCACAACTGCTGAGCCCGCGAGCCACAACTGCTGAGCCCGCAAGCCTGAACTACTGAAGCCCGCGCACCTAGAGCCCGTGCTCCGCAACGAGAGAAGCCACCGCAATGAGAAGCCCGCGCACCGCAACTAGAGAAAGCCCGCCCACAGCGACGAAGACCCACCTCAGCCAAAAATAAATAAAATTTTAAAAACAAAAGTTAAAAAAAAGCCAGAGGAAAGAAAGAACATGTGACAGGACCCCAGCGTGGCCCACAAAGCCAGCGGTGCGTGCCCTCTGCCCAGGAGTTTGCAGCCCTGGTGGGAGTCCCGGCTAGTTGCGCTGCCGTGGGCGCGGGGGCCGGAAGCGCTTTCTCATCACAGCAGCCCATCCACTGCCAGGACCATGCAAGTGCGCACCCAGGCCTGGGCCCCAGTGCTCTCCGACCTGCAAGGTCCCCACCCCCTCTCCTTCCCAGTGGGGTGGGGGCGGGGGCAGCTACCTTGCCTGAGGCTGGGGTGGCCTCTCTGTGCCCATAGGTGCAGGCCCTCCTCTCCCCGCTCCCCTCCCCACCCCGCCAGCCTCCCACCGTGCAGCTGGGAAGTGGGTAGGGGCAGGGAGCAGAGAGGGGTGGGCCCCATTGTGAGGGTGCAGGCTGGCGAGCCCCTTGTCCTCAGTGACCATGCCAGGTAGCCCCGGGCTGGGTTGTGTGGCTCAGCAGTGGCAGGCGCCAGCCCGGGGTGGCAGCCGAGTGTCCCTTTGGTCCCAGGAAGGAGCTCCCACTGTGGCCAAGGGAGAGGTGCCCGCCGCATCCTTCTTGGCTGGGACTCAGACGTGACTCCCTGATGACACGCTTGGTGGCTCTGAATTTGTCACGCAGGTTCTGTGGGCGGTGAGTGCCTTTCCTGTTGGCTCTCGCTGCTGGGCAACGCCAGGGCCCTTGGCGACAGCTCCCCGGCCCCGTCCGAGGCCGCCATGCACTTCTTGAACCCCAGGACCGTGGGTGTCAGGAGAGCCGGGCTCTCTGTCTCCGTCCCAGGAGCAGAGGCCGAGGCCGAGGCCGTGCTTGCTGGGCCCGGCCTCGTGGCTGTGGTGGTGGCTGCCGGGGACACCCTCCGGCTGGGATGTGGGGCCGCAGGGTCCTGGGGCTCCGGGAGGCACTCGGGCCCGCTGCAGCCCCACACTCCTGGGCCATCTGACTGTCCCCTAAGTAGAGGCACCTTTCAGTCCCTCAGCCCTGGGCAGAAGGAACGACAAGGCGGGCCCGGCTTCCCTGCAGTCTTCCCTCTGAGGCGGCCTGCCCACGGGGGCCCAGGGCACTGCGTGGGCGCGGGTCCCCCCTTGCCCGGGGGAGCTCTTCCTAGCAGCCCGCTCTGTGGATGGGCATAATCAGGGCAGCAGCCAGGCCCTGTCACCACCCAGCCGCCACCCCCCTGCAGTGCTCATCCTTGGCCCTCACCCTCTCTGCCCGCCCGAGGACCTGGGTGCCCCCCCCCCCCGCTGAGCACGGGTGTCTGTACCTGGCCCATCCTCAGTAGGTGCGCCGACCCAATGGCAGTCCCCCAGCCCCGCCCATTGTTTAGCGCTGTCCTCAGTCCTGCTCCCCTGGCTGCGGCCTCGCTGGGCTTGTGGGGACCTTCCAGACACACACACACACACACACACACACACACACACACACACACACACTCCCATCACTGGCTTCATCGGGGTTCCTGGGGGGTGTGGAGGTGGCTGCCCTGGAGCGCCGTGGCCCTGTGCCCTGGAGTTGGGTGAGGCCGCCCGTGCTGGGGGCCTGCATGGGAATCCCAAGGGTCTCCAGACTAATGTCTCCCTTGTTGAAGTGCTGGGGCTCCCTCACTGTCGGGTGGGTGGCAGTCCCATCCTGAGGGGCCGGTGCTCCCCTTTCCTCAGCCGGGTCCCTCCCATCCTCCTGTGGGAGCGGGCAGCAGGGAGGGTCGGGTGCAGAGGTGTGGCCAGAGCAGGGGTGGAGGCTGGCCGTGGGGTGTGGGTGGTCAGCTCCACCATCCCCCTGCCCTGCCCTGCCCTGCCTGGACTCAGGCCAGACAGGACCTGCAGGATGCGGGGCTGCTCCCAACTGGGGCGACCAGCCACCCCCTCCCCAGACTTAGTAGGTGAGATGGGGCCAGCCTGGGGGAAGGCGTGTGGCTGGGACCTCGTCTCTGCTCCTGGCACCTGCTGGTGAGCGGGGCTCGGGCATAGGCGTGGGGCCTGTTGGAGCTGGGCCACCACCCCTGCTGACTCTGGGTGGGTGGCCCGGGCTGGACACCCTGCGTGTGAACCTGGCTGAGGCCCAGGCCTCGCACTTCCCTGTCTCCTAGTGGCCGGGGTGTCCTCTGGGGGTTTTGCTCAGTGGGGCCACGTCCCAAGCCGTTTGCCCCCAGCAGGATGGGGTCTCGGTGGTCCTTTTCCTGATGCCATCTGCCTGTCCCCCCCCCCAGAATCCCTGGCAGGGATGGCGCCCCAGTCTCGCTCCCTCCTGACCCCTGCCCGGGCGGGCCTCAGGCTCAGGCCTGGTCTGTCCCGTGGCCTCTGTCCTCAGGGCTGTCGTCAGGGTCCTGTTTCCCCCCCTCCAGGGTGGCATCTTTTCCCCCGCTGCCGCCTAGCGTGCCTCATGGCTGCCTGGGTGTGATGTGGAGTCCGGGGCGGGGACGGAGCCTCCTGTTTAAGCTCAGCCTGGCTCTGGGGCCATTCTCCCATGGGGGCCCGTCCAGCAGGCGGGGTTCGGAAAGGATGGGAGACAGGACTGTCTCCTCCTGGCCGACTGGTACAGGGAGCAGGCAGGAGGCTCTGGGTGAGTGGGCGGGAGGGGTGCCTGGTGGGCCGAGGGGAGAAGGCGGTGCCTGGGGGGGACCACCTCTATCCCCGCCACTGGGGCTGGACTTCTCCAGCTGAGCAGCTTCCAGAAGCCTCCAGAGTGTGCCTGCCCCCCTCACCCACCAGGCAGCAGGCATGGCCTGAGAAGTGGTGGGCCAGGGGGCGGGACCTGACTTTTTTCAGAGTCCTGCCTGCCCTTGGGGGCAGGGGTAGAGTCTCCAGCGATGGCCACCCTGAACCTAGGGCAACTGGCCAGCCCCCGGGGTAGTAACAGTGGCACTTTCCTGTCCTTTAGACCCTCGGGGCCTGGGGTGGTTCATCCTTGTGGATCCACAGGCTGTGCACCCCTTGGACTGTTCTCTTGGATGGACTGTCCTCTTCAGTGCGGGGACCCGCCCAGTAGCCACCCTCTCTAGCTCAAGCAGCCGGCTCCTGCACAGGGTGGGGGTCAAGGTAGGGGTGGACCTAGGTCTGCCCAACACTGGCTGCTGCTTACCCTGGACCTGACAGGGGGGTGGAGGTCAAGGGTGGGATCCTGAGCTAGGATTCCTGGCTCCACCCCCTGCCCCACCCACAGGGCCCTCCTTTCTGTGCTCCACCAGGGATGCGGCTCAGACCTCTGGTAGCAGCCACGCATCCAGCTCCATTGCAACCAGCTCCATTGTGTCATCCAGGCTCCTCCCTGCCTGGCAGGACCACCACCACCACCATTCCCTCCCCCCTCCGTTCTGCTGGCACCTACACAGCAGGGGAGGCACTGTCCCCTTAACCTTGGGCAGCTGCTACCCCCTGCTGTGTTCCCAGCACCACTGGAGCCCTTGGTGGGGGAAGGGAGGATGGCCTAAGCCCTGGGGAATGGAAATCCTCAGTTGCCCTGTGATGGAACTCGAGAGCCCTCGGGGGACTTTCAGGCAGCTGGGCCCCTCAGAGCTCTCGCTGGAGGTAGTCTCAGAGCCCTGGGAAGTGGGGCCACGCCTGAAGGGGAGTGCTGGGGGCGGTCCAGAGCCCTTGGGAGCTAGAACTCTTTGTGAGGGGGGTGTCTAAGAGCCCTGGGGCAGGAAGCTTGAAGCCACTCAGGAGCCCGCAGCAACCCTCCCTCTGGTGCATGGTGATCAATGGATGTGGTTGCCCTTGGGGAATAAATGAATGAGAACAGGGAGACTATGTCACCTGGGTGGGGACTCTTTCGTCTCTTCTATCAGACACCACAGTGGTTGTCAAGCACACGTAGCCTCCCCCTCTTTCCTGGAACAGATCAAGGACCTGAGGCCTGGAGAGGACCATTCCACCCAGAGGCCATGCCATGTCTCTCCCCTTCCTTGGGAGGGCCCAAGCCCAGCTCCCCTTGCTCCCATGCTGTCCCTTCTCTCCGCCCCAGCTACTCCACAGAGTATCAGCATGTCAACCTTACCACGTCCCTAGGCTCCTCTTGCCTCTCCGCCCAGACCTGGTGGGGCTCCAGCTGAGCAGCAGTCCCGGGTAGCGAGAGGCTGTGGGGGAGCTGTACTCACAGGCTCGGTCCCTCTTCTCGACATACTTGATTTGGGATCCGTTGCTGAAGCAAGATGTCTCACCATGCCGCCCTGGAGTTCTGGTGCACTGGCAACCTGACTACCTCTTCTGCACCCCCACCCCCATTCAGGCTCATTGATCTGACCATCAGGCCTTATTGTCACCAATGAGGAGGCAGCACCCCCTGCCCATGCCCACCACCCACCATGAAGCAACCAAGTCTCATCTCAGCTCTTGCACTGGGATGGCAAGGGGCAGAAGCTGGAGACCTGGGGAGTCCATGCCACAGTTGGCTGGGTGCTGGGGGAGCCAGGTGGGAGGGGCTTGCAGCAAACAAAGGAGGCTGAGGCTGTGGGAGGGGTGAGAAAATTAGAAGCAATTTCTTTCATTCTTTTTTGTATATATTTTAAAATATTTTTAAAATGTATATATTTTTTGGCTGCGTCAGGTCTTAGTTGCGGTACACAAGATCTTTCATTGTGACGCTCGGGCTCTTCATTGCGGCGTGTGGGTTTTTCTCTCTCTAGTTGTGGCGTGGGCTCCAGGGCGCGTGGGCTGTCTCGTTGAGGCACATAAGCTCAGTAGCTGTGGCACGTGGGCTTAGTTGCCCCACGGCATGTGGGATCTTAGTTCCCCCAGCAGGGATCGAACCCGTGTCCCCTTCATTGGAAGGTGGATTCTTTTTTTTTTTTTTAATAAATTTATTTATTTTTGGCTGTGTTGGGTCTTCGTTGCTGCACGTGGGCTTTCTCTAGTTGCAGAGAGCGGGAGCTACTCTTTTGTTGCGGTGCGCGGGCTTCTCATTGCAGTGGCTTCTCTTGTTGTGGAGCATGGGCTCTAGGCTCACCAGCTCAGTAGCTGTGGCTCGTGGGCTCTAGAGCACAGGCTCAGTAGTTGTGGCGCATGGGCTTAGTTGCTCTGCGGCATGTGGGATCTTCCTGGACCAGGGATCGAACCCATGTCCCTGCATCGGCAGGCGGATTCTTAACCACTGAGCCACCAGGAAAGTCCCATCATTCTTTTTTATTTTAAATGCACAAAAAAGTATGTGTTATTTTTAAGAAAACACCCGCCCCCCCCAGAAAAAAAAGTGGGGAGACTAGGATGCATCAGAAAGAAATGTCCAGGAGCTTTGGTAGGATGGTTCCAGCCCCAGCCCTGACCAAAGCTCACCACGCAGCCATAGACAGCCAAGAGCCCCCAAAGGCTCAAGAGCCCCCAAAGGCTCAGGAGCTCATGGTGTGCACGCAGGTGAGAGGCCAGGCCCTGCCAAGTCCTGCCACCTGTAGCAAGGAGCCGGTCAGAGGTGAGAGGGACTGATGCTGGGGCCCCACCCAACGAGGTAGCCCTTGTGGTGCCTGATTCCCACTTGTTTACACGGAGCCAGCCTCTCCACGCTTTACTGCCCTCTACTGGCAGTGCAGAGCCAGGACGCACAGCCTCTTGCGGCAGTCTACCCTTGGTTTCCTTCTTTGAAAATTATGAAATACCCACAGCAGAAAACCTGGCAATAAGAAAGAATATAGCCAGGTGAGGAACTGGTTTACCGAAAGGTGATGGAGCATTCCAGAGTACTGGGAGCCTTCCCCTGTAGCATTAAACAATCAGCTTTCCAGCAGAAATGGCCCACCAAGCAGACGCCTCGTTTCCTCTTCATCCCCCTAGCCTTGAACACCAAGACTGGCGTCTGCTGGAAAGTTAAACACCCATAACTGACATCGTGCAAGCAGCCTCGCCTGCATTTCCAAGTGGGTTCTCCGTGTGACAGTTATTTTTATGAGTAGTTACAAGAGCTTTGGGTAACGAGTCAGGGAGCAGACCCCAGAAGCAAAGCACAAATATGTCCATGGGTAGCATGTGATCCCTACCCCAAGCGCAAAGGAAGAAAAGAAGAACCAACAAAGCCAGATGGCAATTCTGGAGACCCAAGGCCTGGAGGGCCTTAGCAGGGGGCAGCCCAACCCCTCCCCACATTAAAGGGAAGAGCCCACACGTTAAAAATAAACAGTCTTTTTATTGTCCACGAAAACAAAGTCAGGGTGGCCTTTGGTTAATCCCCCCCAATGAGGTGACAATGAACAGGAGGCATGCAATGACGACAACCATGTTCTCCTCTCCACGAGAAGGGTCTTGCCCTCCTAGGCCCTAAGGGTCAGAGGCAAGTAGGGCCAGGAGGCTCCAGAGGAACACCTGCCCAGGCCCACCATGCTGCAGAGGGCCCAGGCCTGCTGCCTCCCTGGCAGGACAAGGCAGGGGAAGCAAACATTGCCCCTGTCCCAGTACCCCCAAGCTAGAACACACAGAAAAGCCCCAACCCCCCTCCCCCAGAAAACACTGCTAAGGCAGTCAGCCAGGACTTCCAAGAGCAGCTGGCCCCAAGCCACCAAGCCAGACCCTCAGGGCCCCGCCCAGAAGGGGTTGCTATCCTCGGCCTGCATGGAGTAGTAAACAAAAAGCAGGAAGGCAGCAAAGACCAGGAACAGGAGCATCTGGCCCCAGAGTGGGACCTGGCGATCCTGGCCCAGACCAGCCCCAGGGGCCTGCTTTTCTGGCCGGATGGCACGGCGGGTGAGCCACGAAGGAGGAGGAGATGAAGATGAGGACACGGCAGAGGTGGAGGAGGTGGGGTAATAGGACAGGCCCAGGGAGCTTCTGGAGACGTTGGAAACAGGGCGGTAGTGTGCGATGCTCTGGTAGGCACTGTCCCGGCCATACACGGGGCGTTCCCTGAGGCAAAGAGGGGAGCAGATAAGCCAGGAAGGCCTGAGCCCAGAATCAGCCCCAGTCCCTGGCCCTCCCTACTACTCACCTATCCTTGCCCTCCTCTTCAGAAGAGAAAAGATTGTCTTCGCGAACCTACAGAAGTGAATCAGGGTAAGGATACTGGCTGGCAGGGTCAGCGTGGCCCCGTCATACCCCTCAGTCCAAACTTCCCTGCCCAGCCTATTCTGAACACTGCTTCAAGGCCTGGGCCTTGCCACCCTCCAGCACCCTTCTTGGTTCCTGGCCTTATGTCTGTGAGGCCTTGCCACTTGCTAAGTGACTGTCCCAGCTGCCTACACCCTACTTTCTGCCCCAGGATTCTCAGAAAGAGTTCAAACCTAGATCCCAGGCAAGGGTGCAGGGCATGTACCAGGCACTCTAGTCAAACAGTTCTGACAGCCCCCCCCCCCCAAAAAAGGCACTGACCTGGCAGGTGTCTGCTGACCCCACCTCTCCCGGGAGGCTCTGGGAGCCACCATTTGCACCCAGTGGCCCCCTTGATTTATCCAAACCCCGCAATCACTCCCTCAGGTTGTACCCAAGTACAGGGTGCCCGACAGCCAGCTCACCTGGTGGTGAAAGGTGTCAGCATCTGAGAGTGAAGCCGAGGGCTGGCGGAAGCCCTTGGATGTGCCCACAGACTCAGGCTCCCCGTAAGTCCTGGTGGTCAAGTAACTCTCCTCATAGTAGTCATCATTACAGCCTTGGGAAGGGGGGGCAGCGGTAGCAGAGGGAGCAACGGTGTCCCCACCTGGCCAGATGGCCCTAATCTGAATCCCATTTGGGGGCCTGTGACTCGGTTTTTCCCCTCCAGGACTACTGTAGGACGGCGGGGGTTGAGATCTCAGGTTCTCCCTGACACTGGAACGAAGGTGTCAGGGTGCCCACCCCACCCCTGCCTTACCCTTGCTCTGGTAAAGTAAGGCGTCCTCTTTCTTGGGCAGATCGTACATATCCGAGTCCACGGACGCTGAATCTAAGTCTGAATGGGGGAGGGGCCAGGGCCATTTGCCTCCAAGGCTCACCTCCCCTTTCCCCTGTGCCCCTCCCGGCCAGCGCCCCTGCCACACCATCGCGACCCCTTCCTCCCAAACCCTGTCCCCGAGGGCGGCCAGGTGGAGCCGTGGGGCGGGGGCCTCACCCGAGAACCGATAGGAGAAAGAGGATGTGGACGAGTTCGGGGGCGAGAGCCTCCGCCTCTGGGTCTCATACTCGAAGATTTTCTTTTCGTAGAGCTTGCGAGTGGAACCTGGCCAGACATGGGGCACAGGGCGGTCAGGGCGCGGGCCGCGAGACCGGGGGCGGCGCGGAGAGGGGTTAAGGAAGGGGGCGCGGGGCGAAGCGCGGGGAGGGGGCCCGCCGCCGCCGCCGCGTACCCACGACGGGCCCGTGCGGGATGTTGTACTGGCGCAGCACGGCAGCCAGCTCGGCGTCCGACAGGACCGCGTAGTCGTCCATGGCGGGCAGCGGGCGGCAGAGGCCTGGGGGTGGCCCGGGCCTGGCGATACGGGCCGAGCTACGACTGCCTCAGAGCGCGGCAGGGGTAGCGCGAACGCCTCGGGAGCGGCTACGCCCGCGTCACGCCTGCGTCACGTTCGCGTCCAACCGCGGTCCCTGCGGGCCGCGCGCGCTGCGCGGGGCGGAGCCAGGACGCGGGGAGCCCCCGGCGCAGAACGGTCGGGCCCAGGGAACGGGCGGGGCGGGGCGGGGCTGGCGAGCCCAGACGTCACAGGCTGACGGGATTGGCTAGAGGCGAAAGAGGGATGTAGGGCGCGCTAGAGCCGAAGAGCCGCGGACCGGTCGGGCCGTGGGAGAGGGCGGGGCTGTGCGTCCGGGAGGGGGCGGGGCCTGCGAGCCCAGAGACGTCACACGCTGGCGTGTTTGGGCTAGACGGGAACGAGGGGCGGGGCCTGCGCTCGAGGGGGACGAGCTTAGACCCGCCGGGACCTGGGAGCGGGGCGGGGTCGGCGAGCCAAGACGTCACCAGCTGGCCTGTTCGGGCCCGAAGTGAAGAGGGGCGGGGCCTGTGGCCGTGGAACCGGCAGAAACCGGCCAGGACATAGAAGTGGGGCGGGGCCGCGCGCTGGCCGGGGCTCGCCCTCCCTGAGTCTCATGGACTCCGCTCGGTCCCCGCAGCCCCCCTGCCGTCCACCCTCCGCTGAGCTCCGGCGCTTGGGGTTCCCTGGCCGCGCCGCAGCCGGCCGCCCCGGCAGCAGCAGCAGCAGCGGGAAGGGCCCCGATCTGAAGGGCGAGACCTTGGAGAGCGCGGGTCCGGGCCCGGACCCTAGGCCGCCCCCCCAGACCCCCAGACCCCCTGCCCCAGCCCGCCTTCCCGCTCTGCAGGGCCTGGCCTGCGCACCTGCGCCCCGCCGGTCCCCACCGCCTCCCTCCCTCCCCGCTCCACCCGGGAGGAAATGGGGCACTGGGCCAGGAGGCCACCGGCACTCCAGGAGCCAGCAGCCTTGGAAGGGGCCCGGGCGTGCCGATGCGCACTGGCACAGGGCGCCGTGTGATGCATGCAGAGACAGCGAGTGCCCGCCTCACCCACCCGCTGTCCACCTGGGGCGGGAGGGGCTTCGTCTCCTGTCGGAATGGCCCCTGAGCCCAGTGTGACCAGCGGTCAGGCAGCGGCGGGGGGCGGGGGTGGGGGCTTCCAGACTCAGAGGGACCTGCTCCGGGGTTCCAGTAAGACTTGGTGGGCTCTGAGCACCTGGGTCTCGGTGGGCTTCGGGGCCGTGGTAGTGCAGAGCGGGCCCCCAGGACAGGAGGGCCAGGGGACCGAAGGGGGCAAACCACGGAAGGCTGCCAAGGCCTGCTGGGGAGCCGGGACTGTCACTAGGAGTTGGTGAGGGGCTTGGTCAGTAAAGAGCTGCCCTGTGGAAATTGGGAAGGAGATGACAGTCACGTTCTAAACGAAGGCAGCTGATGGAGTGTGGGGGCACTGAAGTGCTCCTCCGGGAACTGGGAGCCTGGAGAGGAGGTTCTCATAGATGACGGCTGGTACCTGGGGGAAGACAAGGCAGGAAGGCTGGCCCAGCTGGTGAGGGTCACAGACCAGTTCTGCATGGAGGTTCGTTCGTGGGGTGGAGAGAAGATAGGGCCCTGGTTTGACCACACACAAAGACCCTCAGAAAAGTTGCTGTAGGCTGGGTTTTAGAGTAAAGATGAGGCCTGCTCTGTCTCCCAAAATATGAGGGCCCCAGACATGCATGGCAGTACGAGGGGGCAGAGCCCTGGGCAGGGCAGGGTCTTGCTGCTTATCTCAGGGCAGGGAGGGAGATGGCGTTTGGGCTCTGGGCCGCTCGGAGTTGGCCTCATGGAATTTGGAGTTTTGGCAAGATCAGATTCCCCAGTACCTCTCCAAGCCTTCTGCAGTGCTGGCCCCTGTCCCAGAGGCTGTCCTCCCCATGCCACCCCTCCCCATACAGACCCAAGATGTTTCCTTATGAGGTCAAGGAATTCTAAGTTTGCCTTCTCCTCTAGGAACAGCCCCTCCCCCGGCACCTGCCTTGGCCCTCTGCCTTTTACTTCCCTCTCCCCCAGTTGCCCCGCTATGAGGTCCCACCATGGATGGCACCAGGAGTCTGACTTGCCTGCGCACAAGCCCACCTGGAGCCCAAGTCCAGCCCCATTGCAGGCAGACCCGTCCCAGACCACCAGAAACCAGGCGAGCCCTTGACCATCAGAGCTGAGAGGCCCTCGGCACCACCCCGTCACATAGAGGAGGAATTGGGGACCCAGAGAGGGAGGAGACTTGCGCAAGGGCCCTGAGTGCAATTCATTCATGGATGTTCCCCCAGCCAGTACCTAGCCCTCGAGGTCCTAACCTGGACAGTGCGGCCCAGCGGGGATTCTGAGTCAGCAGAGGACCTGTTAGGGGAGATCTGGGGCCTTGAGGGGAGTCTTGCTGGGAAGAGTGGGCTTGGAAGCCACCGATTCCAAGTCAAGAACAAGAAGACAGTTTCTCCTTTGAGAATGGGGAATGGATTCTAAGCAGTATATTATATAACTTGTAATCCCAGCAACATCAAAAATTGTAAGGAAAAGTAATATCAACATGAATACATTTCTCAACAGTCAGGTCCAAGGAGACGATTATTCACTGAGCTATTAATGTTTTATTTAAGATAAGAACCTTAAGGGGACTTCCCTGGTGGTGCAGTGGTTAAGACTCTGCACTCCCAATGCAGGGGGCCCGGTTTCGATCTAGATCCCACATGCATGCCACAACTAAGGAGCCTGCCTGCTGCAACTAAGACCCGGTGCAACCAAATAAATAAAGTGTTACCAAATAAATTAAATAAATATTTTTTTAAAAAGATCAGAACCTTAATACTTTGGTACAATACAAAATTTAGTTTTTCTCTTCAAGGATGTTAAACATCCTATGGGTTTTGCCTGGCAATCAAATACTTTAAAACATTGCTCAGATAGTAACAAAAGTCGTAAGATGGTGATTATTGTGAAAATTAACATGTGGAAGATTGTTACAGTCAATATACAGCAGGGAATGGTTAGCTGACCAAAAGCCTCTCAATTAACACCTTGTGTTCCAGCCCTAGAACACATCCGTCCACCTTGGGACTGTTGGCACGGCTAGCTGGAGAGTCAGCTTGCCTTGGCAGTGGGAATGGAGCTGGTTCTAGTGCTTTTCAGGAACCTTCAACACAAGGAGAAAAAGTCTTTATTACGGTCTTTACCAGGCAAGAGCTGGTGCTGTACAAACCTTCGTTCCCCCAGACCTGGAAGAAGTAGAGACCCCGAGATTTTTGTGTCTCAGGGGTGTGGGGGGAGGGGAGGGAGATAGTAGTGTAAAGAGAAAATTAAAATGAAGGTGTCTCCTTCCTGCTACCCCACCTCTTGTACCCCTGGCTCCGACTGCAATGCCTGTGGTAGGTGGGTTTCCCTCCTTGAAGGACAGCCTTGGCCATGAGCTCCAACACAGCCACCTCATGGATCTAAACTCAGGCCACTCATCTGTCAAGTGAGGATAACCCAGTGCTGTGGGGACGGGGTCCCAGTAGATGGAGCAGGGAGAGACAAAGGCCGAGGTACTGCGAGGAGATCCCACCATGGGTCAAGGTGGAAAGGTCATTGCCAGCAGAGCCAGCATTTTAGCAGGTGTGACCAAACTTCTTCCTCCCTTCCTCCCTCTTCCTTCCTTCTCCCTTTTTCCCTCCTCCCTCCCTTCTTTTCTTTTTTTTTTTAAAGGTATTTTAAAATTTTTATTTATTTATTTTTGGCCACGCTGGGTCTTCGTTGCTGTGCACAGGCTTTCTGTAGTTGCAGCGAGCGGGGGCTACTCTTCGTTGCGGTGCGCGGGCTTCTCGTTGCGGTGGCTTCTCTTGTTGCAGAGCACGGGCTGTAGGCGCACGGGCTTCAGTAGTTGTGGCACGCGGGCTCAGTAGCTGTGGCTCACGGGCTCTAGAGCACAGACTCAGTAGCTGTGGCGCACGGGCTTAGTTGCTCCACGGCATGTGGGATCTTCCCAGACCAGGGCTCGAACCCATGTCCTCTGCATTGGCAGGCGGATTCTTAACCACTGCGCCACCAGGGAAGCCCCCTTCCTTCTTTTCTTTCTCTCTTTTTATGAGGTAGAATAGAATAGGAAATACCAGAGTGTTTCCAGGCAGTAAGGGGAAGTCTCACTTGGCGGACCGTCTGTTTCGGTTACTTGTGTCGATCTGTGCGTGCAGCTACTGGCTCAGGATGTCAAATGTAGTTCTTATTGAGGGTTGTGGGCAAAGTATTAAGACACTGCTTTATGTGGCCTTCCCCAAGGAAGTAACATTTGAGCTGAATATGAAGCTACCAGGAAATGGGCACGTAGGAGAGGAAGAGGGAGCCTGGCAGTGCCAGGGCATGGCTGTGCCCACCCGGTTCACAGACACTTGGCTCCTCGGCGACACCCCGCTGTACGCGCCCAGAGCTCAGCACTGCACCTAATCATGCTCCTGAGAATTCAGAACATTTCTATTGCTCGCTCCCAGGCCAGGCCTGGCGCCCATCAGGGGCCGAATCAGTGGTAGCCAGGACGCTGGCTCATCACGGGGCTCGGGTCCCTGCCCCGGTGCGGACTTCCGGGAGGTAGGCGCTCAGTGAGCACCTGCAAGCGCCCGTCGCCCCCCACCCCCAAGGGCAGAATCAAACTTGTCTGGACAGCCCAGGCTCGGGGCAAAGGCGGGGGGCCGTGACTGTGGGCGGCTCCCTGGAGGAGGTGGCCTTTGCTGCTGGGCTGAGACGCAGGCCCTGCAGACCCCTTGGGCGCGCCCCTCCCCTCGCTGGACGGTGAGCTCATCGGGGGTGGGGGGGCGTCGCCGGCGGCCCGGGCGCCTGAGCTCACGGCGCGCCCCCGCGGCGCCCCGCCACCCCCGCTCCTGGGCGATTTTACCAATTAAGGCTTTCTCGCCGGGCCGGGCCGGGCGCGGGGCGGGGGTGCGGCAAACAAGAAGGCGGGCGGCGGCGGCCCATTCGCGTGGAGGCGCGCGGCGCGCAGCGGACTCCAACGGAGCCCCGAGGCGCTCGGCGCGGGCTCTAGGACCGGCCAGGCGCCACCCCGCGGTCGCCGGCCGCCCGCAGGGACAGCAGGTGAGGCCTCCGAGGCGGGCACCGAGTGGGACGGTCACCGAGCTGCTCGCGGAGCGGGAGCCCAGGGCCAGGTGCAGCCGGGTGCGTGAGCGCAGCCGCCTTCCCTGGTTTCCCCGGGGAATCTATGTGTGTGCCCAGGAGTGTGGGAGCCGAAAGCCACGGTGGGTCCCTGAGAGAGAGGGTGTCTGAGCGTTTGGCAGGATATGGGCTCTCGTGGGTGCCCGTGAGCGGGTCACTGCATGACTGTCCAGGAAGGCAAGGCCCTGAAAGCAGGACATTGTGTGGGCTGAGCGCGAGTGACCACCTGGAAGGACACTTCGCAGCCAGTATGCCCCCTGGGAGGGCGACAGTGGGTACCTCAGTGACACCAGTCCTCTGGGCACCAACTGCCTTGGGTACATGGGGGCTGGCTCCTGGGCTGCTGTGCTCCGCGGGGACCCGGGTGGGAGGGTGGCCAGGCCAGATTCTCAGGCTGCGCCCTGTCCCAGGTTGGCTCTGAGCTAGATGTTCACACCAGCCAGGATGTGAGCGGCAGGGTCCCCAGATTCCCATGCCACCTGGTCCAGGAGAAGCAGGTGAAGTCCGCTGGCAGACCCACCTGCGTGTGCTCCAGGCAGCACTGTCGAAGTGGGAACTCAGGACTTGAGTGCTGTCACCTGCTGCACCTGGACTTGCCTGAGCAGCCCCTCCTGCCACTCTTCGGCTTTCTTCATCAGCCGAGGCACTCCTGTGGGAGGGCCTGGCCTGGGGTCTGAGGGCAGGAGTGGGGTGGGAGGCGGGGTGTGTCTAACATCCAAGAATCTACTCCAAATAAGGGAAAATATGAAAGAGCTGGATTTTGGCTTGCAAGGACTGCCCGATCTGGGGGCTTTGGGATGGGGCGCCACCTGGTGGTGATACTATGTCCCCTAGGGACAAGAACCCTCTACACCCCCATCACTTATCGCCCCCAAATAGGGAAAGCCTAGGGCTGGAAGCCAGGGCACCCAGCTTCTGTCCCCCTTTCTGCTGGAGCCGGCTTCTGGTCGCTTACTCTGACCCAGTTTCCCTGCTCTCTGAAGATTAAGGAATGAACACAGATGACCCAATTGGATGGCAGTTATGGAGTGAAAATCAATTCTTGGCGTAATTCTGTCCTTGGGAACTTGCTTTCCAGTGGGGCAGGGGAATCAGAAGAACAACTCTCACCCCCTCTTGAATGGGGCCTGGTAGGGAGGGGTCCACACGGGTCCCCCTCTACAGCTCTCTCTCCCACCTCCATCCCAGTTCCCAGACACCGCGGTGTGGAGTTTTGTGCACGTGTGTCTGAAAGTGGTCAGGAGTGGACAGTGCACAGGAGGTGAGCCTCAGACTGAAAAACATCATTTGGACCCCATACCACCACCACTGGTGAGGAAAAACCAGTGGGGTGACAGGCAGCCCCTAAGCGAGCATGCTGGAGGGCAGGGGAGATGCCCGTGGGGACTGCAGCCCCACTGTGGGTGATGCAGACACCAGGGCTGTGCAAGAGTCAACCATATTTGGGCATGACGTGCTGGCTGACCCAGGGCCTCCTCTCCCACTGGTCTTTAGCAGATAACTTAATTACTGCTAGTCTGCAGGTCAATCTAAGAATCAAGCAGGAGGGACAGAGACATGCCCTTCTGGAAAAAAAGATGTAAAGAAGGGAACATCCTGGAGAGGGGAGGTACACAGGACTGGGGGAAGTGAGTCCACTCTGGTGACAAAGCCATGAGTAAGCTGGCTTCTCTTCACTGAGGAGGGTGGCAGTGAATGTCCCAACAGGCCTCTTGCCCCTGTGCCTTTGCCGGTCAATGTCTCCCCACAGTGACCTCCCACGGTCTCCAGTTATCTACCAGAAAATTAATTTTGAGCAAATATCTCCCCATTGCCCTGGAGACACCATCCCGGCTCCCCAGCAGGCCTTGGCAGCCTTCCGTGGTTTGCCCCCTTCGGTCCCCTGGCCCCCCTGTCCTGGGGGCCCGCTCTGCACTACCACGGCCCCGAAGCCCACCGAGACCCAGGTGCTCAGAGCCCACCAAGTCTTACTGGAACCCCGGAGCAGGTCCCTCTGAGTCTGGAAGCCCCCACCCCCGCCCCCCGCCGCTGCCTGGCCGCTGGTCACACTGGGCTCAGGGGCCATTCCGACAGGAGACGAAGCCCCTCCCGCCCCAGGTGGACAGCGGGTGGGTGAGGCGGGCACTCGCTGTCTCTGCATGCATCACACGGCGCCCTGTGCCAGTGCGCATCGGCACGCCCGGGCCCCTTCCAAGGCTGCTGGCTCCTGGAGTGCCGGTGGCCTCCTGGCCCAGTGCCCCATTTCCTCCCGGGTGGAGCGGGGAGGGAGGGAGGCGGTGGGGACCGGCGGGGCGCAGGTGCGCAGGCCAGGCCCTGCAGAGCGGGAAGGCGGGCTGGGGCAGGGGGTCTGGGGGTCTGCGGGGGCGGCCTAGGGTTCGGGCGCTACGGGCTTCCCTGGCGTGGCGCACGCGCGCAAAGCGCTGCCAGCAGCGCCTGGCCCAGACCTGCGCTCTCCAAGGGCTCGCCCTTCAGATCGGGCCCCTTCCCGCTGCTGCTGCTGCTGCTGCTGCTGCTGCTGCTGCCGCCGGGGCGGCCGGCTGGGGCGCGTCCAGGGAACCCCAAGCGCCGGAGCTCGGGGGAGAGGGGACGGCGGGGGGCTGCGGGGACCGAGCGGAGTCCACGTGACTCAGGGAGGGCGAGCCACCCCACCCCCCGCAGGGGCCTTGGGGAAGGAAAGTCCCTTGTATGGTGTGCCCGCTGGAAGCCAAGCGGTCCAGCGCCAGACGCTGTTCAGCCTTTCCTCGCTGCAGCGTTTCCTGCAGCGCAGGAGGGAGATCGCAGGACTTGAGCGCATCCTTGCCCGCTATGGGGCCCAACAACCCTTCCCGGAGCCTGGGGGTCGGGTCGAAATCGCCTGGGCGGGGGGACTCAGGGGGGCATTCCAACGGGTGGGGTGGGGCGGGGCGGGCACGGCCCGAAGCCCCACCCACGGTCACGCCCCGATGTGACTCCGCCTCCCAGCCCCGCCCCCGCCCGCATTTAAAGGGCTCGCTCTCTCCGCAGCGCAACCTCTGCTGTCTGCATCGCCCCGCGCTCGCTGAGGTGCCTGCGACTTTAATTAAAGGGCCGTCCCCTCGCTTGGGCTGCAGCACCGCCCCTCGGCTCCTCGCGCCTCAAAATGAGTAGCTCCCACTCCCGGGCGGGCCAGAGCGCTGCGGGCGCGGCTCCGGGCAGTGGCGCCGACACGCGAGACGCCGAGATGCCGGCCACCGAGAAGGACCTGGCGGAGGATGCGCCGTGGAAGAAGATCCAGCAGAACACATTCACGCGTTGGTGCAACGAGCACCTCAAGTGCGTGAGCAAGCGCATCGCCAACCTGCAGACGGACCTGAGCGACGGGCTGCGGCTTATCGCGCTGCTCGAGGTGCTCAGCCAGAAGAAGATGCACCGCAAGCACAACCAGAGGCCCACCTTCCGCCAGATGCAGCTCGAGAATGTGTCGGTGGCGCTCGAGTTCCTGGAGCGTGAGAGCATCAAGCTCGTGTCCATCGGTGAGGGCGCGGGCCGCCCGGTGGCGCTGGGAGGCGAGGGAGGGGGGCTCCGCGCGTCCTCCCATCTTCCCCGGGCCGACCCCTCGCAGACACCCCCCCTAAGCTGTGGCGCTGCCCCGGGAGTCCCCGGGGCCGCCCAGCTCCGTGTGGGCCTCGAGAACAAAGGCTCGCAGGCCGGCGGTGCGTGCGGACCGCTATGCGCCCCCGCCCGCCTGTCCCCGGCTGGCCCACGCCCAGGCTGAGCTCACATCCTCCACAGGCCGCGCCCCCGCCGCTGCGCCCGCGGTGGGAGAGGGCCTGGGGGGGCGGGCACTGGCCAAGCTCTGGCCGTGCGCCTAGTGCCCCATCTCTAACGAGGGGGAGGCCGGGGCTCTCCACCCCCTACAGCAGTTTGGAGAGGGCCCTCTGGGCTTCAGGCACCCCTGTGGTTCCTTAAACAGGGGGTTGGAGCTTGTGGGTCCCATTGTCTAGTGCCCTCCAGTGAAGATGGCTCATACCCCAAGTTTAGATCTCCTTTCGGGAACTAGGGGGCCAGAGAGGGCCATAGCTAGCAAAACAGCACCCGAGATGGGTTTGGGCGCTGGCCAGTGAAGGGAGCTGGCTTGTAGTCACTTAGATACCCAGTTACTGTCGAGCTTGTGCCAAACGCTTGCCTCCATGTAGGACTTGCTTTCCTGCATCTAGAATATGCAGGAGTTGTTTGGGAGGTACTCCAGCATGTGCTGGGCTCGCTGCCAGCCCAGTGTTTGTGTCACCGGGCTGGTGAGGCTGGCCTTGATCGGGCCTACTGCATCATCCCAGGCACTTCGGCGATGAGAGCCACACAGGGACAGGCACCAGAGCTGGCGACTTCGGGGGGCGGGGAGACGCGACAGGGAGAGGAGGGGCACGAGCTTTCTTTCCTTCAGAATCGAAAGAGGCCTTCCAGTTGTCCCTACAGCCCTGGCCCGGTCCATGCTGAGCCTGAGAAAAGGAGGGACCGAGACTCAGGTGCCCCCAACCACTCAGGGCAGGTCTCAAGGGCCCCACCTCTTTCTCTGGAATGCAAGTCGAGGCCGAGGCCCACCCCCCAGTCCCAGCCTCAGTCTAGCCAAGCTGAGTCATCTCTGAGCCTTGGGTGGGGGGGCAACCGGATGTGGGGAGGCGGGCCACACCCCAATTGTCTGGGGGGGGGTCTCCTCCTCCCCCCTCCCTCCTTCTCCTCCTCTTGTGAGCTGGCTGGAGCAGGCCTAGTTCCCAGAGCTTTGCCATATAAGGCAAAAAAATGTTGGAAAGCAGCAGTGATTAGGGGAGGGAGGGGGCAGGCTGGCCCCGGGGGCTGGGGAGAGGGGGTGGGATGGGGCGGGGCCATCCAGCCAGTCAGTCTCTCAACTCTGAGCCGGGTCCTTCCCTCTTTTGTGAGGTGGAGGGCGGGCCTAGGCCAGCCTCCTGTGGACCCGGGTGGGGAGGACCCAGCCCCAGCCCCAGCCCCGTGATGGCTGATGAGCTGGGCCTTGTGTTTCCCCTCGTGGGTCACAGTGGACCTCGGGCCTGCTGAGGGCTTGTGCTAGACTCAGGGTTCTGCGGGAGGGAGCCTGGCGGGAAGGCCCGGCTGCTCCTGTGCCCTTGGTCTTGTCTGAACCTTCCAGTCACCCCTAGCCTGAAGCCCCCGCTCCACCCTCCTACCTGCCATTTGGGGACAGTGCAAGGCAGTGGTGAGGGACCGGGACCAGCCCCAGTCTAGGAGCAGGAAGGCCGCTCTGCTTTGAGTGGCATTGAGCTGGTCCGCAAGGTGCTGCCCGCTGGATTCAGAGGCTATCTGCCATTGATGGCCCTTTTGGTGGCGTCCATCCCCTTCTCCCCACCCCTAAGTTGACTCACTAGACAAGTATTTTCTACTGATTGTTGGGGAAGGGTAGGTGGAACACGCCAGCAGGGATTCCAAAGATGAGCGGCCCTCCTGAGTTCTCAGAGCACCCCCCCCGGCCCCCCCCCCCGCCATCGCTTGAGGAGGCTGAGACCCAGAAGGGCCTTGGGTGGGGCTCAGAGCCCAGAGGGATTGCCATGGTGATGGGGTGCAGGGTGCCCGCCCTAACCACTTCCCCTGTGGTGAGCTTGGCGGCCACCAGCCTGCAGCCCAGTGGCCCGTTAGGTGGCGAGGAGGGCGGGCAGCAGCTGAGCAGGCTCTGCTGAGGCAGCGGGACTTGGGGACCCCACCCATGACCTCTGCCACCCAGGCTCCCAAGCTGGGCCCTGAGCGCCCAACCCAGGCTCACTGGCTCCGCCCTTCCCCTTCGGGCTGGGTGAGGGGGCCCCTGGAATGTGTCCTGCCCGTCATCCTGGCTGGCAGGCCATCCCTGCCGGGCCCCAGTGAGTCAGGGCCATGCAGCCCAACCACTGGTTCCTTGGGGCTCCCAGCCCCTCCCCCTGCGCCAGGGCTGCTGCCCAACTCCCAGCCTGGCTCTGTTGGGGGAGGGGGAGCACTAAGGCAGTGGGGGGGCGGGGCTCACACCCTCCACCCAAAGGGTCCCTTGCCCAACGCCTCCGCTTCCCCGGCCTCATGCCATCCACCCGCCCCCGCGACCCCAGGGCAGCAGCCGTATTTCCCAACCTCTCCGCCCGCCTGCCTTCCTCTTTCTCAGTGCCAGGTCAGGGGCCCTGGCGTGGCGTCAAGGGCCTGGGGCCCGGCTGCTCCTCCTACCCCTTTCCTGGAGATCCCTGGGGATGGGCGTTGGGCCCCTGCAAAGCACTCATCCCACTCACTCTCCAGAGCCACCTTTGGGGAAGGGGGCTCCTCCCCAGGCCTCCCCTGGCCCTGTCTGCTGCCTAGGTCTGTCTCCTGTCCTTCCTCTGGGTCCCCACGGCCCCAGGGCTTCCAGCAATGCCCCCTCATTGTGCTGTATTGTCACCATGTGTCTACAGGTGTTTGGCCTCCGAACCTCCTTCACACCCCCAAAGGGGCCCTGGGCAGAAAGGGCCCCGACCCACACCCCACCCTGCCCCACGGGGGCCTCTGCCTCCTCCCTGGGGCCTGCTGTGCTGCCACATTCCCCAGTGCCTGGGAGTGGCCTGACACCCTGAACGTGCGCCACCCCCCAAAGCCACGTGTGCGTGTGTGTGCGCGCATGCACGGGGACTCCCGGGTCGGCCCTGCCCGCCCAGCGCTGCCACTCGTTCCCCTTACAGACAGCAAGGCCATCGTGGACGGGAACCTCAAGCTGATCTTGGGCCTCATCTGGACCCTGATCCTGCACTACTCCATCTCCATGCCCATGTGGGACGAGGAGGAGGACGAGGAGACCAAGAAACAGACACCCAAGCAGAGGCTCCTGGGCTGGATCCAGAACAAGCTGCCGCAGCTGCCCATCACCAACTTCAGCCGGGACTGGCAGAGTGGCAGGGCCCTGGGCGCCCTTGTCGACAGCTGTGCCCCGGGTGAGGGGCATCGGGGGGGCCGGGGCCGCCTGTAGGGGGGTGGAGGGGGTGGCCTGCAGCCAGGTCTTGTGGCCCCCCAGACTCATGGCCTTCCTTGCCCCGCAGGCCTGTGCCCTGACTGGGATTCCTGGGATGCCAGCAAGCCCGTGAACAACGCGAGGGAAGCCATGCAGCAGGCCGACGACTGGCTGGGCATCCCTCAGGTACGCTCCGCCGGGCCAACCGGGGCCGCCTGGGGGCCGAGGTCCCAGTGCGGGGAGGTGGCGCGTCCCAGGACCCTGAGGCTTGGAGGCCAACTGGCTCCTTTTTCTGCGCGTGACAGGTGATCACCCCTGAGGAGATCGTGGACCCCAATGTGGATGAGCACTCCGTCATGACCTACCTGTCCCAGTTCCCCAAGGCCAAGCTGAAACCAGGGGCTCCCCTGCGGCCCAAACTGAACCCGAAGAAAGCCCGAGCCTACGGGCCAGGTGAGAGAGCCGGGCGGGGGGTCCTCCTGCAAGGTGCCCTCCTCCCTGAACGTGAGCTCCCGGGGAGTCTGCAGTCACGTGGCTGCCGGGTTATCAAATGCCCCCCGTGAGTCAGACAGGAGTGGGTCAGGGCTGGTCAAAACTGGCCACTGGCTCTGTGTTCCCCCCGCCACACCAGCCCGAGGCAAACTCAAGCCAGCGTTCTAGAAAACAGGCCCAGGCCTGTCCCACGGCAGGAGCGCAGCTGGGGCTGAAGGCCGGGTTCTGCTCGCTGGGGTGTACACCGAACTGACTCACCCCGTTCCGAACGGCCTGATGGGGCTGCGGTGGGGGTGCGCCAGCCCTCACAGCCAGCCTGTGGCTTCCCCCCCATCCCCGGGCAGGCATCGAGCCCACAGGCAACATGGTGAAGAAGCGGGCAGAGTTCACCGTGGAGACCAGAAGCGCCGGGCAGGGAGAGGTGCTGGTGTACGTGGAGGACCCAGCCGGGCACCAGGAGGAGGTAGGGCGGCCGGCAGGCAGGGCAGGGCGCTGCCGGGCCCCCGCGTGGAGGGGCCGCTCTGAGCAACGGCTCACGGACTCCTTCCCACCCTAGGCAAAGGTGACCGCCAATAACGACAAGAACCGTACCTTCTCTGTCTGGTATGTCCCCGAGGTGACGGGGACTCACAAGGTGAGCCCTCAGCCCAAGGGGAGGCCAGTGGCGAGGGCAGTGGCGAGGGCGCCCCAACCCTGCCCTCACGGTGCGCCCCTCCTGGGAACAGGTCACCGTGCTCTTTGCCGGCCAGCACATCGCCAAGAGCCCCTTCGAGGTGTATGTGGACAAGTCCCAGGGAGATGCCAGCAAAGTGACGGCCCAGGGCCCTGGCCTGGAGCCCAGCGGCAACATCGCCAACAAGACCACCTACTTTGAGATCTTCACGGCGGGTGAGGGGAGGGTGCCGAGGCCGGCAGGTCTGGGGAAAGAGCTGCGGGGGCGCGGGAGCGGCCTGGAGGCTCCGGGATCTGAGCCGATGCCTCCCGACAGGAGCGGGGACAGGCGAGGTGGAAGTGGTGATCCAGGACCCCGCAGGACGGAAGGGTACCGTGGAGCCTCAGCTGGAGGCCCGGGGCGACAGCACGTATCGCTGCAGCTACCAGCCCACCATGGAGGGCGTCCACACGGTGCATGTCACCTTCGCTGGTGTGCCCATCCCTCGCAGCCCCTACACTGTCACTGTTGGCCAAGGTAGGCCAGTCCCGGCCGCCCCCCGCTGGGCACAGCTCCAGCCCTGCGGTCTTGGAGGGGGGCAGCCGGGCAGGTCCCGTTCCAGCCCCCGCCCCGGCTCCCTGGGCTTCTGTACTTCCACTGTGCGGGCGCACTCTTTCTGGCCCGGCTGGGACCCTCCTCCTCCTCCTCCTCTCGCCCTCTCCGTCTCTCTCTCTCTCCACGCTTTCACCTTCGGAAGAGCTCGCTCCAGCTGTCTAGAAACCTGCTGCTCTCTGCTCTGCCCACAGGGTCAACGGTACTTGGATCTGTCTTCCTAGGGGCGGGTAGGCGGGGGGCTGGGGGCTGGCGTGGCTGGAGCAGGTGGGAGGAGGCCTGCCATGTCCTGGCCTGGGCCACACAGGTCCTAGGGTCACGGTCCCTTCCAGTTCTTTCTTACGCGTCCCTCACCGTCCCGTGTGGCCCGATGGCCCAGCCTTGTGGGAGCAAGGGAGGGGTCGCCCAGCGCCAGCTCCCAGCAGCTCAGCCAGCCCTCTGCCCACAGCTTGTAACCCAGGTGCCTGCCGCGCCGTCGGCCGGGGCCTCCAACCCAAGGGTGTGCGAGTGAAGGAGACTGCCGACTTCAAGGTGTACACGAAGGGCGCGGGCAGTGGGGAGCTGAAGGTCACCGTGAAGGGTCCCAGTAAGTTGGCCTGTGGCTGGGCTGGGGTGGGCGGTGCCGGTCCCCGGCCACCGCTGGGCAGGCCTGAGGCCCTCCCTTGTCTCCGGCAGAGGGCGAGGAGCGCGTGAAACAGAAGGACCTGGGGGATGGTGTCTATGGCTTCGAGTATTACCCCGTGGTCCCCGGCACATACACTGTCACCATCACGTGGGGCGGCCAGAACATCGGGCGCAGGTGAGGCCCCGGGCTGAGCGCTCAGAGGTGGCGCGCTCCTCCCTCTGCTGGGTTCGGGCTGGCCCCCCTCCAAGACGGGGCCCCTTGGCACTCCCCTGGGTGGCTCTCTCCTTGCAGTCCCTTCGAGGTGAAGGTGGGCACCGAGTGTGGCAATCAGAAGGTGCGGGCTTGGGGCCCCGGGCTGGAGGGCGGCGTCGTCGGCAAGTCCGCAGACTTTGTGGTGGAGGCCATTGGGGACGACGTGGGCACCCTGGGTAAGTTGGAGGCTGCGATGTGGGCACCTGGGGGCAGAGGCTGGTGAGGGCCACCCTCCCGAGGCTCCAGGGCACTGACGGAGCTGGCGGCTGTTGTCAGGCTTCTCGGTGGAGGGCCCGTCGCAGGCCAAGATCGAATGTGATGACAAGGGCGATGGCTCCTGTGATGTGCGCTACTGGCCCCAGGAGGCTGGCGAGTATGCCGTGCACGTGCTGTGCAACAGTGAGGACATCCGTCTCAGCCCCTTCATGGCCGACATCCGCGAGGCGCCCCAGGATTTCCATCCTGACAGGGTAAAGGGCGCGGGCCGCTGGGCTGGGTCTCTGGGCTTTGGGGCCCTGGGCTGGCATCGCCGGCAGCGTGCTCCTGCCACTCTGTCTTTGGAGGCCAGCACTTGGTCCCCTGAGATCTGGGTGCCCTCCCATTAGGTGAAGGCACGTGGGCCTGGATTGGAGAAGACGGGTGTGGCCGTCAACAAGCCGGCAGAGTTCACGGTGGACGCCAAGCACGGCGGGAAGGCTCCTCTCAGGGTCCAAGTCCAGGTGGGGTGCCCGTCTGTGGTGGGGGCAGGGTGGGCAGGTGCCCAGACCCGGGCACTGACCAGGAGGCCGCCCGCTCCCGCCCGCTTTCCAGGACAACGAGGGCTGCCCCGTGGAGGCAGTGGTCAAGGACAACGGCAACGGCACTTACAGCTGCTCCTACGTGCCCCGGAAGCCGGTGAAGCACACAGCCATGGTGTCCTGGGGAGGCGTCAGCATCCCCAGCAGCCCCTTCCGGGTGAGCCTGCCCTCTGCAGGCCTCAGACAGGCCTTTAGCCCACCTCCCTGGGCGCCTGCTTTGCTCTGGTACGGCCCTCTTCGATGAAACTCGCATACCGTACAGCCTACCCCTTTCAGTTAAACAACTCGCTGGTTGTGAGTAAGTTCAGAGTTGTGCGGCCATCACCACAGTCGAGGATGAGGACATTTTCACCGTCCCCCAGAGAAACTCCTCTACCCCCCAAGTGCCCCCGGCCCGAAGCAACCACTCACCCGCTTTCTGGCTGTGCGGTTTACCTTCTCTAGACATTTACTGGGGACGGACTCCCAGGCCCTGTGGCTTTTTGTGTCTGGCTGCTTTCACTCAACGTCGTGTTCGCGTTAGTTCACCCGCAGCATAGCACGAGTCAGTGCCTCCTGCTTTTCTACGGCTGAATGGTGCTCCATCGTACGGATAGACCACATGTTAGGTGTCCAGTCACTTGTTGATGGGCATTTGGGGTTTTTTCACCTTTTGGCTGTCGTGAGCAGTGCTGCCATGAACGTTCCAGTACGGGTGTTAGTGCAGACGAGCGATCTCATTGCTCTGGTTGGATAGATAGCGAAGGGTGGCGGCATTGCAGCATCGTATGGTTGCTTTACATGTCACTGTTCAAGGAGCCACCAGGCGACTCCCCAGGGTGGTCACGCCATTTTGCCCCTACTCCAGACTGGTCATGCCCCTGCACTTGCCCCCGTGCCCTGCAGGTGAATGTGGGAGCCGGCAGCCACCCAAACAAGGTCAAGGTGTACGGCCCAGGAGTGGCCAAGACGGGACTCAAGGCTCACGAGCCCACCTACTTCACTGTGGACTGCACGGAGGCCGGCCAGGGTAAGGCCCTGCCTCGAGAGCGCGGGTGGGCGAGTGGGCGAGGCGTCCCCGTGAGGCCCCAGCCTCCACTCCCTCCTCGCCCGCAGGTGACGTCAGCATCGGCATCAAGTGTGCCCCCGGCGTGGTGGGCCCCGCCGAGGCCGACATTGACTTCGACATCATCCGCAATGACAACGACACCTTCACGGTCAAGTACACACCCCGTGGGGCGGGCAGCTACACCATCATGGTCCTCTTTGCTGACCAGGTGGGTGCTGCCACTCCCGGCCCCTAACGCTGCTGGGTGTTGGGGTGCTGCTCTCCTCTCAGCCCTTCTCCTCCTGCCCCCTGCAGGCCACGCCCACCAGCCCCATCCGGGTCAAGGTGGACCCCTCCCATGACGCCAGCAAGGTGAAGGCCGAGGGCCCTGGCCTCAGTCGTACCGGTGAGGACAAGTACCCCATGGGGAGGTTGGGGAGCCCCGAGGGGGCGTGGGGCAAGGTGCCCCTACAGGGTAGCTGTGTCTCCTCAGGTGTCGAGCTTGGCAAACCCACACACTTCACGGTCAATGCCAAAGCTGCCGGCAAAGGCAAGCTGGATGTCCAGTTCTCGGGGCTGGCCAAGGGGGACGCGGTGCGTGACGTGGACCTCGTTGACCACCATGACAATACCTACACCGTCAAGTACACTCCTGTGCAGCAGGTAGCTACCTTGAGCCCCTGTGGCCGCGCCTGTCCATACACCTGCTGAGCCCGTGGGCCCCCTCACGTGGTGAGCTGGGTGGGCAGCTCTAGGGGGCTTCCCGCCCACTCTCGTTTCCCACCTGGGAGAGAGCGGGCATGGAAGTCCAGGGGGTGCAGTGGCAGAGAGAAGCCATTGTCTCTGAAGCCCCCTCCCCATGCCCAAGTTGGGAAGCCACAGGCCAGGGGGACCAGGGCCATGACCCACGACCCTGCCCTTCTGTACCCTTCCCAGGGCCCAGTGGGTGTCAGTGTCACTTACGGAGGGGATCCTATCCCCAAGAGCCCCTTCTCGGTGGCGGTGTCTCCAAGCCTGGACCTCAGCAAGATCAAGGTGTCCGGCCTGGGAGAGAGTAAGTAGTTGGGGCCTGTCACAGCCAGCCACTGAGCATGCCCCGGGGCTGCCTGGGCCCGTGTCACAGTTCTCTCCTTCCTTTCATCGTGTCAACAGAGGTGGATGTTGGCAAAGACCAGGAGTTCACAGTCAAGTCGAAGGGTGCCGGTGGCCAAGGCAAAGTGGTGTCCAAGATTGTGGGCCCCTCGGGGACAGCAGTGCCCTGCAAGGTGGAGCCAGGCCTAGGGGCTGACAACAGCGTGGTGCGTTTTGTGCCCCGTGAGGAGGGGCCCTACGAGGTCGAGGTGACCTACGACGGCGTGCCTGTGCCTGGCAGCCCCTTTTCTCTCGAAGCTGTGCCCCCCACCAAGCCTAGCAAGGTAACTGGGGCGTAGGCGCCACCCTCTCTCTTCTCCAGACTCGCCCTTGCCCCTTCTCATTTTTGTCCTTTTGAGCGGTGGCCCTGCTCAGGCCTGCCTGTGCCCGTCTGGCGGGGGAGGGGAGCCAGAACGAGAGGAGGCAGGCGGAGTCAGGCTGGGGGTCTGAGGGTCGAGGGTCAGGGAGGTGGCATGGCTTTGGCTCCTGACCTGCCCCTCCTCCCGCAGGTGAAAGCCTTTGGGCCGGGGCTGCAGGGGGGCAGCGCAGGCTCCCCTGCCCGCTTCACCATCGACACCAAGGGCGCCGGCACAGGCGGCCTGGGCCTGACAGTGGAGGGCCCCTGTGAGGCCCAGCTTGAGTGCCTGGACAACGGGGACGGCACGTGCTCCGTGTCCTACGTGCCTGCGGAGCCCGGGGACTACAACATCAACATCCTCTTCGCTGGCACCCACATCCCCGGCTCCCCGTTCAAGGCCCACGTGGTTCCCTGCTTTGACCCGTCCAAGGTCAAGTGCTCGGGCCCCGGGCTGGAGCGGGCCACCGCCGGCGAGGCGGGCCAGTTCCACGTGGACTGCTCGAGCGCAGGCAGCGCAGAGCTGACCATTGAGATCCGCTCCGAGGCGGGGCTGCCAGCCGAGGTGCACATCCAGGACCACGGCGACGGCACGCACACCATCACCTACATCCCCCTGTGCCCCGGGGCCTACACTGTCACCATCAAGTATGGCGGCCAGCCCGTGCCCAACTTCCCCAGCAAGCTGCAGGTGGAGCCCGCAGTGGACACCTCAGGCGTCCAGTGCTATGGGCCCGGGATCGAGGGCCAAGGTGAGAGGCCTCCCACCATAGGGCATGGGAGCAGGGGGGGCCGGGGCCCCTGGAGCCCTATTCTTCCTCTCCCTGCCCCCCTGCAGGCGTCTTCCGAGAAGCCACCACTGAGTTCAGTGTGGATGCCCGGGCTCTGACGCAGACCGGAGGGCCGCACGTCAAGGCTCGCGTGGCCAACCCCTCGGGCAACCTGACCGAGACCTACGTGCAGGACTGTGGCGACGGCACGTACAAAGTGGAGTACACGCCTTACGAGGAGGGTGTGTGCTGGGGCGCTGGAGGGATGGGCCAGGGGTGGGGGCAGGGCGACCTGGGCTCCTCCTGACCCAGCCTGCCCTCCTGCAGGACTCCACTCTGTGGATGTGACCTACGACGGCAGCCCTGTGCCCAGCAGCCCCTTCCAGGTGCCCGTGACCGAGGGCTGTGACCCCTCCCGAGTGCGCGTCCATGGGCCGGGCATCCAAAGCGGCACCACCAACAAGCCCAACAAGTTCACCGTGGAGACCAGGTGAGCGAGAGCCCCAGAGGCAGGGGCTGCAGTGGGCCTTGGAACCCAGGGGATAACGGGCTGTCTGTTTGGACCAGGGGAGCTGGCACAGGGGGCCTGGGCCTGGCCGTAGAGGGCCCCTCCGAGGCCAAGATGTCCTGCATGGACAACAAGGACGGCAGCTGCTCGGTCGAGTACGTCCCCTACGAGGCCGGCACCTACAGCCTGAACGTCACCTACGGCGGCCATCAAGTGCCAGGTGAGGAGGCAGGTCAGCTGGGGCCGGGCTGGGACCACCCGTCCGCCCTCCACTCTGTCTCACACAGCTGCCATCCCTCTGCCCGCCTCCAGGCAGTCCTTTCAAGGTCCCTGTGCATGATGTGACAGACGCGTCCAAGGTCAAGTGCTCTGGGCCTGGCCTGAGCCCAGGCATGGTCCGTGCCAACCTCCCTCAGTCCTTCCAGGTGGACACGAGCAAGGCCGGCGTGGCCCCGCTGCAGGTCAAAGTGCAGGGGCCCAAAGGTGAGTGTTCCTGTGCCTGGGAGCGGGGGTCAGGTCAGGAGAGTGTGGTCCTCTGAGGGAGGGAACCCAGCACATGGGGGGGGGCAGGGGGCGGGGCCAGTGGGCAGGCAGTTGACGGAGGAGCCTCAGGTGACCCCAGAGCCAGTGCCCTGGGGCAGGGGACCAAAAGGAGGTAGAAGAGACAGGACTCGGCCACTGAGCAGATGTGGCAGGCGGGAGGCAGGTAGAGCGGGCAAGGGTCTGAGATGTCACAGGGGCTCAGGGCTGTTCTGGGGACGGGCAGGTGAGGGCAAGTCGAGTCCCCCTGGGGTGAGGGCTGGGTGCGTGGCCCAGACTCGGCTTTCTAGTGTGGGGGGACTAGGGGCCCAGGGCACCGGCTAAGGCTCTGTCTGTGGGACTGGGGCCAGGCCTGGTGGAGCCAGTGGATGTGGTGGACAATGCCGATGGCACCCAGACCGTGAACTATGTGCCCAGCCGTGAGGGGCCCTACAGCATCTCGGTGCTGTATGGGGAAGAAGAGGTGCCCCGAAGGTAAGAGGCTGGGCCCTCTGCCTGTGGGGAGGGGCCTGGGCTGGGCACCAAGAGCCTTCCTGACCGCTCACAGCATCCTGGCCCAACAGCCCCTTCAAGGTCAAGGTGCTGCCTACACATGATGCCAGCAAGGTAAAGGCCAGCGGCCCCGGGCTCAACACCACTGGCGTGCCCGCCAGCCTGCCTGTGGAGTTCACCATTGACGCAAAGGACGCGGGGGAGGGCCTGCTGGCGGTCCAGATCACGGTGAGCTGGCCGCACGGGTGGCCGCCTGGTCCTGCTGTTTTGCAGCTCCGGGCACAGGGAAGGCGAGGGAGGGGAGGGGCCCAGGCTGGAGCGGGGTGCAGCGCGGGGTCCGCGGCCTGGGGCAGATGGGCCAGTCCGGCTCTCTGGTCTCCCTTAGGAGCCGTGCCAGCCAGGGCAGGCCCCCCGCCACACAGGCTTCCCCACGCACGCACTTGCTCACTTCTGATGTCACCAAAGCCCTTAGTGCCTCAGCTTTTCTGCCTGTAACATTCTCTGGGGCCAGGTATAAGGCTAGGACTCTGAGATCTTCGGGGGAGCTCGTCCTAGTGCTGGGGCAGGCCCTGGGGTAGAGGATGGGAGCTGAGAGGTCCTCGTGGGGGTAAAGCAGGATGGGCGCCAAGTCCCTGGCCCTGCCTGTTGTCACGCAGGGTGGGGAGGGGGGCCCTGGGCATTTTGGCGCTTCCCTTCTGGACCTTGCCCGTGGGGAAGTAAAGGACAGTGGTGGATGCAGGCAGCCGTCTTGGGCCATGGTGGTTGAGCGGCTCGGAGGCTGTCCCAGCAGCAGTGGTGCTTGATGCTTGGTCCTTTGAGAGGGCCTGAGGGAACCCCGGGCCTGGCTGGGCCTGGGCCAACCGCCTCCCCTGTGCTCTGCCACACAGGACCCTGAGGGCAAGCCCAAGAAGACGCACATCCAAGACAACCACGACGGCACGTACACGGTGGCCTACGTGCCAGACGTGACGGGCCGCTACACCATCCTCATCAAGTATGGTGGTGATGAGATCCCCTTCTCCCCGTACCGCGTTCGGGCCGTGCCCACTGGGGATGCCAGCAAGTGCACCGTCACAGGTGAGCCAGCCCGCCAGCGGCCACGGCGCTCAGCACGGGGCTTGGGTGTGCCTGTGTGCAAGGGCTCGCTGCTTGGGGCGGCGTGTGGGAGTGGGGGCCGCCCCCTTGAGTGACTCACCTGACCTTTCTCCTTGCTCTCTGCCCTCTCACCTCAGTGTCAATCGGAGGTCACGGGCTAGGTAAGCTGCTTGCTGGGGCCACTCCCAATGCCCCTCCTGCCCAGAGGGCAGCTTCCTTTCCTCTTCCGTGCTGATTCCCAGGACAGTTCCAGCTGCAGCTCTTGGCAGGGACAGAGGGGGGAGCTGGAGGGTTAGGGCCCAGGGGGGCCTCCGGAGCTGAGCATGAGTGCTCCGGCCCTCCCCCTCTCTGGGCCTCCGTTTCCCCATCTGAGAAGTCGGGTTGCAGCTGAGAGCTTTGGGGTGAGGTGCATCCTGAGAGGCACCCCCCTGGGGGCTCTGGGGTCTGGGGATCTTGGCTTCCCGGGGAAGTCCCGGGGGCGGGCAGCAGGCCCCTTCTTTTCACTTCCTCTTTCCGCGTCCAGGGCTCTCGCGTGGGGTCTCCCCCAAGCAGCGGGAGTCCCCGGCCCCGGCCGGATCCACAGACCCCCATCCCCACCTCCCGGGGGCCTCTGCGTCCCAGGCCGGGGGAGGTGCAGGCTGCATGAGTGGGTGGGGCTGGCTGGTAGTGCCGTAGCACCAGCGTCGACTGCTTGGGCGGCCAGCATGGCGGGGCCCGGCCCGGCCTCAGAGCCCCAAAGTGCACTCGGTGGCCCCCCTCCCCCCTCCCTCCCCCTATTCCCCAAGCAGTGACGTTATTCAGATGGTCCCCAACCAGGCACGGAGGTTCTCCTGCTCAGGCATGGGAGGGGAGAGCCAGCCCCAGCCAGGGACACCAAGAAGAGGCAACGACTACACGGGAGCCTCTGAAGGCTGTCGGCCTGGACCTTGGCCGAGGCAGCCAGGGAGAAAGTTAGAGGGTGGCTGGGGCTCCACGGCAGGGGCTCGACGACTTTGGACAGCAGGCCTCGGGGTCTGAGATGCCAGCCCTGCGTGCCTAGGGCAGGGGGTAGGGCCTGGGGGGGCAGGGGCAGGGGCAGGACTGGGCTGAGGGAGTGGTCTCGGTTTACCTGGCCACCGTGTGCAGAATGGAGACAGGGCGCCCAGCTGGGGAACCGAAGTCACTTCTGGACCAGTCGGAGGGGTGGCTTGGGCTAGGCTGCTGGTGGTGGGGCTTGAGGGGGAGCCAAATTGGGGGGGTACTTTGAGGATGGAGCAGCTGAGGGGCTGGGCGCTGGGCAGGGAAAGCGGGGAGTCGGGGCTGACCGTGAGGTTGGGGCCCGAGCTACTAGCTAGGTGGTGGGTCCAGGTTCCGAGCCAGGGAGACCAGGTGTGGCTGTGTGCGAGGTGAGGCCTCCCAGGGCAGGGGGGGCAGCAGGGGGGGCCAGGTGTAGAGCTCAGGAGAGCCGCGGAAGGCCAGCATGGAGCCCAGCAAAGTGGGAGCCCTCGGCGGACAGGAGAGTTCAGTGGCAGGCTGGCCAGGGGACCCCCTTGCACTCAGCCCTCGAGTTGGTCCGGTGCTCCCAGCTGCTTCCCCGGCAGGGGCCAGGCTCCAGAAAGCACTCGCTGCCAGGCCTCACAGCCCACAGCCCCCCGAGCCTCCACGGCTGAGCCCAGATCATAACGTCACTGTCCCTCCCCTCTCCTCGGGCACTCTGGGGCCCTGGAGGCTGCTCAGCTGCTCTGCTCTCGCCACCTCGCAGCCGTGGCTCTGGCTTGGGCCTCCTGCCCCCCTTCCCCCTGGGTGCTGCCACTGCCTGCTGCGCTGTGCTGCCTGGGTGCGAACCCTGCTGCCTACCTGCTTCCCTGCTCCCAGCTCCCTGCCTGCGCCGGGCCACGCCCGGCCGCCCCTCTCTGCAAGCCTCCGGTCGAGCGAGCGTTCTCAGTTGTCAGGAAACTCCAATTTCACCTTCAGGCCCGGGGGGCGGGGGGCGAGTGTCACGTTCCCCACGCTGCAGCAGGACTCCGCCTCACCGCGTCCGCACACGGCACTGGGGGCCGGGGCCAGGCCGCAGGGGCGAAGGCAGCCGTGGGCCCAGCCGGAACGCTGGCGCCGGTCAGCGTGGTCCACGGCGCAGGCTGAAGCCAAGTGGGCGGGGGCGGTGGCAGCAAATGCTTGTGCCCTGATGGCGGCGGTGGCCTCGTGGGCTTCCCGGCCCTTCCTTCCTCTCAGACTCCTGGGTGCCACCTGTTGGGCCTTTCCCATGTGGGGGACTCCCCCGAGACAGGACTCCCAGGCTTGAGGTGGCTCGGGGGAACCTTTCCTGCCTTCTGAGAAATCACTCACCATCCCAGCTTGGGGGGGCGGGGGCGGGAGGCCTGGCTGTGCTTGGTGGTGGCAGTAAGAGGCCTGGGCGGGCGGCAGGTGGACAGGAGTGGCCCGAGCGCCGAGCTCATGCACCGGCCCCCCCTTTGGGGACCCACCCTGCCCCACCAGGCGCTGGCATCGGCCCCACCATCCAGATTGGGGAGGAGACGGTGATCACCGTGGACACCAAGGCGGCGGGCAAAGGCAAGGTGACCTGCACCGTGTGCACACCCGACGGCTCCGAGGTGGACGTGGACGTGGTAGAGAACGAGGACGGCACCTTTGACATCTTCTATACGGCCCCCCAGCCGGGCAAATACGTCATCTGCGTGCGCTTTGGCGGCGAACACGTGCCCAACAGCCCCTTCCAAGTGACGGTCAGGAGGGGCCGTGGGTGAGGCGTCCGGGCGGGGCTCACCTGTGAGGGCAGAGTCTCCATTGTTGTGCGTTGCTCTGCAGGCTCTGGCTGGAGACCAGCCCACGGCACAGCCCCCATTACGGCCTCAGCAGCTGGCCCCACCGTACACCTACGCCCAGGGCGGCCAGCAGACCTGGGTATGGCCTGGCCCACCTCCTCCCAGCCCTAGGGGACACTCGGGGACCGGCCAGCTGGGTGTCCCGTGAGGCCCTGTTCTGCCGCCTGTTAGGAGGGACCCCAGATCCTCCCACGCGGGACTCCCTTCCCTCCTGCAGCTCCTCACTCAGGCCCTCTGTCTCCACTGCAGGCCCCAGAAAGACCCTTGGTGGGTGTCAACGGGCTGGATGTGACCAGCCTGAGGCCCTTCGACCTTGTCATCCCCTTCACCATCAAGAAGGGCGAGATCACTGGTGAGCGGGGGCGGGAAGGAGCTAGGGGGCCACAGAGGCCAGAGTGTGCCAACGGGCTGCCCTGACCCGGGCCCCACTGCCCTGCAGGGGAGGTGCGGATGCCCTCGGGCAAGGTGGCGCAGCCGGCCATCACCGACAACAAGGATGGCACCGTGACCGTGCGCTACGCACCCAGCGAGGCCGGCCTGCATGAGATGGACATCCGCTACGACAACATGCACATCCCAGGTGCGCCCCCCAGCATGCCACCACCACCTTACAGGGGCGTGGGGCTGGGGGAGGGGCTTGGGGGCAACACGAGGCCCCCATTCCACGTGGCCCCTCTTCCTGCCTCAGGAAGCCCCCTACAGTTCTACGTGGATTATGTGAACTGCGGCCACGTCACAGCCTACGGGCCTGGCCTCACCCACGGGGTGGTGAACAAGCCTGCTGTCTTCACCGTCAACACCAAGGATGCGGGAGAGGGTGAGCGGCAGCTCTCGTCTTGACCTGCCTGTGTGTCACGGGCTACTGTCATCCGGTGGGGGGCTGGACACTGGAGATGCTCCCCAGATGAGGCTCCCTGCCCCACCCCCGGCCTCTGCTTGCCCGTTGGGGCTTCTCCTCATTGGCGCAGTGTCCCTGGGCACAGTTCCCACCCTCACCCACAACTCTCTCCAGGGGGCTTGTCCCTGGCCATCGAGGGCCCATCCAAAGCAGAAATCAGCTGCACTGACAACCAGGACGGGACGTGCAGCGTCTCCTACCTGCCCGTGCTGCCTGGTGACTACAGCATCCTGGTCAAGTACAACGAGCAGCACATCCCGGGCAGCCCCTTCACGGCCAGGGTCACAGGTGGGTGATGCCCAGAGCAGTGACAAAAGGAGGCAGGTGGCAGGGTGGGTGCAGTCTCCCTCTGTGCCTGGACACACAGTGACCGTCCCCTGCCAGGTGACGACTCGATGCGCATGTCCCACCTGAAGGTGGGCTCTGCCGCTGACATCCCCATCAATATCTCGGAGACGGACCTCAGCCTGCTGACAGCCACGGTGGTGCCACCCTCGGGCCGGGAGGAGCCCTGTCTGCTGAAGCGGCTGCGCAATGGCCACGTGGGTAAGAGGCTGGGGAGCAGGGCCTTCTGGAAAGGAGGGAGGCTGGGGGTGGGGGCATGCCTTTCCCCGGCTGACAGCCCCTCCCCGCGTCCAGGGATCTCATTCGTGCCCAAGGAGACCGGGGAGCACCTGGTGCACGTGAAGAAAAATGGCCAGCATGTGGCGAGCAGCCCCATTCCAGTGGTGATCAGCCAGTCGGAGATTGGGGATGCCAGCCGCGTGCGGGTCTCAGGCCAGGGCCTCCACGAAGGCCACACCTTTGAGCCTGCAGAGTTTATCATCGACACCCGTGATGCAGGTAGGTGGTGGTGGCCTGGAAGCTGGGGTGAGACCACTGTACTTGGCCCCCTGGCTCAGGGGTGTCCCTCCCGCAGGCTATGGTGGGCTCAGCCTGTCCATCGAGGGTCCCAGCAAGGTGGACATCAACACAGAGGACCTGGAGGATGGCACATGCAGGGTCACCTACTGCCCCACGGAGCCTGGAAACTATATCATCAACATCAAGTTCGCCGACCAGCACGTGCCTGGTGAGTGAGGCACCCACGCACCTTCCCCATGGCTGGGCAACCCTCCTTGCCACGCCCCAGGGTCCACCTGCAGAACGTAACTTGTGTGGGATGTGGGTTGTGCTTTCTTCCTGCAGGCAGCCCCTTCTCCGTGAAGGTGACAGGCGAGGGCCGGGTGAAAGAGAGCATCACACGCAGGCGACGGGCCCCTTCGGTGGCTAACGTTGGCAGTCATTGTGACCTCAGCCTGAAGATCCCTGGTAGGAGCTACAGGAGCCAGGGAGGGTTCCAGGGAGTCCTAGGTGCCAGCCCGAGGTGGTCCCAAACAGGGGGGTGGGCGCTCGGTCTCCCGCTCACCAGGCTGTCCCCCACCTACAGAAATTAGCATCCAGGACATGACAGCCCAGGTGACTAGCCCATCAGGCAAGAGCCATGAGGCCGAGATCGTGGAAGGGGAGAACCATACCTACTGCATCCGCTTCGTGCCTGCTGAGATGGGCATGCACACCGTCAGCGTCAAATACAAGGGCCAGCACGTGCCTGGGAGCCCTTTCCAGTTCACCGTAGGGCCCCTGGGGGAAGGGGGAGCCCACAAGGTCCGCGCCGGGGGCCCTGGCCTGGAAAGGGCCGAAGCTGGAGTGCCAGGTAGGCCCGCTTCCCGTGGGGCTCTTGCCGCTCCTGGGCGGGGGCTGGGGGGGAGGAGGGGGCTAGCAGCCATGCTTGGCGGGGGCCGATGCCAGGGGATCAGCCCTCCGTGAGGACACACTGTACCTTCCCGCAGCTGAATTCAGCATTTGGACCAGGGAAGCTGGCGCCGGGGGCCTGGCCATTGCTGTCGAGGGCCCCAGCAAGGCCGAGATCTCCTTCGAGGACCGCAAGGATGGCTCCTGTGGCGTGGCCTATGTGGTCCAGGAGCCAGGTACTGAGACGTGGCTGGGGCTGGGAGGCAGCACCCGGGTTTGGGTGCTGGTCTGGGTCTACGCGGACAGCCCTGCCCGGCTCCCACCCTCCACCTTGAGGTCCCAGGGCCACTCAGGCTGTTTGTGGGAGGCGGCAGGCTCGAATGCTGACAGGTGGGGACCTCCCGGCACGCCCTCTGTTCTCTCTCCCTGCTCAGGTGACTACGAGGTCTCAGTCAAGTTCAACGAGGAGCACATCCCCGATAGCCCTTTTGTGGTGCCTGTGGCTTCTCCGTCTGGTGACGCCCGCCGCCTTACTGTTTCTAGTCTTCAGGTGAGGCACCGAGAGAAACCGCCCGCCTGGGGCTCCTGGGCCCGGCCAGACCAGAGCCGCCGCACAGAGCAGGCCTTGGCCCTGTGTCGAGTGACCCGCCCAGCCCAGCTCGGGGCGCCGGGCTTCTGCTCTGGCCGGGTGCAGCCCACGCTTGGGGTCGGAGGAAGTACCCCTGACCGTCGCGTGGAGTTTTTCTCGTGTCTCAGCTCTAAAGGCTTTGAACAGAAGCCTGTGCCCCTTGAGCACCAGGGCTGAGGTTTAAAGAGGGACAGCCTGCCAGGGCTGAGTGCTGCCCGCAGGGCGGGGCCACCCCCCTTCCTGCCGCCCGGTGTGTGATTGTCGAGCGTGGGTCTGGGAGCGGGGGTGTGTGCCTGTAGCTTGCTGCCCCTCGAGAATCAATGGCTCTCCCTCTTTAAACCAAGCTGGACGCCAGATGGGTAAGTGCAACCCCGTGGGCCTCCTGCTTCTGGAGCCCTGCCTTCCCTTGCCCCGCCCCAGCCCCTAACCGCGTCTGCTGTGCTTCCAGGAGTCAGGGCTAAAGGTCAACCAGCCAGCCTCTTTTGCAGTCAGCCTGAACGGGGCCAAGGGGGCGATCGATGCCAAGGTGCACAGCCCCTCAGGAGCCCTGGAGGAGTGCTATGTCACAGAGATCGACCAAGGTGAGGCCCTGTCCCTTCCCGGCCACCCAGCCGTCTGCCCTGGCCCCACTGGGAGCAGTGGGCCTCCCCTGGGCCTGGCCCACTGGCTGGAAGCAGGCTGAGAGTACAAAGGGAAGGCACAGACTCCGGAAGCAGCCGAGACAGGGCCCAGAGGCCTGGGCTCCTTCAGCCGGGCTCCTTCAGCCTTCAACTTGTGACCCAAGCCCTTGGGGATCTGGCTCAGCAGCCATGCTGCTAGGAAGGAAAACGCCTTCTGCAGGCCGTATAGTGCAGTCTCTTGAGGGAGAGACCCGAAGTCCAGTGATGGGGGCTGCCCAGGCGCCTGGAACTTGGGGACAGGCCCGGGACAGCCCCGGGGGTGGGAGGAGCTGCTCAGCCCAGTTTCACTAGTTCACAGCCTAGTCCTGCCCCTTCCCAGCTGCGTGACCTCAAGCAAGTTCCTGCCTGTCTCTGGGCCCCAGTGAACACGTGGGGGATAAGGCACTCATGGTACCCTTTGGAGAAGGAGGCATCGAGGCGGGCGTTTTGCCTACAAAAGATTCCAGTCCGAATGAGTCCTATCAGTAGCTTGGGCATCTAAAGCTTCACCCCTCAGGCTTCAGGAGGTCTGTGCAGTGGGGTGTGGGTGCCCAGCACGGTCTCCAGAAAAAGCTGAGTGGGCCCCCTAGACCTGCTGGACTCAACGCTGGCGGGCAAGGGAAGCCCCTCGCCGATGCCAGCTGCTCACTTTTGGAGGAGAGACCCCAGGCCCACAGCACGCTCCTCTGCTCCTCAGATAAGTACGCCGTGCGCTTCATCCCACGGGAGAATGGCATCTACCTGATTGATGTCAAGTTCAATGGCACCCACATCCCTGGAAGCCCCTTCAAGATCCGAGTTGGGGAGCCTGGGCATGGAGGGGACCCAGGCCTGGTGTCCGCTTACGGAGCTGGCCTGGAAGGCGGCGTCACAGGTAGGTCAGTGGGTGCAGCTTCCGGTGTGTGAACACAACTGCTCGGGTCCCTCCTCTGAGCTCTCAGTGACAACAGGAGGCGTGCGGAGGTGACAAGGCTACACTGGGGGGCTGGGGTGGGGAAACAGGCCAGGCCAGCTCTGCCTAACCTCCCGTGCCCCCAGGGAGCCCAGCTGAGTTTATTGTGAACACAAGCAATGCGGGCGCTGGTGCCCTATCGGTCACAATCGACGGGCCCTCCAAGGTGAAGATGGATTGCCAGGAGTGCCCTGAGGGCTACCGCGTCACCTACACCCCCATGGCACCCGGCAGCTACCTCATCTCCATCAAGTACGGCGGCCCCTACCACATTGGGGGCAGCCCCTTCAAGGCCAGAGTTACAGGTGAGCCTTGTACCAGACTGCTGCTACCCAACCCAGTGCGTGACACTCTGGCCACCTCTTAGCCCCGCCTGCTCTGCCCTGCAGGTCACCGTCTGGTCAGCAACCACAGCCTCCATGAGACGTCATCAGTGTTTGTGGACTCCCTGACCAAGACTGCCAGTGCCCCCCAGCATGGGGCCCCAGGCCCAGGTCCCACCGACGCCAGCAAGGTGCTGGCCAAGGGCGTGGGGCTGAGCAAGGCCTACATGGGCCAGAAGAGCAGCTTCACGGTGGACTGCAGCAAAGCAGGTGGGCGTCCAGGCCGTAGCCCGCTTCCAGAAGATGAGGCTGGAAATAAGAGCAGACAGCCAGTGCCTGGGAACACGAGAAGGGGAGTGAGGGGGCGGGAATGCCTTTGGGAGCGGGCCACTTCCAGCCTGGGCCTCCCCGCCGTCTCCTCTACCCTTCAGGAGAGTGCCCTGGAGGAGCTGGAGTTTCCTTTGCTGGTCTTGCCGGGCGGGTGGCGGTGGGGGGGTTGCTGGCAGCTCCTTAGGAAGGGCTGTCACCCCGAAACAGGCGACGAGGTGGGAAGGGGAGGATACAGGACAGGAGAAGGGAGTCAGCGCAGTCACAGCTGAGGGGAGGGACTTGGGGCCTGGCACTGAGGCCCCTTCCCCCACCCCCAGGCAACAACATGCTGCTGGTGGGGGTACACGGGCCCCGGACACCCTGCGAGGAGATCCTGGTGAAGCACGTGGGCAGCAGGCTCTACAGCGTCTCCTACCTGCTCAAGGACAAGGGGGAATACACGCTGGTGGTCAAATGGGGCGATGAGCACATCCCAGGCAGCCCCTACCGCGTCCTGGTGCCCTGAGTTGTGTGTCCGTGCCAGCCAGCAGCTCCCAGGATGAGAAGTGCCCCTGCGCCCGCCCTCCGCCACCCAAGCAGCAGCCGCCCCAGCCCTGGCCAGCCCTGGCCACCCTGTCACCGCAGCCGACCCTGCCCTGTGCTGCGCTCACCTGCCTCCACTTGGGCGAAGGAGAGGGGCGAGCGGAGGGAGCCTGCCTGTCTTCTTTGCTCCTGGGAGGGGTGAGGGGTGGGGGTCTTGCGCACAACCACCCGCTAGTTCTCTTCTCTAGCCAAGAGGAATAAAGTTCTGCTTCCATTCTCCTGAGGGTGGCTCGAGCTTTCTGGCAAGGGTGCTGACACGGTGGACAGGCTGGACGGAAGCACGGGCCCAGACCACAGGCTGCTGGATCTCCAGGCCCGGCCCCCTCCCACTGCCCTGGCACCCAGCGGGTCCTGACTCGGGTCCCATCTGCACTGGCCTCCTCTCTGCCTCCCTGAGTTCAGACCAATGTGGGGCAAGGGGTGTGTCGTGCCCCCAGAACAGGGCCTGACGCTAGTGTGCTTATCCCAGACCCCACCAGCAACGAATGCTGTCCCGGGGGAAGGCCAGGCCATGGCCAGGCTACAGGAGGTAAAATGCTGGGTGGGAGGACCAGATAAGCAGGACCTGAAATCACAGCAAGCCCTGGCCATCCCGCAGACAGCTTAAACGCGCCATGATCCCCCAGGAGGGACTGTCACCAGGCCCCCCACCCGGGGGGGCAGGCTGTGGGTCTCCAGGCCCCTCAGTGGGCAGGTGGCAGCAGGTGGACGCATTCAAGGCACTGGCCACAGAGTCCGCCCCATCCCAACTCCAGCCTCAGGTGTCTGCACCTGTCCTGCCCTACCTCCCTGGGTGGGCCCTGCCATGGCTCCCGCTTGCCATTGGTGCGCAAGGGCAATCCCAGCCGCTCAGGTTCCTCTGCATCCCTGTTCAGAGCCTCCCTCACCTCTGTGCCCAGTGCCCCAACCCGAGTCCTCCGTGCTTTCCCGCCCTCTGCACACAACTCTGATGTCCCTCCTGCGGCCGCACAGCCACCCTGCTCCTCCCCTGGGTGGCAGCCAGCCTCACCCCCTGGATGTAGGGAAGGGCCTTAAAGCCAGCCAAGGCTCAAGCTTTCAGGCCTCCTCTCCCAACTGGGCAGCTGAAAACATGCTGGCCATGCCCCCCTTCTGGAAGCACTTTCTGGGCCACCGTGAGCCCAGATTCAGATCACAGTTGCTTCTCAGCCACAGCCCAGTAAAAAAAAGCATGAGCTCAGGAAGGGAGAGGAAGAGGAGCAGGCAGGCGCCAGTGGCCAGCTCCCCAACACCCAGACCAAGGGCTCCACCCAGCCTCCAGCCCCGCCTCCCCAGCATGCAGGGAGCAGGCAGAGCAGGGGCAGCCACTGATCTGCAGGAAAGGGGCGTGGTCCCCACCGCTACTGCCCCTGGGCTGGCCTGCGGCCAGTCCCTGGAGACTCTTCTTCTAGAAGCTGCTCAGGTGGAGAAGGGGCAGAGCCAGGCCCAGAGAAGTCCAGCCCCAGTGGGGGGGATAGAGGTGGTCCCCCCCAGGCACCGCCTTCTCCCCTCGGCCCACCAGGCACCCCTCCCGCCCACTCACCCAGAGCCTCCTGCCTGCTCCCTGTACCAGTCGGCCAGGAGGAGACAGTCCTGTCTCCCATCCTTTCCGAACCCCGCCTGCTGGACGGGCCCCCATGGGAGAATGGCCCCAGAGCCAGGCTGAGCTTAAACAGGAGGCTCCGTCCCCGCCCCGGACTCCACATCACACCCAGGCAGCCACGAGGCACGCTAGGCGGCAGCGGGGGAAAAGATGCCACCCTGGAGGGGGGGAAACAGGACCCTGACGACAGCCCTGAGGACAGAGGCCACGGGACAGACCAGGCCTGAGCCTGAGGCCCGCCCGGGCAGGGGTCAGGAGGGAGCGAGACTGGGGCGCCATCCCTGCCAGGGATTCTGGGGGGGGGGGGACAGGCAGATGGCATCAGGAAAAGGACCACCGAGACCCCATCCTGCTGGGGGCAAACGGCTTGGGACGTGGCCCCACTGAGCAAAACCCCCAGAGGACACCCCGGCCGCTAGGAGACAGGGAAGTGCGAGGCCTGGGCCTCAGCCAGGTTCACACGCAGGGTGTCCAGCCCGGGCCACCCACCCAGAGTCAGCAGGGGTGGTGGCCCAGCTCCAACAGGCCCCACGCCCATGCCCGAGCCCCGCTCACCAGCAGGTGCCAGGAGCAGAGACGAGGTCCCAGCCACACGCCTTCCCCCAGGCTGGCCCCATCTCACCTACTAAGTCTGGGGAGGGGGTGGCTGGTCGCCCCAGTTGGGAGCAGCCCCGCATCCTGCAGGTCCTGTCTGGCCTGAGTCCAGGCAGGGCAGGGCAGGGCAGGGGGATGGTGGAGCTGACCACCCACACCCCACGGCCAGCCTCCACCCCTGCTCTGGCCACACCTCTGCACCCGACCCTCCCTGCTGCCCGCTCCCACAGGAGGATGGGAGGGACCCGGCTGAGGAAAGGGGAGCACCGGCCCCTCAGGATGGGACTGCCACCCACCCGACAGTGAGGGAGCCCCAGCACTTCAACAAGGGAGACATTAGTCTGGAGACCCTTGGGATTCCCATGCAGGCCCCCAGCACGGGCGGCCTCACCCAACTCCAGGGCACAGGGCCACGGCGCTCCAGGGCAGCCACCTCCACACCCCCCAGGAACCCCGATGAAGCCAGTGATGGGAGTGTGTGTGTGTGTGTGTGTGTGTGTGTGTGTGTGTGTGTGTGTCTGGAAGGTCCCCACAAGCCCAGCGAGGCCGCAGCCAGGGGAGCAGGACTGAGGACAGCGCTAAACAATGGGCGGGGCTGGGGGACTGCCATTGGGTCGGCGCACCTACTGAGGATGGGCCAGGTACAGACACCCGTGCTCAGCGGGGGGGGGGGCACCCAGGTCCTCGGGCGGGCGGAGAGGGTGAGGGCCAAGGATGAGCACTGCAGGGGGGTGGCGGCTGGGTGGTGACAGGGCCTGGCTGCTGCCCTGATTATGCCCATCCACAGAGCGGGCTGCTAGGAAGAGCTCCCCCGGGCAAGGGGGGACCCGCGCCCACGCAGTGCCCTGGGCCCCCGTGGGCAGGCCGCCTCAGAGGGAAGACTGCAGGGAAGCCGGGCCCGCCTTGTCGTTCCTTCTGCCCAGGGCTGAGGGACTGAAAGGTGCCTCTACTTAGGGGACAGTCAGATGGCCCAGGAGTGTGGGGCTGCAGCGGGCCCGAGCGCCTCCCGGAGCCCCAGGACCCTGCGGCCCCACATCCCAGCCGGAGGGTGTCCCCGGCAGCCACCACCACAGCCACGAGGCCGGGCCCAGCAAGCACGGCCTCGGCCTCGGCCTCTGCTCCTGGGACGGAGACAGAGAGCCCGGCTCTCCTGACACCCACGGTCCTGGGGTTCAAGAAGTGCATGGCGGCCTCGGACGGGGCCGGGGAGCTGTCGCCAAGGGCCCTGGCGTTGCCCAGCAGCGAGAGCCAACAGGAAAGGCACTCACCGCCCACAGAACCTGCGTGACAAATTCAGAGCCACCAAGCGTGTCATCAGGGAGTCACGTCTGAGTCCCAGCCAAGAAGGATGCGGCGGGCACCTCTCCCTTGGCCACAGTGGGAGCTCCTTCCTGGGACCAAAGGGACACTCGGCTGCCACCCCGGGCTGGCGCCTGCCACTGCTGAGCCACACAACCCAGCCCGGGGCTACCTGGCATGGTCACTGAGGACAAGGGGCTCGCCAGCCTGCACCCTCACAATGGGGCCCACCCCTCTCTGCTCCCTGCCCCTACCCACTTCCCAGCTGCACGGTGGGAGGCTGGCGGGGTGGGGAGGGGAGCGGGGAGAGGAGGGCCTGCACCTATGGGCACAGAGAGGCCACCCCAGCCTCAGGCAAGGTAGCTGCCCCCGCCCCCACCCCACTGGGAAGGAGAGGGGGTGGGGACCTTGCAGGTCGGAGAGCACTGGGGCCCAGGCCTGGGTGCGCACTTGCATGGTCCTGGCAGTGGATGGGCTGCTGTGATGAGAAAGCGCTTCCGGCCCCCGCGCCCACGGCAGCGCAACTAGCCGGGACTCCCACCAGGGCTGCAAACTCCTGGGCAGAGGGCACGCACCGCTGGCTTTGTGGGCCACGCTGGGGTCCTGTCACATGTTCTTTCTTTCCTCTGGCTTTTTTTTAACTTTTGTTTTTAAAATTTTATTTATTTTTGGCTGAGGTGGGTCTTCGTCGCTGTGGGCGGGCTTTCTCTAGTTGCGGTGCGCGGGCTTCTCATTGCGGTGGCTTCTCTCGTTGCGGAGCACGGGCTCTAGGTGCGCGGGCTTCAGTAGTTCAGGCTTGCGGGCTCAGCAGTTGTGGCTCGCGGGCTCAGCAGTTGTGGCTCGCGAGCTCTAGAGCTCAGGCTCAGTAGCTGTGGCGCACGGGCTTCGTTGCTCCGCGGCACGTGGGATCTAACCGGACCAGGGCTCGAACCCGTGTCCCCGGCCTTGGCAGGTGGATTCTTAACCACTGCACCACCAGGGAAGTCCCTCTTTCTATGGCTTTCTGTGTGTTTTGTCTGTGACCATTGAAAGGTGAAAAGCCACTCTCTGCCCTTACAAACACAGGCCTTGCCTGTCTCGGTCCCGGGCTGGAACCTGCCACCCCTGCTCAGACAAAGGACGCATTCCCAAGGGGCCTGTGCGGACCAGGCGTCCCGCACCCAGATTCAGGAGCGAGGACACTCCTTGGAGCCTTCTCATCCGCCATGAACGCGAACAAGCTACGCCCTAGCGGGTACCGTCCCCCCCTCCGCTGTTCCTGGGTTGACCCGTGTGAGCCATAAAAATACAGCAGAGGTGAGGGGGTGTCACTTCGAGGTGAAGTTCTTAAAGAAACACTGCGGCCTTGATCTCCGGGCTGCTCTGTCCTAGGTCGTGGGCTCTGGCGAAGCCCCGCCCTGAGCGGCCCTAGGGAGAGGCCCGGCGGGGAGGCCTGAGGCCCCGCCACAGCCACGAAGGCCATCTTGGAAGCAGAGCTGCCCCCGCCCATCCCCACACCCTAGGCAGACCAGGGGGCTGTGGCCCCAGCGGAGGCCTCGACTGCAGCCTGTGATGGACCCCAAGCCAGAAGCCCCCAGCCAAGCCTTCTAGAATCCTGTCCTTCACACACGCAGGAGAGTACGACGGTTGGCTGCGTTAAGGTGCTACGATTGGGATAATCTGTTATGCAGCAACGGGTAACTAATACACGATGATTTTAAATGGAGAAGACCACTCCAAGTCAGTCTGAAGCAAACAAACCGACGAGAAGCCCCAGAAGCCATTAGGAGAAGCCTTGAAAGTCTGATGACACAAACACTAAAATCGTCTGCCTGGCCAAACACAAACCCCAAACCACAAGGTCAAGACACAAGTGACAAAGCGGGGCAAAAAAACAGTAGCAAGACGTGACTCAGGGCTCATATCGTTAACGCATAGAGAGCTTGAACCAGTCAACAAGGAAAGCCCAACGACGCAAAGGGAAAGGGGGTGCAGGAGGGGGCCGCGGAAAATGCAAGCCAAAGGCTACCCCCCCATCTGATCCCACAGCCAGAACGTGCTCGGGTGTTGGGGTCCCAGAGCTGCTGGTTCCGGGCACACATCGTGGCTGGTGACTGGCACTGCATTTGCTCTGAGGCTCCAACTAGAAGGCGGGCCATCCTGGAGCCGAACAAAGACCCGCCACCGCAAAGACTGGCCAAAACGGTGGGTGGTGGCGCTGGGCGTTGAGCAGGTCTGGGCAGCATCACCCAGGAGCTGGGAGACCCTCTTGGTGAGGAACGTTTGGCAGGAAAGGCGGCGGCTGGAGAGGGCTGGCCACGCCCACAGACCAGACAACTGTCAGGGCAGTTCCCGGGCAGACAACCCCCTTTCTGGCCTCCACGCTCCCCCAAATCCACACTCTTGGTCTCAGGGCCCGTGTTCCTTTCCCATCTCTGAGCTTGGCGGTCAGGTCTTTTTCTTCTGCCTCATCAGAGAGTTCTTCCCATCCCCACGCCCAGGCCTCCGCCCCTCCCTCCTAAGTGTCCAGATGTTATCAGCCCCAGTCGGGAACTGCTGAGCACGTGTACGAACCTGACACCTGATCCTGCCGGGGCGGGGGGGGGGGGGGGGGGTAAAGGGGAGCGGGGCGCTGTGGACCACATCCTCAGGCAGGGAAGGGTGAAGGCTGCTCAACGGGAAGCCCCAGATCTCGCGAGAGCCAGTACCCTCCTGGCGCTTCCCAGGCCCGTGGGGACCCTGCAGAGGAGCCAGTGTGGGGTAGGGCAGGGGGCACACACCTAGGAGTCTCAGGCCTCTAGAGCAGTGCTTCTCACAGTGGGGTCTCTGGGCCAGCAGCAGCATCACCCAGGATTGCTGGACTAGCAAATTCGCAGGCCCCGCCCCAGGTGTGCAAGATCAGAGCCTCTGGGGTGGGGCCCTGCAACCCAGGTTTGAACGCGCCCTCCAGGTGTTCTTACGCGCCTCTCAGCGTGAGAACCACCACCGGGATGGACGGTTCCTGATCGCACCCTCTTCTAGAGAAGCCATGAGCTTTCTCTCTCTGCGGGGCTCACCTTGACCTCCCAGGTGAGAGGCAGGCAGGCAGGCACTGATGGCCGATGGCTGCAACCACAGGTTGTCCTGGAGAACAGGCGTGCTTGGGCAGGACTCCTTCCCAGCAGGCCACACCTGTCAAGTGACATGGGGAAGACTTTGTTACTTCGTGCCGTCCCCCCCTCCAGCAGCATGGACAGACACCCCTGGCAGACACCAAGTTTCCGGGCACGGCCGCAGCTCTGCCCACCTCTCCCTGGATACCACGCGTGTGTGGAGCGGGGAGGATCCGTGCTTCACAGAGAACCGGCCGAATCACACTCAGGGGCGCTGGAACACAGTGGGCCAGGCAAGGGGTGGGGTGGCGGCAGGGTGGAAGCTCTCAGGAGCGCGGAGCCAAGGCCGCCCTCAGAGGCCAGGACTGGGGCGGGGGGGGCCCGCAGACGGTGTGACCGTGCCCTTTGCCATCCCGGTGGGGTCGCCGCCCTCCTTTCCCCCCTCACCAGGCCCCTGGGGACCCCCAATACACTGTCCCTGGCCATCTCGAGCGCCAGACGCCCTCAGGACAGTGCGGGGAATCCTGCCGGGAGCGGCGGGAGGGGCGCCCGACGGAGCCCCCGAGGTCTCCAGGGGCCTGGACTCGGTGGAGGCTTCTCCTCGGCCTCTCCCCGGGAGAAGGCGTAGGCCCCCCCGGGGACTCGGGGAACGGGGACTCTGGCCAGGCCCAGGAACCAGAGGGGGCGGGGGGCGGAGTCCGGGGAAGGTGGGCGGTGACCACAAGGCCGGGGCGTCGTCCCGGCGCGTCGAGCCCCGCCCTGACCGCCCCCGCGCCGGCCTCCTCACGTCCCTTCAGCGCGCCCACCGGAAGCCGCGGAGCACCGCCTTCCTGCCCACCCCTTCCGGCTGGCTTCGCCAATGACCAAGCTCGACTCGTGACGAGACCCGCCCCCAGGAAACCCGGCCCCTCTGGTGTGACGGGCACCTCCGTTGCCCAATCAAAAGAAGCCCCCTTGCGCGCCCCTCTCGGCTCTGCCCCCGCGCGGTTTTTCCTCCGCCGCCGGCTGGGCCGGCTGGGCCGGCTGCGGCCTCTAGGTGTCCCCACCAGGAGAGCAGGGACTGTCCGTGCAGAGTCGCGCGAGTGGTCCAATGTGTACACTCTAAGCCCTGCTTGTGTGCTTTTGGTGTGAACTTGTATTCTGAAGGAATTAAGTTCACAGGAAGTTACACGGAAATGTCCAAGAGGCCGGAGCACCTCCCGCAGTTCCGCCAGCGTCAGCCTGTTGCACAGCTAGTGGGACCGCACACCAGGAAAGGGCATTGGTGCCAGCGGAGAGCTGCTCCGGGTTTTATCCCCGTTTGTGTGTGTGTGTGTGTGTGGACTCAGGTGACCACCACTGCCATCAATATCCAGCCCGTCCCCTCACAAGGACCCCTCCTGTAGACCTTTCATAGCCACAGCCCCCTCCCTCCTCCTCCTCCCAACCCATGGCAACCGGATTCTATTCTCAGCTCTGTAATTTTGTCATTTGAAGACATTACATAAGGACCTCCCTGGCGGTCCAGTGGTTAGGAGTCCCTGCTCTCACTGCCAAGGGCGGGGGTTCCATCCCTGCTCCGGGCCGGAGCTAGGATCCCGCGAGCCACCAGGGCTTTTTTTCACTCACACACTGCTCTTGAGATCCATCCATCGGAATGGTTGCAGGTATCAATAGTTAGTTGTTCCTTTGTATTGCTAGCTGTCGTTCTTGGTGTGGATCAGCCACAGTTTGTTCAGGCCTTCACCCACTGAGGGACATGTTGCCGATTCCCACTTTTAGGCTTCTACAAATAAATCTGCTATGAACGTTCGTGTACAGGTTTTCCTGTGGTCAGAAGTTTCCATTTCTTTGGCATGCCTGCCCAACAGTGCAACTGCTGGGTTCTAAGGAGGTGGAAGTTTAGCCTTGGAAGAAACTGCCAATTTGCATTCCACGGTGGCTGGACCATTTTACACGTTAGCAACCCGCATATTTTTCCAGTTTTTTTTTTTTTTTTTTTTTATTTATGGCTGTGTTGGGTCTTCGTTTCTGTGCGAGGGCTTTCTCTAGTTGTGGCAAGCGGGGGCCACTCTTCATCGCGGTGCGCGGGCCTCTCACTATTGCGGCCTCTCTTGTTGCAGAGCACAGGCTCCAGACGCGCAGGCTCAGTAATTGTGGCTCACGGGCCTAGCTGCTTTGCGGCATGTGGGATCTTCCCAGAGCAGGGCTCGAACCCGTGTCGCCTGCATTGGCAGGCAGACTCTCAACCACTGCGCCGCCAGGGAAGCCCAACCCGCATTTTTTTTTTTTTTTTTTTTTTTTTTTAGAACAACTCAGCAAAATAAAATTCCGGTTTATTGTTGGACAACATTGTTTCACACATACATCAAACAGGCCAAAAAAAATAAACAGCAACTTCATAGACAAAAAAAGGAAAAAAAAGAAACCTTTTATCTTTGGCCTTTTTAACCATCTCATACAAACCAATTACTTATAGTACAGCTAAGTACATACACAAAAAAAGTTACTGGAATGCTCGGAATAAGATTGTTTTTTTGTTGTTGTTTTTGCTTTTTTTACAAGGTTTTTTTTCTCCTTTGAGATTATAATGAACATGGTCACACCACAAGTAAAGTCAGAAGTAGGACAGAGAACGCTCCGAAGGCTGGTTTGGTCATCCGAGATCATTAAAAATGGCTGACCCCCTAACAATATGTACAAAAATATAAAATGTAAATAAAAAATACAAACAAATTTTCCTTTTTAAAGTACTTTAAGAAAAAAAGCAGGGCCTTGGAAGTTTTGGTTCTTTTTTCCTCCCCTGTTGCAAATTCGCGTTGTGGTTTTGGTTGGGTGGTGGAGAGCGCGTGTCATCTGCGGTGGCGCTGCCCGCAGTGGGCGGGCGGGCAGGCGGGACTCTCTACTCGAAGGTGACCACGTTTAGATTCTGAGACGGGAAGTGGAGGGTGAATAGGTCACGGTGGCCTTTTAAGTTTAACTTTTCCTTTTTTGCTGTCTAGTCATCCTCATCAGTCTTCTGCTTCTTGGTGTCAACATCGTCATCCTCGTCATCTTCAGCTGCCCGTTTGCCGGTAGCAGCCTCAGCCTCCTCATCTTCATCTCCATCCTCTTCCTCACCATCACCTTCCTCCTCCTCCTCCTCTTCCTCCCCACCTTCCTCCTCTTCTTCATCTACCTCATTGTCGGCCTCCTGCTCCCCATTTTCCTCGTTAGCATTTCCGTTAGCAGGTGCCTCTCTCCCATTCTCCGCCTCCTCCACAACGTCCTTCTTCTCTTTTAAGTCCTTGGTGGTGATTTCGGAGCTGGTGTCCACGGCCGCATCTGACATGATGGGGCACGCCGGTGATCCGATGCACGGATTAAAAAGAAAGCGGGAGTTCGACGACTCTGGCGATAAAGCTGCCGGAGTCCGCGGCGGCGGAGGAGGCGCGCGGCGGAGGTGGCTGCGGCGAGCGGTGAGCCGGTCACGGAACAATGCAAAGATGGCTTTTCAGAGCAGCCAGTCCCCGCATATTTTTAAAGCACATAATTGAAAATTTTTACAAAACATTATCTTAAGCAAGACTGTTAACAGTTCTGTTTCTCACTTCTAACTATGTTCTTGTATGCAATCACCAACATAGTTACTCACACAGTTTTAAAAAACACAAGCCCTGTACGTTCAATTGTGATTTTCTTTTAACTAGCAATAATATAGCTTCGAAATTCTTCCATGTCAGTACAGAAACATCTAGCTCATTTCTTCTCTGGCCACGCGGTATTTGATAGAGTACACGTCCTATAATTTGCATAACAAATCCCCAACTGATGAACTTTTACCTTTTCCCTTCTTCTTCTTCTTCTCCTCCTTTTTCTTTGTTTTTGCTACCTGCTCTGAACATGTGTCAATGTCACCCTAGAATAATTACCTCTAAGTGGACCTGCCAGGTCAAAACCTATGGGCATTTACAGTTTCAATGGACACTACATAATTGCCTCCCCAAAAGACCCTGCTTGTCATACACTAGGGCTGTTAGTCCTTTGTTCCATGTGTTGTAAATATTTTCCCTCAGTCTGTCTCTTGTCTTGAAAGACTAGGCTAGTTGGTTTGGGTTGTCAAGAAGCTATACAATTTTTTTTTTTTTTAAATTTTATTTATTTAGTTGTTTATTTATTTATGGCTGTGTTGGGTCTTCGTTTCTGTGCGAGGGCTTTCTCTAGTTGTGGCAGGCGGGGGCCACTCTTCATCGCGGTGCACGGGCCTCTCACTATCACGGCCTCTCTTGTTGCGGAGCACAGGCTCCAGACGCGCAGGCTCAGTAATTGTGGCTCACGGGCCCAGTCGCTCCGCGGCATGTGGGATCTTCCCAGACCGGGGCTCGAACCCGTGTCCCCTGCATTGGCAGGCAGATTCTCAACCACTGCGCCACCAGGGAAGCCCGAAGCTATACAATTTTATATGACCAAATTAATTAAACTCTCAGTTGATGATTTCTGGGTTTTGTATCTTGGGCACAAAGGCCTCCTCCCACGTGTGAGGAGAGTGATGCGACCGCCGGGGGCGGGGCGGGGGGGATTTCTGAGTCCCCACAGCAAATTCCTCGTTGACCCTGGCTGGCGGGTCGGCCTGCTGGCCAATCACTGTGTGTGTGTGTGTGTGTGTGTGTGCGTGTGTGTGCACGCGCGTGTGTGTGCGTGTGTGTGTGTTTGTGTGCGCGCGCGGAGGCAGGTTGGGGGGAGGTGGTGTCTGTCACATGACCCCACGCTATGTAGACCGGGGCTGGGGGCAGTGCCTCTCAGACACCCAGCCCCTGCCCTCCAGGGGTGCCAGTCCAGTTGCGGAGAAGACAAGCAAATGTGTAACGAGAAGAGTTTAGCTATATTATTTAAATGCATAGGTGGCCCGCAGGGGAGCGAGGGAGATCCATGGGGGAAACCGCAAGTGGAATCAGTGGGGTGGCTGGGGCCGAGGCTGGGGCTGGGAGAGGAGCTGCGGGCGGGCTTTCCGAGGGGCTTGGAGTTAATGGGCCGCAGAAGGTGAGAGAGCAGAACTGAGAATCCGCCTGAAACCAGCGCTCTTGAAAGGTCACCTGCACAGTGAAAAGGAAGGACAGGGCTGTAAGAAGAAGTGGGTCCATCCCAGCATGGGTCTGAGTGAGCAGGAGAGGAGCCCCCTGGCCCCATCATCCACAAGCTGGGGCTGCCTCCCCTCCCCCCGCCGCAGACAGAGGGGCTTCAGAGAACCGCAGGCTGAGAGGGAGAGGACGCCCACCGCCCCCCATCGTGGTAGTACTGCTGGGCTCCCCGAAGAGCAGTCGCTCCCTGGACGGGGACACCTCACCCCTGGCTTCCCCCTCGGGACTCCCAGAGGCCCAGCCGAAGATGGGTCTGCCATCTCAAATTGAAGACACCGCCCACCCTCATGGAACATCGGACGACTGGCCCTGTCAACGTCCCGTCCCCAGGGCATCCCTGTCAGAGGCCAGATAATATAGTTTTCGGTGAGGGCTGCGAGTGTCTGCTCCGTGCCTGGACTCGTCCATCCCGCCCTCGCGGTGGCCCTAGGAAGTTGGGAGCGTGTCCTCCCCATTCTCCAGATGAGCAATGAGGACAGCACGACACAGAAGGGTTGAGTAGCTTGTTCTGAATCACTAGCTAGCAGGTGGCCGAGGCGAGGTGTGGATCAAGGACACTGGCCTCTAAGCCTGACCTCCTTTTGCGGGCTAGGCGCTGCATCTGGATCGCTCCCTCGCAGGGAGGCTCCTGGGCCGTGGTGCGTGTGGCACATCAGCTTGCCCTGAAGGCATCGGAGGTGAGTCCTGGTGACTATCCCCGCCCCGGCCTTGGGCCAGCCCATAAAGGAAGGAGGGTGAGAAAGAGAAACACCTTCTACTCTTGTGCTTAATCAGGGGGGCCTTTGAAACACAGACTGACATTACTTTTGGATTCTCCTGAGATCAGAGAGCAGTTCTCATGGGTATTTACAAATCGTCTGCATCATTGTGACAGAAGGCTACTCCAACTCCCCAAATCTTCAACAGCCTCCGAGACACAAAACAAAGATACCAAGGAAGGAATCACAAAGATAAGACTAATTTTAAAAGCCCAGGCCGATTTGAAAAAGAACTTTAGAAGTTAAAAACAAAGCCACAGTCATTGAAATAAAAATCTCAACAGATGAATCAAACCACAGATCGGATGCCACCGAAGAAGGAACCAGTGACCTGGAAGATAGGTGGTGCCTCGGAAATCACCTCCTGCCCCTCCTGCCCCGTTGCCCCTCTTAGCCGATGCTGTTGCTTTCTCCTTCCCTGAGAGACTGCAGCAGCCCCTCCTCAGAGATCCAGCCTCTGTTCTTCAAGGCCCCTCATCCTGGCTTCTAGGCTGCAGATGACGTTAACCCCCTCCCTTTTTCCCAGGCTCTGGGGGCGGGGGGCAGCTCCTTCCTGTACTATCTCTGTTCCTCCAGCCCTCCGATCCCCGAGTAACCAAGTGGGGCTCGAGGCACCCATGACCTGCGGGGGCCTCACCATTCATCAAGCTCTCCCCTGCGGTTGACTGGGATGAAGGGCCAAGTGCAGCAAGTGCCCAGGGGAGCCGGAGCGGCTGCTGCCCTGAACTGTCGTGGAGGGGACGCTGGGGATCAAGGCTGTGCTGTGGGGTGACTCCAGAGTGTCCCCGGGAGGGCACAGAGAAAAAACTGACAAGGTCAGATTCCTTACCTCTCAGCTCAAGGCACAGTGTGACAGCCAGAGCACTTCCATGGCAGCCCTAAAAATTCTCTTCCTCCTGTACCTGCAGGGCTGCCGGTGCTGGAAATCAAACACTACAAACACAAACAAAACCTGCATCATCGTGCAGAATCCCAAGGTCACCTGAATTCCCAGCCTCTCCATGTTTCTCGTGTGAAAGGTACGGCACTGGGTGGAGGAGTGGGACCCTGAAACCTAGAATCGGGACATCTGGTTGCCCTCAGTGGAGGCTGGCAATCGGGGAGCCCGCAGTCCCCTTGAGCCTCCCTTGCGGGTGGAAGTAGCCTGCCCTCCCGTCTCTGGCAGGCTGGTGTTCTCTCCCTTGGGGACTGTGTCATCACCTCACCTGGCGCAGATGCCTTGCAAGGGGACACCCACTGTCCTCCACACCCTCTGCCACCACACCCTGTTGCCATTAGACCCGTAACTGGGGCCCAATCATAGCATGATCCAGGGGGACAGACCAAAGCCTGACCCTAGAGGAAACAGCTCATACGTCAATAAATATTTTCCATACGGATATAAAAAAAATATTTTCCAGACTTCACCGATACCTACCAACTGAACTGTATTTGAACATTTGTGGTAGTAGGTTCTCAGGGTGTGCGACTCAGTAGGGGAGGTGGGCCACTCGATGGGGTGGATTAACTGATAGTGTATTTACTAGAGGTTCCAGATTAAAAGTATTAGGACAGGGACTTCCCTGGTGGCACAGTGGTTAAGAATCTGCCTGCCTAGGGACTTCCCTGGTGGCGCAGTGGTTAAGAATCCGCCTGCCAATGCAGGGGACACGGGTTCGAGCCCTGGTTCGGGAAGATCCCACAGGCCGCGGAGCAACTAAGCCCGTGTGCCACAACTACTGAGCCTGCGCTCTATAGAGCCCGTGAGCCACAACTACTGAGCCTGCCGGCCACAACTACTGAAGCCCGTGCACCTAGAGCCCGTGCTCCGCAACAAGAGAAGCCACCGCAATGAGAGGCCCGCGCGCCGCAACGAAGAGCAGCCCCCGCTCGCCGTAACTAGAGAAAGCCCGCACGCAGCTACGAAGACCCAATGCAGCCAAAAATAAATAAATAAATAAATTTAAAAATAAAAAAAAGTATTAGGACATGCAGCTGGTGTGTAGTCTAGCACTCGCATGCTTGGCTTGGACCTACTACTGACCTGCATTTCATGGGTTTTGATGCCAGAAATGCCCTGACAGGAGGTGCAGGACAGAATCCATAAGCTTAGGGAGAGAGGAACTTGAGAGTAGATTCATCATATCCAGCCTGAACACTCCACCCCCCAACTGTGTTCCAGGGATAGGTCCAGAAGCAGCTCTTTTCAGCAAGGCGCTGAGAGAGCCATTAGAGCAGGAACACCAGCATAAGGACTGAGGACCAGCCGGAGCCAAGGCCCCGACCCCAAGGAACAATCTGGCATGTTCCAGGAAAAGCAAGAATGGCGGGCTGGAGGCAAGCGAGCAAGGCGCAGAAAATGAGCCTCTAAGAAGGAAATAGTTGGGCAGCCTGCTACAGGACTGCTTGATGCGTATAACCCTAAACCCTCTAGTTCTGGGAGCAAAACCCTGACTTGAGTTGCCCCCGTGGAGAGTCACACCTTCTCACCCAGTTTCCAGACCCAGAGCCCCCTGATGGAAGGGGAGGCCGTGTTCCCTGGGAAGGACCTTGTTGCAGCATTGCTGGAAGTGCACACCGCAAATCTTCCCAAGCCTTCCTAAAGGACCCATTCACTAAAGTGACAGGTCGTCCTGGAGAAGAACAGGTGTGTCACACCTGTCAAGTGACATGGGGAAGACTTTGTTACCTTCTTGCTGTCCCCACCTCTAGAAGCATGGGCACCTCTGGCGGATGCTTAGATCCCTGGTGGTATGGGTACTAGCTCTGGACACTTCTCTGGCTGCTATCCTTGGGCGGGCGGGGGAAGGATCCGTGCTCTATCTTAGAACATCTCAGAGGCACACTCAGGAGGCGCTGGAATTCAGTGGGCGGGGAAAGAACTGTGTGTGGGGCTGGGTGCCACATTCTGGGCGTGGGAGGGCGGAAGCTCCCAGGAGTACAGATCAAGGCAGCTCTCAGAGGCCAGGACTGGGGCCCAGCCGGACAAGGAGTGACAGTGCTCGTTTGCCATCTGGGTGGGGTCGCCACCTTCCTCTTCCCCTTCTCCAAGTCACCCTGGGGAGCACAACGTCTCTTTTCTCTGCCGGGTCAGGGTGGGCCCAACGGTGCTCACGGGGTCTCCTGAGCCCTGGATCTTGGGGGCGGCTTTTTCTTGGCCTTTCTCGCGGGAGGGCGCAGACCCCGCCCCGGGTCTCCAGGGAAGGAGGACTTCTCATACAGCCCGCAAAGAAGAGGGCTCAGGACTCTTCGGTTATGGCGGGGGGGGGGGGGGGGGGGCGGCGGAGGCGGGGCCTATCTTTAATTTACCTGGCAGGTATTTTCTTCTTGTATTCCAGCCACATGGTTTACATGCTCAGAGCTAAATTAAGGAGTCAGCTCAGGGCTGGCTTTTCAGGCTGTATACTGTCCTCTAGTGGTGCATCTCCTGCCCAGTACCATTTCCAGGGCTTGTTAGGGGACATGGCTCTCTGCTGGTTTAGATAACAGCTCCTTCCTCATTTAGGATTTTATCAAGGAGAAACCAAATTACACATACAAGGCACCAACGCAATTAAAGCAGGTAGCCGGTTCTTAATTGCTTTATTAACATTAACTTTAACTAGCATGCTTAGCAGATGAGTACAGTTGAGATAACAGTTCGGGTTGGTCACTGGGCAAATGAGACATTTCTGAGCTCTCACAGGAGAGTGCAGTGTGGAGACTAGAACGGGCTGTGTCCTCTCCGCTGAACAGTCGCCGCAAGCAGCACGGGACATACTAGGCGCTTTCTCTGCTGCTCCGCAGCCTCCTCGCGGAAGAGAGGAGATGAAGGCAGACACCAGAGGAAATTCCAGGGCAACTGCGGTCACACAGTACCTGGGAGGCTACAGGTAGGACGGCAGCAGGTGAACTGAGCTGGGACAGCGGTGCGCAGCATGGGGGTATAGCGCTGCCAAACCTGGGCAACTGCAGTCTACAATTCAATTCGCATTTTCTTTACTTATGACACACATTTAAGAAACTGTTACCTTATGTTGGTCCCCAGCCCAGTTATCTGTAGTCTCATCAGAAAATTTATTAGGTGGTTGTTTTGTTAGCTATTCTGTCACTTAAAACCTTGTCTTGTAACCCACATTTATGATTCAAAGGTGAAAGTTACTCTTGTATACGTAGTTATGGCTTAACAGGAAAGTAGTTAACTGGCTTTGCTTTTAAAAAGAATAAAGCGCAACAGTATAGATTTAAGTGATGGTTTGGCAATAAGCGTAAATGTAAGGTAAAGAGGCCAGTCTTCTAAGACCAAAGCCAACAGCTATTTTAATTCATTAAGACACACTTCACAGCCATTATGATGTGTCTGGCACTGATTCCAAACATACTGAGCAGCTCACTCGGCCTTCCGCTCCGAGGCACTCCTGACACTGCCAGCTGATGGACCAGGATGTCAGGCTCCATGGACACCGCTGCACAAACAGCCTCCCCGATGCCACCTGGAGAAGCAAGGGACATCAGGCTCTGTCCTGGAAACAGCTAGTCAGCCTTAAAACCCCATCACATAGAGGCCTTTGAATTTGTGGTTCCCAGGGAAAGATATTTTTCACTGGCTGTTGATTCATAAACAACCATTCCCTGACTGACCAGAAGTGTTCTCGTTCAAAAGTGCGAGTCTCCAAATTGCTCCCAGCCTCACTTATGGCAGGGGCTCTTTCCACTGGGGCTCCATGGATGCAGGCATCTGTGGAACTCAGATTCTCAAAGCTGTCAGGAACCTACGAACTGGATGCTGGCTTCGGAAGGGCCGGCTGGCAAGGCTGCCCCTGGGGTGGTGCCCGGGCAGTGGGCTGGTGCGAGTGCCCTGCATCGACGAGACACTTTCCCTACTGATAAGGGTGGTCCCTGTGCCTGGACTCTGGCACCACAGGGTGGTTTATGGGGCGCACCTGCTTTCCCCTGGGAATCGGGAAGTTTGGCACGTGCCGGGCTGCGACCAGCCCTCAATGAAACCCGGGGCGCTGAGTCTCGAGTGGGCTCCCTGGGTCTCCAGGGCGGCATCTGTGACTGCCGGAGAAGGGAGAGTGCTCGGCTGGCCCCTCATGGGAGGGAGAAAGGAAGCCGAAGGGGTGGGGCTCTCCACCCCCGACCCGTGTCTTCTGTCCTTGGGGGTGCTGGCGTGTGCCCTTTCCCTGCCATCAACCTCAGCCGGGAGGGCACTGGAGTGCTTTCCTGCAGATCACGGGGGTGCTCTTGGGGCCCCTGACACGCGAACACATGAAGCTCCCCACTCCCTCCTCTGCCCCACCTGACCTTCCCTGGCCAAACACTGCCCAGCCCCCTCTCCCTGGCCACACTTTTCCTGCATTTGCTGTGTTCTCTGCTTGCAAGGCACTATTGCCATTTTTCTGTGGGGGGCAAACTATTAATCATTCAATACTCAAGAGCAACTGTGAAGCTTCTTATGACGCCTCCCCTCACAATGCCAAGTTAGACACTCCTCTGCACTGCCACTGAGCCAGCTACCCGGGGACCAGGCACTGCACAGTGTGCTGAGCGCACACAAATGAGGATGGGCACGGCCCACCCTAGCCAGCCAGTGCAGGCGGGCAAGAGACCCTATACCCATACCGTCGCAGAGAGCAAGTAATACAGGTTGCTGGGTGAGTGGTTGGCTGGAGGTGCTGCCCACGATCATGGCACACCTCTGGTCAAGGAAAACAAAAACATGCTGCACCAAAGCAGACTTTCAAAGTGGTCCCCAAGGCCTGCACACACCTTCTGAAGAGTGATCCTCCACTGTGATAATCTGGCCACCTGTGGCTTTTGCGTTGGAGATGATGGTGGCTGCATCCAGGGGTTTAACAGTAAACAGGTCGATGACGCGGATAGAAATATCTGGAGAACAGAGATAACCAGCTTGGTGTATGAAGCAGACTTAGAATAAAAGACAGATTGGGGCACACAGGCAGCCCAAGTCCTACCACTCCCAGCTTGAACTTCAGCATTCAGCAACAACCAACTGACCTTCTTGCTTAGAAAGATCATCGGCGGCTGCTAAGGCTTCATGCAAGGTCACTCCAGCTCCAACAACTGTGAGCTTGTCGTTGACACCGTTGCGGACGACCTGGTGTTGCACCCACAAAACAAAAATGCTGTGCTTACTACACACAGAGTGTGTCTCAAAGTGGAGGACACTCTGCTACACTGCTCTCCTGAGCCTACCAATTTCACTCCTTAATAGCTCACTATAAAAAAGGCCGAGTCAGCACACTGACCAACGAGGACATATTCTTTTGAATAAGCCCCACTTCATGTTTGTTTAACAAATTCACCTACTTTTCCTCAGGATTCACGATGCCAAATTACTAAGTTCTTTTACAATACGTATGCAAAGTGACCCTTTAGCAAAGCAGGTGGATTTCCAACCGGGATGTGAAAGGCTGAAGGCCAGAAGCAAGTTGTACAGCCCATCTGCTCCAGAGCACGGACTCACGCCCACCAAGGGGTCTGCAAAGGCGCCACCTCTGGGCTGCGTGAACATCTTGCTGGGGCACTCACACAGACTGGACTCCAATCACGAACACGCGAATGGGGACCACTTGGGGGCATTTTTGAGGTGCATGCCCAAGTGCCCTGTGAAGCCCGTGCATTAGCGGGCCCCTTCTGTGGCTCTGGAAAGCAAATCTCAGAACAGGAGGAACTCGCCCAGGGCAGGGCTGAGACCAGCAGCCAGGCCCATCTGACTTCAAAGCCCATGCTCCCAACCACCCGCTATTCTGTAAGCAGACAGGGTTCTCTGCTCTTTTTTTCATCGTTTTGTTTCCTCCAAAGTCACCCAACCAAAGGCATCTGGAAGTCTGCATTGCATTCCTCTGTATAGCTTTTCCTGTGGCTTAAGAACCATTGCTGACTACAGATATTCAGGGCTTCAAACCACCCACCCCCATTCTTCGAGAATGTTCTAGTGTTTTCATACACACACACACACACACACACACACACACACACAAATATACATGTATAGATACATACATATACACATATACATACACACACCTACGTCCCCCTTTGCAAATCCAACCCTTGAATTATCCATGGCATGCATATTATCACACACGTTTTAACTCACATCAGGAAGTTTACTTCATTTTGTCAGGACAGGACAAACATCAGGGGGGGAAAAAAAAGAAGAGAGATATGAGAAAGCTTTGAAAACCATATGACTATCACCAAGACACACTCCCCACCACCCCCGGAGGCAAACATATAGCTTTGAGTTAAACGTGGGAGTCCAGGGAACAATAGTGTGAGCGTGTAGCTCACACTGAAGTGAATAGTACAGCTTTTCCGTTCAGCAGAATGGCACTATGGGGGACTATTAACTGCTCTGGGCACACCTGCTCTACTGCGGCACTAAAGCCACCCAGCGCTCATTCACTCACTCTGAGCACTAGCCGCTGTGAAGTCTGGGGCAGCCTAGCCCTTAGCAATCAAGTTGGAAGTCACCTATTGCTCTTCAAGAGTGGCTATCAGTCTTTCACATACTTAAGGAGAGTATTAATGACGTTCTAAAAGGCTTATAAGATAAAGACAGGACATAAAACTTTCCTATGCAGTATGATCTCAACTAAGATATACACATATATATACGTGTATATAGAAAAAGCCAGGAAGAAAATGCGTCCAAAGGTCTGTAAGCCCTGCTCTCTAGGTGGTGGGCAGTCACTTATTTTCTCCACAGACGCTGCTGGTTTTCTGCACGCGCAGCTCGGACAGGCAGGCACACAGACGTCGAGCTGCCGTAGGGGCTTGAATCCTGGTCTTCCTGAACACCTTCTCTGGCCCTCATCTACAAAACATGGCTGGCTGCTAACAATCTGTGCTTCTAGGGCTTTCTCAAGGATACAGGAGATAGGAGGCACCTTGCAATGCCAGCCTTTATCAGCAGGCCTGGGGGCGAGGCCACAATCCATGTGCAAAACCAACCTCAGGGTCACACAATGGCCAGAGGCAAGATGGTTCATATTTGTTTGTCATATTCCTGGCCTTGGACCTGCAAAACCAGAACCTAACAGATATACTATTCATCTGAAATGGGTTCTATTATTTTGTTTAGCTTGAGGCTGTGATAAGGTACAGCAAAGCAACTCAAAAGCCTTCAAGTTGTTACCAGCTTATCTTTAAGGGCTCAACAAAGAGACTCCTTTCAGAAAGGAGAAAAGTTCAGTTCAGGCTGATATTGGCAGAATGTTCCTTCCTGAAGAAAAGCAGGCAAAGGTCATGAATTTTTTTTAAACTAGTGCAAAGAAAGAATGAAGCGTCAACTGTGGATGTCTCTAGCGCTGGCTTTAAGAACAGTGCTCTCCACATGAACTGATGCTGGAAGACACTGGAGAACTTAAGGCCTTACCTTGGCCCGTCCAACCTCAAAGTTTTCGTATACGGTGTAAATAACTGCAGTTGCTGGCCGACTGGTCCGAATGTAGCACATCCCCTAGGGTGTAAATGAACACCAGAGCCACAGTTTAGAAAATCAAACTAAATTTCCAACTAATAAACCTCAAAAAGAAGCGGGGGAGGACCTAACAATTCTTTGTACTAAAAACAAAATGTGCCTTCTGGAGTGAGGGCCAACTGTCACGGGGTCAGGTTACTACGAAGGACCCTGCTGGGTGCCCTGTGACGAGCTCTCCACACTGTCCTGCTCACCCGTTTAGGAAAGCTTTCTCAAATATAAGTCGATCTGTTGTGTCTCCACAGAACATAAACGTGGAGCGGGAGCGCTGACTCACCTTGACTAGAAAGCCTAAAACACATGGGAAACAACTTTCGTCACAACAGCTTGCAATGCTCCATCCTTAGAAGTACCTTAGACACCGGAATATAAAATGACTATTTCTCCAATAAAAAGATGTAAATATGTCTTTTATCACCTTGAACATATAAACAGGAATGTAAATGAATACTCAAATGTCTAGAGTATTTGTTAATTTACATACATATTTAAATCATACATGATAAACCAATACATTAATTTAGGAACACTGATTCCTTTTGTTCATTTACATGTTATGAACTAGTTCTATTTGGTGTATTTTTACGAGGTAAAATTTACTTAAGTGGAGCACGCCCCGAATTCTGATAAGTTATACACCATGTAACCATCTCCTGAGTCTGGATAGCATTTGCACCTGCCCAGAAAGTTCCCTCATGCCTCTCTCCTGTCACTCTCCCCACCCAAGAAGCAACCTCTATTCTGATTTCCGTCACCACAGCTTTGTCTCTTTTGAACTTCCCACAAATAAGATCCTGCAGCACACGAGATTGCACTGTACATGCAAGGACATAAGTAAAGATTCTGTCCCCTAGCCTCTGCTGCAGCTGGGTTCTGGACAGGAGTTAGGCTGTGTCCATCTGATGCCCCTGGGTGAGACTTCAGGAGGGGCAGGCAGGGCAGAAGCCACACTTGTACCCTTCTAAGTTGTTTCTGAGGGCGGGACAGGGCTGGGGACCCCAGGGTTTGTCTGCAGTGGCCTCCCACTGGCAACTGTCCAGTTTTCTGATATCACGAGGTGGCAGCTGCACGGGCTGTGTCTAAGGCCAGCACACGATGGCTTGTCGCTGGGACCCACTTCCATGGCTCTGCCAAGGGCTCCCTGTCTCAGAGCCCCAGAGCACCCCCTCTTCTTGACCCAAGTCCCACCCGATACAGGTCGTCAGGGGTTCGAAATTCTTCTGCACTGCTTTTTACAATGCGAATGTATTCATGTTCTTCGTGGTTCATCACCCTTTTTTGGGGCAATGGTTCTACTTTTAAAAGGAATCCTACAACCAAATTTCCTATAATGAATATCTATTTTCTTTATGCTGAGAAAAAAATGGGGAAAAAAATCAAACCATCAGTACCAAACTAGCATCAGAGCCCAGAAATATTTTCTGTCGGCACCAGTGTCCCCTTAAAAATACCTTGGTATTGGCCGCCAGGAACACAGCATGCTCCGTTGAGATGGCATCGCTTGGATAGAAAATCGTGCAGTTCGGAACCGCTCGGAACATGGCCAGATCCTCCAGGGCCATCTGGGAGGGGCCATCTTCACCTGAGAAAGCAAAGCCACAGCCCAACGAAAAGGTGAGCCCACCCCGTCAGCCAAGCACGCGTGCCGCCGGGGTGGCCACCAGCGCAGCGCAGGTCACTGCCACACCCCGCCTGAGGCTCCCAACTGACACTGCAAGCAACACGGCATAGGCCTCGTCTCGGCCCCAGGCCTCGCCAACCCCTGGCACACAGTCCTAGCGCTGCTGCCCTAAGTGACCCAACGCTCGTCCCCGAGCACCAGGTCTCTGGCCCTGTGCGCTTCTCCCTAGGAGGCCCCCTCAGACTCTGTCATTTCTTCTCTGCTCTTCTACCTTCTCCATCAAGAGACTAAAGTTTTCAGACTCAAATGGTCTCATTCATTTCTCATGGCCTTCAAAGTAGCTGAGCATCACAGAACATAACCTTTGGGGTGCCCTCGGGGTGCTGCTGGAACTCAGGGGGCCTTCGTGTGTGTGGGAAAGAGACTGTGCAAAGAGAAAGCCCGATGTACACCAGGGCGGCCTAGCTCTTCCAGCTAGGAAGGGAACTGTCGCCGCGTACAATGCCTGGCCTGGGACCGCTGTCTCTCCTCAGAACCCCGGCTCCTCTGGGCTGGACCTAGAGCCACTTCTCCACTCAGCTGAGTCTAAAACTTACTCCTCACCCAGCCCCAGGCAGAGACCCCGGACCCCTGTCCAGGCCCTCCTCCCTCCTTGCTCTCTTCCCCTGCACCTGGCCATCCAGAGACGTCTTAGCCAGTCTTGCTCTCCCAGGAAGTCCCCAAGACGACACCCAAACATTGCACGTCCAGCCCTCCCCTCCAGCATTCTGGCAGCAAGCGTAAGCTGCCACGTCTACCTTGACCTGCCCCGCCACAGGAATGTCAGGTGCCCCATCTCTCTAGACTCCCCATTTCTGTCATCCCGGACGTTTCCCAGGCAAGAAACCCCTGGGGACTGGGGTTCTGCTGTTCCTGCCGTCTGAGACTCCTCCTGTCAGCAACGCTGAAATCCTTCTTCAGGTTCTCACAGACTCGCCCGATTTTCTATCCGCTGCTAACACACGCCTCGGTCCTCCTCCCGGCTCCCGTGTTTCCCTCAGCTTCCATGTAGCCCATCCACGGTTAATGCCCACATGTGGGGCGCCTCGAGGTTTCCCATTCTGTCCAAGCAGGCTGCTCACTTTGCTGTGCCCATGCAGCTTGTCCCCACTTAGACTAAGGCGACCAGAAAGCAGTAAACAATTCGGTGATGCCAGGGTGACCCAATCCCTACCTAGTACGTGGCTTGACAAAGAAGAGGCACTCAGGACAGATAATTATTTCTCGATGACAGAAAAAATGGGCACTTTTCAGTAATACCAAGAGATTGGCTCAAAAGTTACCCAGAGTGTCTGGAACTTCTAAAACATGACATGGCTTTTTTCAAAACAGAGGTTATGATGATCAAACATTATGGAACCTTAAGCACGCTGGCAGTTCAACCTCTTACAGGCTAATCTTTCTCTGTAAAGGAGGAAGGCGATTAAGATGACGGCATTGAGAACTCATACCTATGGATACCCCGCAGTGGGACCCAATAAGGTTGATGTTGGTTTGAGAGATGGCTCCCATCCGGATCTGATCAAATGCTCGGCTCAAAAAGGCAGCGAAGGTGCAAACAAAAGTAACAGTCCGACCACGGGCGGCGCATCCCAGAGCCACGCTCACCTGCAACACAAAGCAGGTGAATCAGAACACTCCCGGACACCACCGCCCCTTCCGTTCCCCAGCACAGAGTGTGGGGATCCCAGGGAAACCTCTACTCTGCACCCTCTCACCTTGCCACCCCTCCCCCAGGCACCTACCTGGGAAAACCCCAAACCTGGCAAATCCACGGTGTCCCCTGAATGCTGCCACAAAAGAGAGGAACTGCAGTGCTGACCCTGCTCCTTCAAATCCAAGATGTGTAAGCTCGGGACACTCAAGGCTGCCCTGCAGTCACCGTGGGTCTCCTTCCTATTCTCTTCCCCTACCTTCTGTCCCCTCTCTCCCTGCACCTTCGCATGCTTCCCCTGCGCACTTCCTGGGGAAGAGAGGTGAACAATGGAGGCTCTCCCATCCCGTCCCCACATCCCCGCCATGTCAGTAGGAGACCGGGCAGACCGGTACCTACTTGAGGCCCACTTGCCCACCCTGCTGAACCTCAGCCTTCTCCTGCTTTCTCAAGGGCATCTCTGACTGTGCAATCATTCCCTCCCCTCCCATGTTCCCTCAGTTTCTCCCTCTCTGATCACTGAAGTGTGTGCTAGTATCTTCCATCTTCCCCCCTCACTTTCACCTTGTCCTCCCGCGCCAGATGCTGCCCTTCGTCTATGTTCTCCTTCACAGGAAACTTCCAACACTTGCTAATTTCCCACTTTCTGCCCGTTTCCCTTCATCTAGGCTGCCATTCTCTGTGAGGGACCGAGAAGCTGCCAAATGGAGAGGTCACCTGACCCTGCCTGCATCGTACCTGACGTCTAAGGAGCCTCCAGCACTACAGAACCTGTCTGCATCGTACCTGACCTCTCTGGAGCCTCCAGCACTACAGACCCTGTCTGCATGGTACCTGACGTCTCAGGAGCCTCCAGCACTACAGAAGCTGTCTGCATCGTACCTGACCTCTCAGGAGCCTCCAGCACTACAGACCCTGTCTGCATCGAACCTGGCCTCTCACGAGCCTCCAGCACTACAGACCCTGCCTGCATCGTACTTGACCTCTCAGGAGCCTGCAGCACTACAGACCCTGCCAGCATCGTACCTGACCTCTCACGAGCCTCCAGCACTACAGACCATGCCTGCATCGTACCTGACCTCTCAGGAGCCTCCAGCACTACAGACCCTGTCTGCATGGTACCTGACCTCTCAGGAGCCTCCAGCACTACAGACCCTGTCTGCATGGTACCTGACCTCTCAGGAGCCTCCGGCACTACAGACCCTGTCTGCATGGTACCTGACCTCTCAGGAGCCTCCAGCATTAAAGACCCTGTCTGCATCGTACCTGACCTCTCAGGAGCCTCCAGCACTACAGACCCTGTCTGCATGGTACCTGACCTCTCAGGAGCCTCCGGCACTACAGACCCTGTCTGCATGGTACCTGACCTCTCAGGAGCCTCCAGCATTAAAGACCCTGTCTGCATCGTACCTGACCTCTCAGGAGCCTCCAGCACTACAGACCCTGTCGGCATCGTACCTGAACTCTAAGGAGCCTCCAGCACTACAGACCCTGCCTGCATTGTACCTGACCTCTCAGGAGCCTCCAGGACTACAGACCCTGCCTGCATCGTACCTGACTTCTCAGGAGCCTCCAGCACTACAGACAATGCCTGCATCGTACCTGACCTCTCAGGAGCCTCCAGCACTACAGACAATGCCTGCATCGCACCTGACCTTTCAGGAGCCTCCAGCACTACAGACCCTGCCTGCATCGTACCTGACCTCTCAGGAGCCTCCAGCACTACAGACCCTGCCTGCATCGAACCTGACCTCTCAGGAGCCTCCAGCGCTACAGACCCTGCCTGCATCGTACCTGACCTCTCAGGAGCCTCCAGCACTACAGACAATGCCTGCATCGTACCTGACCTCTCAGGAGCCTCCAGCGCTACAGACCCTGCCTGCATCGTACCTGACCTCTGAGGAGCCTCCAGCGCTACAGACCCTGCCTGCATCGTACCTGACCTCTAAGGAGCCTCCAGCACTACAGACAATGCCTGCATCGTACCTGACCTCTCAGGAGCCTCCAGCACTACAGAACCTGCCTGCATCGTACCTGACCTCTCAGGAGCCTCCAGCACTACAGACCCTGCCTGCATCTTACCTGGCCTCTAAGGAGCCTCCAGCACTACAGACCCTGCCTGCATCGTACCTGGCCTCTAAGGAGCCTCCAGCACTAAAGACCCTGCCTGCATCTTACCTGACCTCTAAGGAGCCTCCAGCACTACAGACCCTGCCTGCATCGTACCTGACCTCTCAGGAGCCTCCAGCACTACAAACCCTGCCCGCAACGAACCTGACCTCTCAGGAGCCTCCAGCACTACAGACCCTGCCCGCATCGTACCTGACCTCTCAGGAGCCTCCAGCACTACAGACCCTGCCCGCATCGTACCTGACCTCTCAGGAGCCTCCAGCACTACAGAACCTGCCCGCATCGTACCTGCCCTCTCAGGAGCCTCCAGCACTACAGACCCTGCTGCATTGAACCTGGCCTCTCAGGAGCCTCCAGCACTACAGACCCTGCCTGCATCGTACCTGGCCTCTCAGGAGCCTCCAGCACTACACACCCTGCCTGCATCGTACCTGGCCTCTAAGGAGCCTCCAGCACTACAAACCCTGCCTGCATCGTACCTGACCTCTCAGAGCCTCCAGCACTACAGACCCTGCCTGCATCGTACCGGGCCTCTCGGAGCCTCCAGCACTACAGACCCTGCCTGCATCGCACCTGAACTCTCAGGAGCCTCCAGCAATAGAGATCCTGCCTGCATCGTACCTGACCTCTCAGGAGCCTCCAGCACGACAGACCCTGCCCGCATCGTATCGGACCACTCAGGAGCCTCCAGAACTACAGAGCCTGCCCGCATCGTATCGGACCTCTCAGGAGCCTCCAGCGCTACAGACCCTGCCTGCATCGTATCGGACCTCACAGGAGCCTCCAGCGCTACAGACCCTGCCTGCATCGTATCGGACATCTCAGGAGCCTCCAGCGGTACAGACCCTGTCTGCATCGTACCTGGACTCTCAGGAGCCGCCAGCGCTACAGACCCTGCCTGCATCGTACCTGGCCTCTCAGGAGCCTCCAGCGCTACAGACCCTGCCCGCATCCTACCTGACCTCTCAGGAGCCTCCAGCACTACAGACCCTGCCCGCATCGTACCTGACCTCTCAGGAGCCTCCAGCACTACAGACCCTGCCCGCATCGAACCTGACCTCTCAGGAGCCTCCAGCACTACAGACCCTGCCTGCATCGCACCTGACCTCTCAGGAGCCTCCAGCACTACAGACCCTGCCTGCATCGCACCTGACCTCTCAGGAGCCTCCAGCACTACAGACCCTGCCTGCATCGCACCTGACCTCTCAAGAGCCTCCAGCACTACAGACCCTGCCTGCATCGCACCTGACCTCTCAGGAACCTCCAGCACTACAGACCCTGCCTGCATCGTACCTGGCCTCTCAGGAGCCCCCAGCACTACAGACCCTGCCTGCATCGTACCTGGCCTCTCAAGAGCCTCCAGCACTACAGACCCTGCCCGCATCGCACCTGACCTCTCAGGAGCCTCCAGCACTACAGACCCTGCCCGCATCGTACCTGACCTCTCAGGAGCCTCCAGCACTACAGACCCTGCCTGCATCTTACCTGACCTCTAAGGAGCCTCCAGCACTACAGACCCTGCCTGCATCTTACCTGACCTCTAAGGAGCCTCCAGCACTACAGACCCTGCCTGCATCGTACCTGACCTCTCAGAGCCTCCAGCACTACAGACCCTGTCTGCATCGTACCTGGCCTCTCAGGAGCCTCCAGCACTACAGACCCTGCCTGCATCGTACCTGGCCGCTCAGGAGCCTCCAGCACTACAGACCGTGCCTGCATCGTACCTGACCTCTCAGAGCCTCCAGCACTACAGACCCTGTCTGCATCGTACATGGCCTCTCAGGAGCCTCCAGCACTACAGACTCTGCCTGCCTCTTACCTGGCCTCTAAGGAGCCTCCAGCACTACAGACCCTGCCTGCATCGTACCTGGCCTCTAAGGAGCCTCCAGCACTACAGACCCTGCCTGCATCTTACCTGACCTCTAAGGAGCCTCCAGCACTACAGACCCTGCCTGCATCGTACCTGACCTCTCAGAGCCTCCAGCACTACAGACCCTGTCTGCATCGTACCTGGCCTCTCAGGAGCCTCCAGCACTACAGACCCTGCCTGCATCGTACCTGGCCGCTCAGGAGCCTCCAGCACTACAGACCCTGCCTGCATCGTACCTGACCTCTCAGGAGCCTCCAGCACTACAGACGCTGCCCGCATCGTACCTGACCTCTCAGAGCCTCCAGCACTACAGACCCTGCCCGCATCGTACCTGACCTCTCAGGAGCCTCCAGCACTACAGACACTGCCCGCATCGTACCTGACCTCTCAGGAGCCTCCAGCACTACAGACCCTGCCCGCATCGTACCTGACCTCTCAGAGCCTCCAGCACTACAGACCCTGCCCGCATCGTACCTGACCTCTCAGGAGCCTCCAGCACTACAGACCCTGCCCGCATCGTACCTGACCTCTCAGAGCCTCCAGCACTACAGACCCTGCCTGCATCGCACCTGACCTCTCAGGAGCCTCCAGCACTACAGACCCTGCCTGCATCGCACCTGACCTCTCAGGAGCCTCCAGCACTACAGACACTGCCCGCATCGTACCTGACCTCTCAGGAGCCTCCAGCACTACAGACCCTGCCTGCATCGTACCTGGCCTCTCAGGAGCCTGCAGCACTACAGACCCTGCCTGCATTTTATCTGGCCTCTCAGGATCCTCCAGCACTACAGACGCTGCCTGCATCGTACCTGGCCTCTCAGGAGCCTCCAGCACTACAGACCCTGACTGCATCTTACCTGGCCTCTAAGGAGCCTCCAGCACTACAGACCCTGCCTGCATCGTACCTGGCCTCTCAGGATCCTCCAGCACTACAGACCCTGCCTGCATCTTACCTGACCTCTCAGAGCCTCCAGCACTACAGACCCTGTCTGCATCGTACCTGGCCTCTCAGGAGCCTCCAGCACTACAGACCCTGCCTGCATCTTACCTGGCCTCACAGGAGCCTCCAGCACTACAGACCCTGCCTGCATCGTACCTGACCTCTCAGGAGCCTCCAGCACTACAGACCCTGTCTGCATCGTACCTGACCTCTCAGAGCCTCCAGCACTACAGACCCTGCCCGCATCGTACCTGACCTCTCAGGAGCCTCCAGCACTACAGACCCTGCCCGCATCGTACCTGACCTCTCAGGAGCCTCCAGCACTACAGACCCTGCCCGCATCGAACCTGACCTCTCAGGAGCCTCCAGCACTACAGACCCTGCCCGCATCGTACCTGACCTCTCAGGAGCCTCCAGCACTACAGACCCTGCCCGCATCGTACCTGACCTCTCAGGAGCCTCCAGCACTACAGAACCTGCCCGCATCGTACCTGCCCTCTCAGGAGCCTCCAGCACTACAGACCCTGCTGCATCGAACCTGGCCTCTCAGGAGCCTCCAGCACTACAGACCCTGCCTGCATCGTACCTGGCCTTTCAGGAGCCTCCAGCACTACACACCCTGCCTGCATCGTACCTGGCCTCTAAGGAGCCTCCAGCACTACAGACCCTGCCTGCATCGTACCTGACCTCTCAGAGCCTCCAGCACTACAGACCCTGCCTGCATCGTACCGGGCCTCTCGGAGCCTCCAGCACTACAGACCCTGCCTGCATCGCACCTGAACTCTCAGGAGCCTCCAGCAATAGAGATCCTGCCTGCATCGTACCTGACCTCTCAGGAGCCTCCAGCACGACAGACCCTGCCAGCATTGTATCGGACCACTCAGGAGCCTCCAGAACTACAGAGCCTACCTGCAACGTACCTGACCTCTCAGGAGCCTCCAGCACTACAGACCCTGTCTGCATCGTACCTGGCCTCTCAGGAGCCTCCAGCACTACAGACCCTGCCTGCATCGTACCTGGCCGCTCAGGAGCCTCCAGCACTACAGACCCTGCCTGCATCGTACCTGACCTCTCAGGAGCCTCCAGCATTACAGACGCTGCCCGCATCGTACCTGACCTCTCAGAGCCTCCAGCACTACAGACCCTGCCCGCATCGTACCTGACCTCTCAGGAGCCTCCAGTACTACAGACCCTGCCCGCATCGTACCTGGCCTCTAAGGAGCCTCCAGCACTACAGACCCTGCCTGCATCGTACCTGACCTCTCAGAGCCTCCAGCACTACAGACCCTGCCTGCATCGTACCAGGCCTCTCAGGAGCCTCCAGCACTACAGACCCTGCCTGCATCGTACCTGACCTCTCAGAGCCTCCAGCACTACAGACCCTGCCTGCATCGCACCTGACCTCTCAGGAGCCTCCAGCACTACAGACCCTGCCTGCATCGCACCTGACCTCTCAGGAGCCTCTAGCACTACAGACCCTGCCTGCATCGTACCTGAGCGCTCAGGACCCTCCAGCACTACACACCCTGTCTGCATAGTACTTGGCCTCTCAGGAGCCTCCAGCACGACAGACCCTGCCCACATCGTACCTGACCTCTCAGGAGCCTCCAGCACGACAGACCCTGCCCGCATCGTACCTGACCTCTCAGGAGCCTCCAGCACGACAGACCCTGCCCGCATTGTATCGGACCACTCAGGAGCCTCCAGAACTACAGAGCCTACCTGCAATGTACCTGACCTCTCAGGAGCCTCCAGCACTACAGACCCTGTCTGCATCGTACCTGGCCTCTCAGGAGCCTCCAGCACTACAGACCCTGCCTGCATCGTACCTGGCCGCTCAGGAGCCTCCAGCACTACAGACCCTGCCTGCATCGTACCTGACCTCTCAGGAGCCTCCAGCATTACAGACGCTGCCCGCATCGTACCTGACCTCTCAGAGCCTCCAGCACTACAGACCCTGCCTGCATCGTACCTGGCCTCTCAGGAGCCTCCAGCACTACAGACCCTGCCTGCATCGTACCTGGCCTCTAAGGAGCCTCCAGCACTACAGACCCTGCCTGCATCGTACCTGACCTCTAAGGAGACTCCAGCACTACAGACCCTGCCTGCATCTTACCTGACCTCTCAGAGCCTCCAGCACTACAGACCCTGTCTGCATCGTACCTGGCCTCTCAGGAGCCTCCAGCACTACAGACCCTGCCTGCATCGTACCTGGCCTCACAGGAGCCTCCAGCACTACAGACCCTGCCTGCATCGTACCTGACCTCTCAGGAGCCTCCAGCACTACAGACCCTGTCTGCATCGTACCTGACCTCTCAGAGCCTCCAGCACTACAGACCCTGCCCGCATCGTACCTGACCTCTCAGGAGCGTCCAGCACTACAGACCCTGCCCGCATCGTACCTGACCTCTCAGGAGCCTCCAGCACTACAGACCCTGCCCGCATCGTACCTGACCTCTCAGGAGCCTCCAGCACTACAGACCCTGCCCGCATCGTACCTGACCTCTCAGGAGCCTCCAGCACTACAGACCCTGCCCGCATCGTACCTGACCTCTCAGGAGCCTCCAGCACTACAGAACCTGCCCGCATCGTACCTGCCCTCTCAGGAGACTCCAGCACTACAGACCCTGCTGCATCGTACCTGGCCTCTCAGGAGCCTCCAGCACTACGGACCCTGCCTGCATCGTACCTGGCCTCTCAGGAGCCTCCAGCACCACAGATCCTGCCTGCATCGTACCTGCCCTCTAAGGAGCCTCCAGCACTACAGACCCTGCCTGCATCGTACCTGACCTCTCAGAGCCTCCGGCACTACAGACCCTGCCTGCATTGTACCGGGCCTCTCGGAGCCTCGAGCACTACAGACCCTGCCTGCATCGCACCTGAACTCTCAGGAGCCTCCAGCAATAGAGATCCTGCCTGTATCGCACCTGACCTCTCAGGAGCCTCCAGCACTACAGACCCTGCCTGCATCGCACCTGACCTCTCAAGAGCCTCCAGCACTACAGACCCTGCCTGCATCGCACCTGACCTCTCAGGAGCCTCCAGCACTACAGACCCTGCCTGCATCGTACCTGGCCTCTCAGGAGCCCCCAGCACTACAGACACTGCCTGCATCGTACCTGGCCTCTCAAGAGCCTCCAGCACTACAGACCCTGCCTGCATCGCACCTGACCTCTCAAGAGCCTCCAGCACTACAGACCCTGTCTGCATCCTACCTGACCTCTCAGGAGCCTCAAGCACTACAGAACCTGCCCGCATCGTACCTGACCTCTCAGGAGCCTCCAGCACTACAGACCCTGCCCGCATCGTACCTGACCTCTCAGGAGCCTCCAGCACTACAGACCCTGCCTGCATCGTACCGGGCCTCTCGGAGCCTCCAGCACTACAGACCCTGCCTGCATCGCCCTGAACTCTCAGGAGCCTCCAGCAATAGAGATCCTGCCTGCATCGTACCTGACCTCTCAGGAGCCTCCAGCACGACAGACCCTGCCAGCATCGTACCTGACGTCTCAGGAGCCTCCAGCACGACAGACCCTGCCCGCATCGTATCGGACCACTCAGGAGACTCCAGAACTACAGAGCCTGCCCGCATCGTATCGGACCTCTCAGGAGCCTCCAGTGCTACAGACCCTGCCTGCATCGTATCGGACATCTCAGGAGCCTCCAGCGCTACAGACCCTGTCTGCATCGTACCTGGACTCTCAGGAGCCGCCAGCGCTACAGACGCTGCCTGCATCGTACCTGGCCTCTCAGGAGCCTCCAGCGCTACAGACCCTGCCTGCATTGTACCTGACCTCTCAGGAGCCTCCAGGACTACAGACCCTGTCTGCATCGTACCTGACTTCTCAGGAGCCTCCAGCACTACAGACCCTGCCCGCATCCTACCTGACCTGTCAGGAGCCTCCAGCACTACAGACCCTGCCCGCATCCTACCTGACCTCTCAGGAGCCTCCAGCACTACAGAACCTGCCCGCATCGTACCTGACCTCTCAGGAGCCTCCAGCACTACAGCCCTGCCCGCATCCTACCTGACCTCTCAGGAGCCTCCAGCACTACAGACCCTGCCCGCATCGTACCTGACCTCTCAGGAGCCTCCAGCACGACAGACCCTGCCCGCATCGTACCTGACCTCTCAGGAGCCTCCAGCACGACAGACCCTGCCCGCATCGTACCTGACCTCTCAGGAGCCTCCAGCACGACAGACCCTGCCCGCATTGTATCGGACCACTCAGGAGCCTCCAGAACTACAGAGCCTAGCTGCATCGTACCTGGCCTCTCAGGAGCCCCCAGCACTACAGACCCTGTCTGCATCGTACCTGGCCTCTCAGGAGCCTCCAGCACTACAGACCCTGTCTGCATCGTACCTGGCCTCTCAGGAGCCTCCAGCAGTACAGACCTTGTCTGCATCGTACCTGGCCTCTCAAGAGCCTCCAGCACTACAGACCCTGCCTACATCGTACCTGGCCTCTCAGGAGCCTCCAGCACTACAGACCCTGCCCGCATCGTACCTGGCCTCTAAGGAGCCTCCAGCACTACAGACCCTGCCTGCATCTTACCTGACCTCTAAGGAGCCTCCAGCACTACAGACCCTGCCTGCATCGTACCTGACCTCTCAGAGCCTCCAGCACTACAGACCCTGTCTGCATCGTACCTGGCCTCTCAGGAGCCTCCAGCACTACAGACCCTGCCTGCATCGTACCTGGCCGCTCAGGAGCCTCCAGCACTACAGACCCTGCCTGCATCGTACCTGACCTCTCAGGAGCCTCCAGCACTACAGACGCTGCCCGCATCGTACCTGACCTCTCAGAGCCTCCAGCACTACAGACCCTGCCCGCATCGTACCTGACCTCTCAGGAGCCTCCAGCACTACAGACCCTGCCCGCATCGTACCTGGCCTCTAAGGAGCCTCCAGCACTACAGACCCTGCCTGCATCGTACCTGACCTCTCAGAGCCTCCAGCACTACAGAGCCTGCCTGCATCGTACCAGGCCTCTCAGGAGCCTCCAGCACTACAGACCCTGCGTGCATCGTACCTGACCTCTCAGAGCCTCCAGCACTACAGACCCTGCCTGCATCGCACCTGACCTCTCAGGAGCCTCCAGCACTACAGACCCTGCCTGCATCGCACCTGACCTCTCAGGAGCCTCTAGCACTACAGACCCTGCCTGCATCGTACCTGAGCGCTCAGGACCCTCCAGCACTACACACCCTGTCTGCATAGTACTTGGCCTCTCAGGAGCCTCCAACACTACAGACCCTGCCTGCATCGTACCTGGCCTCTCAGGAGACTGCAGCACTACAGACCCTGCCTGCATCTTATCTGGCCTCTCAGGAGCCTCCAGCACTACAGACGCTGCCTGCATCGTACCTGGCCTCTCAGGAGCCTCCAGCACTACAGACCCTGCCTGCATCTTACCTGGCCTCTAAGGAGCCTCCAGCACTACAGACCCTGCCTGCATCGTACCTGATCTCTAAGGAGACTCCAGCACTACAGACCCTGCCTGCATCTTACCTGACCTCTCAGAGCCTCCAGAACTACAGACCCTGTCTGCATCGTACCTGGCCTCTCAGGAGCCTCCAGCATTACAGACCCTGCCTGCATCGTACCTGGCCTCACAGGAGCCTCCAGCACTACAGACCCTGCCTGCATCGTACCTGACCTCTCAGGAGCCTCTAGCACTACAGACCCTGTCTGCATCGTACCTGAACTCTCAGAGCCTCCAGCACTACAGACCCTGCCCGCATCGTACCTGACCTCTCAGGAGCCTCCAGCACTACAGACCCTGCCCGCATCGTACCTGACCTCTCAGGAGCCTCCAGCACTACACACCCTGCCCGCATCGTACCTGACCTCTCAGGAGCCTCCAGCACTACAGACCCTGCCCGCATCGTACCTGACCTCTCAGGAGCCTCCAGCACTACAGACCCTGCCCGCATCGTACCTGACCTCTCAGGAGCCTCCAGCACTACAGACCCTGCCCGCATCGTACCTGACCTCTCAGGAGCCTCCAGCACTACAGAACCTGCCCGCATCGTACCTGCCCTCTCAGGAGACTCCAGCACTACAGACCCTGCTGCATCGTACCTGGCCTCTCAGGAGCCTCCAGCACTACGGACCCTGCCTGCATCGTACCTGGCCTCTCAGGAGCCTCCAGCACCACAGATCCTGCCTGCATCGTACCTGGCCTCTAAGGAGCCTCCAGCACTACAGACCCTGCCTGCATCGTACCTGACCTCTCAGAGCCTCCGGCACTACGGACCCTGCCTGCATCGTACCGGGCCTCTCGGAGCCTCGAGCACTACAGACCCTGCCTGCATCGCACCTGACCTCTCAGGAGCCTCCAGCAATAGAGATACTGCCTGCATCGCACCTGACCTCTCAGGAGCCTACAGCACTACAGACCCTGCCTGCATCGTACCTGGCCTCTCAGGAGCCCCCAGCACTACAGACCCTGCCCGCATCCTACCTGACCTCTCAGGAGCCTCCAGCGCTACAGACCCTGCCCGCATCGTACCGGGCCTCTCAGGAGCCTCCAGCACTACAGACCCTGCCTGCATCGTACCTGACCTCTCAGGAGCCTCCAGCACTACAGACCCTGCCTGCATCGTACTTGACCTCTCAGGAGCCTCCAGCACTACAGACCCTGTCTGCATCGTACCTGGCCTCTCAGGAGCCTCCAGCAGTACAGACCTTGTCTGCATCGTACCTGGCCTCTCAGGAGCCTCCAGCACTACAGACCCTGCCTGAATCGTACCTGGCCTTTCAGGAGCCTCCAGCACTACAGAACCTGCCTGCATCGTACCTGGCCTCTAAGGATCCTCCAGCACTACAGACCCTGCCTGCATCGTACCTGGCCTCTAAGGAACCTCCAGCACTACAGACCCTGCCTGCATCTTACCTGACCTCTAAGGAGCCTCCAGCACTACAGACCCTGCCTGCATCGTACCTGACCTCTCAGAGCCTCCAGCACTACAGACCCTGCCTGCATCGTACCTGGCCTCTCAGGAGCCTCCAGCACTACAGACCCTGCCCGCATCGTACCTGGCCGCTCAGAGCCTCCAGCACTACAGACCCTGCCCGCATCGTACCTGACCTCTCAGGAGCCTCCAGCACTACAGACCCTGCCCGCATCGTACCTGGCCTCTAAGGAGCCTCCAGCACTACAGACCCTGCCTGCATCGTACCTGACCTCTCAGAGCCTCCAGCACTACAGACCCTGCCTGCATCGTACCAGGCCTCTCAGGAGCCTCCAGCACTACAGACCCTGCCTGCATCGCACCTGACCTCTCAGGAGCCTCTAGCACTACAGACCCTGCCTGCATCGTACCTGAGCGCTCAGGACCCTCCAGCACTACACACCCTGTCTGCATAGTACTTGGCCTCTCAGGAGCCTCCAACACTACAGACCCTGCCTGCATCGTACCTGGCCTCTCAGGAGACTGCAGCACTACAGACCCTGCCTGCATCTTATCTGGCCTCTCAGGAGCCTCCAGCACTACAGACGCTGCCTGCATCGTACCTGGCCTCTCAGGAGCCTCCAGCACTACAGACCCTGCCTGCATCTTACCTGGCCTCTAAGGAGCCTCCAGCACTACAGACCCTGCCCGCATCGTACCTGACCTCTCAGGAGCCTCCAGCACTACAGACCCTGCCCGCATCGTACCTGACCTCTCAGGAGCCTCCAGCACTACAGACCCTGCCCGCATCGTACCTGGCCTCTCAGGAGCCTCCAGCACTACAGACCCTGCCCGCATCGTACCTGACCTCTCAGGAGCCTCCAGCACTACAGACCCTGCCCGCATCGTACCTGACCTCTCAGGAGCCTCCAGCACTACAGAACCTGCCCGCATCGTACCTGCCCTCTCAGTAGCCTCCAGCACTACAGACCCTGCTGCATCGAACCTGGCCTCTCAGGAGCCTCCAGCACTACAGACCCTGCCTGCATCGTACCTGGCCTCTCAGGAGCCTCCAGCACTACACATCCTGCCTGCATCGTACCTGGCCTCTAAGGAGCCTCCAGCACTACAGACCCTGCCTGCATCGTACCTGACCTCTCAGAGCCTCCAGCACTACAGACCCTGCCTGCATCGTACCGGGCCTCTCGGAGCCTCCAGCACTACAGACCCTGCCTGCATCGCACCTGAACTCTCAGGAGCCTCCAGCAATAGAGATCCTGCCTGCATCGTACCTGACCTCTCAGGAGCCTCCAGCACGACAGACCCTGCCAGCATCGTACCTGACCTCTCAGGAGCCTCCAGCACGACAGACCCTGCCCGCATCGTATCGGACCACTCAGGAGCCTCCAGAACTACAGAGCCTGCCCGCATCGTATCGGACCTCTCAGGAGCCTCCAGCGCTACAGACCCTGCCTGCATCGTATCGGACCTCACAGGAGCCTCCAGCGCTACAGACCCTGCCTGCATCGTATCGGACATCTCAGGAGCCTCCAGCGCTACAGACCCTGTCTGCATCGTACCTGGACTCTCAGGAGCCGCCAGCGCTACAGACCCTGCCTGCATCGTACCTGGCCTCTCAGGAGCCTCCAGCGCTACAGACCCTGCCTGCATTGTACCTGACCTCTCAGGAGCCTCCAGGACTACAGACCCTGTCTGCATCGTACCTGACTTCTCAGGAGCCTCCAGCACTACAGACACTGCCCGCATCCTACCTGACCTCTCAGGAGCCTCCAGCACTACAGACCCTGCCCGCATCCTACCTGACGTCTCAGGAGCCTCCAGCACTACAGAACCTGCCCGCATCGTACCTGACCTCTCAGGAGCCTCCAGCACTACAGACCCTGCCCGCATCCTACCTGACCTCTCAGGAGCCTCCAGCACTACAGACCCTGCCCGCATCGTACCTGACCTCTCAGGAGCCTCCAGCACTACAGACCCTGCCCGCATCGTACCTGGCCTCTAAGGAGCCTCCAGCACTACAGACCCTGCCTGCATCGTACCTGACCTCTTAGAGCCTCCAGCACTACAGACACTGCCTGCATCGTACCAGGCCTCTCAGGAGCCTGCAGCACTACAGACCCTGCCTGCATCCTACCTGACCTCTCAGGAGCCTCCAGCGCTACAGACCCTGCCTGCATTGTACCTGGCCTCTCAGGAGCCTCCAGCGCTACAGACCCTGCCTGCATCGTACCTGGCCTCTCAGGAGCCGCCAACGCTACAGACCCTGCCTGCATCGTACCTGGCCTCTCAGGAGACTCCAGCGCTACAGACCCTGTCTGCATCGTACCTGAGCTTTCAGGAGCCTCCAGCGCTACAGACCCTGCCTGCATCGTACCTGGCCTCTCAGGAGCCTCCAGCGCTACAGACCCTGCCTGCATCGTACCTGGCCTCTCAGGAGCCTCCAGCGCTACAGACCATGTCTGCATCGTACATGGCCTCTCAGGAGCCTCCAGCGCTACAGGCCCTGCCTGCATCGTACCTGACCTCTCAGGAGCCTCCAGCACTACAGACCCTGCCTGCATCGTACCTGACCTCTCAGGAGCCTCCAGCACTACAGACCCTGTCTGCATCGTACCTGGCCTCTCAGGAGTCTCCAGCAGTACAGACCTTGTCTGCATCGTACCTGGCCTCTCAGGAGCCTCCAGCACGACAGACCCTGCCTGCATCGTACCTGGCCTTTTCAGGAGCCTCCAGCACTACAGAACCTGCCTGCATCGTACCTGGCCTCTAAGGAGCCTCCAGCACTACAGACCCTGCCTGCATGTTACCTGACCTCTAAGGAGCCTCCAGCACTACAGACCCTGCCTGCATCGTACCTGACCTCTCAGAGCCTCCAGCACTACAGACCCTGTCTGCATCGTACCTGGCCTCTCAGGAGCCTCCAGCACTACAGACCCTGCCTGCATCGTACCTGGCCGCTCAGGAGCCTCCAGCACTACAGACCCTGCCTGCATCGTACCTGACCTCTCAGAGCCTCCAGCACTACAGACCCTGTCTGCATCGTACATGGCCTCTCAGGAGCCTCCAGCACTACAGACACTGCCTGCATCTTACCTGGCCTCTAAGGAGCCTCCAGCACTACAGACCCTGCCTGCATCGTACTTGGCCTCTAAGGAGCCTCCAGCACTACAGACCCTGCCTGCATCTTACCTGACCTCTAAGGAGACTCCAGGACTACAGACCCTGCCTGCATCGTAACTGACATCTCAGAGCCTCCAGCACTACAGATCCTGTCTGCATCGTACCTGGCCTCTCAGGAGCCTCCAGCAGTACAGACCTTGTCTGCATCGTATCTGGCCTCTCAGGAGCCTCCAGCACTACAGACGCTGCCTGCATCGTACCTGGCCTTTGAGGAGCCTCCAGCACTACAGAACCTGCCTGCATCGTACCTGGCCTCTAAGGAGCCTCCAGCACTACAGACCCTGCCTGCATGTTACCTGACCTCTAAGGAGCCTCCAGCACTACAGACCCTGCCTGCATCGTACCTGACCTCTCAGAGCCTCCAGCACTACAGACCCTGTCTGCATCGTACCTGGCCTCTCAGGAGCCTCCAGCACTACAGACCCTGCCTGCATCGTACCTGGCCGCTCAGGAGCCTCCAGCACTACAGACCCTGCCTGCATCGTACCTGACCTCTCAGAGCCTCCAGCACTACAGACCCTGTCTGCATCGTACATGGCCTCTCAGGAGCCTCCAGCACTACAGACCCTGCCCGCATCGTACCTGACCTCTCAGGAGCCTCCAGCACTACAGACCCTGCCGCATCGTACCTGACCTCTCAGGAGCCTCCAGCACTACAGACCCTGCCCGCATCGTACCTGACCTCTCAGGAGCCTCCAGCACTACAGAACCTGCCCGCATCGTACCTGCCCTCTCAGGAGACTCCAGCACTACAGACCTTGCTGCATCGTACCTGGCCTCTCAGGAGCCTCCAGCACTACGGACCCTGCCTGCATCGTACCTGGCCTCTCAGGAGCCTCCAGCACTACAGACCCTGCCTGCATTGTACCTGGCCTCTAAGGAGCCTCCAGCACTACAGACCCTGCCTGCATCGTACCTGACCTCTCAGAGCCTCCAGCACTACAGACCCTGCCTGCATCGTCCCGGGCCTCTCGGAGCCTCGAGCACTACAGACCCTGCCTGCATCGCACCTGAACTCTCAGGAGCCTCCAGCAATAGAGATCCTGCCTGCATCGCACCTGACCTCTCAGGAGCCTCCAGCACTACAGACCCTGCCTGCATCGCACCTGACCTCTCAAGAGCCTCCAGCACTACAGACCCTGCCTGCATCGCACCTGACCTCTCAGGAGCCTCCAGCACTACAGACCCTGCCTGCATCGTACCTGGCCTCTCAGGAGCCCCCAGCACTGCAGACCCTGCCTGCATCGTACCTGGCCTCTCAAGAGCCTCCAGCACTACAGACCCTGCCTGCATCGCACCTGACCTCTCAGGAGCCTCCAGCACTACAGACCCTGTCTGCATCCTACCTGACCTCTCAGGAGCCTCAAGCATTACAGAACCTGCCCGCATCGTACCTGACCTCTCAGGAGCCTCCAGCACTATAGACCCTGCCCGCATCGTACCTGACCCCTCAGGAGCCTCCAGCACTACAGACCCTGCCCGCATCGTACGTGACCTCTCAGGAGCCTCCAGCACTACAGACACTGCCCGCATCGTACCTGACCTCTCAGGAGCCTCCAGCACTACAGACCCTGCCCGCATCGTACCTGACCTCTCAGGAGCATCCAGCACTACAGACCCTGCCCGCATCGTACCTGACCTCTCAGGAGCCTCCAGCACGACAGACCCTGCCCGCATCGTACCTGACCGCTCAGGAGCCTCCAGCACGACAGACCCTGCCCGCATCGTATCGGACCACTCAGGAGCCTCCAGAACTACAGAGCCTGCCCGCATCGTATCGGAGCTCTCAGGAGCCTCCAGCGCTACAGACCCTGCCTGCATCGTATCGGACCTCACAGGAGCCTCCAGCACTACAGACCCTGCCAGCATCGTACCTGACCTCTCAGGAGCCTCCAGCACTACAGACCCTGCCCGCATCGTACCTGACCTCTCAGGAGCCTCCAGCACTACAGACCCTGCCTGCATCGTACCTGGCCTCTCAGGAGCCTGCAGCACTACAGACCCTGCCTGCATCTTATCTGGCCTCTCAGGAGCCTCCAGCACTACAGACCCTGCCCGCATCGTACCTGACCTCTCAGGAGCCTCCAGCACTACAGACACTGCCCGCATCGTACCTGACCTCTCAGGAGCCTCCAGCACTACAGACCCTGCCCGCATCGTACCTGGCCTCTCAGGAGCCTCCAGCACTACAGACCCTGCCCGCATCGTACCTGACCTCTCAGGAGCCTCCAGCACTACGGACCCTGTCCGCATCGTACCTGACCTCTCAGGAGCCTCCAGCACTACAGAACCTGCCCGCATCGTACCTGACCTCTCAGGAGCCTCCAGCACTACAGACCCTGCCCGCATCGTACCTGACCTCTCAGGAGCCTCCAGCACTACAGACCCTGCCCGCATCGTACCTGACCTCTCAGGAGCCTCCAGCACTACAGACCCTGCCCGCATCGTACCTGCCCTCTTAGGAGACTCCAGCACTACAGACCTTGCTGCATCGTACCTGGCCTCTCAGGAGCCTCCAGCACTACGGACCCTGCCTGCATCGTACCTGGCCTCTCAGGAGCCTCCAGCACTACAGACCCTGCCTGCATTGTACCTGGCCTCTAAGGAGCCTCCAGCACTACAGACCCTGCCTGCATCGTACCTGACCTCTCAGAGCCTCCAGCACTACAGACCCTGCCTGCATCGTATCGGACCTCACAGGAGCCTCCAGCGCTACAGACCCTGCCTGCATCATATCGGACATCTCAGGAGCCTCCAGCGCTACAGACCCTGTCTGCATCGTACCTGGACTCTCAGGAGCCGCCAGCGCTACAGACCCTGCCTGCATCGTACCTGGCCTCTCAGGAGCCTCCAGCGCTACAGACCCTGCCTGAATTGTACCTGACCTCTCAGGAGCCTCCAGGACTACAGACCCTGTCTGCATCGTACCTGACTTCTCAGGAGCCTCCAGCACTACAGACCCTGCCTGCATCGTACCTGACCTCTCAGGAGCCTCCAGCACTACAGACGCTGCCCGCATCGTACCTGACCTCTCAGAGCCTCCAGCACTACAGACCCTGCCCGCATCGTACCTGACCTCTCAGGAGCCTCCAGCACTACAGACCCTGCCCGCATCGTACCTGGCCTCTAAGGAGCCTCCAGCACTACAGACCCTGCCTGCATCGTACCTGACCTCTCAGAGCCTCCAGCACTACAGACCCTGCCTGCATCGTACCAGGCCTCTCAGGAGCCTGCAGCACTACAGACCCTGCCTGCATCCTACCTGACCTCTCAGGAGCCTCCAGCGCTACAGACCCTGCCTGCATTGTACCTGGCCTCTCAGGAGCCTCCAGCGCTACAGACCCTGCCTGCATCGTAGCTGGCCTCTCAGGAGCCGCCAACGCTACAGACCCTGCCTGCATCGTACCTGGCCTCTCAGGAGCCTCCAGCGCTACAAACTCTGTCTGCATCGTACCTGAGCTTTCAGTAGCCTCCAGCGCTACAGACCCTGCCTGCATCGTACCTGGCCTCTCAGGAGCCTCCAGCGCTACAGACCCTGCTTGCATCGTACCTGGCCTCTCAGGAGCCTCCAGCGCTACAGACCCTGCCTGCATCGTACCTGGCCTCTCAGGAGCCTCCAGCGCTACAGACCCTGCCTGCATCGTACCTGGCCTCTCAGGAGCCTCCAGCGCTACAGACCCTGTCTGCATCGTACATGGCCTCTCAGGAGCCTCCAGCGCTACAGACCCTGCCTGCATCGTACCTGATCTCTCAGGAGCCTCCAGCCCTACAGACAATGCCTGCATCGTACCTGACCTCTCAGGAGTCTCCAGCAATACAGACCCTGTCGGCATCGTGCCTGACCTCTCAGGAGCCTCCAGAACTACAGACCCTGCCTGCATCGTACCTGACCTCTCAGGAGCCTCCAGCACTACAGACCCTGCCTGCATCGTACCTGACCTCTCAGGAGCCTCCAGCACTACAGACCCTGTCTGCATCGTACCTGGCCTCTCAGGAGCCTCCAGCAGTACAGACCTTGTCTGCATCGTACCTGGCCTCTCAGGAGCCTCCAGCACTACAGACCCTGCCTGCATCGTACCTGGCCTTTTCAGGAGCCTCCAGCACTACAGAACCTGCCTGCATCGTACCTGGCCTCTAAGGAGCCTCCAGCACTACAGACCCTGCCTGCATGTTACCTGACCTCTAAGGATCCTCCAGCACTACAGGCCCTGCCTGCATCGTACCTGACCTCTCAGAGCCTCCAGCACTACAGACCCTGTCTGCATCGTACCTGGCCTCTCAGGAGCCTCCAGCACTACAGACCCTGCCTGCATCGTACCTGGCCGCTCAGGAGCCTCCAGCACTACAGACCCTGCCTGCATCGTACCTGACCTCTCAGAGCCTCCAGCACTACAGACCCTGTCTGCATCGTACATGGCCTCTCAGGAGCCTCCAGCACTACAGACACTGCCTGCATCTTACCTGGCCTCTAAGGAGCCTCCAGCACTACAGACCCTGCCTGCATCGTACTTGGCCTCTAAGGAGCCTCCAGCACTACAGACCCTGCCTGCATCTTACCTGACCTCTAAGGAGACTCCAGCACTACAGACCCTGCCTGCATCGTAACTGACCTCTCAGAGCCTCCAGCACTACAGATCCTGTCTGCATCGTACCTGGCCTCTCAGGAGCCTCCAGCAGTACAGACCTTGTCTGCATCGTATCTGGCCTCTCAGGAGCCTCCAGCACTACAGACGCTGCCTGCATCGTACCTGGCCTTTGAGGAGCCTCCAGCACTACAGAACCTGCCTGCATCGTACCTGGCCTCTAAGGAGCCTCCAGCACTACAGACCCTGCCTGCATGTTACCTGACCTCTAAGGAGCCTCCAGCACTACAGACCCTGCCTGCATCGTACCTGACCTCTCAGAGCCTCCAGCACTACAGACCCTGTCTGCATCGTACCTGGCCTCTCAGGAGCCTCCAGCACTACAGACCCTGCCTGCATCGTACCTGGCCGCTCAGGAGCCTCCAGCACTACAGACCCTGCCTGCATCGTACCTGACCTCTCAGAGCCTCCAGCACTACAGACCCTGTCTGCATCGTACATGGCCTCTCAGGAGCCTCCAGCACTACAGACCCTGCCCGCATCGTACCTGACCTCTCAGGAGCCTCCAGCACTACAGACCCTGCCGCATCGTACCTGACCTCTCAGGAGCCTCCAGCACTACAGACCCTGCCCGCATCGTACCTGACCTCTCAGGAGCCTCCAGCACTACAGAACCTGCCCGCATCGTACCTGCCCTCTCAGGAGACTCCAGCACTACAGACCTTGCTGCATCGTACCTGGCCTCTCAGGAGCCTCCAGCACTACGGACCCTGCCTGCATCGTACCTGGCCTCTCAGGAGCCTCCAGCACTACAGACCCTGCCCTCATTGTACCTGGCCTCTAAGGAGCCTCCAGCACTACAGACCCTGCCTGCATCGTACCTGACCTCTCAGAGCCTCCAGCACTACAGACCCTGCCTGCATCGTCCCGGGCCTCTCGGAGCCTCGAGCACTACAGACCCTGCCTGCATCGCACCTGAACTCTCAGGAGCCTCCAGCAATAGAGATCCTGCCTGCATCGCACCTGACCTCTCAGGAGCCTCCAGCACTACAGACCCTGCCTGCATCGCACCTGACCTCTCAAGAGCCTCCAGCACTACAGACCCTGCCTGCATCGCACCTGACCTCTCAGGAGCCTCCAGCACTACAGACCCTGCCTGCATCGTACCTGGCCTCTCAGGAGCCCCCAGCACTGCAGACCCTGCCTGCATCGTACCTGGCCTCTCAAGAGCCTCCAGCACTACAGACCCTGCCTGCATCGCACCTGACCTCTCAGGAGCCTCCAGCACTACAGACCCTGTCTGCATCCTACCTGACCTCTCAGGAGCCTCAAGCATTACAGAACCTGCCCGCATCGTACCTGACCTATCAGGAGCCTCCAGCACTATAGACCCTGCCCGCATCGTACCTGACCCCTCAGGAGCCTCCAGCACTACAGACCCTGCCCGCATCGTACGTGACCTCTCAGGAGCCTCCAGCACTACAGACACTGCCCGCATCGTACCTGACCTCTCAGGAGCCTCCAGCACTACAGACCCTGCCCGCATCGTACCTGACCTCTCAGGAGCATCCAGCACTACAGACCCTGCCCGCATCGTACCTGACCTCTCAGGAGCCTCCAGCACGACAGACCCTGCCCGCATCGTACCTGACCGCTCAGGAGCCTCCAGCACGACAGACCCTGCCCGCATCGTATCGGACCACTCAGGAGCCTCCAGAACTACAGAGCCTGCCCGCATCGTATCGGAGCTCTCAGGAGCCTCCAGCGCTACAGACCCTGCCTGCATCGTATCGGACCTCACAGGAGCCTCCAGCACTACAGACCCTGCCAGCATCGTACCTGACCTCTCAGGAGCCTCCAGCACTACAGACCCTGCCCGCATCGTACCTGACCTCTCAGGAGCCTCCAGCACTACAGACCCTGCCTGCATCGTACCTGGCCTCTCAGGAGCCTGCAGCACTACAGACCCTGCCTGCATCTTATCTGGCCTCTCAGGAGCCTCCAGCACTACAGACCCTGCCCGCATCGTACCTGACCTCTCAGGAGCCTCCAGCACTACAGACACTGCCCGCATCGTACCTGACCTCTCAGGAGCCTCCAGCACTACAGACCCTGCCCGCATCGTACCTGGCCTCTCAGGAGCCTCCAGCACTACAGACCCTGCCCGCATCGTACCTGACCTCTCAGGAGCCTCCAGCACTACGGACCCTGTCCGCATCGTACCTGACCTCTCAGGAGCCTCCAGCACTACAGAACCTGCCCGCATCGTACCTGACCTCTCAGGAGCCTCCAGCACTACAGACCCTGCCCGCATCGTACCTGACCTCTCAGGAGCCTCCAGCACTACAGACCCTGCCCGCATCGTACCTGACCTCTCAGGAGCCTCCAGCACTACAGACCCTGCCCGCATCGTACCTGCCCTCTTAGGAGACTCCAGCACTACAGACCTTGCTGCATCGTACCTGGCCTCTCAGGAGCCTCCAGCACTACGGACCCTGCCTGCATCGTACCTGGCCTCTCAGGAGCCGCCAACGCTACAGACCCTGCCTGCATCGTACCTGGCCTCTCAGGAGCCTCCAGCGCTACAGACCCTGTCTGCATCGTACCTGAGCTTTCAGTAGCCTCCAGCGCTACAGACCCTGCCTGCATCGTACCTGGCCTCTCAGGATCCTCCAGCGCTACAGACCCTGCCTGCATCGTACCTGGCCTCTCAGGAGCCTCCAGCGCTACAGACCCTGCCTGCATCGTACCTGGCCTCTCAGGAGCCTCCAGCGCTACAGACCCTGCCTGCATCGTACCTGGCCTCTCAGGAGCCTCCAGCGCTACAGACCCTGTCTGCATCGTACATGGCCTCTCAGGAGCCTCCAGCGCTACAGACCCTGCCTGAATCGTACCTGACCTCTCAGGAGCCTCCAGCCCTACAGACAATGCCTGCATCGTACCTGACCTCTCAGGAGTCTCCAGCAATACAGACCCTGTCGGCATCGTGCCTGACCTCTCAGGAGCCTCCAGAACTACAGACCCTGCCTGCATCGTACCTGACCTCTCAGGATCCTCCAGCACTACAGACCCTGCCTGCATCGTACCTGACCTCTCAGGAGCCTCCAGCACTACAGACCCTGTCTGCATCGTACCTGGCCTCTAAGGAGCCTCCAGCAGTACAGACCTTGTCTGCATCGTACCTGGCCTCTCAGGAGCCTCCAGCACTACAGACCCTGCCTGCATCGTACCTGGCCTTTTCAGGAGCCTCCAGCACTACAGAACCTGCCTGCATCGTACCTGGCCTCTAAGGAGCCTCCAGCACTACAGACCCTGCCTGCATGTTACCTGACCTCTAAGGAGCCTCCAGCACTACAGACCCTGCCTGCATTGTACCTGACCTCTCAGAGCCTCCAGCACTACAGACCCTGTCTGCATCGTACCTGGCCTCTCAGGAGCCTCCAGCACTACAGACCCTGCCTGCATCGTACCTGGCCGCTCAGGAGCCTCCAGCACTACAGACCCTGCCTGCATCGTACCTGACCTCTCAGAGCCTCCAGCACTACAGACCCTGTCTGCATCGTACATGGCCTCTCAGGAGCCTCCAGCACTACAGACACTGCCTGCATCTTACCTGGCCTCTAAGGAGCCTCCAGCACTACAGACCCTGCCTGCATCGTACTTGGCCTCTAAGGAGCCTCCAGCACTACAGACCCTGCCTGCATCTTACCTGACCTCTAAGGAGACTCCAGCACTACAGACCCTGCCTGCATCGTAACTGACCTCTCAGAGCCCCCAGCACTACAGATCCTGTCTGCATCGTACCTGGCCTCTCAGGAGCCTCCAGCAGTACAGACCTTGTCTGCATCGTATCTGGCCTCTCAGGAGCCTCCAGCACTACAGACGCTGCCTGCATCGTACCTGGCCTTTGAGGAGCCTCCAGCACTACAGAAACTGCCTGCATCGTACCTGGCCTCTAAGGAGCCTCCAGCACTACAGACCCTGCCTGCATGTTACCTGACCTCTAAGGAGCCTCAAGCACTACAGACCCTGCCTGCATCGTACCTGACCTCTCAGAGCCTCCAGCACTACAGACCCTGTCTGCATCGTACCTGGCCTCTCAGGAGCCTCCAGCACTACAGACCCTGCCTGCATCGTACCTGGCCGCTCAGGAGCCTCCAGCACTACAGACCCTGCCTGCATCGTACCTGACCTCTCAGAGCCTCCAGCACTACAGACCCTGTCTGCATCGTACATGGCCTCTCAGGAGCCTCCAGCACTACAGACCCTGCCCGCATCGTACCTGACCTCTCAGGAGCCTCCAGCACTACAGACCCTGCCGCATCGTACCTGACCTCTCAGGAGCCTCCAGCACTACAGACCCTGCCCGCATCGTACCTGACCTCTCAGGAGCCTCCAGCACTACAGAACCTGCCCGCATCGTACCTGCCCTCTCAGGAGACTCCAGCACTACAGACCTTGCTGCATCGTACCTGGCCTCTCAGGAGCCTCCAGCACTACGGACCCTGCTTGCATCGTACCTGGCCTCTCAGGAGCCTCCAGCACTACAGACCCTGCCTGCATTGTACCTGGCCTCTAAGGAGCCTCCAGCAGTACAGACCCTGCCTGCATCGTACCTGACCTCTCAGAGCCTCCAGCACTACAGACCCTGCCTGCATCGTCCCGGGCCTCTCGGAGCCTCGAGCACTACAGACCCTGCCTGCATCGCACCTGAACTCTCAGGAGCCTCCAGCAATAGAGATCCTGCCTGCATCGCACCTGACCTCTCAGGAGCCTCCAGCACTACAGACCCTGCCTGCATCGCACCTGACCTCTCAAGAGCCTCCAGCACTACAGACCCTGCCTGCATCGCACCTGACCTCTCAGGAGCCTCCAGCACTACAGACCCTGCCTGCATCGTACCTGGCCTCTCAGGAGCCCCCAGCACTGCAGACCCTGCCTGCATCGTACCTGGCCTCTCAAGAGCCTCCAGCACTACAGACCCTGCCTGCATCGCACCTGACCTCTCAGGAGCCTCCAGCACTACAGACCCTGTCTGCATCCTACCTGACCTCTCAGGAGCCTCAAGCATTACAGAACCTGCCCGCATCGTACCTGACCTATCAGGAGCCTCCAGCACTATAGACCCTGCCCGCATCGTACCTGACCCCTCAGGAGCCTCCAGCACTACAGACCCTGCCCGCATCGTACGTGACCTCTCAGGAGCCTCCAGCACTACAGACACTGCCCGCATCGTACCTGACCTCTCAGGAGCCTCCAGCACTACAGACCCTGCCCGCATCGTACCTGACCTCTCAGGAGCATCCAGCACTACAGACCCTGCCCGCATCGTACCTGACCTCTCAGGAGCCTCCAGCACGACAGACCCTGCCCGCATCGTACCTGACCGCTCAGGAGCCTCCAGCACGACAGACCCTGCCCGCATCGTATCGGACCACTCAGGAGCCTCCAGAACTACAGAGCCTGCCCGCATCGTATCGGAGCTCTCAGGAGCCTCCAGCGCTACAGACCCTGCCTGCATCGTATCGGACCTCACAGGAGCCTCCAGCACTACAGACCCTGCCAGCATCGTACCTGACCTCTCAGGAGCCTCCAGCACTACAGACCCTGCCCGCATCGTACCTGACCTCTCAGGAGCCTCCAGCACTACAGACCCTGCCTGCATCGTACCTGGCCTCTCAGGAGCCTGCAGCACTACAGACCCTGCCTGCATCTTATCTGGCCTCTCAGGAGCCTCCAGCACTACAGACCCTGCCCGCATCGTACCTGACCTCTCAGGAGCCTCCAGCACTACAGACACTGCCCGCATCGTACCTGACCTCTCAGGAGCCTCCAGAACTACAGACCCTGCCTGCATCGTACCTGGCCTCTCAGGAGCCTCCAGCACTACAGACCCTGCCCGCATCGTACCTGACCTCTCAGGAGCCTCCAGCACTACGGACCCTGTCCGCATCGTACCTGACCTCTCAGGAGCCTCCAGCACTACAGAACCTGCCCGCATCGTACCTGACCTCTCAGGAGCCTCCAGCACTACAGACCCTGCCCGCATCGTACCTGACCTCTCAGGAGCCTCCAGCACTACAGACCCTGCCCGCATCGTACCTGACCTCTCAGGAGCCTCCAGCACTACAGACCCTGCCCGCATCGTACCTGCCCTCTTAGGAGACTCCAGCACTACAGACCTTGCTGCATCGTACCTGGCCTCTCAGGAGCCTCCAGCACTACGGACCCTGCCTGCATCGTACCTGGCCTCTCAGGAGCCTGCAGCACTACAGACCCTGCCTGCATTGTACCTGGCCTCTAAGGAGCCTCCAGCACTACAGACCCTGCCTGCATCGTACCTGACCTCTCAGAGCCTCCAGCACTACAGACCCTGCCTGCATCGTATCGGACCTCACAGGAGCCTCCAGCGCTACAGACCCTGCCTGCATCATATCGGACATCTCAGGAGCCTCCAGCGCTACAGACCCTGTCTGCATCGTACCTGGACTCTCAGGAGCCGCCAGCGCTACAGACCCTGCCTGCATCGTACCTGGCCTCTCAGGAGCCTCCAGCGCTACAGACCCTGCCTGCATTGTACCTGACCTCTCAGGAGCCTCCAGGACTACAGACCCTGTCTGCATCGTACCTGACTTCTCAGGAGCCTCCAGCACTACAGACCCTGCCTGCATCGTACCTGACCTCTCAGGTGCCTCCAGCACTACAGACGCTGCCCGCATCGTACCTGACCTCTCAGAGCCTCCAGCACTACAGACCCTGCCCGCATCGTACCTGACCTCTCAGGAGCCTCCAGCACTACAGACCCTGCCCGCATCGTACCTGGCCTCTAAGGAGCCTCCAGCACTACAGACCCTGCCTGCATCGTACCTGACCTCTCAGAGCCTCCAGCACTACAGACCCTGCCTGCATCGTACCAGGCCTCTCAGGAGCCTGCAGCACTACAGACCCTGCCTGCATCCTACCTGACCTCTCAGGAGCCTCCAGCGCTACAGACCCTGCCTGCATTGTACCTGGCCTCTCAGGAGCCTCCAGCGCTACAGACCCTGCCTGCATCGTACCTGGCCTCTCAGGAGCCGCCAACGCTACAGACCCTGCCTGCATCGTACCTGGCCTCTCAGGAGCCTCCAGCGCTACAGACCCTGTCTGCATCGTACCTGAGCTTTCAGTAGCCTCCAGCGCTACAGACCCTGCCTGCATCGTACCTGACCTCTTAGGAGCCTCCAGCCCTACAGACAATGCCTGCATCGTACCTGACCTCTCAGGAGTCTCCAGCAATACAGACCCTGTCGGCATCGTGCCTGACCTCTCAGGAGCCTCCAGAACTACAGACCCTGCCTGCATCGTACCTGACCTCTCAGGAGCCTCCAGCACTACAGACCCTGCCTGCATCGTACCTGACCTCTCAGGAGCCTCCAGCACTACAAACCCTGTCTGCATCGTACCTGGCCTCTCAGGAGCCTCCAGCAGTACAGACCTTGTCTGCATCGTACCTGGCCTCTCAGGAGCCTCCAGCACTACAGACCCTGCCTGCATCGTACCTGGCCTTTTCAGGAGCCTCCAGCACTACAGAACCTGCCTGCATCGTACCTGGCCTCTAAGGAGCCTCCAGCACTACAGACCCTGCCTGCATGTTACCTGACCTCTAAGGAGCCTCCAGCACTACAGACCCTGCCTGCATCGTACCTGACCTCTCAGAGCCTCCAGCACTACAGACCCTGTCTGCATCGTACCTGGCCTCTCAGGAGCCTCCAGCACTACAGACCCTGCCTGCATCGTACCTGGCCGCTCAGGAGCCTCCAGCACTACAGACCCTGCCTGCATCGTACCTCACCTCTCAGAGCCTCCAGCACTACAGACCCTGTCTGCATCGTACATGGCCTCTCAGGAGCCTCCAGCACTACAGACACTGCCTGCATCTTACCTGGCCTCTAAGGAGCCTCCAGCACTACAGACCCTGCCTGCATCGTACTTGGCCTCTAAGGAGCCTCCAGCACTACAGACCCTGCCTGCATCTTACCTGACCTCTAAGGAGACTCCAGCACTACAGACCCTGCCTGCATCGTAACTGACCTCTCAGAGCCTCCAGCACTACAGATCCTGTCTGCATCGTACCTGGCCTCTCAGGAGCCTCCAGCAGTACAGACCTTGTCTGCATCGTATCTGGCCTCTCAGGAGCCTCCAGCACTACAGACGCTGCCTGCATCGTACCTGGCCTTTGAGGAGCCTCCAGCACTACAGAACCTGCCTGCATCGTACCTGGCCTCTAAGGAGCCTATAGCACTACAGACCCTGCCTGCATGTTACCTGACCTCTAAGGAGCCTCCAGCACTACAGACCCTGCCTGCATCGTACCTGACCTCTCAGAGCCTCCAGCACTACAGACCCTGTCTGCATCGTACCTGGCCTCTCAGGAGCCTCCAGCACTACAGACCCTGCCTGCATCGTACCTGGCCGCTCAGGAGCCTCCAGCACTACAGACCCTGCCTGCATCGTACCTGACCTCTCAGAGCCTCCAGCACTACAGACCCTGTCTGCATCGTACATGGCCTCTCAGGAGCCTCCAGCACTACAGACCCTGCCCGCATCGTACCTGACCTCTCAGGAGCCTCCAGCACTACAGACCCTGCCGCATCGTACCTGACCTGTCAGGAGCCTCCAGCACTACAGACCCTGCCCGCATCGTACCTGACCTCTCAGGAGCCTCCAGCACTACAGAACCTGCCCGCATCGTACCTGCCCTCTCAGGAGACTCCAGCACTACAGACCTTGCTGCATCGTACCTGGCCTCTCAGGAGCCTCCAGCACTACGGACCCTGCCTGCATCGTACCTGGCCTCTCAGGAGCCTCCAGCACTACAGACCCTGCCTGAATTGTACCTGGCCTCTAAGGAGCCTCCAGCACTACAGACCCTGCCTGCATCGTACCTGACCTCTCAGAGCCTCCAGCACTACAGACCCTGCCTGCATCGTCCCGGGCCTCTCGGAGCCTCGAGCACTACAGACCCTGCCTGCATCGCACATGAACTCTCAGGAGCCTCCAGCAATAGAGATCCTGCCTGCATCGCACCTGACCTCTCAGGAGCCTCCAGCACTACAGACCCTGCCTGCATCGCACCTGACCTCTCAAGAGCCTCCAGCACTACAGACCCTGCCTGCATCGCACCTGACCTCTCAGGAGCCTCCAGCACTACAGACCCTGCCTGCATCGTACCTGGCCTCTCAGGAGCCCCCAGCACTACAGACCCTGCCTGCATCGTACCTGGCCTCTCAAGAGCCTCCAGCACTACATACCCTGCCTGCATCGCACCTGACCTCTCAGGAGCCTCCAGCACTACAGACCCTGTCTGCATCCTACCTGACCTCTCAGGAGCCTCAAGCATTACAGAACCTGCCCGCATCGTACCTGACCTCTCAGGAGCCTCCAGCACTACAGACCCTGCCCGCATCGTACCTGACCTCTCAGGAGCCTCCAGCACTACAGATCCTGCCCGCATCGTACCTGACCTCTCAGGAGCCTCCAGCACTACAGACCCTGCCCGCATCGTACCTGACCTCTCAGGAGCCTCTAGCACTACAGACCCTGCCCGCATCGTACCTGACCTCTCAGGAGCCTCCAGCACTACAGACCCTGCCCGCATCGTACCTGACCTCTCAGGAGCCTCCAGCACTACAGACCCTGCCCGCACCGTACCTGCCCTCTCAGGAGACTCCAGCACTACAGACCTTGCTGCATCGTACCTGGCCTCTCAGGAGCCTCCAGCACTACGGACACTGCCTGCATCGTACCTGGCCTCTCAGGAGCCTCCAGCACTACAGACCCTGCCTGCATTGTACCTGGCCTCTAAGGAGCCTCCAGCACTACAGACCCTGCCTGCATCGTACCTGACCTCTCAGAGCCTCCAGCACTACAGACCCTGCCTGCATCGTCCCGGGCCTCTCGGAGCCTCGAGCACTACAGACCCTGCCTGCATCGCACCTGAACTCTCAGGAGCCTCCAGCAATAGAGATCCTGCCTGCATCGCACCTGACCTCTCAGGAGCCTCCAGCACTACAGACCCTGCCTGCATCGCAGCTGACCTCTCAAGAGCCTCCAGCACTACAGACCCTGCCTGCATCGCACCTGACCTCTCAGGAGCCTACAGCACTACAGACCCTGCCTGCATCGTACCTGGCCTCTCAGGAGCCCCCAGCACTACAGACCCTGCCTGCATCGTACCTGGCCTCTCAAGAGCCTCCAGCACTACAGACCCTGCCTGCATCGCACGTGACCTCTCAGGAGCCTCCAGCACTACAGACCCTGTCTGCATCCTACCTGACCTCTCAGGAGCCTCAAGCACTACAGAACCTGCCCGCATCGTACCTGACCTCTCAGGAGCCTCCAGCACTACAGACCCTGCCCGCATCGTACCTGACCTCTCAGGAGCCTCCATCACTACAGACCCTGCCCGCATCGTACGTGACCTCTCAGGAGCCTCCAGCACTATAGACACTGCCCGCATCGTACCTGACCTCTCAGGAGCCTCCAGCACTACAGACCCTGCCCGCATCGTACCTGACCTCTCAGGAGCGTCCAGCACTACAGACCCTGCCCGCATCGTACCTGACCTCTCAGGAGCCTCCAGCACGACAGACCCTGCCCGCATCGTACCTGACCGCTCAGGAGCCTCCAGCACGACAGACCCTGCCCGCATCGTATCGGACCACTCAGGAGCCTCCAGAACTACAGAGCCTGCCCGCATCGTATCGGAGCTCTCAGGAGCCTCTAGCGCTACAGACCCTGCCTGCATCGTATCGGACCTCACAGGAGCCTCCAGCACTACAGACCCTGCCCGCATCGTACCTGACCTCTCAGGAGCCTCCAGCACTACAGACCCTGCCCGCATCGTACCTGACCTCTCAGGAGCCTCCAGCACTACAGACACTGCCCGCATCGTACCTGACCTCTCAGGAGCCTCCAGCACTACGGAACCTGCCCGCATCGTACCTGACCTCTCAGGAGCCTACAGCGCTACAGACCCTGCCCGCATCCTACCTGAACTCTCAGGAGCCTCCAGCGCTACAGACCCTGCCCGCATCGTACCGGGCCTCTCAGGAGCCTCCAGCGCTACAGACCCTGCCTGCATCGTACCTGACCTCTCAGGAGCCTCCAGCACTACAGACCCTGCCCGCATCGTACCTGACCTCTCAGGAGCCTCCAGCACTACAGACACTGCCCGCATCGTACCTGACCTCTCAGGAGCCTCCAGCACTACAGAACCTGCCCGCATCGTACCTGACCTCTCAGGAGCCTCCAGCACTACAGACACTGCCCACATCGTACCTGACCTCTCAGGAGCCTCCAGCGCTACAGACCCTGCCCGCATCCTACCTGACCTCTCAGGAGCCTCCAGCGCTACAGACACTGCCTGCATCGCACCTGACCTCTCAGGAGCCTCCAGCGCTACAGACCCTGCCTGCATCGTACCTGGCCTCTCAGGAGCCTCCAGCGCTAAAGACCCTGCCTGCATCGTACCTGGCCTCTCAGGAGCCGCCAACGCTACAGACCCTGCCTGCATCGTACCTGGCCTCTCAGGAGCCTCCAGCGCTACAGACCCTGTCTGCATCGTACCTGAGCTCTCAGGAGCCTCCAGCGCTACAGACCCTGCCTGCATCGTACCTGGCCTCTCAGGAGCCTCCAGCGCTACAGACCCTGCCTGCATCGTACCTGGCCTCTCAGGAGCCTCCAGCGCTACAGACCCTGCCTGCATCGTACCTGGCCTCTCAGGAGCCTCCAGCGCTACAGACCCTGCCTGCATCGTACCTGACCTCTCAGGAGCCTCCAGCGCTACAGACCCTGCCTGCATTGCACCTGCCCTCTCAGGAGCCTCCAGCGCTACAGACACTGCCTGCATCGCACCTGACCTCTCAGGAGCCTCCAGCGCTACAGACCCTGCCTGCATCGTACCTGACCTCTCAGGAGCCTCCAGCGCTACAGATCCTGTCGGCATCGTGCCTGACCTCTCAGGAGCCTCCAGAACTACAGACCCTGCCCGCATCGTACCTGACCTCTCAGGAGCCTCCAGCACTACAGACGCTGCCCGCATCGTACCTGACCTCTCAGGAGCCTCCAGCACTACAGACCCTGCCCGCATCCTACCTGACCTCTCAGGAGCCTCCAGCGCTACAGACCCTGCCTGCATCGTACCTGGCCTCTCAGGAGCCGCCAACGCTACAGAAACTGCCTGCATCGTACCTGGCCTGTCAGGAGCCTCCAGCGCTACAGACCCTGTCTGCATCGTACCTGAGCTCTCAGGAGCCTCCAGCGCTACAGACCCTGTCTGCATCGTACATGGCCTCTCAGGAGCCTCCAGCGCTACAGACCCTGCCTGAATCATAACTGACCTCTCAGGAGCCTCCAGGACTACAGACAATGCCTGCATCGTACCTGACCTCTCAGGAGTCTCCAGCAATACAGACCCTGTCGGCATCGTGCCTGACCTCTCAGGAGCCTCCAGAACTACAGACCCTGCCTGCATCGTACCTGACCTCTCAGGAGCCTCCAGAACTACAGACCCTGCCTGCATCGTACCTGACCTCTCAGGAGCCTCCAGCACTACAGACCCTGTCTGCATCGTACCTGGCCTCTCAGGAGCCTCCAGCAGTACAGACCTTGTCTGCATCGTACCTGGCCTCTCAGGAGCCTCCAGCACTACAGACCCTGCCTGAATCGTACCTGGCCTTTCAGGAGCCTCCAGCACTACAGAACCTGCCTGCATCGTACCTGGCCTCTAAGGAGCCTCCAGCACTACAGACCCTGCCTGCATCGTACCTGGCCTCTAAGGAGCCTCCAGCACTACAGACCCTGCCTGCATCTTACCTGACCTCTAAGGAGCCTCCAGCACTACAGACCCTGCCTGCATCGTACCTGACCTCTCAGAGCCTCCAGCACTACAGACCCTGCCTGCATCGTACCTGGCCGCTCAGGAGCCTCCAGCACTACAGACCCTGCCTGCATCGTACCTGACCTCTCAGGAGCCTCCAGCACTACAGACCCTGTCTGCATCGTACCTGACCTCTCAGAGCCTCCAGCACTACAGACCCTGCCCGCATCGTACCTGACCTCTCAGGAGCCTCCAGCACTACAGACCCTGCCCGCATCGTACCTGACCTCTCAGGAGCCTCCAGCACTACAGACCCTGCCCGCATCGTACCTGACCTCTCAGGAGCCTCCAGCACTACAGACCCTGCCCGCATCGTACCTGACCTATCAGGAGCCTCCAGCACTACAGACCCTGCCCGCATCGTACCTGACCTCTCAGGAGCCTCCAGCACTACAGACCCTGCCCGCATCGTACCTGGCCTCTAAGGAGCCTCCAGCACTACAGACCCTGCCTGCATCGTACCTGACCTCTCAGAGCCTCCAGCACTACAGACCCTGCCTGCATCGTACCAGGCCTCTCAGGAGCCTCCAGCACTACAGACCCTGCCTGCATCGTACCTGACCTCTCAGAGCCTCCAGCACTACAGACCCTGCCTGCATCGCACCTGACCTCTCAGGAGCCTCTAGCACTACAGACCCTGCCTGCATCGTACCTGAGCGCTCAGGACCCTCCAGCACTACACACCCTGTCTGCATAGTACTTGGCCTCTCAGGAGCCTCCAACACTACAGACCCTGCCTGCATCGTACCTGGCCTCTCAGGAGCCTGCAGCACTACAGACCCTGCCTGCATCTTATCTGGCCTCTCATGAGCCTCCAGCACTACAGACGCTGCCTGCATCGTACCTGGCCTCTCAGGAGCCTCCAGCACTACAGACCCTGCCTGCATCTTACCTGGCCTCTAAGGAGCCTCCAGCACTACAGACCCTGCCTGCATCGTACCTGGCCTCTAAGGAGCCTCCAGCACTACAGACCCTGCCTGCATCGTACCTGACCTCTCAGAGCCTCCAGCACTACAGACCCTGCCTGCATCGTACCTGGCCTCTCAGGAGCCTCCAGCGCTACAGACCTGCCTGCATCGCACCTGACCTCTCAGGAGCCTCCAGCGCTACAGACCCTGCCTGCATCGTACCTGACCTCTCAGGAGCCTCCAGCGCTACAGACAATGCCTGCATCGTACCTGACCTCTCAGGAGTCTCCAGCAATACAGACGCTGTCGGCATCGTGCCTGACCTCTCAGGAGCCTCCAGAACTGCAGACCCTGCCTGCATCGTACCCGACCTCTCAGGAGGCTCCAGCACTACAGACACTGCCTGCATCGTACCTGACCTCTCAGGAGCCTCCAGCACTACAGACCCTGTCTGCATCGTACCTGGCCTCTCAGGAGCCTCCAGCAGTACAGACCTTGTCTGCATCGTACCTGGCCTCTCAGGAGCCCCCAGCACTACAGACCCTGCCTGCATCGTACCTGGCCTTTTCAGGAGCCTCCAGTACTACAGAACCTGCCTGCATCGTACCTGGCCTCTAAGGAGCCTCCAGCACTACAGACCCTGCCTGCATCGTACCTGGCCTCTCAGGAGCCTCCAGCAGTACAGACCTTGTCTGCATCGTATCTGGCCTCTCAGGAGCCTCCAGCACTACAGACCCTGCCCGCATCGTACATGACCTCTCAGGAGCCTCCAGCACTACAGACCCTGCCTGCATCGTACCTGACCTCTCAGAGCCTCCAGCACTACAGACCCTGCCTGCATCGTACCAGGCCTCTCAGGAGCCTCCAGCACTACAGACCCTGCCTGCATCGTACCTGACCTCTCAGGAGCCTCCAGCACTACAGACCCTGCCCGCATCGCACCTGACCTCTAAGGAGCCTCCAGCACTACAGACCCTGCCTGCATCGTACCTGACCTCTCAGAGCCTCCAGCACTACAGACCCTGCCTGCATCGTACCAGGCCTCTCAGGAGCCTCCAGCACTACAGACCCTGCCTGCATCGTACCTGACCTCTCAGAGCCTCTAGCACTACAGACCCTGCCTGCATCGCACCTGACCTCTCAGGAGCCTCTAGCACTACAGACCCTGCCTGCATCGTACCTGAGCGCTCAGGACCCTCCAGCACTACACACCCTGTCTGCATAGTACTTGGCCTCTCAGGAGCCTCCAACACTACAGACCCTGCCTGCATCGTACCTGGCCTCTCAGGAGCCTGCAGCACTACAGACCCTGCCTGCATCGTACCAGGCCTCTCAGGAGCCTCCAGCACTACAGACCCTGCCTGCATCGTACCTGACCTCTCAGGAGCCTCCAGCACTACAGACCCTGCCCGCATCGCACCTGACCTCTAAGGAGCCTCCAGCACTACAGACCCTGCCTGCATCGTACCTGACCTCTCAGAGCCTCCAGCACTACAGACCCTGCCTGCATCGTACCAGGCCTCTCAGGAGCCTCCAGCACTACAGACCCTGCCTGCATCGTACCTGACCTCTCAGAGCCTCTAGCACTACAGACCCTGCCTGCATCGCACCTGACCTCTCAGGAGCCTCTAGCACTACAGACCCTGCCTGCATCGTACCTGAGCGCTCAGGACCCTCCAGCACTACACACCCTGTCTGCATAGTACTTGGCCTCTCAGGAGCCTCCAACACTACAGACCCTGCCTGCATCGTACCTGGCCTCTCAGGAGCCTGCAGCACTACAGACCCTGCCTGCATCTTATCTGGCCTCTCATGAGCCTCCAGCACTACAGACGCTGCCTGCATCGTACCTGGCCTCTCAGGAGCCTCCAGCACTACAGACCCTGCATGCATCTTACCTGGCCTCTAAGGAGCCTCCAGCACTACAGACCCTGCCTGCATCGTACCTGGCCTCTAAGGAGCCTCCAGCACTACAGACCCTGCCTGCATCGTACCTGACCTCTCAGAGCCTCCAGCACTACAGACCCTGCCTGCATCGTACCTGGCCTCTCAGGAGCCTCCAGCGCTACAGACCTGCCTGCATCGTACCTGGCGTCTCAGGAGCCTCCAGCGCTACAGACCTGCCTGCATCGCACCTGACCTCTCAGGAGCCTCCAGCGCTACAGACCCTGCCTGCATCGTACCTGACCTCTCAGGAGCCTCCAGCGCTACAGACAATGCCTGCATCGTACCTGACCTCTCAGGAGTCTCCAGCAATACAGACCCTGTCGGCATCGTGCCTGACCTCTCAGGAGCCTCCAGAACTACAGACCCTGCCTGCATCGTACCCGACCTCTCAGGAGCCTCCAGCACTACAGACCCTGCCTGCATCGTACCTGACCTCTCAGGAGCCTTCAGCACTACAGACCCTGTCTGCATCGTACCTGGCCTCTCAGGAGCCTCCAGCAGTACAGACCCTGCCTGCATCGTACCTGGCCTTTTCAGGAGCCTCCAGCACTACAGAACCTGCCTGCATCGTACCTGGCCTCTCAGGAGCCTCCAGCACTACAGACCCTGCCTGCATGTTACCTGACCTCTAAGGAGCCTCCAGCACTACAGACCCTGCCTGCATCGTACCTGACCTCTCAGAGCCTCCAGCACTACAGACCCTGTCTGCATCGTACCTGGCCTCTCAGGAGCCTCCAGCACTACAGACCCTGCCTGCATCGTACCTGGCCGCTCAGGAGCCTCCAGCACTACAGACCCTGCCTGCATGTTACCTGACCTCTAAGGAGCCTACAGCACTACAGACCCTGCCTGCATCGTACCTGACCTCTCAGAGCCTCCAGCACTACAGACCCTGTCTGCATCGTACCTGGCCTCTCAGGAGCCTCCAGCACTACAGACCCTGCCTGCATCGTACCTGGCCGCTCAGGAGCCTCCAGCACTACAGACCCTGCCTGCATCGTACCTGACCTCTCAGAGCCTCCAGCACTACAGACGCTGCCTGCATCGTACCTGACCTCTGAGAGCCTCCAGCACTACAGACCCTGCCCGCATCGTACCTGACCTCTCAGGAGCCTCCAGCACTACAGACCCTGCCCGCATCGTACCTGACCTCTCAGGAGCCTCCAGCACTACAGACCCTGCCCGCATCGTACCTGACCTTTCAGGAGCCTCCAGCACTACAGACCCTGCCCGCATCGTACCTGACCTCTCAGGAGCCTCCAGCATTACAGACCCTGCCCGCATCGTACCTGACCTCTCAGGAGCCTCCAGCACTACAGACCCTGCCCGCATCGTACCTGGCCTCTAAGGAGCCTCCATCACTACAGACCCTGCCTGCATCGTACCTGACCTCTCAGAGACTCCAGCACTACAGAGCCTGCCTGCATCGTACCAGGCCTCTCAGGAGCCTCCAGCACTACAGACCCTGCGTGCATCGTACCTGACCTCTCAGAGCCTCCAGCACTACAGACCCTGCCTGCATCGCACCTGACCTCTCAGGAGCCTCCAGCACTACAGACCCTGCCTGCATCGCACCTGACCTCTCAGGAGCCTCCAGCACTACAGACCCTGCCTGCATCGTATCGGACCTCACAGGAGCCTCCAGCGCTACAGACCCTTCCTGCATCGTATCGGACCTCTCAGGAGCCTTCAGCACTACAGACACTGCCTGCATCGTACCTGGCCTCTCAGGAGCCTCTAGCACTACAGACCCTGCCTGCATCGTACCTGACCTCTCAGGAGCCTCCAGCACTACAGACCCTGCCCGCATCGTACCTGACCTCTCAGGAGCCTCCAGCACTACAGACCCTGCCCGCATCGTACCTGACCTCTCAGGAGCCTCCAGCACTACAGACCCTGCCCGCATCGTACCTGACCTCTCAGGAGCCTCCAGCACTACAGAACCTGCCCGCATCGTACCTGACCTCTCAGGAGCCTCCAGCGCTACAGACCCTGCCCGCATCCTACCTGACTTCTCAGGAGCCTCCAGCGCTACAGACCCTGCCTGCATCGTACCTGGTCTCTCAGGAGCCTGCAGCGCTACAGACCCTGCCTGCATCGTACCTGGCCTCTCAGGAGCCGCCAACGCTACAGACCCTGCCTGCATCGTACCTGGCCTCTCAGGAGCCTCCAGCGCTACAGACCCTGTCTGCATCGTACCTGAGCTCTCAGGATCCTCCAGCACTACAGACCCTGTCTGCATCGTACCTGGCCTCTCAGGAGCCTCCAACACTACAGACCCTGCCTGCATCGTACCTGGCCTCTCAGGAGCCTGCAGCACTACAGACCCTGCCTGCATCTTATCTGGCCTCTCAGGAGCCTCCAGCACTACAGACGCTGCCTGCATCGTACCTGGCGTCTCAGGAGCCTCAGGCACTACAGACCCTGCCTGCATCTTACCTGGCCTCTAAGGAGCCTTCAGCACTACAGACCCTGCCTGCATCGTACCTGGCCTCTAAGGAGTCTCCAGCACTACAGACCCTGCCTGCATCTTACCTGACCTCTAAGGAGCCTCCAGCACTACAGACCCTGCGTGCATCGTACCTGACCTCTCAGAGCCTCCAGCACTACAGAACCTGTCTGCATCGTACCTGACCTCTCAGGAGCCTCCAGCACTACAGACCCTGCCCGCATCGTACCTGGCCTCTCAGGATCCTCCAGCACTACAGACCCTGCCCGCATCGTACCTGACCTCTCAGGAGCCTCCAGCACTACAGACCCTGCCCGCATCGTACCTGACCTCTCAGGAGCCTCCAGCACTACAGAACCTGCCCGCATCGTACCTGACCTCTCAGGAGCCTCCAGCACTACAGACCCTGCCCGCATCGTACCTGACCTCTCAGGAGACTCCAGCACTACAGACCCTGCCCGCATCGTACCTGACCTCTCAGGAGCCTCCAGCACTACAGACGCTGCCCGGATCGTACCTGACCTCTCAGGAGACTCCAGCACTACAGACCCTACCCGCATCGTACCTGACCTCTCAGGAGCCTCCAGCACTACAGACCCTGCCCGCATCGTACCTGACCTCTCAGGAGCCTCCAGCACTACAGACCCTGCCCGCATCGTACCTGACCTCTCAGGAGCCTCCAGCACTACAGACCCTGCCCGCATCGTACCTGACCTCTCAGGAGCCTCCAGCACTACAGAACCTGCCCGCATCGTACCTGACCTCTCAGGAGCCTCCAGCACTACAGACCCTGCCCGCATCGTACCTGACCTCTCAGGAGCCTCCAGCGCTACAGACCCTGCCCGCATCCTACCTGACCTCTCAGGAGCCTCCAGCGCTACAGACCCTGCCCGCATCGTACCTGGCCTCTCAGGAGCCTCCAGCGCTACAGACCCTGCCTGCATCGTACCTGACCTCTCAGGAGCCTCCAGCGCTACAGACCCTGTCGGCATCCTGCCTGACCTCTCAGGAGCCTCCAGAACTACAGACCCTGCCCGCATCGTACCTGACCTCTCAGGAGCCTCCAGCACTACAGACCCTGCCCGCATCGTACCTGACCTCTCAGGAGCCTCCAGCACTACAGACCCTGCCCGCATCGTACCTGACCTCTCAGGAGCCTCCAGCACTACAGACCCTGCCCGCATCCTACCTGACCTCTCAGGAGCCTCCAGCGCTACAGACCCTGCCTGCATCGTACCTGGCCTCTCAGGAGCCTGAGCGCTACAGACCCTGCCTGCATCGTACCTGGCCTCTCAGGAGCCGCCAACGCTACAGATCCTGCCTGCATCGTACCTGGCCTCTCAGGAGCCTCCAGCGCTACAGACCCTGTCTGCATCGTACCTGAGCTCTCAGGAGCCTCCAGCGCTACAGACCCTGCCTGCATCGTACCTGGCCTCTCAGGAGCCTCCAGCGCTACAGACCCTGCCTGCATCGTACCTGGCCTCTCAGGAGCCTCCAGCGCTACAGACCCTGCCTGCATCGTACCTGGCCTCTCAGGAGCCTCCAGCGCTAAAGACCCTGCCTGCATCGTACCTGGCCTCTCAGTAGCCTCCAGCGCTACAGACCCTGTCTGCATCGTACATGGCCTCTCAGGAGCCTCCAGCGCTACAGACCCTGCCTGCATCGTACCTGACCTCTCAGGAGCCTCCAGCGCTACAGACAATGCCTGCATCGTAACTGACCTCTCAGGAGTCTCCAGCAGTACAGACCCTGTCGGCATCGTGCCTGACCTCTCAGGAGCCTCCAGAACTACAGACCCTGCCTGCATCGTACCTGACCTCTCAGGAGCCTCCAGCACTACAGACCCTGCCTGCATCGTACCTGACCTCTCAGGAGCCTCCAGCACTACAGACCCTGTCTGCATCGTACCTGGCCTCTCAGGAGCCTCCAGCAGTACAGACCTTTTCTGCATCGTATCTGGCCTCTCAGGAGCCTCCAGCACTACAGACCCTGCCTGCATCGTACCTGGCCTTTCAGGAGCCTCCAGCACTACAGAACCTGCCTGCATCGTACCTGGCCTCTAAGGAGCCTCCAGCACTACAGACCCTGCCTGCATCGTACCTGGCCTCTAAGGAGCCTCCAGCACTACAGACCCTGCCTGCATCTTACCTGACCTCTAAGGAGCCTCCAGCACTACAGACCCTGCCTGCATCGTACCTGACCTCTCAGAGCCTCCAGCACTACAGACCCTGTCTGCATCGTACCTGGCCTCTCAGGAGCCTCCAGCACTACAGACCCTGCCTGCATCGTACCTGGCCACTCAGGAGCCTCCATCACTACAGACCCTGCCTGCATCGTACCTGACCTCTCAGAGCCTCCAGCACTACAGACCCTGTCTGCATCGTACATGGCCTCTCAGGAGCCTCCAGCACTACAGACCCTGCCTGCATCTTACCTGGCCTCTAAGGAGCCTCCAGCACTACAGACCCTGCCTGCACCGTACGTGGCCTCTAAGGAGCCTCCAGCACTACAGACCCTGCCTGCATCGTACCTGGCCGCTCAGGAGCCTCCAGCAGTACAGACCCTGCCCGCATCCTACCTGACCTCTCAGGAGCCTCCAGCACTACAGACCCTGCCTGCATCGTACCTGGCCTCTCAGGAGCCTCCAGCGCTACAGACCCTGCCTGCATCGTACGTGGCCTCTCAGGAGCCGCCAACGCTACAGACCCTGCCTGCATCGTACCTGGCCTCTCAGGATCCTCCAGCGCTACAGACCCTGTCTGCATCGTACCTGAGCTCTCAGGAGCCTCCAGCGCTACAGACCCTGCCTGCATCGTACCTGAGCTCTCAGGAGCCTCCAGCGCTACAGACCCTGCCTGCATCGTACCTGGCCTCTCAGGAGCCTCCAGCGCTACAGACCCTGCCTGCATCGTACCTGACCTCTCAGAGCCTCCAGCGCTACAGACCCTGCCTGCATCGTACCTGACCTCTCAGAGCCTCCAGCACTACAGACCCTGCCTGCATCGTACCTGGCCTCTCAGGAGCCTCCAGCACTACAGACCCTGCCCGCATCGTACCTGACCTCTCAGGAGCCTCCAGCACTACAGACCCTGCCCGCATCGTACCTGACCTCTCAGGAGCCTCCAGCACTACAGACCCTGCCCGCATCGTACCTGACCTCTCAGGAGCCTCCAGCACTACAGAACCTGCCCGCATCGTACCTGACCTCTCAGGAGCCTCCAGCGCTACAGACCCTGCCCGCATCCTACCTGACTTCTCAGGAGCCTCCAGCGCTACAGACCCTGCCTGCATCGTACCTGGTCTCTCAGAAGCCTGCAGCGCTACAGACCCTGCCTGCATCGTACCTGGCCTCTCAGGAGCCGCCAACGCTACAGACCCTGCCTGCATCGTACCTGGCCTCTCAGGAGCCTCCAGCGCTACAGACCCTGTCTGCATCGTACCTGAGCTCTCAGGATCCTCCAGCACTACAGACCCTGTCTGCATCGTACCTGGCCTCTCAGGAGCCTCCAACACTACAGACCCTGCCTGCATCGTACCTGGCCTCTCAGGAGCCTGCAGCACTACAGACCCTGCCTGCATCTTATCTGGCCTCTCAGGAGCCTCCAGCACTACAGACGCTGCCTGCATCGTACCTGGCGTCTCAGGAGCCTCAGGCACTACAGACCCTGCCTGCATCTTACCTGGCCTCTAAGGAGCCTTCAGCACTACAGACCCTGCCTGCATCGTACCTGGCCTCTAAGGAGTCTCCAGCACTACAGACCCTGCCTGCATCTTACCTGACCTCTAAGGAGCCTCCAGCACTACAGACCCTGCGTGCATCGTACCTGACCTCTCAGAGCCTCCAGCACTACAGAACCTGTCTGCATCGTACCTGACCTCTCAGGAGCCTCCAGCACTACAGACCCTGCCCGCATCGTACCTGGCCTCTCAGGATCCTCCAGCACTACAGACCCTGCCCGCATCGTACCTGACCTCTCAGGAGCCTCCAGCACTACAGACCCTGCCCGCATCGTACCTGACCTCTCAGGAGCCTCCAGCACTACAGAACCTGCCCGCATCGTACCTGACCTCTCAGGAGCCTCCAGCACTACAGACCCTGCCCGCATCGTACCTGACCTCTCAGGAGACTCCAGCACTACAGACCCTGCCCGCATCGTACCTGACCTCTCAGGAGCCTCCAGCACTACAGACGCTGCCCGGATCGTACCTGACCTCTCAGGAGACTCCAGCACTACAGACCCTACCCGCATCGTACCTGACCTCTCAGGAGCCTCCAGCACTACAGACCCTGCCCGCATCGTACCTGACCTCTCAGGAGCCTCCAGCACTACAGACCCTGCCCGCATCGTACCTGACCTCTCAGGAGCCTCCAGCACTACAGACCCTGCCCGCATCGTACCTGACCTCTCAGGAGCCTCCCGCACTACAGAACCTGCCCGCATCGTACCTGACCTCTCAGGAGCCTCCAGCACTACAGACCCTGCCCGCATCGTACCTGACCTCTCAGGAGCCTCCAGCGCTACAGACCCTGCCCGCATCCTACCTGACCTCTCAGGAGCCTCCAGCGCTACAGACCCTGCCCGCATCGTACCTGGCCTCTCAGGAGCCTCCAGCGCTACAGACCCTGCCTGCATCGTACCTGACCTCTCAGGAGCCTCCAGCGCTACAGACCCTGTCGGCATCCTGCCTGACCTCTCAGGAGCCTCCAGAACTACAGACCCTGCCCGCATCGTACCTGACCTCTCAGGAGCCTCCAGCACTACAGACCCTGCCCGCATCGTACCTGACCTCTCAGGAGCCTCCAGCACTACAGACCCTGCCCGCATCGTACCTGACCTCTCAGGAGCCTCCAGCACTACAGACCCTGCCCGCATCCTACCTGACCTCTCAGGAGCCTCCAGCGCTACAGACCCTGCCTGCATCGTACCTGGCCTCTCAGGAGCCTGAGCGCTACAGACCCTGCCTGCATCGTACCTGGCCTCTCAGGAGCCGCCAACGCTACAGATCCTGCCTGCATCGTACCTGGCCTCTCAGGAGCCTCCAGCGCTACAGACCCTGTCTGCATCGTACCTGAGCTCTCAGGAGCCTCCAGCGCTACAGACCCTGCCTGCATCGTACCTGGCCTCTCAGGAGCCTCCAGCGCTACAGACCCTGCCTGCATCGTACCTGGCCTCTCAGGAGCCTCCAGCGCTACAGACCCTGCCTGCATCGTACCTGGCCTCTCAGGAGCCTCCAGCGCTAAAGACCCTGCCTGCATCGTACCTGGCCTCTCAGGAGCCTCCAGCGCTACAGACCCTGTCTGCATCGTACATGGCCTCTCAGGAGCCTCCAGCGCTACAGACCCTGCCTGCATCGTACCTGACCTCTCAGGAGCCTCCAGCGCTACAGACAATGCCTGCATCGTAACTGACCTCTCAGGAGTCTCCAGCAGTACAGACCCTGTCGGCATCGTGCCTGACCTCTCAGGAGCCTCCAGAACTACAGACCCTGCCTGCATCGTACCTGACCTCTCAGGAGCCTCCAGCACTACAGACCCTGCCTGCATCGTACCTGACCTCTCAGGAGCCTCCAGCACTACAGACCCTGTCTGCATCGTACCTGGCCTCTCAGGAGCCTCCAGCAGTACAGACCTTTTCTGCATCGTATCTGGCCTCTCAGGAGCCTCCAGCACTACAGACCCTGCCTGCATCGTACCTGGCCTTTCAGGAGCCTCCAGCACTACAGAACCTGCCTGCATCGTACCTGGCCTCTAAGGAGCCTCCAGCACTACAGACCCTGCCTGCATCGTACCTGGCCTCTAAGGAGCCTCCAGCACTACAGACCCTGCCTGCATCTTACCTGACCTCTAAGGAGCCTCCAGCACTACAGACCCTGCCTGCATCGTACCTGACCTCTCAGAGCCTCCAGCACTACAGACCCTGTCTGCATCGTACCTGGCCTCTCAGGAGCCTCCAGCACTACAGACCCTGCCTGCATCGTACCTGGCCGCTCAGGAGCCTCCATCACTACAGACCCTGCCTGCATCGTACCTGACCTCTCAGAGCCTCCAGCACTACAGACCCTGTCTGCATCGTACATGGCCTCTCAGGAGCCTCCAGCACTACAGACCCTGCCTGCATCTTACCTGGCCTCTAAGGAGCCTCCAGCACTACAGACCCTGCCTGCACCGTACGTGGCCTCTAAGGAGCCTCCAGCACTACAGACCCTGCCTGCATCGTACCTGGCCGCTCAGGAGCCTCCAGCAGTACAGACCCTGCCCGCATCCTACCTGACCTCTCAGGAGCCTCCAGCACTACAGACCCTGCCTGCATCGTACCTGGCCTCTCAGGAGCCTCCAGCGCTACAGACCCTGCCTGCATCGTACGTGGCCTCTCAGGAGCCGCCAACGCTACAGACCCTGCCTGCATCGTACCTGGCCTCTCAGGATCCTCCAGCGCTACAGACCCTGTCTGCATCGTACCTGAGCTCTCAGGAGCCTCCAGCGCTACAGACCCTGCCTGCATCGTACCTGAGCTCTCAGGAGCCTCCAGCGCTACAGACCCTGCCTGCATCGTACCTGGCCTCTCAGGAGCCTCCAGCGCTACAGACCCTGCCTGCATCGTACCTGACCTCTCAGAGCCTCCAGCGCTACAGACCCTGCCTGCATCGTACCTGACCTCTCAGAGCCTCCAGCACTACAGACCCTGCCTGCATCGTACCTGGCCTCTCAGGAGCCTCCAGCACTACAGACCCTGCCTGCATCGTACCTGACCTCTCAGGAGCCTCCAGCACTACAGACCCTGTCTGCATCGTACCTGACCTCTCAGGAACCTCCAGCACTACAGACCCTGCCCGCATCGTACCTGACCTCTCAGGAGCCTCCAGCACTACAGTCCCTGCCCGCATCGTACCTGACCTCTCAGGAGACTCCAGCACTACAGACCCTGCGCGCATCGTACCTGACCTCTCAGGAGCCTCCAGCACAACAGACCCTGCCCGCATCGTACCTGACCTCTCAGGAGCCTCCAGCACTACAGACCCTGCCCGCATCGTACCTGACCTCTCAGGAGCCTCCAGCACTACAGACCCTGCCCGCATCGTACCTGACCTCTCAGGAGCCTCCACCACTACAGAATCTGCCCGCATCGTACCTGACCTCTCAGGAGCCTCCAGCGCTACAGACCCTGCCCGCATCGTACCTGACCTCTCAGGAGCCTCCAGCGCTACAGACCCTGCCCGCATCGTACCTGACCTCTCAGGAGCCTCCAGCGCTACAGACCCTGCCCGCATCCTACCTGACCTCTCAGGAGCCTCCAGCGCTACAGACCCTGCCTGCATCGTACCTGGCCTCTCAGGAGCCTCCAGCGCTACAGACCCTGCCTGCATCGTACGTGGCCTCTCAGGAGCCGCCAACGCTACAGACCCTGCCTGCATCGTACCTGGCCTCTCAGGAGCCTCCAGCGCTACAGACCCTGTCTGCACCGTACCTGAGCTCTCAGGAGCCTCCAGCGCTACAGACCCTGCCTGCATCGTACCTGGCCTCTCAGGAGCCTCCAGCGCTACAGACCCTGCCTGCATCGTACCTGGCCTCTCAGGAGCCTCCAGCGCTACAGACCCTGCCCGCATCGTACCTGGCCTCTCAGGAGCCTCCAGCTCTACAGACCCTGCCCGCATCGTACCTGACCTCTCAGGAGCCTCCAGCGCTACAGACCCTGCCCGCATCGTACCTGACCTCTCAGGAGCCTCCAGCGCTACAGACCCTGCCCGCATCCTACCTGACCTCTCAGGAGCCTCCAGCGCTACAGACCCTGCCTGCATCGTACCTGGCCTCTCAGGAGCCTCCAGCGCTACAGACCCTGCCTGCATCGTACCTGGCCTCTCAGGAGCCGCCAACGCTAAAGACCCTGCCTGCATCGTACCTGGCCTCTCAGGAGCCTCCAGCGCTACAGACCCTGTCTGCATCGTACCTGAGCTCTCAGGAGCCTCCAGCGCTACAGACCCTGCCTGCATCGTACCTGGCCTCTCAGGAGCCTCCAGCGCTACAGACCCTGCCTGCATCGAACCTGGCCTCTCAGGAGCCTCCAGCGCTACAGACTCTGCCTGCATCGTACCTGCCCTCTCAGGAGCCTCCAGCGCTACAGACCCTGTCTGCATCGTACCTGAGCTCTCAGGAGCCTCCAGCGCTACAGACCCTGCCTGCATCGTACCTGACCTCTCAGGAGCCTCCAGCACTATAGACCCTGCCTGCATCGCACCTGACCTCTCAGGAGCCTCCAGCGCCACAGACCCTGCCTGCATCGTATCGGTCCTCACAGGAGCCTCCAGCGCTACAGACCCTGCCTGCATCGTATCGGACCTCTCAGGAGCCTTCAGCACTACAGACCCTGCCTGCATCGTACCTGGCCTCTCAGGAGCCTCTAGCACTACAGACCCTGCCTGCATCGTACCTGCGCGCTCAGGAGCCTCCAGCACTACACACCCTGTCTGCATAGTACTTGGCCTCTCAGGAGCCTCCAACACTACAGACCCTGCCTGCATCGTACCTGGCCTCTCAGGAGCCTGTAGCACTACAGACCCTGCCTGCATCTTATCTGGCCTCTCAGGAGCCTCCAGCACTACAGACGCTGCCTGCATCGTACCTGGCCTCTCCGGAGCCTCAGGCACTACAGACCCTGCCTGCATCTTACCTGGCCTCTAAGGAGCCTCCAGCACTACAGACCCTGCCTGCATCGTACCTGGCCTCTAAGGAGCCTCCAGCACTACAGACCCTGCCTGCATCTTACCTGACCTCTCAGGAGCCTCCAGCACTACAGACCCTGCCTGCATCGTACCTGACCTCTCAGAGCCTCCAGCACTACAGACCCTGCCTGCATTGTACCTGACCTCTCAGAGCCTCCAGCACTACAGACCCTGCCCGCATCGTACCTGGCCTCTCAGGAGCCTCCAGCACTACAGACCCTGCCCGCATCGTACCTGACCTCTCAGGAGCCTCCAGCACTACAGACCCTGCCCGCATCGTACCTGACCTCTCAGGAGCCTCCAGCACTACAGAACCTGCCCGCATCGTACCTGACCTCTCAGGAGCCTCCAGCACTACAGACCCTGCCCGCATCGTACCTGACCTCTCAGGAGCCTCCAGCGCTACAGACCCTGCCCGCATCCTACCTGACCTCTCAGGAGCCTCCAGCGCTACAGACCCTGCCCGCATCGTACCTGGCCTCTCAGGAGCCTCCAGCGCTACAGACCCTGCCTGCATCGTACCTGGCCTCTCAGGAGCTGCCAACGCTACAGACCCTGCCTGCATCGTACCTGGCCTCTCAGGAGCCTCCAGCGCTACAGACCCTGTCTGCATTGTACCTGAGCTCTCAGGAGCCTCCAGCGCTACAGACCCTGCCTGCATCGTACCTGGCCTCTCAGGAGCCTCCAGCGCTACAGACCCTGTCTGCATCGTACCTGGCCTCTCAGGAGCCTCTAGCACTACAGACCCTGCCTGCATCGTACCTGAGCGCTCAGGAGCCTCCAGCACTACACACCCTGTCTGCATAGTACTTGGCCTCTCAGGAGCCTCCAACACTACAGACCCTGCCTGCATCGTACCTGGCCTCTCAGGAGCCTGCAGCACTACAGACCCTGCCTGCATCTTATCTGGCCTCTCAGGAGCCTCCAGCACTACAGACGCTGCCTGCATCGTACCTGGCCTCTCAGGAGCCTCAGGCACTACAGACCCTGCCTGCATCTTACCTGGCCTCTAAGGAGCCTCCAGCACTACAGACCCTGCCTGCATCGTACCTGGCCTCTAAGGAGCCTCCAGCACTACAGACCCTGCCTGCATCTTACCTGACCTCTAAGGAGCCTCCAGCACTACAGACCCTGCCTGCATCGTACCTGACCTCTCAGAGCCTCCAGCACTACAGACCCTGCCTGCATCGTACCTGACCTCTCAGAGCCTCCAGCACTACAGACCCTGCCTGCATCGTACCTGGCCTCTCAGGAGCCTCCAGCACTACACACCCTGCCCGCATCGTACCTGACCTCTCAGGAGCCTCCAGCACTACAGACCCTGCCCGCATCGTACCTGACCTCTCAGGAGCCTCCAGCACTACAGAACCTGACCGCATCGTACCTGACCTCTCAGGAGCCTCCAGCACTACAGACCCTGCCCGCATCGTACCTGACCTCTCAGGAGCCTCCAGCACTACAGAACCTGCCCGCATCCTACCTGACCTCTCAGGAGCCTCCAGCGCTACAGACCCTGTCGGCATCGTGCCTGACCTCTCAGGAGCCTCCAGAACTACAGACCCTGCCTGCATTGTACCTGACCTCTCAGGAGCCTCCAGCACTACAGACCCTGCCTGCATCGTACCTGGCCTCTCAGGAGCCTCCAGCACTACAGACCCTGCCTCCATCGCACCTGACCTCTCAGGAGCCTGCAGCACTACAGACCCTGCCTGCATCGCACCTGACCTCTCAGGAGCCTCTAGCACTACAGACCCTGCCTGCATCGTACCTGAGCGCTCAGGAGCCTCCAGCACTACACACCCTGTCTGCATAGTACTTGGCCTCTCAGGAGCCTCCAGCAGTACAGACCCTGCCTGCATTGTACCTGGCCTCTCAGGAGCCTGCAGCACTACAGACCCTGCCTGCATCTTATCTGGCCTCTCAGGAGCCTGCAGCACTACAGACGCTGCCTGCATCTTACCTGGCCTCTAAGGAGCCTCCAGCACTACAGACCCTGCCTGCATCGTACCTGACCTCTCAGAGCCTCCAGCACTACAGACCCTGTCTGCATCGTACCTGGCCTCTCAGGAGTCTCCAGCACTACAGACCCTGCCTGCATCTTACCTGGCCTCTCAGGAGCCTCCAGCACTACAGACCTTGCCCGCATCGTACCTGACCTCTCAGGAGCCTCCAGCACTACAGACCCTGCCCGCATCGTACCTGACCTCTCAGGAGCCTCCAGCACTACAGAACCTGCCCGCATCGTACCTGACCTCTCAGGAGCCTCCAGCACTACAGACCCTGCCCGCATCCTACCTGACCTCTCAGGAGACTCCAGCGCTACAGACCCTGCCTGCATCGCACCTGCCCTCTCAGGAGCCTCCAGCGCTACAGACACTGCCTGCATCGCACCTGACCTCGCAGGAGCCTCCAGCGCTACGGACCCTGACTGCATCGTACCTGGCCTCTCAGGAGCCTCCAGCACTACAGACCCTGCCTGCATCGTACCTGAGTGCTCAGGAGCCTCCAGCGCTACAGACCCTGTCTGCATAGTACTTGGCCTCTCAGTAGCCTCCAGCACTACAGACTCTGCCTGCATCGTACCTGGCCTCTCAGGTGCCTCCAGCACTACAGACCAGCCTTCTCACTGAACGCTGCTGACCCTGCCTAGGCCGCTTCTGCTGGGCAGCGCACCTAGACTGAGTCCTGGGGCTCGGGCCACACTCCTCATGTGCCCCCTCCACAGGGAACCAGCATATGGTCCCATTGTGTCACTCTGATGTGCTTGATGCTAACCACCCCTCTCTCTCTCTATTCTTCACCTCCGCTGGAACGGCAGGCTCACATACCCTGGCAGGTTTCAAACTAGAAGATGAACATCTTCGGGGTAAACAAAGACCGTCCAAGGGGCACATGACTGTGGCTGGTCTCAACGTCAAGATCCTTGACTCCCATGTCTGTCTGCCAGCAAAAGGGCCCAGGGCCTACTTCCCGCTGTCCCCCTGATAATCGCCTCCCAGTCACTGACTGCCAAAAGGCGCTCTCTCACCCTCATCAGGTCCTTCAGTCGGGCAACACCCTGGAGTGTAAGAGCTCCGGATCAAAACAGAAAGGACAATTCGAAATAATCGTAGCAGCCTTGACAAACTACAGAACTCAAAAGATTGGATAACAAATTCTTTTTTAAGTCAGGGGTTTTCCAATTCTTTTAACAAAACTGAAAGAGAACCTAATGTAACTGTCAACCCTTTACAAATAATTTTCCACCAACAACTTAACATGAAAGATCACTGTGTGATTTTTGGCTTATAACTGGGAAGGAATTCAAATGAATTGAATGATGTTGCCACAACAAAACTCTTTCCCTTCCCATCACCTTATTTATGTAAACAAGGTTTCTTGGCACTTACATCATTAAAATACAAATAGATTTTGTTCTGAAACTTGTCTCATTCTAGCTTTAAGTGTACTTAACCAATGCTACACAAGCTAATAATTATAGCTGTAGCTCAAACCAGAAGAAGACAAATTGTAATGCTCCAAGGTCTATGGACATAAGAAAATTTTTAAAAACTATCAATGTATATGCATATTTTTGTTGCAGAAAAGAACTGTCAATAAAAGGCTTTCATGCATAAATATATTTGGGGAAGCAAAACGGAAATAAGAATTCAAGTAGAAAAACGGATTTAATTTCTGACCAAGAGAGCCTTCATGTAATTGGATGATTTGAGTGTTAAGGTGTCACAAATTTCAATATACGGGAAATTATATCCTTTGCATCTACTTAAATCTGTGATGAAAAATTTAGATGTTAACTTAAAGCTAGGCAGAAAAAGATCTAGTTTAGAAAAACACATTCAGCAGTTTGGAAAGCAAACACATTTGGAGATAAATGATCTATCCTCTAAGCTACCTGGCACCCCCATCCCCAGTCTAACAGGTACCCTGACCCCCCTACCCCAGGGCCCAAAGAGAGCTCCTGACTGTGTTCCCAAAACCCATTCCTCCCCCAGTCTTGTCCATCTCAGGAAGCAACACTCCTCCGCTCCCAGGTGCTCTGGCCTATGCCCTAGCGCCAGCCTTGGCTCCTGCCCTGACACCTACCCCATGGCATCCTGCCGACTCTCCCGTCAAAGCAGATTCTGGATGAGTCTGCTCCTCTCCAACCCCACAGCTACTGCCCTGGTCCAAGTCGCCATCTCCTGTCACCTCCCCCACTCCCCCCAACAAGCTGTTCTCCACACCGGCCCTTCTTTCTGCTCCCTAAACAGCTCAGATTTGGGCATGCCACAGAGCTAGCTGGGCCCTCTGCTGGGAATACCGTCCCCCCAAGATCTACGCATGACTGACTCCTTGTCACTTAAGTCTCAGCTTAAATGTCACGTCCTCTGAGACCTTGCTCCTGACTGGCCCTAGTCACGCTATCACTGTAGTCACCAGTTTCTCCTGGTAGCACTGGATACTACCCACTTGCTGGCTGCTTCTTTATTCGTTTCCTTCAGTTGCTGACTGAAAGAATCAATGAGTTAGGAAGCAAGCTTTTTGATAGGTGGCTCAATTCAGAAAATTATGAATTGTATTTTTTTCCATTCAAAATGGAAACAGCTTAGCTTAATGAGACCCACAGAAAAATGTACATATTCTTACAATTGCAATGACCTACTTTACTGAACAGGGGGGCTTAAATTCCAACACTGACAGGGCCAGGGAAGCACCGTGAACAACTGAGTGGGCCAGCAGGACGCAGGGACATGGTGAGCTGGCTGTGGACCCCCATCTAAATGGGGCCCCTGCTTGGCTCCAGCTAACTGGTGGCAGGAAGGAAGGAATGTCGTCCCAATGTTGCCAGATCTTCCCATTCTTCAAGAGAATCCAGAAATTTGGATTCCATATAAAATTTCCTGACTTTTAAAAGCTGGCAACTGGGACGTCCCCGGCGGTCCAGTGGTTAAGACTCCGTGTTTCCAACACAGGGGGGCGCGGGTTCGATCCCTGGTCGGGGAACTAAGATCCCACATGCCACATGGTACAGGCAAAAAAAAAAAAAAAGCAAAAAAAAAGCTGGCAACTAATTTAAAATATTTGTAAATACTACTTGTTCCAAATACAATATCTCTGGTGGTCATGTAAGGCCTGCTGGCCCATAGATTTCTGGCCAGTGCTGTTTTTGGCCTCTACGATGTGAAGGTACATGTGCGCTGGCCTCTGCAGTGGCACAGAGCTTTACAAGTCAAGGCGTTTACTTGCACAAACTCCTTTCTCTCTCTTGAGGGGAGTGTGTGCGGATATGTGCATGCATAAGAGACTCCTGCATTAATGTCATCCTGGGAAGAGACTGAAGCACAGATAAGCAGAACAGCTCTACCTAAGGCCACAGCACTACTGACATTCTTGAGGCTGCAATTAGGGCAACATTTGAATATCTAGGATATATTACGCCCCATGCAACAAGGTGGAGAGAAAAACCACAGTCCCTTGTAGCTTTCAATCTATTGGCCTCTGGGATGTTGTAGGATTGCCTGGTTGTGGGATGGGCAGGGCAGGAAGAGTGGGGTCACCTAGAGCTACCAGGGAGCTGGGCATGCTTTAGGCCTGGAGACCTGAGGGCAGATGGCTGGAGCCCCTCCCTGCAGTCCTGGAAGTCACCCCTCAGACTCTGCCTGGCTGCTCTGTACTTGTTTCCCCCGACACGCTTTTCCTCCAGTTCCTTTGCTTTTATAAGTGGAAAGAAAAACTGTAACACAGCGCAGGCCTCCTATGTCTGGTGGGCCACTGTTTGTCAATGAGAAGACTCAAGATGGATGTCCCCAGCATACATACCATGTTTTGCTCAGCAATAAAACACTCAACGAAGCGCTCAGGGTGTTCCTTCTTGAATATCTCAGAGAAGGTGGAGTTCTTGCTGTCACCGTCCAGCACAACGACTCTGTCATTTGCATGGCCCAGCTTAGCCAGAGCCAAACCACATGCTTTCCGAGTAGCTATCTGGAAGTTAAACAGTAGAGTTTCTTAGAATGGGTTTAGAAGGAAGGTGAATTGGTAGAATTATAAACTGTCATCTACCTTAATGAAGAAAGCAAATTTGTGATTCACCAATAATCTCCTTTAGGGTCATAAAAAAGGACTGCTAGCCAATTTTAAATCCATACTTGGCTCACTGGGTATCAATTTCCCCCAAATAAATTTATTCTTCTGTCCCATTCCTATAGTTGATTTAAAAATTTACATTTCCCAAAATGCAAATGCCTCTGTGAGTGTTTAAGTATAAAACTGACAATACTCACTGTAAATATTAAAATGTAGAACTTTAGAAACATAATACAAATAATAAACAATTCCATTAGAATATTGTTTGAGATTGGACTCAATCTATGGATTAATTTAGGGGAAAACTGACATCCTTACAATATTGAGTTTTTCTATTAAAAAAAACAAGGTTTGGCATTTCCTCAAAGAGTTAAACAGAATTACTACGACCCAGCAATTCTACTCCTAGGTATATACCCAAGAGAAAAATACATCTATACGAAAGGTTGTACACAAATGTTCATTGCAGCATTATTCACAATAGCCAAAAGGTAGAAACAACCCAAATGTCCAGCAACAGGTGAATGGATAAATAAAACATACGATATACCCATAAAATGGAGTACTGCCACCACATGGATGAACCTCGAGAACACAGTGCTAAGTGAAATAAGCCAGACTCAAAACTTTGCATATTATATGATCCCATTTACATGAAATGTCTGGAATAGGCAAATCCACAGACACAGAAAGTAGATTAGCAGTTACTAGGGGCTGGGTGGGAATAGAGAGTAACTGCTCACGGGTATAGGGTTTCTCTTTGGGATGACGGAAATGTTGTAAGATTGAGTGTAGTGATGGTTGCACAACTCTTGTCAGTATGCTAAAAACCACTGAATTGTACATTTCAAATGGGTAGATTATATAGAAATCTATAGCTTTATATAGTTTTATTATCTCAATAAAGCTGTTATTTAAAAAAACAAGGTTTGCGTCCTCATTTGTCTTTGTTCATTCATCTAAACACTCTTAAAAATATTTTTTAAAACAGGCAATTCATGTAGATGAGTACAAAAGTCAGGTTATGAAAGGATATCGAGTGAAAAGGCCATCTTCCTCCTGCTCTCCCAGTTCCTCTCCCCAGAGGTAAGGGAAATGACAGGTTTGTGTGGCATCCTTTTGGCAATGGTCTACTCACAAATACTTGGTGAGCATCTCATGCATACAAGGCATGTGAGCTTCTTTTAAGGCTATAGTTTTATAAGTATCTTAACATAGACCTTATATACTTAAGTTTATTTTTAGTTATTTTAGTTTTTATTGCCATTGTAAAAGGGATAATCTCTCCATTTTATTAATATAAGAATCAATCTTTGTATATTAGTTTTGCTACAAGTTCTCGTTCTGGACTCCTCTTATTTCTAACCATTTTCTGTCGATTCTCTTGGGCTTTCCAGACATACAACTCTACCACCTGCAAATAGGCTTGCCTTTTCATTGTCAGGACTGAGTCTTTTATTGTTAATGATCATAATTTCCCCCCTCCTAACACTGGTGAATGATATGCATTACTAATTTGAACTTCACTGATTCATATACTTCTTTAAGGTACTGAGTTGAGACCAGCGAACATTTTATTTAGAATTTTTACATCAATATTCATAAGTGAGGTTGGCCTGTAGTTTTTTCCTTTGAGCTAGCATTATAACATTTCGGCTTCATAAATGGCTTTTTCCATATTCAAGAAGGTTTGAAATAGCCTAGGAATTAACCCATTCCTTGAAGGTTAAAATTAAGTCACTCTTGCAACTTAGTGAGCCTGGCACTTTGGAGGTACAACTCTTGGACAGTTTTCTCAAATTTTTCTATGGCTGTTGATCTACTTAAGTGTTTTGTGTCTTTTTAGTCAATTTTGGTATTTTATGTATTCCTAAAAGAGGTCCTTTTTTTTTTTTTTTTTACAGGTTTTCATACCAATTAGCATAGTTTTCTCAAAATTCTGTTTTCTGCATCTGTGATTATCTCCTCTAGTGACTAATTTTATTCATTTATGATTTTCATCTCTTTAAGTAGGCTAGATAATGGTTTGTCTACTGTATTAGTAATTCAAAGAGCCAACTCTTTGATTTGTGTATTAATGTGACTTCTTGTTCTTTAATTCATTAACTTTTTAAGAACTGGCCTGTTTCCTTAATTTTTCCTATTAGTAAAATATATACACTTCTTTCAAAAAATGAAAAGCTCCCATAATCCCACCTACCTTCCAGACATAAACATTTCATCATAATCAATGCTGCAACTGACATTCATTCTATTCTGCACACTTGCACAGGTGTTTCTGTAGGATAAATTCCTGTGAGTTGCACTGCTAGTTTGAAGGGTGTGAACAGCTAAAGTGTTAACACATATTACCAAAGTAGCCTCTGTTTATATGTACTTTTCCCTTATTAATAGCGTTCTTCTGCTTTTAAATTTGTTTTCTAATTTCTCAAATAGTCAATTCATTTATTTTAAACCCATATTACCAGGCTAAGAAAACGTAAGTAACACTCAAAATGTCCCCAAATAAATAAGTATTTCCTTCCTCCCAGGCTCGTCACCTTATTTCCTTAGGTTGTGAAGACCCTGCATACTTTGAATACAAAAATGGTAACAAAAAGCAGAAAGGCTTTATGTTCAGCGTTTCGTGCCTAATTTGTTTCCTTTTTGAAGAACTGGTCTTTGATGAATTGGTGTGTTTCCTTGTGTAATCCAGGGAATAAGCCCAACAGATCAATCCAGCCAGGCCCCCATCCTTTGAGTAGACACAGAAGCAAACAAAAGTTGCACAGCACTGGACACAAATAAGTAGCGACTGACTGGTAAGAAAATTAAGACCTGAGTTAAGTTTGAAATCAAAGAATAAATATCAGAAACAGTAAAAGAGAAGGTAAATTCATATTTATTGCTTATAATCTTTAGTTAAATACCACATCACCTAACAATTTGTTCATTCCTGGAGATCAGAGTAAACAGAGTCCTCTGTATTTAGGAAAAGCAGAGAAAAAAGCAGTTTGCCTACCGTGTCACCAACATTGTAAGCAGGTGGAGAGATCATTTCTATATCTGTGATGTTGATTTGAGGCGAGTCTTCAACAGGGGGTTTTGGGTCAAGCTTCTTCTTGGTCTGTATCTGGCTCTCAATTAGTTTGATAATTGTATCCACTCTTTCTTTTGGCATTGGCCTTTCATGCCAATTTTCTGAATCCTCAACATCTGCAACCCAATGGATAAAACACATTCATTCCCTAAGTATCTAATGAGCTCCTATTTGGTCATCTGAAAGACATCTAGATGGAAAAGATGTCAGCCACAGAGTAAAAAGCTGGCACAGGGGGCCTGACATGGTACTGCAGTCGCAAGAGACAGCCTTGACAAAGGCCGAGAGGCTCTTGAGGGGGCCACTGGCCCATGTGCTGGTGAATGGAGGGGAGAGTGAGGGAGATGAGGCTGGACAGGCAGAGCAGACCATGGAGGATCCTATGGGTATAAGGAATCTGAGTTCTGTCCAAAGCAAGATGGGAAACCACTGACGGGTTTGGAAGGGGGATGGTGACTGATCAGATCCATGTTGTAGAAAGATCACCACGGCAGTCATGTGGGGGCTGGCTTGGGGAGACTGCAGTTAGGGAGAGGTGACTGGGCCTGGGCAAGAGAGATGGAGAGGAGCGAACAGACTTGAGACGTACGTCAGGAGCAAAATCAATCAGAATCGATGACAGACTGGGTATGTGTGTAGGGGGCACATAAGGGAGAGGTGGAGGCAAGGACAATACCCAGGTTTCTGCCAGGAGCAAACTGGTCCAGTCGTCATTTACTCAACGGGGGTACCAGAATAAGACTGTATTTTGAGAAGGAGTCATAGAAGAGTTTTATTCTAAAATGTCAACACTAAAAACACACCAGGAATCACACCTACTGCAACTATTTATACTTGAGATGAACAACTTCAGATGTCCACTTTGAAATCTGCAAGAAGTTAAGACTTTCAAAACCCCCTCCCTTCCCCGACCCTCAGTTCCACAGTTACCTTTCCCAGAGGCGCTGCTTTACTAGTGGCCTGTGTGTCCTCCCAGGTAGCGTGGGCACAGGCTAGGGCGCTCGCAGGCACGTACACTCGTGTTTACGTATCTGCTCACGCTCAGCCCCCCTCTGGCTCTGCACCCCCGTGGAGATGGCTCCCTGCTGGTCCTCTAACTGAGGGACTATCCTCTCAGCCGCTCCCTTGCGCTCGCTTGCTGGGGGTCTGGGCTCCCTCCCCCTTGCCCTAACGAGATCTGCTATCTACAAGCATGAGAAAGAGCAAGAGCGCTGGGCGCAGGTCACAGGCGTAATCACCGTGCGTGAAGTCAGCTGTCTGCCCAGCTAGCCTAAGCCTCCCTCCACCTCATATGCTAGGCAGAGGTTTTTGACAACCACAAGCAGAAAAGCAACACTTCCTTACGCGGCATGCCGTGGCCCCTGAAGGTCTTGGCAACTATAGCAGTGGGCTTGCTCTTCACTTGAGCTGCCTGCTGGAACACCTGGCACAGTGCCTCCACATCGCGGCCATCCACCACGAAAGTATTCCACCTGTCAACCGAGAAGTGGGCCAGGTTAGAAGGCGAAGGGGGGATGGGGCGGAAAGATGGTGCCACAAAACAGGACAGTTACCCAAAGGCTTCACAGCGCTTCTGAAAGACGTCTGTGCAGTGCTTGAGGGGCAGGGTGCCGCTGTGGCACAGGCGATTCACGTCAAAGATGGCCACGAGGTTGTCCAGACTGTGGTGGGAAGCAAAGGCCATGGCCTCCCAGACGGAGCCTTCCGAGGACTCGCCACCTCCAATGAGGCAGAACACCCGGTAGCTGGGGCAAGCCGAGAGACGTTAGGACCATGCCTGGGGCTCCTCTGGGCAGCTCGAGCAAATATATTTCATGGAGAGAAACAAAGGAGGAGACAGAAGCAGCTGCTTCAGACCTAAGACAATTTTCCCTGTCAACGCTGCCCAAATTCCACAGCTGAGGAAACACAGCTTTAAAAGCTTGGGCCTCACGACATGGGCTGCACCTTTGGCTAGTCTTCTCATTCTAGCTGTAAAAGTAATTTCTACGTTCTTCTGCCACTTCCCTGGGCCCAACGAATAAGAGCGGATGGGGAGAAGGCAGCTCCCTTAAATGCCCAAACATTTACATATATGGTTTCTTGATAAGCTCCATGTTAAGCACTGCCACCTTCTATTTCTGATCTTACAAATTTATATACAATAATAACAATCAAAACATCCTACCTCAGGAGCGTATGTTCTGTTACAAATATTAAACTCCTCCGCAGCAGAAACATGAAATGTTTAAACCACTAAAACACAACCCAGACCCCCCAAAAATGCTATAAATGAGGTATAAAAAAAGTGATTAACCACAGGATAGGGACTAACAGAGGCAACAGTGAGAGATGAAAAAGGTCAACAGTGGAGGAAGCACAACAGAGTGCCTCCAGAGGGGCCACCTGGGCTGGAACCTGGGACTGAGGGGCTGCACACTCAGGCACCCTGGGTGAACCATGGGAGTAGAACATGCACACCATCATGGCCAACCCTGAGCCCCCCAGGATCCCCCATCTTGCTGCTCCTACATCAGCAGCACCTGGGCACACACCCCTGCAAGAAAGGCATGGATCTGCCTGTCTTCAGGAAGGTGGACCATTCCAGAAAAAGAGACCTTTGATTAACATGTAGGGGTCCCCAAAGGAAAGGCAAATACACCATCTGTTCACTCTATAGTGAAGCTCACTGAGATATGGGAAACAGGAAGATGTCTCTCTTAGTAAAAACTTGAATCCTAGGACTTCCCTGGTGCTCCAATGGCTAAGACTCCATGCTCCCAATGCAGGGGGCTTGGGTTTGATCCCTGGTCAGGGAACTAGATCCCACAATGCTGCAGCTAAGACCTTGCATACCGCAACTGAAGATCTCGCATGCCGCAACTAAGACCCGGCGCAGCTAGCTAGCTAGCTAAATAAACAAACAAGTAAATAAATAAATGTTTAAAAAAAACTTAGACTTGAAACCTAATAAACTGTTTTCTTTCTTTTTTAAAATATTTATTTATTTATTTTGGCTGTGCCGGGTCTTAGTTGCAGCATGCGGGATCCTACAGTTGTGGCATGTGGGCTCATAGTTGCAGCATGCGGGCTTCTTACTTGCGGCATGCATGTGGGATCTAGTTCTCTGAACAGGGATCGAACCTGGGCCCCCTGCATTGGGAGTGCGGAGTCTTACCCACTGGACCACCAGGGAAGTCCCTAATGAACTGATTTCTATACTGCAGGCAGCACTTAGAACCCAACAGGAGATGCTAGAACCGCTTCATGAAATATGATTTCTTTTTACTCCTTGAGTACTTGGTAACCTGAACTTTTAACACAATCACTGTCTTCCCAAACTAATAAGCGATAAAGCCAAAGTGCTGGGGGTGGGGTGGGGTGGGAACAGTTAAGTGGTTTCTGGGTAAGCGCCTTACCTGGCCTTGTCAAAGTACTTGCCAGTATATGCCATCCCACACGCGACCCCCAGTCCTTGCCCCAGCCATCCAGTTGCCACATTAACAAACGACAGACTCTGTAAGAGAAAGCACCAAATGAATCTACACACCCTCATGCACCCCAAAGTGTCAGATCAACGTCACAAAGACAACAGAGTCACAGGTAATCCATGCAGCTGGTGAGGGCAACTGGAGCTCTGACAACATAGAAGTGGGAAGCTTCTGCACACAGCAGTCTAAACAGAGCCCAAGAGCAAAGCAGAAAAAAACATAAGCAGAAGTCTTGCCATTTCCACAAGACCTTTTATCTAGCTGTATACAGACCAGATGTTCAATGTTTTTGGAGAATATGGACTCTTAAACAGAAACTAGAAACACTGAAGAAGATTTCAATTTCCCTGGTTTGTAAAACTCAAGTCAACTGAGATTTGGGAAGTGGTGATGTAGGAGGTTATGCTAGAAATAAATCACTTTCTACCACCACTCCATTTATCCCCACTGACCTGCTTGTACGCACAGGCTATCACGGTCCCACGGAGAGAATGTGGCCCTCTGAGGGCCACGAGGTGGTGCCAATGCCAAAGGTCTGCTGCACTGAGGCCTCACTCACTCCCAAGCTTCTGAAGAGATATCAAACTTATTCAACACTTCTGCTGCCACCATCTTGGCCTGGCCACAAACATCTCTTGCCTCTGTCAGAGCAGTGGCCTCCCTGCTTCCCTCCACAGTCGTTCTCAACACAGCCACTAGGCGGAGCACGATAAAACCGAAGCCCGCCCCTCAATCGCTGCGGAGAACTGTCCAAGGTCTTGTCATCTAATGTCAAGTAGAGCTCAAGTTCTTGCAGTGGCCTGTTCACTCCAGACCCCCATCACCTCCCACTGCTCCGGGTGCCTGGCCTCCTGGATGTCCTTTGAACACGCCACGCACGTGCCTGCCTCAGGGCTTTACCACGTGTGGCTCCCTCTCCCCCGAGTGCTCAGTGCTTGTGCCTAAATAAGGGCACAGCTCACTCCCTCACACCCTCCAAGTCTCTGCTCAAATGTCAACACCAAGGCTTTCCTGGACCATCTCTTTCACCTAGTACCTGCCCTCCACTTCCCTTGGATCTAGGACACTCAGCCCCATCTGACATGCTATTTCTGGGTTTGTTTCTTGTCTGCCCCCTTCCTCCATTCAGATGTCAGCTCCATTCAGAGACTGGTGTGTGTTGTCGCTACCACGGATGAGTGAGTGGTACTTGTTAGTCTCCTGTCTTGATCCACCCTACTGTTCTGCTCTTCCTGGGGCTCTTGACCTTCCTTAACTTTCTCTACGTGCTTTGTGCCCTCACAGATTTGTTTTGCATCTCTAGCCCCAAGAACTGTCCCACTGAAGTCTCTCTTGACAACATCGCTAGCTTAGTCTTTCTCCCTACAGCTCCTATTTTACTCCTGTAACAAGCTCTGGCTCCCAGGTGCCTTATGTGAGCACCTTGTGCCTTGGAGTGAGCCTGCGCTCTACACTCAGACCAACTCCACTTCCCCCCAGCTTTAACGCGGGGGACAAGTAAGCCCACTTCCATAAGGCTTTGCTCTCTGGGTATGATGGTGAGGAAAGCCCCGTTCAGGAAGCAAGAGGCTGTAGGATTAATTGAGAAGATTGGTGGGGCATCAGCATGATGTCTGGCATGGTGGAAGCACACCCACATGGGTTCCCTTTCCTTTCCCAAGAATCCTTTCGCTGTGGGGGGGACACTCACAACTGAGGGGCCAAGAATAAAGATGCACACAAGCTGCTGAGGGCACCCAGGAAAGAAAGCTTTCTCTTCCAGGTGGTACTTCTCATCTTTGTTCTGACACAAAATGTGCTTCAAGAACAAATTTATAAGAAGGCTTTTTGGTTACTTCCCAAGCCTCCTTGGCTAAAGAAAACAAAAGAGCTGATAAAACAAAAACTAAGGCCTGGGTGGTGGACGGAGAGATCATGAGCACCTCAGTCAGTGCCACGGCCAGGCCTTAGCAAGGGGCCTCCTCATGCAGCTGTCTACATAGACACTCCTGCCCCGGGAGCACAGATTATGGAGACCCTGGCTTCTCAGCCTCTAGCGAGTCCATTTACTCCATTCCCAACAAGAGCCAAGATGGACTATGCTCCTGAGTGTTTTTTTTTTTTTAAACTAAATTTATTTATTTATTTTTGGCTGCATTGGGTCTTCGTTGTTGCGTATGGGCTTTCTCTAGTTGTGGTGCACGGGCTTCTCATTGCAGCGGCTTCTCTTGTTGCGGAGCACGGGCTCTAGGCGCACGGGCTTCAGTAGTTGTGGCACGTGGGCTGAGCAGTTGTGGCTCATGGGCTCCAGAGCGCAGGCTCAGTAGTTGTGGTGCACGGGCTGAGTTGCTCCGCAGCATGTGGGATCTTCCCGGACCAGGGCTCGAACCCGTGTCCCCTGCATTGGCAGGCGGATTCTTTTATATATATATATATTTTTTTAAAATTAATTAATTAATTTACTTATTTTTGGCTGTGTTGGGTCTTCGTTTCTGTGCGAGGGCTTTCTCTAGTTGTGGCAAGCGGGGGCCACTCTTCCTCGCGGTGCACGGGCCTCTCACTATCGCGGCCTCTCTTGCTGCGGAGCACAGGCTCCAGACGCGCAGGCTCAGTAGTTGTGGCACACGGGCTTCGTTGCTCCGCGGCATGTGGGATCTTCCCAGACCAGGGCTCGAACCCATGTCCCCCTGTATTGGCAGGCAGATTCTCAACCACTGCGCCACCAGGGAAGCCCAGCAGGTGGATTCTTTACCACTTCACCACCAGGGAAGTCCCCTGAGTGTTTTTTCTTGTCTTCAAACTTTATCTGCTGCGTAAGTCTGATGAACATACAAATCTGGCAAATGAGTAGAGCCCAGCCTGAGGCTACACGCCAGAAAGTCTCTCTATGCCTCTAAGGCCAATGACTCTGATTATATGATAGCAGCGGTTATGGGATAGTCTAGGCATCTTTTTTTTTTTTTGGCTGTGCTGCACGGCTTGCGGAATCTTGGTTCCCTGACCAGGGATTGAACCCAGGCTCCCAACAGTGAAAGCGTGGCGTCCTAACCACTGGACCACCAGGGAATTCCCACATCTTTCCCTTTTTAAAGTAAAGCTCTAAACACCCATACTTTGTTTGTACACCTATAGTTATTCAGTTTTTATGATGAAGGAAATTCAAGCTTACAGAAAAGTTGTACGAATAGTACAATGAAGTTCCATATACTCTTTACCTAAATTTGTCAACTATTACTAATGGACTTCGTTTGCTTCATCTCTTTTCCTCTACACACACGTTTTATTTACCCTTTGCCAAACCTCATTTGAGATTATGTTTTAGACACCAAGGCAAGGATCATAACTACGGCTCCAGGTACTCTGCCTATACTCTGCCTTTGTCTTTACTTCCCGCTGCCCAGATTTGGGGTTTCTATTTGCACATGTCATTCTACCAGTTGAGCTTTAAATGCTTTGCTCAGAACACAGCAAACTTTCAGACAGCATCAAAAGAGCTGCTTGTTCTTCTAGATCGACCTTGCTTTTAATATTTCTTTTTTTTCCTGTCCCCCAGTGTCATGAGGTTATCTCGTACTATAGCTAGCCTAATGAGAAACTCCTTATTGGTATCAGGTCAGATATGCAGAGAAATGGAAGAGAAAGCTGACTGACGGGTGGGACGTCCCTCCAAATCAAGCTCAACGCTCCTTGAGCTCAACAAGTTGGATTCACTCATGTGGCCCTCCTCTACCCAGGTGGCAGAGGATCGGAGCAGCATGACCCTGACAAGGGGGGCTTTAGTGCTAGGTGGGGTAAAGTGAGGCACCATCAAAGGAAAAGAAGGACTGCCAGCTGCCGCAAGTCATCCTTCCCACCACGCAGTCCTCACTAGAACACCTTTTAGATCTTTATGAGGTGCCATGGTCTGAATGTTTGTGCCCCCTCCCCAAAATCCATTATGTTGAAAACCTAATGCCCAAGGTGATAGTATTAGGAGGTAGTGGTCTTTGGGCAGTGATTAGGTCATGAGGGCAGAACCCTGAAGAGTGGGGTTAATGCCCTTATAAAAGAGAGACCATTTCTCCTTACATCACATGAGGATACAGTGAGAAGTCTGCCACTAGGAACAGGGCCCTCACCAGAACATGACCATGCTGGTGCCTTGATCTTAGACTTCTAGCCTCCAGAACTGTGAGAAATAAATTTCTATTGTTTATAAGTCACCCAGTCTTTGATGTTTTATTATATCAGCCTGAACAGATGAAGACATGAGGCAAAGAGAGAAGCACCAAAAGGATAAACAGAGGCCATTTCAGGTCTTGTTGCCACATGGTGGCTTTTAAAATGAGTTCAGGAACCAAGTGTCTGAGCATGGGTTCCCATGCCAGCTTACCTTGGAGAGGACGAATCTGTCATTGTTCGGGTTCTCCGGGTCCATCTGTTTATACCTCATGATGTAGAAAAACAGCACAGACATGATCTCAGCAGCACTGCTGCACAATGTGGGGTGGCTGAAAGACATGGCACAGGTCGTTTCTCACAGGCAAGTGACTCACCAGGGACACACACAGTGCATGAGGAGGCCTTTCAGCACATGGTCTCCTCAAACTGGAAGCAGCAGTCATTTCTGCCAGTCCTGAAAGAATCCAGCCAAGGGAAAGGGATGCTGGGCCACTGCCCGTCAAGTTCACAGCTTTTAAGGATGCTTTGAGGCCCAGGAACCTCACAACTCCTCTCCCTGTAGGGAGCAAAACCTCACAGACCAGCCCCCTTCTATCAGTGGACCACCGGCATACTTGGGGAAGTTCGCCTGGTGACTCTGTAAGCATTTGAGTGTCATTTCACTTGTTTGAATTCATCTGTGATATCATTAATCAGAAATTTCACAAAGCAGAAATAAACCCACACACATGTGGTCAACTAATTTTTGATGAGGGAGCCAAGAATACTCAATGCAGAAAAAACAGTCTCTTCAACAAGTGATACAGGAAAAATTGGATATTCACATGTAAAAAAATGAAACTGGACACCTACCTTATACCACTCACAGAAATTAACTTGAAATGGATTAAAATTTAAACGTAAGACCAGAAACCATAAAACTCCTAGAAGAAAAACATAGGCACTACACTACTTGACCTGAGTCTTAGAGAGGGTTCTTTGAATCGGACACTAAAAGCAAAAGCAAAAAAAAAGCAACAAAAACAACAAACAAAAACCAAGTGGGACTGAACCAAACTCTTCATGGCAGAAGAAACCATCAACAAAATGTAAAAGCAACCTACTGAATAGGAGAAAGTATTTGCAAATCACATATCTGATAATGTGTTTATATGGAAAATATATAAAGAACTCACACAATTCCATAACCAAACAACAAAAAATCCGCTTAAAAATGGGCAAAGGATCTGAATAGGCATTTTCCCAAAGAAGACAAACAACAGGCATATGAAAAGGTGCTCAACATCACTGATCATCAGGGAAATTGCAAGTCAAAACCACAATGAGATATCCCCTCACACCTATCAGAACGGCTGTCATCAAAAAGATAAGTTAACAAATCTGGCAAAGATGTGGAGAGAAGAGAACCCTTGTGCACTGTTGGTGGGAATGTAAATTAGAGGAGCCACTATGGAAAACAATATGGAGGATCTTAAAAAAAAACACCACCATATGATCCAGCAATTCCACTACTGGGAGTATATCTGAAGAAAATGAAAACACTATGTGGAAGAGATATCTGCACCCCTACGTTCACAGCAGCACTATTTACAATAGCCAAGCTATGGAAACAACCGAAGTGTCTGACAGATGAATGGACAAAGGAGATGTGGTACAGATATATAATGGAACATAATTCAGGCACAAAAAGGAAATTCTGCCATTTATGACAACATGGATGGGCCTTGAGAACATTATGCTAGATGAAGTAACTCACAGAAAAAGAAATACTGTATTATTACACTGTGGAATCTAAAAAAAACCCCAAACCCAAACTCACAGAAAAAGAGATCACCAGATTTGTGGTTACCAAAGGTGGGGGTTGAGGGGATGAGGAACTGGATGAAGGTGTCGAAAGTTACAAACTTCCAGATATAAAATAAATAAATACAGGGCTTCCCTGGTGGCGCAGTGGTTAAGAATCCGCCTGCCAATGCAGGGGACACGGGTTTGAGCCCTGGTCCAGGAAGATTCCACATGCCGCAGAGCAACTAAGCCCATGAGCCACAACTACTGAGCCTGCGCTCTAGAGCCCGTGCTCTGCAACAAGAGAAGCCATGACAATGAGAAGTCTGCACACCGCAATGAAGCCCCTGCTCGCCACAACTAGAGAAAGCCGGCGTGCAGCAACGAAGACCCAACACAGCCAAAAAAAAAAAAAAAAAAAAACCCACAAAACCCCACAAATAAGTAAATAAATTTTAAAAATAAATAAATAAATACTTGGGATGTAATATATAACAAAATGACTATAATTAACACTGCTGTATGGTATATTTGAAAGTTGTTAACAGTAGATCCTAAGAATTCTCATTACAGGGAAAAAACATTTTTCCATTTTTTGGTATCTATGAGATGATGGGTGATAAATAAACTTATTGTATTTATCATTTTACAATATATATAAGTCAAATCATTATGCTGTATACCTTAGATAGTGCTGTGTGCTCAATTACATCTCAATAAAACTGGGAAAGAAAATTTTTAAAAAATCCAACAAAGAAAATGCATTCTACTTCCTAAAATGAATTTCTTTTAGGAAGTGAATGGTCAGACTGAGAAGTTTCTCGTTGTGGTGTAACTTGAGGCCCTTATAGAATGAAGTAACTGCTGCTCTTAGAAAGCAGCCTGCATGGGAGTCCAGGCAGTCTGCCATTAATTAAGAAGGGGAGGAGGTGGCAGGGCAGAGGACAAAACCAACTCCCTAGAGCCCTGCCACACCCCAAAAGTCAGAAGAGTAACATTTTAAGCCCAGCTCATGTGTATTAATAATCTCCCCTTTCAAGTTTCACAATACAGAAAATGGAGAGTTAAACCTCTTGCCTTTGCAAGTATCCCAGGTGGATGATTTGGATTTAAAAGCTGTTACAGATCTCTTGAGAAAATGCAAACTGTTACTAATTTTGAAGGTGAAGGGAGCAAAATGAAAGTGTAAAAAAAAAAAAAAATCCAAAACCATGCAGGTCTTAAACTCATTGACATTGCCTTTTTAATGTTATAGCACAGGCTGGAAAACAAAACTTAAAAAAGATATCGCGCAAACCATTTTATCTGACCAGGACAGGGTGAAGTTAGAAGTCAATAATAGAAAGAAAATGGTAAAATTCACACATTTGTGGGAATTAAACAACACACTCTTAGAATAACTTTAAATGGGGTATAATACGTAAAAACATTAAATCACTATATTGTACACGCGACACTAATGTAAGAGTCGACTACACTTCTATTAAAAAAGAAAACAACCTTCCCCCACAATGCACTTAAACGAACAATGGGTCAAAGAAACTTCAAGAGAGTTGGAAAGTATTGAGACAAATGAAAAAGAATACACAAGATACCAAAATTTATGGGATGTGGCAAAAGCAGTGACAAGAGATAAGTTTATAGCTGTAAATGCTTGCATTAAAAAAGAATGATCTCTGGGAATTCCCTGGTGGTCCAGTGGTTCGGACTTGGCGCTTTCACTGCCGTGGACCCAGGTTCGATCCTTGGTCAGGGACCTAAGATCCCGCAATCTGCACGGCGCGGTCAAAATAAATAAATGAATAAGTAAATAAAAATTAAAAAAAAAGAACGATCTTGAAGAAAACCTAACTTCACAACTTAGTAACTAGGAAAAGCAGAACTAAACCCAAAGCTACCAGAATGGAAAACGTAATAAATATTATTGCAGAAATAAATAAAAGACTAAGAAAGCAATGTAGAAAATGAAACAAAACAAAAGCTGGTTCTTTGAAAAGATTAACAAAATTAATAAGCCTTGGGCTTCCCTGGTGGCGCAGTGGTTGAGAATCTGCCTGCCAATGCAGGGGACATGGGCTCGAGCCCTGGTCTGGGAAGATCCCACATGCTGTGGAGCAACTGGGCCCGTGAGCCACAACTACTGAGCCTGCGCGTCTGGAGCCTGTGCTCTGCAACAAGAGAGGCTGCGATAGTGAGAGGCCCGCACACCGTGATGAAGAGTAGCCTCCGCTTGCCACAACTAGAGAAAGCCCTCGCACAGAAACGAAGACCCAACACAGCCAAAAAATAAAAAAAAATAAAAAATAAAAAAAAGAATCCGCCTGCCAATGCAGAGGACACGGGTTTGAGTCCTGGTCCGGGAAGATCCCACATGCCGCGGAGCAACTAAGCCTATGCGCCACAACTCCTGAGCCTGCGCTCTAGAGCCCGCGAGCCACAACTACTGAGCCCGCGTGCCTAGAGCCCGTGCTCCACAACAAGAGATGCCTGCGCACCACAACGAAGAATAGCCCCCCCGCTCGTCACAAAGCCCGCGCGCGCGGCAACGAAGACCCAACGCAGCTAAAAAAAAAACAAAAACAAAAGCCTTTAGCTAAAGTAAGGAAAAAAGAGAAAATTACTGAATTTACTAAATCCGATTTGAAATTACTAATTACATTTCAGGAATGAAAGTAAGGATATAACCACCAATTCTACAGACATAAAAAGGACTATAAAGGACTGTGAACAATTGTACGCCAATAAATCAGTTAACCTAGAAGAAATTTTTAGAAATAGAAAATCTGAATAAACCTACAATAAGGAGATTGAATCAGTAGTCGAAAAGCTCCGTGACAAAAAACAACTTTGAACCTGATGGCCTCACTGGTGAATCCTCAATCCTCCTCCAACTTTCCCCCAAAAACTGAAGGGAACACATTGAAACTCACTCTGGGGCCAGAATTGCCCCCATACTAAAGGCAGACAAATACCTTCGGGGAAAACTAACAGCAGACAAATACCTTCGGGGAAAGCTAACGGCAGACAAATACCTTCGGAGAAAACTAACGGCTAAAATCTCTTACGAATACTGACGCAAACATCCTCGACAAAATACCAGCAGAACCAACAGTCCCCTTTTGCTCCGATTCTTACCCGCCTATTACTTTTAGGCTTTATTTCCCGGAACTCCACGTCCTGGGTCGGACCCTGGCGTCGAGGACAACCACCTACACGGAAAACGCCGGGCCGCTCCCACTCTAGCCGGTCGGACGCAGGCGCTCCGCCAGCCGGCCCGCGTCCCGGCTTCTCTCCGTGGGCCAGTGAGGGGCGGCTGCCTGAGTACTTGGCCAGCGGCGGCCACGAGTCTGGGGGTGGCTGCCAAGCCCCGAGGGCCTGAAATGGGGCCACTAAATAACGGAGCCCACCCCGCCCCCGACGGCTCCGTTCAACTCTCTCCCCGGTCGTCGCCGCAGGGCCGGCCGCTCAACGACCGGAGCTTCGACCAGGGTGCCTTACCGAGAGCTTGAGGCACAGAGGGACCTGATGACGTGGAGGCGCAGGCGATTGGCCATGTCTTGCAGCACCTGCAAGATGTTCTCGTCAAGCTTGGCTTCTTCCGCCATCGCTCCGTTCGCCTCCTTGTCAGCCATAGCTGCGATCTCGCCCTCGTCTGAGGAGCAAATGGCCCGGAGCCTCCTCAGCCGGCCGCACGCGCGACGCTCCCGCCGCGCGACGCTCCCGCCGCGCGACGCTTCCTCCGCGCGACGCTCCCGCCGCGCGACGCTCCCTCCGCGCGCCCTCCAACTCTATGGATTTTGAACAATTGTTATTCATATGTTGCACATTATTCGAAATAATTTAATTCTTTGATATCTGCCCTCGTCCTATCAATTCAAAGAGGGCTGCCTCCGCGCAGGACCAGGCCTACTTTTGGGGTGATAAAAAAATTCTGGAACTAGATGGTGTGATAGTTGCGCGACGTGGTGACTGTAGTAAAGGAGGGCCGATGCATTCACAGGCTTTTAAAGAGTTAGTGATACAATAGTGCAGTTTGTTTTGCGCACTTCCCCACACTATTAAAAAAAGCCACGCTGGAATTTTCCCCTTTGCAGCCGCCTCCCTCCAGCCCCTTAGCAGCCCAGCCCCGGGCAGTGGGGGTTGGGAGGTCTTCACAGCAGGTGAGGCGGCCTGAGCGTTCTGAGGCAGTGTAGCGTCTCTGCGCGGACCTTCTTTCTCTTTCTAGAACATTCTGGACGGCCAGCCCCGCCTTACCGTTGAGGTGGCGTGAGCCCAACGCTAGGCTACAGCTTTTCCGGGAAGCCTGAGTTGAGGGGGCTTCCGTTAACTTTCAGTCTGAAAGCTCCCATCACCAAGGCCACAGTGTAGTGTCAGAGCTTATCCCTCCGACTCTGAGATGCTTTTCCAATGCCCCAGTGGCACCGTCCCCACAACACCACACCCTCACTTCAGCCACTGGGGAGCTTCTTAGTTCAAAAGTGTCGCCCTCCCGAGAGACCCCCAGCGGCCCTGAGGTTGGCTGGGGGTCCACGTTCTCGCCGGGTTAAAGGCTTCGTGCATTGACCATGGCGCAACGAAACCCCAAACCTCCACGTCCTCCTACCGCAGATACGTGAGTGCGCCTTTCCCCACGTCCCCATCACCACCCGATGTTAGTCTTTTTAATGTGTGGCATTCTGATGTATGAGAACATCTTTTTAAATCATTTGATTTATGTCTGCCTGATTTCCTTGCAGTTGCACATTTTTCATATGTTTACTGGTATTCATAGTTCATCTTTTCTGAATTGTCTATTACTACCCTTTACTGTTTTTATGTTTGATGATTTGTTTTTAGCTTCCTAATTTGTAGGAGTTCTTTATATATTATGTTGATTAGCCTTTTATCTCTTAGAGGTAATTGCAAATCTTTTTTTCTTAATCTGTTGCTCTTTAAAAATGTTAATGGAGATACTTTATTTTTAAGAAGAAGCAAGTGTTTGAACCAAAACCGAAATGTTGCTTCTTAACTTTATGCTTCCTTCACCGTAAGAAGGTTTAAAGATTTTTTTAACTGTAGTACAATATGTAAATCTTTTCCTTTATGGCATTTTGGTTTGAGACTTGTTCAAAAAGGTGTTCTCCACAGAGAGATTATAAAAACATTTCCTATTGTGTCCTTCTGATACCTTTAGAGTTTCATATTTATGTTTAGTTCTCTATTCTGTCTCGACTTTATTATTGTATATGATGTAAAGTAGCACTCTAACTTAGTTTTGTTCAAATAGCCAAGTATCCCAAGACCATATTTATTTTTCGTTCCCAAAATTTCTTAGCTATTCTTTTGCATTTTGGAATTAGCTAATCTAACATTCATAAGACATTCCCATTGGGTTTTTAACTGTTATTTCATTGAATTTATAAGTTAATATGTAGAGGGCTGACATATTTACAGTATTGAGTCTTCTCAAGAACATGGTATACAGCCATTGATAATCACATCTTATTGCCATCCTATTTTGTATTTTCTATTTAACCTGATATCTCATTTCTTTTTGTTCCTCCTTTCCTTCCCTTTTCTGGATTAATCAAGTTCCTTTTATTCTGCCCTTGATTATTTGGATGTTATTTACCTGGCTTTTTTCTACTGGTTGCCTTGAATTTTTTTTTCACCAGTATATTCTTTTGTCAGTTTTGAGTTTTATATGATATCTATAAAATTCCTCAATAGAACAAGTCATTAGCAAATTTTAACTTTCTCTATTAACTACTTTCTTTAAAAATACTTAGTTCTTTCATTTATCAGTGCTACGTATGAACATTGTTTAAAGCAGGGGTCCGCAAACTGTTTCTGTAAAGGGCCGTATAGTAAATATTTGATGCCACATGTTCTCTGTTGTAGCTGCTCAACTAGACCTTTGTTGTGGCACAAAGGTAGCCATACACTATATGTAAATGAATCAGTGTGGCTGTGTGCCAATCACACTTTGTGGACACTGAAATTTGAATCTCATATAATTTTCACATGCCACAAAATATCCTTCTTCTGATTTTTTTCAACCATATAAACACGTAAAAACCATTCTTAGCTCACACCTGTACAAAACCAGTCTATAGTTTGCCAACCCCTGGTTCAAAGAGTTAAATGGTTCTACAAGGTTTATTACCAAAAATAGCAATCCCTACAGGACTTCCCTGGTGGTCCAGTGGCTAAGGCTCCGCACTCCCAATGCAGGGGGCCCAGGTTCGATCCTTGGTCAGGGAACTAGATCCCACATGCTGCAACTAAGAGATCGCATGCTGCAACTAAAGATCCTGCATGCTGCAACTAAAACCTGGCACAGCCAAATAAATACATATTTTTTAAAAATAACAATCTCTTGCTTCCACCCACAGTCGTCCATCCATTCCCCAGAATCAACTACATTCAACCCTTTTAGCTGTTTCTTTTGGCATTTACCTCTAGTTCTGTAAATAAATTGTTTATACTGCTGTTTCTTTATTTTTTAGATTTTGGGAATTATTGATTGACTTCTCACAGTAAAAGATGATGATGTAGCTCTTTCACCACCCGCATCCTTCCAGTACAGTATACAATCATCTGCATTAGATTATTCTTTGGTGTTCACGTTATCAAGTCTACGGCAACTCTGATGACTTTTCCTTTCTCTCCTGATGTTTTGTTTTCCTTAGAGTTAACACTTGTCTCTCCCCACCATGTGTTGCTTGTTCTCTACTACTTACTATAGGTCAGCACTTCCCCAAACTGGCTATATCTCCTCTCCAGCTGCTGAAAGATGTCCTGCATATTTCATTCACTTGGAGCACTCTGTCCTGGAGCCTTTTGACTTGCCCTCCAGGCCCACTGCCCAGCTGCCAGCCTGGGTCCCCTTCCATCATCCTGGAGATTGCACTTGCCTTTCTTTTAGCTTGGGGCCCCAGTTTCATAAATCCCGTCTCTACCTCTGTCTTAGGTTCCTCTCTGGTTTTGGTGGCACGTCTTCTCTAGTAGCTTCCAGAAAAAGAATTCAAAGGAAGTAAACTATTTGAGTTCTTTCATGTTAGAAAATGCCTTTAACCTAAAAATTGACAGTTTGGTTATAGAATTCTAGGTGAGAAAATCCGTTTTCCCCCAAATTTGGAAGGCATTACTTCATTGTTTTCTAATTCTTAGTGCTTCACTGAAAAGTTTGAAGACATTCTGGCTTCTGATTCTTTGAATGTGACCTTTTTTTTTTTTTCTCTCTGACAGTTATTCTCTCAGCATATTGAAGATATTATTCAACTCTTCTGGATTTCATTGATGCCTTAGAGAAGGTAGCTTTCAGTCTAAAAGTCATGGTTTTAAAGGTAATCAGCTTTTACAATCTGGCTGCTTCTAAGATCTGTGTCTAGGTGTGGATCTATTTCCGTTTTATCCTGTTTGGGATATCTTGGGCTTCTTTTTTTAAAAAAATTAATTAATTAATTAATTTTTGGCTGTGTTGGGACTTCGTTGCTGTGCGTGGGCTTTCTCTAGTTGTGGCGAGCAGGGGCTACTCTTTGTTGCAGTACGCGGGCTTCTCATTGCGGTGGCTTCTCTTGTTGTGGAGCATGGGCTCTAGGCACGCAGGCCTCAGTAGTTGTGGCTCATGGGCTCTAGTGCACAGGCTCAGTAGTTGTGGCACACGGGCTTATTTGCTCCGCAGCATGTGGGATCTTCCCAGACGAGGGATTGAACCCATGTCCCCTGCATTGGCAGGAGGATTCTTAACCACTGCACCACCAGGGGAGTCCCTTGGGCTTCTTGAATTTGTGGATTTATGTCTGTCATCAGTTCTGGAAAATTCTTAGTGACTATCTCTTAAAACCTTGCTGTTACCTTAGTCTGTCTTCCTGTGGCATGGCAGTTAGATTTTTTTTAGACTTTCTCATTCTATCTTCTGTGTCTCCTATTTTTCAATTTTTTCAAATTTTCTATTTCTTTGTGCCTCTGTGCTGCATTCTGGATGCTTTCTTTAGCTCTGTTTTACAGTTTACAAATTATCCAGCCATTTCTTATCTGTGATTAAAACCATCTCTTGAACATTTAAAAACTTTTAAAAATCGTGAAATCCATGCAGAGAAAGCTTTCGACAAAATTCAACACCCATTTATGATAAAAACCCTCCAGAAAGTAGGCATAGAGGGAACTTTCCTCAACATAATAAAGGCCATATATGACAAACCCACAGCCAACATTGTCCTCAATGGTGAAAAACTGAAACCATTTCCACTAAGATCAGGAACAAGACAAGGTTGCCCACTCTCACCACTGTTATTCAACATAGTTTTGGAAGTTTTAGCCACAGCAATCAGAGAAGAAAAAGAAATAAAAGGAATCCAAATTGGAAAAGAAGAAGTAAAGCTGTCACTGTTTGCAGATGACATGATACTATACATAGAGAATCCTAAAGATGCTACCAGAAAACTACTAGAGCTAATCAATGAATTTGGTAAAGTAGCAGGATACAAAATTAATGCACAGAAATCTCTGGCATTCCTATACACTAATGATGAAAAATCTGAAAGTGAAATTAAGAAAACACTCCCATTTACCATCGCAACAAAAAGAATAAAATATCTAGGAATAAACCAACCTAAGGAGACAAAAGACCTGTATGCAGAAAATTATAAGACACTGATGAAAGAAATTAAAGATGATACAAATAGATGGAGAGATATACCATGTTCTTGGATTGGAAGAATCAACATTGTGAAAATGACTCTACTACCCAAAGCAATCTACAGATTCAATGCAATCCCTATCAAACTACCACTGGCATTTTTCACAGAACTAGAACAAAAAATTTCACAATTTGTATGGAAACACAAAAGACCCCGAATAGCCAAAGCAATCTTGAGAACAAAAAACAGAGCTGGAGGAATCAGGCTCCCTGACTTCAGACTATACTACAATGCTACAGTAATCAAGACAGTATGGCACTGGCACAAAAACAGAAATATAGATCAATGGAACAGGATAGAAAGCCCAGAGCTAAACCCACACACATATGGTCGCCTTATCTTTGATAAAGGAGGCAAGCATATACAGTGGAGAAAAGACAGCCTCTTCAATAAGTGGTGCTGGGAAAACTGGACAGGTACATGTAATAGTATGAAATTAGAACACTCCGTAACACCATACACAAAAATAAACTCAAAATGGATTAAAGACCTAAATGTAAGGCCAGACACTATCAAACTCTTAGAGGAAAACATAGGCAGAACACTCTGTGACATAAATCACAGCAAGATCCTTTTCGACCCACCTCCTAGAGAAATGGAAATAAAAACAAAAATAAACAAACGGGACCTAATGAAACTTAAAAGCTTTTGCACAGCAAAGGAAACCATAAACAAGACCGAAAGACAACCCTCAGAATGGGAGAAAATATTTGCCAATGAAGCAACTGACAAAGGATTAATCTCCAAAATTTACAAGCAGCTCATGCAGCTCAATATGAAAAAAACAAAAAACCCAATCCAAAAATGGGCAGAAGACCTAAATAGACATTTCTCCAAAGAAGATATACAGATTGCCAACAAACACATGAAAGAATGCTCAACATCATTAATCATTAGAGAAATGCAAATCAAAACTACAATGAGATATCATCTCACACCGGTCAGAATGGCCATCATCAAAAAATCTACAAACAATAAATGCTGGAGAGCGTGTGGTGAAAAGGGAACCCTCTTGCACTGTTGGTGGGAATGGAAATTGATACAGCCACTATGGAGAACAGTATGGAGGTTCCTTAAAAAACTAAAAATAGAACTACCATATGACCCAGCAAACCCACTACTGGGCATATACCCTGAGAAAACCATAATTCAAAAAGAGTCATGTACCTCAATGTTCATTGCAGCTCTATTTACAATACCCAGGACATGGAAGCAACCTAAGTGTCCATCAACAGATGAATGGATAAAGAAGATGTGGCACGTATATACAATGGAATATTACTCAGCCATAAAAAGAAATGAAATTGAGTTATTTGTAGTGAGGTAGATGGACCTAGAGACTGTCATACAGAGTGAAGTAAGTCAGAAAGAGAAAAACAAATACCGTATGCTAACACATATATATGGAATCTAAGAAAAAAAAAGTCATGAAGAACCTAGGGGCAAGATGGGAATAAAGACACAGACCTACTAGAGAATGGACTTGAGGATATGGGGAGGGGGAAGGGTAAGCTGTGACAAAGTGAGAGAGTGGCATGGACGTATATACACTACCAAACGTAAAATAGATAGCTAGTGGGAAGCAGCCGCATAGCACAGGGAGATCAGCTCGATGCTTTGTGACCACCTAGAGGGGTGGGATAGGGAGGGTGGGAGGGAGGGAGAAGCAAGAGGGAAGAGATATGGGAACATATGTATATGTATAACTGATTCACTTTGTTATAAAGCAGAAACTAACACACCATTGTAAAGCAATTATACTCCAATAAAGATGTTAAAAAAAATTGTGAAATCTGGCATATGCATATAAAGGTGCAGAAAACATCAACATTTAGTTTAGGAAGTAATGATAATGTAAACACACATTTAATTGCTATTCGGATCAAGTACACTAGCCTCCTCATGTCTCTCCCAATCACCATCCCCTTCTCCCACTCTAGTGGGAACCACTATCGACGTTTATGCTACTGAAGCCCATGCTTTTCTTTCTTTTTTTAAAATTAATTAATTAATTAATTTTTGGCTGCGTTGGGTCTTCATCGCTGCGTGTGGGCTTTCTCTAGTTGTGGCAAGTGGGGGCTGCTCTTCGTTGCAGTGCACAGGCTTTTCATTGTGGTGGCTTCTCCTGTTGCAGAGCATGGGCTTTAGGCGTGCAGGCTTCAGTACTTGTGGCACGTAGGCTCAGTAGTTGTGGCTTGTGGGCTCTAGAGTGCAGTCTCAGTAGTTGTGGTGCACGGGCTTAGTTGCTCCGTGGCACGTGGGATCTTCCCGGGCCAGGGCTCGAACCCGTGTCCCCTGCATTGGCAGGCAGATTCTTAACCACTGTGCCACCAGGGAAGTCCCCATGCTTTTCTTTACAGCTTTACTTCCTGTGTATGCATCCCTAAACAACATCATTTCATTTTGTCTGCTTTTGAACTTTATATGAGTAGAACCATATGTAGTATGGATTCTTCTGTATTTGGCTTCTTTTGTTCAACATTATGTTTGTTCATTCATGTTTTCAAGGCTGTAGTTTATTTTTATTGTTGTATAGCAGTAAACTGTTGAATATATTACAGTTCACTTACACATTCTATGATGATAGGCCAGGTGGGTTGTTTCTAGCAGTTGGTTATTGGGAGTATTATTGTACCTGCCTTTCAAGGATATATTTAGGAATGCAATTGCTGGACCATTCAGTATGGATGTCTTCAACTTTATGATATTACCAAATGCTTTCCCAAAATATTTGTACCAATTACTCTCCCGCCAGGAGTGATTGAGGGTTCCTGTTGCTCCATATCCTTTCTGAGATTTATTATAGTTTAAGTTTTGCCAATCTGCTAGGTGCATAGTGGTATCACATGTTTTTTTAAATATCAAGGTATAATTTGCATAGAATAAAATACACAGAACCAAAATATCTATTACACTATAATCACTCCTTGCTTCCCACTGGGAGAGCATTTTCAGATTGAAAACAGTCATGAAGGGCTTCCCTGGTGGTGCAGTGGTTAAGAATCCGCCTGCCAATGCAGGGGACACGGGTTCGAGCCCTGGCCCGGGAAGATCCCACGTGCCGCAGAGCAACTAAGCCCGTGCACCACAACTACTGAGCCTGCACTCTAGAGCCCACGAGCCACAACTACTGAGCCCGAGTGCCACGACTACTGAAGCCTGTGCGCCTAGAGCCCATGCTCCACAAAAGAAGCCATGACAATGAGAAGCCCGCGCACCGCAACGAAGAGTAGCTCCCACTCACCACAACTAGAGAAAGCCCGTGCACAGCAACGAAGACCCAACGCAGCCAAAAATAAATAAATAAATAAATAAATAAATAAAAAAAAAAACAGTCATGAAGGTGCTTTTAGTTAAAAAGTAGAAACAGAACAGAGGCTCCACCTGTCCTGACCTCAGCTACCTCTCCTAGCTCATCCCTGCCCACTCTACCCTGGTCTCCTGTGTTCCAGTTATGCTGCTATGTCCATCTTTATTTTAGAGATGAGAAAACCGACCCTCTGAGCGGTTTATTAATTTACTCAAGGTCCCAACAGTGGTAGAGTCAGGATTTGAACTGGGCTCTGTCTCCAAGGCAGTGCTCTTACTATTATCCTTCACCATGCAAGAGACTCATTTGTTTTTGTTACAGTAGAACTGTCCACCCTAGGCTGTCAGCTCTGTGAGACCAAGGAATATGTCTGGCTTCTGTACCACATAGTAGGCACTCAGGAAATATGTGTTGAATGAATGATTAGATGAAGGAATGAACCTGATAGGATGCAAATCTCCCTGCCTATCTCTTCTATCCACCTGGCAGTAGCAATACAGCAAGCTGTATGGATTAATGGAAATGAGTTTATTCCATGCTTTACAAGAACAGTTCTCTATAAAACGAGACCCACTGTTGGTAATTCTTGGAAGAGAAGTCCAAGAACAGGGCAGGTGTGGAGGGGGTTGCTAGCCACCTGGAGGTCATAGTGAGGTACACCCATAGAGCAAGGAGCCAGGTGCTGAAGAGGAGGGGAGAATGTCCAGTCTGTGTCGGGCCCACCTCAGATGCACAAATCTTGCAAATGAAGTACTTGCGCATATGCATAAGTATTGTTATAGAGTGGAGCAATACGTGTCTAATTCTCCAACCATTTGCATTCACAGAAGTACCTGTTTTGTGATTCTTGTTTCCCAATGCAGGTGGAATACACTAAGCCCAACTGCAACCTTCCCCTCCAATGTTCCCTCCTGCAGATGCCTGTCATCCAGTGAGGCTGGCCCCAGTGGCCCCTCCAGCCTCTCAGATGGGGAGCTGGCCCGGAACTTACAGGACAGCGTCAAGCACCGCATCCTGTACCTCTCAGAGCAGCTGAGAGTGGAGAAGGCCAGCCGGGCCAGGAACACTGTGGGCTTCCTCAAGCTGGTGTCCACAGCCGACCGGCACCAGGCCCCCCACGTCTGGCAGGCCTTCGAGAAGGTGAACCAGCATGCCTCTGCCACCGTTGCCCAGATTGAGCGAAGGCTCCACCGGTGTCACCGGCAGCTGCAGGAGCTGGAGGAGGGCTGCAGGCCCAAGGGCTTAGCGCTGAGGGCAGAAAGCAGCCTGGGGGACAACTGCGAGCAGCCCAGCGAGAAGGCTCTGTTTTCAGAGCCCCCCAAGCCAGGTGCGGAACACTGCCCGTCCACCGACCTGTTTGATGTCATTAGACACTTCTCTCCGGAGAGTCACTCCCCAGCCTTGCGGCAGAGGAGGTCCTCGGAGACCAAGCATGGGGTCCAGCCGCGAGCCCTGCTGTGGCAGAAGGTGAAGGAAGAGCTGATCAAAGTCAAGACCTTCCACCTCAGCTTGCAGGTGTCCTATCAGAGCCTCAAGGAGAGGTATGTGACCAACCTGCAGGCATTGCTGGAGTCCCTCTGGGAGGAGAAGTGCAGGTGAGGCGGACCCCTTGGCCGCCTGAGCTCTGGGGCGGGTGGGGGGTGTCTGTGTTCCTCTCAGCGACCAAGCCCCGCAGCGGAGAGGGCTCGTCCCCTGCCCACCGTGCACGCCTGCCTGGCCCTCTCCTGGCCAATGGGGCTCTGACTGGGCTCACACCAGCCTGTGGTGGCGGGTGGGCCAGCAGATGCCTATCGTCAGCCAGGCAGGTGTCTGCTGGTCCCCATGTGCTGGAGTGGTGTGTGATGCACGACTGGAATCGCCTCGCCAGCCCTAGTCCCTTCACCTGGGCTCATGGCTAAGTTGGGGCACAAGGTCCTGTGTGGGTTATTTGTTCCGAAAATGACTGCCTCGTGGGGAATGCTTCCCCCCCGCCCCCCTGCCCCTGTGTGGTGCGTTGATTTTATTTTCATCTAAGGTCAGACTAGGGCCCACCAACAGAAAAAAAGGTGAACTCAGTCTCTCAAAGGACCCTCTCCATTTCTATTTGGACCCTTCCTGGGGTCCCAGCCGCCCTCAGAGGTGCCATACTCCCTCCTCTGCATTAACTAATCCTTCCAGCAGCCTGGCCAGGCAGGGAGGGATTCACTGAGATGAGCCCAGATTCCCAGCACTTTCACGAAAGAACTCTGCAATCCCTTTAGCATCCGTGTGTTTGTGGGGAAGTGGTGATGGGAATCAATTGTCTTGTTTTCATAGAGAAATCCTACCCACATTGACGCCACTTGACAAATCCCTCAACAGCAGTTAAGGAGTACGAAGGGTCAAGTAAGGAAGCCAGTGAGAATTCAGGTTTCTTTTGGAGGTGATTTTCTTTCTGAAATTTTGAATTTTATTTTATTTTTTTATACAGCAGGTTGTTATTAGTTATCCATTTTATGCATATTAGTGTACATATGTCAATCCCAATCTCCCAGTTCATCACACCACCACCACGGTCCCCCGCCCCCACCACTTTCCCACCTTGGTGTCCATACGTTTGTGCTCTACATCTGTGTCTCTATTTCTGTCCTGCAAACCAGTTCATCTGTACCATTTTTCTAGGTTCCACATATGTGCATTAATGTACGATATTTGTTTCTCTCTTTCTGACTTCCTTTACTCTGTATGACAGTCTCTAGATCCATCCACGTCTCTACAAATGACCCAATTTCGTTCCTTTGTACTGCTCAGTAATAAAGTGCTAGTAATAAAGCTCTTCTTTATATGGACTGATTTCTTGTCTAGTTGTATCAACTAGCCATCTTCTCACATGGCAGAACAGGATGAGGCAGCTGTCTGAGGTCTCTTTTATAAGGGAGCTAATCTCATTCATGAGGGCTCTCCCCTCATGGGCTATTCACTTCCCAGGGCCCCACCTCCAAATCCCATCCCTTTGGTAGTTAGAATTTAACAGGTGAATGAGGGGGAGAGGTTTACAAATATTCAGTCTATAGCACTGTCTGTCCAAATATTTTTGCTCCTATGTTCCCTTTCTCCTGTCTGAAATAATCAACTTTTTCAGTTACACTTTAACTTCTCTACTGCCTTTTTAGGCAATTATCACTTTTCGCTAAAACTTTACAATTCACCTGTGAAATGGAAGAAAAACCCTCACCACGTCCGGGACTGCAAAGTGCCTACCCTACCCTCTCACTGGAGAGGTGTCCCATGGGTGCTGAGCAGGAATCCTACTCTGGACCCTCGCCCTCACCCCCAGCAGCCCTTTCCCTCCATTGCCCACAGCAGAGGCCAGACTCAGCTGAAACTTTCAGGGAAATTTACTAAGAGAAACATTGACTGGAACCATTGAACAGAGGGCATGATAACACAGAGAGGAACTTCGAACAGCCACCGGAGACCACAGGTCCCCGCCCACCCCCCTAGCGTCCCCAACAAGGTGCCTCGGCTACACCCCACCCGGCGGCCCTCCATCCCCCCACAGTCTCCCTTCCTCAGGGCCCCGCAGGTGGCCTCTCGCCAGGAAGATGGGTGCCGGTAATGCCTACTCCCCCCAGGGCAGCCACTGCCCTCTGGCCCACATGCCCGGGACCTGGCCCTGCCCTATGGCGGGAACAAGACAGTCCCACAGCAGGGCATGCACCACTGAGCCGACAACGGGGTGTCCCGAGGAACAACGGGGTGGCCTTCAGTTGTACTGCTAATTACTTTCACATTTCCAAGTAAACTCCTATTCCAATGCTATGTTATCTTGTTCAGGATCACAAAATAATATGGGAATCTTACTATTTGTTTTACACAATAGCAAAACTCTTGTCGTTGAACTGAATTAGTGCAAATACATGTGTAATTAATGTCATTCACAAACTTAGATACTGAAGCTTATTAAGCCTTCTTTTAAGTGGAACAATATTTGAAAATTTCCTAAAGAAAACAGAGATGAAATTCCATGTCAACATACACAACAGGAACCCAAAGATGCTACACAGCGGGTTCCCCCAACTCGCCCGGGCCCTCACTGCTTAGAAGGGTGACCGCTCCCTCTTCAAACTCAGAGGGAAGGATCAGCCTCCCTTCCTGCCCCACGGGAGAAGCTGCTGGACGTGGGCCTGGAAGGAGCCTGGCTGCTGCTCTGGCTCAGGCCCCCTCTTCCTCATCGCTCACAGCCTCTGCACACAGGGATGGGAAGGACCTGGGATCCCATCCAGTGGCCCTGAGCAGATACTCCAGGACCTGCCACTTGCTGGCCTCCGCATGGGCCCGGGGACCCCACAGGAACTCGTAGCGGGCGGGGTCACTGTGGGGCACCTGCCGGTACTCCATGTAGCCCTCCTGCACCCACACTTTGGTGAGGAGCTCTCTGGGCTCCCCGTAGATGCAGTGCTCCCTCCCGGCACACACACCCACCTTGCTAAGTGCTCCCCACACCTCCTCCTCAGGGGCAATAAAGTCGTCCTCCAGGAGGATCAGGCCCAGGAGCAACACCAGGAGGCCGGGCTTGGGCATGCTCGGCCCGTCACTCAGCATCCCATCGTAGGTGAGGCCCAGGGTGGGGACGAGGACATAGGAGTGATTGCTGGGGTCCACTTCCTTCACGTCGAGGCCAAGGACCAGCTGCATGCACTCGGAGGCTCGCCTGAAGACCACGGGGAAGTGGTCCTGGTAATCATTGAGGATGGTCAGCATTTCTGCCTTTGTGGTGGTCTCCTTTGTGCGATACTTGAGGAGCAGGAACGCCACCAGGTCAGCCACCTCCTGATGTAGTGCATGTTGGAGCAAGGACTCGGCATAGGCGGAGAAGGAGGGGGCGACGGGAGAGGAGGAGGACGAGGGGGATGCGGCCTCCTCCCCCGCAGCCCCGAACAGCTGCGCCTCCACCGGGCCCTGGGCCTGGACTGGGTCCTGAAGGTCTGCCTCAGGCTGGCGCAGCTCACTCATCTCGACCAGGGGCCTGATGACTGGGGTCGGGGCGCCGACGGAAGTCTGGGCAGGGGTGACAGATACGGACCACGGACCTGGGGGAGAGAGGGGGTGTGAGCGGCCTCGGCGGAGAAACGCACCCTGGGCAGCTCTGACAAAGGCCACTTACACGGCTCGCCTGGAGGGGTGCCCTCGGGCCTCACAGGGGCGCTCCTCCTGGGCGGCCTGTCCCCTGCCAACCTGAAGAAGGAAGCGAGCTGGCTCCTCAGGGTGCAGCCAGCGCAGCCCCAGGTACCGACCGGGGCTGAGAGGGGTGTGGGGAGGTGCGGTGACTTGGGCCTTGTGGGGTCCCCTCTGTTCTGGGACGGGGAGCCCCTGGGTACACACTCAGGGCACGCGCCTCACCTTGACTCCTGGCGCTGCCTGGGCCTCCTCTGCTCTGTGGCCTGAGGACACGTGCCTCAGACCTGGGCCTTCGCCTCCCGGTTCCTGGAGCCCCTGTAAGAGGAATGGAGGGCGCACCTCGGGTGAAGATTGTGGCACAGCCCTGGGCCTCGGTGCTGGCAGGAGGATTGGGCCGTACTCTGTGAGGTTCCCACTGTCCTGGCGTGGGTGGCCCCCTCTCTGCTCACTCAGGGCAGGGCCTCCCCTTCCCCCTGGCAGGGCCTGGGCCTTCTGTCTGCTGTCCTGAGGCAAAATTCTCAAGACACATTCCCTGCACTGAAAAGAAGGAAGGGAGGACCTCCACATCTGGCCATGGTCCCCAGGGGCTAACAGGGCTCACAAGGGACAACCAAACTCCGTGGGGTCCATCCGTGCTGGGACGATGGGCGGTCGGCTCAGTCTCCGCCTTGACACCCTGCAGGGCCTGGGACAGCTCCCTCTGCTGACTGTGACCCATCTCCTTCAGCCAAGGCCTCACCTCCATAAGACACCAGAAGAGGAAGTGAGCGGCAGTCAATGTACCCACCTATTCTGGGGCACCCACGGCTGACAAAAGGGGCAGGGCCGGCTGGGCACCAAGTACTCTGTGTGAGGAGGGGTCTCCCCAGTCTTCTCCATGACCCTTGCCAGGGCCTGAGGCCAGACCCCCAGAGCAAGGCTCCTGCCTCCCTGAGCCCACCCATCTGGAAATGAGGAGGGGTCAGTGAGACAGGTCCTGCCCAGGGTTTCCAGGGCTGACAGTTGCGTCAGGCCGGATTTCTGTGGGCCCCCCTTTGTTTCGGGGATTGGGTCCCTGCAATCCTCTCTCGAGGTCCACACCTTGACACCTGGCAGATCCTGGGACTCCTCCCTCTGCTGACCTGATGTTTCCCCTCTGACCAAGGTCCTCGCATCCCAAGACGCCTCCATCCCCAACCACGTGGCAGAGGTGAGAGCCTGCAACGTCAAGTCAGCCCTGCCCGGGACCTCCCAGGGCTGACAGCATGGGCGAGCTTCTCTGAGGTCCCCTCTGTTCTGGGGTCCAGGGTCCCCTCAGTCCTGCCTCACGGTCCTCACCTTGATCTCCGGCAGGACCTGGGATTCTCCCCTCTGCCCACCTGAGGCCCCGCCCCTCATACCACGTCCCCACTCTCTCTGAGACCCGGATGTCAGGAAATACTGCAAGTCGTCCTCCTGCCCTATGACCTCCCAGGGCTGACTCTGATCTGGGGTCCAGGGTCCCCTCTGTCCTCCCTCAGGGGCCTCACGTTGACCCCCGGCAGGACTTAGGATACCCCGCTTTGCCCACCTGAGGCCCTGCCCCTTACCCCAAGTCCCCACTCTCTCTGGGACCCGGATGTCAGGAAATGCTGCCTGTGTTCATCCCGCCCCGGTGTTGCCCAGGGCTGATAACACGGATGGGTTTCTGTGGGCACCCCTCAGTCGTCCCTCAGGGGCCTCGCCCTCACTCTGGCAGCACCTGGACTCTCCCCTCTATCGATCTGAGGCCCCGTTCTTTATACCAAGTCCCCAGGGTTTCTTAGACCTGATGGGGAAATGAAGAAACAATGCATGTGCTCATCCTGCCCCGGGGCCTCCCAGGGCTGACGGCAGGGTCGGGGATCTGTGGGGTCCCCTCTGTCCTTCCTCAGGGTCCTCAGCTTGAGCTCTGGCAGGTCCTGGGACGCCCCCTGTGTTGACCCGAGGCCGGACCCTCACACCAAGGCCCTCACTGTCCTGAGACCCCCGGGGGGAATCTATGGACAGCACATCAGGCCACCAAGCCCAGGGCTTCCCAGGGCTGAGATGATCCCACGGGGGTCCCTCAGCCCTCCCTCGGCTCCTCACCTTCCCTTCCAGCTGGTCTGGGCCCCTCCGCCTCTGCCCACCTGACTTTGGTCCCCTGAGACCCAGGCCCTCCCTAGCCAGGACCCCTGAGAGGGAAGCGGGGGTCGGGGATGGCGCTTATTCCCACAGCCCTGCCGGGGGTCTCTCAGGGCTGACAGCAGGGCCGACCTGGATGCCTTGCGGCCTCCGAGTCCCCCTCACGGTTGCACCTTGGCTCCTGGTGGGGCTGGGCTCCTTCCCTCTGCCGACCTGGCCCCGGCCTCCCTGACCCAGGCCCTCCCCTCCCCCTCCCAGGGGGATCAGTGCACGTCCCATCCGGACAGCATGCCGGGGGCTCCCAGGGCTGTCGGAGGGCCGCAGATGCATCCCCTGGGAGCCCTCAGTCCTCCTCTGGTCCTCACCTCGACTCCAGGCAGCACCTGGGCCCCTCCCTCTGCCCACCTGAGACTGCGCCCCTCAGACCGAGCCTCTGACCCCCCGAGATCCCTGAGGAGGTGGGCAGCGGAGTGGGATGGGCAGCCTGACAGGCCGGCCCGGGGTGCCCCAGGAGTCCCAGTAGGGGTGGGGTTGCATGCTGGGGGACCCTCTGTTCTGGGCCTGCTGGACCCCTCCATCCTCACTCAGGAGGGTCCTCCTCAACCCCTGAGAGAAAGGCTGCAGTCCCAGCACAGATGCTGGATGGGGGGCTGCCGCACCCATGACCGTGGGGGGAGCACAGAGAACCGCACACCGTCCCCTTGGGGCTCCTCACCAGACTCCAGACTTTGGCAACCTGTTTTAAGAAACGTTTAGTTTTAGCTGAAGAGGCCTGAGCAGTGGCAGGTGATTTAGGGAAACGCTTGCTTTGATGATTAGATCATATTACCTGTTGGAGTTACGTGATTGTCACTTTTTCATCCTCATTCATAGTGTGTAATACATTTTACATGTCTGTGCAGTGTAGTGTGTGTCCTATATATATATATATAACATGTGTGTAGAATATATGTGCCTATATACACATGCATCGCCATACCACATGTATGTATAGGGAACGCGTCATGTATGTTCCAGTACCCAGACTGAGGTCATCCACAGGGCCCTGAAGGGCACAGACACTCACGCCCCGTGGGGATGCTGAGAGTCCTCCAGCCCCACGGTCCCCGTGCTTTGAATGCAGGCTTGCCGCCTGCCTGACAGCCAGTCTGCCCGGGGCAGTGAGCCTGCAGGAGAACGTGGGGTCACCACGCCGCCGGGAGAGAAGGGAGCAGAGTGGGCAGTGGAAGGAGAGAGCAGGGCCCGAGCCTGCGCAGAAGAGCCGCCTTCAGAGGGCCGTGCCTTGGACCCCCACGTCCAGGACCCTTCTCCATCCTCACACCCTCAGTCCTAGACCCTCACCCTCCTCCCTGGCCCTCGTGTCCGTTTCACGAGAGATGGTGACCTGATGGGGCTGGGGAGGCCACGTGGGCAGAATCCAGTGTCAGGCTCTCATGGGCACTAATGCCTGGCTTCCCTGTGTTTTCTCCATTATGTGGCCTGAGGCATCAGGTAGTAGGACCCCGTGGAGGACAGCTGAATCCCCCTTGACTGTTGGGGAGACAAGTCAGGCCAGTGCGGGGACGGGGCTTTGCACGTACACGAAGCTCAGCTTGAGTAAGAGTCCTTCTAGTGATAAGCTGATCAAATCATGGAGACTCCCTATGCCTCGATTTCTCCATCTGTAAAATGGGCCTCGTAATAGTACAAGGCAAAAGCATTGGTGTGGGTTTCCCCATGATGTGACCTGTTTGTAAAAAGCCTGGGCCAAATGAAGTGGTCGGTGGATGTAGCTCTTGTTACTGAGTGTGTAAGAAAGATGCACCCTCCCCCATGTTGTGAAGATTCCAAACCAGTACATGTCTTCTGATCCCCGCATACGTGGATTAGTGCAGTTTTTCTTTTCTCGTGAAAATTTGTTATCAGAATGCTTGGATTCGCCTTACTCTTTTTCTCGCTTGTCCCTGTTCAAGGTGAGGCTATTGATTTGAGGTGTTGCTTCCATTTGAACACAGGTGTTTGCAGCTTTAACTCCCAAGTGCCTCTTTGGCCGCGTGCCATAAGTCCTGGGGGCGTTGGTATGTGTTTTCTTCATTTCAAAGTATTTTCTAATTTCCCTTGTGATGTCTTGTGTGTTCCCTGGGCTATTGTTACGGACTGAACTGCGTCCCCCCAAATTTTGCATGTTGAAGCCCTAACCCCTAGAACCTCACAATGTCACTGTGACGGGAGTTAGTGGTTCTTAGGTTGACATGAGGCCATTGGGATGAGGTCTAAAGCAAGATGGCTGGTGCCCTTGAGGGAAGAGCAGATCAGCACATACAAGGAGAGAAGGCAGGGCATGGGGGTGCGTGCACAGAGGAAGATGCCGAGTCCTTGCTCCAACATGCACTACATCAGGAGGTGGCTGACCTGGTGGCGTTCCTGCTCCTCAAGTATCGCACAAAGGAGACTACCACAAAGGCAGAAATGCTGACCATCCTCAATGATTACCAGGACCACTTCCCCGTGGTCTTCAGGCGAGCCTCCGAGTGCATGCAGCTGGTCCTTGGCCTCGACGTGAAGGAAGTGGACCCCAGCAATCACTCCTATGTCCTCGTCCCCACCCTGGGCCTCACCTACGATGGGATGCTGAGTGACGGGCCGAGCATGCCCAAGCCCGGCCTCCTGGTGTTGCTCCTGGGCCTGATCCTCCTGGAGGACGACTTTATTGCCCCTGAGGAGGAGGTGTGGGGAGCACTTAGCAAGGTGGGTGTGTGTGCCGGGAGGGAGCACTGCATCTACGGGGAGCCCAGAGAGCTCCTCACCAAAGTGTGGGTGCAGGAGGGCTACGTGGAGTACCGGCAGGTGCCCCACAGCGACCCCGCCCGCTACGAGTTCCTGTGGGGTCCCTGGGCCCACGCGGAGGCCAGCAAGTGGCAGGTCCTGGAGTATCTGCTCAGGGCCACTGGATGGGATCCCAGGTCCTTCCCATCCCTGTGTGCAGAGGCTGTGAGCGATGAGGAAGAGGGGGCCTGAGCCAGAGCAGCAGCCAGGCTCCTTCCAGGCCCATGTCCAGCAGCTTCTCCCGTGGGGCAGGAAGGGAGGCTGATCCTTCACTCTGAGTTTGAAGAGGGAGCGGTCAGCCTTCTAAGCAGTGGGGGCCCGCGCCAATCGGGGGAACCCGGTGTGCAGCATCTTTGGGTTCCTGTTGTGTATGATGACATGGAATTTCATCTCTGTTTTCTTTAGGAATTTTTCAAATATTGTTCCATTTAAAAGAAGGCTTAATAAGCTTCAGTATGTAAGTTTGTGTATGACATTAATCACCCATGTATTTGCTCTAACTCGGTTCAACGACAAGAGTTTTGCAATTGGGTAGAACAAATTGTTAAGATTCCCATATTATTTTGTGATCCTGAACAAGATGACATGGCATTGGAATAGGAATTTATTTGGAAATGTGAAAGTAATTAGCAGTACAACTGAAGGCTTCCCCGTTGTTCCTCGGGACACCCCGTCATCAGCTCAGTGGCACGTGCCCTGCTGTGGGACTGTCCTGTCCCCGCCAGAGGGCAGGGCCAGGCCCCGGGCATGTGGGCCACAGGGGGAGGGGCTGCCCTGGGGGGAGCGGGCATTGCCGGCACCCATCTTCCTGGCGAGACGCCACACGAGGGGCCCTCAGAAAGGGACACTGCGGGGGATGGAGGGCCGCCGGGTGGGGTGTGTGGGAGGCACGTTGTTGGGTACCTTGGGCGGGGGGTGGCGGGTTCCGTGGGCTCCGGTGGCTGTCAGAAGTTCCTCTCTTTGTTATCATGCCCTCTGTTCAATGGTTCCAGTCAATGTTTCTCTTAGTAAATTTCCCTGAATGTTTCAGCTGAGTCTGGCCTCTGCTGTGGGCAATGGAGGGAAAGGGCTGCTGGGGGTGAGGGCGGGGGTCGAGAGTCGCATTCCTGCTCAGCACCCACGGGACACCTCTCCAGTGAGAGGGTAGGGTAGGCACTATGCAGACCCAGACATGGTGAGGGTTTTTCTTCCATTTCATAGGTGAACTGTAAAGTTGTAGTGAAAACTGATAATTGCCTAAAAATGCAGTAGAGAAGTTAAAATGTAAATTAAAAAAATTATCTCAGCGGGAAGAAGGGAACATAGGAGCAAAAATAGATGGACACACAGTGCTATGGACTGAATATTTGTAAACCTCTCCCCCTCATTCACCTGTTAAATTCTAACTACCAAAGGGATGGGATTTGGAGGTGGGGCCCTGGGAAGTGATTAGCCCATGAGCGGAGAGCCCTCATGAATTAGATTATTGCCCTTATAAAAGAGACCCCAGACAGCTGCCTCATCCTGTTCTGCCATGTGAGAAGATGGCTAGTTGATACAACTAGACAAGAAATCAGTCCGTATAAAGAAGAGCTTTATTACTAGCACTTTATTACTGAGTGGTACAAAGGAACGAAATTGGGTCATTTGTAGAGACGTGGATGGATCTACAGACTGTCATACAGAGTGAAGGAAGTCAGAAAGAGAGAAACAAATATCGTATATTAATGCACATATGTGGAACCTAGAATAATGGTACAGATGAACCGGTTTGCAGGGCAGAAATAGAGACACAGATGTAGAGCACAAACGTATGGACACCAAGGTGGGAAAGTGGTGGGGGCGGGGGACCGTGGTGGTGGTGTGATGAACTGGGAGATTGGGATTGACATATGTACACTAATATGTATAAAAGGGATAACTAATAAGAACCTGCTGCATAAAAAAATAAATAAAATAAATTTCAAAATTAAAAAAAAAAGAAAAAGGAAAAACAATAGTTTTCTGACATTGTCAATCACAGTAGAAACCCACCTGTAAAGACAGATTGACCAATATGCCACCATGGGCTCTGCATCTCCAAGTTTACTCCTCCAACTCGGCAGCCTTGCAGGGAGGCCTTCCTATTGGTGGAAGGCCAATGGGCGTGTCTTTTGCTTCCGGAGGCGCCAAGCCTTGGGACCTCAGGCCCTCAGTGCGCATGGCTACTGCTGCTTCGGTAGCAAAGCGCCGCCTCACGTGCTCTTCTGATCCAACCACCTTCTGTGTAAGGAGACGTCTAGAACGTTCTCCCTCATCTTCCTGGGGCTTCCGGGAGCATCCGGAAACCCACGTGGCGCTCGCACAGAGTGCCTGGGACAGTCGGCTGCACAGTTTCTGGCTGCACTGCTGAGACGAGCTCTTCAGCCCCTTCTGAGCGGGACTACGGAGTCATCCACAGAGTCAGAGAAGGTCAGGAGACAGGCGGGGGCTTTGCCGGGGGCTGGACTCCGCAGGTACCGGGGGCGCTGGGAAGGAGTGGGGGTGGGGGGAGGGGTATGGGGTGCTCGATTGGGAGTGGGGGCGGGGCGGCGGAGGGCAGCGGGCTGAAGGGGGGCTGAGGGAAGGGTCCCCCAGTGTGCGGGTTCGAGGGGAGGACCGTTGGCTGCCGGGGTGGCTGGTGGGGGGCGTTCTGGAGTCGGGGTGCAGAGGGTGGGGCTAATGGCTAAGCGTGGGGGGGCCCTGAGCGGAGGGCTTTCTGCTGGGCGGGTGGGGCCGGCTTTGGAGGCCAGAGGAGAGGATGACTGGCTGTGGGGGTGGGGAGGACGCGACGGGCGGGCCACTCCCCCTCCTCGGGCCGAGACACGAGGGGAGGGCTAACGGCTGCTGCGTGTGGCGGGAGGAAGGCGGAGCTACTCCTGGCGGAGGCGCGGGTCGATGGGGAGGACTCCCGGGCGCGGGTGCGGTAGGCGTTGGGGGAGCTCCCGCCGGGGCGCGGGGTGGGGTGGGGGGCAGGATGCTCGTGGCAGGAAGGGGGCTCCGGTTCCCGGGTGGGCGGGGGCAAGAGGGGTGGGCTCTGCGTCTGGGGTGCGAGAGGCGAGAGCCCCTGGCGCTGAGGGTGCTCGGGGGAGGACTCCCCGGTGTGGGGAGGTGAGAGAGGCAGTCTGACCTCTACACATGGGGGGCGCCCGGCTTCCATGTACCAGAGCCGAGCGCCAGCAGCTGGTGGGTGGGGGAGGGTGTATGGGGGGATGTGGTCGGGGGGGGGGAGCGTAGGGGCGGAGCTGCCTGGCCACGAGGGGCATAAGTGATGCTGAGAGGGGGAGGCGCTGGGGCTGCTGTGATCTGGTGGAGGCTGTTGGCCATGGCAGATGGATTTGGGGGGGTCCAGGGAGGGGCTCTGGCCCACTGCATGAGGCATCGAGAAGCTCCAGGTCGCCTCTGTCCCGGTGGCACAGGAATTGCAGAGGTGGGTGGGCGGGGCGAGGCCCTAGCCTCCACACAGAGTACACAGATTCTTTACGAGGATGCTTTGCACATTCACCTGGACACGCCATACCCGAGTTGTAAAAAAGTCTCCATAAATTTAACAGTAGTGCAATTTTACATGATAAGTTTTCTCATCACGGGAGAATTTTATTTGATGGTACTAATGATAATATATCTTCAAATATTGGGAAACCCATGGATCAAAGAAAAAAATCACAGAGGGACTTTTAGAAAATATTTCAAAGTGAATACTAAAAAAACACAACTTACCAAAATTAGTGGGAGGCAGCAAAAAGCGACAGGAGGAAACTGTATTCCTCTAAATGCTTCTGTTAGAAAAGAGTCAGGACATAAAATCAGTGAGCTAACAGTCCATTTAGAGATGCTAGAAGAAGAAGAGCAAAGGAAACATAAAATGAAGTAATAAGAGAGCTAAGAGAGGAAATCAGTGATAGAAAGCAAATTATGGAAATGACGAACAAAGCCATGCTCTTTCAAAAGAGCAAGAAAACTGAGAAAGTCCTAGAGTGATGAATCAAGGAAAAATAGAAAGAACGCTAATCACCAATATCAGGAATGAAAGAGCGCTAACGTTACGGATCAGATGTACATTACAAAAGAGAATATAGGGATATTATGGAAATGTTTATGCTAAAAAATTGGAAGACTTGAAAAATCCCTTGGGAGAAAGGCAGCTTCCTAAAACTGAGGCCAGAAATGGAGAAAATGTGACGAGCCTTCTATCTTTTTTTAAAAATTATTTTATTTTATTTTATTATTGCTTCTTGAGTCGTATACAACAAGTGCTCTTTTATTATTATTTTTAAAATTTATTTTTACTTTTGGCCGCGTTGGGTCTTCGTTGCTGCGCGCGGGCTTTCTGTAGGTGCGGCGAGCGGGGGCTACTCTTCGTTGCGGTGCGTGGGCCTCTCATTACGGTGGCTTCTCTTGTTGCGGAGCACGGGCTCCAGGCATGTGGGCTTCAGTGGTTGTGTCACGTGGGCTCAGTAGTCGTGGCTCGTGGGCTCTAGAGCGCTGGGTCAGTGGTTGCGGCACGTGGGGTTAGTTGCTCCGCGGCATGTGGGATCTTCCCGGACCAGGGATCGAACCTGTGTCCCCTGCACTGGCAGGTGGATTCTTAAGCACTGCGCCACCAGGGAAGTCCCTAGCCTTCTATCTTGTAAATAAATCTAACTTATCAAAAAGAAGTTTCCTAAAGTCAAACAAACAAAACAGGGCAGGGAGGTGCTCCAGGCTGCTGCTGTGAGGGGCAGTAGGGTGGGCTGTGTGGCACAAACATGATTCTCTCCTCTTTGCACCCACAGGCCGACTCCCACACTTCAACAGTCTGTGCACACCTGTTGGATCGCTTCCCCCCACCCTCAGGTCCTCGAAGATGGCGATGGCTCTGGCGATACTGCGGGACTGGTGCAGGTGGATGGGTGTGAATGCTCAGCGATCTCTGCTCATCCTGGGCATCCCAGACGACTGCGAAGACCAGGAATTCCAGGAGGCTGTGCAAGCTGCCCTGTGTTCCCTGGGCAGGTACCGAGTGCTGGGCAAGGTCTACAGAAAGGAGCTGGGGTCGAGGGTTGCCCTGGTCGAGTTTGCTGAGTATTTAAATCGAAGCTTGATCCCCCGCCAAATACCAGGCAAGGGGGGGCCCTGGACTGTGGTCTGCCTGCCCCAGGCCCCTGATGCTGAGTCACAGGATAGACCCAATTTCCCTGCACAGCCCCAGAGACAAGCAGTGGTTGGCAGGGCAGGTGAGGCAGGAACTGCAGGTCACTCAGGAACTGCAGGTGAGGAGGAAGCCGCAGGGGAGGCGGGAGCCGCAGCTATGGAGGGAGACGCAGGTGAGGAGGAAGCCTTAGGTGAGGTGGCAGCTGGAGGTGAGGAAGGAGCTGGAGTTGAGGCAGGAGCTGCAGGTGGGGAAGGAGCTGAGGGTCAAGCAGGAGCTGTAGGTGAAGCAGGAGTGTCAGATGAGGAGGGAGTTGCAGGTGAGGCAGGAGCTGCAGGTGAGGCAGGAGGTGCAGGTGAGGAGGGAGCCTCTGGTGAGGCAGGAGCTGCAGGTGAAGCAGGAGCTGCAGGTGAGGCAGGAGCTGGAGGTGAGGCAGGAGCTGCAGGTGAGGCAGGAGGTGCAGGTGAGGCAGGAGCTGGAGGTGAGGCAGGAGGTGCAGGTGAGGAGGGAGTTTCAGGTGAGGAGGGAGCCTCAGGTGCGGCAGGCGCTGCAGGTGGGGAAGGAGCTGGAAGTGCGGCAGGAGCTGCAGGTGAGGCGGGAGCTGCAGGTGAGGCAGGAGGTGCAGATGAGGAGGGAGATTCAGGTGAGGAGGGAGCCTCAGGTGAGGCAGGAGCTGCAGGTGGGGAAGGAGCTGAGGGTCAAGCAGGAGCTGAAGGTGAAGCACGAGTGTCAGATGAGGAGGGAGTTGCAGGTGACAGAAATGTTGCAGGCGTGGCAGGCCTTCTGAGTATGGCAGGACCCACGGGCGAGGCAATGACTGCAGCTGAGAAAGCAGCTGTGGAAGCGGCAGCCGCCATGGATGAGGCAGGGCCCTGGACCCAGCAGTGGAGGCAGGCCTTGCAGCCCGTGCTAGAGAACATGGGCTACAAGGAGCTGGGAACCTTCTCTGGGGTGGAAGAGCCAGGCCACAGGGAAGAGTCCTTTGAGAGCTGGCTGGAGCAGGCCAACGACATGCTGCACCTGTGGCGCCACGTGTCTGAGAGGGAGAGGAGGAGGAGGCTGGTGGAGAGCTTGCGCGGCCCCGCGCTGGACCTCCTGTGCGGCCTCCTGGCGGAAGATCCCGAGCTGGCTGCCCAGGACTGCCTGGCCGCGCTGGTGCAGGTGTTTGGGAACAGGGACCCCCGGGTGAGCGCTCGGCTGAAGTTCGTGACCTGTGCCCAGCGGCCCCAGGAGACTCTCTTTGCGTACGTGATGCGCCTGGAAGGCCTGCTGCAGTCGGCCCTGGAGAAGGGGGCCATCCACCCGGCCGTGGCGGACCAGGTGCGCGCCCGGCAGGTGCTGATGCGGGCCCGGCTGAACGACCCGCTCCAGAAGGAGCTGAGGAGGATGCGGCTGATGCGGAGGCCTCCCGGCTTCGTGGGGATGCTGCGGCTCATCCAGAAGACCGAGGCCTGGGAGGCCGACCCGGCTAGCAGTGAGCAGTTCCCAGGGGAAGAAGAGGCCCGTGTGGACGTTGGAGTCCTGGCAGCAGCCGCCCAGGCCGCCCCGGCCCATGAGGCCGTCAGCGAGGGCACCACTGCAGATGGCACCAAGGCCTCCCCGGCCGGTGAAGATACCGCTGCCCAGGCCGCCCTTTCCAAGGAAGGTAGCGCCGAGGACCACCCAGCGCGTGAAGAGGCCAGTGAGGCAGTTGCCGGCACTGCCAAGGCTGGCGAGGCGGCCCCTGAAGATCATGGTGCCGCCGGGGCAGCCCCTGGCCCTGGGGAGACTAGCAAGGCCTCCGTGGCCACTCGGGAAGATGGACGTGCTCCCGCCCCTGCGGGCCTAGGTCAGGCAGGACCCTCAGATGCCCCCGGGGCCCCCATGCCTGGCCGGATGGGCAGTGCTTCCCCGGTGGCCCCAGGAGGTCTGGGCTGGGAGCCAGAGGGCCTCGCCCAGGCAGGAGGCCAGGAGGCTGAGGAGCCCCCTGAGGAGGGGCTCAAGCCCATCCCGGAAGTGCCGGGAAATGAGGACGGGGCTGCAGAGATGAGCCCCCCGGGGTCCTCCTCGGGCCAGTAGTCTCAGCAGGCCCCGGGGCCCCCAGGCTTGGAGGCAGGGGGAGGCCAGGCCAGGCAGCCTCCTGGCCCCATGTTAAGGGCCACTCAAGGTGCCTGGGCCTCCCTCCTGAGAGGGGACCCCTATTCATCATCCCCTGGGGCAGGCTGCTCCCTGTCCTGGCAAGCCCAAATGTGTCCCTGTAGGCCCCAGAGGGACCCAGGTGTCAAGGAACCCCCCCCCAGCCCCTGCTCCCCTCCCCCCCAACACACACACCCTAGCCATCGTCCCCCCGCGGAGCCCTGTGGTGCGCCACGTGCCAGCCAAGGCTCTGGTCTCTGTGGGCCAGTGTCGTGAGCGCAACGTGTGCTTTCTGGGCGTAGATTCAGGCCCAGTGCTGCTTGTTCTTGTGGAAATGTGCGTGCGTTCTCCTCTGAGCAGTTCCCCCCACCCCGGCCCGGCGCGGAGACCCCGAGCCCAGTCCCAGGAGCCGGCGGGGAGGACGGGATGGACGAGGTCACAGCCAGCGCCCACCCCAGGACCTGGGAGCCCACCTGGGACCTTGGGAAGGAAGACCTGGACCGGGGCTGCAGGAGGTCTGCGGGAGGACCCCGGGGCCTGTGCTCTGCTGGGCCACCCCGTTGTTCCTCGGGACTCCACGTCCTCAGCTCGGTGGCGCGTGCCCTGCTGTGGGACCATCCTGTGCCCGCCATAGGGCAGGGCCAGGCCCCGGGCATGTGGGCCAGAGGGGGAGGGGCTGCCCCGGGGGGAGCGGGCATTGCCGGCGACCATCTTCCTGGCGAGAGGCCACCTGCGGGGCCCTGAGGAAGGGAGACTGTGGGGGGATGGAGGGCCGCTGGGTTCGGTGTAGCGGAGGCGCCTTGTTGGGGACCGTGGGGGGGGGGGCGGGATCCGTGGGGTCTGGTGGCTGTTAGAAGTTCCTCTGTGTGTTATCATGCCCTCTGTTCAATGGTTTCAGTCAATGTTTTGGTTTAATAAATTTCCCTGAAAGTTTCAGCTGAGTCTGGCCTCTGCTGTGGGCAATGGAGGGAAAGGGCTGCTGCGGGTGAGGGCGGGGGTCCAGAGTAGGATTCCTGCTCAGCACCCATGGGACACCTCTCCAGTGAGAGGGTAGGGTAGGCACTTTGCAGACCCAGACATGGTGAGGGTTTTTCTTCCATTTCATAGGTGAATTGTAAAGTTTTAGCGAAAAGTGATAATTGCCTAAAAAGGCAGTAGAGAAGTTAAAATGTAACTGAAAAACTTGATTATCTCAGACAGGAGAAAGGGAACATAGGAGCAAAAATAGTTGGACAGACAGTGCTATAGACTGAATATTTGTAAACCTCTCCCCCTCATTCACCTGTTAAATTCTAACTACCAAAGGGATGGGATTTGGAGGTGGGGCCCTGGGAAGTGAATACCCCATGAGCGGAGAGCCCTCATGAATGAGACTAGCTCCCTTATAAAAGAGACCCCAGACAGCTGCCTCATCCTCTTCTGCCATGTGAGAAGATGGCTAGTTGATACAACTAGACAAGAAATCAGTCCATATAAAGAAGAGCTTTATTACTAGCACTTTATTACTGAGTGGTACAAAGGAACGAAATTGGGTCATTTGTAGAGACGTGGATGGTTCTAGAGACTGTCATACAGAGTAAAGGAAGTCAGAAAGAGGGAAACAAATATCGTATATTAATGCATGTATGTGGAACCTAGAAAAATGGTACAGATGTACCGGTTTGCAGGGCAGAAGTAGAGAGACAGATGTAGAGCACAAACGTATGGACACCAACGTGGGAAAGTGGTGGGTGCAGGGGGGTGGTGCTGTGATGAATTGGGAGATTGGGATTGACATATGTACACTAATACGTATAAAATGGATAACTAATAAAAACCTGCTGTATAAAAAAATAAAATAAAATTCAAAAATTAAAAAAAGAAGAAAAAGGAAAAATAGTTTTCTGACATTGTCAATCACAGTAGAAACCCACCTGTAAAGACAGATTGACCAACGTGCGCCCATCGGCTCAGCATCACCAAGTTTGCTCCTCCAACTCGGCAGCCTTGCAGGGAGGCCTTCCTATTGGTGGAAGGCCAATGGGCGTGTCTTTTGCTTCCGGAGGCGCCAAGCCTTGGGACCTCAGGCCCTCAGTGCGCATGGCTACTGCTGCTTCGGTAGCAAAGCGCCTCCTCACGTGCTCTTCTGATCCAACCACTTTCTGTGTAAGGAGACGTCTAGAATGTTCTCCCTCATCTTCCTCGGGCTTCCGGGAGCACCCGGAAACCCACGTGGCGTTCGCACAGAGTGCCTGGGACAGTCGGCTGCACAGTTTCTGGCTGCACTGCTGAGACGAGCTCTTCAGCCCCTTCTGAGCGGGACTCCGGCGTCATCCACAGAGTCAGAGAAGGTCAGGAGACAGGCGGGGGCTTTGCCGGGGGCTGGACTCCGCAGGTACGGGGGGTGCTGGGAAGGAGTGGGGGTGGGGGGAGGGCTACGGGCTGCTCGATGGGGAGTGGGGGAGGGGCGGCGGAGGGCAGCGGGCTGAAGGGGGGCTGAGGGAAGGGTCCCCCAGTGTGCGGGTCCGAGGGCAGGACCGCTGGGTGCCGGGGTGGCTGGTGGGGGGCGTTCTGGAGTCGGGGTGCAGAGGGTGGGGCTAATGGCTAAGAGTCGGGGGGGGCCGGAGCGGAGGGCTTCCTGCTGGGCGGGTGGGGCCGGCTTTGGGGGCCAGAGGAGAGGACAACTGGCTGTGGGGGTGGGGAGGACGCGACGGGCGGGCCACTCCCCCTCCTCGGGCCGAGACACGAGGGGAGGGCTAACGGCTGCTGCGTGTGGCGGGAGGAAGGCGGAGCTACTCCTGGCGGAGGCGCGGGTCGATGGGGAGGACTCCCGGGCGCGGGTGCGGTAGGCGTTGGGGGAGCTCCCGCCGGGGCGCGGGGTGGGGTGGGGGGCAGGATGCTCGTGGCAGGAAGGGGGCTCCGGCTCCCGGGTGGGCGGGGGCAAGAGGGGTGGGCTCTGCGTCTGGGGTGCAAGAGGCGAAAGACCCTGGCTCTGGGGGTGCTCGGGGGAGGACTCCCCGGTGTGGGGAGGTGAGAGAGGCAGTCTGATCTCTAAGCATGGGGGGCGCCCAGCTTGCAGGGCCCAGCGCGGAGCACCAGCAGCTGGTGGGTGGCGGAGGGTGTATGGGGGTATGTGGTCGGGGGGGGGCGGGGAGGTGCTGCCTGGCCACGAGGGTCATAAGTAATGCTGAGAGGGGCAGGCGCTGGGGCTGCTGTGATCTGGTGGAGGCTGTTGGCTATGGCAGATGGATTTGGGGGGGTCCAGGGAGGGGCTCTGGCCCACTGCATGAGGCATCGAGAAGCTCCAGGTCGCACTGGAGGCCATAGGGCGCGATGAGCACTTGCAGTACTTCCTCACATCCTGGCCTCGGAGAGACTGGGGAGCGGGTATAAGGGGCGGTGTCTCAGGTGCGCAGAGGGAAGAATCCCAGGTCCTGCGTGGAATCAAGGTGAGGGCCCTGAGGGAGTACTGAAGGGAACCAGGGCCCCAGAACAGAGTGGGCCCTGGATGGCGATGGCGGGGCATAACCCCATGCAGCAGTTTCTGACGTCCGGCTCTCAGAGCGACTGGGCACCTGCTATAAGGGGCGGCGCCTAAGGTGCGCAGAGGGGAGAATCCCAGGTCCAGCTGGGAGTCAAGGTGAGGCCCCTGAGGGAGGACTGAGGGGACCCTGGGCCCCAAACACAGGGGACCGCACAGATTCCCATCCCTGCAGTCGGCCCTGGGAGGCCCCGGGGCAGGATGAGCACACGCATTGTTTCTTCATTTCCCCATCAGGTCTGAGAGACCCTGGGGACTTGGTATAAAGGACGGGGCCTCAGATCGATAGAGGGGAGAGTCCAGGTGCTGCCAGAGTGAGGGCGAGGCCCCTGAGGGACGACTGAGGGGAGCCCACAGAAACCCATCCGTGTGGTCAGCCCTGGGCAACACCGGGGCGGGATGACCCCAGGCAGCATTTCCTGACATCCGGGTCCCAGAGAGAGTGGGGACTCGGGGTAAGGGGCAGGGCCTCAGGTGGGCAAAGGGGGGGATCCCAGGTCCTGCCGGGGGTCAAGGTGAGGACCCTGAGGGAGGACAGAGGGGACCCTGGACCCCAGAACAGAGGGGACCTCAGAGGAGCTCGCCCATGCTGTCAGCCCTGGGAGGTCCCTGGCAGGGCTGACTTGACGTTGCAGGCTCTCACCTCTGCCACGTGGTTGGGGATGGAGTCGTCTAGGGATGCGAGGACCTTGGTCAGAGGGGAAACATCAGGTCAGCAGAGGGAGGAGTCCCAGGATCTGCCAGGTGTCAAGGTGTGGACCCCGAGAGAGGACGGAGGAGAGCCCAATCCCCGGAACAAAGGGGGGCCCACAGAGTCTGGCCCACCCCTCCTACCAGCATCGAGGGCCCCAGAGCTGTGCCACAGTCTACACAAGAGGTGCGCTCTCCATTCCTTACAGGGGCTCCAGGAACCGGGAGGCGAAGGCCCAGGTCTGAGGCACGTGTCCTCAGGCCACAGAGCAGAGGAGGCCCAGGCAGCGCCAGGAGTCAAGGTGAGTTGCGTGCCCTGAGTGTGTACCCAGGGGCTCCCCGTCCCAGAACAGAGGGGACCCCACAAGGCCCAAGTCACCGCACCTCCCCACACCCCTCTCAGCCCCGGTCGGTACCTGGGGCTGCGCTGGCTGCACCCTGAGGAGCCAGCTCGCTTCCTTCTTCAGGTTGGCAGGGGACAGGCCGCCCAGGAGGAGCGCCCCTGTGAGGCCCGAGGGCACCCCTCCAGGCGAGCCCTGTAAGTGGCCTTTGTCAGAGCTGCCCAGGGAGTGTTTCTCCGCCGAGGCCGCTCACACCCCGTCTCTCCCCCAGGTCCGTGGTCCCTACCTGTCACCCCTGCCCAGACTTCCGTCGGCGCCCCGACCCCAGTCATCAGGCCCCTGGTCGAGATGAGTGAGCTGCGCCAGCCTGAGGCAGACCTTCAGGACCCAGTCCAGGCCCAGGGCCCGGTGGAGGCGCAGCTGTTCGGGGCTGCGGGGGAGGAGGCCGCATCCCCCTCGTCCTCCTCCTCCCCCGTCGCCCCCTCCTTCTCCGCCTATGCCGAGTCCTTGCCCCAGGAGGCACTTACTGTGCTGAAGGCTGACCTGGTGGCGTTCCTGCTCCTCAAGTATCGCACCAAGGAGCCGATCTCCAAGGTGGAGATGCTGCATATGGTCCTCCGTGACCATCGGGACCACTTCCCCGTGGTCTTCAGCCAAGCTTGCGAGTGCATGCAGCTGGTGTTTGGCGTGGACGTGAAGGAGGTGGACCCCCGCGAGTGCACCTACGTCCTGGTCCCCACCCTGGGCCTCACCTGTGATGCAGTGCTGAGCGATGGGCAGAGCATGCCCAAGGCCGGCCTCCTGGTGCTGATTCTGTGCCTGATCACCGTGTACGGTGACCGCGCCCCTGAGGAGGAGGTCTGGGAATTGCTGAGCATCATGGGGGTGTATGCAGGGAAGCAGCACTGCATCTATGGGGAGCCCAGGGAGCTCCTCACCAAAATGTGGGTGCAGGAGGGCTATGTGGAGTACCGGCAGGTGCCCCACTGCGACCCCGCCCGCTACGAGTTCCTGTGGGGTCCCCGGGCCCACGCGGAGACCAGCAAGTGGCAGGTCCTGGAGCATCTGCTCAGGGTCAATACCTTGGATCCCACGTCCTTCTCATCCCTGTCTGCAGAGGGTGTGAGTGATGTGGAAGAGGGGGCCTGAGCCAGAGCAGCAGCCAGGCTCCTTCCAGGCCCAAGTTCACTGGTAGGAAGTGAGGTTGGTCCTTCACTCTGAGTTTGAAGAGAGAGCGGTCGAGTTTCCAAGTAGTGAGGGCCCCTGCGAGTGGGGGGAACATGGTGTGTAGCATCTTTGGGTTCCTGTTGTGTATGATGACATGGAATATCATCTGTTTTCTTTAGGAATTTTTCAAATGTTATTCCTTTTGATGGAAGACTAAACAAGCTTCAGTGTCTAACTTTGTGAATGACATTGATTAGAATGTGTTTATAATTACCCAGTTTAAGAACAAGAGTTTTGCTGTTTTGTAAAAGAGATTGGGAAATCTCCCATTTCATTTTGTGACCCTGAAGCAGATAACATGGAATCGGAATCAGAACTGCTCTGGAAATGTGAAAGTACTTAGCAGTAATATAGATGGGGGAAGAATTAGAAAAATAAAAGTAATCGTAGTGAGTTTTTGCTTCTTATCCTCCTTGTCTGTCATTCTGTAAAACTAAGCTATCTCTGTTTAGTTGGACTTGCACGGTGATTTACGAAAGTATGAAAAACTTGATTTGAGTAAGTAAGCCCCCTGCTCTCCGGCTTATTTATTCGGCAGACCTCCACGGAGCCTCTGCTCTCCGGAAGGGCCTGTGTTAGTAGTGGGAAGGCTAGGAAAAGCAGGACACACCCACACCTAGGGGGATGGTCTAGGAGCCGCAGTCACATGAGGAAGGTGGTGAGACGTCCCCCAAGTCCCACAGAACAAGTCAACATGGGACGAGGCGGTGGGGCTCCAGGAGCGAGCCCTGGAGTGTAAGTGCCCCGAGCCAGGGCAGTTTGGGCCTTTGGGAAGCGGGGCTTCCTTCTGTGGGAGGTGATGGTGATGAAGCTGGGTGGTGGCAGCAGCCAGACCTGCAGAGGGTGTGTCTTGGGTTTGGGGGGAAAGTCTGAAATGCGACATTGCTGTGAGGTGTCCTTCTGGATCACGGATAAACCCGAGAGAAATCTCATACTCGGGCAGGAAGGAAGGGGTCCTGGCTCTTGTCGCATTGCTGTTGACCATAGTGAAGAAGTAGGTGTTATATATGCAACATCTGGAGAAATGCGGTCACACTCCCTTGACGTGATGCCCAGAAGTCCGGGAAAGGCCCTCTTTTCCCTGTTCGGGGGGGGGAACCAGAACCCAAGGTGTTAATTAGCTTTAATCATTATCGTGACTGTAATTTGGCAATTGTAATCAAGGACTCGATGTCTGGTGGGGCTGAAATGAAGCAAAGGAATGGTTTGGATGGAAGAGCATCTGGGAGGGATGCAAAGCCTTGTTCCTTGATTCTATTTTCTGGAGCTTCGTGTTGTATCCCGCTGGGAACACTCCTCCGCACCCGAATTTAACACATCCTCTATTTGGGAAAATTTACTTAGTTTTCCTTATGAAACATCTTGTTTGGCTGATTAGCTTTTCCACATCCTATTGAGCTGCATATTCTCTGACATGACCGGGACAAGAAACCGCCCAACCAAAGGCCAGAGGAGAGAGGGGAAGGGTCTGTGATCCAAACAATATGAGAAATAAGTGCCAATCATCAACGTTCCCACAGACGCCAGGTCCTGTGAGCTGCTTTACGAAGCTCACACGCATCCCTGCAGCCCTATAAGACACGGCTCGTCACACCCACTCGCTTCACAGGTGAAGAACCTGAGGCCACGGGGCTTGGGAATCTTCCCAGGATCACGTGCTGCTAAGTGACGGGGTGGGGACCAGAGCCCTGGTCTGAATTCCTCTCGAGCCCACGCTGTGCCCACCCACCCCCGGCCCGTGGCCGACCTTCTGACTGGCGACTCATTGCTCTTCTCAGTGCTACACGGTGTCTTTCAGTTGACAAAAAGCAGGCCCAAGAAAGGAAGGTGCCAAGGAGAAGCAGAGGCAGTGTGGGGCTTGTCTGTGGTTTGCTGAGATCCGCCACTGCCAGGTGCCGGCATTTCTGTCCAGTGCCGCCACCTTCCCGCGTGACGGCGCCCCGTCCCTGTTCCTGCCCTGGGGCCCTCCTGCCCAACGGGAGCCCGGCCTGCTGAGCTGCTCATGGCTGAGCCACGGGGAGGGAGGGACTGAGACTGCCTGGGACTGACTGTAAGACCCCAGTGCCTACTGGGATAAGGCCCCTCCAGGAGCTCCTCAGATACTGGAGGGAAGTTAACGCTGGCAGACACCCCGAGACCCTGGCGGCAGCGAGGGAGGGGAGCGGCTGGAGGGCCTCTGGGCTGGGGGCATCAGGGCGCGGAAGCCAAGGGCAGGGGCCGCAGGGCGAGGCTGGGAAAGGCAGGCCTTGGACGTCACCAGGGCTTGTGCCTGCCCAACTGAAGGGTCCCGAGACCCGCCTGACAAAGACCCCCACGGTGCCACACAAACCCACTGCCGGGGCCTGGCTGGCACCTGGGAGGGAGGGGGACCAGGAAGGAGGCAGCTCCTACGGGACCCAGGGGGCGAGGGAGGGCCCGAGGAGGGGGGCAGCAGGCAAGGCCACACAGGCAGGCCCGCCCAAGGAGGCCCCAGCCTTCGGGCCCCTTCTGATGGCCTCCACCGAAATTCGCAGCCTCCGAGGTCATGTCCCTACAGGAGGAACTGACCTGAAAGAATGCTTTGTAAACCACTTTAGAAGCACAAAGACCAGGGAGCAGGCCCGAATCTAGGCCTGGGAGCTCCATCCAGGATGCCAGTCCTTAGGCTGAAAGGCACCTCGGGAGGTCCTCTTCCACACCCTCTTAGCTCTCCCCTTTCAGAAATAGGGCAGTGGCGCTCACAGAGGGCAGATGACCCTGCTTAGTGGCAGAGCTGGGACAGGGACCTCGGATCCTCGCAGACGGGCCTTTCCAAGGTGCCACTCTGTCCCCTCCACAGTGACTATGAAGGACAAAGTCGCCCACAACGGCCAGAGAACGCGCATCACCAAACCCACCATCCTATCCTCCCACATGCGGTGAAGACGGACGACTCTCAATCGGGTTTCGGTGCGTCTGACACCCAGACCCTCATCTATTTCCCAATGCACGTGGACGGGGGCTTCCTCCGGTCACGTCTAGGTCGGCAAGTAGGAAATTTCCTTGGGAGTGAGTCCGTGTCACTTAGGCCCGTTCAAAAGCGTCTAAGCTGAAAGCAAACAAAATCATTCTATGTATCCTCAAGGTAACAGCGGGACAGGGCCCCGGGAGTGGAGGTGGAGGGCGGGCAGGGGCGGGCGTGGGGAAGGAGAGCAGGGCTGGCCTGGGAGCGCACCAGTGAAATGCTCGCTTTCAATGGGACAGGCTACACGCTGAAGCCCCAAATCAAGTCCTTCAAAGGGCAAGTACCCACGGAGACCCAAGGTGGACGTGGGAGGCCACGATCGGGGGCAGCAGAAGCCAAACCCCCCCACTGCGGAAAGGAAACAGGGCTTTCGAGGCAGCCTCCAGGGAGGCTGAATCCGACGGTCTGGGAAGGCGATGGGAAAAGGACACACGCAGGTGTTCCAAAAGTGAGCACTCTTGGGCCTCGAGAAGGGCTTCTACGGGAAGAAATGGACGCTGAAGACAATCCCTCTGTGATCCGCACAGGGATGAGGTCTGGGGGCAGGAAGAGGAGAGAAAGGCTGCAGTCCCAGCACAGATGCTGGATGGGGGGCTGCTGCGCCCATGACCGCGGGGGGAGCACAGAGAACTGCACACCATCCCCTCGGGGCTCCTCACCAGCCTCCAGACTTTGGCAACCTGCTTTAAGAAACGTTTAGTTTTAGCTGAAGAGGCCTTAGCAGTGGCAGGTGATTTAGGGAAACGCTTGCTTTGATGATTAGATCGTATTACCTGTTGGAGTTACGTGATTGTCACTTTTTCATCCTCATTCAGAGTGAGTAATACATTTTACATGTCTGTGCAGTGTAGTGTGTGTCCTATATATATATATAACGTGTGTAGAATATATGTGCCTATATACACATGCATCGACATACCACATGTATGTATAGGGAACAGGTCATGTATGTTCCAGTACCCAGACTGAAGTCATCCACAGGGCCCTGAAGGGCACAGACACTCATGCCCCATGGTGATGCTGAGAGTCCTCCAGCCCCACGGTCCCCGTGCTTTGAATGCAGGCTTGCCACCTGCCTGACAGCCAGTCTGCCTGGGGAAGTGAGCCTGCAGGAGAAGGTGGGGCCACCACGCCGCTGGGAGAGAAGGGAGCAGAGTGGGCAGTGGAAGGAGAGAGCAGGGTCCGAGCCTGCGCAGAAGAGCCACCTTCAGAGGGCCGTGCCTCGGACCCCCACGTCCAGGACCCTTCTCCATCCTCACGCCCTCAGTCCTAGACCCTCACCCTCCTCCCTGGCCCTCGTGTCCATTTCACGAGAGATGGTGACCTGATGGGGCTGGGGAGGGCACGTGGGTGGAATCCAGTGTCAGGCTCTCATGGGCACTAATGCCTGGCTTCCCTGTGTTTTCTCCATTATGTGGCCTGAGGCATCAGGTAGTAGGACCCTGTGGAGGACAGCTGAATCCCCCTTGACTGTTGGGGAGACAAGTCAGGCCAGTGTGGGACGGGGCTTTGCATGTACACGAAGCTCAGCTTGAGTAAGAGTCCTTCTAGTTATAAGCTGATCAAATCATGGAGACTCCCTATGCCTCGATTTCTCCATCTGTAAAATGGGCCTCGTAATAGTACAAGTCAAAAGCATTGGTGTGGGTTTCCCCATGATGTGACCTGTTTGTAAAAAGCCTGGGCCAAATGAAGTGGTCGGTGGATGTAGCTCTTGTTACTGAGTGGGTAAGAAAGATGCACCCTCCCCCATGTTGTAAAGATTCCAAACCAGTACATGTCTTCTGATCCCCGCATACGTGGATTAGTGCAGTTTTTCTTTTCTCGTGAAAGTTTGTTATCAGAATGCTTGGATTCGCCTTACTCTTTTTCTCGCTTGTCCCTGTTCAAGGTGAGGCTATTGATTTGAGGTGTTGCTTCCATTTGAACACAGGTGTTTGCAGCTTTAAGTCCCAAGTGCCTCTTTGACCACGTGCCATAAGTCCTGGGGGCTTTGGTATGTGTTTTCTTCATTTCAAAGTATTTTCTAATTTCCCTTGTGATGTCTTGTGTGTTCCCTGGGCTATTGTTACGGACTGAACTGCGTCCCCCCAAAATTTGCATGTTGAAGCCCTAACCCCTAGAACCTCACAATGTCACTGTGACGGGAGTTAGTGGTTCTTAGGTTGACATGAGGCCATTGGGATGAGGTCTAAAGCAAGATGGCTGGTGCCCTTGAGGGAAGAGCAGATCAGCACATGCAAGGAGCGAAGGCAGGGGCTGGGGGTGCATGCACAGAGGGTGACCATGTGAGGGGCGGTAAGAGCACGGCCACCTGCAACCAAGGAGACCAGCCGCAGTACAAGCCACCCCTGCTGGACCCTCCCTCTCGGCCTCCCGGTCCCCACCACCGTGAGAATCTGTGTCTGCTGTTTCAGCCCCTCATCCTGTGCTGTTGCATTTGGCATCGTCCCAGACTAATGCTGTTATTTGGGGACGCATGGCTCAATTTCCCTCTATTTGCAGATTTCCCACATTTCCTTCTGTTATTATGTCTAATTTCACTCTATTTTGGCCAGAGAACATACTTTGTATGATTTCAGTCCTTTTGCTTGTATCCCCTTAAGTTTACTGAGGGATGCTTTGTCGCCTAACGTGTGGACTATCCTGGAGAACGTTCTAGGTACACTTGACGAGCACGTGTGTATTCTGCTCTTGGGGCTAATAGTCTACACATGTCATGAGATCTAGTCTTTGTACAGGGCTGTTCAAATCTGTGATTCCCTTACTGCGGTGCTGGCTGGTTGTTGTACCCATAATGAAAGCAGGCTGTGTTAGTCTGCTTACAGCTGCCATAGCAAAGTCCCACAGAGTGGGTGGCTCAAACTACAGAAATGTACTGGTCCCACTCCTGGTGGCCAGAAGTCCAACATCTACTTGCTGGAAAGTTGGGTTTCAGGTAAGGGAAGGCCTCTCCTCCTGGCTCGCAGACAGCCGGTTTTCTCTTGGTCCCTCACTTGGCTGCTTCTGTGCACAGGTCGGGGGAGGAAGGGAGGGAGGAAGAGAGAGAGAGAGAGAGAGGGAAGGAAGGAGGGGGGGAGGGAGAGAGGGAAGAGGGAGGGAGGGAGGGAGAGAGAGAAAGCAAGAGGGAGAGGGAGGGAGGGAGGGAGAGAGATGGGGGTGGTAGGGAGGAAGAGAGATAGGGGGAGGGAGGGAGAGAGTGAAAGCAAGACAGGGGGGGTGAGGGAGGGAGAGAGAATAGGGGAGAGAGAGAGAAGGGGGGAGAGGGAGAGAGAGACCGGTAGGGAGTGAGGGAGAGAGAGAGAGGGAGAGTAAGGGAGAGGGAAGGAGGGCAAGAGAGAACGGGGGGAGGGAGGGAGAGAGGGAAGGGAGAGAGAGAGAGAAAGGGAGCGGGGCGAGGGAGGGAAAGAGAGAGGGGGAGGAAGGTAGGGGGAGAGAGAGAGAGAGAGGGAGGGAGGGAGAGAGGGGGAGGGAGGGAGAGAGGGGGCAGAGGGGGAGGGAGGGATGGAGAGAGAGAGGGAGGGTGGGAGGGAGGAAGAGAGGGTGAGGGAGGGAGGGAGATCTTCCCTGTCTCTTCTTATTTTCCAAAGGACACCACTCTTGTCGGACTAGGGTCCCACCCTTATGACCTCATTTAACCTTACTGACTTCCGCAAGGGTGCTATCTCCAAATACATTCACCTTGGGATTAGCACTGCAACAGGTGGATTTAATGGTTGGGGTGGGAGCTAGGGGATCCATTTGAATCCATCACAGGGGGAACTGAAGTCTCCCACTTCTATTGTACACCTGTTTCTTCCTTCCCTTCTGTCCATTTTTGCATCGTTCATTTTGGGGCACTGCTGTTGGGTTGCTCAAGAGACCCCCCTGACATCCACTAGCTGTTGGATTGTGACAGACAGGAGCGGCAGATGGGACCACCCCTCACCCGGGCAGACCCGGGGCTCCTCTGGCTGCTGGTGGTTGGATCATTCCTGGTACCTTGGGTCTACTTCCCCTCCTCCCCCAACCCTCCTTGTTTTTCCTTTTTTGTGTTTTGGCCACCCCACAAGGCTTGGGGGATCTTAGTTCCCCGACCAGGGATTGAACCCGGGCCACCACAGTGAACGCGTCGAGTCCTAACCCCTGGAACTCCAGGCAATTCCCGCTCCCGCCGCCTCCTTAGCAGTGTTTGGGAGGGGATGTCGCCCTATCGCTGTGACAGCCACAGAGGCCTGGCCAGGTCCCCCAGCCCATCCCCCACACGTGGAGGCAGCAGCTGTGAGCTGGGGGCGCGCCCTGGCCTTCAGTGCTCTGCACACATCACTGGGCGCTGACCCTGCTCACTGTCTTCGTGGGGACGCAGGCTCAGGACGCCCGCCCCCCACCCCCGAAGCTGGGACCCAGCACATTTCCAGAATGTACGTCGTTGACCAGTGCGAGCTGGCTCAGTCACGTGTGTGCCCGCGTGGTGCTGAGCCCTCGGGGCCCTGCCGCGGCTGGTATCGGGACAGCCGGCAGCGAGGGCGACGAGGCCGCGGCTGGTGGACGGGCAGCCCCGGGCTGACCACTGGGCTGAAGGAGCCTCGGGCAGAGCTGGTGGCAAGTGAGTCCGCCATCGATCGCCAGACTCACCTGGCTCTGCCCGTTTCGGCCTCCAGGGTCACCCTTACAGAGTCTGGAGCACTTGTGACGCAGCCCTCTCTCTCTCTGAGCCACCCTTTCCGGTTGAGAAGCCTTTCCACTGTCCTAGACACTGTCGCCTGGGACGCCCTGGGAACAGAAGTCAAGCCCAGGGCTCGGGACCAGCCTGGCCTCTCCTCTGGTGGCCCGGGCACGAGTGGTTCGGCGACTCTATGTGGCTGTCACAGGTCAGCCTGTGAAGCCCCTTCTCGCGTCCCCTTTACTCCTGCGGGAGCTTGGGCAGCTGCCTCTACCCAGCCCAGGAGGGCGGGAGCTCAGCCAACGCCAGTGCGCAGACATGCGGTGCAAAGTCTAGAGGGACTCAGCGCTGGCGTGAGGTACGCCGCTGCTCTCTTACTGACGCCAGGCAGCCTAGACTTCGTAAATCAAAAGGTTCCTTTGTGAAAAGCAGATAGCTTGATATTACAGTCCGCACAATCTCCCCTTTCTCTGTAGAGTTACATGGAAGCAAGTTCCCCACGGGCTGAGGTGAACGGGAAAGTGGTTTTTAAATAGGAGCATCTCCCTGTGGTCCCAGGTCAGGAGGCCTACGGAAGTCCACGACCAAGAGGAGAGCAACCTGCTCCTTAAAAGTGAAGGCGTGCCCCAGTCAATGAAGCCTAGAAAGGGGCTGAGCGTGCACCAGCGGGCCTCGGGATGTAAGCGCGAGCAGCCCGGGCCGGGCGGCACCTGCAGGTCAGCGCCCGGGGTGACGGCGCTCCTCTCCTGCACCGCCCAGTGTGCCCGTCTCAGGGGGCCTGCTCTACCTGCCGCCAAAGTGCAAAGAAGGGAGCCCCCAGTCTTCTGGTTCTGGTGGACTGGTGTGTGTGCTCTCTCCTCCCGCTGAGCTCGGGGCTCTTATCTGGACAGTATCACCGTGGAGCCTGTCCTGGACATACAGATGGCCAAAAAGCAGATGAAAAGATGCTCAACATCACTAATTCTTAGAGAAATACAAATTAAAACTACGATGAAGTACCACCTCACGCTGGTCAGAATGGCCATCATTAAGAAGTCTACAAATAACAAAGGCTGGAGAGGGTGTGGCGAAAGGGAACCCTGCTACACTGTAGGTGGGAATGTCAGTTGGTGCAGCCACTATGGAAAACAGTATGGAGGTTCCTCAAAAAACTAAACATAGAGTTTCCATATGAACCAGCAGTCCCACTCCTGGGCATATATCTGGACAAAACTCTAATTCCAAAAGATACATGCACCCCTATATTCATAGCAGCACTATTCACAATAGCCAAGACATGGAAGCAAGCTAAACGTCCATCGACAGGTGAATAGATAAAGAAGATGTGGTACATATATGCAATGGACTACTACTTAGCCATAAAAAAGAATTAAATAATGCCATTTGCAGCAACATGGATGGACCTAGAGATTATCATACTAAGTGAAGTAAGTCAGACGGAGAAAGACAGATACCATAGGATATCACTTATATGTGGAATCTAAAATGTGACACAAATGAACTTTTATGAAACAGAGAGAGACTCTCACAGACATAGAGAACAGACTTGTGGTTGCCAAGGGGGAGAGGGGTGGGGGAGGGAAGGATTGGGAGTTTGGGATTAGCAGATGCAAACTAGTATGTATAGGATGGATAAACAACAAGGTCCTACTGTATAGCACAGGGAACTATATTCAATATCCTGTGATAAACCACAATGGAAAAGAATAATTTTAAAAAGAATGTAAAGAGAAAAGAGATACTTTCCTGTGGACAGATTGAGCAGCCCAAGCTTAGCTACAGGTGGCTTCAACCCAAACAGGCATGAAGGGTTAGATTGTCAGTTCAGACACCTGAATAACAGACACTGTTGCCCTGTCAAGAGCTTCACAGACAGAGACCAGGCAGGCTTCTCAGAGTCCAGAGCCTTGAAGGTAGGCACCACGTTGATGAGGTCCCAGGGAGTCCTGGAGCTGCTGCTTTGCAGGCCTATAAATTCAATTTTAGCAGTTCCTCCAGAGATAACCAGGTCCTGGGGGCTGCTCAGTAGAGACAATGGGACACTAACACACAATTTATCAATCTCAAGGTTTTTCACTATTGAGTGGAAATTTGCAGAGAAGCAAGCAGAGGAGGCAATAATGATTTATGTGATAGTGGATCAGAGTTGGAGACATCAGTAAGCACTCTTGTTTAGCTTAATATGTATGCAGATGATTACATATAAAATATTTAGAGATATATAAATAAAGAGTAGTAAGCACACATATAATTCTTTGCTCTGTCAGCCAAGGGGTCCTAGAAGCCATGACACCCCAGTAGCAATGAGCACACGTAGTGCCCAGATCTAGTTTTTTCATAGCATTTTACCATAAAAGGAACAAGGGCTCCATGGAGAAATTGATGATTCTAGAATTGGGACAGGAAATATGCAAAATGAGCCTGGGGCATCTTGTAGTGTGTGAAAATAAAGTGCTCAAAAAAAAAAAAAAAAAGAGCAATATTTCCAGGGGGATGACAAAGGTATGTACGAAGGGAGCTAACAGGAAGAGCACCGAGGGCCAATCCTACAACAATTTGAAAATAAACATATATAAAGTTGTATTGGATTTTACCCCAAAGTGTCATACAAATACCATGAGTCCATACTGAGAAAAATAAATGATTTCTTAATTACGTAAATAAGGAAGAATAGACACACCTCCCATAGAGAAAACTTCCAGTTTATACAGGTACTTGCACTTGAAGAAAGTGCAGCACAACTCCTCACCCCTGAGGTGTGGACCACACGCAGTGACTTTCTTCCAAAGAGGACAGTATGAAAAGGGGGCACAAAACAGTCACCTTACAGGGTAGACACCTGACAAGCACTACCTCCGCCGGATGCTCAAGGTGAACGTCATCAGTGCTCAGTGGTGCTAATGGTGTGTGCGCGCTTGGCATGGTGTGATGAGAATGGGATTGTACATCTGTAAGCCTCCTCCCCACACCCATAACCCCAGACGAATCATGAGTGAAACAGCAGACAAATCCCAGCTGAGGGACGTGGTACAAAATATCTAACGAGTGCTCCTCAAAACTGTCAAGATCATCAAAAACAAAGAAACTGTTAAAGCTAAGAGGAGGCCAAGGAGACATTACAACTAAATGTCATGTGGTTTCCTGGCTGGATTCCTGGAGTGGGAAAAGGACATTTAGGTAAAAACTACAGAAATCTGAGTAAAGTATGGGCTTTAGTTGATAATAATGCATCAATACCTGCTCATTAATTGTAATAAGTCCATCATATTAATGTAAAATGATAGCAATAGAGGGAACGGGTGAGGGGCGTGTAAGAATTCTGCTATTTTCACAAAATGTTTTCAAATCTTAAAGGAAAAGGTCAAATAAATAAAGTCTATTGACGTTTTCAAAATAAAAAGGACAAAAGGAAACTTTGGACAAAAGGTGATGGGTATGTTAGAAAAGGAAATAGAAAGGAAACCAAACACAAGCACACAGAGCCTGTAAGTGTGAAACAAACCTTCCTAAATTCAGCTTTCCCTCTCCCTTAACCTCCAAGCCCGTATGATACACAAGCCCGGCCTCTTCCACTGCATAAACATATCTGGAATGCACTTTCTCCTCAAGCCCCGCAGTCACTGCCTTGATCCAGCCTCATAGATGTTTGCCTGGACTACGGCAGGAGCCCCCTAATGAGGCCAGGTGTAGACCTGGAACCCCGTACTTGCTCAAGAATGGCTTTAGGCTGTCTGCCAGTGTTACTTCAAGAGGTCTGTCAAGACCCAGGCAAGAGTCAGCTTGTTGCCAAGGAAACGGGAGTTCAGAGCAAACCATTAGGTGTGCGTGGGGAAACACAGGGGCTTCTCGAGGAGCGGGACCTTGACTGAGAGTCCTCAAGCCAGGGCTCCTGTCTAACCTTCCCCACTCTGGGTAAGATTGGTTTGGGAACTGCGTGGTGTGTGCCCACACAGAGGCTGCTGCTAAAGACGCTGCATCCTGGAAATGCCTCCAGATAAGTCAGCGGGGTTGGGGGGGTGCTTTGGGCCTCTTAGCTGCCATGACCCTGAGGCAAGACGTCACCCACACCTGACGGTCGCCTCCAATAAGGGGCAAAAGGAGTGTCTGCTTCCAGAGGTGCACTTCTTCCATCCTGGAGTGTCCCGCAGGGACGTGTCCCAAGAGTACACGTTTCATGATGGGGGCCAGGGCTACAGCCTGGGGAAAGGTAGATCTTGGATACGCAGTAATAATAGCCCCTTGGCATTGAGCACCTACACTGGGTCAGGCACTTCATATGCAGGTGACACCTTGTGGCATATTTGTTAGGGGTTAAATTATGCCCCCCAAAAGATATGCTGAAACCCTCATCCCCAGTACCTGCGAGGGGAACTTATTGGGAAATAGGGCCTTTGCAGATGTAGTCGAGTTAAGATGAGGTCATTACAACAATCCCACTACTGGGCATATACCCTGAGAAAACCATAATTCAGAAAGAGACACGTACCACAATGTTCATTGCAGCACTATTTACAATCGCCAGGACATGGAAGCAACCTAAGTGTCCATCGACAGATGAATGGATAAAGAAGATGTGGCACATATATATGATGGAATATTACTCAGCCATAAAAAGAAACGAAATTGAGTTATATGTAGTGAGGTGGATGGACCTAGAGTCTGTCATACAGAGTGAAGTAAGTCAGAAAGAAAAAAACAAATACCGTACGCTAACACATATATATGGAATCTAAAAAAAAAAAAAAAAGGTTCTGAAGAACCTAGGGGGCCGGTCAGGAATAAAGATGCAGACGTAGAGAATGGACTTGAGGACACAGGGAGAGGGAAGTGTAACCTGGGACGAAGTGAGAGAGTGGCATGGACATATATACACTACCAAATGTAAAATAGATAGCTAGTGGGAAGCAGCCGCATAGCACAGGGAGATCAGCTCGGTGCTTTGTGACCACCTAGAGGGGTGGGAGGGAGACGCAAGAGGGAGGGGATATGGGGATATATGTATATGTGTAACTGATTCACTTTGTTATACAGCAAAAACTAACACAGCATTGTAAAGCAATTATACTCCAATAAAGATGTTAAAAAAAAAAAAAAGATGAGGTCATTAGACTGGGCCTAATCCCATATGACCAGTATCCTTAAAAGAAGCGGGCAAATTGGCCGTAGGCATGACCAGAGGGGAGACAGCCATGTGAAAATGAAGGCAGAGACTGGAGTAATCCAGCCACAAACCAGGGAACACTTGGGGACATCACGAGATGGAAGAAAGAAGAAAAACCCTCCTCCAGAGCCATCAGAGGAAGCACGGCCCTGCCAGCACCGTGATGTTTTTCACTTGAGCCTTCAGAAAAGGGAGAGAAGTCGCAACCCCACTGGCGGCTTCAATTTGTGGTACCTTGTTGGGCGGCTCCAGAAACCAAACACAATCTCATATCAAGGCTCAGAAGTTGTACTGTTACACTCTCCATTCTACAGATGAGGACACTGAGAGCCTGACGCCGGACCCTGCCCACGGGGACTCTCCTAAACCCTGTCAAGACGCCGCCTCCCCTGAAATGAAGATGAGACCCTGGAGGAGAGGTGGGATCTAGCACAGAGGGCGTGAGGATGGAGAAGGTTTCATCTGGACGTGGGGGTCCGAGGCACGGCCCTCTGAAGGCGGCTCTTCTGCGCAGGCTCGGGCCCTGCTCTCTCCTTCCACTGCCCACTCTGCTCCCTTCTCTCCCGGCGGCGTGGTGGCCCCACCTTCTCCTGCAGGCTCACTTCCCCCGGCAGACTGGCTGTCAGGCAGGCGGCAAGCCTGCCTTCAAAGCACGGGGACCGCCGGGCTGGTGGACTCTCACAGTGTCCTCACGGGCGTGAGTGTCTGTGCCCTTCAGGGCCCTGTGGATGCACCTCCTTCTGGATGCTTGAGCGCACGTGGCTTTGCACCCTGCTGCTGTCTTGTGAATGTCCCTTGGCTTCACACCCTGCATCCCGCCACCATCCCAGCCCTATCCCTGTGCCCAGCCCCGTCCCTGTGCCCAGCCCCAGCTCAGGGACCAAGGACAGGCAAAGGCCCGGGACCCCTTACTTGCTCACGAAGGCCCCTCAAGCAGCAGCCGGCGATGTTTGCCACAGAGGAGGGTAGGCGAGAGGCAGGCAGGAGGTCAGCGCTTTGCCAAGGGGGCTGGAGCTCAGAGCAGACTTTAGCTGGGGCCCGGGAACGGGGGCTTCTCGGGAAACAGGGCCACGGCTGAGACAACTCACACAAGCCCCTCACAGGGCAGGCTCAGGGCACGTAGAGGACGTCAGACCTTCCCGCTGATGGGCAGGGAGCTCCCGTGTGCTCTGCCGCGCCCTGGTCAGGACTGGCTGGGTGCCGGGGTGGTGTGTGCTCGTCCAGAGTCTACTGGGGAGGGTGCTGCTGCCCCCCTGAAAAGTGCCTCCCGGAATGTCCCTGGGGTGCTCTTGGCGTGTCCCGGCCGCTGCTGCCCTGCCTGCCGCGGCCGTGCCTGGGCTAGCACTGTCCCCCATCAGTCAGTTCACTGCACGAACGGGCACTAGGAATCCCTGCTTTCCCCCGGGAGTGCCCCACGGGGGTCTGGTCCTGGAGCACCCATTTCCTGCTGGGGTCCAGGGCTGCAGCTCACCGGCAGAGGCGCCTGCTCCCAGCGGCCACCCCCGGCCAGCCCAGGGCAGGTCACATGGGATCTGGTGGGCGCTGCCCCTTCCCCCTCTCTGGGGCGGCTGACCCTCTTCACAGCCTGCATCACCGGGACCCCAAAGCCCTCTCCTGCCTGGCTCCTTTCCAAGTCCTCATGCGGGTCTGCGGGTGGCTGGGGCCTGGGGGAGCGTCCTGGGGACCACACCTGCCATCTGCTACAGCCTGCCCCTCTGCTCAGACACCCTGATCGGGGACACCACAGTCCTAGCCGGCTCTGCGCGTGGCTCACAAGACGCCCCTCTGCCTCTCACACTCAGGCTCAAAAACCAAAACCTCACGGTCACATTCAGAAGGCCATCAGTGTACTCAAACATTTGGGCATTACGTAGGGAACGATTTCAAAATAACTCGGAAGCACAGAGATTCGCCCCACATCCACGCGGCCATGATTATCATTTACCAACCACGAAGACACTCGCCGAGTGGCTACATCACGTCCTGCCAGCTCCACCCGAAGCATGATATTGGTGGGAGGGGATGCTTCTCTGGCACTTTCAGATAAACATACATGCATGAGGTCATCAGGACCGGGGCCTAAGCGGCTCTGAGTGGGGGGACAGGCAGGGCAAAAGCCAGGCTGGGCAGACCGAGGCCAGGTTCCGGAGAGAGTGGGCGCTGTGGGCAGCAGGGTCACCCCCGAGGGGGACTCGGGGCTGGGCCCCACGAGGACGCCCCCGACCCCAACAGGGCCGTTCGGCAGCTGGCGGCTGCCCTCCTGACAGAGACTCAGCACAGCCCCGCGGGGACGGATGGGTGCAGCTCAGGGACCTAAGGGTGCGGGTGGCTTGGGGGAATTCCCTCCGCGGGCTCCCTGTGGGGCAGCCTCTCTCTGGAACACCTCCAACCCTGCCCAGGGCCTTAAAGGCACAGAGTCTGGCATCTCACATCTAAGGGTCAAAGGTGCAGGAGTGAAGACCCTGGGAGAGGAAACACAGTGGTCTGTGTCTGTGTTGTCACGGCTTGAGGATTAACCCCCGGCCCCGCTGTGCCTTCTACACAGATGGCCGTGACAAAATGCTTCTGCTCAGAATTCAGTGGCAAAAGGTCATCACATGACCCCTCCTAAGGAAAGAGGACTGGCAGTGCTGTGTCCCCATTTGTGCGGGGAGGAGAGGAAGACAAGATGGGGACGAGCACCTGACGTCTCTCCAAGTCCACACTGCCTAGTAGAGGCTCAACAGAAGCAGCGCTTACCATTTGTGATGACAAAATCCCCTTCTTTTCCGGCAGGAGTGTCTGAGCAGGTCACATTGGCCTTGAAATTCTCCTCCTTTTCCAAGTGCCCACCTGCTATGCGGCAGGTGCTTCAAATCCAGGATCACAGGTAATGTTCACGTTGCTCTGCGGCGCTCAGCAGGGAGGGCTGCCTCTTTAGCCCCCGGCGCCGTCTGCACCTCCCACTGCAGTGACCTCACAACCTCATTAGGCCCAGAAGTTGCTCCTTCCTTTCGATGCCAGGTCACAGCCCGAACCTGTGGGTCTCTGATGCCGCCACATTTCTGAACCTGCCTGAACCCGGGGACACTGGCGGACATTGCTTCTTTAGTGGCTAGGACTTATTTCTAGTATTATTCTGATCCCAGACTCTGTCCCTCTCTCCTCTGGAAATTCTTTTCTTTTCATGACATCTCAGAGAATTTGCAGCTCCATAGGAAACGGAATAGAAAACCAGCCAAAATTGCTGCTCTGTGTGTTTTACTCCTGGAGGATACATTATTCAATTTGGATGTGTGTGTGTGTCTGTCGGCGGGGAGGGAGGGGTGGTGTTTTCCCCAGCTGGGCGCAGCTCACGCAAAGCTCCCAGGATTCCAGTCACACAGCGACTCCTTTCCACTTTGGCAGCCTCTCTTCGTTCAAACCACCTATTTTCATCCGTTTCATCCCAGTGAAATCTAGACCTTGCTCACAGGTGGCCAAAGTAAACTCCAGGTGACTAAAATAGTCGTTTCAATATAGTTGGTAACTGGCTCTCCCAGGGCAGGGAGAGCAGGGCCAGCCCAGGGAATACGGAGCAGTACTTCAAAGCACAAGATCCTCATTTCTCTGGAAATCCTTGCAGATGGTGGGGATAAAACACCTGCACTTCAGTGTGGCCACCGCAATGCGACAAGAGCCGGCGCCCCTTCCTTCCTGCCCCAGGACGGGAGTCCTCTCGCCTTTATCCCTGATCCAAAAGGACATCTCACAGCCATGTCGCATTTCAGACTTTCCCCTCAAACCCAAGACACACCGCCTGCAGGTCTGGCTGCTGCCACCACCCAGCTTCATCACCATCACCTCCCACAGAAGGAAGCCCCGCTTCCCAAAGGCCCAAACTGCCCTGGCTCGGGGCACTTACACTCCAGGGCTCGCTCCTGGAGCCCCACCGCCTCGTCCCATGTTGACTTGTTCTGTGGGACCTGGGGGACGTCTCACCACCTTCCTCATGTGACTGCGGCTCCTAGACCATCCCCCTAGGTGTGGGTGTGTCCTGCTTTTCCTAGCGTTCCCGCTACTAACACAGGCCCTTCCGGAGAGCAGAGGCTCCGTGGAGGTGTGCGGAATAAACAAGCCAGTGGGCAGGGGGCTTATTGACGCAGATTAATCTTCTCCTACTTTCTTAAAATACCCATGCAAATCCAACTAAACAGAGATAGTTAGTTTTATAGAATGACAAACAAGACAGGGAAGAAGCAAGAACTGGAACTATAATTACTTTTATTTTTCTAATTCTTCCCCCATCTATATTACTGCTAAGTACTTCCACATTTCCAAAAGAGTTCTAACTCCTATTCCCTGTTATCTTGTACACGGTCACAAAATGAACTGGGATATTTCCCAACCTCTCTTACAGAACAGCAAAACTCTTGTTCTTGAACTGGATTAGTACAAATATATGTGTGGTTAATGTCATTCACAAACTTAGACACTGAACCTTATTAAGCCTTCTTTTAAATGGAACAATATTTGAAAATTTCCTAAAGAAAACAGAGATGAAATTCCATGTCAACATACACAACAGGAACCCAAAGAGCTGCACACCGAGTTTCCCCAACTGGCCTGGGCCCTCACTGCTTAGAAGGGTGACCGCTCCCTCTTCAAACTCAGAGTGAAGGATCAGCCTCCCTTCCTGCCCCACGGGAGAAGCTGCTGGACGTGGGCCTGGAAGGAGCCTGGCTGCTGCTCTGGCTCAGGCCCCCTCTTCCACATCGCTCACAGCCTCTGCACACAGGGATGGGAAGGACGTGGGATCCAAGGTATTGACCCTGGGCAGATGCTCCAGGACCTGACACTTGCTGGTCTCCGCGTAGGCCCGGGGACCCCACAGGAACTCGTAGCGGGCGGGGTCGCTGTGGGGCACCTGCCGGTACTCCACGTAGCCCTCCTGGACCCACACTTTGGTGAGGAGCTCCCTGGGCTCCCCATAGATGCAATGCTCCCTCCCGGCACACACCCCCATCACGCTAAGTGCTTCCCAGACCTCCTCCTCAGGGGCGCGGTCACCGTACAGGGTGATCAGGCACAGGAGCATCACCAGGAGGCCGGCCTTGGGCATGCTCTGCCCATCGCTCAGCACTGCATCACAGGTGAGGCCCAGGGTGGGGACCAGGACGTAGGTGCACTCACGGGGGTCCACCTCCTTCACGTCCACGCCAAACACCAGCTGCATGCACTCGCAAGCTTGGCTGAAGACCACGGGGAAGTGGTCCCGATGGTCACGGAGGACCATATGCAGCATCTCCGCCTTGGAGATCGGCTCCTTGGTGCGATACTTGAGGAGCAGGAACGCCACCAGGTCAGCCATCAGCACAGTAAGTGCCTCCTGGGGCAAGGACTCGGCATAGGCAGAGAAGGAGGGGGCGACGGGGGAGGAGGAGGACGAGGGGGATGTGGCCTCCTCCCCCTCAGCCCCGCACAGCTGCACCTCCACCGGGCCCTGGGCCTGGACTGGGTCCTGAAGGTCTGCCTCAGGCTGGCGCAGCTCACTCATCTCGACCAGGGGCCTGATGACTGGGGTCGGGCCGCCAACGGGAGTCTGGGCAGGGGTGACAGATACGGACCACGGACCTGGGGGAGAGAGGGGGTGTGAGCGGCCTCGGCGGAGAAACGCACCCTGGGCAGCTCTGACAAAGGCCACTTACAGGGCTCGCCTTGAGGGGTGCCCTCGGGCCTCACAGGGGCACTCCTCCTGGGTGGCCTGTCCCCTGCCAACCTGAAGAAGGAAGCGAGGTGGCTCCTCAGGATGCAGCCAGCACAGCCCCAGGTACCGACCGGGGCTGAGAGGGGTGTGGGGAGGTGCGGTGACTTGGGCCTTGTGGGGTCCCCTCTGTTCTGGGACGGGGAGCCCCTGAGTACACACTCAGGGCACGCAACTCACCTTGACTCCTGGCGCTGCCTGGGCCTCCTCTGCTCTGTGGCCTGAGGACACGTGCCTCAGACCTGGGCCTTCGCCTCCCGGTTCCTGGAGCCCCTGTAAGAGGAATGGAGGGCGCACCTCGGGTGTAGATTGTGGCACAGCTCTGGGCCCCTCGATGCTGGTAGGAGGGGTGGGCCGGACTCTGTGGGCCCCCCTTTGTTCCGGTGATTGGGCTCTCCTCCGTCCTCTCTCGGGGTCCACACCTTGACACCTGGCAGATCCTGGAACTCCTCCCTCTGCTGACTGATGTTTCCCCTCAGACCAAAGTCCTCGCATCCCTAGACGACTCCATCCCCAACCACGTGGCAGAGGTGAGAGCCTGCAACGTCCCGTCAGCCCTGCCAGGGACCTCCCAGGGCTGACAGCATGGGCGAGCTCCTCTGAGGTCCCCTCTGTTCTGGGGTCCAGGGTCCCCTCTGTCCTCCCTCAGGGTCCTCACCTTGACCCCCGGCAGGACCTGGGATCCCCCCCTTTGCCCACCTGAGGCCCTGCCTCTTACCCCAAGTCCCCACTCTCTCTGGGACCCGGATGTCAGGAAATGCTGCCTGGGGTCATCCCGCCCCGGTGTTGCCCAGGGCTGACCACACGGATGGGTTTCTGTGGGCTCCCCTCAGTTGTCCCTCAGGGGCCTCGCCCTCACTCTGGCAGCACCTGGACTCTCCCCTCTATCGATCTGAGGCCCCGTCCTTTATACCAAGTCCCCAGGGTCTCTCAGACCTGATGGGGAAATGAAGAAACAATGCGTGTGCTCATCCTGCCCCGGGGCCTCCCAGGGCCGACTGCAGGGATGGGAATCTGTGCGGTCCCCTGTGTTTGGGGCCCAGGGTCCCCTCAGTCTTCCCTCAGGGGCCTCACCTTGACTCCACGCAGGACCTGGGATTCTCCCCTCTTCCCACCTTAGGCGCCGCCCCTTATAGCAGGTGCCCAGTCGCTCTGAGAGCCGGACGTCAGAAACTGCTGCATGGGGTTATGCCCCGCCATCGCCATCCAGGGCCCACTGTGTTCTGGGGCCCTGGTTCCCTTCAGTACTCCCTCAGGGCCCTCACCTTGATTCCACGCAGGACCTGGGATCCTTCCCTCCGCCCACCTGAGACACCACCCCTTATACCCGCTCCCCAGTCTCTACGAGGCCAGAATGTGAGGAAGTACTGCAAGTGCTCATCGCGCCCTATGGCCTCCAGTGCGACCTGGAGCTTCTCGATGCCTCATGCAGTGGGCCAGAGCCCCTCCCTGGACCCCCACAAATCCATCTGCCATGGCCAACAGCCTCCACCAGATCACAGCAGCCCCAGCGCCTCCCCCTCTCAGCATCACTTATGCCCCTCGTGGCCAGGCAGCTCCGCCCCTACGCTCCCCCCCCCCCCCGACCACATCCCCCCATACACCCTCCCCCAGCAACTAGCTGGTGGCGCTCCGCTCTGGGCCCTGGAAGCCGGGCGCCCCCCCATGTGTACAGATCAGACTGCCTCTCTCACCTCCCTATACCGGGGAGTCCTCCCCCGAGCACCCTCAGTGCCAGGGGCTCTCGCCTCTCGCACCCCAGACGCAGAGCCCACCCGTCTTGCCCCCGCCCACCCTGGAGCCGGAGCCCCCTTCCTGCCACGAGCATCCTGCCCCCCACCCCACCCCACGCCCCGGCGGGAGCTCCCCCAACGCCTACCGCACCCGCGCCCGGGAGTCCTCCCCATCGACCCGCGCCTCCGCCAGGAGTAGCTCCGCCTTCCTCCCGCCACACGCAGCAGCCGTTAGCCCTCCCCTCGTGTCTCGGCCCGAGGAGGGGGAGTGGCCCGCCCGTCCTGTCCTCCCCACCCCCACAGCCAGTCGTCCTCTCCTCTGGCCCCCAAAGCCGGCCCCACCCGCCCAGCAGGAAGCCCTCCGCTCCGGACACCCCCCAAGCTTAGCCATTAGCCCCACCCTCTGCACCCCGACTCCAGAACGCCCCCCACCAGCCACCCCGGCAGCCAGCGGTCCTCCCCTCGGATCCGCACACTGGGGGACCCTTCCCTCAGCCCCCCCTTCAGCCCGCTGCCCTCCGCCGCCCCGCCCCCACTCCCAATAGAGCACCCCATACCCCTCCCCCCACCCCCACTCCTTCCCAGCGCCCCCGGTACCTGCGGAGTCCAGCCCCCGGCAAAGCCCCCGCCTGTCTCCTGACCTTCTCTGACTCTGTGGATGACGCCGGAGTCCCGCTCAGAAGGGGCTGAAGAGCTCGTCTCAGCAGTGCAGCCAGGAACTGTGCAGCCGACTGTCCCAGGCACTCTGTGCGAACGCCACGTGGGTTTCCGGGTGCTCCCAGAAGCCCGAGGAAGATGAGGGAGAACGTTCTAGACGTCTCCTTACACAGAAGGTGGTTGGATCAGAAGAGCACGTGAGGAGGCGCTTTGCTACCGAAGCAGCAGTAGCCATGCGCACTGAGGGCCTGAGGTCCCAAGGCTTGGCGCCTCCGGAAGCAAAAGACACGCCCATTGGCCTTCCACCAATAGGAAGGCCTCCCTGCAAGGCTGCCGAGTTGGAGGAGCAAACTTGGAGACGGAGAGCCCATTGTGGCAAATACGTCAGTTTGTCTTTACAGGTGGTTTTGTACTGTGAATGATAATGTCAGAAACCTATTGTTTTTCCTTTTTCTTTTTTTTTAATTTTGAAATTTATTTTATTTATTTTTTTATACAGAAGGTTCTTATTAGTTATCCCTTTTATACATATTAGCGTACATATGTCAATCCCAATCTCCCAGTTCATCACAGCACCACCCCCCCGCCCCCACCACTTTCCCACCTTGGTGTCCACACGTTTGTGCTCTACATCTGTGTCTCTATTTCTGCCCTGCAAACCGGTTCATCTGTACCATTATTCTAGGTTCCACATATGTGCATTAATATACGATATTTGTTTCTCTCTTTCTGACTTCCTTCACTCTGTATGACAGTCTGTAGATCCATCCACGTCTCTACAAATGACCCAGTTTCGTTCCTTTGTACCACTCAGTAATAAAGTGCTAGTAATAAAGCTCTTCTTTATATGGACTGATTTCTTGTCTAGTTGTATCAACTAGCCATCTTCTCACATGGCAGAACAGGATGAGGCAGCTGTCTGGGGTCTCTTTTATAAGGGCAATAATCTCATTCATGAGGGCTCCCCGCTCATGGGCTAATCACTTCCCAGGGCCCCACCTCCAAATCCCATCCCTTTGGTAGTTAGAATTTAACAGGTGAATGAGGGGGAGAGGTTTACAAATATTCAGTCCATAGCACTGTGTGTCCATCTATTTTTGCTCCTATGTTCCCTTCTTCCCGCTGAGATAATTTTTTTAATTTACATTTTAACTTCTCTACTGCATTTTTAGGCAATTATCAGTTTTCACTACAACTTTACAGTTCACCTATGAAATGGAAGAAAAACCCTCACCATGTCTGGGTCTGCATAGTGCCTACCCTACCCTCTCACTGGAGAGGTGTCCCGTGGGTGCTGAGCAGGAATGCGACTCTCGACCCCCGCCCTCACCCCCAGCAGCCCTTTCCCTCCATTGCCCACAGCAGAGGCCAGACTCAGCTGAAACATTCAGGGAAATTTACTAAGAGAAACATTGACTGGAACCATTGAACAGAGGGCATGATAACACAGAGAGGAACTTCTGACAGCCACCGGAGCCCACGGAACCCGCCACCCCCCGCCCAAGGTACCCAACAACGTGCCTCCCACACACCCCACCCGGCGGCCCTCCATCCCCCGCAGTCTCCCTTTCTGAGGGCCCCTCGTGTGGCGTCTCGCCAGGAAGATGGGTGCCGGCAATGCCCGCTCCCCCCAGGGCAGCCCCTCCCCCTGTGGCCCACATGCCCGGGGCCTGGCCCTGCCCTCTGGCGGGGACAGGACAGTCCCACAGCAGGGCACGTGCCACTGAGCTGATGACGGGGTGTCCCGAGGAACAACGGGGAAGCCTTCAGTTGTACTGCTAATTACTTTCACATTTCCAAGTAAATTCCTATTCCAATGCCATGTCATCTTGTTCAGGATCACAAAATAATATGGGAATCTTACAATTTGTTCTACCCAATTGCAAAACTCTTGTCGTTGAACCGAATTAGAGCAAATACATGGGTGATTAATGTCATACACAAACTTACATACTGAAGCTTATTAAGCCTTCTTTTAAATGGAACAATGTTTGAAAAATTCCTAAAGAAAACAGAGATGAAATTCCATGTCATCATATACAACAGGAACCCAAAGATGCTGCACACCGGGTTCCCCCGACTGCCCGGGCCCTCACTGCTTAGAAGGCTGACCGCTCCCTCTTCAAACTCAGAGGGAAGGATCAGCCTCCCTTCCTGCCCCACGGGAGAAGCTGCTGGACGTGGGCCTGGAAGGAGCCTGGCTGCTGCTCTGGCTCAGGCCCCCTCTTCCTCATCGCTCACAGCCTCTGCACACAGGGATGGGAAGGACCTGGGATCCCATCCAGTGGCCCTGAGCAGATACTCCAGGACCTGCCACTTGCTGGCCTCCGCGTGGGCCCAGGGACCCCACAGGAACTCGTAGCGGGCGGGGTCGCTGTGGGGCACCTGCCGGTACTCCACGTAGCCCTCCTGCACCCACACTTTGGTGAGGAGCTCTCTGGGCTCCCCGTAGATGCAGTGCTCCCTCCCGGCACACACACCCACCTTGCTAAGTGCTCCCCACACCTCCTCCTCAGGGGCAATAAAGTCGTCCTCCAGGAGGATCAGGCCCAGGAGCAACACCAGGAGGCTGGGCTTGGGCATGCTCGGCCCGTCACTCAGCATCCCATCGTAGGTGAGGCCCAGGGTGGGGACGAGGACATAGGAGTGATTGCTGGGGTCCACTTCCTTCACGTCGAGGCCAAGGACCAGCTGCATGCACTCGGAGGCTCGCCTGAAGACCACGGGGAAGTGGTCCTGGTAATCATTGAGAATGGTCAGCATTTCTGCCTTTGTGGTAGTCTCCTTTGTGCGATACTTGAGGAGCAGGAACGCCACCAGGTCAGCCACCTCCTGATGTAGTGCATGTTGGAGCAAGGACTCGGCATCTTCCTCTGTGCACGCACCCCCATGCCCTGCCTTCTCTCCTTGTATGTGCTGATCTGCTCTTCCCTCAAGGGCACCAGCCATCTTGCTTTAGACCTCATCCCAATGGCCTCATGTCAACCTAAGAACCACTAACTCCCGTCACAGTGACATTGTGAGGTTCTAGGGGTTAGGGCTTCAACATGCAAAATTTGGGGGGACGCAGTTCAGTCCGTAACAATAGCCCAGGGAACACACAAGACATCACAAGGGAAATTAGAAAATAATTTGAAATGAAGAAAACACATACCAACGCCCCAGGACTTATGGCACGCGGCCAAAGAGGCACTTGGGAGTTAAAGCTGCAAACACCTGTGTTCAAATGGAAGCAACACCTCAAATCAATAGCCTCACCTTGAACAGGGACAAGCGAGAAAAAGAGTAAGGCGAATCCAAGCATTCTGATAACAAATTTTCACGAGAAAAGAAAAACTGCACTAATCCACGTATGCGGGGATCAGAAGACATGTACTGGTTTGGAATCTTCACAACTTGGGGGAGGACGCATCTTTCTTACACACTCAGTAACAAGAGCTACATCCACCAATCACTTCATTTGGCCCAGGCTTTTTACAAACAGGTCACATCATGGGGAAACCCACACCAATGCTTTTGCCTTGTACTATTATGAGGCCCATTTTACAGATGGAGAAATCAAGGCATAGGGAGTCTCCATGATTTGATCAGCTTATCACTAGAAGGACTCTTATTCAAGCTGAGCTTCGTGTACGTGCAAAGCCCCGTCCCCGCACTGGCCTGACTTGTCTCCCCAACAGTCAAGGGGGATTCAGCTGTCCTCCACGGGGTCCTACCACCTGATGCCTCAGGCCACATAATGGAGAAAACACAGGGAAGCCAGGCATTAGTGCCCATGAGAGCCTGACACTGGCTTCTGCCCACGTGGCCTCGCCAGCCCCATCAGGTCACCATCTCTCGTGAAATGGACACGAGGGCCAGGGAGGAGGGTGAGGGTCTAGGACTGAGGGTGTGAGGATGGAGAAGGGTCCTGGACGTGGGGGTCCAAGGCACGGCCCTCGGCAGGCGGCTCTTCTGCGCAGGCTCGGGCCCTGCTCTCTCCTTCCACTGCCCACTCTGCTCCCTTCTCTCCCAGCGGCGTGGTGGCCCCACCTTCTCCTGCAGGCTCATTGCCCCGGGCAGACTGGCTGTCAGGCAGGCGGCAAGCCTGCATTCAAAGCACGGGGACCGTGGGGCTGGAGGACTCTCAGCATCCCCACGGGGCGTGAGTGTCTGTGCCCTTCAGAGCCCTGTGGATGACCTCAGTCTGGGTACTGGAACATACATGACCTGTTCCCTATACATACATGTGGTATGGCGATGCATGTGTATATAGGCACATATATTCTACACACGTTATATATGTATATATATATATAGGACACACACTACACTGCACAGACATGTAAAATGTATTACTCACTATGAATGAGGATGAAAAAGTGACAGTCACGTAACTCCAACAGGTAATATGATGTAATCATCAAAGCAAGCGTTTCCCTAAATCACCTGCCACTGCTCAGGCCTCTTCAGCTAAAACTAAACGTTTCTTAAAACAGGTTGCCGGGCTTCCCTGGTGGCGCAGTGGTTGAGAGTCTGCCTGCCAGTGCAGGGGACACGGGTTCGAGCCCTGGTCTGGGAGGATCCCACATGCCGCGGAGCGGCTAGGCCCGTGAGCCACAACTGCTGAGCCTGCGCGTCTGGAGCCTGTGCTCCACAACAAGAGGGGCCGCGATAGTGGGAGGCCCGCGCACCGCGATGAAGAGTGGCCCCCGCTTGCCGCAACTAGAGAAAGCCCTCGCACGTAAAAAGCGAAGACCCAGCACAGCCAAAAATAAATAAATAAATATATAAATTTATTAAAAAAAAAAAAACCATGTTGCCAAAGTCTGGAGGCTGGTGAGGAGCCCCGAGGGGACGGTGTGCAGTTCTCTGTGCTCCCCCCACAGTCAATGGCGCGGCAGCCCCCCATCCAGCATCTGTGCTGGAACTGCAGCCTTTCTCTCCTCTGCCTGCCCCCAGACCTCATCCATGTGCAGATCACAGAGGAATTGTCTTCAGCGTCCATTTCTTCCCGTAGAAGCCCTTCTCGAGGCCCAAGAGTGCTCACTTTTGGAACACCTGCGTGTGTCCTTTTCCCATCGCCTTCCCAGACCGTCGGATTCAGCCTCCCTGGAGGCTGCCTCGAAAGCCCTGTTTCCTTTCCACAGTGGGGGGGGTTTGGCTTCTGCTACCCCCGATCATGGCCTCCCACGTCCACCTTGGGTCTCCGTGGGTACTTGCCCTTTGAAGGACTTGATTTGGGGCTTCAGCGTGTAGCCTGTCCCATTGAAAGCGAGCATTTCACTGGTGCGCTCCCAGGCCAGCCCTGCTCTCCTTCCCCACGCCCGCCCCTGCCCGCCCTCCACCTCCACTCCCGGGGCCCTGTCCCGCTGTTACCTTGAGGATACATAGAATGATTTTGTTTGCTTTCAGCTTAGACGCTTTTGAACGGGCCTAAGTGACACGGACTCACTCCCAAGGAAATTTCCTACTTGCCGACCTAGACGTGACTGGAGGAAGCCCCCGTCCACGTGCATTGGGAAATAGATGAGGGTCTGGGTGTCAGACGCACCGAAACCCGATTGAGAGTCGTCCGTCTTCACCGCATGTGGGAGGATAGGATGGTGGGTTTGGTGATGCGCGTTCTCTGGCCGTTGTGGGCGACTTTGTCCTTCATAGTCACTGTGGAGGGGACAGAGTGGCACCTTGGAAAGGCCCGTCTGCGAGGATCCGAGGTCCCTGTCCCAGCTCTGCCACTAAGCAGGGTCATCTGCCCTCTGTGAGCGCCACTGCCCTATTTCTGAAAGGGGAGAGCTAAGAGGGTGTGGAAGAGGACCTCCCGAGGTGCCTTTCAGCCTAAGGACTGGCATCCTGGATGGAGCTCCCAGGCCTAGATTCGGGCCTGCTCCCTGGTCTTTGTGCTTCTAAAGTGGTTTACAAAGCATTCTTTCAGGTCAGTTCCTCCTGTAGGGACATGACCTCGGAGGCTGCGAATTTCGGTGGAGGCCGTCGGTGGCTCCTCAGAAGGGGCCCGAAGGCTGGGGCCTCCTTGGGCGGGCCTGCCTGTGTGGCCTTGCCTGCTGCCCCCCTCCTCGGGCCCTCCCTCGCCCCCTGGGTCCCGTAGGAGCTGCCTCCTTCCTGGTCCCCCTCCCTCCCAGGTGCCAGCCAGGCCCCGGCAGTGGGTTTGTGTGGCACCGTGGGGGTCTTTGTCAGCCGAGTCTCGGGACCCTTCAGTTGGGCAGGCACAAGCCCTGGTGACATCCAAGGCCTGCCTTTCCCAGCCTCGCCCTGCGGCCCCTGCCCTTGGCTTCCGGTCCCTGATGCCCCCAGCCCAGAGGCCCTCCAGCCGCTCCCCTCCCTCGCTGCCGCCAGGGTCTCGGGGTGTCTGCCAGCGTTAACTTCCCTCCAGTATCTGAGGAGCTCCTGGAGGGGTCTTATCCTGGTAGGCACTGGGGCCTTACAGTCAGTCCCAGGCAGTCTCAGTCCCTCCCTGTCCCCAGGAGAGGCGGGAAGGACGTCTTCCAGGTGGACATCCCCGAGCTCCTGATCCCCTTTGGGCAGGAGACCTGACCAGTCTGGGCTCTCGAGAGGAAGGTGACCGAGAGAGCAGCTCATCGTGCCACCGTCCACTCGCCTTCACGCCCTGGACGTGCACGTCTGGTTCGGTCTGAATCGGCCCTGCCCTGGGGAGCGCTGCCCGCTCCGTGCCGTTCACGGAAGCAGACGTGCCCACCTGGTGCAGGGACAGGGCTTGGGACTCTCCTCGTGCGATGCCGCTCTGGGCTCAGCGACAGAGTCTCGAGGACTTTGACCTTTAGGAAAAGATGGCAGTGCCACTCGTTTTGGCCCTACTGATTCTGGGTGGCTGAGAGAAATGTGTTTTGAGAGGACCGGTTAGCGTTTTCCCCTCTTTGTCCTGGTCAGAACTCCCAGATGTTTGGACCGCGTCTGGGGAACGAAGGATGGGGGAAGGCCGGTGGCGGGCCTCGTGCACGCAGGAGGGGACCGCAGGCCCAGAAACAGGGTGCGGTCTGTCCTTGCAGGTGACCCTGGCCCTGTTGTAAAGTGTCCCTTGGCTCACGAAGCATGTGTGTTAGACGTGCTGCCCGGCCACTTCACGGCCGAAGACAGGCTCCTAGACACAGCTCTGACGGCCAAGTGAGAAGGGCTGGCGCTCACTTTGTGGAAAACTCTTACTTCTCTGTGGGGTTTGGGGTCATTTGTTAGCAAGCGTTCTAGGGGTTGTTACCTCTGAGGGTGCTGGGCTTTCCCCCAGGTGTCAGCTGGAACGGCCCGTCTCTTCTGAGGCAGACGGCAGTGTGCACTCCTCCCTTGGTGGGTGGGGTGGCCCTCCTTTCCGGCAGGCCTCTTTGGGAGGCCCCTGGATGGTGGGCTGGACACACGCTCAGCTGCGGGTCAGAAACTTCTGGCATCATAGGGGGACCCAGGAGGAAGCCCCTTCTGCTTCAGGATGCATGACTAATGGAAGGTGACACCCCTGAGGTCAGGAGCCAGGCTGTGCTGCCTCCTGACTAGCAGGCAAGGCCCAGGGGCCAGCCTGTCCTGGGCCGGCCTCAGCGCTCCCTAGTCACGTCCGTGGCTGAGCGTGGGAAATGCTGCTGCTTCAAATGAAAGGGGACGGCAGGGACCAAAGCCTGCCGGGGGGTGGGTTTCCAGCCTCGTCGGGCCCGTCCACTGAGATGTGTGAATAGGACGGACAGTTAGAAAGGACACAAGACTCGCACTTCTCGTTCGATTCTTTAGTTACTCCCATGGACTTTGGTATTTCTTTATTAGAGACAAAAACAGATTCTTGGTTATGAGATGGGGATTTTCGTGTGTCCCCAGGGGCCTGCGAGCTCAGGGATCGCAGTTGTCCTTGAACTGTTCTCGGAGAGCACACCTGCAATCTGAGGAGCCCCCCTGCTCCTCGTCCACCTCAGGGACCTCGTTCGGGGACAAGGCGAAAAGGGCCGCCGGCAGGAGGGAGGAACGGCCATTGTCCACAGGCATCTCCGAGTCATAAGCCGGGTAAACCGTGGGGCTGGCGGGCAGCTCCCTGGCGCCGTCCCTTCCGGCGGTAGCCGGGGGCACAGAAGTGACATTCCAGGGAGTGCCCTCCCCACTCGGGCCGCCCTGCTCACTGGGGGGAGGGTTTTCCCTGGCCCGTCCCGCCCCACCGCTCGTAGGGCACATGCTAGAGAACAACGAAGACTGCGTACCGCTGGGCCCCTGAGCACTTGGGGCTTTCTTCTGGGTGGTGGAGTCGTTGGAATGGATTCGTGGGGAGCTTCTGGTAGCAGCCACTGGCCTCTTTCTCTTTGGGGCTGTTGCGCTGGTCCCGGGCTGAGCAGTTGCTCCCGGGCTGCCTTTTCTCTCAATGTTCTCGATGAGCAGAGGCTTGTCTCTCTGAAAGTTGGAGTTGCGGTAGATCTGAAATGAAACGAATCACTTTAGCCATTCTGGGAGAAAATACCCATTCCTCCCCGCCCCCGCCCCACGCCGCCCCACCCCCACCCCGGTCCATCATAATGGTCTTATCTGACTATGGAGAAAAGGTCTCTTTAAGTTCCTGGCAGGTTATTCCGTCCTAGAGTGTGCGCTTCCTAGAGCTCCCCGAGGCGAGCCTCGGTCGAGGAGTTACTGTGGCTACCTGACATCTCGTGGCCTCTCGAGAGGGTCTGTCGGCACACCTGCAGGTTCTCTCTAAGGGGCTGTGGCTGAATGCCACGGGCTCTACTTTCTCATCTTTCCTTAACTACCTTCTCACGTGAAGAAAGTTATTCTCGGAAATGAAACCCGTTCAGCACATGGCCCATCTGGCCTCCCCGGAAGGTGTTCGAATAACAAGAGAACATGGGCAACGGAAGGGCTTTCTACTTTACCATCAGCCTCTTCTTCCCTGGAGGGCGGCTGGTCAGGCGTATTTTGCTGAACTCGTACAGGTTCAGTTGGCGGATGAAAGTCTTCAAGCCGTCCGTGTTGAAAATTCTGTCTGCGCCTCTGCGGCGAAGAACCTCCCTCCGGAAGCGGTCTTGCTCGATGATCACCGTGTCTCCCTCGTCATTCCAGCGCACAGAGGTGAAGGCGGGATCCTCCACCATCCTCCAGAGCTTTCTTGGGAAGGAGAGCTCAAGAATACTCTCGTTGGCCACACCGTTGTTTGGGCCCTGTGGTGGCGGGTTGTCTTGGGAGCCAGGATCTGGGCTCTCGGCTTGGTCACCCTGCTTCTCCGAACTCTCCCTTGAATCCACACTTGGATCCGGGGACGTACGAGAGGGGACCCACGTTGCTGGCTCTGCGTCAGCCAATGGGCCCAGCGTGGCTGTACACAGCTCGTCGCTACTCTGACTAGCCATGGAGCCAGTCTAGATTGGGAGCATTCTCCACCCGAGACCGTATCACTGAACTCTCAGGGCAGAAATGCCTTGGACCAGAGCGGGGATGCCCAGTAAATACTGTCCGCAAGGTTCTAGAATCTCGGTAGTGGGGCAACCAGCCACTTAAGTCGCAGTCTTCTTTATTGGTCACGTGATGTCACAAAGGCGGTCTGGAGAGGGAGCCCTGGCCAAGTGTGGGGGAGGGGATGGGGACGGGGGGGTCCCCAGCGTCTGTCTTTTTTTCTAAAAGTCTCGAAAAGTATGGTTCAAGTTCCCGGGAAAGCCTCTCGTCTGCCTCCAGGCACCTTGTTTCAAGGGGCCAGGCCCCGGATGGGTTGAGAAACGTGATCCTGTCCCCACTCCCATCCCTTGATGCTGGCTTCCGATTTCCTCAAGGGCCAGGCCCTGGCGAAGCATAGCTTGGCTGCCACTGAGACCACAGGGATCACGTGGGCCCCTGGCGACTGTCCCTCCCAGAAGATGGGGTCCCTAGTGGGCTGGTTGGCCTAGCCTGAGTCGGTGCCCACCCCCCCATCCCCCTTCCGGCTCTGGTCACTTGCAGCTGATCCTGCCAGCTGGTCGGTCCTGCTCAGATGGGCCCAAAAAAGAGTCCTGATTTCCTGCCTCCCAGGTCAAGCTGTCCCCAGGGTAGGGCTGTGCGCGACCTCACATACAACTCGAGTGTTCCCCAAGCACCTCAGACACAGCCCTGCCCTGGGCATTGAGCCTCCTTTTGAGCTCTGCCTGCCCCAGACCTCATCCCTGTGCGGATCACAGAGGGATTGTCTTCAGCGTCCATTTCTTCCCGTAGAAGCCCTTCTCATGGCCCAAGAGTGCTCACTTTTGGAACACCTGCGTGTGTCCTTTTCCCATCGCCTTCCCAGACCGTCGGATTCAGCCTCCCTGGAGGCTGCCTCGAAAGCCCTGTTTCCTTTCCGCAGTAGGGGGTTTTGGCTTCTGCTGCCCCCGATCGTGGCCTCCCACGTCCACCTTGGGTCTCCGTGGGTACTTGCCCTTTGAAGGACTTGATTTGGGGCTTCAGCGTGTAGCCTGTCCCATTGAAAGCGAGCATTTCACTGGTGCGCTCCCAGGCCAGCCCTGCTCTCCTTCCCCACGCCCGCCCCTGCCCGCCCTCCACCTCCACCCCCAGGGCCCTGTCCCGCTGTTACCTTGAGGATACATAGAATGATTTTGTTTGCTTTCAGCTTAGACGCTTTTGAACGGGCCTAAGTGACACGAACTCACTCCCAAGGAAATTTCCTACTTGCCGACCTAGACGTGACTGGAGGAAGCCCCCGTCCACGTGCATTGGGAAATAGATGAGGGTCTGGGTGTCAGTCGCACCGAAACCCAAATGAGAGTCGTCCGTCTTCACCGCATGTGGGAGGATAGGATGGTGGGTTTGGTGATGCGCGTTCTCTGGCCGTTGTGGGCGACTTTGTCCTTCATAGTCACTGTGGAGGGGACAGAGTGGCACCTTGGAAAGGCCCGTCTGCGAGGATCCGAGGTCCCTGTCCCAGCTCTGCCACTAAGCAGGGTCATCTGCCCTCTGTGAGCGCCACTGCCCTATTTCTGAAAGGGGAGAGCTAAGAGGGTGTGGAAGAGGACCTCCCGAGGTGCCTTTCAGCCTAAGGACTGGCATCCTGGATGGAGCTCCCAGGCCTAGATTCGGGCCTGCTCCCTGGTCTTTGTGCTTCTAAAGTGGTTTACAAAGCATTCTCTGAGGTCAGTTCCTCCTGTAGGGACATGACCTCGGAGGCTGCGAATTTCGGTGGAGGCCGTCGGTGGCTCCTCAGAAGGGGCCCGAAGGCTGGGGCCTCCTTGGGCGGGCCTGCCTGTGTGGCCTTGCCTGCTGCCCCCCTCCTCGGGCCCTCCCTCGCCCCCTGGGTCCCGTAGGAGCTGCCTCCTTCCTGGTCCCCCTCCCTCCCAGGTGCCAGCCAGGCCCCGGCAGTGGGTTTGTGTGGCACCGTGGGGGTCTTTGTCAGCCGAGTCTCGGGACCCTTCAGTTGGGCAGGCACAAGCCCTGGTGACATCCAAGGCCTGCCTTTCCCAGCCTCGCCCTGCGGCCCCTGCCCTTGGCTTCCGGTCCCTGATGCCCCCAGCCCAGAGGCCCTCCAGCCGCTCCCCTCCCTCGCTGCCGCCAGGGTCTCGGGGTGTCTGCCAGCGTTAACTTCCCTCCAGTATCTGAGGAGCTCCTGGAGGGGTCTTATCCTGGTAGGCACTGGGGCCTTACAGTCAGTCCCAGGCAGTCTCAGTCCCTCCCTCCCCGTGGCTCAGCCATGAGCAGCTCAGCAGGCCGGGCTCCCGTTGGGCAGGAGGGCCCCAGGGCAGGAACAGGGACGGGGCGCCGTCACGCGGGAAGGTGGCGGCACTGGACAGAAATGCCGGCACCTGGCAGTGGCGGATCTCAGCAAACCACAGACAAGCCCCACACTGCCTCTGCTTCTCCTTGGCACCTTCCTTTCTTGGGCCTGCTTTTTGTCAACTGAAAGACACCGTGTAGCACTGAGAAGAGCAATGAGTCGCCAGTCAGGAGGTCGGCCACGGGCCGGGGGTGGGTGGGCACAGCGTGGGCTCGAGAGGAATTCAGACCAGGGCTCTGGTCCCCACCCCGTCACTTAGCAGCACGTGATCCTGGGAAGATTCCCAAGCCCCGTGGCCTCAGGTTCTTCACCTGTGAAGCGAGTGGGTGTGACGAGCCGTGTCTTGTAGGGCTGCAGGGATGCGTGTGAGCTTCGTAAAGCAGCTCACAGGACCTGGCGTCTGTGGGAACGTTGATGATTGGCACTTATTTCTCATATTGTTTGGATCACAGACCCTTCCCCTCTCTCCTCTGGCCTTTGGTTGGGCGGTTTCTTGTCCCGGTCATGTCAGAGAATATGCAGCTCAATAGGATGTGGAAAAGCTAATCAGCCAAACAAGATGTTTCATAAGGAAAACTAAGTAAATTTTCCCAAATAGAGGATGTGTTAAATTCGGGTGCGGAGGAGTGTTCCCAGCGGGATACAACACGAAGCTCCAGGAAATAGAATCAAGGAACAAGGCTTTGCATCCCTCCCAGATGCTCTTCCATCCAAACCATTCCTTTGCTTCATCTCAGCCCCACCAGACATCGAGTCCTTGATTACAATTGCCAAATTACAGTCACGATAATGATTAAAGCTAATTAACACCTTGGGTTCTGGTTCCCCCCCGAACAGGGAAAAGAGGGCCTTTCCCGGACTTCTGGGCATCACGTCAAGGGAGTGTGACCGCATTTCTCCAGATGTTGCATATATAACACCTACTTCTTCACTATGGTCAACAGCAATGCGACAAGAGCCAGGACCCCTTCCTTCCTGCCCGAGTATGAGATTTCTCTCGGGTTTATCCGTGATCCAGAAGGACACCTCACAGCAATGTCACATTTCAGACTTTCCCCCCAAACCCAAGACACACCCTCTGCAGGTCTGGCTGCTGCCACCACCCAGCTTCATCACCATCACCTCCCACAGAAGGAAGCCCCGCTTCCCAAAGGCCCAAACTGCCCTGGCTCGGGGCACTTACACTCCAGGGCTCGCTCCTGGAGCCCCACCGCCTCGTCCCATGTTGACTTGTTCTGTGGGACTTGGGGGACGTCTCACCACCTTCCTCATGTGACTGCGGCTCCTAGACCATCCCCCTAGGTGTGGGTGTGTCCTGCTTTTCCTAGCCTTCCCACTACTAACACAGGCCCTTCCGGAGAGCAGAGGCTCCGTGGAGGTCTGCCGAATAAATAAGCCGGAGAGCAGGGGGCTTACTTACTCAAATCAAGTTTTTCATACTTTCGTAAATCACCGTGCAAGTCCAACTAAACAGAGATAGCTTAGTTTTACAGAATGACAGACAAGGAGGATAAGAAGCAAAAACTCACTACGATTACTTTTATTTTTCTAATTCTTCCCCCATCTATATTACTGCTAAGTACTTTCACATTTCCAGAGCAGTTCTGATTCCGATTCCATGTTATCTGCTTCAGGGTCACAAAATGAAATGGGAGATTTCCCAATCTCTTTTACAAAACAGCAAAACTCTTGTTCTTAAACTGGGTAATTATAAACACATTCTAATCAATGTCATTCACAAAGTTAGAGACTGAAGCTTGTTTAGTCTTCCATTAAAACGAATAACATTTGAAAAATTCCTAAAGAAAACAGATGATATTCCATGTCATCATACACAACAGGTACCCAAAGATGCTACACACCATGTTCCCCCCACTCGCAGGGGCCCTCACTACTTGGAAACTCGACCGCTCTCTCTTCAAACTCAGAGTGAAGGACCAACCTCACTTCCTACCAGTGAACTTGGGCCTGGAAGGAGCCTGGCTGCTGCTCTGGCTCAGGGCCCCTCTTCCTCATCGCTCACACCCTCTGCAGACAGGGATGAGAAGGACGTGGGATCCGAGGTATTGACCCTGAGCAGATGCTCCAGGACCTGCCACTTGCTGGTCTCCGCGTGGGCCCGGGGACCCCACAGGAACTCGTAGCGGGCGGGGTCACAGTGGGACACCTGCCGGTACTCCAGGTAGCCCTCCTGCACCCACACTTTGGTGAGGAGCTCTCTGGGCTCCCCGTAGATGCAGTGCTCCCTCCCGGCACACACACCCACCTTGCTAAGTGCTCCCCACACCTCCTCCTCAGGGGCAATAAAGTCGTCCTCCAGGAGGATCAGGCCCAGGAGCAACACCAGGAGGCTGGGCTTGGGCATGCTCGGCCCGTCACTCAGCATCCCATCGTAGGTGAGGCCCAGGGTGGGGACGAGGACATAGGAGTGATTGCTGGGGTCCACTTCCTTCACGTCGAGGCCAAGGACCAGCTTCTTGCGCTCGGAGGCTCGCCTGAAGACCACGAGGAAGTGGTCCTGGTAATCATTGAGGATGGTCAGCATTTCTGCCTTTGTGGTAGTCTCCTTTGTGCGATACTTGAGGAGCAGGAACGCCACCAGGTCAGCCACCTCCTCATGTAGTGCATGTTGGAGCAAGGACTCGGCATCTTCCTGGTCATGCCAGGTGCTCGGCCCTTCCTCATCCTGGGTGCTGAGGCCGTTGTCTTCAGACTGGCTCCATGGAGGGGTGGCCATGGCAGTGGGGGAGGGGCTCTGGGAGGGACTGGGTCCCCCAGCATCAGCCACCTCCTCCAGGGTGACCAGGAACAGGACAGGGTAAGAGGAGGAGGAGGAGGAGGAAGGGGATGCGGCCCCCTCCCCCGCAGCCCCGAACAATTGCGTCTCCACTGGGGCCTGAAGGCCTGCCTCAGGCTGGCGGAGCTCACTCATCTCGACCAGAGGCATGATGACTGGGGTCAGGCCGCCGACAGGAGTCTGGGCAGGGGTGACAGGTGGGGACCACGGACCTGGGGGAGAGAGGGGGTGTGAGTAGCCTCGGCGGAGAAACGCACCCTGGGCAGCTCTGACAAAGGCCACTTACACGGCTCGCCTGGAGGGGTGCCCTCGGGCCTCACAGGGGCGCTCCTCCTGGGCGGCCTGTCCCCTGCCAACCTGAAGAAGGAAGCGAGCTGGCTCCTCAGGGTGCAGCCAGCGCAGCCCCAGGTACCGACCGGGGCTGAGAGGGGTGTGGGGAGATGCGGTGACTTGGGCCTTGTGGGGTCCCCTCTGCTCTGGGACGGGGAGCCCCTGGGTACACACTCAGGGCACGCGCCTCACCTTGACTCCTGGCGCTGCCTGGGCCTCCTCTGCTCTGTGGCCTGAGGACACGTGCCTCAGACCTGGGCCTTCGCCTCCCGGTTCCTGGAGCCCCTGTAAGAGGAATGGAGGGCGCACCTCGGGTGAAGATTGTGGCACAGCCCTGGGCCTCGGTGCTGGCAGGAGGACTGGGCCGTACTCTGTGAGGTTCCCACTGTCCTGGCGTGGGTGGCCCCCTCTCTGCTCACTCGGGGCAGGGCCTCCCCTTCCCCCTGGCAGGGCCTGGGCCCTCTGTCTGCTGTCCTGAGGCAAAATTCTCAAGACACATTCTCTGCACTGAAAAGCAGGAAGTGAGGACCTCCACATCTGGCCATGGTGCCCAGGGGCTAACAGGGCTCACAAGGGACAACCAAACTCCGTGGGGTCCATCTGTGCTGGGACGATGGGCGGTCGGCTCAGTCTCCGCCTTGACACCCTGCAGGGCCTGGGACAGCTCCCTCTGCTGACTGTGACCCATCTCCTTCAGCCAAGGCCTCACCTCCATAAGACACCAGAAGAGGAAGTGAGCGGCAGTCAATGTACCCACCTATTCCAGGACACGCACGGCTGACAAAAGGGGCAGGGCCGGCTGGGCACCAAGTACTCTGTGTGAGGAGGGGTCTCCCCAGTCTTCTCCTTGACCCTTGCCAGGGCCTGAGGCCAGACCCCCAGAGCAAGGCTCCTGCCTCCCTGAGCCCACCCATCTGGAAATGAGGAGGGGTCAATGAGACAGGTCCTGGCCGGGGTTTCCAGGGCTGACAGTTGGGTCAGGCCAGATTTCTGTGGGCCCCCCCCTTTGTTCCGGGGATTGGGCTCCCCTCCGTCCTCTCTCGGGGTCCACACCTTGACCTACAAATGACCCAATTTCGTTTCGTTTTATGGCTGAGTAATATTCCATTGTATATATGTACCACATCTTCTTTATCCATTCGTCTGTCGATGGACACTTAGGTTTTTTCCATGTCCTGGCTATTGTAAATAGTGCTGCAAAGAACACTGGGGTACATGTGTCTTTTTGAATTATGGTCTTTTCAGGGTATATGCCCAGTAGTGGGATTGCTGGGTTGTGTGGTAGCTCTAGTTTTAGTTTTTTAAGGAACCTCCATACTGTTCTCCATAGTGGCTGTATCAATTTACATTCCTACCAACCGTGCAAGAGGGTTCCCTTTTCTCCACACCCTCTCCAGCATTTATTGTTTGTAGATTTTTTGATGATGGCCATTCTGACTGGTGTGAGGTGATACCTCATTCCAGTTTTGTTTTGCATTTCTCTAATGATTAGTGATGTTGAGCATTCTTTCAAGTGTTTGTTGGCAATCTGTATATCTTCTTTGGAGAAATGTCTATTTAGGTCTTCTGCCCATTTTTGGATTGGGGTGTTTGTTTGTTTTTTAATATTGAGCTGCATGAGCTGTTTATATATTTTGGAGATAAATCATTTGTCCGTTGATTCATTTGCAAATATTTTCTCCCATTCTGAGGGTTGTCTTTTTGTCTTGTTTGTAGTTTCCTTTTGTTTGCAAATGCTTTTAAATTTCATTAGGTCCCATTTGTTTATTTTTGTTTTTATTTCCATTACTCTAGGAGGTGGATCAAAAAAGATCTTGCTGTGATTTATGTCAAAGTGTGTTCTTCCTATGTTTTCCTCTAAGAGTTTTATAGTGTCCGGTCTTACTTTTAGGTTTTTAATCCATTTTGAGTTTATTTTTGTGTATGGTGTTAGGGAGTGTTCTAATTTCTTTCTTTTACATGTAGCTGTCCAGTTTAACCAGCACCACTTATTGAAGAGGCTGTCTTTTCTCCATTGTATATCCTTGCCTCCTTTGTCATAGATTAGTTGACCATATGTGCGTGGGTTTAGCTCTGGGCTTTCTATCCTGTTCCATTGATCTATATTTCTGTTTTTGTGCCAGTACCATATTGTCTTGATTACTGTAGCTTTGCAGTATAGTCTGAAGTCAGGGAGTCTGATACCTCCAGCTCCATTTTTTTCCCTCAAGACTGCTTTGGCTATTCGGGGTCTTTTGTGTCTTCGTACAAATTTTAAGATTTTTTTCTAGTTCTGTAAAAAATGCCATTGGTAATTTGATAGGGATTGCATTGAATCTGTAGATTGCTTTGGGTAGTATAGTCATTTTCACAATATTGATTCTTCCACTCCAGGAACATGGTATATCTCTCCATCTGTTTGTATCATCTTTAATTTCTTTCATCAGTGTCTTATACTTTTCTGCATACAGGTCTTTTGTCTCCCTAAGTAGGTTTATTCCTAGGTATTTTATTCTTTTTGTTGCAATGGTAAATGGGAGTGTTTCTTTAATTTCTCTTTCAGATTTTTCATCATTAGTGTATAGGAATGCCAGAGACTTCTGTGCATTAATTTTGTATCCTGCTACTTTACCAAATTCATTGATTAGTTCTAGTAGTTTTCTGGTGGCATCTTTAGGATTCTCTATGTATAGTATCATGTCATCTGCAAACAGTGACAGTTTTACTTCTTGTTTTCCAATTTGGACTCCTTTTATTTCTTTTTCTTCTCTGATTGCCATGGCTAGGACTTCCAAAACTATGTTGAATAATAGTGGTGAGAGTGGACTTCCTTGTCTTGTTCCTGATCTTAGAGGAAATGCTTTCAGTTTTTCTCCATTGAGAATGATGTTTGCTGTGGGTTTGTCGTATATGGTCTTTATTATGTTGAGGTAGGTTCCCGCTATGCCCACTTTCTGGAGATTTTTTTATCATAAATGGGTGTTGAATTTTGTCAAAAGCTTTTCCTGCCTCTATTGAGATGGTCATATGTTTTTTTTCTTCAATTTGTTAACATGGTGTACCACATTGATTGATTTGCGTATATTGAAGAATCCTTGCATCCCTGGGATAAATCCCACTTTATCATGGTGTATGATGCTTTTAATATGTTGTTGGATTCTGTTTGCTAGTATTTTGTTGAGAATTTTTGCATCTATATTCATGAGTGATATTGGTCTGTAATTTTCTTTTTTTGTAGTATCTTTGTCTGGTTTTGGTATCAGGGTGATGGTGGCCTCATAGAATGAGTTTGGGAGTGTTCCTTCCTCTGCAATATTTTGGAAGAGTTTGAGAAGGATGGGTGTTAGCTCTTCTCTAAATGTTTGATAGAATTCACCTATAAAGCCATCTGGTCCTGGACTTTTGTTTGTTGGAAGATTTTTAATCACAGTTTCAATTTCATTATTTGTAATTGGTGTGTTCATATTTTCTATTTCTTCCTGGTTCAGTCTTGGAAGGTTATACCTTTCTAAGAATTTGTCCATTTCTTCCAGGTTGTCCATTTTATTGGCATAGAGTTGCTTGTAGTAGTCTCTTAGGATGCTTTGCATTTCTGTGATGTCTGTTGTAACTTCTCCTTTTTCATTTCTAATTTTATTGATTTGAGTCCTCTCCCTCTTTTTCTTGATGAGTCTGGCTAATGGTTTATCAATTTTGTTTATCTTCTCAAAGAACCAGCTTTTATTTTTATTGATCTTTGCTATTGTTTTCTTTGTTTCTATTTCATTTATTTCTGCTCTGATCTTTATGATTTCTTTCCTTCTGCTAACGTTGCGGGTTTTTTGTTCTTCTTTCTCTATTTGCTTTAGGTGTAAAGTTTGGTTGTTTTTTTGAGATTTTTCTTGTTTCTTGAGGTAGGCTTGTATAGCTATAAACTTCCCTCTTAGAACTGCTTTTGCCACATCCCATAGGTTTTGGATCGTCGTGTTTTCATTGTCATTTGTCTCTAGGTATCTTTTGATTTCCTCTTTGATTTCTTCAGTGATCTCTTGGTTATTTAGTAATGTATTGTTTAGCCTCCATGTGTTTGTGTTTTTTACATTTTTTCTCCTGTAATTGATTTCTAATCTCATAGTGTTGTGGTCAGAAAAGATGCTTGATATGATTTCAATTTTCTTAAATTTACTGAGGCTTGATTTGTGACCCAAGCTGTGATCTATCCTGGAGAATGTCCCGTGTGCACTTGAGAAGAAAGTGTAATCTGCTGTTTTTGGATGGAATGTCCTATAAATATCAATTAAATCTATCTGTTCTATTGTGTCATTTAAAGCTTGTGTTTCCTTATTAATTTTCTGTTTAGATGATCTGTCCATTGGTGTAAGTGAGGTATTAAAGTCCCGCACTATTGCTACTCCATCTTTCTTTTGATTTCCATTTGCATGGAATATCTTTTTCCATCCCCTCACTTTCAGTCTGTATGTGTCCCTAGGTCTGAAGTGGGTCTCTCGTGGACAGCATATATATGGGTCTTGTTTTTGTATCCATTCAGCGAGCCTGTGTCTTTTGGTTGGAGCACTTAATCCATTCACGTTTAAGGTAATTATCGATATGTATGTTCCTATTCCCATTTTCTTAATTGTTTTGGGTTTGTTTTTGTAGGTCCTTTTCTTCTCTTGTGTTTCCCACTTAGAGAAGTTCCTTTAGCATTCGTTGTAGAGCTGGTTTGGTTGTGCTGAATTCTCTTAGCTTTTGCTTGTCTGAAAAGCTTTTGATTTCTCCTTCGAATCTGAATGAGATCCTTGCCGGGTAGAGTAATCTTGGTTGTAGGTTCTTCCCTTTCATCACTTTAAATATGTCATGCCACTCCGTTCTGGCTTGTAGAGTTTCTGCTGAGAAATCAGCTGTTAACCATATGGGAGTTCCCTTGTATGTTATTTGTCGTTTTTCCCTTGCTGCTTTCAATAATTTTTCTTTGTAACTTTTGCCAATTTGATTACTATGTGTCTCGGCGTGTTTCTCCTTGGGTTTGTCCTGCATGGGACTCTCTGCACTTCCTGGACTTGGGTGGCTATTTCCTTTCCCATGTTAGGGAAGTTTTCAACTATAATCTCTTCACCTATTTTCTCGGGTCCTTTCTCTTCTCATTCTGGGACCCTATGATGCGAATGTTGTTGCATTTAATGTTGTCCCAGAGGTCTCTTAGGCTGTCTTCATTTCTTTTCATTCTTTTTTCTTTATTCTGTTCTGCAGCAGTGAATACCACCATTCTGTCTTCCAGGTCACTTATCCGTTCTTCTGCCTCAGTTATTCTGCTGTTGATTCCTTCTAGTGTATTTTTCATTTCAGTTATTGTATCGTTCATCTCTGTTTGTTTGTTCTTTAATTCTTCTAGGTCTTTGTTAAGCATTTCTTGCGTCTTCTCGATCTTTGCCTCCATTCTTTTTCCGAGGTACTGGATCATCTTCACTATCATTATTCTGAATTCTTTTTCTGGAAGGTTGCCTATCTCCACTTCATTTAGTTGTTTTTCTGGGGTTTTATCTTGTTCCTTCATCTGGTACATAGCCTTCTGCCTTTTCATCTTGTCTGCCTTTCTGTGAATGTGGTTTTTGTTCCACAGGCTGCAGGATTGTAGTAGTTCTTGCTTCTGCTGTCTGCCCTCTGGTCAACATGTGAATTCGTTCAGAGGCCTGAGCAGTGGGAGCTGCAGCCCTGACTCCAGCAGAGGCCTGAGCACCTTTAGCACCGTCTGCAGCCTCAGGTTGAGGAGCAGTAACCTCGGGAGCTGGAGCAGTCCATTCACTGTGAAAGTCCTCCTCGTTTGTGGCTTTTTCTGCAGCCCCTGCCCTTCCTTTCCAATCTCTTCAGGGTCTGTGGAGGTGATTTTCATAGGACACTACAACCAAATTGGAAATCTTGGGATTCCTAAAAGCCCCTTTGTCCAAATAAGATTTCCAAGGTCGGACTTATATAAAGCAAGACCAGAGCTCGATGGCTGTCATGAATATTCTCATATGTTTCTATACTGCCCAGGCCAATGGGACTGTTGTGCTCTAGTAAGTTCTTAACCCGTAGCAAATCAGCAGCTGCCAGCCGTGCACGGGAGCAGAGAGACCTACCTCCCTGCAAGACTCTGCGTGAATTCTGCAAGCGTGCACTTCTAAGCCACCACCCTCCTCACACATCACCACCACCAGCAGCATTGGACTGTGGTGGGAGTGTGAAATAAGCTTTCATCGTCTTCAGCCACAGACATTTTCTGGTCGTTGGCTACAGCAGTTAGCCTACCCTGATTAATATACATTAGAAACAAAAGAGCAGGTCTGTACGACTCAGATTTACCAGGAGAAATGGAGAATGGGCTGAAGAAGACTTAATGTAGTAACAGTGACAACAGGGAGCGTGTAGCATTGATCACCTGTAGCGTTCAACACCCACTTTACAGACAGGGAAACAGAGTTTCAGCTCAATGAAGTGTCACCCAGTGTCCACAAATGTGTGGTCACTACCCAGGCCCCTGCAATTGTCACATCTCCTCTGGTGTGTCACAAGCTGAGGTTTCAAAATGAAAAGTTCTGTGACACTTCTTACACGTTATATCTGTTTGTTTTCAAGAGGACTTTTTAATTTTTCAATTGAGACAAAATTCACAAAACATAAAATTGTTCATTTAAAAGTCTACAGTGGCATTTAGTGCATTCACAGTGTTGTGCAACCACCACCCTATCTAGTTCCAGAACATTTTCATCACTCTAGAAGGAGACCCCGCCACTCCCCATTCGCCTTCCCTCAGCCCCTGGTAACCACCAATCTGTTTTCAGTTTCTCTGGATTTGGCTATACTGGGACAATTCATGTAAATGGAAGCATATATTATATAGGTCTTTGTGTCTTACTTCTTTCACCCAGTGTAATGATTTTGAGATTCATCCACGTTGCACACAGGAACAATTCATTCCTTCTTGCTCAGCAGTGCTCTGTGGTGTGAATGCAGTGCATTACCCATTCATCTGCTGCCAGTTGGGGCTGTTATGAATAGAGCTGCTATGAACATTGTTCTACACATCTTTTTGTGAACATATGCTTTCATATGTGGAATTGCTGGATAATAGGGTAGACGTATGGTCAACTTTTTTTTTAAATTTTATTTATTTATTTTTGGCTGTGTTGGGTCTTCATTTGCTGCACGTGGGCTTTCTCTAGTTGTGGCAAGCAGGGGCTACTCTTCATTGCGGTGCGTGGGCTTCTCACTGTGGTGGCTTCTCTTATTGCGGAGCACAGGCTCTAGGCACGCGGGCTTCAGTAGTTCCGGCATACAGGCTCAGTAGTTGTGGCTCGCGGGCTCTAGAGTGCAGGCTCTGTACTTGTAGTGCACGGGCTTAGTTGCTCCTCGGCATGTGGGATCTTCCCGGACCAGGGCTCGAACCCATGTCCCCTGCATTGGCAGGCAGATTCTTATCTACTGCGCCACCAGGGAAGCCCTGGTCAACTTTTAAAGAAGCTGTTTTCCAACATGTTTGTACCAGTTTATGTTCCCACCAGGAGTGTGTGAGAGTTCTGGTTGCTCCACGCTCTTGCCAACACTTGGTATGGTCAGTCTTTGAAACTTTAGCCTCTTAAATTCAGGCATCACTTGGTGGCCCTAAACTCCAGATTGTGTCACCATAGCCCAGATTTTCTCAACCTCAACACTACTGACATTTTTGACCAGATGATTCTCTGCTGTAGGAGGCAGTCCTGTGCATTGCAGGATATTTAGCAGTGTCCCTGGTCTCTACACACTAGATGCCAGTAGCACCCTGGAGGGATTTCGTCTGGCTGTCCTAACAAGGTATCCCAAACTTAGTGGCTGTAAACAACAGAACTTTATTCTCTCATGGTTCTGGAGTTCAGCAGTCTGAAATCAGTTTTCCTTGGGCAAAGTGTGTCAGCAGGGCTGTATCCCTGTGGAAGCTCTAGGGGACAATCTGTTCCTGGCCTCTTCCAGCTTCTAGGGGCTGCTGGCTTCCTTAGCCTGTGGCCTTGTCACTCCAGTCTTCAAGGGCAGCATCTTCCCCTCTCCCTCTGCTCTGTCTTCACGTGCCCGTTCCATCTTCTAAGGATGCGTGTGATAGCACATGTACTCAGGAGGAACTGCTCTGTCCCTGCCATGTTACCCCATCTGACCCATGCTGCCTCACCCCTCGTACCTCTGTTTCTCCATCTCAGACTTCTCCTCCAAGTTTCAGGCTGTTAGGTTCTAGCTCAGTTTGTCAAAGCCCATCCTCAGATGTGAACAAGAATACACTCTTTTGCAACAACAATAATGTTTGAGACCATTTGTATTGGAGAGGGTGGCCTTAACAGCTTTGGAAGATTTGGGGGGCATTTTGGTTGACTGACCATGATTTTGTCTTTGTAAGAGCATTTTCTACAGTGGTGCATTTGCCTCCACGGCTGTAGGAGATGGACAGAGAGGAGTCCTTGACCAAGGGAGGGACAAGAGAGGAGAGTCAGCCGTGTCACAAGCCAGGACGCTGCTGCTGCCTTGCAGAGGGCAAGGAGGCTGGGCGCCGGAGAGAAGGGGAGATGGAGGGAATAGCCTTATAAATTAACAACTTCTTATTTAGGAATCCCTTTAAGAATGTGTTTAAGAGTATAGTCATGGGACTTCCCTGGTGGTCCAGTGGTTGAGAATCTGCCTTTCAATGCAGGGGACGTGGGTTTGAGCCCTGGTCGGGGAACTAAGATCCCACATGCCGCGTAGCAACTAAGCCCGTGGGCCGCAACTACTGAGCTCGCGCGCCTCAACTAGAGAGCCTGTGTGCTGCAAACTACAGAGCCCACACGCTCTGGAGCCCTGGAGTCCACGCGCCACAACTAGAGAGAAGCCCGCGTGCCGCAACAAAGATCCTGCGTGCCACAACTAAGCCCCAACACAGCCAAATAAATAATAAATAAATTTTTAAAAAATAATAAAATTTTAAAAAAGAGTATAGTCATATGTTCTTATAAATATATATTAATGAAGAATCTACTTGTTGACTTCATACTTGTGAAGAATATATTCATGAATATACACTTGGACATGGTTGGTATCTTGAATGTCCTTGCAGCTCCATCCTTCATGTAAATGGAAGGACAGCCATGGGGAATGTGCTTTCGGGGTGGACACCCCACCATCTCACCCTCTTTGTGGGTGGTAGCCTTGGCCACATTGTCAGACCAATCTCTTCTCAACAGGGAACAAGGCAGAGACTAATGGAACAGTCCTTGCAATACCATCACGAACTGGCTCTTGATTAATTGGCTTCAACAAATGCGTGTTCAGCTTCTCAGCTGCCTGGGGGCCATCTCCACGTGGTGCCAGTCAAGTCCCTGAAGTAGGACCTAGTTGACCCGCTCACCTCCCATTCCCTGTCGGTGCCTGTGCTTCTCCGCAGGGCCCCGGGCCCCAGCCGTTCTCCAGCCTCACCACCCCTGGCTTGGGTCAGGCCTTCCTCGGCTCTTCCCTAAAGAGCTAGAAGCTGCTGTTTGGAAATATTCTAAACCCAGGGAAAACAGAGAAGAACATGATGAAGGTGATATGACCGCCCCCAGCTTTCTCAAGTCTTAATCTATTTGCTTCAAAAAAATTTTTTAAGAAATAAAAGTTTAAAAGATGATTCGCTTGAAACTCTCCCATTCCCCTTCCCCCTTTCTCCCCACCTCGCTATCCTCACTAGGCGCTTAGCTTTTCCAGGCATGTTTTTAGACTTTTACTACTTACATATGTGGCCATAACAACAGGTAGTGATGTTTTATTTGTGTTTTTTTAACAGGTCTACTGAGATATAATTTACGTGCCATAAAATGCACCATTTGAACTGTTTCAATGATCTTTAGTAAATTTACTGAGTTGTGCAGTCGTTACCACAGTCCAATTTTGCTTTTTGTTTTAAACAGCTTTATTGAGCTACAGTTCACATCCCATACAATTCAGCCATTTAAAGTGTAAAGTTCAGTGTTTTTAGCATATTCACAGAGCAGGCCCAGTCCAGAACACTGTCATCGCTTCCAAAAGAAATTCCATCCCCACTAGCAGTCAATCCCCACCTCCTACCCCGTCCAGCCCCCAGCAACCACAGATTTATTTCTGTCTTTATGGATTGGCCTATTCTGGACATTTCTTATAAATGGAATCATACGATATGTGGTCTTTTGTGACTGCTCCATCCCTGTAATCAACAGACTTTTATGGAAGAACTACTGCATACCAAACACTGGTGTGGGACTATGTATGGAATTTAACAGCACGCACGGACAGTTTAGATCTTGACTTGTGCAACTTCTAGTTTATTGCTATTTTTGTAAAGCCGTTACAAAAGAGTGACTATATATAAAAGATACATGAATATCGGTGTGGGTGTGTGGCTGACGTGCACCTGGGGTGTTCTGAGGCAGCCCTGGAGGAGGAGGAGGAAGGTGGATTCTGAACCCAAGTCTAGTCCTGAGGGAGGACCGCTCAGCCCCAGAACGCGCTTGGGGCCGGGCGCTCAGGTAGTGTTACCTTCTCTTTTGCTCCCAAGACAAGTACAGCTGGAAGGACAGGTGAATGAGCACCTACAGGGGCACCTGGACAAGATTTACCACCTCAAACAGAATCTGGCCTGCACCGAGGAGAGAATGGCCTATCTGTCCTACGAGAGAGCCGAGGAGATATGGGTGAGAACCTCACAGTGGGACCTTGTGAGAAGCGGCCAGTGAGAAGGCCGTGAGGACGAGAGAAGCAGAAGATGAGTGAATCCGCTCTGACACCCCTGAACCGAGGGAAGAGGCAGATCCTCAAGCTGTGCCCCACAGCGTCCCGTGTTCCCGTTCATGCTGCCCTTCCCCCGGCTCCGGCTCCGCCTTAGCTGATCTGGGAACTCGCGCACTGAGGCTCCGGTACCCCCGGGTGGCGGGGGATCGGGGTGACAGCGTCACTCTCTTCCTCCTGCAGGAGGTTATGGACACGTTCAAGAGCCGTGTAGCCAAGCTGGAGGCTCTGCAGCAGGTGACCCAACTGGAGGCGACAGAGAGTGTGCATAGCCGGCCACCGTCCTCCTGGTCCTGGTCCTGGTCTCCAGCGCCTGCGCACGGGCACCGCGTTCCTGCTCGTCGGGCTGGACGCCCTGGCCTGGCAGAAGCAGCATGCCATCCCCGCCGCAGACTGGCAGGCCTGGGTCCCCTCCAGATGGAGACTGTGTTCCGGGGGTTCCAAGCCTCTACCAGAGGGGCCTTAAAGGGCCTGGCTTCGCTAGCTCCTCCCGCCTCTCCAGACAGCTGCTTCTCGGCTCTCCCTTTCTTGTTCCATCACCAGCAGCCCAATGAGAGGTACGTGGACGCCCGCCCGCCTTGCGCTCGCCTTTCTTGCGATCCTTCTGCCCCGTGTGTAGACATGAGGCTTAGAAAAGATGAGCAGCTCCAAAGTACGGTGCTGCGCCCCTCTCTCCCCCACGTGCTCTCTCACGACCCAGTGACCCAGCGCTCAGAGGCTCGGGTGCCCCAAAACTGCAGTGGCAGCCTCTATGACTCGGTTGCTTTTGGCAGAGAGAAACTACATTTATTTCACAGGGATGGAAAAAAGGGGCAGGGGCGGGGTGGCCAAAGCCCCGGAGGGTGGGGGCGGTTACGTTGTCCAGTGGGAGACAGACGACTCAGGCAGGTGAGACCGAAGAGACAGATGAAGCTTCTGCTTTGCAAACGCTGGAGAGCTCAGAGCTGTCTTCCACCTTCTTCCCAAAAAGCTGCAGCTTCGAAACCGGCAGGACAGAAAGTGTCACTGAGCAGAGGAAAGCGTTCATTCAGTGCCACCTGGATGGCTTACACATTCACAGTCTACAGGAGAATGGAGGAAGCCTCCAGTTACTCCTTGCGCATGGGGATGGTCTATTCCTGAGTATTCGATTATCTAAGTCATCTAATTTAGCAGTTGACAGTGACTACTGTGGGCCCAATTGTGTTCCCCCAGAGATATGTTCAAGTCCTGACCCCTGGAGCCTGTGACTGTGACCTTATTTGGAAATAGAGTCTCTGCACATGTGATTAAGATGTATATTATCATGAGGTCATGCTGGAGTAGGGTAGGCACTAATCCAATGACTGGTGTCCTCATGAAAACAAGGGAATTTGGAATCAGACACAGAGGGAAGGTAAAGGCAGAGATTGGGGAGACTCATCTACAAGCCAAGGAACACCAAAGGCTACGGGTACCTGTCAGGACCTAGGAGAGGGGCCTGGAACAGACTCTCCCTCAGAAACAACCAACACTGCCCACACCTTGATCTCAGATTTCTTGCCACCAGAACGATCGTCTCTTCAGCCAAGAGAGTCTTCTGGCATCAGGAGGGCTCTGTGCTTTACTGCTCCACCCCTAAAGGCATGCGGGCTGTGCTCACTTCTCAGATTGTATCTCCTGTCGTCACTGAGTTAAGAACAATGCTTTGAGAATACAAAGCAGAGGCATTTGCTGTATATTTTGGGCCTCTTCTCGACTACGTCCAGCTACTTCAACATGAAAACTCTTAAAAAAACCATAATTGCTGAAATCAATAGCATTGGGCCGGACAGCAGAACTGACTCGGCTGAAGAGCTGGCAGATGAGGCTGAGTCAGTTCTGCTGTCCGGCCCAATTCTTATGTTATTTTTTTTTTAATTTATTTATTTATGGCTGTGTTGGCTCTTCGTTTCTGTGCGAGGGCTTTCTCTAGTTGCGGCGAGCGGGGGCCACTCTTCATCGCGGTGCGCGGGCCTCTCACTGTCGCGGCCTCTCTTGTTGCGGAGCACAGGCTCCAGACGCGCAGGCTCAGTAGTTGTGGCTCACGGGCCCAGTTGCTCCGCGGCATGTGGGATCTTCCCAGACCAGGGCTCGAACCCGTGTCTCCTGCATTGGCAGGCAGATTCTCAACCACTGCGCCACCAGGGAAGCCCTTCTTATGTTATTGATTTCAGCAATTCTGGGTTTTTTTAAGTGTTTTGATGTTGGAGTAGCTGGACGTAGTCGAGAAGAGGCTGGAAATATACAGCAAATGCCTCTGCTTTGTATTCTCAAAGCATTGTTCTTAACTCAGTGATGATAGGAGATACAATCTACATACTGGGCGCCCACTCTGTACTAGACTGTGTCCTCGGGGCATCAGCAGTAAACCAAAAAGAGCAAAATTCCATGTCTTTGTGGAGCTCAATTCCAGAAAATTCTCTCTGAATGCAACAGGAAGGGATAACAGTGTGGAAAGGGTGAAAGCAAAGTTCGAAAGTCTGGAGAGTCTGGAAGTGCAGACAACTGTAGAGGAGGGGGAGTTCCAGAAGGGGAGAATGGAAAGGCTCAAGTAAAGACAATATTTGGCAAGATGGCCTAGGATTCCACAACCAAAAGCCAGACCTAAAAAGAGACCCACGTGAGAGACAGGAAACAGTGGTCAGGTGTAGAGCTATGCTCTGGGTGTTGAGGTGCCAACAGTGGAGTCCAGGGCACTCCTTTGTGGTGCCGGTCCTACTTGATACTTAAACGTTACCATGGTGAGATGGGATGCCCCTGAGGGGGTGGTATTTCTGACCCACAGACCTTGCTGGTCATCATCAAGTCACATCACAGCTGCACCTTAGTGAAGTGGACATGATGGATTCAAGGACGAATAAGGCAAATTGCACTTGGAAGATGATGAGCCTCAATCACCTGTAACCTACTAAGAGGCCTAGGACTTGTGGGCTGCCATCTGGCAAGACCACAGCATGTCCTGCCTGAACTAACCCATAAAGTCACAACAGCCAAAGATCAGCACAGGCAAGAAGGGCCTCTTTGTGTCCTGGTCACTGTTAGGGCTTGAAGATGGAAAGATTAAGTTCAAGAGAAGAGTTGTGTCTATGAAATCAAGAAGGGCATGCCTAGGGGACATGTAGACACGTTCTGGCAATCCTAGGCTGTCTGAGCTCCGGGCTCGCCCAAAGGCCAGCAGAGGGGAGGGGCACGCAGCACACAGTACACTGCGGGAAATGCCCACCCTCAGGCCCAGATCATAAAGGGATCCAGAGGGAGGGCTGGCTGGGGCTGGGTCGCGTGCTGAGCCTTCCCTGATTATTGTCCTGGAGGTCATTGTCAGCCTTCCCACAGACACGCTTCCAGGTGGGAGCCATCACTGGGCTCTTCCAGGGTCCACTTCCAGTTTGCTCTGTCAACTGCGTGACTTACCTGCCGGTTCATAAAGACATAGATAATGGGGTTGTAGATAGTGGCACTTTTGGCGCAGTAGGATGGCAGGGCGGCCACCAGAGGGTGGAAGGCGTAGCCAGGGTGGGCAGCGGCGAAGCATGCAAAGAATGTGTAGGGCCCCCAGCAGAGGCAGTACGTGAAGATCATCACCATCACTATGCGGGTCACCTCCTTCTCCGCCTTCTGGGTGGACTCGGATTCTTTCTGCTGCTTCGCCACCTGGGGGAGACAGAGAGTCGCCCCGGGGGCAGTGAGTGGGAGAACCCCTCAGGACTCCGTACCCCAGGGGATTCCCTGCTGCTGCTGCTTGGGTAGCTAGTCAGGGAGGGTAGTGGGGAGAAGCAGATGGGCCCAGCTGTGTGCGGATACCTGTGGGAGTCGGCTAAGTTGCTTCTGGTCCCTGACTGCCAACATGGTGAGGGGAGCGAGAAGGGGGGCAGGCCACACACTGAAGGCAGCGAGGGGAGGGGAGCTTATCTCCAGCCCGTGGCCTCCACTCCACAAAGAGCTCATAAGCACGTGCTGATCCGATTGTGGGCACAAGCAGCTTCGTAGAGGAAAGGTGCCACCCCAGAGGCCTCTTATTCCCTGTGCCAGGCAGGAGCCCCACAGGGACAGATGGCACCTCCAGATCAAGCTGATTGTAGGTAAGCTGATTGACAAAGGGACAACGTACGCACGGTGTTCAGGACCCCGATCTCATTCTCCTGCTTACACGATCGTGTAAGACTGCACCCCAGGGTACGAGCTGCCGCTGAACACGTCCGGGCCACACGAGGTCTCCAGGCCGTGGGGCCAGTACCTGGGGAGAAGGGCCGGCAGCCCGTCCCGAAGTGGGCAGGGGCCCGGACCCCCGCCCGCCCCAGCACACCACTGACTTGGGTAAGGTTGTTGGGCTTTTTTATTGAGGTGAAATTCACATTACATGAATTAACCGTTTTTGAACAATTCGGAGGCATTTAGTACGTTCACACTGTTGTGCCCCTGCCACCTCTGTCTGGTTCCAGAACACTTTCATCGCCCCCAAAGGAAGCGCCTCAGAAGGACTGTAGTAAATCCTTGTCCGTCTCTGCTCTCACGTTCCCGTCTTTCTTTATTGAGGTAAAATACACATGACATAATTATGAGGTTTGCTACATTCACAGTGTTGTGCATCCGTCACCACTGTCTGCTTCCACAACATCTTCATAGCCCCGATCACACCCCCTTTATACGAAGGGAAGGCGAGGCACCCTCTCGTCTTAACACCTGTGAACCCCTGAGGATTCAGCGAGCACACGTTCAACGATGGCAGCCATTGTGGGCCTGGGAGCGTGAGGAGGGGGACAGACAGAGCCTGGTTTCCCACAGTGATGGAAGCTTCCCCAACAAGGACCACACCCTCTCCAGACACCACAAGAACTTGTTCACGAGCTTGCAGTGGAAGATACGAATGCAACGGCCTTGTCCCGTCCAGCCCCCTCAAACACCTGAGCCGTTTCCTTGGAAGTTCGGGACTTCCCCCAAAGGATCCGCCTGGTAAGGACACTGGTAACCAACAGCCCAGGTGTACCTACGACCCAAGGAGCCTCGGAAAGGGGGGCCCCTCAGCAGGTGCAAGAAAGAGGCCTGGGGCAGAGTGGGCAAGGGGGCTCTGGAATCCAAACGTGCCTGTGGCCTCAGCCGGCAGCGTTTCTCTGTGTGTTCTCATGAGCTGCCCCTGTTTGGGAGAAACAGACCTTTCCAGAGGCTTGGAGACCACGTGGCCCATTTCCACGTTGCAGCCAGGCAGATTCACGCGTTCACAGACAGTGCACGCTCCAAGGGGTCTCAGGGAGAGTCAGGGCCATCCTCACTTTACTCGTGGAGCCACAAAGGCCCAGGGACAGGAAATGATTTGCCCCAAGGTCACAAAGGGAATCACGAGTTTGACCCTCCCTGCTCTGTTCTAAACTAATCGCCTTCCTGGCACCCTGGCATCCTTACCTGCTCCAACCAAAGATGGGTGGAGCTGTCCACACAGCAGCCCAGATCCAGGAGAAGGCAATGCCCGCGATGGCCAGCTTGGCATCAAATCTCACGTTGCCAAAGGGCTGGCAGACCACCATCCACCTCTCCCAGGAAATGATGGCCAAGGACCAGAGACCGGTGATCCCTGCAGGGGGAGGAGCAGACAGAGGAGGGCTTTGAGTCAACACTTTTCAAGATCAAGAGGACACCCCCCACCTACCTGCAAAACCTAATTCTCCAAAAAGTGTTTTCCGGTCCGGGGAGCAGCGGATCTCTTGGTCAGTTTCTTTCTCTAACCCCTGCTTTCCCGGCTCCTTCCCCATTGGGCCTGCACCCGCCTCCCCTTGCCTTCTCTGATTTGGCCTCATGGCCCACCTCGCTTCCCATCTCTCTTTTACTCGGCCACCAGCCTTTCTTGTGATGCTGTCAGTGCAACTCCTGATGGCCACGTACACACCTGAGGCCACACTGAGGTGCTGCATTCCCAGCCCAGAGCAAGGAAACAGGACGTGTGCGGTAAGCTGTGCCCTCCTGCCGGTGGGCAGGCCTCCCCTCAGCCCAGGCCTCTCAGCACCACCCACCATGCAGCGGTCCGTGGATGGAATCCGGGGCTCCATCAACTGGGGTGGGGAAAATGATGTCTTTGTTTCCACTAAGCTCTACTGGACACTTGGCCTTCTTTACTTCCATTACGAGTGTGGTAGCATTAGCAGTGCCCGTGACTTGGTCACTTTACAGGGATGGCAGACATTTCCCAATATGACTATATTCATTACTACTTTGACATTTCAGTGGCTGTCTGGCCAGATACAGTTATTTGATACCTTAATAAAGAATAGCGTCACGAATACTTCTAAAAATACTGTTAATACTAATACTTTTGATGAGGGATTATGTCGCTAATTAGTGTTTAATACTTTGATAACTATATTTCAGTATCATTGGCTTCCTTTGTAATCCTATGGCTCTCATTGTGCACGTTTGCCAACGTTCTTCTAAGAAGGGGTCCACGGGCTTCCCCAGAGGGCTGAGGATGTCTGTGGCCCCAAAACTGGTGACCCGAGAACAGACCTCGAGCAGTTACAAAGGCAAGACAGACGTAAGTGAGGAGCCACCCAGGGGGGCCGGGCACCAGCTACCGAGGTGCATGGAGTGTTTGAACTTGGGATGGACTTTCTCTGCCTAACTTCCCTGGTAAAGTAACTTGGTGGAGCTGACACCACTAGTAATTCAAGTCATTGACCAGGTCCCCGCTCCCATGTCCCTCTAATCCTAGTGTCTTTCTGTCATTCTCTCCTCAGAATCTGAATTGGAGATCACTTCAGGCGGCAACAAGACAAACCCAAGTTAGATGTGGGAGCTAAGGACCCAGGCATTGTGACCAGGTGGCCCTGGGAAACTTGAAAAATGGGAAGGCAGCTGCAAGCCTTCGCTGCTTTGATGGCCGGGGGCCTGGAGACAGGCTGCACGTGGTGAGTGCTGTGGCCCTTGGGCTCCCTGTCATCTCGGGTGGACGCCAAGCTGCAACCCCACAGCCCTTGGTTCTGTCCTGGGGACGTGGTGCAAGGGCCTCTGAGGCGTCCTTGGCCTTATCAGGCCTGCCTGGGTGCCTCTTCTTCGTGGGCCCTTGGCAAGGAAACCCCGCTACCCTGACCTTGCCTGGCACCCAGTGCAGACCCACACCCTGCTGTACCTGGCTCAGCCCTCGCTCCCTCACTCAGCCTCCCCGCCGTCAGCCAGCCTCCTCCCGGTCTCCCCATGGGGTCCCCTCCTCCCCACTCCTCAGCGTGCCGTCCTGGGCCTACCGCCTCCCGCTGTCTGCTCACCCGTGCTCTGGCCACCCAACCAGCCCAGCCGTCTGTGCCCCTTCCCGCTGACTCAGCATTCGGCTCCCTCATCGCCTCCGCCTCCAGCTCACGCTCCTCTGAGAGTACTGATGATGCCACGTGCGCACCATCTGGGATGGGAGCCCCTCAGGGCTCGGGCCCCGTGTGCAGCATCCTAGAGGCCTTACAGCACGGAGCCGGGAGCGCAGGTGCTTCTGGCCCAAGTTGACGTGACCAGGGTCACAGCCCATGGAGATATTAGCAATGGGGCTGGTAGGATCTAGTTTCAATATCTCGGAGGCCTCCCCTCCCACACTGTTCTGAGGTTATGTGGATCTGTCTGTCCCCGTTCAGAGATGTGCCTCAATCACGCCCCAGAGGCACACCTGCGGATTTCGCCACATGAGTGTTTCCTTTACGCACGGGAGGCTGTGCCCAGGCCTGTGCCCAGGCCCCGGTTGGCTTACCACACAAGGAGACAGTGTAGCCCTCCACGATGCACAAGGGGTGGCCCAGCACAAAGTAGCCGTACATCTGGTTCACAATGCTGATGGTGCCGGCGATGATCGTCTCCGCCAGGTCAGCGATGGCCAAGTTCACCAGGATCCAGTTCAGAGGGTGGCGCAGCTTCTTGAACTTCATGGTGGCTGCCAGCACGAGCCCATTCGTGAAGATGGAGGCGATGACCACAAAGACCATCCAGACACTGGTGAGGTGATACACCCATCGGGGAGCGATGTGGTAATTGGGGCCATCGAAGGGGTCTGGAGGCAGGAGACACAGAGTGAGGAGAGGAGCTGTGCAGCAGCTCCACCACCTGGACAGCTACATCTCTGCCGCCCTCCCCACCCCATGAGAATCTCCCCTCAGCCCCCCTGCCTTCCGCCCGCCGCACTCACCTTTGCGACTGGTCTTTCCCTCTAGCTTTGCCCATCTGCAGACAACCTTCCCTCCATTCTGTCTCTCGAGCTCGAGGCCATGGCCTGCTAGATGCCTGCACGGGCATCCTTGAACTTAACAAAGCGGAACTCCTCATCATCGCTGCCGGGTGTCGCTCCCCCGTCTGATCTGCGCCCCGCCATATGCCAGGTCGGCCTCCTGGAGTGTGGTTGGCTGGCTTCCTCCCCTCCCCTGAACCCTTCTGCGCCTGGGCCTCATTCGCCCCTACCACAGGGAGCTCCCAGAAACCTGTCGACAGTATCTGCAGCCACGCTAGATACCACAGGTTCCCGAGGAACAGGCCTCTGACAACTTAACACCTGTGTAGTGCCAGTTTCTGTGCAAAAGGGAGCAGAGGGGAAGCCCTGGGGTTGCTGATGGGCCCGAGAACAGCAACCCCCCAAATTGCCAGCAGATCTGACCCAGAAAGTCCAATGGGTTAGTGTGAGAAAAGCAGCTGGAACTAGGAGGTGTGTGGAATGCTCTGGCTCGCAGGCAAGCGAGAGGGGCTGGGACGGTTTCAAAACAAGGCAGCCCGACCGTCCTTCCTGGACAACCCATGGAGTCTGAATCAGGCAGGGACGAGGGCCGTGTGTGGCACGGACGGGACAGGAGCATTCCAAACGTGGGAAGCAAAAAGAGGGGGCCTCGGGCAGCACAACAAGAGCAGGCGCACCGGCCTGCCCCCTTCTCCTGAAAGTTTCAGGTCTAATTTTGTGAAGAAATGAGCATGAGAAGGGTAGCACAGTCAACTCCCAGGTAAGGGTCTCCTGAGAAATACAGGGCGGGAGGGAATTGGGTACGGGGGCTGGCAGGAAGCAAGATTTCTTCCAGTATACCTTGTTTTCTAGATTTTAATTTGGAGCCTTGTAAATATTTTATTCCATAATTATAAAACAACATTAAAATTTAAAAAGCAATCCCTGAAAAATCAAAAATAAAACAAATGGACCTGACCGCATATGCACTCGGTGGCATGGTCACATAGAGAGGGGCTACTCGGAGGGACTCAAAAAGACGCTAGTTTGCCTATTCGAGCCTAGTGGCACGTTCCCAAAGGATGAAAAGACCTGTCCAAAGGTTAAGCTTTGGGTAATCATGTTGTTGGCGAGAGTGTTGGCATCATGATTCTGAGACCATTTTGAGTGTGTTTGAGATAAAGCAAATGAGTAATGAAATGATATTCTAATTCCAACTCTACCCACAGCCCTTAAGAACACGATTCTTAGTGGGAGAGAAAGGAGACGCAGAGGTCAAACCCAACTGGCTCCACTGGGGAACCAAGTCACTATTTGGAACTGGGCGAAATAGAAGGAGACTCAAGCATCTCTTCTGCCTTTCCCACGCACACCGTGTCCCTGGGGAACCCGATAGCACGTGAGAGCCTGTTTCTCTTTATCAAAGTAGTTAAGCTAATAAATGAAGACAGGGTCAGAAGAATCCCAGTGTCACCATTTCGAAGTCCCCAGTAGTTTAATGGGTCCTGGCATTGAGTGTCAGCAGCTGCCAACACTGTGGAAAAAGGGACACCCTCCTAATGGAGCGGGCTTGCCCAAACACCTGACACATCCGCCTGGCTGCCCGGCAGACCTTCAGCTCGACAGCTAGTTGACGGAAACAGGCGCAGCAGAAGGGTGTGGGGAGCCGTCAGCCAAGTCTGAAGTGGGTGAGTCTGGGGACAACAGACTCGCTTTCTCCAACAAATAAATTGCAAGGAGGTTGAGGGGGAACCTCTAAAAGTATGACCTTGTGGTTATGTTTTTAAAGAGTCCTTTCCTCTTACAGGTACCTACCGAAGATTTACAGAGGAAATGATGTGATGTCTTGGATCTGCTTCCAGAAATCGGCAGGAGTGGTTAGTGGAGGGGTTAGAGATGAAATAAGACAAGTGATGGATACCCGGGGGCCATTATACTCTCCCCCTTACTTTGGTAGACACTTGAACTTTTGAAAAAATTTTACAATAAGGAATCTTGTGCATCGATGAAGCCCCAGCGGCCTCCAGGGAGAGCATTGTTGTGTCTACATCGAGGACGTTCTGGGGTGCAAACAGGGAGGTCAAGGTGAACTTCACGGTTCTCAACCAATTCGGCTTGGGAACCCTGTTGCTGGTCCTGCTCTGGCTGTCAAGGAGCTGGTGTGGCTTCTGGAAACTGCAGCAAGTGAGACATTCTTAAAGGAACTGAAGGTCTTTGGTTTAAAGAAGGGACCCGGGGAGGGGGGCCAGGGGCTGAGGGTCATTACACTCCTCAGGTCTCTGATGGGCTGGCATGCCCAGGGCAGAACTCGGGCTGCCTCGATGGAGTTTTTGGCTTTCTTTTGGGCCGAAGCCCTCTCTGCTGGGACAGCTCGGAGCAGAACAGCTGCCCCGGGAGCCGAGCTAGCCTCTTCCCTAGCATGTACCGCCAGAGGCCATGGGCTCTGGGCGTGAACTTGGACAAGATGGCCACCACGGTCTCTTCTACCCTTAGGCTCTCGAAGTCACTCACCCTCCTCCGGGCCAACCCAGCCTCCCACTCCTGCTGGTGGTCTCCATTTGGCTTTGGGAGATGCAAAGATGAGTCAGGCCCAGTTCCCTCCCTGGAAGCTCAGGGATGAGTGTAATAAGCGCTCACTAGCAGTCTGGGACCACACGGGAAGAGTTCCTGAACTTTCCTGGGGCGGGAATTCTCAAAGGGTCTGGGAAGCCCATGTGGTTTGAAAATGCACATTCGATATTACGGTGTCCTTTTATATTCAGAGAGGACCCCCCCCCATTCATGTTATCATAAAGGCTAAGAAAGAAGGCCACTCTGGCCTGTGTCCCAGGAGGGCCGTTCCAGCCAGCATGACCCAGCCTTGGCACCTACTCGCTCACCTCTGGTGGAGTTGCTGTTGGTGTAGGTGAAGACGCTCCCCTGGGTGCTGTCCTCAAAGCTGGTCTGTGGCTGCCCACCTGCAAACCTTTGAGGGCCCCACTGCTGGGCCATGGCTCTGGAAAGCCCTGTCCCCAATGCCTGCCAGCCCTGGCGCTGCCCGGCGGTCACGGTGCTTTATACCAGCCTGCAGGATCAGCCCAGGCCTCCTCACCTTAAAAGCTCCCAAACCTTTCACCATCTGATCTCTTAATTGGGCCTGGGACTTAGACCTCCTACCTCCCCACCCCTGGGCCTCCTGGCTCCTAAGGCGAGCCCACGAGGGCGGCTCAGAGGGATTTGCTGGGAGCCAGACTCAGAGCCAGGGTGGCTGTGGAGGCTGCCGTGGGCCCTCGCTGCTGTTTCCTCTCTTCCCTTCTACCGTCCAGGTTGTGCCAGTGGGGCTCCTTCCCTGGGAAGGGGTGGACAGGCCGGGGGTGGGAGAGACTCCGCCATGCATCTTGCTTCCCCTTCACCCCACCACCTTGCTCCCCGTGAGCTGCAGCTCGTTCCGTCATCAGGGAGCTCGGCCAGGCTCTCCCAGCAGCCCTCCCGAAGCAGCTGAGGGTGCCCAGAGGCCCTCAGACCCCACCTCAACTCTCCCTCCCCTGAGTTGACAACCTTTCCTTGGCCTGCCCGTGACTACAGCCTCCCTCTAGACTTGCCTTCAAAAGCAAAGCTCTCAACGGAGTGTTCCAGGCAGGCTGCCTTCACTGTCCCTTTTGACCCACTGCAGTCTGGCTGCTGGTACCGCTTACCTGCTAATTGCCCAATTCTGCAGCCTTGCGTGTTTCCACACAAGAAGGTGAATAGGAATGCTCAGAGCAGCATTATTCACAAGAGGTCAAAAGGTAGAAACAGTCCAAAAGTGAGTCGACAGCTGAATAGATAAACAAAATGTCGTCTATCCATGCAATGGAATATTATTCAGCCATAACAAGGAATGAAATTCTGACACATGTTCCAACATGAGTGAATCTTGAAAACGTGATGCTAAGTGCGAGGAGCCAGACACAAAAGACCTCATACTGTATGATTCCGTTTATATGAAATGTCCAGAATAGATAAATCCATAGAAACAGAAAGCAGATTGGTGGTGCCAGGGGCTGGGGTGGGGGGGTGATGGAGAGTGACTGCTAACGGGGATGGGGATGCCTTTGGTGGTGATGAAACTATTCTAAAATTAGATGGTGATGGTGCAGCCACTGTGGAAAACAGTTTGGCAATTCCAAAGATTGAAAAATAGAATTACCACGTGATTCAGCAATTCTCCTTCTGGGTACGTAACCAAAAGAACTGAAAGGGGTTTTGAGGGGCTCACAATGCGAACATAGCATGTTTGATGGCACTTGATGTCACAAGGTCAGATGCCTAGAACTCAACCCCAGGTTCTTCTGACTTCCAAGGCCATGCTTTTCCCTCTTCCTGGATCCCCGGGAACTCTGCCTGTCCCCCCCCCAACCAGAGTCAAAGAATCAGCGCATCTGAGAATGTGAGAGCCGGAGGTGGGCCCCCCTCTGAGATCACCTTCTCAACCTGGTCCCTTCTGAGCACTGGCTGCAGGCCTGCCTCTTCCCAGCACTGCCATGGACTGGCCAGGTGGCCTTGGGTGGGGTGACCCCTCCCTCTCAGGCCAGGTTCACCTTCTGTCTAAAGGGAGAGGACCCATCCTGCCTGCCCCTGCCTCCCCCCCCCCACCCACGGGGCTGCCGCGGGCCCTTTGGAAGCCCTTCGGGAAGCCTCCAGCCAGAGCTGGCCCACCGCTTGCCCAGCCTGCCCCTGTCCAGCATGGCACCAATGACTGAGCGCAGCGGCAGGGCTGCCCCAAGACCCTGGGGAACGAGGGGACGGGGCAAAGGTGGGAGGAGGTGGCGATGGCAGTGAGTCCTGGACCCTCCCCTGGGCCGTCTGCAGAGTGGGGTGCTAATTGATGATTAGGGCTAACAGAAGATCAAGTCCAGTTTTAGCCAAAAGCAGATTACTGCCCTGGAAAGTCCCCTGGCACCTGGGCGCACACGTGTGCTTCCCGAGCGAGGCCCAGCGAAAGCTCACCGGGGTCCCGCACTCTGGCAAAGCGTGGAGAAAAAGGGAGGGGCTCTCGAGAGGGAGATGAAGAAAAGGGGGTGGGGCCAAAATGTGAGTGAGGAGCGGGAGGAGAAATAGGAGGGGGGAGGAGGGAGAACGGGCCAAGCCCGGAGGCTAGCGTGCTTCAGGAAACGGCCCCCTGGGCAAAGGCCAAGCCCTCCACTCGGCCCTGGGTCACCCGCCCTCACCCCAGCTGGGGCCCCCTGGCCAGACTGGAAGATGAGATGTCAGCCTTGTCTCTAATCCAACTACTCCGAAGTGACTCGACATGGGGGTGCTGATTAGGAGCCCTGGGAGCTGACTGTCACCTTGATTCAGCTCTTGGCTCTGGCCAGTAGACCAGGGGCTTTGTCTTTAATAGCCGGTGGCTGCTACAGCTACAGGGCAAGGAATCTTTTGGCCATTTGCCTTTGACCTTTTTTTTTAATGTGACAAAATATACATAACATCGTTTACCACGTTAACCATTTTTCAGCGCCCAGTTGGGCGGCATTAAGTACATTCAGGTTGCTGTGCAGCCATCCCCACCATCCATCTCTAGAACTGTTCATCTTCCCCAACGGAAACTCTGTCCCCGTTAGACACTAGCCCCCCTCCCCCTCCCCCAGCCCGTGCCCTCCCTACCCCTCCGCCAGCCCGTGCCCCCCCCACCCCTCCCCCAGCCCGTGCCCCCCCCACCCCTCCCCCAGCCCATGCCCTCCCAACCCCTCCCCCAGCCCGTGCCCCCCCACCCCTCCCCCAGCCCGTGGCCCCCCATCCTACTTTCTGTCTCTAGGAATCTGACGACTCTAAGCAGCTCATACAAGTGGAGTCATACAGTATCCGTCCTCTGTGTCTGGCTTATCTCACTTAGCACAGTATTTTCAAGGATCATCCATTGCCTTTGACTTGGTGTTTGGAAAAGATTTATATACATTGAATTTTCATTTTTATGTGGTCAAATATGACTCCATTTCCCTTTTGGTTTCTGTTGGAAAAGTTCTCCCAGCTTAAGCTCCTCAGAGATCTGTAAACAGGCACCACAGATATGAAGTCCAAAGACAAGGGGCGGGCTGTTTCCCCGTTTCTGTGGTGGTCCCACCAAGTCCCCGATTGCTCACCTCAGAACCGACAAGCATCAGATTTTCCTCACCTGTCCAGGTGGCTGATCCCCCAAACTGGCCGAGAGGTCCTCCTCAGCCTAGCCTGCAGACACTCACCTCAGGCCCACACTTTCACCCCGTCCATCTGCTGCGGGCCTCCCGAAGTGCTGCCCCTGCCACCCTCTGTGACCTTGAGCAAGTCAGCCACCATCTCTGGGGTGTGTGTCCTCATCGGGAAGATGGGGATAACATTTACTTGCTGTAAAGCTTGAATGAGGTCATCCTTGAAAAGTTCTAGCGATTCATTCCACAGCGACCCAGCCAGCACCTATTGTGGCCAGGCTGTGTTCTAGGCTCCAGGTGAACAAACGGATGGAGACCCCTGCCTTCTTGCAGCTGCCATTTTAGTTGGGGGCGGGGAGAATACAACACGAACACTAGACATAACAAACAAGCTGTGATAAGTAGGATGGAGAATGGGAGAAAGAGAACAGGTTGTGGAGGTCGGGGAGGGAATGGAGGCCCATTTTCATAGGGCAGCCTGGTGGGCCTCTCCGAGAAAGGGACATGTGAGCAAAGACTCAAAGGAGGGAGGGAGCCATGCGGAGAACTGAGGGGGGCATCCCAGGAGAGGGCCCAGAAAGTACTGCAAAGGCCCTGGGGCAGGAGCGTGCCTGGCGTGTTAGAGGAACAGTAAGGAGACCAGGGGAGCTGAAGCAGAGCGAGCCAGTGGAGACCAGGAAAGGGAAGGTCGGAGAGGGGATGAGGCCAGAGACTGTGTGTCCCAGAGGCCGCTTTCAGCATTACCTTTCACTGTGAATGAAATGGAGAGCATTTGATGATTCTGAGTGAGAAGTGGCACGCTGTGATTTAGATGCTAACAAAGTCCCTCCGGTTGCTGTTCTGAGAGTGGTGGGGGCCCCGGAGGAAGCGGCGGTATCGGGTGGCAGGCCCTCTGGGCATCCATCCAGGTGAAAGAGCGTAAAGGCTCCCAGCAGGGAGGGGCCCCAGGCCTGGCGACGGTGTGGATTGGGGGCTAGCTTGGGAACTGAGCAACTAGAGGGATGGAGTTGTCTGCAGCCCAGAAGTCAGGGCAATGGGGGTGTGGCTGGTGGAGGGAAGGTGTGAGTGTCAGGAATCCAAGCATAAATGTCCAATGTGAGGAATGAGAAGGAGCCGGCACCTCAACCCAAGTTATTCCAAAGGGGACGTGCTGATCACTTGATTCAAATCAATGTGAAAGTTTGGATGAAATGGACAAGCTCCTAGAGAAACACAAAGTAACCAAATGAGCCCAGAAGAAATAGAAAATCTGAAGGGCTCTGTATCTATGAGGACATTGAAGCCCTAGCTTCAAAGCTGCCCTCAAGGACTGCCTCTGTTCTGTTTCTCCTCCCCACAAGGCTTCAGATGATTTTCGGCGGGGCTATGACTTTTTTGTATCATCTTCATCAGCAATTCCCACACCTTTGCAGCTCATCCCCAGAAGTCTTTATTCCTGCCCCAACATCAGAATTAACAAGTGATAGCTTAAAACTTTTGGTGCAAATATCCGAAATTTGAATGGATTAAAAATTGTCATGCCTCCGCCCCCCAATTCTGCTTGCTGTGGTTGCCATATGATCACCACTGAGAAGAAACACAGTTTTGTTCGTTTACAATATTATGAAATTTTACTCTAGAAAAACTTGTTGGGCTTTTGTTGCTTTTTCTTTCTTTGTTTCTTCTTCCTTGTGTTTTAAATTTTATTTTTCTTCTTTTTACTTGGAAAAATGTGTTTTATTTCCAATCTGATCCATAGTTATAATCCAGTTCAGAGCCAAGCCTTAAACTGTACAGAATTTCCACTGTAATTAAACTATCTATTTTGGAATAGAAAGAGCCTTCAAAGAGAGATATTCTCCAAAGCCAGTTACAAAAGGACACAGAAAGTAGGGGGGTAGGGCCCAGGGGCTGGGGTAAGGGAGATGTAGAGTTACTGTTTCATGGAGACCGAGTTTCAGTTTTGCCTGATGAAAACTTTCTGGAGCCTGGCTGCACAAAGTGTAACACTACTGAACTGTACATCTAGAAATGATTAAGTGTGTGATGCAAATACAATTTAAAAATATATTTATATTTCCCATGACACTGTCAGTGACATCACATCCATGGTGAATGTATGCTCCTGCAGGACAAAATTAAAATGGCAAAAGTCACCTTTGGCGACAGTGTACCCCATCAGTCCCTGCGACTAAAAAAAACACGAAGAAGTTGTTATACGGTTGGCACTGAAGTCTCTGATAGGCGAACGTGTGGGTCGATGACAGCGGTGTTGCCCCTTCGCAAGTATTGGTGTCCACTCCAAACAGGCCAACCACGCATTTGGCTTTGAGCTTGAAGCTGCATTGGGCCAGGGCCAGTCACTTCTTAAGCGCCTGGGGTTTCTGGGAGCCGCCCCTGCACACCTGAGGCGCCATGTGGTCTGTAGGAACCTCCCGTGGGAGGGGGACCCACACTGCAGCACGTGCGGCGATGGGGCGCTGAGCCGGGGTAGGCTCCGCTCGGAGGGGACCGGCGAGAGGACACGGGAGCCAGCTTGAGGGGCTGCCCCCGGCCGAACTCGCGACACATTGAGCATCGAACAGAATTTCTGACAGCAGTGGAGTGTGTGCAAGCCTCTGAGTCCATGCTGGCGCGCAAGATGTTTCGCTGCGAGTGAAACGACTCGGGTTTTCCTAACCGCCAGCTCTCGGCGCGGGGACCCTGAGCGGGCCGGGGAGGGAAGGGCCCCCGCTGGGCCCGCGCGCCGGCTCTCGGGCGCCCTCTCCTGGCGCCGCCGTGCCGCTCGCCCGGCTAGACCTCGCCGCGCGGCCGCCGGGGCCGCTTCCGCTCTCTGAGCCTCCTCCATCCCTCCACCCGCACCGCCTCGGTCCTGAGCCCCCTGAGATCTGCCCACCGCTGTCCCCGCGCGGCAGTGGGCCGTGTCCCGAGGGGCTGGATCCCAGCCGGTGCGTCCTAGGGACGCCTGGGACCCTTCCTGCCGCCCTGCTGCCCCGCCACACCCTAGTGGCTTCTGGTCGTACAGATTCTTCTGGTTGCCAGTTGTCTGTGCTTTCTGGTTCCCCGAAACACGTGAATTGGGGGTGGAGGGAGTTTCATGCGTTTTTATGTTTCTGTGCTTTTAGAAGTGGGGGAGTTCGGATTTTTTGCTGCTCCCTACTCCTACCTGAACCCAGAAATCTCTTCATTATACTTTTTTAAAAAACTAGGTTTTAAATTGTGGTAAAACACACATAACAAAATTAACCATCGTCACCATTTCTAAGTGTACAATTCAGTGGCATTGGTACATTAGCACTGTCTTCATTGTCATTTTTGTATTAAGATCATTTAAAATTTTTTTAATTTTCTTTTTGGCTGCGTTGGGTCTTCATCACTGCGCATGGGCCTTCTCTAGTTGTGGGGAGCGGGGGCTACTCGACGTTGCGGTGCACGGGCTTTTCATTGCGGTGGCTTCTCTTGTTGCAGAGCACCGGCTCTAGGCGCGCGGGCTTCAGTAGTTGCAGCAGGCAGGCTCAGTAGTTGTGGCGCAAGGGCTGTTGCTCCGCGGCATGTGGGATCTTTCCGGACCAGGGCTCGAACCCGTGTGCCCTGCATTGGCAGTCGGATTCATAACCACTGTGCCACCGGGAAAGTCTTGTATTAAGATCATTAATTCAGTTTGTGGTCCAGTTAATTATTTTTTTTTAATTTTCACTATCACGAACAGTGGAAATCAGACAAAAACTTACCCAATATATATGCAATTAAATTATCAACAAGATGTGCATATACAATATGACTCCCTTTAATTGTCCACCATGGTTAGGGAAGAAATTCCAAACAGAAGCCTAGGGAGAATCCGTTTTTTAACAGTAGTATTTGCTGTAGCTCAGGGCTCCGTGTTTTTATTGTGTGTATTCACATTATCTGTTCCTGTGTGTGTTCCTTTTGTCTGCCCTGCCTTTTATACACAGTTCAACGAGAGATATGCTGCTTTGTTTCCATTGCTCTAGAAAGGTTTTTTTACTGTCTTGATTCAGGGAGCCAAGGACAGAGGCTCGTCCCCACCGGGTCCAATTGCAGGACGCCCCTCTTTCCCTAGGGGAGTGACCTGCTTGCTTCTCTGTAAGGCTGTGAACTTCCACGTCGTTAGGGGACTCCCCAGGCCATTTTCTGCAAGGTCGATTCGTGCTTTCTTCTCTAAGGCTGGGTGTCTGAATCCGATAAGATGCGCTTTACCTTTATAAGTGACATTTCTGGTGAGGTTGTGATTAGAAATTCAATTTACCCACAAGCCCGACGCGGACGGACCGATGCAAATGACTGCTTTGCTCTGAAGCCTAGTGTGGCTGCACAGTGCTTAGGGATGAGCCAGCTGCCTTCGGCCAAGGTCTCCGTTGACTTGTTATAAACTTCACCTGAGGTTACTTATCAATGTATTATGATCTTGCTATGACCTGAATGTTTGTGTCCTCCCCAAATTTATATATTGAAATCCAAATGGCCAATGTGCTGGTATTAGGAGGTGAGGCCTCTGAACAGTGATAAAATCATAAGGGCAGAACCCTTGTGAATGAGGTTGTGCCCTCATAAAAGAGGCCTGAGAGGGCTTCCCTGGTGGCGCAGTGGTTGAGGGTCTGCCTGCCGGTGCAGGGGACACGGGTTCGGGCCCTGGTCTGGGAAGATCCCACATGCCGCGGAGCAACTGGGCCCGTGAGCCACAACTACTGAGCCTGCGCATCTGGAGCCTGTGCTCCGCAACAAGAGAGGCCACGACAGTGAGAGGCCCGCACACCGCGATGAAGAGTGGCCCCTGCTCGCCGCAACTAGAGAAAGCCCTCGCACAGAAACGAAGACCCAACACAGCCAAAAAATAATAATAATAATAATTAATAAATAAATTTTTTTAAAAAGAGGCCTGAGAGAGACTCCCTGCGCTTCTGCCATGTGAGGATACAACGAGAAGTCTGAGACCCCGAAGAGGGGCCCCGTCTGACCACGCTCACGCTCTCATCTCCAACTTCCAGCTCCCAGCGCTGCGCAAAACCACTATTTGTGGTTTACAAGCTACTCCAGTCTCTGGTATTTTGTCACAGTGGCCCGAACTGACTAAGACAGGAACTTGGTACCAAATAGCGGGAGTGCTGCTGTAACGAGTACGGAAAAATGTGGAAGCAGCTTTGGAACCCCGCCATGAGTAGAGGCTGAAAGAGTGTAGAAGCGAGTCTGATGTGGACCAGAAGGTAAAGAGGAGAGCCTCAGCCTTCTCAGAGAAAGCCTAAGTGGTCGTGAGTGGAATGTTGGCAGAAGTGTGGACGGTAAAGGCCATTCTGACGAGGTTGCGGGTGGAAATGAGGAAGAAAGGCCATCTTTGTTATAAAATGGCAAAGAACTTGTCTGAATTGTGTTCATGTTCTTCTAGTGTTTTGTAGAAGGTAGAATCTGTGAGCAGTGAAATTGGCTATTTGGGTGAGGAAATACCCAAGTAAAGTGGTGAAGTTGTGGCTTGGCTTCCCTTGAATGCTCACAGTAAAATTCAAGAACGGAGAAATGACTTAAAGATGGAACGATTAATCAGAAGGGAAGCAGAACTTAAAATTTTGGAAAATTCTCAGCCTGTCCGTCTTGCAAAAAATGAGCAAGCGTGTTCGGAAGAGAACACTAAGGGTGTGGCCGAGCGAGCCTTTGATGAGGAGACTAGCGATCAGCCACCTCAGCGGGAAAACTGCCCACTGGAACCGAACGGAGACAGGAAGGAGTGAAGGGAGGCTATTCAGAGATCATCGGCGCTGCCTCCTCTTTTTCAAAGGGGGGGTATTGCCTGGGTTTCATCAGGCCAGAAGACCCCCACCCAAAACTGTGGGACAGCGCCTCTCACAGCTCTGGGGGCGTGGCTCCCTGCACCTGGGTTTTGAAGGATGGAGGGCACCTGGTGCTGCAGGCGTGAGACCCAGGCAGAGAGCCTCGGCTTGGGCAACACCCAGTGGAGACATGGGGCTGGCACTGCCCCCGGAGCCCAAGACTGCTCGAACCACGGGCATGTGACTGGAGCCCGGGAGGGCTGCGGGCGCCCAACTCCAGTCCGTGAGAGCTGCTGCGTGGGCTGCGCCCAGCAAAGCCCTGGGGACAGGGACGCCCCAGTTGTCTGGAAGGCAGGACTCCTGTTCCACTGGGTCTGGTGGGCAGAGCATCGGGTTAAAGAAGCTGATACTCAAGCCTTTGTGCTTGATGTTTTGCACTTGCTTGGGACTTTCTTTCTGATTTCTCCCTTTTGAAATGGGAGCGTTCACCCTCTGCCTGTCCTGCTGTTGTATTTTGGAAGCACAGAACTTGTTTGATTTACAGGTTTACAGCTGGAGAGGACTTTGCTTCAGGATGGATTGGACATCAAGTCTGACCCATATCTGATTTAGATGATATTTAGATGAGACTTTGGACTCTAGACTTTTGAGTCAATGCTGGGACTGCTTAAGACTTTGAGGGCTGTTGGGATGGAATGAATGTATTTTGCATGTGAGAAGGACATGACTTTGGGGGGGGAGTGGTCCAGGGGCAGAAGGCTAAGACAAATGTGAATGAATAAAAGTCAAGGTTAATGTACTGTCAACCCAAATTCCTCTATCAAAAGACAGTTGTGGGCTTTCGAATCCATTTGTGATACAGTGGATCTGCATCTCACTCTGTACTCATCGTCTTCAGGTTTTCTGGAGCATTTTCTGCATTGCAGCGCTTCCCATTTGCATGGTGGCATCAGGAAAATCTAACGTGATCCTGGTGTCAGTGGGCTGTGTAGTACAGTCTGCACAGGTGTAACCTGTTAAATGGAGAGCTAGAGAAAGAGCAAGAAGAAAAGGTTTCTCTTTTTAAATTAATTTATTTACTTTTGGTTGCATTGGGCTTTTGTTGCTGCGCGCGGGCTTTCTCTAGTTGCGACGAGTGTGGGCTACTGTTCGTTGTGGTGCGCAGGCTTCTCATTGCAGTGGCTTCTCTTGTTGCGGAGCACGGGCTCTAGGCGCACAGGCTTCAGTAGTTGTGGCACGTGGGCTTCAGTAGTTGTGGTGCACGGGCTTAGTTGCTCCGTGGCATGTGGGATCTTCCCGGACCAGGGATTGAACCCGTGTCCCCTGTATTGACAGGCAGATTCTTAACCACTGCGCCACGAGGGAAGCCCCTGAAGTAAAGGTTTCATTGTGTGACTATTAGAAAATGGGACTCTAAGGACAATGCCCCCAAAATGCCAGGACAGATCATGATAGCTGGCTCTCCCTCATCAATTTCACTTGTTCCCTGAACGTTTCTGGTAATTACGTCTTGCTCACTGGTCTTTGGCCAGCAGCCCACTCCAGGAAGTCACCTACTTCTGGTCAGGGTTGATCCTAGGAATCTTGAGCTTTCGTCCTCTACAGGTTGACGTGGGTTCTTCAGGTAGATTCAGGCTGTTCTCAGGAGTTTACATACACTCTACGATTTGGTCTGGATCTCAGGTGTATCTGCTATCTAGTGCTGCTTACCAAGCCACCCTAAAAGCACAGTGATTTGTTATTTCTTATGAGTTGATGTGTTGGCTAAGCTCTGGGGGGGGGACCTTTGCTCCACATGGTATTGTTTGGGGTCCCTCTTGTGACTTCATTCAACTGGGCGCATAGCTGAGGAGGCCGGAACATTCTAGATGGCCTCAGTCCCGTGTCTGGCAGTTGGTGCTGGCTGTTAGCTAGGTTCTATTATTCTCTTCCACATGGCATCTCATCCTCCAGGGTCTTTCTCCCTGCAGGGCCTCTCAAGCAAAACAGCCCAAACTTTTTTTCCATGGGACTGGATTCCAAGAGGACAAGTACAGAAACTGCAAAGCCTCTTCTGCTTAGGCCTGGAAGTCACCCAGTGTCACTTCTGCCACAGTGGATTAGTCAAAGCAAGTTGCAGGGCCAGACCTGGTCAAGAGAAGGGGACATAGACTCCACCTCTTGTTGGGAGGAGGGGTGGCCCAGGCATATTGCAGAAGGACATGCAGAATGGGAGCCACTGCAGTGGCCATCTGTGGAAACAGTCCGCCCATCCAGTGAGAAGTGCTGCCACTCCCCACATCTTAGAGAAAACCCAGGAGACAGGAAGACGCTGTTAAAAGTTGGCACTGAGGTCTCTGATGGGGGAACATGTGGGTAAGTGACAGCAGCACTGCCCCCTCCCAAGTATCGGTGCCTGTGTTGTCACCACTTGATAAGCCTTAGTGTGGATGCAGTAGCCAGGCTGCCCACCATGATACTGTCCTGCGGGGCCATGTGTTTCCAGCCACCTTGGGCCTGACAATCTGTCCATTTTGTGTGTCCCTAAAGCTATTAATAAACAAGGGGATTTTAAACCTTGGAATATGATCTTGCAGTAGGTATAAAAGTCATTGTGCTGAGAGGGCTTGTGTTAGCTCTTGCATAAAAATAGGAGCATTTAAAAACTTATCCTAAGAAGTTATACAATTGCCAAAACATATTTTAACTGTTTTTATTGAAGTGAAATTCATATAACATAAAATTAACCATCTTAAAATGTACAATTCAGTGGCATTTAGTACCTTCACAATGTTGTACAACTATCACTGCTGTCTAATTCCAGAACACTTTCATCATCCCAAACAGAAACCCTGCGCCCGTTAGCAGTCACTCGCCATTCCCTGCTCCCCCCAGCCCTTGGCAACCCCCCAATCTGCTTTCCGTCTCTATGGATTTGCCTGTTCTGGACATTTCATATAACTGGAATCATGCAATATGTAGCCTTTTGTGTTTGGCTTCTTTCATGGAGCATCGTGTTTTTGAGATTCATCCAAAATATAGCATGGATCAGTACTTTATTCCATTTTATCAAAACATATTTAAATTAATAACATCTAAATAAATGTACAGGGTAGCTTTTATAATCCCATTGAGCGATTTTTAATAACTATGTCGCATTCTTTTTTAAATTAAACCTTTTTTTAGATAAATTTATTTATTTATTTATTTATTTATGGTTCTGTTGGGTCTTCGTTGCTGCGCGCGGGCTTTCTCTAGGTGCAGCGAGCAGGGGCTACTCTTCATTGCGGTGCGCGGGCTTCTCATTGCGGTGGCTTCTCCTGTTGCAGAGCACGGGCTCTAGGTGTGCGGGCTTCAGTAGTTGTGGCACGTGGGCTTCAGTAGTTGTGGCTCGTGGACTCTAGAGCACAGGCTCAGTAGTTGTGGCACACAGGCTTAGTTGCTCTGCGGCATGTGGGATCTTCCTGGACCAGGGATCGAACCCATGTCCCCTGCATTGGCAGGCAGATTCTTAACCACTGTGCCACCAGGGAAGTCTAAACTAACCCTTTTTTGTTGAAGTATGGTTAATTTACAACGTTGTGTTAGCTTCAGGTGTACAGCAAAGTGATTCAGCTATATATATATATATATATATATATATATATATATATATATATATATTCTTTTTCAGATTCTTTTCCATTATTGGTTATTACAAGTCATTGAATATAGTTCCCTGGGCTGTAGAGTAGGACCTTGTTGTTTATCTATTTTATATAAAGTAGTGTGTATCTGTTAATCCCAAACTCCTAATTTATCCCCCCCCTTGCTATCGCCTTTGGTAACCATGTTTGTTTAACCAGTTTTTAGGTTTTTTAAAAAATTTTATTGGAGTATAGTTTATTTGCAATGTTGTGTTAGTTTCAGGTACACAGCAAAGTGATCCAGTTATACATATACATACATCAATTCTTGTTCAGATTCTTTACCCATACAGGTTGTTACAGAATATTGAGTAGAATAACCAGCTTTTAATTTTATTGATCTTTTCTATTGTTGTTTTTAGTCTCTACTTCATTTATTTTCTGCTCTGATCTGTATGATTTCTTTCCTTCTACTAACTTTGGGTTTTGTTTGCTCTTCTTTCTCTAGGTGCTTTACACATAAGGTTAGGTTGTTTATTTGAGACTTCTCTTGTTTCCTGAGGTAAACTGGTATCACTATAAACTCCTCTTAGAACTGCTTTTGCTGTGTCCCATAGGTTTTGGATTGTCGTGTTTTTGTTGTCATTTGTTTCTAGGTACTTTTTGATTTCCTCTTTGATTTCTTCAGTGATCCATTGGTTGTTTAGTAGCATATTATTTAGCCTCCAAGTGTTTGTGTTTTTTGCAGTTTTTTTCTTTTAGTTGATTTCTAGCTTCATAGCATTGCGGCCAGAAAAGATGCTCGATATGATTTCAGTTTTCTTAAATTTACCGAGGCTTGCTTTGTGGCCCAGCGTGTGATCTATGCTGGAGAACGTTCCATGTGCACTTGAGAAGAATGTGTATTCTGCTGCTTTCAGATGGAATGTCCTATAGATATCAATTAAGTCCACCTGATCTAATGTGTCATTAAAGGCCTGTGTTTCCTTATTGATTTTCTGTCTGGATGATCTGTCCATTGATGAAAGTGGGGGTGTTAAAATCCCCCACTATTATTGTGTTACTGTTGATTTCTCCTTTTATGTCTGTTAACATTTGCCTTATATATTGAGGTGCTCCTATGTTCAGCACTTATATATTTACAGTTGTTATATCTTCTTCTTGGATTGATCCCTTAATCATTATGTAGTGTCCTTCTTTGTTTCTTGTGACCGTCTTTATTTTAAAGTCTATTTTGTCTGATATAAGTATTGCTACTCTGGCTTTCTTTTGATTTCCATTTGCATAGAATACCTTTTTCCATTCCCTCACTTTCAGTCTGTATGTGTTTCTAGATTTGAAGTGAGTCTCTTGTAGGCAGCATATATATGGGTCCTGTTTTTGTATCCATTCAGCCAGTCTATGTGTTTTGGTTGGAGCATTTAGTCCATTTACATTTAAGGTAATGTAGTGGAAATCACTGCCGCCAAACAGAAAAGAGAATGAAAAGAAATGAGGACAGGTTAAGAGACCTCTGGAAGAACATCAAGCACACTAATATTCACATTATGGGGGTCCCAGAAGAAGAAGAGAAAGGAAAAGGGCCTGAGAAAATATTTGAAGAGATTATAGTTGAAAACTTCCCTAACCTGGGAAAGGAAGTAGTCACCCAAGTCCAGGAAGTGCAGAGAGTCCTATACAGGATTAACCCAAAAAGGAACACACCAAGACACATTGTAATCAAAATGATGAAAATTAAAGATAAAGAGAGAATATTAAAAGCAGCAAGGGAGGGACTTCCCTGGTGGTGCAGTGGTTAAGACTCCATGCTCCCAATGCAGGGGGCCTGAGTTTGATCCCTGATCAGGGAACTAGATCCCACATGCATGCCGCAACTAAGAGTTCACATGCCACAACTAAGGAGCCCACGTGCCGCAACTAAGGAGCCCACGTGCCACAACCAAGACCCGGTTCAACCAAATAAATAAATAAATAAATATTTTTTTAAAAAGCAGCAAGGGAAAAGAAACAAATAACATACAAGGGAACTCCCAAAAGGCTATCAGCTGATTTTTCAGCAGAAACTCTGCAGGCCAGAAGGGAGTGGAATGATATAGTTAAAGTGAAGAATGGGAAAAACCTACAACCAAGAATACTCTACCCTGCCAGGCTCTTGTTCAGATTTGATGGAGAAATCAAAAGCTTTACAGACAAGCAAAAGGTAAAAGAATTCAGCACCACCAAACCAGCTTTATGACAGATGTTAAAGGAACTTCTCTAGGTGAAAAAGAAAAGACCACAACCAGAAACAAGAAAATTATGAAATGGAAAAGCTCACTGGTAAAGCCAAACATACAGTAAAGGTAGGAAATCATCCACACACAAAGCTAGTTGGGAGGTTAGAAGACAAAAGTAGTAAAATGATCTGTATCCACAATACGCAGTTAAGGGATACACAAAACAATTAGATGTACAATATGATATCAAAAACAATCATCATGAGGACTTCCTTGGTGGCACAGTGGTTAAGAATCCTCCTGCCAATGCAGGGGACACGGGTTCGAGCCCTGGTGCAGGAAGATCCCACATGCCGCGGAGCAACTAAGGCTGTGTGCCACAACTGCTGAGCCTGCGCTCTAGAGCCCATGAGCCACAACTAATGAGCCCATGTGCCACAGCTACTGAAGCCTGTGTGCCTAGAGCCCATGCTCTGCAACAAGAGAAGCCACTGCAATGAGAAACCCACACACCACAACCAAGAGTAGCCCCTGCTCACGGCAACTAGAGAAAGCCTGTGTGCAGGAACAAAGACCCAATGCAGCCAAAAATAAATAAATAAATTAATTAATTTTTAAAAAAACAGTCATCATGAGGGGAGGAGAGTACAAATACAGGGTTTTTAAAATGCATTTGAAATTAAGAGATCAGCAACTTAAAACAATCACATATATATAGAGAGTGCTATACACAAACCTCACAGTAGCTGCAAAAAAAAATCTATAATAGACATACACACAAAAAAGAAAAAGGAATCCAAACATAACACTAAAGATAGTCATCAAATCACAAGACAAGAGAACAAAAGAAGAGGGAAGAGAGACCTACAAAAACAAATCCAAAACAATTAACAAAACGGCAATGGGAACATACATACGGTGCATTCTGATCATGCCTCATTATTCCTGACCCCCCGCTTTATTCACATGCTCTGTACAGTGGGTCACCCAAGCCAGACAAAGGGGCAAACCTTGCTGCTATTAGGCAGCCATCTACCAAGGATGGTGGCATGGAGGAGACCCTCATCAGCATTGTTATTAATTTGAGGACTGACCTTGGAGAAGACCAGTACCAAAGAACATTGTGAGAGGAGAGTTGTCAACTGCTTGATAAGAGCAGAGGTTCCCTAGAACCAGAAATGCCTGTGGCCTTGACAGTGTAACAAGAGTCACAATATTTGATAACAACCCACAGGAGAAAGTAACACAATAACCAGTAAGAATTTTAGCTCCTCCATTAAGGAAGGTCCTTTGCTACTTGTTTTGTTTGCTTGTTTATTTTCCTACAATTGGCCTCAGTTGTGAAATAACCATACCAAGGGGCAGCAGGAAAGCACCTCTGTTAATGGAATTTTGAGCTGTCAGTTCCTACTAGGGTGAGAAAAAAACCTCTGCCCTCTGGGTAGACTATCTGTGTTGAAAAGATATTGATTACTTAAAGACCCCTTTTCTTCTGAGTGCCCAGGCCTCTCTACTGTATTATACATAAGTTTTTAAAACATTTATTGACTTAATACACCGTTACATGTATTATGCAAATTTACACTTACATACAGTGACAGTGAAAGATGTTCAGGTGGCAATGTTATTTAAAGCGTTAAGATTTTAAGTTTTCAAATACAACTAAAACCACCAGGCAGAGCACAAAACAATGTTTATGCTACAGTAATTTTCTGAATTTGAGTGTTATGAGGGGCAATTTTGTTTATACACAGACAAGAATGTATCAGCAAAAAGTGATCATGTACTTCTGGGGACTTCCCTGGTGGTCCAGTGGTTAAGACTCTACACTCCCAATTCAGGGGGTCCAGGTTCGATCCTTAATCAGGGAACTAGATCCCACATGGCTCAAAGAAAAGATCCCACACGCGGCAACAAAGATCCCGCATGCCACAGCTAAGACCCCGCACAGCCAAAAAAATGTGATCATGTACTTCTGTATTCTCTGTCTCTATGAATTTTAATTCTTTTGGAGATTGTCCAGGTAAAGATTATTTGCTAATTACCTCAATTTATTATTCACCCAAGGTCTCAAAGTCAATGGATTAGGGAATCTTAGAAATTATAGTGGGTCGAGATAGAAGAAAAATACAATCACAGTTGATGAATGAGAATTACTCACTTTACAAAGTGGAGTAGCTTTGTAGAGCTACATAATTACTGCTATTGTTGGAAATTTAAAAGGATCAATTTTTAAAATAAAAACATTAATTATGGGACTTCCCTGGTGGTGCAGTGGTTAAGAACCCGCCTGCCAATGCAGGGGACACAGGTTCGAACCCTGGTCGGGAAGATCCCACATGTCACGGAGCAACTGAGCCTGTGCACCACAACTACTGAGCCCACGTGCCACAACTACTGGAGCCTGCACACCTAGAGCCCCTGCTCTGCAACAAGAGAAGCTGCCGCAATGAGAAGCCCACGCACCGCAACGAAGAGTAGCCCCCGCTCGCCGCAACTAGAAAAAGCCCACGTGCAGCAACGAAGACCCAACGCAGCCAAAAATTAATTAATTAATTAATTAATTAATTTAAGAAAATGCATTATTTTAACTCAATTTAGTTCAACTCACGCGTTTACATTTACGTAACCATAGATATTTAGTGTAAGAAGTGATAACATATCTGATCTATAACTATCATGAGTTTAGGAAGTTACATTCAATAAAGTTTCTTGTAAAAAATTAATAATAAATACATCTCAAACCTTGCAAAAACCCAGATGTAGTGTTTGCATGATATTTTATATTGTGATAAAACTGGGGAGAAGACAGAGCTATCTTTTAAATGAAAATTAACAAAATAATTTATTGAAGGGTTTACCTTGCATAGAAATATTGAAGGAACTTGGAGTTTTAGATTACTACCTTGGCTTTATTTCATCAAATGGAGTACAACTAAGGTCACGACTTGATAAGTGGGGTCCAAAAATTTTAATCACAAAAAATGAAGGGTTGTGTCATTTGGCGATGAATGCAGTGACCGGGGCCTTTGCAACCCAAGGCCACCCAGTTTCCAGCTTAAATGGCCCTAGAATCCCATGACTGGTGGGGACTTGAGAAGCCTCCCAAGTGTTGGCGCCCATGCCTCGGCCCTGGAGGTGTGTGAAGCAGACAAACCTCAAGGCTCAGGGCATTCCTCTTGGCTTTCCCATTCCCGTCGGGCTTGCAGGCCACTGCCCCATTTATCTCTCTTATGTTGTTAAAGCCCTTGACATATTGGTGAGAGTGTGTAATACGGAAGGGGTTCCTGAAGCTTCTTTATAACTGCTAACGTTTGGCCTGATAGCAATATATGTTTCCTTTCCCTTATTCTGTAACTTAGCAACCAGGATATTGCGACAATTACAGAAAAAAAATCCAGTTTTCCATTTTCTCTCCTCCAAAAACTTTTTTTAGAGAGAGAAAGAATGTATTGAGGAAAGAGGGCTACTGCTTAGACTTTTACTATAATAGCCTAGTTGGTTTTATACGGTTATTTATACATTTTTTAAAACTTATTAGAGTATAATAACCTCAAGTTCTATGATTTTATTGATTAATTTTTCTCTTTTCCTTTTTGAGCATTTAGAAATTACCTTTGTGCACAGAAAATAACCCATGATGTGATATTGTCCCCACAAGATCAATTTCTTTAATTTATTTAAATATCTGAATAGGTATACTGACCGGAGGGCAGGTCCACATTGTGTGGGTTCTGAAGTTTAATCAATCTGCGTCCTTCTTTAAGAAAAAGATACAAATTTAGTTCCAAAAGTGTATATTTATTTAGGAAAAGAAAAGAAACCCCAACAAATTACAAATTTTTAAAAGTTGACAAGTACCACAAAAATAACAAAAGCCAGCAAAATTCTACTATTGATACATTATAATTTCAACTTCAGCTGACTGTATTATCTTTTTCTCCCTTCGTTTTGGCTGCATACTCTGATCACATCTTTATAGGACAATGATTGTGAAACAGGATTTTCTTTTAAGGGAATAGAACAGTAAGTAAAGCTGTCTTCCTTCCAGCCCGCTTGATGGAAACGGCTTACTGTGGATGGTTTAGAACAGTCTGTTTCCGTTTCGCTGGTCCTTGTCAGGAAAGCCACCTCAGGAGCTTCCTCTGAGGTTTCTTGCTCAGAGGCCCAGCCCTTGGGGGTGAGCTGTGGGTGGGAGCGTGGCCCGGACCCTACCACTGCTCCAAGCCAGCCTGTGGTTTCTTCTGTGTCCTCACCTTGAGGGACCACGACTTTTACAGCATCAGAGGTGTGGGCTTAACACTTCCAAAGGTTTTCCTCCTGGGAGTCTTTGAGACCAATGAGAACAGGAGTTCTCTGGGCTTTGAGAACCTCAGTATCTTTGCTTGTTCATTTCTTCCGGAAGTGGGCAAAAGTAGCTTTCCAAGGAAACTCCTCCCACTGATATGCATACGGAGGAAAAGGCCTCGCTGTCACCCAGTAGAAGCATCTTCTTGAACTCGCTGGCATGCTGGAGACTGCCAAGGGGTCCCCCCACTGCCACTGTGCCCCAACTGGGGGTCCTCGTTGGGTGCGGGGTCGATAGGGTCAGGAACTCCTGGGTGCGAATTGGCAGGTGGAGTGGAGCGCCCGCGTTTCCTGGAACCTTCCCACAACTTCTCCTGCCGTCCTGCCACGTGGGTCTATTCCTGGGATTCCTCTGCTTCTTCAGAGGGGAAGAAAGACAGAAAGCCGACAATAAAACACCATGACACATGCACCAGATTGGCAAGAATTACCAGTCCCAACTCTGACAGCACCAAGTCGGCAAGGGACACCAAGTCGGCAAGGGACACCAAGTCTCAGGAGCCCTCGGGCACTGCCGCTGCGGCCGCAACTTGGCGCACGTGCTGGGAGAAAGTCTGCTCAGCTTGACCATGCACATGCCCTTGGCCCCAAGCAGTCACTCCCAGGTGTGTGTCTGTCCCCTGCAGAGAGGCATGCTGCGCACAGGCTCCAAGACGAACTTTCATAGCAGAATGTTTGACTCTTTGTCATGAGCAAAAACCGGAAACCACGTAAATGCCCATCAGCGGTAGAACAGAGAAATAAACTGTGCTATAGTCACACATCGAAAGATCATACAGGAGTGACAATTAATTAAGTATAGCTGTATTGAATAACACACGTAAATCTCATAATGGTGAGTGAAAGAAGAGAGACACCAACTAACCTATACTGCATTACTCCATTCACATAAAGTCCCAAAATAGGCCAAAGGAAACTCTTGTTTGGGGAAGCTTCTTTAGGGGGCAACACTCTAAAGAAAAATGAGGACGTGATTATTGCAAAAGTGAAGACAGGAGTGCCAGCTGGCTGTGGGAAGAGGACTGCGGCTGAGAAGTGGTGACACAGGTGTTCGCTTCAGAATTGTTCTTTAAACTGTACAGTATATTTCATGCGCTTTACTTCAAACAGCTTTATTGAGGTATAACTTACATACAACAAAGTATATTGTTTAAAGTGTACAATGTGGCACGTTTTGACACATATATACACCTGAAAAACCACCACAATCAAAATGATGAGCATAGCCGTCACTCCAGAAAGTTCCTTGCACCCCCTGTAAATCCTCTCCCCGCAGCACTCCTCATAGACCAATCCCTGGGCAACTCCGATCTACTTTCTATCACTATATGTTAGCTTGCATTTTCTAGAGTCTTATATCAGTGGACTCACAGTATATACACTTTTTCTGTCGGCTTCTTTCTCTCAGCACGATTACTTCGAGGTTCATCCAGGTGGCTGCATGTTTCGATATTTCCTTCTTTTTTGTTGTTGAGCAGTATTCCCTTGCGTGGGTGGATCACAGACTGGTCCCCATTCATATTCTGAAGGACATTTGAGTTGTTTCCAGTTGGAACTATTACAAATAAAGCCGCTCTGAACATAAAAATGCAGAGAGTTTAATTCCAGGTTGAGATAGCAGATTGAACATCTGTATCTAATTCTGCCCTTCAGTAAAGCTACAGTCAAGAGACTTTTGGGAGAAAAAACAACATAAATCTCTGAAAGGGGAGGGCAGAGGCTGAGACCACAGCAACAATGTTTTGGGAGCTGAGAAAACAGGTAGGTGAGTGGAAACTGACTTAGCCCACCAGAAAGTCAGAGGACAAAACAAGGAGTCAATGGGCTGTGAAATTCTACCTGGACAGGGCAGAGAGCCTTTCCTCTGCACCCAGATGGGAGCCTCCAGGCAGCGTGTTACAAGTGTCTTCTCTGGGGAGTCCAGGTGGGACTGAGCTTCCAGACGCTCTCCCAGAATTGCAGGACAGGAGCTGCCAGATTGAGAGAAGGCCCAGCGCTTGGAGGAAAACAGAGCCTGATGCTTTCTTTAGAGCACTGAGGACGAAGGGAAGAGTCAACAAGTTTCCAGAGAGAGGGGCCAGAATTCAGGAGAAAGAGTCAGGATTCAGAAGGGCAACCCCTGAAACCAGGGCTAATGCACCAATTCCTTCTAGATGCTGGAGGAGAATCATTTCCAACCCAGCATTCTGTAAGTAGCCAAATTATCACTGGGTTCTCACAAATGTCTCTCCTGCTTACTTTTCTCAGGGAACTGAAGGTAAACACAACAGAGGAAGGCAAGAGCCACAGGGAAACAAGCTCCAACAGGGGAGAGACGGCAGGAGTTCCAGGAGGAGCCAGCCTGGACTGGAAAAAATGTTATGCAAAAGACAGACACAGGCGGTCCCCGGTCTCCACCCCAGCCCTGCCACATGCCCGACCAGGGAGCCCTGTTTCCCAGTGGTCACTCATGACCTTGCCCGCTGGCATCTCCAGAAGGGAGCTCCCTGAGAAGCAGAGGCCAGACCACAACCCGGAAACTCTGTCCAGCCTCCCGTCTCTGGGGAGCCTGGACCCTACAGTGATGATCTGACAAAGATGCTAGTTCCTCTTGACACTGATAATAAAGGCGACAGAGATGCAGGTGTGTCTTGAGAATGTCTCCGTTAGGTCAACTGACATTTGAGTGCCAAGGACGGGTGGAGAACAAGGTGCAGCCCTGCCCTCATGGTGCTCACCTTTCAGTGGAGGAGACGAAAGCTAACATGCCTCTAGATCCTGTAACGTTGGGGAGAGGTACCTGGAGCGGGAGGCAGAGTCCAGGTGTGCAGCACGGCGGCTGCGATTTCACGTGTTGTGGGTGCAGAGGGCTTCTCGGAGCCGGGACATTTGAGCAATTGCTTCCGATTTCCTTTGAAGCATATTCTGTGACCACTTTTTGTAAATTTCTCATTGGAACCAGAAACCATGTATTCCTGTAGTATACACGGCTTGATACATAGAAAACCAATGTCATGGATTATAGTTTTAGCCAACTGTATTGAACCGTAAATACTTAAAATGTCTCTGTATATTATGATGTTTTGACATTCTGGCTGCGGAGAGACTGCCCTTCCCAGGGGTAGCCAATTCTTCGAGATAGCAAAGGGCCCAGCCGGGAGTATGTCTTGGATGTGAAAACCAATCCAGTGCCAGGCCTCCTCCATCTGCCCTGACAGCCTGGGAGGCAATACTCCTCCACCTTCATCATCCAAAGGCCAGGTGCCAGGCGACTAGAGACACCCCCATAGCCCAAAGCCCGCGAGAGTATTCAAACCAGCCAATCCTAAACCGTTCGCCCTGTCCCACCTGGCCTTTCCCTCGGAAACCCCAATAACGGCCTTAGCCTAAAGCTTCCCCTCACTCCTGTTCTCTGACTCCTGACCATCCCGGGGCTTCCCCATGTGGCCCTGCAGGGGAAGCATCCTGTCTCTAGGACCCGGGAAGGGAAGGCACTTTGTTTTCCTGAGACTCTCCTCTGTCTCCTCGTGCGGCCGCACCTGATGGATCATCCTTTAAAAGAATACAAAACACCACTCGGAGGCTTCTGTTTGTTTTGCCCCAAGAATAAGACTGTTATATTTCTGCCCATTTCTTCTTCGCGTATTTCCAGCAAATTGTGCTTTCTCTGCTTCAGTGAAATGCTGCTCATAAAGATTCATTACAGTGACTTCTTTATGGTAAAGTGCTCTCCTTATTGACATAAAATGATACTTTTGGGGTACCATTTAATATTCTTTGAATTCTCCTTTGTCAGACACTAATATTGCTTTTTCCGTTAATTTACAAAGGAGGCACATCTAAGGGACAAACCAGCGCGCCTTGGCTTGGAGTGGTGGGTCCACAGGGTGTAGGGAGGCCGGGGGGCATCTTTGGTAACTGGTTCAGGGATAATCATCCCATTTTGGAAATGAGTGATTATCTGAAAGGAAACATTCTGAAGAATGACGGTGAGCATGAAATCCATGAAGATTGGGAGCTGTGGAGCTGCTGTCCCCAAACACAACATACATGTCTGGAAGCGCGAGTTTACAGAAATAATAGTTCAGAGAATGCAATCAGGGCTGGAGGGAGAAGAGGTAGGAGAAAGTTCCAGTGGGCTGACTTACTTATTTTTTGATAACAGCTATTGCCCAGTGTTGTTCAATCAAGTAGTAAAGGTTTGACTATATTATTTAAAGGTATAAATGAAACCACGAGAAAATCTAAAAGTAATAATATAAACGGAAAGTTTGGAGGAGCAGCGGGCAGGGAGGGAGGGAGGTGGCAAGGAGGATGCATGTGTTAATTTCCTGTCTTTTAAAGTAGAGAATTCATTGATGGGCCTGCCCTAGGCCTTTTTGGCCTCACATCCATGCCTCTGCTGGGCACCATGGCAGAGGGAAGTGACAGACAAACCAGTGACGAAATATTAAGCCAGAAAGGATCCTGAAGAAATTTCAAAAAATAGAAAAGAAAGTAATCCAGAACACATTTTTGGCATAGAACGTTAACAACAAAAATGGAAAAGAAAAGAAAACAAAAGCCTACCTATAGAATTTAGAACACCCTTAAAAAACATCTTCGGTTAAAAAAAAAAAAAAGCCAAAAAAAATTGCAGAATATCTAGAAAACAGGAATTATGAGAACAGAAAGTACTGAGTTGGAACACAGAGAAATCAGAGAACTAATAAATCAATCCCAAAACTGGTTTTTTGAGAACGCAAAAACAAGACAAAAAGATAAAACAGTAGCCAACCTAAGCAAGGCCAAAAAACAAAGCAAAGTTAAAAACCCAAACTAGGAAATAACAACACATACTGATGAAGTCTCTAATCTCCCAAAACCCCACAGAAGTGGCTATAATCCACCCTAGGGCCACAAGCACCTTGTGATCAAGGCAACAGAAAAAGTAGTTATGGCAGGGAAACCCTTAACCACAGAAAAAGTTCTCGTAAAGAGACCTCTGAGGCCTGACTGAGCTACCGCCACCATTTCAGTTGTCACCTTCAGGCTCAACCCAGTCCAAGCGGAGCAGAGGGGCTGAGGCCTCCCAGAAGCCCCTGAAGGATTTGCCTGAACTTCTCATTGGCCGGAACTAGGTCACGGGCCACCACAGTTCCTTGCAGCAGGATTTCTTCCTGATTCACACAAGAAAAGAGTGGAATTCAGAATCTAAGCAGAGGGACTTCCCCGGTGGTCCAGTGGTTAAGACTCCGCGCTGCCAATGCAGAATCTAAGCAGAGCTCTACCGACGAGGCAGAAAGGGGATCTGCCCTGACTATGTCTGGGTCTCTTCAGGGCTCTGCTCAGTCCCGTTGATTATTTGTCTCTGTCAGCACGAAAGCTGCACTATTTCCCTCAATGTCATTTCCACGTGTGTTTGGATAGCTGGTAAGGCAAGTCTTCCCCTGAGTCAACATTTTCTTTACCCACCTTGTGCATTTACTCTGATGAACCTTAGAATCATATTGTCACGTTCCATGACACTCAGGTAGGAAAAAATGGGTATCATTTCTTGGGCACCTTCAAACCCCAATATGCTTTTGTTTCCCGAACTTCCTCCAGTCTCCTACCTCCCCCTTAGTGATTATCTTTTCATCTTTATCAGGATGGTATGTAAATGTTAACTCTGACAGTATACAAGTAAAGTGTAGCTGATACCAAGTGGTCAAAGATACATGGCTATTGAAAGTTAAGGGAACAAGAGATCTGAGTGTATTATTCAAGCTTACAAGGAACTAAAGATAACAGTGTGAATATCAAATATGGTGTGTCAGGAGTCCCTAAGACCACCCTCAGGAACACCCAGGCCTGCCGAGTTAACCCTTTACTACACCTGAGGGGAAGAGGGCTGTGTCCCACCCTGTAACAAAACCTATGCCTCCATGTTTTGTGCACAAGTTGACTCTAAAAGTTGAAAAGCCGAAGGCAAAAATTCACATTATGATGTTTCTGTAAATATTTTAAAACGCCAGATCAAGAAGACGCATAACTAGGATTACATTTCCTTCTTATAAATCTGATTTGATGACCCCCATTTGAAAAGAGAAGTTTCTTAGCAACAAGGGCCAATGGATTCTCTTTTCTTAAACATCATCAATTGGTAGAATTATATTTTACTTTGCTTCTTATTCTGATGATAACTTCCTATTACAGTTCTTTTTTCCCTGCTGTTTCTAATTGGTTTCCTTATTTTCTTGAACTAATTACCATCATCATATTTAATTTTCTTCAAACTCCCTGTCACACTATCTAATATGTTGAGTTCACATACATACACTTTAAAAAAAAAAACCTTTCCTCTCTCCCAGAGCCTGCCATTCTCATATTCCAATCTGGACTGATTGCCAGTCAGGCCTTCTGCCCAGTTGGCATCCCTGGTATTTCCTGTCACTGCTCTCCTAGATTAGATCCACTGTCTTGTGGATCCCACATCTTCCTTTTTCTTGGCTTACACCCTTGTTTTGCTGGAGAACATCCTTAAGTAGCTTCCTAAGAAAATATATTTGAGAGGTAAATTTTCTTAGGTATTTATTGCATATTTTTTAATAGTTTTATTTCATTTCACACTTGATGGATATCTTGGCTGGTGTAGAATTCTAAATTGAAAATCATTTTCTCTTGGAAGTTTGAAAGCATTGCCCTATTATCACTTTTTAATTGTTGCCCTATTATCTTTTCTTAATTGTTGCCCTATTATCTTTTATCATCCAGTGTTATTATGAGGTCTGATTCCTATTCCTTTTTCTTGGTTTTATCTTGTGAAAACTATTGTTAGTTGCTTGCTGAACTTCCTAGATCTCTTGCAAAGTCCTGATATTTTCTCTATTTTTTGTCTGTGTTGCTTTGTTCTATTTTCTAGGAGACTTCTTCAGTTTTATCTTTCAGTATTTCTATTGGAGGGACTTCCCTGGTGGTCCAGTGGGTAAGACTCTGAGCTCCCAATGCAGGGGGCCCAGGTTCAATCCTTGGTTGGGGAACTAGATCCCGCATGCATGCCGCAGCTAAGTCTGCATGCCACAACTAAGAAGTCCACATGCCGCAGTGAAGACCCTGAATGCCGCAACTAAGACCCAGAGCAGCCTAAATTAATTAATTAATTAATTAATTAAATATTTTAAAAAATATTTCTATTGGAATTTGAACTTCAATAATCACATTTAATTTCCAAGAATTATTTCTTGTCCTCTACTCCTTTTACATAATATTCTGTTCTTGTTCTGTGGATACAGTCTTTTCTTAGTCCTCTGAATATGCTAATTAAATTTTTTAAATTTCCCATATTTTCCTCTGCATTTTCTGGGATTCTTCCAAGTTCATTTTTCCCCTATAGTTTATACTTGACTATTTTTCATGTTGAAGACTTTCTTCAAATTTCTGATGATGCTTTGTGGTTTAGTAAAGAAGGGCTGGATAGCTTTTGCAGATTTAATCGGCTTTAAGGCAATGGGTCAATTCTCCTGCTATGACTCCTCTGTGTAAAACAGGGAGCTGAGGAACAGAGTTGCCCACATCCATGCTGGAAGCCCTAGTTTGCTACAGATATTTCATTTAATTTCTTTAGAGAACTGTCAGGTATTTTCCCTGCAGGCCTGCACCAGCTGCTAGCTCAGCTGTCTGGTGGAGGAGAGGAAGTCTCAAATGATGCAGTCATTCTGTATTGGGGCCTTCAATTAATCCCCATGTGTTCAGACCCATTTAATTCTGTTGCTTCCACCACGTGCCTGCTGATTCTGAGCCTACTCTCTGGTGTTATATCTGGCTCCACCTCCTCTGTAGTTCCTTTGTCAAATATTCTAGGCTGGATTTTTCCTTCTTATTTTATTATTCAACTAATTCCCATCTGCTTTCCAAAAAATTGTTGAAATGTGTCAATTGAGGATAACCTCCCATCCTCACCACATTCTCTTCACTCTGATGAGTATATTCCTTTCTGTTCCTAGATACTTTTCTTGTAGTGAACATCTAAGGGTAAAGAAAGAAAATTCCCTGTGTGTGTATGTGTGGGTGTGCACGCATAAATGTGAGCATGATGTGCAAGAATCAATTCATTTCTTATCTATTTTCCTCTTTTTAGTCAGTCAAATATTTCTTTCTTTATTTACAATTATTTATTTATTAAATAAGTTATTTATTAAATTGAAGTATAGTTGATTTACAATGTGTTAATTTCTGCTGTATGGCAAAGTGACTCAGTTACACATATATATGTGTGTATATATATATATATATATACATTCTTTTTCATAAACTTTTCTATGATGGTTTATCACAGGATATTGAATATAGTTCCCTGTGCTATACAGTAGGACCTTGTTGTTTATCCATACTATATATACTAGTCTGCATCTGCTAACCCCAAACTCCCAATTGTTCCCTCCCCCATATTTTCTTCTTTTCTAATAAATGTAGTTACGGTTATTAATTTTTCTAGATGACCACTTTGGCCACACAGCATAGGTTTTAATATGTACGGCTCTCATTGTTGGTCATATCTGAAGAGTTTATAATTTCAGTTTATGTTTCCCCTTTAACCAAAGAATTATTTTGAAGCCTGTTTTGAAACTTCCAAGTAGAGAGTGCTTTTTTGGTTTGGTTTTGTTTCACTTTTGCCCATTCTTTTGTTCTTAAGTTTTAATTTTATTGTATTGTTGCCAGAGAATGAACTGCATGATTTCTATGTTTTGGAATTTACTGAGATTTATTTTGAGAGGTCTAATTCATAAGCAACTTGAGGAAATGTTCCATAGAGTTTGAAACATATTTGTGTGTTTTATGTTTTGTCGTATCATCTGGGATGTTAGTTCTAAAATTTTGAACAGTTTTACCCTTCTCATTTTCTGTTGTGATTTTGGATTTGCTCTAAATATATATATATATTTTCTATCAGTTCGAGGGATTTAGAAAGACGGAGTGGAAGTTTGTGCTCTGTCTGCCATATAGATAAAATCCCTCAGGTTGTGGCTTTTCTGTTAATTGCTATCTATACTATAGTTTTCTTCTTTTTATCTTCTATAGACCCATTTTCAAGGGGGTGCATTTAAAAATTGTTATAGTAGTCCCATTTTTAAAAATGTCCCATTTTAAATTCTACTAGTAAATACTTTAAACTCTACTATATTTTTCTACTTTTCAATGGCAAGAGTGAAATTGTATCACTTAAGTTCCGTTTATTTAAACTAAGGAATTTGGCAAGACCCTTGTCACTGGTTTTCTCTTTCAAAAATGTCTTGACATCTAGTCTTGTACACCTACTCTTCTCACCTAGATTTTGACTCAGGCAAAGAATTTCCAGATTAATTTATGAAGAATTGACATCTTTATTATGTCAACTCTTCCTTTCCAGGATTGTGGTAGTTTCTATTTTTTTTCAGGTCTTCTTTTATGTTTTTCAGTAAAGTTTTACAGTTTTTTAATATAGTATTTTGGCATTTTTTATTAAGTTTATTCCCAGCTGTTTTATAATTTTTGCAGAGTGAGTTGAATCTTTTTTTTCCCATTACTTTTCCAGCTTTTTGTTACTGGCTGGATCTGTATGCCTGCGTCCTAACAGCAAGGGAATACATTTGGGATTAATGGGTCTTTCTCCTCACGATGAAACTCCAAGGATAAGGTTTAAAAGAGAATGGGAGGTGAAGGATGTGTGTTTTATTTTACATGAATGATGTTGCACCATAGATCTTGTTCTATTTCTTGCTTTGTTCCCACTTAGCACCATTAAATGTGACCTTTCCTTTAAGTTTCTTAACAGGTACCTTTGATCAGATTAAGGAAATTCCCTTCTATTCATAGTTCTCTGAGTTGCTGCTGGTTTGTTTTTTTATCATAAGCAGGTGTTGAATTTTATCAAAAGCTTTTCCTACATCTATTGACATGATCACATAATTTGTTCCCCTTAAATCTGTTGTTTGATTTTCTAATTTTAAACCATCCTTGCATTCTTAGAATAAAACTCAGCTTGGTTAGGATATATCAATATATACTGCTGGGTTCAGTTTATTTGTCTAGAATTTTTACATCTATTTCCATATCCTGTGTCTTCCTTCATTGGTTTGTTATAGAATTATATTAGTCTCACAAAACAAGTTTGGGGAGATTTCTTTCTTTTTTGTTTATGATTGGAATTACCCAATCATTAAAAATTTGGTAGATGTCATCTGTAAAGTTCTCTGAGCTTTTTTGGGGGGAGGGATAGATTTTTTTAAAAACGTAGTCAATTGCTTTGTGGTCACAGAGGGTCTATCTAGGCTTTCTGTTTCTAGAATCAGTTCTGGTAAGCTGTGCTTTTCTAGTAACATTCATTTTGCTTATGTTTTCCAATTATGATATACAGTTGTTTATAATACCTTTTTAGAAAATTTATCTGTTTTATATATTATCTATTGTATAATCTATTGTATCTATGGTTATGTTTCCTTTTCATTTCTAATATAATTTACTTGTGTCTTCTCTTTCTCTATCTAAGAGGGCTGGCTTTTGTTTCCAGCTTTTCAAACCATCAGCTTTTGATGTTCTCAATCTTCTCAATCGGTTGTTTCTGTTTAATCAAATTCTGCTCATCCTTATTTTTCTTCCTTCTGTTTCCTCCAGGTTTACTTTGCTGTTCCTTTTATAGTTTCTTGAGTTAGATGTTGAGCTTGTTGACTTGTTGACTCAACCACCTACTCAACATCTCGTCTCAACATTGCACGTCTAATAGGCACCCCAAGCTTAACATGGCCAAAACAGAATTCTTGATCTGTACCTCCCAAAATGTGCTTTTCCTACAGTTTTCCCCATCATGGTGAAATCACCCATTCACTCAATTGCTCAGGCCAAAAACTCAGGACCCATCTTTGTTTTTTCTCTTTCTCTATACGCTACATCCAATCCTTTCTGCTCAATTTTGAAAATATAGCTTGAATTTCACAACTTCTCAGAACCTCCACTGCTACCACCCTAGTTAAAAACTACTCTCACCTCTCCTAGACTGTTGTCAGGGACTCCTGACCGGGCTGTTGCTCCTTTTGTCTCACCACAGATCTCCACGCTGCACCTGCAACATACATCTGATGATGTCAGCTCCCATTCAAAATCTTCCAAAGGCTTCTCATCTCAGAATAAGCTCCCAGTTCTCCAACCACATACCTTACCACCCTGTAGCCACATAAACTTCCTTGTTACTCCCCAACGTACCAGGCATAGTCTCTCCTCAGGGCCTTTGAACTTGTGTGGAATCTTCTTCTCTCCTCAGATAACCATACGGGGGAATAAAATGAGAGCAAAAGACTGTGGATATCTAAATAGCACCCCCTTCACCCTTGCTTTATCTATCTCAAAGTTCTTATCATTATGTGACATTATATTATATACTTATTTGTATGTTTACTATGAATCTTCCCCCACAAGAATGTTAGATTGCTGTCTTGTTCAGTACTGTGCATCCAGAGCCTGGAACAGTGCCTGGCACATAACAGGGATCTAATAAATGAATGGGGGGTGGGGAGTGACATCAGAGTCAGAGGGTTCCTTGTCAAGCATGGAACTAGCACAAAGAGCATTGGATGAATTGGATGACAGCTGGAATCAGAGTAAGGTCGCCTTGACAAACAGTCCTATCCTGAACACTCCGTTAGCTAAAACTTTTCTCATACTCTTAAATATTTTTCCATACCAGCGTTGCTGGATCTTAGGTCCCAAATCATGTCTTCCAGGCAGAGCCAAGTGCTGCTTCCTTTGTGCTCCCACTACCCCTTCTGCCCACCCACACCAAACCGTCTCATCCAACAATGACAGGTCTCATGCAGCCTTGGCATGCACCCTCTGCCCCCCCCCACCAGAGTTTCAAGAAGGCCAAGGCTGTGATTTGTTGTTCAGTTTATTCCCTGCCCCTGTGAGAGTGTGGCACAAGGCAGGCTCAGATGAAAGAATGCATTGGGTAGGCCTCTTAAAGCAAGGTCCCTCGGCTGGAACAATGTCAGGCAACTTTGCTGCTTGTACTGAAGGTGGTGATGTTGAGAAAACGTGGGTGCTGTGAAAGGCTTATGGCAACGTACTTTGTGTGTTTGTGGACAGCAGGTCAAGGGCCCGGGATGGCCGCACAAACAGGCGTCCCGAGCCTAGGCCTTCACTTGCCCCAGCATCCCATTAATCCTTAATATTCAAATTCCGCCCACTAAACCAGCCCCTCGGCACCCAAGCCGCCTCTTTTCCCCAAATGACGGCCGTCGGCAGCCAATCGGCAGCTAGACGGGGCGTCCGCCCCTTTTTCCTTTGCCGGAACGGACACGAACTCCCGCCAATTGGAGGCGTCGCCGCCGAGGCTCCGCCCCGCCCCGGCCGCCGCACCCAATGGCGGGCCGGCTGGCAGCGGCGCCGGGGGCGGGGCGCGGGCGCGCAGGTGCAGCAGCGCACAGGCCGACCGGGAGGGCGGGGCGCGACGTCGGCCGTGCGGGGTCCCGGCGTCGGCGGCGCGCGCGCTCCCTCCTCTCGGAGAGAGGGCTGTGGTAAAAGCCGTCCGGAAAATGGCCGCCGCCGCCGCTGCCGCGCCGAGCGGAGGAGGAGGAGGAGGCGAGGAGGAGAGACTGTGAGTGGGACCGCCGCGGCCGCGGGCGGGGACCCTTGCTGGGGGGGCGGGGGGTAGGGGCGGGACGTGGCGCGGGAGGGGCCCGCGGGGTCGGGCGACACGGCTGGCGGATGGCGTCCCTCCTCTCTACCCTCCCCCTCCCGCTGGTGACGGCGCCCCCCCCCCCCCCCGCCCTCGGCCCGTTACCCGCACTTGCGGGTGACCGTCCTCGGCGCGGCCTCCCAGGGCTGCCTTCGCCTGGTTACCCCCGCCCTCCCGCCTTCGGCGCGCATCCCGGCCCCCGGCCCCGCGGGCACCCCTGTCGCCGGGGTTTCGCCTGTCGGGGCTGCGCGCGCGCGTCGTGCCCTTCGCGGGGCTTCGGGCCCGAGGCGCCGTCGCGCGCCCGCGGCCCCGGCCTCTCCCTGGATCGCGCTTTCCCGTCTCCCTCCCTCGCGCGCCCCCTCTCCCGTTACTCGGCCCCCCCACTGGCGCGCGTGCGCAGTCCGCCTGCCGTCGGGAGAGTGCGCCACAAGGGCTCCTGCGCTTTCACCCCCATCTCCAGGCTTTGCCTCCCCCTCCTTCTCGCCCATTCCATGACTTTCTGCCCCCACTGCGAGCGAGTTTCTTTCGCATCTACCAGGAACAAGTAGGTGGGAATTATTGTCCACCCACAAAAGGCACTAGACATTGTGTTCCTGACCCCACAGCTCATCAGAAAGAGGCGGTTATAGTTGCCATCAGGAGCCGTGGGTAGGGGACTGTGTCCGGCAGCACCTGAGGCTCTTCGGTGGGAGCGCGCCCCCAGGGCCTTTGGGGGTGCCGTGGCCTCAGAATACGAGCGCCCTCCCATCCTCCCCCCCTTCGCCGGCGATCTTCCAGTTACATAAGTGGAGTGGGACATAGTATGTGACGGGCTTCCATAGTCCTGGAGCGTGCTCTGCTCAAGATCACCAGTACCAGATGGGGCAAGTTCACCGCATCGCTGTGGCTCCTATCAGTTGGTCCCTGAAAGTTTATTTTCTTTTTAGTTTGGTTCTGACTGAGTCACGCAAACTGAAACTCAGGTGACTTATTCGTGGCGTGGCAATGTTTTTGTGGTTTTGCACTGAAGACTTAAGGTCATTGTGAAGAGTCTAAAGATTGCTCTTACAGAGGAGACCGTTCATGGCATTGCTGAGTGTGGATCCAAGGGGGAAAAGCTGTCTCTGGAATACACCTCTGTGGCCGTCGCTTCTATTGTGAGTGTGTTCGGTGTGGATTGGTCACAGCAGAAATGGGCTCCACCACAAAATTGATATTCCTGACTCATGGTCAGGCAGATGTGTGCTTCTGGTTTTTCCAGGAACAGGCTCTGCAGAGCCATTCACACGTTGTGTCTCTGCTGTGCGGGATCAGTGCCCCAAATTGTAAGATGGTAGGATCAAATTCAGGGGGTGGTTGGTGATTGTGGAACCGAACCTGCTGGCCTGGGAGGCTGAGTGGCTTACACTTTGTAGGACTCTGGCAAGTTTTAGGCATTTTGTTATATTACAAAAATGAAGCATATTTGGGCCTTGGTAGTAAAATTCATTGTTAATAGGCAGTTACTATACAGGAGAAGTTTGGGTTTCATGGCCGGAATTTTCATCTGCATCTGAGTGATTTCAGCTAACAATGAGATTAACCTCTCCTCTTGGGTCCTTTGAAATATGCTGGATCCTTATTTTTTTTAAAAAAAATCTGGATTTTTTTAGGTCTTTTGGGAATTTCCACCAGGGATTTACGGAAATAGGCTTATTTATGGGTTTTTTAGGACTTCTACTTAAAATCCGAGTCACGGAGCCTAGGAAATATTTGCTTTTATTTTCTTACCCAGAAGATAAGGTTCTTATATCAGAACCTTAAAGGGCACAGTCAATCTAGTAGTACAGTTGATTAAATAAGTTGCCACAGAATACCCATTCATGACCTGTCAGCCGGGTGGCCGGCCGATCACTGAGGTGCATTCCCGTCTGCACACACAGATAACACAAGCTCACTTGACGAAGATTCCAAGGTTTGTACGTCTAAGCCTGAGACGTAACAGGACAAGGGCTCTGCTTTGTTTTGTGTCATTGGCAGTGCATTAGCCTCCTTGGGTGCCCCTCCAGTTAGTTGTTCCATCATATCCCTATCCCTTTAAACTGCACAGACAGCTTCCAGAATATAGTTTCTCTGCAGAGTGATTGGTGGCATCTGAAGTCATCGTGTCCTAACAGCTTGAAGAAACCTTCTGTGGCTTTCTTGCCAGTACTGGCCTATCACACCATGCTCTTTTTTTGCTGTTACAGATTTGCCTGGAATGCTTTAAACCTAGAGTCCCGGGTCTTTGTTTCACTTGATAGAGCATGATGCAGTCCACCCGTACTCCAACTTTTGCGCTGCGCTGCTTATGTTTCAGGAGGGTTAGAACACAACTTTGCATTCTATTTGCGATTTCCAGCCACAGCCATTGTTTCCCTGCCTGCCCTGCCTTTGTGTGGCTGAATCTAGTGGGGTGGGGAGGCAAGCTGTGGAATTTGACAGAAGTGGCTAGATGAGTCCAATATGATTTTACCCCACCCGAATACCCCTTCCCCCATGTGGAGATGGCATGAGAAGCTCGCTTCTTGAACCTAGAATAAAGAAGAGCAGACGGAAAAGTGTCAGTTCCTTAGTTGAGGGCGGTTTCCACCACTAATACACCTGCCCAGGACTATTTACATTATAAATGATGTCTCCTGGAACCTGTAATCTTTTCTTTATTTTTTTAAAACATTTATTTATTTATTTATTTATTTTTGGCTGCATTGGGTCTTCGTTGCTGCGCACGGGCTTTCTCTAGGTGCGGCGAGCGGGGGCTACTCTTGGTTGCTGCGCGCGGGCTTTCTCTAGGTGCGGCGAGCGGGGGCTACTCTTGGTTGCGGTGCGCGGGCTTCTCATTGCGGTGGCTTCTTTTGTTGCGGAGCACGGGCTCTAGGCACGCGGGCTTCAGTAGTTGGGGCACGCGGGCTCAGTACTTGTGGCTCATGGGCTCTAGAGCGCAGGCTCAGTAGCTGTGGCGCACGGGCTTAGTTGCTCCGCGGCATGTGGGATCTTCCCGGACCAGGTCTCGAACCCGTGTCCCCTGCACTGGCAGGCGGATTCTTAACCACTGTGCCACCAGGGAAGCCCTGTAATCTTTTATAAAGGTGAATATCAGTGAAAAGCTTTTAATTGGCTAAGAGCAGTTTGTGGCCAGCCTGCCCAAGTTATCTATGAGAAGAAGAAAAGCACAGAAAATGTTTGGCATTTGTAGTAACTAGTGTTTTAAGTGCAGAAGTGATAAAGCATTAGTCCTAGACTGGTGGTTCCAGGGAGCGTGGCAGGACACCTGCTTGTTCTCACCACCCTCTGCTCTGGTGACATGCATGCAGACCAGCCTTATGTGGCCGGCAGACGCAACCTTTTTTCTTGGGTAGAGCATTACTGCCGCTCCAATGGAAGGACCTTGTCCTCAGTGCTTCTGTACCAGCCCTCTCCAGTCAAACTGCCATTGTCACCGCTGTGCCTTTACCTCATTTCGGGTAGGACGGATGTAAATGAATTCCTCTTCCTTGGACTCACTGACACAAAAGTTGTGCTCTTCTGCCTTTACCTGGTCTCTTCTGCCTTTCTCTGGCAAGGAACCTCTTCTTATTGAAAGCTTGATTTGCATGCCATTGCTTAAATACCTGGTTCCACCCGTTTGATGGTTGGTATGGTGTGTGGGGGAACTGAGTGGGAATGGGAATTGGGGGGTTGGCAGGGCATGCCCACTCCCATGTTTAAGGGGGGTTGTGACCGTTCCATTACAGAATAAAGCCTTGGCCTTTTTCACTTCTTCAAGGCACACATGTTGGTTCTGCTGGTGTATGAATGTGTCTTTAGCATAGCTGTTTTACAGTACTGCAGAGGTCTGGACTCGGGAGCAATCCTTAGGAAGAGTTCAGTTGGCTTCTGTGCCTAAGAGCTGGGGGCACTATGGATATGGACCTGCAAATCATTGCTTTATTGGGTCTTCACCTAAGTGCTCTCATTTGCTGGCTCTTTTTTTTTCTCCATGGAATCTTGAGTTATCAGAGATCTTAAAATTTCAGAGCTAGAGGAACCTTAGTCCAGCTCCCTCAGTTTACAAATAAAAATGCAATTTACCAAAAAAAAAAAAATGCAGCTGTGAGAAGTTGTGGCTTTTCCAGGGCCTCCCAGCCAGGGTGCCAGTTTGATTTTTATTATATAGCTAACTGAGTAATACTGTAACCTTGACTTCTGGGATTTCAAAGTGTTCTATGGCTCGAATGTTTAAGGGAATTAAAGGCCTCACTGCACCTCAACAGATAATTCCAGGTACCATCCTGGTAGTTACAGACCAGCAGTAAAAGACTTGGTTGGTGTTGCCCTTCCTCTGGGTTTGATTACATGAGTAATTGTTTGTGTGAAGCGTCTCTAAGTTATACACTCTAGGCTTTTTTTAGTCTAAAGATAAAAGTGCTACTCTTGGGCCAGCAAGGTATCAGAGATTAGCTAATATGGGGCAGTTTACGTTTAACAAGGAAATGATGGTTATCTTGATAAAAAATAGAGTGACAAAAGATCTTTTTTGAACATGTGTTCAAAAGCAAAGTAGAAACTATCAAGCTATTAACCCAGTTTGTTGAACATTTCGATTTCCTGATCTAAGAGGCTTAAAAGTGATTGCTCTAAAACAGAATTGTGTATTTTTGAGGATAGCTTTGGATCTCCCAGGGCACTTGGTTTCTGTTGGTGCTGCCTTTTTTCTCTCACGGTTAAAGCCCCTTTATGTGATGTTACAGCAGCTTGTTGCAACTTCAGCTGCTTTAAAATGAAGGGAGACTTTGCCTCTGGATTTCATGTGTTCTTCTTGGGATGACATTTTGACGTTGCATGTTCTCTTGAACATGTCTTCTCTCCCTGAGTATTTCTGTATGACATGTTGCAAGAAATACTAACCAGAGATCTCTACTAACGGTATGCTTTATAGTGTCAAAATTTCCCTCAGAGGTGACAAGACCTGTAATAGTGTCGGTTCTAACATGCATGAGTCTTTCCTTTATTTTAGCACCATGTGTTATATGTCAGTAAATTGCAGTTTATTCTTTGTTTCTAGCTAGGTAAGCCGGGAAATAGCATAGTACTTTGTCTGTGTGTTTATCTTCAAAATGTCCCAAATAGCCCTGGGAAAAAGGTCGTGGAGCACAATGGGGGCTTTCAACTTACGATTTTCTTTGTTTTAGGCTCCATAAAAATACAGACTCACCAGTTCCTGCTTTGATGTGACATGTGACTCCCCAGAATACATCTTGCTTCTGTAGACCAGCTCCAACAAGATTCCATGGTAGCTGGAATGTTAGGGCTCAGGTAAGTAACCTTCCTTTTTTTTTTTTTAGTATATGTCCTGGTTTGGCCATCTGTTTTTAAAAAAAAAAAAAGGAATAAAACAAGTTATACTACTCTTGGACAGTATAAAAGTACCCCAAAGACTAAAGACATAACTGTGCCAAACTGTGCCATATAATAAAAAAAAGTCACTTCCCTGAGCCCTGAAAGGTCAGTTTGGGTAGGGCTACTTGGTAGCCACAGTGTGATCTGGGGGCGGGTGTCAGATTAGAGCTGGAACTGGTGACCTGCACCTTCAGTTCACCTTCAAGCAGGTCAGCTGAGCTGAGAGCGCTTTGACTGAGCTCTTCACTTGCCGCTACTGCTGTCGCCTAGCGGCCTTCAGCACTGTGCTTTGTTTGCTTTGGTCTTGGGTAAATGACTTCCTGGTCAACATTAGTGAGTGGCGGTAATGCATTTTCAGACATGGGAACTGGTGTGTGGTCCCCTAGAAGGATGACATCCTGAAAGCCGTTGCCAGACAGCGGAGCCCATGGCTAATGGTGTGTGCTTGCCGCACTCCTCCCACGGGGACTGCAGAGAACACCCAGATACACTTCTGGCTCTTGAGACTCTAGAGCAGAATGAATGCCTTTTGAAAAGCTGGGAAGCTAAGTCATTGGAGTCTGACACTCAGAGGCTCTATCAGCCGCGCTTTGGGCTACTTTGGCGCCACTTCGTGGACTTTAATTTCGTAAAAATGAGTGGTTCCCTAATTTCTCAACTGTCTGGCTCAATATCTTAAGCTTTTTTAGAGTAGGGGTCACTCCACATTTGATGTTTTGACATCCGGATTTCAAACATTCCATGTGGTAAGACAGAACGTTCTAATTTGATTTTTCCATTTCTTTTCCTAAGAAAAAATGTGAGTTTACACATATGCTGCCATTGTGATTCCAGCTGAGACCCTCAAGTAGCACTTTGCTGTATCTCTCTAGTGGTTTCTGACGCCTCAGTGTAAAGCCGTGTGGACATCCGTAACAGATCGCCCATTTCGGGGCTGTGCGAGGGGCAGAGTTTGGGTGGCAGAGAATAAAAGGTGTAGAAGGAAGTGAAGAGCATCACACTGCCTCCAAGTCCCAAGTTCGGTTTCACTCCTGATCCTGTGACTCAAATTGTCATTCCCATTTACCGCTGCGGGCTGTGCTCTGGGCCCTGCCGACAGGGCGTTCTTTGTACGCACGTATTTATGCTGGTGGGAGTTCTGTGGCTGGCACTTTGTGCATTGTCTCAGAAATTGTGTGGACTAAATGTAATATAGGCAGTGAATGGGTTTCTTCTGATAGATATTAGGCCTGAGGGGGTGATTTATGTTTTTAATAGTCTTTTTCTCAGATTACGAATGGATTTTAGAAGACAGTGGTGACTCTGTACAGTTTCTTCTAAGAAATGTAGAAAGGAAGAGATGTTTTTAAAAATATCTCTTATTACTTATGAATGGGAAAGACACGGCCATTTGAGCTTCAAGGAACTTTGAAGGTAATTCTCAAAGGACAGAACCTGTTTTTAATAGATAAGTGCTTGATATCTTGCTATTTTTCTCTTCCTTTTTAAGAAATTATAAAAATAATACATGCTTTTTATAGAAAATTCAAACCATTTTAAAGTATATCAAGTAAAAAAGCGAAAGCTCCCCATTACTCTCCGTACCCACTGCCCAGGGTAACCGCTGTTAATAGCTTGACATAGATCCTTCTGAATCGTCTTCTCAGGCTACGCCAGTATGCACCTTTTGTACTTCTGACAAAACAAGAATGGTATTGTACGTATTCTGCGTCTATCCATGTGATACGTTTCTCTGCCTCATTTCTGTTTAATAGCAGCGTGGTTTGGTGCCAATTTACTATCATGTGTTGTCCCCCTATTGGTTTTCCCAATGGTTCACTTTTTAAGAGGCTGTTGGATTGAACTTCCTCATGTGCCAGTCTTTTTGAAGAATGGCTGCCTAGACTTGGAGTTACTGGTGGGTACTACCACATCACCTTCCAAAATGTCTATCCCATTTTCCACGACAGTCTTAGAAAGTGCCAGTTCCCATACCCTCCTAGAATTGGATATCCATCTTTTAAATTTGTGCTCCTTGGGTTATTACTGGGGCTGAATGTCAGTAGTCATTGGCCATTTGTATTTGGTCTTTGTGAATTGCCTGTTCATATTCTGCATTTATCCTTCCCTCAGGGTATTTCTTTTTAAGTCAATTTATAAGAACTCTTAATGTATTAAGGAAATTCTTTGTCATCATGCAGATATTCTTCCTACTTTGTCGTTTTTTTTTTTTTTTGGCTGCGTTGGGTCTTCGTTGCTGCGTGTGGGCTTTCTCTAGTTGCGGCGAGCGGGGCTGCTCTTTGTTGCAGTGCGCGGGCTTCTCATTGCGGTGGCTTCTCTTGTTGCGCAGCACCGGCTCTAGGCGCGCGGGCTTCAGTAGTTGTGGCTCGCGGGCTCTAGAGCGCAGGCTCCGTAGTTGTGGCGCACGGGCTTAGTTGCTCCGCAGCATGTGGGATCTTCCCCAACCAGGGCTCGAACCCGTGTCCCCTGCATTGGCAGGCGGATTCTTAACCACTGCGCCACCAGGGAAACCCATGTCATTTATCTTTTGATCCTGCTTGTCTTTTTGATATATAAAATTTCTGTTATGGTTTCTTCTTTTGCTTTTATACTTAAAAAGTCCTTTCCTACTCTAAAAACATGACAATGTGCATCTGTATTTACTTTCTTCCTAAAAAACTTGATGATGTGCTATATTCATATATACATATTTGATACATGCAAAAGAATCTTATAGGTAAGTTGTCCTGTGTTTTTTGTATGGTATTTAAAATACTTGTTTTTGTATTTAACTTTGCGGTGGGATGAGGTCTAGAGCCCACCTAGCCAGTTGTATCATAGCCATTTGGTGAACCAGTCATCTGGTCTTCACGTGTATCATATGCTGACTTCAGGTGAACGAAGCATCTCTTACTTTTTTCTTTCTGAATTTTTTCTTTGTGAGGCTTGATGGCAAGCCTGTCAGCAGATAATCATTTATTCATTCACCCAACAAATATTTTAGCCCCTGCTTTGAGCCAGGGACGGTGCTGGGCCCTGCAAGTACTACCTTCTTGACCGGGCAAGGGGTGCCGGGGGAGGCTACAGAGGTCGTGATGCCAACTGCATGGCTACAGTGCTCATTCCGGAAGACTCAAGAAAATAGTGGATCTTCACAAAAGTAGGTTTTAGATAAACTAGGAGGAATCCAGAGGGTGTGTGTGTGTGCATGTGTGTGTTTTAAATTCTGACATAGAAGTTAAAGCTTTAGGGTAGACTGCAACATAAGCATAGTTTGTTTTCTAACTCATGTAATTGCAGGCTGATTTATGTCTTGATTTATGATGAGGGCTTTTTGCTGTTAAAATAGTTCTATATTCAGCTGGCTTGGTTGTGATGGAATAAAAGTTGCGTACTGATAAAAATGGTAATTTTCTTCTATGATGATTTTGAAGCTTTCTGTAATAGCTGATAAAAATAAAGACAGGATTTTGGTGAATATAATCTTAGGGGAACAAGTGTAATTTTTTGCAACTTGTATCATTTAAATCTAATAAATACCCTCAAAACTGAAGTGGAATCCTGATTTTTTTTTTTTTTTTTTTACTTAAATGATATAAATGATTTGTGATTAAGGAAAAGGCTTCTTGTATAAGGCTGAGGAGGTTTTTTAATGATGTTTTAGAATAGTTAGGTATATAGTACGGAATGAAAAAGGTGGTACAAAAGGTTACATGGTGTAAGATCTCCTTGCCACTCTGTCCCCAGACATCCATTTATCTCCCTGAAGGCAGTCATCATTACCAGTTTCTTATTAATCTGTGTGTGTGTGTAATTTTTAAATTGTGGTAAAATAGTCATAACGTAAAATTTACTGTTTTAGCCATTATTAAGTGTACAGTTTAGTGACATTAAGTACATTTTCATTGTTGTGCAACCATCACCACTGTGTATCTCCAGAACCCTTTTTATCTTGCAAAACTGAAATGGTCCCCTTTAAACCATAACTCCCCATTCTTCCTTCCTCCCCCAGCCCCTGGCAATCACTCTTCTACTTCCTGTCTCCTGTGAAATTGACTCTTCTAGATACCTCATGTTATTATATGTTTTTATATATGTGTTTATGTATATATTTTATGTATGTGTCTACACACACAAAGGTGTGTGTTTTTTTACCAAACAGTAAAATACTGTGCGTATTTGCAGAGTTTGCTCTCTTTAGTTAATATATCTTGGTGATTGTTCGGTATCAGTTTCTATAGAGCCACGTCACTCTTTTTAAGGGTTGGGGTAGTAGTCCATTATGGATGCACCATAATTTCTTTAAGTGGTTTTCTCTTGCTGGATATTTATGTTTCCAGTGTTTTTTATTTCATTAATGCAGTAGTGAATAGTTTTTTACATAATACCATTTTGCTCACAGCCAAGTTTATCTGTAGGAGAAATTCCTAGAGATGGAACTTGCCGGGTCAAAGGATATATGCATTTTAAACTTTGATAGATATTGCTAAATCAAGGATGGCCTTTTAATTGCAGAGTTTTAGAGAAAAAACTACATATGAGTAGATAAGCACAAAAATGTATGACTGCACTGCAATTTTTAGAGATTAGAGAGCTGTTTATTAGGCTAGGAAGAAATTGCTTTTAGCAGTTAGCACGAGAAAGCAAAACTTCGGAAGCTTCCATTTCATGACCTCATGTGAGCAGAGGCTGAGACAGGACCCTTTACTTGGCAAGGGGAACTTCAGCCTGTTCTTGTTTGTGAAATCTTGAAGAAAATGGAGCATTTTTATTTTGGTACTGTTCTAAGTTGCAGTGGCTCCTTGGGACTCAGGGTTGAAGAGTGCCGCAGCGGCTGGACGTTCTGTCTTTTTTGTATTGTAATATGCGTAAGGAATATCCAGGACCATATTGCAGTTGCTTCATTTGTCTTTGAGCATGCTACTCTTATATTGCAATACTTTATTCATTTACCCTGTACTAATTGAGCATCTGTTATTTGTCAGTTCCTGTCCTAGATGCTAGGGACTGTTCCTAGCCTCAGTGGTCTTGTGGTCTAAAGGAAGACAGACAGGCAAATAGGCCATTACTTTACAAGGGGCTAAATGCTACAGTGGCCACTGAGGGTGCACATAAATATTAGAGGGATCCCACCTAGACTTCAGGGTAGGGTCAGGGAAGAGACTTCTTTGAAAAGTGACCCCCCCACCCCAGACCTGAACGATAAGGCAACATTAGCTAGTCCAGGAGAAGGTATGTGTGGAGGAGAGAGCAGCCCGTCTGCAGGCTCGCATAAGAGAGAGCTGTCAGGCTGGCCGCGAGGGCTCAGGGTGCGGGGATGAGACAGGCAGGGGTCTCGGAGCAGCTGCGCTGGCAGAGTGTGCTGGTGGGAGATCAGACACAGCTGCGCCGGCTGTGCCAAATAGGCTCAGCTTTCCTTCCGAGCCGCCGCACTCTGAGAGCCCCCGGAGCCCCCGGAGGCCGTGCCAGGCGCTCTGGCCACCCGGCCTGTTCCCCCGACCCCGCCCCTGCTCTCGAGGCCATCTGCCCTGAATCTGCTGGTCTCCTACCCATCAGGCCCCTGGGACTCCTGCTCCAGACCTCTTCCTGGAACCTTTCTTCCCTCCACTTCTGCCCCAGGGCTTCACTCTGATACTCGATATTGCGAGGAGGGAGACAGCTTGCCTGGCGTGTGAGTCAACTATGGGACCAAACGCACTGCTTAGTTCTGATTTTTATTTATTATTCTTTTGCCAAGACTTTCGTGGTGAAGGAAGCAGTGCATGAACAAGCTCACTCCCGTCTTGTCAAGGACCAGGTCCACCCTGATGCATCCCTGTGGACGGTGCCACCATCATCCCCGCGAGCCCGGGCTCGGGAGGTGGGCTCCTTGGCGCCCGCTGCTCCGCGCTCGCGCTCCTGCAGGCCATCCCAAGCCTGCTGCTTCTCAGGTCCTGCCTTCCCACAGGCCTCCTGGCCCTCTTCCTCCCTGTCCTCTGCACTCTACTCGGGGGGTAGACTCGGGTACTTTCTCTTCATACTCCGGAAATGTTAGCAGTTTGCCCAGTTCACGTCAGCCTCCCCTTATGGAACTCGAATGGGACAACTCCAGTGACACCCCAGCCTATGGTTGCACTTGCCGCCCTGTCCCCCGAAGGTGATGGGCATACTCCCCATGCGTGCTCTATGCTGTGTTCCACGTGCCAGTATATAACATTCAAAAGTGTTTTGCAAATTTACAGGATGGTATCCTACTGTATGTGACATTCTGCAGCTCGCTCTTTTCACGCTATACTTGGCCTTTTGAGCCTGGTCCATGTTGCTCTGTGCAGACCTTCATTCATTTAACATGTCTCCTTGTGCTGTGGAAACATCTTTACAACCAAAGTCCCACCAGAGCCCTGAGGGAGAATGGAATTGTGGAGAAACAAGGATTGACATCTGGTTTATGTTTACATCCTTTGGGTCTATTAACCGAGAAGAAGATATTTTTATTTCTGTGTTTGTGAAAGCTTTCCACAAAAAAAGGCATCCATTTTCCAGACTTATTAATAGAACAGTCCGAAGGTTTTATTTTTAGATTTGAAAGAAATCAAAGAAGGCTTCTGGGATATGCACATTTCCCTTCATTCCCATCTCCTTTGCAACATTTCACGTTGCTGCTAAGACACCAACTTGAGCACTTTTCAGCATGGGCTGACTTTCTACATGTAAATTATTTTTGAAAAATTAAAGCATTTTCATTTTTCTGGGGTTTCTAGTGGTACTTAAGTTTTGACATTTCCTTGAAAAGTTGTACTTTAAATTTGTATATACATTTTTAGTAACTTATTTTTAAAATATAAATTTCTGTGTGTTTGTGGGGTTTGTGTTTTTGTAAACAGCAGAAGCTATTAGTCCATATTAAGTACTAATTCGCTCTAATATTTTCAGCTGTTTTTGGAATTACACTTGGCAAAAAAATAGACAAATGTCTGCAGTTGTGACAGTTTGTCTTTTTGTTCCTTTTAACTCCAGAATAAATAATTCTAGTGAATTTTTTTCTAGGCTTGTAAGAACACAGGAATGATTCAATTCATCATAATAAGTAGTTAGGGAAGGTTGAAAGTCTTTTTTAAGTGGTATCACTCTGTAAGAAAATGTTAATACAGCTTGTAAGCAACTGTATAAAATTTCTTAACCACTCTTCCAGGTTGTTTAAGACAAAACAGAATGAACAACCAAACAAAAACTATTCATTACACTCTTTATTTTTTAATTACATAAGTAAGGCATCATTGTAGAAAATTTAGAAAATGCGTATGGAAATCACTCTGAAAATTCCACCATGCAGAGGAAACTGCTGTTACTGTTTGGTGTGTATCTTTCTAGACTGAGGGTTCCGACTCAGGGTTGAGAAGTCAGGGGTTCTATAACCTTGGATGGGAAAAACACTCCATCTTTATTTTCACTAACCTCTCACTGAAAATTTAATGACAAATATAGACAGCAGACCATGGTAGTATTAGGAGTACCTGTGATTTTGTCACCAATAGAGATCAAAGATGCTTTCATATCATATTACAATTACAGAGATTTTGAAATATCACTTGTGTTCATCACAATTCAGACTAGTTATTAGACCCACCTGTAGATCTGGCTGTTTAGTGGTTTACTAAAGAAGCACATTACTCTAGCACCAATTCTCAAAGTAAGTTGTTAATCAATTTCTATGCATTTTATTTTATGCACTTCAAAACATTCTTCTGAAGAGTGGTTCAGAGGGCCAAAAGGGCCCATGGCATAAAAAGGTTAAGAATGCCGGTTGTGTCCATTATACTGTGCAACTACAAATACAAGAACAGCCAGCCAGCACTTGAGTGGTCACTGTGTTGGGGAAAGAGATCAGGGAAAGCCCTAAAGCACAGGTGCAATAAAGAGAGACAGAATGACATTAAAACTTAGTTCAAATTATTATATCAAATATTTTTTATGAACACATTTAGTGTTTTCCAGATACTGTGCAAAGTGTAATGCAACTACAACTGGCAAATAATAGCCTAAAAGTTACCTTTGCTATTGGTATTTTAAACATCCTTCTAGAGTCTTCCTTATGCACCTGTGTGCATGCATATATGTTGTTTTAGATAAATGGGATCATATAGTATGTGCTGTTGTAACTTGCCTTCTTTCCTCAATGATAATGTTGTAGATATCTTTCCATCTCACTAAAAACATAATATCATTGCTTTTCCCTAAAATGAAAATAACTTAATTGTATTTTCTAATTATAAAATATCTGTTTCATGAAAAAAAATGTTTTTTAGAAAATATAGAAAGAGGAAAAGTAAGAATTGCCCATAAATCTGCCGTCTACAGATAGATAACGTCTGGATAATGTTTGTTTGTTTTTTACAGAAGGACTGTTTTTTTTTTTTTTTTAAATATTTATTTATTTGGCTGCACCGGGTCTTAGTTGCGACATGTGGGATCTTTAGTTGCGGCGTGTGGGATCTTTTAGTTGTGGCACACGGAATCTTTAGTTGAGGCATGCAGGATCTAGTTCCCTGACCAGGGACTGAACCCGGGCCCCCTGCATTGGGAGCGCAGAGTCTTAACCACTGGACCACCAGGGAAGTCCCTGAATAATGTTTTTACATCATTTTTAATGACCACCTGACATTTTATTGATGGCTATACCTTGATTTAATTAGGGTTGTTTCCATTGTTTCTGTGCTTTCATTGCTCCAGATGATGGGTATGGCTGTGTGCTGACCATTCTACTCTGTGCCTGTGTCTCCAGCTTGCGTCTCTAACCTCTCACTTGAGCCCCACATTGGATGGCCTCTTCAGTATTTTCCCTGGAGTTGCTCATAGACATCTCAAACATAACAAGTCCCAAACAGAACTCTTTGCTTTTTTTTTCCCCCTTCAAATATGCTTCTCTTCCTAGTTTCTATCTCATTAAATAACATCAGCATCCACCCAGTTACCAATCTAAAATCCTAGGAGTTGTCCTTGATTCTCTTCTTTTCCTCACCTTTCTCTAATTCACCAGCAAGTCCTGTGGGCCTCTACATTCAAAATGTACCCCAGAACCAACAACTTCCCAGCATCTCCACTAAGACCTCAGTCCTCGCCACAGGTCACTTCACTGATGGATGCAGTGGGACTTTGGGTGACATATTAAACAGCTTTCTCACCAACACTAGGAAATACTGCATGTTTCATAGGCCTATTTGTTACAATGACACTTAATTCTAAATGATGGAATTGTTCCACATTTCATAACTTTTTCATCTGACCAATACAGTTCAGTTTAAGTACTGAGTTCCTTGCTGCTCCGTGCTGAAGGATATGCAGTTCATCAGGCTGTCATCCAGCCATTCATTCCATGATGGAGTCAGGTGTCTACAGTACCTGGGGCACTGTGGTAGGCAGGCTGTAGGGTGACTGAGACAGATTGGTATCTCTCCTCATGGAGCTTAAGTTTGGCTGGAGAGACAGACTTTAAATAATTCACAAGTAATTATGTAATTACAATGGGTTAAGTGCTCTAAAGGACAAGTTGGGGGGAATGTTCACTGTGATTATATGTAATGGAGGAACAGCCGAGCCTTGGGAGGGATAAGGAGGCCTGCCCTAAGGAGGCAGTGCTGAAACGGGGAACCAAGGGGTGAACAGACATGGGCAAAGCACAGAGTGGAGGAGGGCTTTCCCGATGGAGAAGAGCATGTGTGAAAGCCCTGAGTCTGGCAGGAGCTTAACCATCAGAGATACTTAAGCAGCCCTGTGTGGCTGGAGCAGAGCAGGGGTGGGAGGATGACAGAGATGCAGGGTGAGAGGTTGACGAGCTGGGCGCAGGATTTTTAAATTTATTTATTTATTTATTTTTGGCTGCGTTGGGTCTTTGTTGCTGCACGCGGGCTCTTCTCTGGTTGCGGCGAGTGGGGGCTACCCTTCCTTGTGGTACGCGGGCTTACTGCTGTGGCTTCTCTTGTTGCGGAGCATGGGCTCTAGGTGCGCGGGCTCAGCAGTTGTGGCTTGTGGGCTCTAGAGCACAGGCTCAGTAGTTGTGGAGCACGGCCTTAGTTGCTCCGTGGCATGTGGGATCTTCCCGGACCAGGGCTCAAACCCGTGTCTCCTGCATTGGCAGGCGGATTCTTAACCACTGCACCACCAGGGAAGCCTTGGGTGCAGGATTTTTGATGTTTATGTCAGAGCAATAGGAAACTATTGAAGGGTTAGGTTGCTTGGATTTTGATTTTTTTTTTAATCAAAATATTACAGCCACTTGATAACAACATAACCTCTCTCAAAGGAGGTTATGGTGAAAACAGCAGTCTACCCCTCCTCCTTCCTGTTCCATGACCTAGAGATGCCAGCTTTTAACGGTTTCTACTTTGAGTTTCTTTGATGGTTACCGTCAAAACTAAATTGTGTGCTTATACATCTTTTTTGATTTGACAATGTTGGGGAGTTATATTAACTCCCTGAAATGAAAGAAGACAACTTAGCTTATATCACCTCCCTTGTTGAGATTCATATTCACGTTTTCTCTGTAACTGTAAACAGTGGTTCCTGTTCTATCACCTTTAGTCCGTATGGCACTTCCCCACTATATAAGGGGATATAATGACCCTGCATCAGTATAAATGCTAAATCTTTGCCTTTGATTACTAAATTCCAGAGTAAGGAGTTGGTGTAATAATCATCTCAAATGGTGGCAAAATATTTGCTGTTGTATTTTCTGTTGTCTCATGTCAGTATGGACTCATGGAGTTTTACTTATTAAATGTTTTATAGTTCAGCCAAAGTCACTATTCGTTTTTTGATCAAATTATTCCAGATTTGGTTAATGAGATTCCCTTTATGCTGGCGCCTGTGTCATCTTGGCATATCCTTATTAATAAGTCTTTGAGTGATTTTTTGCTTTCTGGCACAAGACATTCCATCCCAATGTGTGCTTTTCCTACCCTGGAACTGGTTCCAAGAGCTCTGGATCCTTTTAGTGGGAAATGGTATTTAGAATCCAAGATTTGGGTGTTAGGTATGCACACTCTTACCGGGGTGATATTGTATCTAGGCTCTTGCAGTGGACAAAGCTAGAAAACATTGAAAAAATTTCTTAACTCATAAATACATAATGATATCTACAATGGAAATTTAACATTACAGGGTTTGTGTTTAACTTTTATTTTATCGTTGTATATCTTTTTCTTACACAAAAAGTGTTCATTCCTAATTAACTGTTACTTATTTGCTTTATCTTATAATATACATAAAATAATTATAAAATTGTAATACCAGTATTGCTACTAACAATAAAAATCCTGAACGAAGTTTGTTTCTTTTTGTCCTTAGGATGTATTTCACCAAGGATGTAAAATCAAGATTATTGTGCTCAAAAGTCACTTGGGGAATTTGCTTCTAGTAGTAGTGAGGTAGCTCATCTTGGACTATCCCCCACTCCCTTGCAGATAACAGCTAAAAACTCAAAAACAAAAATGAAAAACAACTATTTAAAGGCACTAGAGAGTGATTAAAGCAGGCAGAAACTGGAGGGAAGTTGATACTTGGAAGAAAGGAACTGCATTAGATGAATTTCCTGTTTATAACGGCTTTTTGCCCAAGGGCAGTCCTAGTCAGTGCTGCTGCAGGGAGACTGAGACTTGGAGAGAGATCTATAATCTCAAGGGTTAAGGAATCAGAGGACTGAAGGCAGAAATCCTGGAAAGCAGGTAGCCACGGGCAGTCGGGGGGGGGGTGCGGGAGCAGCAAATTCTTCATATAAACTCTAGCTAAGGCCAAAGGAATAAACTGATTTCAACTGCTGCCCACCGTAGGGAAGACAGTTTGGAGTCTGAGTCCTATCAAATTAACTGCCTGCTAAAATAAAACATCGGTACTCTTCATTGGAACATAACAGAATCCAAAGTCTGACAGTGTATCACTCAAAATATCTAGACGTTTGAAGAAAGAGGAAAAATGTGACCTTTACTCAAGAGCAGGGATAAGCAAATTTTTTTCTGTACCTAGTAACTATTTTAGGCTGTTATAACTGTGCTCAAGAACATAAAAGAAAATATGCTCGTAATGAAAGAACAAATTAGTGGTCCTAAAAGCCAATTTTATCAATAACACATTAAATGTAAATGGACTAAACGTTTCAGTGAAATGGCAGAGATTGTAAGCTGAATTAAAAAGCAAGACCCAGCATACGTTGTTTTTAGGATAAACAGTTTTAATATAAAGACTCAGCTAGCTTAAAAACAGAAGGATGGAAAAAGATACACCATGCAAACAGTAAGCGTAGGAAAGCTGGAGTGGCAATACTAATATCAAAAAAGCAGACTTCAAAACAGAGGATATTACCAGAGATTAAAAGACACATTTCATAATGATAAAAGGGTCAGTTCATCAGGAAGAAATTAACTGTCATAAATGTGTATGTGCCTAATTACAGAGCTGCAAAATACATGAAGAAAAATTAGCAGAATTACAGAGAGAAATAGACAAATCTGTAATTGTACTTGGCAATTTTAGTACCCTTCTCTCAATAATTGGTAGAACTAGACCAAAAAATCAGTAAGGATGTAGAAGATCTGAGTATTACCAGCCACATTTATACAATAACACGCTCAACAACTGCAGAACACACATTCTTTTCAAGTGTACATGATACAGTTCAACAATGTATTATTTGCTGGACCATAAAACAAGTCTCCATAAACTTCAGAAGCTTAAGATCCTACAGATTATATTCTTTGATCAGAATGGGATTAAATTAGAAATCATAACAAAAGATCTAGGGAAAAAAACCCAAATATTTGAAAATTAAACCACACATTTCTGAATGACCCATGGGTCAAAGAAGAAATCACAAGAAAAACTAGAGAAGATTTCAAGTAATAATGAATTATAATGAAAAGACAACATATTTAGTGTTATAGGGTGCAGCTAAAGGAATACTTAGAGGGAAATTTATAGCTTTAAATACATTTATTAGAAAAGAAAAAAGGTATAAAATCAGTGATCTAAGATTCCATCTTAAACTAGGAAAAGTAGAGCAAAGTAAACCCAAAGTAAGTAGTGGGAAGGAAGGAAGTGACAAAGGTAAGAGCAGAAATTTATGAGATAGAAAACAAAGAGTAGAAAAAATTAACAAACCCAAAATATATCAACAAAGTTGATAATCCCCTGGCCAGACTAATGAAGATAAAAAGAAAAGCACGTAAGTTGCCAGTATCAGGCATAAAAGGGGATATTACTAAAGCCTCTTCAGACATTAAAAGGATTATAAGGGAATGTTATGAACAAGTTAAATTGACAACTTGGGTGAAATGGACAAATTCCTTGAAAAAAAGGACATATAAAAATTGACATAATATGAAATAGAAAAAAAGCCCTTCATTTAGTAAAAAGATTCAATTCATTATCAAAAAAATTTTCCACAAAACTCTAGGCCCATCTGGTTTCACAGCTGAATTTCATCAACCATTTAAGAAATAACACCAATCTTACATAAACATAAGCTTTTAGAAAATAGAGGAGGAAGAAGAAATACTTCGTAGTTTGTTTTATGAGTCTAACATAACCCTGATACTAAATCTTACAAAGACATTACATAAAAAGAAAATTATAGATCATTATCCCTCATGAGCATAAATGTCAAAGTCTTAATAAAATATTAGCAAATGAAATCTAACAGTATATTAAAAAGGTAATATATCAACCAATTCAGGCTTATCACAGGAATACAAATGTGGGGTAACATTTAAAAACCAGTCTGTAATTCACCACATTAAGAGAATAAGGAAGAAAAATCATATAATGAACTCAATAAATATAGAAAAAGTATTTGACAAAATTCAGTGGTCATTTATAATAGAAACTCAGCAGATTAAGAATAAGAGGGAACTTCCTCATCTGATAAAGTGCCTTAAGAAAGAGATACATATAAATTGTATTTAATGATGAAATATTGAACATGTTCCCCTTAAATCAGGGAAAAGTTCTAACCAGTGTAAGGCAAGGAAAGTAAAAAGCATTAATATTAAAAGGAAGTAAAACTGTTTCTTTTTGGAGGTAATGTAGAAATTTGAAAGAATCTATAAGAGAGAAAGATGTACTAGAACTAAAAAGTGAATTCAGCAAGGTCTCAGGATACAGGGTCAATTATACAAAAATTAACTGGTACACTGAAACTGGAAACATTGCTGAAAGAAATTAAAGACCTAAATAGATAGAAAGATATACCATGTTCATGGATCAAAAGACTAAATAATCTTTACAACAATTCTAAAATGTATATAGAAATGCAAAGTACCTAGAATATCCAAAGCAATCTTGAAAAAGAGCAAAATTGGAGCACTTATACTACCTGACTTTGACTTACTGTAAAGCTACAATAATCAAGACTGCCTGGTACTTGTATAAGGATAAACACATAGTTCAATGGAAGAGACTAGAAAGCCCAGAAATCGACCAAACTTCTATGATTGATTTTTAACAGAGGCGCCAGAGCAATTCAGTGTGAGAAAGGAAAGCCTCTTCAGCAAATGGTTCTGTTCATACCAGACAAAAAGGAACCTTGACCCTACCCATATTCGTTGCCTAAAGCTGCTGTAACAAAATACCACAAACTGGATGGCTTAAAACTCAGGGTGTCCTCAGGCCCATGCTCCCTCTGAAACCTGTAGGGAAATCCTTCCTTGCCTCTTCCTAGCTTCTGGTGGTTTGCTGGCAGTCTTTGGTGTTCCTTGACTTACAGCTGCATAACTCCAGCATCTGCCTTCTTCATCATTTGGTGTTCTCTGTGTTGTGTCTGTATCTTCACATGGTTATCTTCTTATAAGGACACCAGTCATATTGGATTAGGCACCCACCCTACTCCAAGATGACCTCATCTTAACTAATTACATCTGCAATGACCCTATTTCCAAATAAGATCACATTCTTAGGTGCTGATCACATTCTTAGGTACTGGGGGTTAAGACTTCAACATATCTTTTTTGAGGAGGACACAATTTAACCTGTAACACTACCTCACACCATACATGAAAATTAATTCCAGATGGATTATGGACCTAAATATAAAGCTATTAGAAAAAAACAATATCTTCACAATCTGAAGATAAAGGTTTCTTAGGATACAGAAAGCAATAATTATTAAAGGAAAAAATGGATACATTGGACTTCATTAAGATTTAAAACTTTTGCTCTTCAAAAGATACTATTAAGAAAATGAAAAGACAAGTCACTGAGAAAATAGTTGAGACAAGTCGCAAATAGAAAGTCATATATCTGACAAAGGACATATCCAGAATATATAAAGAACTCTTACAACTCAATAATAAGAAAAATCTATTTTTAAAACAGGAAAAGATTTTAGTAAGTACTTCATAAAGAAAGGCATCTGAATGATGACCAGTATTCCCACGAAAAAGTGCTAACATTAGTCATCAAAGAAATGCAAATTAAAGCCACAGTGAAGTACCACTACACACCCACTGGAATGGCCAAAACTGAAAACTGACAACACCAAATGTTGCTGAGGATGTGGGATGGGGCTGCCTGGAAAGTGGTGCCAGGGAACTTTTTGTGGCCATGGTAACATTGTCTATCTTGATAGGGGTTTGGCTTATACAGGTGCATGCACTTGACAGAACTCATCAAATGATACATTTAAGATTTGTCATTTCACTGGATGTAAATTTTACCTAAAAAAATGAAAATGAATTTTCATCTCTAGTTAATGATATGCATGCTGAAGTGTTTGGGGATGAAGTGTACTGGTGAACTTTGAAATGCATCACAAATAAGATGGATTGATGGGTGGATGAATCACGTCAACAATGGTAGAATCTGGGTGATGAGTATGTGGGTGTTCTTTGTACAGTTTGTTCAATTTTTCTGTATGTTTCAAATTTTTCTTTATAATGTGTTGGAAAAAAAGTCACTTGGAATAATTCTTTTCAGTGTGGTTATGTTACTGATTTGATATAGTTAGGTTTATTTGTGTTCAGTTTTGTGGTTTGCTTTTTTTCTCTTTATTTTTGGAATACATAAAGTATTTGATGGTTCAAAAGTCAAGCCTAATCTGATCGGGGAATTGCTACTTTACCAAACTTTCTTTAGTTATGATTGTGGAATCACAAAAAGTTATAATTGTCATAATGATTCTTTGTATTAATAGACTATATGCACACTTTATATACACGTAAACAACATGTATGGGTTTTGTAATTCTCTTTTGTTATATTTATTCTGATTACATTTATTGAAATGAAATTTGGTATCTGTTGAATCTAGTATAACAGGCTTGAATTTAAAAGAAAAAAAAAAGCCAGGCCTCTGATGGTAACTAGACTTGTGGTGGTGATCACTTTGTAATGTATACAGAAGTCAAATGCTGTACACCTGAAACTTATATAATTTTAAGTAAGGCCAAAGTTTTTTTCTTATTTTTAAGAAGCTAAGCCTATAGAATACTCAGAAGTTATTAGTTTCTTGCTCATCCTTCTAGTGTTTCCTCTTGCAAAAAGATAAACCAGTAAATAAATGTATTCTTATTTATCCTTCTTACACAGAAAGCGTGCTTGACATGCTGTTCTGCATCTCGTTTTTAGTTTGTTTTCACTTCCTCTATCCTGGAGATTGCTCCCTATCAGCATCGATACCCTCCTTGTTTATGGCGGCGTAGAGCTCTCTCTTCCTCATTCTTTTTGCTCCTGCTGCACAGACTCCGTTGTATAGATGAAGCATGCTTCAGTCAAGCAGCTCCCTGTGGATGGACATTTGGGTACTTTTCAGTCTTTTCCTATTGTAAACAATGACACAGTGTTGTTTCGTATTCGTAACTAACCCATTTTTAATCTTTGAACTCCTGTCCTCTGTTTCTTTTTTGTTTGTGGATGTTTCTGTTCTGGTTTTATGGCTGAATTATCTTCTAAAATATGAGAATATTATCTGTTTCCTCTAGGGACAGAATTGATCTCTCTTCCATGTTGCTGGGTCTCTTCCCCTGACCCTGGAGAGCTGTTCGGGTTGGTGACAAGAGGCCTGGGTAGCTGGCACCCTGCCCCTGCTCTGGTGGAGTCGCCCATTTCCTGTGGGGTCCCTCCCCCTAGGGAGGGCTGGAGTAGGAGTTCTACGGGGGCTAGGGCAGAGCAGGACAGGCTGAGCTGCAGACTTGGCTTTGGTGGGAAGCAGACAGGGGTCCTCCCTCACACCATGGACCCTTGGAGGCCAGACGGAGGTGGGCTTCACCTGGGCTGCTGCCGGCCACACCAGGAACCTTGTGGGGAGGAAAGGAAGGTTCCAGCCTCTGATTTAGAAAAGACCCTTTGGTTTCTTGCCTGTGGAAGGAAGTGGCGCCTTGCCACTCCACATGTGCTCCACTAACCAACCCCAGTACTGTTAGCCCCCCTTGGGAGCTTGCTGAAAGTGTCCTGCCGCCAAACCTTCTGGATCAGAATCTGATAGTCAGCAGCCCCCCAGGTGACTTGTGTGTCCGTGAGAGTTTGAGGGGCACTGCTTGCCCCTGGTCTGGTCTGCTCTGATCTGAGAGCCTTTCTGGGGGGTTCTGACAGGCACAGGGGCCCCCATCTCCTTTGTAGCTCCCTTGTAGTGCATTCACTCTGTTCCATTAGTCAACACACACCTCTTTCCAGCATCTAGAAATTGGTGAAGCGCCTCTCATCTGTTCACAAGTCCTCTCTTGTTAGCGTTTCTGTCGTCTCTGTTGGAGGTTTATTCCTCTTTATGCATCTGTACTTCGTTTCTTTGAGGTTTGAAGGGCCAGGTAACAAATGCATGTATACAGTTGGTCATCCTCTAGTGAAGGATTTTAATCAAGGAACTAGCTGTAACGTGACCTTCATCAGAGGTGGTGAGGAGCAGAGGCCGGACGGAGTGGAGACTGGGTGTAGACAGTCCTTTTTGAGAAGTTTTGTTGTGATGAGGACCAGAGAAATGGGCTGGGTGGGGTCAGGGGTGGTGGGGGGGTTGCAGAGAGTCTGCTTCAGGGGGTCTCTGAGAGCACGTTTGCACAAGGAGCCGGAGGACCTGGGGTCCTGGACGAGCAGTCTGCTTGGAGAGAGGCCACGGGAGGGCAGGCCCTGGGTAGGCACTTCCTCCTTGAAAAACGCGGGGAGTGTAGAAGGCGCATGGGTCCTGCGTGAAAGCCCAGGAGTCTAGTGAGAATTAGAGCTCAAGCAGAAGCTGCTGAGTTTACGGGACAGCTGCAACGAAGGACCCCAGAGCAGGCGGCTTCCACCCATAGCAACGCATTCTCGCACAGTGCTGGAGGCCAGAGGTCCGAAATCAAGGTGCCACGTGGTCCCACTCTCTCCAGAGACTCTAGCAGAGGATTCTCTCTTGCCTCTTCTAGCGGCTAGTGGCTGCTTGGAAATCCTAGACGTTCCTTGGCTTCTGGTCACATCACTCCAATCTCTGCTCGCGTCTTCACTTGGCCTTCCCTTGTGTGTGTGTCTTCTCACCCTAAATGCAGAATGATCTCACCTTGAGATCCTTCACTTGGTTATATCTGCAAAGACCCCTTTTCTAAATAAGGTCACGTTTGCAGGGTCCAGGGGTTAAGACGTGCACATACCTTTTGGGGGTTACCATTGAACCGGCTATAGAAACCTGTCCATCTCCAGGATAGAAGGGCCCAGGGAAGGCCAGGAGTCCCCACAGAACAGTTGTTTTTGATGGAATCCAGGCTGTAAGAAGATGGGCAGTGGCCATTTGGTCCTATTCCGTGTAGGGTAACCACAGTAGTTTTAACTAAAGGGGTTCATGGAAGATTTAATGTGATGGTCATTTTGTCCTAAGTAGCGTTCACATAGCACCCATATGACTCCTGGCTGTCTGGTTGCCACAGTTTGGCAGCTCTAACAGGACAACCCTCTTTATTCACTGGCAAGTTTGTGTAGTTGAAATCAAGTGTTCCCTTAAGTCCGTGCTCGTACTTCTGTACCTTGTTCTATGACAAGACACGGAAATGAAACATTAAAAAGTGGAAATACTTAAAATTGTGTTCTTGGAGACACCTTTTTAAAGATGCACATACTCTGAAGGATAGCCCCATCTCTTTATTCTTTCTCAAAGTCAGACTTTCACACTGGCTGATGCTGGTGCCAATTTGGCCCTAATCTTTTTCCTCATACCTTCAGCTCGCCGCCCCTATAACCAACTCCAGTAATGCGTTCCCCTCACGGGCACTCAGGCACCTTTGATGTTCCCATCTTTTCTCCGGCCCTTGCCTCCCTTGTGTCTTCTCTCATCTCCTTCCCAGTGGCGCACCAACCCCGCAGCTTCACCACTTTCTTGCCTTGTCATACTCAGCTGATAGGGCCCCAACCCTGGTAAAATGCAGCCATCCGCCTGCTTCCCACCTGCTCTGCCGCCCTGCCCCGCAGCTGAATGTGGCCCCCTGGTTGCTCCCATTTCGAGTTCACGTCCACTCACTTCAGGAGCATTTCACGCTGCCTGTCGTACTGCAATTCCCCAGTCTCTTCTGGCTTCTCCCACCCTCCTCACCAGCTGTGACACCATCTCGAAGCTGATACCTCATTTCCTGGTTCCTGGAGAGCAGGGAAGCAATCCGAGGAGAACGTCCCCAGGCCCAGCATCACCTCGGCGGCCTCTGCCCTTGCTCCCCGCTCCCTCCTCCTCTCCTGGGCCCCTCTCCCCCGTCAGAGAAGGCTCCCTGAGTGCCGCTGCCTCTCCCACCTGGAAGGGAGCTGCTCTGCTTCTCTTTATTGGCAGGACTGTTCTTTGTGTCTCCATGTGCTCTCTTGGGCCCTTTCCAACTGGTCCTTTGCTGACACGGATGATGACCTTTATGTTTTAAAATCTGGGGGCCACTTGTCACTTCTCCTCTTCCCTAGCCTTTCAGCGTCCGTGACCCCGGTATCCACGTGAGTCAGTCCCTCCCCTGCCTTGAGGCTGTGCACCTGCTCAGCTGGACCTACCCTGACTGCCCTGTGTTTTCCAAACCGTAGCTTTGGTCCCTTTCTAGTAGAAAAGGTGATTGACTGTTTATCTTAACTGTCTGTCGTCCCTGCTGGGGCAGAACTCTACGGGGTGGGGTTGTTCGCCGTGTTCACGGAGGTGGCTTGGACACCTGGGATGGTGTCTGGTGTCCCTGGGTCCTGAGAGGTCCTGGCTGAGCGTGTGCCAGGTCTGCCTCTGCGCCCCACGCGCTGTCGGGGGGCCTTGGGCTCAGACTTCTCTAGACTTCTCTCCACCCTCGCTCCCGAGGAGATCTTTCCCGGCCTCAAGGCTCTCTCTTCCACCTGTGAGCCACTGGCTACCAACTTCATGTCTTCAGGGTGACTGGGCCCCCTGAAGCCCAGACCCGCGCACCCAGCACCGACTTGAGCTCTCTGCTCAGCTTCCAACAGGCTTCTCCAGCTGTACCTGTTCAAGCCTGAGCTCCCAACCCCTCGCGCCTGGCCTTTCCCTGGCCTTCCCTTCCCAGTAAACAGCAACTTCCCCTTCCTGCTCCTCAGCTCGGAAAGCCGGTGCTAGTGCCCCGCGCTGCTCGCTCTCGTACCACCTCCTGCTCCACGAACGCCGCTCGTTCCCGCTGGCAGGTCTCCCCAGCTCCACTCGTACAGCCTGCTCTGACCTCCCGCCTCCCTCTGCCCTTGACCTCGGCCTTGTCTCTGTTCAGTCCTGCAGCATGTGGACTCTCCTCTCAGAGTCAAAGCCAGAGTCCTCACAGTGGCCTGCAAGGCCCAATCTGGGATCCCCTCTCCTGCCCCTCATCCACTGTGGCCTCCCTGGGCCCTCCAGGTACACCCCTGCCTCAGGCCTCAGCCCCTGCGCTTCCCTCTGTTGGGAACATTCTTCCCCCAGGAATCGCCCGGCTCCCTTTTTTGGTCTCCTTCAAGTCGGCTCAAGTGTCACCTTCCCAGTGTCACCTTCCCTGAAGATTGATGCCACCCTCCCACTTTCCCCTGCCTCGCCTGGCCCTTGTCATCACCTGCTATATGCTGTTTTGCTTGGTGGTTTTACTTGTGCTCGCACGCGCTCTCTACCACCCCCTCCCCTCTCCCTCTTCCTCCCACTAGAATCTAAGCCCCTGGAGGGCAGAGGGGTTGTTTTTGCCTCTCCCCTGCTGTATCTCCAGTGCCTGGAATCATGCATACTTATTGGGTGGACAGATGGATGAATTCTGCAGTGGGACCTTGCCCTAAGATTTTGTCTTATACTAAGAGGGGCAGAATAGAAGGCAGCCTGCTCTGCTGTTGACTCGTTAGCTTCTCCGTGGCCAAGAGGAGCGATATTCTTTATGGTTTAATCAAATCTGCAGTCTGGAGCAGAAGGTACCCGCAAAGGGCGGATGTGTGGACTTAGAGTTTGAGGAACTTTTGGGGGATTTGCAGTTATCCAAAAACATGGCATAAATTGATGAAAGCTTAAATAGCACCTACCCTAGTCCCCCCCCCCCCGCCACCTTTTTCTTTTTTGGTCATGCTGTGTGGCTTGTGGGATCTTAGTTCCCCGACCAGAGATTGAACCCAGGCCCATGGCAGTGAAAGCGCTGAGTCCTAACCACTGGACTGCCAGGGAATTCCCAGCCCCCCACTTTTTAAATATAAAGGCATAACTTGTTTTATTGTGCTTCACAGATAGTACATTTTTTACAAATTGAAGGTTTGTGCAACCGTGCGTTGTGCAAGCCTGTTGGTGCTGTTTTTCCAACAGCATTTGCTCACTTTGTGTCTCTCTGTTATATTTTGGTAACTCTCACAATATTTCAGGCCTTTTCATTATTATTATATCTGTTGTGGTGATCTGTGATCAGTGATCTTTGATGTTACTATTGCAAAAAGGTTACGACTCGCTGAAGGCTCAGATGATGGTTAGCATTTTTTAGCAATAAAGTATTTTTAATTAAGGTCTGTACATTTTTTTAGACATAGTGCTATTGTACACTTAATGGACTACAGTGTAGTGTAAACATAACTTTTATATGCACTGGGAAACCAGAAAAACTTGTGTGACTCGCTTTATTGTGATATTTGCTTTTTTGTGGTGGTCTAGAACTGAACTCACAGTATCTATGAGGTATGTCTGTACATCCTTTATGAGTGTTTAATTTAACAGCACGATTTCCCAATGCAGCTTTGCAGAACAGGAGAAATGAATTTTAAAGGCTGTCAGGTGCCTTTGCTATCTGTGGTTTCGTATTTGTGTAACAGTATTTGTGTTTTGCCAACAGACGTGCAGCTTAAAGTACTCATGAGAATGGCCTTTGAAGAGGTGTTTACTGCCCACCCCAGCTCCTGGGCCTGGGGGCTTGACCACTGCTCCCTTGGGCCCTTAGCGACCCCTACAGACATCTGGTGCAGGCCCTGTAGCCAGGAGGGACAACCGTTGCTGGCATGTTGCTTTTCCCCAGTGGGTTATGAGCTTCTGGAGCAGAGACCCCACGTGAGTCCTTGGGGCCTTCCCCTGCATAGTACAGCGCCCGGCATGAGCAACCGATGGTGTCCCTCCGGGTCTTCTGGAAGCCATAAGGGGCAGCGTTTCTGGCTCACTATGCAGCCTCTGGGCACACGTGTGTGCATGTGCCTGCTACCTGGACCTGGTTTCCCGGCTCACTCTGCGGGCTTCGGCCACTCCTTTCCCTGCCTGATGGCTCTGGCTAATTGAACTTTCTCAGTCTCAGCAATTCAAACACTGTTTTGTTTTTGTTCTGATTGGGTTATGACACCCACTACTATGAAGGAAAGAAAAGGAATCTGGTGTTGTAGGAGGTGGTATGTTGTGTCATTAATTGTTTTATCTGTAAGCTTTTTATATTTTTGCAACGAGTTTTCTTTGAATAAATAATTCTGAGAGCTTATCACATAGAAGGCATATGTGTTGTCCTCAGTACATTCTGAATTATCTGGATTTATTTTTGTCTCTTGAATTCACTTATACACAATTCAAAGGCTGCATTTTTAGCCAACAGAAATAGGAAGAAAGAAGCTCAGAATTTATGTCGTTTTTCAGTAGCTTGAGTTATAGTGATTGTGATAACTTGGTGAAAAAAGCTGTGTATCAAGTAAACTTCACATATGGTTTATCATGAATATTTTTTTTTTGATTTCTAAGTACCTTGATACCTTTTTGTGTTAAAAGAATCCCCTACTCTGTGGATCTTGGGTTTGAAGCAGGTGGATCCTAGCTTCTACTTAAGAAAGCCTAAAGATGGGGTTGGAGGCTTGTGGTGTCCTCTTGTGTGCCCTGACGTCTGGGGGCAGGCTGTGCATGGCTGTAAGTATCTGGGATCCAGGGCCCCTCAGTCTTTTTCCCCCATCACCCTGAGCAGGTGACTTCCATCCTCAAGGTTGCCTGTGGTCACAAGATGGCAGTTGCATCTCTAGCCATTGCATCTTGCTCTCCAGGGAGGGAGAAGGAGGGCACAGGGGAAGGGGAAAAGGGCACTTGTTGGTACACCCTCCAGTCCCATTCAGTAATTTCCATTTCCGTCTCCGTGTCCATCATTTTTTTTTTCTGAGGAACAAACAGCAGCTACAATAGCGATCATTTATTTCTTACTCACGGGTCTGGGTCAGCTGCAAGATGGGGTTCAGATCTGTTCTCAGGCCTGTCGTTCCAGGACCCAGGAGGGAGAAGCAACTGTCAGGGATGGTCTCTTCTTAGGCGGATGTCAGGAGCCCAAGAGGAGTGAGCAGACACACAGACAGAGGCCTTTTAAAGTCTCTTCCTCCTCAGTCCCATCAGTGAAGCCAGATGCGTGAGCAAGTGCAGAGCCAGTGGGCGGGGAGGTGTGCTGAGCGCAAGGTTCTGTTAGGAAGGCAGACAGAGGACCTGGGTGTTGGGGGGCAGCTGGTGGTGCCTGCCATGGGGGACCGATATTCCTGCCGCTTGGTCTCCAGAAGCTAGGGGGCGGCCATGAGACCCAGGCTTGGCCAAACCCATTCTCCCTTCAGGGACTTGGACTCTTCTTTTTTTTTTTTTTTTTTTTTTGGATCTTAGTTTCATGACCGGGGATTGAACTCGGGCCCTGGAGTCCTAACCAGTGGACTGCCAGGGAATTCCCCGACTTTGACTGTTGAAAGACAGATAAGTCATGGTAGTGGCACGTGCAGCAGGAAGCCAGCATCAGTGGCTAATGTCTGAAGTTGCTGGTGGTGCTGCCCAGGGTGGGTGTCCTAAGCACACGGCCCCTTTAGTGCAACCTTGGCTGCATTTTCAGTCATGCAGCTGCTTTTCTGGGCTTAGTTTTCTAGTCTTCTCTTCATTTCCACATGCTGCCGCAGAACTCCTTTGTGACCGGGGTCAGCTAGAGTTGTTTTCTGTTGCTTGCAGCCAGGACCTTGATGCTTTCACAGTTTTTTCTTGAGTAGAGTGGATGAACATAGGCTTTTTGAGCCAGGTTCCTTTAGGATTAAATCCCGGCTTGTTCACCTACTAGCTTTCAGGTCACTTTTTCCTCCTTGAGCCTCAGTGTTGCCTTCATTTAAACATTGCTTTTGTGTGTTGCTGAGCATTCAGTGAGATTGTATGTAAAGCGATGATAGTGCAAGTATTGGGAACATATCCTAGTCTGAGGTTTTTGATGGGCGGTATATCACCTGGGCAGTGGGTTAGCAACCTAGGAGTACTGTTAGCAGCTCAAAGGGCCCTGCTGGGCAGGGGATGAGAAGGGGCAGGAAGCGTTCCTGGGGCCCACTCTGAGCAGCGCTCTCGGCAGGCCCTGGCCTCCGGCAGAGCGCAGTGGTGCTTGACAACCAGAGGCTGTTTGCTGAAAGGAGGAATGCTGCGGTGCAATTTCTTGGGATCTGGGTGAGTCTAAAGTGTTTGGAGAAAATAGTTAAGCTGCAGATCACCATCCAACGAATCATCCTAGGGTTAATGCCTGCCACTGGGCAGTGGGAACAAGATCGTTGTGAGTGCACTGGGGCAGATTTTTAAATTTCCTTTTTATTCTAGACTTGAATGCAGCAGTTCTTATTGCTAACTTACTACCAGTCACCACTAATGAAAAAAGAATATGAACAGGAAATTCATAAAGAAGAGATACAGGTGGCCAATGAAGATAGGAAAAGAGTTCTGCCTCAGTGATAATCAAAGAGACACACATGGAGACAAAGAAGATGGCATTTTCACCTACCAAATTTGTAAAGATTAAAAGGACAAATAGAAAGAAAAGACCTAGTGCCAGCGAATGTTGGGATCGGCTTCTGCTGCATAGTTCAAGCCCCACGTCCTGGGCTGGCCTGCACGCGCCGTCAGGTGAGGCCTTTCCTCGTCTCTGGGTGCATTTGGATCCGCTGTTGAGCAGGTGGCCCATGCACGTGGTTCACAACTCAGAAAGTGCGAGCTCTAGAGTGATGCTTGGTCTCTCAGCGTCCCTGCTGCCACCTGGGCCCCTCTGCAGGGAACAGCTGCCTCCAGGGGCTTGTATGTGTCCTTTGAGGTGTTCTGTGCACATACACGCACTTCGAAACCTATTTTTATTTCCCTGCACCTGCTCAGGTCAGTGTGGCTAAGGTATATTTTTGTCCATTTCATCTGTGTTACTAAGTTTACTAGCAAGAAGCCATGCTTACCTTTTTATAAACCTTTGCAACATCCGTATTTGTCTCCTTTTTCATTCTAGTGCTGTTACTTTTTCCTTCTCCCTTTTTTCCCTGTCTTGGTAAAAATTGTTTGGGTTTTACTAGTCTTTCAGAGAGTGAGCTTGTGGGCATTATTGTCCTGTATTACTGTATGTCTGCTTTCCGGTTCATTAAGTTATGTAAAATTTTATCTTTATTATATCTTCTACTTTCTTGGAGTACATTCTCTGGTTTTCTTCTTCTCACTTCTTAAATTCTAAACTTAGCTCATTGGTTTTCAACCTTCTTTTCAAACATAAGCATTTAAAGCTGATCCTCAGACGATTTCTGCTGCATCGAGCAAGTTTCAATGTGTCGCATCTCCACTTAAAGTCAGCTCAAAGGGTTTTTTTAAAATTTCCTCTGTGATTCCTCTTTGACCCACAAATTATTTAGAAATGTGTTTTTTAAATTTCCAAGTACATGGCTTTGTGTTTTTTTTTTCCTAGTTACTATTTTTTAAAATAAGGTTTTAGCTAAATGGCACCATGCTCCAAGACTGTGGTCTGTGGGCCATCCGCCTCACAGCTTGTGGAGCAGTGCGGGACCACCCGGATGAGCATGGGCTGTCGGTGGGGTGCAGGAGCCAGAGGAAGCTCGTCTCCTTCATCTCATCCCTGGGATTATGAAAGCGTCCTCTCTTCCTACTGTTGTTCTGTCTACTTGAGTTCCTCGCTACTGGGGAGCATGTGTCACAAACTCCAGTTTCTCCAGGGGCTTTGTTAATTTTGGCTTTATTATTTACTTTGAGGCCAGGTTTTCAGTTTTAGAAACCGTTTTGTCTTCCTGGTGAATCGAACCCTTTAGCATTATGAAGTGACCCTCTTTGTAATTAGTCGTACTTTTGCCTTGAATGTTGCTTCATCTGATAGTAATGGTGCTGCACCACCTGTGTTTTTGGTCAGCACTGCCACTTTTAATTTTCCTCCTTTCTGTGTCTTTATGGATTAGATGTAGCTCTTGAAAATGGCAAATAGCTGGATTAAAAAAAAATCCATTCTGTCTGTCATATCTGTTAACATCTGTTTAATTACTGATGCATTTAGATTTGTCTGTACCATTTTATTTTGTGCATTCTATTTTTTCCACATTTTCTGTTCTTTATTTTTTTCTCCTTTCTTGCCTTCTCCTGGATTGAGTTGTTTTTTTAATCGTGGTAAGATACACATAACAGAAAATTTACCATCTTAACCATTTTTAAGTGTACACTTCAGTGGCACTAAATACATTCAAACTGTTGTACTACCATCTCTTGGAATGAGTTTTAATTGTTGTCATGCAGTATATGTAGTGCCATACCCTGCTTTTTCATTTACCATTTCACAATAGAACATAAGCATCCCCGTTGTTAGGGACTAAAGTGTTTGTGTGTCTCCCCGCCCCCCCCCCCCCCCCCGCAAATTCACATGTTGATGCCCTAACCCCAAATGTGAGGATGTTTGGAGATGGGGCCTTTGGGAGGTAATTAGGATTAGATGAGGTTGTGAGGCTGGAGCCCAATGGGATCAGTGTCTTTATAAGAAGAGACACCAAAGATCTCACTCCCTGCCACGTGCCATATGAGGACACAGTGAGAAAGCAGCCGTCTGCAAGCCAGGAAGAGGGCCCTCACCAAGGAATCTGCCGGCACCTTGACCTTGGACTTAGTGCATCCAGAACTGTGAGCAGTAAATTTCTGTTGTTTAAGCTACTCAGTCTGTTCTATTTAGTTATGGCAGCCCGAGCTAAGACACCCATGTTAAAAACAGTGAACATCCTTTTAAAGCTAACTTAGATTCCATCACAAATTTAGTGTATCTTCTGTCTTGGCCTTCTATTGGCTCCCTGCCCCTTACCTCTGGATGCTTCGCATCTTCTCTGTGCCAAGCTTTCCAAAAGAGTAGTTTATGTTTGTGATCTCCACGTCCCCGTTGGTCAGCTCCTGGGATCACCTCTCCACTCAGTCCTTCCCCCCCCCACCCCGCCCCCACACACTCACTCACTCACTCACTCACTCGTGCGGTGGTTCCGGACCAACTGCTGTCTGCCTGCCTGATCAGGATCCGCTCATGGAATCTGCAGCAGCCCGCACAGGGCAGGCTGGTCCTTACCCATACTCTGCAAGTGAGAACTTACCAGACTCAGCATTTATCTTAGTAGCTTCTCGATGGCATCTGGAAATATTGATTTCCTTCTTGCAGCTCTTCACTGACAGAAAGGGGAGTTAAACCAGGTCATGTCCTTTGGCCCTCGTCCCTTCATCCCCTCCCGCTACACTGGGCTTTGCGGCCTTCTCTCCCAGTATTCCCAGATGATGATGAAGTTGTCTGTTGCCGCATGTGCCCCCTGCTAGGGTGAAGCCACTGGGGCCGGTGACTGCCTCTGCTTGCCCACCACAGCCTCCCCTTGGCATCTCTGGTGTGGCACTCGTTACTCTTCTTGTTCGGTGAGTGACGTTTGTAGGTCTGTCAGAGGTCTGGGAGGAAGGCAGCAGCAAGGGGTGTGGCTCTTTGTAAATTACCCCCCAAGCTAAGACATTTCAGTAGAAGATTTTTATGCATTCTCAGATTTACAAAGTAAGTCCGCCTCAACCTACAGGTGGCACGTGAAACACTAGAACCAGAAACAGCTCAGCTAGGCTCAAGTGCCCCGGAATTTTTGTCCCACCAAGGGACCGTTTGTTTCAGGGATGTGCTTCTCTCAGCCGCCTCGACTTGATCGTGCATCCTGGGAGTGCACAGAAGCCAAGTCAAAGCTCGTCTGTGGAAAATGATCTGAAGTTGAATTAGGTGTTACCAACACACACCTGTCTCTGTTAGCTCCAGGAAGCTCTAATTTTCCAGAAGAGGGTCCCGTGGACCCTAGAGGTGTTTTCAGAGATCTAAAGTTAGCCAAGCAGGTTCTTCTCCACCCGGGTGCTGTCCCGTCCCCCACAGGTGAATCTTGGGGTTTCAGCTGACATCCCATTAGGTGGCGACAGAGAGCACTGAAAAGGAGTATGAAGGAACTAGAACTTGTTTTCCCTTCTGTGAGAGAAAGGCTCGCACTGGTCAGGTTTTACCATGCAGGGCACTTAAAGGGCTTTGCCCTTTTTCTTCCTCCCATTCTCCTCAACCCACTGCCTGCCCTACCACCCTCCCGCCGCCCCCAGAGAAGGTGGATAGATCAGAAGGCCAAACAGCCAGAGCCCGTGTCCTCTGGTCTCTGTCATGGTGGATAGCAGCACCGGTCACGCAGGCTGCGAACCCGAGTGTCACCAGCCCTGCCCTTTATTTTTCCCACCTCTTGTCTCCTGCCCTCCTCCCGCCACCGGCCTGATTCAACCCTTCCAGCTCTCCTCCACGTTTCTCCCTGCCACGCAGTCCCTAGTGTCAGATCTCACTCTCCTGCTGTAAACCTGAGAGTGGGGCCCCTGTCCTCCAGTGGCGTCAAGGCCCCTCACACGACTCCTGACTCTTCCGCTATCACTCCTTTTCTCATCCGTGTGCCCCTCAGCCACGTAGGACTGAGCTCATACTCCTGGCCTTTGTCCGGGTCCCCATGCTGCATTTCCTCCTCCTCCTGGTTCTTGAAGACTCGCCTCGGTTATCCCTTCCTGCAGAGAGTCCTTCCTAGGCCCCCAGGCCGCATCTGGGTCAGATCTCTCCTCTCGAGCTCTGGCTCCCTGCAGGTACCTCACAACCAGAGGGCGGCCTGTTGACTGTCCCAGCCCACACACCCCGAACAGGAGCGTGTCCTCCGTGTTCATGATCCATGCGCTGATAAAAAGCACGCTGTGACGCTCAGGCCCCTCAACTCCCCATCATGAGCTTGCCACCCTGGACAGCCCCCCTCCGCTGAGGACTTGGTGCCAGGCCCACAGTCTTTGTCTCTCTGTTCCTGACCATTCTATCCCACAGGTGGCTTAAGCATGCACATAGGGGGCCCTCCTAGTGCTTGGCCCCCAACTTTTGATCACCTGTGTTCCAGTGACCTCGGCCACCTACTGCCAAGGTCACAGCCTGGACTCTGTCATCACTGGAAACTGCTCCACCCCTGGAGCTCTTAGCAGACAGCTCCACTGGTGACAGAGGCTTCCTGTTTTCCTAGCTCCCCAGGAATCTGTCAGTTTTCCCTCCTCTCGTGAATCACACCCATCACTATACAAACGTGTTTTCGAATTTCCCATCTTTACCAAGCGCTCCCTCCTCAGCTCCTGCCCAGTTCTCTGTTCCCTCTTTGGCCAAGCTTTTCAAGACTTGGCTACTCAGTATTCCCCCTCCTCACCTCCCACTTCTGCTCAGGCCCTAATGGATGTTTGCGTTGCCCAGGCCAGTGGTGATTCCTCCCCTTGACAGGCCTGTTCCCTCCTGAAATCCCCTTCCTTGTGTCTCTTCGGGGACCCCCACCAGCACCCTCTCCTGGCGCAGCATCACTGGCTTAGTTGGTTTTATTTTCTTCGGCCACCTTCACATCTGAGCCCCCTTCTTTGTTTGAGGGAACTCTTACCCCATCCTATGAGTTTGCTGAGAGACCAAGTGACCTCTGACTGTAGTCGCTGAGAATGCCATATGCTTCTTTTCATAATTTCCCTTTCAGCTGGTACAGTGGTTGGTAAACTACATGCCAAGGCCAAATCTGGCCCACTACCTGTTTCTGTAAATAAAGTTTTATTGCAGTCCAGCCCCACTCCTTCCTTTATGCATTGCCTGAAGCTACCTTCCCACTTCACTGGCAAGTTGAGTGGTTGTGACAGAGACGGTGAGGCCTGCAAAGCAGAAAAAAAATGCTTACTATCTGGCCCTTTATGGAAGAAAATGGCCTAAGCCCTCCAAGGGGGTATGGCCCTGTGCCTCGGGCTCTCACGTCAGACCCACCCTCTCCAAGGGAGCAGAGCCAGCTCCCACAATGGCTGCTGTGTTGGCGGCCAGTGCTGCCCCCTGCAGGGTGGCAGAGGCAGTGCTGGCTGCCGTGCACCAGCCTGGCAGCAGGGTTTGGAATATTGTTCTTGGCTAACTAGGTTCAAACCTGTTTCTCCAACCCTCTGGCCACCTAACAGCCTTTTATTCCCCCCAATTTTTGTTATTTGGGTAAAATACACATGAAAAAATTTACCATTTCAACCATTTTTAAGTGTACAGTTCCATGGTATGAAGTATATTTATACTGTGCAGACATCACCACCACCTTCCATCTTCCAGTAGCTGTTTAATCAAGTCCTTGTCTGTGTAAATCAGCTAGAGTTGGTCTCTGTTGCTTGCCACCAATAATCTGGACAGATACACCTGATCGTCTTTCTAATACCTCACTCCTCTTTGTCTGTCTCCTTTGCTGACTCTTTCTCCTTGTCACAACTCCAGATAACGGGAGGAAAGTTGTCCACACTCAAACATCTGAGGTGCCCTCACTTGCTCACCTGGCTCTTCAGACCTCTGCGCCAATGACTACCAGATCTCTGTCTCCAGCCTAGACCTGTAGAAGGCGAAATGCCTCAACATCGAACACACAAAATATGGAAGTCAGAATCCTTGATCTCCTGCGCTCCCCCTGCCCCCAGCACACACATGCCCTCCACTGATGGCACCTAGAGCAGCCACCGCATCGCCTGCTTAGACTCTGCAGTAGCCCCACACAGCAGGCAAGGAGGTCACTGTGTGGGTCCCCAGCCAGAAGTGCAGTCCGCAGGCAGCCTCCAGCTGCTGGCTCCTTTGGGCTTGGCCTCAGCTGTGAGCACTTCCTCACTCGGTCACGCCAATTCCAGGGCAGTGCCCAGGTGGCTGGCTGAGGCAGGGGGTATAAAACCACTGCCCTGCCATCACTGCCCAAGGTGGCCTGGAGCTTTCTTGAGCCTGCATTGCAATTCAGCTTCTTCCCCTGCCCAGATCTGCTTCCTCTCCCTTCCGTTCACGGGTGTCAATCCCTAATAAACGTTCAGTACCCCAAACCGTGAGTCCACCCCGCAGCACCTTGCGTCTCCCTGCCCCCTCGTCCCCCCTCACACTGTATTTTCCATTAAGAGTGAACTTTTTCAGACTCCTCATCTGATCATGTCACTCCGCTGAGAAAAACCCTCTGAGGGCCTCTCATCCCTCACAGAGTGAAATCTAAAGTCTGTTTCCTGGTAGCAGGGCCGGCTTCCTGGACATGCAGCCTATATAAGGCCCAGGGCTTAGAAGAGCCACACTTGGTTTACTGCTCTACTGCAGCCATCTCACAATTCTCCATTTTTGAGTAAGAGGCCCTGCAATTTCATTTTATACTGGGCCCTGCAAATTATGTAGCCAGGCCTGCCTCATTTTGAGCTCATTTTCTGCGCCTTGCTCACTTGGCTCCAGCCCATCATTCTTGCTTTTCCTGGAACATGCCAGATTGTTCCTGGGGTCGGGGCCTTGGCTCTTGCTGGTCCTTAGTCCTTAACGCCTGGGCCCCTCTTTACATGATCCCTTGGGGCACTTGATGAATTCTTTATCCTTGAAATGGAGGAGGTTGACCACGGTCCCTCTCGCTGGTGCGTGGTGTTTGTTTATCACATTTTCCTGGGAACATGGTGTGTTCTTTCAGGCTGCAGATGCAGCTCCTCTTCGTTTCAGGTTAGTCGTCTTATATCTTTGATGGCATCTATGTGCCATTTGGGGTTCCCTACTACAGGGACACGAATTATCCTTATGTTGGATTGTCTTTGTCTCTCTTCCAGTGCTATTAGCTTCACTCTAATTGCTTTAGCTTTTGTCTTTTTCATCTGCATACACTGTGTGTCTAGTTTGATTTTCAGCTACGTATATTCTGTTTCTGGCTGTTTTTAAATGTATTTATTAGTTCCGTAATGATGTGTTTTGGTCTGCAGTTTGTTTCCCTAGGTTGGGAATTTGCCCTTTCATCTTACTGTGTTTTATCTTCTCATCTTTGAACTATTATTGAGAACATGTTCTTATAAAGTTGTGAGGAATTTCCTTCTCTTCCTTTTGTGTATTCTCTTCTTGGTGGGATTTTGCCTTTCCTGAGCCATCCCCCTCCCTTTTTTTTTTTTTTTTTTTTTGCTTTTGGCCATGTTTCTAGAGTTACCGTGTTGTTTCTTGTCAACTTGGCGCAGGCTTAGACGGCTCCATCCAGTCGTTCTGTTTGCTTTGGTGCCGCAGGGGAGTTCTGGCTCTCTCTTCCCAGTCTTCTGGCATCCTCTCTCACTGCTTTCTCCTCTGGGCTGTCATGAGCTCGTTCTCTTGTGGGCAGAGACAAGCTGCACACGTGGGGGAGCTGCAGTCAGGGGGACTCTTCGGCAGCATCTGGAGTCTTCTCTCTAGCCTAGGAATTGTGTTAATTGTCTTACGCCAGGGTTCAGTCTAGCCGCTTGAAGGACATGTATGCCATTCCTATAAGGGATGTGGGAAGGGGCCACCCCAGGTTCCCAGTGGTCCCCGTCCCCTGGCCTGGCTCGCTGGGTGCTTTACCTGTTTCTCCTGCACCTCCCGGTTGCAGCTTCTGTAGTTCCTGGGCCTAAAAGGAAAAAGTTACAGACTCCTACCCAGTTGCTTCTTTCCAGCTCAGTGAGGAGAGGTTTCGGGGTGTTGTGGGCTCCCCAGCACGGCTTCCAGGGGTGAGGCAGGAGCTCAGTCTTGCTGCTGCTTTGTTCTCTGGAATCCTTTCTTTGGCTGCCAGGTTTTGAAATGTACTGCGTTCGATTTTATGTCCCTTTCCTTCGTTTGCTGAATTCTGTCCTTCACACTCCTCCTCCCCACGTCTGTGTGTTTCTCATTTTATTAGGCGTTGGGAGAGAGCAGTTCTGTGGGACGTTGTAACCCGCCGTTTGAACCTAACCGTCTAATCCATGTGGAATTGATTCTGTTGTGTGGCGGGAGGATGCAGTGGTCACAAGAAGCACGTCACAGCCCTGCCACCCCTCCGTGCTTTTCTCTGGCTGTTCACAGGCGCTGATTCTAGGTAAATCTCCGCTGGAGAGCCGGTAGTCAATGTTCCCATTGTATTTTCTACCCAGTTAGTATTTGTACACAGGGAAGCCACTCACTGGTTGATACTTGTCTTGTCACCAGGCATGTTAGTTACTTTTTAGCCGGTCCCCAGAGTTGTTTACGGGATAGAGATTAGTCCCTACTGCTTGCCCGCTGCTGCCCACTGCCCAGCCTGCTGCTGGCCTTGCCGTGTAGGCCTCTAGGCCCTTCCGTCTGCCACCGGCAAACTGCACTTCAGCCAGCCTGGCTTCTGGGTCCCACCGTTGTGACCTTGAAGATTTCCTCGGCCTCTGTTGGTGGGGGGGCATCCTGTCACCACCGACCCCCCTGGCAGGTCCCTCCTTGGCATCGCTCACGGTGCCTCAGCCATTGGTGGCACCCTCTTGTTTGCCAGCTCTGACAGACACATTTCCCCTTTTTTCTATTTTGTTGGTCATTTCAGTGGCTCCTATGTCATCATCGGGAAGCAAGTCTGTCAGGCATGCAGCTGCGGGGTGACCTACACTAGTGAGAGGCACAGCAATGAAAACAAGGGCATCACCTCAAGTGAGAGGAAAACAGTAATGACAGAAAACTGCAGCAGGAAGGAGCTGTGGGAATCTATTGCTGGGGACCAAAGAGGCAGGCGTGACCTGAGCGCCCGTGCAGACTGGCTGTGGGGACCTGAAGGCTGGATATTTGTCGTGAGGGCACCGGAGGCCAGCTCTGCCCCGTTTGTGAGAAGGGTTGCCGTGAGCACCCTGCGGCGTGGAGGAGACACGATGGAAGAGACGTAGCTAGATGTGGAGGCCGGGGAGCAAATGCTCACGACACAGGCTGTCCAGGGGAAGAGATGAAATCACAAAAACGTCAGTCATAACGACTGACTTCTTGGTTTTCTCCCATTCTTAACTCATTTGGCCAGCCCCCTCTGCAGTGGCCTGCGTGGGGACAGTTGGTGGTGAAGCCACCCAGCTTGGCTTTAGTCATGGTCCACGACTGTACCAGCTTATCACGCCGGGCCCGATCCTTCCCCCACCCGCAGCGCCCCCGCACCGCCTTCCGGAGCGCTCCCCCGGCTCCCGCTCTCTCCCCTTTCACAGCACTCATCCAAATCGCTATGATTTCATTATTGACTGTATGCTTTAGAAGATTGTTTGTACCAGGAGAAAGAGAAGAAATGGATGCAGGTAGAAAGCGTGTCTTGTTACCGGAGCAGCCCTGGCCCCAGCACAGCTCGGGCCCGCTACCTAGATTGTCAGCTACCGAATGAGTGAGTAGGTGACATGAAACACCTCCACCCCACTCCCAGTGTCCTTGTCGTGATGACTTCTGTTCAAAGCTTGCCCCTCCCTGCTAGGCATTCCAGAGTGGAAGCAGTTTCTGCCACCCCACTTCACTCCTGTCTAGTTCCAGAACATTTTCATCACCCCCAAAGGAAGCCACGTGGAAAACAGTCTGGAGCTTCCTCAAAAAGTCAAACATGGAGTACCCGTGTGACCCAGCGATTCCACTCTAGGTATAGACCCAGGAGAATTGAAAACATACACCCGTGCAAAAACTTGTACTCAAATATTCACAGCAGCTAAAAGGTAGAAGCAACCCAGATGTCCATCAACAGATGAACGGATAAACAAAGTGTGGTGTGTCTATACAGTGGAATGTCACTCAGCCATAGAAAGGGAAGAAGTTCTGATACATGCTACAGTGTGGAAGAACCTTGAAAACATTATGCTGAGTGAAAGGAGCCTATCACAAAAAGCCATATATTATATGATTCCATTTATATGAAAGGTCCAAACAGGCAGATCCATAGAGACAGAAAAGAGATTAGTGGTTGCCAGGGGCTTGGGAGTAAGGGGGGCTGGGGAAGTACATGCTTAGTGGGTATAAGATTTCTTCCGGGGGGGGGTGACAAAATGTTCTGGAACTAGATAGTGGCGATGGTTGTACAACATTGTGAATGTACTAGGTACTGCTAATGGTAAATTTTATGTCATGCATTTTACCACAATAAAAAAAAAAGATCAAACACCCTCAGAATATTTAGCCAACAACCTTCAACTTGACTAAATGCCTAGTCATTAAACTTCTTGGATTAGGTTCCTTTCTGACTGTCGTGGTTACCGTGTCCTGGGTTTCAGAGATGGCATTCAGGTCAGCGTGGTCCAGTCTAGCATGTGTCACCGTAGGTCCCCACATTCGCCAATTTCTCTCACATGGACAGCAGAGCTACTTGCCTGAGCGTCATAAAACCTGCCTTTATGATTTAGGGTGATTGGTGAAGTCAGCTGTCATTTTAGTGGGTTCTTATAAAAATTGAGATATAATTCACATACCATGAAATTCACCCATTTAAAGTGTACACTGGCATTTAGTACACTCATAATGTTGTGCAATCATCAATCACCTCTATCTAGTTCCAGAACATTTTCATTACACCCCTCGCCCCCCCCCAAAAAAAATCCCTGTACCCGTTAGGAGTCATTCCCTGTTACCCACTACCCCCGGACCCTGGCAATGAATAATCTACTTTCAATCTCTGGATTTGCCTATTCTGGACATTTCATATAAATGGAGTCATACAGTGTTTGTCTTTCTGTGTGTGGCTTACTTCACTTAGCATAACATCTTCAATTCAAGGTCCATCCATGCTGTAGCAGGTGTCAGAGTTTCCTTCTTTTTTTTTTTTTTGCCCCACCACGGGACTTGTGGGCTCTAAGTTCCCCAACCAGGGATTGAACCTGGGCCCTCAGCAGTGAGAGCATGGAGTCCTAACCACTGGACCGCCAGGGAATTCCCAAGTTTCCTTCTTTTTTAAAGCTGAATAACATTCCATTATATGAATGAACCACATTTTTTTTAATAAATTTATTCTTATTTTTATTTGTTTTTGACTGCGTTGGATCTTTGTTGCTGAGTGCAGGCTTTCTCTAGCTGCGGCGAGCGGGGGCTGCTCTTGGTTGCGGTGCGTGGGCTTCTCATTGCGGTGGCTTCTCTTGTTGCGGAGCACAGGCTCTAGGCACGCGGGCTCAGTAGTTGCGGCTCACGGGCTCTAGAGCGCAGGCTCAGTAGCTGTGGCTCATGGGCTTAGTTGCTCCGTGGCATGTGGGATCTTCCCGGACCAGGGCTTGAACCCGTGTCCCCTGCATTGGCAGGCGGATTCTTAACCACTGCGCCACCAGGGAAGCCCCGGACCACATTTTGTTTCTGCACTTATGTGTACCTGGACACTTGGGTTGGTTGGTTCTACCTTGTGGCTACTGTGAATTGTGCTGTTAACGAACATCAGCGTCCAAGTATCTGTTCGAGTCCCTGTTTTCAGCTCTCTGGGGTCCATACCTACGAGTGGAATCGCTGGGTCACATGGGAACTCCACGTTTAACTTTTTGAGGAACTGCCTGACTGTTCTCCACAGTGGCAGTGTTTTTTCAAACTTACTTCTCTTTCCCATGTGTGGTAGACTCACGCTATCAAGATGAGACTTACCATATGGTGCTGATTGCCTTCATTTGGGGAGGGTTCTACCTTTGGGTGGCAAGAACTGTGTTTTATTTAGCTTTTCAAAACATAGACAGTTTCTTGCATCTTCTAAAAACTGGGGTGTTAAAAAATACACTGAATTCAGAGCTGGTCTGCTAAACTTCAGGTTCCACCATTGAAGCCTTCGAGCTGAACCCCATCCCCTCTTTTGCTCCCCAGAGACCACTGAGACCCTCTTCCAGTGCCAGTTTGATTTCTCTCAGATCTTTAAAGGGGCCAAAGCTGGCGTCTCAAAGCGCTGCTACGTTTATTGATTCGTGCAGAGAAGCCCCCTTGATTCTGAGATTCTGCAGCTCATACTGGAGGATGGAAGCAGCCACTGCCAGGAGGCCACTTCTCTCCTCTGGTCCCTGACCATTGACCTGGGGAGGTGGCCGCCACCCTGTCCTTCTGGTTCGTGGCTTTGTTGTGGTACTTGGGCTCCTTACGTAGCTCCATGGGGTGGATGACTGGGAATGAAAGGTGCTGAGACACTCCATCTCCTGAGATTGGCCTGATGCAAACATGACTGAAATTGGGAAAGGTCAGGATATTGCTGGGGCTCTGGAGGTTTCCTAGAGCTCACTCTGGAGGGGGCAGGATTCAGATTCAAGTGAAGAACACCTTTTAGCTGTGGCTTTCACCTGGCTTTGTGGCCTTTCTTTTGTTTTTTAATCTGGAAGCCTTGGAGATAGAGTAGTCACACCTCAGCTGCAGTTGTCTGGTCAGCTGCACATGTCAGCTGTCGGCTGATTGCACCCCTGGAATGCACAGGAGCCTCGGGTCAAAAGAGTGCCATCAAACCCCTCGGGATACAATGATTTGGCCTGAAATCAAGATTCCTGCAACTCTCATTTTCCTTTGCTAGATCAAAGGAAGGATTTGATCTAATGTTTTCGTTTTAGCAGCAAAATTACCAAATGATGTTTTTTTCACACAAGAGCCTTCTCTCAGTCTTCGTAGATATTTAAGATTTGTGAAGGCCTTCTGCTTCAATGTGATACCTGCATTTCCCCCACACAGTGCACAGATTAGTTGTTCCATCAGTATTAGAAGTCAGGTCCTAGGCAAGGCTGCCTTTGGCAGTGATTTTTTTTTTTTTTTTAACACGAGGAAGTACCTCGACACCTTCATTCACACTCACGGCTTCACCATACAGAGCATAACGCTGTTGAAAACATTGCAGTTCTTTGAGCCACGACAAGAAGGCACTTCTGCGAGGTTTTCAGCCTTTTCTCTTAATGTATTCATGTAACGTGAAGGCGTTCTCTTTAATTGTTAGGAAGCTTGACCGAAGCGGCTCTAAAGTATTCCTGTCCAGCAGCACAGTTTCCGGTTATGTTGCTGTCATCTCCCCCTTTGTGGACACGCTGCCCGTTGCCCCCGCGCCGCTGGCAGTCGCTCCATCGCGCTCCTGAGCCCTGAAGGATGGCCCTCCTCAGAGCATTCATCCGGGGCAGTTCGGGCACTCGGGGACTTCAGCATCAAGCTCACGTGCAGCCATAGGCACGTCCCCCTTTTAGCGCCTCCAGACCAGGGAGCCAGCCCAGGACGGCGCGTCGCTCCTGTTGTCCTGTCTCTTCAGTCTCCTTTTCTCCTTACGCCGCAGCCCATTTCGAAGAGTCCAGGCCCGCCAGCGTGTAGGCTGGCCCTGTCCTTGGGCTCTCCCAGGCTGCTCCTCCCTGGCTCTTCCCCGGCCTCCTCCGCCGAACAGGACCCCTCCCTCCTTCCCTGCCTCTTTAGCCTGCGTATTCCTTACTTTCTGGCCAGCTTGTGAGTACAGGTAAGACTTTTTAAACACTGTCCTCTATAATATCTTCTAGAAGATGTTCGGTCCGGCATTTTTAGTAGTTTCAGCAAGACGAGTCTCTGCAGACCTGTCTGCCTCGTTGCTGGGAGCTGATCTGTGGAAGCCTGGGACTTGTCGTCCCAGCATGACTGTCCTCCGGGTCCCCTCCCTCTCCGTCACTGTAGACGTCACCATCTGCCTTTCTGGGCCCTCAGTGACCGCTCCAGCGTCATCTCCTGCCAACCCCGACCCACCAGGGCCCAGGCGTCCAAAGCCATCGTGTACGCACTGACTCAAGCCTATTGCTTTGCGTGCTAAACTAGCCCCTGCTACTTGAAGCTGATGGGCAGGGGAATGGGGCCATCTGAGGAAGCGGAGGTAGCATAACATGTGCGTTGTGATCATCCCTTGGCAGAATTATTAAGCGCTGCTCCTGTGCACCGAGCAGGGAGATGGCAGGAAGGAAGATGCACGCTGTCTGGGGGGTTGAGCGGCGGGGTGGCATATTCAAAATACACTGTGCGGGGAGCAGGGAAGGCCTCTCGGAAGACGAGAGCGAGGGCTGGCCCAGAGCCACTGTTACACAGAATGCTTCTCCCTCCAGGGAGGGGTGTCACAGTGGTGACAGGATAGGGCTGTTGATAGTGCCGCCCGGGCCCACCTGGTCTGGCCTGCCTGGAGCACTCCTTGTTGGCCTGGGGTAAGTACTCCTCCTCAGCCCTAAACACCCAGCTGTGTCTGGGCTTCCTCTGTGCCTGGAACAGAGGAGAGGATCGCTCTTTCTTTGTTGCCTCCCCTCACCCCCACCCCCCGAAATTGGGAGCTCTAGAAGACCAGAGAATGATGCTGGTTCTACCCTGGCCTCCCAGCCCCTAGCAGAGGCTGGCTCAGGGCAAGGGCAGTCGATGAACACACGTCAACTCAGGCATGACCTCAGGCAGGTTCCCTTGTCTGGTTGTACTTGCTTTTCTTTTCACCTGTAACACTGAAGAGTTGAACAGGTGAATATCCCCAACTCTAAAATGTGTGAACTTAAGAACTAGGTGCTCAGTTCTCACGGTCCTCTCAGCAGGTGTGTGGGTGTGCGCACATGCATGCAGAGATACACGGTCTGGAGGGCTGTTTGGTTTCTTCTTTTTTGTTTTTTTTTAATATTTCTTTCTTTATTTGGCTGAGCCGGGTCTTAGTTGCAGCACGTGGGATCTTCGTTGCGTCATGCGGGCTTTTTAGTTGCGGTGTGTGGGATCTTTTTAGTTGCAGCATGGGGGATCCTTAGTTGCGGCATGCAGGATCTTTTAGTTGCGGCTTGCATGTGGGATATTAGTTCCCTGACCAGGGATCGAACCCTGGTCCCATGCATTGGGAGCGCAGAGTCTTAGCCACTGGACCACTAGGGAAGTCCCTGTTTGGTTTCTTTGAAAAAGTGTGTTTCAACAAACCCTATAACCCTCCTGGTGGGGGGCCTTGAGTACTCGCCTAGTACCCCAGCCTGGCCCCCTCCCTCAGGTCACCCTGGCACTGAGCAGGTGGCTGGGCCGAGGGTAAACTCACTTGGATTACCTGTTTTCCATCGTTTTTGCCTCCACTCCACACCCAGCAGAATGGCTTCCAGACTTCTTCGTGGGCTTTTATTTGTTTTTAAGCAGAGAAGTAGCAGTCAGAAAATAAAGTACCAAACACGTCTGTGCTCCTCAATGCACAGAATTGAAAATCACCATATACTCACAGTTGCTTCAAGTAATTTCAATTTTTTTTTTTTTTTGTCTGCATTGGGTCTTCGTTGCTGGGCGCAGGCTTTCTCTAGTTGCGGCAAGTGGGGGCTTCTCTTGTTGCGGAGCACGGGCTCTAGGCGCGTGGGCTTCAGTAGTTGCGGCACGCAGTCTCAGTAGTTGTGGCTCGCGGGCTCAGTAGTTGTGGCTCGCGGACTCTAGAGCACAGGCTCAGTAGTTGTGGCGCACGGGCTTAGTTGTTCCGCGGCATGTGGGATCTTCCTGGACCAGGGCTCGAACCCGTGTCCCCTGCATTGGCAGGCGGATTCTTAACCACTGCACCACCAGGGAAGTCCCAAGTAATTTCGATTTAAAAGAGCTAGAATAATCACAGATAGAGTTAAAGGTCTTTTTATTCCCATGTTTGGTGCTATTGAAACTTCATTTACTGCATACTTAGGAACAGTTGAAAAGGTAAATTTTATGTTATGTCTGTTTTATCACAATAAAAAATTCTAAAAATCCAAACAGTTCATTAAGGCCAAGTCAGAGTCCGGGCACAGGGGTCTCCCCTCCTTGCGCCTCTTTTGCTTTGTTTACGTTGAAGTGTAGCTGGTTACAGTGCTGTCTGTGTTAGCTGCTCCTTCAGCTTCTCGACGCGGGCGTGGCTGTGGCTCCCCCCTGCTGCTGGCCCAGGCTTCCTCGTCCTCAGCTGGTGGCATCACCGTCCTCGCAGGCTTTGGCCATGGTCCTCAGCTCATCCCCGGCCCTCGTCCCCACACCGGCCAGCTCTGTTGCTCCGCCTCCTGGTCACGTCCCCAGTCCTCGCCCTCCTCGCCCTCCTCGCCCTGGACCACATGCCCAGAGCGCCCCGAGAGGCGTCCCACAGGCTCCCTGCTGCCCGCTTAGGTCCCCCACAGGCCATTCTCCACATGGTAGCCAAAGGGATCCCATCACGCTCAGAATAAAACCCGACACAGCCCCATGTGCCCCCTCGAGGCCTCTCTCCTGCCCGGAACCTTCTTCCCCCATAAGCCCACTGGACCCTCACTTTCTTTATGTCTTTCTCTCCTTCCCCCAACATCACCAAGTGGGTTTTTTCTTAACTATATTCTAATCAGTTCATTCTTTTGGACAGTCACCTGGTCACTGCGTAGCCCAACAGAGGAGCCCTTTCAGCCCACGTCCTTTTGACCCTTCTGTCACCCCTGTGCACTGCCCTGCCTTTCCACCCCACAGGCCACCCCAGAACTGGAGCCCCCCACTTTTCCCCAGGCCAGCCTGGTTCCCCTCCATGGATGCTAGGCATGTTCCCTTCTGTTCCCTTTTGTTTTCATTTTGGTTTTGGTTATGTAAACTTTTACATGATTCAGAAATTGAAATTCTGGTTTGGCACACCCGGCGAGGTCTCGCCTCGCTCCTGTCCTCACCTTGGTCCTGCCTACCCCGTGCCAGGACTGGTTCCCTTCGTTTTTGCCATCTGCTTCCTAAAGTCCCCTTCTTTTCTCCCCCAGAGGGCTGCCTACAGTGTACGGTGTTCCCCTCACAGGAGGTCCTGGGGGTCCCTCACCCACGGTTCGGGCCGCCCGGCTCTCCGTGGTGCGCACGTCGGCATCTGCCCAGCAGGTCTCTGGCGGCGGCTGTCTGGCTTGGCCGCAGTCTTGAGCCGGTGAAAAGAATGCTGTCGCCAGAAACATCGTGCATCTGTTGTTTTGCATTTCTGCGGGTGTCTCTTCAGGGTAGATTTCTAGAAGGGCTGGCCCTAGATGGCATCGGCACCCTTGCTTGTACCTAAGACGCATTCCTGGGGCGTGTGGTTTGTGCTTGACTTTGCCATAGTTAAATTATCAGGGGAATGCAGATGAGGGCTCTGAAGAAGCCAGCCTTTGCCATCAGTGCAGTGTTTTTCTCTGGCTCGGGACAGCCCAGGTTCCCGTGGTGACAGTGGGCTGCGGGCTGCATGAAGCTGCCCAGGGCTCTTTCTCCTCTCCCATCAAGGAGCTAAGCCTGGAGAATTAGAAAGTCAGCTGTGTGCTAGAGCTCACACTCGGGGCTCTAAACTTCTGGAGGCGGAGCCAGGATAGGGAGGAGGTCGGGGCGCGCCCTCCCTGTCTCCGCACGCCTGACCTGAGTGTTCCTGGTGCGAACTCGCCATCGGTGTCTTGGCCACGTCATTGGAGTCTGGTTGCCAGGGCACGCCGTGGTGCCTTTGTTGCGGTCTCCACGGTTTGGCCAAGAAGGGAAGTCACTTGGGGTGGGCCGACGTGAGGTGGTGGCTGGTGCCGACGTGCGCCACGCGGGCCCAGGTGGCTCTGGGACTGAGATCTTTTCCCGGATGAGCTGAGCTGCTAGCTGCGGGCTTCTCGGGTGGCTGATTCTGAGCCTCCCTGGCCCGGGTAGTGCTCTTGCCCTCTTGGCCCGGCCGTGAGAGCAGCATGGCCAGACCCTGATCCCGGGGCCTCACAGTGACCATTGCCGAAGTACACAAGGAGGGGACCTACCGGGCGGGACGGCAGCACAGGGAAGGAACTGTTCTGTCGGCACGAAGGAATGGGGAGGTGCCCGCCCTGGAATGAGGAGCGTCTTCTTCTGCGCCTTTCCGTTCTCCTGGTCTTCCATCGCATTGGCCAAGGCCAAGGCCCTGTGTCGTCAGGAGCGTCTGGTGATAAAGGCGCCCCGACCTGGGATTGCTCCTCTTCTCACGCCACAACCCTGGGCAGCAGTGTCTGGTTACCCACATCCGCCAGTGTCCTTTGTGACTCTTCTCCCTCTGGGCTGTTGACCCATTGTTGAGATGAGGAAACCGAGGCACAGGATGTTGCGCTCACTTGCTCAGGTCGTGTTTGGAAATGGCAAAGTCAGCATTTGAGCTCAGGTTGGCTTGCTCCAAATTTGCCTGTTTTTCCGCAGCGCTGTGCTCTGCGCCACCGCCCAAGGGGCACTGTTGAACTCTTCCCGTCAGCAAGTTGTACTGTGCTGTTTTTATTGAGCACACGTTTGAGAAAACCCAAAACACAGAAGCTGTAGTAACAGCCAAGCCAGGCCTTCGTGACGAGGAGCCCCCCTCCATTTTGGTGGGTAGGTCCCTCTCCGGCAGTCGAGGAGGGCCTCTTGTCATCCGTCAGACACGGAGGCCCTCGGGCACAGCTCGTAACACTGAGAAGCCACCTTCTCAGTGCAGGCATGCTAGGAGCGGGACTCAGGGTGACCACGGCGCAGGTAGGGTGCGGTGGGCCATCGCCGTCAGCAGCCCAAGGGCTCTGAAATGATCTGTGAAGGGGAAGGGCATCTGGATCTGGGCGAGCACTGGCAGGGCAGCCCCTCTCCCAGTGCCCTGCCCACGCTGGGGCGCCCGGGGCCTGCTGTGGCTCACTTTTTCTGCAAACCAGTGTGTTCTCCGTGATACTTACGTACTTGTTTAACACTTCAGGGAAGAAAAGGCAGAAGAACAGGATCTCCAGGGCCTGAAGGATAAACCTTTGAAGTTTAAAAAGGTGAAGAAGGATAAGAAAGAAGACAAAGAGGGCAAGCATGAGCCCCTGCAGCCAGCGGCCCACCACTCTGCTGAGCCAGCAGAGGCAGGTAAAGCAGAGACCTCGGAAGGGTCGGGCTCGGCCCCAGCCGTGCCAGAAGCTTCGGCCTCCCCCAAACAGCGGCGCTCCATCATTCGCGACCGGGGACCCATGTACGACGACCCCACTCTGCCTGAAGGTTGGACCCGAAAGCTTAAGCAAAGGAAATCTGGCCGCTCCGCTGGGAAGTATGATGTGTATTTGATCAAGTAAGTAAGGGTGACTCCTGTTTCTACAGAGGGGGGAGGGCCGGGTGGGCGGGGTGTCAGGGACCGGTGCTAAAAAACTGATGGGGGGACCCCTTGGAGTGGTAGCTCTTTGCTGCTCATTGATCAGGAAAATGTGTGTGCGTAACCCCACCTCGGGTCGGGGGCTTCAGTAGTGACCACCGCTTGCGGGCGCGACGAGGTATGCTTGGAATGACTGCGTACGTAGGTCAATGCCCTGAGTGAGATGTGCCCGGGGTAGCAGAGTGTGGCTTTCCTGCGCCCGCCGTCAAGGCCTCATCTGGAGCTGGAATAGCAGTAGGGCCTACCCAGGGCCTCAGTGAGGGCACCAGGAGAGGCCGCCTGGGAAGCAGTGAGGACGCAAGGTCCTGCTGTGCACACTGGCCTGGGCTGGGGATGCAAGGGAGCTCCCTGGGCTTGCTGCCATCTCCCAGCTGAGGGGCCCTCTTCAGAACCTGTTAGCATCTTCTTTCTGGAACAGTCCTTCTCTGACACTGCGTCATGAACCCAAAGAAATAGGAGTTCATAGGGCTCAGTCTGCTCTGTGAATCATGTTGGGACAGATGGGCTCTCTGATAGGGCCTCTGGGGAGAGACCCAGATGGGCTCCGTGTGCCTTTCCCACTGTCCCTTGGGCCTTTGTCCAGCTGTGGGCTGGTCGTCGGGTGTTACCTGTTGAAACAGAGCAACTTCGAAGCCAGAGCTTCAGAGGACGAGTGTGAATGCGTGCATTTCAGTTCTTCCCCTTAGATGGTTCCAGAAAGGTTAGCAGTTTTCAAAGGCTGCTTTCAGACAGCCTCATTTAATTCCAACAACTCAGAAAAGGGTGAGCAAAGCGTTATCCTACTGACGGATGAGGAAACTGATTCCAAGAGAGGCTAAGCAGCGTACCCGAGTTCAGCCTGACAGGTAGACAGGGTCCCCAGGCCAGACCCCTTTGGGGGCCAGAGGAGCTCGGTGGCCGGCAGCTGCTCGGGGGCATCCAGGCAATAGCTGTGGAGCAGTCAGCACCAAGCCATTCTGGCATCAGAGCAGGCCTCGCGGGCGCCCACGGCCGTTGGGCAACCCGATTGCTTCCTGTATAACCGAGGCCGCAGCTCCCTAGTTTTAGCTCATCTCAGCTTTTCTTAAATGTGACTCTTGTTCAGCTGTATCGTCGGGCATGCCAGTTGCAGAATGTCTCCTGTCAGGGGGTTCGCCACCACCTTCTCCTCTGCCCCATCTCTGACATGGCTGTGGAAGCTTCTGATTATTCTTTGTGTCTCTCCGTTTGTTCCCACAGTCCCCAGGGAAAAGCCTTTCGCTCTAAAGTGGAGCTGATTGCGTACTTCGAAAAGGTAGGCGACACCTCCCTGGACCCTAATGATTTTGACTTCACGGTAACTGGGAGAGGGAGCCCCTCCCGGCGAGAGCAGAAACCACCTAAGAAGCCCAAATCTCCCAAAGCTCCAGGAACTGGCAGAGGTCGGGGACGCCCCAAAGGGAGCGGCACCACGAGACCCAAGGCAGCAACATCAGAGGGCGTGCAGGTGAAAAGGGTCCTGGAGAAAAGCCCCGGGAAGCTGCTCGTCAAGATGCCTTTCCAAGCTTCGCCGGGCAGTAAGGCCGAAGGGGGTGGGGCCACCACGTCGGCCCAGGTCATGGTTATCAAACGCCCCGGCCGGAAGCGAAAAGCTGAGGCTGACCCCCAGGCCATTCCCAAGAAACGGGGCCGAAAGCCGGGCAGTGTGGTGGCGGCTGCCGCCGCCGAGGCCAAGAAGAAAGCCGTGAAGGAGTCTTCCATCCGGTCTGTGCAGGAGACCGTGCTGCCCATCAAGAAGCGTAAGACCCGGGAGACGGTGAGCATCGAGGTGAAGGAGGTGGTGAAGCCCCTGCTGGTGTCCACCCTTGGCGAGAAGAGCGGGAAGGGACTGAAGACCTGCAAGAGCCCCGGGCGGAAAAGCAAGGAGAGCAGCCCCAAGGGGCGCAGCGGCAGCGCCTCCTCGCCCCCCAAGAAGGAGCACCACCACCACCACCACCACGCCGAGCCCCCGAAGGCGCCCGCGCCACTGCTCCCGCCCCCGCCCCCGCCCCCACCGGAGCCCCAGAGCTCCGAGGACCCCGCCAGCCCCCCCGAGCCCCAGGACTTGAGCAGCAGCGTCTGCAAAGAGGAGAAGATGCCGAGAGCAGGCTCGCTGGAGAGCGACGGCTGCCCCAAGGAGCCAGCTAAGACTCAGCCCGCGCTCACGACCGCCGCCGCGGCCACAGAAAAGTACAAACACCGAGGGGAGGGAGAGCGCAAAGACATTGTCTCATCCTCCATGCCAAGGCCAAACAGAGAGGAGCCTGTGGACAGCCGGACGCCCGTGACCGAGAGAGTGAGCTGACTTTACACAGAGCGGATTGCAAAGCAAACCAACAAGAATAAAGGCAGCTGTTGTCTCTTCTCCTTATGGGTAGGGCTCTGACAAAGCTTCCCGATTAACTGAAATAAAAAATATTTTTTTTTCTTTCAGTAAACTTAGAGTTTCGTGGCTTCAGGGTGGGAGTAGTTGGAGCATTGGGGATGTTTTTCTTACCGACAAGCACAGTCAGGTTGAAGACCTAACCAGGGCCAGAAGTAGCTTTGCACTTTTCTAAACTAGGCTCCTTCAACAAGGCTTGCTGCAGATACTACTGACCAGACAAGCTGTTGCCCAGGCTTCTTAGGGTGCGCCTGCACCTCCCTCCCACCCAGCCCCCCCACGTGGTCGTTAGGGACAGAGAGCACTTGAGAGGACACTCCTGGTTTTGGTGCCGTTGGCGCCCCAGTCTCAGCTCTCCTCCCCCAACCCTGCCGGCCTCCAGCTCCCCCGCCTCGCCCACTCCCACCCACGTCGGGACAAGGAGGTGTGAGGCAAGAGAGACAGGTGGATCCTTTAGAGAAGATGCGGATGGCCAGTGGCTATAGCCCGTGTGATCCCACCTGTGGTGGCACAAACCTGGCCCCACGCCAGCCCCAATCCAAAATCGACAAGGACATTTCACAGGACAGGGAAGTAGCACCTGTTCGCCCCAGTTCTGGCCTGGCTAGGAAGGAGTCATTCTTTGAGCCGCTGGGTGTAGACTGGCCTTAGCCAGAGGAGACGATGGCCCAGGGCCGGCCTCCCGCGGGTGGCGCTAGAGAGAGGCCGCCAAGGCCGCAGGACAAGGCCCAGGCAGGCAGGCCCAGGCTCCAGACCGCCGAGCGCAGCGGGCCAGGCGGAAGGGATTCCTAGTCGCTCAGAGCAGTTGTGACTGGTAGGTAGAGCCTTAGTAGATGGGGCAGGGGGCCAGGGGGAAGGAGGGGGAAATGTTCTTCCAAAACTTTCCAATTCTAACTCCTCTAGGGACAGCTTAGAACTATTTGCACTATTGAGTCTTCATGTTCCCACTTCAAAACAAACACGCTCTGAGAGCAAACTGGCTTGAATTGGTGACACTTTGTCCCTCAAGCCACCAGACGTGACGGTGTTGACAACTACCTGGATCTGTATATACCTGCGCTTGTTTTAAAGTGGGCTCAGCACATAGGGTTCCCACGAAGCTCCGAAACTCTAAGTGTTTGCTGCAATTTATAAGGACTTCCTGATTGGTTTCTCTTCTCTCCTTCAATTTCTGCCTTCTTTCATTTCATCCTTTCATTTCTTCCCCTCCCCCCGCCCCCTCATTTATCCCTTCTGTTCCAGGCAGCCGCAGTGCCCAACTGTACCCTGAGCCGACGCTGTCAGCTCAGGGCCCCGGAACTCACCCCACCCTTGGCCTTCCTGCCGTCAGCCCCAGCCCCGCTCCCACCCATTCTGAGCCCTGAGGAAGCCCCAGGCTCTGCTAAATCCACCTGGCCCTAGTGCCTCGGCCTCTCCGAGGGGCAAGGGAGTGGCAAGGTCTTGCTCTCCTAGGAGTCCCCTTCCCTGGTCAGACCCCGGATCCCAGGCCTTCTCAACCTTCCCACTCAGCAGAAGTGGGGGAGGGAGAAGTTGGGCCAGATATGGATTTCGAAGCCAAGGGCAGCACAGAGACCCACTGTGGCCTGCCAGTGTCACTGAGTGGCCCAGCCCTGACCTTGGCCTCTGCCGGACCCGGCTAGGGGCGGGGCGGTCGGGCGGGGCGGCAGGCGGAACAAGCGCAGACGCCCCCGCCGCTGCTCCTCAGAGCGCAAGTTCTTTTCTGCTGGGCCCCGTGTGGCCTCTGCTTGCGGGAGACGGGGCGGGCTGGTACCTCACGCATCTCCACATGTGCACCAGGGCTGTGGTGTGGGCGCGTAGAGGCTTGGGCTTGTTTTGGGGTGTTCATTGACCAGTTTCAATTCAGGATCCCGTGCTTTCACCCTCTGTTCAGGAAGTCCTTATCTAACTGCATATCTTCATCATATTGGTATATCCTTTTCTGTGTTTACAGAGATGTCTCTTATCTAAATCTGTCCAACTGAGAAGTACCTTATCAAAGTAGCAAACGAGACAGCAGTCTTATGCTTCCAGAAACACCCACAAGCACGTCCCATGTGAGCTGCTGCCATGAACTGTCAAGTGCGTGTTGTCTCGTGTATTTCGGTTACTGTGCCCTGGCTTCCTCACTGCGGTGTAACCATGAAGGAGTGAAACGTCTTAGAAACCGTCTAGCACTTCCTTGCCAGTCCTTAGTGATCAGGACCCATAGTTGACAGTTCCAATCAGTAGCTTAAGAAAAAACATGTCTGTCTCTCCCAGAATGGTTAGAAGCAAGGGAGTTTGCCCCGTTCTGTTTGTGGAGTCGTAGCTGGCCTTTCTAGCATTTTTGTATCCATTTCTTGATGCTGCAGAAGCAAGTCCCACAACCAAACCTGCTCTGCTGTCGACCCTCCGGGCTTCACTTATGACTCCTCCCCAGGAAGGGCTGGGGGTCGGAGTAGGGGGAGAGTCCTTCGGGATCCCTCTTCCTCCAAGGACAAAAGGCTCCTGACCCTGCAGTGGCCTCGCACTCCTGGTACCCCCAGAGGACTCCTATTCACGTGAGCACGGTGTCCAGCCCGTTTGTCGTGGGGGCGCCATCTCTTTTGCTCGGTCAGGTTTTTAGGCATTAATTACACTTTTCGTCCAGTAAAATGTGGCTCCTGGGACCAGCATCAAGAGCTGGCCTCCCCATCGGCTTGGTACCATCTGGTCCTGGGCAAAAGAGAGCTGGACCTGCCATGCCCCCCTTTCACCCATAACAGTTCATTCTGGGGCTGACTGGCATTGGTGGTCGAGAACACAAAGTTTCAAGTGTCGTTTTCTTTGGGCCTGGCCCGACCTGCAGCCTCCCTCACTCCCCAGCTGCTTCCCCTAGAGTTTCAAGGCTGCAGGTGGCGCCTGAGGCACCTTAGGGTTTTCTCTCCCCGCCCCCCTTTCTTCCACATTCCCTCTTCCCCAGATAAAGGCATTACTAGTGAGTTACCTTTGGGCAGGGGCCCCGAAGCTCCCATACCACCTCTGTCCTGGAGTCAGGTTGACAGGAGGTTGGAGGGAAGGCCTAAGCCACGGAATTCTCCCCAGCTGTGTCTGGCCCTACTTGGGGGTGTGACCTCGATTTTGTGTGTACTTGAAGACCATGAAGATCGGGGGCCATCTCTTAGGGACTGTGTGAAGAAGGCAGGAATTGACCGACAGCTTTCAGACACCCGTGGGCTAGGTCAGAGTCACGTTCGGTCTCCCCGGCCCTCATTCTGGTTATTAGTGACTACCTCCTCTCCTGACGGAATTCTGTGTGTCCTCAAGCTCCTCCCACCGTGCCCGGCCCAGCCCAGCCCTGCCCGTTGGTGGGCTTGTCCTAACCAGTGTAATTGCTGGCCTTGACACTGCAGTGAGCTGGGGACACTGGGCCACAGCCAGGCTCCAGTACAGCTCCCTTCCGCTGCTGCTGTACTCCCGTATCAAAAGGCACAGGAGACACCAAGAAATGCCACGGCCCCCCAGTCCGTCAGTGCCAAACTAGCCAAGGACCCCATCCCCTCAGCTCCCCGGAAAGTGGAAGCCGTGGTGGTGGCCCGGGGACGCCGGAACGGCCACAGCCAGCACGTGACTTCTACTCCTGAGACCCCATGCCGGTGCCGGCACCAGTCTTGTTTAGCAGTGGCATTCCAGGCTAGAGGCCACAAACGGTGGCGTTGGGACCTGGAACGGCCCCAAGTGGTCGCTTGCCCCTCTGCCTAGCTTGTCATCGTTGTGATGGCCATCGTGAAGGAGAGTACTAGCCAGAAACAAACCGCCACGTTTAGTGGGAAAGGAGTTTCCTTAGCTGACGGGACCTCTGGATTTTAAGTAACTTTTAGTAAGCAGCTCAAGCCCAGGAGGGAACAGAGGGTGTGACGTGAATCCACCAGGTGTGGCCGCCTGGATCTCCTGGAACCCAAGTGGAGTCTGGCAGCTGAGCTCTGTGCCCCCTTTCCGGAGCGTTCCTGCCAGGCTCTCTGGGGTGACGGGGCCAGGGGAGGTCACAGATACCAGCTCTAGCTTTGTCCAGCCATCCCTAGCAGGGTCGTGGCCCCAAATTGTTTCCTGATGCGAGTTTCCCACACGGGTGGCCCAGGCCATCCAGACCTCGGGAAGTAAGCTCTCTCTAGAGCCCTGTGTGCATTGGCCTAGCCGGTCCCCTGAGTCCCGGCCAGTGGCCCCAGGGGGGAGGGGGGAGCACGGCCACGTTACCAGGCCTGTAGTAGAGCCCCTGCTCTCTTGCCCGATGGCCCCGCCACGTCGTGTTCTGGCTCTTAGCTGCTCTCTGCAAGGGCCCCATCTCACTTCTCTCCATCCGTGAACCCGTCCACTCGAGGGGTTTGTTGAGTCTCGGTTTTTGCTTCTTTCTCTTTTAGAAACTCTATCAATCTTCAGAAAACATAGTGTAATCGTTAACAATTCTCTAGGATACTGCCTCCCCCAGGGTCTAAAGTTCCACGTTAAAGGGGAGAAAAGTGAACACTGAAACCCCTTGTCGACAATTCAGAAGGAAGACCTAAAAAAACATGTAGCAGGAAACTACATTTCGATGTTTCTGAATGAGTAAGAGCAAGCTTTTGCAAAAACGCTGATCTAACAGTCCTTGGAGCCTGGCCCAATGTGTGGCAAGTGCTGCGGGTGAAGGGGAATCCGGCCTGAAACTGCTGGATCTGAGCCTTAGGGCCCTCGTGTCACTGGAGAGCCCATCTCTCCGTGGGTAGCAGTCCCTGAGGGCTCAGCGGCCACCCGGTCCTGGGAGAAGGCCTGCCTGTCACAAAGCCGCAGGAGCCCAGCTCTGGGTGTGGGAAGGAAGGAGAGCGCTCACCAGTGAATCCGAAGGCCCGTGACCTTCTCGCTACCCGGCACCACCTGTTCCTTGCTCCTTTCTGATTTCCGCAGAGCCTACCCCAAGTGCTGATTTGTCAGGAAAACTAAGTTCTAACTAGGGTGATGTCTCCTCCCCAGCCTCTGCCTGCGGTGCGGCCTGCCCCCAAGGACAGCCCCCGGCTCTGCTCTTCTTGGGGCCTGGGTGAAGGGGTGTGCCCCCTCGCCCCTCACCCGCAAGAGCCCCCGGGGCAGAGGGAGGGCGGGGGCGAGGACCCTCACGGAGGGAAGTCCAGCTTTGCGTTTCAGAACGTTTGGGAAACTTGCAGGTTACCTTTGGTGTGCTAGCTGCCCCCTCTGTCTTCCCTCTCCTCAGGTCCTGCTCAGCAGTGAGAGAAAATGAAATCAAAAGGCCACAAGGTTTGGCTCCTGCCCACTGGTAGTCCCTCTCCCCACGGTGTTTGTGTGTCAAGTGACAAAGCTGTTCTTCCTGGTGACCCTGATTATATCCAGTATCTTATAGACTATACGCATAGACCTGCTTGGTCTCTTCTATCCTGGGCTTTTGTTTTGCTTTTTAGTTTTGCTTTAAGTTCTTCTGTCCCTTTTATTTAATGCACCGACTAGACACACAAAGCAGTTGAATTTTTATATATATATATCTGTATATTGCACAGTTATAAACTCATTTTGCTTGTGGCTCCACACACAAAAAAAGACCTGTTAAAATTATACCTGTTGCTTAATTACAATATTTCTGATAACCATAGCATAGGACAAGGGAAAATTTAAAAAACAAAAACAAACAAAAAAAAAACAAAAAAAACAAAAACAAAAACAAACAAAAAAAACCAAAAACAAAAAACAAAAAAAACCCGACAAATCCGTCTGCTGGTCACTTCGGTCCAAGCAGATCCGTGGTCTTTCCTCGCTTCTTTCAAGGGCTTCCCAGTGCCGGGCGAAGGAGGCTCCGGGCAGCACCGGGTTTTGCACTGTTTCTCCCGAGCTTGTGAGAGAGGCTCCAGGGTGCCACTGCGGAACGGCTCATTTCAGTGGGTGGGTGCAAGAGTGCTCCCTGGCTCTGGCAAAGCCCGGAATGGCACTGCCTGGTCCCCTTCGATCTCTGGGTGGGGCAGCTGGAGTCCATGGGGGTGGCCTGGTCCCCCCACGCCTTCCAGCGACCCGGTCCGAGTGATGGTATGTGGAGAGCCGGCTCAGCGGGCCTCCCCACCGGCAGGGCCCCCGCTCTGCCGAGTCTGGGGGCTGGAGGGGAGGCAGAAGGCCGTGTCTTGTCTCTGAAAGTGTGAGCCGTACCAGGTAGAACACCAGGGACCCCAGAACCACACGTGAGGTTCAGTGGGTCCCCTCCAGGAGGTAGCGAAGACTCCAGAAATGTCCCTTCCTCTTCTCCCCCAACCTATGAGTAATTGCATTTGCTTTTGTAATTCTTAATGAGCAATATCTGCTAGAGAGTTCAGCCGTAACAGTTCTTTTTGATCATTTTTTTAAGTAATTAAAAACACCAAAAAAAAAAAAATCCAGAAACTTGTTCTTCCAAAGCAGAGAGCATTATAATCACTAGGGCCAAAAGCTTCCCTCCCCGCATCATTACTTACTTCTGAGGCCTGAATCCAAAAGAGAAACACTCGTAGGCCCTTTGGGTGGCCAGGCTCCCCTCGGGCCCCTCGGAGGACCTGGGCGGGGGCAGCTTCCGGGCCCGGCCTGGGGGCTCGCCCCCGCCTTCGTTCAGTATTAGCGGTGGGTCCCTGCCTGCTCTCCCACCCAGCCCGGGGCCGGGGGCAGAGGAGGCCGCCGCCGCTGCTGTCCGGCCTCGCAGGTGGGCGTCCGCGTTAACCTGCGCGCGTGCTTTCTGCCCGAGCTCTGAAATCAGCGCCGAGTTAGCCTCACCCGGTGACCTCGCGCCCTGCCCGCCCGACGCAGCAGGGCCCACCCAGTTCAGTGTTTCTGGGGAGCTGGACGGTGGAGTGCAAAAAGGCTTGCAGAACTCGAAGCCTGCTCCTTCCCTTGCTACCAAGGCCTCCTTTTCCGTTTGAGTTGTCACTGCTTCAATCAATAACAGCCGCTCCAGAGTCAGTAGTTGATGAATATATGACCAAATATCACCAGGACTGTTACTCAATGTGTGCCGAGCCCTCTCCTCGCGCTGGGCTCCGTGTACCCGGACACTGTAACGTGTGCTGTGTTTGCGCTCCTCCCCCTCCGCCTCCACTCTCCCCTCGTCTCTCTGGGGTTTTTCTGTTTGGGTTTGGTTTGGTTTTTATTTCTCCTTTTGTGTTCCAAACATGAGGTTCTCTCTACTGGTCCTCTTAACTGTGGTGTTGAGGCTTATATTTGTGTAATTTTTGGTGGGTGAAAGGAACTTTGCGAAGTAAATCTCTTCTGTGTTTGAACTGAAGTCTGTATTGTAACCATGTTTAAAGTAATTGTTCCAGAGACAAATGCTTCTAGACACCTTTTCTTTACAAACAAAAGAATTCGGAGGGAGGGGATGGTAACCCAGACGAGAGGGTCTGTCCTTTTTCCCCAGGAGGGGAGATCCAAAGACAGAACCCCTGCCCAGATCAGCCAGAAGCCACCCAAAGAAGTTAAGCCTAAAGCCAACGGACCGAATAGCTGATGTGCTGCCATTTGCGAAGTCAGAGCAAAACCAGGTTTTGTTCCACTCAGTGAATTCTTTTGCGCCCCTCCCCCCGCCCGCCCCCGCCAGATTATTAGCATCATTATTATTTTTTAAGGACAGACAAGGTTGATGTTCCTGCAAGGGGAGCCAGGAGGGGTGTGAGCACAGCCAACCTCGCCTCGGGGGGAGAAGGCTGGGGTGGGCCTGAGGGGCGGGGCTCAGCCAGAGGATGGCCATCTCCCTGGAGACCTCCACCGAGGCCACAGGTCAGGTGTATGTTGACAGGGCATTACTGTTCAGGGTGGGCATTACTGTTCAGGGCACCATCATCACATCCCACCCCATCCCGCAGTGCACGACACTAACGTGACCTCTCGATTCCCCTGCTTTCCCGGACGAGAAGATGATGGTGGAGGGGGGCGCACCCCCTTTGCTGTCATCCGATCCCCAGCAAAATTTGGACATGAGAAACCCCCTTCTTGTTTCATGGCAAAACCCGATCCTCAAAGAAGCCGTTTACCTCCCATTGTTTAGGGCTGACGGAACAGGGACGGACGTGTGCTCCCTTAGCGCCCGGGGGGGGGGGGGGCCCTCCTCTGAAAGGCAAGAACAGTGCTGACCCTAGTGACCATTTGTGCATGGGGCTTAGGAGTGGGAAGAACCAGGCAGGGTTGCTGCCCCCTCCTGAGTCACAGGGACACAGGTCGCCCTGTGCAGAGGGAGCTGGCTCCAGCCCCGAAGCCCAGAAGCCTGAGCAAGGGCGGGAGAGGTGTGCGTGGGGCGTGGGGAGCCGCCCAGGACAGACTTGGCTGGAGATGTCTCCAGAAGCCCTCTATCGCATTCACCTTCAGTTTTTGTGTTTTGGGACAATTACTTTAGAAAAATAAGTAGGTCGTTTTAAAAACAAAAAATATTGATTGCTTTTTTGTAGTGTTCAAAAAAAGGTTCTTTGTGTATAGCCAAATGACTGAAAGCACTGATATATTTAAAAACAAAAGGCAATTTATTAAGGAAATTTGTACCATTTCAGTAAACCTGTCTGAATGTACCTGTATACGTTTCAAAAACACCCCCCCACTGAATCCCTGTAACCTATTTATTATATAAAGAGTTTGCCTTATAAATTTACATAAAAATGTCCGTTTGTGTCTTTTGTTGTAAAATCAAGTGATTTTTTCATAAGGTTCTTTTACTATTTGAAAAGATGGGCAGCACGCAGTTTTATTTTATTTTTGTAAGTTTTTTAATACGTGTGAAAGCCAAGAATACTCAGCATGCCTTTCTAAGTGACGCGTTCGCACCTTTTGTTGGGAAGTACTGTATCCTGTGCTGTTAGCATTCTCGATAAATCTCTCTGTGAAAGTGACTCCAGGTCTGGGCTTTCATTATCAGACAGCTCCTAGGACAGCACGGCGGTGCATTTCCTGATCCACTCTGGCTGTCCCCGAACACGCAGAAGCCAGCCGCTTTTGGGGGCGGCCACGGGAGGAAAGGGCAGCCTGCGCCCCGCACCGGCCCCTCTCGGGGCTCCCTGAGGGCCAGGGCAGGGCCGTCCCGTCGTCCTGGATGTGCCGGATGTGCCGAGGTGCTTTTGGAAACCCCCCAGCCCCTCACCCCCAGCTCTGACTCCTCTGGTGCCTCCCGCCTGAGACCCTCCCATGGCCTCTGCTGACCTGGCTCCGGCCGCCCGTGTTCCCTGGCTTCCCGTGAGGCTGTGGGCGCTCAGGAGCTGGCGGCGTCCCCACAGCCGTCCTCCATCAGGCTGTGGATGGCCTGGAGCGGACGACAAGTGCTCCGAGTCCAGAATCACAGGCACATGTGGACACACCTACTGGGAGGAGCACTAGACAGTCCTGGCCTGGAACATAAAAACAAAGGGTTGAAATTCACCCTGTGTGCGCACTGAGCATCCCTCGGGTGCCAGGGCTGTCCCAGGAGCTGCAGTCCAGCAGTGAGCAAGTAGGACCAAGTAAGTCCCTGTTCCCTCAGTGTGTGCGTGCCCAGTAACTTCCCATCCTCGGCTCGGTAGTCTCGGTAAGGGCTGTCCCCGTGGGAAGCCACTGGGGCTCAGGGTGTGGCTGGCCTCCTCTTTGGGAGTGGCCGGCGTTGGCTGCAGCTTCTAGGAAGAGGCTGCAACGGAGGGCCATCTTGGGCGGACCTGTTTTCTGGAAAGAGCCCTAAATAAGTCTGTGGACGGACAGCCTGGGGGCGGGGAGGGGGGTAGTAGCCCTCTGGGGTCAGGATCCAGAGGGCAAGGGGGTGGCCAGGGAAGACCTGCTGCCTTTCAAGCGTGCATCCAGCTGGAGAAACAAAAGAGGAAGGCACCCTTACTGCTTTGGGGGGGGGGGGTCTTCCCCCCTCTGGTGGGGGAGGCAGATGAGTGCCGAGGCTGAAGAAGGACGCACCAGGGATGCCAGGCACAGCAGGGGCTGCGGGCAGCTCCGCCTGAGGGGCTGCCTGAGCTCCACCTTCGCGTGAGGGCCCCGGAGCTACAGGTGCCAACTCGTGGGTGCGGGAGCCCTGGCACACTCTTGGAACCCCGAGGAGTTCTGGATGGCTTAAGGCTGCTGATGTGTGCAAAGAGCCAGACAGAGGTGGGCAGGAAGGGGCCACATCCTGACAACGGTGGAGGCCGTGCGGAAAAGCCGGGATCCCATCGGAGGGCCTCGGGAACCGAGAGAAGGTCTTAAGCAGGAAGTCGGTGTGGAGTGATCTGTCCCTAAGGAAGACCCCTCAGGCAGAGATGAGGCAGGGAAGCCTCTGGGAAGCCAGCTGATCTAGGTTCATCTAGGTAGGAGGTAGTAGAGGGCAGTGGGCCTGTGGGGAAGAGACGGACTCCAGAGAAGTTCAGGGGGGTGACAGGAAAATGGTGGCTGCTGCAGCAGGGTAGGGAACAGAGAGTCCAGAGAAGTCAGCGGCTGCGGAGCCTGGTGGGACGAAGGTGGGGAGACGTCAGGCCGGGAACGGAGCTTGGTGCCTGGTGACTGCTTCAGAAAAGAGAGTGGGAGCAGCCGGAGCCTGCCATCCTCACACGTGACAAGAGAGAGGAGGGACAGCCAGAGCTGAAGGCCTGTTTCTAACACATGTAAACACGCTTTATGTGCTAGTGGGAAGGAGCCAGCGAAGAAGGAAAGATGGCAGATACTGCAAAGACCTAACAATCGCTGGAGCAGGTTCCTGAAGGAGCGGAAAAGATGGGATCCAGGGCCCAGGAGGTGGGTGGAGATGCTCTGAGCTTCCAGACCGTTCTTCCTGCACCCAGCCTCGCAGCCAGCTGAGGGGAGTCAGCCGGGAGCCTTTGTGTGACACCATCTGACCCTGTCCCACCTGGATCTCTTGACCGCTCTCCACAGCCTCCCGCATGAAACCGAAACTTCTGAAGAGGACCTCCCAGCGTCTCTCACAAGGCCCGCTTCTAGCCTTTCTGGAACGCCTTCGCCGTGCCCGTCGTCCCCCGGGCCGAGAACCGCTCTCCTCCAGCCCTCGGGGCCCTGCTCAGACGGCTCCTCCTCCCGGCAGCCCGCCCCGCCCTCCTCGCCGGGCCCAGGGGCGCTGCCTCCGCCGGGAGTGACCGCGCGCGGCGCCCCCGTGTGGCCGGGGCTCGTGACGGCGGCGGCGGCGGGCGACCTGGCGGAGGGCCCGGGCACCGCCCCTTCCGCCCCGCCGGGCGACGCACGAGGCCGGCTTAAAGGGGAAGTGAGTCAGTGTCCGCGGACTCGGCCGGCCGAGGCTCGCGCCCGCCGCGGCCCCGAGAGGCCCCGGCCCGGCGGCGGCGGCGGCGGCGGCGGCGGCCATGGCCGGGGGGCCGGGCCCGGGAGACCCCGCGGTCCCCGGCGCCCAGCACTTCCTGTACGAGGTGCCGCCCTGGGTCATGTGCCGCTTCTACAAAGTGATGGACGCCCTGGAGCCCGCCGACTGGTGCCAGTTCGGTGGGTGGTGGCGGGCCGGCGGGGGCGGGGCGGGGCGGGGCGGGGGGCGCGCGGGGCCCGGGCGCCCCGGCCTGACGAACCCCCGCCCCGCAGCCGCCCTGATCGTACGCGACCAGACCGAGCTGCGGCTGTGCGAGCGCTCCGGGCAGCGCACGGCCAGCGTCCTGTGGCCCTGGATCAACCGCAACGCCCGCGTGGCCGACCTCGTGCGCATCCTCACGCACCTGCAGCTGCTCCGCGCGCGGGACATCATCACGGCATGTGAGCCCGCGGCCCCGGAGCCCCCGGGACCCCCAGAACCCCCAGGACCTCGGGAGGGGGGCCGCCCAGGGCCTCCCCTGGAGCTCCTCCCCCCCCCCCCCCCCCCGCCTGGGCCTAACAGCCCTTTCCTTCCTCTGCTTCCCAGGGCACCCTCCCGCCCCACTTCTGCCCCCCAGCGCCACCGCCCCGAGGCCTACCAGCATCTCTGCGCCTTCTGAGGCCGCGGCCCCCAGCCCCCAGAAGTTGCACTCGTCGGCCTCCACCCTCCTCTCACCAGGTAAGGTGGCTCCCGGGGGTTGGCCTGATGAACCTGAGGAAAGGAGCCCCTTGACACTGGCCACGGCTGTAGATCCGGCCACTGGTCTCTGCCTGCCTCTCACTGGTGTCTTTATGAAGCTTTTCCAGGCTCCCAGACTCATTCTGACCCTGAGCTCGGCCCTGTCCCAAGCCCTGCTGCCCTCCAGCCACCACTGCCGTCGCCAGCCCCTTCCTGTATCAAGGTAGGTGGGTCCTGCCCCCACCCAGAGGTTTGAGACAAGCAGTGAGAAGGCAGCCTTTGGTACACTGGGGAGCCCCAGCCAGCCCAGCAGGGGTGGGCTAGGCAGAGGGGAGGAGGCGGGACCTCACCTGATCTGGGGTCTCTTCCCACAGCGGAGCCCAGAGAGCCCAGTGTCCCTCCTGCAGGGGGCCCACTCCTCTTCGTTCTGCTGGCCCCTCCATGAGATTTGCCAGGGCACCCATGACTTCTCAGAGGAGCTGAAGATCGGGGAGGGCGGCTTTGGGTGTGTGTACCGGGCCGTGATGAGGAACACGGTATATGCTGTGAAGAGGCTGAAGGAGGTGTGTGTAGCGTCCAGGCAAAGGCTCTGGAAGGCTGTTAGCCGACCCTCACTTTTCTGGCCCTCCCCCCACTACCCCACACGGCTCCTTCAGCCCTCTGATTTCCCAGTCCAAGGCCCCCGCCCCTTGCTTGTTCTGGGCCCAAAACAGGAGGCAGACCTGGAGTGGACCACGGTGAAGCAGAGCTTTCGGACCGAAGTGGAGCAGCTGTCGCGGTGAGCCTGTGGCGTCCCTCGTGGTGCGGGCAGCGGGAGAGGCCCACCGGGACCGTGTGTCTCCCAAAGCCTGTCAGGCTCAGGCTAGCTGAGGAACCGGCAGGGACTGTCCCCACGACGGTCAGATGGAAGGCGTGGTGGATGCTGGGGGCCAAAGTGCTCAGACCCCACTTTTTCAAGCAGGTTTCGTCACCCAAACATCGTGGACTTTGCTGGCTACTGTGCTCAGAGTGGCTTCTACTGCCTTGTCTATGGCTTCCTGCCCAATGGCTCCCTGGAAGACCGCCTCCACGTCCAGGTAGCCTTACCTGCCCTGGCACGTTGCATCACACTTGGCACCCGGGCAGAGCGGGACACGGGGCCTGGGCTCTCGGCCTCTGCGAGCGGGGCCCCTCCCTGCTGCTCCCGCATGCCCAGAGGCCTGGCTCGTGGTGCCTCCGAAAGGGGGTTCTGGACTCGGAGTAGCTTGACTCGGGCTTCTCCCCTTTGCAAGCAGGGTAGCGGAAGGGTCGCGTCAGCATTGCCCTGAGGGAAGGAGGCGATGCACAGCACCGGGGCCCCATCTAGGGAGGCACCCACAAGACGCAAGGGCTAACCGAACACAGGGCAGGAGCATCTCTAACCTCACGCTGAAGGGCTCAGGATAAGCGTGCTGTTGTGCGGGGAGGCGGGGAGAGAGCCTCCGACGACATCCTGATCACCCCAGGGCCAGGACTGCCAGAGTCTGTGAGGGGTCCCCAGGGCATGATCCCGGCCCCGTGCGCTGTGCAGAGAGAGCACCGCAGGAGCTTAGTCTCCACCCTCTTCCGAAGCAGCTCCTGGAGACTTTGCTCCTCATTTTCCAGAAGGGGAAACTGAGGCCCAGAGAGTCAACTGCTCGTCCAGACCCCTTGGTGACAGGTGGAGGGAAGGATGGGGGTCAAAGAACAGTGGCCCGCAGCCTCCCCTCTGCCCTTCCAGACCCAGGCCTGGCCCCCTCTCTCCTGGCCTCAGCGACTGGACATCCTTCTGGGCACGGCCCGGGCAATTCAGTTTTTACATCAAGACAGCCCCAGCCTCATCCACGGAGATGTCAAGAGGTGAGGAGGGGACACAGCCAGGCCCCCGGGGCCTCTCAGAGTGGCAGGAACATAGTCTACGGCAAGGGGTGATGCTCCCAAACCTTCCGCCGGCAGGGAGCCGTGGTGCCTGCTCGCCACGGCCCGCTGTCTGGGCCCAAGAAGCCTTGCCCTGAGCGCCCCCCATGAGAGTAGGCCTACCCTCTCCCGCTCGAGACTCAGGTGGGGGACGTCAGGGCTGGGGGCTCTGAGTACCCGACGTGGGACAGGTGTGGAAGCAGAGGCCAAGGACGGGCCCCACTGATGAACAGGGGCTGAACTGTGTGAGCGTGCTCTGGGGGCCACGTGCTCGGAGCCCCAGGTGGCTGGAACGCTCAGGCGCACCAGCCACTGTCTGTGGGCGAGGTACAAGTCGGCAGTCTGATTTTGTCAGGACCAGGCAGGTGGGGGGGGGGGGGTCACGGAGTGGGCCAGGGCCAAGGCCGGACCGACACCACTCCCTTCCCTCCCCAAGTTCCAACGTCCTTCTGGATGAGAGACTGATGCCCAAGCTGGGAGACTTTGGCCTGGCCCGTCTCAGCCGGTTTGCAGGCGCCAACCCCAGCCGGAGCAGCGCTGTGGCCCAGACTCGGACTGTGCGCGGCACCCTGGCGTACCTGCCCGAGGAGTACGTCAAGACGGGGAGGCTGGCCGTGGAGACCGACACCTTCAGTTTCGGCGTGGTGAGCCACTGGGCCCTCTGATGGAGCTTCAGCTCCAGGGCCCCGCCCTCCCCGGTGCGGGCCGCTTCCTCGGTCCCGCACCTCATTTCACGTTTGTAGTTTTGAATCCTTTTGTTTCAAGTGGGCCCTTCAAACTGCCAGAGCTTTAGTCCCACGGCTGCGGCTCTGTCCCTGCTGGGAGTCGGTCGTCGTGTGCCTGTCAGCCCCGGTCCACACCCAGCAGCCTCTTTGGGGTGGGCACCCCCGTCTACCGTGCACCCCTCCCCACCCAGTGGCCCTGCCTGCCCCGCCCTCCAGCCTGTCCTCTCTCCAGGTGGTGCTGGAGACCCTGGCCGGCCAGAGGGCCGTGAGGATGCACGGTGCCCAGACCAAGTATCTGGTGAGCCTCCCGAGGCGGGGCAGGGAGAAGGGCAGGCGGGGAGGGAGCGAGGGAGGCCGGGAGGCGCTGCTCCTGGCGACAGACAGGTGTAGACCCGGAGGGCGGAATGATCGGGAACGCAGTGCCCCACGGGAGCCAGCCTCTGCTGCTGCTAACTCATCCTTGAAAATAGGCAGGACCCCAGACGGCTTCATTTACCTTGCCGAGGAGAAACCTGTCTGTTCTCTTGGATGCAGTGGGCCTTTCCAGACCCCGCCTGGGCTGGGGGCGGGCGAGGAGGGCCCCAGCCACAGTGGAAAACAGAATAGGGCGGGCGCGTGGGGACGGGGGAGGCTGTGGCAGAGAATGGGGCCGCCTCTGAGAAGCCTTCCCGGGTGCTGTGGAGCAGGTCCAAGCTGCCCGGGGCCTGACCTGGAGCCTGGAGCCCAGCTCCTCGCCAGGCCCGTCTCCGCGCGGTCTCCACTCAGGCGGCGCGTGTGCGTCACGCTGTACAAGCCGGTGTGTTTCCTGGCCTTCTGCTCCGGGCTTGGGGCTGTTTCTGTCCGTTGCCGGGTCTTGGTGGGTCTGTGCCAGAGCCGGGCAGCCAAACAGGAGACCTCCTCCACGTGGGCCGCTCCGCCCGGTGTCAGCACCGCCTCGAGCAGCGCACCACACTCCTCGGGCCTGACCGCTGGTTCTCTGTGCCACAGCCAGAGCGATCTTTCGTAACCGTGAGGAGACTGTGGAAGCCCCTTTACCTGCCCGCCACCAGCCCTCTCTCTGTCTTCCAGACTCGGGCCGGCTCCCCGATGCCTGCCCCAGGGCCTTTGTAAGAGCCTTTCTCTCTGCCTGAAAGGCCACCCCCCCACCCAACCCCAGTCTTTCCTCCCAGTCCTTCCCCTGTCAGAACTCAAGGTGGCCTCTGGTCCTGTTCCCACCCCTCTCGGCTCCGCCCTCTCCGGCTAGTTCATCCCTTTAGATCCCCGCTGAAGTGTCACTTGCTTGGGCCCCAGTTGAAACCCCCGTGGGCCTCCGTGCCGCAGTTTCCATTGGTTAAGAGGCATGTCGGCGCCTCTCCCCTCCCAGGAAGTCAGCTCTGTGAAAGCGGGCCCGGGTGCCGTGTGTGTGGCTGGATCCCTGGAGCCTGGGGCAGCACTGGGCACCAGCGACGAGGGTCTGGGGGCCGCAGCAGAAGGCATGGCCCCCGGTGACCACACTCACGTTACGTGTCCTGCAGAAAGACCTGGTTGAAGAGGAAGCCGAGGAGGCTGGGCTGGCCCTGAAAAGCACCCAGACCACACTCCAAGCAGGTCTGGCTGCAGATGCCTGGGCCGCCCCGATCGCCACCCAGATCTACAAGAAGCACCTGGACCCCAAGCCCGGGCCGTGCCCCCCAGAGCTGGGCCTGGCCCTGGGCCAGCTGGCTTGCTGCTGCCTGCACCGCCGGGCCAAGAGGAGACCCCCCATGACCCAGGTAGTCCTGTGAGGCAGGGGGAAGGGAAGCAGCTGAGATGCCAGCCACCCGTGGGGGACCGTGGCCTGCTGGAAATGCCACGTTCCTGGCACTGCCGCGTAGGGAGCCAAGCACAGCACCTCGCAGACCTCTTTCTGGAGGAAGTCTCCAAATGTTCCTTGCCTGCCTGTGCTTCTGCTAGGAGTGGCCGGAGCTCCACTGAACCCCGCCTGGTACACAGAGGGAGGCGAGAGGCTTTACTGCGCCCCCTTCTGGGTGTGCTGCGCCACTGCATCTACCTTTTTGAGTCCCCTCCCCATCACCCATCTCTTTCTCTCTGAGAAGGGGAAGAAGCCCCATTTGAGGGCATCAGGGCAGCGAGGTTTGCTTCCTAGAAGACAGAGAGAAGCCATTCTAAGTCCTTAGCTTTGGTGGCTACAGCTCTCTTCTTCGTCCACGACCCGGAGCCGCTGTGCGGTTTGACCACCTTCTGTGAGGACCGTGACTGGGCCGCTCGCCCTGAGAGCCCCTCTCCCTCCTCGCAGGTGTACCAGAGGCTGGAGAAGCTGCAGGCGGCAGTGGCAGGGCCGTCTCTGGAGCCAGAGGCCGCCAGCCGCAGCCCCCCTTCCCCTCAGGAGAACTCCTACGTGTCCACCACTGGCAGGGCCCTGAGCGGTGCCAGCCCATGGCAGCCCCTGGCGGCGCCCTCGGGAGCCCTGGCCCAGGCTACGGAGCGGCTGCAGAAAGGCGCCAACCAGCCCGTGGAGAGCGACGAGAGCATGTCCGGCCTATCTGCTGCCCTGCATTCCTGGCACCTGACCCCGAGCTGCCCCCCGGGCCCGGCCCGGCCAGGCAGCCCTGGCCCAGGGGCCGCCGTGTGGGCACCAGCACCCCTCGGGCAGGCTGGCTGTACTCAAGGGGATGCCACCCGAGAGTCGAGCTGGGGGAGCGGCCCGGGGCTCCAGCCCACAGCTATGGAAGGTACCTGGGGACACGTGCCCAGAAGAGGGACCAGCGGCCTCCTTTGGTGGCAGTCCCCATCTTCCCCACCCCCGGCCTTCTGGGAGGAGAGAACTGGGGCCTATCGTTAAGCTCCCTGTGTCCTTAGCAAGTTCCAGGCCACTGTCTTGGGGAGGCCCCCCACCCGGCCTTGGAAAGGCCCACCGAGGACGGTCCCGTGCCGTCTCATCTCCCCGGACCGCGGCCCCAGCTGGCTGAGGAGAGGCCAGGACCTTGCTCCCCGGAAGCCGGGGGCAAGGAAGGCCGAGTCCAGGACCAGGCTCCAGGCCCAGCAGCTAGCCAGGGCCCTGGCACGGCCCCTTCCAGGCCCCGCTCTCAGAGAGAGCGCTGAGGACCTCTGTCCTTCCGAAGGGCAGGGAGCTGGGCTGGGGACCGGGAAGGCTCACGGGGCCAGAAGTGTCAGCAGGGAATTCCAGGGCCATCGGCCCCTGTGGCTCAGGGGGCCCTCTCTCCACCCCAGGACCGCTCCTGGGCAGCTCCACGTCGTCACCGCCCCCCCAGATTGTCATCAACCCGGCGCGACAGAAGATGCTGCAGAAGCTGGCCTTGTACGAGGATGGGGTCCTAGACAGCCTGCAGCTGCTATCGTCTGGCTCCCTCCCAGGTACCCCCAGGGCCGTGCTCTGCGGCCGGGCGGCTGCCCTCTGGGCCACTCGGAGCCTTCGTTCTGATGGGGTCCAGACGGGACCCCCGCTCCCCGAGCCCGTCACCCCCTCGAACGGCAGCCGGGAGCCCGGCCAGCCCCCACGCCTCCTTTGGGAGATCGTGTATTCTGGGTACAGCCCTGTCCCAGCTCCCTCTCCTCCTCCTGACGACACGCACCTTCCCTTAGCCTGGGGGTGCCAGCAGCCCCCATGCTTCCAGAATACACGCAGCCCCCGCAGCCACGGTCCATTCCAGGTGCTGTTCGAAGAAGTGCTGCTTAGGAACAGAAATCGCTAATTCCAGAGAGCGCCCCGGGAGAAGGGGGAAGCGCAGCCCAGCCCCCGAGCGCCTCCCCCTGTTTGCTAACCGACTGGCGTTTCTTCCCCCCTCTGCAGACTTGGGCCTGGGGCACCAGAACAGGCAGGGGCCCGAAGAGAGTGATGAGTTTCAGAGCTGAACTGTCCGCCTGGTCAGATCCCTAAACCCGGAAGTCAAAGTTCTCATGGTTGGAAGTTCTCACGGCTCGCGAACCCGCGGCAGTCTGTGGGCAGGGGGGTGGGGGCTCCATCCTCACGGTGGTGGCCCTGCTGCTCTTGGGGCGTGGGCACAGGCAGGGCTCAGGGCCCCCCGGGCCGGCTGCTGCTGGCTGTCAGTAGGGCAGGACATCTCAACAGCCTGCCTTCAGGCCAGCATTCGCGGGAGAGGAAAGCCGATGTCGTTGGAGGGGCCGGTGGCGGGGAGGAGGGCAGGTCTGAAGGCTGCTGGCTACACAGGCCAAGGAGGAGAGGTGAGTGGTCCAGTGGGACTAGCGGGGCGCCAGCTCCCCGGAGAGTTGGGCGGGGCTTCTGCAGCCCAGGCCTACAGCAGCAGCCCTTAGCCCTTCTTTTCAGACCCTGCTGAAGCCCTGGGGAAAAGCAGCCACTCTGATGACAGGAGCCGATGAGGCCAGGGGCCCTCCCAGCTGCTTGTAACTGGGAAGGGGAAAGTGAGGTGCGGCTGTCCCGTGGTTCCCTCCACTAAGTGGAAGCGGGAGTCCTGAGAGGCCGCAGCGAGTGCAGCAGCGCCTCCCGGCAGGCCAGCGTCCGCAGGCTTCCCCAGGGAGCCGGGAGCCAGCCTAACAGGCCACCGGGCCAGGTCGGGCTCCAGAGGCCACAGGCTCAGCCTCAGGCCCGGGCACTGCTTGTGACAGAGGGGCCACTACCCCAGGTTTGGCTAGGCCCAAGCCTTGTGTTACCCAGACAGTGAGAAGCCCCAAGACAGCAGGAAGTTGGGAGCAAGACAGAGAGGAAGGAAAATGAAAACGGGACTCACATTTTTAGAAGCAAGTCAGCATTCGTGTAACTGAATGTCTTTGAAAGTAGCCCAGGGCTGTAGCGCAAGCTTCGAATGATTTTGTGTCTGCAATCATGAGTCACACTACATGCCCCACGAAGCTAGGCATTGGTGAAGTCCAAGTTGTCCTGGAGTAATAAAAACTTAACACTTTGATCTCTGGCTGTACTTGTAGGCTTTGTGGCACTGAAAGCCTTGAGCTTTTCCAGTGCTTTTCATGTCAGTGTTCTTTACTGTCCAAACCCAGAGCCCAGCCTCCCACCCGCAGACCCTCTGGAGGTTCTTGTTTCCACTCCCATTAAGCCACCATGCTGGTGGCAGATCCACAACACTACTACCCAGCAGTACTTTCACAGGTTGTTAAATGTTCCCTATTTTATGGATTTTGACGCTATTGTAAATGGTATTTTTATTTCGTTTTCTAGTTGATCATTAACAGTGTATAGAAACACAACTGAGTTTTGTATATTGGCTTTGCGTTCTGTGGCCTTGGCTTCAATTCACACCTTAGCTCTAGTAGTTTTTTGGTGAATACCTTGGGATAGTTTATGCGCACAATCATCTCATCTGCAAATAAAGACAGTTTCACCTCTTCCTTTCCATTCTGTACGCCTTTCAGTTCTTTTTCTTTTCTAATTAATTAATTAATTAATTTGGCTGCACCGCGCAGCTTGCGGGACCGTGGTTCCCTGACCAGGGATTGAACCTGGGCCCATGGCAGTGAAAGCGCGGAGTCCTAACCACTGGACTGCCAGGGAATTCCCTCATTTCTTTTTCTTGCCTTGTTACACTTGCTAGGGCCTCTGGTCAAATGTTGAATAGAAGCGGTGAAAGTGGACATCTCAACGTTAGGGTGCAAAGTGTTGGCTTTCACCATTAAGTATGATGCTACCTATAGGATTGCCATAGATGTACTTTGTCAATGTGGTAAACCCCATAAATTGATTTTGCAATATTAAACCAACTTTGTATTCCTTAGATAAAAACAGCACTTGGTCATGATGTGTTATCCTTTTATATATTGCTGAATTCCATTTGCTAATATCTCTTGAGAATTTTTGCATCTGTGTTCATGAGGGATATTGATCTGTAGTTGTCTGGTAATATCTTTATCTGGTTTTGGTGTCAGGGCCTCATAAAATAAGTTGGAAAGTGTCTCCTTCTCCTGTGTTCTTTTTTGCTCCACATCCTCACCAGCACTTGGTGTTCTCAGCACGTTTTCATTGTAATCATTCTAACAGGGGTTAGACTCGTTGTGGTTTGAGTTTGCATTTCCCCGATGACTAATGATGAACGTCAGTTCGTTTGCTTATTGGCCATCTGGAGGTCCTCTCCTGGGAAAGGCACATTGTGTGATTAGGTCCTTGTCCTTGCTGATATGCGGCGCTTCTGTGTCCATTCAGAGGATTGGTCTTGGATGATATGTGTCCCATAGTATCTTCTGCCACTCTGGAGTCTACCTTTTCACTCTCTTAATGACGTCTTTTGATGAACGGTTCTTAATTTTAGTGAAGTTCAACATGTTGATCTTTTCTGTTTGGGTTACTGCTTTCTGTGGTCTGTTCAAGGTCATGAAGATATTCTCCTTAGACTTCTAGACACTTCATTGCTTTACGTTTCCTATTTAGGTCCGTGCTATATCTCAAATTGATTTTTGTTTCTGGTGGCAGGCCGGCATCAAGCTGTCCTTTTTTCCCCACATGGACATCCAGTCTGTCCCACACCAGTTAGTAAAAAGACCATCCTTCCCCACTGAATCAAAGTGGGGACTTTGTCATCAATCTGCTGGCCAGATCTGGCCTCTGTTGCATTACACCAGGCTCTCTGGTGCCCCTCTACCAGCACCACCCCAGCTTCATCACTGCAGCCTTAGAGGAAGTGTCAATTGCTGTGCGTGGTGAGCCCTCGGGTTTGTTCTTCTTCCAGATTGTCGTAGTTTTTCTGGGCCCTTTGCATTTCCGTATAAATTGGAGAGCAGTTGGAACTCTCCTCCACTGCTGGTGGGAATGGAAAATGGGTCAGCCACTTTGGAAAATGTTATCATCCACTTATACCATGATACATCCCCCGCTAACATCGATCTGAGAGAAACGAATTCTGTGTCCACCCAAAAACTTGTTCACAACTGCTCACAGCTGCTCTAGTCACAACAGCCGGACAGTGCGAACAGTCCAAACGGCCATCAGGTGACGGGAAAAACGAATCGTGTGTTCACACAACAGGAGAAAACTTAGCAATAAAAAGGAACAAACTCTTGAACTCAGAATAACTGCACGGAGTGAAAGGAGCGTGCGCACTGGGTGAATCCGTTTAGATACACTTCTAGGAAATGCGAACGTCTCTCTCCTGACGGAGGCTGACAGGTGGCTGCCTGGGGGGGCGGGGAGGGAGGGGCGGGAGGGAAGGGTCACCAGGGGCGAGAGGAAACTTTTGGAGGTCATGGATATGGCCATTCTCTCAATTGTGGTGACGGCTTCACAGATAGAACTTTCAAAGACTAGGCTTTAAACTACGTGCAGTTGATTTTATGTCAATTTTACCTCAATATAGCTGTTTTTTCAAAATACAACGTGACTCTTTTAAGCAACATTGTCGGGGGTTTTTTTCCATTTAATTCAGCCTGGCAATCATTGTTTATTCATTGGCATTTTAATGTAATTGCCCATATGGTTGTGTGTGCGTTTGTTGTGGTAAAATACACATGACATAGTATTTATCATGTGAACCATTTGGATCCGATTCAGTAGCACTGGATACGTTCACAGTGTTGCGTAACCATCACCACTAGCGAAACCCCCAAACTTTTTCATCATCTCCAACATAAACCCTGTGCCCACTAACCGGTGACGCCCCATTCTCCCTCCTGAGATGGCCGTGTTGTCCCATCTGCTCTTTGTTCCTTCCTTTTTCCTTTCTCACCTTCTTTCAGTGTCACTTGTGTCATCCTTCTTGGGTTACCCTGTGGATCGGGTCTGCAGCCCTGCATGTACCCCTCCCCCTTGCCCTGGTGCTGCTGTCTTCACGTTGGCGTGGTTTGACTTCTGCTGTGTTTACCTCATAGAGTCCCCTTCTAACGCTCTACATGCCTTCCCGCAGCTCTGGTCTTCCACCCTGGATCCCTCCTTCCCTCCCTTGCTCTCTTTCTCAGATGATTTCATTTCTTGACCGAAAATAAGGTCAAGAAAATAACCAGAGGATAACATCACCATAGGGGCCATTAACGAGCATGATCCATCCTCAGATGTTTTCTGACCTTGACAACTGCAAACCGCCAAAACCCCTCTATGGGGCCCATGGCCTAGACGTCAGTACTTTTGGAATAACGCTTCATTTTTTAAATTTTTTATAAATTTATTTATTTTATTTATTTTTGGCTGCACTGGGTCTTCGTTGCTGCGCGCGGGCTTTCTCTAGGTGCGGCGAGCGGGGGCTACTCTTGGTTGCGGTGCGTGGGCTTCCCGGTGCGGTGGCTTCTCTTGTTGCGGAGCACGGGCTCTAGTCGCGTGGACGTCAGTAGTTGTGGCGTGCGGGCTTCAGTAGTTGTGGCTCGCGGGCTCTAGAGCACAGGTTCAGTAGCTGTGGCGCACGGGCTTAGTTGCTCCGCGGCATGTGGGATCTTCCCGGACCAGGGCTCGAACCCGTGTCCCCTGCACTGGCAGGCGGATTCTTAACCACTGAGCCACCAGCGAAGTCCTGAGACCACATTTTGTTTATCCATTCTTCTGTAGATGGAAATGTGGGTTGTTTCCACTTTGGGGCTGCTATGAATAGTGCCGCTATGAACATTGTGTGTATAAGTTTTCCTGTGGCTGTGTTTCATTTCTCTGGGAGTGGAGTTGCTAGGTGATATGGTAACGTATGTGTAACATTTTGAGGACCTGTCTATTTCCACAAGGGCTGCGCCATTTTACAGCCACACCAGCAACCTGTGAGGGCTCTAATTTGTCCATGTCCTCACCAACCCCCCGTTACTGTCTGTCCTTTCGATGATAGCCATTCTAGTAGGTGTGAAGGACTAGCTTATTGAAGTTTGGGTTTCTACTTCCTTAGTGACTCATGACGTTGAACATCCTTTCACGTGCAGGGTCATTTTCCTTCAGCCTGAAGAACTACCTGCAATATTTCTTACAGGACAGGTAGGCTGGCGTTGAGTTGCCCCAATGTTTGCCTGAAATGTATTTATTTTGCCTTCATCTTTAAAGGCTATTTTGCTCGGTATAGAACTCCAGGTTGGCAGTTTTTCTCTTTCAGCACTTTTAAATATATCATCCCATCACCTTTCATTATTTCTGTTGAAAAGCCATCATCAGTCTTATTACATTGCCTCTGCAGTCAATGTTTTGTTTCCCTCTAGGTGCTTTCAGTAGTTCTTCTCTGTCTTGGATTTTCAACGGTCTGACTGTGTGACGCGCTTCGTGCCTAGCTGTGATTTTCTTGGTGTCTGTGTTGCTTAATGTTTGTAACCTCCTTGAACCTGGGGTTTGATGTCTTTCTGTCACTTGTGGAAAATTCCCGGCCACTATCTCTTCAAATATTGCTTCTGTCCTCTTTCCTCTGCTGCTTGAGAACCAACCAGGGTGACTCTTGCCTGCACCCTCATCTCAAGGATTGTAGCCCCTCAAGTCAGGCCTTTGCTGCTTGCTTGTTCTCTGGTGCCTTCAAATGGTTCTTTAAAAATATACATTTTGTCCAGCTTCTCTAGCTGTTTTCAGTGAGAGTTAGTCTGATATACTCTATCAGTCGTGGCCAGAATCAGAAGAAGTCGCCAGAAGTTTTTCTTGACGCCTCCCATTCCTTCGCTCACACCAGCTAACCAACACATCTTATCTTCTTCCACATTGTAGATTTCTCCCCTCTGCCTCGTTCCATCTCCATGGCCCTGCCTTGGCCAAACCGTCGTCAGCTCTGTCACGGCTGGCTGCAGCTGCCTGCATCGTGCTGTGGGGACCCTGCCCCTGCCTGGCCCTCCAGCCTTCTCTCCTACCAGTCGGGTCTCTTCACAAAACTCAGAGGTTAAACTGTGCTGTCAGTCAAGACAGATCTGTGCCCAGGCAAGCCAGAGCGAAGTCCAAGCAAACCTATGTCCCTTCACTTTTCTCTCCGTTGAAGGTACGAACCGTACTAAGTTCCACCGCTAATGCTGGGTGGTTTTTTTGGTTTGCTTGTGCTCTGCGGGCCATCAGTTGCTGTGGCAACCTGGAGTAAGCACTTGCGAAAGGAAGCTTTCTTTGCACCGTCAGCGGGAGGGTCCAGGCTGGCAGAGGGCAGGGGACCCGTGGTCTCCTAGGGACAGGAGAGCAGAGAGACACTGCTCAGCTAGTGACAAATAAGAAGAGAAGGTCGACTTGTCCTATCACCTTCATTTTTTATCATCTCACCAGGTTGCAAATGTGACATCAGAAATACTCCCTCGCTGTTGTTTTTCTGGAGGAGAATGGAAGTCAGCAGGCACAAACAGTGAATGGAGACTTCCCTCCTGGGTTGGGTTTTCTGCTGAGTCACTGCCTTAATGGCTCCCCAAGATAACTGGCTCCCCTCTCTTAGCCTGTTTCTAAGGCAACCAGTGAGCAGGCTGGGAGCAAAGCCAACCTGGGATCAGGAGTCCCATTCCTGGCCACCATGTGGTCATTTTTTCCTAGCCAGAACATTTTTAGAGTCCATTTTTTAAAAAAACAAACACTGCCTTTTAAAAATACCTGCTCTTTGTGAAGAATCCCAAACAGTACATGAGTGTAGTTACAAAGGAAGACAAACCCCTTCTCACTTTCCCCGCCTGCGTCTCCTCCCCGAGAGCAGAGGGCAGCCGCGCAAGCCTCAGTGGTCCACCTCCTGAGACCCAGACCACGCTCGCCCCCCTGCTCCCAGCTGGGCCCCCGAAGGCTGTGCCCCGGTGCGCACACTGTCTGAATATACTATCAAGTGACGTAAGTGGTCCTCTGCGGAGAGTCAGGTTGTTTCCCGTTCTTTCTTCTGTTTGTGCTTTTGCCACCATAAACAATCCTGCATCCTCGCATGTGTATTTTTACACACTTAGGCAAGGGTATGTTTTTTAGGCAAGGGTATGTTTTTTAGGCAAGGGTATTTTTTTAGGCAAGGGTATGTTTTTTAGGCAAGGGTATTTTTTTTAGGCAAGGGTATTTTTTAGGTGAGACCCTCAGGAGCTGGATCACTAGGTCATCTTGGTACATGTAGCCCACGTGGCCTCCAAAGCACCAGGTATTGGCGAAAGTTTCACCTTTGCAATCTTTTTGGTTTTTTTTAATATTTATTTATTTATTTAGCCTGTGCCGGGTCTTAGTTGCGGCACGCGGGATCTTCCCTGCCGCGTACAGGATCTTCGTTGCTGTAAGCGGACTCTTAGTTGCAGCATGTGGGCTTCTTAGTTGCGGCATGCGTGTGGGATCTAATTCCCCGACCAGGGATCGAACTCGGGCCCCCTGCATTGGGAGTGGGGAGTCTTACCCACTGGACCACCAGGGAACTCCCCACCTTTGCAAATCTAACCGGTATGAAGGCATACCTTGCTTTTTATTTTCATTTAAGTATGAGTGAGGTTGGACGTTCTTCACTGGTTTGCCTGCATTGGCCTTTTGAATTTCTTTTCACGTGAGCTATCTAGTCATACTCATGGTTAAATTCCACTGGGCTATGGGTCTTTTATTGGTACGGAGAGTTCTTTCCATAATCGGGATCATATGTGTTACAAGTATTCTACCCTCATTTGTGATGTGTCTTTAACTTTGTTCCTGGTACTTTCCATTCAAAAATGTACTAATGTTCACCTGCCAGAATGGCTATTATCAAAAAGACCACAAATAACAAATGTTGGCGAGGATGTGGAGAAAAGGGAACCCTCGTACACTGTTGGTGGGAATGTAAATTCGTGCAGCCACTACGGGAAACAGTATGGAGGTTTCTCAAAAAACTAAAAATAGAACTACCATGTGATCCAGCAATTCCATTCCTGGGTATGTATCCAAAGAAAATGAAAACAGTAATTTGAAAGGATTCATACAGCCCAATGTTCATAGCAGCATCATTTGCAATAGCCAAGATAAGGAAGCTACCTAAGTGTCCACCAGATGAATGGATAAAAAAAGATGTGGTATATGTATACAGTGGAATACTACTCATGGACTAAGGAGGAAATTTAAATCTTTTAAAATACTAAATACTAAATGTAACCTTATGCCAGTACATTTGAATAATAGCTTATTTTTTTAACATTTATTTATTTATTTATTTTGGCTGCGCTGGGTCTTAGTTGCGGCACACGGGCTCTTCGTCGCGGCATATGGGATCTTTAGCTGCAGCATGCAAACTCTTAGTTGCGGCTTGTGGGATCCAGTTCCCCAAGCAGGGATCAAACCTGGGCCCCCTGCATTGGGAGCACGGAGTCTTACCCACTGGACCACCAGGGAAGTCCCTATGCCGGCGGTACGTTTGAAATTCTAGATTAAATGATTTTCTCTGAAAAATAAAAATCTCCAAAATTGTCTCAAAAAGTAGAAAAACTGAATACAGCAAAAATCACATATGATGTGGAATCATATGCAAAGGGCCCGTGTTCAGCAAATTGTTCTCACCTTTCACAGAGGCATTCCCGCAATGGGACAAGCCCAGGGACCCCCGAGTGTAAGCAGAAATGGGGCTCGGGGACCTTCCCCAGCTGAGGCCGCGTCTGCACCCCCTCCCCACACCCCATGTGGCCATCTGGCTTCGGACCGTTCTGCATCTTCGGCTAATTAACCTGGGAACCTAACACCGCCTATGCTGAGGATGTGTGTGTGGTCCCTTGCTACCTGTGTGCAGCCACCAGAGCCACTGGAGGTGACCAAGGGGGCAGACTCCCCAAAATGACCACCAGAAAAACCTGTTGATCAGGCAAAGCTGAGTTTACTGGACTCACTGCCAAGGCAATGAGGAAGAACACCCGCCTCGACAGAGGAACCTAGAAGAAAGGTTCAGAGCCTTAGAGCCGCGCAGTGATTTCCAGGTGGGAACCTGGGGACAGGACTTTGGATTGGTGGACACAGCCTAGGGGCGGGGCTCCACCCAGGGTTGGGTTACAGTCTTACCTTCCTAGGGCAAGTCTGTCCTGAAGCCAAACGCTAGTGTGCTCTGCTCCGTTCCCAGTTTGACGACGCAATGGGAGAGGATGCCCAGTCCCAGAATTGTTCGTCGTGGGGACAGGGCGGCCTGTTTGTTCCCAACGCAGGACCAGGAAAGGGTACTGGTGTCAGATTTCACAAGTAACACCCCCTCGGCCACTGTTGGCTCCCACTCACTCCCCTGTGAGGCCACCAAGATGACTTGTTGGTCAAAAAAGGCCAAGATCATTGCAGCCTGCAGTAAGAGAGACCACGACCTTGACAGAGCCTTAGAGGCTTCTTGGAGGGGCGAGGTCAAGGGTGAGGTGTTTTTAATTAGGTTTTTCCAGCCTGGTGTAAGGCAGGTCTTTCAACCAGGGGGTCTGATTGGGATGGAGCAAACCCAGCTCAGGATTGGTGGAGCCTGCCAAGCGGAGGCTTTGAAGGTAACTGGAAGAATAAAGGGCCCTCTGAAAAGCCCCCTGAGCCTGCTGTGGTTCTTGGCTGGAGGCTGTTAGCCTGATGAGGGCCGGTTGAATAATCTAATGTTTGGATAAATGGATTTGAAGGAAGCTTCTGAAATCAACAATAGAGTTGTTTGCAACTTCCACGTCCTAGACAAGAATTTCTTGGCATAGTACAGGCACCGGGAGCTAAGGGCTGAGCGATCATGGTTTCAGTTCTCACCTGAGCAGGTCAGAAGCTGCCCTGGTGGTGGGGGAAGCCACCTCTCCCTGGGGCTGGCTGAGAGGCACCTTCCAGCACAACCGGCCCTCCCACGACCAGGCAACGAGGGGCACCAGTGGCGGCGCTGTAACATTGGAGGGGAACGCGTGGGCGGCTTGCCCTCTGCAAAGCCCAGGGAGGGGTGCCCCCAGAGAACCAACCCTGGAGACCAGAGGTGCTCGCGTCATCCCCATCTCATCTGGAAGTGGCGGAGCTCCTGGTGCTGGGGGACCCGAGTGAGCCAGGGCGGCCTGCCCCGCCACCGTCTGGCATAGCGAGGAGATGGTGCGTTTCAAGTGGGCTGTCTCGCTGACTTCTACCCACAAGGATGTCCTACTGAGGGACCCCCCCAGCAGCAAGAGCCGTGGGGTGGGCAGGGTTGAGAGGCGAGGGAGAAGGCGAGCCCGAGGCGGATGGGCTCCTGGGCAGGGGAGAGACTTGAATCGGGTACAAGGGGGATGTTTGCAAATGAACACCATTGGATTTAAGACCCAGAATGAGACTGACTACAGTGAAAAGTGACGGACTCGGCCTCCCATTTCTTAAGGGGGACTTACTACAACCCAATGGTGGGGGCAATTGCTGGTAAAAATAAAACCATTTTCATGCATATGCTTCCAAGGAGTTGAGACTACCTGCGAAGGCTGGTTAAAGGCATGAAGCCCGATCCTAAAACCAGACAAGCCCAAAGAGAAAACCATGCCTGGTCTCAGATCAGACCCAGCACAGAATGCCAGAATCCGGGCTGGCGAGGCCTGCCTCACGTGCCATCTCAGCAGCCCGGACCAGAAACACACCTCCCTGACGGATGCGGGGCCCAGTTGCCGAGAGGAGCAGTGACCCCCAGCAAAGGAGACTCGAGACTGTCAAGTTTTCTCGTTCTTGGTGTGGCTTCAGGAAATGGGGATGGAACGGGATACCCCGCACGTTTCCTAACTTGTTTTTTCATAGAAACCTGCCCCTTTTTTGGTGTGGTGTTAATTTTGTAACCAGCCAACTGACTGCATTTGCTTATGTTTTAGAATTCTTTTTTCAGTTGATTATCTTGGACCTTTCAGTTGTACAATCATCTTATTTACAAATAATGAGAACTTTGCTTTGTCGTTTCCAACACATATTCCTTGTATCTTTTCCAATGTGAAATAATAATGGTGATCGATCGTGGGATGTTGTCTTTCACCATGAAGCATAGCAGGGCCTTTTGGCTTGAGAGATATATATATCAGCTTCTGAAGCTACTAGCATCTGTTTACAGAGTTCACTGTCCAAAAATGGGTGGAGTAATATTTCCCATCCCACTTGTTCTTCCAGAACGTTTCCACTCCCCCATCAAGAAGTAGAGTCCCCTTGACCATGGAGTCTGGCAGAAGGGACTAGGGACATCCAAGGCTAGGTCTGTCTCTTGAGAGGCTCACCACCCTTGGAACCAGGCGTCGAGCGGTGAGGAAGGTGACCCGGAGGTCACGTGTGCAAAGGAATCAGTGCCCTCTGTCACCCCAGCTGAGCGCCCAGCTACCATCCAGCACCCACTTGCCCTTGGTGGGCTGGCCCCGGCCGACACCACGTAGAGCGGAGATGAGCCCTGCCCACGCTGCAGACCCACCAGCAAAACGGACACTTGGCATTGTTTCAAGCCACCAGTTTTTTGTTTTGTTCTGCTTTTTTATTTTTGGGCCGCACCGCGCGGCATGTGGGATCCTAGTTCCCCTGCATTGGAAGTGCGGAGTCTTAACCACTGGACCGCCAGGGAAGTCCCTTAAGCCACCATTTCGGGGTAGTTTGTTGTGCAGCCGTAGTGTCATCTATTCCAATTCCTCTCTTATTAAGCGAATTGAATTTTACCAAATACTTTTTCCCTTCATTTTTTATTGTGGTAAAAATATGTATAAAATTTACCCTTTTGACCACTTTTAACTGTGAGTTCAGTGGCATTTAAGTTCAGGTGATTCACACTGGTGTGCAGCCGTCACCACCATCCATCCGCAGAACTCTTTTCATCTTCCCAACTGAAACTCTGTCCCTGTTAAACAATAATTCCCCCTCCCATCCCTCAGGCCCTGGCACCCACCATCCTACTTTCTGTCTCTACGAGCTAGGCTACTCTAGGCACCTGATAGAATGGAATCATACACTCTGTCCAATTATGTCTTGGTTTATTTCACTCAGCACAATGTTTTCAAGGTTTGTCCATGTTGAAACATGTATCAGAATTTCCTTCCTTTTTAAGGCTGAATGACATTCCACTGTGTGTCTCTACCACGCTTTGTCCATTCATCAGTTGATGGACAGTTGGGTTGCTTCCACCTTTTGGCTATTGTAATGCTGCTGTGAACAATGGTGTACAAATATCTGTCCCAATGCCTGCTTTCAATTCTTTTGGGTGGATACCCACAAGTGGGATTGCTTCAAATACCTTTTGACAACTACTGATGTCATGCTTTCCTCCTTGGACGTATTAATATTACTAATTATAGTAACATCATTCCTAATTGAATCATCTCGGCGCTCTTGGAATGAACTCCACTTGGGTATGGTATATTCATTTCTTAATCTGCTTTTGGATTGTCTGAGCTAATTTTTAATTTTTGAAATGTGCATCAACATTTCAGTGAAAAGGATCTGCAGTTTTCTTTGTGCTGTGTGTGTGTGTTATCTTCGTCAAGTCTGGAAACCAGATCATACAGTTACTCAGGCCAGAAGTGCCCACTGAGCAGCAGACACCGGCCTGGACTTTCGGAATGGAGCCCGGACAGAGAGCCACAGGGAGTCTGCCTGTGTGCTGCTCTCGTTCTTCTGGGAGAAGGTTCCTTCGGTTTCATTAAACACACTTGGAAGCTTGTCTTTGCTTTCCGGGGTCAAGGTCGGCGACGTAGGTTTCCCCGCCTCCCAGCTGCCAAGCCGCAGAGAGAAGCTGGGCGAGGCCGCAGCTCGGAACCAGAAGGCAGCTGGCCTCGGGGTCTAGCGGTTCAGGAATGAGGAGCTGGCCCTGCGGGGCCCCGAGCTCCTCCCTGCGGGGCCCTGCCCCCTCCCCCGCCCTCCCCCCTCCTCCAACAGCCCCGCCCCCGCCTCCTGCTCAGCCTCGTCAGTCGCGGGGAAACGCAAGAGAAAACCGCAGTGACAGGGCTGTGCACACACACCAGGATGACTAACACTAAAAAGACTGGTCATACCAAGTGTCGTCAAGGGAGTGGAGCCAGCCGCAGTGCAAAGTGGACCAGCCACTTCAGATGACCACTAGCCGGTTTCTTGTGAACTTGAACTTCACCTACCCCCAGGAAGCCAGTCCGCTCTAGGTGTGTACCAAAAAGAAATGAATGAGCACGTCCATACAAAGACTTGTACCTGCGTGTCCACAGCAGCTTTCTTTATATGAGCCCCCAACTGAATGCCCATCAACAGACTTAACAGATCAATAGAGCTGTCGGATATCCATATCGCACACTACTACTCAGTAATGAAAAGGAATCAATGTGCTGATACGTGTATGAATGTCACACGCTGTAAGCTTCCATTTGTATGAACTTCTAGAATGTGCAAAACCAATCGGGAGTGATAGAGGTCACAGTAACGTTTAGTTTGGGGCTTGGTTTGATGGCGCCTCCGCTGTGTGTATGGAAAGTCCAAGTGATTACACTTAATATGTTTTGGGTCAATAAAAATAATGCGGATACGTGAGCCCCTAAAGCTGTAAATTTTACTTTAAATAACATTTTCAGTATCACCCACCACTTTTATTATTTCGTTCTTTTTATTACTGTAGTTGTAAGTATTTTTAAATTCTCGTTACGATTTTTTTTAAACTTTGCAATGTGTGGCAATTGTGTGTCTGTGTGTGTGCACATGCGTGCACCGACTTCTAACCTAATCACACTGTCTTCAAATACAGTGGTCTGACACCAAGCTTCCAACTTGCCATCGTCTTCAGACACCAGTTGCGGCCATGGGGGCAGAGGGAAGATGCTCTGACTGAGTCACTGGCTCCTTCACGTTTTCTGAATCTTCACAGAACTGTTGTCTGCTTGACCTAAATACCTTCGAGGAAAGCCCGTGGAAACCTCCCTCTACGGTGCTAGATTTGTCTATTTCTCCCTGGAGTTCTGTCAGTTTTTGCTTTATATATTTTGAACCTATTTTAACATTATTCCCTCTTGGTTAGTAGGTGCCGAGTATATCTTTTCTTCTCCCTCTTTCACATGTGATCTTTCCGCAGACATATGTTTTAGGTGAGTGTCTAGTAAACAGCATATGCCTGGAGGTTGTGGTTTTGATGCAGCGTGACAATCTCTGTAATCTCCGACAGTTCCCCGATCTGAAGTCCTCTCAGAGGTGACATCTGTTGTTTGTTGTGTCGGCCACCCCAGAAGCCCCACCGGGGGGGCTGGCTCAGCTCGTTGTGGGTGTCACAGGCTCAGCTCCACCACCTGTTTGTGTTGTACACTATAAAGAACAGTCTGGAAAGAAAGCCCATCTGAATGGCAAGGACAAATAGTTTCAAATGGAAAACATTTCCGAATGGCTGCCCGGCAAGGGCAGGGCGCTCTCTGGGGAAGCTGAGATGCCCCGTGACACAGCCAGGTGCGTGTGCCAGTGCAGTGCCTATGAGAGGGTTTTGAAAATTAAGAATGTATTTTCAAAGCATAATGAGATCCCACGTCACGCCCACTAGGATGCTTATAATCAAAACTCAGTAACAAGGGCTGGTGAGGATGTCAAGAAATCAAAAGCTTTGTGTGCTGCGGTGGGAACGGTGCGGCCGCTCCTTGAACAATTCCGCATGGATTCAGCCCCCGTCCCAGCATGGCCACTCCCAGCTACCAACCCAAGAGAAAGGAAGACACCCTGTCCGCACAGAATCTTAGGCACAAATGTGCAGAGCAGCATTACTCATAAGAGCCAAAGGTACAAACAACCCGAATGTCCATCTGATGACTGGATAAGCAAAAGGTGGTCTAACCACACCGTGGAGGGCTATACGGCCGTCAAAGGGAATGCAGTACTGATAGATGCTACGACATGGATGAACCTCGGAAACATGATGCTGGGTGACAGCAGCCAGACACAAAAGGCCACATGGTGTATCAGTCCATTTATACGAAAGGCCCAGAAGAGGCAAATCCAGAGCGGCAGAAAGCAGATGAGTGGGTGCCGGGACTGCTGACAGGCCTGGGGTTTCTTCTGGGGTGATAACAATGTCCTGGAATTCATGGTGACGGTTGCACAGAATATACTAAAAAACACTGGAATGTACACTTTAGAAGCGTGAATTGTATGGTATATGATTCCTGTCTCAATTATTTATTTATTTATTTATTTATTTATTTATTTAGCCTGCACCGAGTCTTAGCTGCGGCATGCGGGATCGTTTAGTTGCAGCATGCATGCGGGATCTAGTTCCCCGACCAGGGATCGAACCCAGGCCCCCTGCATTGGGAGCGCAGAGTCTTACTCACTGGACCACCAGGGAAGTCCCTCAATTTTTAAACGTATTTTCAAAATGAAATTTGGCTCCCAAGCCACGGTGGCAAGGGCTCTAATTACAAATCACAACGTAGCAGCCGAGAGCAGGGAGGGAATTCTGAAGCCCCAGGGCCAACCCCACCTTGGCCACTTCCTACCTCCACAAACTTGAAGGTTATTCAACTTCTCTAAACTTACTTTCCTCGACAGTAAGCCCTCAGTAACCATTAGCTACTCCCAGTATGATTCGTGTTTCCTCATCTACGGTGCACTCCGAGAGATGCAGCTCCGGACTGGGAAGAGCGGCCAGGACCCACAGCTGGTTCTGTGCAGACACTTCCCTGAACTGCTTTTATGGGTCACCTCGACCAGTGCTCACAACCAGCCATGCCGTATGAGAGGGGAAACTGAGGCACAGAGGACTGACAAAACGTATTCAAGGTGTCTCAGCTAGTGAACTGCAGAGATCAGTGTCGATTTTTAAAGTGTAGTTAAATACAGATAACATCAAGTTTACCACGTTAACCATTTTTCAGCGCCCAGTTGGGCGGCATTAAGTACGTTCAGGTTGCTGTGCAGCCATCCCCACCATCCATCTCTAGAACTGTTCATCTTCCCCAACGGAAACAGACAGTAACTCCTCTCCCAGTACTACGTGCTGGTGAGGCCATGGAGCAACGGGAACTCTGCTGGGCAGTCATTTCTGGCCATGGAGCAACTTCTAGTTCAGCTGACGTGCAGACGTGCTGTGCACAGGCAGATCCCCTAGCGACGTGCTCACACGTAGGCAGAGAGGCCCAGACAGCGGCACCAAAGGAGGAACTACCCTGATGGGAAGCCAGGAGACCTGGGGGAAAACACCCACAGATCCAGTCCTGAAGCTGGTGGGAGATGGATCAGGCCCACGTGGCGCATCTAGGGAAGGTTACAGCGCGTGCGAGACGGCAGCGCACACTGCTGGCCATCTCCCCCCGCTCCCCTGCAGGAAAGGTCTCAGAACGTGTTGGGGAGTGGGCTACACCCAACTCCGGACGGTGGTTGCCTCTGGGGCGGGAGAGTAGGGTCAGGCCCCGGTGTGATCTGTTAGGCTGCATGAGAAAGAAGAGGCAGAAGTAAAACCAGAAGTCAGCGGTTCTGAAGATCCAAGTGAAAGGCAGGAAACGGAAGAAAAGACTAGAAACGCATGAAAATGGTTAGAAGGACCTGCTGGGCAAGCAGGCTTGGGGAGCTTTCCCGGCCCCGGAATTCAGCACTTAGCAGAGAGGCAGCCAGGGCTCGAGGGGCACCTGGCAGCTGAAAACACCGGGAACCCAAGACCCACTTAGGAGGGGAAGACGCGCTCTCTAATTTCATGGCTATTTGGGGGCTCGCTCGGGAACAGAAATTGCCTAGTTTATATTTACCCAAAGATTTCTACTCATGGAGGCTTTCGGAGGTGAGAGGGAAATGTTTACCTGTGGGACGTGCCCAACTTTAAGTGCCGAGAAACAAAATCTCCTTCGTCCCCCAGGCTGCGATGAGACACGCTCCACGGGGTTTGGGCATTTCCTGTCCGCCGTAGAACATGATTGTGAAGGGCTCCGGTCAAGAACAGTTCGGTGAACTGTCCTGTTAACAGTGACGACAGCTGCACTGTTTTGTTTCTGAATGTAACTTTCAACTATTTTATGAGTATTAGTCTTAATAATTTTATAATTAACTTTTTATAATGAAAACTACCTGAAGCAGCTATAGGAGATGTTAAGATTTGACAAAGCTACCTGATGTATAGACAAGAAACCCAAAAGCCACAAAGAAAAAGACAGACATTTAGACATCCATGACCGGGGAAACCTTCAACCACGTTCCCTTAAGATGCCCACAAAGGCAAAAGACAAATGAGATTAAGAAAACATATGTATCATCTGTATGACAGATGAATGGTTAATGTTTATAATGTAAAACAAGCTCCTGCAAACTTTCGGAAGAAAAAGTCCAATAATGAGGAAAGGATATAAACCAACAACCTACAGAAGAATAAATCCTAACTTCCAACAGACAAGTGCACAAGCACCAGTTGTGCACAAGTGTGCATGCGTGTGTGTGGAGGGGCGCGAGTTAAAGTCACAACGAGGTCTTGCTTTGCCCCCATCAGATTGGCACAAAATGGAAAAGCCCCGTGACACCTTGCCCGGCCTCTCTCATCGCCGTTAGAAACTGAACCATAATGTCAGTGGGAAAGGCAACCCGGGTGCCCTTGAGTCGCCTCCTGATCCTGACCCAGAGGAAGGCAAGCTCCAGGGTGAAGGGGCAGGCACAGGAGGTTGGGGTGAGGGCGGCCGGTATAGATGCCACTGCAGCGGCGCGGGGCCAGGGGCGGCATCGGGGCCCAGCACCGTGAGCGGGAAAGACAGGTGCAGGGGGGTGTGTCCCACGCTGGGGCCACCGCAACCCTGATGGCGCTCTCGGGTGGCTCGTCGTCCCCACTGTGAGCCTGTATACCTGCACGATCAGAGCAAAACCAATACCACTGCTTTCAGGGGGAGCAGATCCCCAGGCCACGTGTGGGGAAGTGAGAAGAGGCCAGGTGGTACCGCCACTGTCACTGCTTCCCGGGAGAGGTGGGGCATCACGGCAGAAGGGCCTGGAGGCCGGCCGCCTGCCTTTCGGATGCTCAGCGTTGAAACCTTCAGCAAAGTCGCACATCTATAGTTTCAGTTTCTGCGGAACGAGGGGGCTGCGCAGACGGTTTCTGAGATCCCTCCCAGCTTCGGAGCCTCGAAACCGTTAGGCCAGACGCGGGGGCAGGGCCCATCTGGTCACCATCGGCTTCGCTGCTTTCCGGGGGCAGGTTGCAGAGGAAAGAGCAGAGCCCAGAGGGGGCCCGGCCGCCAGCCTCCGTCCTCTGGCGCCTGACACCGCGGGCGCCCTCGCAGCCTGGGGCAGGGCTGAGGCTGGTTGAGGCCCCGGCCCCGGAAGCCGGGACTCACCAGGGCTGGAGGGGACGCAGGAAGCTGCGTGGCTGAGGCTGGCCACACTTTGAGAAACACTGATCAAAAACAGGGGGCAGAGAGAGAAGGTTCCAGGCCTCTGGCTTTGGTTGGATGGGTTCAATATAGGGTCGTCTGATTTAGCAAATAAAGACAGAACACGCAGTGAAACCTGAATTTCAGATAAACAATGAACATTTTTTTAGTATAAGCACATCTCATGAGACATTGGGGACACACTGGTACTAAAACATTATTTGATGTCCTGCATTTCATCTGACCACCTTGGGCTTCTGGAGGTTTCTGCCCCATCCGAGGTGTCCCTTCCACACGAGTCTCTCCTTTGGGTGGAGTCCACCCCGCCCAGGGTCTCCCCAGGCCCCAGAGTGGAAAAGACCCCCTGCGGTTCCCCCCTTCCCTCCCCCACCCCCGGCACAGTGGTGTTCGTAGTTCTTCATGAAACAGTCCTGAATCACCCTGATCTCAGCGTGACACCTGTTTCCTGTGGGGACCCAGCCTGACACAGGAGTGGAATGAAACCCAGAAGGTTCCCAGGGTTATTCATTAAATAGGTGTTGGTAAAAATAAAATAAAAACAACAAAATAAGTTATGGGTGCTTGCGGCTCAAAGGTATGGAATGAACGAGGCTATGCAAAGCCCCAATTCTCAGGGGATCCACTCTGTCAAGGAAGGAAACAGCGACTAAGAGAGAGGTAGCCAAGCACGGGGGAATCAGAGCCCACCCCACATCAGACCCTGGTCCTCCCCCATTCCTCCACACTGCCACCTCCGTCTCTAACTGAGACACCCGAGAAAGACACGTCTTTCCCCTCCCTCCCTCTGGCCTCTTCGAGGAGATGCCCACAGCCTTTTTCCTCTTCTAGGACATACAAAGCCTTCGAGATAACTGTAGTGGAACAAAGCTGCTTCCCGAAGCAAATGCTGGCCCTGCTCTTCAAAGCCGGCAGGCCCCGCCTCGGGCCCCAGTCCTCAGGGGAGGAGCAGAGGCAGGATTCTTCAGGTAACAACTTGGTTGAGACCCGCCACCCACTGGAGATGTGCCCAGAACAGAACATCCTGCCCAGGTACCCGGTTTCAAAAGCACCTCGGTAGTCATGGCAACGGTCCACAGGCCAACCCTCGAGGCTCCAGGGAGAGGGGCCTCAGGGGACACTGAACAGATGCATGTGGGCTGCCCATCCTGAGACGCCATTCGGCAGGAACAGGACATCCTCTCCCTTCTGCCCTCACCTTTGTCTTTAAAGACCAGATGCCTTTCAGGTGACGGGGAATGAAACAGGTGCCTAAAGAACACGTTAACAAGCGGGAGAAAGAATGCACAGGGAGATGGTGTCTAAAGGGCAACCCAAAGGCAGAGCCCTCAGCATCTCTTGGGCCTCAGTGTCCCCCCACCGAGGGGGCCTCTGGTTCCAGCACCATCTGCATGAGAAGCACGCTTTGGGGTTGAAAGATGCCAACTCCATGGCCCTACGCTGAGACGCCATCAGGGGATCATGGTTCCTAAGGACCCGGGTTTCTCCATGGGTGACAGACACCTGACACTTGAGTAACCCTAGCTGCTGAGGACATCTGAGCTATACCCTGGCTCTGAGGGAAGACCCAGCAAGCAACATTCTGTTGAGGATTCAACTTTTTGACATTTGTGGGTGTTTCTTCATCTAGACGCACCCTGCCTTGTTCCACAAAGGATCTGAGGTGACGTGACTTCCATGTGACCTGCTGTCAGCTTGGCAGTCGCAGATGTCACAGTGAGTTAGTGCTCTGGACTTCGGATTTCCCCACCAGTCTGCTAGGCGCATGTGTTTACTATGACTCAGTCTCCCTGAAGCCAGATACCTCTGGGGACGCTCACTGGTAACCCCAGCGCCTGGCCTGGCACGCCAGCCAGAAGCTACCCTGCCCCACTGTCGCCAGCCCATGCTTGTAGCCCACATCCTGAAGCAGACAACCATTCTTTGTCCAACCGTGAGTCTGATGGATTTCTTGGGGTCATCTCCCCCCAGCATTTTATTTTGAAAAATTTCAAACTACAGAAAAATTACAAGAATAGTAAAATGGAACCCCACATCCCGGCCCTTAGATATTTGCTTTAACCCTTTGAAAGTAAGTTGCAGAGAGCATAACATTTCATAACGTTGAATATTCATACTCAGAGTACTGAAGCCCATAAGTTTGAAGGAAGGGGCAGTCTTCTGTCATCATCCTATCTTGTTGCACCCAGGACACTGAACACTGATGACAGGATGCCAGCGGAGAGCGCATTTTGATGTTACGGTGGGTCAGCGGCCGGAAGCACCTTCCTTCCACACTTCAACGCACCTTCTCCGCAGGAGGGCGTCTTCGGCAGGTGTTTAAGTTGGTCAGGAACAAGAAGGCAAAGTGGAACTGGAGCACATCGCAGACTTTGGACCAGAAGTGGCCCGTGAGCCGCTGGAAGAGGTGCCACTGCGAGAGCTCGTGGTCACACAGCTTGAGGACCACAAAACCCAGGCAGGAGAGCATGCCCAGAGCCAAGTACGTTCCCGAGGAAGCGCTGCCGTGGCGCCCCTGAGTGCGCAGGGCCTGCCCCACAGCTGCTGCAACGTGTACGCCCAGCGCCACCTCAAACCCACGGGGGTGCAGCAGGGCCAGGCTGTAACTGCACAGGGAGAGGCCCTCGACGGCCAGGAGCAGCCAGGGCTTCCAGCCCCCGTCCAGGCAGAGGCACCAGGCCACCGGCCACGCAAAGATGGGCAAGGTGAGCCACTGGTCCAGCACGGCGGTGGGGCGCGTCTGCATCGCGATGCGCAGCCACTGAACCGGGCCGTAGACCAGGGCCATGCCCGCAAAGACGTCCTTCAGGTAGCAAGCCTTCCGTGCCTCTGTGGGGCCCCCCGGGGCGCTGGCCTTGCTCTGCAGCCAGTACATCCCCAGGAGCATGTAGGCCACGTTAACGAGCGAGTTGAAGGGCATGGCCAGGAAGGCAGGGAGGCTGGCGACCGGCGCTTCGGCGTAGTGCTCATAGCCCACTTGGACAGAGACACCTGCGAAAACACCGGTGTGGACGGTGGCCGCGCAGAGGCAGCTGACCAGGGCCACGTGGAAGAGGGCCTGCCCCGACTCGGGCTTCATCTGGAGCCCTATGTGTGACCCGGGTCGGAGAGCTTAAGAGAGCAGCCGTCTCCAGTGTTATTTCAGAATTCAGATAAACAGTTTTTTTGCAAAACACTCCTCGGCCTCCCAGCTGAGCCAGCAGGAAGAAGTCCCCGTGATTTCCGACGCAGATGCTGCGACCTTGCCCCGAGTGGAGGTGGTGGCCCAGAGGAAGGCGAGGGTTCTGCTGATTGGTTGGCACCAGCGGAGGATCGTTCTGCCTTTTTCCTTTGTGGTTACAAAAGGAGTGTAGTTAAAGAGTGTGGGTAGAAAGAAAACCATCCAAAACAGAGCCTCCATCTTCCCGATTCTCAGCCTCAGGATCCACCAACAGTTTTCATCAGAAAAAAAAAACCACACAGAAATAAAAGTGCAGGAATACCCACAGTCCATTCACCTTCTTATGCGTGGCCTCTAGAAGCCTCTAGAACCCTCTTTCACCTAGAGGTTTTGTGCCCCTCTCTCCTGATACCTATGCTGTTGTTCTTTCATCTGTGTACTATAAAAATCCCGCTCCTTGCCCTAGTTCCCTTCGAGCCACTGCATTTAGAGACTTAAATCTTTCCTAGGTCTGCTGTTAAAACTCAGAATGGGCTTTTCCACCTCAGTGGCATCACAAATGTGGAAGTTTCCAAGCCAGTCCCAAAGCCCTTTGAACCAAATACCCAGTTAAATGAGAAACCATTAGCTGTGGTCCGAGTTCTGGAATCTAAGGCAAGGATGGTGGGGGTGGGTAGGAGGAGGGGGGGGAGGACTCCCTTCTGCTTCTTAGGTGTGAGGCCAGGTGGCACAGGGAGCCGTCCCCCAGGCCTGCCGCCCTGGTTCACCCTCCTGCCTGCCCCTGAAGTGCCGCGCCTTTCAAAATCACCTTCTGTCCTTGGCTCACGAGAAAACCTTCCACTTCCTGCAGTCACAGAAGCAGTCCGATAATTTAAAAACAATGTGGACTTTTCATGGACCATCAGCTGCTCTGGGGCCTGCTGCGGTGTGAGTTGGCCTGGTAGCCAAGAGATGTATTAATATCAACAAGAGAAGAGGTTCAATGCCCTGAAAGTGACTCAAAGCGAAGACAGCAATCAGGCAGGCAAGCATGGGGACGAGAGGGACTGTCCATGTTCAAACCCCAGCTCCCCCACCTACTAACCGTGTGATCTTGGGCCTTAACCCTTCCGGGCCTCAGTTTGCATACCTGCAGAATGGGGATGCTACCAGTACCTCCCTGCAGAGTCGTGGTGTGAATTAAATGAGTTCTTAGATATGTAGACCACAGTTTATTTCTGAGGCCCAATGTCCACCTGCCCTCCTGCAGTTCAGGCCCTGAAAGGGCGGGGCAGGGTCTGATTCTGTGCTCTCCCTCCGCTGCTCAGTTTCTGTTCAAGCACAAAACCAGCACCCCTGCTCTTTTTCCTCGTCCTGTTTGCCATTTCATTTCTCAGACTGGCCCTGGGGCCCACCTGTAAGATCCGGGAAGGGGCCCGCTGGGTCTCTTAGTGAGCCTTCTCGCTCCCATCCTGCCTTGGGGGCCTGTTGTTAAGGGGACCAGCATTTCCACGAAGGAACTGAAGGCCTTGTCCCGACCCTCATCTCAGCATGCAGCGCTGTCTCGCACCTCCCCGCTGCAGCTTCCGGTTAAGGAGCCTCTAGGCTGGGGGGCTGCCCCTGCCCCGGGGTTCCCACTTCCAGGCTGGCACCGCTAACGTGGTCTGCACACAGCAGCCCCCAGCATCTCCCTCAAGGACCGCCCCTGCTTAGCACCCTTCAGTGGCCGGCTCTCCACTCGCACACGATCACGCCCCGACCTCTTGGCCAGACACCAAAGTGCCATGCTCACGTAGTCCCGCGGGTGCCCCCTGGGCCTGGCCTGCTTACACCCTCAACTCGGCTGTGGCTTCCGCTCTGGCACCGGCACTTCCCCATTCCGCTCCTGAGTCTGGCTGGGACACCAGCTGAGGCCCGGCCTCGTATCTCCAGGTCCTTCCCCGACGCCACCTGGGGCCCGACTCCCTGGTGTGAAGAGCCAGGCCTCCCGGGCCCCACGCGGCCAGCGCTAGCCTGACCCTCTTGTCTGCCAGCCAGCATGGAGGAGAGCTGGGGACCGGAGTCCAACACTGTCAGCTTGATAGACAAGGAGGCCCAGGAAGGGCGTGGAAAGTGACTCCTTTCCAGCTGCTGGGCAGAGGCTACTGAGCCCTTGCGCAAGCTGAAAGCGACGTGTAATCAGACGAACTTCCCAAGTCCACCAGGAAGACCAGGTTGGGTACCTTATGGCCTAGCTCCTCCGTACCCCTGAGGTGCTGTGACACTTGTTACATGACTCTCAAAGTTCTTCCCAGCTTCCCCCGGCACATGAAGGTCCGAGGGCTCACCAGCATCACCCTCTCCCCTGGTCTGGTGCTGGGGTCTTTGGGGGAAGTCCTGCAAAACGTGACAGTCTCCTGGCTAAGGGGTTAAGACGTGTTCCTTAAACTCTCCTGCTTCCTCAGTCTGGATGCATTGAAGCAGGAGCCACTGTCACGTGTCACAGTGGCGGTTTCTTTGGCCTGTATCGTTTGTGACAACTGTTTACTGTGCCCGTGACTACCCTGACCGCCTTTGTTCCCTTTCTGCAGGTAAGGGGACGCCAGTCTGAGGCTGCACCACGGGACACCAGCAGCAGGAGCGCTCAATCTGGGCCACTTGGACGCCCAAGGAGCCTGGAACTACCGTAGTGATTCTTGAACTCTGAGGACAGAATCACTGAATGTGGCTAAGGCGCCTGGGAACCAGCAGCTTGGCTTCCTTATTTTACAGGGGAAGGAGTTGGGGCCAGAGAGGTGACGTGAACGGACAAGGTCACTTAGGGCAGTTGGTGGCACAGAAACACAGGTGAGGGCTCTTGTCCTTTGGCTGTGTCACAGGACTCTTTGGCCTTTTCTCAAACAAATGCTTCCAAATGCATAAACTAAAACAGAGAATTACAACAGAAACTTAATATGTCGAAAGACAGTTATTAAAGTTTTTTTGAAAATGCATGATATATGGGCTTCCCTGGTGGCGCAGTGGTTAAGAATCCACCTGCCAATGCAGGGGACACGGGTTCGAGCCCTGGTCCGGGAGGATCCCACGTGCCGCAGAGCAACTAAGCCCATGCGCCACAACTACTGAGCCCGCGTGTCACAACTACTGAAGCCCGTGTGCCTAGAGCCTGTGCTCCGTAACAAGAGAAGCCACCGCAACGAGAAGCCCGCGCACCGCAACAAAGAGTAGCCCCCGCTCGCCACAACTAGAGAAAGCCCGTGCGCAGCAATGAAGACCCAACGCAGACAAAAATAAATAACTAAAATAAATAAATTTAAAATGGATTTCTATTTATAAAAAAAAAAGAAAATGTATGATATAGTAATATACGTGCTTCTTAACTAATAGGTTAAATTACAGGATCTATGGGCAGGTTGAATAACTACAGTAATTTCTTTTTTTTAAATAAATTTATTTATTTTAGTTATTTATTTTTGGCTGCGTTGGGTCCTATTGCTGCGAGCGGGCTCTCTCCAGCTGCAGTGCGCGGGCCTCCCACCGCAGTGGCCCCTCCCGCCGCAGTGGCCCCTCCCGCCGCGGAGCACGGACTCCAGGCGCACGGGCTTCAGTAGTTGTGGCACGCGGGCTCAGTAGTTGTGGCTCACGGGCTCTAGAGCACAGGCTCAGTAGTTGTGGTGCACGGGCTTAGCTGCTCCGCGGCATGTGGGATCTTCCCGGACCAGGGATCGAACCCGTGTCCCCTGCACTGGCAGGCGGATTCCCAACCACTGCACCACCAGGGAAGCCCAACTACAGTAATTTCAAAGCAGTTATTCTGTAATAACTTGTAATTTAGTTAATTTCAGGATATCTACAAGAAAAGTTATATGATCTCAAATGATCTGTCATTTCTTTTGGTGACACAGTCACCAGGCTAACGCTCTGTGCTTTGCTGCCTACACTTGTAATTGCGGGAAAGGCCAAATTTCGGCTGGAGGTTGGTGAATGTGAAGATCAAATAAAGATGAGAGAAACAGGAAAAATCATCTGTTGTCATTCCAAGAGCCCGGACAGCAGCGCATTACACCCTGCGTCTGGCAGTGAGCATGACAGTGCAGCGACCAGACGGTCTCCTGCACGATTTGGAACATCGGGGTGATGACAGTACCCACCTCTCAAGGTTGTTGTGAGAACTTACAGGATTGGCGCGAAAAGGCCAGCGATCACCATCCGGGTATTTTGCCTCTCTCGCTTTGCTGGGGGAAATTCAAATCGCGAAAAAGGGCGGACCCGAAAGGCGACCGTGCGCCTGCGCGCGGGGCGGGGCGCGGGGCCCTGGGAAGCAGGCGGGGCGGGGTGACGCGAGGTGACGCGGGGCGATGCGGACCGCTCCCGCGCCCGCCCGCTCGCCTCAGGCGCCGCCAGCCTGGCTGCCCGCCCGACAGCCGGAGGGGCGGCGGGCGGCTCGGCGCGCGGCTCGGCGCGCGGCGGCCCCGCTCTTTTTCTTGGGGCGCCGGCGGTCGCGGCGGCGCCCCCGCGTGGGGGCGGGACAGCAGGCCTGGGAGCCTGGGAGGGCTCCGCCCCCGGCGTGGCGCGCCAGGCCGCGTTACCGCCCACTCTCACCCCGCCTCCGGCTCCCCTGGAGGCGGGCTTCGGGCCACCTTTCCGGAGGCAGCTGGGCGTGCGGAGCAGGAAAACGTCCGCTCCCCGGTCCGAGGCCTGACTCTAATGTCTCCGTCAGCCACCCTCAGCAACCTGTGCCCTGTCCCCACTGCTAGTTAAAGCGATTCCTCTGGCGTGTGTCCCTTCAGCGACCCAGGGGGCAGTTCCCAAGGGGGCGGGGCCAACGGCGTCTGAGGCATTCTCATCCGGGCATTCCCCAGATGCCGCAGCCGCCATCTTTGTTTTGTGCTGAAAGTCGCTAGTGACGCCCGCGGACGGCCGGGCGAGGGGAAGTGGCAAGATGGCGGCTCCCAGGGCGGAGGCGTGGAGGCGCGCTTCGGCGGCCACAGGGCTGGGGACGCCTGTGCCTGACCCGAGCGCGGCCTGACCCCAAGCCAAGCGCGCAGCGGCACCAGTCCCTCGCCGCGAGGCAGCGCGAGGTTCTTTTAAGAGGCCTCGGCCAGGAGGAGAAGCCTGCGAGGGCGGGGTGTGGGGGGAAACAGTGACGTCGCCCAACTCCGCCCCCTCGCCCGACCGCCGCCGCCGCCATGTTTAGTTGTTACTTCTTCACACAAGATGGCGGCTCCCAGGGAGGAGGCATGAGCGCCCTGCCGTTACCGCTCCTCCTGCCGTACAGTTGCCACTTCGGGGCCTAACTCTGCCTCTTTGAAGCGGCTCCTGTGGGAAGGAGTCATAAGGAGGGAAGCGAGGATCGGACGCTGCCTTGCGTTTGGTTTGCAGTGGAAGAACTGACCCAAGAGGAAGAGAATAGGGGGGAAGGGGGAGCTAGTCTCAAGATGGCGGCTCCCAGGGCGGCAGGCGCAGCCTGAGCAGCAGAGGCGGACTAAGGGGAGACGCTCGAGACCTCACGAGCCGTACGGCGCGAGCCTCCGAGCAGCCCTCGAGAACTCAAGCTCGTTTCACTGGCCTCCGGCGCGCCTCTATTCTTCATAAGTGTCGAGGCTGTTTAGGGAGCGGCCTCTGCACTAAGCGCTGGGCGGGGAAGCGGGACGGTCTCAAGATGGCGGCTCCCACAATTGTGGTCTGAGCTCCGGCGGGGCTGGGACAACCGCGGCGCTTGTGGCTCATTTCCACCCGCCCCGGAAGCCGGCCAGTGTAGGAGACTTGGGGGGTGTGGGAACCGGGCCGGGGCTCCGCCATTTCCGGCGGGGGAGGGCTACGATTGAGGAAGGGAGGAGAGAGAGGCGGCTCAAGATGGCGGCTCCCACGGCCTCCCGCTCGAGCTTATAAGTGGAAGCTTCCAGGCAAGTAGTCAGGGCGGCGGGACTCGGCGGCCTCCAGCTTCTCGGGTCTAGGCGCTCGACAGCTTCAGGAGGCTCTTAAGGAGACGTGGTGAGCGAGAAGAAGGGGAAGAGTAGAAGAGAAGGAGAATAGTTAAGATGGCGGCCTCCATGGAGCCGTTCACCGCTGTGTAGGGAACCGCTTCTCTGTGAGAGACGCCTTAGACGAAAGGGGGTGTGTGTGAGTGGAATTGGGGGCCTCCCTTCTCGCTTGGTGACTTTTTTCCACCGCGCCCTTTCCCGGAACTATGGCTTCGGCCGTGTCACCCGCCAACTCGCCAGCAGTGCTCCTGCAGCCCCGCTGGAAGCGAGTGGTGGGCTGGTCGGGTCCAGTGCCCCGGCCCCGCCACGGCCACCGCGCCGTGGCCATCAAGGAGCTCATCGTGGTGTTTGGCGGCGGCAACGAGGGGATAGTGGACGAACTGCACGTGTACAACACGGGTGAGTGCAAAGCCCGCTGGGTTCTCGGATCTTTCCCTCCTCCCTCCATCTCCTCCCTCTCCCTCCTTTTCCCTCCCTCTCTGTCCCCTTCCTTCCCTCGTTCCCTCCTCCCTCTCTCTCCTTCCTCCCTCTCCCGCCTTCTCCTCCCCTCCCCTGCAGCCCTCTCCCCCGCCTCCTATTCCCCCTCTCCGTCCGCACCGGTCTGCTACTTCTCCCCTCCGAGAGCGTTTGCTCTGCCCGGCATCTCTGCTTTCCCCTGCTCCTTTTCCCGTTCTTACACCCCTGATTCCCATGTGTTTGAGAGGCGCTTTTCATTATTGGAGAGGAACCCTGTACCCCGGCTGGTGAGGGAGCGGGGGCGGCGCCCGCGGTGGTGACTTCAGACAGACACCGTTACCCCCGCCAGGCGGGCGGATGCGTCCCTTTGGCGCAGAGTCCCACCCCCTTCCTCCCTCCTCCTGCGCCTGGTCCGCTCTTCCTCATCTCTGGTGCTCTTTCGGGAGAAATGACAACTTCTAGATTACAGATTAGGTCGCCGTCTCGGGAAAAGGGGCAGAGTTGAGCAGCCTAATCCCGGCCTGGGGGAGGGGGGCGGGTTGTGTGCTGCGCTGGGTAGCCGTCTCCTGGGGACCCACAGGTCAGACGACATTGCTGCTTCCCTCTTGCAGCGTTGACTTCTCCAGTGTTTCTCTACAGATTTCCTGTTGTCTCGATCTGGGATCCTTTGATGTAAGAGGTGAATTAATTCCAGTGGCCCCGCAGCAGGCTGAGGAGGTGCCCCTGCCCATTCTCACGCCTCCCCCAGACCCCGGGCCTGGTTGGTTGGGAGGAGCAAGGTTTGGTCATAGCTGAAGACTGCCGTACGCCTCTGTCTCCGGGTGTTGCTGCCGTGCCGGCTCGCCTTCGGCCTGTTGCCTGGTGTCCCCGCTAGGTCTCTAGGGCTTAGCTGCATCCTCCTGCGGCCCCCTCCCCCGTGGTGGCCACTTGGCCCGCTTGGCACACCTGGCGCCTCCTTGGGCCCGAGCTGCCTGTTGAATGGACGCTGGCCCGCAGGCCTGCCTGGCCCGGAGGGAGGGGCTCGGCGGGCGTTCTCGCCGGGAGCGGTGGGCCTGCGTGCCTTCCGGTCCGGTCCACAGCCTGAGAGATGAGGCGGGCCTGCGGAAAACCCCCTCCCGGCTCAGACGGCGTGCTTTCAGGAAGCTGCCCTCCGCAGCTCGGGGTCGCGTTCGGGCCAGCCGCGGCCGGGGGCCGCCTTCCAGCTCTCTCCCCCTCGCCATCTCATCTGGCGAGCTCCTTTGGCCCCAGAGCCATCCTGCCCCAGGGTTCTGGCGGTACGGTGTCCTCGGGTCTGGGCACCTCCTTCCAGCTTTGAGGTTGCTCTGGGATAAGGTGTTGGTTGGAGTGCCGAGGGTTGGAGCTGGGCTCTCGGTTGGGTGCTCCCCACCCCCGCCTCCCCCGAGGCACAGAGTTTAGTTTTCTCTGCATCTTGTAGGTTGTTGACCCTACAGAGTTGACTTTCAGAGGCTGGTGGGTTGCCGGTGACCCTTCACGTTCTGGGTCTGAGCACCTGTTGCCTCCAGTGAGGCTGGGCTGGCTGGTGGTGCTCTGTGCCAGATCAGACAGCTGCAGCGGCAGCGATCAGCCCAGTAAGGTAAGGTTGAGGGGCAGGGCTGTTTTTAGAGAGGCCGTTGGCCTGAGCAGAACCTCCTAAACTCCTCGGATCAGCTGCATTCTCGTAAGGCCTGGAGCAGGCTCCTTGGCAAGGAAAGGCAATTTTAGAAAGTAGGGCAGGGGCCTAATTACCACCAGCTCCAAAGTCCACTGCTTCTGGGGCCTCTGCGGATTCATTAGTTGATTAAAATGAATTGAGCCGTTTGGCGTTAATTCGTTCTTCGTCTGCAAGGGTGTGTTGTATAGTAGAGGATAGCCAGCCTTCCGAAGGGCTGCAGCCCTGGATTCCTCCAGGGTAGCAGTTTGGAAAGTGCCCGATGAACTCCCTCGGTGACTTGTCAGGAGAGCCGCTAGCTGACCCAGCTCCCTGGTCCTCACCGAGTGTTTGCTATTTGACAGAGCCTCGAGCTCCTGCTGTTCTCGGAGAGACAGGCTTGGTGTTGCCTCTCTCCCACCAGCCGTGGCGCAGTTGCGCAGCATCCTTAGCTGCTGCCTTGACAGCCAGCCTCCCGCTTACCTTGGTTTTGGTTTATTTATAAATTTATTTATTTATTTATCTTTGGCTGTGTTGGGTCTTCGTTGCTGCGCGCGGGCTTTCTCTAGTTGCGGTGAGCGGGGGCTACTCTTCGCTGTGGTGCGTGGGCTTCTCATTGCGGTGGCTTCTCGTTGTGGAGCACGGGCTCTAGGCACGCGGGCTTCAGTAGTTGTGGTGCACGGGCTCAGTAGCTGTGGCTCGTGGGCTCTAGAGCGCAGGTTCAGTAGTTGTGGCGCACGGGCTTAGGTGCTCCGCGGCATGTGGGATCTTCCCGGGCCAGGGATCGAACCCGTGTCCCCTGCATTGACAGGCGGATTCTCAACCACTGCGCCACCAGGGAAGTCCCTTGGTTTTGTTTTAAATGAGGTCAGAGCACACTCTCTAGTGCTTTTCCTTCTGCAAGATGAGTGCTCAGAGTGACTCGCCCTTCGGAGAGAGTTCCCCGTTGCTAAGACAAAGGGCTCCAGGGGGCATGTGCTTGCCTCGCTGTCTTGGTCAGCTCAGAGATCGGGGCGGGGGGTGGTGACGGGGCTGGGGGTGGCAGGTGTGCACTTGAAGGGTGTGTGTGAGAAAGTGTATGTCCTTCCTCTTTGGTGGCTGTGGAACACTTCACAGGCCTTTGGGAGATCTTAGGGTAACAACTGTCCTTGACCTCGGGGAATTTTATTTCAACAGCAAAGCGGATTACCCAGAGGACCCGGCCCTGACACAGTGGGGTGCGCCCTGGTGAGGGGAGGGTGTGGCTGGTTGCCAAACCAGTGGCCCAAGGCTTGTCTGCCTCAGTGGTTCTCGAATGTCTGCAACTGATACCGCCGGAAGGAGCCTTGGAAAACATCTAGTGGAACTTCCTTGTTTTTACACATGAGGAAATTGGGGTCTGAGAGGGGAAGTGACAGGTCCAGGGTCACCCTGCCGGCTGGCAGTGGAGTCAGGCAGAGTACAGGCCATCACCGAGACTGTCGGGCTGTCTCGCCCTTCAGTTAAGGGGTGCGGGCCACCACCTTGGAGACACCTCCCTGTTCCTCTGTCCCTGGAGCTAATTGGTCACTAAATTGAGCTTATCTCAAACCCGTTTCCCCTCCGTTCCGGGTCCTTCTTGCTCTCACAGTCACTTCCTGCTCGGCCCGGCTGGTTTCACTTGTCGGGAAGTCCTGTTCAGCCTTCAAGGCCCCACTCCCATGTCACCTCTTCTGAGAAGCGCGCCCCCCCCCCTCCCCGCTTCGAGCCTCAGCGAAGCAGGAAGGCAGCTGCGGGGGCGGGGGGGGCTCGGCCACCTCCTGCCTCCTGGGTACAGGCCTCCCTTCCTCGGCCCCCCTCCCAGCCGAGAGTGGCGACAAGCCCAAGCCTAGGGAGAAGGAGGGACCCGGAGGTCGGGTCACGCGCCGCCCGCCCCGCTAGATGAGCGAGAGATGATATGATTGGGGGCAGCTGCCATCTCAGGGTAGCACTGGGACTGTAGGTGACGTGAAGAGCGGCAGGTTCTGGCTTCAGACCAGAAACTGCGCCGCCTGACAGACTGCTCCTGATGGCGGTGCACAGGGCCCCTGCCCTGCCTGGAGTGTTCTAGAATGAGATCAGCCCCTCTTGGGTGCTGTAGAGTGAGCTGTCAGGACGCCACAGGTCCCTCTGGCCCGGCCCGCTGAGTCAGTGGCGGCAGGTGACGAGAGAGCTGCCGTTTCCCGTGTAGCCTCCCGGCCCTCAGGTGGGCACCTAGCAGTCACTTTAAGTTGGTGACAAGGTTCTCATCTCTGTGTGTGTGTTTGGCTCTGTGACCTCGGGTAAGTTACTTCCCCTCCTGGTCTCTGTTCCTCTGTCCACGGAGGGAGGCTCAGAGGTCTGTGTCGGCTTCTATCCGGGGAACTTGGATGAAGCTCCTTCTGGGCACCACGGGAGGCCATCTCCCCCAGTTGGGGCAGGGCTGATGGCTCCAGCCTGGAAAGCTGCTGCTCTTCTCGGTTTGTCTTTGCGCTGCGTGGGAGGACGAGGCGGAGCGCGGGGGTCTGTGTCCTGGGCGTGCGGAGCAGGCAGGGGACCTGGAGGGGGGCGCTGGGCATCCCGGAGGCCCGCTGACTGCTGAACTGAGGACAGGACCCACAGCCCACCGCAAACTGACGTGTACACTTGGGAAGCGCGAGCCGGGCGCCTTTACCTCGGGAGGTGTGGTGTGCTTTGGGGGGGGGCAGGCCTCTCTGCCCAGCTGCAGGTGGAGTCGGGTTGCCCAGCCCAGACGGGGTCAGGGACCGGGTGCGCAGTGCTGTCATGCCCCGGCAGGGGCTCTGTTCGCTCCCAGGTCCTTGCCCTGCCCACCGGACCCTGAGTCCCAATTCGCTTGCCTACGCTTGACCAAAAGTGATCGAGGGGCGTGGAATCAGGTTTGCAGTCGGCTGCCGGTTTGGGGTTTTCGGAGAGAGTGTGGTGTATGTTTTAGGCGATGGCCCTTCAAATAACATAGGACAGAAAGCACCCCTCACAAGAGGGCAGCGTTTGCCCCCCGACTTTTCCGGGAAGACCTGGCATGGCAGGCGTGGGGGCGGTGGCGCAGGAGGGGCAAGGATGCCAGGCAGAGCGGGGGGGCAGGTTGGGAGCCCCAGCCCGGCTAGAGGCGATGGGCTTTGGGCAGCTTAGCTTGCACTGACTGCTGCCACCTCTGCCCGTGTTCTGGAGCGGGGAGCGGGGAGCGGGGAGCGGGGAGCGGGGAGCGGGGTGGGCCCGGGGGAGGGCTGCTCCGGACCGTCACCCGGGAAACAGCAGTAGAGATTGATTCGTACCCCCATGGCTCTCCCCAGCCTGTACCGCGGGCTGCTCCTCCCGGCCTGCACCACTAGCTCTTTTGGCCACTTAGAGGTGCAGCCATGGGCCCCTGGACGGTATTTTGGGTGTTAGACGTTTTTTCCGCTGACCCGTAGAGTGGCGGGAGGTGGCCACATCGCCAGAAGCTGACGAATTTTCTCGGTCAGTGACTTCCTGCTTATTAAGACGACCGTGACGAGAAGCAGGGTGACCACAGGCTGTTTTGAGGTGGCCTCTGAGGCCAAGGGGTTTGGAAGATGGCTTGGATAGAGGGCTAACCCTTGGATGGTAAAAGGAGAAAGTCCCCCATCCTTGGGAAGAGAGGCACTGCCTCAGCCCCTCCTTTCTTGGACCGTATTTTGAAGGCTGGTGGATATGGGGAGGAAGAGGGGTGGAGGTCCTGGTTCTAGGGGCTCCCGAGGCGTTCTGACTTATGCTAACTTTCGTTCTCCAGCGACCAACCAGTGGTTCATCCCGGCCGTGAGAGGGGACATCCCTCCTGGATGTGCAGCCTATGGCTTCGTGTGCGATGGGACTCGCCTGCTGGTATTTGGCGGGATGGTGGAGTACGGCAAATACAGCAATGACCTCTACGAGCTCCAGGTAAGGCCCTGGTTGTTGGGGCGGGGGCGGGGGCAGGCCCCATGCCACCCAGGACCTTCTCACTCCCTTCAGGTCCCTCCCTCATCACCACCGGCCCTTCCCTGTGCGGCCAATGGCCCGGCTCATCCCCGATTTAATCACTGAGTCTTGATTTTGCAGGCAAGCCGGTGGGAGTGGAAGAGACTCAAAGCAAAGACGCCCAAAAACGGGCCCCCTCCGTGTCCTCGGCTCGGGCACAGCTTCTCCCTTGTGGGCAACAAATGTTACCTGTTTGGGGGTCTGGCCAATGATAGCGAGGACCCCAAGAACAACATTCCGAGGTGAGGCTTTGTCCTGTTCACGTAGAATCCCATGAAGGCGGGTGCTCGCCCACACACCAGCCAAGCCTGCCGTACCAAGTCCCTTTCCTTTGTGAAACAAGAGGGTGGCACTGGATGCCCTCTAAGGAGCTTTCCAGCACTGAGGTTTCTAACCCCGAGGAGGCCTCGTGGAGGAGGGCTAGGCCAGGAGGTAGAAACCCACCTTGCCTTGGGCTGGTTCCTGCTCCTCAGACCCAGTTTAGAGCTGGCGCTTTGCTTCTCAGCATCTGCTGCCTGCAGCCTTCGTGATGGGTGTTGTCCTTTCTAAAGTTTGGAGATAGTCCTGAGATGGTGCCCCCTTTTCACCCGGGAGGCCCTCATATCACGCCCAGCTTCGTGTGCAGGGCAGACTGGCACACCCCATCCGGCTCTTCCTCTTCTCGCTCTCCTCCTCTGGAGCTTCTGGTAGCCCCTCCTTCGGGGCGAAGGTAGAAGACCTTGGCGTTCGTGCAGCCTCAGCCCCCTTTGTCTCCCCAGGAGTCCACTGTTCACCCACCGAAGCCGGTGGCTTGCCGTAACTGACTGTCCTTCTCCAGGTACCTGAATGACTTATACATCCTGGAACTGCGGCCAGGCTCCGGAGTGGTAGCCTGGGACATTCCCATCACTTACGGCGTCCTTCCCCCACCCCGGGAGTCTCACACTGCAGTGGTCTACACCGAGAAAGACAACAAGAAGTCCAAGCTGGTGATCTATGGAGGGATGAGTGGCTGCAGGCTGGGGGACCTCTGGACCCTGGATATTGGTAAGATGTGGGTGCGGCGGCTCCAGTAGTGTCGGAGCGAAGCTGGTCTGCTGGGCGGCCGGCGTGGGGTGTTGAGGTGGGGCTCACGGGGAGGGGAGCGTCCCGCCTAGCCCCGTACTTGCTGCAGGGTCAGGATAGGACCCATTTGGGGCTGTCATCTTTGCCCCGAGCTTGTGGCGTTGCTTGAAGAAAGAGCAAGGCTCGGTTGGCTGAGTTGGTCTGCCGTCTTCCAGGAGAGTGAGGGGAGAGAGAAAGGCCTTTCTAGAATGGAACTGTGTAGATGAGGTAGCACCCGTCCCTGTCGACTTGTCAGTGGTCAGGCTGTGCCAGGAGCGGAGCCCCCTGGTCTGTCACAGTCAGAGGGGATGTGCAGATGCCCTTAGAGCCGTGGGGACTCCTCGGGCTGGTCGGCAGGTGGGGAAGCGGGAGCGGTTGAAAGGAGTTCAGGCTTTCGACCTGAAGAAGGCTGAGGGGAGAAGGTGGCCGACCACACATCTCTGGAGGGTTGGGTGGTCCTGTGGGGCGGCATCGGCGCTCGAAAGAAACAGTGTATTGGGAGCAGCACCCCCAGCAGCAGCGGCTCTGGAGGTGGCGGAGGTGGCGTGGGAGAGAGTGCATCTCGCGGGGAGTCGGAAGGTGCTCCCGCCGCTCCTACCCCAGCCCCAGGCGCGGTGCTGGCTCGTAGAGGGTGCTCAGTGAACGTTCAGAGGACGGTAAACACAGCTTGGGAAATGCCAGAGCCTGGTGATCGGAGGGCCTCCCATGGGCTGTAGGGAGGCCAGGTGTGGAATTCTTGCGCTGGGTCAGCACCTGCCTCCCTGCGCCTTCCCCGTGTCCGGGGCACATCCTGTGGGTCAGAGGGCCCGTGTCCGACCCGGTGTGGGTAACCTTCCCTTCCCATTGCTCTGCACAGAGACGCTGACGTGGAATAAGCCCAGCCTCAGCGGGGTGGCACCTCTTCCTCGAAGTCTCCACTCGGCTACGACCATAGGAAACAAGTGAGCAGCCAGCCACGGCTTTTCCCTTCCTCGCCCGCCCCACCCCTACCCCTACCCCCACCCCCGTGGGCTCGCAGTTTCCTTCCAGCAACCCCTAAGGCCTGAGGAGACCTCTTTCTGGCTGGGCTGGCGTTCGGCAGCCCTGTCTTTCCATTATGATCCTGGGGGACTGAGAAAAGACAGAGGGTAGAGGGGCACAGACCGTCCTCTCCGCCAGCAGCCGAGTGTTTTTGTCAATGCCAAGGTCCCAAAGTGAATATAAGAACGATGGGGACTGAGGTGAGCTTTAGGTGAGCTAAACCGAGGCTCCACATACTGGAGGTCACACAGTTCTTGTGAGGGCTGAGCCACCAAGTAGGAGAGGGCCACGTCCAGAGCTTCGTGCGTCCTGGGGAGAGCTAGAGGACCAAGTGTGTTCAGAACTTTCTGGATGGAAGAGGTGGCCTCTAGCTTGACACCTCCTCTACAATCCTCTCCTACTCTTCCCTCCCTCGTCCCAGAATGTACGTGTTTGGTGGCTGGGTGCCTCTCGTCATGGATGACGTCAAAGTGGCCACACACGAGAAGGAGTGGAAGTGTACCAACACACTGGCTTGTCTCAACCTGGGTATGGCCTCCATGGGCTTGGGCTCAGAGCGGCCTCCTCGGCCTGAAAGCTGTGTGGGGAGCGCAGGGAGCCGAGCTGCTTCTAGGCCACGCCTCTAGAGTCCGCGCGGAGTAGCCAGCGGCCCACGTGCTCTGAGGGGCGCTCCTCCTTTGCGCCTTTTGAATAGGCCCTTCCTACCCGGCGTAACCCCGCAGAGCACCCTTCCTGCCTCCTGTTGGTGCTTTCTCACCCACCCTGCAGGGACTTGGCTATATGCACGAGCGTGGCCTATAGGTTTCTTTAAAACCGAGGAAACAGGACAGCGGCCTGCTCTACGCAGCGCAGCGCCTGACCCTTGCGTTTACTCTGTCCTGGAGACTATCCCATCCCTGCAGGGCGAGTGGCCTCATTCTTTTGAATTGCTCTCGTGGTGTCAAAACTTGCACCGATGCTGCTCCGTGAGTATCCTTGCACCATTCTCGTCAAGTGCAATTGTATTCAAAGAGGAAGACCTAGAGGTAGACTTGCTTTCAGAGGGATGTTGCCGTACACACAGATGCCCCTGGCAGTGTTCGCCAGGCCGGCAAACAGTTCGCTCTTCGCTCTTCGCGGAGCCCAGTAGGCACTTGACTCTCCCCATGGGCCAGCCCCCATTCCCTCCCCTGGCTCACCCTGAGCCCTTGGCTGCACCAGCACAAACATCAAACTGCCAGGCACCTTCTGGGTTAAGTTTGCCTTAATCGGGAGTGAGGGTATGTATTTTTCCTCAGATCCTCTTGTCGCCTTTTCTGTAACTTGCGTTCCTCTTCGCCCATCTCTTTCTAGAGGCTCTTGTGTTGCTTGATGTGTGAGAAGGGAAACCTTTGGCTGTGTGTTTCACGTAGTTTTCCCAGTTTGTAGTTCGTGGTTTATCATTTTTTACGGTCTTTTTGCTATATGGAGTTGTGGTTTTTGTTTTTGTTTTTGTCTTAATTCAGTAATCTTTGATGACTTCCTGGTTTTAATTCCCCATCCCTGACAGCAAAAGGCCAAAGAGCCCTTGGGGGTTGTCTGTTCCTCTGCCCCCTGCTGACCTCCACGTCCTGCCCTCCCCAGATACCATGGCCTGGGAGACGATCCTGATGGATACGCTGGAGGACAATATTCCCCGGGCCCGCGCCGGCCACTGTGCTGTAGCCATCAACACCCGCCTGTACATTTGGAGTGGGCGTGACGGCTACCGAAAGGCCTGGAACAACCAGGTCTGCTGCAAGGACCTCTGGTACCTGGAAACGGGTAAGGCCAACTGGAGGAGAGCTGCCATGCCCGCCCTTGAAGTCTCTGCCGCCGCCTTCTCACCAGCGGTGCTCTCTTACAGAAAAACCACCGCCCCCGGCCCGGGTACAGCTGGTACGAGCCAACACCAACTCCCTGGAGGTGAGCTGGGGGGCTGTGGCAACAGCCGACAGTTATCTTCTGCAGCTCCAGAAATATGACATTCCTGCCACGGCTGCTACTGCCACCTCCCCTACACCCAATCCAGTCCCATCTGTACCTGCCAACCCTCCCAAGAGCCCTGCCCCGGCAGCAGCCGCGCCTGCTGTGCAGCCACTGACCCAAGTAGGCATCACACTCCTGCCCCAGGCCGCCGCCGCACCCCCGACCACCACCACCACCATCCAGGTCTTGCCGACGGTGCCTGGTAGCTCGATCTCCGTGCCTGCCGCGGCCAGGACTCAAGGTGAGCCAGGGGCCGGGCTCTCAAGGGCAGGATCCAGCCCACCAGGGGGTCACGTGCCTGAGTGAGGACCGCTAGACAGACGGCACACCTGGTGGCCATTAGTGCAGGCTTGTGGCCAAGTGGTGGCAGGGGACCTCGGTCCCGACCTTGGAGGCTGTCCCTGAGGGTGTCTGGAAGGGCCAGATGTGAAGTACAAGCAGGTCACAGAAGCTGTTCACCTCTGCGCCTTCTCTTGCCAGGTGTCCCTGCTGTCCTCAAAGTGACCGGTCCTCAGGCTACAACAGGAACCCCGTTGGTCACCATGCGACCTGCCAGCCAGGCTGGGAAAGCCCCCGTCACCGTGACCTCTCTTCCCGCAGGCGTGCGAATGGTCGTGCCTACGCAGAGCGCCCAGGGGACGGTGAGGAGCCGGGGCGGGGTGGGACTTCCCTGGTGGTTGGTGGCGCGCTCACGGGCTTCGAGTCCCGTTCATCCTGGACCCGTAAAGCGCTGATGGGGCGACCGCTCATCACTAACTTAAGGATTAATAAGTTCGCGCCTCACGACGACCTCCCTGCCATCTGATCTCAAGGGCCTTTTAAATGTGTATTTTCTTGTCCTGGAGCCTGAGGGGAGAATCTAGCCAGCTGGGGTTTGACTCAGCCCCATGAGGAGAGAGCTGTATCTGTCTTCGAGGTCTTTAGGAAAGATCCAGAACTACTGGCAACTCTTGCCGGCGGGTTGCTGTGCCTCGTCAGTGGTAGGAGTGCACGTCTGGGGTCAGTAGAGCAGGGCCCGGCAGTCCTGACGCTGAGAGGTGCCACTTCAGGGCGAGCCGGGCGGGTGCTGGTGAAGGCCGTGGAGCAGGGAGTGTGGTGGCCTCGGGCCTGGCACCCCCTGCGGGCTCACGCTCCCTGCGCCCGCTGCAGGTCATCGGCAGCAGCCCGCAGATGAGCGGCATGGCGGCGTTGGCAGCCGCGGCTGCTGCCACCCAGAAGATCCCTCCTTCCTCGGCACCCACGGTGCTGAGCGTCCCGGCCGGCACCACCATCGTCAAAACTGTGGCCGTGACGCCTGGCACCACCACCCTCCCAGCCACTGTGAAGGTGGCCTCCTCGCCAGTCATGGTGAGCATCCCTTGGGCCTGGTTCTCAGCCTTGGGGCCGGGGGCTTCTGGGCACGGTGATCAGACAGCGGTCACTCCTTCCGGGCTTTGGACCAACTCACAGAGGCTGTAGGTCCGTAACTGGTGTTTGCTGTGGGCTGTGGAATAAGCTGGCAGCCGTAGGGGTGTGGCAGCCTTAGGCTAGACTTGCCGGCCCAGCGTCCCTTGCTTTGCTAGAGGAAAGGTAAACCAAACTGAGCTGGGGACGCACTCACGCACGCACGCACGCACGCACGCACGCACGCATGGGGCAGGGCAGGCTAGAGTTTTGCTGTGCGCCTCCCCCCCGCCATTCCAGGCAGAGGCTGGTGCACTCTGCCCCACCCACCACTCTTCTCTGCTCCCTCCAGGTGAGCAACCCAGCCACTCGAATGCTGAAGACTGCAGCCGCCCAGGTGGGGACGTCTGTCTCCTCTGCCGCGAACACGTCCACCCGCCCCATCATCACAGTACACAAGTCGGGGACTGTGACAGTGGCCCAGCAAGCACAGGTGGTGACCACAGTGGTGGGTGGGGTCACCAAGACCATCACCCTGGTGAAGAGCCCCATCTCTGTCCCAGGAGGCAGTGCTCTGGTGAGTGATGGGTGCCAGGAGAGCCCATCCCAGGCCGTGCCCTTGACTGGTCTCTGGATCACTCTTTGTGCTCTCTCTCTTCCTTTTCAGATTTCCAATTTGGGTAAAGTGATGTCAGTGGTCCAGACCAAACCAGTTCAGACTTCTGCAGTCACAGGCCAGGCGTCTACAGGCCCGGTGACTCAGATCATCCAGGTGAGCTCGTGGGCCCCAGACTGTGACACAAGCAAGAGTGGGCGCTGGCCTGGGGTTAGAACTTGCGTCCCTGCCTAGACATGATCCCATGAGCACAGATGGCACAGAAGGTCCTGCTGCTTGGTCCTGTCACCCTTGGTCTTCAGAATGTTCTGAGCTGCTTGGGCTGCCAGGGGAGACTAGCCAGACCAGAGTCACCGTTAAACTTGCCATTCTTCTAAAAAAGGATGGATAGATAAAAAGGGTATAACTGAATCACTTAGCTGTACACCTGAAACTAACACAACGTTGTAGATCAGCTGTGTTTCAATTAAAATTTAAAAAAAAAAAAACATTTCCCATCTTGACAACGATGCCGGTTCACCTCACCCCCCCTTTGCGTGTTTTCCCCTTACAGACCAAAGGGCCCCTGCCAGCCGGGACTATCCTGAAGCTGGTGACATCAGCAGATGGGAAGCCCACCACCATCATCACTACCACACAGGCCAGCGGGGCAGGGACTAAGCCCACCATCCTGGGCATCAGCAGCGTGTCCCCCAGCACCACCAAGCCCGGCACGACCACTATCATCAAGACCATCCCCATGTCGGCCATCATCACGCAGGCGGGCGCCACGGGTAGGGGCCTCCTCCAGCGTGCTGGTGAGGGACCATGTCAGGAGGGAAAAGGCAGGCAGATGGAGGGCGGGCTGCGACACGTTTCCATTCTGGTTTTCCCCTCTTTTCCACCCTCTCCCTGCCTTTTCCTTAAGATATGTCGGGAGGTACCAGGGGTACGGCTACAGTTGGTACTTCTTTGTTTTAATCAAGGGGCAGCAGGAGTAACTGCTTGAAAGGGGGCCCAAGAGAAATGGGACCCGGCAGCAGGCCCGGGTGGGAGGCCGGCGCTGTCCCTCGTGGCCCGGCCTGAAGGCAGGCTGCCTCCCTCTCCTCCAGGTGTGACCAGCAGTCCCGGCATCAAGTCCCCCATCACCATTATCACCACCAAGGTTATGACTTCCGGAACTGGAGCCCCCGCCAAAATCATCACTGCTGTTCCCAAAATCGCCACTGGCCACGGGCAGCAAGGAGTGACCCAGGTGCGGTGTGCCTGGCCCTCTCCTCACCCCAGGGTCCAGTCCGGGAGCCCAGCAGGCCACGTGGGTCTTCCCGTGGGGCCTGGGAGGACCAGCGCAGGGTCTGGCCAGCCCGCACGTGACGTGGGGCTGCTTTCCTCTGGCATCCCAGGTGGTGCTGAAGGGCGCCCCCGGCCAGCCGGGCACCATCCTCCGCACCGTGCCCATGGGCGGCGTCCGCCTGGTCACCCCCGTTACCGTCTCCGCTGTCAAGCCGGCTGTCACCACGTTGGTCGTGAAGGGCACAACAGGTGTGTAGGCCGCGGGGGAAGTGGGGCAGAGTCGGGCTGTGCCCCGGCCCCGCGTGCCCAGGGAGAAAAGCTGCCGGGAAGGTGGCGCCAACAGCAGGCTTCCTCCCACATCCCACCCCCGCCTCCCTCCCTGCCTTCAGGCGTCACGACCCTAGGCACCGTGACAGGCACCGTGTCCACCAGCCTCGCCGGGGCCGGGGGCCACAGCACCAGCGCCTCCCTGGCCACACCCATCACCACCTTGGGCACCATCGCCACCCTCTCGAGCCAGGTGATCAACCCCACTGCCATCACCGTGTCGGCGGCGCAGACCACGCTGACGGCGGCCGGCGGGCTCACCACCCCCACCATCACCATGCAGGTAGAGCGGCCGGGAGAGCACGTGAAAACGCGGGCCCAGCCTGAGGGTTCCGGTCTCCACGTTGGGGCCATCCTCTCCAGGCTTCCTTCTGCTGCCATGTGCAGCTGGGTCCTTTTTTTCCCTCCCGTGTGTGGCACCCGTAGGACGGTTTCCCTGTAGCCACGTAATCGCGATTCTTCAGTCACCGTCTGATAGCGTGTTGTGCTGAGAAAATATATTTCAGCCATTTTTAGTTTTTGAGCGCTAGGCTTTTTCTTTCGTGATACTGTAGAGGGTACGACAATTCATTTTGGGGTGCATATAGCATCTTTCTTTTCGTACGTTGTAAGCTGAATTCCTGGTGAAGTGGTGAAGCGTCTGTGGCTGGCCTTGGTACAGCCTGGGGTCAGCAGGGTTCCCAGCCTGGGCCTTGCCCCCGCCCAGCCCCTTCCCAGTCCCTGTGGCCCTTGAGGTGACGCAGTACCTCTTCCTTGGTCCCTGAGAGAGTCAGTGTCTTGGGGTCAGAGGGTGAGCAGGTCCCGGATTTGCCAGCTTTGTTGCTTTAGGAGCCAAGTTGGTGGTCCCGGCCAGCATAGGGGATGCTGCACTAATTCCCCATCTGGCCTCTCGCCCAGCCTGTCTCCCAGCCTACCCAGGTGACTCTGATCACAGCGCCCAGCGGGGTCGAGGCCCAGCCTGTGCACGACCTCCCCGTGTCCATTCTGGCCTCGCCTACTACAGAACAGCCCACGGCCACGGTCACCATCGCTGACTCAGGCCAGGGTGACGTGCAGCCCGGCACTGTGACACTGGTGTGCTCCAACCCGCCCTGCGAGACCCACGAGACGGGCACCACCAACACGGCCACCACCACCGTCGTGGCTAATCTCGGGGGGCACCCGCAGCCCACCCAAGTGCAGTTTGTCTGCGACAGACAAGAGGCAGCTGCTTCTCTCGTGAGCTCCACAGTGGGCCAGCAGAACGGCAGCGTGGTTCGCGTCTGTTCCAACCCGCCGTGCGAGACCCACGACACGGGCACCACCAACACGGCCACCACCGCCACCTCCAACATGGCTGGGCAGCACGGCTGCTCCAACCCGCCGTGTGAGACCCACGAGACGGGCACCACCAGCACAGCCACCACCGCCATGTCGGGCATCGGAGCCGGGCAGCGGCGAGACGTCCGGTACACCTGTGTGGCAAGCACCGTGCCCGCCGTGGTCCGGGTCAGCATGGCTGCCGGGGCGTCAGAGGGAGTCCAGGGCTCTGTCAAGCCCTCGTGCCAAACCCGCCAGACGAGCGCGACCAGCACCACCATGACTGTGATGGCCACTGGGGCCCCGTGCTCAGCTGGCCCGCTCTTCAGACCAAGCCTGGCCCTGGAGGCTGGCGGCCGTGGCGCCACGCTCGTGCAGCTGGGCCCTGTGAGCACCCAGGTCAGGCCTGGTGGTGAGGGTGGCCCCCTAGCTGGCCTGGGCCCGCTGGTGTCCGTGGGGCGCCAGCCGGAGGTGCATCACGCCCACACGACGTACACCGCCACCACGGCCCGCTCTACTGTGGGTGCCGGGGAACCCAGTGAGGTGCAGGGGATGCCCGCGCTTGGGTACGAGAGCTCGCCCGGCGCCGCTGTGACTGCGAAGGCCCTGGAGGCGCTGCTGTGCTCCTCGGCCACCGTGACGCAGGTCTGCTCCAACCCCCCGTGCGAGACCCACGAGACGGGCACCACCCCTACGCCCACCACCGCCACGTCCACCGGGGGTGCGGGCCAGCCAGAGGGTGGGCAGCAGCCCCCCGCCGGCCGCCCCTGTGAGACGCACCAGACGGCTTCCACCGGTACCACCATGTCAGTCAGCATGGGCGCCCTGCTCCCCGACGCCACGCCCTCCCACAGAACCCTGGAGTCCGGCTTGGAGGGGGCGGCACCGCCCACAGTTACCCCCCAGGCTGGAGCTTCGTTGCTGGCTCCTTTCCCGACGCAGAGGGTGTGCTCCAACCCCCCCTGTGAGACCCACGAGACAGGCACCACGCACACGGCCACCACTGTCACCTCCAACATGAGTTCCAACCAAGGTAGGTGGACGCAGCCAGCCTGGCACCCGTGCTCCCCGGGGCCCAGGCCCCAGCGAGAGGCCCTCGGTTTGATTCCGCGGAGCTCGGTTTACTAGCCTGGGCGGGTCCTCTGGGCAATGGTGTCCCCTGCTGGCAGAGCTGGGTGGAAACCCTGCTGGAGGGGGGCCTGTCACCCCGCTTTCCGCTTGCCCCCCGCAGACCCCCCGCCGCCTCCCAGCGACCAGGGAGAGGTGGAGAGCACCCAGGGCGACGGCGTGAACATCCCCAGTTCCAGTCCCATCACGACAACGGTGTCCTCCACGCTGACACGGGCCGTGACCACTGTGACACAGTCCACACCGGTCCCGGGCCCTTCGGTGCCGGTAAGAGCCCCCGGAGGGCCCCCCTCTGCCTGCCTCCCTGCCGCCCGCCGCACTTTGGGCCCGCGCTGTTCCAGGATTGGACACCAGGTGTCGCTCTCGCTCCAGGCACGCGCCACTCCTGGTTCCTTTTCCAGACCATAGAAGGGCAGCCTCGTGCCTGACAAGGCAGGGCGCAGGAGGCCCCCAGGCTTGGTGGGTGTCTCGTGGGCGCTTTTCTTTCTGTAGCTGTTTCCTATGGCTTGTTACTCGGCTGTCGCCTGTAAGAGTGGCACAGCGGGAGTCTGAGGGCCCCTTTGGCGAGGCCGGGAGACCTCTGTGAGGATGGGGTAAAATTGGCCGGCAGGTCGAGGGTCTGTACTCCTCTTGCCACGCCCCCCGCTGCTCAGTGACCTACCGCCCCTGCTCATCAGATGGGGTCGTGGCGGCCCCTGGGGAACGCAAATCCTGGCCCACAGGGAAAAGAGGAAGGTCTGCCTGGTTCTGGCCTCCCGCTCCTCCCCTCTGACAGGGGCTTCTCTCCCTTTCTAGAAGATCTCATCAGTGACCGAGACTACCCCAGGGGCTCTGACCACCGAAGTCCCCATCCCGGCCACGATAACAGTGACCATAGCCAACACAGAAACTTCTGACATGCCCTTCTCTGCTGTTGACATCCTGCAGCCCCCAGAGGAGCTCCAGGCCTCGCCAGGGCCTCGCCAGCAGCTTCCGCCACGGCAACTCCTGCAGCCTGCCTCCGCACCCCTGATGGGGGAGTCCGCCGAGGTCCTGTCAGCCTCCCAGGCCCCCGAGCTCCAGGCCGCCGTGGATCTGAGCAGTACAGGGGACCCGTCTTCAGGCCAGGAGCCTGCCAGCTCAGCCATGGTAGCCACTGTGGTGGTCCAGCCGCCCCCGCCCACGCAGTCCGAAGTAGACCAGTTGTCACTGCCCCAAGAGCTGATGGCCGAGGCCCAGGCGGGCACCACCACCCTCATGGTAACGGGGCTCACACCCGAGGAGCTGGCGGTCACTGCTGCCGCTGAAGCGGCCGCCCAGGCCGCGGCCACAGAGGAAGCCCAGGCCCTGGCCATCCAGGCCGTGCTCCAGGCCGCGCAGCAGGCCGTCATGGGTAGGTGCTGGGGGCACGGTAGGTGGCTCACCCCACTGTCTTTGGTTAAGTGTAGGTGGGAGCCCCGAGGGGAAGACGGACTCCTCGGGAGGAGTGAGGAACCGGGGTTCCGGAGCCTCCCTGCTGGCAGCCCTGGCTGGCAGGCCCCGGTGACAGGCAGCCTGGGAAGAGGAGGCTTGTCTTCCGCCAGGGCAACGGGGCGGGCAGGCTGACTTGGGTGCCCAGGAAGGAAGCGGGGCTTCTCGGGTGGGGGAGGGCAGGGGAGAGGTGGGCCGGAGACGAGGGCTGAGAGACAGGCTCCGGGAGGACGGTGGCTGTGGGCAGCCGGGGCTGGGCTCTCCCGCCTGCCGCTCCTCCTAAGTAGAAGTCGTCTCCACCTGGAGCAGGCACCGGGGAGCCCATGGACACGTCGGAGGCGGCGGCCGCTGTGACGCAGGCGGAGCTGAGCCACTTGTCAGCCGAGGGCCAGGAGGGCCAGGCCACCACCATCCCCATCGTGCTGACACAGCAGGAGCTGGCCGCCCTGGTGCAGCAGCAGCAGCTCCAGGAGGCGCAGGCGCAGCAGCAGCAGCACCACCTCCCCACGGAGGCGCTGGCCCCCGCCGACAGCCTCAACGACCCGGCCATCGAGAGCAACTGCCTCGGCGAGCTGGCCGGGGCTGCGCCCAGCACCGTGGCCCTGCTGCCCTCCACGGCCACTGACAGTGAGTGGGCCCCGCTCCCCCGGGGAACTCGGTTGATTGCGGAAGAAAGTCTCGGGGCGGGGGGGGGGGCTGGTCCCGGGCCCCTCCGTGCAGAGGCGGGCGTGTCCTCTAGCCTGAGGGAAGGGCTCCCACGCAAAAGCCAGGTCTCCGGGGCCTTTCCTGTTGATGCCGTCTTTACTCCCAGGCCTGGCTCCGTCCAACACGTTTGTGGCCCCCCAGCCAGTCGTGGTCGCCAGTCCCGCGAAGCTGCAGGCCGCGGCTACCCTGACGGAAGTGGCCAATGGCATCGAGTCCCTGGGCGTAGTGAGTCTGGAGTGACGGGGACTCGGGGGTGGGGTGCAGCATCTGGGCCCCGAGGGTGGAGGGCCTGATCTCTTCTCCCCTCTCTGACTTCCAGAAGCCAGACCTACCACCCCCGCCCAGCAAAGCCCCCGTGAAGAAAGAGAACCAGTGGTTTGATGTGGGGGTCATTAAAGGCACCAACGTAATGGTGACACACTATTTCCTGCCACCCGACGACGCTGCCCCGTCGGATGTAAGTGTCCCCGCGAGCTGAGACCCCCGAGTGGGTAGGGATTTATGAAGCTCCCCGGGGGCATGCCTGTCTTAGGGCTGCCCCCTCTCTCTCCCTGCGACCCCTGAAGCGGCAGTGAAGCCCAGCCCCGGCCCACCTTACCCTGTCCCCCGCCTTGTCGTGAAGGGGCTGCCGTGGCTGCCCTTTCCCCGGCCCACCCACCCCACCGTGTGGACCTGCATCGTCCCCAGGGTAGAAAACTCCTCTGCTGGCCCCAGAGCCACGCTCCAGCAGCCCTCTCACGTCACTTCCGTCTCTCCCTTCCCGTTCGCTCGGCCTCTTCCCGCAGGACGACTCGGGCACGGTGCCCGACTACAACCAGCTGAAGAAGCAGGAGCTGCAGCCTGGCACTGCCTACAAGTTCCGCGTCGCCGGGATCAACGCCTGCGGCCGGGGGCCCTTCAGCGAGATCTCAGCCTTTAAGACGTGTCTGCCTGGCTTCCCGGGGGCCCCCTGTGCCATTAAAATCAGCAAAGTGAGTCTCGCCGTTGGATCAGCCTCTGTCCTCGGCTAAGTCCGTGCACTCGGCGCTCTCTTCTGTGCTGGCCCGGGCGGGGGTGACTCGGGAGGGGGCCCCAAGGTGTGGGCAGAGCCAGCTGGCTCTGGGGTGAGGCTTCTGGTCCTGGCTCTGTCAGCGACTGCCAGGGAGACGAGGGCAAGCTCCTCCCCGTGCCCCAGCCGCCGCCTCCCCCTTTTGACACACCGTGTGCTGTGCTCCACGCGCTCTTTCCTCTAATCCTTAAGCCCCCACGAGGAGACTGAGGCACCAAGACGCTGAACGACGAGCCATACGTTAGGTGGCAGAGCAGGGCTAGGACGGCCGTTCGGAGTCCCGTTCGTTTTATTGTGCCGTTGCGTCTGGCTGCCTTCCAGGTGGGGGCAGAAGAAGCCGTCTCTTTGGAGCTCCTCGAACTCTGCTCTGAAATAGCTTTGTTGTGTTAGGAGGAGGGGTGAAGTATGAGCGCTCAGTTCCGGAGGCTTCGAAGCATTCTAGGCCCTCTGTACCCAGGCGGGTGGGGTGGGAGTAAGTCACGAAGGCCGGAGATGGCCCAGCTTGGTCTCTGCCCCCTCGGTTCCAGAGTCCAGACGGCGCTCACCTCACCTGGGAGCCGCCCTCTGTGACCTCCGGCAAGATCATCGAGTACTCGGTGTACCTGGCCATCCAGAGCTCGCAGGCTGGGGGCGAGCCCAAGAGCTCCACCCCGGCGCAGCTGGCCTTCATGCGGGTGTACTGTGGGCCCAGCCCCTCCTGCCTCGTGCAGTCCTCCAGCCTCTCCAACGCCCACATCGACTACACCACCAAGCCCGCCATCATCTTCCGCATCGCTGCCCGCAACGAGAAGGGCTACGGCCCAGCCACCCAAGTCAGGTGGTTACAAGGTGGGTGTTGTTCATTGGGCTCCTTCGGGCAGCTCTAGGGAGAGGTTGCGGGGAGGCGGGGGAAAGCCCCACGAGCGTCGCCGGGACCACCCGGCTCCAAGCTGGACTTGGGGGCTTTATATTCTGGGGCGGGTGATGGCCTAGGGCCCTGGGGCGGTGTCTCGGAGTGGAGGGTTACTCGCCTCCTCTGCGGGTGCAGAGAAAGCTGCTCGGGGCGGGAAGGGCTGCCGGGACCTGCAGCAGGAGGGGACCTGCAGCAGGAGGCACGGGGTGGGGAGCCGAGGCCTCGGGCTGCTCCGTCAGAGTTTGCGCGGGGTTGGGGGGGCCACGGGCGGCGTCCCCGCTCTCGTCCCCTCAGCTGCGCCACTGGAGTCGTCTCACCTCCCTTGCTGAGCTGCTCGCTCACTGTTGCCTCTTTCCTTTAAGAAACCAGTAAAGACAGCTCTGGCGCCAAGCCGGCCAGCAAGCGGCCCATGTCCTCTCCAGAAATGTAAGCGGGGAGTGCCTTTCAGGAGCCTTCTGAGGCCAGGGGTAGGCGGATCCCGGGAGGAAGGAGCGGTGGGGACGGTAGGGCCCGGCTTCTCCTTAAGCGAGGGGGGCTGCTTAACCGGGCACGACGCCCCGCTAGGGCCCAGCCGGAGCCCCCGATGAGTCCCGCTCGCTTCGCCGTCAGGACCCACGCTGACGCTTTCGCTTTGCCTTTGCCTCCCGTCTCCCAAGGAAATCTGCTCCAAAGAAATCGAAGGCAGACGGTCAGTGAGAGGCAGCTGCCCTGCGCCTGGCTGCTTCTCCAGACCCCCCTCTGCTTCAGGACCGCCACCCGCCCGGGCCTGCCCGCCCCACCCATCCGGCGCTCACTTCGCCCTCACGAGCCGCCAGCGGCTGCCATTCTCTCTCCCTCTCTCTCTCTCTCTCTCTCTCTGTTTTAAAAATAATCTTGAGAAAGCACATTTTACCATTGCTGTGGGGAGGAAGCAGAAGGCAGATGTGGAAGAGCCCCCCTTCCTCTCCCCGCCCAGCGCCTGCCAGGGGACCAAGGCCCCAGGAGTGGGGGGTGGGCGTGGAAGCCGAGGAGGGGTGCCCCCCGGGCCCCTTCCCCCGCCTCCGCACCCTGAATTGGGTGTCTGTCTGGTTCTGTTGCATCTTCCGTTAGTGTTGCCCGCCACCTAACGCGCGCCCGCCCCTCCGCTTCCCCCACCCCGCCCTGCCTGGCACTCCCGTGGGAAGCCGACACGTTTTCTCAGAGGCCTTCGTACACCCACCTCTTTCTCCCTTCCCTCTTCTTTCCCATTTGAAAACAGAGAAGAAAGAAAGAAAAAAAAAGAGGTGGAGAAGGAACCCCGTGGTGGCCTGAGCAGTGCTCTGTGAAAACCTCCCGACTCCCAGTTGGGGCGTAGAGTAGCCGCCCACGGACCTGGCTTCGGCCTCTCTGGGGTTGGGGCTGGGGGCCACATCACCGACTGCTGCATTTGTTGTATTTTTTTTAAGTTGAAATTGACGGAGTTAACATTTTTATTGTAATTTTAGCCTTAGCGTGTGGGGTTTTGTCCCTTTTTTTTGTTGTTGTTGTTGTTGTTAGCTGTGTACAGAATGTGTATCTTTTTTTTTTCCCCCCTTTTTTTTAAACTCTTTTTCTCCTTGGCTAAGCCTTGGCAGGGATCTTTCTGGAGGAGAATCTGGGGCAGCCAGGGTAGGAGAGGCATGGAATCTCCCCTGTGGGCCTGGTGTTTGCTGCCCAGCCGGGTTTCCTCTTTCTGGCCCCTGCCCTCTGCCCCTCTGCCCCTCTGCCCCTCTGCCTGTCCCCAGGCCTCTGGGACAAAGGAGGGTGAGCTGTCAAACCTCCCTCCCCACGGGCAGTTGCTCCACACCTAGAGGCTTGAGCTTGAGAGTCCGCTAGAGTCCGAGGTCAGTCAGGTTGCTGAGGAGGATGGTGTGGGGGTGGGGGCCGCGGCCTGACACCCAGCCCTGGGTTCACAGCACTCTCCACGACCCCCAGGCTCGCTCCCTGGCATGACTGCTTAGAGCATCCAACACCCACAACTGCCGCTTCCTGCAGCCGCCCTCTCTCGGCAAAGCTGGTGCATGATGGAGGGGAACTTGGCCTCAGAGGCAGCCTGGGAGGGCAAGTTGTGTGGTGCCACCGATTCTGTGAATTTGGGGACAGTGCAGTCCCCGAGCTGGGCCCATCCTCCTAGGGCCAGGCTTGGTGGGCTTGGGGCTCTGCTTGGAATGGCTAGTGACAGCTTGCTGCCCCATGCCCAAGCTTTAGGCAACGAGTGAGACTTGCAGGCGGGTCGCACAGAAGGATTTGAAATGACCAGCCGGTCTCTTCAAAACCCCTTTGCCCTGGAGACGCAGCTGTGGCCGGGGGGACCCCAGCCTCTGCAAACCCCCACCCCTGGCCCACGCCCTCTGGGGCCTCTGATTTGTTGTATTATAGTATATTTCGCTGTGGAAAACGTCATGTTTAGTCACCTTGGAGCCCACCGCCTGGTCCCATTGTTTCCCCCATCCCTATTCCCGAGCACCCGTTGATCTCTCGTTTCTGGAAACAGTAAGCTCGTTCACCTATTGTAGAGTAACCCCCGTGACTCAATATTACCATAGTGCGATGTCGTTTTGTGCTATTTTGAACAATTAAAAGACTTTTTTTGAAATAACCACCTGCCGTCTTGCTGTGTCTGGGGCTCCCGCAGGAGGATGCCTGAGGTGGGAAGTTGGGCCCCACAGGGCTCACCAAAACCCTCAGGGAGCCTCTTGTTCGCAGGGCCTGCCGCGAGCGGGATTCTGCTTCCCCGTTGGCTCCCGTGTTTCAGAGTTCCGTGGGCTGTGGCCTTGGCACTGAGCTGGACTAGGGCCAGGTTGCCCACAGAAGACCCCATGATGGCGGCCAGAGCGCAGGCCGCAGGCCACAGGCCAAGGGGCTCCCTGGGCACCTGTTGCCGACTCCCTGCGTGGAGACCAGGTCACCTTCCTTCTCCCCAACCAGCGGACAGGGGACCGGGTCAAAGGCCTGGCAGGTCGCCAGCCGCCACCCTCCTTGGACGGTGGGCCAGGGCTGAGCACCTACCACTGAGCGCTCGCAGAGCCCGGAGAGCCCCCGGGATGTCAACCCCGCAGGAGAGCCCGGCGTCACCCGAGGGGGAGCAGCAGAGCTTCCGCTGAACCAACCGACGGCTGCACTGTTGGGGTGGGCTGCTGTCGCTGGGGTGGTGCTGCACCCAGGGCTAGACGGGCAGAGTTCGTCCTCAGCGCCGACCGGACGGGAGCTCCACAGAGCGTGGGGTGAGGCGGCCGAGGCTCAGCACGGCCTCGGTGCCACGCGGGGCAGAGGGGGGCCCCTCGCTGCAGGCCCCGTACTCCGACAGGGATCGGGCGCCCCGCCTCACTCCCCGCTCTTGGCAAGTCGCTCTGGTACCAAAAGCCATCTCCCCCGTCTCTACCCCGTGGACGTGCCAGGGCACCTCACCCAAGAGGCCTCCCAGGGCGCGCTCCTGTCCCTGGTACTCCCTCCGCTGGAAGCGCGGGGTCTCATGAGGGTGGGGTCCCGTCGGGCCTCCACCACACCGACTCTGACCTGACTCAGAGCCCAGGCGCCTCACACCTCATGGGGGTAGGTGGGGACAGAGGCCCCGGGAGAACGGTGGGCACGTGTCCTTCAGGCTAGAGCAGGAGAAGCAACGTCCAGGGGTGGGAGGATGCGGGCCAGCCGGGGGTGGGGGGGTGTCCACCTGGAGGACTCCGGAAAGAAGGGGCCTGTGCCGATCTGCCGGACACGTGGTACGTGGCCCTGTGGATGCTCACTTGCACGGCTCTCCGGACGGCCAGGGCCACGCTGCTGGTGTCTTCAGCACCGGTCTCAAAATACCGGGCTCCAGCCCCGCACAGGGACGGGAACGCCGCCGGCTCTCACCTCAGGATTGGGACCCAGGGCCGGGGGCCCCCCGTAAGAACCTTAGAACCCTCCCCATAGCAGGGCTCCTCCTTGCCTAGGCGTGAGGGAGACAGAGTGCCTGGAAGGCAGGGGATCCGCAGGCAGGCGGCTGACACCAGCCCAGCTGGGCCCACGGCTGGGACCCCCCTACGCAGGCACGAGGGAAGGCGGAGGGTGGAGGGGCACAGCAGCTGCCGGCCCCCCGTGCTGTCGGGACCAGCGCACAGCTGCGGGAGCCGCAGGGGCGCCAGGCCCCTGTCCCAGGGCTGTAGGACACTCCTGGGCTACTGTCCCTCCTTCCAGAAGACGGGGCGACGCACCCTGAAGGCCAAGCTTCCCTGAGCCCCACTGGGAGCCCAGAGTCCCCGGAATGCCCCCTCCACATAATTCTTCCGTTGGCTGGGCAAGTAGGCGACAGTTCGGCCAGCCTTCCTCAGAGCACCTGACCTAATCAGACAGTCACAGAGCCGTGAAGTGAAAACCAGATCCGGGTGCTGGAAGATATGCCTGGGGAACTCGGGGGTCTGACGGCGGAGAGGGCCCAGGATGCCCACTCTTGCCTGGCCTTCGAGCTGCCGTCACTGGGGCGAAGGGGTCAGGTGCTGAGGAGCTGATTCATCAGAGAGGACTTGCCCACCCGGTGGGGGCCCAGGTCAGAGGGGCCCAGGAGTTCAGCCACTTCCAGCTGCACCCGGGCCCACGCCCCGCCCTGTCCAGCCCCCTGCCGGCCCCCCCCCCCGCCCCCCGTCCCAGACCGTCCTCCTGCCAGCTCACCCAGCACTTCCCACCGGAGGATCTTGAGCGGAGGGTGCCCAGCAGAGGGGCTCCGCGGGACTCTGCCGCCCAAAGGTAGGGTGGGTGGGCCAAGAGTCGGGGCGCAGCTGGAGGGCGGGGTGGAGTCGCAAGCCAGCCAAGCCGCAACCCCCCCCCCCCACCGCGGGCTCTGCCCCCAGGCCCGGGCGGAACCCCGGGGAGGAGGGGTGGGTGGGGCTAGGCTGGGTCAGCTGAGTGACAGTCACGCGACTGCGACCAGCTCGGCTCCGAGCGGCTTCCTGGAGGAGAGGGGGGACGAGCGGGAGTCTCCGAGTGTGGCAGGCCAGTGGCGTGGGGCCCGGGAGGGGGTGAGGGAGGAGGGTTTGTCCTGGAGGCTCCCCAGGGCGGCGGGGTCAGTCCCGGGGCTGGTCTGGGTCTGGAGGGCAGACCGGCACAGGGGTGGGTCCCGAGGCCTGGGGGCCTGGGGGACCCAGCCCTGGGGTCCACTCGAGCCTGGGGTGAGCTGGGGCACCAAGGGGCCCACTGAGGAGGCTGGGACCCGGAAAGATGGGGAGGTCTGAGGGGGAGCTGTGCCTCCAAGTCCAAGTTTCCCCAGGACATGGAGAAGGAGAGAGAGACCCTGCAGGCCTGGAAGGAGCGTGTGGGGCACGAGCTGGACGTCGTGGTGGCTTTCTGGTTGGAGCACTCCCACGACCAGGAGCACGGGTGCGCCTCGCCCTGCTCGGGCCCTGGGCGCGGTCCCTGCCCCTCCTGAGTCCCCACCTCACTCAGCTGACTCAGGCCTGCTGGGCTCCTCGCCCCGCTCGGCTAACCCTGCGCGTGTCCCACAGGGGCTTCTTCACGTGCCTTGGCCGTGACGGGCAGGTGTATGACGACCTCAAGTACGTCTGGCTGCAGGGGAGGCAGGTACGGCAGGGGCACCCGAGACTCGCCGTCATCCCGGCCCTGAGGACTGGGCCGCTCCCCACTTAAGCCATGTTTCCTCCACTCCCCCACAGGTGTGGATGTATTGTCGCCTGTACCGCAAGCTTGAGCGCTTCCGCCGCCCTGAGCTTCTGAATGCAGCTAAAGCAGGTGCCCCCTCCGTGTCCCCATCTCCCCAGAGGCCGCTCCAAGTCACTCTGTAGCACACGTGCTCCTAGGTGCCTAGTTCCTAGAGGGGTCTAGAAGCAGCAAAGGGCCCGGTGTGCTCGCAGGTAGGGAGGAAGGGGGAGGCGGTGGCATCCTCACCCAAGTTCTAGCAGGCCACCTTCCCGACCAGCAGGTGGCGAATTTTTGCTGCGTTATGCCCGAGTGGCACCTCCTGCAAAGAAGTGTGCCTTTGTGCTGACGAGGGACGGCCGCCCGGTCAAGGTGCAGCGGACCATCTTCAGCGAGTGTTTCTACACCATGGCCATGAATGAGCTGTGGAGGGTGACAGGGGACGCGCAGTACCAGGTGCATGGGAGGAAGGCTGCCCTGCGTGTCTCCGTGCCCTCGCCTGCCCTGGGCATGGCTGCCGGAGCATTCCCATTCAGCGTGCGAACCCCTCCCCGGGCCCTGTGTGCAGGGCTGGGTCTGTCGTCACCGTCAGTCCTTCCTCTGGGCCCCCACAGCCCGGGGCTGCTGGTAACACCCCCCCCCTTGTTGCGCTGTACTGTCACTGTGCGTCTACAGGTGAAGGAAAGTGCAGGGTTTATTGCAAGCCTCCAAGCAAGGAGAACGGGCAGGTCTTGCTCAAAAGACCCGAACTCCCCGATGGCTTCCGGGGAAGGGCTTTCAAAGGCGAGGTGAGGGAGGGGGTGGCGGGATAGCCGATCAGCTCACGGACGTTCTTCTGACTGGTGGGTGGTGAGGTAACCAGGTGGTATTTCGGGAGGGAGTCAACATCGTCAACCTTCTGGTTCCAGTGGTCTGGGGTCTACACGCCGGTGGTCAGCATGCCCTTACCTTCTTCCACCTGGTGGGGGTCTTAGTATCTGCAAAACAACTCAGGGATATGACTCAGGATATGATCTATAGCCCTTGAGGAGCAACTAAAGGTCCATGACTTTCTTTTACGGCTAAACTATTATTATTTTGTGTTGCTTATCTGTTTTCCTTTGCTTCTGCATTTTCTCACTTCTATGATTATATTTGCTCTTTGGAACTTGGGGAAGGCCTAGGAGGCTAAAGCTTTTCTACAGACAAGAGGCAAGGGATACAGGGGGTCTACCCCCCAGAAGGCTCTGCAGGGTCCTGCTCAGTTTCACAGGGATCAATCCGTGCCCTGCCCTGGCCGGGAGAGGGCCGCTCCCTCCTCCCTGGGCCCCCTCTTGCTTTCAAACCTGACCTCACTGTCTGGGAATGGTCTACGCCCCCAGCCCGGGGCCAGGCCCAGAGCAGGCCTTGGTGAAGGTGTCCTGTGAGTGGCTGGGGGGACATGGTTCTCCCACCCCAGGGCTGGGGACCCAGCAGGTCAGGACCTGGGGGACCAGACTGGATGGGATGCAGCCTCAGCCTGGGCCTCCCCTCACGCCTCCCCAGAGCGAAGCGGTGGAGATGATGGATCAGATCGTGCACTGGGTGCGGGAGGACCCCTCTGGGCTGGGCCGGCCCCAGCTGCCCGGGGCCCCGGCCTCGGAGTCCATGGCGGTGCCCATGATGCTGCTCAGCCTGGTGGAGCAGCTCGGGGAGGCCGACGAGGAGCTGGCGGGCAGCTACGCGGAGCTGGGGGACTGGTGCGCTCGGAGGATCCTGCGGCACCTGCAGGTGGGGGCGGGGCAGGAGGCGGGCGGCGGCTGCCAGACAGGGCCTGGGGAGCTGGGGGGCAGGGCGACGCCCTACTCCCCACCCCCGCGGCGCCTCCTCCCCCGGAGCTGGGCCCCGATGGCTCCCTTTACAGACGGGGAGATGGGGCGAGGTGCGGCCCAGAACCCTCGGGAAGGGAAGGAGGGCCCCGGGGGAGCCGGGGTGGGTGCCAGAGCCCCAGGCACGTCAGGCAGCAGGAAGCCTGGCCGGACGCAACTTCGTCCCAGGCCTCTGGACAGCCCAGTCCTCCTGGTCTCAGCCTCCGTTCAGTGTCTTACCCTCCCCACATCAGGGGCCCAGGCCCAAAGCAAGGCTTAGGACAGGCCCAGACCCTTGGGAGTGAATCGGCTCCTCCTCCAAAGCCCCTCTGAGCGAGGCCACCCAAGCCTGCAGATCGGGAGGGAGGGAGGGTGGGAGGGGGCGTCTTTCTTGTTGGATGATGGGGCGGGGGTCAGGGGGTGCTGAAGGCCAAGCTACCTTCTACTCCTCCCTCGGCAGAGGGGCGGGCAGGCTGTGCTGGAGAATGTGTCAGAGGATGGCAAGGAGCTTTCCGGCTGCTTGGGGAGACACCAGAACCCAGGTGAGGGGGGCGCCCAGCCTTGGTTCTGGACTTCAGATGCGGGGAGTGCCCTCCTCCCTCCACCCTCAGCGCACAGAGGACCAGGCAGAGGAGGAGGGACGGGCCTCCCACGCTGGAGTGTCAGCAGCAGGAGAGTGACTCTGGGGCAGACCGGCAGGGCTAGGGGACTCAAAGCAGGCCCCACAGTGAGGAAGAGAGGAAGGGAGTCAGCGGTCGGCACAGCGCTTGGGCCCCCCGCCTGGGGGAGGACAGGCTGCCTGCCTTACCCCGAGCCCTCACCAGGCCACGCGCTGGAAGCTGGCTGGTTCCTGCTCCGTCACACCATCCGGAGAGGTGACCCCAAACTTCGAGCCCACGTTATCGACAAGTTCCTACTGTTGCCTTTCCGCTCTGGATGGGATCCTGACCATGGAGGTCTCTTCTACTTCCAGGACGCTGATGGCCTATGCCCCACCCAGGTGGGAATGTACCCAGGGCTACATGGTACTAGCCTGTTGAAGGCTTTCTGCCCAGGGAGGTGCGTGCTGTCATCACCCATTTCAGAGAGGGGGACCCGGGGCTCGGGGGAGTGAACCTGCCCAGTGTGACCCCAGTGGGAAGCTCGACTCCCGTGCCGGTGGTCCTCAACCTCACACGCACAGGGAGGCCGTGAGGGAGCGCAGACCATGCCCACGCGGAGACACATGGCCCTTCATCTTGGAAAGGCTCTCTGAGTGACCCTAAGGCATCAGCCGTGGGAGCAGATTTGCTCCCTTAGGTCTGTGGTCTGACTGTGCCTTGATCCCGCTGAGCTCTGCAGAGGGTGGCTGAGTCTGCCACCAGCAGGAGCTGAGTGTCCGAGGGGCTTTAGACAGACTGACGACACAGCCAGGGCTTCGATTCCAGGGCTCAAGGGGCACCCGCCCCAGCCCTGCCCTTTGGGAGGGGCTACTTGGGCTGCACCTGCCTCAGGAAGCTAGTCGTGATCTGACGGGCGGTTAAGGCCCCCAGAGACGTCCGTCCCGCGTTTGAGCTCCAAGAGCTTGGGCCAGATGGAGTCTGAGACAGGGCCCGAAAGATGGGGGTGACTCTCCTGCTGAGAGGGGTGGTGGAGTGGGGTCCAGGGCTCTCAGATGCCTGCCTCCGCTCTGCTCTCAGCTGGAGTGGGCCATGAAGCTCTGGTGGCCGCACAGCGAAGCCATGATCGCCTTCCTCATGGGCTACAGTGAGAGCGGGGACTCCGCCTTGCTGAAGGTCTTCTACCAGGTGGCCGAGTACACTTTCCGCCAGGTAAGTGCTGCTTCCTGGTCTCAGCGGCGGTGTGGAGGAGACCGCAGGCAGGGCACACCCCCTCCTTCCCGCCCTCGCCGGACGTGGTCCCTCAGTAGGTCTGAGAGTTCCTGGAAGTCCCGGCCCTGGTGCCCTCTGTTCAGTCAAGAGAGTGGCCCCTGCCCCACTGGAGCTCACATTTTGGTGCTGGTGGGACTGACCATAAACAAGTAAACCAGCAAACATAGATGGTGATGAGAGCTCTGGGAAATAAAGCAAGGTCAGGGGACTGGGGGGCTAGTGGGAAGGAGAAAAGCTGGGGCTTCAGGAGGGGAGGCCACAGGGCACCAGGCAAAGGCAGGGAGACCGGGCTGTGGCTGCCATCCTGGCTAGCGAGTGGGGGCCTGGCCCGGGGTGGGAGCTGCAGCGGCTCAGGGGTCAGAGTGTGGTCGAGCGGGAGACGTGTGGGCTGTGGCCACGAGGGTTTGGGTGTCATAAGGATACAGATGATACTGGAAGCCGTGAGGCAAGGTAAGCTTGGAGTACAGAAGGAAAGGAGAGAGGGAATAGGCAGGCCCAGCAAAGGAGACAAGAATCAGCTGTGAGGTAGGAAGGAAACCAGGCCCCCCGCCCCCCAGAGGCCCGAGTGCTGTGAGCAGAGTAATGCGCTGTGCCAGCTGCTGCCCAGGGGCACCTCGGGTGCTGAGCCTGACGGCGAATGAAGGAAGATTCCCGATGTGCTTCTAAAGCCACGACTCACTCCATTAGTAAACCCCAGTACGGGAGGGATTACACCAGGGGGGTCTTATTCTGAGGTCTGTGGGCTTTGAAACCTGAGAGAAAATTCCATCTTTATTTGCACTAACCTCTAACTGAAATCCAGCATTCACGTCCATCATGAATGAAAGCAGTGAACCACAGTATTAGCAGTGTCCGACTTTGTCACCAGTAGAAATTCCAAATGTGTTCGTATTATGTTGTGGCTCTTTAGAGAGGCATCTCCAAGTACTGCACACGCTCGTCACTGCTTCCAAACACGGGAGCCACAAGACCAGAGGCGATATATGTTAATATTGAATGCATTCATAGAGAACATGTGTTCGAGGTGATCGGTCTTAACTGCATAAAGCGAAATTTAAGGAATAAATTTTCAAGGAAGACAGATTGCATTGAACAATCACAAAAGTTATAAACAACAGGTAATTCACTACACTAATCGTCATAACAATACAGAAAGCAAAAATTCAGACATCCATGTCCAAAGGCTGGACAGGAAAACAGTCAAATCCTTTGTTATCTTCCCGTGTCGTATCCAGTAGTCGAATAATAAGTAAGGACATGAGTAACGTCACTGGAAAGATAGAATGAACAGATACAGAACTAGTTTTACGGGCTTCCCTGGTGGCGCAGTGGTTGAGAATCTGCCTGCCAATGCAGGGGACACGGGTTCGAGCCCTGGTCTGGGAAGATCCCACATGCCGCGGAGCAACTAGGCCCGTGAGCCACAACTACTGAGCCTGCGCGTCTGGAGCTTGTGCTCCGCAACAAGAGAGGCCGCGATAGTGAGAGGCCCGCGCACCGCGATGAAGAGTGGCCCCCACTCGCCGCAACTAGAGAAAGCCCTCGCACAGAAACAAAGACCCAACACAGCCATAAATAAATAAATAAATAAAATAAATAAACCCGAAGTTAAAAAAAAAAAAAACCTGTCATCTTTAAAAAAAAAAAAAAAAAAAGAACTAGTTTTACCCCCTATGAAGAAGAATACACCTACTCATAGGTCCCCATTTAAAAAGACATTTTTGATAGTGGACTTCAATGTCACTGATTTCTTCTATGGTCCTTCTGAGAAGGGGCTCCACTCAGGTCTCTATCTGGAGAGGAAGGGCCTAGGCCAGGGCTCTGAGGTCTATCCTGGAGCATCTGGAAGGAACTGGGCAGGAGAGAAGCGAGGAATTTGGAGAGGGTCAACAGAGCTGCTGGGCAGGGGCAGGCTTCAGGTGGCTCCGAGGGAGGGGGAGATGTGTTTGGGACCTGTGGTGAGCCAGGCAGAAGTCAGACCTCTGTGCGGGATATCTACAATGGGTATCTACAATCTCCTCCACTGGAAGACAGTCCTCTGAAGCAGGGAACAGGAACTCCAAAGGAACTACTTGTTACAAAGTTACATGGCAGGTCAGCACTTCCTCAGGATTCTGCTTCCTTTTTCATTGTTACTTTTTAAAATTATATGTGGTTATTTATTTACTTTTCGCTGCGCTGGGTCTTAGTGGCTGCGCGCGGGCTTCTCGCTGCGGTCGGCGGCTTCTCTTGCGGAGCACGGGCTCTAGGCGCGCGGGCTTCAGTATTTGTGGCGCACGGGCTCTAGAGCGCAAGCTCAGTAGTCCCAAGCAGGGTTTTTGTTTTTGTTTTTTTTTTTAAATTCCATCTTGCAAGGTTTCATCTCACAGCCTGCGGCCCCTTCCCCAAGTGGGGTAACTAGCTGCAGACTCACAACTCCACCCCCCCTGAAGAAAAAGGAAAAGGAAAAGCCCCTTGCTTTCATATTTGTCCAGGAGGCGGGACCTCATTTAAGAGCACTGATTCTGGAGCCGGGGGTCAGCCCGGGCTCTGACCCCGAGGTAGCGGTTTAGTGGGACCGGTGAACGCCCCTTTCCCAGGCCTGTGGCATCTGGGCGGTTCCTGCAGGCGCTGCCTGTCACTGCCTCATTGTTATTGCAGTTTCGCGATCCCGAGTACGGGGAATGGTTTGGCTACCTGAACCGAGAGGGGAAGGTCGCCCTCACCATCAAGGGGGGTCCTTTCAAAGGTGAGTGGGGGAAAGGGCGGGGCCCAGGGGCTCGGGGCACTCGGCTGCCCACGGCCCTCCCAACCCGCCGTCCCGCCTCTCCCCGCAGGCTGCTTCCACGTGCCGCGGTGCCTCGCCATGTGCGAGGAGATGCTGAGCGACCTGCTGAGCCGCCTCGCCCCGGCCGCGGCCCTCAGCGCCCGGTCTCCGCCCGCCGACCCCGCCCGCCGAGGCGCAGAATAAAGCCAAGCCTGTTCCACTGCCCGTGTGTGTGAGCGTCTGTGGGCTGTCGGGTGGGGGACCGACCGCCGCCTTTGGCTGGAGGGCACCTGCTCGCCCAGCCAGTGACCCGCCCCGCGCGCTGGACCCTCCCACCCTGCCAACAGGCCCGCCCCGCGCCGGGGCCCGCCCGGCCATTGGCCCGGCCCGCCCCGCGGAGAGGCCCTACCCCGCCCTTGGCCCTCCCTGCGCATGGCCCAGCGGCCGGGAGGGCGGGCCCGGCGGGCGGGCTCGGCGGCGCGCACTTCCGGCCGGTGGCCGGGCCCGGCGCGCGCCGCCTCTTCCGCCGCCGTCCCCGCGATCTGGGACCCAGATCTAGCTCTAGCTCCAGCTCCAGCCCCAGCTCCAGCCCCAGCCCCAGCCCCAGCCCCAGCCCTGGCCTGGCAGCCCCGGCATCGCTTCGGAGCGCGGCGGCAGCTGACTGCGCGTTCACGACCCGCTGGGAGCCGCGAGCCCCGCCGCCGTTATGAACATCCGCAATGCGAGGGTGAGGGGCCGGGGCCGGAGGCTGTCCGCGCCGCGTGGGAGCGGGGCCCGGTGGCCGCGTGCGCATACTCCCGAGGGGCCCGGCCGAGCACCGGGCCAGCCGCCCTGCGCGGAAAAGTGAAGGCCACCGTCCCCGTGGGGCTGGATCTACCCGAAGAGGAGGCCGGGGGAGCCAGGGGCGCAGGGCCGGGGCTGCGAACCCCTTCTTTCCGGATGTCGGGGTTCCGTTGGATGGTGTCGGGGAGCTTCCTGGCGCTCAACGTTCATTCCTGGAACAGTCAGTTTTTGCACAGCGGCTGTGGGCCAGGCCTGTGCAGAGACAGATAGTCCCAGCGCCCGCCCAGCCCTGTGGGGGGGCGGGTGTCGTTGAGTAGACAGAGCAGGGTTCTAACACGACCGAGGCCTACTTAGTCACCGCAGCCCCCTGCCTGACTGCATTCCACTGCCCTCCTCCCCTGCAGCCAGAGGACCTGATGAACATGCAGCACTGCAACCTCCTGTGCCTGCCCGAGAACTACCAGATGAAATATTATTTCTACCATGGCCTTTCCTGGCCCCAGGTGGGCAGCTGTTGAATTTGGGGATGAGGGAAACCAGGCCAAGGAAATTCCACCCTGGGTCGGCTTGGGACAAGCCGGTGAGGTCGCGCGAGGTCGTGAAGAGTCCGGGGCGGGGGGGCGCATGGGTCGATGAGGCCCTGAGTGTTTCCGGCTGGGGTGGCGGGAGATGGATAGGAGGTGCCTTGAAGAGGGGCGAAGGACAGGGCCAAGGTAGGGGCAGTGTTCCCACCTGTGTCTGTCCACTTCTTCTGGGTTAAGGACAGGGCGCACGGTGTGATGTGGGAAAACCAAGCCACTTGGCCTGGAGGTCAGGAGCTGTCACTGAACTCGCTGCCGGATCAGCTTCTGTCTCTCACGCACACAGCGACAGGCAGGCGCTGGGGCCAGGTGTCCGATAAGGGCGCCTCCAGCTCTGACAGGAACTTGTTTTCCGCCTTCTCTTTCCTCCCTGTCACCCAGCTCTCTTACATCGCTGAGGATGAGAATGGAAAGATTGTGGGGTATGTCCTGGCCAAAATGTGAGTCACCAAGGACGGAGGGACAAGCCTGGCGCCTGACCTGGGGGCGGGGGGAGGAGGGACACCGACACTGCACGCCTCTGATGGATGCTGCCTGGGTTGGGTCGGGTTTTTTTGTTTTCTGTTAATAGACTATTCCTTTAGTTCAGTTTCCTCTCATTAACATGTCGTGGCACATCTGTTACAATGGGTGAACCCATACTACTAGTTATTACAAAAGTCCATAGTTTACATTGTTTCACTCTTTGAGTTCTACCTTCCACGGACAAAGGTATAGCAACAGTGTCCAATACTGTAGTATCAAACAGAGTAGTTTCACTGCCCTCCCTCCCTCCTCTCTCCCCGGGAACCACTGATCTCTTTACTGTCTCCATAGTTTCGCCTTCTCCAGAAGGTCATATGATTAGAATCATACAGTGTGTAGCCATTTCAGACCACCTTTCACTTACTCATATGCATTGAAGTCTCCCCCTTGTCTTTTCATGGCTTGAGAGCTCCTTTCTTTTTAGCACTGAACAGTATTCCATTGACACTGCAAGTGTCTTTTGGCTGCTGCCTGGGGTTTGGAGAGTCCTGGCTCTCCCCCGTCCCGGGACTGGACGCACTTTGGGGTTCACGCCTAGCCCCTCTCCTCTCTTCTTGCTCTAGGGAAGAGGACCCGGACGACGTGCCCCATGGACACATCACCTCGCTGGTGCGTAGGGCCCACCCAGGCTCTGGTGGGGGCGGGGGCGGAAGTTAGTTGGAGCCGCCCTGAGGTCCCACCTTTCTCCCACCAGGCTGTGAAGCGTTCCCACCGGCGCCTCGGCCTGGCTCAGAAGCTGATGGACCAGGCCTCCCGAGCCATGATCGAGAACTTCAACGCCAAATACGTCTCCCTGCATGTCAGGAAGAGGTGGAAGCCAGGGCCGAGGGAAGGGGTGGGGGGGTGGGGGGTGGGGGATACTGTCTGGTTTTTTTTTTTTTGAATTTTATTTTATCTATTTTTATACAGCAGGTTCTTATCACTTATCTATTTTATACATATTCGTGTATATATGTCGATCCCAGTCTCCCAATTCATCCCACCACCACCAGCGGGGATACTGCCTCGATGTGGGTCCTGGGCTGCCTTGGCTTTTGGAGAAGATCGGGAAGTGGGATTAGTGGGGAGGGGGACCGGGAGGAGGGGCAGGACCTGGACGGGACGTGCTGTCCCTGCCTGGCCTAGTCTGTACCGCTCAGCAGTGCCTTATTCCCCTGCAGTAACCGGGCCGCCCTGCACCTCTATTCCAACACCCTCAACTTTCAGTAAGTAGATCTAGATTTTTCTAATGGAGTGGGATGGTCCCCAGGTCTGGCTTATCCAGGTGGCTGAGATGGGCTGAACTACCTTCTAGGCAGGGGCGTGGGGATGGCTAGGGTTAGCTGAGATGGGGAGCGGGCCGTGGACAGCACTCCTGGGGGCAAGAGCACCTACCTGCCTGCCGCAGTCTGCTTGAGGCACGTCGTGCTTCCGGAGGACGCTCGGTGTTTCTTGCTTGATGCTGGTGGCGGCTATGCTGGAAGGGCAGCGCGGTGAGGATGTTCGGAAGCAGAGACAAGGGCCCAGGACAGGAACAGAAGCCGAGGAGCAGAACTGAGAGTGACCAGGCACCCAGAAGCATCTAAGCGGGACCAGAAGCAAGCATAAACCTGAGCACGTCCGCGCAGGAAGGGCCAGTGGCAAGAGCAGCGGAGGGATCTAGAGCCCTGGGTGTCCTAGTGGATGAGGGTGGGTCCACTCAGGGATGTGGCAGTCTCTGTGTGCCCAGCACAGGACAGAGAGAGCCTAGCAGGGAACTGCTCTGCCCAGTACGTTGTGGTGAAAGCTGCTGGAAAGCGAGGCTGAGGTGGGCTGTCCATGGAGGGCCCACTGAGACAGCGCCAGCTTCAGCTTGGTGGGGGATGAGGAGGGACTTGTTGGGAAGGGAAGTGGCCTCCGGGCTGGGCATCTGAGGCAGGATCTTTGGCCTGGATGCAAATGCCTCTGGTGGTTGACAGTTCTAGGGTCTTAAGGCTGGCAGGGCCTTTCTGGGCCATCCAGACCGGCTCCCTTTTCAGTGGCAGGGTGCCCAGGTCTGCACACACACCTCCCAGCGCAGGCTTGGCCCCTGAGCTGCTCGGGCTAGGGGCCACGCTGCCTGGTAAAGACCACCAAGAACAGAGGCCGCAGCACCCCTCCCCGGTTCCAATTGTTAGGCATACGAGCCAGCCATGCATGCCCAGGAAGTGACAGGGAGCAGGGCGGGGAGGGGAGGGGAGGGGAGGGGACTGCCCAATTCAGGGCTTCAGTTCACAGGAAACCCACAGACACAGATCCTTGGTGGCCAGGTTAGGGACGAGGGGCAGTGGCAGGACGCCAGGGATGGGGGGGAATAAAGGAGCTGGGTGCTACTTACTGTTGGAGAAAGCAGAGGGAAGACCATGTTGGAAATCTCCCAAAGGGTCCTTGGGGGGGCAATGACACCCTGCCCCCCTAGCAGATGGCTGAGGAGAATTGCCCCCGATTTGGGTTGCCATCCTTCTCTCCACCTGCTGCCCCCAGGATCAGCGAAGTGGAGCCCAAATACTATGCAGATGGGGAAGATGCGTATGCGATGAAGCGGGATCTCACCCAGATGGCCGACGAGGTAAGAGTCCCGCGGGGCCAGGGCCGCAGTCCCCAGGCAAGGCGAGCAGGGGCGGCCTGGGACAGTTGGAGGCTGCGTCGCCGCGAGTCCTGGCCCTTTTCACTTCAGCTTCTGTAGCTGGCAGGCGGGGAGCCGGACCTTGGTAGGGCTTTAACGAAGGCCATCGGCCCAAGATTCCATTCTCCGAGGAAGAAGCCCGTCCTGCCCAGAGGCTGCTGTGAGAGGAGAGGGAGGAGGCCCCTGGACATGCTGAGACGCGGGGCCTGGGGACGGCTGCGGCTGGCTCCAAGGCTCAGGGGCCAGACAGAACCGGGCTGAAGAGAAAGTCAGGGTTCTGCCCAAGGCTCCTCGGTGGCCAGGGCCGTTCAGAGGGCTCCACAGCAGCCTCATGAGGGAGCCGCGAGCACCTCCACTTTATTTTATTTTATTTTTTTAATTTTTGCCTGTGTTGGGTCTTCGTTTCTGTGCGAGGGCTTTCTCTAGTTGTGGCGAGTGGGGGCCACTCTTCATCGCGGTGCGCGGGCCTCTCACTATCGCGGCCTCTCTTGTTGCGGAGCACAGGCTCCAGACGCGCAGGCTCAGTAGTTGTGGCTCACGGGCCTAGTTGCTCCGCGGCATGTGGGATCTTCCCAGACCAGGGCTCGAACCCGTGTCCCCTGCATTGGCAGGCAGATTCTCAACCACTGCGCCACCAGGGAAGCCCCAGCACCTCCACTTTACAGGAGAGGAAACAGGCCCAGAGGGGACAGTGCCAGGGCTCCCCCCCGGGAGTCGGACTCAGTCCTGTTTCCTGCCCTGGCTCCGCTGCCTCTCATCCTGCCCCCCGCCGCCAGCAAGGGACAAGGCACGGGCGGCGGGAGAGGGCCTTCGTGGTCTAGAGACTTAGGTGCTGTCTCCTTACTCCCGTTTCTCCCCGGGCTCCTGGGGGCAGCTGAGGCGGCACCTGGAGCTGAAGGAGAAGGCCAGGCACGTGGTGCTGGGCTCCATCGAGAACAAGGTGGAGGGCAAGGGCAACTCGCTTCCGAGCTCGGGAGAGGCCTGTCGGGAGGAAAAGGGCCTGGCTGCGGAGGATAGCGGTGGAGACAGCAAAGACCTCAGTGAGGTCAGCGAGACCACAGAGAGCACCGATGTCAAGGACAGCTCAGAGGCCTCTGACTCAGCCTCCTAGAGCCTGCACATGCTCCTCTCCTTGCCCTGGCCTGCCCATCCCATCCTCACCCCGAGAGGTTTCACAATAAACTTCACCCAGTGGCCTTGGGGAGTTTACCTGTGCGAGCGTGCACATTTTTGGGGGTGTGTGTATGCCCCTCTCTGGCTCTTCTGCATCCCTGTGGATGTGGACCTCACATCCTTTTGGCACAGTGCTTCCTGCCGAGCCCAAGTATAAGGGAAGAGCTTTGTCAGGGCTTTGGAGATGTCTGATAGCTTGGAGCCATCTTCGGGTCCCGGGGGAAGGAAACCCTGGAGTTCTGGGAGCCTCCGAGCCCTGCTCTGCTGCTGCCTTGCCAGGCTCCAGACGCCTGAGGCCAGCTGCTCGCCGAGCTTCTCTACCAATGTCCTGTCTCAGTAATGGCCCAACCAGCTGCCCAGTTGCTCGAGCCCTGGCAACTGTCCTTGATTCCTCCCTCCCCTGCAAACCAAAAGGTCAGCGAGTCCTGTCTGTTCGATCACCGTGATACCCCTTGAATCTACTTCCTAACCCAAGCCTTCATTTGGAAATAATCAGTGGGCTTGCTTTCTAGCATGGTTTTACATTTACAGAAGTGAGCAGATAGTACAGAGTTCCCGTGGACCCGCCCCCGTCCCCCGCCGTTTCCCCTATTAATATTTTGTATCAAGTGTTACATTTGTTTGAGACAAGATTGATACATTGTTAACTACAGTCCACAGTTACATTTCCCTCTGCGTTGTACGCTCCGTGAGTTTTGACAAATGCGTAATGTCATTTCATGCAGCCTGTAAGCCCTGTTTTTCATAGCTTCAACTCTAACCCTAAAATTGGATCCTGTGCCTTTCATCCCTGCCATTCCCTCTGGCTGCAGCGCCATTGTTTGCTGCTCCTCATCCCTGGGCGGGCCGCCTGGGCCGCCCACCTCCCAGCGGAGCTCAGCACTCCTTAGCTGTCACTGTACCTTGTGCGCCTGCTGCCGCAGACGGCACACTGCTCCTCTGCTACGCAGAATAATTTGCTACGGAGCTCGATTCGCTCTCTGGCTGGCGCCTGCCACGTGACCAACTGGCAGCCCGGTACGCTCGTGAGCGGGCCGGGAACAGGAAGATGCGCCTGCGCGCGCCCGCTAACGCGCGGGCTGGCGGGGGGAGGGAGGCTGTGTTCTGATTGGCTCAAATCGCGGGCTTGCTGTCGGAGGCGGAGCCTCGCACCGCCCTCCGCACCTGGCTTCAGTCCCTTTCGGTTCGCAAGCCGCGCCGGGCTTCGTTCCCAGGCTCTGATTGGTCCGGCGGCGGCGAGGCTGGGCTCCGCGCGGCGGGCGGGGCGGGCGAGGGGGAGAGCATGCGCGCTACCTCGGCCGCGCCCCAGCGCTGGCGGGAGGGAGCCCGCGGAGGCTCCCACGGTGCTCTGCGGCACACTCCTTCCTCCCTCGTTGGGCCTGCCCTCTGCCCTCTGCGTCCGGCGTCCCAGGAGGGCCCGTTGACGCTCGGCCGCCCCCAGGCGGTTGGGTTTCCTGGGCGGAGGCGGGAGCTGAGGCGAGGGCGGAGGGCAGAGAGGGGAAGCCGCAGACCCGACTGACCCTTGGGGCCCAGCACTTCCTCCTCCTCTGCAGGACCCGCCTCTGGGAGGGGCCGCTTCAGTAGCTAGGTGCCGAACGGAGGCTGGAAGGCTGAGGGTGGGAAAAGCAGGAACTCCTGTTCCCTAGCCGTGTGACTGCGGGTGGGCTCTGGGGACGTCTCCCCAGGGGATGAACCTATACACAGAGGTGCACAACCTGGACCCCCATTGTGAAACTTCTCCTGGAAAGCTCATTTGTGGGAAAATGGGAGGGGCCTCACTGTCCAGTTCATGCTCTCGTCTGACGTGGACATCTGTTAACAACCTCCCCATTGATCTCATCTCCCTCTGGTCCATCCTTCACCCAGCAGACCTGACCACGTCAGCCCTACGGTCACCCCTCAGGACCAAGTGTTCACTCCACTTGTCAACAGGCTTAGCAAGGTCCCGCAGATCTGGTCCTGCCCTTCTGCACCATTTAGATTCTTTGAAGGGGAACAATAGAGCTGAGGACAGAGCAAGCAGTACGGCCTCAAATGCCAAAAAAGCGTCCTAAAAGCCAGGGCTAGTTACTCAAGTTTTTTGTTTTTGTTTTTTAATTAATTAATTGATTGATTTATTTTTGGCTGTGTTGGGTCTTCGTTTCTGTGCGAGGGCTTTCTCTAGTTGCGGAGAGCGGGGGCCACTCTTCATCGCGGTGCGCGGGCCTCTCACTATCGCGGCCTCTCTTGTTGCGGAGGACAAGCTCCAGACGCGCAGGCTCAGTAGTTGTGGCTCACGGGCCTAGTTGCTCCGCGGCATGTGGGATCTTCCCGGACCAGGGTTCGAACCCGTGTCCCCTGCATTGGCAGGCAGAGTCTCAACCACTGCGCCACCAGGGAAGCCCCGTTACTCAAGTTTTGACACCAGTGGCTGAATGGGGCTTCACGTGAGTATTTCTGGAGTCCTAAAGTAAAAGGACGAAAGAGAGCATTTGAACGTAGGCGCCGACACCAGTTCAGCCGCAGTTTCCTGCGGGCTTGAGCCCTGTGCCTGGCTCTGTTGAATGGGGGAGGAACTTCGGGCGACCAGTCAGGGCTCAGATACAGGGTAGGGGGCAAGGTGTGTTGTGTTGGGTTTAGCCGATGAGGGGCATGCCTTCCCGCTGGGGTCCGGCCTGCTCCCAGTCCGAAAAGCCCCGGTGCCCCGCGCACACACTGCACCTGAGAGAAGGGCCTTGGTACTGGGGGTGGGGGGCAGGGAGCCGAGGACGTATGTTTTCCCCTTCTGGGCGAGCGAGATGCTCACAGTTGAAAGCCAGGAAGTACCTGCGCAGACTCCCCTCCCTCCCAGAGCTGCAGGTCCGGGTCACGTGTGCCCACATTTGCACAGAGCCTGACTTGGACATCCACGCACACACATGCCCGGACCCCTTGCACTAGCGCCTACAGGCCCGCCTCCCCTGGGCACGAGCCCAGAGCCTAACTGCCTTCGCCCCCGTCCCCACCATCTATACCCCAGGGATTTCCCTCCCACCCAACTGAAGACAGTTGTCCAGTCCGGCTGGTCACTTGCTACCTGCATCCTGCCTTCTCAGTATACTGGAGAAAAACCTGTTGGCCTGGCCTGTGACTTCCAGTTGGTAGAGAGGGGTGAAGGGAAACTCCAGCACTCCGGTCTAAGAGAGGCCCCAAGACGCCCCCAGGCTCAGTAAGGCCTTGCTCTGAGGGTGCAGGAAGAGGGCTGCCCCTCCCCAGCCCCCCAGGCCTAGGACAGCAGGTGCAAGCTGCCAGGAAAGGAGGCAGAAGAGTCTCTTCCGGCAGCAGGAAGTGGTAACCACCTATGGGGCAACAAGGCTTGTTCCTCCCCGCAGGGCTGAGCAGAAGGGGAACCTTAGCCCGAGCCTTCTCTCTGCCCTCCGCCCCCACCCGTTCCCCATGAGGGGGCCTGGAGGGAGCAAAGGCACGTTCTGTTCTCCGGTGCTGACCTCCCTTCCCACCTGGCTCTCCAGGCTCCTTGTGCTTGCGAAGGGTGGGCCCCATCTGATGTCCTGGGGATCTGGGGGAGGCAGGTGACCCAAGGGAGCCCAGGGTCTGGAGCAGCTATGGTGTCACTGCGCACTGGCACTGAGGGCCAACGGCCAGATTGTGCAGTCTGGCAGTGGTGACCAGACAGCCTTCTGGAGGCTGGGGGGGAATAGCAGCCAGAGGATGCCAGCTTGCCGGGCACCTTGGGGCTCCCACACCGGCCCTGGCAGCCGAACCTTGGGCACAAGGCTGCCCGGGTGCATGCCCAGTGCCTGGGGCGAGGCGACGGCAAGGCCCAGCCCCAGGGGGCACCCCCACACCCCCTCCCCCCATCCCAACCCCTCCCCCATCCCCCACCCCTCCCCTATCCCCCACCCCCATCCCCCACCCCCTCCCCTCCTATTCCCCACCCCCCTCCCCCCCATCCCCCACCCACCCCCACCCCCACCCCCACCCCCACCCCCACCCCCACCCCCTGACCCCAGACCCTCGAGAGCAGTGCCGGGCCGCCCCCGCCCCGCCCCGCCCCGGTAGCCGCGCTGGGGGCGGGGCGGGGCGGGGCGGGGCGGGGCCGGCGCAGGGTGCTGGCTGCGGGCCCCCGGTCCCAGCGCCCGGCCGGCTCGCGGCCGCGTGGGAGCAGCGGAGCTCGACGGCGCGGCCGCCCGGCGGCCATGGCCACGCACGGGAAGCTGCGCCGGGAGCGAGGGCCGCAGGCGGACCATGAGGCGCAAGTCAAAGGTGAGAGGGCGCTGGGCGCTCCCGGCCCAGTTCCCTACGGAGACCCCCGAAGGTCGTGGGGGAGCCCGAAAAGTCCTGGCCGCTGGCCCAGGGCCCGCTGCCCTTCCCCAGTGACCTCCGGAGGGGGCTGAGGGAGGGAACCCGCGCCCCCTGCCCGCCTCTCCACGCCCCTTTGGCCTCAACCGCCGCTGTTCCCCCTTCCTTCCACTCTCCCTCCCTCCCTCCCTCCCTCCCTCCCTCCGGTAGCTCTGTCCTGGGTTCTCCCTGCACCTCACCTAAGGACTCCGAGGAGGGAAGGGGGGCACCGAGTGCCCCCCCAAAAGTGGCATTCTAGCCACAGTGAAATGGAGCACTTTGACTTTGCTGACGGGGCCTGGATAGGGGGGTCCGAGAGCTTCGGTGGATGGATCAAGCGATGGCTTTACCCTAAAACCACTCCAGTCCCTGCAACCCAGTCCCCGTCCCCTCCCTTGGGCACTGAGGTGGCTCAGAGTTGAAGGCCACTGCCTCTGGGTCAAACTGGCACAGTGAATCTTGGCCTGAGGGATCTTGCGCCCTCTGCAAGAGTAGACCTCTTTGGGTTCTGATAAACACTCTGTGCAAATCATATGCAAATCAGCTTTGCAAACTCTTAGCCGACAGCTTTTGTGGGTCTTATTCAGGGCGTGGTAACTCTTGCAAAGGGAAGAAGGCAGCGTCCAAGTGCCAGCAGTTTGAGGCTGTAAAATTTTCTGGTGTCTTCAGATGTGCGACCCCGTATATCGCTCTCAATAGCTCAATTTTACCGATGAAGGAAACCAAAACTCAAGAGAGGAGCAGTGACTTGCTCATGGCCACTCCTATAGGTCCTAGGAGGTGTAATGAAATGAACCTCGAATGTCCTTCCAATCCAGAGATGGAGATTCCAACGTAATTATCCAATACAAGCAATTTACACCAAAGTATGCTCGAGTCCTCCCCGTCTGGGAAGGGTGGCCTGCTGCCCAGAGCCAGCTTGAGGTGACCGTGCAGGGCCAGCCAGCTCTCCAAGCCTCGCCTGCAACATTCCTCGGATGGAGAGACTGATCCGCAGCCGCGTCCCCCAAATGTCATGAGGCTGAAGGACTTTGGAAACTCTTCAGTCAGCCAACATGGGTCAGTTCATTCACACTGAAAAAAAAATTGGGGTTTCGAGCAAGGCTGTCTTTAAGATGTTCCTTGCCTGCTCTGGGTCTCTAATGATTTTAGCTTCTGTTCCCCGTCCCCCCCGCCCCGTGCCCCCACCCCTCCTGCCCAAAGAAACTTCCTACTATGCTAGAAAAACAGGATCACTGTCTTGACACCCGAAATTCTGAAAGGTCAGCATAATCGTGGTTTGGGAGGCCATCTTTTCTGCTTTGCTTGTCAGCAGAAGTGAGACCGAATGCCTCGCTCACAGGAAGTGTTGTTGAGGCCCAGTCCTGGCTCTGCAATTCAAGCATACGTGGATTCCATCCTTCCTTTTGATAGATGTTTTGTATGCATCTGTTCTGTGCCAGGCCCTGAACATACAGTGCTGAGCACAGGAGAAGCAATCCCTGCTGTCATATGGCTCACAGGTCTAGTGGGGGAGACATATAGTAAACAACCTATCACACAACTAATTTCAATTATGATGAAAACCACTATAAAGGGAGAGCGCGGATGTCAAGAAAGGGGACAGGAAGAGGGCCAGACCTAGTCTGGGGGGAGGTTGGGAAGGGTTCCCTGATGAGCGCATCCCAGCTGAGATCTGAGAGCCTGGGGAGCCTGGGGAGCTAGGTAGGCATCGGCTCACCGTGCTCAGACCCTGCCGACTCACCGTCTGCCTGACACCAGGTCCGAATCCCAGCCAAGGCTTGGCTGCACCGAACAGAAGAAACGAAACAGTTTGGTGTGCTGGCCCGTTGAGCACTGTTCACTTGTAACAGGTCCCCAGGGAACTGTTGCTCCACGAGGAAGGGGCAGACGCCAGAGGACAGTGAGGCAAGCCGGGACATCTCAGATCTTTCTTGGAATGAAATGAAATTTACTTTTATCCCCAAACTGTTACCCTGATTTAATGAAGACTCTCCTGATATCAAGTGGCTTGGCCTCGGATGGTGTAAGGAGACTCTGCATTGGTTTCACCTTCAGGAAGCAGTCCTCGCCCAGGCTTCCATTTACCCAGCTTGACCCCTCGGCGGAAAGAGAGCGCTCTCGTTCAGTCGCTGCGGTGCAAGCGCGGGGAGGGGATGGTGGCCTCTGGGCCTGTCACTGAGCTAGTCCCAGCGGTGGAGGAGGGTGGAGGGGCCGAGGGATGGGTTATGCAAGAGCCACATCTGGGGCACCTGGAGTCAGGGAGAGGGACCCGGGGGCTGAGAGTAGGAAGGGGACATTCTCCAAAGGGAAATCAGAGGAGGAGATGGGGATGCTGAACAGGCAGGACCCATGGAGGCTGCCACATGCCCCCACAGCCCGTGGGACGTCACTGGCGGGACAGAAATCCACATGGTACCAGTACCGAGCTGTTCACCACAGAGTTCTTTCCGACAGCCACCCTGGGTCCTGCCACTTCCCACCTCCTCCCAGGCTGGCTGCCTGGTCCAAGCCCCTGACTGTCTTTTGCCTGGACTGGTGCAGTAGCTGCCACCTGGGCTGGGCACGTTTCCTCCGTCACCTGACCTCTGCCCTGGCTCCCCACGGCAGCCCGAGGGGCCCTGGGTGCGAAGCCGGACCCCCATGGCTCCGCTGCTGTGGCTCCCCTCTCCCTCGGCGTCCAGCGGGGGGTCCTCCCCAACCACGGGCCTTGGCCATCTCCCCCCTCCCCTCGCCTGCGCAGCTCTCTCCAGCCACGCTGGCTCCACGGCCCCTCCGTTGCTTCCTTCGGCTCTCTGTCCCAGTGTCGCTTGTTCCTGACCACCCTCCTCTCAAAGAGCGCCTCCCGTCCCCCCCTCGCGCTCCGTGCTGTCTTCTCAGTGCCACCTGTTCCGACACGTTCTAGCGCGTGCCTGTTTCCCTGCTGTCTGTCCCCATGTCTAGACTGACTGGGTGCATAATCAACATTATGCTGAATGAAGGAGTCACTTAACGTCCCTTTTTTGGACAGCGATTAGTAAGTGGTGACCCGCTTGTCAGAAGCCGAGACAGTGCGTTATGTCCCCGGGATGCCCAGGGCTCGCCAGTGGGTTGCCTAAGCTCCTCATTCAGGCGGTTCTTCGCTTTAGGTCTGTGTGGGGAAAGCTGCCAAATCAAGTCAGCGATAAGGTGTCAGAAGCCAGCAGCGTGGGGAGCGGGGTGTGGCTCTCTCTGCCGGGAGGTGGGTAGTTAGGAGTCGGTACTGGGAACAGAGAACAGACCAGTTGCCTCAGTCCCGTCACTGGTCAGCCTCCTCCAGCTGGTTTGGCCCTCCCGCTGGGGCTGCCCTTTCTCCCTGGGGCTGAGGGCAGCGTTTCCAGCCAGCGAGGCCGCAAGTTCACTGCAGGTTTGGCAGAGCGCCGTGGCCACCCCGCGCCTGCGCAGCCCCGTGTGTCTCTGTGTTTGCGGGGGCGGCCACCCTGTCTGGGGTCCTGGGCACCCAAAGGTCAGGAAGTGGCAGGGGAACCGGGACCCTCCACACTCCCTCTCGCCCCTGGCCCTTTGCAGGGCTCTGCCCTCTCCCTGGAAGGGCCTTTCCGTTCTTCCTTCCCGGCTGGTTCCCTTCAGCCTCAGCTCAGAGGTCCCCTTCCTCAGGCCCGCCCCGAGCCGGCTGGACGGCAGACCTCCCAGGGGGCCCAGCGCTCACTCCACTCGGCGGGCGGCGGCGGGTCCACTGCCCCAGCCTGAGCCGCGTCGTCCCCCCCCCACCCCCCGCCCCTACAGAGATGCGCTGGCAGCTGGGCGAGCAGCTGCGCTGCCTGGAGCTGCAGGGCGAGCTGCGGCGGGAGCTGCTGCAGGAGCTGGCCGAGTTCATGCGGCGCCGCGCCGAGCTGGAGCTGGAGTACTCGCGGGGCCTGGACAAGCTCGTCGAGCGCTTCTCCGGCCGCGCAGGCCGCCTGGGGGGCGGCAGCCGGGAGCACCAGAGCTTCCGGTGGGTCCTGGGGACCGGCCGGTGGGACGACTGCGGCAGGGCCTGAGGCCCCGCTCCCCGTCGGTCTGAGTGCCCGTCTCCCCCAGGAAGGAGCCGTCCCTCCTGTCGCCCTTACACTGCTGGGCCGTGTTGCTGCAGCAGACGCGGCAGCAGAGCCGCGAGAGCGCGGCCCTCAGCGACGTGCTGGGTGGGCCCCTGGCCCAGCGCCTGAGTCACATCGCGGAGGATGTTGGGCGCATAGTCAAGAAGGCAAGGCCCCTGCCCTGGGCACGGGATGCTGGATGGCCTCAGGATCTAGCGAGGGCAGCCCGTGGGTGCCCGATGCAGAGGTGTCACGGCTGGGAGGGCCCAGGAGGCCGGGGGGCGTCGGGCAGAGGGGAGCCGGTGGGAGCCTTGAGTGCCGAGCTGAGGGCTGGCCGCCGCTGCAGGATGGAGGTGGGTGGTGCACTGGGGCGGGGCTGTGCTCAACTCCCCTCCTCCCCAGAGTAAGGATCTGGAGCAACGGCTGCAGGAGGAGCTCCTGGAGGTGGTGTCAGAGCTTCAGACGGTAAGAGCGCCGCGGGGCCTGCCCGAATCGGAGGGAGGCCATCACCTCACATCTCCCCGAGCCAGGCTCAAGGAGAGACCTGGGTTTCGAGGACCGCAAGCTCGGCCCTCTCTCCCTGCTCTGGCCGCTGGGTGGTTGGGCAGAGTGCTCAGGTCCGAGTCCCGGACGGGCTGGGAGGGGGAGGGGGAGGGCTGGCTGCGGCCGTGGCCTTGAGCAGGGCTGCCTGGCCTTGGGCCTCCTTGCAGGCCAAGAAGACATACCAGGTGTACCACATGGAGAGCATGAATGCCGAGGCCAAGCTCCGGGAAGCCGAGCGGCAGGAGGAGAAGCGGGCATGCCGAAGTGCCGGCACCGAGGCAGGGCCCCTCCGCAAGGGCTCCCTCAAGAAGGGAGGGCGGCTGGTGGAGAAGGTGGGCCTGGGGGGCAGCCGTCTGTGTCCAGAGGCTCTGGCTCCTGGTCTTTGTCCTTCCGAGTCCCGGCCCTGCAGGGAGGTGGTGTGGAGCAGGAAGGCGGGGCTGGCTCTGGAGGGCTCCCCAAGCTGGGGTGGTAGACAGAGGGGGCAGGAGAAGAGTCACTAGGCCCGGGACACCCCTCATGCTCCTAGCTGGTCTCCCCCACCAAGCCCCGCTGGGCAAAGAGAGATCTGGTGCCCCGAAGCCTGGAGGCCCTTCCACCCGCCCGTCCTTGCCTCACGCAGTGCTGTGAGATTGCAGACAAGCGAGCGGACACGTCGAATGGGTGACTGAGTGACAGGAGGGGAGGAGGAGTGTTTGAGGCGGTCCCTGAAGAAAGGATGGGGACGCTGAGGCTGGCAGGGTCGTGGAGGAAGGACGACATGACTTCGGGGCCAAGTTGTTTGAGGGACCTGGTGGGACGGCGGGTGTAGCTGTCCGCGTGGGGAAGGGAGGGGAGAGAGCGTGTGTCGCGGGTGAGGGTTACATGGGAGGCGGAGCTGGGGCCGCGTGGGTGACCCTGGGGCTTGTGTGGTCCTGAGCAGCGTCACGCCAAGTTCTTGGAGCACAAACTTAAGTGCACAAAGGCGCGCAACGAGTACCTGCTCAGCCTGGCCAGCGTCAACGCTGCTGTCAACAACTACTACCTGCGTGACGTCCTGGACCTCATGGACGTGAGTGCTGGGGGGCAGGCGGGGCCGGGCGCCAGTGCGCCGAGCCCGCCCGAGCCGTGTCCTCGCTTGTCCCCCAGTGCTGTGACACGGGATTCCACCTGGCCCTGGGGCAGGTGCTCCGGAGCTACACGGCCGCCGAGAGCCGCACCCAAGCCTCCCAGATGCAGGGCCTGGGCAGCCTGGAGGAGGTGGTGGAAGCCCTAGACCCTCCAGGGGACAAGGCCAAGGTGCTGGAGGTGCACGCAGCCGCCTTCTGTCCCCCGCTGCGTTTCGACTACCAGCCCCATGAGGGGGATGAGGTGAGGGTCTCTGCCCGCCCCTTCAGGCAAACGGCTTTGTGTTTTCTGGTCTTCATTGTGATGGTAGGTAAGTGGAATGAATTACCTTCCATTTGCTAAGGAGTCGAAACTCCTGAATGCAGCTTATTTCTCAGACCCTCCTTCAGTGGCCTCAAGGCAAATGAGGCTCTGAAGGTTTCCGGACTTGCGTTTGAAGCCAGCAGACCTCTGCAGCTCACTTCTGCGGTTCAGCCAAAGAACGCACACCCCCCGCAAGGGCAAACAGAGCCAGGATGCCACTGGTTTTGAGGCCAGCTGGTGGGTGGTATATAGCTGTCCGTATACTTTTCTTTCCAAGGTTCTGTGTACCTTAGACATTTCCTAATGCAAACTTGCGGGGAAAGAAACCATACAAACAGTAACATGTAACTAGGCATCTTTTTTTTTTTTTTTCTTTTGGGCCGCACCGCACGGCTTGTGGGATCTGAGTTCCCCGACCAGGGATCGAACCTGTGCCTCCTGCAGTGGAAGCTCAGAGCCCTAACCACTGGACCGCCAGGGAAGTCCCCACCAGGCATTTTTTTAATGCACCTCCGAGCTATTCTTTTGTTTACCAGTTTATCCTCATGAACGCTGTGCATGGACTGGGGTTACGCTGAGCTTTTACTTATTTAATTTGCATTTTGACCAAAGTCGTATCTGAAAAAGTGAAACGTTACTCAAGGCGTCCAATGGCACACAGCCCTTCTCTGACTCACCCGTTCTGTTCCTGATTCCCACTCCCCAGACACAGCCCCTTCCCAGTCTTCTAGCTGCTGCCTCTGCTGCAAGCCACGCGGCAGGTGCTGCTAGTGCTTTTCAGCTTTCCAGAGGCCCTGCGGCCTCCTTCCGTGGATGATTAGGGCTCCTCCCCACATCACCATCTCCCAGCGCTAGTCCTCTCCGTGTTTTCCCTCACACCAGGCCATCTCTTCAGAGCCCTGCCCTGGAGCCGTCCCGTCCCGGCTTGTAGGCCTGTGGAGTCCAGGACCTCCCTTCCCCATCGTCCTGAGCATTCCTGCCATTCTCTCCTGCGTTGGGCCGTCTGTGTCCCAGATCCTGTGTCTTCCTCTTTCTTGGTTTATTACCCTTGTTTGTGTGGACATCTTCCCCCATACTTTCCTGACTTCGAATGTCTGAAAAAATGTCTGTATTCTATCCTTGAAATTGATTGGTAGTGTAGCTGGGTATAGAATTCAAGGTTGAAAATCATTTTCCTTTTGGAACGTTAAAGGTGTCACTTCAAGCTTTCACTATCGTAGGTGAGAAGTCCAACGCCATTCTGATTTCTGGACTGTTGCACGTGACCTGTAATTTGTCTCTCTGAAGCTTTTAGTATAGTTTCTTTCCCTCGTGTAAAATTGTATGATGATATGCCTTGGGGATCCTTTTTCCTTCATGGTGCTGGGCAACCAGTGGGCCTTGTCAGTATGGAAACTTGTGTCTTAAGGTTTTGAGCTCATATATTCCTTTGGTAATTTCCTTCCCTTAATTTTCTTTTCTCTTGCTTTCACGAATTCTTGTAATTTGATGTTGAACATCATGGGTTGACAGTCTAGGTTCCTTATCCTTTTTTTTTTTTTTTTAAATAAATTTATTTATTTATTTTTGGCTGTGTTGGGTCTTCGTTGCTGCACGCGGGCTTTCTCTAGTTGTGGAGAGCGGGGGCTACTCTTTGTTGCGGTGCGCGGGCTTCTCATTGCGGTGGCTTTTCTTGCCGCGGAGCACGGGCTCTAGGCGTGCAGGCTTCAGTAGTTGCGGCACACGGGCTCAATAGTTGTGGCTCACGGGCTCTAGAGCGCAGGCTCAGTAGTTGTGGTGCACGGGCTTAGTTGCTCCGTGGCATGTGGGATCTTCCCGGACCAGGGCTCGGACCCGTGTCCCCTGCATTGGCAGGCAGATTCTCAACCACTGCGCCACCAGGGAAGCCCTAATTTCCTTATCTTTCATCTTTCCTATTTCTCATCACTATACCTTTTAATTCTGCTTTCTCAGATATTTTTTCGACTATTTCTTCCCGCCCCTTGTTGAATTTTTTTTTTTAATTTACTTTCATATTTTTTTGTTTTTAAGAGTTTTGGTTTGTTTTCCAAATTCCTATTTAAAATAGCCCTTTCTTCTTGTTTCACGGATACAATATCTTCTCAAATCTTTCTGAAATGTTCATTCTTTTTCTCAACATTTCCCCCGGTTCCCTGCATTTTCTGTTTTCTTGCTTTGATCTATGTCTTCCACTTTAGAGCTCTCCCTCAAATGGCTGCCAGTTCTTGGCTGTCAATTCATATTTCAGAGGAGGCACTGAAGAGAGGTGCATTACGTATTTGATGTGTGTGAACAGAGCTTGTCAGCAGTGGGTTTCCCCACAGGGTGGCTGGGCAGGGACTCAGATCATTGCTGCGAGGGACACCCACATCACGGGGAACTGGGGGTGTCTCGGTAAGAGGGTGCTAGAAAGGACTCAGAGGACTTGGGCAAGGGTTAGGGGACTTGGGGGAGGGGCTTGGCTCTGGCTTGGATGCTGTCAGGAAACAGGGGTAACTCTGACAGGGTGTCTTAATAAATCTTATTGAGAAGACGGGGCAGGGGTGGGTAAAGGGAGGCTAGAGCCGTCATCAGTGAGGAAGGAACCGTCCCTCACACTAGCTGGGACACAGGGAGGTTTGCTCATTTTTGTGGCTTGGCCAAAGTTCTTGCTTTGATCTGTGGTCAGACGCGCTGATGACTTGATCTCGTTTTTATCTTCAGCCGTCATGGCCACAGTGGCTTTGTCTGATGCTGATGCTCTGTGACATTCCTTATGTCCAGCAGGCCCACACTGAGGCACAGCTCTGAGCTCCTGGCCAGCCCCAGATGGCGGCGGCTGCTGTGTTCTCTGTCATCAGTAGGGACTTTTGTCCCCTTCCTCAGCAGTGACTAGTGTCCCTGAGTCCAGAATCCCTCTGATTTACCCTTTCCACGGAGTCAATTTCTAGTTTTCTGCCCATTTTGTGGGCTTGAGGGGGTGGGTCTTCTAATGTCAGTGTTTTCTAGGGCCTGGATAGAAATTTTATAATCGTGGTAAAATATGCATAAGATTTACCATTTTGTCCGTTTTAAGTGCACAGTTCAGTGGCATGAAACACCTTCACATTGTGGTGCAAGCATCACCACCGTCCATCCCCCAGAACTTTTTCATCTTCCCCAGTGGAAACTCTGTCCTCATTAGACACTAACTCCCCCTCGCCCTCCCCCAGCCCATGGCCCCCAGCATCTACTTTCTGTCTCTAGGAATCTGGCTACTCCAGGCACCTCATACAAGTAGAATCATATCCTATTGGTTCTTTTGTGACAAAAGGCTTATTGCACTGAGGATAATGTCCTCAGGGTTCACCTATGTTGAAGCATGTATGAGAATTTCCTCCCTTTTTATGGCTGAATAACATTCCATTGTATGGAGAGACCACACTTTGCTTGTCCTTTCGTCAGCTGCTGGACACTTGGGTTGCTTCTTCCTTTGAGCTGTCAGGAGTAGCGCTGCCGGGGACGTCCATGCACAAGTCTCTATGCGTGAGGGTGTGCGCCTTTCCCTTGGGAAGGTGTCCTTGCCATGCTTCAGATCTGGCTGTACGCAGCGTCAAGGCTGGTGATCCTGTGCATCGGCCACCAAGGCAGCGAAAATGGGCCCCAGAGACCTCGGTGCCTGCTGCCCAGCCCCACCCTGCGTCTCAGGCGTGGCCCTCAGCCCCCTGGATGCTGCCCTCTGCAGGTGGCTGAGATCCGGGTTGAGATGGAGCTGCGGGACGAGATTCTGCCCAGAGCCCAGAATATCCAGAGCCGCCTGGACCGACAAACCATCGAGACAGAGGAGGTATGGGTGACCTGGCCCTGGGTAGGGACAAGGACCTGGAGACAGGGAGCCGGGTGGCCATGGCCTGCCCTCCCCCTTCCTTCCGACTTGGACTCCCCGTCCCTCACCTGTCTCCCACTTCCCCCTGTCCTGGTGCTGTCCCCTCCCCAGGTGAACAAGACGCTGAAGGCCACCCTGCAGGCCCTGCTGGAGGTGGTGGCGTCGGAAGATGGGGACATGCTCGACTCCTTCCAGGCCAGCCCCTCCACCGAGTCCCTCAAATCCACCAGCTCGGACCCAGGGGTTCGGCAGGCCGGCCGGAGGCGGGGGCAGCAGCAGGAGACCGAGACCTTCTACGTCACGGTGGGGAGGCGGGGCCAGGAGGGCGGGGGGCCGGGGAGGCCCAGAGCTAGGACTAAAGCCTTGGACTCTCCCTGGGGCTTCATAGAAACTCCAGGAGTACCTGAGTGGACGGAGCATCCTCACCAAGCTGCAGGCCAAGCATGAGAAGCTGCAGGAGGCCATTCAGCGAGGTGGGCCCTGCTCCTGGCCCCCTGAGCCCCTGCCTCGCCACCCCCAGGGCCGGGAGCGGCCGCAGCTTGGCTCTCCTCCTGGGTCCTCGACCCGGCCCACGTCCTCTCCACCCAGACAGGGTGCTTGGCACACAGGGAATAAGCCAGCGAGGATCCCGGCCCCTATCCCGCCTTTTGTCCTGTGACTGCCCTCGGCCTTCAGGCTGCCCTCCCCCTCTGCCGTGTGTTGAGGAGCCTCCGGGCCCGAGAGACACAGCACCGTTTTCTCCTCCCCAGGTGACAAGGAGGAGCGGGAGGTGTCTTGGTGAGTCCTTCGTGAGGGACCAGCTTGTCCCGAGGAGCTGTGAGGTCCCCATCTCCCCTCTCTGTTGCTCGCTCTTCGGTGGCCTGTTTCCCACGTTGCCCAGTGGGTTCTGGAATAACTCGCGAGCTCCAGCATGCTGTTTGGCTGGGCCAGGGTGTCGGGGCAGCCTAGTCTCCACGCCCACTCCCCTCAGAGCCAGCTCCTGTTCACGACAGGACCCAGTACACACAGAGAAAACTCCAGAAGAGCCGCCTTCCCCGCCCCAGCTCCCAGTATAACCAGAAGCTCTTTGGGGGAGACATGGAGAAGTTTATCCAGGTACTTGCTTTGCTTCACCCGCCCACCGAGTGCGGGCCCCTCCCCGCTCCTGCTCTCCCTCCAGCCCCGGGGGCCGCCTGTGAGCCCAGTATCCTCCGCCCCGGCCACTGGTCTCCTCCTGGGTGGGCCTTTGTCGGGCCTGCACCGATCAAAGGGCCTGTCCCTAACTAGTAACGGAAAGCCTCGGGTGGCAGCGATTTTAGGGCTGAGGAGTTGAGTTAACAGAAGCAAGGGTGTCCGCGGGCCCCACTTCGGGGGTACTAGAGAGGGAAGTGAGGGAAGCAAGAAAGATCAGAAAAGAAAAAATAACACTGTTATTTGCAGGATGTGATTCTGTATGTCATGGTTCAAAAGAATCAACAGATTATTTAAGTGAACAAATTTGGGTTTCACGACGTTACTTGATTCGAGGTCGACATACGGAGTTCGATGGCATTTCCACATGCCAGCAATAAACAGTTAGCAGGTAAAACGTAAGGCATGGCCCGAGACAGCACCAGGGATGTCGGACACCTGGGCGTGCATCTCGCAGGCCTTATTGCTGACCGCATAACGCATTAAGAGAGAATAAAAGCGAGTGAGTGACGAGGCAGGACGTGCTGTGTCCACAGTGGCGGGAACACCCTCTCTGTCCCTGTCCCCAGAGCTCAGGCCAGTCCGTGCCCCTGGTGGTGGAGAGCTGCGTCCGCTTCATTAACCTCAACGGTGAGTAAGACCTGGGCCCTCCTGCCGCTGGCCTGGCGCCCCATCCTGTGGGGAGGGGTGGGGAGGAGACTCGGCGCCCACTGGCTCTCCGTCCTCCCGCAGGCCTGCAGCACGAGGGCATCTTCCGGGTGTCGGGCGCCCAGCCCCGGGTCTCGGAGATCCGTGACGCTTTTGAGAGAGGTGGGGACCGGCGGGGCCGGGGGTGACGGTGGGGGTGGGTGGAAGAGCCGGTGTAATCCGCCTTCTCGCCCCCTGCGCCACCGTGTCGCCCTCAGGAGAGGACCCCCTGGTGGAGGGCTGCACCGCCCATGACCTGGACTCGGTGGCAGGCGTGTTGAAGCTCTACTTCCGGTGCCTGCAGCCCCCGATATTCCCCCCAGAGCTGTTCAGAGAGCTGCTGGCTTCTGCGGGTGAGGCGGGGGTCTGAGGCGGGCCCTGGGGGGGCCCCTCCCCGCTGGCCTCCACGGCTGCACTCATGGCTTCTCTCTGGGCTGCCGGCCTCGGCCGCAGAAGCGGAGGCCGCGGCGGAGTGGGTGGAGCGCGTGAGCAGCCTCCTGGCCCGGCTGCCCGGACCGGTGCTGGTGGTCCTGCGCTACCTCTTCACCTTCCTCAACCAGTGAGTACCTCCTGGGGCGGGGGGAGGGGCGAGGGCGGTCAGGGGGGGCCCTAGCCAGCCGCTAGCGGGGGTGAGGGGACACCGGGCCGAGAGCCCCCTGCCTGTGACCCACGTGTACCCCCAGCCTGGCCCAGTACAGCGATGAGAACATGATGGATGCCTACAACCTGGCCGTGTGCTTCGGGCCGACGCTGCTGCCCGTGCCCGCCGGGCAGGACCCGGTGGCCTTGCAGGGCCGGGTGAACCAGCTGGTGCGCACGCTCATCATGCAGCCCTCGCGGGCCTTCCCGCCCCCGGCCCTGCTGCCCGGCCCTGTCTACGAGAAGTGCATGGCGCCGCCTTCTGCCAGCTGCCTGGGGTAGGCTCTTCGCGCTGCCGGGAGGGAGGGAGGGAGGGAGGTCCAGCAGACGGGAGATGCCTTGTCCGCTCATCCACCTCGCTCTGCTCTGGACTGCAGGGACGCCCAGCTGGAGGGCCCGGCGGGGGAGAACGAGCCGGAGCCGGAGGCTGGGAGCCTGGCCCAGGAGGATGGTGAGGGGGGCGGGAAGGAGGGCCCCCACCCTGTGCCCGCCCTGGACGCCCACTCCACCCCTCCCCCACACTGGGGTCCCCTCTTCTCCCTAGACCCGGAGGGGGTTGTGGAGGCCGTGGCCTGCTTTGCCTACACGGGCCGCACGGCCCAGGAGCTGACCTTCCAGCGGGGGGACGTGCTGCGGCTGCACGAGCGGGCCTCAGGCGACTGGTGGCGGGGCGAGCACGCCGGGGCCCGGGGACTCATCCCCCATAAGTACATCACGTTGCCGGCGGGGTGAGTGAGTGAAGTTGGGGCCCTTCCTGGGAGGCTCTCCTTTCACCCGGGCTTCCAGCCCTTCCCCCGCCCCGAGTGCCAGCTTCCGTAGGCCCGGGGTGGCCCAGAGTGTGCCTTTCTGACCGCTTCTGGCCAGCACTGAGCCCTCTGGCCCCCAGACCCCAAGCCCGGGATGAGCGTTCTAACAGGCAGTCTTGTCTTTCTGGCGCCAGGGCAGAGAAGCTTGCTGTGGGCCAGGGATTGCCGGCCGCCGGGGAGCTGGTGAGCAGCCCAGAGGCCCTCCCGGCCATGGAGCTTGTCCAGAGGTGAGCAAGGGGAAGACCCCTTCCGGGGGCCCTGCCCTCCCACCCCAGGCTGGAGGAGGGTGGGGTCAGACCTCAGCCGCGTGGAGAGGGACCGGCCTCACTGTTCCCTTTCCCTTGGCCGCACCCCGGGCTGGGAGAAGCCACTGCCAGGCAGCGCAGGGGCTCCCCAGGGCCCCCGCCAGGCCCACTGTCTGTGCCCTGCAGGCCAGAGCCGTGCACCCAACCCGAGGCCCCTCTCGGCACACCCGGGGGCCCCTCTGGGCACAGACGGCGCTGCTTGGTCCCAGCATCCCCGGAGCGACATGTGGAGGTGGATAAGGTGAGAGCTGGGAATGGCCATGTGGCAAGTGGGGGGCACCTCTCGGGGGTGGGTCTCTGCTTCCCCTTATGAACCGGACTCTTCCCTCCCAAGGTTCAAGTCTGACCTTCCTGACCTCAGACAAGCCGGTGGAGCCCAGCCTAGGGAGGGGCAGGCCGGCAAGGGTGTGAGTGCAGTGGGGAGGGACGGGCCTGGAGGCAGGGTAGAAGGGAAGGGGACCCGGGGCTCTCACATTTGGGCTTCATGTTCGGTTCCTGAGTGGGACGTGGTGAGTGGGACAGGCTTCAAGGCTGGCATCTAGAGCCAGCCTAGGTGAAAGGTGGTGACATGGCAGGTGCTTGGCGAGCCAGGGAGGATGGAAGGGGCAGATGGAAAAGAGGCTGAGGGAGGTGGCTGACTGGGGAGCCAGGCGGGGTCGTAGTTCTTGTAGGGGGAGAGAGCGGGTGCCGGATGCAGCCCCGGCCAGGGGTGCAGCCTGGGGACACCCGGCTCCCTGCTGTGTCCGCTGGGCCCAGCGCACCCCACTGTGGGCTCCCAGTGGGCACCGCCGGGCTGAGCCCCGGGAACCGTGTGAGCACTTATCACTACATCTGGGGTCTGGCCAGATAACCCAGGATCGTCTCCCCATCTCAAGATCCTGAACTTACATCTGCAAAGGCCCTATTTCCACACACGGTCCCAGCCCAGTGCAGGGTGCGGGGGTGGGGGGGGGGGGGCGGTGGTTAGGATGTGCACGTCTCTCTCTCCAGGGGCATTTCAGCCCCTCCTCCCTGGGCTGCAGGGGACCACTGGCCCTGGAGGTCCGGGCACGCTGGTGGCCCCTGAAGCCAGGGGGTGGTGGCTGTGATCTCAGCCAGGGAGCGAGTGGGAAGAGGAGGGGGACCCGCGGCCCAGCCAGAGGGGCTCCCATTTCAGGGCTGGGCTGAGGATTGCTGTCCCCGGAGGAGACGGTGACCGCCACACCAAAAGTGGCAGGAGCGAAATCGGGCAAGGGAGGGGCACCAGCTGCGGGGCCCATGGAGGGGAGGGGCCTGGGGACAGGTGGTGGCCGAGGACTTTGTTTCAGGGGGTGGAGGAGTTTGGGCAGCGGAGGGTAGGAGGGCCTCACTCTTGGGTCAGCTGGCAGCACTGACCTGGGGGCGGGGGACTGCCTGGCCAGGTGGGGGCCGCTCACACCGATGCCCTGCCTTTCTCTCCTCTCTGCCAGGCCGTGGCGCAGACCATGGACTCTGTGTTTAAGGAGCTCTTGGGGAAGACCGCCGTCCGTCAGGGCCTCGGGCTGGCGTCCACCGTCTCCCCTGGCCCTGCGCCCCGCAGCCCAAAGCCCGTGGCCTGCGGCCGCCTCGGCAAGAACAAAGGCTTCTCCCGTGGCCCTGGGGCCCCAGCCTCACTCTTGGCCTCCCATCCCCAGGGCCTGGACTCACCCCTCAAGCCCCACTGAGGTGCTACCGGTTCCTCTGCAGGCCCCGCCCCGCCCCAGGCGGCCACAGGCGAGACCGGCCGGGCTCCCCAGGCCCTTTGCTTCTCCCTGGTCCTGTGCAGCGTGCCTGCTCGTGACTGTCTGCAGAGAGGAGGACGAGGCCGCCCCAGCCCACCCCTGCCTCCCCCGCCCTGGCTCAGGCCCCTCTGGGAGGCAGCCGAGGAGGGAGGCTGGGGGCAGGCCCCTCCTGGGCTGGCCGTGAGGGCTTGTCGCTGGTTGTCGGGTGCTCGGTGCCCTTGCTCAGCCGAGGGTGCCAGCCTGGTGTTGGTGGCCATTCATAAAGTCCTGGGCATTGACTTCCCGACGCGAGCCAGTTCTCTGTCTCGGTGGGGCTGGGCAGGTGGGTACAGGGCCAGCCCCCCGGCACCCCAAAGATGGCAGGTTGGGAACAGCTTCTGCAGGGGGTTCCTTGGCACAGGGCTGCCTTTGAAGGCCTGCGTGGCGGGTTCCAGAGCCGCTCACGTGTCTGTGGTTGCGGGAGGGCTCTGAGAATCTTTCCGCGCTGCCCCCGTGCCCACCGTTACCCTGATCCAAGGAGACTCGCCAGGTGGAAAATGAGCTGGAAGTTTTATGACGGGGAGAGTCAGAAGGGAGGGCAGAGGGGGACTAGAGAGGCGGGGAAAGGAAGGCCCCCGGCCCCACCCCTTTCCTTTCTCCTGGGACCCCCCCCCCCCCCCGCCGGGACCTCCATCAGCCGGCAGGGCAGGCGCTGGTTGGGGTGGAAGCCATGCGCCAGCCCCGGACCCTGCAGCCCACCGCCGCAGCCCCTCCCCACACTCGGCGCCAAGGAGCTGACTGCCGGACACCCGCGCGATCGCGGAGCCCGTCCCCAGGCAGACGGCTGAGCTTCGTGGAGCCTCTGGAAGGAAGGCGCCCCTCGTTTCTCAGGAGGAGGTGTCCCTGGCCAGGAAGGAGCTGGCCGTGGCACAGGACTCCTCGTGGGGCCCCAGGCCGGGCGGGGCACGCGTCCGGGCGCAGCAGAGCAGGCTTCGCAGCTCAGAGGAGACGCTGCGGCTGAAGGAAGCGTAGATCCAGGGGTTGGTGCAGCTGTTGAGGCTGGCCAGCAACATGAGCAGCACGAAGGGGGGCCCTGTGAGGTGCAGGGGCCTGGGCTGGGGGTGAGGGTGCCCCGGGCAGGCCGCGGCCCACGTGCCACCCAGCGGCTAGCAGTGCGCAGCAGCCCGCGTCCGCTAGGGAGCCCGTGGCTGGGGAGGGGAGGGGCCGAGGTGTGTGTGCAGCCAAGCCTGAGCGGCCCCCACGGCTCGAGCCACGGCCACACACCTTCCCGAGGCGCCTCCGGGTCCCACGCTGCCCACAGCTGCACGAGGAAGAAGGGCGCCCAGCACAGCACGTACACTATCACGATCACCAGCGTCATCCTCACGGTCTTGGCCATGGCCGCCGACACGCGGGCTCCCTCGCTGGGACTGCCCGTCCGGCGCCCTCCGCGGCGCCCCCCGGCCCTCTCTGCCGGCCCCGGCACCAGGCTGGCGTGAATCTCCCGAAAGATGAGCACCTGGCAGGCGGCAATGCCCAGGGCAGGTGCCACGAACACCATCAGGGCGATCCAGGTGACGTAGGCGCGGAGGCCCCAGGGCTCGGCAAAGCGGGCCCAGCAGTCGAGGACACCGCTGCCGTCTCCCACGTCGCGCTGGGCGAAGATGAAGAGCTGGGGCAGGCTGAGGAGAAGCGAGAAGGCCCAGGCCACCAGCACCGGCCGGTTCCAGCGAGCTCCGCCTCCATGGCGGTGTGCCAGCATGGGGCGGCAGATGGCGCGGTGGCGGTCCAGCGTCATGGCCAGGATCATGTAGGAGGAGGCATACATGCCCACCATCTGCAGGTACTTGACAGCCCGGCACAGGGCATCGGGCCCACGGAAGCGGTCGGTGGCGTCCCAGGCCAGCTGGGGCAGCACTTGGAACAGAGCCACGGCCAGGTCGGCCAGGCACAAATGGCCAATGAAGACGTGCATGGGCGCCCAGCGGCCCCGCCGGCCCCGCCGCACTAGGGCACCCAGCACCAAGCCGTTGCTCAGGGCCACAGCCACGAAGACTGTGGAGAGCAGGGCCAGCTCCGCCTGGGCTAGCAGCGGGTCCCGGGCGTCCAGCGGCTCCTCCTCGCTGCCGTTGCCGGGCGGCGTAGGTTGGGAGAGGGGCCGGGGCACAGCTGGGCAGGGGTGGGGGGAGAGGCCCGAGTTAGGGAGCGTGCTCTGCGGGGGAACCGAGCCCAGGGAGCTTCCAGCCGGTCAGGCAGAGCTGGTGGCCTGGGCAGCCGTCAACCTGGGCCTTCTGCTTCCGTCCAGCCTCCCACTTCCTGGATCCTGGCCTTCCAGCAGAACACAGGTCATCCCCCCCGTAATCGCATGTGGTGGGGAGGGAAGGGCAGCCCCAGCCCAAGTGAACACATAGGGCCATGCGCTCCCCTCCCCGCACCAGCAGCCCGGAGAAGAGGGTGAAGGAGGTCTCTGAAAGGGACCCCCCCGGCCCACCTGGCACATCCCAGTGGAGGGAAGGGTGGGGGGATGGGTAGGGACAGTGGCTGGAGCCTTACCCGACGTGGTGGACGCCATGACCGTGGTGGGGCGAGCAGGAGTCCTGAGCGCCTGGAGGAGATGGGGTGGCGAGCTCAGCCTCCCACCAGAGGGGCCAGCCCGGCTGCCCAGAGCCTCTGGATAGGGGTCCTTAGCTGCCGGGGTGGTGGGGTGGGCGTGTGTGTGTGTGCGTGCGTGCGTGCGTGCGTGTGTGTGTGTGCCAGTGATCAGGCACTGGGGGTACATTCTTAGCCTAATCAAGGTTGGTGAGGTCTGGCCCCTGAAACAGACATCGACCTTGGAGCCCTGCTACACTCCTCCCAGGACTAGGCAGGGGAAGCTGGAGAGAGGGACAGTCAGACAGATGGACGAACCAAGCCTATGACCTACCTAGGCAGCCCACAAGAAGCGAGGCAGACAGGTAGAACCCCCTGCCCTGACAGAGGCCAAGAGAGGTGGCCATCGGAGGGCTGGGGACACGGTGGGAGGGCTGGTATCCCCCCATGTAGCCCCTTACCTGGCCGGGCTCCCGGGCTCCTGGGCAGCTGGGCGGCAGCGGGCGCAAAGGTGGCCCAGGAGCTCAGATCGGCGCTCCATCGCCTGCCCCGCCCCAACCAGGCCTCTGGGAGTGACCTGCTCCGGAGGGGACTTCCTCCCCCTCCCCCATGAGCCTCCCGCCTCTGGCACGGGGAAGTAGGCTCCTGGCCGCCTCTGCTTCGCTTCCTGGCCGCAGCCATCCCAGGACTCCCATCTCCCCGCCGAGAGGGACCCGAGCCCTCCAGAGCTTGGCCGAGCTGCAGCCAGCTATCCGCTACCACCCCCGCCTGCCCCACCTCCGCAGGGCCCCCTTTATTAACATGTGGGGCTGCGGAGCTCTGGGAGATGACTTAGTTCAGCGTGTCTATTTTATAAGTGGGGAAACTGCGACCAGAGATGGGTGGGCCTGGCTCAGCATCACACAGCTTTCTCGTGGCAAAGCTTGACTCCCCTTTCCCAAGCCAGGGGGCTCAGAGGGCGGGTCCCATGGGGCAGCAGCCCCTGAGGTCACGGTGGCAATTCCTTCTGCCCCTCTCCGGGCCTGGGCGAGGCTCTCCCGAGGTCCCCACTAGGCAGAAGGAGGGCTTCTCCCCAGCCTGCGAAGGCCCCTCCCGCTCCTCAATTAGGCCGCAGGAGATGAGGGACAGGAAGAAGGGGGGCGGGGTCAAGCTGGGGCTGAAGGTGCCCCCGAGAGATCCAGCTTCCTCCCCAGACTCTGTGGGAGCCAGGGACACCTCCACGCTTTTCCTCCTCCCACACCTGTCCTAGGAGAAGGGGGCTCAGAGCTTCTGCACTCACGCATATTCCAGCTCCCTCTCTCCCCTCCCCTCACATACGCCGCGCGTGGGCAAACACACACACACACACACACACACACATACGCGCGCGCGTGCTCTCCTGTGCCCTCCCTCCCTCCTCTCCCCTCCAGCCCATCCTTTTCCCCATCCCAGGCCCTCCCCACCCCCACCCCGGCTCCTGCCACCGGCCCTGGCCTCCCTCAGCCCAGGCCGGCCCAGCCCAGCCCAAGGCAGTGGCCTGCATGCGGCCCAGAGCCCGGCTCCAGGCTGAGATTGGCCCTTCCTTCCTGTTTGTCCGTCCTCTCTGTTGACCTGCGAGGCTAGGGACCAAAGCAGCCTCTCACAGACCAGGGGCTCAAGTACAGCCCAGGCCAGGTGTCCTCTTTGCGGCCAGAGTCTGGCGGTGCCAGTAGGGGTCATCAGGGCGGGGGTCCACCCAGCCCCCCTACACCTCGCACCCACACAGCGCACACGCACACACACTGCACCACACGCGCCCCACGTCCAGCACCCACACGGCGCGCAGTACACACACACACACACACTGCTCGTCAGCACGCTCCGCACCACACCCCCACAGTACGCATGCGTACTTGTAATGCTTTTTGCTGAACGATTTGGAAGTCGGCTGTAGAGTACCAACACCCCGCATCCGAACACGCCAGCCACACCTGCTGAGAACCAGAGCGCCCTCACTCTCTCCCTGTAGCCACACGGCCGTCACTAACCCAGGAGCGTAGAAAGGGCTTTTCTGCTGCCATCCAGATCAGCGAAAAGGGTAGCAAGTGGAGTTCCCGGGCACTTCTTTCCTTGTGCCCCCCCTCCCCGTGTGCCTCCCGGGGCCCTGGTCCCCAAGACCCTCCCAGCCTTGCCAGTGAGATGACACCTCCCTCGTCTGCCCCGGGGAACTGAGGCGCCTGCAGAGGAGCGCATGTCCCCACTTGGCCACTCCCCCGCTGTGGGACCTTGGACAGGCTGTGGCCAGCTCTCTGTGACTCAGCTTCCCCCTCTGTAAAATGGGAATCCAACGATTGAAAGTTGAGCCACACGGGCTTCCCTGGTGGTGCAGTGGTTGAGAATCCGCCTGCCAATGCAGGGGACACGGGTTCGAGCCCTTGTCCGGGAAGATCCCACATGCCGCGGAGCAACTAAGCTCGTGAGCCACAACTACTGAGCCTGCGCTCTAGAGCCCACGAGCCACAACTACTGAGCCCGCATGCCTAGAGATCGTGCTCTGCAACAAGAGAAGCTGCCACAATGAGAAGCCCGCGCACCGCAACAAAGAGTAGCCCCGGCTGACCGCAACTAGAGGAAGCCTGCAAGCAGCAACAAAGACCCAACACAGCCAAAAATAAATAAATAAATTTATTAAAAAAAAAAAAAAGAAAGTTGAGCCACGGCGATAGGATGGGCAGAGACTTAAGCCGGCAGGTGTGGAAGCGCCTTTTTTCACTCACTGCATCTCGGGCAGCTCTGGAAGCAGTGCCAGCCTTCTGGGGTAAACGGGCCATCACCTCCCTATGGGGTTCTCTGCCCAGACCCGAACGAGGTCATGCAGGCCTGTATCCTGGCGGAGAGCTGGCGCAAGGCTCGGGGCCATCTCTGCTCCCTGTGCGCCCTATTTCCTGCTGTCGAGTCCAGGGAAAAGTCTGGGGGAAGGCCCTTCCCTGTGGCTTTCTCTCGGCTCCAAGAAGGAACGGGAGGGGTTTGTGTCCACACCAAGGCCTGGATGTAAAGGGAAACAAGTGCTGGGACCTCTGGGAGGAACGAAGAGCCCCTGAGGCCAGCCGGTGTGCCCGGAGAGTCTGGCTACCTGGCTGACAGCCCGACTCAGGAGCCCCTGGTGCACCTGCCGGCGCTGTGCCGGCTGAGAGGCTGGGCCGAGTCCCACTGCCTGCGGCAAAGAGCTGATCAGGTGGAGAGACCCCAGGCCACCCCAGCCCCAGCCACCAAGGAGGACTTGGCCGTGGAGTAGCCAGTTAGCCTCAGGTGCCTCAGGCCCCGGGCAGAACTGAACAGACACCCTCCCCCGCCTCCCCCGGCGCAGCCCCCTCTGCCCTGCCCAGTACCATCTCCCTGTAGGATTGCATTTGCAGAAAGGTTCTGCGGGTGGCCGAGGAGTGGGCCCCGAGCTCCCCCAGCCCAGTGTCTGAGCAGAGGGGGTGGGGGCACTGACCATCCCAGGTGCCAGGCGCCAGGGCAGCGGATCAGAACTGTGGGACCTGGGTCTGTCTGTCTTGCTCTGTCACTGGCTCTCAGGAACCAGGACCATTTGCTCAACAAGTGCAGCGGCCCTACCCCCCAGGGGTGTGTGTCTGGGGGGTGGAGGGGGAAGGCACAGGCCTTGGAGGGGAGACTTGAAGGCTATTTCAGGGATGAAAGAGAAAAAGGAGCCAGCCAGGGACACGAAGCAAGAGTGACGAAAAAGCCAGGAGAAAACCAGGAGAGCAGAGGTTCCCGAGGTTGGGAGGGGAGACAGGTGCCCTACAGGAAGGAAGGACGCGAGCAAAGCCGCTGGAAGGCCATGCTTGGTGTCAACTGGAAAAAAATGCACACCTGAGGGACTTCCCCGGTGGTCCAGTGGTTAAGAATACGCCTTCCAATGCAGGGGACACGGGTTCGAGCTCTGGGCCGGGAAGATCCCACATGCCGTGGAGCAACTAAGCCCGTGCGCCACAACTACTGAGCTCGCGTGCTCTGGAGCCTGCGTGCCGCAACAAAGATCCCACGTGCCACAACTAAGACGCAATGCAGCCAAATAAATAAAATAAATATAAAAAAAGAAAAAGAAAAAAAAAATGCACTCCCGAAAAGTTGAGGATTATGTATTATTCGCTGGACTTTCTGAGGATTCCAGTCTGGGGGACAACCTCTCAGAGGGCTCTGAGGGACAGCTCCGAAGAGGTAAGGGGGGAGCCAGGGTAGTGAGAACATCAGAAGATTACTGTCAGTTAAAGAAAACTAGACATTTCAAGTGACTGAATCCAGCGCTTTTCTAGGTGTGGGAAGAGGCAAGAGTCTGATGCTCACTGAGATCATTCCTTTGATCTGTGCCTGAATCCCCTCAGAGTGCACAGCGTGGGGCTTACCGACGTGGCAGGCAACTTTCCTTGCACACAAGGATGGAGAGAGGTGCCCTAACCGGGCATCCCACCTGTGGGGTGGGCTTTGCAGACGGTGGCAGAGGGAGGGCTGAGTGAGCTCACAGCGAGTGAAATGAAATGGCAGGGCGAGGAGGCGAGGCCTGGGAGGTGAGAGATCACTGGCGTAGAGGATGCCTCCAGGGGGGCAAGGATGCATTGAATCAAAACACGCGTGTGTGCCTTCGCGCGAGTGTGTACTGGGAGTCAAGTGGACCAAAGATGACAAAGACAGCGTGGCGACTCACCTGAGGTCTGAATTAAAGTGAACAGTAATTTTTAAAATGGGACAAGGCCTGTTTGCATGCTGAGGGGGGGGCACGAGAGTGGTACTTGATGGATTAGGAGCCCTGCAGGCTGTGACTTCTCTCCTTGTCCTGAATGACTTTTTAAAAAATTAATTAATTAATTAATTTTTGGCTGCGCTGGGTCTTTGTTGCTGCACGCGGGCTTTCTCTAGTTGCGGCGAGCGGGGGCTACTCTTCGTTGCGGTGCGCGGGCTTCTCATCGCGGTGTTTTCTTGTTGCGGAGCACGGGCTCTAGGCATGCAGGCTTCAGTAGTTGTGGCTCGCGGGCTTAGTTGCTCCACGGCATGTGGGATCTTCCTGGACCAGGGCTTGAACCCGTGTCCCCTGCATTGGCAGGCGGATTCTTAACCACTGCGGCACCAGGGAAGTCCCCTGAATGACTTTTGTTTTTGTTTATTTATTTATTTATTTAGGCCACGCCTCAGTTTGCAGGATCTTAGTTCCCCAACCAGTGATCGAACCCGCGCCCTTGGCAGTGAAAGCGCCGAGTTCTAACCACTGGACCACCAGGGAATTCCCCAGGAATGACTTGTAAAATCTGTTTTATTGAGGGATGATTAGCGTACAGTAAAATTCACAACTTGTTTCATGAGATTTGACACACACAGTTGTGTAAGCACCACCGTAATCATGATATAGAACGTTTGCATCACTCCAGAAAGTTCCCTCATGGCCCTTTGCAATCTCCTTCCCCCGCCTAGAGCCTGATAACCATGATTTTCCTTTCACTATAGATTTGTCTTCCCTCAAATTTTATATAAATAGCATCGTAGAGTGTGCAGTATTTCGTACCTGGCTTGTTTCACTCAGCAGGATGACTTTGAGTTCATCTCTTTGGTTGTTTGTATCAGGACTTCGTTCCCTTTTCTTGCTAAGCAGCATTCCGTTGTCTGGATGGCCCACAGACAGTTTATTCCATTACCAGCCGATGGACACGTGGGTTGTTTCCAGTTTGGGGCTCTCATGAATAAGGCGACTCCGAACCCTTGAGTGCAAGCTTTTGTGTGCTTTAGCTTCTCTAGTGGGCATCCTATGATAAATATGTTTCAGGTGGTAAGAAACCGGCGGGTTGTTTTCCACACTCCTCAGATTGGTTTGCCTTCCCAGCAGCACAGTTCCATTTGCTCTGCATCTTCTCCGGCACTTGCTATGATCAGTCTGTCTTTTTTTTTTTTTTTTTTTTATAATACATTTTACTATTTTTTAAACAAATTTAAAACGAAACAAGAAGGAAGAAAGAGATGGAGGGGGGGAAGGAAAATAGAAAAGAGAGAGAAAACAAGCTAGTAATAAAACCAATCTCATATGAGAATCAATAGTTTGCTTTCTGTACAAGTACAAAGAACACATTAAAATGAATCCAGAAAATACCATTCAGTTTCCTTGTATCACAAGATTTACCGTATTGCAGGCTTCTGATTAAATAACTCCTAAGGAAATGAACTATAAAGTACTCTTAGAAATGAAAGACAAACAGCTCAGATCTTATTGTCTTATTTGTAAAGAAGTATTTATATTTTTAAAAATTAAAAAATGCATTTTACCCAGAAGATACTAATGGTTACAAAAGAAAAAGACTTACTCTTTCCAGATCATTGAAACTACAAATATTTAACTAGGTTTCTCATTTGACATTTATTTGTACATGGTACTTTGACCTTTTGAAATTTTGATTTTTTTTCTTCTTTTTTTTTCTTATCTGTCATTTTTTTTTAAAGCCCCTTTCATTTTAACCTTTTTAGTGGTATTTTATTTGGGTTTTATTTTGCATTTTCTTTTGACTGATGACATACTTATTTGCCAGTTGTCTATATTCTTTGGTGAAGTATCTAGTCCAATCTTGGGCAATTTTTTAAAGTTTTCTCAATTACTGAGTTGTAAGAGTTTTTTTCTTTTTTTCATTTTGATTATATTTTAGATACAGGTCCTCAAACAGAATGGTTTTGCAAATATTTTCTCCCACCCTGTGGCAAATGTTTTAAGTTTTGACAAAGTCTAATTTTATCCATTTTTTTCTCTCATGGTTTGTGTTTTTTTGTGCCCTATCTAAAAAGTCTTTGCCTAATGCACTGTCACAAAGATATTCTCCTATGATTTCTTCTAGAAGGTTTATATTTCTAGCTCTTACATTTAGGTCTGTGATTCATTTCGAGTTAAATCTTGTGCATAGTATGAGGTAAAAGTCTGGGTTCCTTCTTTTGTGTGTGGATACCAGTTGTTCCAGAACCATTGGTTGAGAAGACTGTCCTTTTCACCTTGAATTACCTTGCACCTTTCCTGAAAATTGATCATATGTGTGTGGGTCTATTTCTGGACTCTCAATTTTGTTCCTTTGATCTCTATGCCTGTCCTTATACCTTATACCAAGGCTACACTGTCTTGCTTACTCTAGAGTTATAGTAAGTTTTTTTTTTGTTTTTTTTTTTTTGGCTGCACCTCGCGGCTTGTGGGATCTTAGTTCCCCGACCAGGGATCAAACACAGGCCCCCTGCAGTGAAAGCGTGGAGTCCTAGCCACTGGACCGCCAGGAAATTCCCTATAGTAAGTCTTGAAATCAGATAGCATAAGTCCTTCAACTTTGTTCTTTCTCAAAATCATTTTGGCTAGTCTAGGTAATTTGCATTTCCACATAAATTTTAAAATCAGTTTGTCTGTTTCTACAAAAAAAAAAAAAAAAAAAGCCTGCCAGGATTTTAATTGCTATTACATTGAATCTGTAGATAAATCTGGGGAGAATTGGCATTGTAGCAATAATGAGTCTTTCAACACATGACTGTGGTATTTCTTTCCATTTATTTAAGTTTCTTTAATTTCTCTCAGCAATATTTTGTCGTTTTTGGTATACGGGTTTTGCACATATGTTACTAAGTTATCCCTAAGTATTGATATTTTTGATGCTATTGTAAATGGTACTTTTAAAATATTTTATTTATTTGTTTGTTTTTATTTTTTTATTTTTGGCTGCATCAGGTTGCATGCAGGATCTTTCGTTGTGGTGCACGGGCTTCTCTCTAGTTGTGGTGTACCGGTTTTCTTTCTCTAGTTGTGGTGCACGGGCTCCAGGGTGCATGGGCTCTGTACTTTACGGCATGTGAGCTCTCTAGTTGAGGCGCGCAGGCTCAGTAATTGTGGTGTGCGGGCTTAGTTGTCCCGAGGCACGCGGGATCTTAATTCTGCGACCAGGGATGGAACCCGCGTCCCCTGCATTGGAAGGCGGATTCTTTACCACTGGACCACCGGGGAAGTCCTGTAAATGGTACTTTTAAATGTCAATTTCTGACTGTTGCTAGTATATAGAAATACTATTGATTTTTGCATATTGACTGTTTATCCTGCAACCTTGCTAAACACTTATTAGTTCTACTGGTTTTTGCAGATTTCTTAGAATCTTTTCTTACGTACACAATCATGTCATTTCTGAATCAAGACGTTTACCTTTTTCTTTCTAATCTATATGCCTTTTATTCCTTTTTCTTGCCTTACCGCACTTGCTAGGACCTCCAGTGCAATGATGAGTGAAAGTGATGAAAGCAGACAGCCTTGCCGTGTTCCTGATCATAAGGGAAAAGCAGTCAGTCTGTCACCATTAAATATGATAGTAACTGTGGGCTTTTCATAGACGCCCTTTACGAAGCTGAGGCAGTTTTCCTCTATTCCCAGTCTACTGAGAGCTTTTATCACGAGTGGGTGTTCAATTTTATCAAATGTTTTTCTGCATCTATGGAGATGATCACGTGATTTTCTTTTTTTGTTGTTGCTCTGTTAATATGGTTAATTACACTGATTTTCAACTGTCAAATCAAACTGGAACCTTATTTGGTCATGATGTGCTATCTTTTTATATATTGCTAGATTTGATTTGCTTTTTTTTTTTTTTTTTAATTTGGCCGTGCCGCACAGCTTGTGGGATCTTAGTTCCCTGACCAGGGATTGACCCCAGCCCTCAGCAGTAAAAGCACAGAGTCCTAACCACTGGACCACCAGTGAATTCCCTGATTTGCTAAAATTTTGGTTAGTACTTTTACTTCATGTGTATTCATGAGCGATACTGGTCTGTAGTTCCTCTTCATGTAATGTCTTTGGTTTTGGTATAGCGATAATTCTTACCTTACAAAATGAGTTGGGAAGTATTCCCTCCTCTTCTATTTTCTGGAAGAGTTTGTGTAGAATTGGTGTTATTTCTTCCATAACGTTTGGTAGAATTCACCAGTGAAGCTATGTAAGCCTGGAGTTTTCTTTGTGAGAATGTTTTTAGCTACAAACTCAACTCCTTTTATAACTATAGGGTTTATTCAGGTTATTTATTTCTTCCTGAATGAACTTTGATAGTATGTATCTTTCACAGAATTCGTCCATTTCACCTGTATTGCCATATGTTTTTCACAATATTCCCTTAATACCCTTTTATTTTTTTTAATTAATTAATTAATTTATTTATTTATTTTTGGCTGCGTTGGGTCTTTGTTGCTGCGCACGGGCTTTCTCTAGTTGCGGTGAGCGGGGGCTACTCTTCGTTGCGGTGCGCGGGCTTCTCATTGCGGTGGCTTCTGTTGTTGTGGAGCATGGGCTCTAGGTGTGCGGGCTTCAGTAGTTGTGGCATGTGGGCTCAGTAGTCGTGGCTCACGGGCTCTAGAGCGCAGGCTCAGTAGTTGTGGCGCACGGGCTTAGGTGCTCCGCGGCATGTGGGATCTTCCCGGACCAGGGCTCGAACCCGTGTCCCCCTGCATTAGCAGGCGGATTCTTAACCACTGCGCCACCAGGGAAGCCCCCTTATATCCTTTTAATGTTTGTAAAGTCTGTATTGATTGCCCCTCTTTCATTTCTGACATTGGTAATTTGTATCTTCTCTCCATTTTTTCTGATCAGACAGGCTAGAGGTTTATCAATTTCATTGATCTAGTCGCCAGATGGGATGCTGCCCAATTCATGAATCGCCTAATAAAGCCAATTATATCCTCAAATTCACTTGCTTGAATTTTGTTTTTTAACAGTACACAGATAGATCAATGAAACAAAATTAGAAACCTAGAAACATATGTATGTGAAATGTTATATATGATTTTATTTATTTATTTATTTATTTTTGGCCGTGTCGGGTCTTTTGTTTCTGTGCGAGGGATTTCTCTAGTTGTGGCAAGCGGGGGCCACTCTTCATCGCGGTGCGCGGGCCTCTCACTATCGCGGCCTCTCTTGTTGCGGAGCACAGGCTCCAGACGCACAGGCTCAATAGTTGTGGCTCACGGGCCTAGTTGCTCCGCGGCATGTGGGATCTTCCCGGACCAGGGCTCGAACCCGTGTCCCCCTGCATTGGCAGGCAGATTCTCAACCACTGCGCCACCAGGGGAGCCCCTATATATGATTTATATATGTAAATTTATTATAAAGATGGTATTATAAATCAGTTGGGAAAAGATGGATTATTCAATAAAAGGTATTGGGGAAACTGGAAAGACATCTGGAAAAAAAATAAAATTGGATCACTACTACCTCACACTTTATAGCAAAAGAAATTCCAGAGGGAGAAAAGGTTGGAATGTGAGGAGTGAAAGAACAAAGGTGCTAGAAGAAAACACAGGAGAATTTCTCTATTTTGCTGGCGACAAGCCATCTTCAGTATAGTAAAACAAACATGCAGATAGATAAAACAGGAAACTATAAAAGAAAAAACAAATAAATTCCAGGTTTCTTCCCCAGCTTTATTGACCTATGATCAGAAATTGAAATTGTATATATTTAGGGTATATGATGTGATATTTTGATATACATATTCATCACCCCGTCTAGTTACCTTTTTTTTTTTTTTTTTGGTGGTGGTGGTGGTGAGAACCTTGAGATCTACTCTCTTAGCTGAGTTCAGATATACATTATTATTAACTCTAGTCATCATGCTATATATTAGGTCTCCAGAACTTATTGATCTTATAACTGAAAATTTGTACACTTTGACCAACATCTTCCCATTTCCCCTGGCCCGCAGCCTTTAGTAATCACCATTCTGTTCTCTGTTACTACGTGTTCCACTTTTTTGGATTCTACCTATCAGTGAGATCATGTGGTATTTGTCTTTCTGTGTCTGTATTATTTCACTTAAATTCATTAAATTCAACTATTTTTTGTTGTAGTTGTTAAACTTTATTTTATTTATTTATTTTTGGCTGTGTTGGGTCTTCGTTGCTGCGTGCGGGCTTCCTCTAGTTGCGGTGAGTGGGGGCTACTCTTCGTTGCGGTGAGCTGGCTTCTCATTGCGGTGGCTTCTCTTGTTGCGGAGCACGGGCTCTAGGTGTGCAGGCTTCAGTAGTTGTGGTGCGCGGGCTCAGTAGTTGTCGCTCACTGGCTCTAGAGTGCAGGCTCAGTAGTTGTGGCGCACGGGCTTAGCTGCTCCGCGGCATGTGGGATCTTCCCGGACCAGGGCTCGAACCCATGTCCCCTGCATGGGCAGGCGGATTCCACTGCACCACCAGGGAAGCCCCTAAATTCAACTATTAAAAAATTATTTTAATTCCTGTACAGAAAAAAAAAGTCTAAGAGAAATAACAAACTGCAAAACGAAACAAAACAAAACTGATTTGGGACCTTTCTCCTTTTCTAATATAAGTAGTTAATGTTATACATTTTCCTTGAGTCACTTGTTTAGCTTAATCCCCAATTTATGATATTTTATGTCTTTAGTTTTATTCAATTAAAAATATTTTCTAATTCAACTTGTGATTTCTCTTTTGATCCATGTGTTACTTAGAAGCATATATTTTTTCATTTCCAAATAGTCAAATTTCCTAGATGTTGTTTCGTTATTGATTTCTAATTCAACTACATTGTGATCAGAAATCCTGCTTTGTATGATTTCTGTCCTTTGTAATTTATTGAGGCTTGTTCTATTGTCCAGCATGTTGTGTATGTTGGTGAATGTTACATCTGCACTTGAGAAGAATGTGTATCCTCTTGTTGGTTGTAGTAGTCTATAAATATGAGTTAGGTCACTTTGGTTGATAGTGTTGTTCAAATCTTCCATATCTTAATGATTTTTTTTTCCTATTTATTTTGTCAATTACTGAGAAAGGAATGGGAAAGTCTCCAACTATGTTTGTAGATTTGTTTATTTCTACAACCCTTTGGCACTGTCAATTTTTCTTTCATGATTTGGGAGCTTTGTTATTGGGTGCTTACATATTTAAAATGATTATATCTTCTTGATTATTTGTCCTTTTTCCATTATGAAATATTCCTCTTTACCTCAGGTAATATTCTTTGTCTTGAATTCTACTCTATCTAGCATTAATGTAGCTATACCAGCTTTTTTATGTTCAGTGTTGGCATGGTGTATCTTTTTCTGTCCTTTTACTTTCAGCTTTTCTGTGTCTTTATGCTTGTAAATAACATATAGCTATTTTATCTAGCCTGACTGTCTCTGCCTTTTAACTGGTGTGTGTGGCAGATTGTGTTTTTCAAAGGTAGCCCCAACAATATCTCCCGTCCCACATGCTCTTCTGGAACCTTGCCATTTTCCCATCAAGAGGTGGGATTTAACCCTCCCTCTATAATCTGGGCAGGCTTGTGACTTGCTTGTAATCAACATGATATGGTAAAAGTGATGCCACTTGATTTCTGAGGCTAGATCAGGAAAGGCAATGCAGCTCCTGCCTCGTTAGCAAGGATACTCACTCTTCCAGCCTTTAGCTACCACCTGACCAGTCCAACTGCCCTGAGGCTGCCATGGTATGAAGAGGCCCAAACTAGCCCTTACAGAGAGACCACATGAAAAGGCTCTGAGACGACATGAAGATGGAGAGATGCCCGACCAGCTCTAAGCTGCTCCAGCTCCAGCCACTGTCCGATGACAACCGCATAAAAGCCCTTCAGCCAGAGCTGCCCAGTTGAGTCCTTCCCAAATCCTTTTTTTATAAAAACTGTGGAATCACTGGATCATATGGTCATTCTATGTTTAGCTTTTTGAAGAATGCCTTTCCCATATACTTGACTCACAGAAACCATGAGCAATAAGAAAATGATTGTAACTATTTAAAAACACTAAATTTTGGAGCAATTTGTTATGCAGCAACAGTAACAGGAATGGAGTTTTAGTCCATTGATACTTACTAAAATTATTGATAATTTTGGGTCTAAATATATCATCTCAATGTTTAATTTCTATTTGTTCCATCCATTTTCCTTCTTTTTCTCCTTTTCTGCCTTTTTGGGGGGGGACAAATTGGATCTTTTCAGTATTTCATCTTCTTTATTGACTTTCTGGTTACAAATCTTTTTGTGTTATTTTAAAAATTGTTGCTCTAGAGATTACCGTTTGTTTCTTTGGCTTAGCACATTCTACCTTCAGAAAAAAATTCCACTACTTTATAAACAATGTAAGAATGTTACAACAGTATTCCGATTGCTACAGTTCCAACTGTGTGTTCTGGTTGTCATATAATTATTTTTACACACAATATACAAAAAGATAACTCCACATTCCATTGTTATTATTTTTACTTTAAAGAGTAAATAGTCATATATTTATTCTTTCTGGTGTTTTTCATTCCTTTCTTCAGTCTGCTATAATTGATCTTCTGTCTAAATAATTTATTTTAGCATTTCTCTCATTGCAAGTCTGCTGGAGACGAATTATTCATTCTCATCTGGGGATGCAACTTTATTTTGTCTTAATTTTTGTTGGATATTTTCACTGGATATAGAATTCCAGATTGAAATTTTTTCTTTTCCTTTCAGCATTTGAAGGTGTTGTTTCATTATCTTCTGGCCTCTATTGGTTTTAGATTGGGAGTCTGCTGTCACTCTTATTGTTCCCCTGGATGTAGCATGTCTTTTTTTCTCTGACTGCTTTCAAGGTTTTTTTAAAAAAATTGTTTTTCAGCAGTTTGACAATGAAGTGCCTAGGGGATGCTGGAATTATGATAAATATGTTATTATTTTAAAGTCTCTGATAATTCTAACATCTGGGCCATCTATGAGTCTGGTTTTATTGATACTTTTCTTTTGATGATGGGTCATATTTCCTTGCTTTTCCACATGTATCTTTTTTTTTTTTAATTGAATGCCAGACATTGATTGTAATAGAACAGTAGGGAATATAATAAATAACATTTATGCCCCACAAAGGACATGCCTCTTCTTCTGTTAGGCTACTTGTGTGTGTGTGTTGTGTGTCTAAGGCCCCTAGGGATTCAAACTGTCACATCATCCCATACTCGACGTGTAAAAATTTTATTAAAAGTTCCTCCTTCTGTCAAGGATAAAAGCAGCAATGGGTCTTTTTCCTGGGAAGGACTTGCCATTTTTCAGACTTTGGCCCACTTTTGTTGTTGTTGTTGCAACTTCAGCTCCCTGATAGGCTTCAAAGAAAAAGAACCTATGATTTTTGTAGGGATGTTGTCTTGCAACTTTCTGTGTCCTAGGCAGAAGCAAAATAGCCAGCTACTGACTTTTGAATTTCTGCTACTGCAGAAGTTCTTGTTTGTTCTCTGAATGTTCTTTTTTATGGCACCCGTTCTTCTCTCATGGATATTCATCCTATTATCTCCCTGAGGAAATTAAGGAGTTCTTTTGTTTGTTTGTTTGTTTTTTATAAATTTAATTATTTATTTATTTTTTGGCTGCGTTGGGTCTTTGTTGCTGCGCGCGGGCTTTCTCTAGTTGCGGTGAGCGGGGCTACTCTTCGTTGCGGTGCGCGGGCTTCTCATTACGGTGGCTTCTCTTGTTGGGGAGCACGGGCTCTAGGCACAAGGGCTTCAGTAGTTGTGGCTTGCGGGCCCTAGAGCGCAGGCTCAGTAGTTGTGGCGCACAGGCTTAGTCGCTCCTTAGCATGTGAGATCTTCCTGGACCAGGGCTCAAACCTGTGTCCCCTGCATTGGCAGGCGGATTCTTAACCACTGTGCCACCAGGGAAGTCTGAAATTAAGGAGTTTTTAAGAAAATATTTCTTATCCCTTACAACCCTGTTTCCCACCAATTGTTCTCTTCTTCGTTTTGATCTTTATCTTTTATGCTTTCATGTTGGAGCATCCTCAGATGTCTAGTGAGCCTTCGTTGTCTGTCATCTCATATTTAAGGATGGGATACTAAAAAGCTTATTGGAAGGGATGGGCTTGTCAAGTATGGGCTTCATTGTAGGGTGAAGTACCTGGGCTGTTTTCGTGGGGAATCGCACTGTTACCCTCTTTGGTCCCTTCCTTTTGGAACGCTAAATAGCCCAGAGAAAGACCCAACACAGCCCCAAATAAATAAATTAATTAATTAATTTTAAAAAATAATAAAAAAATAAAAGACAGCCCAAAGCTGAGGGAATGGCTGGGATGGTCACTGGTGCTCAGCTTTCAGTCCTAACTAACTCCTTTTTTTTTTTTTTAAATTTATTTATTTTATTTATTTATTTATTTTGGCTGTGTTGCGTCTTTGTCGCTGCGTGTGGGCTTTCTCTAGTTGAGGCGAGAGGGGGCTACTCTTCGTTGAGGTGCGCAGGCTTCTCATTGCAGTGGCTTCTCTTGTTGCAGAGCACAGGCTCTAGGCGCGCGGGCTTCAGTAGTTGTAGCACGTGGGCTCAGTAGTTGTGGCTCGCGGGCTCTAGAGCGCAGCCTCAGTAGTTGTGGCGCACGGGCTTAGTTGCTCCGCGGCATGTGAGATCTTCCTGGACCAGGGCTCAAACCTGTGTCCCCTGCATTGGCAGGTGGAGTCTTAACTACTGTGCCACCAGGGAAGCCCCCCAATTCCTTTTTTTTAAAGTACTTTTTATTGGAGTATAGCTGATTTACAATGTTGTGTTAGTTTCTGCTGTACAGCAAAGTGAATCAGTTATACATATACATATATCCACTCTTTTAATTTCTAGCCCCATATAGGTTATTACAGAGTATTGAGCAGAGTTCCCTGTGCTATAGAGTAGGTCCTTGTTGTTTATCTATTTTATATACAGTAGTGTGTCAGTCCCACCTTCTTTTAATGTGCCTTCGTCCTTACTGTCCAGGTGGGGCGGTTCCCAGACTGTGTGCAGCCGGGCTGTGGAAAGCAGATTGGGCTTTATCAGTTAGGTGCACCCACATGAGATTGGGAAAGCTGAAGGAAAGGGTGTCTGTCTTTCTGCTGTGCGGAATTGTTTTGCTGCTGGATGTCAAGGCCAGGAGGTGTGGGGCTTTGGCAGCAGAGGCCCTGTGTCTGGCCTCTGTTTCTTGTGGCAACAATCCCCAGGTCATGACCATGGTGGCGTGTTCTTGAACTCAGCAGGTAGACCATGGCCTCCTGTGCCCCCACCTTGCTGCTGGGGCAGAGGCAGCAGCCCCTCTGGGGAGCCAGTGCTGTGGTGGTGTCCTGGGAAGCCCGCCCAGGGCATTCTCCGCAGCCCCTCCAAAGGCTGTGCTCACTTCCAGCTCCCCGCACAAGATCTCTTTTTGTGTAAGACGGTCGGACTGCTTCCTGCCCCTAACCTTCACTGATAGAAAGCGGGAGTGGAGGGAGAGAAGTTTGGAAAGCAGGGCAAGTAGAAAGGACTTAATAAGTGGACAAAGATAAATCCAAACATACAGCAACCACCACCAGTGTAATCAACTAAACCCTACAGGTAAAAGACAAAACAGGGAGACAAATCCACCATATGATGCAGTGATCCCACTCCTCAATGGTTACCTTACAGAAACGAAAGCGCGCTCAACCAAAAACCTGTATGTTAATGTTTAGAGCAGCTCTGTTCATCATTCCCCGAAGCTGGAAACAACCCAGATGTACTTCAACGGGTGCACAGCTAAACAAACTATGCTATACCCAAACAATGCCGTACTACTCAGTAATCAAAAGGAACAAACTGCTGACACATACACACACACACACAACATGGGGGAAGAGTCCACACTGGATGATTCCATTTGTAATACATTCCAGCAAAGACAGAAAGCAGAGCAGGGGGCTCCAGGGGTCAGGGGCTGGGCTGGAGGGAGTGGCTGACTGCAAAGGGGCATGAGGGAATTTGGGGAGGTGATGGAAATGTTTTCAATCTTGATTTTGGTGGTGGTTACACGACATTTATCAAAACTCATTGAACTGTACACCTCAAAAGGGCGAATTTTACTGTCTGTAAATCATACTTCCGTAAAGCTGATTTTTTTTTTTTAAAAAAAGACAAGGATTGCTAGACTGGATCAAACTAAACCAAAACCCAACTATATGCTGTTTCAAGAGACACGAAGACACAGAAAGACGGGAAGGAGAAGAATAAAGACACGTCATGCTCAGGAGCCCATCCTGCTAGCCCACTGGCGCTTTCTTCCCCCAACACTGGCTTCTGTGATTCCTGCCCCCTCATCACATGGCCCTTCATCTTGGGGGCGTTCTGGCAAGACTCTGGGGGGCTGCCCTCTCCAGCTGACTGTGCCCAAGAGGGGTGAGTCACGGGGGGCTGTGAGGAGCACTTGCCCTCGAAGCGGGTGTGGCTGGGCAAGACCCCGCCGTCTGTCTGTTCAGTGCCTCCCAACCTCCCGGCAAGCATGCGGCAGTGGAGGGATGGCTTCCCTCGTATTCGAGGCCAACCCCTCCTGCTTCCCCTGGGACTTGCTCTGCCCGCAGTCCTCCCTTGTTCCTGCTGGTGCTCTCGCTGGTCCCTCCATTTCTGCACACGGCAGCCACATAGAAGAAAGTTCAAATCCCAGCTCTGCCGTTTACCTTCTGGGAGATCTTGGGTAAGTCACTTGACCGGTCCGAACCTCAGTTTCCTCATCTGTGAAATGGGGGCAATACTGGTGCCTACTTAGAGTGATGGGCTGAGTAGCAGGTGGGTGAATGCCTGCGGAGTGCTCAGCACAGAGCCTCCCGGCTGCGTGATTGCTCCTCTGCCTCTCGGGCTCTTTGCTTGGAGAGGTGGGTAACAGAACCTTCCTCACAGGGTTACCTGTGGATGCAGTGAGCTAATGAGACAAAGACACTCTTCCCAGTCTTGCTCCCTGGGCACATTCCTTGAGCTCTTTGGGCTTCGGTTTCCTCATCTGTGATGTGGACTAATGGTTGACCTCCCTGGTTGGTGTGCAAAATAATTGTGCCAATACATGACATGTGCTTATAACTGGCAGGCCCGGGGCAATGCTCAATAAATGGGATTTAGTGGAATAATAGTAATGAATATAGCATAACAAATGGAGACTGAATCCATCACTATGCACTTAGTAGGAGCATAGGAAATGGCTCTATCCCCTTCTTACTTCACTATAGTCATTCTCACCCCAGGGATCAGCAGGGAACCCTACGCTCCTTAAAGGATTTGTGGAAGTTGGGGCTGGAGGTAGAGGTTGGGAACTTGGCGGGGAGGGTGGTGAGTTGGAGGCGGTTGGAGAGCAGAGAGACCAGGCCTATCGGAGGTCAGATCAGAGCAGGCAGGAAGTGAACCGCAGCTCAGTGCCTCATGGAAAATACCCCCTCTTGGGCGCCCAGGCCTGCCCTCTCGCCCAGCTTCCTCTGCGCCCAGCGCCCCGCCCACCAGCCTAAGCCCCACCTCCCCAGCCCCAGCCCCAGCCTCCTCACTGCTCCTGAAAGGGCTGCAACCGTGGCACAAGGGCCCAGCCAGCACTCCTACCCTGGGTCTGCTGGAACCAAAGGGTGGGCCACTGGCAGCTCTGCGGAACACCCTGCCCCCAGCTCCCTGGTCCACCCCAACTCCAGCCCGCACTTTCACTCAAGACTCTAGTCTTGTCCACGCCCCTTCTAAAGACACCTAGAAACCTGGCGTCCAGACCTTCCCCGAGGGCAAGTGGGGCCACTCCAGGCCTCCCCTTCCAGGAGAAACTGAAGCTGGCGGGGAGGTGCTCGGATGGGAGGGGGACTCCAGGCCCCTTCCCACGTGGGCCCCCTGCATGGCTTGGAGGGTCTGCGGAGGCTGAGCTGAGGGCTCGGGCATGCTTCACTGGGCAACAGGCATGCCCATAAAAATACCGTGGCCAACAGGGCCGCAATCTGCCATCTGGGCCCTAGGCCTTCCTTGCCCTGCGGCTGGGCTCGGCTCACTCCGGAATAGCTATGCCCTCCGCCTGGCCTCGGAGGTCACGGCCGCGAGCCTTGGCGGGGGTGGGGCGGGGGGCGCTGGGGAGGAGATGCTTCCCCACGCTTTCCAGTGAGAGGAGTGGGGCCGCCGGGAGAGGTCGGGATGGGGCCAATCCCCACGACAAAGAAATACGACGCCGGGGAAACCGACAGGGAGTCGGAGGACGATCTGGGGATGGGTTATGGCAGCTCGAGGGGCGCCCTCTCAGCAACCTCCCCGCCCCCCCGCCCCGCCCCCCCGGCTCTGGGCTGCGCAGGAGCCCGCGCCCCTCCGCGCCTCCCTGGCGGGCTGAGATCGACGCCCGCGCGCCCCTCCCGGACCAAGCGCCTAGGATGGGAGGGGGGTGCTTCCGGGAAGAGCCCAGGGCCTCGGGAATCCTGCCCTGGGAGGGGGGGCGTCCAAACACCCCACGGCCAGGGCGCGGCCGACACCGCGTCGCGTGTGGGTGCCGGTCGCTCGCCAGCGCCCTCGAGGGCCGGGTGGAGGCTGAGGGGATCTGTCTCCCCACCCGACTCCTCTCCCCACCGCCCAGCACCGCGCCCCGGGGGCACCCCTGCCTCGAGATTCCTGCCCGGAGCCTCCACTGCGGCGTGGGTGCCCTGCTGCGGGGCACTGCCGGGCCAGGGACTACAGAGCTGCGGGCGCGGGTCAGGCGGGACCCGGCGGCGGGGGTCCCACTGAGCTCCCTCCCGGAGGGGGTCACCGCGGTTCCCGGTGCCGGCCTCGGCAGCCCAACTCCGCCGGGACGAGGGGCGCGGCGAGGCGGGGCGGGCGGCCGGGGAGGTGATCTCACTCCCCCTCCCCCGCCTCCCCAGCGCTCCCCTCCCCCTCCCCTGCGCGCACGCCCGCCCCGCCCCGCCCCGCCCCGCCCCCGCCCCCGCCCCGGCGCCGCGGCCGCCGCAGCATCAGCATCGCAGACGCGCTCGGGCGGCGGGTCCGAGGCCGGCGTGTGCGGAGGCTGGGCGCGTAGCCCGAGCGGCGGCCGCAGCGCAGGTAAGGCGGGCAGGCCTGCCCTCGCGCCCGGGCCGCGCCTGCAGCTCCCCGAGCCTCCCGTCCCAGCCCTGCCCCGGGGGCGAGAGCGGGGAGCCCCACCCGGACCAGCCCGCGACCACCGGCGGAGCGGCCAGAGCCCCACCCAGGCCGGGCACCCGGCTCCGGGCCCCGCGGAGCGCAGCGGGGCAGGGAAAGGAGGCCGGGGCCCGCAGCCCGACAGGTGAAGAGTACCTGGGCGGCGCCCGAAATGCCGACCCGGGGAGGGATGCTCCGGGGGAAGTCAGGCAGGGTCTGTGCGGGCTGGCGGGGGCTGAAGGTGGCACGTCCCTCCGGGTGTGTGAGTGGGTGAGAAGGGGAGCGCGGTGGGCCGTGACCCCCACCCCCCCATCGGCCGCCGTGGGGTGTGGCCCGGGGCGTGGCTGCCCCCCTTCCCCAGTCCAGAGTCCTGTTTGGCCGAAAATCCAGCTGCCAGCACGGTTGGGGGGAGGTTAGACTAGGCTGCCCCTGCAATGGGGGGCAGGGGAAGGAACTGGGCTGGGCGCTGCCTGGCCCTCAGCCCCAAGGTGGGGAGGGGGGCTTTGTTCTCCTCCTCCTTTCTAAACCCCAGCCTGGACTCCCCGGGCTTCCCCTCCCAGCCTGCACCAGGACCAGAGTCTCCTGCCCTGGAAGCGTGGGGTGCCTCTGGGGCCGCAGATTCTGCAGGCTCTTGTGGCCGAGGAAGGGCGCACTGAGTGAGGCTGGCCTGGGCACCCAGCAGGGTGCGGCTGCGCACATGAGTGTAGAATGTGGGCCCAGTAGGTAGGGGGACGCGGGGAGGGCCTCAGCTCCTGGGGCCCTGCCTTGCCCACTGCAGGTCTTTCGCCCATTGCCAGGTCTCCCTATCGCTGTCTGGTTATGAGAGGGGTCTGCAATTCCTCTTCCCCCCTTCCTAGGGCAAATTTTGGGGGACTCTTGGTTGGCAGGGGTTGCAAAGAGCCGCTAGTACAACCTGCTGCCCCTACAGGGTATCTGGAGCCCAGCCCATCGCTGCCTGTCTCAGGAAGGCAGGCCCAGGGCCATCTACCCCCACCCAAGAAGTGGGGGGCCTGACACTCCCCCTCTAAGTAGGTGCCCTGCTTCCAGTTAACTCCACCCAGAGGCAGGGGCTTCTGGGCAGCCCGGTGCCATCTCTGCTGACTCACGTGGCCCCGAGGGTGAATAAGCCAGTCACCCTTTCTTTCCAAGAACTGCAGCCGAGCCCCATCTTTCTTGTCCCCTGTGAGGTGGCTGGGACAGGGGGCGGCCTGGGGCCTCTCTCCTCTGACCACCAGCTCCTTGCTGCAGGCGATGGGACTCAGCCTGGCCTGGCCTCTCACCTGGCGCAGCGCCCATGCAACACCCACACGTGCACCCATGGGCTCCCTAGCTTTCGGGGGGGGGGCCTTAGCTAATCTGTGGCCACATGGCAAGTGCTTGTCAGTGCTGAGGCTGGGGACCCCCCCAACCCGTCCCCGGCTCCTGGACATTTTCTCTGCTGCACCCTAGTCTCTCTCTCTTCGTACTTATTTATGTCTGTGTGTGTCCCAAAAGTGATACATCTTATTGTGGTATGCTTGAAATATACAAAAAAGAACAAAAGAAATTAAGGATCCTGGGTGATCTGATCACCGAGGGAGAGTCCTGCTCAGCACACCCCAGCCTCAGTCTCCCTGCTTTGCTACAACCCACTCCCAAGAGGCTCCTCCCCCAACGCCCAGCGCCCAGCCCCCTGCAAAGCTCGGAGCCGGCGCTTAGCGCGCAGTAAGGAGCTCCTCCCAGCCCAGGAGCTCAGTGGCCCACGGGGCGGGCAGTCATTCGCTGGGCAGCTGCACTGCCAAGGTGCCTGCCTGGACCAGGTTCGGGGTTACCCATGGAAAAGCCAGTAACAAACTGGACCAACACCGTCTTTGTCTTCAGGGGGTGTGGATTGGTTTTCTGTTTTCCTTTGTGACTATTCGCAGGGAAAGGGGAGGCCGGGATTGAGGTTGTGCCCCCATCAGCCTCTTCCCGTGCTGGGGCGGATGCCTTCCACGGTGCGCACTTGGGCGAGGCCAGCTGGGGAGGGTGGAGGGGCAGCCCGTGTGCCACACCCGCCATTGCCCACCCCAGTGGCATGGGACCCTCAGTCCTTTCCCTTCTTTGAGTCTCAGCCCTCTTGGCTATCACATGGGGCATGGACTCGTTAATCTCCAAGGTCCCTTTCAAGGCAAACGGTCCCTGGTGCCAGGCTAAATGGCTGCAGCTGGACAGAACGTCTCCTGGGGCACTCTTTCTGCCAGTGGGGCAAGTGGCCTTGCCTTGCCGGGCCTACCTTCAGGAGAGTCAGGGCGAAGGTGTGAGGGGAGCTTTCCCCCAACCCCTTCTCGGGGCAAAAGGTTGAAACAGGTCTGGAGTGAGGAGGGGGGCTGCTTCCCGGGGGTGCCCTGGGCCTAGGAAGGGCCTGTTCTGGGGAGAATGGAGCAAAGGGGGGCCCTGGGCAGAGGTTGGCCAAGATGGGCATCCCAGCCAACTGCCCTGCTCCGCCAGGCCCCCCTCTGTGGGCGTGAGTGGCGACCCGGAGCGCCATCCCAGGGGTTCTGTCCCACCCTGTGATGCAGACCAGCGGGCTGCTGTCTTTGCCCTGCCCCTCCTCCCATAATTGGGAAGGCTGGGTTGAGGGCCCTGGGGGGGGGCTTTACCCCCCCCCAGGTCTTTCTCCCTCCCGCTCGCTGACCTGGCCCATCCTGGATGCCCCGGTCCTGCTTCCCCTGCCCTCGCCTTGCTCTCGCTGCCTCTTTACACCTCCACTCCCACACCTTCGCCTTTCTCCTCCCTGCTCTGTTGGAGTTTCTCACAGCCCTGCCCTCCTCTCCTTCCCCTGCTTCTGCCTGCCCCACCCCTCCCTGGATGCCCTTGTCCCCATCTCCCCACTTCCCCTTTTGTCCATCTTCTCTCTCTGCGCCTATCCCTGCCCTGATTCCTAACGCCCAAGCTCGGCCCGGGCTCTGCACCTCAGCACGGGGGTGACCGCCACCCAGCACACGTCCCCTGGACTCTAGGCCTTTGGGTTGGGCCCAGACCTCCCGTGGGGGCCTCGTCTGACCTGGAAGGTGTACAGGGGGCACCTGGTGGCCACCAGCAGAGGACCCTGGGGGAGGCGGTGGGCGGTTAGCCAGGCCAGCCCACCTTCCCCCCAGATATCAACAGGATCTTTGTGGCTTCCTAGAGGCTGTGGTCTGAGAGAGGGAGGAGCCGGGGAGGGTGGCCTTCCTCTGCAGGGGGAGGGTCTGGATGGACTGCTAGTCTTCCCAGAAGCTTTTCTTTGTCCAGTGCCCCCCATCCAAGGCCTCGGGCTACCGCCTACGCTCCCCCCTCCGTGTTCTCCCCAGGTCACGAAGCTGTGGGGGGCGGACCTGGCGCTGTCCTGCCGCCCGGCAGCTCACGCCAGTCTCTGGCCCTAAACCCGGCAGGGGCGGCCTCGGATTGGGTGGAGCAGGAAGGCGCCAGTGTCCTGGGCTTTGCGCACTCGGCTGAGGGGCCCAGAAGCTGAGGGGCCCTTCTGAGCCGGGCCGTCTTCCTACCAGTCTGATGGTGGAGCTTGAAGGGAGGTGATGAGTCCCCGGGAGGCACGCTTCCCTCTGAAGTGCTCAGAGCCAGGCAGATTGGGAGCGGGCCGCTGGTCCGGAGGTTTGCACGGGGCGGCTTTGGGTGTGGGAGTGTGTGCATGGCGTCCCGTGTTCCTGTTCGCATGTGTGGGCATTAGCCATCTGGTTGCACGTGTGCAATCGTGTGTGTATGTGTGTGCTGGTGAGAGTGCGCACACAGGTCCTCCTGTGCCCGCAATGATCCTGTGCTGGGAAGGGGCGGGGCTGCCGGTGGTGGCTGCGGAGGCCGCAGTGTCTCCCTGTAAGTCGTGGGGCTTCCCGCTGGGGGGGGGGTGCCCTCTGGCCCTTCCCCTGGCCGCCTGCGTTCATGCCTTAGGAATGCTGAAGCCCAGGGAACAACAGAGGCTCCATTGTCCATTCCCAGGCTTCCTGTGCCCCCTCTGCTCTTTAACCCTTTGGAATGGGGAGCCCCAAGGCGGCTGGAGGGGCCTGGCAGTGTCTGAGCTGCTTCCAGGCGCCCCCTGCCCTCCTCACTTGGGCCAGGTGTCCCAGGGCCGGCAGGGCTGAGCAGCTCCGGGTGGGCCTCGGGCTGGGCCCCTCCCGCCTCTCTGTTTGCCTGGCACCTTCCCTCCCCCGCACTGCCTGCCTTCCCTCCTCTGGGTCCTGGGGCAGGCCCTGCTGGCCCATAGGAGCCGATATATGTCGCCCCCTCTTGCCCGGCCCCTGAAGCCCCCCGCTGGTGCCAGGTTCACTTCTCAGGTTGGGGGCTTCTGATCTTGTTCTAAGCCCACTTTCCAGAGCTGGAAGGAGGGCTTAGAGGGGGTGAAAGGGCACAGTTTTTAGGCCGTGGGCGTCAGTTTCCCCAACCGTGCATGGGCAGCTTGGCTATACTGCTTGCATTCTAGGGACCTGGGAGGCCGGGGTCTTGGCCCCTGCTTCACTGGACCTCAGTTTTCCCTTCTGCACGGGAAGGGAGTCCATGCTGTGCCCGAGCTCTGTCTGGAGAGAGGGGCCTTCCAGGTAGCCAAGTGCTCTTTGTGAGGGGGCCCTGGAGCCTTTGGTTTTGAGAAAGCGGTCAGAGCAACCCAAGATTCTGCATAGCCACAGGGCGGGGAGCAGGAAACCCAGGCTGTCCTTCTCTTGTGCAGAGTCCTTGGGGGGGGTTGAGGGATACGGTGGTTCCTGCCCTGTGCTGAGGCGTGATGTGGGTCACATCCTACTTCCGCGCGGCCTCCTCCCAAGATTTCCCTCCCAGTTCCCTGCATTTGCCTGCCATCTGCCTAGCAAATAGGCCCTTCCCCAGGGGGCAGGCCGGCCTGGAGCCCGTCCTTGTCCAGGCCCTGACCCTCTGCGAACGCAAGCAGGCATACATGTTGGGATGCCTGAGACGCTGAGAGGTGAGCTAACCGCCCGAGTTGTCTTTGGCGGCTTTGGGTGCCTCCACCCCAACTAGAGCCCCATACCTGCCGAGCATCAGTGCTACCTCCATGACCTTGGACATGGTGCTCCGGTTCTCTGAGCCTCAGTTTCCTCAATTATAAAATGGGGATAATGGTAGTGGTCCTTCCCCAGGGTGATTTTAAGGATTCAACGAGTAATGCGTGTAGGGGTGTTTAGAAGAGTCCCTGGCGTGCGGTAAGTGCTCTCCGCGAATTCAGTTAATAAAATAGGGGGGGCGGAAATGTCTGTCTGGCTGCCGATGGTGAGATACCCCCTTCCTTTCTCAATGGAGACTGTCTGTTCTCCCCACTCTCCCACAAAGGGTTAACCTCTGTCCCGCCCCTTCCTTATCCTGTAAGGAGAATGGTCCATTACAGGTGAGCTGTCGTTGCCTTGGAGACCGCAGCCTTAAGGGGGCTGAGGGCGCGCTCTCCCTTAGGGAGGGGCGAGGCAGAGAGCACCAAGGACTAAGCAGCCGTCCTCGAAGACTTCCGGGGCCCTCGGGTACCTGTGGGGGCTCCCACCCAGCAGCCTCTTTCATGTATTATCTAAATAACCCATTAGGCTGCGGCAAGCTTTCCCCCATCTCTGCCAGTGGAGGGAGCTGGCTCCATCTCCATGGAAACCCGCCAACCACAGCCTGGGGGGGAGGGTGAGGAGGAGCCTTAAAGGAACACAGTGCCTGGGGTGTAGGTGACACCCACACCCTCATATACACACCGACAGGCTGGAAGGCCCCCAGCAGCCCTGCTGAGGGGACAGCCCAGGCATAGGTGCCGCCAAGTGCCCCCACAAGCCTACAAGTACGTGGACCTGGCACTCACACTCTGACCATCTCACATACCAGGGCTGAGCCCCCAGCGCTGCCCCCACTCGGAACAGACGGGCTGGGCTACCTGCCTGTGACTTCTCCTTGGGCAGGTGCATTTCTCTCAGATGGGAGGGGCAGAGAGGACTCCTGGCAGGACCTGGGAGCTGGCGGGCCTGTGTGCAGCCATCCCAGGTCTCAGCCTGGCTCCACGACCTCCCAAGTGTCCCCCACCCCCCGGTCAGAGGACGGAGGCCAGAGGAGAGGACTGGCCGTGGGACCCAGAGTGTGGCCAGGGCTGGCGCTCTCCTAGGGTCCCACTGAGCCCCTCCCTGCTGGCTCTTCCACCTCAGAGCCCGCCACGCCCTTTCTCCTTCCCTGCCCCCGTGAGTGTTCGTGAGGCCTCCAGAGAGGATGGGTACTCAGCCTGCCTTGGTCGTCCCCTCCCCCAGCACGTGGGCACTCACGGTTGTGCCGGCCCATGGACGCACGGGCACCCCCTCAGCCAGGCGGCTGCTCTCTCCATGCCAACAGCAATCTTGGAGGGAGCCACTGGGGTCCTCTGGGTGCTTCTCCCTCCTCCCCTGTGGGGATCCCCACCTGCTCCCTGAGGGCTGGCCAGCAGTGGCTTGCTCAGCTTGCCTATAACCGTCTCCTTGCCCTAGTGCCACAAGTGGCCAGGGACGTGCTGCTCTGTATCTGTCGTTGTGGGCTTTGTTTGTCTGTGGTCCTGGCTCGCAGCTTCTCTGCCTTCTGTTTGTCTCTCCACCCTACCTGTCAGTCCAACCTCACCTCCAAGCCCAAGAAGCCCACCTCCTCTGACTCAGGTCCATCTCTCCTCCTCTCCTGTCTCTTGCCTGGCACACCCCCCAGGGACAAGGATGCCGAGGAGGCGCCACTGGGCTTGTGCGTAGGTGTGCACGCGCGTGTGCGCGCACCCCCCCCCCACCCCCCAGTCTTCTTGCTCTTTCGGCCATTTCTCATCAGTGCTTTCTGCAGCTGTCTCTCATCCTTTGTACTCCTTTCCTCTCTTCTCTTCCTTTCCCCGCTGCCTGGGTCTCTGTTTCTGGATTTCTCCATCTTGGTTACTGAGGTGGTCCAGCATCCGTCTTTGTCTCCCATTCCCTGCCCTCCCTCCCCCAGCCCTACTTCTCTGTCTCTCCTGCTCCCTCCTGCCTCTTTCTCACCCTGTCTGTCACCCTTCAGTCTCCCCCGGCCTGCCCCCCCTTTGCAGACATGGCCTTGGCTCCATCTGTACACCAGCTTGTGGAACACTCCCCCGCCTCCTTTGCCCCTGGAGGTGCTGATGGGGGGGTGGGGGCCTGCCGAGCTGACAACCTGAGCTGCTTGCTCTGTAATTGCCTGAGGAATGGGGAGAGATCAGAGAGCCGGCAGCAGTGGGACGGGAGGAGGCAGAGCCCCTCCCAGCTGTCAGGGGCCTCTCAGCCTTCTGGCTCCTGCCCGTCTCTGAGTGCCTGGGAAGGTGGTGAGCTGGGTGGCAAATACCAGAGACTAAAAGAGGTTGGATGTGAGACTGGGGGGTGTTGGGATGGGGCAGAGAGTGGGGACCAGGGGGTTTGGGGGTATCATATATCCCCTGCATATACACTGGGGTACACATGCCAAACCCCATTCTGGGAACCTAGTTTGGGGACAAACAGCCATCATCATTCCAGCAAAGGGAGTGCTCTAGTCTCCTCTCCTGCGGGAAGGTCCGCCTTTGAGATTCTCTCTCGTTTCTCTCCCCTCCCCCTCCTAAGACCAGAGCGCTCAGAGCTCCCAAGGCTGCCGTTTGATCACCTGCCCTCTGATCTGAGTCTCCTACTGCTTCCTACAGGCCTTGAAGCTGAGGCCAAGGCTGCATGGCGCCCACGCTGCTTGCACTGGCTTTGTGGAGGAAGGTGGGGGCAGAGCAGGGCCGCTGTTGCTCCTCCTTTCTGGGCCCCAGCTTGGCTCTTGCCAGTTGGGAATTGGCCGCGCCTTTGCTGCTTCTTACCCTCCAAGTCACTCTCTTGGCCTTCAGCCCGTCCACGTTGACCCACCCTGGCGCTTCTCCCCCTCCCCCTCCAGCTTTGGGTCTGGGAGTCTGAGAGCTCTAATCTAATTGCTATTCGCCACCGTCCATTTTCCCTGCCCAGTCCCCAGGCAGCCTGCTGAATTCACCACTCTTCTCGGGTCACCTTACACAAAACCAACATGTGGCTTCTGGTTGCCTCCTGACAGTCTGGATGTCTTAGCATGGCGTTCCAGGCCTCCCCACCCACCCCTTCAGCATTCTGGCTGAGGCTTGGTCCACGCTTTCATAAGGTCCTGGCTGGGCACAGCGAGGATGCCCGGGATGGACTTGGTGAACGCATCCAGACCCAGGCCCCAGCCTCCAAGCTCTCAGCCACCCAGCCACCTGTTCTTGCCCTTCTTGCACTTTTACCACGGTCTCTTTCTCACACCTCTTCCTGTTTGGAGTCAAAACGATCTGTCTTCTTGGGAGTGTCTTCTCTTCTAGTCATTGGCAGAGAAGCCCCCTCCCCCGGGCCCTCAGTCGTTGGGGCTTCTTGCATGCAGGTGGGATGTGCATATAGCTGGCATCACTTGGGCTTGCGGTGGACACATCTACCAGTTGAGCCCTGAAGGCTCAGAAAAAGACCCAGAAGGTGGGCTTGCCAGACACTCGAGATGTCAGAAACACTGTCCCAGAGCTTTTCCTGACACCTGCTGTGACCCTGGCCTGGAGCATCTGGAAGGGGAGAGGCCACAGTCGCTTCTGTTGTCCCCCCAGGAGCCTGAGGGACAGCAAGGAGGTGCTTTCCTCCTTGCCTCCCTCCTGCCACTTTTTGAGGGCAGGCTTCCTTTTCCTCACCCTGTTCTGTGAAATGCAGCCTTCTTGGGCCCCTTTCCTTCTTTCCGTGTTCCCACTCCCCAGGTCCCCCTTGCCCCCCACCAGCTTTTTAGGCCTGAACAGCGCGCAGGGATCAGTTGGCTGTGAAACGCACAGCAATGAGACGGTGACAAGAGTTCTTCTCCGCATATGTGCGCAGGCATGCTTGTGCGTGCAGACAGATAGCAGACATGAGGGTTCATCCCGCATAGATACAGACACACAAGACACGCACATACTTCTGCGTGCACACGCCCACGCATGAGTGCATCCCCCTTCGTGAGAAGATGAAAATGGACACACACAGCCACAAAGACACTGATGTGCATATTTGGCTACATGCAGACCCACATCCACACTCATGCCCGTAGGCATCTGCTTGCTGGGATGTTGAGTCACACGCGGGGATGACATGCACGGAGCAGCCTGTGGCATGCCCAGGGGAGCTGATGGGGCAACAAGTTGGTGCTGGAGAGGCAGCTGGCGGAGGAGGCACAGACAGAGAGTAGGAAGGGGATGAAAGGCAAACTGGAGCCCCAGCCTCTGCTGTCTCTTGCAGGTTGCCTTCTCCAAGGTGGGGGGGGAGGGAGGGATGGAGGGATGGAGGAGCCGGACAGCCGGGGGCGGGGCTGGGGGCGGGGCCAGGAGCCCAGGCTCGCCCAGATGTTAGTCACTAACATCCGTCCGTTCTCTCTCCTCCCCTCTCGCAGTGTCCCCACCCCCGGCTCCCTCCCCAAGCCGCCCACCAGCCCCCTTCCCTCTGGCCGGAGCTTGAGCCGAGCCCGGCCGGCTTTTGCCGCGCCGAGCCGCCGGCGCCGCCGGGAAGATGGCCGTGGCGCTGCGGTACTTGTGGCCTCTCCTCCTGTGCAGCCCCTGCCTGCTCATCCAGATCCCCGAGGAATGTGAGTAACCGGAGGGAGCCTCGGCGCCTCCCTTCACCGCCGCGCTGGGCTTCTCTTTATCTTCTACCTCTTCACCTTCTCCCGGTTCCGGCCCCTCACCCCTCCTTTCCTGGGCATGGAGTGGGCAAGAGGTACCCAGGACGTTGAGTACCTCTGGAAAGGACAGGGTGGAAGGCTCGGGGTATCTCAGTACCACGGACAGGGACCAGAGGTGAGGGAGGGCTGGTGAGCTTTCAGCACCACGGACAGCGGGCCAGGCCCTGGACCCTCCTCCTCCGGGCCTCCGCGCTCTACTTCGGCCCTCCCCACCCCTCCTCCAAGGATGGGGCGGGCAGGTGAGCGGAGCCATCCCCAGTCCTCAGCTAGCTCGATCTAGCCTCACTCCGGCTTCTGGCTTGGGTAATCCTATCTTGGGCCCTTGGTAGCCCTTTCTGTGAACTGAGACAGGAAAGGACCCCTTAGCCTTCTGGATCCTCGCGATTTGATGTGTAGTTACTTGGTGGGGCTGGGGGTGGGGCTGTTGGAGTATTACCTTTGGGGGGGTCACGGGTAGGCGCGTGGGTGTTGGGGAGTGTGGCTGGAGGGTTGTGACTGAACATGAGTGTTTGTGTATGCTTGTGAGTTGGCCAGACGTTATATTTGTCTGGATGTATTTGTGGATGTGTGTGGTGTAATGGGCTAAGTGTGGGTGTTCCCGGGTGTGAGTTTGATTTCCTATATGGGTAAGTTTGTGAGTCACTATAACCGTTACTTACTGGCCACGTTTTTGAAGGTCTGTAGGTATTTGGCTGTTGACACTGGATGGTAGTGGGTCGTGTGTGCATGTGAGTGCCTGTGTGTGTGTGGAATGTGTGTTACTGTGATGACATTTTCTCCTGAAAACACACCGTTGTAAGTGGCTGTTGGGCTTGGGGGAGGGGCGGTATCCTCGGTAGCTCCACTCCCTTCCCCCCTCACCTTTCCACCTTTGTCTCTGAGCCTGGACCTATTGGAGGCCAGCATCACTGAGAGATGAGCCCTGGGCTGAAGGTGGGGACTGTCCATGCCGGGAATGGGACAGGGGCTGAGGGAGGTGGGCTTGGAAGGCGCCTAGCACTGGGGGGCAGTGAGGGTTTGGAGGAGGTGGAGAGGGGCTGATGGGAAGAAAGGTCGGGGATGTCTCCTTAGATACACACACGTAGGTGCATGCAGTCACGCCCGTGCCACTCCCCCAGCTGCAGATGCACACGGACAAGCACGTGGGTAGACGCGGACGAGCCACCTGTATCCACCCAGGCGCAGAGACTCCGAGAGGCACAGTGAGAAGTCTAGATACAAAGGAACACGGTCATCCACACAAACACAGAAGTGGGTGTGCAACACAGAATTGCACACTGAATGTAAGCAGGCACACACAGCCTTCAGATGCACTCCGGCAAGACACACCCATGTACAGACACATGAGCGGATGCTCACAAAGTCACTGCAGCTCAGCCTGGAGCATCCACGCGTGTGCCCAGACTCCCACTTTTCCACATTCCCACACACGTGCTTGTCCTCCTGCCCCTCCTTCTCCTCTCGATTGCTGTCAGGCCTTGCCCTGAGCATCAGCCTGCCCTGCTACACCTGTGTGTGGAGGGGCAGGGAGAATTTGGAGAAAGGCAGGGTAGAGGAAAGAGAAGTAGATCAAAGACCACGGCAAGTCTGAGGCTGCCCTGGGCACCGGCTGGCGCTTGTTATTGACCCCAATACAATATGGCGGGCGGCCTGGTGCCTCCCTGTTGGAAACTATCCTCCAGCTCTCTCCCTCCCCGGCCACTCCAGGCCCCTTTGTCTCCTTTCCTGCTTTCCCCATCCTGTCGTCCCTCTCTCTGTCTCTGGCTCTTGGGCTGCCTTCACTGGCCCCTCCCCAGCGCAGGGCCCTCTCCGCAGTGTCCCCAGGGAGCCCCCTCTTCTCTCCTGGGGGCCCTTACACTGAGGTCTTCAGCAGAGACAAAGCTTTCAGAGGCAACCCACTGCTCTCCACCCTTCCCTCCGCTCTCCCCTCCTCACAGCCACCCTGGCCAGTGCTGGGCTGAGTCCAGCGGCACTGGGGGCAGTAGCTCTGGCCTCAGCTCCAGGGAGCTTGGTGGCAGGCTGAGAGGAAGGAAGGGGAGAAAATGAGGGCTGGCGCCGGCCCTGCAGGCAATGGAAACTCAGATTCAGCAGGGCCTTTGGGAGGGTTTGGAGGGGAGGGGGCAGCTGGGCTCTGAAGGCTGGGCCTGGGTAATTGAAAACACTGAGCTGTGCTAATTGGATTAGGAGGGAAGCGGGCTGGAGCAGGGGAGGGTGCCCTGGCTGAGGACTGTCTGCCTCCCAGCCTTCTGAGGCATCCTGCGTGGGGTGGGGGTCAGTTCTGCAGGCCCTGCCAGGAAGATGCAAGGGTCTGTTCAAAGCACACTCTTTGTTAAAGTCACGGATTTCTTTCTCCCTACCTGCTGGAGCCGAGGCCTGGCTCCCCCTGGGCATTGCCCCACCCCAGGACTGGTGATGCGGGCTGTGTCCCCTCTTTCTGGGTCTCGACTTGCCACAGCTCTAGGCCGGCACGTGTCCCCACGTTACACCTCCTCTCCCGGCCTCCCCTCCCCCAGGGGTGCCTTCCCGCACTTACTTCTTCCTGTGCCAGGGCCCCCTGCTGGGGCGGCATGTCAGCTTTTCTCTCCCTCTCTCCCTTGCTGCCCGGATTTCTCAGATGAAGGACACCACGGTAAGTTGCGGGGAGGGTGGGAGTGTTTCCCAGAAGGCCAAGGGGAGAGGAAAAGAGGGGGTGTCAGCACGCCCCTCCCCCTCTCCTGCACATGCTCAGCTCTCCCTGTGTGCCGTGCGCCCTGCGCGGGTTGCAGTCTTTTCTGGTCTTGGGTCCTGTGCTGGAGGCCCAGAGGCCGCATCAGCCTCGCTCCTCTCTCCTGGGGTGCCTGGGGCATCTTTGCTCTGTGTCCGCTGGGTTCCCTGCCTCAGTTTCCCGTCTCTCTCTGCTGCTCCGCCCTTCCCTCTGGTCCCCTCTCTGCCTGTGAGGGGTTTGCCCTTTTCGGTTTCTGTCTTTGGCTTTTTCCTTGTCTCTCTTCTTCCTTTCCCACTCTTTGTCCTTCCCTTAGGCTTCATCTCTCCCCTCTAGTTTCTTTCTCGGTAACCTTTAGTGCCGTCCTCTCTCTATCCTGTCTCCTCCCGCATTTGCCCCAGCAGCTTCTGGCCGAGCTTCTTCCTCCTCTCCCCGCAACCCCATTGCCGTGGGGCCTATAAGGCTCTAGACCCTGCTTCCCTCACCACGGAGCAGGGGTTAAGGCCGCGCTGCCCGCCAGCGGCCATCCTCACCACCGCTGTCCCCATCCTGTCCCCAGTGATGGAGCCCCCTGTCATCACGGAACAGTCCCCACGGCGCGTGGTCGTCTTCCCCACAGATGATGTCAGCCTCAAGTGTGAGGCCAGCGGCACACCCGAAGTGCAGTGAGTGACCTTCACCCTCTAAGCCCTGGGGTTGACCACTGACTTTATCTCCAGCCCTCGTGTCTCCCAGGGCCTCCCAACTGCTGGGCGCAGACACCCCAGATCTCCCTTGTCACCCTTGGTCCTCGCCCCACCCCAGCCCGTCCCCGGGGCCCCTGGCGGCTTGCAGCCTTGCCTTGGCCTGTGCCAGCCCCGGTCCTGGGCTCCCGACCTCAGGCCTCTGAGCCTTTTTCTGCCCGCAGGTTCCGCTGGACTCGGGACGGTGTCCTCTTCAAACCCAAGGAGGAGCTGGGTGTGACCGTGAACCAGGCCCCCCACTCTGGCTCCTTCACCATCACAGGCAACAACAGCAACTTCGCCCAGAGCTTTCAGGGCGCCTATCGCTGCTTTGCCAGCAACAGGCTGGGCACCGCCATGTCCCACGAGATCCAGCTCATGGCCGAGGGTGCGAGGCGCTGCAGGGACTGGGGAGGGCCTGGGGCACATGACAGGGTCCCCAGACAGGCCTGGGGAGCTCGTGTGGGAGTCCAGCCTCAGCTGGCTGTTAAGTGTGCCCGTAGCCACGTCCTCCTTCCTTGCCTTGTTCTTTCTCCGCTCTTCCTGGTCGGCCCCATCTCCCCTTCCCTCTCTCCTTCTTCTGTGCTCTACCCCCTCTTGGCCTCGGGGGCCTGCCGCCTGGGGGATGCGCGTGGGCTTGGGCTTGTTGACTGACTGAATGGGTGGAGGATTGAGCCTGTCTGAGCCACTACCTGGGCTTTGGCTTCCGCCCCGTCCATCCCCGAATTACCATCTCCTCTCTACCACTCTCGGGTCACCTCCTTCCGCCTCCCCCATCGCTCTGTCTCCTCTCCCCTCTGCTTTCCACCTCTCACCTGGCCTCTCCAGCTCCCTCCTTCCTGCTCTCCGGCTCTGTCTTTATCTGTGTCGCCCTTTCCCTGGGGTTTTCCCTCTGCATTCCATCCTCCCTGAGCTTTCTGCCTCCTGAGCTTGCACTCCTCTCCCCTCTCTGCCCCTCCAGTTACCTTGGGAACCGTTGCCATGGTTTCTGTGTCAGGATGATGGAAGGGTCTGTGACTCCAGCATCCCTCCGCAGCTCCCCTCCCCCCACCGCCGCACCTCAGCCTTCCCCCACCCGCCCTCATCCTGTCCTCCTGGTGGGAGCTGAGAATTGTGGAGAGTTAACCCTTCACAGCCATCTGGCCTCCTGCCCGTCCTCTCCTCTGCATGGAGTGCCGGTCTCTGCCTTGAGCCCAAAAAGGACCCAGAGTCTCTGCCTGCTTTACGTGAACTTCCTCATGGCCTGGCCCTCTGACCCACCCCCTTGGCTAGCCCTCCTCCTTTCCCCTGCTCTGCCTTGGCCGGGAGGAGACTTGAGACCCACAGTGCCAGCCTCTCTGTCCCTTCTAGGTACCCCCAAGTGGCCAAAGGAGACAGTGAGACCTGTCGAGGTGGAGGAAGGGGAGTCGGTGATTCTGCCTTGCCACCCACCCCCCAGTGCAGAGCCGCTCCGGATCTACTGGATGAACAGCAGTGGGTGCCCACGAGGGGCTGCTGCCTGGGGGCGGGAGGGTGTCAGTGGGTGTGATTCCTGGATGGGGGTCCTGACCTCTGCCTCCTTGCCTCCCGCACCCCGCAGAGATCTTGCACATCAAGCAGGATGAGCGGGTGACCATGGGCCAGAACGGCAACCTCTACTTCGCCAATGTGCTTACCTCGGACAACCACTCGGACTACATCTGCCATGCCCACTTCCCTGGCACCCGGACCATCATTCAAAAGGAACCCATTGACCTCCGGGTCAAGGCCAGTGAGTCCCAAAGGCTCTGATATACCGCCCTACTGCTCTCTCACCTTCAGGCATGGCCCATCCCATCGGTCAGGCCCCCCCCCGGCATTCCTCGAAGACAGCTTGGCCCAAACGCCTCCCCAGGTGGGGAGGGCAGAGATGGGGCCCTCTTTTTTTTTTTTTTTAATTTTTATTTATTTATTTATTTTTGGCTGTGTTGGGTCTTCGTTTCTGTGCGAGGGCTTTCTCTAGTTGCGGCGAGCGGGGGGCCACTCTTCATCGCGACGCGCGGGCCTCTCACTATCGCGGCCTCTCTTGTTGCGGAGCACAGGGTCCAGACGCGCAGGCTCAGTAGTTGTGGCTCACGGGCTTAGTTGCTCCGCAGCATGTGGGATCTTCCCGGACCAGGGCTCGAACCCGCGTCCCCTGCATTGGCAGGCAGATTCTCAACCACTGCGCCACGAGGGAAGCCCCGGGCCCTCTCTTTAACAGAGGAGGAAGCTGCAGCCCTGGGGGCTCGCTGGGGTGTCCAGAGTCACCCAGCCTGGGACATTCGTGGGCGGGGGGAGGGGTCAGCCACGCCGCCCGCTCTGTGTCCTCACAGCCAACAGCATGATGGACAGAAAGCCGCGCCTGCTCTTCCCCACCAACTCCAGCAGCCACCTGGTGGCCCTGCAGGGGCAGCCGCTGGTCCTGGAGTGCATCGCCGAGGGCTTGTGAGTCTGGGCCCCTTGCGAGGGGAGGGGGCGGGGCGGGCAGAGCCTTTGCCGCGGGGCGGGGCGGGGTCAGCGGCCTGGTCCTCTCTCCCCTGTGCTCTCTCCCGTGGCCCCGGGCAGCCCCACGCCCACCATCAAGTGGCTGCGCCCGAGCGGCCCCATGCCAGCTGACCGAGTCACCTACCAGAACCACAACAAGACCCTGCAGCTGCTGAGCGTGGGTGAGGAGGACGACGGCGAGTACCGCTGCCTGGCTGAGAACTCCCTGGGCGGTGACCGGCATGCCTACCACGTCACCGTGGAGGGTATGGTGCCTCTGCCGGCTCATCCCACTCGGGCTCCCCAGAATGCAGCACCCGCTGTCACAGGGGTGGGCAGGGTCTGGGCCAGGGCCAAGAGCTGGCTGCAGGCTGCGGGCTCAGGGCGGCTCTCCCCTTCCTCGCAGCGGCCCCGTACTGGCTGCACAAGCCCCAGAGCCATCTGTACGGGCCGGGAGAGACTGCCCGCCTGGACTGCCAAGTGCAGGGCAGGCCCCAACCAGAGGTCACCTGGAGAATCAATGGGATCCCTGTGGAGGGTGAGCGGGGCCTCGGGCAGGGACAGGGAGTGAGCCCTGGGGACGGCGGGGACGAGGAGGGGCCTTGGCGTGGCTCACTGCTCTGGCCCTGGGCCCGCGGGCCACCTCCCGCACACACAGAACTGGCCAAGGACCAGAAGTACCGGATCCACCATGGAGCCCTGATCCTGAGCAACGTGCAGCCCAGTGACACGATGGTGACCCAGTGTGAGGCCCGTAACCGGCACGGGCTCCTGCTGGCCAATGCCTACATTTATGTTGTCGGTGAGTGCCAGCCAGCTGGACCCAGCCGCCGCCGCCTCTTTGCCTCGTAGCCCCCAGTCCGTCCCTGCAGCCCATCAGGCAAGGCCACCAGACTGACTCACCCAGCAGCTGGTCTGTCTACCGTGGCTGCCTTTCTCCTCTCCGGAGCCTTCCCCTCTTCTCCCGCCCAGCCTCCCAACAGCGGGGTGGGGACCATGGAGGAGAGGCAGGCTCTTGTCGGTATTTCCAGGCGAAGAAGCAGCCTCAGCGAGCGGTCTGGCCCACCACAGGTCACTGAGCAGAGGCTCACCCTGGCCAGGGTGTGCCCGAGGCCAGCCTAGTGGCTCCTGTCCCAGAGTCTTGGGGAAGACTAGGGGGCTAGGCCTGGGGGGCTTTGGGGAACAGGTAGACTGTCAGGGGGACCTCAAATAATTGGTACGACCTGGGTGGCTGGGACGGGAGGCGCATCTGAGGCAGAGGGGATGGCGTGTCCTAAGGCCGAGAGAGGCTCAGCCTGGCAGGGGCCAGAGCCGGGTGCGGGCAAGCAAGATGGGCAGGGCTCTTGGGGGCCTGAGAACGCCTGGAAGGGTCACTGGCAGCTTCCAGAGGCTGCGAGCCCTCCTGGGAGAAGCTGCCCTGCCAATCCCTGCATGTGCCTCGTGATCATGCGTGGGCGCTCACCCGGCCCTGAGTCCTGCCATGTCTCCTCCCTCAGAGCTGCCGGCCAAGATCCTGACCCCAGACAACGAGACGTACATGGCGGTCCAGGGCAGCACCGCCTACCTTCTGTGTAAGGCCTTTGGAGCCCCTGTGCCCAGCGTCCAGTGGTGAGTGCCCCAACCCCGGCGGGGGGCACCATCTTCTGGCCCAGGGAACCAGGGAGGGCCGGGGGGCCGAGCCCGCTGGCGTCTGAGCCAGGCCTGCCCTGCTCGCACCAGGCTGGACAGGGAAGGAAAGACGGTGCTTCAGGACGAGCGCTTCTTCCCCTACACCAACGGGACCCTGGGCATCCGAGACCTCCAGGCCAATGACACCGGCCACTACTTCTGCCAGGCTGCCAACGACCAAAACAACGTGACCATTGTGGCTAACCTGCAGGTCAAAGGTCCGGTGACACCCCCGCGCCTCGCTGATGTGATCAGCAGCCCCTCCAGGAGGGAGGGTCAGGGTCTCTGGAGGACCCCGGAGTGACCTTCCCCTCCCGTCACTGCCCTCAGATGCCACTCAGATCACGCAGGGGCCCCGCAGCGCGATCGAGAAGAAAGGCTCGCGAGTGACGTTCACGTGCCAGGCCTCCTTTGACCCCTCCTTGCAGCACAGCATCACCTGGCGCGGGGATGGTCGCGACCTCCAGGAGCTCGGGGACAGTGACAAGTGCGGGCCCAGCCCCGACCTGGGCTCGGTGGGAGGCGGCAGAGTGGGGAAAGCAGGACATCCAGACCTCCTGGCCTCATCCATGGGGGGCGTGCCCCACTTTGCGGGGGAAGGTTCTGGCAGGAGAGGGCAGCGGGCGAGCAGGGGCAGGTGGCGGGAAGTAGCGGGTCCGCTGGGAGCACAGGGACAGGCGTGCCCCCCACCCCCTCTAGGTACTTCATAGAGGACGGGCGCCTGGTCATCCACACCCTGGACTACAGCGACCAGGGCAACTACACCTGCGTGGCCAGCACCAAGCTGGACGCGGTGGAGAGCAGGGCAGAGCTCCTGGTGGTGGGTGAGTCCCGGCATGGTATCGGGCTCGCGGCCCCGAGGTGTGGGGGGCACGGGCTCACGCTGCAGGGCCCTTTCGGGCAGGGCGCTGGGGCGGCCGGCGTGTGCGTGGGCCCGAGACCCGCCGTCTGTGGCCCTCAGGGAGCCCCGGCCCCGCGCCTCGGCTGGAGCTGTCTGACCGCCACCTGCTGAAGTGGAGCCAGGTGCGCCTGTCCTGGAGCCCCGCTGACGACCACAACGCCCCCATCGAGAGTAAGAGGCCACCGGCATGGCGCCCCATTAGCCCTCCCTCCCGGCGGACCCGCCCTCCTCCCAGAGCCGCGGCTCCGCGGCCGCCCGCCTCACCGAATCGCGCACTTGCGTTCGGGGGCTCCAGGTTGGCCGCAGGAGCCCGGGAACACCAGTTGCCTGGGGCCGCCTCTCCCTTCCTCGGGGAGGGCCAGACTTTGCCGCCCCAGCACCGCTCCCCCGCCGGCCACACGCCGATTACTCCACTTCTTGGCAGAGTATGACATTGAATTCGAGGACAAGGAGATGGCGCCTGAGAAGTGGCACAGTCTGGGCAAGGTGCCCGGGAATCAGACCTCCACCACCCTCAAGCTGTCGCCTTATGTCCACTACACCTTTAGAGTTACTGCCATCAACAAATACGGCCCTGGGGAGCCCAGCCCAGCCTCGGAGACTGTGGTCACGCCAGAAGCAGGTGAGCCCCCGGGAGGGGCCTCGGGCGCCGGGCCCCCTGGGCTCTGCAAGGAGAGTCTAGAGAAATGACTGTGCCCAAGCTCCTCTGCTTCCAGGGCCAGAACGGCTCATTGCTTCCTTGGTCCTCGGCCTTCACGGCCTCAGCAGGAGCCCCACAGCGTTGATGTGTTAACACGTTGCTTTGCAGCCCCGGAGAAGAACCCCGTGGACGTGAAGGGGGAAGGAAACGAGACCAACAACATGGTCATCACTTGGAAGGTGAGGGGTCCCCGGGCTGAGCTCACCCCCAGACATAAGACCGGGACCCAGACATTTGCGGCTCCCCCTGGCTGTCCTAAGGACCAGGGACCTGAGGCTGGGCTGGGGAGCGGGTCGCAGGCCGGGGAAGGGGCTCTTGGCCACCCCGCTCCTCTTCTGCTCTCCCGCTCCAGCCGCTGCGGTGGATGGAGTGGAACGCCCCCCAGGTTCAGTATCGCGTGCAGTGGCGCCCTCAGAAGACGCAGGGGGCCTGGCAGGAGCAGATCGTGAGCAGCCCCTTCCTGGTGGTGTCCAACACTCCCACCTTTGTGCCCTATGAGATCAAGGTCCAGGCCGTCAACAGCCAGGGCAAGGGCCCGGAGCCCCAGATCACCGTCGGCTACTCTGGGGAGGATTGTGAGTATTGGGCTGGCCCCGCCCACACCCGGGGGTGGAGCCTGCGTGCGCCGCCTGGCCCAGTCCCCTCCCAGCCCTCAGGGGTCCGCCCAGGTGCCCAGCCCCTACCTCTTAATATACAGTAGTGCATTTCCTAAGAGTAAGGATGTTTTCTTACATAACCAAAGTGCCGTTACGAAAATCCAGAAAGAAATTTACCGTCAGTAAGTTGGCATCTATAACTTTGCATCTATCTGGGTGGCAGCCGATACCCCCGTTGTGTGGACCAGTGCTGTTTTACCCCAGTCCAGGGTCCCATTCAGGATCCTGCATGGGGTCTAGTTATCCTGCTTCTTTCCTTTCCTTGAGTCTAGAACGTCACGAGATGTTAAGTTTGATCATCCAGTCAAGATCTTTTCTAGCTACTCCTCCACGTGGTTACCGTTTTCTCTCGCGACTAATAAACAGCCTGCAGGGAGAGACCCTGAGACCATGCGAACGAACGCCCTACTCATCAAAGTGCCCGCCCCTCACATCGCATCCAAATCCACCTTCCCCCTGCGGGAGGGCAGGGTTCTGGGCTGGCCTCAGGATGCCACAGGCCCTCATCCATGTCATTGGCCGTTTCCAGACCCCCAGGCAAGCCCTGAGCTGGAAGGCATCAAGATCCTCAATTCGAGCACGGTGCTGGTCAGGTGGTGGCCTGTGGACCCAGCCCAGGTCAAGGGCCACCTCCGGGGATACAATGTAAGAGTCCAAGGCGTAGGGGCTGGGGAGATCCCCGGGGTGAGGGGTGAGGCTACCAGGCGTGACAAGATTGGGGGCGGGCTTCTGCCAGCTGCTCTCCCGGAAGTCCTCAGGTTGGAAGAAAGGCTCCCCTGGGAGGGCAGTGGGGCGCACGTGCCCCAGGGTCACTGCCAGAGGCCTTCTGCCCTTTCGGGGTCTCCTGTCCACCTGCAGGTGACGTACTGGTGGGAGGGCAGTCAGAGGAAGCACAGCAAGAGGCATGTCCACAAAGGCCACGTGGTGGTGCCTGCCAACAGCACCAGCAGCATCCTGGGAGGCCTGCGGCCCTACAGCTCCTACCACGTGGAGGTGCGGGCCTTTAACGGCCGGGGACTGGGGCCCGCCAGCGAGATGACCTTCAGCACCCCCGAGGGAGGTGAGCTTTGCGCCCTGCGCCCCTGCCCCGCCCTTCCCCCCCCACCCCGGGTTGCCAGGGCGACGACCTGCCTCTGGTGTCTGTGCCCCGCAGTACCTGGACACCCCGAGGCGTTGCACCTGGAGTGCCAGTCGGACACCAGCCTGCTGCTGCACTGGCAGCCCCCGCTCAGCCACAATGGCGTGCTCACGGGCTACGTGCTCTCCTACCAACCTCGTACGTGTGTCGTGGGCCCAGGGCTTCGGCGCAGCCCGGCTGGGAGGTGCGGGGGAGCCGGGGGGTTGGGCAGTGCTGGCGGCCGAAGCCGACTCCTCGCCTGTCCTCGCAGTGGATGATGGGGGCAAAGAGCAGTTGTCCTTCGACCTCCCGGACCCTGAGCTGCGGACGCACAACCTGACCAACCTCAGCCCCCACCTGCGGTACCGCTTCCAGCTCCAGGCCACAACGAAGGAGGGCCCTGGAGAGGCAATCGTTCGGGAAGGAGGCACCATGGCCTTATCTGGTGAGCTGGAGGGGGCTGAGGAGGCGGGCTAGGCAGCCGGGCCCACGAGGGCGGCCCGGGGGCTGCCTCAAGGTCCCACACCCTCCTCTCAATCCCCAGGGACCCCGGATTTTGGCAACATCTCGGCCATGGCTGGCGAGAACTACAGCGTGGTCTCCTGGGTCCCCAAGGAGGGCCAGTGCAACTTCGGGTTCCAGATCTGGTTCAAGGCCCTGGGGGGTGAGCGCAGAAGGGGACCCCGTGGTAGGGGGGAAGGGGGCTCAGGGCCCAGAGGGGCTGGGGGGTGGCGTGGAGCCAGGGTGCTGCCGGGCCCTCCCATTCACCCCTGCTGCCCTCTCACCCCTACAGATGAGAAGCTGGGCGCTCATCTCCCGCCGCAGTACGTCAGCTACAACCAGAGCTCCTACACGCAGTGGGACCTGCAGCCTGACACCGACTACGAGATACACTTGCTCAAGGAGCGGGCGCTCCTGCACCAGATGGCCGTGAGGACCAACGGCACTGGTGCGGGAGCCTCGGGCACTGACTGGCCAGCTTCCCTCCGTCCCCGGCCAGGCTACAGCCACCTCGGGCCCCAGGCCACGGCTCGGCTCTTTCTGCCAGTACCTGGGTGCCCCTCGGCCCAGGGTGGAGAAGTCTGGGTCCCTGGAACGATCCCTTTTTGTATCCTCTGTTTGAACTGTTGCCAGGGCAACCATTTTTGCAGAAGGTCCTCCTCCCTGCCCCCCAGAGGGTCCCCCGCAAGCATCAGCTACAAGCACGCTTCGCCCCAGCTTATCGCTCCTCCTGGGCCCTCTGGTGTCCGTGGGCCTGGCCCTCACCTGCCCTTGCCCAGTCCGCGGGGGTGGAGGGGTCGGGAGTGGACCGATGGAACTAGAGGCTCCGAGGGAAGCCCGCGCACAAGGCTGGGAACTGGGTGGGGGGGGGGCGGGCTCAGGTGGTGGGTCTGCAGTGCCCGGGACCCAGCATCTTACCCCGGGCCTGGGCTCGTTCTCCTTCCCACTCTCCCTGCCAGGCCGAGTGAGACTCCCTCCCGCCGGCTTTGCCACGGAGGGCTGGTTCATCGGCTTCGTCAGCGCCATCATCGTCCTGCTTCTCATCTTCCTCATCCTTTGCTTTATCAAGCGCAGCAAGGGTGGCAAGTACTCAGGTAACTCCTGACTGCAGGGCTCAGGGAGGATGGTCGCGCCGAGGGCCCCCCTCCATCCCTCCTACGAGTTCTCCTTGGTCCCGGGAGCCCCTGGCAGGATGGGGTGGGCGTGTTGGGGGCGGGCAGGAGGCCTAAGGGGAGTTTGTGCGCACACCGGAGTGCGTGGTAGCCAGGCCCACGTGGGGTGAGCGGTCCACCCTTGAAGGCTTCTCGGTTCCTGAGAGCCGCTGAAACAGGGTGCTGTCAGCATTCAGAGCCCAAAGGGACAGCCTCACGTGCGTCCCCGCCTGGGGCGAGGCCCTTTGTCCAGTGAGAGGCTGGGGCGGGAGAAGCAGCTGGGCGCTGTCTGTGTCTGCAGTGAAGGACAAGGAGGACACCCAGGTGGACTCGGAGGCCCGGCCCATGAAGGACGAAACCTTCGGCGAGTACAGGTGAGCCGGGGCGGAGCAGGCGTACAGGTGAGCCGGGGCGGAGCAGGCGCACAGGTGAGCCGGGGCGGAGCAGGCGTACAGGTGAGCCGGGGCGGAGCAGGCGCTGGTGGGCCGCCCAGCCGCTCACCTTCAGGCCTGACCCCGTCTGTCTCTCTCTCTCTCCTTTGTGCTGCGGGGTGCCGGCAGGTCCCTGGAGAGGTAAGGCAGGGCTGGTGGGAAGATGCTGTTAGGCTGCAGGGCCGGGAGCCTCCCGTGGCCGCCGTGTGCCCGGGAGTGCCATTGGCCCCTGCCTGCCGGGCCTCTGCGCTCCCCCGGCTCTCTGGCCCGGCAGCTCCCGATTTCAGGGAGAAGCCAGCGCTGACACTCAGCCCCCGGGCCTGCCTGTCCCCATCCCAGCTCCCACTCTCTGGGCTCTGCCGGGGCCACAGCTGTACAGGTACCCCTGCCCATCTCGTCTGCAGATGGGAGCCAGGCCCCGCGAGCCCCCCACCTCCCCCAGGATCCAGGGCACGCCCAAGCCTCGCCCCACTCGTGCTATGCATGCCACCTGCCCTCCCGGCAGTGTGTCCAAGGTGAGGGCCTCTGCCCCAGTACGTTCAGAGCGCACGGAAGACAGAAGACTAAAGACGGAAGACGGGCGGAACCCAGGCCCCTGGGGCTCTGCCCCGCCCCCAGCCAGGCCTCCTTCCGCAGGCCAGCACCTGCCAGCTCCTGCTGGGCACCGCTGGGCAGCCTCCCACTCCCTTCCGCCCTCCCCCTGCAGTGACAACGAGGAGAAGGCCTTCGGCAGCAGCCAGCCATCCCTCAACGGAGACATCAAGCCCCTGGGCAGTGATGACAGCCTGGCCGACTACGGGGGCAGCGTGGACGTCCAGTTCAACGAGGACGGCTCCTTCATCGGCCAGTACAGTGGCAAGAAGGAGAAGGAGGCGGCAGGAGGCAACGACAGCTCAGGGGCCGCCTCCCCCATCAACCCTGCGGGGACCCTGGAGTAGCAGGGTCCAGCCAGCCAGGCCAGGCCAGGCAGAGCACAGCCCAGGGCCAGGCCGCAGGGGAGTCAGAGGCCAAGACCCCCCAGTCCGAGGCCTGTGCTGGGTCCCTGACCTTGGGACTGAGGCCCCTCCCTCTCTTCACCAGGCTGCGGCCCGGCCCTCTGACCCTGAGCCCGAGGGAGGCTTAAGTCGGGGGCAGAGAAGAGGAACTCACTGCCTCTAATCCCCTTCTGACTCCCTGGTCCCCACTTGATTGCCAAAACCCAGCTGCACCCCTTCTTGGGCACACACCGCTTTGCTCCAGCTCGGGGGCCAGTCACCCACACGTCAGGTGCTGCCTCGCCGGCCTTTGGGCAGAGGGAGGCTGTGGTCAGGGCAGAGGAAGCGGGGATGCTGCCTGGTGGGGCCTCCTCAGGACCACGGCTGGCACCTGCACCCCCAGCCGTTCCTTGGCCAGCCTGGCTGGGACAGGGGACAGGACTCGGTGTCCCCACCATCTGCTCCCTTTTCTTTGCCATCTCTGCTCCAACTGGGATGGGAGCTGGGCAGGCTGGCCATGGGTGCAGAGGAGGCCATCTGGAGAGCCCAGAGTCCCACCTGCCGGTGTCGCACTCGGCCCACCGCACCCTGCGGCCGGCTTTCAGGAGTTCCATACACACGCTGCCTTTGGTACCCACCAGACGACATCCAAGTGGCCTCCGTCACTGCCCAGGTGCGGGGCAGGCTCACCTCCTCCCCCTGGCCCCGGCCTCTCCCAGCCTCCACCGCACCCCAGGACCCCTTAGTAACCCCCCGCCCCCGACCCCAGTCTGAACAGTCCCCTTCCTCAGCCTCCCCCAGCCCCACCTTGGGAATGTAAATACACCGTGACTTTGAAAGTTTGTACCCTTGCCCTTTCCCCATATGCCACTAGCGTGTAGGCAGATGTCTGAGTCTCTAGGTGGTTTCTAGGTTTTATAGCAATTCGCTTTGATGATCCCATCCCAGGAAAAATAAAAACAGACAAAAAAAAAAAAAAGGAAAGATTGGTTCTCCCAGCTCTGCTGTGCTCCCGCCCAGCAGCCACCATCTCCCCATATGCCTTTGCTTGGTCTGTTGATGAGCCCTTTACAAAAAGCAAAAGTATATATATATATGTACATAAATATCAGAATTATAAAAGGCAAATAAAAACCTGGAAACAAAGAGGAACTGCTGTCATTTTACCCAACACCCTGTCCCCTACCGTGTTCCACACGGCAGTTCCACCCGCCCCGCCAGGCCCGCTCTCCGCGCCCTGGGGCCCTGCTGCCTGCTCCTCGCTCCCACTGGCCTCCGGGGGAGCCGAGCTCTAGGCTCTCACCACGGCTGGGCCCCTTGTTCCCGCACCTTCGGGCCCCAGGGGAGTAATGCTCCCTGGGCTGCCCAGCCCTCTAAAGCAGTAAAGCGTGCTTTAAACCAGTGACCAAAAACCTCAAGTGGACCCACAGGGACAGCCAGCCTACCCTGGGGATCTCTGCGTCGGTCCACTCCCTGGCTTTCCCAGGCCGGATTCCCGCACGTCTCCCCAGCCCCTGGCCTCTGCACTCAGCCAGGCCTTGGTTTCATCTTTAACTGAGCCACTAGAAACCACCAGAAGAGGCCGTCTTTGCCCATGTTCCCACCATCAAATCTGTCCCCCCGACCCCAGCCCCAGCCCCAGACCCGAACGCTCTGTCCTCCGGCCCCTGTGGGTGAGCTGAAGTCTGAGGTCGGCCCACCACCCAGGCACTGGGTCCCGCCCCACCAGGACCCATCAACGACGGTTCTCCTGCTATGATGTCTTCCTTGCCTTTTCTGTATCTCTAACTTTTCTGTCCCTGTTGATCAGTTCCATGGGCAAACATGCTGTAACGGCCTCCATCGCTAAAAACACGCACTACTAACACCGCACCGCCGCTCGAGAGCTGTCTACACTCATCAGCCCCACTTAATCTCCACCTGTAGCAGCATCTGCTGCTTGTGCGCAATACCTGTCTTCTTGTTGGTGCATAACGATAGAATTTCGCTCAGCTGAAGATACATCTCCCAGACTCCTTTGCATCTAGGCGGGGCCAGTGGAATGTGAGTGCAGGGGCGACCTCTGGGCTGTGCCCTTTCCCTGCCCGGCTCCATCTCCTCCCCAGCCTGAGAGGAGAGCCATCCTGCACCGCTGGATGGAACTTGGCTGTTGAGGATGGCAGGGCGGCAACATAAAAAGAGCCTGGGGTCCTGCTGAGGTGGAGCTGCCATGTCTGCCCTGGGCTGCATCCTTGTTTTTAAGAGCAATCTTAGGTTTACAGAAAAACTGAGCAGAGAGTAGAGAGTTCCCACATAGAGTCCCTCAGTCCCGTCCCTCAGCAGTTTCCCTCATTACTCACGTCTTACATTTGTTACAAGCGATGGTCCGGTAGTGATTCGTTTTCATTAACTGAAGTCCACAGCTTACATTAGCGTTCACTCTTGGCGTTGTATGTTCTATGGATTTGGACAAATGTACAGTATCATACGGAGTAATTTCACTGCCCCAAAAATCCCCCCAAAATGTCATTGTTGGGAGTGAGCACGCATGACATAAGGTGCACACCTGCATTTTTCACTTTTGAATCCACCACTCAGAACATTTGCGGCACTGCGGAAAGCCCCTCTATGCCCCTACCCGGCCAACACCTCGCTCCAGAGACAGTGGATCTGTGCAGTCCGTTTTTGGGGTGTATGCCCTAGGAGGAGCGTGGCTGGGCCAGGTATTAAGCCCTTGTCTCTTGGGTCCCAACCCACTTCGCTGTCCTCTGCTTCTTGATGCCTGAGCTGGCCCCATCTTAGGCTCTGCTCTCGCAGGGTGTGAGAGGGAGACTGCAAGGCCAGAAGAGGAAGAAGGGATGTGCGCCTTCCTGGAAGCATCACCCTCGCGAGTCCTCTTCATCCTAGCTGTCAGCAGCTCATTTGCATGGCACCAGCTGAATCCAATTTTCAGATTTCCCAACACTTGCAAAAACAGCTTTGTTGCATCCCACTTCTGAGACACCAACACCAGGCAACCAGTGCCCCTCCTCCTCACAGGTCTTGGTCCCCGCCCCCTGAGGCTCTTTTCTGAGCTCAGAGACCCCAGCACTAGCTAGGCTCTGCCCCCACTCGGACACTGAGTGTCACCGATCAGGACCCCTGTCCAAGCTGCTAAGTTTGAGGGGTCGCAGCCCCTTCCCTTCCTTCCAGGCTTAGGGGCTGTATGAGTTTGTGGGGCTGCTGTGGCAAAGGACTACAAGCTGAGGGGCTTAAACAGCAGAAATGAATTGTCTCCCAGTTCTGGAGGCTGGAAGTCCAGGATCAAGGTGTTGGCAGGCTTGTGCAGGGCGCTAGGGAAGGACCTGCCATCGTTTCTGCTTCCTGATTGGATCTAGGCTGATGGAGAAACTGGTAACAGGGGTGGTGTCAGGAATCACATCCTGAGAGGGGCTTTGGGGATGGGTTTGTTTGCATCTTTCGGCTTGAAGGTACCATTCACTCCTCCCCACCCACTGCCCTGCCTTTCACATGAGAAACGTGGAGAGGCTGGGAACTCATCTGACCTTGGGATTCTGCAACCCGCACAATGAAACGTTGCGCTTGATTTGCAGCACTTTCAGCTACACGGCTACAAAAAGTAAGAGAATTTTTAGGGCTGTCGTGGAATCTCTCTGATGCTTTGCAAGGGGACACCTATTCTCCTCAAGACCCGTTGCCATTAGACCCATGACTAAGGCCCAATCTTAGCATGCTCTGGGGGGACAGGCACAGGCAAGAACCAGGAGGAAATAGCTCATACACCAAAAGAATGGCAAGATTTTTGCTAGTTAACACTGGCAGAAATCTGGGAGAGTATGTGTGGGAGTGGATTCTAAGGATGTTATACCAAGAGGATGGAATGTAACATTGGGTTAGACACAATTTATTGAGCTGGGTGCATTTATCAGAGAGTCAGTATATTTTTTAAATTTTTTATTTATTTATTTATTCTTTTTTTTGGGCTGCATTGGGTCTTCGTTGCTGCGTGCAGGCTTTCTCTAGTTGCAGCGAGTGGGGGCTACTCTTCATTGTTGTGTGCGGGCTTCTCATTGCGGTGGCTTCTCTTGTTGCGGAGCATGGGTTTTAGGCACACGGGCTTCAGTAACTGTGGCTCTCGGGCTCTAGAGCGCAGGCTCCGTAGTTGTGGCGCACGGGCTTAGTTGCTCCGCGGCATGTGGGATCTTCCCGGACCAGGGCTCGAACCCATGTCCCCCCAGCATTGGCAGGCAGATTCTCAACCACTGTGCCGCCAGGGAAGTCCCCCAGAGAGTCTACGTTTAATGTTAGCCCATGCAGCTGGAAGGGATTCTAACAGCCTACTTGGTTGGTTGACTTAAACTTGGACTCAACTGTGGCCTAAGTTCAATGATATCAAGATGCCAGAACAACCCTGGCTTGATGTAGAGGAAGGAACACAAAGATGTGTCCTAGGGGGAGCTGCAGGTATTTGTGTCTTGAACTTGAAAGTTGCAGTTGTGATGATATTGCTCATATCCCCATTTGTCTATTTGAGTCTGGGCAGAAGGTGGATGGATCTTGGAGAATGACTATGGATTGATGTCAACTTCATCAGGCAGTGACTCCAATTACAGCTGCTGTTCCAGATGTAGTCTCTTTACTGAAGCAGTAAACACACAACCCCTGGCCCCTGGTATGCAGCTATTGCCCTACTGACTATTTTACTCCATACCAATTTGCAAAGTCCACCAGAAGCACTTTGTTTTTACTTGGCAGGGCCAACAGTGCACCTAAGGGCCATGTCACCTCTCCTCCTCTCTGACGTAATGTAATGCTTAGAGACTTTGTCTCACCATTTCTCACAACATCCACTGGTTCACTACATCGATGACATCATCCGGATTGAATACGATGAGCAAGAAGCAGAAAGTACTAGAGATGCCTTAGTAAGACATACACAAACTAGAAGGTGGGAGATCTACTCCATGAAAATTTAGGGAAGTAAAACCTCAGTGAAGTTTCGGGAAGTTCAATGCTCTACAGAATGTAAAGATACCCTCTTCAAGGTGAAAGACAGGACGCTGAACCCACACCTAACACCTCTAAAAATAATGTTTGGTGTACTCTTTCCGATTGTGGAATATATATCACAAGTGAGTGTGCCACATTGACCCATCGACTGTGTAACTCAAGGCTGCCACTTTGTGTGGGGACCTGAGCAGGAGATAACTCTGCAGTGAGTCCAGGCTGCTGCGCAAGGAGCACTTCCAACTGGCCCTTGTGACCCAGCAGGTCCAATAATTCTCAAAATGTCTGCGGAAGGTAGTGAGGCTGTGCGGAGTCTCTGGCCAGCACCGATAGGGGGATCGCTGTGCAGACCTTTAGGGTTTTGTAGAAAATCCATGTCCTCATCTTTCCGATAACCATTCTCCTTTGGAGAAGCAGATTTGGCTTGCTATCGGGCCCTGGAAGAGACTGAACTCTTAGGACTCTGGGTGACCTGAGTTTTCCATCCGGAACTGGCTGTCGGTCTGACCTGTCAAGCCATAGTTTGGGCACGTGCAGCGGCGCGTCGCCATGAGTGGAAGTGGGATTTTAGAGACAGGAGCTCAGGTGGTTTCAGAAGGAAAGCGGCCTGAGGAAGCGCCTCGGGTTCCTTTGACCCCGGCTCCTGCAGCACATCCCCTCCCTCTGCCACGTCTGTGCTTCCCGGGATGTTTTGCATGACAGGTGAGTGAGGAGCCTGCCAGCACCACTCACGGGCGAGCCTGACACACACTGTTACGTAAGTTGAAGGTGTACAACATGACGATTTGGTACACATATTTGTTGCAAAATGTTTACCACAATAATGTTAGTGAACACATCCTTCGCCTCACAGAATTATCATTTTGTCGTTGTTGTTGTTAGTGAGAACGTTTAAAATCTACTCTTACAGAACAGAGTTGTGGTTGCCAAGGGGGAGGGGGGTGGAGGAAGGAAGCAGTGGGAGTTTGGGGTTAGCAGATGCAAACTAGTATATATAGGATGGGTAAACAACAAAATCCTACTGTAGAGCACAGGGAACTATATTCAATATCCTGTGATAAACCATCATGGGAAAGAGTATGAAAAAGAATATATATACGTATGACTGAGTCACTTTGCTGTTCATAGCAACTTTCAAGTATACAATACAGTATTATTAACTATAGTCACCACGTTGTACCTTAGATCCCAGAACTTATTCCTCCTCTAACTGGAAGTTTGTGCCCTTGACCACCATGTCTTCATTTCCCCCAGCCCCTGACAACCACCATCCTACTGTTTATTCTATCACTTCGGTTTTTTTAGACTCCACACAGAAATGAGATTATACATACAGTATTTGTCTTGCTCTGTCTGATTTATTTCACTGAGCATAATGTCCTCAAGTTCTATGCACGTTGTCCCAAGTGGCAGGATTTCTTTCTTTTTTTATGGCTGAATAATATCCAATTGTATATATACACTGCATCTTCTTTATCCATTCATCCATCGAAGGACACTTAACTTGTTTCCATGTCTTGGCTATTGTAAATAGTGCAGCTATGAACATTGGGGTGCAGAAAACTCTTCAAGAAAGTGATTTGATTTCCTTTGCATATATACCCAGAAGTGGAATTGCTGGATCCTATGGCAGTTCTATCTTTAATTTCTGGAGGAACTTCCTTACTGTTTTCCAAAGTACCTGCACCAATTTACATTCCCACCAACAGTGTACAAGGCTTCCCTTTTCTCCGCATCTTCACCAACACTTGTTATCTTTCTCTTTTTGGTGATGGCCATTCTGACGGGTGTGAGGTGATATCACCCTGTGATTTTGATTTGCTTTGCCCTGATGATTAGTGATGTTGTGCATCTTTCCATGAACCTGTTGGCCATCTGGATGTCTTCTCTGGAAAAATGTCTATTCAGGCCCTTTGCCCATTTTGAAATCAGATTATTTAGTTTTTTGCTGTTCAGTTGCATCTTATGTATATTTGGATATTAACCCCTTATCTGCTGGATGGTTTGTGAATATTCTCTCCCTTTCCATAGGTTGTTTTTTCAGTGTTCTTTCTTTTGCTGTGCAGAAGCTATTTAACTTGATGTGGTTGATTGCCCATTCTGAGCGGCCTGAGAGATGGCCAGAAGTATGGATCTACATAGATTCATAGGAAACTGCTACTGATTTGGCTGAATGGTCATGACTTGGAAAGAACAGGGCTGGAAGTTTGGCAACAGAGGTTTGGGAAAGAGGAATGTGGATGGACCTTTCAGAAGGGCATCCACTGCAAATGAGACTGAAATGATGTACTCTGTGGATGCCAGCCAGCCTCCTTCCCAGCAACCCCAGTGCTCGCTCAGCAGGCCCCTGAACAAAGTGGCCGTGGTGGCAGGGGTGTGTTATTCATGGACGCAGCAACATAGACTTCCCCTGGTCAAGGTCGCCCTGGCCCTCACTACTGCAGAGAGCTTACCCGCCAAAAGCAGAGAGTCACACTGTCCCAGACGTGGTATATATACTACATATATACATATATATATATATATACATTATATATATATAATTCTCTGCTTCCTCTCCTCTCCCCTTATTATTTTATATAGCAATTGTTTTGATGCGTGACTTTACAATTTAGTCTCGGGATCACAGGGTATTAAAGTGGAACTATGACATTTAGAGGAGAAATTAACATCAGCAGCACTGTGGCTGTCATCAGAGGTGATTAAAAAGGCTCTTGGGGGAATTCCCTGGTGGTCCAGTGGTTAGGATTTGGCGCTCTCACTGCCGGAGCCTGGGTTCAATCCCTGGTGGGGGAACTAAGATTTAAAAAAAAAAAAAAAAAAAAAAAGGGCTCTTGGGAATTGGCCTCTCTCCTCTTTGGGGAGAGGGTGGGAGCATATTTTTATGGAAGATGCTGGCCTTTGGTCAGGCAGAAACAGAAAGTTGTCACCATTGCTGCTGGCAGTTCAAATACATGTAGAAGGGTTTGTGCTGATGCTGAGACGCTGAAGAGGGTAAGAGCCGGGAGCTATGCCACACTGGGCTCCGCAACACTTCTGCCTTGTCTTCGGGCTCTGTCTGCTGGGTTCCGCCAGTAGGGGCGCTAGAGGAAGACCGAAAGGCTGGAGAAGTGGACAAGGGTCTTGCTCCTTCCTGTTCGCTTCCTGCTCCTATCACTCTTGCCCAGCCTCGGCCCTCAGCCTGGCAGCGTCAGTTGATTTCCGTCCCGAGCTCATTTCAGCATTCTCAGAACCGGCCAAGGGGCGCCCTTCCTCAGAGGTGAGAGTCCCAGATCGATGTGGCCCTTCCCCTGAGCCTCTGCAGCAGCAACTCAGCACCCTCTCCTCGGTGTCTGATTTCCAACTCTGCAGGGCCCCTCCTCTGAGCTTTGAGACCCATATCCAAGCTCTTCCTTGTGTTCTCCCAGCCCTGAAGGTGGGCAACGGCTCCCTGTAGCTATTGCCTTTGTGCTATCTCAGTTCCTCCAATGCCCAGTCTTCTGCTTCCTGCTTAATAAATTCTCTGTATTAAATCCTCTCTGTTGAAATACTTCGTGTAGTTTCCGTTTTCCTGACTTACAGTGTACTTTAATGGTTATATGTCAATTATATCTCAATTAAGCTGGAAAAGAAATAAAATTAAAATGTCAAAAACGGGCAAAGCATATGAATAGGGAGTTTACAGAAGAAAAACCCCAAATACTGAGAAGCATAAAAAGAAGATGCTCAAGCCCATTGATTATCAGAGAAATGTAAATTAAATTAAAACAGCAATGAGGGCTTCCCTGGTGGCACAGTGGTTAAGACTCCGCCTGCCAATGCAGGGGACACGGGTTCGAGCCCCGGTCCAGGAAGACCCCACATGTCGTGGAGCAACTAAGCCTGTGCGCCACAACTACTGAGCCTGCGCTCTAGAGCCTGAGAGCCATAACTACTGAAGCTCGTGTGCCGCAACTACTGAAGCCCGGGCTTAGTTGCTCCACGGCATGTAAAAAAATAATTTCTATTTGTTTAATTTTATATCTATGTGAGACAATGAATGTTCACCCAACTTACTATGATGATCATTGCACGATGTATGTAAGTCAGATCATTGTGCAGGACACCTTTAACTCATACAGTGCTGGATGTCAGTTATATCTCAATAAAACTGGAAGAAAAAAAAGGATAGTAACAAACTTAAATTTAAAAAATAATAAATTTAATATAAAAAAAGTACGTATACACCTGGGACTTCCCTGGCGGTCCATTGGTTAACACTTCTACAACAGGCGGTGTGGGTTCTATCCCTGGTCGGGGAACTAAGATCCCACATGCCTTGCGGCATGGCCAAAATGTAAAAAAAAAAAAGTATGTATACACCTGGCCTAAGACCCTGTAATTCTGTGTCACCTAAGACACAAGGTGTAAGGTGTCACATGTGTGACAAAGCTCATTGTAGCTTTATTTTCAGTGACAAGAAGGTGCAGGCAATCTGAACATCCATCATTGAGGAAGCAGATAGGACGTTAGGGAGCACTGTGCCGTCTTTGCAAGCAAGGTTTACGTGTAGACAATTCCCTGGTGGTCCAGTGGTTAGGACTCGGGGCTTTCGTTGCCGGGGCTCGGGTTCAGTCCCTGGTTGGGGAACTAAGATCCTGCAGGCTGCCGGTCACGACAAAAAAAAAAAAAAGGACTTCCCTGGTGGCGCAGTGGTTAAGAATCCGCCTGCCAGTGCAGGGGACACGGGTTCGAGCCCTGGTCCGGGAAGATCCCACATGCCACGGAGCAACTAAGCCCGTGCACCACAACTACTGAGCCTGTGCTCTAGAGCCCGCGAGCCACAACTACTGAGCCCGCGTGCCACAACTACTGAAGCCCACGTGCCTAGGGCCTGTGCTCTGCAATAAGAGAAGCCACCGCAATGAGAAGCCCGCGCACCGCAACGAAGAGTAGCCCCCGCTCGCTGCAACTAGAGAAAGCCCGCGCGCAGCGAAGAAGACCCAGTGCAGCCAAAAATAAATAAATTAGAAAAAAAAAAACTCAACCAACCAACCAAACAAACACAAAAAGATTTACATGTAGACCCAGTGACATAAAGAGAGCCTCAAATCATGGTGCTGAATGACTTCTGTGGCCAGCAATGATAGAATAAGCAATTTGAACCACAGCTCTCACTGAGAACAACTAGACAAGCTCAACAAAGTATGAAAAACATTTGCTTGAAAATGTCCAAGTCATAACAGGTGGTGAAGAATTGAGGCCAAAATATGGAAGAAAGAGGAAAGTGAAAGAGATGTGAGCTCAGCATTTAAGGGGACTTATCCCCTAAGGCCACCTGCTGAGTCCAGGAGAGGCAGCTGAGAGTCTGAGAAGCTGAGCACAGCTGTTGACAGACTTATGTGGCAGGGGATCAAAACTTGGAGTTCAGGGCCCACCAAAGAGATGGCACCTCATGCTTTGGGTTGAAGACCCAAAGGTCTAGGAGTAAGTGTAAGGTGGAACTAGCATAGCCCTCTAAAAGATTGCAGCTCTGTCCTGTAAGGGACTGTACTCAAGATCTGAGCTATTTAGATCCCTGGAAACTGGAGTAAGGAAATCCAGGATTTCTAGTGTCCCAACTGTCTGCCAGATGCAAATATAGATTGTATCTGGAGCAAAGACCTGAGTCCTCACCACGGGACCACCGGGGAATTCTCTATTTGTCAACTTTTTGGTGATGGCCATCCTGACCGGTGCGAGGTGATACCTCATTGTAGTTTTGATTTGCATTTCTCTAAAAGATTCTTTAAATTTGACTACGACTTTACAGGATAATTTGTTGGAACTGGCTATTGATGAAAGACTGAAGGGACTTCCCTGGTGTCGAAGTGGATAAGACTCCTCGCTCCCAATGCAAGGGGCCCAGGTTCGATCCCTGGTCAAGGAACTAGATCCCACGTGCATGCCGCAACTAAGAGTTTGCATGCCACAACTAAGGAGCCCGCATGCCGCAACTAAGGAGCCCGCCTGCCACAACTAAGACCCAGCGCAACCAAATAAAAAAAAAATCATGAAAAAAAAGAAAGATTGAAGATGAATTTTGAAAATACAGCATCACTTGCTTCATTTTAGAGAAAAGTGTAAAATGAATATCCTGAGCTTGTGAAAATTACTTTAAAAACTCTCTTGCATTCCTGACAATATGTCATTGCTTTGCTACCATGAGATTTATTAACATAAAACATTAAAACAGTTGAGATGATAGACATTATCCCCTGCAAGTAAATTGTTGTCAATCTGACCTAAATTCAATAAGATAAGCAAGAAGCAAGATAATTTACCAAATGAAAACACTTTAAATATTAGTGCAAATGGTATTCATTCTATGATGGAAGGTGCAGCAACGTGGACTTCCACTCACCAAGTCCAGCCCGGCTATGGCCACTGCTGAGTGCCCAATCTGCCAACGACAGAGACTAGTACTGAGTCCCAATATGGTACCAATCCCCAGACTGATCAGCCAGCTCCCTGGTGGCATGTTGATTACCATGGACCACTTCCATTGTGGAAAGGACAGCTGGCTTGATAGATGGGTGGAAGGGCCCCTTGCAGACTCACTTACAGTGCCAGCTAGGTGGAGATACCCTCTGGGGCAGGGGCAAGGTTCTCCAGGAGGCTGTATACACTCAGAGTCAGCGTTCAGTGTACGGTGCTGTTTTTCCCACAGCCAGGATTCACGGTGCAGGCATCAGGGGCTGGAAATGGGGGTGGCACCACTCTCTATTACCCCCAGTGACCCACGGGCAAAAGCTTTGCTTCCTGTTTCTGCAGTATCATGCTCTGCTGGCCTAGAGGTCTTAGCTCCAGAGGGAGGAGGCTTCCACAAGGAAACACAACAATGATTCCATTGAGCCGGAAGTTAAAACTGTCACTCAGCCACTTTGGGCTCCTCGTGCCTCTGAATCAACAGGCAAGGAATGGACTTCCTGTGCTGGCTGGGGTGATTGATCCTGACTACCAAGGGGAAATTGGACTGCTGGTCCACACTGGAGGTAAGGAAGACTATGTCTGCAATGTCTGGAATACAGGAGATTTTATATATATATATACACACACACATACCATGAGATTTATTATAAGGAATTGGCTCATGCAATTATGGAGGCTCAGAGGTCCCACAATCTAAAGTCAGCAAGCCGGTAATATAAATTGCAGTCTGACTTCAAAGGCCTGAGAACCAGGGGACCTGATGGTGTAAATCCCAGTCCAAGGTCAGGAGAGACCACCAATGACACCAGCTCACAGGCAGAGAGAGGAGATTCTCCCCGGGTCTTTGGGTTCTATTCAGGCCCTCAAGGGGTTTGCGGAGGTCCACCCCCATTGGGAAGGGCCATCTGCTTTCCTCAGTCTAACCGATTCAAATGTTCATCTCTTCTGGAAACACCCTCACAGACACACCAGAAATAATGTTTAAGCAGATATCTGGCATTCCAGGGCCCACCCAAGTGGACACATAAAATGAACCATCACAACCACCAACAATAGATGAGGGTTCCAGTCTCTCCACATCCTCTCCAACAATTGTTTTTTGTTCTGGCCATTCCAGTGGGTGTAAAGTGACATCTCATTTTTTTAAATTAATTAATTAATTAATTAATTAATTTTTGGCTGCGTTGGGTCTTCGTTGCTGCGCGTAGGCTTTCTCTAGTTGCGGCGAGCAGGGGCTACTCTTTGTTGTGGTGCACGGGCTTCTCATTGCAGTGGCTTCTCTTGTTGAGGAGCACGGGCTCCAGGCACGTGGGCTTCAGTAGTTGTGGCACGTGGGCTCAGTAGTTGTGGCACGTGGGCTCAGTAGTTGTGGCACAAGCGCTTAGTTGCTCCGCAGCTTGTGGGATCTTCCGGGACCAGGGATCGAACCTGTGCCCCCTGCATTGGCAGGCGAATTCTTAACCACTGCACCACCGGGGAAGTCCTCTCATTTTGGTTTTAAATTATTTCCCGAAGGACAAATAAGATGAGCTTCTTTTCATGTGCTTATTATCCACTCATATGTTTTCTTTGGTAAAATGTCTATTTAAATCTTCTGTCCATTTTTTATATTGAACTTTTTCAGTTTGAGATAATTGCAGATTCACATGCAGTTGTAAAAACAACAACAACAAAAACAATACCGAGAGCTCTCCTGTCCCCTTCACCTAGTTCCCCAATGGTGGTAACATCTTGCAAAATTAAAATGTGATATTACAACTAGGTACTGACATTGACCACGAGGTTCCCTCCTGTTCCCTTTTATAATCACACCCACTTCCCTCGGCCCCACCCCTTCCTTATTCCCGGGTAGCCAGGATCTGTTTTGTTTTGTTTTTTTGGCTGCACCATGTGGCATGCGGGATCTTAGTTCCCCGACCAGGGATCGAACCTGTGCCCCCCTGCCCTGGAAGCACAGGGTCTTAACCACTGCACTGCCAGGGAAGTCCCAGAATTGGATTTTTACACTGAGCACAGTTCTCTGGAGATTCTTCCAAATTATTGAGTGTATCACGAGTTCCTTTCTTTGTATTGCTGAATGCTCCATGGTGTGGATGGACCACAGTTGTTTAACCACCCCTTATTGAAGAACATCTGAATTCTTTGCAGTTCTTGGCTATTACAAATGAACTACATACTGCAATAAACATTCATGTACAGATTTTTGTGTGAACATAAGTCTTCACTTCTCTAGGATAAATACCCAGGACTACAATTGCTAGGTCATATGGTTGCTGTATGTTTAATTTTATAGGAAACGGCCAAACTGTTTTCCAGAGAGGCAGTACCATTTTGCATTCCCATCAGCACGTATGAGTGATTCAGTTCTCTGCATCCTCACTGACATTTGGCATTATCACTATTTTTTATTTTAGCTATTCTGACAGGCATGTAGTGATAATCTCATTGTGATTTTAGTTTGCATTCTCCTAGTGGAAAATGATGTTGAACATCTTTTCATGTGCTTATCGGCCATCTGTATACCTTCTTTGGTAAAATGTCTTTTCATGTCTTTTGCCCATTTTCTAATTAGATTGTTTGTTTTTACTTTTGGATTTTGAATTCTTTATATATTCAAGATACTAGTCCTTTTTCAGATATGTGGTTTATAAATATTTTCTCCCAGTCTGTTGTTTGTCTTTTCATCCTCTTACTTAACAGAGTCTTTCAGAAAGCAAAAGTTTTTTAATTCTAATGAAGTCTAATTTATCAATGTTTTCTTGTATGGATCATGCTTTTGGTGTCAAATTTAAGAACTCTTCACCTAGCCCTAGGTCCCAAAGGTTTTCTCTCTTTTTTTTCCCCTAAAAGTTTTACATTTATGTCCATGATCCATTTTGAGTTAATTTTGAGAATAAAGTGTGAGACGTAGAGACTTAGGTCAAGGTTTATTTTTTTGTCTCTGGATGTCCAGTTGCTCCAGGACAATAGCTTGAAAGTTTACCCTTCCTCCATTAAATTGCTTTTGTACATTTGTCAAAAATCAGTTAGTTATATCTGTGCAGGTCTATTTCTGGGTCTCCCTTCTCTTCCATTGATTTATTTGACTTTCCCCTGCCAATAACATACCATCCTAATTACTGTAGCTGTGTAATAAGTCTTGAAATTGGGTAGACTGATTCTTCTCATTTTATTCTGCTTTTCAAAAACTATTTTAGCTATTTTAATTCCTTTGCCTTTCAATATAAATTTTAGAATAATGTTGTTTATATCTATAAGAAATCTTCCTGGGATTTTTATAGGAATTGCATTAAATCTGCATGTCAATTTGGGGAGAATTGATATCTTTACTATGTTGAGTCTTCCAATACATGAACAAGTTGTGTCTCTCCATTTATTTAGATCTTTCATGAGTTTTTTGTAATTTTCAGCATGTAAGTCCTATATAAGTTTTGTTAGATTTATACCTAAGCATTTAATTTTTTTGAGCTCTTGTAAATGATATAAATGATATTGTAATTTTTTTTTTGACCATGCCACGCAGCATGTGGGATCTTAGTTCTCCGACCAGGGATTGAAACTGCGCCCCGTGCAGTGGAAGTACGGAGTCTTAACCACTGGACCGCCAGGGAAGTCCCTGATTCATTTTCAAATATTTAACCAGCCTGCATCTCTGGAATAAGACTCTCCTTGGTCATGGGATATGTCTTTCCATATTTTGCTGAATTCCATTCACTGATATTTTGTTAAGCATTTTTGTGTCTATGTTCATGAGGGATACTGGTTTGTAGTCTTCTCTTTTTAAATGTTCTTTGTCTGGTTTTGGTGTCAGAGTAATACTAGCTTCATAAAATAAATTAAGAAATACTCCCTCCTCTTCCATTTTTTAGAAGAGATTGTGTAGAATGGATATTAATTCTTCTTTAAATGTTTGGCAGAATTCTCCAGTGAAACCATCTATGATTAGAAGTTTCTTTTTTGGGGAGATTTTAAATCATCAATTCGATTTCCTTAATAGTTATAGGATTATTCAAATTATTTATTTTATATTGGGCGAGATTTGGTAGTTTGTGTTTTTGAGGAATTTGTCTATTATTTCAATTTCTTTTTTTTATTTTTATTTTTGGCCGTGCAGCGCAGCATCTGAGATCTTAGTTCCCCAACCAGGGATCGAACCTGTGCACCCTGCAGTGGAAGCATGGAGTCTTAACCACTGGACTGCCAGGGAAGTCCCTGTCCATTTCCATTTCTATTTAAATTGTCACATTTATGTAAATTATTGGTAGAATTCCTTATGATCCTTTTGATGCCTGAAGGGTCTATGGTGATATCCCCTATTTCATTCCTGATACTCGTTATTTGTTTCTTCTCCCTTTTTTCTTTCTTTCTTTTTTTAAAATATTTATTTATTTATTTATTTGGTTGGGCCGGGTCTTAGGTACAGCAGGCGGGCTCCTTAGTTGCGGCACATGGGCTTCTTAGTTGTGGCACGTGAACTCTTAGTTACGGCATGCATGTGGAATCTAGTTCCCTGACCAGGGATTGAACCCACGCCCCCTGAATCGAGAGCGTGGAGTCCTATCCAGTGTGCCACCAGGGAAGTCCCTCCCTTTTTTCTTTGTCAGTCTTCTAAAGGTTTGTCAATTTTATTGATCTTTTGTTTCATTAATTTTCTCATTTGTTTTTCTGCTTCCATTGTCCTTGATTTCTGGTCCTACCTTTATTGTTTCCTTCCTTCTGCTTGCTTTAGGTTCCTTTTGTGCTTCTTTTTCTACTTTCTTGAGGTGGGAACTCAGGTTATTGATTTGAGACTTATCGTCTTTTCTAATGTACACATTTTAGTGCTATAAATTTCCCTCTCAGCACTGCTTTAGCTGTCTCACACATTTTGCTCTGCTGTATTTTCATTTTCATCCAGCTCAATAGACTTTTAAAATTTCCCTCAGGACTTCCTCTTTGACCCATGGATTGTTTAGAAGTGTGTTGTTTAGTTTCCGAGTGTTTAGAGATTTTCCTAAATTGTCTCTCTGTTATTAATAACAGTTGTCTCTCTGTTATTAATAAGGTGTTAAGCTGTTGGACGTCAGTACTGGAAAGGAGAGCAAAATGCAATATAATTCTACCTTTTTCTTGTTGCAGTGAGAGGAAAACGAGCTCTTCCTACTTAGATGGTCAGCAAGGCTGATGCCATTGAGAAACTTCCCAGGACTCTGAGGTCATCCACATGCCTTCCTGGCCACCTGATATTACCATTTAAAGCCCCAGAAGTGGACTTTCCTGGTGGTGCAGTGGTTAAGAATCTGCCTGCCAATGCACGGGACATGGGGTTGAGCCCTGGTCCGGGAAGATCCCACATGCTGCGGAGCAACTAAGCCCATGCGCCACAACTACTGAGCCTGCGCTCTAGAGCCCGTGAGCCACAACTACTGAGCCCACGTCCTGCAACTACTGAAGCCCGCACGCCTAGAGCCCGTGCTCCAAAACAAGAGAGGCCACCACAATGAGAAGCCCGCACTGCAACGAAGAGTAGCCCCCACTTGCCACAACTAGAGAAAGCCCATGTGCAGCAATGAAGACCCAACGCAGCCAAAAAAGAAATAAATTTATTTAAAAATAAATAAATAAAGCCCCAGAAGTTGCTGAAGCACTTGGCAGCGTGAGGCAGTGTCAGTTGCTCAGTTGGAACTCTCTAAAGGGAGCGATCTCTACTCTGGCCAACCTGTAAGGGGGAGAAAGGAAGAAAGACCCTGTATGTCTTTATCCGAAGAAGCCGAAGACTCCCAGGCAGAGGGATTTTGGAGAAAGAGATCGGAGGAGGCAGGAATTGCAGGGACCAGGGAATCAGGAGAGCCTAGAGGGCAAGACCCTCGGCTAGGAAACACTTGGCAAACGGCTCAAAGCTCACAGACTGTGGGACTTTGAGACATGGGAAGTGGGGAACCTCTGTGTCAATAACATTTCCTCCTTTCCTGGGGGTAATCCATCCTTGCCTTTTCTGGCAGATACTGGTGCTGCTTATTCTGCAACTTCCTGAGAAATGTCTCGCTTCCCGCCAATACGGGCTGCTGTTCCTTTCCCTATGCAGTTCCCACACAGATACTTTCTCTGACCAAGGAATGTGTGTTCTCACTGCCTCTGGAATCACCACAAACCTGCTGGGGAGAGGGGCTTGCTGTGCAACTTAGAGGCTGCCATATTCTGTCCTCCAGAGGGAGTGTCTGTGTAGCTCCTGGGGGGAAAGCACCTGATCTGGTTACTCTGTGGCTTCTGAAAGGAAATGGGGATGACAGAAGTGGTCATGTCACACCGTGCAGGAAAAGCACCCCAAGCTGAAACAAATTGTTGCATCTTTTGAACCCTAGAGAATAAAGATGTTAGTTAAATTCGAGATATAGAAACAATACAAATAGTTTACTAAAGGGATAAGCCATAGTCATGTGTAAAACAAAATCTTTTGTGAAGAGCTCAGCTAGAAGGAATATAACACACACGTTATAAAAGAATTCAAAAAACAAGGGATAATTTTAAAAAGGCACTCACCCCCTAAATTCCCACACTTCCAGTAAAAAATAAAGATGCCTTAGTCAGCTTGGGCTGCTATAACAAAATAACATAGACCTGGGGGGGCAGGGTGCTTAAACTATAGACATTTATTTCTCACAGTGCTGAAGGCTGGACGTCCTAGATCAAGATGCCAGCAGATGTGGTTCCTGGTGAGAGCTCACTTCCTGTAGCGAGCTCCCTTCTCACTGTGTTCTCCCACAGCCTTTGCTATGCGCTTTTGTTTGGAAAGAACGAGATCTCTATCTTCTTCTTCTCTTAAGGGCACTAATCCCTTATAAGAGCCCCCCCTCATGATCTCATCTAAACTTAATTACCTCCCAACGTCTCCACCTCCAAATACCATCCCATCGGGGATTGGGGCTTCAACATATGAATTTTTTAAAATTAATCAATTAATTAATTTTTAATTTTTGGCTGCGTTGGGTCTTCGTTGCTGCACACGGGCTTTCTCTAGTTGCAGAGAGCGGGAGCTACTCTTTGTTGTGGTACGTGGGCTTCTCATTGCAGTGGCTTCTCTTGTTGCAGAGCACGGGCTCTAGGCACAGGCTTCAGTAGCTGTGGCACATGGGCTCAGTAGTTGTGGCGCATGGGCTTAGTTGCTCCGCGGCATGTGGGATCTTCCTGGACCAGGGCTCGAACCCGTGTCCCCTGCATTGACAGGCGGATTCTTAACCACTGCGCCACCAGGGAAGTCCCCAACATATGAATTTTTGGGGGAGACACATTCATCCTATCGTGGAAGGAAAATTTGGTAAAAATAATCAACCATCACATAGATTTGTACAAGAGCCCAAAGAAGTAAATACATTTGTTGTTTCATGAACTCCTGCGACTCTTCTGACTTTGGTACCACTGTCTGCACAAGTTTTTCTGTATCTGATCATTGTCCTGCATTTCCTTTCTTTCTTTCTTGTTCCTCTAGCAGATGAGTCTAAATTCTTGTTTGCTTTTGCTTATGGAAAAAGTCTAATATTTATAGCAAGGGACTCCTCGAGAGTTTCACACTCTCTTCTTCTTCTTATTTTTTACATATGGAACGCTTCACGAATTTGCATGTCATCCTTGCGCTGGGGCCATGCTAATCTTCTCTGTGTCATTCCAATCCTAGTATATGTGCTGCCAAAGCAAGCTCCACACTCTCTTATTATTGTCTCTAGGCATTTATGGGAAAACTTAGAGAGATGTGTCCACCAGAGAGCTCTAAGGTTATTCAGGATACAGATGACTTGCTGGCCAACAGGCAGCGCAAGACTGTGATAAGAAGGCAAACACATGTGGCGACCGCTACGCGCAGCCTGCACTTCCGCCTGGAGGTACTTTCCAGAATACAGTGCAGGAGGAGGGGGCTCCTGAGCAGAACCAGTGGTCTCAGTTCTTAGAGCTCACAAGCCAACAGCAGAGAAAAAACAGAATACCAGAAATATTTGATTAATCAAAAGAAATCAGGAATAGAGAAGAAAAGGAACAAAGAACAGATGGGACAAATAGAAAATAAATAGCAAGATGATAGACTTAAACCTAACCATCACATGTAAATGGATTAAACAGACCAATTAAAAGGCAGAGGTTATGAGAGTGGTTAAAAAAGTAAGACTGAGGGACTTCCCTGGTGGCGCAGTTAAGAATCTGCCTGCTTTGGGGTTTTCTTACAATTTCTCCCTGAATAAGCACATAAGCCTCACCAGACGAATTGCAGTCTTGCTAAACTCAGGTCGAGTATTTAGAGCATCTGTTGTCAGTTGCCGGCCATAGAGTGTTAGAGTCTAGGAGTCGGCCCATTTTGCAGATAAAACAGCTTACTCCGACTGAAAATAATTAGCCAGTTTGGGGGGCTAGTGCAGTATAATCCACAGTGGATTCACTCCAGCTTTTGCATAGCAGACCAAACCTCTGATGGAGCTTTGCGTCTGGAACCTGAAGAGGCTTTTGAACAACTGAAATTGGCTTCCAGTCTCTCCCCCAGCTTTGGGGGTTCCAAACTGTGAAAACCCCAACCTGATTCATCCGATATCCCTATTCATATCGCACATTTGATGACGTTTACTCATGGGTCATGTACTTGGGATAAAAGTGGCCCACTTAAATCTAAAATATGACACAAATGAACTCATCCATGGACTTCCCTGGCGGTCCAGTGGTTAAGATTCCGCGCTTCCACTGCAGGGGGCACGAGTTCGATCCCTGGTCGGGGAACTAAAATCCCGCATGCTGCGAGGTGCGGCCAAAAAAAAAAAAAACGAACTTATCTACGAAACAGAAACAGACTCACAGACATAGAAAACAGACTTGTGGTTGCCAAGGGGATTGGGGTGGGGGAGGGAAGGAGTTTGGGATTAGCAGATGCAAACTAGTATATACAGAATGGATAAGCAACAAGGTCCTACTGTATAGCACAAGGAACAACTATATTCAATATCCTGTGATAAACCATAATGGAAAAGAATATGAAAAAGAATGTATATATATGTATATGTATAACTGAATCACTTTGATTGTACAGTAGAAATTAACACAACATTGTAAATCAGCTGCTATACTTCAACAAAATAAATTTAGAAAAAAAAGCAGCCCACCTAAAGCTTCCTGTACTGTGGTGACTTGTCATAAAACCGTGGAGGTTTGTTTTGTCTGCAATTAAGCCTGCACAAGCAGACAAGTTAATGTCAGTGACTAGGGCTGCAATTCTTGGTTCTGGACTTAAAATGAATACATATTTTATATATACAGTTTATATACAATATATAAATAATAACTATATGTTTGGTATCAGGCCAAACCACAGGATGAATTTGAAAAAATAGAGCATTTCTGGATTCCATGGGAACTAAAATATCATGGAAAAATTGATAGTTGATTCGTCAGAGGCTTTACAACTGCCTGCTCAGATAGCAATAAATCATTGCAGAGCTCACACGGGACAGAAGGAGGAAGTTGCTAAAGGCCAGGATTGTCTGGCTAGAGCTGCCAAAGCTGCTGGTAAAACATGGCAGACTCCAGACACAGGAGCTCCACTTTTCACGATAAGAAGCTATTGTTCATTTAAAAAAAAAAAAAAAAGCTCCACAGAAGGAAATGGGCAAATGAACTGAAAAGGGGGCTAAAAGAGGTTTGGGCTATGGGAATTCAAAATCGTTCTTATACCACAATCCCTATTTGCCTGGTTAGTGCTGTTGTGTCATCAACAAAAATCATCTAAGAGAGGAATTTTAAAGGTACTAGACTCTTACTATGTCCACTAAAAAAAAGTGAAATTATTTGGGGCTTCCCTGGTGGTGCAGTGGTTAAGAATCTGCCTGCCAATGCAGGGGACACGGGTTCAATCCCTGGTCGGGGAAGATCCCACATGCCGTGGAGCAACTAAGCCCGTGCGCCACAGCTACTGAGCCTGCGCTCTAGAGCCCACGAGCCACAACTACTGAGCCCACATGCCACAACTACTGAAGCCCGCGTGCCTAGAGCCCGTGCTCTGCAACAAGAGAAGCCACCGTAATGAGAGCCCCGTGCACCGCAACAAAGAGTAGCCCCCGCTCGCCACAACTAGAGAAAGCCCACGCGCAGCAACGAAGACCCAACACAGCCAAAACTAAATAAATTAAAAAAAAATTTTTTTTAAATGAAATTATTCAAAACACATCAAAGAGATGTGCCATTTATCAGCAGACTCCTCTACAGGCAATTGCCAAGTTAACTGCAGGAAGTTCTCCCTGACCCACTTTACTGGGAACCTAGTAGAACTAATGCTTGTAAAAGGTAAGAAGTTTAAAATTTGTTTGCTCAACAGCGCTAATCATCAGGGAAATGCAAATCAACATCACAATGAGATATCACCTCACACCTGTCAGAAAGGCCATCATCAAAAAGACCACAAATAACAAATGTTGGTGAGGATGTGGAGAAAAGGGGACCCTCCTACACTGTTCCTGGGAATGTAAATTGGTGCAGCTGCTGTGGAGAACAGTATAGAGGTTCTTCAAAAGACTAAAAATAGAGTTGCCATATGATCCAGCAATCCCGCTCCTGGGCATATATCCAGACAAAACTCTAATTCGAAAAGATACATGCACCCCCTATATTCATAGCAACACTATTCACAATAGCCAAGACATGGAAACAACCTAGGTGTCCCTCAATAGATGAATGGATAAGGAAGATGTGGTATATGCATATGTATATGTAGTATATACACATATACTACATATATATGACTATTCTCCAGCTATAAAAAATGAAATTTTCTGCAACTAGAGGTTATCATACTAAGTGAAATAAGTCAGAAAGAGAAAGACAAATACCATATGATATCTCTTATATGTAGAATCTAAAATATGCCACAAATGAACCTATCTACAGAACAGAAAGAGACTCAGAGACACAGAGAACAGCCTTGTGGCTGCCAAGGGGGAGGGGGGGAGGGAGAGGGATGGACGGGGACTCTGGGGTTGGTAGATGCAAACTATTACATTTAGAATGGATAAACAACAAGGTCCTACTGTATAGCAAAGGGAACTATATTCAATATCCTGTGATAAACCATAATGGAAAAGAATATTAAAAAAAAGAATATATATGTGTATAACTGAGTCACTTTGCTGTACAGCAGAGATTGGCACAGCATTGTAAATCAACTAGACTTCAATTTAAAAAAAAAAGAATGGGGCTTCCCTGGGGGCACAATGGATAAGAATCCGCCTGCCAATGCAGGGGACACAGGTTCGATCCCTGGTTCGGGAAGATCCCACATGCGCGGAGCAACTAAGCCCGTGCGCCACAACTACTGAGCCCACGGGCCGCAACTACTGAAGCCCGTGCGCCTAGAGCCCATGCTCCGCAACAAGAGAAGCCACCGCAATGAGAAGCCCGTGCACCGCAACGAAGAGTAGCCCCCGCTCGCTGCAAATAGAGAAAGCCCTCAGGCAGCAACAAAGACCCAACGCAGCCAATAAAAAAAATTTAAAAAAAAATGAAATTTTCTATACTTCAATTTAAAAAATTGGTTTTAAAAAAGAGAGTGAAAAATTGTCATTTGCAGCAACATGGATGGACTTGGAGGGCATTATGCTAAGTGAAATAAGTCAGACAGAGAAACACAAATACTGTATGATCTCACTTATATGTGGAATCTAAAAACTACAACAGGAACTTCCATGGTGGTTCAGTGGTAAAGAATCCACCTTCCGATGCAGGGAACACGGGTTCGATCCCTGGTCGGCAAACTAAGATCCCACATGCCACAGGGCAAATAAGCCCGCAGGCCACAACTAGAAAGAAGCCCACGCACCACAACTAGAGAGAAGCCCACGTGCCCCAACGAAGGATCCCGCATGCCTCGACAAAAGATCCCACATGCTACAGCTAAGACCCGATGCAGCCAAAAAAATAAATAAAATCAATATAAAAAAAGTAGATAATTTAAAAACGACAACAAATTAGTAGGTATAACAAAAAAAGAAGCAGACTCACAGATAAAGAGAACAAACTAGTGGTTACCAGTGGGGGGGAGGGGCAATATAGGGCTGGGGGAGCAGGAGGTACAGACTATTGGGTGTAAGGTAAGCTACAAGGATGTATTGTACAACAGGGGAATGTAGCCAATATTACGTAATAGATGTAAATAGAGTGTAACCTTTAAACATTGTATAAAAAATTAAAAAGATAATTACATTTAAAAAATTTGAAATAGTTTAATACTGGGAAAAAAATCATCCCACCAAGATCTCAGAGACCTTCACTAGAAGAGTCCAGCAGCAATCAGCTATAAAAGAGCACTGAGATATCATTACTAGTTCAAAGTTACAGGACTATTGATATTTAAAGGAACAGTTAGGTATTGGGCCAAGACTTCCAAAAAAGATGAAAGGATGGTGTTGAGAAGAAAAGAATCTAATTAATAGACAAACAGAAATCTGGCATTTGCAGACAGAGGCTCCAAAAGACAGGTCTAATATCACTTGATTAACTTTCGGACACAAGCTCCCCCAATCCCAGTACGGAGGGATAAACAAAGGTTGGCTTTTATTCAGGGAGATGCAGTTGACTTAACGTTATAATACTATTGATTTGGACTGCTGCAAGAAAAAAATGGCCCAAGGGACTGGTTTGTCCCAAGACTAAAAACAAATACGGCCATGGATGTCAAACACTGGAAGCTCCATCTGTGCCCTTGAATTGGTGCCACCTAAGACTTGGATGATGGCCATGGGTGTCTTTGTATTCCACATATGAGACACAGTATTTGAGAAGATAGAACAATTACAGAAGGGCCTAAATTGATGTAAATATGATGTTACCTATATATTTGATGAAAACTCAGGAGAAAGGTATTGGGCCTTACAAGAAAAACTCTTAATTAATAATTTAAATGATAAAACTCCAGAGTTAAGCTACTCTAGACTTGGATTGGACAAGACTTTGTAAGGAACTTCAAAATAATACTCAAATTGTTAACCATTTGAAAGCTCAGTTAATAAAGAGGTCATAACAGCTAGTGAAATTAATCTATGAAGAAGGAAAATGCGCATTGCTTCCCAAGAATCTGATTTACCCTTCCCCATTGGTATGATATATTTAAAGCTTGTTCTCTTCCAAGGCAAATATGGTACTGAATTGTGAAATTCATCCTATTGTAATTTTTTTAAATTAAATTTTATTTTTTTTAACATCTTTATTGGAGTATAATTGCTTTACATTGTTGTGTTTGCTTTGTTGTGTCTATAACAAAGTGAATCAGCTATATATACATATACATATATCCCCATATCTCCTCCCTCATGCATCTCCCTCCCACCCTCCGTATCCCACCCCTCTAGGTGGTCACAAAGCACCGAGCTGATCTCCCTGGGCTATGCGGCTGCTTCCCACTAGCTATTTTACATTTGGTAGTGTATATATATCCATGCCACTCTCTCCCTTCGTCCCAGCTTACCATTCCCCCTCCCCGTGTCCTCAAGCCCATTCTCTATGTCTGCGTCTTTATTCCTGTTCTGCCCCTAGGTTCTTCAGAACCTTTTTTTTTTTTTTTTAGATTCCATATATATGTGTTAGCATACGGTATTTGTTTTTCTCTTTCTGACTTACTTCACTCTGTATGACAGACTCTAGGTCCATCCACCTCACTACAAATAACATTTCTTTTTATGGCTGAGTAATATTCCATTGTATGTATGTGCCACATCTTTATCCATTCCTCTGTCGATGGGCATTTAGGTTGCTTCCATGTCCTGTCTATTATAAATAGTGCTGCAATGAACATTGTGGTACATGACTCTTTTTGAATTATGGTCTTCTCAGGGTATATGCCCAGTAGTGGGATTGCTGGGTCGTATGGTAGCTCTATTTTTAGTTTTTTAAGGAATCTCCATACTGTTCTCCATGGTGGCTGTCATCCTATTGTAATTCTGATAATCGTTTTGCCTCGCATTTTTACTTCTGGCTATTTAGGCATCTGCAACTTGTCCCTTGCCCAGAAAAAGTTAAAAGGACAATGGAGATAATGAAATATTGTAATGTTACTATTTCATAGGAACACAGGGAGGCGATTGTAAGGACAAATACAAATTAAGAGTAAGAGCCTTAATTCTCCCGGGAGAAGATAAGGTGAGAGACTCCCCTTCCTAGACATTTTCTTTCAGAATTTCTCCCTCTGTCCTTTTAAATATATGTAAATCTTTTTAATGGCTAAATAAGCCTCCGGTCATTCTCACAACTCAGGAATGTTTCCCCCCCTCCAGGGTCTGGGAGCGTCTTTTTGAATTGTAATCAAGGAAGATGCTGGCCCTGCAGACCTCCCAGCTTCCTGAGAGGAGAGGGGTCTGACTTCAGCCGACCAGACTCCAAATGGCAAAAGCTAGTGCGGGAGGCGGGGGGGGGGGGGGCGGGGGGGGCGGGGCTGTTGTCTGCTACCCTTGTGGAGGAGATATTCCTTCTGTCTCCGCATCCCTCAGGCGGGGTGCCTGCGTTTGCACAGATCATTCTGTTTTCAGGCTTTTTACACCCGTTTTCTATCTTTTCTGCTTTCGTGGAGAGGTGTTCCGGGTTGGGAGATTTTGTTTTTAGTTATGTTTCTCCAACACACTTCGCAGCCAGGGAGAAAGGGCAACTTTTGCTTCAATGGAGGTGTGTTCATTGAATATCCACATGGAGAAAAAAATCTTCTCACTGAACTTTTCCTCAGTTGTAACCACCAGGCAGGAAAGTGAAAGGTCATAAATGTACTGAGCCTTCTTCTTCCTGAGAGCCGGAGCTAGCCCGCCCCCACGAAAGTGCCTCCGTGCACCAGGGACGGGAGCGAGGGCCTGGAAATCTGTACAAGCCTTGTTAGTCTCACCTAGTATTCCGAGTTGTTTCTTTACTACCTGCCACCCAGGCCCAAACCCCCTTCTCTTGTCAATTCTTCACAAATGCAACATGCCTGTGTCTAAAAGGTAGAAAAGCTTCCTGTTCTGGTCACTTCTTCGGGTCTTCATTCTCTTGTGAAGGCTCCCAGGTACATGTAAACATTTAATAGAATGTGTATGCTTGTCTCCTGTTAATGTGTCGTGTCAGTTTTATTCTCAGGCCCAGCCAGAGACCCAAAGATGGTAAAGAAGCATTTACCTTCCACATCCCTTTGGGTCACCACCCTTCCCCAGAAAAGAGGTGCTTTTGCAAAGCCTTCCCCAGCAGCAGCAGGAAAGATGGGGGCTGAGGGGACTTCGAGAGAAGGTGGGACCCAAGGCAGCAAGGAGAGGAAGGGTCAATTGGAGATTGTCAAAGCGAGAGACTCCACAGCAGCCCCTCCCCCAGGAACTCACGAGGTGCATTTCCTCCAGGAAGGAATTGTGATCTGGCCCAGAGAATTTCCAACGGCCCCCTTACAATTGAAAAATGGTCAAGCTCCGATATGGATAAGCAAATGCCTCCGCCCTCAAAAGGACTTGCATTTCAATGCACTTGAGTTCTTAGAGGAGTGGAGAGTAGTCAGAGTGAGAGCACCCACAGCATCCCCTCCCCAGGAACTCGTGAGATGCATTTACTCCTGGAGGACTTCGCTTAAAACTTAAAAGTGCCCAAGACCCAGTCTGTAGAAGCAAATGCCCCGCCGGCAAAGGGACTTGCATCTCAATGCTGTGTCCTTCTAAAGGAAGAGAGTACTTTGGTCAGCTTCCTGGCATTGTTAAAAATAACAATCTGGAAAACCAACCTGGACCTCGTGATTAGACCCTACAGAGCATCTTCAAGCTGGAAGAGTCTTTTTCTTCTCTTTTAAGAAAAAAAAAATCTTGACCACTGCCTGACAACATACACAAAAATCAGTTTCAGTTGTACTGGAAATTAAAAATAAAAGGCAAAATAACAAAACATGTAGAAGACGACAGGAGAACATCTTTATGATCTTGGAGTTGGGAAAGATTTCTTAGGTGGGACACAAAAAGCACTAACTGTAGGAGAAGATATTGATAAATTAGTGTCTTCTGAGCTCTGCCGGCATTGGCCCAATTTGCTATTCTTCAAGTCTTCCCTGCACCCTGCCCCTCCCCCCGCAGTGTGGCTTCTCCTTTCTCTTGACCCCCATCTCCAAGCTCCTGCTTTAGGCAGGCAGGATTACTGCATCAGGATGAGCCCCTCACCTACAGAAGTGTATTTTGTTTCTGGTGTTTTCTGAGATTTTCTGCCCCTTGGCTGCTTTTCTCCGCTCTTTACCCTTTAATTGCACGTATCCCCTGTGTGGCTTCGGTCCGCCTCCTCCCAATGTCCCCCAGGTCCTATAGCTCTTGCTGTAGTTAGGGACATAGGGTTACCATCACAGAGTCAGCTCCCTACTTGGACAGAGTGCGCTGGTCTATCTGGGACACGCCAGGGTGGGGCCGCCTCACTGTGGACTCTGCACGACGCGAATTCTAACTGCCTTGGGGCTGAGGAGATCTGTCTCTTAGTTTTGCTGAAAATGGAACTTTTTTTTGGGGGGGGAGGGGGTGGGTTCCATGCAACTTACTGCTTTTGTGACATCACCAGAAGAGTCAAAACGCTGTCTCACTGCCTTGCACTTTTTAAAAAAATTTATTTTATTGAAGTATAGTTGATTTACAATGTTGTGTTAGTTTCTGCTGTACAGCAAAGTGATTCAGGTATACGAATATATATTCTTTTTCATATTCTTTTCCATTATGGTTTATCACAGGATACTGACTATAGTTCCCTGTGCTCTACAGTAGGACCGTGTCGTTACCCATCCTATATATACTAGTTTGCATCTGCTAATCCCAAACCCCCAATCCTTCCCTCCCCCATCCCCCTCCCCCGTGGCAACCACAGGTCTGTTCTCTATGGCTGTGAGTCTGTTTCTGTTTCGTAGATAAGTCTGTGTCATATTTTAGATTCCACATATAAGTCATACCATATGGCATTTGTCTTTCTCTTTCTGTCTTATTTCACTAGTATAAGATCTACCTCGCACTCTTTTTAAAGGAATGAGCGTTGAATTTGATCAAATGCCTTATTAGCACCTACTGATGTGATTAAGCTGTTTCCTCTAATTTGCTGAGTAATGATTTCTCTGAAAAGACTTTCTCATGTTGAACTGATCTCCGGTGGCCTCGGCCTGCAGCGGCTTGAAGCAGGGCTTCGGTTCCGGCCAGAGGTGGAGGTCAGGCAGCGGCAGTGAGAGAGCTGAACCCTAACCACCAGACCGCCAGGGACCAGTGGCCAGTGACAAGGCCCTGGCCCGTCAGCTGTGTAGGAATGAACTTCCACGTAGAGGAGGAAAGTAGTGAAGCAAGTAAAGTGTTTATTAGGAGGAAGAAGAGTCCAGTACGTGTGGATAGACACACGGGCAGGCTCAGAGAGAGAGTCGCGCCTGCGTGGTGGTTTGAATCACTTTTATGGGGCATTTCTTCCGGGTTTCCTCTGGCCAGTCGTCTTGCTTTGCCTGGTTCTGAGTCCGTATTTGGTATAACTCAGGGTCCTCCCCTGTGTGCGTGCGCATCTCTTAGCCAAGATGGATTCTAGCGAAGAGGCCTATGGGTAGTTGGCGTTACTCACTATGGGGTGGCACCCCCTCCCTTTTTGACCTCCAAGGAGCCTTTCTGAGCATGTGTAGTCGGGGAGGTCTTCTTGACTTCGGGAATGGGAATATGTGGCCTCTTATATCTCTTATCTGGGCGGGGCCAGCCTTCTCCATCATCCTGTTTTTATGGAGTTTCTGCTATCATGGAGTTTCTGTCCACAGGGGAGAAACTGTTCAGCCTGGGGCCCATCTATCTCCTGCTTCACAACTACCTTTGTATTTCTGGACTAGATCCTACTTGGTCATACATAATATCTCGTTCTTTTGGTATATTGCTGGAATCTACTCGCTTATCTTTTTAGAATTTTTGCACTTGTCTTCAAAAGGTTTCATTCTATACTCTCTTTACTAGGTTTATATATTTGGTTTATTGTTGGCTTTATGGAACAGCAAAGGTCAAGACTAGGTAATACACCCCTGAAGAAGATGAATGAGCAGGGGCTTGCTTAGCAAATGACAATTTTATTTACTTATTTATTTATTTGGCCACGCCCCCTGGCATGTGGGACCTTAGTTCCCCAACCAGGGATCGAGCCCACGCCCCCCTGCATTGTAAGCGTGGAGTCTTAACCACTGGACCACCAGGGAAGTCCCCAGCAAATAACAATTTAAATGTCAAAAAGGAAACTTTAAAATTCTTATAAGAAGATATAGGCAAGTATCTTTTTGACCTTGGGGTAGGGAAGGACTTCTTAAACCAGACATAAAACCCATTAATCCTTAAAAAATTTTTTTCTGGGGGTTTCCCTGGTGGCGCAGTGGTTAAGAATCCGCCTGCCAATGCAGGGGACATGGGTTCAATCCCTGGGCTGGGAAGATCCCACATGCCACGGAGCAACTAAGCCCGTGCTCCACAACTACTGAGCCTGCGCTCTAGAGCCCGTGAGCCACAACTATTGTAGTCCGCGCGCCCTAGAGCCTGCACGCCACAACTACTGAAGCCTGCGCACCTAGAGCCCGTGCTCTGCAACAAGAGAAGCCACTGCAATGAGAAGCCCACGCACAGCAACGAAGAGTAGCCCCCGCTCGCCGCAACTAGAGAAAGCCCGCGCGCAGCAACAAAGACCCAATGCAGCCAAAAATAATAAATTTTTAAAATAATACTAATAAAATAAAAAATGTTATACAATCCCACTTATATGAAATATCTAGAATGGACAAATTCATACAGACAGAAAGTACATAGAAGTTACCAGGGGCTCAGGGACAGGAAGGGGGAGCTATTGCTTAATGGGTACAAAGTTTCTGTTTGAGGTGATTAAAGAGTTTTGGAGATATGGTGATGGTTGAACACTGTGAATGTAATTAATGCCCCTGAATTGTACTTAAAAGCGGTTAAAATGGCAAATTTTGTGTTATACATATTTTTTCCCAATTTTAAAAAGCAAGAGAATGATAAATCCAACTGTGGCCTATTGGTCACTGTGGGGCATGGGGGAGGCAGGGTCACGATGGTATACGTAAGTTACTGGTAATGGTCCTGTGTCAGGGTTGGGTGTTAGCTTAGTAGGTGATAATGAGCTTATTTTTAAAATAAACAAAATGAAAGTGGGCCTTAAGTGGACAAATTTGGTGGATAGTAAGTAATCCAATTCTATGCATCTGAATTTAAAAAACAAAACAACAAAACAAAACTAGAAAAGCAAATACCTATGTTCCCATGAGCCAGGACATGTTCTCATATAGAACATGAGAAGCCTGGGCCCACCATTTGCTTCCTCCATGTCATCAACAGGGTTTTCAGTTTTGCAAAATGGAATAGCAGAAATAGTCCCTTACAACTACTGTCAACTGATCTTTGACAAAGGAGCAAAGGCAATTCAATAGAGAATGGATAATCTTTTCAACAAATGGTGCTGGAACAACTGGACGTCCACATGCAAAAAAATGAATCTAGACACAGACCTTATACTTTCACAAAAATTAACTCAAAATGAATCGTAGACCTAAACATGAAACGCAAAACTATAAAATCCTAGAAGATGATAACCTAGAGGAACATCTAGGTGACCTTGCGTTTGGTGATGACTTCTTTGGCTACAACACCAAAGACACAAGCCGCGGAAAATAGAGTGGCAAACACAAAGAATTAGGAGAGTGCAATCTCTTCATTCTAGGATGACAGACAACAAAGAGTCCAGACTCTCCAGAGATGAGAAGCTGGACAGTTTCCGGGTTGTGGTCTGGCCTCTGCTTCCCTGGGAGCTCCCTTCTGGGGATGCCAGTGGGCAAGGTCATGAGTGACTACTGGGAAACAGGGCTTCCCAGTTGGGCATATGGCAGGGCTGGGGTGAGGACCAGGCAGGGACTGTACATCCACTGGAAAAATAGGAGGTTGGCTTCCTGACCTCTTTGCAGCAATCAGGGGTGAGCTGGAGTGCAAACTTTCTGTGGGATGACATGGTGTCCTCAGCAGGACCAAGCTTCAGGGCATGGAGAGAAAGAAACACAGAGTCACTGGATAGGACTAGTCCAGATAAGAACCTGGGCCTGCTCACCTTGGTATTTGGTCTTCAGGTTAAAGAATGCTGCAGTGGCCATGGAGATTATGGTGGTGACTGCCCTCACCATGTCTGTCTCTTGAGCCGGCTGTTCTGTTCCAGCCTGGCTGCCTGCCATACCTGTTGCCCTCCTGCCATGCTGGGGCATCCCTCCACCCTCCTCCTCATTGCTGAATTGCTGAGCTCAGATCAAAGTAGCTGCTCCTCGATCGATCGACTGTCTCCGATCTTCCTCTCCCACACTCTCAGAGGGTTTTGCATGTTAGGACTTTTTGATTACAGGAAGAAACTGACTCTAACTTAAGCAAGAAAAGGGATTTATTTAGCATGATGCTGGGTAGATCACTGAATTGGTAGAATGTCTATAAGCAGGTCTTGAGATGCACAGGTGTCACTTGTTTTGAGAGTGGTCCAGAGCAAGAAAGGGCCCTGCAGAAGATCTGGGCTGCAATGCAGGCTGCTAGGTCACTAGGGCTATAAGATGCAGCCAGTCTAAAGGCTCAAGGGGATCTGTCCATGGTAGATAACGATGCTGGGGGGAGTCTGTGGGAAGCCTCTGTAGAAGGATCCCAGTACAGACCCATAAAGGTCTGGAGCAAGGCCATATCTTCTGTGGCAGAGCTACTCACCACTCAAAAAAGCAGCTGCTGGGACTTCCCTGGTGGTGCAGTGGTTCAGAATCTGCCTGCCAATGCAGGGGACACGGGTTCGAGCCCTGGTCCAGAAAGATCCCACATGCCGTGGAGCAACTAAGCCCGTGAGCCACAATTACTGAGCCCATGTGCTGCAACTACTGAAGCCAGCGCGCCTAGAGCCCATGCTCCGCAACAAGAGAAGCCACCGCAATGAGAAGCCCTCTCACCACAATGAAGAGTAGCCCCCGCTCACCACAACTAGAGAAAGCCCGCGTGCAGCAACGAAGACCCAATGCAGCCAAAAAAAAAAAAAAAAAAAAAAAAGCAGCTGCTGTCATGCTACTGGGCCGTGGTCCAGACTTAGAGCCTGATGCCAGGATATCAAGTGCCTGTGTAACCAGAGCTGCCCATCACGAGCTGAGTACTGGCAGACCCACTGAGCCCTGCGGCCTGGCAGACACAGCAGCGATCCAATGGAGATGGCACCTTCCAGACCAGGCCCAACTGGGGCCCAAGGCTACATGGGTCAGGTACATGCACAGGTAGTGAAGACCCTACGTGTCACCTGCCTCCATCACACTGTACTCTTCCTCAGCTCACACCTGTGGGCTCATGGGCGGAGGTTCCCTGTGACTAACCCATGCGGGGGAAGCACTCAGACCCGGCTCGTAGATGGGTCACCGCAGTATGCTGGTACTAATAAAAATGGATTGCTGTCTCACTATGGTCCCATTCAGGGTGGCCCTCAGGGACAGTGGCAAGGGAAATCCCCCCAGTGAGCAATACACTTGGCCGTCCACTTGGTAGAGGGAGCTATGGCCTGAGATAAAGGTGTCCATGGAAAACAACTTAACTGATTGGTCAGGGACCCAGGGCGAGTAAGACTGGGTCAGTAGAAAGGGTTCTGCACCCAATTCCAAGGGGTGGGGGTGGGGTGTTCCCCAGCGCCAAGCAATTCTTGCACACCAGCTGGTGTCCTATAATTCAGCTCAATTCCGACACTGTCTCCCTGGAGACAGCGTCAGACCCCACAGGTTAAGGGCTCAGTCCCACGAGACTACGAGACTGCCCTCCGCCCCCAACTTCAGATGCCAATTGCAAGCCCAGGTTGTCAACCGTGCTTCTGACCGACCAGTATAGATGGGAGCTTCCCACGACCCCCTCTGAGGGTTCAATTAATTTGGTTGAGCAGCTCACAGGACTCAGGGGAACACTTTACTTACTAGATCACTGGCTTATCATAAAAGGATATAACCGAGGAAGAGCCAGATGGAAGAGACGCACAGGGCGAGGCATGAGGAAAGGGCCCGGAGCTTCCACGCCGTCACCGGGGGCCACTCTCCCAGCACCTCCACGTGTTCACCAACCCGGAAGCCCTCTGAACCCAGTCCTGGTGGGTTTTCATGGAGGCTTCATCACACAGGCACGATTGATGAAATCACTGGCCATTGGCCATTGATTCAACCTGCAGCCCCTCTCCCCTCCCCAGAGGCGGATGGGGGGAGAAAGTGAAAATCCCAACCCTCTAATCACCTGGTTGGTTCCCCTGGCAACCAGCCCCCATCCTCAGGTGGGGTCCCAAAGTCACCTCAGTCACTTAATAAAGACACTTTTATAGCTCTCATCACTTAGGAAATTCCAAGAGTTTTAGGAGCTCTGTGCCAGAAACAGGGACAAAGACCAAGTATATATATTTCTTATCGTAAATCACAATATCACAGTCAAAGACTAGAGTGACTAGAAGATGTGGAGAAGAGCGTGGGAGCTAGCTAGCACACCGAAAGGGGTGCGTGGGAAGAGGGTGTGGGTCCTGTGTCTCTGCCTTGCGGAGGTCAGCTGGCCTTTCTCCACGGTGCCCTGGACCCGTGAAGGCAGTGGCTGTAGTGGAAAGGCTGGAGGCTCTGCAAAGGCTCAAGAGCTAGGGTGTCCTCTCACCAAGGAGGCTGATCTTGATCCTGCCACCACTGAGTGCCCAACCCGCCGGAGCAGTGGCCAGTACTCAGCCCTCAACGTGATGCCATTCCTCCAGGGGACCAGCCAGCCGTTTGGAGGCAGGTGATTACACTGGGCTCCTTCCACCCTGGCCTTCCTGTGCATAGCGTGTCTGCCAGCGACCTGAGGGCTTACACAGTACGCCACGTAACAGTGCTTCAGAGTAAGGGACTCTTCTTCCAAGAAAGGAGGTGTGACAATAGGCACACGACCACGGGAGCCAGTGGTCTTGCTCAGCAAAGATGTCAGCTCGGGGGATACACCCTGTGGGGCTGGGGAGCGTTACTGCATGATGTGACGAATGCACTGAGTTAATAGTTACTACACGGCGCTGTGGTGCTGTGTCCCCAGTAGATAGAATCCACGGTGCTGTGAGCCAAGGAATGAGAGTAGGGTTGGCTGCTCTCCCACTGATTCCCAGTGACCCATCTGGGGAATCTGTGCTCCCCATTTCTGAACTCTTAGGCCCTCCTGAGCTAGAGGTCCTGGTTTCTGGGGTGGCGGGTGCTGCTTCCATCAGGATTCATGGTAAGGGCTCTGCAGAACTTGAAAGGAAACCTACCATCTGGTCAATGTGAGCTCCTCGTACCCAGGGACCATCCACTCAGGAAAAGATTGCTGTATTGGCAGGGCAGCTGATCCTGAGTACATCACGAGCTAGCGTTGCTGCTCTCCAAGGACAGCAAGAAGTATGTCCGTGACACATGGATTCGCTAGGGTGTCTCTCGGTGTTTGTAAACAGGCGATTGCACGCTGGTGGCCTGACAAGGGGAAAGCAATGAAACGCTCTGACCTGTGGTGGATAAAGATCTGGTTCAGTCCTCCATGAAAATCACCTAGACGCGTGGAGATGCCTTCTGAGGGTGAGGGAAATCTAGAATGGGTGATGGAGGACGGTACGGTCAATGGCAAAATGTCCACAAAGCCCTCCCATGTGGGTCTACACAGACACTCACGTTCCTATCCAATGTGACTTTGTCGTTCCTCCCACCAAGAGGCAGAGTCCGTTTCTGCAGGCTCGGAATCTGGACTTGCTGATGTGTAGTGGGTAGAATTATGTCTTCCAAAAGTTCAAGTTCCAGTCCCTGGTACCTGTGAATGTGACCTTATTTGGAATTAGAGTTTTTGCAGATGTAACCAAGTTAAGAGGAGGTCATGCTGGATTTGGGTGGGCCCTAAGTCCAGTGACTGGTGTCTTTTCTTCTTTTTTTTTTTTGCCACGCAGCATGGCTTCCCACGGCAGTGAAAGCGTGGAGTCCTAACCACTGGACCGCCAGGGAACTCCCTGGTGTCCTTGTAAAGAAGAAGGAAAGTTGGACCCAGACACAGAGGAGGCACATGGGGAAGAAGGTCATATGAAGATGAAGGCAAAAATTGGAGCAATGCAGCTACAAGTCAAGGAACACCAAAGATGGCTAAGAGCCACCAAGCAGCTAGGCACAGGCAAAGAAGGACCCTCCCCTAGAGCCTTCAGAGGGAGCATGGCCCTGCCAGCACCTTAATTTCGGATTTGGAGCCTCTAGAACTATGAAGAGAACATGTTTCTGTTGTTTTAAGCCACCGGGCTCGTGGTCCTTTGTGGTGTGGCAGTCTCCTCTTTGGGTCCGGGGCAGACAATTCTATCCAGCCTGCCCCTAGCAGAGTCAAGTCCTAGCAGCTTCAAGTGCCGACCAACTTGATAATGTGCCCTTAGAATGGCCCTCATTCCCCTGAGACCACTTTCTGACATATGCAACCTGCACACCCGCCCTTGTCTCAAGGTCTGCTTTTTGGAACACCCACATTCCTTTTCCAGACGCCAGGCAGGCCCACCGTTCCTGATTCCTGTTCTTTAAACCAGGAGTCAGGGAGGAATGAAGCGCTTTGGAGGGGCCTTCGGCCCTGTGTGGTTAATGATTCTATCACTTGCCAAAGCCTGGAAATGAAGCATGCAGCTCTTCCTGGTACCCCACGGGAACCCAGCCCTCAATCCGATGCTGCTTTCCGGGCTTTCCCTCTCCAGGCTTGTCCAAGAAGAGAGCCAGGACAGGTTGCGGGAGAGAAGAGGGAGAGGTGGAGGGAACGTTAAAGCGGTGTGCCTGAGCGCAGGCTGTGGCTGAGAGAGACACAGGTAGGCAGCGGACCCAGGGGGCCCAGTCCTGCGAGCCAGGGCCCCAGGGCATCCCAAGCCGCTTGGTCGGCTCTCCCCAGGACCCACCCCACCTCACGCTTTTTTCTTTTTCTTCTTCTCCTTCTTATTAAAAAATATTTGTTTGTTTTTAAATTTTAACAAAGGTGCCCATTTCAACGACAATGAGAGAACGGCTAAGTTGAAGGAGAGAAGCACTCACTAAAGGGCAACCTGAGGGAGGGCTAGAGGCATTCGGGATGCGGCGCGGAGGAACTGGCAAAGGGTCTGAAATCGCGCCCCCCTCCCGAGGCCCCGAGCTCTCTGGGGGATCCCGGGAGGCGCTCCTCCAAACAGGATCCCCGTCTCCCGGGCTGGCACAGGGCGGGCGGCACACACTGCCGGGTGCTCGGAGACGGACGCCGGGGATCGCTGGGAGCCAGGGACGCCCTCCACCCCCGTCAAGGCCCCGCCCCCAGCTTCCCGCGCCAGCTCCCGCGGCCTCCAGCCGCTCGCTCTCCCACCCAGCCCAGCTCCACTCTCCCGCGCGCTTGCGCCCGGTCCCCGCGCCCCTCCCCTGCCGCCGCCGCGGGCGCGCGCGCTGTGCCCGTCGTCCCGGGCGGGAGCTGGAGACCGCGGGGCCGGCTGCGGGCCCGAGAGCAGGCGCCGGGAGCGCGGCCGGGCGAGGCGCGAGCGCGGGCGCGGGCCTGGGCCGCGGGCGGGGGCCGCAGCCGCGCCGCCGCCCCCCAGTCGGCTGGCCGGGCCGCGGCGCCACGCGCGAGGGCCGGGCTCCCGGGGCTGGTGGCCATGGGCGGGAGCCGGAGGCGGCAGCGGCAGCGGCAGCGGCAGCGGCGGGCCCCGCGGGCGGGGAGGCGCGCGGCCTACGGCCCCTGACGGTCCCCAGTGGCCTGGCGCGCCCCCGCGCCTCCTGGGGGACCGTAGCCAAGCAACGCCCGGCGCGCCCGCCCATCCCCCGCTGCCCTTTTTTTCCTGGCCGGGTGCGAGGGAGCATGCCCGCGCCTGGCCTCAGCCAGCTAAGAGTTAACCCGAGGGGCGTGGAGCTGCCCCCCCCTCGGGGGCGTGCCCCCCTCCCCCGCTAGGCGGCCCGCCCCCCGCGCTAGGGTATGGCCCCCGGCCCTGGCCCGGGACCCGAGGTCCCGCGCACGGGCCAGTGAAAGGCGTTTTCCCGTTCCCGCCCTCCTTCCCTCGCCGGCCAGCACCATGGGATGTAATATGTGCGTGGTCCAGAAACCGGAGGAGCAGTACAAAGTGATGCTTCAGGTAGGGCGGCGGGGCAGCTGGGGCGAGGGGCGTGGGCGACACCTGGGGAAGAGCTGGCCCGGGGGGAGGGCCGGGTGGAGGGGCACGAGGGCTCGAAGAGGAAGAGGCAGGGAGCCATCCTCGCCCTCAGTTTCTGGGGCTGCTGGGTGTTGGTGCTCCGTGGGAACCAGGCAAAGATGGGGGGTCCCTGCGCGGGGGTAGGGGTGCGGGGCGCATCCCTGGCTCGCCCGGAGTACATTGATTGGGACGCGAGCCCTGGGTCCAGATCGGCCCGGGTCGGGAAGTTGGGCTCAGCCCAGGTCCTGTGCGCATACACCCCGGGCCCGGGAGCCGGGAAACGCGTTGCTGCCGGCGCCGGCGCCGGCGCGGGATGGGGGTTGCATAGCAACGGCCTCCGTTCCCTGCACTCGGGGAGGGAGCAGGGCGCCCGCGGCGCGGTGGGGCGGGGCAAATCCAGGTCCCGGTGGGCCAGGGGTACTGGAGCGCGCGGGCCGCCCCGCCACCCCGCCGACGCCTGGCCAGGGTCGGGTATCTACCCCCGCACCCACTCTCCGCTCCGGCCCTGCCCAGACAAACGGTGGGCTCCCAGTCCTTGGGAGCCTCGGGTGAGTGGCTGTCGCCGGGTCTGCCCGAAGGGCAGTCTGCGGGAGTCGGTGCCCGGCCTGCCCTAGGCCCCGCAGGGCCTTGGGGCCTTGGGCGGTGGGGGGCGTGGACCGGGCAGTGCTCGGCGGGGAGGGAGGGGAGACTCCAGGTCGCGCTCTCGGACCCGGAGCTCGGCTTCCTTGCCTGTGCGTGGCGTGACTTCGTGAGTGCGTGCCTGTGCCCCGTCTGTGTGTTCGCGGAGGCTCCTCCGGCCCTGCGTGTGTGTACTTTCTGTGTGCGCTCTGAGAGCTGTCTAGAGAAATGTCCCGGATGGCGTGGTCTGAGACGCCCCCAGGGCTCTGTGGAGGGAGTTCCAAGGTTAGAGGGAGTCGGGATCCAGGGGCAGACCGGGCGCAGACAGGTATACGTTTCTACTCTGGGTTTATTGGTCCGGACTGGGGAGCAAGTGCAGGTCGGAGAGGTGTTGGCTGGGGGAATGGGGTCTCCTTAGAAGAATAGGGGGAACCCCTACAGGCATCGGCCGGGGCGCGGTGGGGATTGGGGAGCCCGCGGGAGTGCTGCGTTCGTGCTGAGAGCCTAGTTCCTCTGGCCGTCCTGGGCGGGAGCGGGAGGAGGGCAGGACGGGCATCTTGCCCCAGCCTGGCGGCGCTCCTCATCCGCTCTCCCGGGCCGGTCTCCCGGGGCGCGCGGGCCCTCTGCTTTCCCCGCTCTCGGCCCTCCGCCTTCTTTCTGCCATTCTCTCCGCCACCCCCACCCCGCCTCGTGCTTCCTCCCATCTCTCGTTCCAGCTGTTTGGAAATCTTGCCTGGCCATTGCCATTCCCCCTCGTGGGATCAGGTTCGGGAATGACCCAGGCTGGGCCGCGAGCAGTCCCGTGGAATCCCAGTAGTGGGCACCAGGGCTACCGGCGGGAGGTGGGCTGCACTGGTTGGTTGATGAGGCCGTGGGATCCCATCCTCATTGCTTCCTTTCTTGGAATCATTCCATCAAATGGCAAGCGAATCCTAAGCGGCTGGCTCTTGACTTCCTCCCAGAGGGATTGATGTAGTACTTCGTTAAAGGCCAGTCCCTTGGGGATGTGTGGAAAGTGGAGGGCAACCTGCGCTGCACTGCAGGCCCGAGATGAGCCATGGTTGGGAGGCGACGCTGCTGTGACCCTTCGGGTTCCCCATGGGCAGTGGCAGGGAGGCTGCCACAGGTCTGGCTGGCACGGCCTTCAGGGAGGCTTCATGTCGGAGGAAGGCTTGAGGTGAACCTGGGCTGGAAAGTCCCGGGCCAGGCTTTTCTCCTGGAGAGAGAGCCCCAAGCCCTGGGCAAGTAGCTCCCCAGGAGGAGGGCGGCCTCAGGCCAGCCGCCTCTGCTTTTCCTCATCTGCAGCCCTCACTGACCGGTCCCTGGGGATGCTGCTCCCTTTTAAAGCCCCTGCAGAAGTTTGGACAGAATCCGAGACTGGATGCAGTTTTATTTTATTTTACTTTTTAAATTTATCTTTCTAAGTTAATTTTTGTTGGAGTATAGTTGATTTACAACGTTGTGTTAGTTTCAGGTGTACAGCAAAGTGAATCAGTTCTACATATATCCACCCTTTTTTAGATCCTATTCCCATATAGGTCATTACAGAGTATTGAGTAGAGTTCCCTGTGCTATACAGTATGGATGCAGTTTTAAAAAAGGAACTATCCTTTAAAATTAAGGGAAGACAAAAGAGAATTGAATTAAAAAAATCTGGAGAGCAGGGAAAACCATTAAGTATCCCAGATGACTCTGGGTCTGGGAGCTGGCGTCCCAGGCGCAGCAGGGAGCTTCTCCTGGTCCCAGCCTCTTTTCAGAGGGGAGGGAAGCTTTTGTGCCAGAAGACCAGTCAGTTTCCAGGACCCCTTGCCTGCCCCCCCTTAAACTCTGGTGCTTCCCAGCTTCAGAGAGGCTTCTCCGTGGCTTGTCCACACCCACCTGTGGCCTCTGCACCTTACCAAAATAAGGAACCCCTCCGAGATACAGTTCAGCCCAGAGAAATGCACAAGTACACCTACACCACTTGCCATGTGGCTTCCTTATGCTGGGGCGCCCTGGGGCCCCTTCCTAGATCCCCAGAGGTCTCTGACACCCAGGTTAAGAAGTCCCAAGTCTCTTATTCTAGCCTTGAGTTCCAGACCCTTTTCTCCCGATAGTTCACAGGCACTTAAAAAAACAAAACAAACTTTATTGAGATATAATTCACAAACCTTGTAAAACATACAATTGAGTGGTTTCTAGTATATTCAGAGAGTTGTGCAATCATTACCACTATTGAATTCCAGAACATTTTCATCACCTTGGAAAGAAACCCCGTACCCATTAGCAGTCACATTTCCCCCAATACCTCCTAGGCTCTGGCAACCACGAATCTACTTGTCTTTATGGACTTGCCTGTTCCAGACATTTCATCTCAATGAAACCATACGATACGTGACCTTTTGTTGTCCGGCTTCTTTCCTTTATCGTGTTTTTAAGGTTCATCCATGTTGTAGCATGTATCAGTACTAAATTTCTTTTTATTACTGAATAATTTTCCATAATATTTATCTATTCATCCATTGATAGACATTTGACTTATTTCCACCTTTTGGCTATAGTGTGAACAGTGCTGCTGTGAACATGAGTGTACAAGTATCTGTTTGAGTCCCTGCTTTCAATTCTTTTGGGTATATACCCAGAAATGGAATTGCTGGATCATATGGTGATTGTGTTTAGTATTTTGAGGAGCTGTCAGTTTTCCACAAGGGCTGCACAATTTTACATTTTACGTTCCCACCAGCAGTGTATGAGGGTTCCAGTTTCTCCACACCCTCCCCACACACGTTTTTTATTATAGCCATCCTACTGGGTTTGAGGGGACATCATATGCATTTCCTGATGAGCATCTTTTCCCGTGCTATTGGCTATTTGCATATCTTTTCTGGAGAACTGTCTATCTTTATGCCTGTACCACATTACTTTTACTGGAGCTTTGTAAGTAACTTTTGAAGTGTGGGGTCTTCCAACTTTGTACTATTCAAGATTGTTTTGTCTATTCTGAGTCACTTGAGTTTCCATATGAATTTTAGGATCAGCTTGTCAATTTCAGAAAAAACCAGCTGTGATTTTGTAGGAATTGCATTGAATTTGTATTGAATATTGCATTAAGTATGTATTGAATTTGCATTGAATATTGCATTGAATCTGGGAGACTATTACCCATGAACATGGGATGCCTTTTTATTTGGATCTTCAATTTCTTCGCTGCGTGGCTTGTGGGATCTTAGTTCCCCAAGCAGGGATTGACCAGGGATTGAACTCTGGCCCTCAGCAGTGAGAGCGCAGAGTCTTAACCACTGGAGTGCCAGGGAATTCCCTGAGTCTTCAATTTCCTTCGCCAATGTTTTGCACTTTTGTTAAATTTATTCCTGAGTACTTTATTCTTTATGATGCTATTGTAAGTAGAATTGTTTTCTTAATTTCCTTTTCATTTTTCTCATTGCCACTGTATAGAAATACAATCGTTTTTTTATACTGGTCTTATATCTTGCAACCTTACTAAACTCATTTATTAGTTCAAATAGTTGTTTTGAGTGGATTCTTCAGGATTTCCTATATATAAATAGAGGATAGTTTTACTTCCTTTCCAATCTGAATACCTCTCATTTCTTTTTTTGTTTTGAATTTTATTCTATTTATTTTTTTATACAGCAGGTTCTTATTAGTTATCCAGTTTATACGTATTAGTGTATATATGTCAATCCCAATCTCCCAATTCATCACACCATCACACCTCCCCCCGCCACTTTCCCCTCTCGGTGTCCATACGTTTGTTCTCTACGTCTGTGTCTCTATTTCTGCCCTGCAAACCGGTTCATCTGTACCATTTTTCTAGGTTCCACATTTATGCGTTAATATACGATATTTGTTTTTCTCTTTCTGACTTACTTCACTCTGTATGACAGTCTCTAGATCCAACCGCGTCTCTACAAATGACCCAATTTCGTTCCTTTTTATGGCTCAGTAATACTCCATTGTGGATACCTCTCATTTCTTTTTCTTGCCTATTTGCTCTGGCTAGCACCTCCAGTACAATGTTGAATAGAAGTGGTGAGAGTGGGTATCCTTGTCTTGTTGCTGAGCTAAGAAGCTTCCAGTCTTTCACCCCTGAGTATGAAGTGAGCTGCGGTTTGTCATAGATGCTCTTTATCAGGTTGAGGAAGTTCCCTTCTATTCCTAGTTTGAGTGTTTTTATCATGAAGTGTTGTTAGGTTTTGTCAAATGCTTTTTCTGTGGCTATTGAGATGATCCTGTGGGTTTTGGGCCCTCGATTCTACTGACGTGGTCTATCACAGGCACTTTAAGTGCGGCATGTCAGAACCCCAGCTCCATTTCTGTTATCCCAGTCTTGTCCTCCAAGGATACTTAACCAAGTGTGGGCGCTGGGGGCATGGGGGGGCACAGGGAGAGCTTGAAAAATCTGGAAATGACCCTGAGCGGGGGAGGGTCATGCATGTCGTTAGGAAGAGGAAGAAGCCAGGTCATAAAGGGCAGAAAGGGAGGTAGCCTGGTCACCTAACACTGAGGCACAAAAGCACGTTCTGAGAGCCTTTCCTGGTGTCCCTGCTTGCCGGGCCTGTGTCCTTCTCTCTGACACCATGACCCCCATGACGTGGATCTGTCTGAGCCATTGATAGAAAAATTCTAGAAAATGCAAACTCATCTATAGTGACAGAAAGTATTTGCAGGGATGGGTGGAAGGGAGGGATGACAGACAAGCAGGAGGACACTTTTGGGGATGATGGAAATGGTCACTATCTTGATTGTGGTGATGGCTTCACAGATGTATATATACACCTTATACCAAAACTTTTCAAACTGTACGCTCTAAATATGTGCAGTTGATCATATGGCAATGATACGCCAGTAAAGCTTTAAAAACAAGAAACACACGTACACCTACCAAAGGAAGAAAAGCATGTGAGAGCACTTAGCCCACCAGGGGCCCCTGGTGGGGCTGAGTGGGTCTTTCTTTCCTTCTACTTCAGGATCCCTGCCAGGGAAGACAGTGTGGTGTGGGGATACTGAATGGCTCACTGGCTCAGTGCCTCAGTTTCTTTCACCTGCTCTATGGGAATAAAGAACGCCTGCCTCCCGGGGTCATTGCCATTGGGAAATCAGCGGCACTGGGTCCCCTGGGATCTCATTTGGGTGGGGGTGGAGTTGCTGCCATCAGGCCATTTGGTCAGGCGTTAAGCCGTGGAAATTGGATGGAGAAGGCATTCCTCATGAACATGTCACAATTAATGTTCAGTGACAGGAGAATGTCCAATATTATTTTGAGGGTTTTTCTAATAAGAAAGAAGGGGGAGAAAAACAGAGGCGCCCTGAGTTGTGAAGTGTAACATATAAGATTACTTAGGCGATGGACACATGCCAAGGTGGAGGCACATTTGGTCCTTTTGCACGTGAGCCAAGTCAAGAGAAGATTGAGAAGCTGGGGCTCAGAGCTGGCTTTGGGTGTGACAGGCGTCTCCCCTCTTTGTAGTGCAATCTGTCTCTTCCTCATGCTTGCTTTGAGCAGTGGAAATGAAAAGCACTCCATAAAAGATACCATTTTGATTACTGCGAGCCGGGGAGCTTGCCTTTGGGCCAGCCAGGTTAGCCCAGAGGTGGGGGCGTGGGAGGAGGTTTCCCATTATCATCCAAGGTGCCTGGGAAGCTGTGAGCACACACCCAAAGACTGATCATAATGATGACCTCAGGAAGTTCTTTGCTTTTCCATACTGGCCGCATGTGGGGCATCCCTCATTCCCAGCCTGTCTCTCCAGGCAGGACTTCAGAGGTGCCTGAGAGGCCTGCTCTTCCCTGGAAAGGCGGGGGGGGGGGGGCCAGGGCAGGTGGATCAGATTTCCGCTTGCCCCGGATGGGCACCACCCACCCACTCCCCTTTGTGGAGTGAGAGCGGGGAGGAGAGACCCTTTGAAGCACTCACTTGCCTGTGGTCTGAATCCTGTCCAGGTGTGTGCAAGTCCTCCCTGCTTCCTCAAGGGGGTGCTCTGGGCCAGCACGACTCTACCCTGAGGCCCTTGTTAAAATGCAGGATCTGCTTGAGCAGGTCCAGGGTGGGGCCTGGGATTCTGCGTTACTCACAACCTCCCAGGGGATGTCCATGCTGCTGGTCCTCCGACTACACTTTGAGTAGCTAGGACCTCGCTCAGGACTCGGGATAAATCAGTGAAGCCCCAGATTATGTCAATATCACCTAGGAAGTGAGTTTATTACAAATAAGAGGGGGGAGGCCTCACCTCACACCTATCAAATCAATTTCCAGGGATAATTGCCCAGGTGGGCCCCCAAGGGACATAATCTGTTCTTCCAGGCTACGTGCAGCTAACTGAGCCTCTTCCCATCACCCACATCCTTACCAACCTACAGGCAGCTCACATGGGTACCCAGACACACACACCAGCCCCAAACTACTAAAAAGTCCTTTGAGATGAAGGCTTCCTGTGCTTCTTCCTTCTCTCTCTCCTGCCCCTGGGCAGAAAGAGTGGGCACAGAGTTCTGGGGGTGGATGGTATGGCTTGTCCAGGCAGCCTCAACTGGGGGCATGCCATTCACTGGGCCAGTCACATGTCGGCGTGTAGTGCTGTGTCCCTGCTAGAATTCTAACAAATTAAGGCATTTTGCAGCCACCAATGCAATTCATCCAGTTGGGGGTCATCCTTGGATGGTAAAACCATTAGATAAAGTTGTTGGGGAAAAGACGGTCACTGGGTCTCAAGGTGTCACCCAGATTACTTGTACATTAGGGAGGGAAAATGCAACTTTACAAGGGAGACACCAGGTGATCAAACCGAGCCTCCCTAACAGTGGGCAGCCCGGTCCCCTGCCCCTCCTTGCCCTGTGCGGGGAGGGAGAAGGACATAGCCTGCCCTGGGCCGTGCTGTCCTCAAAACACCTAAGCTGAATCTAACCAGGAAGGAAGCGGGCAAATCCAGACTGGGACTTTCTACAAGGCGAGTGCCCTAGACTCTTCCAAGAGGTCAGTGTCATGAAAGGTTTTTTTTTTTTTTTAATGCATAGATTGTTCTAGATTACAGGAGACTAGAGACCTAATGACCAAGTGTGTGATCCTTGATTGGATCCTGGATCTGAAAAAAAAAGAAGAAAAAAAAAAAAACAGCTATAAGGGCATTAGCAGTACAATTGGAGAGGTGCAGAGGTGCTGTGTCAGTGTTAAATCCCTGAGCACATTAAGGGTGTCGCGGCTTCCCGGGGTGGGGGGGCGGGGGGTGTGGAGAGCGTTGGTGCCAGCATTTTGCTTGGGAATGTGTGTGTGTAGAGGAGGGAGTAGGTGCGGTGGAATGTGCACTCCCGGGGAGAGCTGGGTGAGGGGAATGCAGATGTCCACGGTCAGGTGCGCCAACGTTCCTGTGGGTTGACAATTTTTAAGCTCCAGAGATGGGAACACATGAATGAGGACTTCTGCTGGGCCACTGGAAAGATGGGAGCGCACAGAGCCTGCCTGGCTTCTCCTTTCTCGGTCCCGCTGAGCCAGACGCGGCTGCGTCCCAGGTGTTCCCCGGACACTCGCGACGGCAGAGCTGAGAGAGCGGGGGGCACGGGGCGCCAGGGCAGAGGCTAGCTTCCGGTCTGTGTTCTCGCCTGGCCTAGGATTCCCAATCCGCAGGGTGGGGCTGGGAGACTCACCCCAACCGTGGGCGCCCCTCGAATTGTCGTTAACCCCCTCCCCCTCGCGTTACCCTGGGTGAAAGGGGCGGTCCCTAGACCTCCCGGGGAGCCGTGGGGCCCGCGGGACCCCCAGTCACCCGGGCCAGGGCTCTTTTCTCAGCCTGCCCTCTCTCTTCTCGCCGGCTCAGAGATTCCCGATCAGAGCATTTGGGAAGTACGGCGAGGACCTCCCACCCGGAGCCTCCGGCCCAGTCGCGCCAGGCCCCCTAGAGCGGGGTCCGGAGACCCGCCCCGGCCGGGAGGGGGGACGGAGCGGCGGGGGCGGAGGACTCGCGCCGGTCGGTCGGGCTGCGCCGGCCGCGGGCGCTGGAGACGCGGCCAACGGGCGGCCAGCCTAGCTCGCGCCGCCGCCGCCGCCGCCGCCGCCGCCGCCGCGCGCTCTTTGTCTGCGGCTCCGCGCCCGGGGAGGCGGGACGAGCGAGCCTGGGCCCCGCCCCCCGCCCCCCGCCTCCCCGGGCGCCGCCGCTTCGCCCCCCGGGCGCCTGCGGGAGCGCGACTGCCCGCTGAGCTTCCTGCGTTGCTCTGGCCTGACCCCTTGTCCCCGAGTCCCCTCTTGCCCCCATGTCCCCCAGTCATCCCCCATGCCTCACCGGACACAGATATCCCTTCTGCTGCCCCCCCGCCGCGTCCCTCCCTCCTGCCCGCGTGTTCCCCTCGCTTATTCCCAATACTGCCGCACCTTCTGCAGGTCTTTCCCTCGCTTTCTTTGGCATTTAAAATTTTTTCCTCCTCTGAACCTACCTTTCCCATCCAGCTTTCAGTCGCTCTCAGGCGTCTGACCTGGTAAAACCCAAACGTAGCGCTCTCCCACATCCCCAAGCCACAGCCCCAAGGCGCTTCCACCCCATTCTCTGCAAAAGCTCCCAAAGGCTGAGTCTATCCATACAGGTCGGCTGGGCGTCGCCCTCCCCGATTGCCCCCTTTTAGCAAATCCTGAGGACCCTTCTGCATCCGGATCCAATCCATCCTCCCGGTCCTTGGTGCAGTCTTGCCCAGACTCCCTCCTTAGCTTTCCTTCTCTCTGGCTGACTTAAGCTCTGTGTCTCCTCAACTGCTCAGTGTCAGGGTGCCTTAGGGTCCTCCTTGGGCCTCTTATCCTCTGCTACACTCAATCCCCAGGTGATAGCCTCCATCTCATGATGTTAAGTCAAGAACAATCAACCCCTGCTTGAATTCAGTAGCAGTGGTCATATGACACCTGGTTTGGTGGCTTGGTTTGGGATACGGGTAAGTGGAGTGGGACACTGGGGATGTCTGCAGGTCTCAGGAACTTCAAATCAGAGGTAAAGATTTGCATTGATTAAACAAGTTCCCCAGGTCCCGCCCCTCCCCCCACCCCTGTGTCTTTTCCAGTGGTCTTCACCTCTGTAAGGGCACCGGTGGTCTCTGGATCCGGGCAGCAGTTTTAATTTTTTATTGTGGGAAAAGATATATGACATCAAGTTTACCATTAGTGACACTGAGTACATTCACGGTGTGGTGCAGTTGTCACCACCAGCTAGTTCCTGAACACGTTCATCATCTCAGAAGGGAACTTCACACCATTAAGCCCGCAGTCCCCATTCTCCCGTTCCCCAGCCCCTGGCAACCACTCATCTACTTCCTGTCCCTGTGGATTTGCCCGTTCTGGAATCATACAGTACATGGCCTTTTGTGCCTGCCTTCTCCCACTCAGCTGGGCTGTTTTCATCCACGTTGTAGCATGTAGCAGGACTCCATTCCTTTATATGGTGGAATAATCCACTGGGTGGATGTTACCACGTTATGTTTATCCATCTGTTGGTGGACAATGTAGGTAGCTTCCAAATTTTGGCTATTAAGAATAGTGCTGCTGGACTTCCCTGGTGGCGCAGTGGTTAAGAATCCACCTGCCAATGCAAGGGACATGGGGTCGAGCCCTGGTCCGGGAAGGTCCCACATGCCGCGGAGCAACTAAGCCCGTGCGCCACAACTACTGAGCCTGCACTCTAGAGCCCGCGAGCCACAGCTACTGAGCCCGTGTGCCACAACTACTGAAGCCCGCGCGCCTAGAGCCCATTCTCCGCAACAAGGAGAAGCCACCGCAATGAGAAGCCCACACACCGCAACAAAGAGTAGCCCTCGCTCGCCGCAAGTAGAGAAAGCCCGCGCGCAGCAACGAAGACCCAACGCAGCCAAACATAAAAAAAAAAAAAAAAAAAAAGAATAGTGCTGCTGGGAATTCCCTGGCGGTCCAGTGGTTAGGACTCAGCACTTCCACTGCTGGGGCCCAGGTTCAATCCCTGGTCGGGGAAATAAGATCCTGCAAGCTGCGCGGGGTGGCCAAAAAAAAAAAAATAGTGCTGCTATGAACATTTATGTACAAGTTTTTGTTTGGGTGCCTGTTTTCAATTCTTGTGGTACTGCTGGGTCATCTGGGAACTCTAGACAGTTTTCCACGTCCACTGCTGTTGACATTCCTACAAGCAGTGTGTGAGAGTTGAATTTCTCCATATCCTCATCAACTGTTATCTTCTGTGTTTTTATTTCAGTCATCCAAGTGGGTGCGAGGGGATATCTCATTGTGGTTTTGATTTGCATTTCCCTCGTGATGAGTGACGTTGAGCATCTTCTCTTGTGCTTGTTAGGTGTCCCTCCTCCCTCACGGTTCCTTGGTCATTTTCCCCAGCTCAGCAGCAGCTCATGGCAGCCCCATCTCCACTACCACCCCCTGAGCTGAGCCATTGCAGTTGTCTGCCGGTCTGTCCCCTGCCTCCACCCTGTCCCCTACGTGCCTTATTCTCCAGCAAGTGCTAAGTCATCCCATCCTAGGGCTTAGCACTGCCTGCAATGTTCTCCGAAGTCCCTAGCATGGCTGGCTCCTTGTCATCTTTCAGGTCTCAGTTCACATGTCACCAGAGAGGCTGTCCCTGTGCGTTCTATCTAAAGCAGCCCCCGTCCAAACTCAAGGCTCTGTGCGCTCATTTCTGCTCCGGCACTGGTCTCCCCAAACAACGTGGGGATCATGTCTGTCTTGCCCAAGGTCGTTCCTCCTGTTCTGCAGGTGCTGGGTGAGCCTGGACTCTGAGCTGGCAGTGGGCCTGTCCCCGAATGCCCTGTTCGGGGACACGTGCCCTCTTCCCTCCAGTGGTTCCTGGCTGACCAGGGCCTGGAAGGGTCACGGTGCGCCCACACCCCATGTGCTGACCTCACCTCCTGGGCTCTGCCGTGGACCCTCGGAGCTGCAGCCTTGCCCCCCCTTTCCCTCCTACCTTCCAACCAGGACCCTTGCGGGAGGGGCTGTGTGCTGGATCCCACCAGGCTCAAGCCTCTGCCCACAGCTTGAAGCAGGCTGCCTCTCAGCTTCCGAAAGGGCAACCCGGCATGGCGGGGGGCGGGGGGGGGAGGAAATCCCACTCCCCCTCCCTTCCTGGGCTCATTCTCCCATGTCCCTCCGATCCCTGGAGAAGCCCTGGGGAGACAGCACAGCATGGGCTTGTGCCAGGAATCCCTTGTCCTCGGCCCCCTGGGGATAAGGGACTGGGTGTCCCCCAGGGCCCCCCTCAGCGCCTGAGTGGTGGCAAGTGGCCCAGGCACCCAGACTCCCTGCCCGGGTTCAGCCTCTGACGCTGGGGGCCCTCTGCTTCCTTGCTCACCCCCCGACACCCTGGATTGTTCGAAAGGCCTTCGCGTACCCACCGCACTGCCTCACAATCCTCCTTTGGAGCTTGGGCTGAGCCGGTCCCTGAGCCAGCTGTGTGCCAGCTGTGTGCCAGCTGTGTGCCAGCTGTGTCCCGGCTCCTCTCCCGCACCCCTCCCACCCTCACCTCACTCCCCGCCGCCACAGGCACCTGCCCTCCGTTGCTGTGAGGGGCCTTGCCCCGGGGCCTGGCCTACCTTGAGGGGCTGGGGTGGGCACGGCCTCCCTCTGAGGCAGACCTGGGGGCCTGCTGGCTGTGCTCCCCCGCCTCGTAGGCTGGCACCTCGCGGGTCAGTGCCTCCACACCCAGGGGCCTCCTGCCGCCCTCTGCTCAGACACTGGGCTGGGAGAGCTCAGGGCCCACCCCTTGGCCACCCACAGAACCCTCTCTGCAAAGGCAGTCCTAGAGCCAGCGGGGGGTGGGTGTGACGGGGAGGGGCATGGGGGAAATGGGGGGCGGGAGGGTGTCTGCTCTGTCCCGTCCTAGGCCTGAGACCAGCTGGCAGCCCTCCTCCAGCCTTGCAGAACCAGCTTCCTGATGCTCCGTGGGGTGGGCGTGGGGCCCTCCTGGCCACCTCTCCTAGGGGTGGAGGCTGTGATTCATCTCCCCCACCTTCCAGGCCGGAGGTCCTGGAGTGAAGGCTCTGCCCCCGTCTGGCCTCCTTCATTCCCTCCGGGGCTCCAGGCTCCCGGGAGCTGCCCCTTCCATTTTGGGGACACCTGGGCCAGAAAGCACGTCCCGAGCTTCCTCAGATCAGATCTGGATGTGAAGTCTGCCGTGACTTCATCGCCACTGCTCCCAAGGGGCCTGAGCCCAGAGGCTGTACCCCCTGCAGGGGCTGCCCAGGAGCAGGAGCCCAAAGCAGCCCACAGCCCCCGAGCCTGGGGCCTCAGGGAAACTGAGAAAAACTCAGAACAGAGCACAGGCTAGATTGTTTTATTTTTTTAAAATTTATTTATCTATGGCTGCATTGGGTCTTCGTTGCTGCACGTGGGCTTTGGGGGGCTACTCTTCGTTGCGGTGTGCGGGCTTTTCACTGTGGTGGCTTCTCTTGTTGCGGAGCACGGGCCCTAGGCGCGCGGGCTTCAGTAGTTGTGGCTCATGGGCTTCAGTAGTTGTGGCTCGCGGGCTCTAGAGCGCAGGCTCAGTAGTTGTGGCGTGCGGGCTTAGTTGCTCCACGGCATGTGGGATCTTCCTGGACCAGGGCTCAAACCTGTGTCCCCTGCATTGGCAGGTGGATTCTTAACCACTGTGCCACCAGGGAAGTCCGAAATTAAGGAGTTTTTAAGAAAATATTTCTTATCCCTTACAATCCTGTTTCCCACCAATTGTTCTCTTCTTCGTTTTGATCTTTATCTTTTATGCTTTCATGTTGGAGCATCCTCAGATGTCTAGTGAGCCTTGGTTGTCATCTCATATTTAAGGATGGGATACTAAAAAGCTTATTGGAAGGGATGGGCTTGTCAAGTATGGGCTTCATTGTAGGGTGAAGTACCTGGGCTGTTTTCGTGGGGAATCGCACTGTTACCCTCTTTGGTCCCTTCCTTTTGGAACGCTAAATAGCCCAGAGAAAGACCCAACACAGCCCCAAATAAATAAATAAATTTTAAAAAATAATAAAAAAAATAAAAGACAGCCCAAAGCTGAGGGAATGGCTGGGATGGTCACTGGTGCTCAGCTTTCAGTCCTAACTAACTCCTTTTTTTTTTTCCAATTTATTTATTTTATTTATTTATTTATTTTGGCTGTGTTGCGTCTTTGTCGCTGCGTGTGGGCTTTCTCTAATTGAGGCGAGAGGGGGCTACTCTTCGTTGAGGTGCACAGGCTTCTCATTGCGGTGGCTTCTCTTGTCACAGAGCATGGCGCACGGGCTTCAGTAGTTGTGGCTCGTGGGCTTCAGTAGTTGTAGCACGTGGGCTCAGTAGTTGTGGCTCGCGGGCTCTAGAGCGCAGGCTCAGTAGTTGTGGCGCACGGGCTTAGTTGCTCCGCGGCATGTGGGATCTTCCCGGCCCAGGGCTCGAACCCGTGTCCCCGCATTGGCAGGCGGATTCTTAACCACTGCCCCACCAGGGAAGTCCCTCCTTCCAGTCTTTAAAGAAAATATTGTGTGATAATTGATACTTACGCACGTACCAATGAATATACATAACGGGCACATCCATTCCAAATAGTTTTCAAAGCCCTGTGAGCCCCCGTGCACCCTCTGACCTGGCACACTTGTGGCAGCATGAAGCCTCCGTGGGCTCACACCTCCCTCCTCGCCTTCACCCGTCAGCTGCCTCCCACGTGCTGAGATCCACGCTCTCAGAACTGGGTCACCAATGCTATTGTTTTTGAAGTTTGTAAACGTTTTTTCAAAAAACAATTTAGCCATGGTATATAAAGTTTGGAAAAAAGCAAATTCTCAGATTTCCATTTCCCTCGAACAATGTTTTTTAATATTCTTTCCCAGTCTTTTTCCATAAACATATACTTTACCTGGCAATCATCATAGTTCACATGCCATTTTATATCTTTTTTGAGAAACAGGCTTGTTATTGGAAGACTCTGGTAGGGCAGCTGTACACTTCGATGAGGCAGACACCTTTTTAAAAAAAAAATATTTATTTATTTATTTGGCTGCACTGGGTCTCAGCTGCGGCATGCGGGATCTTTAGTTACAGCATGCGGGATCTAGTTCCCTGACCAGGGATTGAACCCAGGCCCCTCACATTGGGAGCGCAGAGTCTTAACTGCTGGACCACCAGGGAAGTCTCGAGGCAGACACTTGTGCTTAAGACTGTTGTAAAGTTTTGGGCATTAAAAATAATGCTGGTGGGACTTCCCTGGTGGCGCAGTGGATAAGACTCCATGCTCTCAATGCAGGCGGCCTGGGTTTGACCCTTGGTCAGGGAACTAGATCCCACATGTATGCTGCAACTAAGAGTTCACATGCCACAACTAAGGAGCCCTGGAACTGCAACTAAGGAGCCTACCTGCCACAACTAAGACCTGGTGCAACCAAATAAATAAATAAATATTAAAAAAAAAATAATGCTGGTACCTCAATAAGTTAAATGTAGAATGACCATATGGGCCCAAAGATTTGAAAACAGGGACTCAAAAACTTGTACACAAATGTTCACCGCAGCGTGATTCACAGTTGCCAAAAGGTAGAAGCAAACCAATGTCTGTTGAGGGATCAGTGGTCTGTCCGCACAATGCAATAGTTTGGAATATGATGGAGTATTACTCAGCCATAAGAGGAATGAAGTACTGATGCCGGCTGTAATATGGATGGACCTAGAAAACATGCTTGAGGAAAGATGCCAGACACATCGGACCACCTGTTGTAGAATTCCACTTATGAAATGTCTAGAGGCAAAGAAAGGAGATTGGTGAGTGCCAGGGGCTGGGGTGAATTTGGAGAGAATGGGCAGGGGGTCTCCTTTTGAGGGGATGAAAATGTCCTGGAATTAAATAGATGTGATGGTTGCACAGCTATGTGAATGCACCAAATGCCACTGAATTGTACACTTGAAAGTGGTTAAAATGGTCAATTTTACTTTTGGTGTATTTTACCACAATAAAAAAAACCATGAATGCTGCTCTGAGCATCCTTGTGATTCATGTAATATCGATTCTGATTATTTTAGGATCTATTACTTAGAGTCAATTTACTGGATCAAAGGGTATGATGAACATTTTCAAGGTTCTTTATAGTTATTGACAGATTCCTCCAGCAAGTTTACCATTTTATGCTCTGGGGTATCGTTCAGACTGAGAGTGTGTGGTCTGTGATGGGGTCAGCCCGCGCAAGGGACGCAGTGCGGGGGAGTCTGGAGGCGGCTGCTTCTCCAGGGGCTTCTCCAGCCCGCGCCCCAGACCAGGCTCGCAGCTGCTTCCAGGGCAGGGATCTCCAGGTAAACTGGAATCAGGCCCTCAGCGAGGGGAGGGGGAGGGCCACTTGGGCCACATTTGGGCAAAGAGGCGCCTCTGAGGCGCAGGTCCCTGCCCCCCGGCAAGGCAAGGGCACCTTTCTGCAGAGTCCTCAGTGGAAGCAAAGCGACTTCCAGCCCAGCTGGGTCTGGGTTGGAGCTGCGGTCCACAGGGCAGTCCCCTTGGGCAGCATCTTCGAATCGATTTTCCTGACCATGGGCTCAGCGAGCAAGTATTTGCTCTCCCTGAACTAGAAGGGCTCCTGGTGAAGCTGAGCCCAGGTCCACGCGAGGTGTGGTGTGAATGTATCCGGCCAGGCCTTCGGGCGGCCTCCAGAGCCTAATGGAAGGCGAGTCACCCTCAAACCCCCTGCTCGGCATTCTCCCTGGGTGGTCGCTAGGCCTTAAGTGAGTGTGGGTGACAGGAGGGGGGCAGGAGGGGAAGAGCAGGTGTCCAAGCAGCAAGAAGGAGGGTGTGTGAGGGGGCAGGAGAGTGCCGAGGGCAGGGGTAGGGAGCCCAGAAATGGATAAGCTTGGCTGGAGTGCTTAGGGGGAAGGTGGCGAGGGGAGGGGGCGGAGAAGACCCTCTGCAAGGGGAAGAGAGTCCAACACAGGGTCCTAGACCTACCCCCACTGCCACCAAGCCATCCCACCACAGCCCACGCCCCTACCCAGACCACCTGCCCAGAGCCCCCCACCTCAGCCGAAGCCTCGCCTTCTCACCCCACTCCTCCCCACCCTTCCCCCCATGGGTACCCACCCCCCACACGCCCCCAGCCCCTACTATATATACAGCAAGGAGGGGGCTTCTCGAAGCTGTCCCGGCTGAGCCCGCTCCCTGCCCCTCACCAGCCTGAGATGCTGACCGTGGTGGGCCTGTCCGGGTGAATCCCTTAACCTCCCCAGTTTCCTCATCTGTGAGGTGGACATACTCTTAGTGCCTGTTTCATAGTACTGGCCGTAAAGCACTCAGAGCAGAATGGGACACTGTCGCCCGTTAGTAAAGGGTAACTACTATTATTGGTTTGTAGCTATTATTAGTAAGAATAGTAATGGCACCCTTGCCAGTGTTATAGCCACGCAGGCCAGAAACCTCTGTGCCCCCACGTCCCCAAGTCTCACCCATTCCACATCCTAATGGGTGACGGCAGCAAGAGCTCCCCAGCTGGCCTCCCTCCCCCTGGCTGCCCCTCCACGTGGAGATGTTCTGGAATATTTCCTGAGTCTGGGAAAGTATAAGCATCAAAAATGATGTCGGCACGCGCGTGTACTGCCACCCAGCCTCGATGTGGGCCTTGTTGGCCTCAGTGTTTTTCCCACCCCTGACCCCATTCCTCTCCTTCTCTGTCCGTGGGGATTCAGGTTTGTCATTCTGAGGCACATTTTCTACTATGTGTGCTATTCATAAGCAGGCGTGTTGTCACAAACCACATGTATGACGGTACCACAATCTTTGGAGCCATTCTACCAACGGCAGACCCTCGGCTCTTTCTAGCGCTCAGCTATTAAGGTGACGCTGCTTGCTTCCCAGCGTCCCGAAGGGGCATCAATTCAAGCTTATGGGTGGGTTCAGGCTCCCTTTTCCTGGAATGCCCGTTTCCCTACTGAGGTCTGTATTTTCCCAGTGTTTTGTAGGAATTCTTTATTCTGGATAATCCTGTATCAGTTCTGTGCATTTGTAAGGATCTTCTCTTAGCCTGTCCTATCTTTTCACTGTAGTTATGGCGTCTTTTGTTGTCCAGAAGTTTTACATTTCAACATAGTCAAATTTATCTTTTCCATTCTTGTTTGCCCATGTTTTGTCTTAAGGGAATTCCCTGGCCGTCCAGTGGTTAGGATTCGGCACTTTCACTGCTGCTTTCACTGCCAGGGCCCAGGTTCGATCCCTGGTCGGGGAACTAAGATCCTGCATGACGCGAGGCATGGCCAAAAAAAAAAAAAAAGAAAGAATTGCTTCTCTATCTCAGCATCATAAAGACACTGTTCTCTCGCCTCCAAGGTAGTTTTAAAGCTCAGTCCGTTTAGGACTTTGATCCACTTTGAATTGCTTGGTGTGGGTTTAGAGCAGTGGCAGCCGGGTAGATGGGGAGTGCCCCCCGGCACGTGTAGACGGTGGCCTTAGCTTGAGGGGGACTCTGAAGGGAAGCTGGCTTGGGTTCAGACATTTTGGGACTGGAGCAGGGCCATCTGAATGGTGGCTTTGCCGGTGCACGCAAGTCTTTCTCTTCTTCATGGCCGTAGGGTGAGTGAGGACGAGAAGGGGCAGAACACTGGATCCTTACCGTGTGCCTGGGCCCGCACCGCCTTGCCCGTTGCCCCGCGTTTCCCCATCTTGTTGGTAGCCTTCACCCTTTCTGGGAGGGCTCCTGTCTTACCTGTCCTGGTCCCACACACCTTCATTAGCTCTTGGGGCCCATCGTGACTGCTGAGGAGGAGAGAGGAGGCTGAAGGAGCCCCAGGCGCTCTCTGCAGCAGTGGCCCAGGAGCTCCAAGCCTCCACACCTAGAGGTCTGCCTCTGCTCGGCGCCACGTGGGTCAAGGGGAAGGCTGCTGGGCTGTCAGGGGCATCACTCCGGTGGCCTTGATCTGCTCTGTGGTGTGTGTGCCCATCCCCCTCTTGACATCCCAGACCACCCTGCACTCCCCTCCCACTGCCTGGGCCCAGTTTCCATAGCAACACTGCTGCTGGGTAACGTTTCCAGGGAGAAATACATCCCTGTGTTTCCCAGTGTCACCTGAGCGTCCCACTGCACATAGTGAAAATGCGAAACGCCCCCCCGCCCTCCACCAACCCCGGTCAAAGATCCTTAGCACAGCTCTCGGCCCTTGGCCCTTCTGCTTCTTACAGGAGCCCTTGACTTAAGGGCAGTGGGGAGCCGGTAAATGTTCTGAAACCCAAAGCCCTCGTTTGGAGCCTTTGTCGATTTCCGTGGTGTAAATACTCCTACCATGGCCACCAGCCCGATGTCACTGAACGCGGGGATGGGAAGACATGCACAGTCGCACACCGTCCTATGGTGTCTCCTTCCAGACACACTAGACCAGATAAAAGTGTAGTAAAATAATTAGAAAGCCATGAGCTTGGAGGACTCATTGCCTTTGTTTTTATTTTTATTTATTTATTTTTTTAAAGTTCACACAATGAGATTCTTTAGTACGTATTCCAAGGGACTGAAGAAACATGGTAGTTTAAGATACAAAAGATAAGTCACTCTAGGATTAAAAACAAGAAAATATTTATAATGATGGTCACCATCTATATTTGGCATTTTATTTCAAAAACTGACTTCTCTCTTTTTTTTAAACATCTTTATTGGAGTATAATTGCTTTACAATGGTGTGTTAGTTTCTGCTTTATAACAAAGTGAATCAGCTATACATATACATATATCCCCATATCTCCTCCCTCTTGCGTCTCCCTCCCACCCCTCTAGGTGGACACAAAGCACCGAGCTGATCTCCCTGGGCTATGCGGCTGCTTCCCACTAGCTAGCTATTTTACATTTGGTAGTGTATATATATCCATGCCATTCTCTCCCTTCGTCCCAGCTTACCCTTCCCCCTCCCCGTGTCCTCAAGTCCATTCTCTATGTCTGCATCTATATTCCTGTCCTGCCCCTAGGTTCTTCAGAACCTTTTTTTTTTTTTTTTTTTTAGATTCCATATATATGTGTTAGCATACGGTATTTGTTTTTCTCTTTCTGACTTACTTCACTCTGTATGACAGACTCTAGGTCCATCCACCTCACTACATATAACTCAATTTCATTTCTTTTTATGGCTGAGTAATATTCCATTGTATATATGTGCCACATCTTCTTTATCCATTCATCTGTCGATGGACACTTAGGTTGCTTCCATGTCCTGGCTATTGTAAATAGAGCTGCAATGAACATTGTGGTACATGACTCTTTTTGAATTATGGTTTTCTCTGGGTATATGCCCAGTAGTGGGATTGCTGCTGGGTTGTATGGTAGTTCTATTTTTAGTTTTTTAAGGAACCTCCATACCGTTCCCCATAGTGGCTGTATCAATTTACATTCCCACCAACAGTGCAAGAGGGTTCCCTTTTCTCCACACCCTCTCCAGCATTTATTGTTTGTAGATTTTTTGATGATGGCCATTCTGACTGGTGTGAGGTGATATACCTCATTGTAGTTTTTTTTTTTTATTCTTTTTAATTTTTGGCTGCTTTGGGTCTTCGTTGCTGCGCACAGGCTTTCTCTAGTTGCAGCGAGCAGGGGCTACTCTTTGTTGTGGCACGCGGGCTTCTCATTGCGGTGGCTTCTCTTGTTGCGGAGCATGGGCTCTAGGCGCGCAGGCTTCAGTAGTTGTGGCACGCGGGCTCAGTAGTTGTGGCTCGTGGGCTCTAGAGCGCAAGCTCAGTAGTTGTGGCGCACGGGCTTAGTTGCTCCGCGGCATGTGGGATCTTCCCGGACCAGGGCTTGAACCCGTGTCCCCTGCATTGGCAGGCGGATTCTTAACCACTGCGCCATCAGGGAAGCCCCTCATTGTAGTTTTGATTTGCATTTCTCTAATGATTAATGATGTTGAGCATCCTTTCCTGTGTTTGTTGGCAATCTGTATATCTTCTTTGGAGAAATGTCTGTTTAGGTCTTCTGCCCATTTTTGGATTGGGTTGTTTGCTTTTTTGATATTGAGCTGCATGAGCTGCTTGTAAATTTTGGAGATTAATCCTTTGTCAGTTGCTTCATTTGCAAATATTTTCTCCCATTCTGAGGGTTGTCTTTTCATCTTGTTTATGGTTTCCTTTGCTGTGCAAAAGCTTTTAAGTTTCATTAGGTCCCATTTGTTTGTTTTTGTTTTTATTTCCATTTCTCTAGGAGGTGGGTCAAAAAGGATCTTGCTGTGATGTATGTCATAGAATGTTCTGCCTATGTTTTCCTCTAAGAGTTTGATAGTGTCTGGCCTTACATTTAGGTCTTTAATCCATTTTGAGTTTATTTTTGTGTATGGTGTTAGGGAGTGTTCTAATTTCATTCTTTTACATGTAGCTGTCCAGTGTTCCCAGCACCACTTATTGAAGAGGCTGTCTTTTCTCCATTGTATATTCTTGCCTCCTTTATCAAAGATAAGGTGACCATATGTGCGTGGGTTTATCTCTGGGCTTTCTATCCTGTTCCATTGATCTATATTTCTGTTTTTGTGCCTGTACCATACTGTCTTGATGACTGTAGCTTTGTAGTATAGTCTGAAGTCCAGTAGCCTGATTCCTCCAGCTCCATTTTTCTTTCTCAAGATTGCTTTGGCTATTCGGAGCCTTTTGTGTTTCCATACAAATGGTGAAATTTTTTGTTCTAGTTCTGTGATAAATGCCATTGGTAGTTTGATAGGGATTGCATTGAATCTGTAGATTGCTTTGGGTAGTATAGTCATTTTCACAATGTTGATTCTTCCAATCCAAGAACATGGTATATCTCTCCATCTGTTTGTATCACCTTTAATTTCTTTCATCAGTGTCTTATAGTTGTCTGCATACAGGTCTTTTGTCTCCTTAGGTAGGTTTATTCCTAGGTATTTTATTCTTTTTGTTGCAATGGGAAATGGAAGTGTTTCCTTAATTTCTCTTTCAGATTTTTCATCATTAGTGTATAGGAATGCAAGAGATTTCTGTGCATTAATTTTGTATCCTGCTACTTTACCAAATTCATTGATTAGCTCTAGTAGTTTTCTGGTAGCATCTTTAGGATTCTCTATGTATAGTATCATGTCGTCTGCAAACAGTGACAGTTTTACTTCTTCTTTTCCAACTTGGATTCCTTTTATTTCTTTTTCTTCTCTGATTGCTGTGGCTAAAACTTCCAAAACTATGTTGAATAGTAGTGGTGAGAGTGGACAACTTTGTCTTGTTCTTGATCTTAGAGGAAATGGTTTCAGTAAAACTGACTTCTCTTTTATTCAAAGTTCTGAAAGCAGCCAGAACCATTGGAGGTAGTTTTTCCTGTAGTCACATCTGCCCGACTTTATTGAATTTCCTTTTCTTAGTGAATCGTGAAGGTTGAGTTAAATGTTAAATATTGGTGTTTATGTAAGGAACATGCATGTTTGCTTTTGCCTTTGTTTTTAATAAAATTCATTTAGTTGTAAGTTTGTTCCATTGAAAGGTCGATACTGGCTGTGTTTAATGCTGCCTCAAGCATTCCTTGACAGTTTTGGCTCTGCTAAGGGCTTCAAGGCCAGTCCTCACATTCCCTTGGTGCCCAGCCTTTGCCAGTCCGCCCTTCACACGCCTCCCCAAATACACATCAGCAGCCAGCCCTTTTCTCCCATGCACTCAGCCCCGCGGCCTCCATTCCCTCTTCCCTTTATAACTGCAGCCTCTCCGGCTATCCTGATCCTCTTGGGCTGTGCTGACCACATTCTTACAACTAATACCTTCTTGGTTGACAAGCTGTTTCCTTGATACCCTTTGATCCAATAATTCCACTTTTGGAAAATTTCTCTAACATAACAACCATAGATTACACAAAGATATACATAGAAAATAGGTACAGAACATACAAAAAAATGTGTCTCTGCAAACTTCTTTATAATAAAATTGAAAACCACTAGTGATGGACGGTAGGGACCAAGCCAACACACAATGGATGGTCCATGTGCAGGCTGGCGTGCTCCAGGCCTCGGGGCGCCTGCAGTCACAAATGGAAAAAAGAGCAAGAATGAAATATGCCAACACATTCACAGCTTTTACGTCCCTTAGATGGTGGGTGATTTTTGTTTTCTTCCTTATGGTTTTCTGTATTTTTCAAATGTTCTACAACGAAACTGTCTTTTTTTATAATTAGACAAACCTGATTAAAAAAATCTTTTCTGACCATGCGAAGATTACAGAGAGGGGAACATAAAAACTGAAACTACTATCTACAAGGACATAACCAAGTAGCAGCAAGGTGATTATTTGGGTTCCATGAATCAGAGGAGCCACTGGCTGGCCAGGGGTCCCTAGGACTCCTTGTGCTTTCCTTTGACAGCCCATCTTCCTGGAACGACATCCAGGGCTGGCCTGTTCCTTGCAGCCCGGAAGACATGATTTTGCAATTGCATTGGGCATCTCTGTGAAGAACCCCTTCTCCGGAGACTCCCGGGGAGGGGGTGGCACTGTGAGAATTGAAGACTGGGACAACAGTGGTCTTGTAAGGGCCACTTCCTCAGCACCTCTCTTAGGCTCGGTGTGTGTTGGCCTTTTCTCTGTGGTGAGTCGTTGCTGCCTTGAGGACAGAGACCCTGTCCTCTGAGCCTTCTTGCTCTTCCGGACTCTCCCACCTGAACCCATTTGTTGACTGACTCCTGTCGGCAGAAGGGAGTCAAGGTCTCCCTCCCACCTTGATATGTTGGATGATCCCAGCAGATGCTCGGTCATTGCCAAGGGGGCTCCCCGTGATCTTCTCACACCAGCTCTGGCCTCAGTGCTGCTTGAAGGAGGAGGACGGCCGAAGGGGATCTAGGGCAAGGCTCCCCGGCCCTCGGGGCGTGGCACCATGCGGGGGCAGGGCTAAGAAGTGGGGTTCACGTGGGAATGAGGGCACCCAGGGGTAAGCAGGGCCTCAGCGGGTCCTCACGGGGACATGTCATGTCTCTGCCGCAGGTGAACGGGAAGGAGCTCTCCAAGCTGTCTCAGGAGCAGACCCTGGAGGCCCTGCGTGCCTCCAAGGAGCCCCTGGTGATCCAGGTGCTGAGACGCAGTCCCCGCCTCCGGGGGGATGGCTCCTCCCACGACCTGCAGCTGGTGGACAGTGGCACTCAGACCGACATCACCTTCGAGCATATCATGGCGCTGGGCAAGCTGCGCCCACCCACCCCGCCCATGGTCATCCTGGAGCCGTACGTCCCATCTGAGCTGTGAGTCGCCCTCAGGAGGGCCCCGGGCCCTGCCTCCAGAGAGCGCAAGCCACCTGGGGCGGCTGCCCCGTGCCACCCAGAGGCCACACTGTCGCAGCTCTGGGCGTGGCAGGGAGACCCTGACTGGCTGCCCCCGGGCAGGAAGCAGGCTCCTTGGCCTCCAGGGCTCAGGAATCTCTGGGCCTCTAGCCTCTGGCTGGACACCAGCTGGTGAATGGGCCTGGGGGTCCTGACACGCAGGCTCCCCACTGCATCTACCCCCAGGGCCGAGGGAGGACCGTCCCGGGACCTTTGCTGCCGGAAGGCTGAGGTCCTCGGCTCCTCCTCCTCCTCCATCCTTTCTCCTCCTCTGCCACCCCATCGTCTTCTGCCTCACAAGCATCACCCCTTGAACCTTCTTGCATCCTTGTCTGTCCCATTCCTCTCCCTGCTCTGAACTTTCTCCATCTCTTCGGCTTCTTTCTTTGGCCCGCTCGGAAGAAGGGCCTCTCATCCGGGCCTGGTGGCTCACGACTGTGTGAGCGCTGACTCATTTCGCTAGACTCACCCCGGGCGGCAGGGAGGTCGTCCCGGGATCCCCTCCTCCACAGAGAGGTAGGCCTGGGGCTGGCAGTAGCCAAGCGTAGCCTCGGGGCAAGGAAGGCCGCCCCTGGAGAGAGACTGGGCCCTCTTCCGCTCCCCAGCAATCCTCCTGGGCCTGGATAACTCCTGGGGGCACTGCATGAGTGGGGCCAGTGCCAGGTGGGAGGGGCATCCGCAGTTTGGAGAAGTCGGTCCCTGCTGGCTGGCATGGTTAGAGGAGTCTGAGCTAGTGGACAGGACAGGATGTGGTGGGATGGGATGGGACAGGGCGGGGCGGGGAGAGCTAGGCATGCCTGGGTCCTCCGTGCAGATGCCCTCACGCTCCTGTTCAAGAAATATTCCCGGTCTTTGCATAGATGCATGTAGCTCAGAAGGAGGGGGTACAGAAGAGGTAGCTGGGCCACCGCCTCCCGAGGTTGCAGCCAGAGCAGGGCTCCATGCTGAGTGCACTGGGACCCGCCCGCTGGGAGCCGGGGCTCGGGGGAGGGGAGCAGATGGCTGGCCTGACGCCCCGCTTCTCCTGGGCAGCCCCCCCATCAGCCATGAGTATTATGACCCGGCGGAGTTCATGGAGGGCGGCCCACAGGAGGCAGACCGTATGGATGAGCTGGAGTATGAGGTGAGCTGGTGGCCAGCCTTGGGCGCCAGCCCCAGGACGTCTGTCTGTAGCCCAGCTCAGGCCTGGCTCCTAAACCCCCAGGCGGCTGGGCCTCGAGGCCCTTTCCCACGCGTGGCTCAAGGGCTCAAGGGCCAAATTGGGCTGAGTTGGGGAGGGCACGGGTGAGGTCCCTCTGTCAGTGTGTGTTGGTGAGTCTGTGTCCCACGCATGTCTGTATGCTGTGCGTCCTGCGTGTCTTGTGTGTGTCTTGGGCATTTCCTGGTAGGGGACACCACAGGACACACGTGCCATTTGGGATGGTAAGAGAGACCTTTGGAAACTCAGCTCAGGTGACACGGTCCGGGGGGTGAGGCTGAGCTGCCGTCCCTGCAGCTTCTCCCTTTGTTTGTCCATCCCCCTTGTGGCAGGAGGTGGAGCTGTATAAAACCAGCCACCGGGACAAGCTGGGCCTGATGGTCTGTTACCGCACGGATGACGAGGAGGACCTGGGCATCTATGTTGGAGAGGTATGAAGGCGGGACGGGGGGTTGGGATCTTCTAGAAGGCAGTGGAGCTCCGTGCGCCTTCCTGTGTGCTGGGACGTGACAGCTGGACTTGGGTGCCCATCTGTACAGCACCTATGAGGGGGCCGGGGCACCACGGTGGCAGGCGCTGAGGCAGGCAGGGTGTGGCACACGAAGACTCCCATGCCATCCTATCCCCACAGCCTTGCCACGCTGCCCAGGGCTCTGCGGTGGCCCATAAGGAGCCAGCTTAGCGTCACAGGGAGGCTGCCGGTCGGCGAGGCCAGGGCAGCCAGTGGTTTTGGTGTGTGTCCAGCCAGGCAGTCGTCCCCAGGAGACCTGTGCCCGTAGTGGAACAGTGGGGCCTTGCGGGGTAAGGCAGGATGTGGTCCGGCTAGGCTTTGTTCTCCCGCCACGTCCTTCAGGAGCCCTCCTGGTAATCACAGGGGTTCTTCTCCGCCACCCGTCTGGCAGGTGCTGGGTACTTTCCCATACTTTGCCATGCTCAAAAAATCAGCCCTCCGTTCACACTGGGGCCTCTGAGGCGAGGCTGCCCTTTCCTACCAGACGGGCACCTTAGGGAGGGGGCCGAGTCCCCACGATGCGCGTGCCTTGCAGGTGAATCCCAACAGCATCGCAGCCAAAGACGGCCGCATCCGCGAGGGAGACCGCATCATCCAGGTGAGCAGGGCAGGCAGGCCCCGCCAGCTCTCCTTAGCCAATTCTAGCTCTCTCCTGCTCAGAGCCCAGCCTGACGCCGGGCATCCCGCCATGCCTGAAACCAGGGCTAGGACTCATCTCCCTCCTGCACAACCACGCGGGTGGCTCCCGTGTGCCCGTGGGTTCTGCTGGCGTCTCTGCTCGGGCCCCTTAGCAGCCTGTCCCTCCGTGCCCCAGACGTGAGCATGTGTCCTGCTCCACGCCGCTCTCTGAGCACGTGTGCTCTTGTGTGGGCCAGGCTGTCTTCGCCCCCGGCACCTTCCACTTGTCTCCATCCTGCCAGAGCTCGAGAGCCTGTCCTGGCCCAGGGTGCTCGCTTCGGAGCTCCCTGCGAGGGGACCCCTGTAGCTCAACTGGAGCCTGCCCCAGAGCCAGCCCTGGTGTCCTCGTTGATTGTCCCTTGGCCTGCCACAGATAAATGGTGTGGACGTCCAGAACCGGGAAGAGGCAGTGGCCATCCTGAGCCAGGAGGAGAATACCAACATCTCCCTGCTGGTGGCCCGGCCTGAGAGCCAGGTGTGTGTGCCCAGTAGGGCGTCCTGGGTCCCCTGACATGGGGCTTTCTGTCTTGAAAGCTGCCGACTAGGGCACAAACATGCCAACAACCTGGCACTGATGGAGGGTGGGGGGGCGTCCGGGGCCCATTTCCCTTTGTGGCCTCTGATGGCTGAGTGGGCTGGGACCTAGACGCAAGCGGGGTCATTGTCTGCGGAGGTCCTTAAGGCAGTGGGGACAGCACGGGCCTGTCTCTGCAGCTGGCGAAGCGGTGGAAGGACAGTGACCGGGACGACTTCCTGGACGATTGTGGCTCTGAGAACGAGGGGGACCTGCGGGCGCGGAAGCTGAAATCCCCCCCTGCCCAGCAGGTGAGGAAGGAGGAAGGGCGGTGGTGGGGAGGGCGGGGAGGGTGGGCAGGAGGGCAGAAGGAGGAGGGGCTTGGGGGGCTGCGGGAGATGGACCAGACCCGAAAGCCCTTCCGATCTCCATCCTCCCCCCACGGCGCCCCCACTGGTGGGTCCCAGACTGAGCGGGGCTCATCTTCCAGCTCCAGCTTGGAAACGAAGAGGAGAAAGGGGCCCCTGATGCGGGCCCAGGCTTGAGCAACAGCCAGGAGCTGGACAGTGGGGTGGGCCGGACGGATGAGAGCACGCGCAACGAGGAGAGCTCCGAGCACGACCTGCTGGGGGACGAGCCCCTGAGTACCGCCAACACGCCCGGGCCCCTGCGCAAGTTTGGCCTGCAAGGGGACGCCCTGCAGAGCCGCGACTTCCACTTTAGCATGGACTCCCTGCTGGCCGAGGGCGCGGGGCTGGGTGGCGGCGACGTGCCGGGCCTCACGGATGAGGAGTACGAGCGCTACCGCGAGCTGCTGGAGATCAAGTGCCACCTGGAGAATGGCAACCCCCTGGGCCTCCTCTTTCCCCGGGCCGCCGGCGGCAACGGCGCCCTGGATGTCAACCGCAACGAGAGCGTGGGCCACGAGATGGCCGTGCTGGAGGAGGAGCTGCGGCACCTGGAGTTCAAGTGCCGCAACATCCTGCGGGCGCAGAAGATGCAACAGCTGCGCGAGCGCTGCATGAAGGCCTGGCTGCTGGAGGAGGAGAGCCTCTACGACCTGGGGGCCGGCGAGCCCAAGAAGCACGAGCTGTCTGACATCTCCGAGCTGCCTGAGAAGTCGGACAAGGACAGCACCAGCGCCTACAACACGGGTGAGAGCTGCCGCAGCACCCCGCTGCTGGCGGAGCCCCTGCCCGAGAGCCCCCTGAGGCGGGCGACCGCCGGGGGCAACTCCAACCTGAACCGGACCCCCTCCGGACACCCTGTCGCCGCCCACCCCAAGGCTGCCCCTCCGCAGGGGAGTCCCGCCAAGTTCCGATCCCTCTCCCGGGATCCCGAGGTGGGCCGGAGACAGCGCTCGGAGGAACGGGTCCGCCGCGGCCCCAAGACGGGGGTGACCCTGGAGCGCGTGGGCCCCGAAGGCAGCCCTTACCTGTCGCGGCGCCACCGCGGCCAGGGCCAGGAGGGCGAGCGCTACCACAGCTGCGTGCAGCTGGCCCCGCCGCGCGGTCTGGAAGAGCTGGGCCACGGCGCCTTGAGTTTGGCCAGTGGCCCTCGGGTGGGTGGGGCGGCGGCGGCGGCGGCCACCGAAGCGCCCCGCATGGAGTGGAAGGTCAAGGTGCGCAGCGACGGGACCCGCTACGTGGCCAAGCGGCCGGTGCGGGACCGCCTCCTGAAAGCCCGGGCCCTGAAGATCCGGGAGGAGCGCAGCGGCATGACCACCGACGACGACGCGGTGAGCGAGATGAAGATGGGCCGCTACTGGAGCAAGGAGGAGCGGAAGCAGCACCTGCTGCGGGCCCGGGAGCAGCGGAGGCGGCGCGAGTTCATGCTGCAGAGCCGCCTCGAGTGCCTGAGGGAGCAGAGCGGCGACAGCAGGGCTGAGCTCAACATCATCGCGCTGAGCCACCGCAAAACCATGAAGAAGCGGAGCAAGAAGATCCTGGACAACTGGATCACCATCCAGGAGATGCTGGCCCACGGCACGCGCTCGGCCGACGGGAAGCGCGTCTACAACCCTCTGCTCTCCGTCACCACCGTCTGAGCCCGGCTGTGCTCCAGGGCACGGGTCCTCCGCCCTGGCCCAGGGCCACTGAGCCTGCCGGGACCCCGTCTTCTGCTCTCCCGTAGAATCTAGCGTGTGTCTGCGTGTGCGCGTGGGACTCTGTTACCAGACAGAAGCCCCTGAAGGAGGAGGGACGCTTCTCTCCATCGGTGACTTCCTTCTCCCCAAGTACAGCGACCACATCAACAGCTGGCCTGGGGGCAGAGCCGTATCGGTCCCCCCTTCAGCCGTAGGGGTGTGTGTGTGTGTGAGACACGAGCCCAGACACATGTACGCACGCAGACACACGCACTTCCCTGCAGAGCGCTCTCAGCGCGGGCACTTGGGGACAGGGAAGTCAGCTGAAAAGAAGACTGTCCTAAGCACAAGAGAATGTCCGTTACTTGTAGACAAAGGCAACCCTGATTTTTGTGGTTCTTTTCCTTTTCTGTGCTTGCCAATTGTTGTTTTCTTGGTTTGTTTGTTTTGTGGACCTGCTCTGAGGGCTGGCAGCTCCTTCAGGCAGCCTGACAGAGGTGGAATCCCCAAGTGATAGCTGGGAAGGAGGGGGGTGGGGGGAAGCAAGGGAGGGGGATGGGGGGAGGGGAGGTGGGGGAATGAAGGCAAGAATGGGAAGCAGCTTTGCAGGTGGCCTCCGCTCTGAGGTGTGGGGACCGGGAGCTTCCGATGTGGCTTGCCAGGCTCACCTTGGAGGTCACCTCCTTCCCCGGCGACTGCGGGGACTGAAGGCTCAGTGTCCGTCCAAGAAGAAGGAAGCGAGCCCAGGGCTGTGCCAGACGCCTTCTGGAGCTCGGCTTCTCTCCTGAGTGGTGTGAGGGGTCCAGAAGCCAAGTCCCATGAGTAGGAGCAGACCTTGGTGACACGACCCACGCAGAGCTAGGGAGCGGCCTGGAGCTGAGTGACAGGCGGGCCCTGCCAGGTGGGCTGACTGGGGAGAAGATGCCCTACGCCCCACTTTGCCAGTGTGGGCCGGGCAGCCCTCAGGGACCTGTGCATTAGTGAGAGCTGGCCTCGGGGCCCTTCCGGCTCAGAGAGCCTCAGATGGAAGGCTGACAGGCTGCCCACCCCTGCCCCCTGCCGGCATCGTGAGAATAAAGCAAGCTGCCTTCGAGGGTGACTCCTGGCCTCCTCGTGTTCATTCTCCAGCACCGGGGGCTGGCGTGGGGCTGGCGTGGGGCCGGGCGGGTCAGGGGAAAGCTGAGCAACAGCCAGGTGTTCTCAAGTCAGCCTCCAGCACTCTGGGAGGAGGGACAGAGCCACCGGAATCATTTCAGAGGTCTGCCACGGCCACAAGGGTGGTGCCCAGGTGCAGGAAGGATGGCCGAGACCTGTCTCAGGACTGGCGGCTGAGCCTGGAGCTGGCACGTGCGTGAGGCCAACACCCCTGCTCTGGTCAGAGTCCTAGAGAAGTGGTTCCACCCTCTCCCGGCCCTGCAGCTCAGGGAGCACCCTAGCGGGGGCAAGGGCCAACAGGCTTCTGGAAGGCACAAGCTTCCTTCCCTGTTTGGGGACCCCACAGTGCCCAGCCCTCAGAAGACGCAAAGAAGTGTCTTTCGACCAGATGAGTACCAGGTGGCTGCGGGAACTCCGAGGTTCCATTCAGCACAGCAAACCACTGGGCATCTGCTCAGTGCCAGGAACACTGCTAAGTCCTGGCTGGGGCCAAGGCCCCAGAGACGGCAACTCCAGGGGTACCGTCTGTGCGCTGAGCCCTTGAGTAGGCGCTCAGTCTCCTGAAAAGACACAGGACGCTGCCAGCACGTTAAGTGGGTGAGGATACATTTAAAAATTCTCTTGAAAGAGCAATGTAGACCTCTTGTTAATTTTGCTCATTTGCCGAGATTGGCGCGAGCAAGAAACCTGAGCCTGTGTTCCCAGAAGCGGAGTGCCCTGCTGTCTGAACAGCTGGGGGGGAAGACGCAGCATGTCACACAGAACACCAGTGGCTTCAAGGGAGGAAAGGGCTTGTTGATGAAAAGGGGCAAACACGAGACACCACCTTCCTCTTACCCCTCAGAGGCCTCTGGACCTGGGGGCTAGGAACATCAACTCGTGACCAGCCCCGTTCCTCGGGAGGGGACACTCCATACAGGCCCCTGTGAAGGATGGGGTTCCGAGGACCCAGCCCATCGCAGAAAACTGGCTGGAGTTGGAGACTAAGGCCACCTGTTCCCTGAGCATCCCTCTCTGGCTGCTGGGGGCTCACTTTGATGGCTCTAGAGGCACCTCACTTTTGCTCCGGGGTGGGGGCCAGGACAGGCCCGGAACCTGGGGTCCCTTGGCCATGTGAAAGCTGGTGCTGGGGCTTGGCTCTCACTGGCTCTGGGAAATGTGACACCAGGAGATCTGGAAGCCCTTGGCAACCGGCGCACTGGACCAGTGACAGCACTGGACCAGTGACTTAACTGGGTGGAGTGGTGGAACTGGGATCAAAAGGAGCCGCTGGGCGGCCGACAGCTGCCACTTTCCCCCTCCAAGGAGGAGGAGCAGAGCTCAGCCAGCCGGCGCCACCTGAGCGCCGCCGGCCCTGTCTGCAACGCAGAAGGCGCCTCAGCCAGCAGCTCTCGCCTGGCCTGGCCTGGCCTTCAGGGCCCCCGTGGTTCCTGTCGTGCCCGTTTTGGGAGCGAGGACGGGGCTCTTCCCCGGAGCCTCCCTATCCCTGCCAGTCACCCCATGCTGACCCGCTTCGCGTGGACCGAGGCTGTGGGGCAGGGAACAGCTGGCGTCCCCTAGCCCGGAGGAGGTCCCCAGGCAGGTCCCTCCACACTCCCGTGGAGGACAAAGCCCAGAGGAGACCCCCGCCCACTCACGTAGGCTTTGGGCCTCCTTTTTGGGTGCAGCCTCACTGGAGGCTTGTTATTCACACAGCTGTGTGTCTTTGGTCACAGCTGATGGACGCTGATCCCAATGACCCCTCACCGACACCCTGGAGGAAGCCAGGTCACAGCTGAGCAAAGCCGTGCAGCTGGGAAAGGGCTCCCCCGGGACGTGCATGCAGCCCCTTTGAACCCTGGGCCCCCACCTCTCCAGCCCTGGGCGGTAGCAGGGAAAGTGGGCTGGCGGGAGGGCTGCGGGTCGACGTGGAGCACGGAGCCTGCACAGGGACGCCCGCCCGCTGTCTCGAGACCATCAGGCGCTCAGAGGGCTCGCTAGGAGGGGAGGTACACAGCCGAACGGGAAAGGGCTAACGATGGCTCCTCGGAGGCTTGGGGCTCCGGGTCCTCTCTGTGCCTCTCTCCGTGCCCCATCTGACACCACGAGGTGAGACCATCCTGGGAGGCACCACGCTGGAGCGGAGAGCTTGGAAGGGCCACCCCCCCGACAGCTACCTGGAGTACTAGCTTCGACCGCATAAGCTCCACAGGGACACTCGCAGCGTCCCCCAGGAAAAGCACAGGAAGTACTTCAGTGTGTGGCTCCTGCCCAGGGCTCCAAACATGGGAGCCCTTCCGAAGGCCAGGAGGGGCTGTGGCTACGTGCGCTGCTGACTGCTGGGTTTCGGGGAAGCTCCCCACGCCACTTGCCCTGGGCAGTTGCCCTCAAAATGGCAGGTGGTCAGAGGGCCCTTCCCTAAGCGGGCCCAGGAAGGCTGGGCGAGGGCAGGAGAACAAGGCCACTCTTTGCCAGAAGACTGGGCGGCGGAGGGGAGAGAGCCCCGTGCCCCGCCTGGAACCACGCAGGCAACGCTGGGAGACGGTGGGCACTGGGTATTAGGTCCCAAAGGCTTCACAGGGGGCTGAGAAGGGAGAACTAACAACGGCCAAGAGTAAAGCAAACGTACACAAGGAGGAAGGGGACCTCCAGACCTGCCCCCACTCAGTGCCTGTGCCGTCTAGGCAGGCGGAGGGATGCCGGTCACCCAGCTCTGCCCGTGTGTGCGACACAGCCCTGGTGCTTGGGATAGCTGGTAACTGTTTATTGAAAGAAGCAAGGGGGGTGGGGGGCATCACCCTCAGGCCTGGATGTGGCTCTTGGCGCTGAAGGCCAGGTAGTAGATCACTAGGCCGATGGCGGCGGCCAGTACCTCGGTGGAGACCCAGGGCCCGTTCCAGGTGCCCTGCAAGAAAGGAGACCAAAGTCATTCTCGGGGGAGGGACCGGTGAGCAGGCCAGCCACGCCAGCCACCCTCCTTCTGGGGCGCGAAGACACACCGGTCAACTTGGCTCAGCCCCCAGCTCTCCCTAAAGGGCGAGGCTTGCCACCTGCTCCCTCCTTCCCCTGTGCTGGGCCAGCCCCTGCCGGCCACTCACCCGATGGTCCACGCTGACTGTGAACAGAGGTGGGATGATGGAAATGTCCTCGTTATTCCTCTGCGCCTGTGAGGGAGGTGCTGGGGTCAGGGGGCGATGCTGGGTGGGGTGGGAGAGGCAGGAACACCGGCCAGAGTTGTGGAAGGAGAGAAGCGGGCGAAGGAGTGACACGGAAGGCACAGGGCCAGGTGGGGTGGGTGAGCAGGAAGTCACCCACCGGCCATCCTGCTCCAAGTCAGAGAGGGGACCGCAGGGTGGAGACAGCTGGGGCAGTGGGCTATGCCCTCCCTACTGCAGGCCTGGGTGGCCTTCGGGGACACTCACCTTCCTCAGGAGGCTGTAGGACTCCTCATCAAAGAATCTGACCTCGTAGGTGCCTGCGTGGGCGCTCTTGTGGTCTAGGCTCCAGGACACCTGAGTGGGGTGTGTTTGGCAGGGGGTGGGCAGTGCACATGGCGCCACGGCCAGCGCATTGAGTTCAAGGACCCCAGCCCTGCTGGCCCGGCCTTCAAGCCACGCCCGTGAACGGGTGGCCTCCCGCGAAAGTGACCACCACAGCATCCCTTACCTGGTATCGGCCCACGTCCTGGCCCCGGGTAACAGGAAACTGTTTTCCACTGACGTCAGCATAAAGAGCCATGTTCTGGGGAAGAGGACAAAAGGAGAGTCACCTTCTCCCCTCTCTGGCTGCCGGCGAGGCCCCGCTCTGCCGCCCGCAGTAGCACCCTCGGCCTGTGGGTAAGGAGGCCGCCGGGCACAGCCAGGGACTGCGGTGTGTCTGGCGGGGGTACCGCGCAGGAACCACGGAGGCCAGCCTGCCACGACTCTGCCACCGTCTCTCCACGTCTGTCTCCCTCCTTGGGGGCCACATCTCCCCTATGGCCCGGCCTCCCTAACCCACAGCAAGCCTGTTAACTGAACAGGGGCGGGATGAGTGAAGTGCTCGTTTCTCCTCTGAGCCTGGAAGGGGGTATCGCGGTCGCGGACACCCAATGAGCTGCCTAAGGAAGACTGTACCTAAGAAGGCCCAACTTCTTTCCTTCTCTGGGCCTTTAGGTTGCAGGGGCTGAGGCCAGGGCTGCTTGGTCTTGAAATGACGAAACACACATGTGGACACACGCTTCGGCAAAGAGCAACCAGTAAAGGGACGCAGGAGCCTGGGGGCTGAGCCTGGCTGTCTCCCTTCACGCGTACACTCTTTCCACACGCAGCAAGGTGTCTGTCTGCATCACCGCACATAGATGCAGCAGAGCAGGCAAGTGAAGGGGAATGTTCTTTAAATATCCGCTAGAATCTGGCCTGGCTGTGCCCTGATCTCTCCTACACCTGGGAATCAAAACCCTGGTTCTCCCTGTCCACACGGACCCCCAGGTCTGACCCCATCCACTGCCAGTGAGGGCCCAAGGTCTCAGGCTCACTGCTCACCTCTCGCCCCCGCGCCCTCCTGGCTGAACCCCCGCTGCCTCACCTGAACCCTGTTCTTGCAAGTCAGGGAGATCTCCACGATGAAGACAGTCTCAGTAGAAATGACAGCATCCGAGGTGGTATAGTAAGAAGGGGTGATCTGGGGCTCCACACAGGCCTCTGCTGCGGAGAGGCAGAGATGAACGGCTAAGGCCTGGCTTGTGCTTGCTGGTTAGGGGCAGAAGGGACCATCCTAACCCCACTTCCCAGAGCTCATCAGCTGAGAACACAAAGGGCCCTTTGGACCCTGCCAGGTGGGGTCTGGGAGACAGGTCCAAATGATCAGTCAGAAGTACAGTGGCAAAGAGGGGTGGGATGGCCTTGAAGGAAGGCAGGAGAAAGGAGATGGGAAGGCTCTGTACAGGTGGAACCTCAACGTACAGGCAGAAGAACAGGTGAGTGTGTGTGGGTGGGGTCGGGGGCGTGCTGCATGAATTCACTGCACAACTCGAGTCTGTGCCTGGACCTGCAGACAAGGAAGCCATGCAATGGTTTAGGGATGCAGCCTGCCCTGCAGCACCCCAGAAGCCCATGGGGGGCCAGGCTGACCTCAATTCAGAGCCATGCATGGCTCTGGACAGTTTACTGAAGGCGTCCTCTGCAGACACAAAGCATGGAGCTGCTGGCAACCTACGGGGGCTTCTGATATGAAGGAAAGGGTCTCTGCCCCAGACAGTTGACAGAAGGCCACGACTGGCCCCAGCGTTTCCGGAGGGAAAGAAATAGCAGAGGGTCTGGGTCCATAAGCATAACTTGTCCCCTTGAACAGGGCTGCACTGAGAAAAAGGATGCTGCCGTAGTCATCTCCACACTGCTAGAGGCTAAAGGGAAGGAAAGGTGCCACCTAAATCACAAGGCGCCAACTGCTCTCCAAATGTGGTGTCCGGGCAGGGCCATGACTTAGGCTGAGGCAGTCAGAGGAGGCTGTGGGACTGGAATGGCGGGAGGAAGATGCCTGGGAACATGGGTGGGAGGTGGTTCTCAGGAGCCACATCCCCCAGATCCTTCCACGCTCTGCTAGAGTTGACCTTTTGCCTATGGACACGGGGGAGCACAGAGGGGTTTGATAGTTAGGTCTGTCCTTTCCAGGCATCACTGGCTATAGCGTGGGGGAGTTCCTGAGGAGCAGATGAGCAGGGTGCAGGCGGGGAGGCCAGTTAGGCTGGTGAAACACTGCAGGCATCAAGGGCGCTGGCCTGAAGTAGGGCAGGTGAAGTGAATGCACTGAAAGTGGCCCTGACGCAGTCCAGGCCCCCAGGTCCGGGGTGGGCTCCTGCAAGGACCTCCTCCTAAACAAACTTCTGGACTCCAGTCTGAGCTCAACCCTGCCACTAAGTGTTAACAACCTCTCAAGAGTGTGAAGCCATCTGACTCCGCTGAAAAACCCTATAAGGATATGGCAAGGCCTCAGGGGAAACAAATCAACCGCCTGATCTAGGCACTCTAGGCCCACTCATCTTTCCCTCTTCAGTTCCTTTCTAACTCGCCCGCACTCCGGGCCCCTCTGCCTGGACCGTCCCTGCTCCCTCTCTTCCTGGGGAGGCCTGGCCCCACCGCACCGGGTCAGGGGCTCCTCTCCACCGGCCCAGTTTCTCGCTCCGATCGCCCTGCGCTGCAGAGCTTTGCTCCTGTCCGACCCCCACTCCGGGACCGGGAGCTCCTGGAGTGGCAGCAGGGACATGTGTCATTTTTCCTGCTGGAGCTGGGGCCAGGCGCACGGGAGAGGTTCTGGGACTCTTCCTCGCGGGAGCAGACGGGGGACAGACTAGGCTGTTTCTCCCAGCAGCCCGGCTGCTTGGTAAACGTGTGTGGTGCAGGAGCGCGTGGTGGCCTCGGCTGCCGCGACCAGAGACCACCTGCCTCTCTGAGGAAGAAAGCCCAGACCCCCGCTTCGCCCGCACCCCTCCTCCCCCCACGCACCACCAGTCGTGGGTGAGAGGCTCGCCAGAAACGAGCTCCGGCCAGGCCGCTACCTGAGCAGCAGGAGAGGCCGGACAGCAGGAGTAGCGCCAGGGCGCCGAGAGATGCCAGCGCCGCCATCGCCTCTTCTCTGCCGAGGGAAAAAGAGAGCGACTCCCCTGAACACGAGGAGTAGACGAGGAAGCGCGACGCGTAAGCGGCCGCAGCAGCCAATCAAGGGCCGGCGGGCCGGGCGGGCCTGTGACGTCGCCGGCGGCACTGACGTGTCCCCTCCCCGGACAAGGGGGCCCAGCTGGCCGCCCTCCCCCCAATATGGCGATGGCGGCGGCGGCGGCGGCGGCGCTCTCGGCGCCGGAAGAGGGCGTGAGAACCGGCGCCGCCGTGTGCGTGCGCACTGCGGGACCACGCCCCCTCCCGGGACTTCGCGCCCCGCCGAACTCTCGCGAGAGCGCCATCTGCGAGTCGGAACCTGCGGCAGTTCTCACTTTCCATCATGGCGCTGAAGGTGGCGACGGTCGCGGGCGGCGCTGTGAAGGCAGTGCTCAGGCCGGCCCTCCTCTGTCGTCCTTGGGAGGTGAGAAACAGGAGCGGGCCACGGGAACAGCCGCGGCGCTCGCTGAGGGGTGCTTGCACCTCGCCGGGGTTAGGCCGGCGGCCGCCGCTCTCGGAGCGTCCTGGGGCCAGATTGGCTGCGGGTCCCGTGAGGGGAGGGGAGAGTGCTGCGGGCCAGGGTTGATTGGCCACCTTCGCTGTCAGTGAAGGGGTTAGCCAAAGTTGATTCTGGTCTGGCTTCTCAGGGGTCTGCATCTTGTAGCGGGGGAGCTCCCGACGGGCGGGGAGAGTGGACCCCGGGGGGCAATGTCACCTCCCTAGTGTCCTTGTGGGAAACCCCCCCCCAAGGCGGTCACGTGGCCGGCCCGCCTTGCTCTTGCCCTCTTGGGGATCGGTTCCTGGCCGCCCTTCCTCTTCAGGTTTCCCTCTTGTGGACCGCTTTGCCACCTCTCCCAGTGGAGGTGGCGAATCGGACTTTGCCGGTGCCCCAGAGCCTCCTCCCCCCGCCCCCCACCGCAGACGCCTGGAATGGGAAGGAGCTAGGATTCCTGAAGCTGGCGGGTTGGGAGGCCTCGAGGGCTTTGCTTCCGTTGTTCTCTGTTTAGGATCTTGGTTATTCAGGTCTGATTCCTCTCTCTTGACACGCTTGAATGAGGATAATTTAGTCCCTGGGTGGGTTGGAAGCCATCTGAAGAGTCATCGAGTCAGGACTGGCCCTGAGGGACGAGAGGTCTGATCTCTCTGGGCTCCAGTTTCTCCTCTGTCTCAAAGGATCCACCCAACTCTGATCTTCCAGAACTCTGTGACTTTGCTGACACTACTTGTGGACATGTCTTCGGCCATGCTTCCCCCCTCTGATCCCTGGGGAAGATGGCCCTGTAACAGCTTCTGGTTTATGAAATTATGTTTAAAATGCTGACTTCTCCCACTTGCTCACCAGAGGCTTTCCAGAGGTCGCTGGCAGCTAGGCGCTTGCAGGATCTTGGTGGGGACATCTATCTCCTCCCTGACTTCCCCTGTGTGTGTGCTTGTGTCCATATTGGGGCAGGGATGGGGGGCAGTGAAAGGTTGCTAGCTGGGCAATGCCTTGCCCTGAGACTGGTTGTCCTGGGTATGGGAACCTTTAGAGATGAAGCCCAGATCTTTGGTCCCGCTAATTGGGACCTCGTGTGAAAACATGCAGCCACCATTGGTACTTGATCCAACAGAAACATGCTGAAGAGAGAAACCTCACTAAGATGTGGAGCACGGGCGCCCTAGGCTGGGACACGTACCATTCTGAACAAGCTGGAGACCAATGCATATATCCCATTCTGCCTCATACTGGGCTCCTTTGATAGGTAGCTTCACAGAAGCTTTGTAATCTCTTGAAGGAAGGTGCCTGAATATGTCCAGAGCAAGGTCAGGGAAGTCACTATCCTGAGAGCTCTCCGGGTCTTTGGCCAAAGCTGGATGGAACATCTAGCATTGGGACCAGGTGAGAGAGAGGTTCAGCCCTGGTGGTAGTGATGGGGTCCAGGGTCTGGTGGGGTGGGGTTGCGCAGATGCAGAGCCAGGCCTGATGTGAGCGCTGGCTCACTGGCACGGCCAGGTTACCTGCCGGGCACCAGTAGACCTCAGAGGGCTGAAACCCAGGAGGAGTTACTGCTCGGAGCTGTAGGGGTCAGCCCAGCATCCCCTCACTGGCCAGCAGCCTTGAACACTGGCCTGAGGGGCTGGTGGGGTAAAGGGGGGCGTATGCTTTTGCACAGCCCCGTGTGCCCTTCTAGTGACTGAACAGCTTGCATACCTCTTCTTGCTTAATGTTTCCAGCAGTCAGATGAAGTAGGCGCCTCTATTCTGTGGATTTCAGGTAAGGGTGGGAAGCTCAGCAAGGTTAAGCTATTTGCCACCAAGAGTAGTAGATGGATGATTTGGACCGAGGTCTCCCTAGCCTCAAAGCCCGTCGTATCTTCTTTCATTTTCTGATATGCTCATTCATTCAGTAAATGTTTTTTGTGTCCCAGCTCTGGACCAGGCATTCTGCTCGGTCTTGGGGTGACAGTAGGGGATCAGACAGACATGGTGTCCACTCTCAGGGGCTTAGGGGTAGGAGAGGGAGCACAGCAGCGATAACCTAGGGAGATTGTGGTTGGGGGGAAGGGAGTGGGGTGGGTAGGGCTTTGGGAGCCTGGGGGGACCAACAGCTCAGCAGCCTTAGGGCATCAGGGAAGGCTTCCTGGAGGAAAGGCAGTCTCAATACAAGCACCATCCACAAGTTTGTATTGAGAGCCTACAGATAAGATGAATCCGGATACTGACAATTGCTAGAAGGAAAACAGAAAAGCCCCCAGTATGCATCAGGCTGCAGACCCGGGGGCCCCATGGATCATCAGAAGTCCCCAGGGCCTCTTGTCTATTAGTCACCCGCTTCCTAACCTCTGTGCTGCCGGAGCTCTGTGCAAGTGGGAGCCTTGTGAATACCAGCCAGGGAGACCCAGATGGGGCGGTCAGCCTCTGCTTGAGCTTCTAGACTGCTAGCAGGAAGGCATGGCTCTTTGGAAAATGGCCACAGTGACTCTGCCATTGGCTGGAACGATCTGCTGCTGCCCCAGCAGGCAAGTGGCAGGGCATTCCCAAGCGAGAAGGAGGACCTTGGCCCTGCCCCTGTCTCGGGATTGAAGGGCACCCAGGTGGGGCACAACAGGGAGAAAAGTGTGTGGGCCTGTAGCCCCGCTGCGGTGGGAGCTGGGACATGGGCTTCTTCTTCCAGGAAAGTGTGGGGACTCCAGATAGGTCACTCTGAGCACCTGTCCCATTTGGCTCGGGTGGCTTTTGCTCTGAAGCTGTCAGGCGTGGCACCGATGTGACCAAGCGCGGCTGTTTCAAGTTGGGGGGGGTGGGGACATCTGTCATCCATGTAGGCCACGAAGCAGTTTTGCAATCCTTCATGAAAGCCTTCCGAAAGATTGGCATCTGCTGTTCTGAAAATGGTTGCGTTTTTTGATTTCTGATTCTAGAGGGCTGTTCCCCATGGGGCAAACAGTGTTTATCTCTGGGTGGACGGGGGGCTGGGTGCTGTCTTCTTGCTTCTGATCTTCGTGTTCTGTCCATATGCTGCTTTTGTAATAAGAAAACATGATTGTTAAAATGATGTAAATGACGGTCGTGGTGGGCCAGTGGTTTGTTATCACGATTTCCCTATTGTACTACGTTTGGCGTGCCAACTTTTCCAAGTTACAGACATCACTGAGCAGGAATAATTGGCTGAAGAAGACCAGAAACAACAAAAGGTGGGGAGGGGGATGTAAACATTTTTTTAAAAACTGACCAGGGACCTGAAGGAGGCGTAAAGGGTTGTAACGACCCTCTGCGGCGCTCCGACGGGCCGGTCTGTGTGCTGCTGCGCGCTAGACAGTGGTGCACGGCTGAGGCGCAGGGCCTGTCTGGGTGTGGTGAGGACGCTCGCCTTCCCTGCCAGGAGCTTGGCTGGCCCTTGCCAAATTGGCTTTCTGGGCTAGACAGCAACCACTGGCCTCTGGGTTCTCTTTGCCAGGTTCTAGGTGCCCACGAAGCCCCCCGGAGGAGCGTGTCAGTAAGTACCCAGCGGCGCGTGTGCGTGCACGTGCGTGTGCTGACGTTCCCGTGTGCCCGTCTGTGTGCGTGCAGGGGCGTGTGTGTACAGGCGCACGCAGACGCAGTCACAGGCAGGCGTGGGCGCGTGCACGCGGGTGTGGCGTGCCTCTGGGCTCCCTGCCCTTCTGTGTCTCTCCCTCTGAGGTGCAGCCTCCAGAGCTCGCCCACCCCTTCTCCCCTGAACCGTGCTAGACAGCGCCCCAGGGAAAGGCCCCGTTCCCCAGCAAAGCCGTGTTCCTCCAACCTTGGCTGATCTGTGTCTTCTTCCTTCCGGTCCCGCCTCTAGCAACAAACAATTGTGAGTGTTCTTCTCATCCGCCTGTTAGCTTGGGGCTTTTAGTTGCTTCGGGGTTGACCCGAGTCCAGGCGGGGACGGGGCCTGCTCCTGCTGTTGTCCTCGTGACCCAGGAGCGCCCCCCGCCGTGAGCAGCCCTGTCCGGGGTGGGCGGGGCAGGGTGTAGGGGTGTGGTACCCCAAGCTGGCACCTCCCGGTGGGCCTTCCCACTGGGTCAGTGCTGGAGGGAGGCAGGGAACTGAAGGCCTCCCCGTCCTTCTAGCCCCCGTCGGCTAAGTATGGTGGGCGGCACACGGTCACCATGATCCCAGGGGACGGCATCGGGCCAGAGCTCATGTTGCACGTCAAGTCTGTGTTCAGGTACAGAGCCCCTGGGCCCAGCCAGGGGGACCCTGAGAACTTTGTGCCAAGAGGGGCAGTGAGCCAGTGGTGGGAGGCCTTTTGTCCCCGTGTCTGCGATCCTACCGGGCTGGCCCGAGCACGGGGAGGGTGGAACCAGGCCCACTAACAGTGTTGTGGAGTGTAAGTGCACGCCTGTCAGCTGGCGCAGGTGGGCTCAGTCTCTCCTCAGCCAGAGCCAGGGCAGGGTGGGCAGCAGCAGGGGAGAGGCCTCTGCACCCAGTGGTCCAGGCAGGCTTCCCGGCCGGAGGCCTGGGGCCGCCGCCCTGACCCTGCTCTGCCCCAGGCATGCGTGTGTGCCTGTGGACTTCGAAGAGGTGCACGTGAGCTCCAACGCCGACGAGGAGGACATCCGAAACGCCATCATGGCCATCCGGCGGAACCGCGTGGCGCTGAAGGGTGAGCTCGGGGGCCAGGATGGGGCACCGCACGTGATTCCTTTCACCTCCAAGCTGACACTTGTCCCTGGGGCCCCATTGATGCTGCGGTTCTTGAGATCTCGGTGGCACTAGGCTCTGCGGGAGCCTGTCCAGGGATGGGCTCCCTTCCACCCCCTTTTTCCCTCCTGAGGCAGCCCTCTCTGCTGGAGTCAGCTTTGACCCTCACAGTCTTTCTTCACAAACCAGATGTCACAGAGATGCAGTTCTAACCCTCTGCCTGCTGCCTGGGTTCCAGTTGGCACAGCTGTGGATGTTACAGATGGGAGCTTTACCCTTTCTGAGTTTGCCTTGGTTTGGTCCAGGTCCTTAAACTGTTTCTATCACTCATTCTGCAAACTTTAGACCGTTACCTGGTCTGTGTGAGGAGTGAGTGAGCAAAGATGAACCCGGCTAGAGCCCCAGGCCCTGGCAGTCACGTGGAGGGGCAGCCATGTCAACTACAGGGTGCCCAAGGCACTCTGGGTGAAGGAAGTCCAGGCAGGGTGTGAGTTGGAGGGCCGGCGGCCCTGGGGGCCCTGAGAAAGCCCTCCTCTACTCGGCACCCTCTGACTGCCTTCTCTTCAGCAGCTGCTGGCCCTCTGGGTGCCCTGGTCCCAGCCAAGGTGAAGCTGTGGTCTTTTCCAGGCAACCCCTGCCTGCCTCTGAGCTGGAGCTCTTGTGCTTCCTCAACGCAGGGCCTGGCACTAACCCTGGCCAAGGTCCCCTTGCTGGTGCCAGCCTAGCCACCAGCCTGTTAGTAAGCAAGAGTGGTCACTTTCTGTCCAGCTAGACCCTGGCCTTGCCATTCCCCACCCAGGGTCTAGCAAGACCTTCTGGCCAGATGCCAACCCTTGTTCATTCATTCATTCGTTCAGTATTTATTGAGTGCATGCTACGTGCCAGGAGCCCATCAGTGAACCAAACGCACAGACACACATGCTCCTCTGCCCCCATGGGGCTTACGCTGCAAGTTACGCTAGAGTGTTCCATGAAACACTTCTGCCGCCGGAAGCTGTCGTGTTCTCCTGTTGGAGTCACCCTTGGCACACATCCCCTGGGTCAGAAGGGGGAATATGGTGGTACAGCTGAGCCTGGGGCGCCCTCTCCAGCCTGCTGGTCTTGTTTCTGTCCTGCAGGCAATATTGAAACAAACCATAACCTGCCGCCATCCCACAAATCCCGAAACAACATCCTTCGGTGAGAGCCGAGTGCACGGGGTGGGGGCTTGGCGGGGGTGGGAGCGCCAGCAGAGAGAAGTTGCACTTGCCGGCTGCTTCTCCCTCTGTGCCCCTAGCACCAGCCTGGACCTCTACGCCAACGTCATCCACTGTAAGAGCCTGCCGGGAGTGGTGACGCGGCACAGGGACATAGATATCCTCATCGTCCGGGAAAACACGGAGGGCGAGTACAGCAGCCTGGAGCACGAGGTGGGGGCGTGTTGCCGGGCACGAGCTCGGCTAGGGCGGTGGTCAGGAAGGCCGTGCCCGAGGGGAACCTCGTGCTAGAGGGCAGGCTCAGGCAGGATGTGGGTCTCTTTTCCCTCGTCCCCTTCTCAGAGTGTGGCAGGAGTGGTGGAGAGCCTGAAGATCATCACCGAGGCCAAGTCCCTGCGCATTGCTGAGTATGCCTTCAAACTGGCCCAGGAGAGTGGGCGCAAGAAAGTGACGGCTGTACACAAGGCCAACATCATGTATGCCCCCCACCTCGCCCCTCCGCGCTGCTGCCTAGGCCTGCTCTCTGGGACTCGGGGCCCGCGACTACGCCCTGTTGCCCGTTTCCCAGCTGTGGCCTCACCGCAGCGCACACCTAGGGGAGGTGGAACGGGATTCTGCCCGTCCTGCAGGCGGCACCGGTTGTAGTTTAGAACCCAGCCTTCTGTGGCGTCTGCGCGCGCCGTCCCTCCGGCTGACGGTTGCAGTGGCCAAGCTGGTGTCCTGCGTCCCCCTTAGGAAACTGGGCGATGGGCTCTTCCTCCAGTGCTGCAGGGCGGTGGCAGCCCGTTACCCCCAGATCACCTTCGAGAATATGATCGTGGACAACACCACCATGCAGGTAGTTAGGCTGCCGTGCTGCGCGGCCCCTGCCCTGGGCTCCCGGGGCTGCCCGTGCTCCAGGTGCTGGCTGTCCCCTCCTTGCCCCACAGCTGGTGTCCCGGCCCCAGCAGTTCGATGTCATGGTGATGCCCAATCTCTACGGCAACATCGTCAACAACGTCTGTGCGGGGTTGGTTGGGGGCCCCGGCCTCGTAGCTGGGGCCAACTACGGCCACGTGTATGCCGTGTTTGAGACGGTGAGTGCCACCAGCAGTGCCAGGGCCACTGGCTTTTGTGAACTAAAGCTCACATACTTCCTAGGTCACCCACTGAAAGGGTACGATTTATTGGTTTCTAAGATAACCAGAGTTGTGCAACCATCCCCACTCTCTAATTCCAGAATGTTTTCATCACCCCCAAAAGAAATCTTGTACTTGTGGCTGTCACTCTCTGTTCCCCCTTCCCAGCCCCTGGCACCGAAGTCGTCTGCTTTCTGTCTCTGGATTTGCCTGTTCTGGACACTTTACACAAATGCAGTCTACGCTCGACGTTCTCGTGTTTCCCAGCCCCCTCCTTTTCGTCTCGCCTCTTCCAGGCTACAAGGAACACAGGCAAGAGTATCGCCAACAGGAACATCGCCAACCCCACGGCTACGCTGCTGGCAAGTTGCATGATGCTCGACCACCTCAAGTAAGTGGCCTCTCGATGCCGGGCTGTTGGCCCCCGGCCCGCGCCCAAGGCCGCGAGGACCGAAGTCTGCTCTTCTTCCTCAGGCTCCACTCGTACGCCACCTCCATCCGCAAGGCCGTCTTGGCATCCATGGACAATGAAAACGTGAGGCTCCCCCCACCTGCCTCCTGTCCAACTCCCACCCTAGCCCCGGTTGAGCTGATAGGACGACTGAGGGGCTGGAAATGGTGACCCGGCACTTCGTGCTGCCCCCGAGGTGGGGGGTCGTAGCAGGCAGAGTGGGCCTTTGGGGCCTTAGCTGGCATTACTGCCCTCCTGGTGGCGCTCCCAGCCCCTGCAGGCCACGGGGCACTGTGGGCAGCCCTGGGCTGCCTGCAGGCTAGGGCTCAGGTATTGGCCGGGCCCCGCTGTGTGCCCAAGCTTGCCCGTCTCCTGCAGATGCACACCCCAGACATCGGGGGCCAGGGCACCACGTCAGAAGCCATCCAGGACATCATCCGCCGTATCCGCGTCATCAACGGCCGGGCCGTGGAGGCCTAGGCCGTCCCCGGGACCGTCTCGGCCCACCCTTTAGATCCCCTTCGCGCCCCCAGCACCCTAATTGGCTCGGTGGGTGGACCCAGAATAAACCCACTTCTGCCCTAGCCCTTGGCCGCGTGCTTCTGTCACTCCAGGACGCTGGTGTTTCAGTCACACTTTATTAAGAAAACAGGCAGCGCGCTTCCCATTCAGAGGGCCCTCTGCGAGGGTTGGGGGCAGAACGAATTCTGAAAGGCAGGCCTGGCCCTGGTACCTGTCTGCCCTGCCGAGGGCGGTGTGAGAAAGCTCGCACTCAGCAGGGTGGGTGGGGCGGTCCCGCAGTGGGGCGGAGCTGTCCTGCTTTCCCTGAAGGCACTGAGGGCTGGGGGTGGGGGGCAGCCAGGACCGCCCCAAGCTGCCCAAAGCACCAGCCGGGCCTAGGGATTGAGCCAAGGGTGCTGGAGGCAGTCGGCCGCGCTGGCCCGCTTGTCTGGGATGTACTCCATCATGGGCAGCAGGAAGGCGCTGAACTGCGTGGCCTGCTCCAGGGGCCACTCGTACTTCTCCATGAGCACCTCGTACAGCCCCCAGTGCTTGAGGTTGTGGATGTGCCGCAGCTCTCCTGGGGGCAGGCCGGTGGGCCTTAGGTCAGGCTCCACCAGGGAGGACTCCGATCTGGGACCCCTTGCTCCCCTATTTCAGAGCCCAAGGTCCCTGCCCCGCCCCCGACATCCAGGTGGCCTGAGCCCGCTCGGCCCCACCTCTCCGGTTGAAGAACTCCCGGGAATAGCGGCCCGAGAGGGCAAAGGCCGGGGGGATGTCTCCCAGCAGCTCCACGATGTGGGCGATGTGGTCTGTGAATAGACAGGTGGCTGGGGGGAAGCCGGGCGGCCGGGAGACCCCGAGGCCGAGCCCAGGGCCTGCCTCCCCCTACCCTCGTCACGACTGTAGTCTTCTCCGGAGTGTGGCTCGAACAGGTAGTCGCCAGTGGCCAGCTCGAAGGCCTGGAAGGGGGAGAGGGTGAGGCTGCGGCCGGTGGGCCAGCCCTGGGCGGCGGCAGCCCAAACGGATGTACCATGCACGCCGTGCTCCAGATGTCGGCCGCGGGCCCGTACTCGGCGCCGATCAGCACCTCCACGGCCCGGTACTGCCGCGTCTGGATGTCCTCGGTGAAGTGCTTGTGCTGCAGGCGAGGGGAGCCGGGGAGGGGCTGCGGCCGCGCACCCAAGGGGTGCCTCAGCGCCCCGCGGTGCCCCGAGGGTCTGGCCGGACGACCTGAGGCCGAGGCTGCCCGCTTCCCTGTGGCTCCCCACCCCCTGCCGTGGGCCCAGTTCTGCTGACCAGGCAGGGCCGGTGCTGGTTGCAGCTCAGCCCTGGGACTGCGGCCTGAGGCAGACACAGGGAGGGGTCTGGGCGAGCGGGTTGCTCGGTGAGCCCTGGGGGCAGGCCTGTGCCGCCTCCTTCATAGCAGGGTGCCCTCTCATACCACCCAGCAGGCGTTGCCCAGGTCTGCGATCTTGATCTTGATCTTGTCTGCATTTTGGGGCTCTAGGGGGTTCACCAGGAGGTTGGAGGCACCAAATGGTGCTGGGGAAGCAAGAGAAGGGAGAGAGACTGAGCTGGCCCGGACCTGCCCTGCCCGGCCCTGCCCGCCCGCTGCCTGCCGCTGCCTGACTTACTGCTGGGTGACAGGAGGCCCCCGGTCTCTCGTTGGTTGGACGAGCCTGAGAGGACGGAGCACGAGGCGGGGGAGAAGAGCGAGCCCGAGAAGCCTGAGGTCTGGGAGCTGGGGCTGAGGCTGCGGCTGCCCCCGGGGGCAGGGGAGGAGGAGGCCGGGGAGGGGCCGGCCCCGGCGCCCCCAGGGTGGCAGCCAGAAGAGGAGGTGGAGCCGCTGCCCCCCTCTAGTCTTGAGCCAGAGTCTGGGGAGACGGGCGGAGGTGGTGTGTGAGCAGACGCCGCTGCGGCACGTGCCAGGCGGCCCTGCGCCCCCCGGCCCCTCACCCTCGGCCTGGGCCGCCGCCTCCATGGCCTCCATGGCCTCCAGCCTCTGCAGGTCCCGAAGCCGCTCCTCCAGCAGCCGCTTCTGCTGCTTCCGTTTGCGCCTCATCTTCTTCCTCTTGTTTTTGGACAGCTTACCGGTCTGCCGTTAGAGCCAGGTCACTCCGGGGTGCCCGTCACCCTTCCCCTGAGCGGCCCGAGCCTCTGCCCGTGGCCTGCGGGCCCGGGGGCTCCAGGGACACCAGACGTGGCACCGCCCCCTGTCTCCCCTCCTGCCCGCCACTCCCCAGAGCTTGAGGTTGGGGAGGAACCAGCAGGCCTGCCTGTGGGTGCCAGCCTCCCCTAGGGGCAGCTCCGGCCCCTCCCAGCCTCGGACGCAGCCACCCAGGGCAGTTTGGGGCACGTGGCCCACTCTGCGTGTCATCCGCATCCAGGCCACCCAGCCTCTTGGAAGTGCCACTGCAGGAGTGCTGGGCAGGGTGGAGAGGCAGGGAAGGGGTGGAACCGGAGAGGCTGAGGAAGGTGAGGCCCAGGAAGAGGGGCGCCCCCACTTACCAAGACCTCCTGGGGGGCAGTGCTGACTGGGGGGTGGGGCAGGCAGAGCATGGAGTGACAGAAAGGAACCGAGACTCAGGCAGGGGCTGAGGCCCGCGGGCCCCGCCCCGCCCCGCCCCACGCAGGCTCTTGGTACCTGTGGAACGGGATGGGGGCGGGGCCCCTGACTGCTGCCACTCTGTGGCCTCAGCAGCCAGGTGCCTGATGTAGGCATCACCCACACACAGCAGGATGTTCTCAGGCTTGATGTCTGTGTGGATGATCTTGCACTTGGTGTGGAGGTAATCCAGGCCGTGCAGCACCTGGGGAGAGCCACTCCTGAACTCCGCCAGCCCTGCCCAGGCCGCCTTGCAGTGCTCTTCGTGCCGGACGCGCGGCGCTCACCCGCCTCACGCGCGACGCTCACCTGCCTCACGCGCGGCGCTCACCTGCCTCACGATGCTCTTCACGCAGGGCACGGGCAGGCCCTGGTAGTTGGACTTGATGATCCACTTGAGGAGCTGGTGGCCTAGGACCTCCAATACCATGCACACGTCTTGGGCCGGGAGTGAAGGGCAGTCAGTGGGCAAGCAGCTGGGGCACAGGCCCTGCCCACCCTCAGCTGAGGCGGGGGAGCAACGAGCCTCAGGCAGTGCAGAGCTGGGTCTGGGAGGTCCCGGTGTTGCCACCATCCCGGTGTCATAGTGTCCCTATCACTCTTAGGTGTGCCAGTTGGGACAGTACCTTCTGTGGTCACCCTAGGGAGAGGGCACTGGAGGAATAGACAGGTTTCTCAGCCCGTCTCCAGTCCTATGCCCAAGTCTGCCAAAGAGCCTACGGACAGCCCCCCGAAAGGGAAGGCACTGCCACGGAGGTGGGCCCTCCCACTTGGGGGTAACCCAGCAACGCCCGTGGATAGCCTGTGCCAACCTGGTTATCCGCTCCCTGCCCCCCACACAGAAACACAAATCCCCAAAGTGGTGATGGGGGTATTTCGCAGTGTCACTGGAAGGGATAAACCCCCGTCGTGCAGATCAGCAAACTGAGGCCCTAGGAGCTGGGAAGGCGTGAGCCAGCTGGCCCCTGTGCTGCCACACTGCTTGCTCAGCCGGCAAAGGATACGGACTCCATTAACCCCTGAGATCCTGAAGTCGTCGATGAGCTGGACAATGGTTTCTCTTTTGGGGTCACTGGGGTCACTGTCTCGGACCTGGAGCAAAAGCCAAGGGGCCACAGACGGCTGCAACCTGCCCCTCGCCAGCTGCTCCCCGGGTGGCCCCTCCGGGGTGGGGGCCCCCCTCTCGCTCCAGCTGGGCCCCGCTGGAAGAAAGGCTGCTGGCCCGCCCTGCCCGCTCCTCGGGTCCTCCCACTCCGCGGAGCCAGCTGGAGCCTGCCCCTCCGGGAGCCCCGCCCCCCACCCCACCCACCCCCGCCCGCGGAGCCCCGGCAGGCCTTGCACCCACATTGCCAGGCCCTGGGCGGCTCCTGGGGCGCTGGGAGCGGGTAGGGGAGGCGCCTCACACATTTCAGGAGCTTGATCTCATCCACAGCTGTCTCCGTGTAATGCCCTGCGCTCTTTACCACTTTGAGGGCCACGAAGCGCTTGCGCCTGCAACACCGAGACCCGCGTCGGCTGCCAGCACCGGCCAGACCCACGGGGCCATCGCCGTGGCCTCAACGGTGCCCGAGGGCAGGACCCCAGCTGGCGTTGGGCCTCGGGGGGTGGAGGGGGCACTCACTGGATGTCCCAGCAGAGCCAGACGGTGGAGAAGTGGCCCCAGCCCAGCTTGCGCACCACGTGGTACCGCCCATTGAACAGGTCCCCGATCTTCACGGGGTAGTAGCCACCTGGGGAAGGGAGCCCGGAGGGCGCGGTGGGGGTGCTGCCTTCCCCCGTGCCCCGGGACAGCCCAGCCCCGCCGGCGTCCTGGCCCACGTGGGCCGGCTCGGGCCCCCTCCTCCCGGGCGGCGCCGCGGCCAGGCCTCACCCTTGCAGTAGTCCTTGGGATCCTCTTGCTCCTCGTCGTCGGAGCCCAGCAGCCCCTGCAGTATCCGTGGCGCCGGCACGGCTGGGGCCAGTTCGGAGCCCGAGGACTCGGGCCCGCAGGAGGCCTGTGAGCTGTGGGTGGGGTGGGCGGGCGGTGAGCGCGCGAGGCGCCAGGGGCCCCGGGCGCCCAGGCCGAGCCCTACCTGCTGCTGCTGCCGCCACTGGCCCCGCCGCCACCCACCGCGCTGGTGCTCATCCCGGCAGCGCTGCCCGCGGCTCCGGCGCCCCGGGCAGCTGCTCCTGTGGGGCCCGGCCGCGGCCTGCGCATTTATAGCCTCGGCCGGCCGCTGATCTCACCCGCCTTTATAAATAGCCTCCCAGCTGCTCAGCTGTGGGCAAGGTATGCAGCGGGGAGGGGGCGGCGACGGCGGCCTTGGAGGGCCCGGCCCCCAGGACGAGCCCCCCCCCGCCCCCCCAGGGCTGGCAGAGGGCACTGCTCCAGGGACACGGTGTGACACAGCCTCCACAGTGAGCTCCCTCGCACCCCAGGGCCAAGGGGGACACCCACGCTGGGATGTGATGACCCGGGCCCCAGGCTAAGCCCCTGCGCCTCAGGGCTGGCAGAGGGGGCCGTTGAGTGGGCACGTGGCGGTGACCTGGTCCTCAGGCTGAATCCCTGTACTCCAGAGCCCGCTGAGGGGGACAGCCACACAAGGGCACTGTGGGCATGGCGGGCCGGGCTTTCACCCCTTCTCACATGCCCCAGGGTGCCGGCGACACTCTGGGAACATTCTCTGGCTTCCTGCTTGGCCCTTGGGGGAGCCTTCCCAGAGGCGATCCCTGCCATTCCCACGGGTACCTCATTCCCTGCCCCCTCTCAGCTGGGTTCCCGCTTTTCCGATGGGTCCTTGATCCCCAAGACAGGCTGGAGCCCTCCTGTCCCTCAGTGTAGCGTCGCTGGGGGCCCTGGCCAGGCAAAGGTCAGGGGCGTGAGCTGCGGGCAGCTCTTCCCACCAGAGGTGCCAGGCCTGAGTGACAGCCTGGGGACTGCCCGCCACGGTCTCTCCCGGCTTCCTGCGGCCCAGCCCTGCCTTGCTCACTGGCTCCAACACGTGCACGTGTCCACGTAGGAGGCGTAGGGAGCTGTCCTTCCCGGCCCCGCCCTCAGGAGTCCTCACGTGGGAAGCAAGTAAGCCCACAGCTCTAGTGGGCTAGTGGCAGAGATGTCCGGGTCAGGCAGAGAGCCCTCGGAGCTTGTGACCTTGGGACCCCATCCAAGGGACCAGGAAGAAGAATCAGGTCCCCAGAAAGGGGGTGGGCGGGGAAGCCTCCAGGGAGGCAGCAGGACGGGCTGGAGACCTCTGTGGCTGGCGTGGGTGGGGAAGACGAGGGGAGGCCTTGGGCGGCCAAGGAGCCCCCCGAGCCTGTGGGCACTAGTGTGGGGTTCCGGCAGAGACCGGTGGGCATTTTGGCTCTTTAGAAAGAACATTGGCTGCTCCCAGGAGGGAATGGGGGGTGAAGAGGGGAGCCAGGAGGTCAGCTGGGGACTGTCAGAGAGTCAGAAGGAAGCAGAGGGGGCCTGGCAGTGATTGGGGACACTTGGTTCTACGTCCCTGTGCCAAGGAAAGGACTGGGAGGATGGGATGGGCATAGATGGGGGCGGGAGGGCAGGGGCACCTTTCCCGCAGGGGTCAGGGGAGGGAGGAGAGCAAGCCCTCGGAGTCCTCTTTTTCTCAGGTAGCAGAAGTCGTAGCCGTGGGCCGAGGGGAGCGCTGTGCTGAGGCACTGAAGAGACTCACAGGGGAAGGTGGGGCTGGGCATTGGGCTTCTTCTAAAAAGACATTTTTATTTCCAGATGTGATGCTCCAGCAAGCACATAAATACAGTGGGGAAGGGGGAGGGGGAAAGGATGACTATAAGTTAGAAGCCCAGGCGGGGAAGGAGGGAAGCGGAGGGGGCGGGGGGAGGGGTGGTAGGCAGCAGGGAGCCCCTCCCGCTCTCTGCCGGCCACTCCTGTGTCGCTGGCTCCATCCAGGGCTCCTCCTGGGTCGCGGGGGAGAATGCGTTGAGATGGCAGATCCTGCCGTTGCCGAGCTCACAGGTCAGTCACCTTGTTCTCCACCAGGGCGGCAATCTGCTGCAGGCGGCAGGCCAGTTGCATCTTCTGGCCCACAGGGTCCTCCTCCAGGGCACTGATGATCTACCAGGGCAGAGGAGGCCGCCCCGCCTGAGGCCCTGGCCCTCGGCCCACCGGCCGCCCTGCCCTGGCTCCATCTCAGTAGCAGCCTGGGGAGCCAGACCTCCCTGAGGAATCTGGACGGATGCCAAGCCCCTCCCCCAACCTGGGCCTTTCCTCTCTGCCCAGATTGGGCCTGGACACTTCCTCCCACCCCCAGGGAGACTCCTGGGGCCTCCCTCTGGGCTCTGGGCTCTGGGCTCTGGGCTCCGGGCTCCGGAGGCATGCCCCTCCCCCCAGAGTGCCCCGGGCCTCACCTGGTCGTAGTACCTGTGGATGTGGGTGTAGAGTTCTTGCAGAGCTTCCAGGCAGTGGGGAGCAGAGGTGTAATTCTGGGGGCAGCACGCGGGGGTTGAGGCCCCAGCCCGGGCCGCGAGCCAAGCCTCCCCCTTCCCCTCTGCCCCCTCCCCACCCCAGGTGTGGAAGGGTGCACCCTCTGGGCCGGGCCTCACCCCCGAGAGCTCGGCCAGAGCCGAGTTCATCTCCTGGTAGCTCGCCGGAGAGCTCTGGCGAATGTCGGAGTAGTATCTGGAGGAGGGGACAGAGTTAGGGGCAGGCAGCACCCATTCCCTCGTCCGTGACGCCCCGACACCTACCTCTCTACCATCTGCTTGTAGCGAGGGATCTCCCGGGCGTAGAGCAGTTTGTTCACGGGGGAATCCTGTTCCGGGCAGGGGTGGGCGTGAGCGGGAGCTGGGGAGCTCTGCCCTGTCTTTCTGACTGTGCCACTCGTGGCCCCCCCCAGCCCCACCCAGGGCTCTGCTCCGAGCCGCCGTGGCTCCCCCGCCAGCCTTTCTTCCTCTGCCCTCACCCGGCCCACTTTATGCTCCGAGATGGTGCAGGAGTCCATGAAGGTCTGGGCAATGACGGCGAGGACGGCGTCCACGTTGTCTGACACCCGCACGTCAAAGATGAGCTGTGGGTTCTTCAGGGTGTTCACCCAGAACCGCAAGAGTAGGCTGGGGACACAGGCCAGCCGCGGCGTGAGCACGCCGCTCCCGCTGCCACGCTCGGCCTGCTGCCCGGCCCTGGGCCGCACGGGGAGCTGGCCTGCGAGTCCGTGCCGGGGGCGGCCGGGAGCCACCAGGCCTGGGCTTCTGTCCCGGCCCTGCTGCCCCTGCCCTGGCAGTGTCCTCTCTGCACGGGGGCGGCAGGCGGGGCACCTGTTAGTCTTCCAGATGTGCAAGGTCTCCGGGTCCTCGATGCCGTGCTTGTCAGCCAGCTCGTCCAGGAAGTCAAACAGGTACTTGACAGCGATGGGCACGGGCCGGTTCACGCTGAGGATGGCCTGGAAGGCGTCGTCCACAAACTTCTGCAGCGTGCCCTAGAAGGCAGGGCGCGGGCGGTATGGGGGGCAGGGTGTGTGGGCCTCGAAGCCGCGGCCAGCGCGGCCTGCCTCAGTGGGTGGGGCCGCCCCTTTGCCTTCGGGACCACACCGTCTCCCCAGCTCGGTTGGGGTGCCTTTGCTGAGGCTCCCCGGGGGCCCAGCTCCCCGGCCCAGCTACCTTCATGGACAGCAGGCGGGTGAGGTAGATCTCCGGAATGGCCTTGGCCCGCGCCCGCTCCCGTTCCCGCTCCCTCAGGCTACTGCGCCGGGCCTTGGCTGCTTCTGGCTCATCGGTGACTTTCACCAGGTGCCAGAGGCGGACCCCACCCTCCTCACTGTCCTCCAGCATGGGGATGTCTGAGGGCACAGAAGCCGGGCCTCAGTCCTTTGCACCCTCATGCCGCTGGCCGGGGAGGCCCAACCTGCTTCCCTGGTGAGGTGGGGCAGGGTGGGGGGCGCCGAGGGCCGCAGGGTAAGAGAGAGGTGGAGGAGAGGGTGGCAGCCCAGGGGCTCGCTCGGCCCAGCACCCCGTGGCCCTGGAGCTCCCCGACCCGGACGCGCTGCCGCCCTCGTCCACCCTGGGCCCCTGGCTCAGCCTGGAGTTTCGGCTTCCCCGCTGGCGAGGTTTGGGGAGACCCGGACACGGCAGACGGCGTGCCCAGGACTCCAGCCTGCCCGCCTCGAACTTGGGGGCAGGTTGGCGCGGCTGGGCCACGGGACTCACTCTCCCCAGAGGGGCAGCTCGGGGCCAGGCTCTGGGAGACGGCGCCTCCGTTGTGCAGCTGGGGGATGAGCCTCACCGTGGCTCCATCCGGGACCTGGCGGGGAGGGGAGCAGAGGCTGGGCTCCTTCCCTGGCTGCCCCCGAGGCGGGAGCCCGGCCCCGGCACCCACCTGCCCGGCACCTTGTAGTGTTGTAGGGTGTTGAGTCTCTTCCAGCGGTCCTGAGTCACCGAGGTCAGGTCCTCGTCCGACAGGGTTAGGTGGCCAGCCAGGCCTGAGCGCCACTCTTGGGGGGACCCAGGGAAGCCGGTCAGCCCACAGCCCGTTCCCGTAGGGCAGAGCCGAGTGGCCACAGGTGAGAAGAGCCTTGGGTGGGGCAGGAGGGGTGGGTTCTCACCGAGGTCTAGGGCGTGCACTGAGGGCCTCTGGGAGAAGGGGGTGCCCTTGTAGACTTGGTCCAGCACCTTCTCCTTGACCTGGGTGATCGTGTCCGTGTCGAGCACCCGGGCGGGCACGCGCTGCACCGCGCTGCCACCCGCAGCCCCACCAGCCCCCGGGCCAGCCAGCACCATCAGCGTCAGGGGCCGGAATTCCACGTCCTCCCGCAGCAGGCGGCTGTCGTTCAGGGTCCGTTTTGCCTTGCCCGTCACGGCGTCCACGGGGCCCTTGTCCACCTGGTACTGGATGGCCCGGAGGAGCACGTAGAGCGGCTCAGCAGCCACCTCCTGCGGCCACCAGGAAGGGCTGGCGTCAGCTGGGGGACCGGTGGGCGGCGTGGGGCTCAGAGGGTGCGGTGCGGGCAGGGAGGCGTGGCCGGCTGCACGGAGCGAGGATGGAGGGCAGGCGACGACAGCGGCCTCTGCTCCACATCCAGCCCGGGCAAACGTTCGTAGCCTTCCCCTCACCGACGCCCCCGCCCTCGAGCCCGAGGCCCCTTGGCGGAATGGGGGCGCAGATCAGTGAGGCCAGAGGCAGCAGCCCCAGAATGGCGTGAGGGGAGAGGGGCCCTCACCCTCAGGAAAGCGTAGAGACAGATGGACACCCAGTTGGTGAGCAGCTTCTCCGCCATAGTCTCCGTCCTGCAGGGAGCGGGCCCCGGGTCAGAGGGGCTGCTGCAGGGCCCCCCTGTCTTCAGGCTGAGGCAGGCGGTAGCAGGAAGGCAGAGCTGCTCCGCCCGGCCACCCTTTGTGCCCGGCTCGCCGCTCAGGATGCCCATCTGCTTCCCCACCAGTGGCCCCGGACCCAGCCCGCCTCCCGGGGCTTCCCAGCCCCACCCACGCCAGGACAAGGCTGGACGGAGCCAGCTGCCCCGCTGCCGGGACTGGTCGGGCCAAGGCCAACCTGCGCAGCATGAGCTTGGGCTTCTTCTGCACGTGACGGGTAGCCAGGTCTCCGAGCAGCGTCTTCACGATGTCGGTCAGGTACTCGAGCTTGCCGTGCAGTGCCAGGGACAGCAGCGAAGCCACGAGGCAGCGGTCCCGCTGGGAGAAGCTGGGCTGCTCCTCCAGGGTGTGGACGAGCTAGGCGGGAGTAGGGGGGGTGCTGGCACTCACCCCGGGCAGCCCTGCGCCCCACGCATCCTCCCACGTCCGTGCCCACACCTGCCGCCTGGCCCGCCTCCTCGCCCAGGCCCGCCGCCCGCCCCCGCGGCCCTCACCGTAAGGAGGAAGAGCTTGCTGTTGAGCAGGTTGGAGAGCTGCATGAGGCCCTGGCGCACCGGCGCGCGGCGGCCCTCTTCCCCGGGCGCCTCCAGGGCAGGCTGCAGCGGGCAGCGGCCGCGCCCGGGGAAGAAGACGCGCTCGGCGTACGTGCGGTAGTCCAGGAAGGGGATCCCGCTGGCCTCCAGGTCGCTGCTGAGGTCAGTCATCTCCGTCATCAGGTCTGTAGGCCAGGAGCCACCGAGGTGTGAGCTCAGGCCCAGGTCCGCCCTCTACCCCCTCCCCACCTCCCTCTGCCGACCTGTGAACTCCTTTCGGCACTGGTCGCCCACGCCGATCTCCAGGTTCTCCAGCTGCACCAGAACCTTCTGGTAGTCCCGCAGGGCCTGCTTGCTCTTGTGCCTGCAGCCCAGGGGCCAGGTGTCAGCCACGGGACCAGGCCTGCCGGGGCCGAGGCCACTGAGCCAAGATGGCCGCTTGCCCAGAGGCCTGCCGTGGGACACCCTCTCCAAAAGTGAAGAGGGGAGTTCGCACGGGTCCGTGCGTGGCAGGGCGGCCCCCCTCACCTGTACATGAGGGTCAGGAGGAGCACGGCGGCGATCAGCACGGCCGCGCCCAGGCCCAGGCCCACCTGGGCCTCCACGGGGAAGGCAGAGAGCGCGGGCTCAGCCTCGTACTGGACGGGGCCCAGCGGCAGCCGCACGTTGCCCATCTGCACCTGGGGTGGGGACACAGGGCTCCTGAGCGCTGGCCTGCAGCGCTCCGCCCGCCCAGCCCCGCACCCGGGGCCCAGCCTCACCACGAACTGCGGCGGGGGTCTGGAGCCGTTGGTGGGCTGCGGGGCCCGTGGGGGCGGCTCGCAGTACAGGTGGGTGGGCGTGAGCGTCTTCACCAGGCACTCGCCGTCGCCGATGTGCACGCGCACCTCCTCCTTGCTGATGCCCAGGTTGAGACCCTCGCCCTGGAAGCCAGACCCGGGGCCTGAGTCGCGTCACCCAGCCGGTGCCCGCAGCCCCCGCGCAGCGGCGGCCGGCCGAAACCCTCACCTCCACGTCCAGGATGTGGCCTGGCTTGAGGCGGTAGGGGCGGGCGCCGCCGAGGGGGGCCAGGCGGGGGTTGGGCTGGTACAGGAAGTCCTGGCCGCCACTGGCGCGGGCAAAGTCCACGTGCACGTTGTCCAGGGCGAAGAAGACGCGCCGCGGGCTCGCCCCCTCCGGCACGGCGGGGCTGCGGCACAGGAGGAGGCTGGGCGAGCTGACGGAGCAGACGGTGGAGCACTGCGAGGCGGCGGGCCAGGACGGGGCGGGGTGAGCTGCGGCTCCCCACTCGCTCCCAGGGACGTGCGGGCCGCCCCACCCCCTCGCGGGGCACGGCACCCCCTGCTGGTGGGGCCTCACCTGCAGCCAGCCCCCCTCAAGCTGGGTGCAAGCCTGGGGGGCCGCGGCGGGGGCCCGACAGCTCCTCCTGGGGGTCGGGTCCCGGGGCTGCACCGCCGCAGCCGTCTCCTCCGCGGCCTCCAGCCACACGGACAGCAGGGGCCGCTCTACCACGTCCAGGCCCGTGCCCCGGACTCGGATCAGCCGCCCGCCCCTGCGCCAGGATAGCACTCAGCAGGCCCAGGGGCGGCGGGCAGCCCAGTCGAGTCCTGGCTCCCCGCCCTCCCGGCAGGGTGCACGGGTTGCCCCAGGTGGGTCAGGTCCTCACCCCCGGAAGCTGACGCTGGGCTCCGCCGCCACGAGCTGGGGGTCGGCGGTGTAGTGGAAGGGACTGGCGAGCAGCATGCGCTGGGCACGGCCGAAGACCACTCGAACCACAGCTTCTCCTGGGCTGGCCTGGGGCGTGGTGTGGCACACGATGGCCTCAGGACACACTGGCTCCCTTCTGCAGGGTGGGGAGGTGTCTGGCATCTTGGGCTCTAGCCTCAGCCCGGCCTCCCCACCAGAGGCCTGCTTTGCCTCCCTCACCAAGGGCAGAGACCCCTGGGGTGGGCACGGCAGCCGTGAACTTGGGACTTTCATGGGGGCCTTAGGGAGCCCTGAGTTCACCGCCCCCGTTGTACGCAAGGGGACACTGGGGCCCATAGGGAGTACCCCCCAGCTGACAGCGGCCAGCTGGAACCAGGAGGAGATACTCACATACGACAGGGTTGGCTGCCCACAAAGGCACTGATGTTGCCTCCCGTCTGGAGGTGCTGCCCATGGATGGTGAGCTGGGTGCCCCCTGCCTGGGGGCCCCACTGGGGACTCAGGCTCAGCAGGACGGGGTCCTGGGGGACAGGGCAAGCTGGGGCACGTGGAGGCCCACTTCTCAGCTCTGCCTCCTGGGCCACGGCTGACCCTTCTCTCCCTCCGGAAGCCCTGTGCCCAGCTTCTGCAGCCCCGCAGCTCTCCTGCCAGCCGCCCTGCCCCACCAGGGGGTGCTCTTCTCTCCTCACTGCGTCTCCTCGTCCTCTGCCGCGGCTTGCACCTCCCAGGCCCCCCTCCCCGCAGCTCTAAGCCCTAAGATCCAGTCACCTCCTTGGGGTGCTGCACCTGCCCCTGCACCCACTGCTCCCACCCCGGCCTCCCTGGCCCCAGCAAGTCTCGAGGGCTCAGGCTGGCGCCTGGAGGCATCCCTGCTCTCCCCCATCCCCTTGCCTGCAGGCAGCCAGGTGGGCAGCAAGTCCTGACAGCTCTGCGTCCCGGAGTGGTCCTCCTGCCCATCCGGCCGCTGCACTCACTGCTTCCGCTGCTTGCCTCCCTCCTGGACAGCGGCCGGTGGGCAGCGTCCTCACCATCCCGCCGCTGCCCCCAGCCCACCGTCCACTCGGATCACGTGGCTTCCCTCCTGGACACGAGGCAACACTTCCCGCTAACCTTAGGTCAAGTTGGAAATCCTCACGTAGGTGTCACTGCCCTCCTGCCTCTGCTTTCTACTACCCCCTCTGTGGGGACCACCCTGGGTGGGTGCTGACCTGGTAGGTGAAGTGCTGGGTTGAGATGCCCGGTGGCCGACTCTTAATGGCCACTTGGATTGGGCCCACGGTGCCGTTGGGGGCAGGAGATGTCACACACACAATCCTGCAGAGCGGAGGCCCGATAGCTGCTCAGGACCCCCGTGGGCCGGGCCCTCGCCCGTCGGGAGCCACAGGCCGCCTGCCAGCCGCTGCCCAGAGCCCACCCCCTCTACTCCTCTCGCTGCCAGCCCCTCCCTCCCCTCCCCCGGGCTCATCTTCCTTCGGCGCATCTGACCCGGGCCCATGTTTCTTGGCCGCGAGCCTCCCTTCTCTCTGGGCGGCCAGTCTCTGAGGGCCTCCTTGGGAGGGCGTCCCTCCGCCCCCGGCTGCCAGGATGCCTCACCGGGCAGAGATGCGGTAGAGAGAGGGGTCAGGGCTGCAGGGCCGGCCAGCCACGCTCACGGCGTCCTGCACGTCGGCAAAGTCCCGGCCCAGGTTGGAGCCCAGGATGGTGAGGGCCAAGCCGCCCTCAGGGGGGCCGGTCAGGGGTTCAATCTGCAACAGGGAAGGGTGGTGATGGGATGCCCCCAACCCGCTCCTCCTTTGCGGTGGGGGGGCGCCTGGCCAGCCGACCAGACCGAGGTGGGACACAGCTGCTAGGGCTTGGGGGCCTGGGGCAGGGCTGCTCTGACCCTGGTAAAGCTAAGACAGTGGGGGGCAGGGCGGGGCCAGGCAGACCGGGATGGGGGATGGGGGATGGGGGGAGGAGGTGAGAGGCTGAGCCGTGGGGGAGGGGTGGGGGGGAGGCTAGGGTGACGGTTGGGGGCTCACCGAGTCGATGCTGGGTGTGGGACACAGCGGCTCCACAGCCCCAGGCGGGCACAGCGGCCCGTAGCGACAGGTGGGCTGGTCGTGGCTGCACCACAGGCAGCCCAGGCTCCCGTTGGCTGCCTGGCAGTGGCTGCAGTCGGGGTGGCCCACAGCGCAGTCGTACAGGGTCACTAGGGAAGGTCAGGTGGTGCTCTGAGGCGCCTCCCCCGACTGCACACCCTGCCCTGCCTGCTGTGCCGCCCCCAGGCTCACCATGAAGAGTGCGGGCATTGTCCAGCCTCTGGCCCTCGCCCCGGGTGACGTAGATGGGCACTGGGAGCTCCGGCTGGGCCATGGAGGGCTGGAACTGTGGGTGGAGGGCGGGGTCAGGCCCGACCCAACTCGGAACACGCCCTGACCCCCGCCCGCCTCCTCCAGGATGCTCCTCCCAGAATGGGTGCCATTGTTCAGGGCCCGCATCTCCCAGTAGGGGCTGTGGGCACCATGTTCCTGTGCACGCCCAGGCCTGCCCACAGCAGGCCTCATGAGTGACGACAGGCTAAAGGGGACGAGCCCCTGAGGGCCCGGGACAAGCGAGGGCTGCACAAGGCGTCCAGTGGCAGGTGAGGCTATGGGGCAGCTGCCCACCTGCTGGGCCTGGCAGTGGATGAGGCCGGCGTCCCCGGCCACCTCCTCCAGGGAGGCTGGCAGCCTCTGCAGTTCTCCGGGCAGCTCCAGCCAGCAGTGGTAGGCGGCAGGCAGGCCCTGGGGGTGGGCTCTGTCAGCATCCTGGACACTGTCAGCGGCTACCACTGCCCCTCCCCCGCTGTCCCTGTCCCCCTCCCACCGGAATGCTCACCCGGAAATGCTGAAGGTTCCGCACGCGCAGGGCCAAACGGCTCTCCCAGCCCACAGGCACCAGGAGGGGGCCTACCAGGCCCTCGACCCGGGGACAAGCCCCTGGGCCCCGCACCTGGCTGTCCGCCTGGGGGAAGGAGACCCCTTAGCGCTTCAGAAGCCGAGGGGCCTAGGCGGGCCCGGGGTAGGGTGGGTCCACGACGGAGGTGAAGAGAAGCCAGCAGGCCGGGCCCACCCACCTGTTGGGCACTGTAGATGGTCCTCTCGCCCTCCGGGCAGCGTTCCCCGTACACACAGCGGCTGCTCTGGGGGCACCAGTGGCACCGCCAGAGGCTGCCCACACAAGCACCGCACCTGGGGGGACGGGGGGCTGCTCAGGTGGGGCGCCATCGGCATTCACCACCCCTACCCAGCAGCCGGGCCCGGCACTCACGGAGCAGCCGCCTCCAAGGCCTGCACGGCACTGCAGTCGTAGAAGGAGAAGTTGGTGGTAGCCACGACCACGTCCTCGAACATCAGGGCCAGGGGCAAGGTGATGTGCTCTGGGAGGGCATGGTGGCGGCAGGGGCGGTCATGTGGCTCCTGCCCCTCCGGCTCCCGCCCTCGCCCCTCGCCCCGGGGGCCCCTCACCTGTGCCCGGAGGGTTGTGCGGCAGCTGGTCTTGGGGAGGGGTGACACAGGCCACGTGGGTCCCTTCCACGTGAGCCAAGCTGTCATAGCCCCCGAAGGCACAGTGGAAGTATTCGTCCACGGTGAGGGTGGGCAGCCGGGGCACAGACAAGGCGACCTGGGACACGCGCGAGGAAAGCACAGCAGGCGGGGCTTCTGGGGGGCCCAGCTCGCCGAGGGAGAGGGATCCAGGGCAGGGAGGGTTGGGAGCAGAGACAGCGGGAGAGAAGGAAGACGGGGCAGCCCCCCCAGGCAGGCGGCGGCAGGCGTCTGACCTGGCCCTGCTCCTGGCGGGGATGGTGGGCCGGCAGCAGGCTCTGGATGTGCAGGCAGCGGCCGTCCTCGTAGCTCCATAGCCACTGGTTGGGCTGGGCTGCCCGCCCGCATTGGCCCTTGCGGGTACACCTGTGGGGCAGGGGCCTGTTGGGTCCCTGTGTGGGACTCAGGCTCCCTGGGTGATGGGCGGCAAGGGGCTTGGGAGGACGGCCCAGCTGGAGCGCAGCGAGCGGGGGGCGTGAAAGGGACTCTGCTCAGAGAGGAAGGGGCCGAGCACATAGGGCTTCGTGGCCGATGCGCGGGCTTCGGCCTTGCCTGTGAGCGAGGGGGGGCGCCGCTGCTGGGGACACGAGCATGTGAACCGGACTTAGGGTCGCCGTGAGGGATTCCCGAGGCTGCCATGTGGAGCGTGGGCTGGAGAGGAGCTGGAGTGGGCCAGGGGACACCTGGGAGAGGTGACAGAGGCCTGGCCCAGAGGGGGCTGGGGGAGGAGAAGTGGACATGTTGGGCAGTGGGGGGAAGGGGACGCCCACCAGATTCTCGGTTGGGCGCGCAGGACAGGATGGGGGAACTCAGCGACGGCCCTGCGTCCCACCTCGGGGACACGACCCGGCCTCCTGGCCCACCTGGAAGTGCGCCGGGAGCGGCCCCCACTCACCTGCCCTGCAGGACGCACCAGCCGCACAGGGGGTCCCGGGCCTGGAGGCAGCTGCTGCAGTCGGGGAACTGGGGGCAGGCTGCCACGGGTACGCGGTCCACCTGGACAGGCGGCGGGGTACAGAGGTGGTGGCTGCAGGGCCTCGGGCCTCGTGTGCTCACCCCCCCCTGGGACGGCCCTCACCTGCTGGGAAGTCAGCACGTAGACGTGGCTGCCGCTGCTGTCCACCAGCAGGTCGGGGCTGATGGCCGAGCCCGGGGGCCCCACTTGTTGTGAGTGGTACACCTGGCCTCGGGTGCCATTGAGGAAGACCTGGGGGGATGACAAGGGCAGGGCTGGGCCAGCCCGCCGAGCCCAGGCCCGCTCTCAAGAAGGCCACAGGCCAACCGTCGGAGCAGGTGCTGTCCCGGCTGGGGTTCCCAGGGAGCATCCCGGCCCACAGAGCTGTCTCCCCTTCCTGCCGGCCCAGGGCGGCCAGGCCGTGCCATGGAGGGTGGGGCAGGCCCACGGGCATCCAGCCTGCCCATGTCGCCTCCCCGCTTCAGCCTCACCCAGCTAGGGGGGGCAGAGCCACCCTGGGTGGGGCCCTTGGGTGCCAGGGGAGAAAGGGCAGCTGCGGGGAGACAAGCAGGTCATGAAAAGGCAAGAGTCTCCTGTTATCGGCTGGAGAAGCTGGGGCCGCCTGGGAGGCATGCAAAGCCACACATCTGGGAACCAGCCATCAGTGTGTGGCCTGGCTTTCCGACCTGCCAGCAGGACACAGGCCGAGAGGTGTGGAAGGAAACCGTGGCTCACGGGGCTTCTGTGAGCCGCCACAGGGCAGGAGCGCCTCCAGTCAGGCCACTGAGGCTGGGCCCGGCCTGGCAGCATTGAGGCTGGGACCGGGGGTCTGGCCGAGGCCCACCCCGCCTTCATCAGGCCCTTACCTTATGCAGCTGGCCCTGGACGTCCCCCAGGAACGCTATTGTGTGTCCGTCGGCCCGGAGGGCTGCGACTGCGCTGATGGAGTTTCCGAGCTGCAGCAGAGGCCCCGCCTCCAGGGGCTGGCGGCCCGCAATGGGGCTCGGGGTGTGCTCATCGCCACAGGGGTATGACTCGGGGGAGTCCTGCAGGGGCGGAGAGGGGGGAATCAGTTCCCGGAAGAGGCACGAGGCACCTTCCCTGGGCCCGGATCTGCAGTCAGCACGGGATGGCAAGGCAGCAGGCGAGAAGGGCCCGAGGTTGCACCGCACAGAGGGAGGGACTGGCCGAGGAGACTCAGGCCGAGCGGGCCCCTCCTTGACATCCTCTAAACCAGAGGTCACAGGCGATTGTCACACGAGAGCGTTCAGCTGCCCTCGGCCAGGACTGCGTGCGGCAGCCCCGGCCCTGGGCAGAGAGAAGCTGCAGGGCCACAGAGGGACAGGGCCGGAGTGGCAGGCCGGGTAACACAGATGGCGGTGCGGAAAGCCTCAGGTGAGAGGGCAGGGGTGAGGCCCAGGCCCAGCCACTCACGGGCGGCAGGGTGACGCAGCGCGACGTGACGCCGTACTCCACGGTGGCTTCCTCCGTGCCGCCGGGGCCCCGGCCGCCCGTGGTGTAGCAAAGGCGCCGGGCCCGCTCCATGGTCGCGTCCAGGTCGGCCAGGGGAAAGGCGCACAGGGCCGCCTGCGCCCCCCTCGGGCCGGCAGCGAACGCCCCCAGTAAGGCGCCCGGGGCGAGGGAGGCGGCCTGGATGAGGCCGTGGCCCCGGCAGGTGAGGGGCACCTCCACGTAGGAGTAGAGGTTGGCGTCCCCCAGGCAGACCCGAGCCACGTAGGAGTGGTACTCGGCCTGTGCCCGGGCCCCGCGGCGGCGGAAGACGAAGTAGGCCGAGCGAGCGTCAGCCAGGGCCGCCACGTAGCTGTTGTTGTAGTCGGAGAGGTCGCCCACCACCAGGCGGCCCAGGCCCTCGCTGGAGAAGGGCTGTGGCCCAGCCAGCTGGCGCACGGTCAGGGGTGGCACCCCACCCGACAGCTTGCCCGCCAGGCCCCTGGCCACCAGCAGGAGGTCCCGGCCCGGCCCAGGCACCACCAGGCCCACCGTAGCCACGCCCGCGGCGTTGGCGGCCACGAACTGCCCGTCGCCAGGGTCCTCGGCCCAGTACAGCAGCTGCGCCACATCCTCCAGGCGCCGCTTCTCACACACTCCCTGCCGCACCTGCCCGCAGGCCACCAGCTCCCGGGCCCGGCCGCTCACCAGCAGCAGCTGGTTGGCGTTGTCGGTGAGCCGGGCCTGCGGGCACTCGGCCGGGTCCCGGAAGGGCACGCAGTCGGGGCTGTCGAGGACCGGGCCTGTGACGGCCACCGACTCGAGCCGCAGTGCGGGGCTGAGCTGGAAGAGGCGGTTCACCGCGCCCACGTAGAGGGCGCCCCGGCCTGGCGCCAGCGCCAAGCGGTTGAGGGTGGTATTGGGCGCCAGGAAGCGGTGTGCCCGCGTCGGGGCGAGCGGTGGGCACAGCAGCGGCAGCACGAGCAGCAGGCGGGCGCCCAGCGGAGGCCGGGGCGCCATCGCGGGGCCCTGGGGGAGGTCGGGCAGGAAGGCACGAGTCAGGGTGGCCGTGGGAATGGAGGGCGAGGGGGCAGGAGGAAAAGGAGAGACAGAGACAGAAAGGGAGGGAGAGAAGGACGGAGAGGCAGAGAGACAGAAGCAGAAAGCAGGGGCAGGGAGAAGCAAAGGGAGAGGAGAGGGAAAGAGTCAGAGGGAGACAGGGACAGGGGAGACGGAGAGTCCCCAGGAGATGGGGGCGGGGTACACGCATGCGCGAGGAATTTCCTTCATCTTCTACTTTATATGCATCTAGATTGTTGAAGGGGGCAGATCCTGAAAAGCCACAAGAACGCCAACAGAAGGACTGAGTGACAGAGAGAGGAGAGACCACAGAAAAGAGAGCAGGGCAGGGGAGAGGTGGGGAGGTGGAGGCGGAGGGGCGGTGGGCGAGGGGAAAGGGGACAGGAGCCCAGAGACCCCGACGAGGACAGGGCCTGAGGGCCAGCGAGGGTGGGAGAGAAAACCTGCCCTGGGAAGCCAGCGGAAGAGAGGAGAGAGCCAGACACCCCACTGCCTGCCCCAGAGAAAGCAAGGGGCCGGTGGCCAGGGCCGAGGCAGAGGAGAACAGAGGGCTGGGAGGGCCCCAGACTGAGCTGGGGGTGCTCGGAGAGGGGATGGGGGAGTTGGGGGGCACCGAGAGACAACCCAGGGTGCAGGGGGTTGGGGGAGGCCTGTCCCTTGCCCCATCAGCCCCGGCAGACAGGGTCCACCGGGACTGGCATGGGGAGGGTTAATGGGGGGGGGGCGGGAGAGGAGTGAGAAGAGGACAGCCAGAGAGGGCGGGAGGGGAGAGGAGAGCTTGAAAGAAAGTCCTAGCCAGGAGCCGGGCACGGGCTCCCTTCCCCACCCATTTGGGGCCCAGACTGGTGGTAGCTCCCGCCGGCCTGGTGGGCGCCCAAGGCTGAGCCCTGAGGGGAAGGGCAGGGCCCCAGCCTCCAGAGGAGGCTCCGATCCGGGGTTCTCCCGGCCTTCCAGCTCACCTCCCGGCCGCCGCCGCCCAGCAGCCTCCTGCGGTGCCCAGGTGACACAGGCCACGAGTCCCTGGGCCGTGATGGCCCCTCACGCCTCCCTCCTCCTGACCCCGGCACAGAGCCACAAAGACAGGGTAGGAGCCAGGTCCTGAGTTGAGCCAAGGTCCCGCACAGCTGGGCGTGTGGGCGCGTGCCAGCCAGGAGTGGGCCCACTGTCATTCAGCAGCCTGCCAGCTCCGGCCCCCATGGGCGTGCCAGCTGCTGCGGGGAGAGCTCCGAGGATGGCCCCTGGGCCCTTATCTTGGATATACAGACAGGAAGGTCAGGCCTGGCTTGGGGACAGGGCCGTTTCCTCTAGACCCTGGTATCGGCGGCAGTATCAGGGGCGGGTGAGGGGGTAGACGGCCCACAGCTGGAGGCGCAGCGCATGGGAGCCCGGGCTCCAGGCACCTCTGCGCTCCTCACCTGCCTGCCCTTCCCCAGAGGGGGGTCTCTGGGGACGTAGGACTCAGGCACTTACCGCAGCGAAGGGCAGCAGCAGAGGCGTCTCCCGGGGCAGTGGTGACGGGCACAGGATGGCTGTGGGGGGCATTGTCCTGAGTAGGAGGGAGACAGTCAAGGCTTGGCTCCATTCACACTCAACCCCGGGGGAGGAGGGAGGCCAGGGGGGCCGAGGCCTGGCAGCCGGGCTTCACCACAGCTGGCAGCTTTGTCAATAGTGGCTGGGCCAAGGCAGCCCTGCCTCCACGCCAACAATGTCCCCTCTGTCCAGAGGCCCAGGCCAGGGACCCACTATCTGGTGTTCCTATCCCCATCCAGACTGCTCTGACCAGGGGGCTCCTTGCCACTCCCCACCCCCAAAGAGACACCCCCTGGGATCTGGGGACAAAGGGACAGGGTTTCCTTCAGCCAGAAAAATGAGACCCACACAGCCAGTCCCCCACTCCCGCCCCGTGCCAGCCAGCGTGCTCCTCCCCGTGTCCCCCCGGGGTCCCTGTGAAGGGCGCAGAGTGGGCCACGGAGCCCCCCCTGCAAGGGCCAGGGCCCTGCGCCCCTGCATAGCCGGCCTCACCCTCGGTAGCCTTGGCGCCTGGCTGGAGGCGAGTCCTGACCCTCAATGCCTGCCTTTGTCCAGGCCAGGGGCAGGGGAGAGACTGGCCAAGGCAGCCCGCCTGGGAGACCTTCTCCCCCCATGCGCCCCCACCCCCAGGGACTGGCCAAGTCGTGCCAGGTACAGTCTGGTGCCAGTGGAGGATGCTTCTGGAGGGGGCTGAGGCATAGAGGATGCACAGGAGGGGGTGTGAACCCAGCCCCTAGCTTCAGACTTGGCAACTGGTTGCAGGCTGTCCCCCTCCCGCTCGCCCGGGAAATACCATCCCAGGATGGGTCTGGATCTCCCCCTTCACGTGTGGGGTGGGGAAGGGAGTGGCAGCTGGCAGCCGGCTCCTCTGCCCCCCTCAGAGGGCACCGTCCGCGCACCAAGGCGGCAGGGCTCAGGCCGTGACCCGAGGTGCGGAAACAGGTGTGCTTGAGTCCGGCTCCCCATCTCCTCCACGGGCGTGGTAGCAGCAGGCAGGCTCCAGGGTGAGGTGGCAGCAGCAGGGCTCGCTGCCACCTGGCTGGGCCAGTTGGGCGGCTGTAGGAGCGGGGAGCCAGGCGCGCTGCTTCCCTACCCCATGCCCTGCCCCGTGGCTGGAGGCGCCAGCTCTCGCATTTGGGGGCAGCAGCCTCAGCCCTACCTCCCAGCGCTAGGGCCACCCCTCGGCCGGGGTTGGGGGGATCCGTGCCCCCAGGCATCAGGAGGTGTCGTCACAGGACTGGGGCTGGCGCCTAAGCGCTTTTGCCTGATTCGGGCTAGTCGGCCTTCGGACCCCTGGCTTCTCCCGGCCCCCAGGCGGCGCCCCCCACCCCGACCCGGCGGCCCTGCACCCCGTGCCCTAGCCAGCCCCGGCTCCTGCCTACCTGAGCGGGCCGCCGGCCGGGCCGAGGAGCAGCTGGCGGTGCCAGGAGTGCGTCCCGGAGGAGCCCCAGTCTCCCTCCCCACAATGCAATCGCGCCCAGCCCGACTTGTCCTGGGTGGCCCGGGCAGCCCATCCCCTCCGCGCCCACTCCTTTGCCCGACGGCGCAGGGCAGGGCACTGCTGCCCTCTGCCGGCCTCGGTGGGCATGGCAGAGGGCCGGCCGCGCACCTGCCCGGAGGAGGTGAGAGGGGGCGTTGCCCTCCCATGGGGGGGTGGGGGCAGGTGGGCGTTCCTTAGCCTTCCATGAAGTGCCCTGACTGAGTGCCAGACTTGGCCCTGGCACTGGCACCGTTCAGAGACGAAGCCCACTGCCACCTGCCCCAAGAGTCTCCCGGGTCTCAGGGGCAGAACTACTTGCCATGACAGCCCATTTGTGGAGGGCACTGTGGGACACCAAGGAGGGGGAGTCAAGTCTAGGGCCGCTCAGTGCATCATGGAGAGCATCACAGAGGAAGTGAGGTTTGAGCTGACCTTGAACCACACGGTGCTACTTCTACTGTCATCCTCCAATGTACCAGGGCTGGTCTAAGCGTTCTGTGTACGTGAACTCATTCAGTCCTTCCAATGACCCCAGAGGGGGTGCAGTTATTTCCCCTGGTTCACGGGTGGGGAAACTGAGGCTCGCGACGTTAGGAAACTTGCACAAAGTCACAGGGCTAGTAAGTGGCAAGGCTAAGAGTCAACCGCGGGTCCCTGCCCTTAACCATGAGGCCACGAGGCCCTGAACCATGAACGGCAGCAGGCATTGGGCAGGAAGGGAGATGGGGACTGCCCGAGGCCAAGCCTGCAGGTGACACGCCCACAGGGTATTTTCCCCTACCTGGAGCACAAGTTGGTCGAGGTGGGCTTCGAGGGTGCAGAGGTGAGCAAGTCTGGAGGAACTTGGACTTAGCTCGCCATGGGCTGGCAAACAGGTTTGCATTTGAACAAGCGCAAGCTGGTGGCCCAGGGGTGGCGAGCATGGGGGAAACCTGGGTCAGGGGTGGCTGTAGGCGTGGAGAGGGGGAGCAGAACCCAGGAGACGTGGCGGTGGATAGGGTGTAGGCGGCGAACGCAGAAGGATCCAGGAGATCCCTGGGCTCTTCCTGCTGGGGCATTGCTCCCTATGGAGCAGGGGTGCCAGTGGACGGGAGGACTGAGGGGCCCACAAGGCAGGAGGAGGTGGCCAATGGAGCTGGTGGGGTCTTAGCGTGAGAAGCTTGGCTCAGGCTGAAGAGCACTGGGGGTGGGTGGGAGTCACAAGAGGGAACTGGCCGACCAGGGGCGTCAGGGGAGGTGAGCGACCCAGAACCTGAAGGCCCAGCAGATCCGGAGGGCTACACCCCCCGCCCCCAAGGGGGAAGGCCAAACGCCCAAGAAGGGGCCAGGGAGGGATCTAGAAGCTCCGGGAGAGGCAGGCTGTTGGGAGCGTGATGGGGGAGGGTCTCTGAACACTAAGAGTGGAAGGACCGTCCCCCCCATAGCCAGCTGGGCCTCTCCCCTCCACCGCGTCCCTCCTCAGCCCCCACCCCAGCACACACGTGTCCTTGGTGGCCTCAGGAAAGACAGACACCTTCAGTCCCAGCGCTGGGAACATTTGTCCTACCTTTCCACAGAAGAAAATAAATCTGTCTCCAGGCAACACAAATTTTAATAAGTATGTATGTGTATGGCCTGCAAGGGCCGCGTCCACCGGTCCCAGGCAGAAGACAGGCAGCCCCTAGTCTGAAGTCAGTGGCAACCGTGAAGGACCTTTGCAAGTTTTGTGAGTTTTAACATCTTATACAAAGGGAATCGTGGTGTTGTTTTCCTTCTGCCAGTGGCTCCTTCCCCTCGCAGCTGGCCTTTGGAGATGTATCTGCGCCGATCCACGTGGATGGCCCATTCGTCCAGCTGCATGGGATCCATCCATCAGTATCCCTGCGAGGCGTGGGGAGGCGGCCTTGCTGAGGGCGGGGTTCTCTAGATGCTGGAAAGGGACTCACCGGGTCATAGGGCATGTGCGCGCCGAGTTTGCCAGGGGTGGAGGAATCGCTTTCCAAGCTGGTGGCCCACACGACACTCCCACTGCCACTGTATAGACATTTATTTCTGTTTCTCCTCATCTTTGCCAGCACTTGGACTTAGTACTTTTACTTTGTGTTTCATACTTTCTGTCAGTACAATGGGTGTGAAATGGTGATGCCTCGCTGGGCTTTTTTTTGTTTTTTGGCTGCGTTGGGTCTTCGTTGTTGCGCGCGGGCTTTTCTCTGGTTGCAGCGAGCGGGGGCTGCTCTTCGTTGCGATGCATGGGCTTCTCATTGCGGTGGCTTCTCTTGTTGCACAGCACGGGCCCCAGGCGCGCGGGCTTCAGTAGTTGTAGCACACGGGCTCAGTAGTTGTGGCTCGCGGGCTCTAGAGCGCAGGCTCAGTAGTTGTGGCGCGCGGGCTTAGTTGCTCCGCGACCTGTGGGATCTTCCCGGACCAGGGCTCGAACCCGTGTCCCCTGCATTGGCAGGCGGATTCTTAACCACTGCGCCACCAGGAAAGTCCCCCCGTCTTATTTTTTATTTTAATTTTTTAATTGAAGTATAGTTGATTTACAATGTTGTGTTAATTTCTGCTGTACAGAAAAGTGACTCAGTTATACACATATATACATTTTTTTAATATTCTTTTCCATTATGGTTTATGCCAGGATATTGAATATATTTCCCTGTCTACCCCTGTTTTACTTACTACAGTTTTAAAAGCAAGTCTTGATACTGGGAGGGGGTCACTCTTTTTTATTCCCTTTCTCTTTCTCCTTTTCCTCCTCCTCCTCCTTATCATCATCTTTTAAAATTCTGTCACCTATTCTAGGCCCTTTAGTTTTCCTTAGAAGTTTAAAAAACAGCTTGTCAAGTTCCAGGAAACACCGTTGGGATTTTTTTGAAGAGGTAAATGGAGATTTTGTTGAATTTTAAATCCCTTTGAAGACTAGTCATCTCTAAAATATCATTTCCCCATCTCTGAGCATAGCATCTCTATTTATTAAGATCCTTTCAATACATTTTTCCCTAAGGACTTGAACATCACATGTTTGTTAGAGTTATTACTAGGGACTTGCTTTTTTAAAAATATTTATTTATTTATTTATTATTTGTTTGGCTGCGTCGGGTCTTAGTTGCCACGTGAGGGATCTTCGTTGCGGCATGTGGGATCTGTTAGTAGCGTCATGCGGGATCTAGTTCCCTGACCAGGGATCGAACCCAGGCCCCCTGCATTGGGAGTGCAGAGTCTTAGCCACTGGACCACCAGGGAAGTCCCAGGACTTGCTTTTTTACGGCATTATAAATGCTGTCTTCTTTTTAATTCACTTTCTGATTGTGTTGCTGGTACATAGAAACACAATTGACTTTTTAAAAAACTGAAGTACAGTTGATTTACAATATTGTGTTAGTTTCCGGTGTACAACAAAGGAAACAGAATTGACTTTGGCATATGGATTTTGTATCAAGCAACCTCATAAATGCTTGTATTAGGTCTAATAATTCTTTGTGGATTCTTTTTGTGGATTCTTTTTCTGTTTTTCCAAGGAAGGTGACTTTTTTTAAAATTAATTTATTTATTTGGTTGCGCTGGGTGTCAGTTGTGGCAGGCGGGCTCCTTAGTTGCGGCTCGCCAGCTCCTTAGTTGCGGCTTGTGAACTCTTAGTTACGGCATGCGTGTGGGATCTGGTTCCCTGACCAGGGATCAAACCCAGGCCCCCTGCACTGGGAGTTCAGAGTCTTATCCACTGCGCCACCAGGGAAGTCCCCTGTGGATTCTTTTTGGTTTTCTACTTACACAGTCATGCCATCCAGGAGGAATGACTGTTTTGTTTCTTCTTTTCCAGTCCTTTTAACTACAGTTTCTTTTTCTCACTTTACTTCCCTGGACAGTACAAGGTTGAATGGAAGCAAAGAGAATATTCTTAAGGTTTCATCATTAATTAAGATGTTTGGGGCTTCCCTGGTGGCGCAGTGGTTGAGAGTCTGCCTGCCAATGCAGGGCACACGGGTTCGAGCCCTGGTCTGGGAAGATCCCACGTGCCGCGGAGCAACTGGGCCTGTGAGCCACAATTACTGAGCCTGCGCGTCTGGAGCCTGTGCTCCGCAACAAGAGAGGCCGCGATGGTGAGAGGCCCGCGCACCGCGATGAAGAGTGGCCCCCGCTTGCCACAACTGGAGAGAGCCCTTGCGCAGAAACGAAGACCCAACACAGCCATAAATAAATAAAAATTAAAAAAAAAAAAAAAAGATGTTTGCAGAGGGTGTTTATAGACACCTTTATGAGATTAAGGCAGTTCCCTTCCAGTCCTAGTTTGCTATATGTTGAATTTTATCAAATGCATTCAGAAAAGCACTGAGTTAATGACAGAATGTTCCTCCTCTCATCAGTTAATGTGTTAAATTGTGTTAATTGATTATCTAATGTTAAACCACCCTTGCATTTTCTGGGCTAAACTCAACTTTGTCATGGTGTATTGGCTGGATTGGTTTTGTTGTTGTTGTTTTTGGAGCATGTCCTCTTTTTCTGTTCCCTGGAACAATTTATCTAAGACAAGGGTTATCAGTTCCTTAAAGGCTTGATGGAATACATCTGTAAAACTATCTAGGCCTTCCTTGTTTTTGCAGCCACCAGCCCCTCTATCCATACATTTTAAATTACATTGCCAATTTCTTTAATAATTATGGGACTGTTCAGGTTTTCTGTTTTCTTCTTGAGTCAATTTTTTTTATTGTGGTAAAAATTCCATAACATAAAGTTTACCATCTTAACCATTTTTAAGTGTACAGTTAAGTAGTGTTAGGTACACTCACATTGTTGTGAAACAGATCTCCAGAACTTTTTCATCTTGCAAAACTGAAATGCTATATCCATTAAACAACTCTGCTTTTCCCCAGCCCCTGGCACCCACCCTTCTACTTTCTGTGTCTATAAATTTGACTACTCTAGGGACCTCACATAGGTGGAATCATGCAATATTTGTCTTTTGTGACTGGCTTATTTCACATAACATAATGTCATCAAGGGTCACCCATGTTGTGGCATCTGGCAGGATTTCCTTCCTTTTAAGGAGGAATAATATTCCATTTTGTGTATAGACCACATTTTGTTCATCCTTTCGTCAGTCAATGGACACTGAGGTTGCTTCTACCTCTTGACTATTGTGAATAGTGCTGCCATGAACATGGAGATGTAAATAGCTCTGCTTTCAATTCTTTTAGATATATACTCAGAAGTGGGATTGCTGGATCACATAGTAGTTCTATATTTAATTTTCTGAGGAACTTCCTTACCATTTTCTATGGCAGTTGCACCATTTTACAATCCCACCAACAGTGCACAAGACTTCTAATTTCTCCACATTCTTGACACTATTTGATGTTTTCTGGGTTTTTTTGGTTTTTTTAAAAAATAGTAACCATTCTAATGGGTGTCAGGTAATTTATTGTGGTTTTGATTTACATTTCTTGATGATTAGTGATGTTGAGCATGTTTTCATATGCTTGTTGGCCATTTGTATATCATCTTCGGGGTAATGTCTATTCAAGGCCTTTGCACATTTTTTTAAATCTTTTTTTTAAAATTAATTTATTTTATTTTTGGCTGCGTTGGGTCTTCGTTGCCATGCACAGGCTTTCTCTAGTTGCGGCGAGCGGGGGCTACTCTTCGCTGCGGTGCGTGGGCTTCTCATTGCGGTGGCTTCTCTTGTTGTGGAGCACGGGCTCTAGGCGTGTGGGCTTCAGTAGTTGTAGCACACGGGCTCAGTAGTTGTGGCTCGCGGGCTCTAGAGCGCAGGCTCAGTAGTTGTGGCGCGCGGGCTTAGTTGCTCCGCGACCTGTGGGATCTTCCCGGACCAGGGCTCGAACCCGTGTCCCCTGCATTGGCAGGCGGATTCTTAACCACTGTGCCACCAGAGAAGTCCCTTTGCACATTTTTTAATCAGGTAATTTGATTTGTTGTTGTTGAGTTGTAGGAGATCTTTGTATATTCTGGATATTAACCCTTTATCAGATATGTGACTTATATTTTCTCCCGTTCTGTAGGAGGCCTTTTTACTCTGTTTATTGTATCCTTTGTTGCTACACGTGTCCCTACTGTCAACCAGAAGACAATATTCCCAATGACTTTGAAGCCCCCATATACCCTGTTTCTCCCTTGACATAAGCAACCACTAGCCTTTCCTTACTTTTCTTACTTGTCCCATATATGCATCGTCTCTAAACAATATATATAGTTTGGTTTTATATTTTTGGAATTTATATAAATGGAATCATACTGGATGTATTTTTCTGTAACCTGTTGCTTTAGTTCCATATTACATTTGTGACATGCATCCAAGTGTGACACACCTAGCCGGAGTTTATTCATTTTTATTGCTGAATAGTTTTCCATCATATGACTGCAACATAGTTTGTTTATTCACCTGTTAATGGACACCTGGGTTTTTTCTGGCTTTTGCTTATTATAAACAATGCTGCTGTGAACGACCTGTATGTGTAATCTGGGGTATTTGTGAAGGACCTTCTCTAGGGTGTGCCCAAGAGTGACCTTGTTAGGCCATAAATATGTACATCTTTAATTCTACTAGATAACACCAAATTGTTTTCCAGAGCGGTTGTACCAGTTTGTATACCACCACAGTGTACGAGCTCCTGCTACTCCACATCACTGCCGACACTTGGTATTGTCTGACTTTTTAATTTCTGTCAGTCAGTGGATGGGAATAAAAAGATATTTCACTGTGGCTTTAATCTGCATTTCCAAAGACCCTCTGTTCTAACTTGCCAGAGAATAAAAGTCTGGTCTTCTGCATGAGGTGGGGTAAAGATGTGAGCATCTAGCAGCTTCATATATATAAAGCTGCTATATATACATATATATATATATATATTCAATTTTATATATATATATATATATATAATTGAAATATATGTGATCTAGCAGCCTCTTACACAGGCGTCCAAACTCCCATGCTTAAGCCAGAGTCTCTCATTATGTTGGAAAGGGCTATGGTATCTGTGGTTCTACCCCTCTTTTCCTCTCCTTTCATTCTTGCCAGAGCCTTGTGTCTATTTTACTAACTTCAAAGAACCAACTTTTGGTTTTATTGATCTTTGTTTTTTCTATTTCATTAATTTCTGCTGTCTTTGTGATTTCCTTCCTTCTACTTTTTTTGGGTTTATTCTACTGTGGTTTTTCTAACTTCCTGGGTTGGGGCTCAGCTTACTTTTTTAAGGCTATACATTTACTCTTAAGTACTGCTTGAGTTACACTCCACACGTTTTCAAATGTAGCGTTTTCATTGTTGTTCAGTTCTAACATTTTTTTAGATTTTCATTATATTTCTTCTTGGACCAATGAATTATTGGGAAGTGTATTTTTAAATTTAAATTTGTAAATTTAAATTTTCAAACATATGGGAGGACTTAATTTTAGCTTTATTATCCATTTGTGATTTTATTCTATTGCAGTTTGAGAACATGATCTGTATGATACCCATTCTTCTAGTATTCGCTGAGATTTGTTTTGTGGCTGAGAACGTGGTGGGTTTTATTAAGTGTTCAAGGTGAACTTGAAGTGTGTAGTCTCTAGTTTTGGGATGTCTGTTAATCAAGCATGTTCAATTTGTGCTATATTCTTCCTACTTTTGTCTGCTTGAGCTACCAATTGGAGTGAGAGGTAGTGTGATTTACTGTGGTGAATTTACTAATTTATTAATTTTTCCTTTTACTGCTACTTTTTTGTTTGATGTACATTTGAGGCTCTGTCATTAGGCAGCTACACACACATTCAGAATGGTTAATGCTTCTGAATGGATTATTTCTTTAATCATTGGGCAGCAACCTCTTTTATTCCTAATAACGATTTGTGCCCTGAGGTGTACTTTGTCTGATGTTAATTTCTCTTCACTAACTTCCTTTTGAATGGTATTCCCTGGGTATGTCTGTTTCCATTTGTATCAATTAGGGTTTGGTGGCAGACCACAGAACCATTCTAGCTTTGTAAGTTGAAAAAAAAAAAAGGATTTATTATCAGGTAGGGACGACTTGCACAATGTTGGGCAGAGATGGAGGAACAGCTCCTAACCCTCCAAATTGCCACTTGTCCTGGATTAGGAACAAATCCTAACCTCAAAACTCAGCTAAGGGACTTCCCTGGTGGCGCAGTGGTTAAGAATTGCCTGCCAATGCAGGGGACATGGGTTCGAGCCCTGGTCCGGGAAGATCCCACATGCCGCGGAGCAACTAAGCCCGTGCGGCACAACTACTGAGCCTGCGCTCTAGAGCCTGTGAGCCACAACTACTGAGCCTGAGTGCCACAACTACTGAGCCCACATGCCTAGAGCTGGTGCTCCACAACAAGAGAAGCCACCGCAATGAGAAGTCCGTGCACCGCAACGAAGAGTAGCCCCCGCTCGCCGCAACTAGAGAAAGCCCGCGCGCAGCAACGAAGACCCAACACAGCCAAAAATAAATTAAAAAAAAAAAAACTCAGAGAAAACGCAGTCTATCTGCCATCCCCCAGATGAGAGACCAAGCACCTCGTATCCACGCGTCTCTTCAACCACCAGCTGCCTCTCTGCTGGCCAATGCACCCTCGGACCACCTCCAGCCTGGAGCTCTCAGCCAGCCGCACCCTCCTAGCGCTTACTCATCATTTCCGCTGGGGCCAAGGGCCTGGGCCCAGCAAGCACTAATCGGGCAGCACCTTCTCCCCGACCTGTCCCTTCTTCCACAATGGATGCCATCGCCCAACCGGCCACCCAAGCCAGAACCCAGGGGTCACCTTGACTCTCACTCCACCCGTCCCCTCCCCCAGAGTCTGAGGTACCCCCCGCATGACTTTCTTCTAATCTCTCTAGTGCATCTGGGATTTCAGGCCTCAGCACGTCTGGCCTGGGTTGCGTCAAGCTGTGTGCTCCTTCGTCTATGTCTATGTATCTATCTCTTTACCTGTGATCCATCCATCCATCTATGTATCATCATCACCAGTCTATCATCTCTCTTTATTATCTATCAATCATCGATCACTTTTACCTCTTTATGATCAATGTATCCATCATCTATTATCTATTTTTTGAGGTGAAATTCACATAACACAAAATTAACCCTTTTAAAGTGCACAATTTGTTGGTATTTAGCATACTGACAGTATTGTGCAACCGTCACCTCTATAGTTCCAGAACATTCTCATTACCCCAAAGGGAAACCTTGACCCCATTCAGCAGTCACTACCCAGCCCCTGGCACCCATTGGTCTGCTTTCTCTGTCAAGCTGAATAATACTCCATTGTATGGACAGACCACATTTTGCTTGTCCATTCATCTGTTGATGGACATTCGAGTTGTTTCCACTTTTGGTTACCATCAATAGTACTGTTAAGAATGTTCATGTATAAGGGTTTTAAAAAAAATTTTATTTATCTATTTATTATTTTTGGCTGCATTGGGTCTTCGTTGCTGCGTACGGGCTTTCTCTAGTTACGGCCAGTGGGGGCTACTCTTCGTCGTGGTGCGCAGGCTTCTCATTGCGGTGCCTTCTCTTGTTGCGGCGCACAGGCTCTAGGTGCACGGGCTTCAGTAGTTGCAGCACGCGGGCTCAGTAGTTGTGGCTCGTGGGCCCTAGAGCACAGGCTCAGTAGTTGTGGCGCACGGGCTTAGTTGCTTTGCGGCATGTGGGATCTTCCCGGAACAGGGCTCTAACCCGTGTCCCCTGCATTGGCAGGCGGATTCTCAACCACTGCACCACCAGGGAAGCCCCATGTATAAGGTTTTGATCGAACATCTATTTTCCATTCTCTTGGGTCTACATCTCCGAGTGGAAGTGCTGGGTCACATGGGAACTCTGCCTAGCTTTCCAGGACCCGCCACACTGTTCCCCATGATGGCTGCCCCACCTCTGTCCCACCAGCAGTGGGTGAGGGCCAAGCGCAGTGCTCTTGCCTCCCTCCAAGCAACCCTCCACGCAGCCTCCTTTAAGGATGAATCCCATGTTGTTTCCATCCTGCTGAAAACCCTTCAGTGGCTTCTCATTGCTTCTGAAGTCCAGGCTCTGTAAGTGAGGCCCCTCCCTTCCCCCTGCACTTGGCATTGATATCCTGCATCTTGCTCCTGATTCACCCCTGGGCCTCTGCACAAGCGTTACCCCCTCCTAGAAGGTCTAGAAGCACTGTGTCCCCACTGCTCCTTGCCTGGCTGGCTCAGGACGCTTCCTCCTCCGTGTCCCCTGCCAGCCCATTTGGCAGCTCACTGTTTTTCTCTCAGTATCTCTCTCGGAGCTCGTCACGGGTGGACCGGACCTCGGTCCTCTCCTCTCCACCCTGGCACAAGGTCGGGCTGGGTCCTCTTCCGGCTCAGCCATTCTTTTTTTTTTTTTTTTTTTAAACATCTTTATTGGAGTATAATTGCTTTACAATGGCGTGTTAGTTTCTGCTTTACAACAAAGTGAATCAGTTATACATATACATATGTTCCCATATCTCTTCCCTCTTGTATCTCCCTCCCTCCCACCCTCCCTATCCCACCCCTCTAGGTGGTCACAGCCATTCTTTTTGTGACATGCTGCTGACGCCGCCTGCCCACGGCCGTGTCTGCCGGAGAACGTGCAGGGCAGCATCTTCGGCTGGGGGTGGGGCTCAAGGCTCCTCCTCCCCACCCAGGCCACTGCAGCCCCTCCCGCCTCTCCCCCAAGCCCTGACGGACAAAGAGGCTGGGAGGCAGGACTGCACTTTCCACAGGAGGTTTTACTGAGGAACTGAGGGAGGTTCCCCGACCCGAGGGCTGAGGGCCTGAAAGGCACACGGCGGCGCGGCGGCGGGGTCTCCCCCTCGGGTGGGGGCCGTCTTTGCAGAGACAGCTTCCCCACTGACCCCTCTTTGGCACTGAACTGGGCACAGCGGTGCCCTCATGCCCGGCAGCCCCAGCGTCCCTGCGCCCCCCGCCTGGCCCGCCCCCACCCATGCCCTGGCGGTTGGCAGTGTAGGCTGGTGGGGTGGCGGGCTGGCTGGGGGCTGGCTGAGGGGCCCAGGCCACCTCCCCCGCTGGCAGGGTGCTCATGTTGGCTCCGGAGAGGGCTACAAAGAGGAATGCAATAAATTAGCTTGAAGGAGAGAGGGCTGGGGACGGAGGGGGACGGGACTACATTCCTGTCATTGCTCGGTAGGAAATGCTGTGCAATTCTTTCTCCCGAGGGCTCTTTGGGATGACTGGTGGGGAGAAGGGGCACAGATGAGGGGCCCTGCCTCATCGCGGGGCCCACTTGGCCGTTTTTATGGCAGTAAGGGTGTTCCGGGGGACGGGAGCCTCGGCAGGCCACTGGGATGATGGCAGTAGAGAGATGGACCGGCCGTGATGTCTCCAAGGGACCGCAGAGGAGGGAATGGGGGGACTCCAGACTCAGGAGGAGGTGCTGCCCCGCAAACACCAAGGCTCCTGGGCACGGGCTGGTGCTGTGAGCGGGGCCGCGCCTCTGGCCCCTCTCCCCTTCCACTCGCCCGGGTCCCAGTCTGGTGGGGCTGGGAAGTGGGCACGGGTTTCGCTGGCTGTCCTCTGGGAAGCCTGGGAGGATGGCAAAGCATGCAGGGTGGGCCCGCAGCAGGGCGGGGGGTGGGGGGAAGCTTGGTGGGCAGGCGCTCCGTTTCCTTCACGTGATCCGAGGGCTCGGTGCGGGGCGTGGGCCAAGGGCTAAGAGCCAGGGCCGTCTGTCAGGTGGCAGCGGCCTGGAGGACTCCGGGGCCTTGGCCCAGGATCTGGCGGAGCTCCTGGAGGCGCCGCTGCATCTTGGGGATGCCCGCCAGCTGCTGCTCGAGCCGCTGCTTCTCCTCAGTCAGGCTCAGGCGGGCGGCCGAGTCCAGCTTCTCGAACTTCCAGCCACCCTCCCCGTCGAACTGTAGTAAGTGTGTGTGGTACTTCCTGTACCAGGAGAGGGAGCGGGAGGTTGTTTGGCAGCACCGCCCCCTCCCCAGCTGCAAAGCCACGGGCGCGTCGCTCACCGGAAGGGAGGGCACCTACCACAGGGAGGGTCGGTGGGTGATGGAAAGCAGGGCAATGCCTGCATCCTTGGCCGCCTGGAAGATCTTGCCTTCCACGTCGATGCTCACGGCACTGGTACATTCATCCAGGAGGGCGTACTTGGGCCTTGGGGGTGGGGGCTGAGTGGGTGAGCCTGTGGACCCTCCAAGGCCAACAGCCCGGGCCGGCCCCAGGCCCCAGTGGGGGCGGGAAGCCTGATCTGCGTGCTGACCCCCGTCCTTGCGGTCCCATCCCTGCTGGGCCCTGGGGGGCAGGGCAAGGCCTCCTGGTGGCGCTGCCCTCCCCACTTAAGGGGGTCCCAGGGAGCACAGATGCCGAGCAGGCTCCTGGGAGCACCCGGGGAGCACCCTTGTCTCTGCCGCCGGCTCGGAGGACTCCCAGTGCCCGAGGGAGCCCGACCACTCAGGGCAGCGCGGCTCACCTGTGGTAGAACATGCGGGCCATGCCAACTCTCTGCTTCTCGCCCCCGGACAGAATGTCCTTCCAGTCACACACGGCCTCCCAACCTGGCAGGGGACAAAGGTCGCCGTTCAGTTCAACAGGGGCCGGGCAGCACGGGCAGAGGGCCCGGGCCACCACGATAGCGGAACACGGCAGCGCACGTGACTCGGGGAAAGGCTGTCCACTGGGGACGTGTGCTCTGGGTACCTGTCCGTCTGTGGGGACACCGGAATAGTTCAAAAGAGTTGGGACCAGAATTACATCCCCTCCAAGAAAAGATACATGGGAGCCCTCACCCGCAGGGCATAAGAATGCCACTGCATTTGGAGACAGGGTCTTTACAGAGGTGATCGAGTTAAAGTGAGGTCACTAGGGTGGGTCCTCATCCAATGGGACTGGTGTCCTTATAAAAAGGGGACATTTGGAGACGCACACACGCACAGAGGAGAGACGACGTGAAGACACAAGGAGCAGACGGCAACTACAAGCCCGGGAGAGAGGCCTGGAACAGACCCTCCCTCACGGTCCCCAGAAGGAACTGCCCCTGCCCACACCCCTGGATCTTGGCCTCCCGGCCTGCACACCGGGAAGACGATACGTCTCTGTCATTTGCCCCACCCAATCTGTGGCGCCAGCGAACTCACACAGGACCTAATGGGGTGCTAATGAAGTGCCAGTGGGCATCAAACACTCATGGCAGAGCCCCAAGGATGGCTGCGATGGGCTCTCCAGAAGGCTTCTCACCCACAGGCGCCAGGCCTGTGCATCCCTGCTTGGTGGGGCACGTCAGCCAGGCTCAGGAGGCGAGTGGGTAATTCATCGGAAACACCTCCTCGCCTGCTCCCTCCACTGCCTTCCCAGAAAACTAGAGATTTTGGCAGGGCACGTGGCCACACACAAAAAAGACAAAATCCCCCAGCTTGCCTTGATGAGAGGTTTAACCACAGGACTGAATTCTGGCCAATGGGGTATAAGTGTAAGTGTTACACACGTGGCAGCTTCTGGAACTTTCTTTAAAAGACAGAAGGCATTCACTCTATGATTTGCACACACCCCCCCCCCGCCCCTGCCACTTTCTCCATCCTATGGCCTGGGATATGATGTGATGCCGGAGCAGCCACCTTGGACCGCGAGGTGACCTTGGGAAAGGAAGCCACATATAGCAGAGTGATCTGGGGGCCTTCGTGGAGTGGGGCTGCCCCCACCAACTGCGGCCTGCCTTCCTCAGGACTTCTATGTCACGGTAAGATGAAGGTGTAAATTATTTCAGCCACTGTTGGCGGATGGTTCTATTACTCACAGCTGAACTCGATGCTAATGGGTGTAATGGCCGGCCTCAGGGGCCCCAGGCACTCAGGGGTGTGTGGAGCCCAGGAGGAGGGGTGCACTCCCAGGGCGAGCGAAAGAGGCCCGACCAGGCCAGGGGGAAGCTGGGCATGAAGCTTTGCAGGGACCACGGCAACCAGGGCAGGCCCGGGAGGAGCAGCCCCACTGAATCCACCGCCTGCGGCCCCCTTTCTGCACAGGTGACAACACCTGGGAAGGACTCTCATGAGTCATCTGCCACGTCCTGCAGAGCCCCCATGGGTCCTCACAGGCACGCTTTCATTTACTGCTGGCACTGAGGTTGAGACTGGTACCTGGCCCCTTCTACAGGTGGAAAGCATCTCAAGAGGTCAGGTTTTGCTCAAGGTCAAGCTGCCCCTTGGTAGCCTAGGTAGGACTCGGAGCTCTGCCACTCAGCTTTCAGTATAAAAATCCAAAATCTGGCAGCTGGGCCGCACTCTCCTCTTCCGCCCCTCTGGGCACGATAGGCGATTAAAGACCAACCTGAGAAGTCCCCAAGCGATGCGTTCTCTGGCCATCGGCCTGTCCCTCCCTCCTGCGGTCTCTTCCCAGGGGACAACACCTCCCAGGCTCGAGCCAGACACGTGGGTGGGCAGGCGTCCCCTCCACCTCTGCTCCCGCCGTGCACACTCCAGGCTGCCCTGCCCACAGCCGTGCTCTGCCCTCTCCCTGAAATGCATAACTGACCTGTCGCTTCCCTGCCTGGCCCAAGAGGCCCTGCCTACCATGGAGCCCAGAGCCTGGAGAGGGTGCCCCGCTGGATGGCCCCCGCCAGGCTTGGCTCCCTTCCTGAGTGGAGCGCACTCAGGCCGTCTGGGGCCGCCGCTTCCTGTCGGTCCTCCCCAGGGGGCGGGGCTCTCCAGGCCACAAAGCACTTCGGACTCCCGTCGAACGTCGGTTGGGGTAGTCTTCATCCCTCGGGGGCCAGGAGGGAGGCACGGGCAGGGGCAGCAGCAGGTTCCCCGGCTGAGCCTTGGGACAAAGGACGATCGATCGACGGCTTCCCCTGTGGCACTGATGAGTGGGGTGCCCCTCCTCCTACCTCCTTCCCGCTGCAGGATGTGGTTCAGGTGCACGATGTCCAGAATGGCTTCCAGGTGCTGCTCTGAAAAGCCCTTCCTTCGCATGTCCTCCACCGAGTCCGGGTAGATCACTTGGTCGCGCAAGGAGCCCACAGACATGTAGGGCCTGCGGGAGAGCCACGTGTCCACCGAGGGCAGGGCGGCCTGGCTTCCCTGCCGACGCCCTGTGCCCGAGCAGGCTCCGCGTGGGCCCTGCCTGCGTGAGAGGGGTTGGCCGGAAGGCCGCCGCGCAGCGTGCCGCGCCCACCCACTCCCACACGCACGCACACTCAGCTTGCACGCACGCATCATGGCACATGTGCAGGTACTCGCCCGCACACACTCATGCGTGCACACGTATCCCCCCGCTGTGAAGCCGCTGGGCGAGAGGGTTGGGGCGGAGGGGCAGCACCCTGCCGTCCTCTGCCCAGGCCTCAGGCCCTGCCACCTCTGGGACGTCAGGTTCCGCAGGTCAGGGGGGTGGGGGCAGACCTGGGGACTCGGGCTCCCTCCCTCCCCCCCCACCCCCCGCTGGTGGCCCCATCACCCCAGCGCTCACCTCTGGGGGACGTAGAACATGCGCTGGGGCGGGGGCTTGTAGAGCACGCCGCCGTAGGTGGGCCAGAGACCGCCCAGGATGCGGAACAGAGAGCTCTTGCCGCAGCCGTTGGGGCCCGTGATGAGCAGGTGCGTGCCCTCTTCCACCTGCAGAGGCAGCGGCCGTGGGACCCGGCCCGGCCCCCCCACCCGCGGCCTGCCTGACAGCCCCGGAGAGGCGCCCGCGCCCAGCACGCGCCGTCCCCCGTCTCTAGGTGAGGCATGGCGGCCCCGACATGCACCAGAGAGCAGGGGGCCAGCAGGAGGAGGGCCTGTTCTGCCACAGTCCAACAAACGGCTACGTGCCCCAGAAGGTCAACGTCAGCCTGCAGCCCAGCCACCCCACTTCACCTGGAAGCCAAGCGTCAAGCGCCTGAGGCCCCCCGTGAGCCGATTACATCATGTCCACTGGTGTTCTGGAAACACCTGCTATAGGAAAAAGGCCGCCCGAGCAGGCGGGGAGCGTGCGGATGGCAGGGAGCCCGCCGTCCTCGGGGGGGGGGGGGGAGAGCATGAGGCACGGAGTCAAGGCACGTGGGGTACAGCTCCCTCCGCCCACCGCCATGTGTGACATCACAGCAACCCTAAGGGCCTTCCAGCCAGTGCAGTCCTCGCGAGATCCCAGAGTGTGGCGGATACGCGCGTCCGTCTGGTTTATCTCGGTCAGTGCCATGGGTTGAATCGTGTCCCCTCAAAGAGTCCTATGTTGGAGTCCTAACTCCCAGGACCTCAGAATGTGACCTTACTTGGAAATAGAGGCTTTGCGGATATAATGAAATTTAGATGAGGAGTGGGGTGGGCCCCTAATCCAGTGTGACCTGGTGTCCTTATAAATAGGAGACATTTGAACACAGAGGCACGTGCACAGGGAGAGTGCCATGTGAAGATGAAGGCAGGGACTTCCCTGGTGGCGCAGTGGTTAAGAATCCGCCTGCCAATGAAGGGAACAGGGGTTCGAGCCCTGGTCCGGGAAGATGCCACATGCCGCGGAGCAACTAAGCCCGTGTGCCACAACTACCGAGCCCGCAAGCCACAGCTACTGAGCCTAAGTGCCGTAACTACTGAGCCCGCACGCCTAGAGCTGGTGCTCCACAACAAGAGAAGCCACCGCAATGAGAAGCCCGCGCACCGCAACGAAGAGTAGCCCCCGCTCGCAGCAACTAGAGAAAGCCCGCGCGCAGCAACGAAGACCCAACGCAGCCAAAAAAAAAAAAAAAAAGATGAAGGCAAAACACCAGAAGCTGGGAGAGGCCTAGACACCCTGATCTGAACTTCTTTTGGTTGAGGCCCTCGTTTGCTGTTCCTCCTTCGTTAGACTATAAACTCCCCTGGGCAGGGCCCAGGCCTCCCTCCTTGCAGATGTGGGAGGGCTGGTTGGTCAGGCCCCGGCTCCTCTGTGTGCCTGGCTCCAGGAGAGCTGCCTCGGCCCCAGCCAGCTCCACGGCAGCCTCCCTTGTCTCCTTCCCTGCATCTCTCCGACCGCCCTTCTGACCCTATCACCTGGCTGATCAGGGCCAGGAACTGCTCCCCGTCCCCAACATCTCCCAGCCCCAGAGCCCAGCTCCACCAGTGGCTCTGCCAGGACAGAGCCCTTGCTCAGCTCCTGGTCACCCGTTCCTCGCCTGACCTCGCTCTCTAACCAGCCGCGCCCCTGCTCACCATGGTCTCTGAGCTTTGCCCAGCTGGGCTTCCACTGGGCCTGCCTGGAAGTCATTCACCCTGCATAAACTGGCCGTCAGTGGCAGCCTCACACCCCAAGGGTGACTATTGCCAGGGGCGATAGGCATCGCACCACTGGCCTGCGTCCAGCCTCCAACTGGTTCTCAGGTCCCCTCTCAGCACATCAAGGAAAGGAGCTCTAGGCACTGGCCCTTCGTGCTTATTCCCTGCCTGGCCATGGCTTCCGCTGCCCTGGCTCCTCAGCGGGGCACATGTGGCCCCTGCAGGACCTGGACCCGAAGTCCCTTGGCTCCTCGTCCCTGCCCTCTTCTTCACCACGCTGCCCGCCTGCCCGCCTGGAGGCTCCTGGGTGAAGCTTCATGTCACCTCTACTTCCCCAGGGATGTAGACCTCTACTCTACCTTTCCTGTGGCCCTCGCTGGACCCGGGACAGCCGTCTAACCATGGATCTTTTCTTTTTTTTTTGAAGTTTATTTTGGCCACACTGGGCGGCATGTGGGATCTTAGTTCCCTGACCGGGGATCAAACCCGCGTCCTTGGCAGTGGAAGCATGGAGTCTTAACCGCTGGACCACCAGGGAAGTCCCAAATCCGGGATCTCTGTAACCCTTTGGGGCTCCCCTGATTTACCTGTGGTTTACAGTGTCCAGCCTGGAGCTCAGGGAACATTAGTTGAATGAATGAATGAATGAATGAATGAATGACTCCTGCACCCAGGACTCCCCTTCACTCTATCACTCCCTGACCCTGTCCAAAGCCCTGGCTGGGGACACAGGTCACTGGTGGATGTCTGCCCCCAGGGCATCCTCTCCACAGACAGCTTGCGTAATGGTTGAGAGCCCTCCCAGTGGGCCAGGCTGCGCCCGGCACACACCCGCCCTGGGGGCCTCTCACAGCAGATCTGTGGGACCTCAAGCCCGGGTAGGTGGAATAGAATCTCTTTCATCACAGCTGGAGTTGGACCAGAGTCCCAAAGTCCTGGGCTACTCAGGGATAGGGGTGGGCGTGGGGTGCTGGCAACGACAGGGCCAGGAACCTTTGGGTGACTCCAGCCCAATCCAGGTAATCACTGGTCTCTTTTAATCAGCTCTGACTCCACTGCCCCAGAACTAACAGTCAGTCAGAGACACGTCGGTCTTTCACCTTGAGCTTAGCCTGCCTGCCACGTAGACCTGGGGTCAATGGCTACTGGCAGTGCAGGCAGGCTGGCTGGGCTGGATGCTGAGGGCTGAGGTGGGTGCAGAAGGCCAGGCCCCGGGCCCCAGAGCTGGGCTCGGCCCCGCCCGTGCCTCCAGGTTGGGGCTCGCCTCCGCCCTTTGACCTACCCTGATGTTGAGGCTGGCCACCACCACCTCCCCCGCGGGCGTGACGATGGGGATGTCCTCACACACGATGCCCTGCTCCACATCCACCACTTGGCCTGGAGAGGGAACGCGAGGAGGGAGAGAAGGAGCAGAGCTCTCCCTCCACCTCCGGTGCGCGCCGTGTACCCCCAACCCGCGCCAGCGTGCCAGTGTGCGGCCCAGGGGCCCTCGGGAATACAGTGCGGCTGCCCGCCAGCTGACTACAGCCCCCTTGCTGTGCTCTGGGCGGCGGAGGGGCAAAGCCGGTTCCCTGGCCCCTGGAACCCGAGCGTGGCGTCCGCTCCTGCAGCCCCTCAACGCCACACCATCCGAAAGGCGGCTCCGACGCCTGGGGCCTCTTGCACAGCGCCCCAGCCCCTACTGGAGCTTCGAACTTTCTCTCGCTGCCCGCGTGGGTGAGTGAGCCCCTCCGCTCAGGGACCACGCCCTCCTCTCTCGCAAAGGGAAACCCTGGCCGGGGCACCTGGAAGGGACTGGGCACGTGAGCGCGGTGGCCAGCGGCGACTGCTCTGAGAGGGAGGGCTGCAGGGGCCGCAACGTGCCCAGGAAGCCCTCCGTGGGGCGCCGGGCAGCCTGCCGCGGGAGGGCCGGGACCAGGGCGGCCTCTCTGGGGAGGGCACCCTTACCTCGGATCTGCAGGGACCCCTCCACACGGACACCGGACCTCACCACGGCCCCGGACCCCGCCTGAGTGTCCTCTGGCTCCCCGGGCCTCTTGAAACGGCAGTGCCGGACGTCTTCAAATACCTGGAACATCTCGTGGACCCGGGCTGTGTAGCCAGCCAACTCTGTCACCTGCAGGGAGGGTGACCCTGGCTCAGCCCCTGCCATTGGGGGCGGGGAGGGAGGGGAGACGGTAGGGGCAGGGGCTGGGCAGGGGTTACCTCTTTGTAGGACGCCATGACCCGCTCGATGGCGTCCGCGGCAGCTGTGAGGAGGTTGCGGGCAACGGTGAAGGCCTCCGTGCGCTCGCTCACCAGCTCCTCCCCCCTCGTCTGCAGGGCCGCCTTCTTCGCCACCTCCGAGTCTGCAGAGCACAGTGGGGCAGGGAGTGGCAAGGACAGTGGAAAATCCTAACTGACCCACTGGGGGAGAGCGGAAGTCTGGCCAGCCAGTGGTGCTCGGACAGCCGGCTATCCACATGCAAAAGAAGGACCCCTTCCCTGGTGGCGCAGGGGTTGAGGGTCTGCCTGCCAATGCAGGGGACACGGGTTCGAGCCCTGGTCTGGGAAGATCCCACATGCCACGGAGCAACTGGGCCCGTGGGCCACAATTGCTGAGCCTGCGCGTCTGGAGCCTGTGCTCCGCAACAAGAGAGGCCGCGACAGTGAGAGGCCCGCACACCGTGATGAAGAGTGGCCCCCGCTCGCCGCAACTAGAGAAAGCCCTCGCACAGAAACGAAGACCCAACACAGCCACAAATAAATAAATAAAATAAAATAAAATAAAAAGTTTCTAAAAAAAAAGAAGGACCCCTACCGCACACCACACACAAAAACTAACTCAGAGTGGAGCACCGGCCTGCACGGAAGAGCTAAGACTACACAACTCTTAGAAGAAAGCAGGGGTAAACCTTCGTGCCCTGGGATTAGGTATGGCTCCTTAAATACGACACCAAAAAGCACAAGTGACAAAAGCAAAACAGGTAAGGGAGCTTCGACAGACGTAAAAAGTTTTGGGCACCAAAGTAAATCATCCAGAAGGTGAAAACACAACTTACAGACTGGAGGAAAATATCTGCAGATCATATATCTGATAAGGGCCCAGGTCCCAGAATACATAAAGAACTTTTTCAATTCAACAATAAAGAGACAAACGACTCAATTAAACAATGGGCAAAGGATCTGAATAAACATTTCCTCTGTAAAATATACAAATGGCCAAGAAGCACATGAAGAGATGTTTATTGGTCACCAGGGAAATACAAAATCAAAACTGCAATGAGACACCACTTCACACTCACTAGGATGGCTATAACTGAAAAGACAGTAAAAGTGTTGGTGAGGAAGTGGAGCGGTTGGGCCCATGAGACACCGCTGGTGGGAATGAACAATGGTGCAGCCGCTGTGGAAGACAAGTTTGGCAGTTCTTCCAAATGTTAAACAGAGAGTTACCAAATGACCCAGCAATTCCACTCCTAGGTGTACATATATCCAAGAGGAGTGAAGACAGAGGTCCACACAAAAAATGATACATGAGTATGCGTAGCAGCGTTATTCGTAAGAGCCGAAAGATGGAAACAACCCAATTGTCTACCGATGGATGAGTGAATAAACACAATGCGGTAGCTATATACATACAATGGAACATTATTGAACCATAAGAAGGAATAAAGTACTGATTAATCCTACAGCGTGGATGAATCGTAAAAACACGATGCTAAGCAAAAGAAGCCAGATACAGACAGGCCACATATCGTGTGATTCCATTTATATGAAATGTCCGGAAGACGCAAACCCACAGCGACAGGAAGATTAGTGGTCGCTGGGGGCTGCCAGGTGGGGTGGGTAGTGACCACTAATGGGTCCGGGCTTTCTTGTTGGGGTGGTGACAATGTTCTAGACTTAGACAGTGGTGATGGTTGCACAACTTTGTGACTATATCAAAAACCACTGAATTGTACCCGTAAAAAGGCCGAATTGTATGGTATGTTAATTACGTCTCAATAACGCAGATATTGTGTCCTGCACTACAACGGCAGCCCCTCCCGAGCCTCTCAAACAGGACTATCCCCTTTCAGACCTCCGGTCTACCCCGTGTCGCCCTCATCTCTCCCCTTGCTGCCGTATTCTGTGGCCATCCTCAGTACTACTATTTCTCCCTGAGAGCCTGCTCCTGTCTTGACTTGCTTTTTTCTTTTCTGTCTCAGTTGACACCCCATGGTCGCTCACTTCAACCCCCTCTTGTCAATGGCCTTGACTCCCTTGACCGTTGGACCCCCTAGAGGGGCAAGGTTTTTACACAAGGAATGTTCTGGAAATGGTGATGGGGAGCACGGGGGAGGCCAACTCTGAGGGGAAACTCTATCCAGGGGCATAAATGGATCTGAGGTTGGAGCCTCAAGGATGTGATGGTGGGGGTGGGCTGGGAAGGGCCAGGGAGTCAGGTCAGGGCAGGTGCAGTGTGGGGTGGATAGGGCCAGACTGCTGGCTAGAGCACCAGGAGTCCAGGGAACTGGGTGGGGGAGGGGAGTGGTGATTCTGACAGTCTAAGGTCCCTAGGCAGGGGGGACACAAACCCTCCTCCCCGGACATCCTGAGAGTGGAAAGGGACTGCGCACAAAGGGAAAGGGTCTGCGTGGGGGCCCTGGCAACAGTGGGCCCCTCCCTGGAGACAGCATAACCCTCTGCAGCTTTCCTCGGAGCCTTGGGGGCTAAGATGGGTGCCCCAGAGCCAGACACCTGACAGCTCTTCCTGGCCAGGCCGCCGTGCCGGCAGGCCAGAAAGGCAAAGGTAGCTACACCTTCCCCTGTGGATAATCGCTTGCCTCCTCACCCGGTTCCCAGCGCTCTCTGTGTCCAGTTACTGGGGACACAGCAGGGACAAAACAGACAAAGCTCTGGCCTCCTTGAGTTTAAAGTGGCAGAGCCTCTATAAGGCAGCCGCAGACGTGGAGCAGACGGGCTGTTCAGCACTTTGAAGAGCAGCGAGGCGGGGGAGGGGGAGAGAAAGGCGGGGCGGGGGTCTCACCTAGAGGGTGCCTGTGAGCAGAGCTCCCATAGAGGGAGGGAGGGGCCGAGGGATGGCAGAGGGAAGAGCATTCCTGGCAGCTCGAGGAGGAGCAAAGGGCCTGAGGCAGAAGCAGGCCTGGTGCCGCGGGCAAGGCCAGTGAGACAAGCGGAGTGAGCAAGGGGGATGGGAGCGGTCCACATGTTCACAGGTGACTGGCTACAGGGGCTGTGAGGGTGGGGACAGGAGCTCAGGGCTCTGAATCGCCCACAGAGCCCGACACAGCAGAGGCGCCAAAAAGTCCTAGGCCTTCAGAGGAGGGAGAGGCCTCGGGGACTAGACAGGCTGAGCTGTGCCCAGTGCCAGCTTCAGAGGGAAGCGGGCACAGGCACTTCCTCACAGAAACCACGGCTTGGTTTCCTCCTGGGTCCGTTCCCATGCTCCTGGCTTAAATCAAGGCCACCCTTTGTGTAGGTCCATTGGTGGAAGCAATTACCCCCTCCAATTAGATCTTTCCTCTTAGGGGTCACCCAGAGAGGGACAGACAGCTGAGGGTACGGAAGCCCCAAGGGAGAGACACCAATAGGGAGAGAATCAGAGAGACTTCTGGTTCTGAAACACGCACGTCAGACTCCCTCTCTTTACGTATATCTGAAAACCCTCTTACTACCAAACTGCATAAAATACAACACCTTTTAAATCAGAGCTGTGCTTGCGGGAAAGCAAGGGAAATTCCCAGGAGTGAGACGAGAAGCCAGTTGTCAGGTGCTCCTGTGACATCCCCAGAGACGGAGAAGACAGGGCTCCAGGTGCAAGGACCAAAAAGTCTCCTCTAAGAATCTGTAATTATGTGTCTGGGCTGCAAATTAATATCACCTGCAAGTGCGGGGACCCCTCCTCCCCCAAGCAGAGAAGTTAACATGAAAGTGGCCTCCAACTGGTTCATTACCGGGGAGCCGCTTGGCTAAAAGTAAAGCAAATGTGCGCAGGGGAATCCTACCCTCCAGTTAGGCCGCAGAACCCACAACGACCGCGAGCAAAGAAGACCGGCAGACGGAAGAAAAAGCTGGCTTAGACCCCCAAGAATTCAGACAACCGAATAGCTGCACAGAGACCATGGAATGAGCATGATTAACATGGTCGCCGGCAGAACTTTACAGAAATAGTCATTGAAATAAAAAACAATTCAAATTAGGGACTTCCCTGGCGGTCCAGTAGTTAAGGCTCTGCGCTTCCAATGCGGGGGGCACGGGTTCGATCCCTGGTCGGGGAACTAAGATCCCTCATGCAGCGCGGTGTGGCCAAAAAAAAGGGAAAATTCAAATTAGATGCAGCCGAAGAGAAAACTAGCAAATGCGTAAGCAAGAAAATCTGAGGGAACCTCCCAGAATTCAGCATAGATAATGCTAGATGGGGAAAAGTGAAGAGAGACAGAGAGCCACAAAGGAGTGAGAAGCCCAACACGTAATGAGAGTTCCAGAAGGAAAAAGTGAAAAGAATGAGAGAGGCAATATTTGGAAAGATAATAGCTGAGAACTTTCCAGAACGATGGAACAATCTGAGTATTCAACGGCCATAAAACAAGTCTCAAGCCGAATAGACAGAAATGCACAGGCAAACGCTTCCTAAAGAAACTGCAGAAAAAGAGAAGTCTAACCAGGCAGACCACGCAGGCTGCTGAGAGCAGTTAAGCTGGTAACAGATTTTCCAACGGAGGTAACGGGATGTTGTCAATGGGCTGAGAGAGACCGACCATCCGTCTCAACTCCCTCACCCAAATGAACTTCAGTTCGGGGGTAGGGGGGAGGATAAAATAAAGACATTTTCAGACAAGAAAATAATCTCGAAGCTCCATGATGAAAGCCTCACAGTAAGGACTTCTGAAGGACGGCTGTCTGAAGGAGGGTCACTGGGCCGCGGGGAAGGGCTGGGAAGCCAAGAAAGCAGAAACTCACAGGTGAATCTGAACACGCACCAACCGGATAAAGCAACGGCAAAGCTGTTGCCGGGGACATCAGCACGCCAGGCGGGCTGGTCCTGCAGTCCACGTGTTCTAAGTAAGGGCCCAGAGGAGGAGGAGCTATTGATTAACCCGGACTGTTCTCAAGTAAGCACACTAACCTTCGAAGGGCAACCATGAAAAGACTGCAAACAGAATGAATTCCTTGCAAACCAGCAGAGGAACAAAATGCGAATCCTTCCCAGTCCCCCCAAGGCCTTGGGGAAGAGGGCTCTGCCCTCGACAACCTGCAAGAGCTATTGTAGGCGTGGGTGGGAAAGCCAAAGCCCAAGCCAGGAAGGGGCTCCCTCGACGTACTTCCCCACCCTCCCACTTCCAAGATGAGCCGAGGACAGGGCCAGCTGCGCAAGGGTGCGCGCGCCTGGTGGTGAAGGCTGTTCCTGAGTTGCAGTCCCTGGGCTTGGCCAAGTGGGACCAAGAAGGGTGAGATGCTGTAAAGGGGAGCCGCACACAGGGTGGCGGGCAGCGAGGAGCTCCGGGAGAGTGTGACCTGCCGGGTGCCCCCCGACCCCAGAAGTAGAAAAGTCAGGTGGGCCGGCTGAGCACTGGGGCCCCCCAAGCCCAGCCCAGTGGTGCAGGAGGACAGGCCCCCTCTCACCTGACTCTGAGTAGCCGGTGGCGGTGATGATGGGGACGGCCACCATGAGCAGTCCCGAGGCGCTCCACACGTACTTCATGAGGAACTGCTCCAGCATGACGTACCACAGGCGCTCCAGCAGAATGAGGTTGATCTGCGAAGCCAGGTCCTGGTAGGAGTGCTGCAGCAGGGCCAGCTCCACCTGCAGGGATGGGGCACCGGAGACCCAGAGGCCTGGCGGTCAGTCCCACAGGGGCAACAGCGAGAGTCCCCAAGTGTCGCTCACACAGGCCATGCTGTTTGATGACCACGACAAGGTTGAGAGCCGGGGGTTAGGACTGGGCCACGTTTACAGGGGACAGGTCTCAAACTCGGGGGAGGTATGGGATCGACATCACAGCATTGGGGTACAGCGGCAGTGAAGGGGCTCACCCCCCCACCTCCCGAGGCCCGCACTCATCCCCTTTCCGCTACCTCTTCAGTTGGGGTGCTTACCACACCCCTCTCTTTGCCCTGGACAGCTTCTCGAGACGGGCTGAGGGCAGCCACCTTGCCCGTTTCTTTGGGCAACTGCTGGGGGGCTACCCTGAACTAAGCGAAGGACAGCACAGGAAAGCAAAAAGCGGTTGTTGGTTTTGAAGGACTTGGTTCAATAATCTCTACTTGCTCAGGCCCCGCCTCCCTCTACTTTCCCACAGCTCCTCTGGGTGAGAAACTTGCACTGCATTCTCCCAGCAGAACCTGCAGGGCACACTCTCAAGCCAGCTCGTGCAGGCATCTCCCTCAGTGGACAGCCCCACGCCCAAGCCAGCTGAGGACTCCAGCCCACCCGCTCAGCAGTGAGTGGGCCTCCCCTGCCCTCCCCTTCCTGCACTGGCCACTACCTGCCATCTCAGGAGAGGGACCCGTGCAGGGCCTGGAGAAGAGAGAGGAGGAGAGGGAGTGCGAGAGAAAGAGGCTCCCTGTGACAGCAGCAGTTAGACGGGCGGGGGGCTGGAGTGGTCAGGAAGCAGTCACAGCAAGGTGGCCATTGGGGCATAGATTTCTTGGTCGGGGGGCACATGCCCTAGCCCCGCCTTCCCACCCCTGACTGACAATAGCTGCCCAGCCTGGAACCATTTCCTTTACCAAGTGGTTTCACAGCTGACTCTCCATTTGATTCTCACCATGTCCCACTGTGTGTGTATTCTCATGTCCATTGCAGCCCAGATAGGCAAAGTGACCTGCCCCAGCTCACACAGCCTGGAGGTAGCAAGAGGTATGGAATTTGGATCACATTGGCTGAGCCATTAGGAAGACCAAATTCTTGAAAACGATGCTTCATGCTTCCACTTATGAAGAAAGGTCTACCTAGGCACAAGCCAATAAGAGGCTGTGTGTGCTTGTATGCGCGTGTCTAAATAAGCCTCCTCCTTGAGATCCCAGTAACAGCAGAATACCCTGCTGTCTGCCCTCCAGCCAGTCACCTCTGCCCTAGCCTGTTGATCTGAGCCTGGGCATGGGGACATCAGCCAATGGGACTGAGATGAGCCACCTGCCTACACAGTAAGGGCAATCAACCCATCCATGAAGGCCCATCACTCCACACTGCTTTCAGGCCTTTGGCTGAGGCCTAAACAGACAGGCTGTGGACGCTCACAAGGTCCCTCCCGCCCTGGCCGGTGAATCCTCCCGGTGAGCATGCGATTTGCTGAAACTAGCCCAGAGGAAGTCCTTCAAGGAGCCAGTGATCTCTCTTCTACCCCCACCACCCAGGTCTGCGGCACCGCTCAGTGGCTCTTCCTCAAGCCGATCTCCTGTTCCTGAAATGAGCACGCCTACTCTGAGAACCCGGGCAATCCAGGCTCGTGCTGGGAGCTGGCAGGAGTGCTGGCTGGGGCTGACAATGTAGCTACGGGGAACGTGCCAAGTGCCTCACCCAAGGCCACGGCTGCCTGCCAAGGCCCTGCGGCCCAGAGGACAGGAGAGGAGGAGAGGGGGTTGCAGCTGCAGACCAGGCGCTTTTTCTCCTAATCTGGAGCCCAGCCCACGCCCGGGATGCCCCCTATCTGCTCAGGAATAAACCCTTTTTAAAAATCAGAGACAAGCCTGCCTCTCTGCCTGAAGTGATGCGCAGCCAGTGAGACAAGGTCTGGGGCACAAGGCCACCTGACCCGGGGAGGACACATGGGCCTTCACGAGATGGATGCCATTGTGCCCCTCCCCTGAGAAGCACTGAGGAACCGAAACCAGAGTTGCAGAGAGCCTAGCCGGAGGCAGCCGCAACCCCAGGCACGAGAAAGGGGAGGGGCCCAGGCGAGATAAAGGGAGCACTGGCCTGGAGTAACCTTTCCCAGGCCCGGGCTACTGGCCGTAGCTGGCCCGGCAGGCGGCCCCCCGACCCGGCCTGCCGGGAAGCTGCACGACTGGGACCCGGGCGGAAGGGCGGCCACGCTGGGGGCAGGGTGGCCGCCGGGCGGGCAGGAAGTGCGTCCTGCCGCAGTGGCGGCCTGGGCCCGGCATCCTGGGCCGGGGCCTCACGAGGGAGGCGGCCAAGCCCACAGCCAGGCGGGCCTTCGGGCTCCGGATGGGGGAAGGCTTGACCTGGAGCGCTGAGCTCCGCCACCGCTGCGGCCGGCACGCTGCGCGCTGCTCGTTAACCTCCGCTTGGGCTGAGTCATGCCCATAATGCCCGCCTGCCCGGCCGGCCAGCTGGGCCAGAGGCCAGCCTTCAAAGGGTCTGGGGGCCCAGGAGGGGCCAGGCAGCAGGCTGCGTCCCCAGATGGCAGGAGCCTCCTTTCTGTTGGCTGCAGGCATGGGGCAACCAGGGAACTCTGGTCTCAAATTGCTAGGGTCCACAGCCCTAAGGCCAAGAAAAGTGAGGCGGAGAGGAAGCAGAAGTGGCCCAGGGCAGTCCCCACCCAGCCTTCCTGCTTCTCCATTACTGTGCCATCTGAGCTGCCCAAGGCCCTGGTTGGCCCACACCTCTGGCATCAGCCGTAGGCAGCCCTGGCTCTCCTGCCCCTGAGCCCCCAGCTACACGCTTTCCGGCGCCCCAACCTGCCCCACCTCGTGGCCCCCATAGAAGGCAATCTCCTCCGAGTTGGCCACCACTCGGGAGTGCATGTAGCGCAACTCCCCCTTCCGCCGCGCCTCCTCTGCCACCAGCTCCCCGAACTTGGGCGAGAAGGCTCGCAGCACGTTGGCCGTGAGGAACACCACAAGGCCAGCAATGGCCGAGGGCCAGGCTGTGCCGGCCCCGCGGGAGCGGGCCACTCGAACCAGGGTGTAGGTGGTCACAGCCACGTCCAGGAGCGGCTTGGTCAGGTTGGAGTAGAGGTGGGCCACGGAGGCGGCAAAGGCCACCACATCCTCCGTCAGGGACTGGTCCGGGTTGCGGAGCCGCCCGTCCATGTTGCTGACCCGGTAGTAGGTCTGCTGGGAGAAGTAGAGGCTGTAGGCGTGGGCCACCAGCCGGCTGCGGAACGCCAGAGCCAGTCGGCCCTCTAGGTAGCGGATGGCGCTGTTGACGAAGGTGGCGGGGAGCGCGATGAGGAGCCACTGCAGGAGCTGCCAGCCGAAGGCCCGGGGGTCCTTGCGCACGATGCAGCGGGCCAGCCGGCCGTCCAGGCGGGCCACGTACACCGACAGGAAAGTCCGGCTCACCAGGGCGGCTGAGTGCAGCGCCAGCAGCCCCGTCTCCCGGCACAGGATCCTGGGGAAGAGCAGCCGCAGGAGCCACAGGAGTCGCTGGAAGAACACCCGGTTGACACCGGCCTTGGCCGCTGCGCCCACCGTGGCCCCAGAGGCCTCCTGCGGGGACTCCCCAGCCGGCGTCTGAGGGCCCCTGCCCGGAGCCAGGCACTGCCGCACCAGGGGGTAGATTTTGTGGGCTCCATAGGCCGTGAGGGCCAGGACCACAGCTGTGCGCTTCAGCGTGGTCACCCGCGAGGGCCGGGGGGTCGAGAGCACCGTCATGTCACCTGGGCTGGACTCACGGGGCTGGGACTGGTGCCTGAGGCAGCAGAGGAGGCAGGTGGCTGGAAGGGTGGTGGCTCTGACCCCAGGCTCGTTGTCTAGGCAACTGGAAACCTCGCAGTGGTCCCTGAGACTGTCGCTTTAGGCCACCCGGGTGGTGCTGGGCCCCCTGGTGCGGTGGGCTCAGGGCCCTCCAGGGTCGCGGCCTCTTCAGGCAGCCGAGGTGGAGAAACTTGTCAGTCCCCTGGTCCCTGGGGTCAGAGCCTCCAGAGGTCTCGGGTAGAGAGGGCGTCTTTTCCTCTCCACCTCCTCCTCCCCTGGTGGCGCCCCTCCCCCGGGGCACCGGGCGCGTCCGTCCGCTCCGCAGCCTGGCTGAAGCGACTGTGACTCCGCCACCCGCCCAGAATCCCCACCTACCCACCCACCCTTCCCCAGGGGGAACTCGGGGGAAGGGGAGGAGGCGAAGGAGGGGTGGGAGGCGGAGGAGGGGTGGGAGGCGGAGCCAGGGCGCGGGGCGCCCCACCCCGTTCTCGCCCCACGGTTGGGCCCCGCCCCCTCCCCGGACCACAGAGACGTGGGAGGACCGCGCGGGCTAGAGAAGCTGCACCTCGCCTTCCCGCCAAGGCCTCGCCCCGTCTCCCCGCGCGCCCGAGGCGCAGCTTCTTCCCCAGTCCTGGGCGTCGGAGCCTCGACTCGGGGGCGGGGCGGAAAACGGCCGTGGGCGGGGCCTCCGGAGGCTCGCGGCGGTTGGGAGCGGGGCGGGACCCGGAGGGCACTTCCGGTTCCGGCTGAGGGGAAGGGGCGGGGCCGAGGTTGAGGTGGGAGAGTTCGGCGGCGACGAGGCGTGCCGGTTGGCTGTGGGAAACTCGGTGAGCGAGCCCGCGCTCCCGGCCGGGCTCCGGGGTCGCCGAGGTGCCGCGGCGGGCAGCGCGGCGAGGCCCGGGGCGCGGGGCCAGTGCCGAGCCGGGAGTGCGGGGGCAGGGCCGGGCAGAGGGAAGTCGGGGCGGCGGCGGGTGGAGCCGTCTCCGGGGGCGGGGGACGACGGCCAAGTCCATCCGGAGGAGCCGCCGGGGTGGGGCTTGGGAGGGCGTGCCGGGTCGGGGCCACGTCGGGGTTCCTCTGGAGCGGGGTGGACGCCGTGGCCGACCCGGGCGGCCGGGAGGGGCTCCTCCGGCTTTTGAGGAGACAGTGTTCTAGAACTTTCTCTGGATGGGGCCGTGAGGTGCAGGGTCGAGACCCGCGTTTTCCCTTGGCCCCGACTCCCGTCCTCTAGGAGTCGCTCTCCGGGGCTTTGTGAGGTACCCCGAGTCCTTCCGTCCCTTCGGAGGCGGACGCGGAGGTCAGGAGATCTTGGAGCCCCGCTCCTACCCCGGGAGGGGCTGCTGGTTCTCTGTGGGCCCCGATGGGAGGGCCGCGGGCGCCAGGGCCCCTTGGCTTCCCCGGGGGACGGGGGCGCCGCAGCTTCGGGAGAAAGCGCGAGGGCGTTACGGAGACGGGGGCTGGGGTGTGGGGGGCGGGAGCGTCTGGCGCAGCGCGCCCCTCGGCGGGGGGAGGGGGCGGGGCGGGGCGGGGCGGGGCGGGGCGGGGCGGGGCGGGGCGGGCCCGGCCCGGCCCGGGGCGGCGAGGCGGCGAGGACGGCCTCCGGGCTCCATGAGTTTCCGATTCCAGACGCCGCCCCGGTTCCGCAGGCGTGAGGGGCCTCCCGGACTCCACCGGGAAGGAGTCGTCCGAAAAGGCGGCTCTGGGTGTGTTAGCGCCCGGACTGCCGGGGCTCGAGCCCGTGTCAGCCAGGCCTTGGAAGGCTCTGAGGTCGGGTGCGGGGGCCGCCCAGCTGTCACGACTCCTGTTTTTTCTGTGCTCCGTTAGGAACAGGCTCACATCTCCCCGTTGGAAAGCTGCTAGCAACACGATGAGTCTGCAGTGGACTGCAGTCGCCACCTTCCTCTATGCAGAGGTCTTCGCTGTGCTGCTTCTCTGCATTCCCTTCATTTCTCCCAAGAGGTATGGCCCGTGGAGCGGGCAGGCGAGCCAGGGAGAGTTGCTCCGCAGCTTATGCCTGCAGAGTTGGTGGGCCCTGGAGTTGAGGCCACATGGAAACAGGTAGAACTTGTCTGGGGTAGGGGTGGCAAGGGCTGTGTTGATTATCGCCAGCCTTCCCCACAGTTCTGCTCTGTCACATCTTGCCGAGTTCCTTTCGTGTGCGCCCTGCCTTCTGGTCTTCAGAATGTCCCAGAGGGGAGAAGACCTAGTTATGGTTCTGGGAATGATGCCCTCCTGCCGCCCCCCGGGGGCCCTGGCGTTCAGTGGATGGCATTGTGGGATCTGCAAAACTTGCATCACGGGGTCACGTTGCCGTTGGTTTGGTGACTTCTGTCCTCTTAACTAGTCTCACTGGCATTGCGTGGTGCCCTCATGAGCATTACTCAGCCTATGAAGGCCGGAGCCATGTTTCTTTTCAATGAACAGAGGACCTGTAAAAAGTTAACTTGAAATTAATTTTAGTTGCATTTACCATATGAACACGTTTGGACTTAAATTGGGACATTACAGATGAGGCTGTGTTTTCACGGATATTTTTTTAAAAGCTCTTTTTTAATGAAAAAGTGTAGGCCCTGTTGTGACGTAATAGAAAGTATACAACATTGCTTAAGGAATATTCTTGACAAAAGCGAGATCTGAGTCACCTCGTACAGTTCACAGGCCATGCAGAACAGAGGCCCCCTTGGAGCTGCAATCTGGGAAGCTTTGTAGGACAAACAACCTGGTTTCTGCAAACAGTGAACTGGGAAAGAAAAGAGGGCAAGGGAAGAGGGAGCTTATAGAATGAGAGAGACTTAAGATACTTATCAACTAAATGCAGAATCAGAATCTTGTCAGGATTTAAACAAACCAACTAAAAATAATTGTCTCAGTTGGGCTTTGGAGTTCTGGCTCTGGAGTTCTGATGATGAGAGATTCTTGTTGATTTTTTTTGAGGTCTGGTGATGGCATCGTGATTAGTATTTTGGAAGGCTCTTCTCTGATAGAGCTGTATCCTGAAGTACTTATGGAGGGAAATGAAGAGAGGTCTGGAGTCTGCTTCATGGTAATCTAGGGTGGTGGGAGTCTAGGTGACCCACGATTGGTCACGGGGGAAAACAGTTTAAAGAAATGTGTAGGTGGCAAGCATTTTGATACTACAGAGGGGAAAGTAAGTTTCCCATTTCCCTCCCCAGAGCCTACCAGTGTTTAAGACTGGTTTTCTAGAAATTTCTATACACGGACACGTATCTTTTTTTTCTTTTTAACGCTCTTGAATGGATGTCATAAATTGGAGAATTGCAGGCAGCTGAGCCTGACTCTGTATGTGATATTCAGCCGTGGGAGACGAGTGCAAAACTGTATTTCTGTTCCCAGGGCCCTGGATCCCAGGCGTGCGTTCTTTCTCTTCAGCCCTTAGCCTTTTTGTTTTCTTCACAGATGGCAGAAGATTTTCAAGTCCCGCCTCGTGGAGTTGGTAGTGACCTATGGCAACACCTTCTTTGTGGTTCTCATTGTCATCCTTGTGCTGCTGGTCATTGGTGAGTGAGCTACGGCTGAGGGCAGCTACCTGACCTAGACCCTTTGACGTAGCCTCTGCTGCAAAGCCCCGTGCCATGTTCCATGAGCAGTGTACAGCTTTGGCTTCTCAGAGACAGACCACTGAAGTGCGCCTGTCTTTCTCTTGGGGGAGGAGGCTCCTTTCATCCAGAAAGACGGCGATGCTGACTGCTGGCAGGGCCTTCACTTTGACCAGCAGCCTTTGTGTACCCGGTGATGACCACCTCATGTCTTAGGCAGCTCCTCACGTCCTTCCAGAGCTGAAACCAAGAGAAGCTAACTGACTCACGCTGACCCTGGTCTAAGTAGCGCTGCTCCTTGGGCACTTAGCAGCGTCAGTCTCTCCCTCAATGCCTGAAACAGGCCTCAAATAGGGGACTGAGCTACCAAGTAGATAGGGAGCCAAGCTGGGAAAGAAGCTGCCATGTCCTGAAGTATATGGGGGACAAGAGGTCTGATAGCATATCTAGGGGGCAAGTCCCAGACCTCTCTGGATCTGGGTCAGACTTCAGGTTCCTCGAAGTCCTTCCAGTTCTGAAGTTCTATAAATCCTGCATTGAGGTACACACCAGCAGGGGCTTGAAAGAGGAACAGGGGTGGGGCCTGAGGCCAGGTGGTGGCGTGATTGTTTGGAGACCAGAGGAATCAATATAGCTCTCATTTGTCTGTTAAATGTGCATTTTGTTGCGGTAAGTGATCAATACATCCCCCTGCTGGGTCTCCAAAGTATTGGCTCACCTCTGCCATAGACAGTGGTCCTGTCTCCAAGGTGCGATGCCTGCTTAGACTCAGAGCACTTCTGTCTCCCTGAGTCCCCAGCAGAAATGTGGCAGGGGGTGGGAGGCCAGGGGGCCATAGTTCAGGGGAATGTGCAGGGCCCCACCCACCAGCTGCAGCATCAGGCGTGTCTCCTTCCTGATGTCTCGGGGCCTGATGGGATAGGTCAGGCAGGACTGCCTCTGAACAGGTGAGGTGTAGCCTATCCATTCCCAGCCGTGGAGGGTGGGTGCCAGCTGCCCACAGACCTCACTGTTCTTGAAATACTTGGTAAAGCCCCAAGAGGCAGCTCTTTCCAGTCAGGGTTCTCTCCCTGAGCGGCCTCTGAGTCCAGAACAGATAGGGATTATGCGTGTCTTCCCCTGAGCAGGAAAAGCCAGGCTGCAGGGTTCTGGAATTGGGTGTGTGTGCTTTTGCTTTTGGGTGTGGGCTGGGGGCAAGAATTGGGGTGGGGAGGGACTGTGCTGGGGATGTTCACTTGGGGCCTTGCCCCTCTGCAAACCGGACTCCACGGACTCTCCTAGTATGGCAGAGTGGGCCGGGGGGGCCCTTTGCAGAAGGCAGTAGTTGGCAAAGGTGCCATTCTTCTTTTTTGGGGGTCAGGGAACTGCTTGGATGTTCTAGAGAGACATCCTGCTATGATGACAGGCTGCTTTCTATCCTAAGGGTAAGAAGCATAATCTAGAGGGGCCTACCTAAATAAGTTGTTAGCTAGTAGCAAATACTAATGACATAACATAACCAGCTAGAAGCTGCAGGCCTGGCTGGCCCCTAGCCATCACTGGGAGGGACCTAGGGCACATCTCACTGGGGGAGTGGGCTTAATGAGGATCCAGGGTCAACTGCCCTGGGCTGGAGGCCTGAGATAGAGGGCAGCACTCTGCTGCGTGACTTGGGCTAGTTTGGCCCAACGCCCCCATCCCTGCCATCAGCCAGAGGTGGTCCTGAAGTATACGGGGGACAAGAGGTCTGATAACATATCTAGGGGGCAAGTCCCACATGTTCTCTGCCATCAGCCAGAGGTGGTCCTGGAGGTGCTGGGGTTTCTGGATGCAGAAGACAGTGTAGGAAAACATGGTTTTTGTTTGTTTGTTTAAATCACAAAAATAACACATCTTTAAAAATTCACAAATTCAACTTAGAAAGTTAAAGTCTCCCATAATCCCACGTCTCACAGGTAAATATTGCTAAAAGTTTATGGTATGTTTCCACAGGCATTTTCTATGGTGCCGTCTTTATTAAACTAGTACATACCGTTTTGGCTTGGATTCAGATCACAGTACACACTGTTTTGGATTGTGCTTTTTCCACTTACTGTATCTTAGGTTTTTTTTCTTATGGCAGTCTCATTCTTCTTAAAGATTGGGTAGTATTTTATCATATGGTTATACTGTAATTCCTTGTATAGGCATCCTCATATCATTGCACATATATGCAAATCTTTCTGTAGGGTAAATTCATAGAGGTGAAATGGATGAACCCAAGGGCATGAACATTTAAAATTTTATGTCTTAGTTTGGGCTGCTATAGACCATAGACCGAGTGGCTTAAACAAAAGACATTTATTTCTCAAAGTTCTGGAGGCAGAAAGTCCAAGATCAAGGTGCTGGCAGATTCAGTGTCTGGTGAGGGCTCTCTTCCTGGTTCATAGGTGGCTGTCTTCTTGCCATGTCCTCACATGGAAGAAGGGACAAGGGAGCTCTCTGGGGTCTATTTTATAAGGGCACTAATCCCATTCACGAGGGCCTAGCGCTCACTTCCCAAGGGCCCGTCTTCCTAATATCATCTGGTTGGGGGTTAGGATGCCAACTTAGGAATTTTGGGGGCCAGGAACGCGCAGTCCATGAAAAACATTGTTGTCCTGGTTTATATCCCTGCTAACAGTGTTGAAAGAGGGCTTGCTTCTTGGTACAGATGTAACACGAAAACACCAGTAAAGGGAGGCAGATTTTTATAATGTAAGATCAACTTAAAAAACAAGCAGTCTCAAACCAGAAATTAAGAACCAGATAATAGCCATACAGTGACACTTTGACCCTCTCCCATGGGGGTCCATTAAGAGCCCTCCTTAGGTAGATCTTTACATACTGACTTAAAAAGATGTCTCAGATGTTCGCTTTGGCAGCACATATCCTAAAATTGGAACGAGATAGAGATGATTAGCATGCCCCCTGCACAAGGATGGCACACAGATTCATGAAGCATTCCATGTTTTTTAGCACATTGTAGGGTATACAGAAGTAGAAAGAAAATGTTGTACGCGTGAAACTTATATAATGTTACAAGTCATGTACCTCAAGAAAAAAGAGATTTCAGGGTTGAGGGAGAAAAACAGTAGGTATGGGATGGTTCCATTTCTTTTTTTTTTTTTCTTATTTTTTTTAACATCTTTATTGGAGTATAATTGCTTTACATTGTTATGTTAGTTTCTGCTGTATAACAAAGTGAATCAGCTATACGTATACATACATCCCCATATCCCCTCCCTCTTGCGTCTCCCTCCCACCCTCCCTATCCCACCCCCCAATCCCGCCCCCTAGGTGATCACAAAGCACCGAGCTGACCTCCCTGTGCTATGCAGCTGCTTCCCACTAGCAAACTGTTTTACTTTTGGTAGTGTGTATATGTCCATGCCACTCTCTTACTTCGTTCCAGCTTACCCTTCCCCCTCCCTGTGTGATGGTTCCATTTCTATTCCACAAACGCATAGATGTTAATATACAGGTGAACCAGAGCGCTGTGTGGCCAGCAGCAGCTCTCCAGAGCAGAGGCTGTTCACCATTCAGCAGGTGTTTGTGTGCCCCCTGTGCGCCTAGCACTATGCTAGGCCCTAGGGGTGTAATAGAAAAGATTTCTGCTCTCGTGGCGTTTGTAGTCTAATTTGGGGGAGATGGACAATAAACCTGTAATTGGGGTAATTTCAGATGTGTGTATTGCAAAGAGAATGACATCAGGTAATGGGACTGAAAATGACTGCTTTTTAGCTAAGCTGGCCACATGTAGCAGGTCCTGCTGGAGGTGATTATGTTATGGGATTCTTACTCCTTCTGCATTTCTGCTATGTTTGAACCTTTGATGAGCGTGAATTTCTTTTGTAATCAGAATAAAACAGTTTAACAAAATGGGTTATAAAGCTTAGAAACGAAAACCCTTGAATCTTTAGCAGGCATGCTTCAGGTCTTGACTCCTAGGCAGCTCACGCCTCCCTAGCGGGCATTTCCATAAACAGGAGTACCCCGGCTTATCAGTTAGATGGCCCATGGCCAGCCCAGTTTGAGATAAACAGAACCAAGCATTGGGGGCACCATGGGAAAGGGGAGCTGCCTCTGTTGCTGGCGACGTCTCAGATTTCGGTGAGCATCTTGACACGGAGAGCAAGCTCGTGGCCTGGGTCGAGTGGGTCTGGGGGGTGACGTGAGGAAAGCTGGAGGAGAGAGGAGGTCCAAGGGCAGCGCTTCTGACAAGGCATCCCCCAAGGTGTGTAGAGAAGGGGGATAGCAGGGGAGACAGATTCGAGGGAAGCAAGGCTGTCCCAGCTCATGCCGCCTGTCTTACCTGGACAACCCAGCCTTGTCTGAGCAGGAGCTAAATGCCCGTATCTCTTCTCTGCTCCGCCACAGATGCTGTTCGCGAGATTCGAAAGTATGACGACGTGACGGAGAAGGTGAACCTCCAGAACAACCCCGGGGCTGTGGAACACTTCCACATGAAGCTTTTCCGTGCCCAGAGGAACCTCTACATTGCTGGCTTTTCCTTGCTGCTGTCCTTGTGAGTGGGGAGGGGTGAGGGACTGTGAAGGGACCTGTGGGCTAGCCCATGACTTTGCCTCCTCAGTCTGTGGCCTTGAACTGGAGGCCCTTTCTGTGTTAGGGGAACCACACTGTTTCCCCAGAGGCCTCTGATTTTTCTCCTGACCTCCGGAGGCAGCATGGAGGGTGGGAGAGGGCTGACTAGAAGGTCAGAAGACCACGTTCAGGCTCTGCCGTAACCTGCAACACGTTCTTTTAGGACAAATGTCTTATTACCAGCTCGCTTTCTGTACACAGAGTGAAGTAAATGATGGGCGTTACCCTCCTCTGGGAGAGGCTCTTTGGAGCCCAGCTTAAAAGGGACCAGTTGAACAGGGGCTTTTTGTGTATGGGGTCTTGTCCTGAGAAGAGTGGGCAGAAATGGCACGAAGGGGCTGAGACCGACCCTGTCCCCAGGGCCTTCCCAGATGTAGACCTGTCTGTCACAGGAGCATGAGACCTATTGGAGCCTGGGGGCCAAGGGCTTCTGGAGTTATTGGGAAGAGCCTACCGTGAGGTTACTGAGAAGTAGGGTGAGTGTATGGATTCTTGGGCATTGGAATGACTGTCTGGGTTTCAGTTTTTCAGAAAAAAAGTCAGTTGCTCAGCTGAGCCTGGCCTCTCTGGGTCAAAGTTGGAAAGCGGTGGGTGGTGGAGCTGGAAAGGGCTTTTCAGGGGGATACATTTGATCACAGGAGTGATCTGCAAGGCTGCTGTTTTCCAACTTCTGAGAGTCAAGAACTGAGAAGGCTGGGAGGAGTTGGATGCATACCTTAGAGTTTTAGGGTTTCAGGAAGCTCCAAAAAGGAAGTATGATCTTGTGGCTGAGACTCTCCTGACTGCTCTGCTTTTGTGATCTCTTCCAGAAGGAGATCTCCAGGGCAGGTATTATCTGACCAGGCCAGGGGACAGTGGGTAGCCAGGTGTACCAGACGAGTGAGTGTGTGCGCAGCTCTGTCCTCTCTGCGACACCGTGAAGCGAGGTGTTCCAGCTTAATTCCTGCAGTTGACTTTAAAAAACTGACATATAGCACAAATCGGCATCTGGTTCTGTGAGTGACAAATGCAGAGTAGAATGATACCACTACCGTCAGGGTGCAGAGCAGTTGGCAGTCTCCTAACCCAAACAGGTGAATTCAAAGAAGAGCAGTCCTCATTTATACCTCCGCTGTTCCCGAAGGGCCGCGTGGAGGCTGAGAGAAGAGAGTGAGATTTGGGCCCACCGGTCCCATGCTCCCTCACAATCCCGCTCTGTGCTCTGTCGTGTCAGCTGCCTCCCTCACTTTGTTCTAACCTCTCCATTAGACAGGCGTGTAAGGAAGGCTTCATCGAATTCCCTTTAAAACGGGTCGGGCTTAGTAACTTCTTGGGCCTGGTTGTTCCAGCAGCCATACATCTGTTGCCTGTCCATCTTAGCTTGCTGTGCCTGCCATACCCTCCCGTGTCCCTGGCCGGTAGCTGATCAAAAAAAGGACGTGAGGTTGGTCTTGTGTGACTTCTTAGAAAAGGAAACAGTGACCCCAAGGATCAGTGTGGATTCATCAGTTGCCCACAAATGAGCTGTTTAATTGTTTCTGGAATTTTCTGAGATGATATACTCCTCCCTAGTCTAGGGGTCAGATCCTGTATGGCAGCTGTGGCCCTTGAGGAACTTCTCTATTTGCATGACATTAACCATCCAAGAAAAGAGATTACCTGTGAATTCTCTGGCCGTCCAGTGGTTAGGACTCTGCGCTTTCACTGCCGAGGGCCTGGGTTCAGTCCCTGGTCAGGGAACTAAGATTCCCACAAGCCGCGCAGCATGGCTCAAAAAAAAAGAAAAAAAAACTTATCTTGAAGACTGGACGGCCAGGTGACCTCGCCTGTGTGCGTGTGAGCTGTTTGGGTTCTGGTTCTGCTTCTGCTTGAGGTCAGTAAGGACGTTAATAACCCTTCATAATTCAGCGGGCCTTTATAAATGGGAAAGGGCAGCCCGAGAGAGATGGAGCGGCCTGCGTTGCACAGGTTCCAAGTGGCCAGCCCGAGCTCACGCCTAGTTCTGACCCTCTGTTCGGATGCCAGCTAGTGTGCGTTGGAGTGAGCAATTAGTGCCAGATTGTTGGTGTATAGCCTGCCTCTGACCGTAGACTGGATAGTGGGCTGCTTTTTTCCCCTGGATTTTGGTAGGAAGGTGCCTGGATCAAGTACACGATCTGTACATCAGCCTTATTAGTCTAAGTTTTAGGAGTCCAACGACTTTAATCTCTTAGTCCCATTTGTACATCTGAAAATTATTAAGTAATCTGGTAGTATAAAACCTTTGGCGGAAGTTGAGGCTTTAAATAAACAAATAAGAAAATACATCCTCTAAAATGCTATTGTAACCACTGTTGACACATACGTTTGTTAAGTATTTTTCTAGACTTTTCTATGCCTAATAGCAGCTACCACTTGTTAAGCATTCAGCGTGCCAAGCACACGTTAATTTTTATAGTAGCTCTGCGAAGAAACATCTGAGGTTCAGAGACCCCAGTTCCCAGAACTAGTCATCAGCAGAGCTGAGAATTCAGACTTAAAGTGATGGGACCTCAGCAGCCACATGCTTCTTCAGAACAGGGTCAAGTTGTAACTACCACGTGGAAACATGGGTCTTCCACTGAGTTTGTCATTAACATTGTTCTAGGACAACCCATCTGTTTCCAGCATTCTTAGGTGTCTACCAATTCCCCACTGGTGAACATCAGGCCGATCTCCCCATTTTTCTGATATCATAAACAGGGAAAACCCCTCTCAATTGTCACTTTGCGTGCCTCTCAGCTAGACCGCCTGGTACTCTTCAAAGTGTCTCTGCCCCTCTTAACTGTCTGTCTCTGCCTCATCCGTATTTGTGCAAGTCTCACTTGCAGGTACTGGCTCAGTCCCTGAACCCCCGTAGGCTGTTTGGGGAAGAGCACGTGGGTCTGGGTGGATGGGCCAGGAGTGGCCAGAGAGAGGGTGGAGAGTTTTGAATGCCAGTTTCAGAGTTTGTACCCGACCGCTGTGTGGTAGAGCACTGAGTTTTTCCAGTGGTGCTGCGCCATGGTCAGAGTTGCGTGTTCATACTTGGCGCCTGGGATGGAGTAGAGCAGGAGAGCCTGCAAGCAGGGGGACCAAGTCAGAGGTCGCTGAACTGAGAGATGCTGGTGGCCTGAACCAGGTTTCAGAGGTGCTGGTGGAAGAAAGGGGAGGAACTAGTGGGGATGCCAAGCCTCTGAGATTGAGGTGATGGTGGTTCTCCTGTGGGTGCCCACAGAGTGGCAGCTGTGGCAGAACCCAGAGGAAGGCTGCACACCCACCCGCGTGGAAGGAAGGGAGCCTGTGAGGCCTGTTGGAAGGAACGAGGAAGCCGGGGGAGAGGAGGGGGATGACTTCACCGAGGGGTCGAGGAATGGGCGACAGGGAGGTGCTGGCGGGGTGGGCACTCCCTGGAAGTGAGATGGAGGGGAATGAAAGCAGATGCAGGGAGAGGCAAGACTGGGGGAGAGGCAAGACTGGGGGAGAGGCAAGACTGGGGGAGAGACAGCAGGTTAGTGGGTGAGGGGACCACAGGGGGAGAGAGCAATGCTCAGAAGAGAGGCTGGGGGTGGCGCTGGTTCCTCATGGGGCTGGGGTCAAGAGCACACTGGGGGAGAATTCCCTAGCTGTCCAGTGGTTAGGACTCTGCACTTTCGCTGCTGAGGGCCCGGGTTCAATCCCTGATTGGGGAACTAAGATCCCACAGGCTGTGCGGGGCGGCCAAAAAAAAAGCACCTGGTGGGAGCCTTGAGCAGCCCTCATAATTGAAAACAGGGGCCCCAGGCTTAAAGGACGCATCACATCCTTAAACAAGTCTGCACTTCCCTGCAACAGTCTGCTGGTGGGGGGGGGGGCGGGAGGGGCAGGGTCTGGGCTTTTGTCTTGCATCTGCTTCGTGGTCGCTCTGACGTGGGGCAGCTTGCTACCTTCCCCGGTCCTCACGCTCCTTCCTCTGTGGGCTGGGGCCCAAAGTCTGAGAACAGCTGTCTCTACTCAGAAGCCTGGGGGTGCTCTAACTCTTTTTTTTGTCCCATGTGATCCCCTGCTCCTGTGTGTTTTTTTTAATTGCGGTAAAATGCATTAACATCAAACTGGCCATCTGAACCATTTTTAAGTGTACAGCTCAGTAGTGTTGGGCCCGTGCGCACTGTTGTACAGGCAGCCTCCAGGACTCTTCATCTTCAAAACTGAAACTCTGTCCCCACTCCACAGCCAGGGATCTCACCTCCTGAGCCTCTCTTCCTCGTTACCCAGGGAAGTGCTGCCACAGTGGGGCTGCGCCATCCCAAGTAGGCTTCCTGCCGCCGGCTTTGGTCTCCCAGCCTGTCCACCTTGCCCCAGCCAAGTGACCTTTCTGGCATGTAAAACCGACTCCACCACCCCCTGCTTCCAGTGCCTTCAGAGCACCTGTGGCATCAAGGCTTGAAACCTACATCCTGCAGCCCTCTGCAGTCTCTGCTTCGGCCTCCCCATGTCGTGAACCAGCCTCATGGGTCCCCTTCTCTGAGTATTTCTGTGGCCTCTGCCTGGAACCCCCCAACTCTTGCCTGCCGGTCTAGCCAAGACCTCCCCTTCATGCTTATTTGGGCCTTCCCTCCTGATTCTGCCGTGCAAGGCCCGTGCTGTGCTGTGGGCTGGCCTACAGAGCTGTCCTCCAAGGGCCCCAGCGGCCTGTGAGGGGCAGCATGGGGACCTGGGCTCACCCCCTTTAGTCTGGTTGGCTCTGTGCCGCCTTCACCTTAGGAACTGAATGGAGTGTCCTGGGCAGACAGGGACAGCTTCAGGCCCATGTCCAGGTTGAACTCATCAAACTGCTGTGTCGAGTGTTTTAGGTTGGATGCCCGGCTCTTCAGGTCTCCTGAGCTCTGACAGCAGGAACGCCGGGGGGTGGGGGCGGTGCTCGTGAAGACACACATGTCTGGGTGCCCCGAGGATGTGGATGTGGACGCCGTTGGTCCCAGCACTGTGTAGCGGGCCTCTGGTCTGTGATGGGTGTGGTGCAGGGCACCATTTAGCGTGGACTCGGGCAGCGCGGGCTCTGTCCTGCATGCTCCTGCTCATCCGTCGCCTTAGTGCCTACTTCCCTCCTCTGGGACTGCCTCTGATCGGCATCCCTCTGGAGCTACAGGTGTGGCTGCACAGCAGCTCTTGCTGGGCTGAGTTTTGCATGTTCTGAGAGCAGTGCTCTGTTTTCTCCGCCTTTGCTAAAATGTTACTGGTCAGGACCCAAGTAGTGGTCGTTATGCAGACCCAGGAAGGTCCACCCTTGTGCGTGAGGCCCCTCGATCTGTTAGTGACCTGCACTTGGTCCACAGTTACCGCTTGTTTTCTGCCTACCTCTCTGGGGCTGGGTTGTGTCACCACAGTCAGTCCAGATGGAGCTGCCCGTGCTTTGCTACAAAGTTCCTCTGCTTAACTGCCAGTGACTTGGGGGCTGGGTTGTCTCCTGGAAGGTGATCGTGCCCTTTAAACTGCTGGTGGGGCGGAATCCATCCGGACCCGATGGGGTGAGCGGGACGTTCTGCTGTGCTTTCTTTGCTTTTGGGTCAGCCCTGCTTGCTGCCAGCGTTCAGCTCTGCAGATAGTTGATGCCCAGGCGACCGCTGGGGCTTGTGTCGATGGCGAGACAAGCCAGAGCCACCGTGTCCATGGAGGCCACGTGGGCCCAGCAGGCGGGGATGAACATCCAGCCTGGGCTCTGCCGCCTGCAGTGGCCATGGGGCGCTTTCTTCCCTTGCCCAAGGGAGTATAACAGCCCATGGTGGTCCTGAGAGACAGATGGGCGTAGTGAGAGTGGACTTTGGAATTGGCTGGGTTTGGATTCTGGGTCTGTTACTGTCTAAGCTGTGTGATCTCGGGTAAGTCACTTACTCTCCGGAGCCTTTTTCCTTACCTGTTGAGCAGGGGTTGAGGATGCCTCTTTTGAGCGCTTGGTGTGAGGATGGAGGTGGCTTGGGTTATGTTCTCAGCATCATGCCTGGCACGTGGGGAGTGCTTAATAAACGGTAGTTGTTACCGGTATCACCCCAAGTAGTGAGAGGGTTTTGTGGGATTTTTCCCACTCGTGTGGTAGGCTGTGCTGGGCCTAGGTAGGGAGTTGAAGAGAAAGCTGGTGTTGGCCTTCAGGGGTCTTACATTCCAGGCTGGGCACAGGGTGGGGAGCATGGGGGCGGGAGAGCAGAGTGGGACAGAAGGACAGAGAGGACGGGTACTGCAGCCAGAGCAGAGGGTGGGGGGAGGGCTGCCCCAGGGAGAGGCCGAATAAGGGTTGGAGGCGGCCAAGCCGAGGAATCCTCAGGACCCTGGGCATCCGGTTCTCAGCACTGGAGGCAGCATAGAAGAGCCAACCCCCTGTGGTGTCACTCAGCTTCAACAGTGAGTGTCTCCCTGGCCAGTCTCATTTCATTGCCCCCTTCCCCATTATTCTCTGGATTATTTTGAAACCAATCCCAAATATTATGTTTGCAGGCAAAATAATATTTTGGATTATCGCTTCGAAAAGAGAGGGACTTAATTAAAAAATCATAAGCACACTAGCATCTTGCTTATTACAAGAACCTTACAGTAACTCCTTAGTAACCAACTCAGTAGTGATTGCTCACGTTTCCCAGATTACTTTGCAGGTTTTGTTTATGCTTGTTTACTGTTTGTTTAAATCTAGATAAGGGAACCTAAGGGGTTTTTAAAATGTGATGCTCGGGGCCAACCCAAAGATAAAGTGATTTAAGTGGAGGACTGACCTTAGAAGGCCAGGTAAAGGGATTTTTGACCTTTATTTCCTCTTGATCCAACGATCCATCCATCAGCTGCCATCATTTTCTTTCTTTCTTTCTTTCTTTTTTTAAAATTAATTAATTAATTTATTTTTGGCTGCGTTTGTCTTTGTTGCTCTGCGCGGGCTTTCTTTAGTTGCGTCGAGCCGGGGCTACTCTTTGTTGTGGTGCGCGGGCTTCTCATTGTGGCAGCTTCTCTTGTTGTGGAGCACGGGCTCTAGGCATGCGGGCTTCAGTAGTTGTGGCTCGTGGGCTCTAGAGCGCAGGCTCAGTAGTTGTGGCGCACAGGATTAGTTGCTCCGTGGCATGTGGGATCTTCCTGGACCAGGGCTCGAACCCGTGTCCCCTGCATTGGCAGGCGGATTCTTAACCACTGCGCCACCAGGGAAGCCCTGCCATCATTTTCTAAGACTACAAATACAGTAGTGCTTCACAGCTCAGCACTGGGTAAGAGCCTTTTTGATAAGTCCGTTGATTTCTAGTCCCCCCCTCCCCCAGCCAGACTCACCCCAGCTACTAGTGTGCTGGTGTCCTGTGGGTGCTGGGCCCAGGAGGGGGCTCTGATAAAGGGGGGACTGTGTTAAAGCGGGGGGAGTTGCTACGAAGAGGCCATGGAAGACCATCTGACACGCGTCGGCTTCTTTTAAAATATGGATTGTTTGCTCAGCTACTGGATTTTGGCCTAAGAATTCTCTTCATACTCTAAAGGCAAATGGTGAATGACCTCTTTGGGGGCAGGGTACCAAACTACAGGGGTTCAGTCTTCCTGATTCCAAGGTCATCGGAAGCCTGATGTTCCAGGAGGGCCCCTTTCTCTGAAGGCAGAGGGTAGGGGGAGAGGAGAGCAGGGCTGGAGATGGGAAGGGCGATTGGCTCCTCCAGCCCAGCGCCTTGTGACCAATTGCCTGCAGGCTGGAAACACTCGCTGTGAACAAATGTGGCTGGTGTGACTGAGGAGCTGGATTTTTCATTTAATGTAATTTTAATTTATTTGAACTGAAAGGGCCTCTGGTGGCCTCTGTATTGGACGGCATAGCCAATGCCACCTCTCGTTCTTTGCTTTGTTGGTTCTCCACCCTGGGCCAGGCCTATTTCCTGGGCTTTTTCCACAGCACATCGCCATCGCCCGCTGGAGACACTGCCTTGTTGCCTTTGGACTGGAGTACCGCGTGGGGTACATCTGGGGTCCACAGCTCCCTCCTTCCCATTCCCTCGAAGTAGCCAGGGGGCCACCAGCATATTTTAGCGCTGGAACATCTGCCTAGGTTGTCTGGCCTCTTTTGGTTGCTCTCTGTCCCCCAGTTTATGCAGAACCCCTCTGCTCCCTGGTTTCAAGAAAGCAACGTGACAGGCTTGCTCCTGTTCGCTGGTTCTCTTCAGCTCCAGAGGGCCCCCCGCCCCCGCTCCCTCTAGCTGGCCTTGCTGTCCCCAGGGTAGACAGGCACCACCTGGGCTTAAGCTGGAGTTGCTGCAGGGCCTTGGCCTTTCCTCGACCCTGGCCCCCTCCCATTTTGTCCGACCTCAAGGGTTAAGAGGAAGGCCGAGCACGCGTGCTGAGATGTACTCCTGAGATGGACGGGGGCAGCCCTTGGAAGATTTTCCCTGGATCTTTTTGAGTAAACTCTCCTCCTTCCCATTCTGCTGCCTCCTTATTTTCATGACTCCAGACTCTGTAGGGTGAGAGTTTCCTGGGGTGGCTTCCACCCTGTTATTACCGGTCTGCTTTGTCCGAAGTTTTTGCTGGGGCAGCACCTGGCTTTTGGCTCCTCGCCACGGTGGCCACCTCCCCACGCCGCCGCGCCGCCGCCGCCTCAGTGTTTTTTGCTGGCGAGCTGGGCCGAGTTCACCCGGAGTCCACCTGCCACCCTGTGGAGCAGCGCCAGAGGCAGAGCTGTAGTCGGCCTGGAGAGTCAACAGGTGGCGCTGTGACACCAGCTTCCCGCTTCCCCAGGGCAGCAGGGTGAAGGGAGTTGCCTGCCCACCTATCTCGCTGCGGGGCCCTGAGGGCTGAGTGACCCGAGGGCGTGGCACCTGGGAGATGCCTGGTAAATGCTAGTGGGCAGGATTGGCAACGGGGGGGGGGGGGGGGGGGGGCACAAGCATAGAATATTCCATTTGGGACTTGGGAGGACCCTCCCCCTTGCTCTCGTCCCACTTCCTGTTAAGTCCAAGTCTGCCTCCCCCTGTTCCGCCCACAGGAGGGAGACAGGATGGGTGTAAAGCACATGTGAAACCACGTCTCCATAGCTTGATATGGTTGGCTCTGTTTTTCCTGCCGATCCTTGTCTACTCAACCTTTTATAAAAGCATGAAAGCCCCACTCGGCGTCCAGAAACATCTTACCAAGAAAACCCAGTTGAATTCAGGTATTTGGGGATGACTTTTGTCTGCCAAGGACACATCTGGATTCTCTTATGGTTCTTGCACTGACTTTTTTCTCAGTCGCTGGGTGCATTTAACCCAGACCCTGGCCCTTCTACCAGCCCTGAACTTTTGGGAAATCCCTTCGGCTTGTGGCTTCTCACCTGTTGTTCAGAAATGGCTAGGAATAGTTACCTGCATAACAGTACTTGGGCAGTCAAGCCGAGCACGGTGGAGGATGGCCAGCAGGAGTGGGGACAGCAGTCCGTCAGCCTTCTCTCTAGGCTGACGTCTCTGGGCTATTGAGATTTGGAGATTCTGAAGCTCAGCACCTTCCACCGTGTGCCCTGCTCTGTCCTGGGTCTCGGTGGAGACTGAGAACACTGAGGGGACAGACACAAAAAGGGCACATTGATGTGCCTGGGAGAGGGTGGAGGCTCTCGAGGAGTGTTGGAGCTGGATCTTGGGTGAATTGGGGGCAGGTACAAGAGCATGGGGCCTAATGTGTGAGGGGCACTAAGAAGTTCTAGAAGACCAGCTCCTGGGCAGTCCCGGTCGGCCGTGCTAGGGAATGCTGCTCTTGGCTTAGCCGGGGGCCCTGCAGGGGCACCCTTTGGACTTGGGCCGGGGCACTGGGCTTTGCCCCCAGCTTTGGTGATGAGTGTTTTCCCAAGTGCCTACTCAGCTACTGCTGCAGTCACAAGCCTGGCTGGCTCATCAACACGGGTCTGACATGGCGCCTTCCTGCTGCTGTTTCTCGTCACCCTGTTGCTCAACTGACTGGCAAGCCCCGCCCGTGTCTGCCTGTGTCCCCCTCTGTGCGGCTGGGCCGAGGGAAGGCTGAGTCCGGGGAGAGCCAGGGCCCCAGACTCACATTCTGTCCTGGCCTGAGGTGTGGCATCACACACATGGGGGACGGGGGGAGTCATCTGCAGGGTCCCTTCCCAGTGGACCAGGTGGGGGGGTGTAGAGATTGAAGGTGCATTCCCTGGTCTGAAGGAGTTTGTGGCTGGGCAGCCAGTTGAGGAGCAAGTGACAGTGTGATGCGGGGAGATGACTGGGAGGAGAAGAGAGCAAGAACCATGCAATCAGATGAGGGGGCACAGGGGCTGGTGCGGGTACATGTGGAAGGGGGACCTGGGAGGTTCAGGAGAGGCTTTGAGGGGAGAGTGGTAATGGAGCTAGGTCTTTTTTTTTTTTTTTTAATTTATTTATTTATTTTGGCTGCATTGGGTCTATCGTTGCTGCACATGGGCTTTTCTCTAGTTGTGGCAAGCGGGGGGCTACTCTTTGTTGCGGTGCACGGGCTTCTCATTGTGGTGGCTTCTCGTTGCGGAGCACGGGCCCTAGGCGCGCAGGCTTCAGTAGTTGGGGCTCTTGGGCTTCAGTAGTTGTGGCTCGTGGGCTTCAGTAGTTGTGGTGCACGGGCTTAGTTGCTCCGCGGCACGTGGGATCTTCCCGGACCAGGAATCGAACCCACGTCCCCTGCACTGGCAAGCGGATTTTTTTAAATGTCCCCTTTTTTATTTTTAAATTTTATTTATTTATTTTTAATTTATTTTTGGCTGCGTTGGGTCTTTGTTGTTGCACACGGGCTTTCTCTAGTTGCGGTGAGCGGGCACTCTTTGTTACGGTGCGTGGGCTTCTCATGGCGGTGGCTTCTCTTGTTGTGGAGCACAGGCTCTAGGCGTGTGGGCTTCAGTAGTTGTAGCACGCGGGCTCAGTAGTTGTGGCTCGTGGGCTCTAGAGCACAGGCTCAGTAGTTGTGGCGCACGAGCTTAGTTGCTCCACGGCATGTGGGCTCTTCCCGGACCAGGGCTCGAACCCGTGTCCCCTGCATTGGCAGGCGGATTCTTAACCACTGCGCCACCAGAGAAGCCCTGGCAGGCAGATTCTTAACCATTGCGCCACCAGGGAAGTCCCCTGGAGCTGGGTCTTGAGTCATCAGCGAGAGTTCTCAAAGAGAAGGGGAGACACCCCTGCAGACTGGTGGGCTGACGTGCAGTGACAGGAGATGAGGCAAGTGAGGACTGGCGTGTTCAAGAGCAGCCAGTGGTTTGGTGTTAGTAGAGCAGAGGGCCATGCGGGTGGTGAGGGGACAAGAGCCAGCTCGCAGAGGGCTGTGTGCCAGCCAGAACAGTGGGCGGGCGTCAGAGGGATGGAAGCAGAGGAGTGACATCAGATTGTCTTGGAGGAAGATCACTGGCTTTCCTTGGGGGCATGGATTGCAAAGCTGTATGGTGGAGGGTAGGGAGGAGGCCGCTTAGGAGCTATTAAAGTCACCCAGGAAAGAAGCAGTGAGGCCACAGGGATGACTGGGGCCCAAGGTGGCGTGCAGGCCTAAGAGCTTGGGTAGCTCAGTGACGGCGTCCACCACAGCGCGGTGCAGGGGCAGTTGGCCTGTCATGGATGGGCTGAGTCGGGCATGTCTCGGGGACATGCAGGAGCCACCGGTGAGTAGGCAGCTGGGTGTCAGGATCTGGCTGAGATAAACCCCTGTCGGGGGTGGGATTGGCGGGCGGTGAGGGTTGCTTGAGGCAAGGGTAGGGGAGAGTTGAAAGGGGGTGACCCGTCAGCTGTGCCAAGTGCTACAGAGCGGGTGCCCCAAGGACTCCAGGGTGCTCCTTGGATTGGTCGGTTAGGGCACCAGTGATCATGCTGGTGGCGTGGCCAGGGCAAGGTATAGGTTGGTGTCGGTTAAGGAATGGAGGAAGAGAGGAGGGGCTTGGGCTGGTGGGAGGCAGAGCCTCGAGGGGTGAGGTTCCTGGAGGGAGGAATTACCCAGAATCGTCTGGGGCTGGGTTGGAGGAACAGGTCTAACAGGAAGGGAGAGGACGTGGATGGATGGCGTGGATGGATGGTGTGAAAGACACGTGGTCGGGGCGGGGCATCTACCCTGGAGGCTCTTGCCCTGCGCTGAGGGGGAGACCCTGAGGGCGGGCGGGGGGCTGAGCAGGTTGAGGTGGCGGGAGGCCCCCTGGACAGCTCTTGCGCTGGGTACCGCGTGTTTGCCCGGGCTCTTGTTGGCAACGCTGGTTCTCCATAAGTGGGGATGGGCTGGGACGGCGCCGAGGAGAGCTTGGCCCCTGCTGTACTGCCGTGGTCCTCACTGCCACCACCATCCTGGGCCTGGCCTCCCTGGGTAACTGGGGCGAGAGCTGTGGTCGCTCACAGTGCTGCTGGAGTCCCGCCCCATGTCAGCCGCCTGCCCAGCCTCGTCGGGGGGGGGCAGGCGATGGGGGAGCGTCACCTTTGGGCTTGCCTGCTCCATCTTTGCTGGCTGGGTCCGCCAGGTGGCACATGTGCCCTTCCCCCAACCCAGTCTCCGGCTGGGAGGAGCGGCCTCCTCCACGTCACCAGGATCTGCTCAGAGCTGCCTGAGCGCCCTGTGCTTGCGAGCTTGGGGCTTAGTCAGACTTGCCTTTCTTTCTGGGCTCCCCCGGTGACTGCCACTCTGCCTGTGTGACTCAGGCACGTTGCTTCTCTCTGGGTCCTGGGGCACTCGGGAGCTCCCTCCACCTCCAGGGCTTCAGCCCGGTGGGGGGCAGGCTGGTGGGCAGTTGCGGCTGAGACAGGGAAACCTGAGCCCTGGGCCACGAGGTCCCGGTCGCTAATTTTAGAGAGCACATGTCACTGGAAACTCTCCCTTCCTGCCAGGAACCAGTAGCCTGGCTCTCCCCGTCCTGACAGGGGCCCCTGGAGCCGCTCCCTAAACCAGGAAGTGTGATGGGTGCCTCACAGCCCCTGCGAGCCGCTCTCCCTCACGGCTCATTCCCAGCAGGGGCTCTGCCAGGGCCTAGCCAGGGAGAGCTGGGCGCCTTGTTTGCTCTCCCGTTCCTCCCTAGTCCCCTCGTCCCCTTGGGCCTGATGAGCAGCAGGTGTCCACAAGAGCCCTGCAAAGGCCAGAGAAGGCGGCTCGGAGCAGGCGGCTTCAGCTGCTTTGTCTCCTCTGAGCGAGCACTTTGTTGTGGAAACACCCTGCACATGCTGAGTCCTCCCCTCGCCCCCGGGGCCTGCCCATTCTGCACCCTCCTCGGGGCGGTGGCTGGCGAGACCCGTCCCAGGCATGTGGGGAAGTGCCCCCGCCACCCCCCACTCTGAGTCCTCCCATCTTCTCTCCTGCCAGCTAACATCTCAGGGCAGGGTGGCTGTCGGGAAACGGAGCAGCGTGTACTCAGCTGCCACGTGCTTGCCTCTCGTGGCTGGTCTGAACCTGAGATGTGTGCCTGGGCCCTGATTTTTCATTTTCTGTCCCCCTCGCCTGGGGAAACCTCGAGGTGGTGATGTTTTCTAACAGGTGTGGTCTGGCAGCTGCCTGTAGACTGCATTTGGGAAGGGGGTGAGGAGAGAAGAGTTGTTTCCATCTCTCTCATTTGGCCCGGGTAGTGGTTCCCTGGAAATCGAGCACATGTAGTGGTTGGCAGCTCAGGCCTTGGGATCAGACAGGCAGGAGTGCGGATTCCAGCCACATTCGTTTCTGGCTCTTGACCAATTGCTTCAGCATGCTGAGCCTCCGTTTCCCCTCTGTGAAACAGGGGCAGTAGTAGCAACTGTCTCACAAGGTGGGCTGGAGGATTCGGCCGGCCCTTTGGAAGCCCCCGCAGCACTGGCTGCTCTTGTGTGGTGTGTTTGTTTGTTTGTTTGTTTTGCCGCATGGCATGTGGGATCTTAGTTCCCCAACCAGGGATCGAATCCACGCCCCCTGCATTGGAAGCGCGGAGTCTTAACCACTGGACCACCAGGGAAGTTCTGGGCTGCTCTTGTTTATCAAGGCGAGCCCAGCCTTGCAGCGAGGAAAGTGGCAGCATGGCTGCTTTGGCACGTCTAGGCCCTGCCCTGTAAAGTGCCGGGTTCTAGGCCTTTAGGCTGTATCTAGGCATGACCCCTTGTGTCCTGTCAGGCTCCTGCTTCCTGTGCCTTCTGGGCTGGAGGAGAGCCCCAGGGCTGTGAGCGGCCTTTTGGGGGCACTAGTAATCATTCTGGTGGCAGAGGACAGCTCCTGGCTCCATCTTTCCCCTCACGTTGCCGGTGTGTTTTGCTTCGCCGCCCTGGCAATCCAGAAGGACAGGTCTAGGCTGCAGGCAGGTGTGGGGTGGGAGCAAACAAAAAAAGTTCATGCTAGCCATCGTTCCTTCTTTCTTTTGCTCACTTCTCCCTTCTTTTTGTAAACAATTACAGCCTGCTTAGACGCCTGGTGACTCTTATCTCCCAGCAGGCCACGCTGCTGGCCTCCAATGAAGCCTTTAAAAAGCAGGCAGAGAGTGCTAGTGAAGCGGCCAAGAAGTACATGGAAGAGAATGACCAGCTAAAGAAGGTGAGTTCGGCCTTCCCGACCCCCCCATGTGACATTCTTTATGGGCCACAGCAGCTGCCGTTAGCCTATCAGGCCGGGAAACGTGCAACACTGCTGTTGTCTGAAAAGCGGAGGAGTTGGGTGGAGGGACGAAGGGGCGGGGTACTGGAGGGGTCTGGGGGATGCAATGGGAAAGGGGGCGCCCTTGCTGCTCTCTTGCCTCTACCCGCTGTGCATCCAGGCCAGACTCTTCCCTGATGAACTGACTCCCTAAGGAGCCGAGCCCTGTGCTGTGAACATTGGGCAAGTTAGCACAGAAGAACACAAGATAGGATAGGACCAATCTTGGTCCCCTGAGGATTGCTATCAGCTGGGGACGAGGCGGGGCAGTCCTAGAAGGCTTGTCAGAGGAGGTGAGGTGTGAGCCAAGCTGGGAAGGAGACGGATGGACTTGGATTCATAGGCAGGATAGAGTTGGACGGGCAGGGGTGAGTTGGGGGCTCCTCGGCTGGAGTGAGCTGTGGAGCTTGGGGAGAGGAAGCGATGGCATTGGTCAGTTGGGGGTCACTGGCAGCAATCCCCAGATGACAGCAAATGGAGTCGTTGGATGGACTGGTCAACTTGGAGGAGCTGCCGAGAAAGGAGGCAGGGCTGGGGGCCAGGGCAGGCAGGGCGTGTGGCCTGGGAGCTGTAGCAGGTGGCCCTGCTGGCCCGGGCTTTGCCTGGTGGCTGGGAACAAGCAGTGGCCCAGTTCTGTGCTGACATTTCCGAAGGGGCAAGTGCCCAGGGCAGCTTGAGGAATCACAGCTCAGTGGGGAGGACGGAGCTGGACTCCTTCCCTCCCTCCTTCCCTCCCTCCCTCCTCCCTCCTGAGTAACCCAGGCCCTTGGCACTGTTCCTAGGAAGCTGCTGGTGGAGTCAAGTTGGATGGCAAGGATGCTGAAGTGAAGGTGGAGGAAGAGAACAGGAGCCTGAAGGCTGATCTGCAGAGTCTGAAGGACGAGCTGGCTGTCAACAAGCAAAGTGAGCACTGTCGTCGGGTTGCCCCCGGCCCCCAGAACTCGGGAGCCTCTGCCGGTGGCTGCCATACCTCTCTTGCCAAAGTATTAATAACAAACTCACACGCAGGCTCAGGAGCTGCGTGAAAACAAACAAATGGCTCCCTGCTCGTCCAGCCCAAACACAGCCGGGCTCGGCCCCAGCCAGTGGGGCTTAGTGGTTTAGCAGTGCACTCAGGGTCCCACCAAGGAGGGCCCAGGAACCCCAGAGGCCCATGGGCTAACTCCGGAGCATCTCATCCAGCGCCAGGCGTGGCGAGTGGCGCTCTGTGCCTTGTCACCAGGGGCCTGGTGGGTGGGGAAGGAAAGGCTGCATCAGAGCTGGTTGAGATGTTCCCATCTGCTCCCTTCCTGAAGGCCTTTCTCGACACACCTCTCGTTCTCAGCTTTGAGACTGGGGTTCTGCTCCCTGCCTCCTGCTCTCACCCGCAACCTTTTCAAAATGTTTGTCCCATGCTGTCAGCCTCCCTGCAGTCACCCCTGCTGAGAGCCATGCAGGGTCCCTCCATTAAAGGGGTTGGGGGGCGATCCTCGGTGTTCTCCTGCTTGTCCCAGCTTTGTTGGCCAGCCCTTCCCCACTTTTGGAGGCTTTCGAGGCAGCTGGCAGACGAGCTTTCTTGAGAGGAGTGGTCTCCCAGACACCCTCACTGGGGACAGATTTGGGGCGGCTGCATCTGCTGTCTACAGCAAATGGCGTTTTTCTCCCTAATCCTCATCTTTTAATTTTCCTTCCTTCACCACGTGCATCATCCCCAGAACTGGAGAAAGCTGAAAATGAGGCTCTGGCCATGCGGAAGCAGTCTGAGGGCCTGACCAAGGAGTACGACCGCCTGTTGGAGGAGCACGCGAAGTTGCAGGTCAGCATGCTCAGCTTGCTCTGTTGGAACCGAGCCCCCCCCAGCCCGCGCAGGCGCAGAGCAGGCCTCCCACTCCCTTAGCCTCAGGGCCAACCTGTCCCCTTCGAGAGGCCGCGGCAGCAAGCTGGCTGCTTTCTCTCCCAGTCCCCCTTTTTTCCTTTGTTGCCGCTGAGTCTGGGGCCAGCGTGGGCCCAACAGCCGGAACCCCTTCTGGAGCAGGAGGGGTGTGGCCTGGCAGATGGCAGCCACTTACTAAGGTCGCCTTGGCAGTCGGGTCAGCCCTCTGCACTGTGGGCCTGCCCAGCCTCGTGCCCAGCATCAGTGCCCTTGAGAAGAGCTCCTTCCCTTACGCGTACCCCTGGTCCATGGTGTGGGGCCCCTGACTCTCGTCCAGGTTTACTGAAGGGCCCCATCAAGTACCGGCCAGAGACGTGCAGGGGAAATTCCACTGCTGGCTGCTGGCCTTCCCTCTGTAGGGGCTGCGGGGTGATGTGAGGCCGAGAGCTGGGGACATCACAGCCAGCCCCCACCCAGTAGGTCCGAGTCACTGCCACCACCTACGCCTGCAGGCCCGGTCTGAGTCCCCAGGCTACCTGCATCTGGAAGCTCAGGTGCATGGAAATTGGGCATGAGGGCTAGGTAAACACCCCTAAGTTCTGACGGTTTGATTCAGTGCTTGGCGGCCTGAGTTTGGGCACCGTGGAAGGTGGAGAAGGAGGGCCCGGCCCCCAAAGGGGGACCAACAGCTTCAGTGCAGGGCGGGCTCACTGGCAGGACCTGTGGAAGGTGTGCAGAGTTGGGAAGAGCCTGAACTGGGACTTGGAAGGGACTCAAGTTCGGAGGCAGCCGTGGGCACGAGGGTGGGGGTGAGTGAGGCCCAGGAGAAGGTGGTGCTGCGGGGTTGGGGCTCTGAGAGAAGAGCAACAGCAGAGGCTTGTCTCCCCTCGCCCCCACGCCCCCGCCCGGCTGGAGTTAGGGTTACAGCCCTCGTGGAGTGGGGCCACTCCCACCCTGGCAGACTGTGAGGTGCTACTGGGGGGGGGGGTCCCTTGCTCATCTGACCACCTGGCATCTGGGGAAAGGGGCACCCCACCGGGCCTCTGGGGTGGAGGGACTGGAAGGCGAAGGGGAGGAGTGTGCCTGCCAACCCACTGCTTTGCAATTTCTGTCCCCTTTGCAGGCGGCGGTAGATGGCCCCACGGACAAGAAGGAGGAGTGAGGGCCCCTGCTCCCCGCCCGTGGCTGGCTGCTTCCCGGGAGCCCGGCCTCCCTCGGTACTTCGGCTCGCTCCCTTCCGCTTCCGTTCCCTCACGCTGCTTGCAGTTCCACGCTCTCCCAGCATTCTGTAGGGGACTCAGTTCCCACCCAGGATGAGTAAGGCTGCGGCAGGTCTTGCTTCCCGCTGGGTTAAGCCCCTTCATGTTGCGCGTTGATGCTCGGAGCTCCAAGACCCCTTTTCTCTGGTCCTGCAGGAGGGCAGGTGGAGCAGGAAGAGTAGAGTTTCTCTTGGGGCAATAAACGTTGTTGTGTTGTGTCCGTGGTGCGTGCGTATAACTGAGGCCGCAGGGAGACCTCCTTGTGATCCCTCTCCCTGGAGTGGCTGGGAAGGTGGCGGCAGGCAGCTCGGACAGAGACCCCCGCTCCAGTCTTTGCCCTGGAGGCCTTCCAGACATTTTGTCTCCATTTGTTCAAACCCCTAAAAGGCTCCCTCATCCCAGGCTGGGCGCAGACTCACACTTGCCCTCTCTGCCCCTCTGCCTCCTGCTCCCCAGGCCAGGCCCCGCTTTATGGCCATGTGGGGCGTGTCCGTCCTGTCGGTCTTCCTGGGGGTTGGCTGCTGGGCCCGGGGAAGCTTGGGAGGCAAGGTAAACCGCTGGGGCTTCCGGGTGGCAGACTCGCCTGCCTCCTCTGGGTCCCGTTCATCACATTTAGGACAGAGCATGGCAGAGTGCCACCAGTCACTCCCTGCCCCACCCCCTCCCGAAGGTTTGCAGGATGACCTCTGACTAGTGCTGGCGAGAGAGGAGACTTGCCCTTGGCAGTGACCTGCGACTGGCCCAGGGCAGAGCGAGGCAGTGGGGAAGGCCTCCGGGCGGGTAAAGTGCCCCTCTGCCACCTGCGGCCCGTGAACATGTAGGTGCACCGCCCTGATCAGAGAGCCTGCTCTGGCAGCAGGCTCCCCCTTGGCGGCCCCCTGGGCTGGCTTTGGCAGGTGGCCGCCATTGGGCAGGCCCTAGTGCTCATCCTCTGCTGGCCCTGAGGGCTGGGCGAGGGGAATTGGGGTAAGGCCGGAGGTGTTTTCTCTTGGAATTAAGGGGCCCCTGAAGACGTTGGTGCTGACACCCAGCCTCGCGCACCTGCTGCTCCTGCCAGGCTCAGGCTGGTGGCTCCCTTCAGGGCTGTCCTTTTCCCCACGTTCTCATGAGGAATGCCGTCCCTTTCTGGGCAGCCTTCTAGGTGGTGTCTGCCGGGGAGGGAGCCCACAGGTGACGCCCTCTGGTTGCTACGCAGAGGCTGAGGGCCAGTCCCACTTTTCCAGGAAGTGTTCCCTGACTACCTCGGCCTCCCTGAGCTCGCTCTTCTCTGAACTTCTACAGGCCAAAGTCCAAACAGTGTGCCTTTCGGTTCTTCCCTGTTCAGCCCCAGGTGGTCCCTGAACCCCCTTGGCATCAGGCCCCAGGCTGGGCAGAGGGGAAAAAGCTGCACAAGGCTACTTTTGGAGCACCCCATCTAGCTGGGGACGGGAAGAGACAGTGACAGGGGCAGCAGACTCTTAAAGGTGAAAAGCCAGGTGCTCGCCCAGCCTAGACTGGAGGGCCGCCTGCAGAAACTGGCCCCCTCTGGCCCATCCTGAGGGCTCTTTTCCTCCGGCAGCCTCCATTCCGAGTGGGACTGTGCCTGTCAGTATCCCCTGTCTTGCCTCCAGCTCTGGTAACCCCGTGGGCTCCACGGGTCTGGGCTGTTCCATTTCCTTGCCTGTCTCCCCCACTAGGCTGCTGGTCACTGGGTTCTCAGCCCCTACTGGAGGGACAGATTCCCAAGTGAATGGGGCCAGCCCACCGCTCTCGGGGCCCTGGCCAAGTAGCATGACCTCTGTCAAGTTCCCTTTTTTGTTTTTTTAAAAATTTTTAAAATTAATTTATCTGGCTGTACCGCATGGCTTGTGGGATCCTAGTTCCCCGACCAGGGGTCGAACCCGGGCCCCCTGCGGTGGAGCACAGAGTCCCAACCACTGGACCGCCAGGGAATTCCCTAAGTTCCCTTTTTTGTGCTGTTGATGTTTTCTGAGTCTGTCTTGGCCTGTGGCAGGTGGCTTGGAGGCCATTTGGTAAGAGGTGATGAGGACCTGAGCCAAGGCATGGCGGTGGTCGGGGGAACGGAGACGTTAAGGAGTCGGTGTGAGTCAGGGTGGGGAGTGGCGAGGGCCTGGGGGTGACGGCAGGCCCGGCCGCAGGGGAGGCAGGGACTGTTGATGGAGGAGCGGATGCAGGGTGGGGGCTGGGCACGGTGTGAGGGGCCTGCTCAGGACAGCCAGGCTGCAGGTTCGGGGAACTGCCAGCACACGGGGTTCTTGGAGTTGTGGGCGTGGTGAGAGCAGAGGTTTATAGGGTGAAAAGTCTTTTAAGAGAAGGGTGGGACGGGTTGGGTCGGAAGAATGGTCATCAGGTGTTGGCACTGCAGGGCCTGCAGGGCCTGCAGGGCCTGGGCTGCCGTCTCACCGGCGAGGCGCCTCTCTGCGCCAGCAAAGGCTCTAAAGGCCCAGGTCGAGTTGGGGTTGGGCCTGCTCGGCCGATGTTCCTTCCCAAGCTCTGCGGTGACCTGCGCTCTGTCCGGGTTCTTCTTGGTGACCATCAGAGCATGGGCTGATGGCCGTGTCACAAGCCAGAGCCCATCTCCGGCTGTACGGTTGAGGGCTAAAGCCCCCTCCTCTCTAAGGGGACTGTGCCTTGCTAAAGAGAGGGACTGGCCTGGGAGGGACTGAAGAAGAGCAAGTTGTCACTTTTCTCTGAAGGGCCACCCCCTCCCTTCTGCCCAGGCTGGCATTCAGAGTGGGCAGCAGGTTCCCAACCTTGACCCCCACCCCAGGCCTGCCTCAGATGATGACCGGGCTGGTCCTGGCCACCCTGTGTCCGTGCCTCGTCATGCCCCTCCTCCCATCACTCGGGATGGAGCCAAGGACCTGAATGGGTTCACTTTCTCCAGGTCTTCCCCACCCCTCCTCTTACACTGGGCTAAAGTGTGTGTAATCTCAAACTTCTGCTTTAACCATTTTTAGGATTACCATTGAGTGACATTAAGTACACTTACACTGTGTGTGGCCTCTCTCGCCATTAAACACTAACTCCCCTTCCCTCTCCCCCCATCCGCTGGCACCCACCGTTCTGCTTTCTGTCTCTGAATTTGATTCTTCTAGGGCCGTCATGGAAGTGGAGTCACACACTATGTCTTTTTGTGATTGGCTTCTTCCCTTCCACTGAGCGTAATGTCTGAGGTGCATCCGTGTTGTAGCAGGTGTCAGAATTTCCTTCCTTTTTAAGGCTGAATATTGTTCCATCGTGTGGATGGATCACATTTTTTTCGTCTGTTCCTCTGTCGGTGGACACTTGGGTTGCTTCCACTCCTTTCCAAATACCACTCCAATCAGGCTTTGGCCCTTCCTCCCACACCAGAGCTCTCTCATCCAGGTCTCTGCGATCTTGTCGCCGATCTTGTCGCCAAAAGGAGCTGGCGATCCCGGGCCTCACCTCCCTTAACCATGGGCAGCACCCAACAGAGCCCATTGCTCCCTCCTCCCTGACGCCCAGGGCGGGGGTGGGGGGTCCTCACGCGTGTTCCAGGACCCGTCTGGCACTCGGGGGCCCCTCCCGAGCCTCCTCAGACTCTGCAGCCGGTCCCCCCTCTTCTCTGCCACCTCTTGAGTGTCCCAGGGCTCAGTGCTTGGGCCATGTCTCCCTCTCCAGCTGCCCGTGGCCCCCCCCCCACTTGGGGAGCTCATCCAGGCTCTGGGCTCTCGGGGCCATCTTTATGTAACGAGAACTTCCAAAATTTGTCTCCAGCCCAGACTCTTTCCAGAACTTCAAACTCCTTGTCCACCTGCCTACTGGACATTTCTACTCAGTTGACACCAACGTCCCCTCCAAACCTCCTCGTCTCCCTGGTGCAGGGCCTGGCAACTGCCATCGTCCCCAGCATCCCAGCCTTGCAAACAGGTCCCTAACCTGGAGACTTCTCACCTGTACTGCTAGTGCCCTGGTCCCACCCAGTGATCTCCACCTTCCGGGCGCTCTGCCGGAGCCTCCTCCCCAGCCCTCTACCTCGCCTGCCCTGGGAAGAGCACCTGTTCAGTGCAGCGTTTGGGCAGCCTTCGCAAGCCTCAGTGCCTGGACTTCACACCCACCTTCCCCGCTCGGCGTGCTCCTCTTTAGCACACCGTTATCCTTGCTCCCCAAGTATGTCAGCTCCGTGGGGAAAAGGCTTCCTGCCGGCTTCCTTCCCTGCTCCGTTCCAAGTTCCCAGAACAGTGCCGGGTGCAGAGACCCTCAGGGCGAATACTTGCCCAAGGAAGCTGCTCGAGGTGGGGAGGCCTCCACCCGCAGCCCCGGCACCTGACAAACAGAGGGGGAGCAGGAGCCAGCTTTGGAAAATGACATGTTTTTATTGCTATGTTTGCAGCGGCTTTTGAGCACAGTAAGGGTGTCCCCGCTGGACCGCCGCCCTCACCCGCCCCCCACCCCTCCAGCCCACGTCAGGGTGTGAGGGAAGCCTTTCTAGGGCCCCCTCGGCTGTCTCGGGCTCGGACGTGACACAGACGTGGGTTAAGTGAAGCTGCCACGCGGAGGACTTGAGACGTGGAAAGTGCGTCAGCCTTAAGCTCGCAGGTGGGAGCCGCGCGCAGGATCCCTGGGGCGGGGGACGGAGGCCCACCTCAGATCCCTGCCGCGGGGGCGCCCGGCCCAGGGCGCAGGGTGTGGGCCAGCCTGAGCATGCCGGGTGAGCGGCCCCAGGTCCGGATCCCCCCGCAGAGCCCTGCGTCGGCTCACCCTGCCGACCTGTGGGCAGAGCGGGGAGTGTGCGGACACCCACTGAGGTCCCCACCACGCACTTCTCCACCCCAGTCTGGGGCCAGGGACTACACGTGCGTACCCACACGACAGACTCACACACTCGACAGCTTGAAGCTTCTGTTTTGCCTATGAAAATGAGATCTATAAATTCACACTCCTTGGCTGGGGCAGAGGTGTAAGAGGGGCTGAAAGGGATGGGGCGTGGCAAGGAGAGGGACGTTGGGGTGTTTCTCTTAGAAATATACAAGCAGAAATCTCCTCAAGTTTTTATAAAATGTGCAAAATACAAGCCTCATTTGCCCACAGGCACGATTTACACCCGGTATTCACCTTGGCTAAGAAATAGAGATCTATGTCTACACCCTATGAACTCACGCACACATGCACTCAAGCTCACACAACTGATATTGGTGGCAATTGGCTCAGGAACTGAAGGTTCCCTTGCTGGCTGGCTCTCTAAGCTTCTAGAGTAGGGATGGGGAGAGGGGTCTAGCCCAGCTGAAATATTCGCCTTGGGTCTGCCGCCCCTCCCTCACCTGCCCCCTCCGCTCTCCAGTCCCCCCGTTTCCCGAGCTGCCACTGCTGCCCCTGGGGTGAGGGGCCACCCAAGGGTGTGCTGGGTAGAGCCTGGAGAGAGGCAGGCAGGGCCTGGTGGGGTCAGGTGAGACGTGACTGTAGCGGGCACTGGAGGGCGGGCGGCAGGGCCTGGGAAGCAGCGTGTGCACCAGCTTGGTTAAGGGGGGTGGGGGAGGCATCTATTTTTGGTGGGTTGTGATATTTTTGGCATTTTATTAAAAATGGAAAAAGTTATTTTAGTTATAAGCACTCTGGTGCTTCCTCCTCTCCCCCCCCGCCCCCCGGCAGACCCCGTAGGTGGCAGGGAAAGGCAAGCCCCTGGGGGGGTGGGGGGCTACAGCAGGGGCTGCTATGGCTACGAGAGGGTGAGCTGGTGATGTGAGCCGGGGCACCTGTCACATGACGCTCTCCACCACCACCACCTTGCTGCTCTCAGACATTGGGGTCAGGGTGGTCAGGCCCCTGACGTCCGAGTCCTGAGCTCTGTACTCCAAGTGGTGGAGACCCCACACGGGCTGCGTCAGGTGCTGCCAGCGCTGCGGGAGAGAGGGACACGTTGAGGCCCTGGGGAGGGGCACCTGCTTGTCCCTGGCCTCTCTCCACTTCCCGCCGCCTGCCACCAACTTGTGGCCCGGGGCCGCGCCCCTCCTGACCAGGCCCCGCTCCCTACGCTAGGGAAATAGGGTTCAGCGGAGGGCTGGGTGGCTGCTAGAACAGAGGCTAGGGACAGGCCTCTCCTCCGCCGCCACCACCTGAGCAAGGCCCTGGAGGGCCAACTCTCCTCCCGTACACCCCCCTCCGAGCTGGCCCAGAGGCTCCGGGCACAACGGGTCTGTCCCGGCGGGTGGGTGGGAGAAGGGGCAGGGCGCTCTGGAGGTCATGTCTCGACCCAACGGGAGGGAGGGGAGACGGGGCGCGGGGAACTGACCTCAGCCACAGTCCCCTTGGCCTTGAGGAGGCAGCCCAGGAGGTGGAGGGGCACACACAGCATGGAGGAGAGCGCGAAGCCCCAGCCCACGGCCTCGCCCCACCATGGGTACACGTAGGTGTTGTTGTAGACCAGCGGCTTGTAGTACACCGTGTTGAAGATGAAGATGCCCTGCGGGCCAGAAGCCTCGCGCTCAGCCAGCAGCCACCACTGCAGGCCCTTGGAGTCCCTCGCCCTGCCCAGCCTCTCCCGGCCCTTACCATGCACACCAGCGGGGTGAAGAAAGACCAGCACCATTTCATCCAGGGGCAAGGTCGGTACCCGATCATGCAGGCCACGTCGTCCATGAAGCGGTCGGCTCCTGGGGTAACGTGAGGCCGGAGGGCCGGAGCTAGAGACGCACCACCCATGACCGCGCCGCGCCCCCGGCTTGCCTGTCGGCCCAGACCTACCGTACACCCAGGCGATCACCACGCACTCCCAGAAGGCCTGCCAGAGCAGGGTGGTGCCGCTGGCTGAGTAGTAGTCAAACAGCTGGAAGACATACATCCCGCCCTGGGGATGGAGCCAGGTCAGGGAAGGTGGCAGCCGGCAGCCTGAGGCCAGGGGCCTCCCTCACCCTGCCCCCACTCACATCGGTCACCATGGAGAGGTCAATGACAAAGCAGAGGGCGCAGCAGAGGGCCACGGAGATCTCTCTTTGGAAACGGAAGTAGTAGGAGGCCGGGAGGAGGTCCAGCAGGCCGGTGATGAAGCCTTCCACACCTACAAACTGTGGCCGGGCAACTCAGGCCGTGCCCCCCCCCCCCACCTGCCATCTCCCGTCGCCCAGTGTGCCCTCTGCGCACCAGCCCCCCGCCCCCCCCACCTCCCAGCCCCCTCTATTCTGCCCCCCCTTTTGCAAACCTGGCTGTCGAGGCCAAGCAGCAGCAGCATGAAGAAGAACAGGGCAGCCCAGAGCGGGGCCACAGGCATCAGCGTGACGGCCCGGGGATAGGCGATGAAAGCCAGGCCAGGCCCTGAGGGGGAAGGGGCGGGGTGTGGACACCTGGAGCCCCCCACCCACATCCTGTCCCCCTCCACCCTGCACCACAGTACCAGAGTAATGGACGATGCCAGGGCACCCTGTGGCCAAGGGCCTTTCCACTTGTGTCGGGACACTGCCGGGCCACTCGAGCCCTCGTGTGTGTGTGTGCGTGTGTGCGTGTGTGCGTGTGCGTGCGCGCCATACCAGGGGCTGGAAGATTCCCGCGAGCCCTTGGTAGACCTCTACCCATAAGAGTGGCGTGTCTGGCTCAGCCTTCTGGACCTGGGTTCCAGCAGCTACTGTGGCCACAGATCACCACTGACCCAGAAAAGGCCGACCTTTCCCTCTACAACACTCAGGCAAGCGTGAGGACATACCCCGAGGCCCCTGGATACAGATGGATAGGGGCTCGGGGCTCCACGTGGCCTGGCCTGAGATGGCTGAACAGCTGTGCCTCGCAGCTGCTCAGCCAGGCCTCCTGGCCCAGGGTGATGTGACAAATGGAGTTTGAATTGTTCTCATTTCTCAGAACGTCGTTCTGTGTGCGTTCGTGTACACGGTACGTTATGACAGCAGCTGCCGCTGCTCCGGAGGCCGGGCTGGGGCTTGGGGGGTCTTTACCTGATTCCGCCACCTTGGAGATGTGCACGCCCTGCTCTGTGGCCATGAAGCCCAGGATGGAGAAGACCACGAAGCCAGCAAAGAAGCTGGTCCCGCTGTTGATGAGTGCGAGGATGATGGCATCCCTGGGGGCAGAGGGGACCGTGTGGGCTGGTGAGACTGCCTGCTGCCCACGGGGCAGGCAGGGCAGGGGTGGCAGGGCTGTAGTGCCTACTTGTAGCAGTTGTTGTTGAAGCGATTGTAGCTGCCCAGGGCCGTGAGGGCCCCCAGGCCAATGGCGTAAGAAAAGAAAATCTGGGTCCCGGCATCTATCCATACCTGGAGGTGAGCGAGGGGAGAGCAGGTGTGAGGAGCCCCGCTAGGCTGGCCTGCTCCCGCACCGTGTCCCCCCGCCCGACCTCTGCCTCACCTGAGGGGACGCCAGCTTCGACCAGTCAGGCTTGAGATAGTAGATGATGCCGTCCACGGCTCCGGGCAGCAGCACCCCACGCACCAGCAGCACGACAAGGACCACGTAGGGGAACGTTGCGGTGAAATACACGACCTGGGGGGCGGGGGTGCTCAGGGGGGCCCTGCGGCACCCACCGCCCCCTCAGGCGCCCTCGGCCTGCGCAGGGCTGCCAGGAAGGCCACGGTCCCCGCCCCCCCCCCCCCCCCGCTGGCCGGTGTGCTCAGTGGTGAGGAGGGAGGCCACCCAGCGGCACCCACTTCTACTCATCAGAGCCCCGACTCCTCCCAAAGGAAGCTGGGTGCTTGGCTGGGGCACCAGCAGCCCCACGGCAAGCACAGGTCAGCTGCACAGGGAGGGAGAGGCAGGGCCCTCCCCTGGCAGGGAGTGAGGCCGCAGCCCGCGGGTAGGTCCCACGCCTCCGGACTCCAGGTCCTCGTCTGCAGAGAGGTGGGGGTCCTTGGTGCCGGGGATTAGAACTCAGCCAGCCAGAGACAGAGGCAAGATCAAGACGACAGCAAAGGCCTCTGCCTCCCACCCAAGCTGGGCCAAGCGGCTGCTCTGCGGACCCTGCTGGAATGGTCCCGCCCTCCAGAAACCCAGCCAGCCGTGTCCCGCAAACGTCGGCACGCTGTCTTATTGTGTGTCTGTTCGCACAGTTGTCCCCGCAACCTGACAGGGAGCCCCTGAGGGAGGGATGTGTCCAGGCTCCCCGCTGGGTCCCCCAGGGCAGACAGGCAGGTGAGAGAGACAGGCGGAGACCAGGTCTACCCAGACGGTCAAAAACTGACTCAGAGCCAGAACCGAGAGAAACTGGAAGGGAGGGAAGGCGAGCCAGGGGTGCCCCCCACCCCAGGGACGGGGCAGCCGCTGCCGGGGCCTCTCCCCCTCCACTCGGGAGGGAAGGCTGCCGGGCCTGGAGGTGCAGGGTGGAGAGGACTCTCCAGCCAAGGGGTGGGGATCAAGTGGCCCGGACTGAAGTCCCTGCCCCTCCTCGGGCTCTGGCCCTGGTCCAGTCTCCTCCCGTTGCAGCAGTGGTCGCTGGCAGACACCCACACCCCCCCAGGCAGTGCTGCCCCCAGCCCTGCCGTCACCCCGGCTGTACCTTTCCTGTTGACTTGACCCCCTTCCAGACACAGAAGTAGACCAGCACCCAGCAGGCCAGCAGACACAGGGTCACCTCCCAGTTGAGGGCCCCCGGAACCTCCAGCCCCCCGGAGAGCCGCAAGACTTTGTTCCTGGGGGAGGGAAAGCCCATGAGGGCTGTGCCAGCAAAGGAGACTGGGGGTGGCCCTGGGGTGGCGCCCCCCGCCCCCCACCCCCGCCGCAGCCCTTGAGCCCAGCCGGTCTCCCCCATGCAGCTGGCCGGCCCGGGCCAAGCCTGCAGCCTGGAGTCGCTGCAGTCTGTGTCCCCGGAACCTCGGAGCCGCTGGCGGCCCGGCCGCACGCCATCCCCAGCGGGCCCAGCAGCAGCCCCCCGCTTCCCTCCCCAGGCGGGCAGGCACCGCCCGCTCCGCATCCCTGGCCTCATCCCCCCAGGGCCGGGCCCCGACACACGCACGCGTGCACCTGCACGCACACGCACGCGTGCACACGCACACACATGCAGACTTGAGCCACGTGTGGGAGACCAGAGAGACAGGCCAGGTCTGGCCCAGAGGTGCCTGACTCACTCCCAGAACTCGATGACAGGGGACCGGCGGTCAGCAAGCTGGTCACAAGTGAGGTTGGCCAGGGTGGCATTGGCACAGTCTTCGTGGCGGAAGATCTCCACACAGTCGGGAGTGTTCCAGGTATGGCCACACGTGGCCCAGGGCAGCGTGGTGGTGAAGGACTTCACCAAATAATAGAAGCCCCAGGCCAGCACCATGATGTAGTAGGTGTTGCAATAGAAGACGATCACCATGGAGGCGTAGCCGAGGCCTGGAGAGGAGCAGAGTTTCCGTGCAGGCTCTTTTCTGGCCAGTTCCCCACCGTCCCCACTATCTACCTGGCTAGGCACTGCCAGTGGTCCCTGCTGGACCCCTAACATCCTGCTCCCTGCACCTGCCGTCCTCCCCCTCCCCCACCATCCGTGCAACTAGATCCTTCTCTGTTGCTGTCCAACCAGACCTCTCCAAGTTCCCCTGGACTCTCCCTTGCACTGTGTCCCCAGCGCTAGGCTAACTCCTCAATCTGTCCCCCCAAATCAGCCCCTGCTCCCTGCCCCCGCCCTGCTTCACCTCCTGCATCCTCCCCAGCCCCAAAGCAGAGCACACATCCTGCCCCCATCTGAGAGTCAAGTCCTCTTGTTTCCCTAGTCTCACACACCTGTCCCCTTCTTCTGGGTCCCACTGCCACCATGATGGTTGAAGGAAGGCCATGCCTCCACCTGCCCCCCACCCAGTGGCCTCCCGTACCAGCAGCTGGGGGGGTTTTCTGGGGACCTGGGGCAGTGTGGGAGACAGTCACCCTCTCAGCAGGCAACCTCGGCCAGTCACTTACTTCACCTCTCTGTGCCCCAGCCTCCGAGGAGGGTAACAGTAGGCCCTCCTAGGGCCTTGAGCTGATGGGGGGACACTGCCCGCACACAGAAGGGGCTTGGCGGTAACCCTGGCCGCTGGTCCTTCCCTTCAGACCCTGAACTTTCGATGGCTCCGGTCCCAGCCCCTTAGGCTGGCCCTCTAGCTTCTCCTGCCATCGCATCCCACGCCCAGCCACCCTCTTTTCAGCCCCAGCGAGCCAAGGATACTCGGCAGGGCCTGTCCCGGGCGCTGCTGGGGCTGGGCTTTCTCGCCCTGGTGGAGAGGCCCATCCCCCACTCTAGTCTCCACCTCCCCAAGGTCAGCCAGGTGGTCTGCACGTCCTCCAGGTTCTCCCTCACAGCTTGGGGGGCATCCCAGACCTGGTGCTCAGACAGGAGGTGCTCAGACTTGAGGTTTCTCAAGTGGGCACCAGCTTTGCCCCAGCGGCGGGGAAGGGGAGAGGTCCCGGAGGGAGAGGGTGAGAGGGGCTGCCTGGGGCTGCTCACCTTTGAACAGGGGGCAGATATTCCACACGTTAATGCTGCCGGCCTTCATGAACTGGCCCAGCGAGATCTCCAAGAAGAAAATGGGGATTCCTCCGACCAGGGCGATCAGGATGTAGGGAATAAGGAACACACCTGGGGGATGAAGCTCAAGGTGGCCACTTGCACAGGGTGGCCCCTTAGCCAGGTGGGGACTTGACCCAAACTCCTCAGCCGGGCCGGGCCAGTCAGCCTGGCTTTCAGAAGCCCTGCGAGGCGGGTGGAGCCCCAGCTGCAGGCTCCGCCCGGGCCCCATCATAACTTCCCACTGAGTGAATCAGTGCAAGGGGTGGCTGCTGACTCAGGGGCCCAAGGTGAACAGTCTTGGGGAGGTGGAGTGTCGAGGGGCCTATGGCAGCCCCTGGGCCCTTAGAGCCCTGTTTCCTGGGCTGGGGGTCCCCTACAAGGCTTCTGCCCCTACTCACCTACGGTGACCTGACTAACGGGCACGGAGGACACACACACTCGTGGACACAAGCCACTCCGTGGTCGGCGCTCAGGCCCGGGGACCTGCCGAACTTGGGCAAGGGGAAGGGAGCCCTGGCCTGTCCCGGCACCCAGACTCTTGCCTGCAAGTGTGAAGGTCCAGGGGAGAGGGTGGGTGGCAGTCGTCTGCCGGTGGGCAGAGTGGAGGGTGTCTGAAAGGGCATGTGAGCAAGGACAGAAGGAGACAAGGCTGGGGGAGGCTGGCAGGGACCTCAGGCTGGGGGTGGGGGAGCCCTTCTCCTCTCCAGGCCCCCCTACCCTTGCCCCGCTCGGCACTCTCCACTACTCAAAAGCTGAGCTTGGTTGCAGCTTGCTTGGCTTCTGGTCTCAGCATCCTTCTTGCTTGTGACCTTGGGCAAAGACCTTCTCTCTGGGCCTCAGTTTCCCACCCGTCATCTAGTCACTGCGGCTCCCCACCAACCCTGGTGCTGCTTTGCAGTCACAGGACACACGCGTGCCCATCGCTGTTGCTAAGCTGGGCTGGGGCGGGCGGCGGGCATGGGGTGTGCATGCAGTGTGTCCAGTGGCGGCGCCAGGCGGCCCAGGCTGCAGGCTTCCCAAGCCTGGCTCAGGCACCCAGTGTTCCAGGCCCAGGCTAGAGGGGAGGGAGGGGAGGGGAGGGGAGGGAAGGGGAGAGAGGGGAAGAGAAGAGAGAAGGGAAGGGAGGGGAAAGCAGAGGGAGGGACAGAGTGGCCCATTGTGTGTGTGTTCGTGTGTGCACACGTGGGGGGCCCACACAATGTGCCACTTGTGTGCCTGACCTGCGGGGGCAGCCAGGGCTCCTCACCTCTGGAAGCCCCCCCCAAGGGGTAGGCCTCGCCTTGCCACCTCGGTGGCCCAATCACTTCGGGGCCGAGAGTCTGTGGGGGCAGCTCGGCGGCTTCGGCAGGAGGCTCGCCGGCCCCCTCCCCCCACACGCTGCCAGGCACATGACCGGCCGGGGGGGCGGAGACCGCCCGGCTGGGCCACCGCGCGGCGACGGCGGGCGAGGGGCAGCCCCCGGCCGTCCCGGGGGGGCCTCCCCACCCCCTGGACTTCGCACGGGCGCCCCGGCGGGGCCGGCGGCAGGCGGGGGAGGGGCTCGCGCTCACCTCCGCCGTTCTTGTAGCACAGGTAGGGGAAGCGCCACACGTTGCCCAGGCCCACGGCGAAGCCCACGCAGGACATGATGAAGTCCATCTGGCGCGTCCAGGTCTCGCGCGGCGGCACGGCCAGGTGGCCGCCGGGCGCCCCCAGGCCCGCGGGGCCGTCGGCCTTGGCCGGGGCCCCGTCGGGCCCGGGCGCGATCAGGGGGCCCTTCTTCTCGTCGCCGGACACGCTGTAGATGCCGTTCTCGGCGCTCTTCTTCGCCATGGCCGGGGGCGCGGCGCCCCGCGGGAGCGGGCGGGCGGCGGGGGCGCTGGCGGCACTGGGGGGGGGCCCGAAGGCGCGGGCCCGCCGGGGGCCGGGGGCGGCCGGACCGGGGGTCGGGGCGGCGGGCGGGCGGCGGGCGGGGTGCGGGACGGCGGGGGCGGCGCGGTCAGAAGCAGTCCACGAAGCACTTGAAAGTGAGCCTGAAGAATCTCATGTGTGTCGGGGGCCCGGGGGCGCGCGGGCGGCGGCGGGGCCCGGCCGGGCGGCGGCGGCGGCTCCCGAGGCTCCTGCCCGCAGCTCCCGCGGCGGCGGCGGCGGCGGCGGCGGCGGCTCGGCCGGCCCGAGGCTCAGCCTAGCGGGGCGCGGGTGGCATCCGGAGCCCACCGGAGCCCACTGTCTGCAAGCGGCGGCCGGAGCAGGGGCCTGCGGCCCGCGCCCCCCGCCCCGGCCCGGACCCGCGCGGCTGCTCGGCTCGCCCGCGGCTCCCCCGGCGGCGGCCTAGGCGCGCTCGCCCCTCCTTCCCGGCGGCGGCGGCGGCGGCGGCTCCAGCCGCTCTCGGGGCCGCGGCGGGCTCAGCAACTCACCACTGCGCTGCGATCCTGCCTCTCCTCCCCGGCCCGACCGGCTGCCGCTTAAGAACCGACTCCGGGATGATGTCACTGTCGCCCCACCCCCACGACTGGACTGCTCCCCCTCCCCCTCCTCCGTCCCTCCCTCCCGCCTGCCCTCCCCGTCACTCCGCCCACCTCCTCCCGCCCTCCTCCCGAGGAGGCGACGCCGCTGCAGCGGGAAGCTGGATGGCTGCTACCTGGGGCGCCGGCCAGCACCTCCTTCCCAGGGGCCCGAACCGCCCCTGACCCCAGGTTCACCTGGGCCTGGTTCACGTCGACCCTCCTAACCTGCCCTTCCCGGTTCTAGGCCAGCCACTACCCTGGCTGCCTTCTCGACATCCTTGGCCCCCCTCTTCCCTCCTCCTCCTTCCAGCCTGTCCCATCTCGGGCCCTTCTCTGACTCCCAGCTGCGGCTTGGGCCACTGTTGGGTACCAAGGCCTACAGCTTCCCGGCTCCCCTGCACCAGAGGGGGTGCAGGGTGCTTCCGCCTCCTGCAGGGCTGGGCCCAGCTGGCCAAATCGGGGAACGGCTGGGGCGGGGGTGTAGGTATGCCTCCAGGTATGCTGTGGGGCTTTGCCAAGACCCTGTCTCCTGCCATTCGGCCCTCCCTGAGGGACACAGCCCTGGTAGCTGGGGGTCAGGGTCCCAGCTCTGGGAGTGACAGGTCTCTGTGAGTCTCCTAAGCAGGCAGAGGGGAGCCTGCCCAACCGACGGACAATGCTACACCTTTTCACCAAAGTGGAGGGTGGTAGGGATTCCTGCCGCCCCTACCCCTGCCTGACGTGCGTGAGACTCTGGCAGGAGTAGGGTAAGGCTGCCCCCTGGTGCTTGGTAGGTGCACAGACCCTCCCCCAGAGGCCTCAGCTAAGAGGCCCCAGCTCCGCACCCTCTACGCTTCTCTCCCCAGGGACCTGCAGGCCTCCCCAGCAAGGCCAAGGTTGTTCAGCTGCTTGCCCATCAGCAGCTGAGCAGCCTGTCCGGAATTTTCCAGGGCCAAGAGCAGCCATAGGATGGGGAAGGAAGGGGTCATTATCCTGGCTGGAGATGTGAAGTGTGCCCACCCCCACCCCTGCCCCCAGTCCCAGGCTCCCCAGTCGCCACGCTGCAGTCCCCAGATGGCTCATCCCGTTAAGCTAAACCCTCAGCCATCCGGGCGGCTTTAGGAAGAAAAGCAGTTCCGGCCCGAGCCAGCTTGAACCTGTTGGGTGAGGGAGGGGCAGCATCTGCACCCAGGCTTGCTGGAGGAGCCTTAACGGGCCTGTGTGGGAGACAGGCGGGGTCTCCGGTGTTTAGGCGGGGTGGGGGCACTGGAGGCTCGGGGAGTGACCCATAGCTGGCCTGGGGAAGCAGGGGCCACCCTCAGGGCGAGGACTGAGGGGAAGGGGGCCGGCCCAGTGAACCGCAGGCACCCCTATGCAGTTTGAGACAGGAAAGAGGATCCAGTGGAGTAAGCGGAGGGGAAGGGGCAGGGCGTGCTTGCAGGCCGAGGGGGTGACGCCTGCGAGGGGAGGGCGTTCGTTAGCTGTGGCGGTGACCTGGGTGAGGGCTGCTTCGATGGAGAGGCCGGATGGCGCCAGGGGAAGCTCAGGGAAGTGAGGCCGTGGCCGGGGGCAGGAGACTCAAGAATTTAAGAGCTTGCTGGTCCGAGGAGCTTGGTGGGGAGAGAAGGCAGGGGCTGGAGAAGGATGTGGTGAGCTGATTGCCCTTCGGGAATGGCACTTTTGAAGAGGGCAGAGGGTGAACCGAGCAAGGCCGAGGGAGCCTGGGAAGCGTGGCCAGAGCCAAGGGTGGGGACCTCGGCTGCCGTGCCCAGGAGGGGAGGGGACGTGTTCCAAGGCCAGTGGCAGGACAGGGAGGGAGCTGCCACCTGCGGCTGCCATTGTCTCTGTGGGGTCAGAGGCTGCTAAGAGCGAGGTGGCTGGGCCGGAGGTGGCTGAAGAGAGCTGCGAAGGGCGAGCCGGCTGCAGAGGCCCCCAGACCAGACTCGACAGGGCCGCACCCTCCCCCCAGCTCCCTCCCCCTCGCCAGTCTTCCCCTGTGGGTAATGAGACCACCCCCTGCCTCCCCAGACCCCGTGTGGTCTCCTCCTTGAGGCCCGAGCACCACGTGCTTCTCTCAGCAGCACAGATCTGACCGGTCCCTCCCCATCTGCTCTTCCCTGTGCTTTCCTCTATGCTGAAGATCAACCTACATTCTCCTCTGAGGCGTGCGAGATCGGGCACGAGCTGGCCCACGGGCTTTCCAGCGCTGGAGGGCGCTGCGCCTCCCCGCACCTCCTTCCGATCCTGTGGGATTCAGCTCAGCTGCCACCTGGCCCAGGAGGCTAAAGAGGGAGGCTCGGGAGCCCTCGACCCCTGCACACAGCGGCACCGCCTCCCGTGTCCAGCCGGGGTGAGCTGGGCTTTGGAGATGCATGAGGATCACGAGCCCATCCTCGCCTCTGGCGGGATGATCAGGCAGGAGTTTCTCAAAGTGCGAGCTGGGGTCGGAGCTCTGGCCTCTGATGTGTTGACCCGAGCAGCCCTTAGGAGTGTCCCAACTGATGGGGACGTCTACAGTGTTCGAACAGAGGCAGAGGGGTTTCCAGCCCTTGGTGGGTTCTCAGGGCTTCTTCGCAAAGGTGTATTTGCCAACACCCCCTCCCCCTGCGGCAGAACCTCAGCTGAGGGCAGGAGGCTGCCCCCCGCCGGGCCCTGGTATTGATGGCCCTTCGAGGCCGGTTCCCAAGCACGTGCACGAGGGGGTGGGTGTGCGCTACCACCGCTCCCGGGCGAGCAGCAAAGCGTTCCCCAGGCAGAAGCCTCAGTTAGGCTGGGGGTGAGAGCAGGGGCTGAGGAGGAAGGGGAGGGGAGGAGGGGCGAGCTGGAAGGGGGACGGTGGAGGGAGGGCGAGCCCGGGGCCCCCATTGTCCAGGGAGGCCTGGGGATTCGGGCTGGGGATTGGACCCAGAGCCCGCAGCGACCGTGGACCTCGGAGTGGGCGGGGTGGGAGGGCGTCTGGCCCCGGGTCGACTGGTTATGCCTAGAGGACCTCGCAGCTGGAAATGGGGGGGGGCCCTCCTCTTTGGAGGCTGCCAGGCACGGGGAGCTTTGCAATTAGAATTAGCTGGGAACAAAGGGACGGCTGGAGTCTACCTTGCAGGGCTTTGTGCTTCCAGCCGCCGGGAAGGGGAGAAAGGCGCAGGCTGCCCGGGAGGCTGGGGGGAGGGCAACCTGAGAGGCCCGGGGCCTGCTCACCCCCGCCCCTGCACAGCACCCTTGGTCCGCCAGCTGTGTTCATCCACGCAGAACCCCCAACAGGATTTCTGAAATTCGTTTTTGTGTTTTTCTTTTTTAAGACTTTTTTTGATGCGGACCATTTTAAAGTTTTTATTGAATTTATTACAATATTGCTTCTGGTTTTTGTTTTTGTTTTTGTTTTTTATGTTTTAGTTTTTCAGCCGCGAGGCATGTGGGATCTTAGCTCCCCGACCAGGGATCAAAGCCGCACCCCCTGCATTGGAAGGCGAAGTCTTAACCACTGGACCGCCAGGGAAGTCCCCGTTTTTATGTTTTAAATAAACTTTTTCTAACAGAATAGCTTTAGATGCACAGACAAACTGCAGAGATAGGAGTGAGAGTTCCCACACACCCACACCCAGCTTCCCCTGTTACTAACACTCTCCATTGTGTGGTCCGTTTGTTAAAATAATCAACCAATATTGTACATTGTCACCAGCTAAAATCCAGAGTCTTTTTTTGTTTTTGCCCTGTGTCCTGGAGCTTGGAAGCTGCCAGTACCGAAGACATGACACCGAGGGGGCCAGAGTCCTTACATTACGTGGACCAAGACCGCACGCCTGATCTCTGCCAAGAAAAGGAGGGTTAAAGTCCAGAGTCTTATTCATATGTCCTTGACTTTCCCCTCACCTCTTTTCTCTGCCCCAGGATCCCACACTGCCTCGGCGTTGCGTCTTAGGCTCCTCTGGGCCGTGACTGTCCTCGTTTTTGGTGTTGTGGCGGAGGTCCTGCAGGACCCCTCAGGGTTTTTCTGGGGTTTTCAGTCATGAGTAGACAGGGTGATGGTTACTGAGAGGAGGACCACGGAAGTGAAGTGCCCTTCTCATCACATCCCAGCAAGACTCCATGCTTTCAACACGACTCCCACGGTCCGTGTCGACCTGGGTCACCTGGCTGAGGTCCGGTTTGTTCATCAGGTGCCTCCACTTTGAATTGAATCTTCCCCCTTTCCATCCTGTCCTCTTGGGAACAAAGTCACTCTCCATGGCCCACACTTAAGTGGCGGCTATGCTCCTGAGACCAGGGGGCAAGGCACAACCCTTAAAGAATGACACAGCCATTGAGAAAAACAGGATACGACAAAAACTGGTTAGAACCGATTAGGCCCAAGATGGTGGAAGATTCCACTTCCAGGAGACCTTGAGCCTCATTGTAATGCATTAACATGCTAAATGACACACCCACAGGTGCCATGACAGTCCCCAGGCTGACCATAAAAGGCCAAAAAGAGGGCGATGGCCCTGTTCCTGTTGGTCTCCACCCCTTCTCCAAAATAGTTGGGATAATCCTCCCACTCCCAAAGAACTCCCCACTAAGATGCATATTAGATAATTGGGGAAAATTTAGACAGGATGGTTTAAGAAAAAAAATTAATTTTCTTTTGCAATATTGCATGGCCCCATACAAACTAGGGGACCAAAAGATCTGGCCAGAAAATGGGTCATTGAATTACAATACCATCTTGCAGCTGGACCTGTTCTGTAAAAGGAAAGGTAGATGGGGTGGGAACCCCATATGTTCAAATGTTCATGACGCTATTCTAAGATCCAGGTCTAAAGAACTCCTGCCAGGTGTGCCTGGCTCACATCCCTTCAAAGTGCCTTCTTCCCCCACAGGAGCCTGATGTTTTAGATGATCCCTTATGAGTCCGCCTCCCTGAGGTGCACAACCGGGAACTCCTACCCCCCCCCCCACCAATTCTGAGGAGGGACAGTCTTCCGGACTGTTTACCCCTAACGCCCCATCTGGGCAGCTATGGGACCCCAAACACCCCTGAATCAGCCCACGGATTTGGCCTTTGGAGTATTCAACAATAGAGATAAGGTTGAAGAGGCAAAAAGGATTCAGGGACAACAGCGAAAAGCACAGTTATTGGCGGCAGCCCTAACCCCTGCACCACCTCAGGGTCACCCTCCCTTACAAAAGCCCATGGCGGGGACAGGATTCAGGAAGCCTGGATCAGAGCCACTGTCTCGCCAAGAGAGGATATGCTTTAAGTGTGGCCAAGAGGGCCACTGGAAGGACAAATGCTCCCTGTATGGGAAAAGTCCACTGGGATCCCGCCCGACATGCAAACGAGAGGGCCGCTGGAAGCGGGACTGCCCCCAGTCCCGATGGGGACTCTGGGCCCCCAAACCGATGATGGCCGAGAGGACCGAAGACTGATGGGGCCCGGGACCTTCCCTGGCTCCCCAAGGATACCTGGTCCTTTCTCCGGAGGAGCTGAAACCGAGCGGGGCCCTGTGGGGCTCCCGGGCACGGAGGCCCTTTTGTCCCCCGTTTCTTGTAGGCAAGACTCCAGCCTCCATGACCTTCCCTGAGTTCCAAAGGGCAGATCGGAACAGTTGCTAATCAAGGGAGGCGCAGCCAGGAAACCACCTGAGGCGAGATTAAAGGGACCAGAGAAGCTCATCAAGATTAGGACACACCACCTGAGGCGAGATTAAGGGCGTGAAAGCCCTACACACACCCCGATCTTGTGAGGAACCCCGACTTTGAACCATTGTTATAAAACCCCTCCTCAAATCCTCCTGGGTAGGGGACACATAGTTTTTCGAGGCAGGAGCCCGCTGTGCCCCCCTTTGTCTGGCAGAGCAATAAAGCTATCCTTTTCTACTTCCCCCAAAACTCTGTCTCCAAGATTTGATTGGGCACCGGTGCACAGAGGCCGAGCTTTCGGTAAAGAGCCTCTGGGAACCCTCGACGCGGCCGGTAGGAACGTTATTTTCTTACCAGCTATGGGGGCCGCCTAGTCTGTGCTGACTGATGGCTCGGCCCCGCGTCCTCCCCATCGTGTATGATAAGACCAAGCAATTCAGCGCCCCTCCCAGCAGCTGCTTGCTAGGAAGTTGGACCTTCACACAGCAGTTCTGCTCATGCCTGAGTGCCCCGTCCCCTTGCTGGGAAGGGACTTGCTCACTAAATTCCAGACAATAGTCCGAGCTGGAGACCCTCACGGAGAAGGCACCCACCAAGAAAAAGGATTGCTCTTGCCCGTGGGAGCCTGCCTCAATCCCAAGCCAGAGGGGGTCTGCTCTCCACCCCAGGTTGTTTCTCAAGTGAACCCCGCTGCCTGGGACACAGAGGTCCCTGGCGGAGCTGCTATCGTCAGGCTACCTTTAGAAATGGGACCACGTGAGGCTGTAGGCCAGCCTCGAGGGCCATGATCAGAGAACTTCTTAAACCCAGGGAGGATCCTCAAAAGTGTTTATAAATAAATTACCAAAGTGGGAGGCCACCGGTCTGACTAAACTAACCATTGCTGATAGGAATTTGGGGTGAGGGAGGCCTTCTCCCCTAAGCTAGATGAGGGCAAGTAAAACATTCCAACATAGGTGAATGAAGTGAATGAGTGTGTCAGTCCTTTGATATCATTGAGGTGGCCACCCAATCCTTTGAGGAAAAAAAAAACTCCTTGTTTTATAAATCTAGTCTTTACAGGATCAAAGGTGTAGCTCCAGAGATCATCCAAATCCCACCAATCCTTTACCACTCCTCAAACCTCCCCTACTTATCTTAAGAGGCTTGTAAGTATGGAGGGAAAAAATTATTTTTCTGGCCTTAAGGGAACAAAGTCATCCTAGAAGGAACCTGCCTTGCTCCTCACGCCTTTGAGATACAAATGCTCTACCTGGTCTTCTCCAGGAACCCATATCTCTGCCATCTTTTTAAAATGCACACTTTGAGTAGCAGAAACTAACACATTCACCTAATGAAGGACATCTTGGTTGCTTCCAGTTTTTGCCCATTCTGAATAAAGCTGCTATGAACAATTTTGTGCTGGTTTTTCTGTGGACATAAGTTTTCAAATCCTTTGAGTAAAATACCAAGGAGTGCGGTTGCTGGATTGTATGGTAAGAGTATGTTTAGTTCTGGAAGAAACTGCCAAACTGTCTTCCAAAGTGGCTGTACCATTTTGCATTCCCTCCAGCAATGAATGAAAGTTCCTGTTGCTCCACATCCTCGCCAGCATTTGGTGTTGTCAGTGGTCCAGATTTTGGCCATTCTCAGAGGTGTGTAGTGGTGTCTCATCGTTGTTTTAATTTGCAATTCCCTAATGACATATGATGTTAAACATCTTTTCATATGCTTATTTGCTCTCTGTATTTCTTCTTTGGTCAGGTATCTGTTCAGATCTTTGGCCCCTTTTTTTTTAATTTTTAAATTTTATTTTATTTATTTTTTTACACAGCAGGTTCTTATTAGTTATCCATTTTATACATATTAGTGTGTATATGTCAATCCCGATCTCCCAATTCATCCCACCACCACTCACGCTCCGCCACTTTCATGCCTTGGTGTCCATACATTCGTTCTCTACATCTGTGTCTCTATTTCTGCCCTGCAAACTGGTTCATCTGTACCATTTTTCTAGGTTCCACATATATGCGTTACTATACGATATTTGTTTTTCCCTTTCTGACTTACGTCACTCTGTATGACAGTCTCTAGACCCATCCACGTCTTTACAAATGACCCAATTTTGTTCCTTTTTATGGCCGAGTAATATTCCATTGTATATATGTACCACATCATCTTTATCCATTTGTCTGTCGATGGGCATTTAGGTTGCTTCCATGACCTGGCTATTGTAAATAGTGCTGCAATGAACATTGGGGTGCGTGTGTCTTTTTGAATTATGGTTTTCTCTGGGTATATGCCCAGTAGTGGGATTGCTGGGTCATATGGTAATTCTATTTTTTAGTTTTTTAAGGAACCTCCATACTGTTCTCCATAGTGGCTGTATCAATTTACATATCCACCAACAGTGCAAGAGGGTTCCCTTTTCTTCACACCCTCTCCAGCATTTGTTTTTTGTAGATTTTCTGATGATGCCCATTCTAACTGGTGTGAGGTGATACCTCATTGTAGTTTTGATTTGCATTTCTCTAATAATTAGTGATGTTGGGCAGCTTTTCATGTGCTTCTTTGCCATCTGTAAGTCTTCTTTGGAGAAATGTCTATTTAGGTCTTCTGCCCATTTTTGGATTGGGTTGTTTGTTTTTTTAATATTGAGCTGCATGAGCTGTTTTTATATTTTGGAGATTAATCCTTTGTCCGTTGATTCATTTGCAAATATTTTCTCCCATTCTGAGGGTTGTCTTTTCGTCTTGTTTGGAGTTTCCTTTGCTTTGCAAAAGCTTTGAAGTTTCATTAGGTCCCATTTGTTTATTTTTGTTTTTATTTCCATTACTCTAGGACGTGGATCAAAAAAGATCTTGCTGTGATTTATGTCATAGAGTGTTCTGCCCATGTTTTCCTCTAAGAGTTTTATAGTGTCATGTCTTACATTTAGGTCTTTAATCCATTTTGAGTTTATTTTTGTTCATGGTGTTTAGGGAGTGTTCTAATTTCATTCTTTTACATGTAGCTGTCCAGTTTTCCCAGCACCACTTATTGAAGAGGCTGTCTTTTCTCCATTGTATATTCTTGCCTCCTTTATCAAAGGTAAGGTGACCATATGTGTGTGGGTTTATCTCTGGGCTTTCTATCCTGTTCCATTGATGTATATTTCTGTGTTTGTGCCAGTACCATATTGTCCTGATGACTGTAGCTTTGCAGTATAGTCTGAAGTCAGGGAGTCTGATTCCTCCAGCTCTGTTTTTTTCCCTCAAGACTGCTTTGGCTATTTGGGGTCTTTTGTGTCTCCATACAAATTTTAAGATTTTTTGTTCTAGTTCTGTAAAAAATCCACTGGTAATTTGATAGGGATTGCATTAAATCTGTAGATTGCTTTGGGTAGTATAGTCATTTTCACAATATTGATTCTTCCAATCCAAGAACATGGACTATCTCTCCAGCTGTTTGCATCATCTTTGATTTCTTTCATCAGTGTCTTATAGTTTTCTGAGTACAGGTCTTTTACCTCCTTAGGTAAGTTTATTCCTAGGTATTTTATTCTTTTTGTTGCAATGGTGAATGGGATTGTTTCCTTAATTTCTCTTTCTGATCTTTTGTTGTTAGTGTATAGGAATGCAAGAGATTTCTGTGCATTAATTTTGTATCCTGCAACTTTACCAAATTCATTGATTAGCTCTAGTAGTTTTCTGGTCTATGTGTAGTATCATGTCATCTGCAAACAGTGACAGTTTTACTTCTTCTTTTCCAATTTGTATTCCTTTTTTTTTTTTTTAATTTATTTTATTTATTTATTTTTGGCTGTGTTGGATCTTCGCTGCTGCATGCGGGCTTTCTCTAGTTGCGGTGAGCAGGGGCCACTCTTCGTTGCAGTGCACAGGCTTCTCATTGCGGTGGCTTCTCATCGCGGAGCACGGGCTCTAGGCGCGTGGGCCTCAGCAGTTGCGGCACATGGGCTCAGTAGTTGTGGCTCACGGGCTCCAGAGCACAGGCTCAGCAGTTGTGGCACATGGGCTTAGTTGCTCTGCGGCATGTGGGATCCTCCCGGACCAGGGATCGAACCCGTGTCCCCTGCATTGGCAGGCGGATTCTCAACCACTGCGCCACCAGGGAAGCCCTGTATTCCTTTTATTTCTTTTTCTTCTCTGATTGCTTTGGCCCATTTTTAAATTGGGTTGTTTGTGTTCTTATTGAGTTTTAGGAATTCCTTATATATTTTAGATGCCAGTCCTATATCAGATATGTGTTTTGCAAAGATTTTCCCCCAAGCTGTGGCTTGTCTTCTCATTCTCTCTTTTTTTTTCTCATTCTCTTAACAGTGTTGTTTACAGAGCAAACATGTCACATTGTGATACAGTCCAATTTATCATTTCTTCTTTCATGAACCATGCTTTTCATATTGCATCCCCAAACTCATCACCAAGCCCAAGGTAAGACAGATTTTCTCCTATGTTTTCTTCTAGAAGTTTGGCATTTTACATTTAGGTCTGTGATCCACTTTGCGTTCATTTTTCTGTAAGGCATCCCCTGAAAGGATTTTGAAAAGCTCTGTATCCACCACCATCTAACACACACACATGTGTTTTTCGAAGTTGACATCTACAGTCTTTCAACGGATGTTTCAACAGTCGTGAAGGGTGTCATTTCCAGTGTATTGTAAATACTGATTTAAAACAAAAACTGTGAGATCACTTTTTACACTTCCACTTCCTGATTGTGATGCCACAGGCTCACTTTGGAAGTGGGTCCTTTTCTTCCTGCCTCCACTTTCCATCTGCTGCCCCCCAGAGCAGTCTCCTTTGCTGTCCTTCTCCACGTGGGAAGCCTTTTATTACTCATGCATCATCGTACTTCTCCAAAACACCAATTACATTTCTTGTTAGGACCTGTGACCACAGGGCAGTGGATTAGACATGTGGATGCATAATTATGAAACAAGCAAGTAAGATGGGGCTTTGGTTTGTGTCAATTTGTCCAAGTGTCCATAACAAATAGGACTTACCGCCAGCATGAGATGGGGTTCACTGTCGGTTCCATTCCTATTTTTTTTCTCTTTTAGATGTAAAATCTAGCAAATCCTGCTCACAGATTTGAGCAGTTGGGAGTGGGGCCCATGCTTCCGAGTGCTGAGGTCCCTGGAGCCTTCTCGAGGGAACTGGGAGGGGCGGTTGGGAAAGGGAAACTGAGGGGGCCTTCTCAGACCCGCAATTTTGAACAGAGGACATGTAGGAGCTGAGGTCTGTTTAAAAACCTTTGCCTGCCCCGTGGACCCTCTTGAAGACTTTGTGTCAGGCCGGGGGCCTATAGACCCCTGCAAAGAGAGATTCAGCAGGTTACTCCCGGGCCCTGAGATTCCATGGAGCCCCTGCAACAGTGGCCTGTGTGGATGTGCTCTTGGCAACAGCCAGGACACCTGTTACCCCCATCCTTGGTGGGACCTGCACCCCCTGGGAGGGGCGCCAGAACCGAGATGAGACTGGATGGGACAAATCCACTAATTGTTGGATGAAGGATTGGATTCATTCACCAAGCACTTATTTCCTGAGTGATTCTCCTGGGCCAAGTCGACAGAGACACTCTCTGGGAGTGGATGCTTTGCTGAGGAAGACAAGCCAAAGGAGGTGAGTTTGCAGAGATGCATGCTCTTCAGACAGGGCAGGCGGGGTGATTACTATATAGAATGTGTTGGAGGAGGACAGCTGAGGCCTCTTTGAGGAGGTGACATTTGAGCTGAGACCTGATGGAGTGAGGGAGCAAGCCAAACAGATACCTGAGTGAAGAGTGTTCCAGGCAGAGAGGCAGCGAGTGCAAAGGCCCTGGGGCGGGTGCATGTGTGGCGTGCTTGAGGACCAGTTAAGAAGCCAGTGTGGCTGGAGCTGCTTGAGCAAGGCGGGGGGGAGTGGGTGGAGAGGGGCCAAAGCAGTGATGGGGAAGAGGGGCCAATCATGCAGAGCTCTTAGGTCCCTGTAAGGACTCATGCTTTGGTTTGGAGTGACATGAAGAGCCGTGGGAGGGTTTGGAGCTCAGGGGTGACATGATCTCAATAAAAGGAATGCTCTGGCTGCTCGGTGGGGAAGAAACTGCCGGTTGGAGAGGTTAAGGGTGCAGGCAGAGGGCAGGGGGAGCCCAGCGACGAGGCTGTTGCTGTCCTCCAACTGAGTGCTGATGGGGGCTCAGGCCAAGGTGGCAGAAGCGGCAGTGGCAGGGCTGGGGCTAGGGAAGGAGGCTGTTTCAGGTCAAGTGGCCTGGATGCCCTGTCTGCGGAGAGACATTAGAGCAGAGACCCGAAGGCACCCAGAGAGCCAGGTCAACATGTGGGTGAAGAGACTTCTGTGTGGAGGACACCGGTGGTGCAAAGGCCCTGGGGCCGGCCCAGTCAGGCCGCCGGGGGGAGCTGGAGCCGGCGGGAACCCGCACGAATGACAAAGGAGGGAGGCGGGGGCGGCCGGCGCCGGCCGATTGCCTTACAAGGCGCCCTGCAGTGCCGCGGCCGCGCTCGGCCACCGCGTGCTCGGCCGCCAGCGGGCGGCGGGGGCGCGCGCGGAGGGGGGCGGGGCCGCCTGGGCGCGGGCGGGGGGCTCGGCGCGGTGGCTACTGCGCTAGGCGACGCTGCCGCTTCGCTTCGGCTCCAGGTCCGCACCCGGCGCTCCGGGGCGCGGGCGCGCGCTGGCGGGGGCGTGCAGTGTCCCGGGCCACGGCAGGCCCCGCGCACACCTGTCACGCCCGGCGCGCCCCCGGCCGGCACGCGCGCGGCCCACGCAGCTTGGGACGCGGGAGGCCCGGGCTGCCGAGTCCCTCCCGCCGCGAGGCGCCGAGGGCTGGGCTGAGCCGGGCGGCCGCGTGGGTGGCCGTGGCGGGCGGCTGTGCGCGGGGGTCGCAGGTGCATCTCGGGCGGGTCGGTGGCCTGGGGGGCGCGTGCCTGTGGGCGCTGGGCCGTGGGTGGCAGGTCTAGGCCTGGGGGCGGCCGGGGGCGCCTCTGGGCGCTGCGGATGGGGGTGAGCCTGGAGGGGCCCGGGGTGGGGGCACGGAGCCTTCTGGAAGGCGGCCAATCGCGGCTGACTAGGTTGTGTGGGGGTGGAGAGGGGGTCTCTGGGCGCTGATCGCCGTCGGGGTGCCAGGTCTCGGGGCGTCGGATCGTGGCCGTATCTGGGAGGGGGAGGAGTGTATGCGGTGGCCTCGCTGGAGGCGTCCACCTGGGAGTGCGGACCTGGACAGTGGGGGAGGGGCGAGGTGTAACGGGCTGGGGGAGGGTGTGTGGGACCTGTGTTCCTGAGTGGGGCTGTGGCTGAGGGTGGCTGAGGCACTGCCGGATCTGGGGTTCGGGGGACGGGGCTGCCCCTCGCCCAGGGAGCTTCCCTCCACCTCTCCCTGCACCCCCAGACATGCTGCTGCTCAAGAAACAGACGGAGGACATCAGCAGCGTCTATGAGATCCGGGAGAAGCTCGGCTCGTGAGTGTGTGTGTGTGAGTGTGTGTGTGTGTGTGTGTGCGTGTGCGCGCGTGAGTGACAGTGAGTGTGTGTATCTGTGTGGGGGGATGGGTGGCATGGGACGGGGAGGGCTTCCACATCTCCTTCGGCTAAGGGGGCCCTTCTCCCTCCCCGCCTCTGCTCTCGCCCCGCCCTCCTCCTCGCCTTTCCCCTCCCTTCCTGCCTCCCCCTCTGCCGCAGGGGCGCTTTCTCCGAGGTGGTGCTGGCCCAGGAGCGGGGCTCCTCACACCTTGTCGCCCTCAAGTGCATCCCCAAGAAGGCCCTTCGAGGCAAGGAGGCCCTGGTGGAGAACGAGATCGCGGTGCTCCGCAGGTGTGCTCCCCGCAGTGGCTGGGAGCCTCCTGGGGTGGAGCGCCCTGCCTCCTCCGTGTCCCCAGAAAGGCCTGGCCGGGGGCTCTGCCTTGCTGGACCGGCAGGGCGGCCCGTGGTAGGGTAGGGGGCAGGGGCGGGAGGAAGAGAAGAGGGTGATGGGCTTCCCTGGGGGTCCAGAGGGGGCCGTGGCGGCCCGTAAGGGGCTTTTTCTTGCCGTTGCAGGGTCAGCCACCCCAACATCGTGGCTCTGGAGGACGTCCACGAGAGCCCTTCCCACCTCTATCTGGCCATGGAGCTGTGAGGAGGGCGGGGTCAGGCGGGGGTGGGCTGGGGCCGGGGGGCCCGGGTCAGCTGAGCCCCTGCTCCCCCCAGGGTGACGGGGGGCGAGCTGTTCGATCGCATCATGGAGCGCGGCTCCTACACGGAGAAGGACGCCAGCCACCTGGTGGGCCAGGTCCTTGGTGCCGTCTCCTACCTGCACAGCCTGGGCATCGTGCACCGAGACCTCAAGGTGCCTGCCCTCCTGCCCGCCCACCCAGGCCTCGCCCCGAGTCCCTGTGCACCACGGGTCTGGGGGACTTGAGCGTGCCCAGCCCCGGGGACCACGCCGGGGCTGACCCGGTGTCCTCTCTGGCATCCGTGTGTCGCAGCCTGAAAACCTCCTCTATGCCACGCCCTTCGAGGACTCCAAGATCATGGTCTCTGACTTTGGCCTCTCCAAAATCCAGGCTGGCAACATGCTAGGCACCGCCTGTGGGACCCCGGGCTATGTGGGTAAGTGAGGGGGGCGCCCCGAGGCTCGCCGGGGGCCTGGGGGCCGGGGGACCCTGTGGGAGCCGTGGTGCCAGGGGCAGGGCAGGCGGTGGGCCACTCCTGGGGTGAACTAGGCTGAGCCGGGCAGCACTGAAGGCGTGGTGTGCGTGTGCGCGGGTGTGCGTCTGTCTGTCTCTGGCCCCCAGCCCCGGAGCTCTTGGAGCAGAAACCCTACGGGAAGGCCGTAGATGTGTGGGCCCTGGGTGTCATCTCCTACATCCTGTGAGTGACCACTGGGAAGGCTCTTCTTCTGCCTGCCTGCCCCCTGCTGGGTTGGGGAGGTTTGGACAGCCGGGTGATTCATCTGTGGGTGCCAGGCTGTGTGGGTACCCCCCCTTCTACGATGAGAGCGACCCCGAACTCTTCAGCCAGATCCTGAGGGCCAGCTACGAGTTTGACTCTCCCTTTTGGGATGACATCTCAGAATCAGGTGAACTTGAGGCTGACCCCAAGCTCAGGGAGCAGGGAGGGACGAGGGGCTGTGGGGACGGGGTGGGCTGACCTGGTTTCCCTGTTCCAGCCAAAGACTTCATCCGGCACCTTCTGGAGCGAGATCCCCAGAAAAGGTTCACCTGCCAGCAGGCCTTACAGCATCTTTGGTGAGCGGGACCCCTGCTGAGCTGTCCTGGGACCAGAGGGTCCACACCCTCAGAGACCCCCACCCCTCACTGACCTTTGGCCTCGCCCTAGGATCTCCGGGGATACAGCCTTTGACAAGGACATCCTGGGCTCAGTCAGTGAGCAGATCCAGAAGAATTTTGCCCGGACCCACTGGAAGGTCAGTGTGGGGAGGGGCCTGGGGACCCGGCTCAAGGCTGCCCGCCCCATCCGTCAGCCTCAGGAGGATGGTCTGGGCCGCCGGTGGTCTCTACGGTCCTCAAAGTCTTGGGACCAGGGCCGGGACATGGCCTGACACCCCTCTCTCCCTGCAGCGAGCGTTCAATGCCACCTCCTTCCTGCGCCACATCCGCAAGCTAGGGCAGAGCCCAGAGGGTGAGGAGGCCTCGGGACGGAGGGTGATGAGCCACAGCCACCCGGGCCTCCACACTGGCCAGCCCCCCAAGTGGTGACCCCCAGGTGCGTGGGGGTGAGCCCTGCACCCGCTGGGAGCTGGCTCCTCGCTGAGCTCAGGGGGTGGCAGGCCCCACGTGGCCAAGAGCTCAGCAGGGTCGACCCCACAGAGTAGCGGGCTGAGGGCAGAGAGCACAGACAGGGGAGGAGCCGGGGTCCCCAAGAAGTGGATGAGAGAGAGAGGTGGGGGGCAGGCCATGCCGCTGGCGGGGACCGTGAGGGTTCTCGAGGGGCCCAGTGCCAAGACCCAGTGAGTGCCTCTGCTGAGAGCCTGGGCTGGGAGCAGGGGGCACAGGGCAGGCCAGGGGTGCCTCCTGACTGTCCCCTTCCCTGTGCTTCTCTCTTCTTCTCCACCCCAGGCTGAGTGCACGGACCCCCAGATTCCCTTCCAATGGACCCTTTCAGTCCCCCCCCACCTCCCCCTCCCGCCCCGGGGCACCTCTGCGGGAGAGCTTGAGCCCTGTGGGTGTGGTGCAGGGCGCTGGGGTGGGCGCTGCTGGGGCGCGTCCACAGACTTCCCTCCCCTGTCGCTGCCACACCCCCTCTAGAAACCAAGAGGCCCGGGGGCTGTCCTTCCCGTGCTGTTCTGTGCTTTGCTGACTGTGGGTGGTCCTGCTTGTGTCGTGGCCCTCCAGCCTCCCTCCAGTCTTCCCCAAATCAATAAAGACAGACAGAGCAATGGGCAGTGGTGAGCCGCGGGGAGGGATGAGGGCTGGGAAGGAAACCAAGGAGGCAGGCCACCTCGCCCTCACCACCCGAACTTCTGCTGCCTCCCATCACGGCAGACAAGCTCCGGGTCGTCCAAGAACTTCCTCTCCCCACTCCCGACGTGCCGGCCAGCTCTGCCACCCTCGAGGTTGGCCTGCGTGTGGCTCTGGGGCCCTGGACCGGGCTCAGGGGCGAGTGGAGGCGCGGGTGCTGTAGCTGGGAGGGCAACCAGAGTCCCGGACTGTCTTCTACCCACCCCGCCGCCCCCGCGCCCCCCCCCCCCGCTCCCTCCCCCCCATCTCCCTTTCTTCCCCTGCTTCCGGTGGCCGTGGCCAGACAGAGCATTCCCAGGGCACGCCTTGCACCGAAAGGCTCTGCAGCCCCTGTCTCTGAGGCTGGAGGAGGGGCCCCTCGGCCAGGAGAGGGCGCTGCTGGGGCCTCAACCCCTGTGCTGGGTCGTGGCTTTGGCACCGCTGGGCTCCAGGCCCTGGGGGACCGGGCTGGGTGGGTCGTGGCTTCCGGTGTGAAGAACGGTGGCTGGTCTTCTGGTCTGTGCAGCCCCTGCCCCTCACACCCCCATTCTGGATCGGGTAGGGCTCCAGAGCCCGGCCTTGCTGGGCCCCAGGCCTTTACTGGCTCTGCTCGGCCTTTGTCCCGCGCCCACGAGGGGAGGGCTCCTAGGGCCTCTCTTCGGCCCCGGTCAGGGCAGAGGGAGCACCCTCGGGGTTCTGGCTGAGCTGGCCGCCCCTTTGTCCCACCGTCACCCCCGCCCACTGGCCCCTGCCAGCCTGCATCGCAGAGCCTGCTGGAGAAGACACTTCTCCATGTCGACCTTTGGGACCTGAAGGGAGACAGCGAGGCCCAGAGCAGGGCTGGCCTGGGTCTCGGGGGTGGGGCTGGGGCAGGGGCCGGGCTTCCACCGAGGAGGGTAGCCACGCACAAGTCCCTCTCCGGAGTTCTCCTCCTCCCGGCATCCTCCCACCCCCTTCCATGCACACCCGCACAGGCCCCTGAGCCCGGGGCAAGTCCCGAGGGGGTAAGCAGCTTCCCCCTCTGTCCCCACGGCCAGTTCTAGGCCATCCTTTGCTCTAGGCTTTGGTGTCACACAATGCGGTCCCACCACGCCAGCTCCCCTTTCTCTGTCCATAGCCCGGGGGACCTCAGGCTGCCATAACCTTGGCCGGGTCTCTACAGCTTGGCCTCTTCACCTCCAACGACCTGTCCTGCCTCCCCTTAGCCCCCCACTTGGGGCCTTGTCATGTCCTGTCCTGCCACCTCAGACGTCCCCTTCACTGGCTCTCCTCCCCTCTTTTGGTTGTTCACGTTGGCCTCCCAGCACACTCACGTTTTCTCGCTTTGCCATCAAGATTGATTGGGCCTCTACTCTGTGCCAGGCGCCGAGCCCACCGGCCAAGGTGCCCACCGTCATGCAGGAGGTCCTGCAGTGGAGGGGGTGGGCTTACTCGGCCAGTGGGAATGATCCGCCCGGGGAAGGTAGCAGCTGGTGCTCAGGGAGGCCTCAGCAGGAGCACCAGAGCCAGCCTTCCAGAAGGAATCACACTCCTTCGGAGACAGCCAGCTCTTCCAGCCCAGGCTGCAGCCCCATCCTCGCTGCGGAGTCAGGGTCGGGGCCCAGCTCCGGCCGCAGTGACACAGGGTGCAATTTGACCTTCCGCCAGCAGGAGGCGCCACAGTCACAGTTTTCCACGTTCATCAGCCACCTGCTGCTTCTTCAGCACCTGGGGCAGCTGCTCAAAACCATTTCTCCTCCATCCCACCCCCGCCCCCCAAATGCTGCCCCAGGGACGTCCTCGCCTGGGGGAGAGGCCTACCCTGCCCATCTGGGAGCAGGGAGACGGGGGAACCCCAGGTTGGGCAGTGGCGTCACCGTTCATCCCTCTGAGCCCTTCCCATCTGGGGGGGCAGTTTACGAGAAGAAAGCTTTGGGTGACCCAGGCTGTGGGAGCATTGCGGGCTCAGGGAAGAGCAGGTGCTCATGTACTGAGGCTGCGCCGGAGGGACGGGTCAGACTGGAGCCCGGTGAGGTGAGAGCCGGGCCTTAGTCTCTGAGCTGCGATGAGCCGCTGGTGGGGTGGGAGCCCGAGAGCGCCCTCGTCCGGGCTGGGGAGGCGCTGAGCTGCTGTGAGTCTGGAGCCGGGGCCAGAGGACTGGCCTTCCCAGGTGTCAGGGACCAGACTGGATTTGAGGGGGGAGCCCCTGTGGGCGTCACGAGATGAAGCTGTCTCCCTCATTCTGGGCCACACAGGGTGGGTCACACGCTCTGTCCTGGAGCGAATCTGTGGGTGTCAGAAGGATTAGCTCAGTGGTGAGTCTTTTTAAAAATGTTTTGGCTGAGCCGCCTGGCACGCAGAATCTCAGTTCCCAGACCAGGGATTGAAACCCTGCCCCCTGCAGTGGAAGCGCGGAGTCTTAACCACTGCACCGCCAGGGAAGTCCTAGTGGTGAGTCTTTATTGAGCACTTACTGTGTGCCAGGCACCCGTATTAACTCCAGCCTCGACTATGAGGTAGCGACTCTCATGATCATCACCCCCACTTTGGATACTGGGAGACGGGGGCATAGAGGCCGCATAACTGAGCCAAGGCCACGCAGCCTTGGGCTCTACCTCCTGCCGGTCTCTGTGCAAGTGAGGAGGGCTCGCTGGGAACGTGAAGGTCGTGTGGGGGCTTGGGGAGAAGGCAGGGGAGCTCTTCTCCACCCTTCTCTTGGTGAGTGCAAACTGGGCTGGGTGGGGGGCACCCTGGATTTGAGTTTCAGCCTTGCAGGTGGTTTTGTCGCCTTTAACACTCCCTGTGCCTCTAGCTCATTGAGTCAATTCCCTGTGAAATGGGAGCCTGGGTGATGGGGCGAACCCCTCTGGGGTTCAGTGTGAGGGACTGGGCTGACGGCAGGGACACGTCTGGGGGCCGTGTCGGAGGGCAAGGTGAGAGAGATGTGCTGACGGAGGGAGCTGAAGAGGGACTGGAAAGGTGGACGCTGGTCGTGGCGGACTGAACAGGGGGGCTGTGAGGGAGTCTAGGAGAGAAGCAGGCCTATTCAGGGCCCATGGCAGCCATGTTCTCCGCCCAACCCCACCTCTGCCCAGGCACCCCTGTCTCCATCCCTGTCTCTTCAGGTGGGCAAGACACGAAGTACGGAGTGTTTGGGAAAAAACCGAATAACCCAATTTGGTTGATTGAAGGTTGTTGGGACAAGTGGTTAGAGAGTGCCCAGAAAAGTGAACTTTCTCAAGAGGGCACTGGGGAGCCACTGGAGGGCTGTAGGGAGGATGGTGGCAAGATGAGATTTTTGCTTTAAGACAGTTTTCAAGTATTTTTCAACCCTATCTGGCCCCTCTTGATAAATATAAAAATCTCATCTCTAGATGCCGCCCCACCCAAGCCCCATGGAGATTTCAATAGTTCCCCTCATGCCAGAGAGCCCAGCCTGCCTCAAGTGATGCCCTGAGTAGAGGCCCAGTTGTTTTTTCTCAGTTTATCCTTCTAGTTCTTTCAATTATTGCCTTATGTATTTCTAAGTTAGGTTATTAAGTGCAGATGAGTTTAGGATTGCTACGTATTTCGTAAGTTACACATTTGGTCAAAATGGAGCAACATGCATTAATACTAGTAATGCTTTTGCCTTATAGTTGACTTATACAGTGATAGTAGCATAGCAACTATATCTTTCTTTTGGTGAATACTTGCCTGGCATATCTTGTTCAATTCTTTTTCTCTCAAACTTAAATTTTTTTTACTGAGATATAATTCACACGCCATAAACCTCACCCTTTAAAATGTACAATTTATTGTTATTTTGGTATACAGAGGTCCCTGACTTAACAATGGTTTGACTTGCGATTTTTCGACTTTTACAATGGTGCGAAAGCAATACGCATTCAGTAGAAACTGTGCTTCAGATTTTGGATTTTGATCTTTTTCCGGGTTAGCAATATGTGGTGCAGTCCTCTCTCGTGATGCTGGGCAGTGGCAGCCACCCGAAGCTCCCACTCAGCCACTTGATCACGAGGGTAAACAATGGATACACTTACGACCATTCTATACCCAGACAGCCATTCTGTTTTTCACTTTCAGTACAGTATTCAAGTACATGACATATTCAACACTTTATTATAAAATAGGCTTTGTGTTAGATGATTTTGTCAAACTGTAGGCTAATATGACTGTTCTGAGCATGCTGAAGGCAGGCTAGGCTAAGCTATGATGTTTGGTAAGTTAAGTGTATTACATGCATTTTCGACTTAGGATATTTTCAACTTATGATGGGTTTATTGGGATGTAACCCCATCAGAAGTTGAGGAAGATCTGTGTTTACAGTTTACGTCATCACGATCTAATTCCAGAATATTTTCATCACCCCAAAGGAAAACCCTGTACCCGTTAGCGGTAACTCCCCATCCGGCCCCCACCCCCCAGCCCCTGGCAACCACTAATTTACCTTCTGTCTCTGTGGACTTCCTTATTCTGCTATTTTACATAAATGGAATCACAACATGTGGCTCTTTGTGTCTGGCTTATTTCATTAAGCATAATGAAGGTTCATCCATGTTGTAGCATGTATCAGTACTTCATTTTATAGCTGAACAATGTTCCATTGTATGGATAGACCATGTTCTATCTATCCATGCATCCATTGATGGACATTTGGGTTGTTACCACCTTTTGGCTATTGTGAATAATGCTGCTATGATCATTTCTGTGCAAGTTTTTGTGTGGACATACCTTTTCAGTTGCATTATTTGATAGAATTCACCAGTGAAGACTTCTGGGTTTGGATTTTCTTTGTGGGAAGATTTTCAATTACTAATTCAACTTATTTGCTTGTTATAAGTCTATTCAGATTTTCTATTTCTTTTAAAGTCAATTGTGGTCATTTTTGTCTTTCCAGGAGTTTGTCCATTTCATCTGAATTGTCTAATTTGTTGGCGTAAACTTGTTCAAAACATTGCCTTATAACCCTTAACATTTTTATAGGTCAGTAGTAATGTCCCTCTTTTCATTCTTTTTTTAAAAAAATAAATTTATTTATTTATGGCTGCGTTGGGTCTTTGTTGCTGTGCGCGGGCTTCCTCTAGTTGTGGCGAGAGGAGGCTACTCTTCATTGCGGTGCGCAGGCTTCTCTTGTTGTGGAGCATGGGCTCTAGGCTCACGGGCTTCAGTAGTTGTGGCACATGGGCTCAGTAGTTGTGGCTCGCGGGCTCTAGAGTGCAGGTTCAGTAGTTGTGGTGCACGGGCTTAGTTGCTCCGCAGCATGTGGGATCTTCCCGGCCCAGGGCTCGAACCCGTATCCCCTGCATTGGCAGGCGGATTCTTAACCACTGCACCACCAGGAAAGTCCCCTCATTTCATTCTTGATCTTGGTAATCTTTTTGTTTTTTTTTGACTGTGCCGTGCAGCTTGTGGGGTCTTAGTTCCCCGACCAGGGATTGAACCCGGGCCCACGGCAGTGAAAGCACTGAGTCCTAACCACTGGACCGCCAGAGAATTAACAGGTAATCTTTTTTTCTTTCTTTCTTTTTTTTTTTACAGTATTATTATTTTTAAATTTATTTATTTTATTTATTTATATTTGGCTGCATTGGGTCTTCGTTGTTGCGCGCGGGCTTTCTCTAGGTGCGGCGAGTGGGGGCTACTCTTCCGTTGCGGTGCGCGGGCCTCTCATTACGGTGGTGTCTCTTGTTGCGGAGCACGGGCTCTAGGTGCGCAGGCTTCAGTAGTTGTGGCATGCGGGCTCAGTAGTTGTGGCTTGTGGGCTCTAGAGCGCAGGCTCAGTAGTTGTAGCGCACGGGCTTAGTTGCTCCACAGCATGTGGGATCTTCCTGGACCAGGACTCGAACCCATGTCCCTTGCATTGGCAGGCGGATTCTTTTTTTTTTTAAACTTTGGGTTTTTATTTATTTATTTATGGCTGTGTTGGGTCTTCGTTTCTGTACGAGGGCTTTCTCTAGTTGCGGCAAGCGGGGGCCACTCTTCATCGCGGTGCGCGGGCCTCTCACTATCGCGGCCTCTCCTATTGTGGAGCACAGGCTCCAGACGCGCAGGCTCAGTAATTGTGGCGCACGGGCTTAGTTGCTCCGCGGCATGTGGGATCTTCCCAGACCAGGGCTCGAACCCGTGTCCCCTGCATTGGCAGGCAGACTCTCAACCACTGCGCCACCAGGGAAGCCCAAGGCAGGTGGATTCTTAATCACTGCAGAGCCACCAGGGAAGTCCCCTCTTTTCATTCTTGATCTTGGTAATCTTTTTTTTTTTTTTTTTTTTTTGGCCGTGTTGTGCAGCTTGTGGGGTCTTAGTTCCCCTACCAGGGATTGAGCCCTGGCCCACGGCAGTGAAAGCACTGAGTCCTAACCACTGGACCGCTAGAGAAAAGAACAGGTAATCTTTTTTTCTTGATCAGTCTAAGTAAGATCAACTTTGCTGGTCTTTTCAAAGAACCAACTTTTCACTGATCTTCTGTATTGTTTTCCTGTTTTCTATTTCATTCATTTCTGCACTAATCTTCCATCTGCTTGCTTTGCATTTAGTTTGCTTTTCTTTTTCTAGTTTATTAAGGTATATCATTTGGCCATTGATTTGAGACCTTTTCTTGTTGTTGTTGATATAGGCATTTAAAGATAAATTTCTCTTGTAAACAATATATAGTTAGCTGAATCTTGCTTTTTTGAATCTCTGATTTTTGATTGGGGTGTTTAGACCCTGCATATTTAATGTAGTGATTGATATGGTTGGATTTACATTTGCCATTTTGCTATTGGTTTCTCTATATTGCCTGTCTTTTCGTTCCTCTCTTCCTCCTTGACTGTCTTCTCTTGTGTTAAATACTTTTTAGTGTACCATTTTATTTCTGCTGCTGATTTTTTAACTATATATTTTTGAATTACAGTTGCATTACAGGGACCCCCCTGGTGGTCTAGTGGTAAAGAATCCTCCTTCCAATGCAGGGGACGTGGGTTCAATCTCTGGCCGGGGAGCTAAGATCCCACATGCCGTGGGGCAACTAAGCCCGCACACCACAACTACTGAGCTCACACGCCTCAACAAGAGAGCCCACGTGCTGCAAACTACAGGGCCCATGCGCTCTGGAGCCCACGTGCCACAACTACAGAGCCCACGCACCCTGGAGCCCATGCACCACAACTAGAGAGAGAACACCCACAGGCCACAACTAGAGAGAAGCCCGAGCAGACTGTGCGCTGTAATGAAAAAGATCTCGCATGCCTCAACAAAGATCCTGTGTGCAGCAACTAAGACCTGATGCAGCCAAAAAAAAAATAAGGAAAATAAATAAATAAAATAAATATTTAAAAAACCCACAAAGAACAATTGCATTACAATATGGATCTTAACTAATCACAATCTACTTCATATTACTACTCATTTAATTTTTGGTAAAATGTAGAGACTTTGCTCCAGTATAGCTCCATTCCTTCCTTCCTCTTTTGTGCTATTAATGTCATGTATATTACATCTATATCTGTTATAATATAAACTCAACCGTACAGTGTTATAGCTATTGCTTTATACAATCTTATGTCTCCTAAAGAAGTTAAGAGAAGAAATAAGGAAAAATATATTAAGAGAGACATTTTTATTAACCCAGATATTAATCATTTTTGCCGCTCTTCATTTCTTCTTGTGAATTCAAGTTACTAACTGGTGTCAGCCTGAAGGACTTCTTTTAGTATTTCTTGTAAAGAAGTATACTAGCAATGAATTCTCCTAGTCTTTGTTTATCTGGAAACGTCTTTTTTAAACCTTCAGTTTTTTTAAAGGATAGTTTTGCTAGATATAGAATTTTTAATGGACAGTGTTTTTTTCTTTCAGCTCTTTGATTATGTCATTTCACTGTCTTTTGGCCTTCATTGTTTCTGATGTTAATTTTATTGTGGTTTTCTTCAACATGGGTCATTTTTCTCCTATTGCTTTCAAAATTTTCTATCTTTGGCTTTCAACAATTTGACTGTGAAGTGTCTATGACTAACTCTCTTTGTTTTTATCTTATTTGGGGTTCAGTGAACTTCTTGGACCTGATTAATGTTTCTCATAAAATTTTGGACATTTCTGTCATTGTTTCTTCAAATATTTATTCTGAGCCTTTCTGTCCTCTTCTTCAAAACCTCCCATTACATGTATTTTAGAATGTTTGACGTTGTGCCACAGGTCTCTGAAGCTCAATCATTTTTCTCTCTTTTCTCCGATTGGATAATTTATATTATTGATCTATCTTCAAGTTCAGTAATAATTTCTTATGACATCTTGAACCTACTCTTTAATACTTCTAGAGGAGTTTTCATTTCAGTTATTGTACTCTTCAAATCCATTGTTTCCCTTTAGTTATCGTTTCATAATTTCTGTATCCCTATTGAGAATCTCTATTTGTTGATTCTTTGTTGTCCTACTTTCCTTTAACTCTTTAAAAAATATTTATTTTCTTTATTTTTTTGGCTGCATCGGGTCTTAGTTGCGGCATGTGGGATCTTTGTTGAGGCATGCGGGATCTTTCATTGTGGTACGGGCTCTGCGTTGTGGCGTGCGGGTTTTCTCTCTCTAGTTGTGGTGCATGGGCTCCAGGGTGTGTGGGCTCTGTAGTTTGCGGCACGCGGGCTCTCTTGTTGAGGCGCACTAGCTCAGTAGTTGTGGCACGTGGGCTTAGTTGCCCCGCGGCATGTGGGATCTTAGTTCCCTGACCAGGGATCAGACCCATGTCCCCTGCATTGGAAGGCAGATTCTTTACCACTGGACCACCAGGGAAATCCCATTTTCCTTTAACTCTTTAAACATGGTTTCTGTTAGTACTTTGAACGTATTTATAATAAGTGCTTTGAAGTTTTCATCTGTTAATTCCAACATCTGGGAACACTCAGAGACAGTTTCTTTTCTTTCTTTCTTTTTTAAAAAAATATGTATTTATTTATTTATTTGGCTGCGCCGGGTCTTAGTTGTGGCATGCGGGATCTTCGTTGCTACGTGCAGGATCTTCTTTGAGGCATGCAGGATCTTTAGTTGCAGCGTGTGGGATCTAGTTCCCTGACCAGGGATTGAACCCGGGCCCCCTGTATTGGGAGCGTGGAGTCTTAGCCACTGGACCACCAAGGAAGTCCCCAGAGACAAACAGTTTCTATTGACTGTTTTTCCTAATGTGGGTCACACTTTGCTGTTTCTTTGCATGTCTTGTAATTTTTTTTTGCTGAAAACTGAACATTTTATTTTATTTTATTTTTTATTTTTTAAAAACCATTTCATAGTTTTTAGAAATTAATTAATGAATTAATTTATTTTTGGCTGCGTTGGGTCTTTGTTGCTGTGCGCGGGCTTACTCTAGCTGTGGCGAGCGGGGGCTACTCTTCGTTGTGGTGTGCGGGCTTCTCATTGCGGTGGCTTCTCTTGTTGCAGAGGATGGGCTGTAGGTGCGGGGGCTTCAGTAGTTGTGGCTCGCGGGCTCTAGGGTGCAGGCTCAGTAGTTGCGGCGCATGGGCTTAGTAGCTCCGCGGTCTGTGGGATCTTCCCAAACCAGGGCTCGAACCCGTGTCCCCTGCGTTGGCAGGTGGATTCTTAACCACTGCGCCACCAGGGAAGTCTGAAAATTGAACATTTTAGATAATATTTTTCATCAACTCTGGATTCTGATATTCCCTTTCCCCCTAGAAGTAGTTGTTTTGGCGTGTGTGTGTGTGTGTGTGTGTGTGTGTGTGTAACTTGTTTGTTTCTTTGTTGTGTGACTTTTCTGGACTAAGTCTGTGAAATCTGTCCCCTCCCCGCCCCACAGTGGGCAGTCAGTGGTGTCTCCGCTGAGTTAAAAAAAAATAGTCCAGTTTAAAATTTAAGCCTGGTTTTCTAGGGGCTGCCCCTGTATCTGCCTAGCTTAGTGGCCAATGATTGGACAGAAACTGTACTCAAACATCTCAAGCCACTAAGGCTTGTGCGCTCCGCTGATGGATCTGTGTGTGGGAAGGGCAGTTCTTTCAATGTTCAGGCTATTTTCAGGCCTTCCCAGGGTTATTTTTCCACTGACCCTTTTGAGTCTCCTACATACATGTGCGCAGCCTCAAGGTGGTCAGGAGAGCGTGGATGGCTTGGGACCTCTCCTTTCTCCAACTAGGCAGGAATATCCTTGCCCCAGCGAACCACTTTCACAACCTGTCTAGTAGAGCTGAGCTGTTGGCCCTTCCCTGTTGTCTGCCCCTGAGAAGTTACTTCAATTGACAATGCCCCCTGGTGTGGATATTGCCCACCACTCCAAATGGACTTAGCCACCTGCAAACCTAGGCAGAGAAGCTGCTGGCCTTCATGAGCTGCCTTGTCCTGGCAGAACCTCCACGCAGTGTAGTATCTTCAAATCTCTCTGGCTCCGACCCCTGTGTCCATTACCACATCTCATCTCACTCTCCCGCCTCTCTCTTTCCCTTATAAAGATGCATATGATGGCATTTAGGGCCCACCTGGAGAATCCAGGACTACTTCCCCATCTCGAGTATCCTCATTGTCTCTGACACTGGAGACTTTCTCTTATTTTCCCATGAGCTCAGCCATTCATTCAAACATGTTTTTAGACTTCATCCTACGTTTTAGAGGTTCTGGACCAGGAGGGTTGCCCTGGACACGTGGTCCACGTTGCTCACAAAGCCTTCACTGCCTTCTCGCACTGCGCTTACTTCCACCCACCCTCCAGCTTCCCGTCACTTCCTGCCGTGTCTCCATCACCGGGAATCATGGCTTTAGAACGACCGCTCCGGCTACGGTGTGCAGAGGGCACTGGAGGCGGCCAGAGCTGAGGCTGGGAGGCCAGGAAGGAGCAAGTCCCTGCTGTCACTTCAGGCGGCCCAGTGGCCTCCGCAGGCTCTCCCTGCCCCCAACCCAGGCCTTCGGAGGCCAAATTCCACAGTGTCAGCCAGAGGGACACATGCTTGGATGTGCAGTTTTCCCGTGTCCCTCACCAGCTCGGGTCCTTCCGCAGCTCCATCTCCTCATACTGGGGCTTGGGTTGGACTCTGCGCTGAGTCTCAGGGCTCAGCTACCAACCCCCCATGGTCACTTCTGGGTCCCTGCTCCCCTCTCTGCCACACCGGATACCCGGCGTCATTTGCTGCTTCACAGGGTCCTAGTCCTGAGCCACGGGGCACAGAGTAGGAGCCCAATGGGCGGTGAGTGAATGGGCGGCTCAGCCAGAGGTTGGGCCGACAGGCAGTGTGGATGCCAGATGGGAAGTGACACAGGGGCGGGGCCGTGCGCGAGTCCCCGAGCAGCCCAGCGCACCGCCTCCCCAGGCCTCCCTCCCTCCCTGCTTCTCCCCCAAACTCTCCAAGGTGCTCAGGAAGCCGCTTCCCTCTGTTTAGGATCTTACAGAAACCATTTATTCAGGAACAATTAAAGAAAGAACCGTGGTGTGGATTCCCAAGGCTGAGATGGCCCTGGGCCGGGTCCGTAAGCGGGCTGCTGTGTGTGTGAGTGTTGACACATAGACACACACACACGCACACACGCCGCCCATGAGGGGTATGCACTGCAATGAATGACCGTGTGTGTGCGGCTCGGCCCCTTCCCCGCCCCCCAAACCAACCACGGCTGTGTGGGACCCACAGCAGCAAAATCCAGGCCTTCTTCTTCCCCTCCCCCACCCCCAGCTCTTGCTTTGAGACCCCATCTCCTCCGGCGGCAGTTTGACCACCCTCAGTCACAAAGAGCCCCAGTGATCCTGTCAAGACATCTGGGGGAAGAGGAAAAAAAGCATCTTTTCAAATGTCAAGTGGATAAACAGTCAGGGCGCCAGATGTGCGGCCGGGAACCGCCCAGCGGCTCCCAGGCCGGCGCCCTCCCCTCTAGCGCTGCCCAGCAAGGAGCCACCCAGAAAGGGGCTGTCCCTGCGGACGCTGGGTGGCTGCTGCGCCTCCAAGGCCATGTCCCCGGGGAGGCCCCCAGTCCCAGGAGGCCCAAGCCCTCTGCGGAGGAGCAGGGGGTGACTACGCTGGTGGTGGCGGTGCACCCCTCCCCATAAGTAGCCATTTGGGAAGAGGGGTGGGACTGGGAGTCGGTCCCTGGGGGGCAAACGAGGTGGCCGGAACAGGCCCACGGCCCCCCTGAAAGGGGAAACCACAGGGGGCTCGGGGCCTGGCCGAGCGCACACGGCCTGGGCCCTGGGAACCGGCAGCCACCTGGAAGGGTCCCTGGGGATGGGAATCCCCACCCCCGCCCCCCGAAGGAAAAAGTAACAGTCGCAGAAGAGGCAGGTTCCGCCCGCAAGCAGCGCGGGTCAGGCCGGCGGCCCCAGGCCCGGCCCATAGGCACGTTTAATAGGATTCCCGTGGATGTTCCAAGTGGGTAGGACAGGTCTGTCCCCGCCGCCCCCCAGGAGGGGCTCCCGGCTCCTGCCTCGTCCCACAGCTCCACATGAGGTATTGTGCTCTCGCTGCCCCCCCCAGGCTGAGCCCCCTCCCGCCTCTTCCCCAGCACGCGGGTGGCTGGGCTGGGCGCACCCGCTGGGGGGCGGCCCGGGGCCCTATGTGGCGTCCAGCTCAAAGACGCCATCGCTGGTCGGCGTGGTGAAGAAGGAGGGCGGGTCGGAGGCGGCCGACTCCTGCCCGCCGCTGCCCCCATCCCGGGCGCGCCGCTCCTCCAGCCGCAGGCTGCGCTCGAAGTCCAGCAGCTGCCCCATGAAGTTGAAATTGGGCGAGATGTTGGACTTCTTCCGCTTGACCAGGTCGTAGGCGTCGTTGAGCGAGAGGTGGAGCTTCTGCATGAGGTAGGCCACGGTGACGGTGACGGAGCGGCTGACGCCCGCCAGGCAGTGAACGAGCACCCCGCAGTTCTGGGACAAGGCCTCATCTAGGTAGGGGCAGAGGGGGCCCGCGTGAGGTGCGGGTGGTGGCCTTCCGGGGGGTCCTCCGAGCTGGGGAGCTGCCCCAGCGCTGCCCGGCCCCCGCAGGGCCGTCCCGGCTCGGGGGCTCTGGGGAGGCAGCTGAGCCTGGAGGAGGAGCCCAGGTGAGGGAGAGGGAAGACGTGGGAGAGGCCAGCAGCCAGGCCCGGGGGTGGGGAGGGAGAGGGGGAGCGCAGAGCGGACTCACCAATGAATGCGATGGCCTCCGGAAAGAACTGGGACAAGTTCTGGCTCCAGTGGTCCGAGATGGGGATCTGCTTGTAGTGAAAGTCGCCGTTCTTCTCGAAGAGGTTAGGCAGGTTTGGGGTGACATTGAGGATGTAGCGGATGCCCAGCTTGGCCAAGCTCTCCACGTTGGCCGAATCCCGGGCACTGCCCAGGTAGAGGTTGGGCAGGATCTGGACGGGGAAGGACGGCAGCAGCCCCGCTGGGGGGGGCGTGGCACCCTCCGAATCCAGGCCGCAGCTCATGGAGTCACGGTCGGGCTCGGATTCCGCGTCGGAGCCCAGGCACAGGCCGCCCAGCCCCACCACTGGGCTGGGCACCGGGGCTGCGCTTGGGCCCCCACGGCTGTCAAGGCTGGTCTCACATAGGTGAGGGCACTCGGCCTGGAATCTGCTGAAGCCACCTGGGAGGGGGCAAGCGGAGGATCCCATTGATCTGGCCTCCTGGGTAGCCGAGTGCCCTGGCTGGGGATAGGGACCCCGACCCTGGACAATCCCGATGCCTGAGGGGGCTGGCAGATGTCTCCAAAGGGAACTCGAAAGCCAGCAGTCTGACCTATACTGGTCTCCCGTGTGGTGTGCTCAGCACTGGTGGCTGCTCCTCCGAACGGCAAGACACCAGGCTGGGGCAGAGCCACCCAAAGAGGATCTTACACCCCCCAGGGCCAAGCCAAGGCAGGCATGAGGGCTCAACAGAGTTTAGATGTATTGCCAGCCTTGGGGAGGACAGCGGCCATCAGTTAAAGGAGAGGAAAGGTTCAGATGTGAGTTCTCTGCCTGGGTGTCTCCCGATCCAGGTCGACCAGGAGCACCCCGAGGTCAGGGGCCAGGTCACAGCCATGTCTGTGCTCTCTTCAGGGATGAGGTGGACCCCAAGAGGCAGAGAGCCTGGGAGAGAGTGCAGCATTCCACCTGGATGGTCCCAAAGTCCCGAGAAGTGAACATCTCCATCTACAAACAGCTACTATTTCCCTGGGGATGGGGGTGGGGGCCTGGAAATTTGACATTTTATGTATTTCTATGTCCCTGTACATTCAGAATGGAGCAAGGGACGACAGGCCAATGACCCTCCTGGATGGGGAGGTGGGGACAGCTGGCTCTGTAGGTTCATGGGAATCCCGTCCCTACCCTGGATCTCTGGGGGGTGTTTGGCTTGGCAAGGAGCCAACATGCCTGTATCAGCCCATCTCCCCTCCACCCCCAAGCCCTGCCATGACCATGGCAGGCGGGGGAGGGGGGGAGGTCCCTGCCTCCTCCTGCCTTCACTGCTTCTCTCCCTCTCTCTTCCCCTCCCCCTTCCAGACCCTTTGCTGAGCGGGATTTGTCCTCTTGTGGCTCCAGCCTCCTTCACCCATGGCTGAGCAGCTGGGGGAGGGGGTGATATGATGGGATGGGGGCTGGGAGCCCGAACTGGGTATTCCATCCTTGAGCATCCAGGGAGCCAGGTCAGGGCAGATTCTCCCCATTTTCCAGACTCAGAAACTGGGGCTCCCAAGAGTGAAGGACTTCCCCAAGGTCATGCTCAGGGGAGGGGAATCTCACCTCCACTTTAGACAAAATGAGGCCGGGCTTGCCCAAGGTCAAATGAATCATGAATGTCCTCAGAAGGTGGGGCCCGGCCCTCCCTGGGCTGGGGTCCTCCCCAGGCTGCTGCCCGCGGGCCACCACCCGCACCTACCCTGTAGGTAGTAGGCCAGGTAGCCTTCCTCCCGCAGCTTCTGGAGCAGGGTGCCCAGCACCGACTCGGCCTCCCACTCCTCGACCTCGGCCTCGGCCTCCCCGCGCCGGTGCCGGCCCCCGCCCTGGTCGTACAGGAGCACCGGGGCGGGCGGGGGCGGCTGCAGCGGCGGCCCAGGCAGGAGCGCGCGCACCGACAGGCTCCCCCGCCGCAGGCGGCGCAGCAGCAGCGCGGGCAGGGCCACGCTCAGCGCCCCGCCGATGCGCGCCGACTCGTACAGCTCGCGGCTGCGGCAGTCCAGGAGCAGCAGCCGCGGCCGCGGGGGCGACAGCTCCCGGCGCAGCCACAGGCACGAGCGGCCCAGACCCTCCATGGGCTCGCGGCTCCTGGCACGTCGGGCCCCGAGAGCTGCAGAGAGAGGGAAGGCGCGCGACGTGAGCCCGCGTCCTTCGCGCCCGGCCGCCAACGGGCGCGGGCCCGGGGGCCAAGCGGGAAGCCAGGCCCGGGTCCTGAAGGCGGGCGCCGAGGGTCCCGCAGGGACGCCCCTCTACTGCCTGATTCTCTTCTCGTACCCCTCCTACAGTAAGGATGTGCAGAAAGGCGCCCCCTGCGCCCCAAGAAAAACGCCCCAGGCAGCCACTCGGCGTTGCTTCCCGTCCCGGGAAGGGAAGTGTGAGAGGTCCCCCAGAAGAGGAAGGCTGGGCGTCCAACGGCCCCTTCGAGAGCCGCCGTGGGTCCCTTCCTGGCCCCTCCTGGGGGCCCAAGGCCGCGGCCATCTCCCCCCACACCCCCTTTCTGCGTCTCTCACTCTGCCTGCCCGCAGTCACTCCCCACGTTCGAGCTTCCGACTTGGGGGGCGTGTGCGCGTGAGAGGGGGTCCAGGCCGAGATCTCCCCCATGGCCAGGCGGGCCCGGGTAATAGAGGTGGTGCCGAGGTGCTGGACCTCGGCCGGCCGGACCTCTCGGAGCTGCCCTCCTCCCCCCGTAGAAAACAAAAGGAGAGAGACCTGGAGCGTGATCCCGCGGCGAGCGGCCGCGCGCGGACGTCCCAGCCACGGCCACCGCGGGACGAGGGGCGCCGTCCGCGGGCAGGGAGTCCCCGGGCCCGGCCACCGGGAAGAGGGCGGGGCAGCGGGGCAGGCGCGCACGTGGAGGCCGAGTCCACTGCCGCCCGCGCACCGGCCGCTTCCTGGCAGTGGGACCCAGCTTCCACCTTGGAAGCTGCTGCCTTTGGACGTGGAGTTGCCGTTTGGAGGGGCGGGGCGGCGGGGGCGGGCTCAGGGGGGGCCAGCGAGCCAACGGGTGCCCTCGAAAGCAGTTGAGTGGGCCCTGCAAGTGGCGCGCTGAGCCGGGGCTTCCACCGAAGCGGGACTGGGCCAGGGCAGAGGCCAAGGGCAGGTCAGGGGCCCAGCAGGGGACCAGCTGCAGCTCCCCTGGCCGGCGCCAGTCGGGCCCCTGGAGGCAGGGGGAGGGGTGGGGACAAGAGCCCAGTGGCCCTGCCCCAGAGGCTGCCTCCAGCCCTACTCATTTGGGGTGACCATCGCGTCCCCTGACTGGACTTCAGCGGCCCCATCTATATGACAGGCTCCTGATAGGCACCGCCTTGGGCTACCATGGGATGACGGTGAAATCACGGAGGGGAGGGGGAAGCGGGACCAGAAACCCGCTGCTGCCTTCTGGCCAGAACTCTGCCCAAGGCTAGCTGGAGGGCTGGGCAGGCAGAGGGCAGCTTCTGGGCACCACAATGGCTTCCTTCGTACAGGCCAGGCCAAAGGCCCCAGCAGCCCTGTGCTCTCAGCCCTGAAGCGGGGTGCTCTGCTCTTACCACATTATTGATCCTGGGAGTCACCCCTGGCTCCTCGTTTTGTCAAGAGCCAAGTCATTTCCACTTAAATGTCTCTCACATCTGGACATTCCCCTCCGCCCCCTGCACCGGCCTGGGTCAGCATCATAGCTTCCAAAGGCCTCTCCCTACCTCCAGGCCTGTCTGCCTCAACACCCCTCAGCCCTGCCCTGCAGCAAAGGCCCACGGTGGCCTCCATACCTTCCATGGACACAGGATGGTGAACAGGCAGGACACACCGGGCCCCTGCTTGCACGGCACTCCCAGGCCTGCAGGACAGGTCCGTAATAAACCGAGGGACCGAACAAGATAATACCAGGTGTGATAAGTGCTGAGACAATGAAATGAGGTGGGGGAGGTTTCTGAAAAGTCTGGTCTGTGTCCCTTCTCTGCTTAAAGCCCATCTAAAGCAAATAGCAGAGTTGAAGGAAAATGTACAGCAGATAAGATAAAGCTCATACAGCTTAATCAAAAGGTTAAGACTCCTATAGATAAATGGGCAAGGAACCAGAAAAGGCTGCATGAAGGAGGAAATGCAATCGGTCCAAGGCGTTTGGGGGAAGGTTCAACCTCAGGCATGGAAGGAAAGCAAATTAAAAAAAAAACAAGGTAACGACGACAGAAAACAAGGTAACACTTCCCACCTGTCACATTAGTAAAATGTTCTCAAAATGAGAGCTCCCAGTGCTGGCAAGGGTGCTGTGAAACTGGCTTGCTGCTCTATTGCTGGTTGCTAGAGGGTTCTCTGTTGGTATGGCCCTTTTGGAAATTAACTTGGTAATATGCATCCAGAGCTGGGAAGAACACCACACCCTCTGGCCACTTTTGGGCATCTACCCCAAGGAACTAAGTAAAAGAAGGCAGAGCTATGCACACAGGATGGGCACCACAAGACAGGTAACTAAGGAGTGAAGGGTGCCAAGCCACCGGAGGGCCACTGTTTAGGACGGTTCAGTCCAGTGTGACTGCCAAAGACTCCTCTCACGGACCACAAAGTAAGATGAGAAAACTTGGGAGGTAATGCTGGGGAGAGGGCAGCTTACAGAGAGCCAGGTTGCCTCGAAGGGGCCTCCAGTTGCCCCCTTCCTCCCTCCCTCCTTCTCTCCCTCCCTTCCGGGCCCAGTGGGCCACCAGCCTGGGACATGTCTAGGTCTCTGGGCTGAGTCCCACCACATGCACCCAGGGGCCTCAGGCAGCTGGGCTGGGTCGCCTTGCCCCTAGTCCCGGCCTCCTCCTCTGCAGCCTGTCCTGATTCTGTTCCTTCTTCAGCCCCCCCCCCGCCCCCCACCAAGGTTTCTGTCTCCCTCCTCTGTGCTCCAGGGCTCAGTTCCCCGAGGTTGCCAGCTGGGCCGGAGCGGAGTGGGGGGCATTTCCTTTCCCTCACATCCTAGCTCCCAGAGACAGAGGTTGGCTGCCACCTGCCCATGGGCCCCAAGCCTGGGGGCTCCCTCCAGGCCTGCCGCAGCTGTGGGCAGGAGCCTAGGGTGGGCAGGGGTTGAAGGCACCAAGGGGTTCTGCAATGTGCCAGCCTGGGGTGTCTGGCTTGGCAGAGTCGTGGGCAGTGGGGGTGGCAGCACCCGACAGGGAGGTGGAGAGATACGTGCCCCCACCCGCCCTGTCCTGAGGGCTCAGTGTAGTTGGAGAGACGGTCGCCAACCCCGCTGGAGGTAGGAGCTCCTGAGGTGCCTAGGCCTGCTTTCTGGAGAGGGCTCCCTGGGGGAGGTGACCGGAGCCGGGCTGGGAAGCTGAGGATGAGAAGGGAGGCAACTTCTGCAAGGGTGAGGGGAGAGGAAGCTAGGCTCCAAGAAACCCTAACCCCAGCCCCCGGGCTGGGGTTCTGCGGGGCCTGCGCCTCGCAACGCCCGAGGAGGGGCTCCCCTGCGCCTGGCTCCGGACCCCTGCCGGCCAGCCCTCCCGCCGGGAGAGAGCGCTCAGGAGGGGGATTCAATCTCGAAAGTGAGCGCTCGCTGCCCGGCGCCAGCAGCGCCCGCTGCGCCAGCAGCAGGACAGACTGGAACCTGTTGCCACCTCCGCACTGCAGGGCTGAGCGCAGCCAAGCCCCCCTCCCCCCTCCCCCGACCCTCGCCCGGCCCGCCCGCGCTCGGGCCCCCGCAGCGCCGGCCCCGCCCCGCACCCGCTCCCCGGGCGCGCCGGGCAGGGGGAGGCAGCGCCGCGCGCCGGGGCCTCGGCAGGCCCCCTCCGGCGGGCGGAGCCAGGCCGCGCGCTTCCCGTAGGGTGGACGCTGCGCCCGCCGCCCCAGCTCCCGCCGGGCGCTCCCGGCCCCCGCCCGGCCCAGCCAGTGCCCCTCGGAGGCCGCGGAAACGCTGCTGCCCGTAGGCCTCGCGCGCGCCGCGTGCGCCTTCTGGTCCCTGGAGCCTCCCGAGAGCGGCGCCCCGCCTCCCCCTCCATCCACACCCCCCCCCCCCCCGCCTCCCCGAAACACACGGTTCCCGCCGGGCCGAGTGGCAGAATTTCGGCTGTCGCGGCCGGGTCACATGGCCAGGAGCAGAACTCCCAGCGACAGCGTTCCTGCCAAATCCACTGTCTTTCCCACCAAATCCACTTTCCGCTGGGGATGGCTTTCTGCTTTTCCCGGTCGGTCTCCTCGCGGGACTGGGAGTTCCTCCAAGGCAGGAGCGGGTGTGTGCCCGGCCCCAAGCTGGCCCCAGCCCCCAGTGAAGGGCCTGGCACGCGGCGCTCACGGAAGAAATGCTCGTTAACAAAAGAAGGCATGAATGAATGAAACCAATTGTTGCGTGAGGGAGCCCAGGAGGGGACCGCTCCTGCTTTTTTCCTCAGCGGGTCACACACTCGCCCCCACCAGACACGCACAAGCACACGTGCGCACACGGCCCTCCCCCCACCGCACAGGCAGACGGGCACACGCGGCACTCCGACTCCTGCCCCCAGGAAACCCACCTACTACGTGCGTGCCAGCAACTGGGGCCCCTTTGGTCCCAGCTGGGCCGCCTCCATTTCAGTGCCTGCCTCTCCCTTCCTCTTCCCCGCCCCCCTCCCCCCCATCTAAGTACGGTACCTTGCACCCCAAGTGCCTTCCTTATCTCTTAGGGAAGAGGCCAAGCCAGTCGCTGGGGAGCCTCAAGGTCTGTTTAGGGAGGCACCTGGGGGGGGTCTCAGGATGGTGAGCCGCTGCTGCGAAGGCGAGCCAGAGGCGCCTGGCAGAGATGCCACCAAATGCTGCAGCCTCTAGAGCCCGCGTGCCAGGTGTTGGGGGGTGGTGGTGGGAGGGACTCGGGATGTGCTGGGGGATGTTGAGGGCTATTTGCGATGGGGGCGGGGCAGGGTGCTGGAGAGCATGAATCCAGCAGGTGTGCATACATGTTGGGGTGTATGGGAGTGCGTGCTGGGGATGCTAGAGGTGTGTGCCTGGGGAGCGGGCCTGGCTTCGGGGAGTGGGGAGGGTCGGCCTCTGGGGTGGGGGTTAGTGTTGGGGTTTGTTCAGGGCTGGGCGGATTGCAGTGTCTCTGGGCTGGGAACGTGGGTGGGGTGTCTGTAATGAGCATATGGGGAGTTGGAGATGGTGGGGCACGGTGAGGAGAGCTATGTTAGTGCAGACATCGCAGGGATGTGTTTGGCGTGTGTGCGTGTGTGTGTGTGTGTGAACGCGCGCGCGCTCGCGCGCCTGGGTGTGTACTGAGGCGTGGCAGCGTCTGGGATGGGTGCTGGCCTGAGTTGGGGACAGTAGTGGATGGTGACTTAGCGGCTGCTGGTGTGTGCACTGCAGGGACCTGGGTCCGCGGTGCATGGTTTGTGCACGCGCGTGTGTCAGGGGGTGTGCGTGGCCATGGACACGGGAGGTGCACGGGCGGGATGCGGGGGGTGTGCGGTGGTAGCACTGAGTGGGTCTCCCAGGGGCGCGTGCGTTGGCCCTGTGGGGTGCGCTCTGGCAAGACTTTGGGGGTGCAGGGTGGAGGAGCGCACGTCGGGGGGCGGCCAGGCAGGGTGGGGGTGGGGTGGGTGCCCGGGCGCCGCGTGCTCCGCTCACCTCCGCTCACCTCCGTTCCACTCGGCTTCCTGCGCCGGCTCCGCGCGTCGCGGCCGGGAAGTTTCCGAAGCCCGGGCGGCGGGAAGCGCCACAGCCTCTGCCGCCGAGCGCCACCGGAGCCTCGGGCGGCGGCCTCGCTTGGAGCCGAGGGGCCGCCGCCGCCGCCGCCGCTGCGGAGGGAAACTCCAAATCCCGCCTCCGCCGCCGCCTCCTCCTCTCCCGTCGCCGTCTTCTCCGCCCCCTGCCCAGGAGGGGCAATGTCGCCGGCGGCGCGCAGGGAGGGAGCGGGGAGGGGCCGCGGCCTGCCCGGCGTCTCCCTCCACCTCCCCCGTCCGCCTTCCTCCCACCTGCAAGCCTCTGCCCGCTCTGCCCAATGTGGCCCCTCTCCGGGATGTCCCCTGCAGCCCCCGGCCCCCAACGGCCCCGCTGCCTGGGGTCTCCGAGCTTGGGGCGACGGAGTAGGGTGGGGGGCCCTGACCTAGGTAGGGCCTGGGCTGGGAGACGGTTGCACAGAAGAGTCTCTGCTGGCACCCCTGCTACCCTCAAGAGAAGCGAAGGGACCCGTCGAGGACCAGGCACAGCTTGGCCCCCAGAGCCACCTCCTGCCGCCACAGGGGATAGGGCATAAGGTCCAGCTGACGGCACTGCAAGTGCCCCCGACCACCGGTCCCCCTGGCACTATCTTCTCCCTTTTTCATGTATCGGATTCTGGCTAATGGTCATAGCATTTGGGCTTCAGTGCCTGGAAGGGGTGGAGCCAGGACATCGGGGGTGGGGCTGGGAGGGGGTGCTGTCGCCAGGCCCGGTTTGCTTTCCTCTAGACCCAAGGCCACCAGGACCTCATTTGGTCCTTATAGCAGTCTGGGAGTCGGAGGAGACCGTTCCCATGCTATAAGTAGGGAAACCGAGGCCGTGGTTTCCTGGCGATCACACAGTAGTGCAGTGACAGGGCCCGAGCGGGCTCAAGGCCGGGAGAACATGGAGGAGAAGGCAGGCAGAGCTGGGTTGCCAGCCGCCCCACGGATGAGGGGCAGCCGAGGGAGGCCAGGCTGCCTGGCTAGTGTCTGCAGCAGCCGTGAATTCCCCTGAGTCAGCACCCCTGGAAAAGAGAGGAGAGGGGCTGCTTTGTTTCCTAACCCGTACATTTGGGGAAAGGGGCAGACCTCAGGAGCTCCAAGGGCCCTCCTAAGCTTTGCTGCAGTTTCTCTCCAGGTTGTGGGAGCTTGGCATGCCCACCCTGCCCTTTGCCCCCTTCCAGCCTCAGCAGATGCCCACCCTTACAACCCTCCCCCTGCTCGAGCCCCTGGGCCTTTCTGGGCTGCACCCGCTGGCAGGTGCATCTGACAGGCAGGCCTAAGGTGCCCCGGATTAGGCTGACCTTTCACCTCCTCTTCAGCATCAGGGCCCCAGGGTCCAGCGTGGAACTGAACTGCCAAAACGACACCACACGGGCGACCAAACGAAACTGTGTGTGAGTCGTGCCGCTCGACGACGTGCTTCTGTGACACTCCACGGTGCCAGCTGTCCTGAAGTCAGGGGGCCTTTGCTAAGAAATCAACATGTGCCAAAAGCCGTGCCGTTCATCAATAGGACCATTTTATCTGTCAAAACGTGAAAATACATGGAAACCAAAAAAGATGGGGCTGGCTCCCCTGGCGATCCTCCCATTTGGGGAAGACATATGGCGGCCGTGTCGTGGCCCTGGGCACTCCGTTGGCCCCCTGCAAAGGCTCGGTGAGCTGACTCACAGAGGAGTATCTGGAAAGGTTGAATAACCAGCCCCCCCTCCCCCCCGCAATCCTGTGCTTTAGTGACTCAGGGCTGAACGGCTGGAGGAGGAACATTTGGATTGAATGATGCTGCCCCCCACCCCTGCAAAGCTCCTACCCCAGCCCTCCCACAGGGCCCCTGCTCTCCAGGCAACAAGACCCACCCAGCTCTGGAAGAGAAGAAACTAACACAAACTGCCAGGCCAGTCCTGGGAGCTCCCAAGGCACAGGTCTGCTCCGCCTCGGGAAACGGTGCCTCCCTCCTCGTCCCCAGGGACTTGTCTTAGGTAGCCAGGCCTGACCTGTTCCCTGTTGAGGAATAAAATGGAGAATCTTCTCGAAGAGTGCTCGACTGAGAGGCCAACCGTGCTGGAATCGAGGTTGTTCTGAAGACGCGGCTGGGCCTCCGTCTCCGAAGCAGCCAAGCCCACGTGCCTGCTCCGAACGGAAATCTCAGGGTGGGCTGACGGGCCAGCTCCAGCCCTCACCCTCTCCTCCGTGGCCCTGCCCCCTCTCCCACCAGAACCTGCGCCGGCGGCCAGGCACTCAGCAGGAGCTGCCTGCGCAGGGCGGAGGGGCAGAAGGCTGGGCCGTGCGCCGAATGTGCCAGGGGTGTGCCACTGTGGGCCTTGGGCTGAAGGCGGCCATAGCTGCGCAGCTGCAGCTTTTTCCGGTCCGATTCTGGGTCCCTTTCCAGGCAATTGGAGCTTTGAGGAGAGGCGCATCCCACCTGGTCCTTGCATGGAGACCCTGCTCCCCCTGGGCACCGGCATTTGGGTGCACACACGTGAGGCGTTATTCCTGGGCAACCATTGGGCCCCACTGAGAGCAGCATCCGCCGCTGAAGCCGTGTGCCGCCGTCGTCCCTCCACCACTGGGTAACAGGCCTCACTCTGCCCCTCCCCCATCAGAGGCGCTTTAGCCAGCATCTTTTAGACGCATCTCGCTACCAGTTGCCATGCCTTCAGGAACACATTCTAGGCCCTGTTCCACAGCACCCCACCTGCCTGCAGCAGCCCCGGACAGAACCGCATCCGGACATTTGAAACCAAATGGCCCAGTGGCTGCTCTCAGATCGGCACTTGCAGCCCAGGTGAAAGGGTGAGGGTGAGAGCCAGGCGGGGGCAGGAGGGAGCTGAGGGGAGGGGACGGGGGGGGGGGCAGGGCCAAGAGGCAGCTTGTGTAGCGCAGCAGCGATTGATTTCCGAGGGTCCGGGACCTCGGGAGCCATTAACAGCCCCATTCCGGGAGGGCTCAGGTTCAGGTTCAATAACCTGGTTATAAACCCCCTCCGGCCAGCTGCGCGGGCTCCCTCTCCTTGTCTTGTCCTCCCAAGAAGCAGCGCGCGTGTGTCTGGATATACATTACAGATGATATAATCCTTTTACCGGGAGAGAGCCAGACACCCACGCCCATTGGCTGGACAGGCAAAGGGAGGCGAGAGGGAAGAGGGGGGAGAGCGGTGGAAGGGGAGGAGAGAGAAGGCTGAACGGGGCCAGGAGAGGGGAGCCACCACGGGTGGAAGGATAGGCCAGGAGGTTGGGAGCCGATCGCGCCAGTGAAGGCCTCTGTGAGTGGCCCACCCAGCTCCCTGGCCACATCTCTCCGTTCCCCCACCAGGAATGTGCCTCTTGAGTTAGGCCATCTCGTCACAGGAAGGAATGCGTGACACAGGCAGTGCGGCCAGACCCTGGCCCTGGCTCGCTTGTCTTTGGGGGGCGGGGAGGGGGTCCCGGGGATGCTGAGGGCTCTTCTCGTCTGCATCCTCAGGGGTCGCCTCCCTGTGTGACAGACTGAGCACCTTGCTTCCCGCTCCTCCTCCAACACTGCAAGGCCGGCTGGGTCACTGCCACTCGGGGGTCAGGGCCACTGAGCACTTCTCGGCACCTCTCCTCCCACTGCAGGAGCTTGCCACCCTCTGCTCTGGTCTGGGAGCACTTCTGCAGGCCCAGCTCCGGCCCAGAAGCCCTAGTCAGCCCCTGACAGTGACTGGGCTAAGTGAAGACAGGAGGGACCGAGGCCCAGGCCGGGGACTCGCCCATGGCCCTATGGCGGCGGCGGCGGCGGCGGCAAAGCTGCAGGACGCAGGAACCGCCGTCCAGGGCAGGCGGCGGCGGCAGAGCAGGCACTGTGGGTGGGCCCCCAGGGCCCAGGCCTCAGGACGGTGCTGCTCAGGCCAGCTCACAGAGCCACTTGGCCGCTGGCAGGGAGACTCGGGTGGCGCCCCGCCACGTGAAGTCACACAGCCAACTTGCCGCCCTTTGAAGCCCTGCTGTCGCCGAAGTCTCCAGCTCACAGATCACAGAGTCTGGAGCCGTCCCTCCTTGCTCGCCAGGAAGGCCCCCTCGAGGGACCCTTAAATAATGAAAACAGTAGCTCCTGGTCACCGTGCCAGGAACGAGGGCCACGAGCCTTCCGTATGAGGAAACCGAGGCACAGAGAGACGAGGCGGAGGACCCCAGCCGGGCCCCAGCCTCCAGAGCGGGCACTGCCTCTGCTGTCGGGGCTCGGGTCCAGGTCGCTCTTTCTCACAGGTTTGGGGGCGGCAGGAGCGGGGCCAGCGACCAGCCAGAGCAAGGAAGGACAAAGCTCCCAGCTGCAGAGGGGCCCTGGGGAGCCGTCCACACAGTGCAAGGTGGAGCCCCAGGCTGTGGCCCCAGGTGCGCCCCGGCCCAGGTGAGGACTCCTCTTCCGTCACTGTCCCTTAGCCTCACTGCTGTCCCCATGCAGCCCCCCTCGCTGCCCCCTCCCAACTTTCATGCTTGAGAGGCTTTCCACAAGGAAGGCGCAGGATACTTCAGCCAAGTCTGCGGGGGTTTTCCCCCTCTAAATTTAGAGAGTAGCTATTACCCCTCAGTACCTGCTTCCCACAGAGAGGAGAGCACCCCCAGGCAGAGAGATGGGGAGAAGAGGGAGGGGAAGGCCAGGGCCCGGTGGCAGCAGAGCAGGAAGGGGAAAGCCGCAGACCTGCACTTGAAGCTGGCCCTCTTGGCCGGAGGCTGTGAGGAGTCGGCAGTTCCTTGCAGGGGTCCTCAGAGCTGCCTCCCTCCGTCACCATGTGCCTGGGCATTGTGGCGGGTCCCTTCTCCTGTGGGGCCTCGCCCGGTACCTAGCAGGTGGTTAGCGCTCAGTACCTCCCAGCTGGGTGCCCCCTCCCCCTGCCAGCGCCATTTCATTATCACGGAGAGAAAAGGCAGGGCCTGGGTGGGGCACAGAGGGTCGCGGCTCAGTTAGAGTCACTCCAGGGGCCCATTTGCCTCTGCTTCTCAGTGCTGCTCTGGTGACCCCGGCCCCTTCTCCACTTGGTACCCTGCTTTCCACCTGTCGAATCCCTTACTTGCACCTGGCTACCTTCCTTCCCACGATCCTCAGCGGACAGTCCCAAGCTCCATCAGCCTCCTGGAGCCCAGCTGAGGCCTCACCCTCCCAGCGGGTGCCTTTGCCACCCAAGCGACCAGGCATGTTCAGACCAGTCAGTGAGAGCTCCCTGGACTTCCTGCCCTTCCTGAGTCAAAGCCACCAACAGTTGTAGCCCCAGTCGCCTGGCGTCCAGGCTCAGAAGAGGTGGGGTCGTCTTCCCTCCCAAGTCGGCCCGCTATCCCATCCCCTCAGCCACCGCCCCAGGTGCCGCCGGCCGAGGTGCCCTCTTGCCTTGCTCTCCCTCAGACCCTGGAAACCCGCCCCCCTCTGCCCTCCCGGTTTGCTTCCCAGCACTCTGGCCATTTCTCTCAAGTACGTCTCAGGCTCTGAGGTCCTCTTCTCCCTCTGTGTGTTCCCCCGGACGACCTCAGCTGCTCTCCTGGGTGATGACTGTGACGCCAGTGTCTCCACTGCCACCTGGGTGACCCATGGCCCCTCAGATGCATTGTGTGCCACAGGGAAACTCACTGTCTCCCCTCAGCTGTCCAAATCCTGGCCTCGGGCGTGGCACTCAGTTCCCCTTTCTCTCCACCACCCCTTCGCATTGCTGGTTTCTGCTGAGTTTCCCTCCTATCCCTGGCCAGGTCCTGCCCCCTCTTCACTGTCCGCAGCCTCCGGGCTCAGTCCTCCCCTCGTCCCCCACATGGTGGACGTGGTGATGGTCCTAAAGCGGAGGCTATTGGCGCGCCTCCCCTCAGCACCCTTCGATGGCCCCGAGTGACCCTGAGGACAAAGTCCAAGCACTTCAGCCGGCTCGCACGGTCCTGTGTGACCAGCTCCTGCCGCCTCCCAGCCCCTCTCTCCCAGGAGACGCCTCCAGCCCCATCGCACTACTGGCAGTCGCCAGAATGTACCAGCTGCCTCGTGTCCATTTGCCTTATTCAAGATAAGCTCACACCCTGAGGCTCCCGCACACACACTTTTCGGGGCCACTCTTCAGTCCGCTATGGCCAGCCCCCACTCCCAATTCACGTCAGCTCACGTGCAAAATACATTCCCGCCACCCCGCCATCCCCTAAAGTCTTCACCTGCCATACCACCGCCACTTACTGTCACAGCCCACCATCTGCCTGGTGAGGTCACACCCTCTTTCTTCCCTTCTCTGGGACCACCTGGCACGGGTGGGCTGTGTACTCCCAGGCCTGGACCACTGCAGCTCTTGGACGGGAAGCCATCTCTTTGGGTTGACAGAACGTTTGGAGGACAGGGTCCACGTTACGTTGGTGTCTCTGTCCAATGCTTACCACCCAGCCTGGCTCTGGGATGGGGCTCCAGTAATGTGTCTAGACCCCAGGAGCAAACAGATCCAAGAGCCTGGCTAGAATTGCTAGACAACGGAACAGGATCGCTGGACCCTCCTGATTAAGAAGCAGGAAAACAAAGCCGGCAAGCAAGGGAGGGGCAAGGAGATGCAGGCGTCACTGCCGGCCATCTCCATCCCGGCCGCGGTGGACCTCAGAGCGCGGGGCTTTGGTCCTCGTGCTGTGCTTTGGGGTCACCTCTCTGGCCGGCCCTGAACGAAGGTGGATGCCACCGGGCCGCTGCGAGCACTTCTTCCCGACCGGCCTGGGAACGCCCTCAGCCCCCCAGGCCACAGGACGCTGGGAATCCCGGCACGCCTGCGTCCTGACACAAACCCCAGACCGGGGAGCGGTGGTGGCCTCCCTGCCGAACGTCCATGCACACGATCACTGGGCACGATGGTGGCCACCGCGCAGGGAGGGCCCTTCTCCGCGAAAGGACCAGCCCCCGACCGCAAGCGCTGGGCGCCCTCGGTGGCGGCGGTGCACAGCGTGGGGAGGGCCAGGCGCCCGTTTCCCCGCCGTGAGCGGGACTCCACCTGCCACGCCAGGCCCGGGGGAATCTTCCCTGGCACCCCCTCCCCACTTCCGGGCCTCAGCTCTGTTCCTCCTGGAAGAAGCTGGGCAAAGCGTCCCATCTTGGTTTGGAGCCAGGGGCCTGGGAGGGAGGCACGTGGCCCGGGGCCCGGCAGTCCGGGCCCCTCGGTGCTGGGTTCCCGAGCGCTGCCCTGCGAGCGGGCGGCCCTGCCGCCAAGGGAGGCTCCCGGCTGATGTGGCCCAGTGCCCGCAGCAGGCCCGGAGGGAGGGGCTGGGACGCAGGCGCCGGCCATCCTGGGTGCCTCCCCCCGCCCACCTGATCCATCCCTCCTGGGCCCCTGGCTGCACGGCCCACAGCGCCACGGCCCGTGGCCGGGCTCTTTCTCACAGACACCTCTGTCCCGGGGAGCGGAGCGGAGCAGGAGCCCCTCCGACCCTGCCATCCATCCGTGCGGCCAGAGGGCAAGGGGCTGGCCTGGGGACTGCTGCCCGGGACCCCTGCCCTGGCGGCCCCCAGAAGGGCCCATGTGGCTGCGCCTGTGGGTGGCACGGGGGGAGCACTTTCATCGTGTTGCACGTGGTGGCAGGCCCGCCCCCCATCTTATCCCCCATCGTCCCCCACCCCCTTCCTGGCTCTTGGCCTCACTGGGCATCTGGTCGTGAGCAGGCCAGGGAGGGGGTGCGGGGCACCATGAAGGAGAGGGTTCGGGACCCAGCGGAGGGGCCGGCCTGGGTCCCTGATGGGCTGTGGTGTGGGGCACACTGAGGGGGCCACTCAGGCCCTGCGTGTTGTCGCTGAGGCGCTGCCTCCACATGACCTGCACCCGCCCCAAGCTGCTTCTTGGCTCGGGCATACAACTCAGAGCACATCCCTCAGGTGTCAGCCGCCTGCCCTCATGCGTTGCAGGGCTTCCCTGTTTGTCGTCTCCTTCTGTGCCCGGCAGCTGGCGAGCCCAGCAACACTGCGGATGCCTCTGGGCTCCAGCTCGCCTGGCATCGGGCCCGGGCACCACAGGCACTCCACCGACGTCTCCTGAGTGAACGATGTCGAGTCAGGGCAGCTGTGTAACCCCGCATGGACCTTCCAGGCACCGCACTCTGTTAGGGCACAGAGAGGACAGGGCCCTGGCCAGCCTCTGGGAGACCCCTGCCCACGTGTGGGACTCCAGGCGCATCCTGGCGCCCCCGCACTGGCCCACAGCCGTCTGAGCACGCGGCGGGCTCCTGTGGCTGCTGTTCCTCCCCAGGGCCCCTCCCTGCCCAGGGTTGTCCTTCACTTTTGGCATATGCGTCGCGCAGCCTCCAAACGAGGACTGTGAATTCCTGGGGCTGAGCTTGGATGACTGCCTCGATTCCTTCTGTGTGCTCAGGTGTACCCCACAGCCTGCAGGCACCATCAGAGAGCCCCCCAGCCTTCTCTCCCACTGCCCCTCACCTGCCCAGCCATCCCTCAGAGGGCCGAGTGGGTGCTTTCCGAGGACAGGGCTGGCCATCCCTGCCCCGCTCCGAGGTGCTGGCTGGGCATACACTGAAGAGGAATGGTGGGCAGGGCGGGAAGGGGACGAGCTGCCATGTCGTCCCATTGGCATCCCTGGGGCACCTCTGCTGCAGGTTCCGTGACCAGTCAGCCACAGGCCTTGATTACTGTGGAAACCAGAGCCTCGTGTGAGTGCTCGCCATCAAGGGATGAGGGACAGGGCGCCCACGAGGCTGCACAGTATCCCACTGGACGGCCCCAAAGATGTGCACCGAGAGCCTGGCTGAGAAGGCTGGGTGCACCTGCTAGCTCCCTGCGTCGGCGCTAAAACTTGCTCCATCAGCAGTGCTATGGCAGCGCAGATCCAGACCTGGGGTAGTCACGTGGTGTCCACACGTGAATGTGCACGAGCCTTCACGTGGCATAAATTCACCTCTCCAGCCATCCAGGCACGTTGGCAGGGAGTCTGCCAAGGTTGAAACACACGCACACATGCACACACTCATGCATATCCAACTAAGATTTCATTGGACCACATAAGCTGCAGCCAACAAAAGGGACAAAAATCAAAAAGACCAAACTATTCTAATACAAGATTAGTGTAGACCTGGTTATGGGTTGGATTGTCTTCCCCACCTGCCACCCCACTCACATGTTGAAGTCCTAACCTCCCTGTACTTGTGAATGTGACCTTATCTGGAAATAGGGCCATTGTAGATGTAATTAAGATGAGGTCATACCGGAGTGGGGTGAGCCTCTGATTCACTATGACTGGTGTCCTTATGAAAAGGGGACATTTATTTAGTTATTGGCCACGCTGTGCAGCATGCGGGATCTTAGTTCCCCGACCAGGGATCGAACCCGCGCCCCCTGCAGTGGAAGTGCGGAGTGTTAACCACTGGAGCGCCAGGGAAGTCCCCTTAGTTTATTCTTGATTAATGGCATTCCTTTAAACCCTGCTCTAAATTATAGCTTTTCCTAAATATGCATCCCAACCTAGTAATTGATAATTAGTTATGTTAGCTAAGAGCTTATCTTTAGGGAGGAAGCATAATTTAGTTGGCATCTAACAAATCTCTGTGGAATGAATGAATGAACCAATTTGATTGGTTTCCGGGAGTAATCTAGGTCTGGTAGTAGTTACTGAGATGGCAGCTGAGAACCCAGGAGGAAGTGGACTGCCTTCAACTGGTGGCCAACAAAATCCACAGATTGCGGAGGACCAGGGAAAGCTCTGTAGAGGGTGGGCCCTGGAGCTAAGTCTTTTTTTTGTTCTTTAATAAATTTATTTATTTATTTATTTATGGCTGCGTTGGGTCTTCGTTGCTGCATGGGGGCTTTCTCTAGTTACAGCGAGTGGGGGCTACTCTTCGTTACGGTGTGTGGGCTTCTCATCGCGGTGGCTTCTCTTGTTGCGGAGAATGGGCTCTAGAGCACGGGCTCTAGAGCACAGGCTCAGTAGTTGTGGCACTTGGGCTCAGTAGTTGTGGCTCGTGGGCTCTAGAGCGCAGGCTCAGTGGTTGTGGCACTCGGGCTCAGTAGTTGTGGCTCACGGGCTCTAGAGCGCAGGCTCAGTAGTTGTGGCACATGGGCTTAGTTGCTCCACAGCATGTGGGATCTTCCCGGACCAGGGCTCGAACCCGTGTCCCCTGCACTGGCAGGTGGATTCTTAACCACTGCGCCACCAGGGAAGTCCCTGGAGCTGAGTCTTGAAGTAGGACTTCACCAGGTGGAGCAGGGAAGAAAGTGGTACCATGCGGGCACAGCATGGGTGAGAGCGTGGAGTCATGAAAATGCTTCACCTCTTCAGGGACCCAGAAAGACTCCCTGTGGCACGTATGCATGTCTGTCTATTTGGGATAAAAATGAAGCTGGAGGCGTAGAAGAACCGGACGTGCACAGCCACACGGCTGCCTCATCAGGGAAGGGGGCTATGGGGAGGCCAATGGCCAAGGCTGCCCCCTTTGTTCAAGAGCCCAGAGGTGCTTCCCGGATGCCAGCTTGTCTTCCAGAGCCCCTGGGACAAACACACACACACACACACACACACACACACACAGCTCTTGGCCTCCGCTGAGTGGAAAGCAGCCATGGTTGTCCTTGGAGGTGCCCCTTTTAGCTAGCTGCCTCAAGCCGAGCCTTCCCCTTCCCCCTCTTATGCCAGCTCCTGGTTCTCTGTACCCTCCCAGTGGTGGGAGAGGGGAGGCTGGGCGGGGCAGGGCAGACCCAGCAGGCCTGGTCTTGATGGAGTGGCAGGGGTGGGCCTACTGGGGGATGGAGGGAGGGAGGGAGGCTTCCACCGACCCACAGCAGTGCCTGCTGCGGCCCTGCCAGCTGAGTCCTCACCTGGGAAGCTCACCTCTGGGACCAGCCACCTTCCCGGGCCAACAGAAAGGTGACCACTGGACAGACCCCTTGATGTGCTACTCTTCCAAGATCTGGCTGTGCAGAGCCTCGGGGCTGCAGGGCCCAGCCTCTTGGCTGGCCTGCCCGGGGGATCCAATGATTTTCACCCGTATGCGCAAGGCAAAGGCAGGTGTGCGTGCGTGCGTGCGTGTGTGTGTGAACCTTCACTCAGCCCCTCAGAGGACTGCTGGAGGGGAAAGGGCCAGAGCCTTTCAGAACCCCCAAACAGCCTGTATTTGTACTAAAGGGAGCGAGCCTTTGGGGCACCATGGCCATCACCCAGCCTCCAGGCAGGAGGCCTGCGTGTATGCTCGTGGGCGGGTCTGGAAGGAAGAGAGGTGGACAGGCCAGGAAGATATCCAGGAGGAAGAAGCGATTGCACCTAGAGCTGCATCAGACATGGTGGCTGGGCGGTTGGGCCCGCGGATCTGGGGCTTGGTGGCAAGCCTGGGCCAGGCACAGCAGGTCGTGGACAGTGGGGGGAGCACCCCAGGCTCGGTGCACCTGGCCCCCTTCCTGCCCGCCCCTCGAGGCTCCGGCTCCGGTCACACCTGACCTTTGCACTGAGTTGACGCACATTCTCTCTCTTCTGGTTATGACCTGTTTCCCCTTGACTCTCCCTCCTTGTGAGGGCAAACGCCTGGGGTGATTGCTGTCTGGGCCACTCCCATCCCAGGACCCTGCTTTCCGCATGCAGCCCTGGCAGACACCTCCCACCCTCACCGGCTTTGATCTGGTCCCACCCATGGGGCACCAGGGGCTGATTTGTGAACTCAGAGTTCCTGGGCACCCCCCACTCGGCAGCCGGAGCCCAGCTTAGGGCACCCCTGAGGGCCAGGCCCCTGCCCTGGCTGGCAAAGGCATGGGCCGAAGTTCCCAGGGGGTGCCGTCCCTGCCTGCAGCGGGTGAGGCCACCTCTCTCAGAGGCCACAATAAGGGGAGGCGGACGGAGCAGAGATGGAACAGGACAGCCCTGCATGGAGCTGGCTGGTGCATCCACGGACTTTCGGCAGTACCCCCACTCTCTTTCTACCGCCCAGCCCACGTGGCACCGACGTCCACTTCCTGCCCTCTGCAAAGTCGGCCCATGGCCTCCTTGGGCCTGGCCTCCCACTGCTGGCTCCGACTCTCCCTCCTTCCCAAGGGGCTGGCTCACTTCCCACTGATGGCTTGGCTTCCCCCTGAACCCTTTCTCTAGGTTGCTTCCCCACTGGGGTCCCGGGGACCTGCCCCCAGGAGGAAGCTGCCTCCGGTCTAGCCAGTGCCCCAAGCGCCCGCACCCCCGTGCCTCAACTGCCTTGACTGCCTGTCCTGGGCCAGCCTCAGACACGGGGAGACAGGATGGGGACAGCGCCAGCCAGGGGGGCCAGGGGCAACCTCCCCCTGCCCCTCTCCCTGCCCCAGCTCCTTCCCCTCCTTCGGGACTGCCGGCCTGTCGGGCCATGGCCCCTTGGCACGTGGCCTCCGTGCCTGGTGAGCATTAGCTCAGAGGCCAGTGGCCTGGCAGGTGGCCAGAGACCCTCCTGTGGGGAAGAGACCTGGATCCAGGGGCAGTGAGGACCTGGCACAGGGCTTTGGTGATGTGTCCCCGGGGGCCAGGCTGTGTGGGTTTGAGCAGGAGGCCCCTTGCCCCTGGGGGTACTGTCAGCCACGGCTCCGATCCCCAGGCCACCCCTCAAGGAGGGAGAGGGCGCAGGAGCCCTTCCCGATGACAGTGGCCCAGGGCAAGGCCTGCCCAGACCACCCTCTGCTCCCTGCTCTGGTAGGGAGTGATGGGCCTCTTCATTCATTGAAAAACTAGTGAAGCACCTCTGACGTGTCACGTGCTGTGCTAGGCGCTGGTAGAAAAGGGAACAAAGCCAGGTGACAGTTGTTAAGGCGCTGACATTCAAGCAGGGCAGCCGGATGGTTACCCGCATGAAAGGCACGTTTCCCAAAGCTCAGGGTGTACCTGTGGCAGGTCCCCTCTGGTGACTGGCGGGCCCTGGGTGGCAGTGGCCCAGCAGCTGTGAAGGGAGGGGGCTGGGCTCAGGCTGGCACGCCGCCCCCGCGGGGGAACGTCTGGGGCTCTCCCCTCCTTTTGCCTCTGGTTGAATGAACATTCTGCCTCACTTGGGTACGACGTTCACTCCTGCCTGCGGTGCCGTCCCCGGGTCTCCCCAGTCTCCCTGTCTTGACACGTAAACCCAAGGATGCCTCAGAGAACCGGCCTGGGTCTCTACTGCTCCCCCCGCCCCCTGTCAAGGCCAGAGACCATGGAGCTAAAGCTGCAGACAGACAGATAGATGGGCCATCAGGCCTGCAGGGAGGATGGTCATTGCTGAAAGAAAGGAAAGGGCCGAGGCCAGTGGGTTTGGTGACACGGAGGACCTTGGCCAGAGCAGTGTCAGAAGAGGGGTGGGTGGCCATTGGATGGGCAGAAGCCTTGGAGCAAGGGGGTGGTGGCTGCAGGGGTTCCCGGGTGCTGACTCCCAGTCACCCAGCCTCGTGGTCGTGGGAGCGTACTGGGTGCCGCGCTGGGTCCAGGACCCTCACTGCTTGAAGGCCGCCGGCCTTGCCCTTTGGTTGGGAGCAGCACCCCGAGTGAAGCCCTGCTGGGCTTGCCGGGGCCAGCAGCCCTCACCCCCCGGTGCTTCGAGGGGCTCTTTCTCACACCCCTGTCTCCCCCGGAGGAGTGTCCTGGGGCTGCCCTCACAGGCACCACGACGGGGTAACGACCTTCCTTCTATTTCTCTTCTGTCACTTCTAAGGACTCTTGCCATTGGATGTGGGCCCACCCTCATAATCCAGAATGATCTCATCTCCAGAGCCTTAACTTTATTACATCTGCAAAGACCCTTTGTCCTAATAAGGGCACATTCACAGGGGCCAGGATGTGGACCTATCTTTTGGGGGCTACCATTCACCCCGCCACACCCATGGCGTGTCGCACTCTCGGGCACCCACCTTCTGAGGACAACGGCTTGCGGGGCTCCCGGGTGGCCCCAGCCGGGCTGGAGGGCAGGCGCCTCAGTGAGGCTATGCTGCGCTCTATGGGGGGCTGTCACCTAGCCACTGCACGTAGCCGGATGGGAGTTCAGCCCCCAGAGGGGCCTGGTGTGTCTGCAGCTGGGCACGTGCACAGTTTGCTGTCGGAGCGGTCTCAGCGTGTGACTGAGGGAAGGCCAGTGGGGAGGGGCCCGGTGCCCCGCGGAGGGGCTGGCCTCGCATGGGAGCAAGGACAGGCCATCTGGAGGCACGGGAGGGAGTGAAGGGCAATATGGGTCACGGAGATGGCCAGGGTGGGGGAAGAGCAAGCCTTTTGGAAGAGGGGCCAGCTACATCTTGAGAACCTTCTCGTAGGCTTCCCGCCGTCCTGCCCCCAAACCTTTGCTCACGAGGTCGCCCGATCCCGAGGCCCTGCGCCCTTGCACCCCCTGCCTGCTTCAGGGCTTCTCTGCAGGACGAGGGTTCTGCTCTCCACCCCCCCACCCCCCCACCCCCCCGCTCCAATCCCACCAGCCTTGAAAATTATGCGGCCACGTAAATGCCATTCACAGTTAAGCCAAGCAAGCCATGGTTACTTTTCTTCTCTGCACAGCATTTTGTTTTCCCAGGAGTTAATAATTGTCCTCTGGCTGACTGTTTGCTTAGCTTCCCATGCACTTATCACTAATTCAACCCTAGACTCGTCCTGGTGTGTAAATGTTCTCTCAAGACGTTCAAACACACCATGCATTCAAGTGATTTCATCTCAAAGAAAATCTCTTGCGGCACAGCACCCAGGGTTTCCCTTTGCTGTCTCCTGGGAAGCCCCCCATGTTGCAGTCCTCAGTTTATGGTCAATTCCCCCCACCTTCCTTTTTTTTTTTTTTTTTTAATAACAAGCGCGTGTTTATGTACTGCTTGTGTAAAGTTTAAAAAATATATTTTAAAAGAGTGAGACTGGAGATCAGAAGCCCTGGCTTTGAGGCCTGCCCTCTGCGATCCCATGTGGCCTTGAGTAGGCCTCCCTGAGTCTTGCTTCCATGATCTATAGAACCGCAGGTTTTGACTGTGGTTATTCATTAATCCTTCATGTATTCATTCAACAGACATTGGTTTAGCAGTGACTCTTGAGAAAACTGTTTATTGCGGAAAATATCAGCCGTTAAGCAAAGGTGGAGAGAATCGTTAATGAGGCCCTGGGGACTGACCAGCCAGTGTCAACAGTTATCAACTGGCTTGTATTTTTCCTTTAGACCCTTCTTTTTTTCATGGAGTATTATGGGGACTTTATTATTTTGAAATAATTAGATTCACAGGAAGTTGCAAAGAAACGGACAGGAGGCCGGTGTCCCACTCCCCAGTTCTGTGTTGATTTCTGCTGTACAGCAAAGTGACTCAGTTATATGTGTGTGTATATATATATATATATATATATATATATATATATATATATATTCTTTTCCATTATGCTTTATCACAGGATATTGAATATAGCTCCCTGTGCTCTACAGTAGGACCTTGTTGTTTATCCATTCTGTATATACTAGTTTGCATCTGCTAATCCCAAACTGCCACCCCATCCCTCCCCCACCCCTCTCCCCTTTGGCAACCACAGGTCTATTCTCTATGTCTGTTTGTTTCCTCGATAAGGTCCTTTGTGTCATATTTTAGATTCCACACAGAAGTGATATCATATGGTATTTGTCTTTCTCTCTATGACTTACTTCACTTAGTATGATAATCTCTGGTTGCATCCACGTTGCTGCAAATGGCGTTATTTCCTTCTTTTTATGGCTGAATAATATTCCATTGTATATATGTACCATGTCTTCTTTATTCATTCATCTGTCGATGGACATTTAGGTTGCTTCCATGTCTTGGTCATTGTGAATACTGATGCTATGAACATTGGGGTGCATGTATCTTTTTGAATTAGAGTTTTCTCCAAGTATGTACCCAGGAGTAGGATTGCTGCATCATATGGTAGCTCTATTTTTAGTTTTTCAAGGAACCTCCATACTGTTCTCCATAGTGGTTGCACCAACTTACATTCCCACCAAAGGTGTAGGAGGGTTCCCCTAAAGTGAACTTTTGACTGTGGAATAATTTTACTTTTACGCAAAAGTTGCAAAGATAGTACAGAAGCTCCTGGGTGCTCTGCACTCGGCTTCCCTTAATGTTAACACCTGGCCTTCCCAAGGTACGTTTGTCAAAACTGAGAAATGAACATTGGTACAATACCAGTAACTAAACTCCAGACTTCATTTAGATTTCGCCAGTTTTTCTACTCATGTCCTTTTCTGTTCCAGGATCCCATCCAGGATCCCACATTGTTTTTAGTCTGGAGCATTTGAAAATAAATTGTAGGGCTTCCCTGGTGGCCCAGGGGTTAAGAATCCGCCTGCCAATGCAGGGGACAAGGGTTCGAGCCCTGGTCCGGGAAGATCCCACATGCCGCGGAGCAACTAAGCCCGTGTGCCACAACTACTGAGCCTGCACTCTAGAGCTTGCGAGCCACAACTACTGAGCCCGCGTGCTACAACTACTGAAACCTGCACACCTAGAGTCCGTGCTCCGCAGCAAGAGAAGCCACCGCAATGAGAAGCCTGCGCACCACGAAGAAGAGTAGACCCCGCTCGCTGCAACTAGAGAAAGCCCGTGTGCAGCAACGAAGACCCAATGAAACCAAAAATAAATAAATAAAATAAATAAATTTATAAAAAAGAAAAAAGAAAATAAATTGTAGACATCATGTCATTTCACACATAAAGACATACCTATGGATTTCTAACAGATAAGGGCTTCTAAAAACAACCCCACAAATCGTGATCACACCTAATGACTGATATTAGAAATAGTCCTTAATGTCACTTAATACACACTTTCCTTGATTGTCTCAAGGATGCCTTCTTATAGCTGGTTTGTTCAGGTATGAACGCTAGCAAGGTGCCCACTTAGCTTGGGGTTGATTCGCCCCTCATGTCTTTTAAAATCTTGAAGAAGCCAACTCCTTCCTGAAGCATTCCCTACAGCCTAGATGTGGCTGATGGCATCCTTGTGGTGTCTACTATGTTCCTTTTTCCCCTGCATTTCCTATAAAATGGTAGTTAGAGAGAGAGGCGTGATCAGATTCAGGTTAAATTTTGTTGGTAAGACGACTCCTCAGGTGGGGCTGAGGGCTTCCCATCCTATGCCAGGAGACACACCTCATCCAGTTGCCCACTTTCAAAGTCAAGATGGATTGGTAGGTGCACGTGGGGTCAGCCTGATACAGCAAATGTACACCTAGCAGTTTTAGTAGGCATTGATGATCTCCATCTAGGGCCATTATTTTGGGTTACGAACAGTGATTTTCTGATTCTATAATTCTTCCTGCATTTTCTAGTTGGCTCTCTGGATGCAGTGATTATGGTGGAGACCACTGGTTGCTTCTCTGTTGACAGATCCTTAGCTGGGCCCATGACCGCCTGAGTAAAGACTACACTTCTGAGCCTCCTTTACAACTGGGTGTGGCCACGTGGCCAGTTCTGGCCAGTGAGATTAACTGGGAGTCTTGTATAGCTCCTTCTGGGAGACACTTTTCAGAGATGCTGGTATTCTCCTTGTTCACCCCTTCCCCTATTTTCTTCCTCATCTCCGTTCTGGTGCTATGGCTGGATCTCTGCCTGCCATCTTGGATCAAGGCAATGAAGGCCACACTCTAGGAATTATGGAGCAGTGAGTTGGAATGACCTGGAAGGAATATTTTTTATTTAAAATTTATTTTATTTTTATTTATTTATTATTTTTGGCTGTGTTGGGTCTTCGTTGCTGCGTGCGGGCTTTCTCTAGTTGCAACGAGCGGGGGCTACTCTTTGTTGCGGTGTGTGGGCTTCTCATTGCGGTGGCTTCTCTTGTTGTGGAGCACGGGCTGTAGAGCACGTGGACTTCAGTAGATGCGGCTCACGGGCTCAGTAGTTGTGGCTCGTGGGCTCTAGAGCACAGGCTCAGTAGTTGTGGCGCACGGGCTTAGTTGCTCCGCGGCATGTGGGATCTTCCCGGACCAGGGCTCGAACCTGTGTCCCCTGCATTGGCAGGCGGATTCTTAACCACTGCGCCACCAGGGAAGTCCCTCTGGAAGGACTCTTGATCCCTAGTGATTTTCTGGAATAACCATACTAGTCCTGAGCGTTTTACCTCTGGACTTCATTAACACACGAGACAAATAAATGTCTCTTGGTTAAGCCACTATTATTATGAGTTTTTTCTCATAAGTGTAGCTGAACCTAATCCTAACTGACAGAGGAGAAAACAAAACAGATGTGGTCCCTGTTATTATCTATTGTGGGGACAGCCATTTGATGGCACATTATTATTATTATTATTATTATTGCAAAACTATCTATTAAAGAAAAACACAAGGCCACCTCTCAACAAAAAACCAATGAGAGAAAGAGAAATTCATCTTAGATGAATGTATCCAGATTTTTGCAATCAGAAAACCAAGAAGGAAGCCGTTTTTATGTCAGTGTGGATGCAAGGTTTGTGACCTTTCAAAACGTACACATTTATTTCTGTTTCTTTCAGCATTATAAACTAGATGCTCTGCATGACCTTTCTGATGAAAATAACTAAAATTGCTGAATAAAAGATTTAAAAATCATCCTTTTAAATGAACCAATTAGATGGTGAAAAAGTAAGGAATCCCAGACTCCAAAAATTCAATCAAGACAGAAACCCAGAGAGGTAAACAGAACACTGAGGCCAATCTTGAGAGCATTTGTGGACCCTGGTGACCTTGACCTTGACCTTGAGTTTTCATGGTCTCATAGATTGTGACTCCAGATATTGGAATGATCAAATATAAACTTTAAAATAACTAAGCATACGCTGTTCAAAGATATAAATGACAGCATTGATAATTATGGCAGAGAACTGAAGCTATAAAAAGGAGCTACTTAAAAATTCTAGAACTAAAAATGACACTAACCAAAATTAATAAACAAATGGATGGGCATAATAGCAGAATACAGCTAAAGAGAGTATCAATGGACTGGAAGATAAGTGAGAAGGAACTATGCAGAATAAAGCAGGGAGAGACAAATGGACGGAAACTAAAAAGAGGGAGAAAGAGACAGGATATGTGAGAGCTCAACATATGTGTAATTAGAAGAGGAGAGACGAAGGGGGCATAACCAGTATTAAAAGGCATAATAGCTGAGAACTTTCTAAAAATGGGGGGGGGGGCGGGGAGAACGTCAAACCACAAATTAAAGAGGGCTTAGAAACTACATGCAGAATATACGAAGAGAAATGCACACTCAGGGATATCAGGGTAAAATAGCTAAAAGCCAAATTACTGAATTATGAAATGTTGAAAGCATTACGTTTGAGATCAGGTACAAGATAAGATTACCAGCTAATTCTATTTGACATTGTACTTGAGTTCCTGGCTAGTGCAGTAGGGCAAGCCAAATTTTAAAAAAAGAAGATTTAGAAATTATTTGCAGATGGTGTGATAGTTTATGTAAAAAACCTGAAGATTCTACAGATAAATTATTCAAATTAATAAGAAAATTTAGCACAGTTTCTGGATACAAAAATTAATATCTAAACATAAACAGGGACAGAATTTATAAACAAAAGAAACATAACATTTACAATAGCATAAAATATCTATCTAGGAATAAATATAAAAAAAGGCATGCAATAATTTCTAAATTATGTAGAAATTTACAATCATTTGAAAGACATTGAAGGAAAGATTTAATAAACCAATAGAAATATATGCTATGTTCATGGATTAGAACACATAATTTTTTCCCTTTAACTTTTTTTTAAACGTAATTTCAAATTTATGAAAGATTACAAGAATAGTAGAAATAAATGGAGGGGGAACATCTTCAACCTGATGAAGGGCATGTAGGAAAAACCCAGAGCTAACATTATACTTTATGGTGAAATACTGAAAACTTTCCCCCTAAAATCAGGAACAATACAAAGTTGTCTGCTCTTGTCACTTCCAGTCAACATTGTGCTGGAGGTTCTAGCCAAGGAAATTATGCAAGAAAAAGAAATACAAGGCATCCAGATTGGAAAGGAAGAAGTAAAACTATCTCTAGTCACAGATGACATGATTTCGTATCCTAAAGACTCCTAAGGAATCCACTAAAAAACTGTTAGAACGAATAAATGAGTTGAGCAAGGTTGTAGGATACAAGGTCAAGGTACAAAAATCAATTGTGTTTCTATACACAGCAATAAATAATGGAAATGAAATTAAGAAAACGTTTTATTTATAAATCACAAAAAAGAATAAAATACTTAGGAATAAATTTAACAACACAAGGGCAAAGCTTGTACAACAGTATTTTGTTGAAGGACATTAAAGAATATCTAAATAAGTAGAAAGACATCCTATGTTCATGGATCAAAGGACTGATATTAAAGTGGCAGTACTCTTCGAATTGATCTACAGATTCAATACAATGCTTATCAAAATTCCAGCTGGGATTGTCGCAGAAATTGACAAGCCGACCCTAAAACTCACATGGAAATGCAAGGGATCCAGAACAGCCAAAACAAGCATCTTGAAAAAGAAGAACAAAGTTAGAACACTCACACTTCCTTATTTCAAAACTTCTAACAAAGCTTCAGGAATCAAGACTGTATGGTACTGGCATAGGGATAAACTTATAAATTAATGTAATAGAATCAAGAGTCCAGAAATAAACCCTTACATTTATGGTGAATTAATTTTTCGACAAGGAAGCCAAGACAATTCAATGGGAGAAAAAAATGTGCTTACAACAAATGGTGCTAGGACAACTGGATATCCACCTGCCAAAAAATAAAGTTGGATTCCTACCTCACACCATACACAAAAAGTAACTCAAAATGGATCAGAGACCTGAATATGAGAGCCAAGACTATAAAACTCAGAAGAAAACATAGGTGTAAATCTTCATGACCTTGGGTCAGGCAATGGTTCCTTAGACATGACACCAAAAGCAGGAGTGACAAAAGATAAAATACGTAAACTGAACTTCTTTTAAATAGTTGTGTGCTGCAAATGATACTATCAAGAAAGTGAAAAGACAATCCACAGAATGAGGGAAAATGTTTGCAAATCATATATTGGATAAAAGGGGGTATAGCTCAGGGGCAGAGCATTTGACTGCATATATTAGATAAAGGACTTGTGTCTAGAATACAAAAAGAAATCTTACAACTCCACAATAAAAAGACAAATTACTCAAATCTAAAAATGGCAAAGAATTTGAATAGATATTTCTCCAGAGAAGATGTACAAGTGGCCAATGAGCACATGAAAGATGCTCAACATCATTAATCATCAGGGAAATGCAAATCAAAATTATCATGAGATACCACTCCATACCCACTAGAATGCCTGGAATCAAAAAGATGAACAGGGGCTTCCTTGGTGGTCCAGTGGTTAAGATTCCTTGTTTCCAATGCAGGGGGCACAGGTTCGATCCCTGGTCAGAGAACTAAGATCCCACATGCCGCGCAGTGCAGCCAAAAGAAAAAAAAAAGAAAAAAAGACGAACAAAACATGTTAGTGAGAAAGTGGAGAAATTGAAACCCTCATACATTGCACTGCTGATGGAAAGGTAAAAGTTGTGCAGCTGCTTTGGAAGTTTGGCAGCTTCTCAAAATATTGAACATAGAGTTACCATATGACCCAGCAATTTTACCCCAAAGTATAGTCCCAATAGGTAACTTGTATGGCATGTGAATTATATCTCACTATAGCTGTTAAAAAAAGAATAGTAGGGCTTGCCTGGTGGCACAGTAGTTAAGAATCCGCCTGCCAATGCAGGGGACACGGGTTTGAGCCCTTGTCCGGGAAGATCCCGCATGCCGCGGAGCAACTAAGCCCGTGCGCCACAACTACTGAGCCAGCGTGTCACAACTACTGAAGCCCACGTGCCTAGAGCCCGTGCTCTGCAACAAGAGAAGCCACTGCAATGAGAAGCCCGTGCACGCACCGCAACGAAGAGTAGCCCTAGCTCACCGCAACGAGAGAAAGCCCTGCGGTCAGCAACGAAGACCCAACGCAGCCAAACAAACAAACAAACAAAGAATAGTAGAGAGATTTCTTCTATACCTTTTGTGTAGATTCCCCAAATGCTGACATTTTACTCTCTTTGCTTTATTCTTGTCTCTTACATCTACACACATACACACACATCCACACACACACATTTTCTGAATCTTTCAAATCAATTAAGACACGATGGTCGGGGCTTCCCTGGTGGCGCAGTGGTTGAGAATCTGCCTGCCAATGCAGGGCACACGGGTTCGAGCCCTGGTCTGGGAAGATCCCACATGCCGCGGAGCGACTAAGCCCGTGAGCCACAATTGCTGAGCCTGCGCATCTGGAGCCTGTGCTCCACAACAAGAGAGGCCACGATAGTGAGAGGCCCGCGCACCGCGATGAAGAGTGGCCCCCACTTGCTGCAACTAGAGAAAGCCCTCGCACAGAAACGAAGACCCAACACAGCCATAAATAAATAAATTAAAAAAAAAAAAAAAAAAGACACAATGGTCCTTTATCTCTAAATACTTCAGTGTGTATTTCCTAAGAACAAAGAACATTCTCTAAGCACAGTACAATTATAAAAATCAGGAAATTAACATTGATACAACACTATAATCTTTTCCTTGTCCAGAGTTTGCCAATTGTCCCAATAATGCCTTTTCTAGAAAAGGAGCATCTCTGATCACGAATTGCATTCGGTTGCCATATCCCTGGAGCAGTTCTTTGGTCTTTGTGTTTTACGGCATTGACATTTTTCAAGGGCGTAGGTCAAGTATTTGGTAGAATATCCTCTGTTTTGGTTGGTCTGATGTTTCCTCGTCGTCAGATTTAGGTTTTGCACTTTTGCTAAATCTGGAGGCACACAGTGGTGGTTTGTCCCATTACTGGTGAAGGTAACTCTGATGACTTCGTTAAGGTGGTGTCTGCCAGGTTTCTCCCCTGGTGAGTTGCTATTATTTTCCATTTGTGTGTGTGTGTGGAGGGGACATTTTGAGACTACTTAAACATCCTGGTCCTTGTCAAGCTTTCACCCACTAGTTTTTTCAGTCATTGATCATTCTTGCTTGAATCAATCATTACTACGATGGTTGCCAAATGGTGCCTTTCCAGTTCTATCATTCCTTCTACATTTATTCTTTGGCTTCTACTGCAAGGAAGAGCTTCCCTTCTCCCCATTTACTTATTTATTTATATCAACGTGGACTCATGGATTCCTTACCTTCTGGAGGGACAAGATGTCCTAAGCTCTTCCAGACCTTCCCTGGCGCCCATTCTTACAATCAGTCATTTATCCTACGATCCTCACTTCATTTTGAGTGGATAATTATTGCAATTAGAAACCTATTAGGAAATTACACACACACATACCCCACGTGCATATAAGTATATATGCACACATTCATGCATATATGTAGATGTATAGCTATGGGTATATGTACACTTCCACACATCTGTATTTATTATCTATCATCTATCATCATTTAATGTCTATCTATCTGTCTATCTCTCTATCAATTACCTATCTGTCTCTCTCTCTCTCTCTCTCTCCACGAGTTCATACTGACATCTCTAATTCCAGATTCATTCTAGCCTTCTTCCCACATGCTTACTTGTAACTTCTTTCTATCATTGAGAAAGCTGGCTCCCATCATCCACAATTCATTTATGTATTTGCTCAACCCTCGAATACTCAGAAAGCAGTTTCAGAATCGTCAACTCATGTCTCTGCAAACAAGAAAACTACCCTCTGGAGTTCAATATTTGTTTCTAGTTCTTTGTCTTTAGCTTAAGGGCAGATAGGCCAAGGACTCCGTTCAAAGGTTACCTGGCTTAGTTCGTTTCTTCCCCTCCAGTGTGGTTATACGTTGTTTGATGTATGGTTTGGTTCATTGGATTTTGTTTGTATTTCATTTTTAGGATATTTCCCCCCCGTCCTTGTGATTTTATTTATTTTAGGTAATTTGAAGTTTGGATGCTGTCTGTCTTCTAGTTATGCTGAGGGCATGGGTTTTGTGTGGTTTTATTTGTTCTTGTTTTTTTAATTGATTTTTGTTTGGAAGCTATGCTGAGAGTTCCAGATATATGGACTCCTCTGCCATTATCTTGGCTACCCAGAATGCTCCAAAAAAATCAATGTTTTGAGTATGCCAGCCCTTTCCCATTTGATTTATAGATCGAATACAGTAGTAACCTAAATGCCATTAAAAAAATAAAAACTAAATGCTATTTTTAAAATGGAGCTTGACAAGGTAGTTCTTAAGAGCAAATGGCCAGGCAGAGCTGAGACGCTCCCGAAGAAGGAGGTGGAGGGAGCTGCCTTAGCAGATTCTGAGACGGATTCTAAAGGTACAGCGTTTAAGCCGCTGCGGTGTTAGCAAAAGGAGGGACAAACAGACCAAGGGGGCAGAATAGAGAAAGTGGAAGCAGACGAGCCACGTGGAGAAATTCAATGTATGACAAAGCTGGCATTGCAGGTCAGTGGAGAGGGGAGATGTTTTTCAATGAATAATCCTGGGACAATTGGCTATCCACGTGGAGAATAAAGTCTGACAACATCAGGCGTTGGCAAGCCTGGGGAGCCACGAGCAAAGTCAGATACTGCAGGTCGGCCTGGCAATCGGTGCAAGCCTTGGGAATGCGATTCGTCCTTCCTTAGCAGAGTGGAGGACGCATGTGGCCTGTGGCCCAGGGGCCTCCACCTGCATGTGATCACCAGAGAAACCTGTGCTGAGCATAAGGACGCCTGTCCACAAATGTGCAGAGCAGCCCTGTTTGTAACAGCATGAAAGGTGGAATCAACCCCACCGTCCATTAAGCTGACAATGGGACGCAACGGGTGGAGGTTAGTCCCGCAAGAGAGTGAGTACGCAGGGGCTGGTGGCATCGTTCTTCCTACTCACACACGTTTTGTCAATATTCTTTTGTGTCTTCTCTACATCTAATAGAAATGATTTTAAAGACTAAGAGTTGTGCTGAATTACCTCTGGCGAGGCACCGGGATCCTGTCCTGGCTGGAAACCTCAGAAGCCGCCCTCAGGCCCTGGCGTCTTCCCAGGGAGGAGGGCCCGGTGCTCTGACCCTGCAGTCCTGGTCACAGCAGCTGGAACCCCGGGTAAGGCGGTACCCGCGGTTAAAGTGCTGAAGGACTGCTGCACCCATCAGTAAACCGTAGCTCAGATGCTCCCTGCCTGCTGCTTCCCTGCCCCCATCTTGATCCTGTAACTAGAGCTTGTGCCAGGCCCAGCAAAGGCCCCCTGAGACCCTGCTCTCGCCCGGCCCGCATGCCCGGGCGCCCCCCACCCCAGGTCGAGTGCGAGGAACATTGGAACCGCCTCTGCTGTGCAAGGGCCCAGCACCCCTGCTCTGGGAGGAGGGAAGGGTCAAGGTTACCTCCGCCCACCGGATCCATTTGCCACCCTGCCCACAGCCAGTTTACCTAACGACCAGTTCACCACTTCGCCTAATTACCAGGTCACCTCCAAGCCTGAATTTGGAATTCAAATGAAGGAACTTATTTCCACCTTTTATTCTAACAGTGGCTCCAGCTTAATCAGTTCTCTAATGATCAATTTGCCTAATTAAAAAAAAATTAAGCATTTTGAAACCAGTTCACCGACGGCCCTTCTGTCTCTGTGGTGTGTTTCCAAGGATTGCTTTGCGCTGGGTTAGGGGTGACTGGCTCTCCTGGGGGCTCTCTTGCTTCTTCTTTCAAAAGTAGACGTGTCTGGCTGTGAAGCGTTTCCTGGAGCTGCCCGGCCCGGGTCTGTCCAGTGAAGGGGCAAGTGGGGTAGCGAGGTACTGCCCTCGGCTGCCTGTTACGTCTCACTATATCCAATCCACAAAGGGAAACGGTCAGGAGACACGAAGCGATGTACAAAATACCTTAATAAAATATACTTATTCCTAGAACAAAACAACTTTAGGGAAAGATCTTTATATCAAAAGGCAAAAAAGTCTTTAAAGTACTCCAGAGATAAGAAAAGAGAAAAGGACCGGTCTGGACCCAACGGCTCTGCTGTCCCTGGCCCTTGACCCTGGGCAGGTCACACCAGCCTCCTCCATAACATGGGGCAAGAATGATGTGTCCTTCACACAGGTGAGGAGTTAATCGGGTTAATCCATTCACTGTTTACCGTGGAGCTGGCCTGGAGATCCACTTTAACTGCTGTAGAAACACAGATTAATGCGAGCTACTCTTAGAGGAATGCTTTGCTTTCTTTCCTTTTTAAAAATTCTTAAAATGCTAAAAATCTGGGAGAAAATCAGGCCCGATAGCCGCAGACGCAGCCTCACGGTAGCTTCCAGATGCAACCTCGCTGCCTCCCCATGACTTGTCTCTGCTCTTCCCTCAGCCTGCAGAGCTCCACCCAGGCCTCTAGGTCCTTCTCTGCATCAGCACCCTCCCCTGGAAGCCGTCCTTGACCCCCTTGCTCCGCACTCCACCAGGAGCCTCTGCCATCTTTGGAGGGCAGGGCCTGTGCCCCTCTTGCAGCCTCCCCCCTCCCTCCCTCAGAAGCTGTTAATGGTCTAATGGTGGAAGGGATAATCCCCAGTCCAGTGAGGGGTGGCTCACAGAGTGTCACTTGGGGAGAAGGACCCCCCTGCTCTTCCCAGCTGTCTTCCAAGCAGGAAGTGAGGTGTGGGGAGAGCTGAGTACGGGGCCCCGGGAATGGGGGTGCACACTGGACTCACAGAGGGCACCTCTATCTCTCCACTGGGATTTCTGGAGGCAGGAGGCTGGCTGGAGGGGCCCCCAGCTGGACCAGGAGGGACTGAGGGTGTGTGCTGAGAAGGAAAGGCTGGGTCACCTGTACCCCGCTCTCCTCTGCCTTGAGAGCAGGAAGCTTGGGGGCCAGAGGGCCGAGGTTGGGAGAGGAGGCTGGGCTGTGGACACGGGTGGGACCCCAAGAGGACAGGGCTGGCCGGCCCCAGAGAGTCCTTAGCAAGGAGGGGCTGAGCCCATCCTGGGAAAGTGGTGACCCCCTCGGCAGGAACCACAGTCAGGGATGGAGCACCCTTCCCCCCTCGACCTTGGGCTGTTGGCACAAGACAAGGCTGGTTGGCCCCAGCCTCAGGACGGGAGGTTAGGACGGGAAGGGAGGTCAGAGCACCCTTGTCTCCATTCCGGTCCGTTCCAGTCCTGGGGATGGGGATGGGGAGCTTCAAATGGGATGTGAGTCTGGGCTGAATTTTAATTGCCCAAAAGGACCAGAAAAGTTAATGGTCAGGGGTGAGGGGCTGGGGGTGGGGGAAGGTGCCAGAACACACCGTGAGTGGCATAAACAAACCCTTATAGTGAGTTACACCAGCGGGGAAAGGTCTGGAATTGCCGGTGGAGCCCCAGGAAGTGCCAGAGGGGCTGCAGGCCCAGGTGTGATTCCTGTTCCGGGCTCTGGGTGCCCAGCCCCAGGCCAGGCCTTGAGGTGGCCTCCTCACCCTTCCCCTTAGATGGGGCCAGCGGGTGGGCCTGGGCTGGCGTTGGCACAGGGCAGAGCGGGGGCCTGGGGGCAGGATGGCAGCACCCCAACGGGCCCTCTAATTTCCGAAAGCCGAGCCTGGATGACCGCGGTCCCTTCCTACCCCAAGAGACCTTTCCCAGAACTGAGGCTATGTGGGCAGGGTGGGACCCCTGAGTAGTCTCAGGAAACTGAGTAGAGAGAGGGTCCCTGAGTCGGCACAGTGGCTGCCTGCAGGTTTGGGGGCTAGAGGGGCTCAAATTCTTACCTACTTTCCGGAGAGGGTGGCGGGCTACCAGGGGTGGGCAGGCCTACAGGGCATCCTCGGGCCCGTGGAGAACAGACCGGGCCCACGGGGCTCCCAGCTCAGAGGTACTAGCAATTTCCTAGGTTGCAAACTGCAGGGTGCGGAGGAGCGGGACCCCAGAGTCTGTTGTGCTGTGCAGGCTGGGGACCCCCAAGATGTCCCTCCGTGGGGAGGACAACCGAGGGGCTCTCCCCCTCACTGTGTTCTTCTGGCCAAAAGAGAAATGGGCTCCTCCGTCCCAAGAACCCACGCCCAGGGCCCAAACCAGCGGCGCCTTCCGCCCAAGCACGTGCTGGCTTCAGCATTTCGATTTTTTCCTGTGTACTCTTTTCGCAAGGCCCCTCCATCTGGGCACTCAAGGAGTATATAATGCCCTGACGCTTACTCTCTGCTGCAGGGGGAGATCTCCGGGACTGGGTTTTCTCGCCGTCTCGCTCGCTTTTGGCTGCCACAGCTGCACACCCAAGCAGCACCAGCGTCCCATTGCGGGGAAATGGCTTCCACCGCACCCGCTGCCTGGTAGCCGAGTGGAAACCATGGCAACAGGAAGCAGGGACGATCTTCCCGTCACCCCGCGTAGAAAGGGCAGCCTATTTCTGGGACCTGAGCCCAGTTATTCACTAGTTTTGCATTTTGATGTGCATTTCAATTCTCGAGAGCTGGCTTTGAGGGTGTTGGGCCTGAGTTTGGGGGGGCTGGGTAAGTGACCTGCTCCCCTTCTTTCTCTGAAGGAGACTGAACTCCTGGCCCCCAACAGGGCCGTTTGTGCCGCCACAAGACTCAATCTGTAGCGTCCAATCGGATCCCTTCTTCTGCCTGAACAGGGGGAGATGGGTGCTTTGGGCGTGACTGGGGTGGAACCAGGACCCACTGAGGGGTCCCCGCACTGCATGACCTCTTCCTGTTCTGAGAGCCTGCTTCCCTATTTCCATCAGAGAGGAACCTTTGAGTCGCCCTGGCAGCGGGCAGGAGGCTCCGACATGGCTGCGGAAGAGAGTCGAGTTTCTTCAACCCAGCAGTGAGCATGTCCCCAATACTCCTGCACACACACACACACGCACACACACACGCACACACGCACACGCACACACACATGCACAAACGCACATGCACACTCCAGCGGTGTGGTCGACTCTGCCCCCTAGCGGAAGGCTGTGGCCAGCACACTGGGCTCGGGGGCGGGGCAGGCTGCCACCCGACTCACTGGGATTCCTTCCAGCCTTGACTTAGGAGGGGGGTCTTTGGAGATGAAGGAGACAGAGAGGAGACTGGTCCTTTGATGCTAGGTTCAAGGAGAAAACTGCAGGCTACGGTTGGGGTGAGAGAACTTTCGAGAGCATTCCAGGAGGGGATTGCAGCTGGCCTCCACCAGGCCATTCTTTCCACCTGCCACCTGCCACCCTCTCCTTGGGTGATCACAGCCCCTCTCATGGCTGTCCAGGCCTTTTCCCTTGGGCTGTCCCAAACTGGGGACAGCTTCTTGATGGCTCCCCTCCTCCTCCCCAATACCCAACTCCTCACCCATCCTGGGGGGTTACATCCCAAATAGATTTTAAATAATCCACTGAGATAGGCAGAATTTGGGCTTTTGTGACCTTGGCCCTCTGATGTCACGCCCATGAATATGTTACACTGCATGGCTGAGGGGACTTTGCAGATGTAATTAATGCTACTAACCAATTGACCTGAACATAGGGAGATTAGCCTGGATTATTGGCTGGGCCCAGTGTCATCACAGGAGCCCTTAACAAGCAGAGCTTCGCTGGCTAAGGCCAGAGGGGAGTCAGAAAGATTCAAAGATAATGAGAAGGACTCCACTCGCCACTGCCAGCTTGAAGATGAAGGGGCCACGAGTCAAGGAAGCAGTGAACTCCGTCCTTCAGCCTCAAGGAGATGGATTCTGCCAACAGCCTGAATGAACTTGGAAACAGAGCCTCCAGATCAGAGCCCAGCCCCATCGGACATCTTTTGTTTTTATTTTGAAATTATTATAGATTCACAGGAAGTTCCAAAGACAGTACAGGGAGGTCCTCCATACCTTTCCCCCAGCTTCCTCCATGCTGACATCTTACATAACTACAGTGCAGTAGCCAACTGGCTCCGAGGTCAGGGTCGGGGGTCTTCACTCAGGACAACCTCCTTTACCTTCCAGGCAGAGTTGCCCTAGGGCAGTAACAATTTCAGGGTTCTCTTCTGGCTTTCATTTTTAAAAAATACAGCTTTATTGAGATATAATTTACATACCAACTCACCCATTTAAAGTGTACAATTCAATGGTTTTAGAATCTTCACCACCATCACCATGTGGTGATGCAAACATTGCCACTCTCTTAGCCCAGAACATTTTCATCACTCACAAAAGGAAGCCCACACTCACTGAGTAGTCACTTCCTAGTCCCTCTCCCCCAAGCCCCTGGCAGCCATGACTCTCCTTTCTGTCTCTATGGATTTGCCTATTCTGACCCTTCATATAAATAGAATCATACAGTATGTGACCTTTTGTGTTTGGCTTCTTTCATTTACAATGCTTTCAAAGTTCATCCATGTTGTAGCCTGTATCAGTATTTCATTCCTTTTCATGGCCCAGTAATACTCCATTGTATGGATAGACCACGTTTTATTTATCCAGTCATCTGTTAATGGACATTTGGGTTGTTTCCACTTTTTGACGATCAAGAATAAATCTGCTGTGAGTATTCATGTACAAGATTTTGTGTGGCCATATGCTTTCATTTCTCTGGGGTAGATACCTAGGAGTGGAATTGCTGTGTCGTACGGTAGCTATGTTTAATCTTTTGAGGAATTACCAAACTTTTCCGTATTGGCTGCACCGTTTTACGTTCCCACCAGCAATGTATTAGGGTTCCAATTTCTCCACATCCTTGACAATTCTTGTTATTATCTCTTTTATTTATAGCTACCCTAGTTGGTGTGAAGTCGTATCTGGTGGTTTTGAGTTGCTTTTCCTTAATGTCAAGTGATGAGCATCTTTTCATAAACTCATGACACATTGGATATAGTCTTCAGAGAAATGTCTATTCAGACCCTTTGCCCCTTTTTAATTGGGCTATTTGCCTTTTTATTATTGAGTTGTAATCGTTCTTTATATATTCTAGACACAAGCCACTTACTGCTGTCTGACTTGCAGATAGGTTCTCTCAATCAGTGCACTGTCTCTTCACTTTCTTAGTGGTGTCCTTTGAAGCACAGAACTGTTTAATTTTTTTTTTTATAATTTTTTTTTATAATTAAAAAAATTTTTTTAATTTATTTATATTTATTTTGGGCTGTGTTGGGTCTTCGTTTCTGTGCGAGGGCTTTCTCTAGTTGTGGCAAGCGGGGGCCACACTTCATCGCGGTGCACGGGCCTCTCACTGTTGCGGCCTCTCTTGTGGCGGAGCACAAGCTCCAGATGCGCAGGCTCAGTAGTTGTGGCTCACGGGCCTAGTTGCTCCGCGGCATGTGGGATCTTCCCAGACCAGGGCTCGAACCCGTGTCCCCTGCATTGGCAGGCAGACTCTCAACCGCTGCGCCACCAGGGAAGCCCAGAACTGTTTAATTTTGATGAAGTACAATTTATCTACTTTTTCTTTTGTTGCTTTAATTTTTATGAACAATGTATCTACTTTTTCTTTTGTTGCTTTAGTTTTTATGAACAATGTATCTACTTTTTCTTTTGTTACTTATGTTATTTATTTGTATCGTATCTAGGAAACCACTGCCTCATCCAAGTTCACAAAGATTTATGTCTCTGTTTTTTAAAAGAGTTTTACAGTTTCAGCTCTTACATTTGGGTTTATGATCCATTTTGAGTTAATTTTTCTATATGGTATGAGTCTGGGCTCCAGCTTCATTCTTTTGCATGTGGCTACTATCCAGTTGTCCCAGCACCATTTGTTGAAGAGACTATTCTTTACCCATTGAATGTCTTATCACCCTTGTTGGCAATCGCTGAACCAAAGCAGTATGGGTTTCTTTCTATTCCATGGATCTATATCTCCATCTTTGTGCCTGTACTACATAGTCTTGATTCCTGTAGCTTTGTGGTAAGTTTTAAAATGAGGAAGTGTGAGTCCTCCAACTTTGTTCTTTTTCGAGATTGCGTTGGCTAGTTTGGGTCCTTTGCATTTCCATATGAATTTTAAGATGGGCTTGTCAATTTCTGCAAAAAAGCCAGCTGGAATTTTGATAGGGGTTGCATTGAATTTGTAGATCAATTTGAAGAATATTACCATTTTAACAATTTAAATCTTTTGATATATGAACATAGGATGTCTTTCTATTTAGATCTTTTTTTTTTTTTTTTGGCTGCGTTTGGTCTTCGTTGCTGCGTGCGGGCTTTCCCTAGTTGTGGCGAGCAGGGGCTACTCTTCGTTGCTGTGAGTGGGCTTCTCATTGCGGGTGGCTTCTCTTGTTGTGGAGCACAGGCTCTAGGCACGTGGGCTTCAGTAGCTGTGGCATGCAGGCTCAGTAGTTGTGGCGCACGGGCTTAGCTGCGCCGCAGCATGTGGGATCTTCCTGGACCAGGGCTCGAACCTGTGTCCCCTGCATTGGCAGGCGGATTCTTAACCACTGAGCCACCAGGGAAGTCCCTAGATCTTTAATGTCTTTCAATAGTATGTTGTAGTACAAGTCTTGCCCTCCTTTTGTTAAATTTATTCCTAGGTATGTTATTCACTTGTTGCTTTTATAAATAGAACTGTTGTCTTAATTTCATTTTGGTTTGTTCATAGGTAGTGTATAGAAATACAGTTGATTCTTATATACTGATCTTGTATACTACAACTTTGCTGGACTCATTTATTAGCTCTAATAGTTGTGTGTGTGTGTGTGTGTGTGTGTGTGTGTGTGTGTGTGTCTTTCTTAGGATTTTCTCTATATAAGATTGTGTCATCTGTGCGTAGAGGTAGTTTTATTTCTCCCTTTCCAGTCTGGATGCACTTTGTCATTATTCCATTCGCTTGCCTTCAGCCTAATACTGTAACTCTTCTGATAGTTGTCTCCACATCACCAGACAACTGGCTTTCCCGGCTGTTTCTTCATCTAGCAATTTAGACCATCTCTACTGACTGCCTGCCAAAAGAGTTGAGGGCTTGATTTCCTTGCCCAGTGAACAAATAGCAAAGACAAGATCTCTGGCTGACCTCACCCATCCTTTTCCCTGAGTCCCTTTCTGGGTGTACGGGGGTGGTGTACAAAGCGTGACACCTGAGGCCGTGGGCTCAGGTGCCCTTAGAGTGACCCTGCCAAATGGGTGTCCCACACTCCTTCCAACGTGAACAGACATTGGACACCTCCCTCCACCCCCGCAGCTGATTTGACCAAAGGTGGCTTCCTGTTTCAGAAGGGTGTGTTCATAAATGAGTCTCATCCAGTCAGAATCTCCCTCTGGACTTAGACCCTTAGAGACAGAGTTGGTCAAATGATGGTGGGCACGTGAGTAAAATCTGGGCTGCGCTGTACCTATGGCCAAAAATATGGCAGTGAGGAAGCCAGCTGGAGGGTAGGGATGGCAGTGGGTCTGGCCCTGAGTCTTGGCGATCCCAAACACAGGAAGGGCTCTGCTGGCAGTGACCCCGAGAGGGTCTGGTAGAAACACCTAGAGGGCTGGAGCTAGAGAGGCATACAGGAGAGAGGGGCCTGGCAAGGACAAGAAAAGTGGTGAGAATTTCACTTTCTAACCTCAGTGGGGGCCACTCAGGATGGCAAGGAAAGAACTGCTCCAGGAGCTAAAAGCCCCCCATTTGGAGTGGCATCCACGTGCTGCGTGGCCTTGAGAAGCCACCTGACCTTCTTGGATCTGATTCCTTCATCTGCAGTCTTTTCATCTCTTTTATTTCCCAACTCCCTGGGGTAGAGATTATGCCTCCTCAGGCCTTCCTCCCTCCACCAGCAGAGCCTGTGAGGGGCCCACAGATGCCCACAAACTCGGTGACTTCAACAACAGAAATGGATTCTCTCCCATCTGGAGGTCAGACATCTGAAATCAAGGGGTTGGCAGGGCTGTGCTCCTTCCGGAGGCTCTAGGGAAGGACCCTTCTGCGTCTCTTCCAGCATCTGGTGGTCCCAGGCATCACTTGGCTTGTGGCCACATGGCCTGTGGGTTAAGGAGGTCACCTGTGAGATGGACTCGGGTCAAGATGTCCCCATAAGCCCCCACTCTGGCCGGCGGATCCCGGGTACGTGGACGCGCGAGCATCCCCAGGCCTGGGTGCTCCCCTGTCTCCAACAATCCACCAAGCTCCCCTCCCCAAGGGGGGAGCAGAGCGCCATGGTTCAGAACTGACGTCATTCACCCCATTTCGGGACTTTGAGGGTCTGTGAGTTCACTTGTCTTTGAAGAGCTCCCTGGCTCCAGCTCTGCTCTGCCCTCTGACTTTCTTTGCTGGCCCGTCTTCCGGCTCTTCTTTGAAACCCCTTCTCCCCACCAGAGGGTTTTGTCCTTGCTGGCACAGTCGTGCATGGTAATTTTTTAAATAACAGCTTTATGGGGATATAAGTCACATACCGTAACATTCACTCATTTAAGCTGCGCAATTCAACAGTTTTTAATACGTTCACAGAGTTGTGCATCCATGACCACAGTCTAATTCCAGGACATTTTCATCACCCCCTCCAAAGAACCCTTGTGCTCGTTACCGGTCACGCCCGTGGCTCCCCAGTCCCTGGCCCCCACTAATCCACTTTCTGTCTCTTGACCCGTAGCATCTGTTTGTGCACGTCTGTAGCTGGGATGCGTTTTCTGACCCTCACGCCGACCCTCAGCCCTTCTCCTGAGGCCCAACTTGGCCACACATGACATCTCATGGGTGCTCAGAGCTCCCTCCATTTTTCTCTCTATTGAGTCTGTCTTTACTCAAAACTCGTTTAGTCAAAAGGAAATAATCCCAGGCGGTAGGTTAACCAAGAACCGTAATCCCACCAGCGTCCACACTTGTGAGGAAAGTTCCACCTTCTTTAATAAAACCAAGCCCTGACTTGCCAGGTAAACAGAGCTGCGTTCTGGCAGCCAATATGGCTCTTGCAGGCTCGGAGAGGGAAGGGCACTGATCAGACTTCGCTTTTACAAAAGTCGCTCTGTCTGGAGAGGGAGGGGTGGGGGGAGGGCAAGGCTACAGGCTCACCAGGCGCTCCGCTGACCACGGGGGGAGGAGAGAAGAGGAGCCAGGAGAACAGGGGTCCACAAGCAGAAAGCGTTTGGGGCAGGAAGCAGTGTGCTGTGGTCACTCTGTGGAGACAGGATGGACCCCCACCCAAATTTGGTTTGCATGTGGAGACTGATGGCCCACACTCATCAGGAGGTTATGAAAGGGTCCTTACTCAGATACTGAGGCCCCCGAGGTGGTGGGAAAATGGCTTGCGAGCACGGAAAGGAGACGGGTGGGGTTCTTTGTTATGGTTGGGGCTGGGGTGAGAGTTCCTGGGTGGGGCTTGAACTCCCCTCTGGTGCCAAAGGAGCCCTGGTGCCCCGGGTTTTCTGATCAGCTGGCCCAGTCGTGGGGCATGAGGGCACGGAGAGGATGAGGCTTCAGAGCTGTCGGCAGTGAGACACCCAAGTGCGGAGCCAGACCCTGCACCAAGCCGTCAACTGCAACAAGTGCTGCGGGGGGGAGGCAGCTCAGAGGTGACACTTGACCTTGGTGAGCGCTATGGTCCGAATGGGCCCTCCCCCAAACTGATATGGGAAAGTTCGAAGGCCCAAGGTGATGGTACCGGGAGGTGGGGCCTTTGGGAAGTGATGAGGCAGAGCCCTGTGGAATTAGTGCCCTTATAAAAGAGGCTCTGGGGACTTCCCTGGTGGTCCAGTGGTTAAGGATCCGCCTTCCAATGCAGGGGACGTGGGGTTGATCCCCGGTCGGGGAACTAAGATCCCACATGCCGCGGGGCAACTAAGCCTGCCCACCACAACTAGAGAGCCCGCATGCCGTAACTAAGACCCGATACAGCCAAATAAATAAATATTTAAAAAAAAAAGAGGCTCCAGAGAGCTCCCTTGCCCCTTCCGCCATGTGAGGACACAGCGAGAAGTTGGTTATCTGCAACCCAGAAGAAGGTCCTCCCCAGAACCCGACCATGCCGGCACCCTGACCTTGGAATTCCAGCCTCCAGAACAGTGAGAAATCAATGTCTGTGGTTTATAAGCCCCCCAGTCTGTGGTGTTTTATTACGGTAGCCTGAACGGACTAAGAGGAGGACGGGGTGCAGGTGGGGTGGGAGGACAGTCTCCTGCAGCAGGGGCCATATGCGGGGCGGGGGCCAAGGGCAGAGTGTGGGATCCAGGGACACGAGTGGCTTCAGGGATGTGGAGTTGAGAAGGGTGGGTGGGCAGAGGGCAGTGGGGGCGGGGAGAGGGGCCCAGAGGGAGGCTGCTGGGCTTGCCTATGCGGAGAGGGAGGCTTGAGCACCTGCCCTCACTGGCCCGGAAGGCGCCAGTGGAGAGGGGGGAGGGAGGGATGAAGTGGTGACAGTGGAAAGAGAAATTTCCAAGGACAAGTGGCAGGGCTGGCCTTGGACCAGGCTGTGCTTCCACTGACCGCTCCTCGGGTGGAGGCCCCTGGGGATGAGGTGGGCAGGGCGGGCACTTTGGAGATCACTGCTGCCTTTGAAGACCACGTGGGCTTTCCCGAGGTCCCACCTGGGCACAGGCTTTCCTCTGCACCCTGAACACCTCTACCCCTTCTCTGCCTCATCCTGTGAGCTTCAGCGTGACCTACTCATTCACTCTCTCATTAGGTGACAGCACCATTGGGAGAAGGAGGCTGCGGTTTACTTAGTGTCAAGGCGCACAGTCAGGGGGTAGATAAGGAGGCGTTGGCAAATATCAGAATCCTCTCCTGAGATCAGGTCCGCCCTGCCTTTATTGATCATCCTCTCTGGGCAGGGACTGGAGATGATCCCCAGGTGAGGTCAGGGGAGGGGGGATGAGAGTGGAGATGCCACCTTTGGGAGTGGTGACAGGTGGCAGGGAAGGGAGGGCCCCCGTGGTGGGTGTGGCTTGCCCGTGGGAGAGGAGACAGTGCCTCGAGGTTTGCTGGCTCCAATTGGTGGCTAGTGAATGATTCATTTATCAACCACTGTGCCCAGGCTGCCTGCCAGGAGGGTGCCCTGTGACCCAGTGCTTTCAAAATTAATGTGTTCTTTGAGTCATTCCCTCGAGTCACATTCACAGGCACCTATTGCTCGCTGAGCCCAGACTCCTCACACTACAGAAGGCCCAGGGGAGAAGGAGGAGTCCCAGCAGGGCTGTTTAACCAGCAAACAGCAGGCCAGAAGGTGACAGGCAGGCCGCTGGGCCAGGGGCCACAGGGAAGAGTGATACGATCTGGGTGTGTGCGTGCGTGTGCACATGTGCACCTGAGTGTACGTGGGGGGAGTGTCTGACTCGTGTGCGTGCATCTGTGTGTGCGTGCATTGGGGGGGGGCGTGTGCATTATGCACAGATGTGGGGAGCTCGGAGGCAGTGGCCCCATCTCCCAAGACCCATAGCCCCTTTAGGAGGGGAGAGGGTGGCGCTGCTCCCGGCCCAGGGACAGACAGCAGCCAGCGACAGAGTGCTCAAGGCATGACAGGGGTCAGCAGCCCAGGAGGCTGGGGGCGCCAAGCCCCTTCACACGCGTGCACACGCATGCCCACACAGAGGTACTCAGCCCAGAGGGCCTGCCCCTTGCCCTGGACAGAGACAGAAAAGGAGAGACACAGACACAAGGGAGGAGGCCACGTGAGGAGGGAGGCAGAGACTGGGGTGATGCGGCCACAAGCCAAAGGACGTCTGGGGCCACCAGAAGCTGGAGGACAAGGAAGGATGCTCCTATAGAGCCTCTGGAGGTAGTATGGCCCTGGTGACACTTTGATTTCAGACATCTGGCCTCTAGAATCGTGTGAGGATAAAGTTCTACTGTTTTAAGCCACCTAGGTTGCTGGTCATTTGTTACAGCCGCGCCAGGAAACCAACCCAGCTGGTGTGGAGAGAGGGCTGGGGGAGGGGGAGCTGAGTAGGGGTGTGGGGGCTGAGGAAGGAGATTAAGGTTGGCCTGAGTGGGTGGGTGGGAAAAGGTGGCTTTTTTCCTCTCAACGTTCCCAGCTCTCTCAAATCATAGCAATTGTCTGACTGTATCAGAATACCCAGAGTAACTCTCTGTCACTAGCTTGGGGGTCTCTTTGGTGTTCTACATCCCTGACTCCTGACGCAGTTTCCTACTTGTGGAAGCCACAAACGAAACGTGGGAAGTCACTGTGAGCTGGACATTCAACAACATTCATTCAGCAAACATTTATTAAGCTCCTACTGTGCTGCCAGGCTGACAAGTCGAGCAGCAACCAGATCCCCAAGGGATGCTGGGCCCCTGGAAAACCCTGACACAAACAGCCCTCATGCCCTCATTTCGTGCACAGCATTTCCTTCGGGGCTCATCTGTAGGTCTGGGAAACTCTGACAAACCTGGTTTCGGGTTGTACGAACACTGACATTGAACCCCACGTCTTCTCTAGTTGGGAGACACCGATGTGAGTTCCGGTAAGCGACCCTCCGCCCCCGCCCCCCGCCGCGGCTTGGCAGACAGCCAGCCCTCCCCGTCCTGAACCACGCTGGGCCACCAGCCCGGAGGGACACCTTAGTCGGACCGCAGGGACTTGTAGCTCAGGTGCGGGGGAGGGTGGTATTTTCGCGCCCTGACCCTAGGACTGTAACGTCACTTCGCCCTGGAGGAGTAGCCCCGCCGGTTCCGGTTGCCGCCGTTCGGCTCCCGAGGGCGGAGCGTGAGTCTCCAGGAGGCGGGGCGTCAGCCTCTCGGGGGCGGGGCGTCAGCCTACCGGGGGCGGGGCGTCAGCCTCCCGGGGGCGGGGCGTCGGCTCCAAGGGCGTCGGCTCCAAAGGCGACGTATGCGGCATCCAGGGGACAGGGCGGGCGCGCTCAAGCTGCCAGGCAGCGTCGGCCTCTGCGCTTGCGCTTGAGCTTGAGCCTGCGTATTCGGCCGGACCCGCCTTCGGCGGACAGCTGCGCTACCCACCCGGGGGCGGGCGGGCCGGCCTGGGCTGGGCTGGCTGGCGGGCTGGCGGGCTGGCGGGCTGGCGGGCGGGCGGGCCGGCCGGGGCGGGGCGGGATCTCCGCTCCCGCCGTGAGCACCCCGGGAGCCGGCCGCCTCGCGTCCGGGCCCTTCTCCATCCCGTGGGGGGTCTGGGCCCGTGGGGCGGGACCTCATGGAGGCAGTTGGCCCGGGGACCTGCGGTGGAGGGGGCGCGGCACTGGGCGCGGAGGGGCGGCCAGCACCCGAGGCGAGGGTGCACTTCCGAGTGACGAGGTTCATCATGGAGGCAGGTAACCGCGGCCGGGAAGAGGGCGGGCCCCGCGCGGACGGGACGTGGAGGCCGGAGCCGCAGTGCTGCACTTTCACCCAGCTGTCCCCAGCCCGCCGCGGGAGCATCGAGCGGGCAGGCAGGGGCTGGCGTAGCGGGGATCCGCTTTCCGAAAGATGGGACCCGCCAAATTCGGTGCTGGCGTGGCTGAGCGGCGGGAAGAGACCGGGCCTGCCCTGCCCTAGCGGAGGCTGGGAGGCTCGGCTTAGGGGAACCGGCCTCTGCCTTTCCGCCACGCCCTGCATACTAGGCTTTGAGCTGCGAGGCATACGCGGTCATGGCCATTTCATGGGCGGGCGCGTAGGTCCAAAGAGAGGATGTGGAAACTAGAAGGCCCCAACTAGAAGGTGGCGGAATCGGGGCGCCCGCATCTCGATTGAGTGTACCGCGCCTTCTGACACACCTGCCTCGCAGCATACGGGGACGCTGGCACTTGGTCACACGGAGCCTTTTGGAGCATGCCCTTGGTGAGGCTCCTGACAAACCTTGTTGACGAGGTCCCATCACATCTAGGACCCAGGGGCTTCCCTGGTGGCGCAGTGGTCGAGAATCCGCCTGCCAATGCAGGGGACACGGGTTCGATCTCTCTGGTCCGGGAAGATCCCACATGCTGCGGAGCAACACAGCCCGTGCGCCACAGCTACTGAGCCTGCAGTGCTGTAACTAGTGCAGCCGGCGCGCCTAGAGCCCGTGCTCCGCAACAAGAGGAGCCACCGCAGTGAGAAGCCCGCGCACCTCAACGAACAGTAGCCCCCGCTCGCCACAACTAGAGACAGCCCACGCGCAGCAATGAAGAACCCAACGCAGCAAATAAATAAATAAATAAATAAATAAATAAATAAATAAATAAATAAAACATACAGGGAACTCTGGCAAATTTAAGTTTAAAAAACAAACAAACAAACAACCCCCTCCCCACAAAAAAAAAAAAAAAACAACAACTAGGAGCCAGGGCGCAGCTTGCGTTTTGAACCCTGCCAGGGCATCCACACCGTGGTGCTGGGCGCTCCTGCGCCGGAGGCGAGGCGATGTAGCTAATTGGATTCCGGTAGAAACACTTTCTCTGTCAGTAGTGGTTTGCTCAGCTGACAGATAGTTGTTGCCGGTCTTTGTTACTTTGTATTCATTCTGCAGAAGAGGGCGTTGGGTGAGTCCGCTTTCAAGTCAAGGTGGGCAGAGTCTGGGGAAATAGTGCAGGACCATTAATCCCAGTGATTTGTACATTTAATTTCCAGGAAGTTTTGCAAAGTATATAAGGATGGCAGTGCCCCCTCATATACCCCATACATCTGCTTGGAGGATCCATGTAAACCAGGGAAGCATGCTACCCTTTGAGGGTTTGCTATATAAAAAACAAGACTTGGAGGGTCATGTACAGTAATACCACCTAATCTGACATCTCTGAGAATGAGGGGTCCCATGTAGGAACTGTCTATGAAACTGAAGTTTAAACCTGGAAATGCTAAAACCTAAATGCTAAAAGCTAATGCTAAAATGTTTTGCATATGCCCTTGCCCTCTGTGTGAGGCTAAATACCGGTCCTCCAAAGATTTCCCCATCCTAATCCCCAGAACCTGTGACTGTTACCTCATGTAGCAAAAGAGATTTTGCAGATGGGATTAAGCATCTTGATGTTGGGGAACTATCCTAGGTTATCTGGTGGGCCCAATATAATCACACCCATCCTTAGAGAGAGAGGCAGGAGGAGGAGACAGGCAGAGGAGAAGGCCATGTGATGATGGAAGCAGAGTTAGAAGATGCTGCACCGCTGGCTTTGAAGATGGAGGAAGGGGCTGTGAGCCAAAGATTGCAGGCGCTTCTAGAAGCTGGAAAGGGCAAGGGAGTGGATTCTCCTCTGGAACCTCCAGAAGGAACCAGCCCTGCCGACACCTTGAACTTAGCCCCCTAAGACTCATTTCGGACTTCTGACCACCGGGATTGTAAGAGAAAAAAGTATGTGTTGTTTTAAGCCACTTAGTTTGTGGTAACTTGTTACAGCAGCTCTGGGGAACTAATACACCTTTTTAGGTAGAGGATGTTGAACACAATTTTAATGACTGTTGGTTGTTCTCCACCTTCTTTCAGTCTATGGGATGTCATTTAACCTTCCCTTATTAACCCTGGTCCTTGTGAATTTGTTTTGGTTCTGTGACCCAGTGCAGTGATTTCCCTAGGAGCTGTCCGGGGGATTTAGGGCTTTAACCCCTAAATCAAACCATCATGCTCTGGTTTTTGAGTTCTGGTCCCTTTTCAGTATGTTGATCTTTTCCCCTCGAGCCTGGCTATGGCCATCGATGTTGCTTTTCTCCTGCTCTGCCTGCGGTTGCCTTTGGCAGTCACCTTGCTTGCTTTTCTTGCCTTTTCTAACCTGTGGAATAGTAAACCAGTGCTGAGTATAATCTTAAACTATGACCTCGGGACTTGTGGCATCTGTTTGATGCTCAGAGGCCTTTTTTCCTCCTGTCACCTTGGCAGGATTTTGGTTAGGTGAGCTGCAGAGGTGGGGGCAACCTCTAGTTAAATGCCTGCTAAGGTGGAAACAGACACACAACTTGGTCCTTTTCAAGATGTGCAGAAGGGGATATGCCAGGTGCAGTAGTTTGAAGCCTTGCTTCTCCTGGCGTGGCCTTGAGGCTTGGGAGAAGTGTGGAGCCCACAGAGCTACTGAAGGGAATGCTGCACTTCAGCGTGACCCCCAGGGGCTTGTTAGCACGTTAGAGTCTGAGAAGCTCGCGTCTAAATCCCTCAGGTCGAGGACCCAGTGGGAGGCACGGCAGCCCCTGCCAGCTGGGCCCTGAGCTCTCGGTCTTGTCTGAACAGGGATGTGCACCCTTAGGGCCCAACCTGGAGGTTCCCCTCACACTTCGCAGGGGGTGAGCCCTGGATGAAGCACTCCCCTGCCTGCTTTCTCTCGGTAGGTGTCAAGCTAGGGATGCGGTCCATCCCCATCGCCACCGCCTGTGCCATATACCATAAGTTCTTCTGCGAGATCGACCTGGACGCCTATGACCCCTACTTGGTGGCCATGTCTTCCCTTTACTTGGCCGGCAAAGTGGAGGAGCAGCACCTGCGCACTCGTGACATCATCAACGTTTCCAACAGGTAGTAGCCGCTTCCGGTGCCCCTGGATGGGCGGTCGGAGGAGGCTCTCACGAGGCCCTGCCCCCAGGCGGCAGCAGTGCAACTCAGGAGGAGGCACCTGGGTGGCCTTGAACTGGGACCGGGAGCGCTAACAGCAAGGGCAGGAGCGAGCCAGAAGCCTAGGGGCAAAGGCAGGAGCGAACCAGAAGCCTAGGGGCAAAGGCAGGAGCGAACCAGAAGCCTAGGGGCAAAGGCAGGAGCGAGCCTGAAGCCTAGGGGCACCTGTGCACTCGTGACATCATCAACGTTTCCAACAGGTAGCCGCTTCCGGTGCCCCCTGGATGGGCGGCCAGAGGAGGTTCTCACGAGGCTCTGCCCCCCAGGCGGCAGCAGTGCAACTCAGGAGGAGGCACCTGGGTGGCCTTGAACTGGGACCGGGAGCGCTAACAGCAAGGGCAGGAGCGAGCCAGAAGCCTAGGGGCAAAGGCAGGAGCGAGCCTGAAGCCTAGGGGCACCTGTGCGAGAGAAGCTGCAGCCAGATTTTGGGAAACCTCAGAGGCCAGACGTGGTGCAGAGGGGGGTGGGAAAGAGTGTGTCCCTAGCGTCGCAGGCGGGCACAGCTGGAGCAGAGTGTATACGTGTAGCTGATTCACTTTGTTATAAAGCAGAAATTAACACACCATTGTAAAGCAATTATACTCCAATAAAGGTGTTAAAAAAATAAATAAAAGATCAAATTCTATTCTAAAAAAAAGAAAAGATTCTCGTGGAGTCTTGGACAGGATGGATGGAACCAGTTGGGTTCTGGGGCCGCCGTCCTATTTAGATGGTGTGGAAACTGGGTCAGAGTTGCTCAGGAGTGTCTCTCGCGGTCCTGGGCCCGAGCAGCTGTGTTCCTGTTGGGGAAGGACACGGGGGTCCAGCCGGCTGGGCGGGCTGTGCCGAGGCCCCGGGGCCTGGGAGAAAGCAATTTATGGAAAGTTAGTGCGTCATAGCCTTTCCAGGAACCCTAATCGTTAGGGAAGAAAACTAGTGTTAACGGAAAAGCACTCCCCACCCCGTAAACATGAAAGGTTCACGGTGTACCTCGAAAGAGTAGGAGAAAAACAGGAGAGGGAACTGCGGAAGGGCAGCTGGAGTCCACCTGTAATTGCCAGGGCCCCAGCAGGGAGGGCGGGCGGGCACGAGGGGAAACTGGGGGGCTCCCGAATAGGACGTGGGACAGCCACGGGGCTAACGCTAGAAGTGGCTTCTTTCCTCTCTGGGTACCGTTTTTATCCCATACTAGACCCGCAGGTGGAGAGTTGTTGATGGTGACCCTGTGCTGATCAACAGCACAGGGGCCCTGGCGTTTGCGTCTGGATATCCCATGACTGGGGGCTCCTGGGGCCACCCACTTCCGCCGTCAGCCGCGCTGTTTCTCTGCACAGGTACTTCCACCCGGACAGCGAGCCCTTGGAGCTGGACTCACGCTTTTGGGAGCTCCGTGACAGCATCGTGCAGTGTGAACTGCTGGTACTGCGGGCTCTGCGTTTCCAGGTCTCCTTCCAGCACCCTCACAAGGTATGTGCTGCGGGGTCGTGGCGGTTCCCAGAGGCATGAAGCTATTCGCTTTTTATCCGGAAAGGGCAGCCCCCCGAGCCCGGAGCCACGCGGGGCCCTGAGGAGGAGCGGTGACCGGCTCGGGCAGCCTCGCTCGTCCCCACGGGGCCCCTCAGGCAGCTCCCATTTCAGCTGCTGCCTTTCCGCCCGCTCGGCTGTGGCTGCAGGCCGGGATCCGCGTGCCCTCTGAAGCCCGTGCCCGTCCCCAGACCCGAATAAGTTGTTTGTTCGCTGAGTCATGGGGAGGCAGGGCCCGTTTCCTGACCTGCCGAGTCCCTGGGCCAGGAGTTGCTGCCCCGCCTCAGAGCTCACGCCCAGCTCAGCTGTGCGTACGAACCCACGAGAAAAGCCTGGTCACTCACCGTTCACAGCTAGGAACGCGTTCGTCCCAACAGAAGAATTGCTTCAGAAAGCAGCAGAAGGGGCACGTGACCCCTTAGAGCACTCGGAAGGCCCCTTGTGGGCAGCTGGAAAGGCGGCCTGCAGAGAGACAGGGGCGGGCCTGTGACGTGGGCCTTCCCGACCGCCTCCCTAGTCCCAGAGCCACTGGTGGAGATTCCCAGCCGTAGTGTTTTCTGTCGGCGTGCAGTGCAGGGCACTCCCCGTGGGCTCAGGAGAGCGTGGTGTTCGGGCAGAGGGGGAGCTGACAGACGGCCGAGCTGGAGGGCATTCAGAGGCCCTAGTGCCCCCGAGAGCCAGTGTCCGGTGTCTGGCGGGCCCCTAGCCTCAGGCTGGACCGTGGGGGCCGTGCCCTGTCGTGCAGATCGGGATGCTGTTTCTGGAGGTTTAGTGTTTGAGCTGGGCCAGGGGATGAAGCAGAATGATCGCTGATGGTGGCCGGCACAGGGCCGCGGTGACGGAGAGGGACTGGGGCGGGGTGGCCATTGAGAGCGGCCGAGCGGGTCTTGGGAGCCGGGCCTGGAGGCTGAGAGCAGGCGGGCCCGTGGGGACCGGGGCGGGGGTGGAGGTGGACCTGGCAGGAGGGTGGGGCAAGGCCCGTGGAAGGCACTGGGGCTTTCTTCCAATGACACTGGGAGGCGACATCCGATCTGTGGCGTACACACATTGTGCCGGCTTAGGGGCGAGCGGCTGGCGGGCAGGCGGGCCGCAGGCTCGCGGTAGGGAGGCAGGTGGCTGGCGGCCAGCTGACCGGCGTGTCTTTGCAGTACCTGCTCCACTACCTGATGTCCCTCCAGAACTGGCTGAACCGCTACAGCTGGCAGCGGAGCCCCGTCTCCATCACCGCCTGGGCCCTGCTGCGGGACAGCTACCACGGGGGGCTGTGCCTCCGGTTCCAGGCTCAGCACATAGCCGTGGCGGTGCTCCACCTGGCCCTGCAGGCCTACGGGGTCGAGGTGCCCGCTGAGGCCGAGGCCGAGAAGCCGTGGTGGCAGGTGAGGTGACTGCGTCGGCAGTCCCGCTTGGCGTGTGTCCCCCTCTTCTCTGCCTGAGGTCCCTGTACCTGGTGTCACATTTCTTTGTAGTAATTATCCACAAAGAAAGATACGGGCTACTTGGGAACCTTGAAGCTTGAGAATACTCTGTCCTAATAGTCTAAGGCAGGCTCTCCCCCTCAACATCGTGGACGTTCAGGGCCGGATGTAGGATGTCGAGCAGGACAACGAAAACCGTGTCCAGACATTGCCAAGTGCCTCGGGGTAGGGATCACCCCTGGTTGAGAACTGCTGAGGTCAACCAAGCACTTTTTTTGAATTGAGTGGGAGCTTGTCATAGAGCCGAGGTTAATAAGTCTGGCTTCACGTCAGAAGACGTATAGGGGGTGCTCTAAAAAGGCAGTGCTTGGTAGGTAGATAGATAGATGATGTGTGGATGGATAGGTGATGGTGGATGGTGGGATGGATAGATGATAGAAAAGGAGGTAGTTGGATAATAGATGGGTGGGTGGATGCACAGATAGATAAGACAGGTGACACCCCGCCTCCCCCAGACGTACTGAACCTCGAGAGCAGTCTGTCGAGAGCTGGGTGAACTGTGTCTGTCAGAAAGGCTGCAGTCCTAGCGGGTCTCCCTGGGTAGTCCCACTGTTTCTTAAAATGGGATTTTGACATCATTCTCTGTTTTTCCTGTCCCATACTTGAAATTTGCTGTTCCTCTCTTCATGACACCTCCTTGTCCCTCCTTGTCCTACAATGAGATTCCATGTAAGCAGACTTTGAGGTGATGGAAGGCTCCTCCTTTTTGTGCACCTCCCCTCCCATGTGAACCCACAGTGGCTGCCTCCCCCCGGCCTGCTCGCCCTTCCCGGGAGATCACAGCTTCTTTCTGTGCTTCATTGTCCTTTATTGCCTGTCTACCGCCTCCCCCCACCACCACCCCAAGGCCAGGGACCTTGTCTGCTTCATCAGCTGCCCCGCGCCCAGTGCCTGGGCAGGTGGGGGGCAAAGGGCGGCTGCGTGGACAAAAGCATTGCTCCGTGCCGGGCTTCTTGGGGACTTCCAGATCATGTGAGCCCCATGTCCCCACTCTGTTGAATCAGGTGGCGGCGCAAGGGGCCGCTGCTTCCTGGCCCATCCCGGGCTGCTTGGATCTGCCGGGTCATCACTGGTTTCCTCTGCGTGTCTTCTGTGCCGCTCTCCTTTCTCTTCGCTCGCTCCTGACCGTGACCGCGGCTGGAGCGGCCGCAGCAACCTCTGCCCCCCGTCTCGGCCGTCACCCCTCACCCCTCGTGAGAGGAGAGCACGGGGAACGGCTCCGCCACGGGCCTCTTTTCTGGGCGACACACACTTACCCAGCAATCGTCCTCCCGGGCGAGGCCGCCCCCCTGGGCGGTACACCCGCGCTACCCTCGCTCTTCAGTCTTTCTGGGGGGCTCTGAGTTCCGGGCACGGGAGCCATCGGGCATCCTTTGGGCACGTGAGGGCCACTTGCTTGGTGATGAGTGGCCGCTGCTGGGCCGCCTGCCCGGCCCCGGGGCGCTTCCTCTAAATCGTGAGGCACTCTTCCTGCTCATCTGCCCTCAGCCACCGCTTCTCTGAAGTCACTTGTCTGCCCTCGAGCGCGGCGGCGGTGGCAGCGGGGTGCCCGTCTGTGCCCAGGTGCTTCGGGCCTCTGGGTGGCTGAGGCTCTGGCTCTAAAGCAGTAGCGAGTTGCAGCAGGTGTCAGAATTCCCATCTTTTTAATGCCGAGTCCTGTTCCGTGGTACGGCTGGACCATGTCATGTTGGTTCATTCCTCCATGGAGGGACACTTGGGTTGTTTCCAGCTTTTGGCCCTGGACTACTTTTTTTTAAAAAATATTTATTTATTTATGTGGCTGCGCCGGGTCTTAGTTGCGGCAGGCGGGCTCCTTAGTTGCAGCTCGCATGTGGGATCTAGTTCCCTGACCCGGGATAGAACCCAGGCCGCCTGCATTGGGAGTGCACAGCCTTAACCACTGTGCCACCGGGGAAGTCCCGGCCCTGGACTACTTTTTTTTTTTTTTTTTTTTTTTAAGATTATAGTAAGGCAACATTGGAAATCAAACTCAGATTTGTGTTTAAATCCTGCTCTTTTTTTTTTTTTTTTTTAAATTAATTAATTAATTTATTTTTGGCTGTGTTGGGTCTTCGTTTCTGCGCGAGGGCTTTCTCCAGCTGTGGCGAGCGGGGGCCCCTCTTCATCGCGGTGCGCGGGCCTCTCACTGTCGCGGCCTCTCCCGTTGCGGAGCACAGGCTCCAGACGCGCAGGCTCAGTAGTTGTGGCTCACGGGCTTAGTTGCTCCGCGGCATGTGGGATCTTCCCAGACCAGGGCTCGAACCCGTGTCCCCTGCATTGGCAGGCAGATTCTTAACCACTGCGCCACCAGGGAAGCCCCCTGGACTACTTTTTAACGGCCGTTTCTTGGCTTGGGGTCTCCAGGAGCATACAGGTAGAGGACCCTGACAAGCAAGCCTGTATTTCTTTTTTTTTTTTTTTTAACATCTTTATTGGAGTATAATTGCTTTCCAATGGTGTGTTAGTTTCTGCTGTATAACAAAGTGAATCAGTTATACATATACATGTCCCCATATCTCTTTCCTCTTGCATCTCCCTCCCTCCCACCCTCCCTATCCCACCCCTCTAGGTGATCACAAAGCACAGAGCTGATCTCCCTGTGCTATGCAAGCCTGTATTTCTGAAGTATTTATTTTCCAACCAGAGTCCAGGGGGTGATGGCTGATCTTCCTGAGCCAGTGGTCGAGGGAGGGGGTGTTTCCAGGTCACTATCTCCCACCTGAAGCGACAGCCTGTGGAGAGTTCAGGCTTCCTTCGGTGGCCATGCAGGAGGGTGGACTCAGGTCCAGCTTTTGCCCTAGCTCAGCCCTGGGCCTTGACCTTCGTGGTACCTTGATTCCCCAGGCAGCAACCCCCTGGCCCGGGGGCCACGGCATCCAACCAAGTGCTCCTTGTTTTGCTTTTTACTTGCCGTGTCATCAGGGGTCCCCAAGGGCACCCTCAGGCTCGACGTGTTGCCGGGAGGACTCACAGAGTTCAGAAAAGCCGTTATGCTCGTGCTTATGGGAGTTTGGGTTAGTTACCGGGGAAGGATACAGGTTGAAATCAGCAAAGATAAAAGGAACGGAGGACAGGTCCAGGAGAGACCAGGTATGAGCTCCCAGGTCCCTCGGCCCTGGGCAAACCGAGACCCTCTCATCAGGCAGGGGCCTAGAGTTCCCCTCCCAGGAGCCAGGCCAGGACCAGACCTTCCTTGGGAACGTGCAGAGTTAGGCCCTCTTCATTTGGGCCCCTGGGGACTCACGTTGCAATTTTATAAGCTCCGTGGCACAGTCAAGTGGCGGTCTGGGGACTTCCCTGGCAGTCCAGTGGTTAGGACTCAGTGCTCTCACTGCCGGGGCCCGGGTTCAATCCCTGGTCGGGGAACTAAGATCCAGTAAGCTGTGCAGCGTGGCCAAAAAAAAAAAAAAAAAAGACGCGCTCTGGTCCAGGCTAGAGAGCAGGTCCACGTGTTCCCTAGGGGTTGGCCTAGGGTAGAGTGGGGTCCAGGAGACCTAGCCTATTTCTGGAAATGAACTCCCCACCCCTGCTCCCATCCCCAGAGACTGTGGACCTGAGAGCTCCAGGGGGAGGCAGGAGCCTGTCACCGGCTTCCCATGTAACCCAGGACAAGTCCCCTCTCCTGTATGAGCTGGACGATCACCACAGCCTCTTCCATCTGGAATGTTCTCTGCTTTGTGATCAGCCTCGGCAGGCTGGACCTGAACCGGCTGTGCAGAGAGCCACCCTCGTTTCCAATAGCCGAGTCCGCATGCCATCCCCCACCCCTGTGCACTGTGGTTCTGTGCTTAGTGGCGGGCGCCTTGTTTAACCGAGAGGGTGTCTAACCGGAACCTGTTTTCCTTCTCCTTTCTAGGTGTTTAGTGAAGACCTTACCAAGCCAATCATTGATAACATTGTGTCTGATCTCATTCAGATTTATACCATGGACACAGAGATCCCCTAAGGCCCTGGTCCAGGCCTGCCCAAAGAGAAGTCCGTGACGCTCGGCAGCCTGGGGATGGCACCGCCACAGGGCCGTGAACGCCAGCCCCCAGAGGACCAGCTGGAAGGGCTGGTGAAGGCGATGACTGTCCCCGGCAGCCGTGGTCTGGACAGTGGCAGGAGCCACGCCTCCAGCGGGCGGGCTGGGAGTGCACCGCGAGGGGCTGCCGAGGCCAGGCGCCGCGTCTGCTTTTATCCTTTGAGAGGACCTGACTGCCGTCGAGGGTGACGTCATCGGAAGGAAGATCAAAGAAAGGATGGGACTGAGCCCCTGGGGATTTTTTAAAAGCCTGATTTATAGAATGAATGAATGTGCAACATAGATGGAACTTTATTTTGTGTAATAAAAGATACAAATGAACTGGGACACCCTGTGTTTGCTCTGTAGCCCGTGCTGCGCTGGGGGGTTTGTGGGTGCCATCCAGACTCGACTTCCCCTCAAATGCTCTCCAGGTGGAAGTGCTTGGGGTAGGCCCTCCACCAATTCCGGAAGGCAGGATGGCACAGCGTGTGCCCGTGTCACAATGACGTCCCCTGGAAGGGCCCACGTGTCCTCCCTCCTCTGCTGGGACACTTGCAGGGCTTGGCAATCATTCTGCTTGGCGAGTGAGGTTACATCTTGGAAAGAGAGGTTAAGGAGTATCATTTGAGTTCAAGAAGACCAAAATGTATCTAGAAAGTTACAAATTTTTATTAATGCCAAGACAGTGAGTCAAGATGCCGAGTCTAGGGACTCTCAGAGCCGTGCCCCGCCCCCCGACTCCCACTCAGATGGCACTGCTTCGGGAAGGACTGCTCTTCGGTGTGCCCTGGGCGAAAGAGGCCAGCCTGGGCGGTTCTCCCTGGGAACCCCCGCTGGGCTCGATGCATGCTGGTACGACCATCCTTCAACACATGATGGCATGGGCGCTGGGGGACTGTCCCAGGCACTTCACCACATTTGCGAGGTTGTCACCAGGGGAGCGCAGGCTCTGGACACTGGCCACCATGCCCTCTGTCACCCACAGGTATGGGGGCTGGTTGGCACGCCCAGGGTCCACTGGGTGAGGGGCACAGGGAGGGGTCACTCATGGGTGACAAGTCAGGCAGTAGGGCTTGCTTGAGTTTGCGAAGTGATTGTGTTATTTGTCTTCAGGGTGAAGGATATGAGTAAATGTCCCCTTTTCCACTGTGTCCTTTCCAGCTCAACTGGGCACCCTTTGATGACAGAGTCTGTGTCAAAGCCCAGGGCTGGGGCTCTGAGCGTGGACAGTGGAGGGTGAGGGGCCTGGCTGGCAGGCCTCTGAGGGCGGCTTCGGCTCTCTTGCCAGTGCTTTCTGCCTCGTGCTTTTTAAAAAGCACCTTGCCTCCATCACCCCCTTCCTCCCCACAGGCTGGGCCCAGCTCCACGCCCCCCCCCCCCCGGCCTTGCCTGCCCCATGTGGCCTAGCACTGCCCTTGGTGTCCCCACCCCAGCCGAGAGCCACCGTGCTGAACCAGGCGAGCTCTGGATTGTGGGACTAACAGCAGCCTCTCTGGAGGTTCTGTGGCCCTAAGTTTCCTCTCACGATTACCAGGTATCAGGCAAGTTCCTTTCTCTCAATGGGACTCAGTTTCCCACTATGTAAATCGAGCAGGTTGGACCAAACAATTTCAGACTGTGATTGCTGACTGCTATTTTAAATCCCTCAACCCATGTGTGTGCCTGTCACACTGCCCTGGGGACTTGCTGGCTTTGTGTGCTGGCCTCTGGGCCTGTCCACTCAGTGCTTGTCACTAAGGGGTTGTCTGTGTGTCTTCCTGATGCCGCTAAGGCTGTGAGCCCCACCTTCAGTGTGTGTTGTCATTGGAACAGAGATAAGGATAGGTATTGGGACGTATGTGACACTTTTGAGGAATACGTGACACGGCCAGCTGTGCTTTGTAAGGACAGTTCAGCCATAGAATATGAATTAAAACCTGGTGCAGGGTGGTTTTCTTTTGTTTGCTTTGGCTTCCTATTACTGAGGCTTTTGTAAAAGATAGTATGGATTAAAGATATACAACCTTCCATCTCCTTTATTTTAGGTTCAAAAAAGAGAGATTGAGATAAGATTTTCTAGAACCTGAAGCTTCCAGGACCTTTTTATTCCAGGACCTGTCAAGCCAGAGGAAGGAGGGGGCAAAGCAGGTTCTATGTGGGACTCGGCCCATCTCTTCTTTTCCAGCTGGGATGGGGAGTGGTGTCCCCCAAAGACATGTTCACGTCCTAAGCCCCGGAACCTGTGGATGGGACCTTATTTGGAAATAGTCTCTGCGGTGTTGTTAAGGTAAGATGCGATTCTACAGGAGTAGGGTGACCCTAGTCCGATATGCCTGGTGTCTATAAGAAGAGGAGAGAGACACAGAGATAGGCCTGTGCAGAGGGAGAATACCAGGTGAAGACACAGACTCACAGGCACAAGGCCCTGTGACGACGGAGGCAGAGACTAGAGTGATGTGTCTACAAGCCAAGGGCTGCCAGTGATGCCAGAAGCTGGAAAAAACTAGAATCTTCCCCTAGAGGCTGCAGAGGGTACGTGGCCCTGCCACACCTTGATTTCAGACTTCTGATCTCCAGAACTGGGAGAGAAGAAACGCCTGTGCTTTAGCGCCCCCCATCTCCCGGTTTGTGGTACTTTGTTATAGCAGCCTAGGAAACTCACACATGGGCCTTCCCCCGACTCATGGCACCCACCCCCGTTCCCAGGCTGCCAGCTGGTAAAGACGGCGTCCGGCTTTGTGAAGGGATGGGTGTTATAGTACCTTCCTTGCCCCAAGGCATTTGGCTAAGTACCAGTTTCTTCCCATGGGAACCTGGGTCATATTTGATAGTGGAAGTCCATGAAAAAGAGAATTCAGACATAAATGAATGAGATCTCTCCCGAAGGTGCAGCTGTCTTGATATGGCATTTGGCCCAACCTAGACTTACTTAGCTTTATGATTCGAGATGGCCTTGTGCATCAGTGAAGTAAGAGCTCCCTGCTATTTGTTTGCCTGCTGTTTTCTGCCATTTGTCTCTGGCCTTTTTTGGAAGTATGGACTCTGGTGGTTGGAAGGGAACTTAGAAGCCATTTTGCTCATTTCTTGGCAGCTTCCCTGGAAAATGCTTTCTCTGGCACTGCCAAGTCTACAAGGGTGACATGCAGAGTGGGGGAATAGAAATATGAGAAACCAGGACGCAGGGACTTTTGGCACCACTGCCGCGGGAGTCATTTGCAAATCTTGGGCCAGAGCTGCCTTCGTGGCTCTACTGGTGCGGCACGGCTGTCCCCAGCACAGGTGTTCAAAGACGCCTAGTGAGCGAAGGAATGAATGGGGCAGTGACGCTCGGAGCAAGTGAATGAGTGCAATAATGGGCTTTCTTTCCATGGCTTTGGTTTAAAGAGGAAATCTGTGATTGGAACCCTTGTGCACTGCTGGGGGGAATAGAAAACGCTGCTGGTGCCGTGGAAAACAGTCTGGCCATCCCTCCAAAAATTAAACAGAAGATTACCATAGGATCCAGCAATTCCACTTCCAGGTATCTACCCAAAAGAAGTGAACGCAGGGGCTCAAATAGGTATCTGTACACCCGTGTTCACAACTGCGTGATTCACAATAGCCAAAATGTGGAAACCACCCAAGTGTTCATTGAAGGGGGAATGGACAAACAAGATGTGGTCCATCCAATCAGTGGAATGTTATTCAGCCTTAAAAAGGAAGGTCGTTCTCACACCTGCTACAACATGGCTGGACCTACAAGGCATCATGGTCAGGGAAATCAGCCAGACACAAAGGACAGATACTGTATGACTCCACTTGTATGAGCCGCTTAGAGTCGTCAGATTCCTAGAGACAGAAAGTAGGATGGGGGCGGGGAGGAGGCATGGGCTGGGGGAGGACGGGCTGGGGGAGGGGGAGGGGGGCTAGTGTCTAACGGGGACAGAGTTTCCCTTGGGGAAGATGAACAGTTCTAGAGATGGATGGTGGGGATGGCTGCACAGCAACCTGAATGTACTTAATGCCGCCCAACTGGGCGCTGAAAAATGGTTAACGTGGTAAACTTGATGTTATCTGTACTTTTCCACAATAAAAAACGAAGCCGTCTGCATGTGTGCCAGGGTTCCGGCATTTGGGTGGTGTTCCCCGCTCCCACCCTCCTCTGAGGATGCCACTCTGGAGATTCAGGTCAGGCCCTTCCAGGTCAAGACAGTTTGAGGACCACCATGCGAACCTGACCCCACAGGGTGGTCGAGCCCTCTCCTCCTTCCATTAGGATTGGCAAGGTGGCCACAACCCCAGGGGAACCCCGCTGCCCCCGGGGCTCACCCCAGCTAGGTAAAGGGAGGAAGACGCTTCTCTTTAGGTCTGGAGGAGAATTCACCAAATAATAAACCACACACGTTACCCAGACTGAGATTGTGGGAGCCTTTCATTTTTTTTTTCAATACACAGAAATTTTGGTCTATTCTTTAAATTAGGAAATTCAACTACAGACTTTAAATTATTATGCATCTGTGGTCTTCCTCATTAAGATATTTTTGTTCATCTTTATAACAGGCAGATAAAAATGTAAAACAGATTTAATAACTGAACACAGTTGACCAAGCCATTCCATATAAGATAATGCTTTAGAGAGAGGGGCTTCCCAACGAGATAGGGCCCCCGGCCTGAAGACGCACAGAAATGAGAGCAGCGATCTGCACCCCACACCCCATGGAAAGGCAGCCTAGGGACTAAACAATCGCCGTGTACAGGAGGCAACTTTGGACAGCAGCAGCAAGGCTTTGTGTCTACAACAGAGGATGAAAAGAAGCCCGTGAGCATAGCATTACTCAGTGTATATTCTTCAATTTAAACATTTCCAATTTTAGTTCTTGTTTAAGAACACACAGACCCTCAACAAATTGAGTTGCCCTGTTTGTTGTTGTTTAAACAAGGACATTAGGGAACAATTTACAAATGGGTAACATTCTCAATGTGCCCTTTGGGAGAAAGGGATGGCTTTAAGTTATCGGTAGCTGGCATTTTAAGTGGAATTTGCTTTTCTAACCGAAATTCCTTTGCCCGAGATTTGACTACTCCTGCACGGGGCTGACATGGCATTAATGTTAACAGTGGGGACCGAGCACGCTTGGGACGCCGCCTGCCCGGATGCACACAGACACAAGTGGAGGCAAGGCAAGCCCTGGCCAGGGGCTGCGGGATGGGCACGGGATGGGCACGGGATGGGCACGGGATGGGCACGGGATGGGCACGTGTCCCTCCACCCCTCAGCTCCCAGCTGTCCCCCCGCGGCTCAGCCCCAGGCCCGAGCGACAGGCACCTGTACTAGCCGCGGTTGGACCCCAGCCTCCTCCCTGCAAAATGTGAGACAGAAGAATTCTGAAGGTAAAAGAACCCCTGCTTCTTCTGCATTTCCCACCCTGGTTATCGCGCATTTGAGGAAAACTGAGGCTTGGCACGCTGCGTGCCCACACTGCCAGGAGAGGCTCCCGAGGGAACCGTCTGGGGAGCCCAGGCCCAGCTCTCCCCACCTGCAGACCAGTGCTCAGCCGATGACGTGGCAGAGCTGACCTCCTCAGCATCCCGCACTCGCCATTACAGCAACAGAGGCGAGGTACCATGGCTCCCAGGGGCTTGGCGTCCCCGAGGTCGCCGTAGGTGGCTGCAGGCCCAGATCCATGCCCTCGTGGGTCACAGTTATCCTTGAACGAGAACACCAGGATCCGAAGAGCGCTTTGCGCTTTGGCGGGTGGTGACTGAGAACCTTTCCCAGTCGCTTTATGGGCGTCTCAGTGACAACTTCTTGGCATTTGCCAAAGCAGAGCGGGAGTCCAGGTGGAGGCGCCAAGGGGGCTGGGGTCTGCGCTGTGGCCGAGTCGGCTCCTCCTGGGTTTGGATGGAGCCTCTGTCTCCGCTTTCTTTCTGACTCTCTGCATTCTTCCCCACCTCCACCCGTGGACCTGGCTCTCCTGGGGCTGCTCTGGGGATTCTGGATCATCCCAGGAGGTCAGGCATGGCAGGCGGCCTGGCTTCACGCTCTTGAAGTTGGGGCTCTGACAAAGAAAGCCTACCCACTGGCCAGAATTCAGGGCTTGGAATTGGAGTTGGAACCAAAGGAAACCGAAAGCAAAACTCCCCCTTCGGCCTACTGGAGGGAATCATTCTCATCAATACTTTGGTACTTTCCTTTTAAATAAAAATTCCATCGAATGGTGTTTTTTTCTCTATAGGCAGGGGTCTCAAAGTGCAAATGTTCCAACTGTTCCAACTGTAATTGCTCCGGCCTCGCGCCTGCCTTCCCAGGAACTGTGCTGGGAGGACGGAGGATGGAGCGGACTGGGGGAGGGGAGCAGTGCGGGGGAAGGGGGTCCCAAGCAACCAAAAGGATATTCTTGCAGTCTAGTTCCCTGAAAAAAACCCTGCCGCGATAAATAATGAAATTTCAACATGAAAACACCCGATAAGAGAAATGGAAATATCATGCCGTTAAGTAGTTCCTTATTCTTTAGATATGCATCTGGTCCTACGTGCACGTACACGTCTATACGCGCACACACGTGGCTACGCACACATGCACACACAGACTGACTGCACGCGTCCTGGGGAGGGGGTGCTGGGCCGGTGGACCATCTGGGCGGGAGCATCCTTCCTGCAGAGCGGCGCTCGCCTGTTGTACCTGTTGATCCAATTGCTCTGCAGCAGGTGCCACGAAGCTCTCAATAAACCGAAACCAGCCCTCTGCCCCACTGCACAGCCCAAACAGGGAACATCTGGTGGAATTACAGTGTTCGTTTAAAAAAGCTTCCATAGAAAAAGGGGGGAACGCAACGGTTCTTGCTCTCTGGTCTCTCCTTCCTCCTCCTCCCGCTCCTGGTCCTCCTGAGTAAGAAGCCTAGAATGGATTGGCTTCCGGCAGGTGCCTTCGAGCATCTTCAGCCGCCTGGCGGGCCCTCCTCGTGGCCGGCGCCCTCCACCGGCCCGCCCGGGTGCGTGTGTGTGCGGGGAGTGCGCGTGCCGTGCCGAGAGCAGCTCTGCTTAGAGGGACGTCTCCGCGCTGTGGAGCGGGCTCCCGGGTCCGGAAGCAAACACTGACGAGGTAGCTGACTTGGTGCCGCGCGTAGTCAGGTAGACGCCGCTGTCGATGGCGTTGTTGTTCTGGTTGGGGGAGGGTGGGGGCGGGGCCCGCAGGCGCTCCTCGTTCTCGTCCACGTCCGTGTCGTCGATGAGTGGGATGTTGTGTGTGTAGTCATTGATCAGGAACTCGGGCGTCGCCATGAAATTATGGATGGAGGTCTTGGATTCCGGTTTCTCCAGGCCTTCGTAGAGGGAGCTACGGAATGCTTTCACCACCCGGATCTGGAGGGGGAGGGGGAGGGACGGGGCGGAGGAGGAGGGGGAGGAGGGAAGAAGGAAGGAGACCATCAGTGGCTGGCTGGTGCTGGTGAGTTCCGCCCACATCCATGGCAGGGGTCACTGCATGACAAACACTTGTCTTTTGGAGCGGAACAGTCAGAGCCCTCTGCCCTGCTGCGGTCTCCCTCCCGTCACCTGATGCACATGCAGGACAAATGGCAGTGGCTTTCTCTAGGCTGACCTGGGCAGATATTCCGGAACTCAAGAGCGATGGATTCACGGGACTCCTGGCTGCTCCCTCCCACCCCTTCCCCTGCACTGGGGGGGATTCCAACGTGGGAGCCCAGAAAGATGACTGGGCAAAGGGGCAGTGCTGGACAGTGGGCTCTCCACTTTCTCTTCCCAGAGAGTCCGAGGAACTTTCTGGCAAGAGAAAGTCCCCAGCCTATGGGCACACTGCAGGCCTTTCTCGAGTTGGTCCCCCTCCCTGGCTTCTCAGCGTCCTCTCCTCTGTCCCCCAGCTCCCGTGGCAGCAGCCCGTGCTGGCCATGCCCAGACACATCTGCCCATCACTCTCCGTGCTGCTAAGTCCAACGGCCCTTCTGTGTCTCCATCTTATTTGATCCCCCAGGGGCCGACTGCCCCTCTTTCTGGGAACTTCTCCTGGCTCCCCTGACACTGCCCCTGTCTGGCCCTCCTCCTACCTCACCGGTTTCTCTGTCTCCATCTCCTCCACTGCTCGTTACTCTGTCCCAGAGTGCCCAAAGCCCTGGCCTGTCCCTGTCCGTCCTCCTCCCTGACCATACCCCCAGGCTCACCTCCTCGCCCTGGCCACGGCTCCGGGCTCATCTGGCTATAACCAGGGACTGCGGCCCAGGCCCCTCATCAGAGCTCCAGGCCCAAAAGTCTGACAGTCCCCCATCTGGAGGCATCCAAGATGGAAAATGGCCCCATTTTTAATTTACACCGACCAAGCCTGTCCTGCTCGGATGCCCCGATTCACCAGCTGGATGCATTTGATCAGGTCGTCATTTCCCTTCTCAGACCCTTCCGTCCTGCATCTCCTGCCATCAGAGGCCCTTTGTAGTCTGCTGATACCCGCCCCTCCAGCCTTTCTCACCCTCCTCCTTTTCACTCTCCAAGCCACACAACTTCTTTCAGTCCCTGGAATTTGGTTGGGGGCCATATTCTTCCCCCACTCACATTTTCTACACCTTGTTCCCTGGCTGTCCCACTGGCATCTGCAGACCTCAGATCAGCACAAGTGCCCCCTGGGGAAGAGCTTCCCACAATGCCCTGCTCCCCAGCTACCGAGGCCCCAGCTGAGCTCAGGCACCCCTGACCTCCGCACCTCCTGCAGGACCCTGCTCTCAGAACTAGCCCCTTGGCCTCCGCTGGCTGCCCTGCCTTCACCTCCACATGTGCTCAAGTCTCATTGGGTTTGCTGCCTCTCTCTGCTCCTTCCTTGGGCCCCCAGCCTGGGCTCCCTCATGTTTCTAGAAGGCAGAATCGATGGGAGGCCTTCAGCTGGGCCCCGCACTAGCCAGCTGGCCCTGTGCTGAGATGGGGAGGCCAGAGCCTCCCTATGTGAGTAGGTGGACACAAAGTGAGTTCTAAAGCCATTTCCAGGTCCAAGGTTCTAGGGTTGGGTTTTCTTGGTTTAGACAAGGTGTTGGCAAACTGTGGCCCAAGAGCTAACTCTGGCCCTCAACCTGGTTTTGTAGATAAAGTCTTATTGGGTACACGGCCATGCTGTGTCCTCTGAAGGACATGTCCAATGTTCATTGCTGCCCCCTGGTTTAGACCATGAATCCCTTTCAACCCTCCAGTGTCTGGATCCCGGGGTCAGCCTTGCTCAGCCAAGCTCAGTGCTCCTAGGTCAGCTTAAACCAGGAGAACCTCACAATCAAGTGCAAAAAAAAAATGAGCCAAAGGGCTCCATAAAATTGGAATTTTCTGATTCCATATCTTAAATCCAGTTAGGATTTTCTCTGAATTTGGTGAAGCCACATCTTCCAGATCGTAGATGGCCATCATTTGCTGTCGGCCCCTTCATTCCCCAGACTGGCTTCTGAGATCGGGGTGACACAGAAATTGACAATCATTTGACATTTTTAATGGAAAGAAACAATTCACTTTTTGTAGCCATGGCAGATGTGGCCTCATGATTTGGGCCTTTTCTGGTGCCAGGATTGTGGGAGAGCCACTGGGACACTGGCTGTGGCTGTGTGGTGGTGGAGGGTCTACTCTGGCTGTCAGCCACCCCCTCAAGCCACGGAAACGGGAGCAAGCGGCGTGCTGCCGCCCTTGACCCTGGAGGCCTTTGCGGTAAGTTTGCCAGCAGTGATCCAGTGCCCCTGGCTCCATCCTTTCCCCTCACTTGGACCTGGGTCATGTGATCAGGCCAGGCCCCTGCTCGAACTCATCCTTTCCCCTCACTTGGACCTGGGTCATGTGATCAGGCCAGGCCCCTGCTCGAGCTCATCCTCAGCTCCCCCAGAGGGTGGCCGGCTCTTCCCTCCCCAGCTCTGCTGCTCTGGCCTGGAAGGCTCCTTCAGGGCCCTCCTCCCGGGTGTAATCAAAGACTCACTTTGATGCCCCTCACTAGCCTTGCTTGCTGCCTGTCGCCAGAGCCTGGTGCAGAGCGGCCGCTCAATCACCAGTAGAAGGTGCCAGGGCTGCCCACTCAAACGTGCGCCGTTGGCTTGAGTCGTCCTGAGTGTCTTACAGCTGATGGTGAGTCAGCTTCCCTCCAGCTTCCATTTCCCTGCATGCAAATCTTGGGCTCTTAACACATGGCTTGGGATTGGTCTTATGATGGGGCGTTTTCAGGCCACTCCACGCTGAAGGGCACAGTCAACGCCCGGGACACGGGTTTGGTGGGAACTGGGAAACGTTTCTAAGAGAGGGCTGCCCTGGAGGCCTGAGCTCACACCTGAGAGTCTGAGGACATCCCCACGGTGGAGTTTAGTGCGTCCCTGCGAAGGCCTGGTCACAGCTGGGTGGGTCCAGCGCCCTCCCCAGTGCGTGACCCTTACTGCCTCCTGAAGCTCCTCTCCTGGCCTGGGACTGTCCCAGGGGCCAGGGCAGGGTCCTCAGGCCACCTGTCCATCTCTAGGACGCCCAAAGGGGTGTCACTGCCCTCAAGGCTGAGAGTGCCGCCCACAGCCCACAGCCCACCTCGCGCCATCAGTGCCCCCTGCATCTGCAGCCGGGCCCGCCCTTCCCGGCACGCGCTGCTCCTGCACCTCCCGTCGATGGCTAACGGGCCTCTCGAACTGAAGGAGGTCCAGGAGGACCCTCAGCCTTGGCCCCCGCCGACCCTGCCCCTCGCCTAGTCTTCGCATCCTGGTGCCGGGCTCTGGCTGAAACTTGGAGGCACCAGACGCAGTGCCGTACGTCAGCGTGTCTTGTGGCCCCTCTTTCCCGAACCTCTCCAGGGTGGAGCCCTCCCCGCCTCCAGTGCTGCGGCTGTGTCTGCCAGGGACCCGCAAGCCCCGAGCGCAGAGACGCCCCCTGCCTGGTCCCTGGATCTTTCCCGGGCTCCAGCCTGCGTGGCTGCCGTCCCTGGGGCCTCTGGTCCCACCCTTCTCTCTGGCCGCTGAGTCAGGCCCTGCCCTCGCTGTGTAGCAGGCAGGGACTCCAAACATCCCGGCAGCTGCTGAAGCTGCTCTGGGTCCTGACTGGTCTGCGCAGTGTGGGACACCCCCAAGTCCAGGTTACCGTAAGAGAAGGTAAAGAAAGACGTGAAAAGCACCGGCCGGTAAAGAGGACTTCTCGATTACAGCCAACGAGGAGCAGGTCTGGCTGGGGCTGGGGGCTGTCCCACGGCTTCCCACCCCTTTCCGGGTGAGGCCTGTCGCGCCCCACCGCCTGGCCTCTGACACCGCGCCCTGCTTCCTCCTTCGCTGCCATTTCCCTCCCCCTCGTCTAGGTTACTCTTTGCCCCTCTCTCGGGGCTGCGGCCCCTCCAGCTGTTGGTACGCAGGGGCCCAGCTTCGTTTGGCCCTGTTCTCTTCCGCCCCCACTCCTCAGGGACCTCTCCGGTTGGGTGCTCCGTGCTCCCCGCACCGCACCCCTGCTTCCAGGCTGGACACTGGCCTCCAGCTCTTCCTCCTGCTGCTGTCTATCCCCTATCGTGGCCGAGGGCCCCAGGGTCGTCTGGGCCTTTTCTCCATCCACATCCGTGCATTTCCTGGGCGCTTCTAGCCATCTGTCTGCTAAGGAGCTCCCACCTCAATGTCCAGACTCGGGGCTCTGCCTGCTTCTTCAACTTTACCCCCCACCCCCCATGTCTCCTCCCTTGTCTCCCTGTTGCCACCTTTGACGTCCACAGTCTCTTCTCAGCATGGCAGCCTGAGCAATCTTTTCAAACGGAAGTCAGAGCATGTCGCACCTTCCACTCGTCCAAACACTTCAGTGGCTGTGTCTCCCTCAAAGGAAAAGTCCTGCCAGGGCCTGCCTTGGGCCATTCTCTTCCTCTTTCTCCTTTACCCTCTCCAGCCTCCCGGCTCTTCCTCAAGCACGACACTCCTGCCTCAGGACCTTTGCACTGGCTGTTCCCTCTGTCAGGAAGGCTCTTCCCCAGTGAGCCTCATGGCTCCCCCTCAGCTCTTTCCGTCTACAGCCGCAATCCACTCATCGCCCTCAGCACCCCGGCACCTCTTCTGCCTCCTTTTCTCCCCAGCACGGTTCACCCACACATCCCGTTATTCTCTCCTCTGTCTCCTGTCGCTGGAACACGAGGCCCCTGGCGTCCCCAGCACCCAGCACAGCATCCGCATGCAGCAGGGGCTCAGCGGGCAGGTGCTGGGAGTAGGGGGCCCACACAGCCTGACACGTGTCTCCCACCGTAGCTCCCCCGACCAGCGCTCTCCGCCCGCGTTGCTCGGAACAGCAAGCTTGAGTGTCCCCCAGGGCCATCACCCCTGCCCTGTCCCCCGCCTACACTCTTCTTCCGCCAGATCATCCCATGTCGGCCTTGCCTCCTTATTTGGAACTCAGCTCACAGATCATCCTCTGAGAGGCTGTCCCGGACAACCTTTATCCAAAATTGTGCCACTAATGTTTCTCTCGTTCTGCTTCCTTTCCCTCTGAGGCTGGTGACCACCTGCACTCAGCGCAAGCTTACTTCTCTGTTGTTTGCTGCCCGGCCCTCGCCCCCGCATGTGAGCCCTGGCCTGTCTTCCCCTCACCGTGAGCTCCATTAGCGGGGATGCGCCACGTGATGCTCCAGACCCGCAGGACTACCCCGGCCACACGGAGAAGGGATGCTTGTGTCAGACTCTGCCATGGGACCATGCTACTGATGAAGAGTTGGGGTGCAAGCAGAAGGGGTGAAGGTCACGGCTGAAAGTGGATGTACCCCGCTTTTGTTTTGAACTTTAATCGCTTGCGTTCGCAATGTAGGTGGTGGTGGAGGCGGAGAAGGGACGTGAAAGCAGGGAGGAAAGCGAAGGATGAAGGAACACCTACCCCATTAAAGGAAAAGAAAAGGAGAGAAAAATAAAAGCAAAGGCTCCCGAACAACAATGACAATGGCCACAACAGAAACTGGGTCTGACACCTTCGTACTGTGGGAGGAGCAGGCCCTGGGGGGGTCGTCACCCTCCGCACCTTCCCTTCCTTCTCACTGTGAAGCTCACAGAACTCAGAATTCTTCCATCCAACTCCTGCCCTATCCTTCTGTACCAACCACTATCCAGAACCTTCTGTGGGAGGAAGGAACCTGGCAGCTTCCCTGGCATCGGGGCTTTGGATTTAGAGCAAATTCCAAACACAGCAGCCAGGGAGAGAGGGTGCCTCCATGAACTTTAGGTTCCCAAGTCCCAAACCCTCCCTGTAGGCATGAAGGTGAATCATGACTTGAGAGCAACACAAAGAGGTGTGCGGTGATGGACCCACAATCAAAGGGGTAGCAAGGGGGAAGGCTCCCTTTCCTCACCACAGAATTAGGAGACGTGAAAATCCAGACTCCAGAGTTGGCCCTTTCACTGAGGGATCGAATCCCAAACCAAAGACACGGCTTTGTGTGTGTTGGCAAGCCGAAAATGCTGGTGGCTTGTGAGTTTTGTGAAGATTACCTCCCATTCTGTGGGCATGCATGTGTGCCCAGGACCGGGACAGGCCAGACTCAGTGGCCGGCGTCAACAAGATGTTGCACTGAACTGACCCAGGCATGGAGAGTCCTGGGTTTTTCAGGGGCTCGGCCTTGCCTCTCATCTTGGCTGTCTCCAGCTGCAGGGCCTCAAATAAGTCTCCTGAGCTTCCTGGGCCCTGGCTCCCAGCCCCAGGAGTTGACCCGGAAGTGTCTACAGGGGAGGGCTCTGGAGCAGGGCTTCCAGGGTCTGCCTTAGGCTGCGAGCTGGCATGTGCTTTAGGAATTGCCTGGAAGGTTCTTCCATGTGGTAGGGTCCCTGGCTGCAGGAAGGCTCGGGCAGGGCTGATACTGTTCCTAGTGTGGAGACAGTGTGCACACTGTCGAAGAGCTGACCAAAAATGCCAATATTTCCCAGAATGCCAACTATTCCCAGAAACCCACGTGGGCAGACTTGCCTTGAAATCAATGGATTTCCTGAGAAGGAAGCATACGCCAGCAAACAAGACAGCTTTCACTTTGCAGGGCTCCTTCCTCAGTGGGGCTGGCTTAACTACTGCTCTGGGAGTGTGTGAGGGGCATGTCTCCCCAGGCTCCAGAAGGGTGTGTCCACGGAAGCCCCGGGGTCTCACCGGGCTGGGCTTTGCCAAGTTGGCAAAAGCCAATTAAAATAAAGCAACTGCCATGATCTGTTTCTGGTATGGTTAATCAGAACTGAACGGCCCTGAGGGAGTCCTCCTGGCCACATCTGACCAAACTCGCCACCTGCCCCTGTGACAGTAATCGTGTGAGTACAGAGGCCCAGTGTTGCTGCAGGAGGGCCAGGCTGCCGGGGAACAGGCTGTGGCTATGTGGCTGGGGAGGGCCTCGGGGTGTCTGTGTGGCCGCCCTCGCACCTGGGGGCAGCCATCTGGCGGCCTGGGCTTGCTGCTCATTAGTAAACCTGAGTGAATAGACATCTCCTGTCTGCCTACACCTTGGGGATCCTGACAGCCAGCTGGGGAATGAGGCTGAGCTTCCTGAAGAATTACTGTGTGAGAGTGTGATTGGGGCAGGAATGAGGGTGACTGACACACTAACAGGGGATAGGATTCCACACCCCCTTCGTTTCCAAAAGACTGATGGTGGTTAGTAAAGAATGCTCTTTCCTAAGCCACTCAGGTGGGTGGCCTCAAGGCCAGGCATGGCTGAGGTCCCATGAAATGGCTGTGGTGGGGCGGCCACTAAGCCAGGCAGGAGAGACGGTTGAGTGAGCAGGGGGGAGGCAGCCAAGGCCATTCTGGAGCCGGGAGGTCATCACGTGTGGCCAGGGGAGTGGGGACCGCATTGAGACTCCCGAATCCAGAAGCAGCAAAGACCCGTGTGCACATGTGGGCATGGGAAGCCTGGGGCGGGGGTGGTCAGAGGTCAACTAGGAAGTGTGCGTGGCTGTGAAAGTGGGCACGCTGAGCCCCGAGGATCATTGCATCTCTAGCCTCCCCCCCATCACTCCTCTGAGGGGCTCTCCTCCCCCTCGGACTCTGGCCACTTCTTGCATTGGTGTTACCTGCCGGGGCCTGCAATGGGTGAGCAATGCCACCTATCACTCTGGCCTTCAGCCTCCTTGTCCACACCCGCAACCAGGCCCTCCACCTACACAGCCTGAGGTTCTCATTGGAAGCGATGTTGGGCCGAGACTGGCCGCGGCGCTCAGGATGAGGCGCGGCCTGGCCAGGTGGTAGGCAAGGAGGACAGAAGCCTTCCTGAAAGAGCTGGGTTTTCCTGAGGAAACCTTGTGCCCCGTGACCACTGCACCCTGCTTTCTTCTGGTGAGTTCCGAGAGAGAGACTGAAGGCCTAGGGCTGTCCTCCACTCTGCCAGGCCTTCCCCTGATTTGTACGATGTGGGGGCCAGGCTTGGTGATTTCTCGGGGTCTTCGAAGCTTGGACTGGGAACCGGTGATGGCGGCAGGAAGTGGTCTCGGTCGGCAGCTTCTGGAAGCAGGAGAGTCCCCTGGTGTCACCTTGTCCTCCATCCAGCATCTTCCTCCACAGCGGGGTCCTGTCTGAGGGGCAGTGGCTCAGCCCCTTGTGAGGCAGGACGTCGGGACCCTCCTCAGGCGGAAGGCGCTCATCTCCCAGTGGCACGTGGTGTGGAAGGGACGGGGGGCTACTTAGGCCCCCCTGGAGCGGCTCCTACCCACACTGCTGGGCTCCCGGCAGTGGGAAGGGGGACAGGACAGGTGGCCGCAGAAAGAAGGAAGGTACTAGGGGCCGAGGAAGAGAGAGGAGAAAGAGGCTGCCCCCGGGGGGACGCCTGAGGCACCCGGAGGAGCCAAGAGAGCGCGGCCTCAGCAGGAGTGTGGGGAAGGCCTAGGGGTGAGCAGAGGAGGGACGGGCTGCCTTCCCCCAAGTCGACAGACAGGCGGATGGACAGACAGACAGAGAGGAGGCACAGAGAGAGATGGCAAAGGAGCACGTGAAGGAAGCGGCAGGGGAGGGCAGCTGCGGCCCAGCGGGCCCTGGCCGAGCCTCCTGCCGGCTTCCCCAGGTGGAGTGGTGCCAAGTACCCCGTGGGACAAGCTTTCCAGCTCACCCGTGACGGCCGTCAGCCAGTGTCTGTGGCCCCGGGTGGGTGGCTCAGTGAACATTCAAGGGAGCTGGACATGTGTGTGGCCTGTGGGATGGGGAACACGCTTGTGTGTGTGTGTGTGTGTGTGTGTGTGTGTTTGTGTGTTCACGTGCGTGCTGTTTCCAAAGGGGACAAGGTGGCCCCAGTGGGGACCAGTGCAGCCCACATCCCTTCCATAAAGGGCAGAGTGGCCTGAAACGACAGCTTAAGCAAGAGGAGGGACGCCCTCCACTGGGGACCTCTTACCAGTTCCTAAAAAAAAAAAAAAAAAAGAAGAAGAAAAGAAAAACAAAAAAGAGAACACAAGACAAAAGAAAAAAGGAAAAGAGAAGAAATCAAGCAAAAAGAAAATCCCAGAGTCTGGTGTGGGAAAAAAGCACAGTTAACAACTCCCGTCCATGGGGAAGTGATGTGTTCACGGAGGTGAGAGTTGCCGGGTCCCACTGGAAGGAAAGGAAACAGGTAGCAGTGAACCGTCCTGGCAGGGGCTCTGGGCTCATACTTGAAGGTTTACTGTTTGGCTTTTGAAATCTCGAGTTTGCTGTGAGAAGCAGGTGGCCCTGGGGGGCAGTGGGGGGCCCACACTGTTCCTCGCGTTGTCTCTCACTGGGGGGACCGTGGGGTGGTGGGCTCAATGGTCTAGTGGTTTTCCCTTTGTCTTTGTAAAGAAATGTGAGCAAATATGGAACTTTCTACCTCTTTAGGACAGCCCCTGGGTTCCTTCTAAAATGTGGCAGACATGGCGGGAACTTTTCAGAGGGACGTATAAAAAGGAATCAATTTCTCCCAGCCTCTCGAAGGAAGGAGGAGACAGAGTATGGGCCAGATCAGGTTAAGACCTTCCAATCCTGAGGCCTGCTTGGAAAGAACGAAGATGCTTTGGGAACAAAAGGAAACGTGGCCGAGGGCGGGCTCGAGGCATGAGGAGGGCTCCTGGGGACACCTCTAATGCCCGGTGGCTCAGGGGTACTGCTTTTGGAAACCACCTCAAGGAGAGTTCTGGAAGCTGCTGCTTTAGTCCCAAGTGGGCGGGCTGGGTTCTTCCGCTGCGAATGACGCTGCAAAGGCGCTCGCCTCTCCTTTCAGTCCTGCGGGGCGGCCCTGAGCCTGCGCGCCTCCCTGGAGCTGCCCCGCGGGACACTGACCGAGACCCCAACCTGACTGACTCCAGACACCACCAGAAGCGGCCCAAGTTCATGAAGAACCATCAGCAAAGGCAGACAAGTTCAAGAAAAGAAAACCAGCGACAGAAGGAGCACTAAACAAAACCCAAAAAACCAAAGAAAAGAACGGAAGGTCCAGCAGTGCCATGGATTCAGTACATTTCATAAGAGGATATGGCTTTGGAGAGACACACCGTCTGGGCGGGAAGGACTGAACAGGGCGATAAAGAAAGAACGGAAAAGCCTCGGTGAGCGGAGGATGCAAGACTGGAAAAAAAGAGAAGGAAGAGGCGGGAGGCTTTTTCCTCCCCCAGAGATGCCATTTATGAGAGAAAAGGGGACTCAAGACTCACTCCCAGCGGCGCTGGTGGGATTGGCAGCAGAGAGAATTACGTGAGTAGGGGTAGAAAGATTGGTTACGTCATGGAGCTGGCTGAGGACCGAGGACCGCCGGCGCACAGCACCCTGAAATGAACCGCTTCTCTTGAAGGTACTCACTACCTCCATCTGTGGGAGAGAAAATGAGATAAAGGTTGGCTTGCACTGTAGTCCCCGCGACCGCACGGGGGTGGGGCTGGGTGGGGACAGGGGCCACACTGGCTGCATATCGTGACAGCAAAGCCTCATCGAGGTTGCCTCGGTGCTTCTGCCGGTGCCGAGGCCGAGGCCGAGGCCGAGTCTGGCCTCTGCGTCATCCACCAAGAGAGGCTTTGCTGAGCAAATGCTTAGCGCTCAGAAGACCTGGCGCGCGGGGGTTGACGATGGATCGGGCACACCGCAAACACTTTAGAAAGAGCCATTTGCATTCACGATATGTTCATTGCAAGCCACTCATCAATAAATACCCTTCCCTGGCCCGTCCTTTGTTTATATTGCCATAAGCGGGGCGTCACTCTCCTTCTGCGGCTCACCCAAGTGAATGAGGGGTACTCCGTGGGAAGTCTCAGTGTAAGAATGGATTTGGAAAGAGAGGGAGGGGTTTCCCCAAAGCCCCTGCTTTGTCTCATCAGAATGCCTTCCCGCAGAGCCACAGGCAGGGCAGGAGGGAGAGTGGAGAGCCTGGGTCCGGGGAGCAAAGATGGCTTTTGCTTTGTCCCCCACCCTTTAAGCTTCCTAGGAGCCTTCAGGAAATGAGAGCCATGGGGGTGAACTTGCCGGAGATGCAGTATCTTTGGATTTCCCGACCCTGCCTTTAGCTGGCAGGGGGGCCTGGGGGTGGAGCAAACCCAGGTGAGGGGTCCCAAGGAACTGTGGCTGGGTGGCCACTGTGAATGTGCCCCCATCAGAAGACCGTGTGTCTAGATTCTGGGAGGCCAGCCCGCTGTGGCGCACTTTGGGCCGCTTCTTAGAGAATGCCCTCTTAGTGGGGAGTGTGTGCGGAATCTTTGGCCTTAGAAGGTGGATCTGATTTCTAGAAAGTGCCACATAGTTCACTGGATGATGTGAGCAGCAGAGGATGTATGCATTTCCGGAGCCCAGAGCACCCTGGCTGCCTGCTCTGGGCCCAAGGACACGGCCCCCGCCCCCCCAGCCCCCAAGGGGCTACATGGTAGCCACCAGGTCCCGTGGTGTGTCTGACATGGGGCCGGGCTCTTGGAAGAAGGCAGCTTGAGTGATCAGACTCCCCTCATCCCAACCAAAGTGAAGACGGCCCTCATTTCAACCCTTGGACGCGCTGCCAGACAGACTAATTGTTGTGTACGCACCGCTGAGCCCCCTTCTGCCCAGCAGAAGTAAGGCATACTGAGTGCCCACGGGAACTGGCACAGTGCCGACTGCCCCAACACATTGAAGGAAGATGACCCATGCCATGATGTCACTGTCTCTTTGTGGGGGGCATCTCCTCCCTAGATTGAGATGTTTCTAAGGCTACGGAGACAGGGGACTGTCTCAAGAGGGGACTCTTACTGTGGCAAAGGCGACAAGGGAAGGGAAAAATGCCCTTCCTGCCTCTGATTGGGCCTCTCCGCATGGTGTCCCGATGTGATGGTGGTATCAGTCAAAATACCACAGAATTATCCCTCCGCCCCACCCCTACCCGGAAGCCCCCCACACTGGGCCAGGAAGAAGGCCCAGTCACTGCTGAAGCTTCTCTTTGGTTTAGAATGGAATGCGAAATAGACCACGTAGTGAGCACTTCGAAAAGCTCCACGTCCTGCATTTGGAGGACTCTTATTCTAGAATGACACCCTGCCTGGCTGGTGCGTTTCCATGCGCATGGAATGATGGCGAGAGCAGGCAGCAGCTTAGGAAATGCCTTCACCTAGCAACATAAAAAGTTGTGCTGGTCTCCGAGATCTGGGGAGCAATTTTGTGTTTTGCAAAAGTTGGAAATGTAGGGCTGGCTGCCTAGAGAATGTTTCTCTTGGCATGGGGTGTATACAACTTGAGGGGCTTTATTTCCCCTAGGCTTTACTTCTGCTTTTCAAGCAGTTATTTTGAATCAAAATGAACAAAGGCTCTTAAAAAGTGAACTAAAGCAATTGGTTGGTTCCGCATTCTTGAGAAGTGTGGTGGATTTGATGTGACAAAGTCAAGGGGAGGAATGAGTGGCTCCATGGAGAGGACAGGGCTAAGGGATGGGGGAAGGAGACTTGGGTGACCTTGGGCAAGTCCCTTCTCTCTGGGCCCCATTTCCCCGTGTGGAAAGCAGGGACCCGACCAGCCCGGAACTGCAAGGCTCCGGCTGAGGGGACCCACTCTACCAACGGGGTGGCAGGGTCAGGTCCAAGAGCCCGCAGGCGGTAAGAAGACACAGATGCACAGGTGGCTGGGGCACCAGGGACCTCTTCCCGGACAGCTAGGATTGGGGCAGGGCTGTGGTCTTGGCTGCTAGAAAAGCTAACGCTGACTTTGGCTCATGGATGGAAGCAAATAGGCTCTGCCGCAGAACCCGCCCAGCATGACACGCCAGAGCCCGTCGGGGCCGGGATGGGTGGGTGGGTGCGCACAGTTGAGCAGCCAGGAGGCCACGGGGAAAGCCTGGACAGCTGGCGACAAAGGCTCCTCCCGTTCTACTGGGAGCTCAGTGTTCTGGCCGGGCCCAAGACATCCTTCCCCCACCACGCTGGCCAAGGCGCTTGGGACGCCAGGAGGGGTGAGCCAGAGGCCCGGAGAAGCCCCTTGGGACCCCAGGGAGCTCCTTAACATGGAGCTCGTTGGTGCCACCTCACCCAGCCCTACAGGATCGCAGGCTCCGGGTGGCCCGGGACTCTGCAGCTTTGGAAAGTTCCCCGGGGCACCCTGCTCCTCACTGATGCCAGCGCCTTGGGCTGGGAGCACAGACGGCCGGCCGTGTGAGAAAGAGCTCCCCTGACTGCGTGTGCCACGGTGGCGGGAGGGCGTGGACTCTCAGAAGGCTTCACAGGGCCGCCGTGGGGTGAGGAGGGGCCCCAGGGAACACGGTGGGAGCTGGGGAGGCCTGGGGCCCAGACAGTGGCCAGCATGGAGGCACAGCAACGCGGGCGAGCAGAGTGGGAGTCTGGGAAGGCAGCAGGGGTTCCGGGGGCGCAGGGCACGTGGGGTGATGCCAAGAGGCAGATGGGAGGCTGAGAGCTTCTGGCCGGGGAGCTGAGGCTGGCGCCTGGGGAGGAGAGGGGCGTCCAGAGACAAGGCCCCCAGGGGCTGTGCGGGAGCAGCTGGTGAGCCGCGTGCACTGCGAGGGCGCTTTGGGCACCTGGAGTGGAAGATTCTTTGGGATGAGCCCATGGTGATTTGTGACAGGCTGGAGGCGGACACTGGGGAGAGCTGTGGTCTCAGGTCCAGGCCAAGGGGCCCACGGTGTTCTTCCTTCCGGTGGGTCTCCGGGGCAAGAGCAATTGGAGCTGGGTCGGGGCAGTGGGGCTGGGGGTCCAGGACAGAGCATGGAGAAAGGCCCGGGAGGAGCAGGGAGTGATGGGTGTCACACGCTGGCTATGTTGCAAATAGGCTGCAGGGGTCCAGGGTGGGCACAGGGAGCCTCGGTCCAGGCGGAGACGCGGGCGGCTGGGCCAGGAAGATGTTGGGGGTGGGGCCCGAGGTGGCTGGACCGGGGATGCGCGTTCGAAGGGCCATGCCAATGTACCAGGTGTGTGGGGAGATGGGAAGAGGGTCTGGGACAGCTCCGGGGCTCTGGCTTGGGCAGTAGACGTGATGGAGCCATGCATCAGGAGCTGGGGCGTGGGAGGAGGTGGGCTTGGGGAGGTGGGGCCTGGGTCTGGGCTGACCTGAGCCCAGGGTGGGTGCTGTGAGGCAGAGGAGGAGGTGGTGCGTGAGGGGCGCCTGGTCGCCATCTGGAGGCTGTGCGGGGAGGGCCAGGCCGCGGGGAACTGGCAAGAAGAGACCAGTGCCCCGGGACTGCGGGACTTCCAGCAGCGAGGGTCACAGCCAGGCGACAGGGCAGACCACGGTCTCAGTGGGAGGTGGGAGTGACAGGCAAGGAAGATGGAGAGGGGACAGCAAGCTGCCAGGAGAGCAGGGCGGACCGCACTTCCGGAAGGGCGCCGGGAAACAGTCTCCAAGCAGGAGGGATGGAGGGACGGCCCAGCTCGGGAGCCGGGAGGATGTCTCACAGACCTTGGTGAGAACTGCCTCTGGGGTGTTGAGGGCTGATGTTAGGCCATGATGAAGTCACCAGTGAGCGCCAGGGAAGGACACAGAGAGACAGCAAGTATGGAACATTCTGGCAAGAAGGCTGGCAGGGAAGAGTTGGGGGCAGGAAGCGAGGGTGGCTCTGTCAGGCAGACTCTCACAAAGCCTTTGCAAGTGCCCACAACTGGGCAGTCGTCGTGGCTGTCTGACTTTATAGAGGACAGCCACTGACGACCTTGACCTTGACCAGCACTGATATTTGGAGATTGGGATGAACAGAACGGACCAACTTGGTGATCAGAGTTCACTTCCCAAATGAAGTCTTTCCATAGAATTCACAATATAACCCAATGAATGGTGAGCTCACCAAAGGCTATTTGAAACGGGCATCTGCCTCATTCCGAAAAGGTCCCTTCCCCATGACCTGGGGCAGCTCCCAGCAAAGAAAACAAGTCCCAGCAGCTATTCAAACAGTGGGTGGCCCATGCCCCCATCTCCCTGAGATACAGCTCTGGGTCACAGCACACACCGTTAGCTGACACCTGTGCCCACTAGTGGGGAGGGCCACCTGGGCTCTGAGCGAGGCGTCAGGGAGAGGCCATCTCGGTGACATACTGTCATCCGGCACATCCAGCAACTGCCCTTGTGATCATGGCGGCAAGACCCAAGGGCTTCCCTGTTGGTCTCAGGCTCATCTCGCCCATTCTCTGCCTCTGGCTTGCTTGCCCCCCTCGCGAGGCGGGAGAGCCAGAGTGGCTGAGCAGCCCGGCAGCTTACCTGCGTCTGGATCCGGTTGAGGCCCCGGAACCAGAGGATCTGGCCTCTGCGGAGCTCCCGCTCGGCGTGGTCGATCTCTTCCTCGCCCTCAGCCAGCTCCTCGTCAGTCATCTCGTCCTTCCCGGGCCCGTGTCCCGCTTCCTTCAGGCACTTGAGCTGGCTGGTGGGGATGGTGGCGATGACCTGGGTCGCCAGAGGTGAGGGACAGCAGGTAGAAGCGGCCATCAGAGGTGGGAGCTCTGCTGGGGCCGGGAAGGGGCGCAGGCTGCCCACCTCCCGCCGACCCAGGCCCAGGCCAGTGTGTGCGCCCGCCCCTGCACAGGCCCCGGCGCTGTGTACAGCTCTTTCCTCAGTGCTTCCTCCCTGCGGGCGGCCCCCGGGCCGCCTCTGCCTGGTGCCAAATCCTGCTCTCCAAAGCAGTGTGCGCGCCGGTGGATCCTCCTCCATCGACGCCCAGAGGAGCGGCTCATGCCACCTTCCTGCACAGCGTGGGATGTAAGGGACTCGCTTCACCAGACCAAGGTCTGGCCCTGGCCTGGCTCACGGGAGGGGACCTTTAGGCCCCTGCCTGATGAGAGGGTCTTGGTTTCCCTGGGGCCAAGGGCAGGCAGGCTACACTGCCAGGGTGATTTAGGACAGGTCCCTGGGTCGCATGCACCAGCTTGACCTCCGGGGCGCGGAGATTGAGTAACTAAGTCACATGGGCTCCCCAGGCCTCCAGGACCGACTCCACTCAAGTCCCCAGACCGCACCGCTCAGGGGAGCTGCCCTGATGGTGGTACCCGTGCGTGTCATCACACATTGCCACTGGGAGAAACTGCACTGCCATGCGACTCCCCTGGCGGGGGACCTGGGAGCTTGTGCCCGGCCTCTCCTGGACCTGCCCTATGTAAGCATGATCTTGGACATCTAGCCTCCAGAGAATGACATCTGCCATTGAAGCCACCCTGTCTGTGTTACTTTGATGTGGTGGCCTTGAGACATTCTCTTTGCCCTCTGGCAGGTTCAGAGAGGTATTGTGTAGCTTCAAATATGTGAGCATTTTCCAAGCCACCCAATTCTAAGGCACGATTTTCAGCTCCTACCATGGAAAGGGGAGTGGCAGGTGGTTTTGCTGGGGGCTGTGACATCCCAGCCATGGCCCTTTGCATGCTCTCTGCTGAGGCTGTCACTTGTGGCCTTGCACCTAGGTCATGGCCTGTCCCAGAGGCAGGCTAGGGGACCCTGGGCTGCCCACAGTTCCCCAGACAAATGGGAAAGGGGCAGGGCTGGGAAAGCCACCGAGGCAGACACTTACCTGTCCCCAGACCAGCTCCCCAACACCAACAAACAGGCACCAGAGCCACTGTTCCGTAGACAGCGGGGAGCAGCTGAAGGGCTTTCCGCCGAACTGGACGATGACAATCTGTGGGGAGGGGTGGGCGGGAGGTGGGTCCAGCCAGCACCTCTAGCCCTCGGGGCACCCCCTGTCCTGTGAACCCAGCTCAGGGACTCAGAAGGGTTGTTGGTTCACCCAGGTAGACAGGCAGTTCCTGGGAGCCTTCTTGTCTCTGGCCTCCTTCCCTTCATCCCCCCCCCTCAGCCAGTGCCTAAAGAAGCTTCCCAGACCGGCTGACCACAGGCTGTGGGTGCTGTGCCGGACGGGCACGGGGCCTCGCTTGGTGCAAGGTGCCCACTGACCCAGGCGCCCCGGACTGTCCCTTTTCCAGCCTTCGGGTGTGGCTCGGTCGTGTTAGCCACGCTCCCGGCTTCTGTGAACGTGATGCTTGAACGTGCATATGCCAGACACTCTGATCGGCCTCGTGCAGCCTCATGGCCCCTCCATGGGAGGAGTCCTCTTCCCGGGGTGAGCTTTTCAACTACAGACCAACTGGTCCCAAGCCCGCACTCCAACTCTCTCTGTTCCTGGGCTCTCACCCTCCAGGCCACTGTCCCCCTCCGCAGTCACCCAGGGCTGGGTCCCAGACCACAAGCGGACAGCCCCACACCCCAGAGCCCGGAAATCATTCACCTGCTCCGGGCTCCCCACTCTCCTTCTGCCTGCCCACCAGCCCGGGCGCTTCCCCAGGTGGTCCCCGTGGCACGGCTGGCCCCCCTCTGAGAACTGTGAGAAACCAACTACCCTGGCCTCTTGGCCTCGCTCTACCTCACATTTTCTATCGATACGCCCTAGTTCTGAACGCTCAGCGCCTCCTGGAGTTAAGGTGGCCTCCCGCCAAGGAATCGAGTTCTAGAAATGGGAGTGGCAGACCCGGAGAGACCTGCAAAAGTGGAGCCGCCCCTCCTACCTGGATGGCGAAGGTGCCCAGCACGATGGTGCAGAAGATGGGGTTGCCGAAGATGCCGTGGAAGACGTTGCGCTCGCCGTGGATCTTGCGCGCGTTGACCTCGTTGAAGAGCTGCATCATGACGAAGGTGTTGAAGACGATGGTGTAGTGCTCGGAGGGCGGCGAGTGCAGGGGCGCGTTCCTCCCGCTGTCAATGTCGAAGAAGAGCTCCCCTGCAAGCCCAGGGCCGCGTGAGGGGAGCCGGGCCCAGGTGGGCGCGTCACCACCGGGCGACATGGGTGGAAGTCATGAGTCCCCCAGCTCCCAGGCTAAGCAACGGGAGCTCACAGCCAAGGCCGGGTCCCGACCGGGGGGGTCTGGCACTGAAACCCCAGGACAGGGGTGAAGACATTAAGACCCATTTGCACACTGGCTCGAGCTGGGGAAGGAACGGGAGCTGCAAGGCTCAGGGCAGGCCCGGCCCTCCTCTGCGCTGCCCTGCCTCAAGAACGGCTCTCGGGTCAGCCATGACCAGCTTCTGCTCCCACGGTAGCAGAGAAAGGCCCCGTGAGAGGACCCCCAGGTGCTGCCGTTTGGGGGCCCTCACATGGTGACTCTTGCCCTTTGGCCAGCGCCATCCCTGCACTGAACTTCGAGTCTACTCCCAGGAACGTGTGCTGAGAGCCGGGCCACCACGTGGTCAAGGGTCACCAGACCCGTGGAGAGCCCTCTGACGTCAGGAAGAAAGGCCACACATAGACAAAGCGACAAACCCGCCCCCACGTAAATAAAGGAATCTCCTAAAAGGAGCCGATGCCACACAGAGAACAAAACTCCCAGGACGGCAGGGAGGTGAGGGCCGAGGGGTCCTCACCGGAAATCGGGTCCCCAGGTGCCCGTCTGTCCCTGCCACTGCCGGACAGGGCCAGGGCCTGCGGGGCTGGCCGCAGCACAGGGTGCCCTGGGCCAACCTACCGACGAACAGCAGCGTGAAGATGATGGTGAGCTGGTAGACAGCGTGGCCCAGGATGTTCTTCATCATGGTCCGCGAGATCAGGGGCTTGTCCCGGCCGTACGGCTTCCGCAGCAGCAGCGACTCAGTGGGCGGCTCCGTTGCCAGGGCCAGAGAGGCGAATGTGTCCATGATCAAGTTCACCCACAACATCTGCACGGCTTTGAGAGGAGAGTCCTGTGGAGAGGAGCCAGTTACCCCAACATGGGCCTGGAAACCCCACTGGCCCCCCACTCCTGGGAAGAGACTCAGCTTGGGGTCAATGTCACTGGAATTGAATTCAAGTGAAAATGCAACAAATCCAACCTTCCCATAAAAACGTGACATCTCCATCCCTATGTTTTCTTAAGGTTAGCAGAGAGTTTTCGCTGGGCTTTCAGATTCCTGCTCTTAAAATGTTGTCAGTCTCCCTTCTTCTCTCACCTGCTGGCAGTGATCTAGAAGGTGTGGTCCAAATTGTTAGCAGGAGGCTGCCACCCCCCGTCACTTGCCCCAGACCATAAAAGAGCCCGATGGATGCATTCCTGCACCCAAGGGCCAGGAAGAGGTAGAAACTGCACTGGACCTTCCTTCTCATCGCCCCTGACTTGTTGGTTAAAAATGAGCCTCACAGAAGACAGACACCAAGGACCATATCCTGTAGGATTCCATTCCTATGAAACTTCCGGAACTGACAGATCCATGGAAACAGAAAGCGAATGGGTGGATGCCAGGGCTGGGGGAGAGGAGAGTGGGGAGTGGCTGCTTAGTGGGTACAGGGGTGATGAAAAAGTTCTGGACTGAGGTATAGGTGATGGTTGCACAAGATGGGCAATGCATCAAAAACCACTGGATTGTACACTTTGGTTCAAATGGCTATTATGGTACAGTTTATGTTATGTGGATTTTATCTCAATTAAAAAATACTTTTGAAAGGGAGACAAATTCTGGACACTCACTAATGGGGAGAATTGGAGAACTGAAAAAGGGGAAGAGGCTCCTGCAAAGGTTAACCACGGAGTTCCCAGCAGACCCAGGACAAGTGCAAATGCAGGTCTACCAAGACTTGCACATGCACGTCCACAGCGGCCACAGGTGGAAACAACCCAAATGCCCATTGATGGAGGGATGCAGAAACACAAGGTGCTCGCTCCATACGATGGAACATCAGTCCGCCATCAAGAGGAATAAAGTACCTGCTACAACATGGACCTCGAGAACACTGTGCTAAGTGAAGGAGCCAGACACAAACAACCACCTATGATTTGGTTCCATGTAGCTGAAATGTCCAGAATAGGTAAGTCTGTAGAGACAGAAAGCAGATGAGCGGGTGCCAGGGGCCGGTGGAGGGGGAGCGGGGAGGGACTGCTCATGGGGATGGCGCTTCTTTTTGGGGTGATGAAAACATGATGGAACTACATAGAGGTGATGAAGGCACAACATCGTGAATGTACTTAAAAGTCACTGAATTGTATACTCTCGAACGGTGAATTTTTTGGTGGGTGAATTCTATCTCAACCAAAAGAGTCTGCAACAAAAAAAACCTGGCTTCCACCACTGGGTCCTCAGGCAGGGGCTCTTCAGCCCTCACCCTGCTGGGGGCGGGGTCCCCTGGGCTTGCTCTGCACACTGGGGTCCAGGCGCACCGGGCAGGAGGAGCCCGGCCATGGGAGGGAGAGCCCGGGGTCTTCCTTGGGCCCAGTGGCCCCCAGTGCCCACCTGAGTGATGCAGGCACCCGTGAAGGCCACAATCACGGCCACCACATTGACCGTCAGCTGGAACTGCAGGAACTTGGAGATGCTGTCGTAGACATTGCGGCCCCACATGACGGCCTTGACGATGCTGGTGAAGTTGTCGTCTGTCAGGATGATGTCCGAGGCTTCCTTTGCCACGTCAGTCCCCGCGATGCCCTGGGGGACACACACACCGTGTCCACGGGGCCCCTTCCCCAGCCCCGCTCACCCACTCCAAATGTGTCCTTGTACTAGAGAGGTTTTGCTCACAAACGAAGAGGGCGCCACCGCTGCAGCAGCCACCAACAGGGCAGAGCTTGCAGAGGCCCAGGTGGCCAGGATGTGAGAGAAAGAAACTTCTGGCACTCTGCAACTTGCCTCAACGCTAGCTCCCACATTGCTGCACAAAGCTTACGTCCACCATCACAAGGCCCCACCTGGCGTGGTGAGCCAGGCTGACAGCGGGTGGCTTACCATGGCGAAGCCCACGTCCGCCTTCTTGAGGGCTGGCCCATCGTTGGTGCCGTCCCCGGTCACGGCCACCACCTGCCGCTGCTCGCCGGTGTTGCTATCGATGATCCCTGGAACACAGATCAGGGCAGGGCAGGGCAGGTCTGGTGCCGTCTGTGGCCCTGGGTGACCAGCCCGGGGGCCGTGGGGGGCCAGTTGGCTCCAGTCCTCCGTGCTCTCCACCACCTTTGGGACCAAGTCCTGTGCCTTGACTGGCAGCCCCATCCCCCTTCTCCCACCCTGGCCCATCACCCAGTGAGATGATACAGGGTGGTGGGATTTGGTAGAAGGCAGGGGCTCGGCACTGGGCAACTTGGATAAATGTCTCCCTCTCCTGGGCCCCAGTTTCCCCATCTGCTATGAAGAGAGCTGGCCTCTACTGGCGTCTTCCACTGATACTGTGAGTGCAGAGAAGTGGAGGCTCGAGCTCCGGCAGGTCAGCCCTTTGAGGGAGTCTCCGTTACTACCCCCACTTTCCCAGTGAGGTTCAGGGAGGGCCAGTGACTTCCTCTGAGACACAAAGTCTCCAGCAGCAATGGGTCCAGAGCTGAGTACCCTGAGGCCCAGTCGGAAGTTCAGCTTTGGGCGTCTGGGAGCAGACGACGACCCGAGGGGTGATGGCCACACGCAGCCTGCGTCCCGCCACCCGGGGCAGGGGCAGGGCAGGGCAGGGTGAGGAGTGAGCCCACTCCATTACCTTTAACCAGAGTGTGTTTGTCGGTGGGAGACGATCGGGCAAGGACCCTCAGCTTGGGCCACACCTTGTCCAGACGCTCCTGTTCTATCTGGGAGGGAAAAGCACACAGACGCTGTAGAGCCTCGGCGGCAGGGCGGGCAGGCAGGGCTGAACAGAGGGGGCGGCGGTGGAGAAAGTGCCAGAACCGTGGACTCGAGGGAGGGCTCATGGGCCGGGAACTACCTCGCCTTTCTCGTTTCGGATCCGCCGGTTGAACTCCTTCCCCTCCAGGCACAGGAAGTCCTCCCCGGGCTGGATGATGCCGCACTTGGCCGCAATGGCACGGGCCGTGTTGATGTTGTCCCCGGTCACCATGCGGACCGTAATGCCAGCACGCTGGCATTTGCGGATAGCTTCAGGGACCTGGAAGGGACAAGATGGGTGGGTGGGGCCATCAAGGCCAGACACAGCTGTGTCTGGGCTCTACCCGTTCCTCCATCCAGATCTGCAGCACCCCTCCCTCCACCATGCGATCTGGAGGAGGCGGGAGAAATGGCCTGTCAGCTCCGCCCCGGCTGTCAGCCTGGCCCGCAGGGAGCAGGGTGCCCCCCACCCCAGGTGCCTCCTTCCCTGTGCCGGCCCCGGGGACCACCGACGACTCAGACCCAGGCCCTGACACCACGAGCAAGGCTGGGAGAAGCCACTGGAACGCTGTCAAGGGGCACCATCAGAGCCATGTCCAGCAAGGTGACCGGAGAAATCACCCAGCTCTTTCAACCTCAGTTTCCACTGGGGAAATGGAGACCCAGAGCAGCCGAGCCAGGACCAGTCCCATTAGCAGGCCAGCTGGCGGGGGCCGTGCCAGTGAGCTCCGAAGGACAAGAAAGGAACCTCTGGCCCCAGCTGCCCTGCCAGATGGCAGGACCCACCTCGGGTTGGACCCTCTCGGGCCCTGACTCAAGGCAGGCTCTGGCCTTGTTGGCCGAGCTCTGGGAAGCTCTCACTTGTTTCCCTGCCACTTTTTCTTTTTCAATAATATAAAACCTAAGACATTTAGAGCCGTAGGCTTGACATGATAAGGCATTCGCACTGCTCGTTAGGGGAAATGGGACATCGCTCTGGTTACTTAGTACATTTTCCAAACATAAGATTAGATTCCGGAAAAGGGAGAAGAACAAGACATTCCGCTAGTGCTGAGTGGAAAATGGGCTGAACGGAGCGGAGACCAGCTGGGAGGGGATGGCATTGTCCCAGAGAGTGGAGACACTCCCGTTCCAGGGAGGAGGGGACTTGTGAGCCTGAGACAGCAGTGCGGAGGAGAGTCATGCCGACCGCGCCTGAGGGGCTGGGAGGGGAGAGGAGGAGGAAGAACGGCCTCAGACCTAGGCCTGTGAGGTGTCCGATGCGGCCGGGGCGAGGGGTGCAGCCTGGGGACACCCGGCTCCCTGCTGTGTCCGCTGGGCCCAGTGCACCCCACTGTGGGCTCCCAGTGGGCACCGCCGGGCTGAGCCGGAGCCCCGGGGACAGTGTGAGCGTGAGGGCACGCGGTGTCCCGGGTGTGGCCTGGCGGCCAGGCCTGGGGAGCTGCGGCCAGGCGCTGGGGGTCAGGGCAGCTGGGAGACCCCAGGGGAGGCGGGCAGCAGGCGGGGCCAGGTGGGCTGCAGGGGACCACTGGCCCAGGAGGTCCGGGCACGCTGGTGGCCCCTGAAGCCAGGGGGTGGAGGCTGTGATCTTAGCCAGGGAGAGAGTGGGAAGAGGAGGGGGACCCAGGGCCCAGCCAGAGGGGGTCCCACTTCAGGGCTGGGACAGAGTGACCTTACGATCTCTGCGGCAAATACGCCCAAGCGGCCTAGAAGGCCCAGCCCCGGGAAGGGGGCTTGCATCCCGCACCCCCAATAATGTGTCTCCTCACTCTCAGCCTCAGGGACGCTTTCTGCTCTTTGGGGATCCTTGAGAGCTAGAGGATGAGCTGCGGGGAGATACCTCCCCTTCCAGCAAGCTCCCCCCCCCACCCCCGCACCCCGGCTCTGACGCGTCTGGGAACAGCCCCTCTGCTGCCACCAAGTGGCCGTGATGAGCCTGAGCCCGGGGAGCCCCGGATCCAGCCTCTGCTAGCCTCCCCCGTGTGGGCTCAGCCCAGGCCCGGCTCCGTCTCTGGTCTGAAAGGCGCTTGGCCTCCCAGCCAGGTGGCAGGAAGCTCCCTCCGTCTGCAGGCGCCCTCTCCCTCATCAGGTGACTGCCCTTCCTCGCCTGCCTCCCTGCTGTCCCACTGGGCCCAGCCGTGGTCCCTGCCTGATGGCTGAGGTCCGACAGCACAGCAGGCAGCCAGGTGTCTGCAGGAGCCCCCAGGCCCCTCTGGCATAAGTACAGCCTGCCTACAGGGTCCATGCAGCACCCCAGGGCAGAGACAGCCCCCTGCCAGGCCCTCCTCGGGCTGCAGTCATCCCAGACCCCCAGGCATCCTGGCAAGTTTAACAGCACCCTATCGGCCTTCCCGCCTGCCGTCAGCACCTGGGGCTCCCCTGGGCCCTCGGGGCACCCTCCTTGGCCACCACGTGGCTGGCTGGTCCCCGTGGGGTTCTGCCTCGCTTCCCCACCTGCTGCCCAGCCTCTCACTCAGCCACTCTCCAGCCAGAGAGGAGCTAGCCTGTCCCCTGGGCCCTTTTACCAAGGCCGTTTCTGGATCTTAAACAAGCTGCCCATTGCCTGGCCTTGACGGCTCTCTCACCCTGTGCTTCTACCCGCCGGGGCAGCCACTGAGGCTGAGCCTTCATGGTGACCTTCAGGGAACTTTTATCCATGTTTTTTCTAAGATGAAAACGTATAAAAACAATAATATCCCTCTCTGAGAAGAGCACTGAGCGGGGGAAGGGCTGGGCCTCACCCCGCCTATGTGCAGCCCTTCTGGACTGTTCCATCTAGCCCCCCCCTCCAGCCCCCAGTCTAGCCTCATTGGCGCTTCTGTAAATGAGCCGCCGTGGGCCAGAAGATGGCCTCTGCAGCTCTGTCTTGGAGATCTACAAATACATCTCAGGCCTCCAACCTTACATTGATGACTAGAGCTTCAGTTTGCAACAAATATTTATGCCGGAAATGAGGGGAAGCTTGCAGGGCTCCTTGGCCCAGGGGGTCAGGCAAGAAGGGCTCCCCGTGCCGTGCGGCTGCCAGCCGCTTCACACCTCACACCCCTCCATCCGGGCCGAGGGCGGAGGTGGAAGGGCTGGGCGGGTTGGTTATGATGCTGTTGAAATGGCCATGCCCAGGGCCCTGGGAGTCCGTGAATGTCGCCTTCCTGGGTCTGTGAGACATTCCAACAGGAGCTCTGGCTTTCCGGCGGCTTCACTCAGCCCCAGTTATCTGGATGGAAAAGTCTAGAGCTGCTACTGTTGACACCTCCCAAGGAGTAAGGAGAGAACAGCCATCACCCTGGAGCGGCCACCTGGGGGCCGGCGGTGGCGAATGGCTCTGTGCAGACGGGGAGGCCGTCAGGTCTATGTAAGGGCCACATGGCTTTAGGACTCGGCTCGCCGTATGGACACAGCCTTCCTCTGCGCCTCAGCTTCTCCTTGGTCCGGTGAAGGGAAAGGCCCAGTCCCTGTGTCCCTGGAGGTAGCCCTGCCGCCCTCAGTGGCATCCTGTGCCCCTGCTGTCCCAGGCAGCTCCTCTCCCCACCTGCCTTCTCCGGGCCCACTCCTTGGCTCGAAGTCTCCCCCCTTGCCTCTGCCACCACCCGCTCCCTCCTGGGGCCAACTCCGCGTGCCCCCTCTCTGCACATGATGGTCCCCATCTCCTTGGAATTCGGGGACACGCTGTCGCTGATGACCCCTGACTTCTGAATGGAGGGTCTGTGGTGCCTGATCCGGCACGTGAACGCCTGTCTCCCGAGGGAGAGCTGAGGGCAGACCGTGCACACACGTGTTTTCAGGCTAATTGGCAGGATCAAGGTGCCCGCGCTTCTGACACGAGGTGGGCGCCACTGGAGAGGCCCTGGGAGAGAGAGGGTCCTTCCCTGCCTCAAAACCTGCCCCCTCCGTGCCTTGCGCACTCTCTCTGGGGCCTGGTGGCCTGCAGCTGCCGCCAGCACCCCGCTCCAGGGCCAGCCTGGCAGGCTCCCTCCCTCGGGGGTCTCGCATCTTGAAGGACCAACACCGTCCCCATTGCTCTTCCTCTCTGCACCCTGACCAACTTCTGCCCTGTTGCTCTGTTCCCTGTTCAGCGAAGCTCTGGGTAAAGTTGTCTCCACACGCTGGCTCCCCTGCTCAGCCACACGGTCCTCACGGTCTCCCCTCCCTGCCTGGCCCCTTCCTTGGAGTCTCCTTCGCAGGGTCCTCCCATCTCTGCTTGGCTGCACCCACGACCATCACTCATGAAAAGACGCTTCTGGAGAATGTCTCTCTGGCCAGGACCTAACCACGTGACATCTTCATGGGGATGTCCCGAACCTCACTCGGCCCCAACTATACCCTCGACTGAGAACTGCCCTCCCCTCCCCCAGCCCCCCAAACACCATCTACCCAGTTCTCGGAACCAGAGCCCTGGGACTTGTCCCCGGCTCCTCCCTCTCCCTCACCAACCCCTCTGGTCCATCAGTCCTGCGGGCGTTGGCAGCTGTCGAGGTTCTAACTGCCGCCCTCTCTTACCTGGCGGAGGCCAAGCAGGAGGGGGCCTTCCAGACGGCAGGACCGAGCCTCCTGAAGGGTGCAAGGGCAAGAGGACAAGGGTGGGGGTCCAGTGTGCCGGGGAAGGTCTGATCTGGGGCATGATGGCCATGCCCCTGGAGGACCCCGAGGCTCTGCCATCGCCCACCCTCCCCAGTTGGTCCAGCTCTGGCGGGCTGCCATTTGTTCTGCCTAGAAAGTCTGGCAGGGAGTGGCGCGACGGCCAGGAGGGCAGGAGAAAGGGGCGGTTCCCTCCTTGCATTTATGTCCAAAGGCCTCACCACCGAGGCCAGATGCGAAGAAGGGTGGCCCCTCCACCCGTCCCGACAAGCGGGCAGCTCACAGAGGGGCTCTGGCTACCTCGGGCCGCACGGGGTCCTCGATGCCCACAACGGCTATGCAGGTGAGGCCGCCCACGACCTCGTCCTCGTTGTCCCAGTCGGGCTCCTGGGCAGCGGAGAAGTCCCGGTAGGCGATGCAGATGGTGCGGAGCCCATCGCAGGCCATCGGCTCGATGACCTTCTTCACCACGTCGTCCCGGTCCCGAGCGCGAAAGCTGCGCAGTTCCCCATTGCTGTTTAAGGTGTTGGTGCACCTGGGGCGGACGGAACAAGAGGAGCCAGCGCCATGAGGCAGGGGAGCAGACCTCCGGCTGAGCCCTCCATGGGATGCAGCAGAGGGCTTCCCCAGAAGGGAGGCGCTGTGCGGCCTAACAGTGCACCCCCTCCGTGTTCTTCCCAGAACCTCAGAATGTGACCTTGTTTGGAAAGAGGGTTGTCGCAAAGGTAAGATGAGGTCCCAGTGGAGGAGCTTGGGCCTTCAATCCAATGCCTGCTGTCCTTATAAAAACAGAAGCGGACACCTCGAGACACAGACACAGGGACAAGGCTGTGTGACGATGGCGGCAGAGATTGGAGAGATGCAGGTACAAACCGAGGGAGGCCAAGGGTGGCCAGCCACCACCGGCAGCTGGGACAGACAAGGGAGGATCCTCCCTCGGAGGCCTTGGGGGGAGGGCGACCCCACCCACACCTTGATTGAGGACTTCTGGCCTCCAGCACTGGGAGAAAATAGATCTTTGTTGTTTTAAGCCACCAGGATGATGGTACTTTGTTTCCACAGCTCCGCACAGACTCGATGGGAGTTGGGGGGCTGTCACTCTTGCCCCGTTGCGCTTTAGGGAGAGAGGTGGGACATCAGCAAAAACCGAATGCCACGGAGCAGGGCCACGACAAGGCAGCGACCACAGAAGGGCTGGGATGGGGAGGGCTGGCAGGATTCAGGTGCAGAAAAGGAAGGAGCAAAGGAAACACGGGCCCCAGAGGCCGGCATGGCAGACGGACAAATGGGGGCCCCGAGCAGACTGGTGAGGAAGGAAAGAAGCTGGCTGTGGAGGCCAGGGGAGGGGCCCAGAGGTCCTGCTCGGGACTCTGTCCTGAAGGCCCCAGAAAGCCGGGGGTGAGCACTGAGGCACAGTCAGGCCAAGTCTTAGGAGGGTGCGTGGGCGCTGCCGAGGCCAAGGCCAAGGGGAGGTGTGAACGCTGAGCGGGTGCGGGGCATGGTGCACTTGGAGGCAGAGCTGTGTGCCGCCCGCCTCAGTTTCCCTAACAGCTCTGTTGAGATACAATTCACACAGCACACGACTCACCCGCTTAAAATGTCCCATGCAATGGCTTTTAGTATATTCACAGTCGTGCTACCATCACCACAGTCAACCTAAGAACATTTTCACCACCTCTAAAAGGAACCCCGCACAAGCGACAAAAGAGAAAAAGAGATAAAGTGGACTTCACAATTGAAAGACGTTTGCGCATCCAAGGACAAATCAAGACAGTGAACAAAAATCTATCAAGGGAGTGAAAAGACGGCAGCCCACAGAATGGGAGAAAATACTTCAAAATCAGATATGTGTTAAGAATCTAATATTCAGAACATATAGAAATTCTTACAGCTCAACAATCAAATGACAAAGAATTCACATCCAAGATGGGCAAGGGCTGGAATAGATATTCCTCCAGAGAAGACAAACAAATGGCCAATAAGCACATGAAAAGGTGCCAATATCACTAGTCATCAACAAAATGCAGATCAAAACCACCATGAGATCCCAATGGCTATAATAACAACAACAACAACAATAATAATAATCAGGTAATAACACGTCGGTGAGGATGAGAAGCTGGAACCCTCATGCACTGCTAATGGGGAAGTAAAGTGGGGCAGCCCCTGTGGAAAACAGTTTGGCGTTTTGTCAAAAAACGAAACATGGAATTACCATATGACCTGGAGATTTCACTCCCAGGAATATACCCAAGAGAATTGAAAACACGCGTTCAAGCAGAAACTCGTACATGACCATTCAAAGCAGGATGATTCACAGTAGCCAAAGGTGGAAACAACCCAAGTGTCTGTCAGTGGATGACTGGATAAGCAGAATGTGGTCTACCTGAGCAACGGAGTATTACTCAGCCATAAAAAGGAATGAAGCACTGATATGGGCTACAACTTGGATGAACCTTCAAAACCTTAGGCTCAGTGAAAGAAGCCAGGTGCAAAAGGCCACATACTATATGATTCCATTTATATGAAATGTCCAGAATAGGTAAATCCGCAGAGACAGAAAGCAGATTAGTGGCTGCCAGGAGCTAGGGGGAGGGGGATGGGAGTGCCTGTGTAATGGGCACAGGGTTTCCTTTGGGGTGATGAACTCGTTCTGGGATTGGGGGGCGGTGATGGCGCACAACCGTGAGAATGCACTTAATGCCACTCAGCTGTCCACTTGAAAGTGATTAAAAGGGCCAATTTTATGCTATGTCTACTTTACCGCAATAATACAACCAGAAACGCTGTACGCTTTAGCTAGCCCCAGCCCCAGGCTGGGTCCTGCTGCCCCCTCACTTTTTCAGCAGGATCTCCGAGGCGCCCTTGCTGAAGAGGCGGAAGCCGCCGTCGGGTGTGCGTATGACTGTGCTCATGGACTTGCGGACCGAGTTGAAGGTGTACACTTTGTAAAGCTTATCTTCCGGAATCTGCTCCCGCACGGGCTGGAAGTCCCGCTTCAGGTCCAGGACGAAGCCCAACAGAGCGCACTCCGTCTTGTTGCCCACTTGGCGCGGGAGGGCGCCTTCCTTCTCTGGAGGCTGCGAGGTGAGGAGAACCAGCATGGCCCTGGAGGCCCAAGGCCACCCTCCTTACTGTCCCCGGGCCCCAGCCCAGCCTCGGCCGCCACGTCTTTCAGGTGTGGCGCAGGGAGCCAAGGAGGGCCTCCAGTACGGACTAGATGGGCAGGTTTTCCACGATTCACTGGGCCGGGAAGGGCTTCCAGAACCTGCAGGCCCCGCCCAGTGTCCGGGGACGAGGAGGGAGACCAGCACCCCAGAAACGATTGTGGCTCGGCTCAAAAGTCCTTAAGAGAGCCTGGCAAGCCCCTGGTGACAGCCCATGCCACAGCCGGGCCGGGCTCCCTCCCCTCATCCTACCCCCTCCTTGGCCTGCCCTTGCTCCCAGCTCACTAGTATTTTGGTGGTGTAGGCACTGTTGATGGAGATGGCGTGGACCAGGAGGTCGAGGATCTTGGGGGTCAGGGCGCTGGGGGCCGGAACCTCTTTATAGTGGGTGTCCCCGAGGTAGGACTGCACCACGGTCATGCGGTTGGTGGTGAGCGTGCCCGTCTTGTCCGAGCAGATGGCCGTGGCATTGCCCATGGTCTCACAGGCGTCCAGGTGGCGGACCAGGTTGTTGTCCCTCATCATTTTCTGTAAAGGGCACAGATGGAGGCTTGGGTAGCCAGCTGTCCTCGCGGGGTGGGGGAGCAGGAGGTAATCAGCACAACGGCATGTATGATTCTGCTCCGCCCACCAGCTTTCCTCGCGGCACTAACAGCCCGGGACCTGGGGCAGCAGGTGCACAGCTCAGATGGCGGTGGGGTGGTGGTCAAACCGAGGCAGCGGGCCTGTGAGACGTAAGGACTCTCATCAGACAGGCCGAGCGGTCGACTCTGGGTGGCCACTCTCCCTGGAGCTCAGCTGGAGCCTCCCTGCTGCCCAGAGCCCCCTCTCGGGTCACCGGCAGGCCCTGTGGCTCCCCTGCCCAACCCGATCTCTGCCCTGCCCACTGTCTCCCAGTGGTCCCCCTTCCCCCTGCCCCCACCTCAACTCCCTGGCCCCTCGGCGACCCTGCCCACATCCTGCAGATGCTAGCTCGTCACACCCCTCTGCCCAGGAAGCCAGGTGGGCAAGGATGTGCAAGGCCAGCTCTGCGTCCCTGCTCGGCCTCCCGTTCTTCACCTGAGCAATCCCAAACTTTATCCAGTCCTTGCTTCGTCCAAGTTGCTTAACGGCTTTGCACCCCAAGTTCTGGGTCTGTACCCTGGTATCACGGAATTCTTATTCCTGTTGTGTTTATTTTATTACCTTGACAGAGTAAGCTAAGGAGATGGTGACAGCAAGAGGCAGGCCCTCTGGGACAGCCACAACCAGCACAGTGACACCGATAATGAAGAACTTGACGAAGTACTGCACGTAGACGGGTGTGCACTCTGCCAGCCACGCCCGGCCATCCACCACGAAGGTCTCGATCACGAAGTACAGGACCAGGATGATGACGGTGATGGCGGACATCACCAGCCCTGCCCAGCCACGTCAGAGGCCACAGAGGGTGGAGGCAGGAAGGGTGACCGGCAGTGGTGAGGGAGGGAGAGAGCAAGAGGGAAGAGGTAAGGGACGCTGCAGCCACATTCCCTTGACCCCGAGTCGGGGGAGGCGCTCCTTGTCCCTGGCCTTACGGAGTTTTGCAGTCCACGCTCGCCAGAGGGGGCGGAACCAGGCCCTGAAGGCCGTCACCTGCTCCTAGCCCGTGCCCTTGCTGCCTGGCCCACACCCCATGTCACATCCCTTTCCCACTTGTTCTCCTTGGTCCGGCCTCGAGTCCAGGAGCCCAGTGTCCCCCCTGCCCGTCGGCTGCCCCACCTGCTTTCCCGATCTGCACAGCCAGTGTCCCCCCTGCCCGTCGGCGGCCCCACCTGCTTTCCCGATCTGCACAGCCAGTGTCCCCCCCGCCCGTCGGCGGCCCCACCTGCTTTCCCGATCTGCACAGCCAGTTTGGTGAGCTTTCCCTGAAGGACCGACTTCTCCTTCTTGGGCACGTTGGCTTTCTTCTTTTCCCGCTCCTCCATCTCCCCCCCTTCTGCGCTCTTCAGGGGCTGCATTTCCATGGCAACCGCCCCATCCTGCTTCTTAGCTGCACACAAAAGAAACCCGCAGCCAAGGTTAGGGGCTGGCGGCTGGGGTGACGGCTACAAGGGGCTTTCATGGAGAAAGATATGCCACACCATCCGAGAGGAAACAGGGGGCTCTGTCCTCTCCCTCCTCTCTCATCAGGCCAGGCCCTCCTGAGGTGGGCAGTGGCTCCAGCGCTGTCCTGGGCAGGACAGAGATGCTTCTCTTGGGGCCTCGCAGGGGAAGGGAGGACAGACACAAGCACTGGTAACTTGGGCACACAGACAGCGTGGCCAGTCCTGTAACGCCCCAAATCTCAATACCTGAAAGCAGAGGCCTGGGGCCCATGGAATGTTCCAGAACCCAGAGCTGACTCTTGCCCACTGCTGTCTTAGCCATGTTCCCACTCCCCTCAGGGAGGCCCAGGAATCCCCGCACTCTCCTCCCCCGCTCCCCGCTCGGGCTGTCTCTCCTGCCAGCCCTCAGGTGGACACCCCTCCGGGGGACGCCTCGACTTCCGTCGGGGCCCCAGCTCAGCACATGCGCAGTCCTCAGCCCACTCCCCGGCTGCCGGCGGGCAAGCCTTGCGCCTTTCTCTCACATGGGGCCTTCGCTCCTCTCCCCTAGATGCCTCTCCGCCTCCTCTCTGGAACCGGCAGCCCTCTCACAGCCCCCTTGGTGGACCCTAATGTGGTGGTGGTGGTGCGGCCCCTGCCCCACGCCCGCCTCTGGCCCGTCCACCACCTCACACGCTGCCCCGTGTAATCTTATCCATCTCCCACCCGGAGGGGGCACCCAACCCTGCCACTCGTCCTTGCCCCCACCCAACGGGGCTCGCAGTGCCTCTGCATGCCTCCTGCCACCGTGCAGTGTCAGCTGATCCCTCTTTCCCTGTCTCCCCGCCCATCCCTTCTCCCCCTGGCTGCCTGAGACCACTCACCGGTGGCCTCTTCTTTCCACGGCCTCGGGCCACAGCCTCAGCGACACTCAAGGTCCCACCCCGCTGGGCCTCTACCCCACTGACTGCCACTCCCTGTCCCTGCCCGGGGCCCTGGCCATCGGACTGTCCTCCTGTCCCAAATGCCACCCCAACCCCAGCCGGCCTCTGAACTCCAGTCGTTTGCCTGCGTTCCTGGGTCCCACACTGCACTTGAGTATTGCCCCTGGGTTCACGTCTGTGGATTGTGACCTTCCCGAGGGCCAGGACCATACTTTATCCATCTTTGGATTCCCAGCACCTACAGCCCTTCACCCTGGCTACAGAGTATCGGCACCCACAGGCATTCTGGCTGAGAGGGGAGCAGGCCTCCAAGGCTCAGCAGAAAGGCAGCTGAACCAGGAAACCCACAGGCCCGATTAAGTCTTGGGTGAGTCACCCCTCTGGAGCCTCAGTTTCCTCACCAGGATGCTGGCTCACGGGCCATATTTGCGCACTTCCGGCGGGGTCTGCAGAGCAGCCGCCCCGCCCCACTCACCTGGCCTCCAGGCGCTGCTCCTGCAACCGAGGCGGGCGGCCCCCCACCCTGCGCCGCACCCTCTGCCACCCATCCTGAGTGCAGGGCGCGCATTACCTTTGGTCTGGCTACTCTCCATCGCCCCATCCTGCTGCTTGCCTACAACGGGAGAGGAACGACAGACACGGAGACTTGAGAACGCCCACGTGGCCTTGGCACACACACGCGCACACGGGACAGCGGGGCACAGACAGTGCAGCCAGCGAGGGCGGTGAGAGAGGCCGGGCGGGGGAAGAGGGTCTGGTCTCCAGCCCTCCAGAGACCCCGCAGGCCAGCCCTGGACAGACCCTGGCTCACGCACGGTCGGCAGCAGGAGGTTTCTGGAAGGGCCGCCACCATGGGTAACGAGAGCTGCCAGGTGTCGGGTCCCAACTCTGCTGCCTCAAACAGGGCCCCCCAGTCGGGATGGGTGTTCCCCCCAGAACCAGTGCGAGGGGGTGCCTAGATGGTTCCTAAGCCCTGGCGGCCTAGAGATCAGCCTTCTGGGCAGCGCGGCCAGCAGTCAAGTCTGTGTGTGCTTTAGAGGATAAGGGAGCGAGCCGAGGAGTCGGCTAGCCTCAGGGCACCCACAGCGCTGGAGGGAGCAACAGGGGCATCGGAGGGGCTGGGCCCCAGGCGGAGCTGGGTGCTAGGGACGGGGGCCGGTAAGCGCCGCTGGCTGTGCCGCTGGTTTCTGAGGCCGGGAAGGACTGCAACTCTGGGAGCGCCCAGGAGAGGCGGCAGGTGAGGGGCTCTGAGCTGGCGGTCGGGCTCCGCACCCCAGCTCCTCCTGCCTCACCTGCCCCAGGGCAGCAGCCGGAAGAGCTCTCTGCGGGCCACACACACGCTGCCCTGGATCCAGAGACGAGCGGCCTGGGACAGGAGGGGCTACTGGGCTGGCTTGTCAGCCGCCACCCAACAGCTCATGTCACTGGGGACCCAGGGACACAGACTGGAGGCCAGGTGGCTCCCAGGCAGCGGGGTCTGCTCTGGGGGTCCCAGGAAGGAGGGAGAGGTCCCCTCCCAGCCCCAGTGGGGTGTCAGTTGGGCCTGTGGGGCATTCCGAGGTGAAGGAGACTTCTGGGGCGGGGCAGGGGAGACACCTGTAGACACACGGTGGGTGACAATACAGCTCAATGAGGGGGTGTCGCCCTGGCGCCACGGGCACCTTCTGGAGGAGGGAGCGAGGATTGAGATGAGCACGGTGGGAAGACGAGGGCTGGGCCTGGCCTGAAAAGGGGCAGGAGCCGAGGGAGGGGAAGACGAGGGGAAAGAGGTCAGCCCAAAGAAGAGAAGGGCGACAAGGAGTCAAGGCCAGAAGGCAAGAAACAGGCGGGCGACAGCAGTGCCCCTGATGTACGGGGAGCACTGAGCCCACCAGCCGGATGGAGAGGTGGCGGGGGGGGGGGTTGAGGGGGGGATGCTGAGGGCGAGGTGCCACCTTCCAGTCTCTGCAGTGGCCAGGGCCTTGGGCGGAGAAGTGGGGGAGGTGAGGGGTCGTGGGTGCCGCTGCCCCCTCCCCGGAGCCTGGCCAGCTCTGCTTCCCCTGCAGGGCCCCCTCGGGTTCCCCTCCTCCAGGGAGCCAGCTGCTGCAGGTGTCCCCTCTGACTCTTAAGTGGCACAGCAAGTGGGGGAGAGGAACCGGGGCTGGGGGAGACCCAGGGGGGGTTCTGGAGGGGTCTTGTCAAGGTCGAAGAGAAGGGGCCTAGGACCGAGTCCTGAAGGACGGTGACATTTAAGGGACCTAGCGGGAGGGGAAGAGCCTGGGAAGGAATGTGGGAGAGGCGTCCTGCCAAGCAGCCACCAAGGACTCCAGTCTAGCCCAGGCGAGGCCCAGGGCCTGCCTACCCACCCACTTGCCCTCCTGTGGGCCCCAGGGTGCTGACTGTGGCGAGACACCGGGCTGAGCCCTGCAGGGAGGGGCGCCTGGTGTGGCCAAGGTGGCCGAAGGTCCGCCGGTGCCCACTGGCTGTGAGGGGGGGGGCCTGGTGGCCCAGGAGTAGGGAGGAGCCCAGGAAGGGAAGCCAGGCCCCGGCTGCCAGGAGACGGGGCCCGTGGAGGCTTCTAGGCAGCAGTGGCTCATCCACTTCCTCCCTCATGCCTCCAGGAGCATCCATTTCCTCCCTCACGTGCTCAGGTCTGGGGACACTAGTGCGTCTTTCCTTACGCTGACCTGTCCCCACATTACTGGGCTGGGCAGACCGATCCCGCCTGCGCTCCAGGCCCAGCAGCCTTGACCGGCTGAGGTGGAGCTGGTGACCCGCACGCCCTGTCCCCAGGGCCCTGGCTGCAGGCTTCTGGCACACGGTCTCCCCGTACTCGTGCGTGTCTTTGTACTTCTAGTGGGCCCAGGTGGCTTCACTCAGAGGTGGGGTGCACATCTCGAAAACGTCATTCCTTACCTGGTTTGATGGCAGGAGTGGCCTGAGGGGAGACCCAGGTCAGAGAAAGGTGAGTTGTGAGCAGATGCAGGCCTGAGTCGTGGAAGGGACCGGGGTCCTGACTGGGATGGGGGCGGGGGGTGGGATGCTGGGGGAGCTCCAGAGCTTTGTAAGCCCTGTTCTGAGGAGCGGAGGGGGCACCAGCTATGCCTGGGGCTCGGGACGCTGGCAAGAGGAGGCAGCTGGGTAGCCATGTGCCAGGGAGGCCAGGGTGAATACAGAGCTGGGCCCTCAGAAGACATCTGTCCCTCGACACTGCTTTCCCTTAGGGTGAGGGCCCTGGCCCCATCTCAGCTTCCTCTGGCCCTGGGTGTCCTTTGGGGTGTCTAGTCCTTTCTGCTTGGGAGCCCTCCACCCTTGGCTGTGTGGCCTGTGTTTCGCTAGCTGCCACGTCGGCCTGGGGCCCTCAGTGCCCCACCATGTGGGCTGTCCCTCCAGCCCCATTCCTACCCAGGCAGGGCACTGCCCCAACCCTGGCACACACGCCGCCAAAGCCTTAGGGGAAGAGCCATCTGAGGGAAACGGCCTCACACAAAACTGGGTGGCCTCCAACCTGCTGGCTCTGGGGCAAAGACCCCGGAAGGGGGGGTCTCCAAAAGGAACCAGGAGACAGGGTATGGCCTCCCACCCCCTGAGGGCCGGTTCTCCCCAGTGCCAGAGCCAGGGACTGGGCCAGCAAGGGGCCGTCACCAGGCAGGCGAGGAAGAGAGCGCGGCTACACACGAGGGCCAGCGGCCTGGCGGCGCTGGGAACTGCAGGGTACTGTTGCCTTACCTTTCTTATCCTTCTTCTCCTCCTCCTCTCCACCAGCCCCAAGCAAGGTAAAGATGATGCCTGTCTGGGAGTTAACACCAACGGCTGTCACCACCATTCTTCCAGAACCTTCCATGACGTGAGTGCCTGGCACAGCAACACACGGAGACTGAGACAGAGATCTGCACCGCTGGGTGGGAGGCATGCTCAGCACCTACAGGTTTTGTCCTGGGCATTCCAGGAGCAGGGACTCCGGTCCCGCCGGGCTCACCTGACAGCAGCATGGGGTCTTTGTCTGCCGACTTGCGCACGTGGTCCGACTCGCCCGTCAGGGAGCTCTCGTCAATCTTGAGGTCATTGCCCTGGATGAGCACGCCATCGGCGGGCAGCAGGTCTCCTAAGGCCGGCCAGGTGGCCAGAACCACAGACCATGCGTCCAGGAGGCCTTCCTCCATGCCGCCTCCCATCTCCCCCAGAGGAGGTCCTGTCGGGTGTGCGGCCCTCTGCCTTTGGTCTCCTGCTTTCTGGGGGTACCCACCCACTCCTAGCCCTGTCATCCATCTTCCAGGGAATGGGGCCCACAGGAGCGCCCTGCCGTGCTGGGGAGGCCCTCGACAGGCTGTGGGGACAGCCTGCTCCTGGGGCGCTGAAGCCGCTGACACTCCCGTCTTCGCCGGGCCTCCTGCCCGAGCTCCCCGCCTCCAGCCTCCCACCCCGCGTGCTCCCCGGGAAGGCCTGCGCTGGGGGTGCAGGCGCGCCCCTCCGCTCCACCCTGCCCCTGAAACGGGAGCTGAGCTCCTTCACAGCGTGGGTGGCGATGGGCGCGCTCACCATACTTGACCTGGGCGATGTCCCCTACCACCAGCGCAGCCACAGGGACCTGGAGGAGCTGCCCGTTCCGGATGACGGTGAACTTCTGCTCCTGTTCGATGCGGCTCTGCAGGCCCCGGAACTGCTTCTCCTTGCTCCAGTCGTTGAAGGCCGTGACCAAGACCACGCAGATGACAGACAGCAGGATGGCGGCCCCCTCAATCCAGCCCGCCTCGGCCTCCCCTTCATCTTCAGCCCCAGCCGACACATTCCCGCACGCTGTGCCCGAGGACAGAAGGGGAGGGCAGAGGTGGCAGAGAAGTCCCTCCACCAGCTCCTTCCTCCCTCCGTCATCTCAGCTTCTATCCCTCCCCTCCTGCCAGCACCTCTGCGCTGCCACCCGCGTCCCGCCCCTGTCTACCAGGTCCTCCTTCACCGCCCTTCCCAGCCCTGCCCCTCACCTTCGCTCTCCTCTCCGGGTGGCGCATAGAATGAGAGGCCCAGGGATACGATGGCGGCCACCTCCAGGATGATGAGGGTCACATCCTGCAGGGCCTCCCATACCAGCTGTAGGAAGGTCTTGGGCTGCTTGGGAGGGATGAAGTTCTGCCCGTAGATCTGCCTGCGCTTCTCCAAGTCATTGGTGTTGTCGGCCAGGCCTGCGCGGTGCGGGGACGCGGAGCAGAGGCACAGAAGGGGAGGATGGGAAAGGCCAGCCCTGCACCCCCCTGCTCCTTTCCCCGTGCCTGTCTTTCCCTCTAGACTGAAAGCTCCCAGAAAGCGGGAACTGCACTGGCCTGGCACCTGGAGCCCTTCTGCAAACCCTGGGGGCACGTAGGCGGGAGCGCATGCAGCCTCTCCAGCTGCCTGGAGGGCACAGGTGCGCCACCACGACCACGCGATAACTCGGAGCCCGAGCACAAGGAAGGGTGGACCATCCTCCTGATGCGCCTGGGGAGGTCTAGGAACTACAGTCCCCTCTGCATCCCCGACAAGCTGTGTGGGCTAGGAGAGAGGGAGGGAGGGTGGCCGGTTTACGCAGCGGCTCAGAATCAACACCCACAAAGGGGCCCGCACCAGCTTTTGGAAGCTGGGCCCTGACTTCTCATTCTTGGGACGACCCACTTCCCACCCAGGCCTGCACCAAGGCCGCTGGGTCTCTGCTTCTAGAGCATGAGTCTCCTCAGGCCCATTCCTGAAGGTACCGAAAGCTTCCATGTGGGACTGGTATCCAGGCCACTGCCTCCGAAGGCCGGGCATCCACTTGGCCATCTTCCCCAGAGGCAGGCAGATGGGATGACACAGTCCCCTGGCCCCGACCTCAGCCCTTGGGATTCTGCTTCCTTCCAGGCCCATCCACGGCCCCCCCACCCCCACCCCCCAAGCCTTTCTGGCTTCTCTGCCCCCAAGTGCCCGGTCCCACACTGACACCTCGTGGACAGACAGTGGCTTGCAGTTCCCAGACCTGAGCAGCTGCAACTCCCCAGGCCTCCAGTGGGGAGGGGCGGGGCAGGGGGTGGGCAACCAGAAGGGCCTGGGTGCCAGCCCTTGGGGTGCCCCCTGCCGGCTTGGAAAGCCACACAAGACCCGGCCCCAGATGAGCTGAGAACGAGAAAGTGCTGCGTGTGGCGCAGAGGGGTCGGAAGGAGGGAGGGAGGGTGTGCGCTGGACGGGGAAAGCTGGCTTCTGGGGAGGGGGAGGGTGTGCGCTGGACGGGGAAAGCTGGCTTCTGGGGAGGGGGAGGGTGTGCGCTGGACGGGGAAAGCTGGCTTCTGGGGAGGGGGAGGGTGTGTGCTGGACGGGGAAAGCTGGCTTCTGGGGAGGGGGGGGGGAAGGGGGGCCCCTCGGGGTGGAAGGACTGACCAGAGCAAAAGCCCCCAGACGCACCGCCTTGGCACGTCTCCCGAGCTAGGCCGTGACCGCACACTGTCCGCCCCGCCCAGCGGGAGCCACAGCTGTCTCTGCCCTTCTGCCCCTGCCTCACTGTGCCCGGCCCGGCCCCGGCTAAAGCTTCTGGAGGCTGTGGCCTCCCAGTTGGGCGTCTGGGAGAAGCTCAGGACCTCAGCTCCTAAGGGCTGGGGACCCAGCTGAGGGCCCATGTCCCACTCCCTTGACCTACAGGAGATGTGAAAAGTGGGGTTATTACTAGGAAGGTCCTCGAACCCTGAATCTCCCAGACACCCAGGGTCTCCACTACCCCCACCCTGGGAAAGGGCACTGATCTGGAGGCCCCGAGGACGACAGAGGCCCCCGCACCCTCTGGAATCTGCATCCTGCCTGCCCTGCCCCCTATGCCCAGCTGGTCCCCACAGGAAGCTGGGCCCTCAGGGCCCCTTCCCCAGGAGCTCCCTCCCTCCCTCCTTCCCTCAGCTTGTCCCTTGGCCTTGGTTTGCCCTTGGTGCAGCAGCAATGCTTCTCTCTCCCTTGCTCTAGACCAGCCCGAGGCCTTGGCCTTCCTGTGGGTTCAGGGGTCTGGAGAGCTGCTGTTGCCGAAGTGCTTGCTGGGGTGACCGAAGGCAGCTGCAGCCCCTCTGGTTCTGAGCACGCACTGGTCCAGCAGGGCCCCTGAGGTGGCCCAGGTCCTGGGTGCAGGGGCAGTGGCCGGCAGTTGGCATGGACTCAGATGGGCACCCTGCCCAGAGCAGAGGCCAGATGCCATCAGAATTGGATTAGGACCACATGGGGCAGCTCTCGGCTAATCTGCCCTCTCCTTTCCATGAGTGCCAGTGGAGGCCAAACAGGGGAAGGGCCGGGGCCCAGGTCTCCCCAGCTCGGCCTAAGACCCAGGCTCCCTGGCTTCTGGAATCCTCTTGGATAGATAAAAAGGCGGAGCCCATTGATGTGCTTGTTGCCAGGAGACCAAGTCCCCTCCTCCAGTAGAGCACGCACCGCCCTGGCCTCCTCACCCTCCCCAAAGCACCAGTTTGCTGGCAGCCCAGAGTCTGCCCGCCTTGCCAGGGGGTGTGCGTGGGGCCTGGGGCTCAGCTAAGTCGCCCCTCCCGCCAGCTCAGGTCACTGTGTCTGAGCAGGAGCGGGAACGTCCAGGTGAGAACTCCGGGGCCTTGAGGGCTCCCACGGTCGGAGATGGGTGCCCTCGAACCGCTCATTCTTCGGGATGCAGACCAGGCCAGGCTGGGGTCCCTCTGTTGGGGCCACCCACCTGGGCACCCGCCCTTCTTTACACCCGCCCCTCCACAGGCACCGGGCGAGCGCCAGAGCCTCTGTGGCAGAATCGGGCACGTTCCCAGGGGCCTTGACATTTTAAATATTTAACAAGGCCTGACAGGCAGAGGAAAGAGCTGCCAGCTGAAGCCCATCTGCTTCCTTTTATCTGGGAGAGGCCAGAGCCCTTGTGGCTAAATGGCCCTCTACCCCGGCCTCCCCCCACCCGGCCCCAAGTCCGGGGGCTGGGGGAAGGGATGGGCAAGGAGGAGAGCAGGAGAGAGCTCCTCTGGCCCTGAACCAAGCCATCTGCCCCGATCACACACCCACACCAGGCTGGGTCCCTTTAGAGCACAAAGCAGGAGAGACCCGGGCGGCCCCTCAGAGCTCCTGACCTGGCCGTGTGGGTGCCCCCTCACCCAGCCTCAGGCCCACCTCCTCTGCGGGGGGGCGGGGGCAGGAGGCATCTCCACTCCCCGTTCCAGCCCAGGTGTCACCTGCACACAGATGGAGACAGGGTGACGGCCAGGGCCCTGGGTGACAAAGGTGTGACAGCCGAAACGGGAGCTGATGCGATCAACCGGCACTGGCCGGGAACGGGCCTGGCACCAGCAGCCCTGCCGGGGAAGCGGCAGCTGGGCCAGAAATGCTCCGGCCTCTGGAAACTGGGGCCAAGCCTGGCTCCCGGGGATCCCGGCCTCCCAGCAGACCCAGCGGGCAGGACTGGGGAAGGCTGGTGCAGGGCAGGGCAGACGTCTGCTCTGGAGCAGGGGAAAAGGGCCACAGGGCAGAGGGGGGGACCAAGGTGGCAATCAGGCCTCCACCCCTAGAACCTTCTAGAGGACACACCCCAGGCTCCCTAGAGGCTCCCTGCAGCAGATCTCAGAGATATACCGTCTCAGATTTGGACCTCTTCAGGACAGCCTGCGCTGGTGCCTCCTCCGCTCAGCACTCTACCCGGCCCCCACCCCAAGCCCCTCCCCAGAGAACCGAACCCTACGCCTTTCCTCCTCTTCCTGCCCCCCTTGACTGCACAGAGGGCCGAGCGTATGGGGAACCGGGGGCACTCGGTCAGGGGCTGCCCCGCTCGTCTCTCGGAAGAGCTGCTGGGGTTTCAGTTTGGGGCCCATCCCGCCAGCACGTGCGATTCGGTGCCCGCTTCTCCCTTCCTCTTCTCTGTCGTTCCGTTTCTATTTAATCCAAAGAAGGGATGCAAGTGGGAACTGCTGATTACGGAGGCACAGGTGCAGGGGGTCAGGTTGCCCCACACAGAGCATGTCCCACTCAGGGGGAAACGGGAGCGCACAGGCACGATCATGGTCACGGTCGTGGTCAAGAGTGCCTCTGGGAAGCTGCTGCAAGCGCACCCAGCCCTTGACGGGGCCCGCCCCCGGGGCTAGGGAACGTCTGCAGGGAGGAGTGAGGGGCGGTGCGGGGCCCTGCATCCCCGGCGCACACGCCGCCCGTGCCAGGGCTCTGCTGGCAGACTTACCCTCCGTGGGTGAGGTCTTCAGCCTCCTGCAGAGCCCGCCCACATCCCCGTAGGTTTCCTGGACTTTCTGCAGCGCCTCGGCCCCTCGGAGCTCCATGAGGGAGCGCAGCTCAGCCAGCGTGCACCCAAAGCCCCCTGCATGGGGGGCCTCCCGCTGCTGCTGGGGTTTGGGGTGGAACTCGATGGAACTGTTGGCCACGTCCCCCATCCTGCCTGGGGCGCGGGAGGGGAGGGTGTCCTCCAAGGTCCCAGCGCCTGGGTGAGGTGCGGCGAGGCGGCGGCAGAGGGAAGTGGCCGCGCACAGACACCTGGGGAGAAGGAGGTGAGAAGAAGCCCGGGGGCACGGTTGAGACAAAACCAAGGTCCACTCTCCTGGAACGTTCTCTGCAAATCTGCACTCGGTCTGAGCCATGACTCACTGAGTGCAGAATTCCCCTCCCAGGCCGGGCCAGTGGCCCTCATGCCCCGCCAGGCCCACCTGCCAGCTCATCCCCCTGTCCTGCCACCGTAAGCTTGCTGCGTGGGGAAGCAGGCAGCGTCAGAGGCTCCTGGTGGGGACCTGCCGCCGCCAGCACTAGCCAACCTGGGATGCAGAGGCTCTCACTGCCCCCCAGTGCATCTGGGAACCCACACCGAAGCAGGGGCGACGTGTCAGGATCGAATAGTGGCTGGTCTTGCCCTGGCGCAGTTAGGTTATCCGTGCCTGTGCCCAACCTCGAGCTTTACTCGTCTGCTCCAGCACGCTCCCACGCTTGCCTGATTAAGACTCGCCCGGTGCAGCCGGCATGCTATAAATCCCTGGTGGCAGTGGTCTTCTGGCCCGGCCTCCGCGGCTCAAGGTTTCAGGCCCGGGGCTGTGCAGGGTTCCGGGGAGCAGGCCAAGCCATGGACAGAGCCAGCTGGGCACTAGGTCAAGGCTTAGCGTGCAGGGTGTTTCTGCTGCCTTGAGGGGACCTGGGGTCGGGGGCAAGGAAGGAAGGAGGGTGCGGTGGGGAGGGTAAAAGGAGGGGAGAGGGAGAGAGGGAAGGGGAAGGAGGGAGGGAGGAAGAGAGCGGAAGGGGAGGGTGGAGGAGAAAGTGGAAAGCAGCCACAGGTCACTGGTGACTTCTCCGTCACCCTGGCCCACAGCACAGTGCCACCCACTCCCCTCCACACCCCTCTGCCCTCCAGCTGGCAAAGTAAGGAGCTGGGGTCTCCCCAAGTTAACAGCAGCCAGCCAGCTCCCGGGCCACACTGCCTTCCTCCTCTGCAGAGCATCATGAAGTTGTCACCCCTCTCACTGTCCCCGCACCCCGCCGCCACCACCCCACCTGCCTGAGGAACCTCGGCACCCTGGCTGCCCTGCCTGCCGCCTTCACAGGGTCTGGTGGCGTGGACCACGGGGGCCTGCTGGGCCGCCCCTTCTCGGGCCCCTAGCTTCTCCTGCTGGTCTTTCCCCACCTCTCATTCCCAGCTTGTGGCCTGAGCATGAGTGGCAGCATCCCCCAAGGCCGTGCACTAAGCTCCCCGGACTGAATCAGTCTCAGCGCACATGGCCTTGGCCTTCACACCAGCAAAGAAGCCTCCTGGCGGTGAGGCTCAGTTGGGCCCGATCCCTCACCTTTGGGGAAGCTCCTGGCTCAGAAGGATCCTCTTGGAAGCAGAACTCGGCCACCAATCCAGGTTTTTGATCTAGAACCGCCCATGGAAACACAGTAACCCAGAGCCTCGTGGCCTCTGCTCTCAGGAGAGCCCTTATCTCTCTGTGAGGCCAGCGGACGCCAGGAGCATGGACATGCCACAGTCCTCAGGGGATGAGACCAAGGTCTCTGGGAAACGAGGTCCACTCCCCCATGCCCACAGGCCTCAGGGGGTCTCGGAACATGGTGGAGGCCTCAGTTCCTCTGGACACTGGCCTCACGCTGTCAAGAAAAATCTCACGTACTTAAGGCAGTCCCGCCAGGGAGGTCTGGGAGACAGAGAGGCACCTCAGCAAATGGCCATCCAAAGTGAGCCAGGTTTTAAAAGTTTGGGCACCTAAGTGTTAACTCTCTAGACACTTTCTGCACGGAGCAGCCTTCGTTGCCGGAAGATGTGGGAACAAGATGGCAGACACACGAATGCACCGTCCTCTCCCGCTCCCACGCACCTCCCCACCTCCTGTCCCTGCTGTTCACCATCTGACCAATCTTTACTGAGCATCTACTGTATGCCCGTGCTGGCCATCTCTGCTGGGGACAGAGCGGTGGGCAGGACTGAATGGGTCCCCGCACTCTTTGGCCGGGAGATGGGTGCCTAGCAGTTCCCGCTGGTGAGAGAGATGGAGATGATAACAGCTTCAGAGCAATGGGGGCGCAGTTTTGGTTGGGGGCCGGGGGGGCGGGGAGGGAAGAGCGTTCTGACACCAGGAAGGAGGCGGATCCCATGGGGCCACGAGCGGCGGAGGCCACCACCATGCAGAGGGCTGCTGGGTGATGATGGACTGCAGGGGCAGAAGCCGGGAGACGACGGAGGGAGCTGCAGGAGGGGTGGGGGCAGGGACCCCGGGGGCACGACCAGAGCTCAGGGAACTTGAAGGAAGCCAGGCTTCCGGGAGGTCGGGGCAGGGCAGGCTCCTTCTGGGGTGCTCTGTGAATGCACCTGCCCACCCGGGTGGGCACGGCAGGAATCTGTCAGCTCGGGAAACTGAGGCTTGGCTGGGTGAGGTGGCAGAGCCACAGGGACGCCTGGGTGTCCTGCTTCTGACTGTTTCAGGAGGTGCTGGAGGCCGCGATGGCAGCTTTCGACTCACCCGAGCTCCCAGGCCCCCTCCAGATGCCCCGGGCCGTCATTCCCCCCCAGCGGCTTCCTTCCCCTCCTTTCTCTACCCTGAGCTCCGTGCCCCTGCCTCGCCATTCCCAGACGGTAGCACCCTGGGTGAAACTGGCGGGGTTGGGCTCTGTCTCCCCAGCCCCCTAGCCTGTTGGTTGCTGGAGGGGAGGGCGGGGCCGGGTTCATCTGCGGAGGCTCCGCTTTGGCTCTGACCAATGGGCGCTGTGAGTTCCGGTAGGGTGGGGGGGGGGCATCCAGCAAATATGTGAGTCACTTGTCCCTGAGCAGAGTCCCCAGCCCTGGCTGAGGGGAGTGGCCGGCGCTCACCCGGGGCTCTGATGCCCTTGGCGGGCAGGCCACCGGGCCTGCATTCCAAGACCTTGCAAAGTCGACCCACCGAGCTGCCAGGGCCTCTCCAGCACTCCTCTCTAAAAGGGAAGCCAGATGAACAATCTGTTCCTTTTATCCTTTTGGCCTCTACACCCACTCGGTGAAGACCCAGTTGAAAGGCACCCAGCCCCGCCCACACGACACTGGCGGGTTCCAGGGGTGACCCAGCCAACCGCCCATGGTTGGGTGGCTCTTGGGCCTGTGCTGGGAGGCGGCAGGTCATCCCAGGGGAGCTCGCACGCTTCCAGGGGCACCCTGCAGGCGGGCAGCACAGCATCTCCTCCGCCCCGACAACCAGGGCTCACCCAAGGGCGGCTTCATCTTCCCCCTCCTGCTCCCTGCTTCTGCCCCCAAGTGTGGCCCTGCCCTCCATTAAGCAACAGCCGCGGCCAGAGCCACGCCGGGGCCTTGAGCTGCTCCTAACTGGTGTGCTGTCACCGCTGGGGCCAACTGGGCCCAAGGTGACTCACGGTAAGGGGACCGGGCGGGGAGTCGAGGCCTGGCCTTCTGCGCTCGCCGCAGCCCCTTGGCTGGCCTTGTCGTTGCTCCACGCCTCAGTGTCCCCGGCACCCTGCCTGCGCTGCGGCCGGCTCTCTCTCCCTCAGCCCCCGCCAGGCCCCACGTGCCGACTACCACCCCACAGGCCTCCCTCCAGTCGGGTGGCTGGTCACCACCCTGCCCTGGTCACCGCATTGTCCGGTTCAGGTGCTGTCACCCTCTCTGCCTCCAAGCTGCACTGGCCTCCGGAAAGCCGAGCCCGTGTTTCAGTCCTCCCCTGCCCCGTCAAGCAAAAGGCCACGTTCCTTCAAAGGACCCCCCCAGCTCTTGTCCTGCGCTGGCTGTTCAGCAATGCCCCGCACTGGTCTGTCCACACACGCCCACAGCACTGCTGGCCCTGCCGCAGCACACAGCCTGGCCGCCACACCTGTCTGTCCCCTGTCCCCCAGTGGCCTCTGATGAATCTGAGCGGCAATTCAAGCGGACCGTTCTCCAGAAAGTCCCCGCCAAAACCGATTGCTGCTGAGTCTAGAATCCCACGACTGGTTCTATTTCGCTCTGCTTGGCATGGCAACGACCTGTGAGCGGGTCTTTCCCGCAGTTGGGTCATCAGCTCTGAGAGACACATGGTTATTGATTCGGCAAGAAGTCTACTGCATGGTCAGCCCTGGGTGGGGACAGGGTCCTGGAGGAGTGAGTGAGCGGGAGCCTTGGGAGGGCGAATCACCGTCCCAGAGAGCAGGGATGTAGGGGTGACAAGCGGGAACGCCATGACCCCCAGCTCGGGGCCCCTTAAGCCGGAGACGGTGCTCCTGCTAACCTTCCTCTTCATCACCTCCACAGGCTACCGGGTACAGGGGCCATCAGTAAAATCAAGGTCTGTCTTGAGTGACTGGTGGCCACTGGAGAGACCAAACAGCATATACTCTTGTTTCCCTGGGTTCTCCGTAAGCCCGGGCAACGGCCTCCCTCCGTCTGAATAAGGACAGCAGCCATCACCGAAATGGCCAAGAACAGAAGTGACTGGGCCTATGAGTGCTGCAGGCCTGACACAGACTTTCCGGCCTGGGCTGGCTGCCTAGAACGGTTTGTAGGCACCAAAAGGGCAGGGAACATACCATTTCTGTACTCTTTCATCTCTCAAACCTTAATTGGCTTAATTGAGTTGAAAACCTCCACAGAGGGGGACTCGGACCTTCTGGCTTTTGCTCCATCCTGGCCCAAACTGGCCTGTACTGGTGGGTGGCGGGAGCAGACCCGCTGTGGGCTCCCTGGCCCGCCTCCCCATGGCTCCGTGACTTTCAACAGGCTGCTACCCAGGGGGGCGCCAGGCACGGCAGGAGATAGCTCAGCTTCAGGCCTGGACATTTTGACGCCTCTTGCCCCCGGGCCCCGTGACTGATGTCCACCCAACCAGAAACCCAGGAGTCCTCTCCCCCCTGCGCCAGCCCTCCCTGGCCACCGCGGACCAGGCTTTGGGGGCTCTCCCAGCACCTCTGACTTAATCTGCCCGGGTCCCCCACTTCGCCTCCTTGGCCCTCCCTCCAGGCCCTGGACAGCTAGGAGCTTCCTGGATGAGATGGGGGCACTTGTGTTCCCAAGCTCCCCTTTCTTGGGATGCCGATCCAGGTGCTTCCCTCATTGCATCCTCACAGACACCCTGTGAGGGCAAGGAGACGCCTTCTCTCCATCTCAGACCTCCTGGCCTCGCCTTCCAGGTCCCTGAGGAGAGAGTCAGGCCACCCCTGGCAGCTCAGCCCCTTGGCTGCCCAGAGAGAAAGCCCTTCTGCTTCCCCAGCAGCCGGTCCTGCGCTCTACCCTGTGCCTTCACAGGAGAGACAAGGGATGGAGGACGAATCCCACCTGCCGGCCCCCCAAGTCACAGGTCACAACGCATTAGAATTCACCGCCGTTCACGGTTGTGGAGACACAGCCCCGTGGCAGCCGCTGTCTGACCCCAGTCTGCAGTTGCTGGGGGCCGAGTGGAATCTGTCCCCACACTGGTGACCGGGCATTTGCCGCTGGCACCGCCACCTCCCTGGGGTGGATGGATCCCGGCTGGTGGCACCAGCCAGAAGTCTCCGGGCCCTCAGCCCTCCTGTCAGTAAGCTGGTGACGAGAACCCTCCCCCGCTGTGAGTACAACCGGCCCAGGACACCACGCTCCAAGGCAAGAAGGGAGCAGAACCCCCTGAAGTCGAGTCCCAAGTCCCATCTGAGTGCCATGTGAGGCAGTGTCCCAGGGCACAGGATGCCGCCTGAGGCCCGCCCGCCGTGTGCCCTCCCTGCAGACCCAGCAGCAGAGGGACTCGCCGTGGGGATTCCTTGAAATAACAGTCCTCTCCTCTCTCCACCTCCGGGCACCTGGAGCCTGGCCCCAGGGACCCAAGAGGGGAAGAGCAGGGCGCCCCACAGGCTGCTGGCCTCCGGCACCTTCAGACGGGCTTGGGGCCGGGGAGCCTGCAGGGGAGCGAGGGGCGGGTGCCCTGCCCTCACCCTGCCCCTTAGATGCCAGTGATCCCAGGCAGGTGAGGACGGTGGCGGCTACCCCTTTACCCCTTGATTTCCCACGCCGCCCCTCCCCCACAGGCCCTCCCCCTCCTGCCAGCCCCGCCCCCTCCCCTCTGCTCGACGCACCTTGGCGACCACCAGGGGAAATGAGGGCTCCAAGGACGAGGCCCGCATTCAGCCAGGGCGGGAGGGAGGGAGGGAGCCCGGGGCGAAGGAGCCGAGGCAGAGAACGGCCTCATTAATATTTCAGAGGCGCCGTCACTGCAGCTCCTGGGCCCTCACATCTCCGCCACTTATGCTAGTGGCGGGAGGAGGATGGGATAAAAGAAGGAAATAAAACAGAGAAAACAGATTTAAAGGGACAGCTCAGTCCCCCCGCTCCGTTCCTTCCCCGCCTTGTTCCTGGTACAATCTGTGCACACGCCAAGTGGCTCTTACAGAGAACAGCTTTGGGCAAAAACAATAACAGCAGAAAAGGGTCCACCACCGCCATGGGACCCTCTCCCCAAACTCCCGCCCATCGACACGCTCCCACCTCCACCCACACGGGGTTGCCCCTGTTGTGCTGTGACCCGGGCACCGGGGCCGCCTCAGGGACCCACGGGGTCTGCCAGCAAGGCCAAAGGATGCTTCCTATCCAGAGCCTGGTCCAGACGCAAAGGACCATGTGAGGCCAGCAGAAAGACAGATGCACAGACTCTGGGCGTTGTAAGTCCCCACTAATCAGACTCCATTCAAGGAGGATTTGAGAACCCAGGGAAACACAAGCCTAGATTCCTGGAGGTGCCAGGGACCGGGGTCTACCTGATTCAGCTCCTGTCCTCGGGCGGGTGAACTTCCTCAGTATCCCTTGCTACTCGATGGCCCAGTGCTTTAGTCTCATCTAGAGCAGCGGACTCCAGACCTGGAGGGGTCCCCACTCCCCCCAGCCGTGGGGGCTGTAAAAACGCATAGTCCCAGTGAGAGCTTCAGTCAGGAGGGGGTGGCACTGGGCTCTGTAAAGCTCCCCCAGAGGCTCACGAGGCCCAGCCAGGTTCGATGCCGCATATTTGCCTGCCTTCAGAGGCTCCAGGGAGGGCCCAGAATTCTCCAGTTAAAACAAGCCTATCCTTCCCTGGTGGCGCAGTGGTAAAGAATCCGCCTGCCAACGCAGGGGTCACGGGTTCAAGCCCTGGTCCGGGAAGATCCCACATGCCTCGGAGCAACTAAGCCCGTGCGCCACAACTACTGAGCCTGCGCTCTAGAGCCCGCGAGCCACAACTACTGAGCCCGCGTGCCACAACTACTGAAGCCCGCGCGCCTAGAGCCCGTGCTCCGCAACGAGAGAAGCCACCGCGATGAGAAGTCCGCTCACCGCAACCAAGAGCAGCCCCTGCTCGCCACAACTAGAGAAAGCCCGCGCGCAGCAACGAAGACCCAACGCAGCCAAAAATAAACAAATAAATAAATAAATAAATTTATTAAAAAAAAAAACCCCACAAAATAAGCCCATCAGGGAATGTAAAATGGTGCAGCCTCTATGGAAAACCGCATGGTGGTTCCTCAAAAATTTAAACAATTACCGTAGGACCCAGCAATCCCACACCTGGGTACGTGCCCAAAAGAACTGGAAGCAGGGTCTCTAAGAGATCTGCACATCCATGTTCACAGCAGCATTATTCACAGTAGTCAAAAGGTAGAAGCAACCCAAGTGTCCACCAATGAATGGATGGATAAAGAAAAGGTGGTCCATCCAATCAGTGGAATGCTATTCAGCCTTAAAAAGGAAGGTCGTTCTGACACCTGCTACAACATGGCTGGACCTACAAGGCATCATGGTCAGGGAAATCAGCCAGACACAAAGGACAGATACTGTATGACTCCACTTGTATGAGCCGCTTAGAGTCGTCAGATTCCTAGAGACAGAAAGTAAGATGGGGGGGGCATGGGCTGGGGGGGATGGGCTGGGGGAGGGGGATGGGGGGCTAGTGTCTAATGGGGACAGAGTTTCCCTTGGGGAAGATGAACAGTTCTAGAGATGGATGGTGGGGATGGCTGCACAGCAACCTGAATGTACTTAATGCTGCCCAACTGGGCGCTGAAAAATGGTTAACGTGGTAAACTTGATGTTATGTGTACTTTCCCACAATTAAAAAACCAAACAGGCCCTACTGGCCCTTTTGCTCTGTATCCAGACTAGCTTTCCGTGGTGCCCCAGGCTACACACTGATAGCAGGAGTTCCACCACCTTGACTGGCCAATCAGCTGACGATTCTGCCCATGTGGATTTTGACTTCCTGGAGTGTCCCCTACCTGAATGGAAACCTAAGCAGACCTTTCTGCACCCTCACCCTTCGGCCTCAGGGACCTTCGGCACCACCCATATCCTGTCTCAGCTGGGTGGCTGCCGCAATAGGTGGCAGAGGAGCTGAGAGGCTAAGCTCGCTGGCAGCCATTGCCACTGCTCTTGTCCCCTACTTGAAAGAAGTGTGGCCCTAAGGGCCTCCCCGTGTGCCCCCTCTCTCCCTGCTGCTAGTATGCACTTCCTCAGAGGCTCTGACCCCGCCCTGTCCTCAGAAGGAACCAGAACGGGGTGGCCAGAACACCTGGGAAGGCCTGGTCTCCAGACTGCAGATTCTGAGCAGACAATATGGCTTTAGGAGGTGCTCACGAATCCCCAGGAGCTCGTGGCAGAGACTCGCTAGACTTTCCCTGATTTCTATTCCTGTCTTCCCACGTTGTATTTTAATTTTTAGCTAAGCGTCTTGTCATCCAGCTAACAACTCTCTTCCCCCAACTCCAGCGCAGCTACGGAGGACCATGTGACTAGACCCTGGCCAATGGGATGTGAGCAAAAGGGACAAGGAACCGCCTTACTCTTGGACAGCACTAAGGGTTCTCAGCACAAGGGACAGAGCCAACTTCAAGGTTGTGTCCTTAAAGGGAAGGATGTGTTCGCCCCTGCCCCTCTCCTCCTTCCTGCCGGCTGGAATGATGATGTGAAGACAGGAACAGGAGCAGCCACCTTGCTCCATCTTGCACATGGAATCCACATGTCAAGGATGGCAACACCATCGAAGGAGCCCAGATCCCTGATGGCCAAGTAGCCCTAGGTTGCCTACCTAGACTTTTACACACAGAAGAAATCCTCTCTCGTTTTTGTCTCCATTAAGCTGGGTCTCTGTTACAGAGCTCAAGCCTGTCTCCTAGGTAATTCAGGTGTATAGGGAGGAACTCAGCCTGTCACCAGGTAAGATGCCTGTCTTCCCTCTATGACTAAAGTCAGCCCTGGTTCTGGGAGAGCCAGGAGTCCTTCCCAAAGCTTCCATGACCTACCAACCCCCGACATTTCCATGGGCTCCCTGGAACATGGGATGGTTCGGACCTGGGCTGCCTCTCACCTGTGTCATTTGATATTGTCCTAGAAGTTCTAGGCAAAGCAGAAGACAGAACCAAGAGAGTATCGGAGAGAGAGACAGACAGAAATCTGGTCACAGGCAACGCCGAGTACCCTCCTCTGTGCCGTGGCGGAATTCTACATTCCCTCTGTGCTCCAAGCCTCTAAGGTGGGAGGAGTGGTAATCCCCACTTTAGAGCTGAAGCCGCTGAGGCACAGAGAGGTTAAAGAACTCACTCAAGATCACACAGCCAGCAAGGAGCAGAGGCCAACGTGAACTCAGGTAGTCTGACTCCAGAGAATTCTACATTGCTCACCTGCCAAGTGCCCAGACAACCACAGAAAAGCAATGAACACATAGTTAAAACCAATTCAAAGAGTTCACCAAAGTGACCAGACCGGAAATCTGTCCACATATACCTCAGGGCTTGGAGGTGCAGGTGCTGGGGTGAGGCCTGGCTGTGTGAACCCACACAAATCACTCAACCTCTCTCAGTCTCCACTTCTGAATCCGGAAAATGGGTCCTCGTTCCTCCTGGCTGCATTGGTGTGAACTCCAAGGACAGGGCACCACCACCACCACACACACACACACACACACACACACACACACACACCTAGGAAGGGCCCCAGGGGACCCGTTTCCCTGCAGGGTTTCTTTGCACCCACCAGCCCTGCCTGCAGCCCAGAACTCACAGGCAGGACCAGGCTCCACCAGCGAGGCCAGAGCATCCTGCTTGGCCAGGGGTGACCTCATGGGCCTCTCCCGTGCTTCCCTATTTCTGAGGGCCATCCTCAAGCCTGCCGAGGCCCTGAATCCCTCCTGGGGAGCGCTAGGCACTGTTGGCAGGGCTGGGAAGCAACCAGCTCCCCGGGATGCTTCTGGAGGGAAGTCCACACTTCCACGTGGGTGGCCCTCACAATGCCGGGTACCCCTTGGTCCCCGAGGGAAGTTGGAAGCCTTTTTCTTGCTGGGGCCTTGAAGCGTAGCTACGGGGGTCAAGACTCTACCCTGGGGGGCAGTCGTTTGTTTCCTGCCCGAGAAGGCGGGAGTGCGAGAGAGCAGGATGACACTAATTATCCAATTACGGCAGCTGTGTGAGGAGAGCGCTGCATTGCAGCAGGGAGCCGGGGTCAGCCGCCCCTCCCCTGCACTCCGGTCTGGCACACTCTGGCCCACACCTCTCCTGCTTTACCCTGCGAGCAGGTGGCGGCCAGTGAGGTCCCGGGCCTGCCCTGCGGAGCGTGGCCTGGCCTGAAGTCTCGGGAGTGGCGGGGTGGGGGGACCCAGAAGTGCCACGGCCTGGACTCTGGAGCATGCCTCTGGCCCCAAAAGGGGTAGAGAACACACACGTGGGGGCCAGGAGGTCGCAGGGCCCTGTCCTCCAGGCCTCCACGGCCGAGAACATGCGGACAGAATGAGGGCCTCTCCATCCCAATCCTCCCTGAAACATCCCCGGCTCTGTCCATGGTACCACACGGCCCACCCTGCCAGCTTCCAATCCCCAGAGCCAGCTCCAAGCCACCGGAAGCAGGCAAGTCCTAAACAGGTAATTAAGGAAATTATAGACAGCTGGAGGCCACGGGATGCTGCAGGCCCAGGGTGACTAGATAAGGAGACTGCCAGGACCCAAGTGTCCTCCTAGGGACAGGATCCATGGGGGCCCCATTGTGGGTCCTGCTGAGGAAGGGTCTGGTTTCTGGAAACAGGCTGAAGCCCTTGGGAAGACAGGCTTGGAGGGACTCTTAGGGTGAAGGTCAGGGGCGGGAGACTGTCAGGGAAGGACACCCACTTCCCTGTGGCCAGCAAGAGTCCGGAAGGCCGGGCTCCAAATGGGGGACCGGAGATATGCCGGCTGACTTGGGCTCCACCAAGGGGGTCTCTGAGTGCTGGCAAAGTAGGTCTCCTTGTGTCCCTCGTAGGACCCAGCTTGGCTGGAGGTTACAGCCAGGTCCAGTGACCTGGCTGACTCCCCCATAGAGCCAGCTCAACCGGGAGAAAGAGGTGATGAGGACCGTCACCATACAGGGACCCTGGGCACAGGCCACTCTGAGTACATAGAAAACACCTTGGTCTTGGGCATCCCACTGGGAGGGCTGAGTGGCAACGGCACAAGAGTGCTGAGTGGGGCTGAGAAGACGTGTTCAGACTGAATACGGGAGTCCAGTCTAGCTGGCCTTCTGTGACCCAGACATGAAGAACTAGCACACCAGAGCATTTGGGCCACCTTTCCGGGCTGACCTCGGAGGGACACCCGCCAAATGTGTGGATGGAGGAGAGAGTGGCTGCTAGTGCCACCCCAGAGGACGCCTTGGAAGCTGCAGCCCAGGGATGGGCATCTGCAAGGCTCCCAGGCTCCGCTCCAGCATCCTTACCAACCCCAACTGGCAGCAACGGCAGGATCTGAAGGTCACCAGGGCACCAGACGGCAGGGGCCTGGCTGCCATCTGAATCATGCAGACGGCACTCTGCTGGGTCCTGAAAGTTATTTCTCATGGAGGACCCTGGCACACAAATCCAGAAGTATCTCCAGCGAACCTCTGAGAAGGCACCACAAAGCTCCTGCAGGCCCAGGGTGTGCCCAGGAGGGAGTGGGGGGTCATGCAGAGGCAGGAGGGCCCCTGTCACATGGGAATGCCTCAATGACAACAAGGCAGGGTCCGAGTCCCATCCCCCCACGCCCCTGCTGACCACAGCCCAGTGAGGCCGAGAGCCAGGAAGGGGGTGGGAGACGATGGGGGATAAGATGGGGGGCGGGCCTGCCGCCACGTGCAACACGATGAAAGTGCTCCCCCCGTGCCACCCGCAGGTGCAGCCACGTGGGCCCCTCTGGGGGCCGCCAGGGCAGGGGTCCCGAGCAGCAGTCCCCAGGCCAGCCCCTTGCCCTCTGGCCGCACGGATGGATGGCAGGGTCGGAGGGGCTCCTGCTCCGCTCCGCTCCCCGGGACAGAGGTGTCTGTGAGAAAGAGCCCGGCCACGGGCCGTGGCGCTGTGGGCCGTGCAGCCAGGGGCCCAGGAGGGATGGATCAGGTGGGCGGGGGGAGGCACCCAGGATGGCCGGCGCCTGCGTCCCAGCCCCTCACTCCGGGCCTGCTGCAGGCACTGGGCCACATCAGGCGGGAGCCTCCCTCGGCGGCAGGGCCGCCCGCTCGCAGGGCAGCACTCGGGAACCCAGCACCGAGGGGCCCGGACCGCCCGGCCCCGGGCCACATGCCTCCCTCCCAGGCCCCTGGCTCCAAACCAAGATGGGACGCTTTGCCCAGCTTCTTCCAGGAGGAACAGAGCTGAGGCCCGGAAGTGGGGAGGGGGTGCCAGGGAAGATTCCCCCGGGCCTGGCGTGGCAGGTGGAGTCCCGCTCACGGCGGGGAAGCGGGCGCCTGGCCCTCCCCACGCTGTGCACCGCCGCCACCGAGGGTGCCCAGCGCTTGCGGTCAGGGGCTGGTCCTTTCGCAGAGAAGGGCCCTCCCTGCGCGGTGGCCACCATCGTGCCCCGTGATCGTGTGCACGGACGTTCGGCAGGGAGGCCACCACTGCTCCCCGGTCTGGGGTTTGTGTAGGACGCGGGCGTGCCGGGATTCCCAGCGTCCCGTGGTCCGGGGGGCTGAGGACGTTCCCAGGCCGGTCGGGAAGAAGTGCTCGCAGCGGCCCGGTGGCATCCACCTTCGTTCAGGGCCGGCCAGAGAGGTGACCCCAAAGCACAGCACGAGGACCAAAGCCCCGCACTCTGAGGTCCACCGCGGCCGGGATGGAGATGGCCGGCAGTGACGCCTGCATCTCCCTGCCCCTCCCTTGCTTGCTGGCTTTGTTTTCCTGCTTCTTAATCAGGAGGGTCTGGCGATCCCGGGCTGTCTGGCCATCCTGAGCTGTGGGCCTTTGCTCTGATCATGCTCTCCTGCCCACACCCGCGTCCCCTGTGTCCCTCTGTGAGGAAAACCCACAGCGTCTGTGGAGAGCCAGACGCCACCCGAGTCCGCAGAGAAGCACCCGCTGCTCTGGGCTCTAAAGAGGTCCAGAGAATGAGAGCTTGATTTGGGGGACTGGACAAGTGGCTCTAAAGTTCAGGGGACAAAGAGGCAAGCAAGAAGGGCAAAGGACGTGGGACCTGCAGGTCGGGCATCAAAAGATGCAGGGTGTGGGCAGTTACCAGTGTGGGAGCCCACGCCCGAGTCCACACAATGGGACAGACAGCCCAGAGACAGGCCCTACTGCACATCAGGATCACACATTAACCAGGGGACAAATGGTTTAATAAAAGAAACGGAGATGATGGGTTATGGCTCGAGAACCTTACCTCATACTATTCCCCAACACAAATTTTTTTTGGATAAACAGGGCTTGGCAAATTCCGGCCTCAGGGCCAAATCTGGCAGCCAAGTGTTTTTGTGAATAAAGTCTTATCGGTACACAGCCATGGTCAGGATAGAGACCTTGTGGCTTGCCAGGTGGAAAATATTTAGTATCTGACCCTTTGCAGAAAAAGTTTGCCCACCCCTGGATTAAAGAGTTAAACATCTTAAAAACGCAACTACACATACGCTCACTCACACACACGCAGACACATGGCCAACCCAGAGATGGATAGTTCCCAGATTTCTCCAAGGGATTTTGTAAGCCTAGAAGCAATGGAAGAAATCACAAAAAAATCGTGAGATACAAAGTGTTAACCTTTTGCATGAAAAAATGAAAAGGCAATGAATGAAGAGTATTTAAAATTATTTTCAACAAGTATGCTAAACTGTCACTATGTTTCATGGATAAAGGTTATTCAGACCCACAAGAGGAAACACTTGGATCTCCACAAATAAAGGTGAGGAACTGAACAAGAAGAGATACAATTAATAAACATGTGGAAAAATGCTCAGCATCAGGAACAATTCAAGAAATAGAAACTGAAGTAGATATTCTGGAGCTAGATATTTATGCCAGGTTGTTTGATTACAACGACTAACGCTGGCAAGGCTGCAGCGAGTCAGCCCTTCAGATGCCCAGAAAAGCCCTTTGGACAGAACGAGTCACCCACCGAGACGCTTAGCAGAGTCTCACGCACGAGAGCGAAACGAATCCGACTGCCTGGATCTCCACAAATAGCCAAATAATTAAGTGAATTGCAATCTCTTGAGAGAATATTATTCAGCCATTAAAAATTGTAATTACAGCCCTGAGGACCGCCCCGATACATCCTGGGTGCTCGAGAAATAGCTGTCAAATGAGCCAACGATCATGTGTAGTTCCTTCTTTGCTCCATTCAAGTTCTTTATTTTTGCAATAAGTACTTACTGCTTTCGTAATCTTCAAAAAATTAAGCCGTATCCATTTTGAAAAAAATCATTTAGAAAGGGATTACATTAATAAAGAAAATGCTTGTGTGAAGTAAAAAATAGATTACACAATTGTGCCCATGGTATAATTACAGTAATGTGAAAATAAATAGCCCATGCAAAGAAAACGGAGCAGAAACGTGTCCAATGAAATGGGAGACATTGGCTGGCACTTTGGTGATAGGATGGGGGGGTGGGGTGTCCCTATATCTCCTACTTCTCAGCATTTCATGAATTTTCTGTAAAGGGCATGCATGTTAAGAGCATTATTTTTAAATGAAAGAAGTAAACGTTATTAAAGAAACCCACCCAAGAGCCTCCCCTGCCTGCAGAGCTGCCCAGGCGCCTCCAGCATGCCCCATGAGCGATCCTGAACCCAGGGCAGGGGCCAGATCCGGATTTGCCCAAAGTGGTGTGCTGGGGCCGCTGGAATCAGCATCCCCACCACATGGTGGGCTGCTTCTGGAATGAGGCACTCTCGCCTCCCTTGCCCAGTTCTGTGCGGGCACCTGGGCTGGCCCTTGGCGAGTGTGGCAGAGCCCCCCAGACTCTCCAGGGTGCGGACAGGCTGCCTGGAGGCATCCGCAGCCTCCCGACCGGCTCCCTTTCAAGGAGCCACTGGGGGCGCAGGCTTGAGAGTGGCCTCAGGGTCCCTGTGAGGACTTGGTCTGCATTGGCTCTAAAGCGGCACAGGGTGACAGAAAGTTCTGGAATGATGGAAGCGTTCTCTATGTGTGGCTACTGAGCACTTGAAACGTGCTGTGTGGACGAGGAATGGAATTTTCAACTTTACTTAATTTTCATTCACTCGCCACTCGTGGCTAGTGGCTACCACATTGAACCTCACAGCTGTAAAAAGTGCCTCGAGACCGCGGCTGCAGGACAGCACTTCTCATTTGAATAAAAGGCTTCCCCTTTACTGAGGAGCCACCCACAGAACACTGAGGCAGGCTCAGGACCCCGTTGCATAAGGTGCTCCCCAAGGACACTGACCACAGCACCCCCTTCGCACAACTCTGATTTGGACCCAAGTTTCCGGAAACCTCTTGTGCTCCAAGATCCCTGCCAGCCCTCGGATGCGGGACTCAGGAGAAACCTCCAGCCCTTCCCCCCACCTGCGCCTTTCCCCCTCGCCCTGTGGCTCTGGTTTGGGTTCTGCCGTCTACCAGGCACGTGAACTTGGCCTCATCCCCTTCCCAACCTTGGGCAGTCTGGGAGGCCCAGCCTCCGCTCCTCCAGTGCAGAGCCTCTTTCCTCTGTCCGGGGGATGTGTGGGCTCAGGTCCTGCTCTCCAGGTGGCGCTCCCAGGCCCACTTCCAGCACCTCCCTCCCAGCAGAAGGCACACAGGCAGGGGAGGGCGTTCCAGCCGGGCACCACTTGGCCTGGCTGCTGCCAGCTCAGCCAGGGCAGGGAAGAGAGAAACAGCCAGGAGCTGGGGTCCTAGTTAAAGAAGTGGCCTTCTGGGAAAGGATGGGGGTGGGGTGGGGAGGAGACATCTGCGCGGTCCAGGTGTCTGCCTGCTGTGCCTGGCAAAGTTCACAGCCAGAGCCTGGCTCCTGGGCCCATCTCAGAGATGGCACTGGTCAGGCTCCTGGGCAGCACGCCCTGGGCTAGATTGAAGCACCTGCCTTTGGCACCACAGCCCAGGTCTCCACCTAGCAGCAGACATTTACTCACCTTCGTAGAGGTGCCCTGGATGGGTCACGGGGAAGACTTACTGAAGGGCAGTTAGTTCCCCAACTTGCTTGGGACTCAAATAAATCTACGGTTTGTCCGTTTCTCTCAGTGGGTAGATGGGGGGCCCAGGTGGCTCAGCTTCTGACCTGCAGGGTCTTCCCAGGACTGGAAGTGCCCTTGACAATCGGCTCACTCATACAATGCGCCATTCTGCTGAGTTCAGCACAGACTTCCAGAGGCTCCGGAACCAGTGGCTACACGCACAAATCAGACTCAGGAGCCTGACGGCCTGCCTTCCAATCTTGGTTTTACCACCTACTGGCTGTGTGACCTTGGGCAAGTTGCCTAACCTCTCTGGGCCTCAGTCGCCTCATCTGCAAAACGGGGACAGTAACAGCCATTGCTTCATTTGGTTGTTTCATTGAAGTGAGAGAATGTCTGTGAAGCACTGAAAACAGTGTCTGTCACAAACTATTATCACTGTCACTACTGACATTATTTGAGGTGCTGGTAACGTCTGACAGAGACAGCAGCCATCAATTAACTATACACGTCCTCAGTTTAAGAACAGAAGGGAGCGTAGTGGGCAAAGCCCACATACGTGCTGACAACTCTGTAAGGTGGGAGGAGGAAGCTGGGCCTGGCGTTGACGGCTTCGAGAGTCCCAGCCGAAGCTCGGCTCTCAAAGTCCCCAGGCGCCCAGGGCACTCTCATCTTGCCCACCAAGAAGGCCAGGGTCCCTCTCTAAAAGTCACGCTGGGGGAGGGGGAGAGGGGCTGCAGCCGACCCCAGCACCCTTCGCTGCCTTGCACTGGGAGAAGCTGTTCTGGGCTAGAGAGCGCTCACTGACTCACGGCCAACCTCCCCGCGCTCGCAAATGATTCAACGTCTGAAGCTCCAGCTCTGAATCCTGAAATGTCAGCGGAGTCCGCCGAGGCCCACCCCCACGCTCCCCAGGCCCGGAGCGGGGAAGGGACTTAGACAAGGTCACAAAGACCATCAGGCCCAGAGCTGGCAGCAAACCCGGGTGCTTTCCGCCACCTTCTTTGCCCCTCAGGGGCCTGCTGCGGCGTCCCTGCCGGCCACCCGCCTGGCGCTGTAGCTCCCCCCCAGTGCGCTCTTAGCCTCCGGGGCTTCCTTCCCCGAAGGACTGGCTTTCCTTCTGGCTCTGCACAAAGCCCCCTCCCACGCCGCCCCAGTTCCATCTGCCTGTGTTACCCCCTCCCCCCAACTTCTGTGCCAGAGACGCCTGCCCCTTCGATCAGACCACCTGGCGGCACTGGGCATGGACCAGGTTGGTCTGATCCAGACTGGCTGTGTCCATGGCCCTCCCTCTCCTCGAGGCGAGCGGCAGGGACAATCCATGCCCTCAGACCACAGCTGCCCAGCCCCCTCCAAACGGCTTGCTCTCCAGGGGCTGGCTCCACCCTCGGACCCTCTGCCAAGCCTCAGCTGAGGCCCTCAGGGGCCCGGACAGCCCCCCAGCCCTCCCCTCTGCAGGCCAGAGCAGGCAGGGGGTTCCCACTGCCCAGGTCTGCATCCCAGCTCCCCTCTCGTGACTCATGTGTCCTTGGTCTCCTTGGCTGTGAAAGGGGGTGATGGAAACAGTGGCGTAGCTTGTGAGACTCAGCCAGAGGGTCTAGAAACCTGCTTAGAACTGTGCCAGGACGTGTGGGAGGTGCTCCCCCCACGAGGCCCGTGAGAGTGTCCCCAGCCAGCCACCCATCCAGTCAACGCAGGGCCGAGTCCCTTCCCTTCTTGGGGCCTCAATTACCCCGTCTGAAAAATGGGGACAAAAGTCCAGGCCTTGCCTCCCTCACCGGGTGATTCTGCAAGTTCAGTGAGGTCAAGGTTGTGAATGTGCCACACAGAAACCCATGCCCGCTCTGAGCCAGGCCTGTGCTGGGCACCCGAGCAACCAGGGCAGATTAGAAACCGGTCCCTGCCTTAAGATGCTCACAGACTAGTGAGGGGTGACCGTGGTGGGTAGGGAGTGGACAGAGCTGGTGGGCAAATGAGGGGGCTGCCTGCCAGGCTGGCGCTCAAGCCCTTGCAGGGAGCCAAGGGAGACTGGGATGGTTGGGGTCAGGCTGGACTTGACCCTGTGGCTGGCAGGGACCCACTTGAGGTCAGGGGCCCAACGGCCTCACCTTTGAAATACCGAGTGGCCCCACTCCCCCCTCCCCCCAGCCCCGGGAATGTCAAGTGCCTAGTTGAGGGAGGCGGCCCTGCCCTGTCCCTTCAGGGAGCCTTTCCACACTCTCTCCCAACCCCTCACCAGACCCTCACCCTGGGCTCTCCAAGGCTCCCTCTGGTCCTGCCCTGCCCCATGCCGTGCCCCCGCCCCTCTCCTGGCCAGGCGTTAAGCCCCAAAGGGACCAGTAGAAGGAAGGAGACCAGGTCCGAGGAGAGAATCGGACAGTCCAAGGGGGAGACCCAGGGCTCCCTCCTCTGGGAGATGCCACACCAGCGCTCCAAATTCCAGAATACTGAACCCCTGAGAAAACTGAGGACCCGACCCGACCCGGAGAAGCCATCTGGCCAAGGTCACACAGGGGAGGGGGGGGACAGCTGTGTGCAGAGGGATGGGGAAGGAGTTACCCAAGTGTGGCCGAGTGTGCTTGCCGTTGGCATGCCGGCGGCAGGGCCGGGCAGCTGTGTGGGCGTGCAGGGGACAGTGCGGGAACGTGTGAGGGTTTCTCAGACTGTGTGTCCGGGAAGGATGACACAGTGTGAGGGCGCGGGGGGTGGGGGGGTGCGGAGGGGGTGCCAAGAGGCTCCGAGAAGGTGCGCGCGCGAGGCCGGCTCCAGCCCAGGCCCTGAGCCCCCGGCTGTGCCCGCCCCAGGACCCGCCCGCAGCCCCCGGCGGCCTTCCTCCCCAGACGCAGATGCGCGTGCGCGCAGGATGCGGGGCGCAGGGTGCAGGGTGCGGGGCGCTGCCCGCTGGCCTGGGGACCCGGGGGTGACGCGCGGCCGCGGCGCCGCAAGGACACAGCAGGCCAGGCGCGGGGCGCAGGTGCCGCGGGCGGGGATCCGTGTTCCCCCACCTGCCGGCCGCGCCACCTGCCGGGCCGCCCGCCCCGCCCGCGCCCGCGCCCACCCCGGCGGCGCCCGAGCGCCCAGGGCACCACTTACCCGGTCATGGGCACGGCCGCCGCCGCGGCCTCGGTTCCGGCGGGCGCTGTCGCTAGTCGCTGCGGGCGGACGCCCGGCGGGCAACGATCCGCTCCAGGGACCGAAAGGCCCGGGCACCAGGCGGCCTGGCCGGCAGCGCGGGCGCGACCCTCCGCGGCGGGCGAGGGCTGCGGCCGAGGGCTGCGGCCGAGTGCTCCCCACGCTCCGCACCGGCGGCGGCGGCGGGCGACGCGGCGCGCTCGGCTCCAGCCGCAGCTCTGAGCGCGGAGGGAGGGAGGGAGGGAGGGAGGGAGGGAGGGAGCGGGAGGGGGGAGGCGAAGGAAGGGAGGAGGGAGCGGGCGCGGGGGGCGGCGCGCGGCGCGGGGGCCGCGGGGCTCCGGAGCCACGCGGCTCCCGAGCTACGCGCCCGGTGCGCGCCCTTCTGTCCCCCAGGACGCGCGGCGGTGCCCGCCCTTCTTGGCCTGGCGGTGACCCCGGAGGGCGCTGGCCAAGGGGGGTGGGGGTGGGCACGGCTGGGTACTGGGGGACCCTGGCACCGGGGAGCTCAGAGAAAGGGCACCGAGCAGGCAGGCTGCCGCTCCCTCTCCAGACTGCCCCCTGGGTCTGTCTCCTTGACAGTCAAATGGGGCGTGGAGCTGAGTTGCTGATTTGTAATGTGGGGTCCATGCCCCCCTCTGCCCCTCACCCCCGCCCCGTGGCCTCCGAGGGGCTGGTGATCCTCAGGAAACTGCCTGCTAACAGTTGGGAGTAAGACATCGAAACACTTTTCCCGGAGGGTAGCTGGAGCTTGGGACAGGTTCTCAAAGTCAATGACCCCAAAAGGTCATCACACAAAGACCCTTATACAGGACGCAAAGAGATCCTGCACACAGGTGGGCACCCAGAAGCAGACACACAGGGACACACATTCGCAGACACAAGGGGAGACAGACACACAGACAAGACTCCAATGTGGAGAAGACCCCCATATGCCCAAACGCACGTAGGCACATCCGTGGACAGAGACCCGAGTGTGTGCCCATGGACACCCAGTGGCCAGGCGGGAGCTGGCCGGCCGTGCCCCTGGTCCTTAGAGCCCCAAGCTGCCCAGCCCCAGGGACAGGTGAGCAGCGAGCACAGGAAGGGGGCTGAGCGTGAGTGACAGGCCCGCGGTGAGCGTCACCACTCCGGAGCCGGCAGGTAGAAGAGGCCTGGACGCAGCCACTAATTGTTCCTTGCCTCGGACAAACAAGGTCCCGGGGTGTCCTGTGTGCCAGGCCTGGGCTGGGCACCGTGGACACAGCAGGGACCCCAAAACAGGGAGCTGGCGGGCAGAGCATGAACTCAAGGCATCGCATGGCGGGGGGAGACGAAAGATGGTGCTGGGAGCTCAGGGAAGGCTTATCTGAGGAGGTGCCACTGTGACAGACACCTAAAGGACACGAAGGCACTGCAGGCCCAGGGGGTCTTCCCAGGGTCAGAAGACTGGCACACCTCCCCACTGTCTGTCCCTCATGCAGGAAGCAGCTGTTCCACTGACAGCCCTTGAGATCTGGCACCTCTCAGTGCAGGCAGAGGTCACACTTACGTGTGCGTGTGCGCACACACACACACAGACTTACACACGCTGACACACCCTCAGGGATGCGGACACACACACGTGCTGACACTCTCACACGTGCTGTCACTCACGCGTGTCGACACACTCACACGTGCTGACACTCACAGTGCTGACACTCTCACACGTGCTGACACACTAACACATGCTGACAACTCTCACACGTGCTGACACACTCACACGTGCTGACACTCTCACAGTACTGACACACGTGCTGACACACTCACACGTGCTGACACTCTCACAGTACTGACACTCACACGTGCTGACACACTCACACATGCTGACAACTCTCACACGTGCTGACACACTCACACGTGCTGACACTCTCACAGTACTGACACACGTGCTGACACACTCACACGTGCTGACACTCTCACAGCACTGACACTCACACGTGCTGACACACTCACACGTGCTGACACTCACACGTGCTGACACACTCACACGTGCTGACACTCACACTACTGACACTCACACGTGCTGACACACACGTGCTGACACTCACATGTGCTGACACTCTCACACTACTGACACACGTGCTGACACTCTCACAGTGCTGACACTCACACGTGCTGACACTCTCACACGTGCTGACACACTCACAGCCGGTGACGCACGCTCACTCAGAACGCTCCCTCCCCCCCACACACATGCTCATTCTCACACCCTTACACGCTCACTAGTCACACATAGTCACATACTTGCACACACTTGTACACATTCAGTTATTCACACACACTCACACTTCCTCACATAGTTATTCACATTTATTCACACTCATACCCACTCTTACCCACTCAGTCACACTCACACCCTCCCTCATGCCTCTCACACAGGCTCACACAGTTGTTCACACTCTCTCTCTCACACACACACTTCGCTCATGCACGCTCACTCACGCGCATGCTCCCCTTGCACTCCAAGCCCGGCCGCTTTCCCTGGGATTTGCTCTCTGAGAGCCAGCTGGCTGTCCCGGTTGTTGGTCGGCTCTGGCCCCCTTGGCCCCTCAGTAGCCCTGGAGCCCGGTGCTGCCCCGGCAGCCGGCGCTGTTCTCCTGGCCGCCCCTGTGCTCGGAGGGGCACCAGCCCCCATCTGCAGCCGGTGGTCAAGCTGGGCCTTCGCTGGGCTGGGTGATGGGGCGCCAACCTGCCCCGGGCACCCACACCGGGGAAGAGGAGCCCCAGTCGGTGGGTCGCCTCTCGAGAGCCCTTCCCCCAGACTCAGACCCCCCTTCCTGGCCTCCCACGGGGGAACAGGCTCTCTGGGGTCTGGCACAGGGGCACGTCCTTCCATCCCAGGCCCGAGGCCCCTGGCCTCCCTGGGCCCTCGCCGGAGCTTCCCTCGGGCAAGGGGTGCACCCTGGCCAGTAGCAAACACCGGCCTCTTAGCAGACATGTGTTGGCGGCTCTGGGAGGACAGAAGTGGTGGAGGAAGAAATGGGTGCTGAGAGGGGAGGCTTAGAAGAGAGAAGACTCACTTAGGACGGTGTCACTGTCTTCCCTCAGGGATCGGGGGACATATTATCACTCCTGGGGGCGGTGTTCATTTTACTGATGGCTGCTGTCCACACGAGGGCATTGGCACTGGCACGTGAAGTGCGTCCTGCTCCCAGAGCTCAGAGCCGGCTGCCTCTTCAGCCCTCACTGTTCTCCCCCTTCCCAAATGCTTTCTTTCCCAGGTCCTCGGCCACCACCTGTCCCCAGGCCCCTCCTCTCCGTGGGCCCTGCAGCTGTCGCCCCTCCCTGGCCCGGTTTCACTCCTGCCGCTCTTGGTGTGGCGGTCACCGTCTCCTCCGGGGACAGCAATCCTCAGCCCAGCCCTGAAATGGGAGCCCCTCTGGCTGGGCCCCGGGTCCCCCTCCTCTTCCCACTCGCTCCCTGGCTGAGATCACAGCCACCACTCCCTGGCTTCGGGGGCCACCAGCGTGCCCGGACCTCCAGGGCCAGTGGTCCCCTGCAGCCCAGGGAGGAGGGGCTGATATGCCCCTGGAGAGACGTGCACATCCTAACCCCCCCACACCCTGCACTGGGCTGGAACCCTGTGTGGAAATAGGGCCTTTGCAGATGTAAGTTCAGGATCTTGAGATGGGGAGACGATCTGGGCAGACCCCAGATGTAGTGATAAGTGTCCTTATAAGAGGGAGGCAGAAGGACAGTTGACACACAGACACAGCAGGAGGTCTTGTGAAGACGGAGGCAGAGACTGGAGTGATGCAACCATAAGTCAAGGGACACCTGGAACCACCAGAAGCTGGAAGAGGCCAGGAAGGACCCTCTTCTAGAGTTTTTCGAGGGAGTGCGGCCCTACTGATACCCTGATTTTGGACTTGTGGCCTCCAGGCACATGAGAGACTCAATCTCTGTTTGAAGCCGCCCGTGTGGTCCTTTGTTACAGCAGTGGCCCCAGGAAACTCATGCCAGCCCTGATCTGGCAGCGGGAGCTGGGGCCCTTCAGTGCTGGAGCTACCCTGGGCTCTCCGGGGCCACAGTGGCTCTGTGCCACCCCTGGCGACCATGCCCTGCCCCACGTGTCCTGAGTGGAGCCGGCTTTGCCTCTTCCTGAAACTTCTGCCCTCCCAAGGCTGGAGCCCAGAGTCAGGAGCCCACAGGGGTGGGGCCCGCGATGGATGAACAACCCCCCAAGTTCTCAGAGTGGGCCCCTCCACCGCCCAGGCCCTTCAAGGAGGGGTTGTCCCTCTAGGTGCCCTGCCCCCAGCCCCGGCCATGGCCTGAGGACACCTGGCTGGCTGCCCCTCCGACAAGCCCCGACTCGTCTAAACCCAAGCAGTGGATTGAGCTTAGGCTCCAGCTGGGCCCGGCTACATCCAGAAGGCACCTGACCTGCAATAAGTACTTGGAAATGTCCCCCACCCCAGCCCCATGTCACTCAGAGTCAGCTCCTTGGCGGCCTCTCCTTTCACGGCACAGCCCTCCCCGAGCGAGACACTGCCATGACTTTCATTGCCCTGGGTGTGTGTGTGCACGCACGTGTGACGGCCCCAGCTCCCCCTTTGGATCAGACCCCTCCTCTGAGTCGCAACCACACGTCCACAGCTCCCGGCGTGCTCCTGGCCCTCAGGGGGCATTCTTCAGGCCCCGGGGGTGCCACACCCCACGCTGCCCACTCCCTAACTCTCACCCCACGTCCAATCTGCACCCAAGTGCAGGCTCCTACTCAACTCAAGGTCGACTGCACCTGGCCCCCCCATCTTTCCTGCCCCTTTCCTGCAGGGTTACCGAGGCTTTGGGACTGCACACCCCTCCGCCCGTGCATGTGCCCGCAGCTCACAGCGGAGCAGCCCAGCCCTCTGCAGCTCTGCCACCTGGGGCTTCCTGCGACCGCAGCTGGGCCCTGAGCTCCGCAGGCGGGAGCCTTGCGTGGTGTGTAAGGCATGCGGGGAAGTGTACACGAGGGACTGTTGGCTGACAGAGATGTTGCCATAGGCTTTTTTCAAAGGCCAGTCAGTCTCAACTTTTGTTTTGTTATTACTATCATCTTATAGTCTGCAACACACTCGATACCAGAGTGAGGCTAAGTGGGCCGTTTGTCTCTTTTTTTTTTTGACTGCGCGCGCGCTTTCTCTAGTTGCGGCGAGCCGGGGCTACTCTTGGTTGCTGCGCGCGGGCTTCCTCTAGTTGCGGCGAGCCGGGGCTACTCTTGGCTGCGGTGCGCGGGCTTCTCATTGCGGTGGCTTCTCTTGTTGCGGAGCACAGGCTCTAGGCGTGCGGGCTTCAGTAGTTGTGGCTCGTGGGCTCTAGAGCACAGGCTCAGTAGTTGTGGCGCACGGGCTTAGTTGCTCTGTGACCTGTGGGATCTTCCCGGACCAGGGCTCGAACCCGTGTCCCCTGCATTGGCAGGCGGATTCTTAACCACTGTGCCACCAGGGAAGTCCCCTAGGGCCGTTTGTCTTTGACCAAGTGCTCTGGGTACGGAGACCTCCTTTCCAACCATGATCCCCAAGCCCTCGTGGGGTGCGGCCTTGTTCACCTCCCTGGCGCCTGCAGTGGGGCCTGAGTGGTCCCCTGGGTCCTCACAGCCACACTCTGGTCTGGCAGAGTGTGGGTCATGCCTGCGTGGTGCTGTCCCCTCTCGTGTGTGGTGACCCACCGGGCCTACGGGACACCTTCCCTGGGGCCCAGCCACGGGGTTCTCCTCTGTGCCTACCAGCATTATTACACCGGTCCCACTAGTGTGTCATGGCACCGGTGTCCCAGAGTAAGAAGGAGGCAGGGAGGAAAGGAAGGGCAGCAAGCCTGGAGAGAAGACAGCGATCCACGGGGGGCTGAGTTGAACCCACACCACAGGGTCCGGTGCCCAGACCTGCCCGCAGAGAAACAGCCCGAGGGCTCCGTGTTTCTGTCTCCGCCAGGCCCTGTGCCGGCTGCCCCTCCTCCTGCTAGCGAGGGGACTTGACCGAGGCCCTGACTCCTGGACCCCCGCCAGTGCCCTTGCCCTGAGCCTGCCCAGCTCAGCAGAGATTGCCGGGCCGTGGAGCACACGGCCCAGAATAGTGCTATGATGCCAACGGGTGACATTCTATCGCTGGGCCACCACACTGGCGGTGCCTCCCACCCCCAAAAGGAGAAATCCGGGGACGCCGGGTGCCCCGGGACCAGGCCAGGCGGAAGGGCTCTGTGCACGGAGCCAGCGCGCGGCGCCTCTGGGCTCTTTCTCTCCTGGGCTGGCACTCCTGGCAGCCCTGCCTGCTCTATTTTCGTTGGTGGCCCACGCTGCTCAGGGAAGCCCTGGATCCCATCACCTGGGGCAGAGGCGCCTTGTGTAGGACGAGGGAAGAGCGGCCAGGCCATAGCCTGTCTCCTGCTTAGCCCGCTGGGCTTGCCATCCAAGGGGCATTTCTTGGGGGACTGTCCCCCCCTACTCCCTTTCCGGGGCAGACCTATGTCCCCAGGCTTCACGGGCTGCGCCCTGGATCCTCTCTTGGGAGCCGGCACCCGCACGCTGCGACCTGGGCTTGGCTCTGCTGGGTGGTCGCTGCGCCGGGAGCCCAGGCCAAGCCAGTACAGGCAGGCGCGCACAGCACTGGGCCCTGTCCCCATGAGGTCTGGTCCTCCTGGGAGTGCGCCCCCTGGTGCTGACACAGGTGTGGCACACAGCTCTGACCACAGCCGAAATCCGGTATTGTGCTGAGCCCCCAAACCCCATCAAGACAGGCAGGCAGGGGCCCCTAGGAGCTCCCGGCTCCCGCTCGGTTGGGGGGAGTTTCTGGCCTGGTGCTCTGCAGACACTCCGCTCTGGGAGGGCAGATGCTACCTCAGCCGGCCCTGCTTCAGGAGCCCAGTCTGAGGATAGCCGGGGCAACAGAAGTGACTAGAAGGGACGGGGAGGGGGCAGCCTGGGGCCTTCTGCCTGATTGCCTAGGGCTTCCTGGTCCAACCCCGAACCTGGGGGTGCTGAGGACCCTCACTTGAAGGCAGGGAAAGCAGCGAATAGGCAGCCCAAGGCTCCGACTGGGCACGGAGAGGCGGCACCTGGGAGCCAGCCACAGCGGCCCCTCGTGGTTCCCGTTTCTTTTGGGTCCCCAGTCCACCCCGAGAGGCTGCACACGCAGCCGTATTGCACAGTGTTTCTTTAATTGAAAGACAACAACCGACCTCAGAAGCAGCCCCTCCTCAACCTGGGCGTGATCGCTCGGAACCCTCACTACCCCAGGGGCTGGAAGGCAACGGGAGGGGAGACCCAGCCGTCGTGGGGGAAAGGGGGCAGTGAGAAGCGTGATGGGGGCTCTGGTGGGATGCTCTCAGGGTCTGGCTGAGTCCAATGCTCCCCCTGGACTGTGGAGCGCGTGGTTGCAGGATCATCCAGGCTTGGGGGCGAGGCCTGGGTGGGGTGGGGGGCAGCTGTCCCCCACCGCAGCCTGCCTGGGTAGGGGCTGGGCAGAAGCCCAGCGAGACAGAGACCCAGCCCAAGGATGTGAGAGAGGAGAGGGAGGACGAGGGAGGGACAGACGGAGAGACAGAGAGAGACGGAGAGGACTGGTCCAGGGGCCAGTAGAGCAAAGAGGCTGGGATGGATGGCCGTGAACTCACAGAAGGATGGCAGGGGGCATGGGAGGAGAAGGGTAGCAGGCCAGGCCGAGGAGGGATGTGTGCCAGGCAGGTAGGGTGGGCTCAGCGGGGTCCGCTGTCTCCATCCCTGGCCCCTCAGACCCAGGGACCATTTTCCTTGGACTGGAGCCTCAGACAATTCGGTTTTGGGGTGAATGGGAAGAAAGCTTCGTGGGGGCACCTCCGTGTGGTCATGATGGGGGACCAGGGGCGGCTCTGAAGCTAAGGGGCGTGGGATGGGGGCCAGGCCTCACGCCTCACCTGCGCACTTGGGAGCCAGGGCAAGGACGTCGGGCGGCGACGAAGGGGGTTGGGGATCAAGGGTTGGGCTGGGTCGGGTGCAGCTGAGCATTGGCTTCGCTCCCTTGCTTTGCTTCCCCCCTCAGGACATCCGCTGTGCTCCCCAGAGACCCTGCCCAGGCCACCTTGGCGGCTGCCACCGCCTCTACTTTTTGTAGTTGCCAAACTGGATGGCCAGGCGGTCAGTGACGCAGCGGAAGGTGGCTGGTTGCACCTCCCAGTAGGGCACGGGGTTGCTGAAGAGGCTGATGCCATTGTAGTAGGCTCGCTTGACCCCGAAGCCCACCGGGCAGAAGTCATTGACGCCCACCTTGGTGATGTTGTTGGTGTGCAGATAGACCACCTGGGGGCAGAGGGGTGTGGCTCAGGCTCAGGGCAGTGGCCCAGTCGCCCCGACCCCCCTGCCTGAGTCTGTCCTGCCTGGGTAGGCCGAGCGGAGGGCAGAACCCCGAGGGCTGCTGCCCGCCCTCCCGGCTGAGTCCCGCCCCACCGCCTCATGGGCCACCTTTCACTGTGTTGCATCCACGCGGCCCTTTGATGGCGTGGAGGTCATCCTCCCATTGTCTGGAGGAGCAAACTGAGGCTTGGGTATGGCTGTTGGGCGGGTGTTGGCCAGCGTTAAGGCACCGGCGTGTGACTGGGTGCTGGGATGAGGAGCTCGGGGGGAGTGGGTGTGAGGTGAGGGGTACGTGGGCCACGAGTGGTGGGGTGGGACTGTCGATGCGGGAAGGATGGCACCTTGGGCTCACATAAAGTCCCTGGCCCTCCCTCTGGGTTCCCTGGGCTCTGGGTCTGCCCCCAGCGAAGCAGCCGCGTAGTCCAGAGCCCCAGGGGCATGAGAGGAGAGAGCCTCCTCCTTCTCCTGGTCCTCAGGGGCACTTATGCCCGCTCCCCCAGCTCCCTGAAGCCACGCTCTATGGGACAGGAGGGTCAGGGAGTGAGGACCCAGTGACGGCAGGGAGGCGCTCAGACTTCAGCAGCGCCCTCTAGAGGCGGCAAGGACACGGCCGCTAGAGGGCGCACACGGCCGCTAGAGGGCGCGCTCGGCCTGGCCAGGGGGGCGCTGCCGCTGCAGGTGGGCGGTCCCCACGCAGGGCTCAGGTGGGCTCCGGTGTACGCGGCTCTGACTGGCCAGCCCGCGAGAATGGCGGGTCTCCTGGCACGTGTGAATGGGTTGGAAGCAGAGACTGAGGTCCAGAGCAGGGCCGCGTACAGCCAAGTTCATCCATGTGGCTGACAGCCAAGCTGGGGGTAGGGCCCCTGAGAGAACCCCAGGCCAGGCCCTGTATCCCCTCATCAGCCCACCTCCTGCCCTGGGCTGTCCCTGTCTTGCCACAGATTTGTGTACCCCCGTGCCCAGACTGTTCCCTGACCTCGTGGGCCCTGCCGCACCTTTCTGGTGTTTCACCCACCTGAGAGACCTTGAGCTCCAGTACCTACCGGGCCGGCTCCTGCCCCTCCCTCACAACCTCGCTCCCCCCGTGCCCGGCCCTCTCTGCCGTCCACAGTGGCATCCCCACTCGACCCTCTTCTTCCTCAGGGCAGGTGATTGGCACTGAGGGAGGGATCCCTGAGACTGCTCCTTTCCAGCGAGGTCCCATTCCACTCTGTACCCAGAGCCCACATGTGCTGGGCCTGAGCAAGGAGGGCCGTGGGCTGGGGAGCTGCCCCCGGGATGTAGGCTGCTCCCCTCCCCCAGTCCTAGAGAACCCAGCACCAGGGGCTGCCCGCTCCCTGGCTCTCACCTGGAGGAGCTTGAGGTCCGGAAGGCCGGCAGGCACCCTGGACAGCTTGTTATTATCCAAATGCAGTTCCCGCAGGGTGGGCAGAAAACTCAGGCTCCCATTCTCAATCATGCGGATCTGGTTGTGGCCCAGGCCCAGCCTGCGAAGGGGTGGATGAGAAAAAGACGGTGTGGTGGGGCCCACAGGCCACATGGACTGTGGACTCAGGCCCCCCCAGCCCCCCAGCCCACCTGTACAGCTTTGAGTAGCGGAGCAGATCCTCCAGCTCGATTGCCTGGATTTTGTTGTGGTCCAGATGGAGTTCATTCAGGGTCTCGGGGAGGTCTGCCAGGAAAAGAGGATGCTCTGGGCTGAATGCAGGAGGGGAGGCCATGTGTGTGGGCTGATGCTGTGTGTGTGTGTGTGTGTGTGTGTGTGTGTGTGTGTGCGTGTGTGTGCACGTTCCCACGCTTGGTGGAGCAGAGACCCTAGCTCTGCCCCAGGTGGGGAGAGGGGCAGCCAAAGCCCTCCCTGAGTAGACTGGGTGCCTCCAGGCCCCCCACCTGTGTCCATGTGTGCTCCGAAGGCCAGGTAGTGTGGGAAGCAAGGGCTGCCTTCCTACCTTTGGGGATGCCGGTGAGCTTGGCCTCAGAGATGCGCAGGTAGTTGAGCTTCAGGCCATCGAAAGCTCCAGGTTCAAAGCCACTGTTCTCCAGGGGGTTCCCACCCATCTCTAGGAGAGAGGCCCCCTCAGCCCTGGAGCCAGGGCTGGGCATCTGCCCACACACCCCCAGAGCCTGTCGGCTGCCTGGCTTGGGCTGGCCTAATGGGCCCTGCTAATTACCCGCTCCCCCATCTCTCCCTGAAAGCAGTGCCACTAATTTACTAACGCAAATGGACTAAATGCAAACGCCTCGCTGTTCAAGGCCACTAACTCCCAAGGGCACTGGGCCTGGCATCGGCCTTAGGGAGAAAGGGAGGGGAGACAGAAATCAAGGCCGGACTCCCCCGCCCGCCCAGCCCCTGGCTGGCTGGCTGCACTGGCCCTTTCCCTTCCCTTTCCTTACGGGCCCTGAGTTTCTCTTCACCTTCCCTTGGCAGCTCTGGGGCGTGCTCCTAGACAAGCTTCCAGAAAGTTCCGTGAGGCCCAGCCGGCTGGTCCATGGCTGTCCCGGACAGCCCAGCACCCAGCTGCTCTGGCTGGCAGAGCCCCCCTCCTTGACCCTCCTCCCCCATCCACTGCCACCGCCGGGGAGGGGTGACGACCGCCACTGGCGGGACCTCGCTCACCGATGCAGTTCATGTTGCGCAGCCCACTGAACACGCCCTTGGGCACCTTGCGGATGCGGTTGTCATGGATGCGGAGCTCCACCAGGGAGCTGGGCAGGTTGGGAGGGATCTCCACCAGGTGGTTCTTGGAGATGTAGAGCTTCTGCAGCTTCCGCAGGGGGCTGAAGGCCTTCTCGTGGATCTTGGAGATCTTGTTGTTCACCAGGACCAGGGCCTGAGGCAGCACGCGTGCTGAAGGGAAGGCCCCAGCCCCCCACCTGCCCGCCTTCTCCTCTCCCCCATCCCCTGCCACCTGAGCTAGCGATTCGCGATTAGCAGTTATCAGGACTTTACAGATGTTTGAGCCCCAGCTCAGCCTCCAGGAGATCCGTCTGTGCTCCCGGGCAGAGTGCAGATCGGGGAGCTGGCGCTCAGGCCCAGCAATACCACTGCTGCTTAGCGCAGCCTGCCGCTTCTCTGTGTCCCAGTTTCCCCACTTGCACCCTGGCTACAATGAAATCTTTTCTCACTGTGTTGCTGGGAGGAGCCAATAAGATGAAAAGTTTTCAGTCAAAAAGGGAATTGGGCTGAGTGATCCTGTCCTGCACTTATGGCTGCTGACACCTGCACATGTGCCCTGTGACCCTGGGCACTCCCACCATAGCTGCCTCCAGGCCTCTCTCAGGACTCCCCAGGTCCCCGGTCCCCTCTCGCACTCCACAAGTACGTGCCCACAGCCATCTGGACCCAACCCCCCGTGCTGCGGGCCTGCCACCTCCTTGCAGCCCCTTGGAAGGGCCAGGGTGGGCTTACATAGAGATGCTGGAGGCCTTTGAAGTCATCCTTTCGGATCTCGGAGATGTCGTTGTTCTGCAGGTCCAGCAGAGTGGTGTCGGGCGAGATCTCTTTGGGCACAGCCTTCAGACCTGGGGGCCGGCACCACTGTCACCGGCGTGAGCCACGGCCATGACCCCAGAGTGGCGCGGAGCTCAGGGACTCGCGCACACGCAGACCCGCACGCAGGGGCTCCGCCGCTAGTGGGCCAGCACCAGAGCCAGCAGTTGGAGGGGCTTCTCGCTCCCCGCTTGCTTGCAAGCAGACCAATGGACACCCTCCCACACTGAAACCAGGATTCCCGAGCTGGCTTGGGGTCACCCCCTACCCACCCTCACGCTTCCACGTCCATCCCACTGGACTGACCCAGGTCGGAGCACTGAACGACCCGCAGGTGGCAGTGGCAGCCGAAAGGGCACATGGCGCTGTAGGTGGGTGGGAGGGAGTCCAGGTCTGGGATGCCCGAGGTCGTGTCGGCGCCTGAAGCCTCCTCGTCGTTCAGCATGGGCAGCCCGTCGTCCAGGGTGAAGTCCCAGAAGCCTTTTTGCTCAAAGGGCAGAGCCTGGCTCAGGGCCAGCAGGGCCGCAAGAGGCCACAGGGGCCACATGGTGGGCGTGCCTGCGAGACTGGGGCGAGGACAGGCCATCAGGAGTGCCCAGCTGGCGCCCACGCCCGTCCTCTGGGCCCTTGCCTGGCTACCGTCCCGAGCCTGGGGGGCTGGGGTTCTGCACGTGTTGGCCTCGTGTCCCTCACCCCTCACCCCTCACCGGTGCAGCCAGACCCTGGGCTGTAGGGGCCGGGAGGGAGGTGTGGGTGGGCAGGAGACCCCGGGCAGGACTTGGCCTCAGTGGGCAACTCCGTGTCTTCCCAGTTGGTGAGTCTGTACCCCTCCAACGCGCTCATGCAAGCACACACACACACACACACACACACTCACGCAAGCACACACACACACACACACACACTCACGCAAGCACGCACACACACACACACTCACGCAAGCACACACACATACTCACGCAAACACACACACTCAGGCAAACACACACACACTCACGCAAGCACACACACACGCAAACACACACACACTCAGGCAAACACACACACACGAAGCACACACACACGCAAACACAGACACACTCACGCAAGCACACACACTCACGCAAACACACACGCACACAAGCACACACACACTCACGCAAGCGCACACACACACTCACGCAAGCACACACACACACTCACGCAAACACACACACGCAAACACACACACACACGCACAAGCCACTGAGTCAGCCGCAGCCTGCCTGGGGGGTCAGTGAGGCTAGTGGAGGAGGCGGACAGGGAAACCCAGCCATTTACCCCCCACAGGCTTTGAGGAATTCAGATTTAAAGAAACCACTGTGTCCCGGACCAATCCCACATGCTCAGGACAGCGTGGGCACGCTCAGGGTTGACTTAGGTGACCACAAGTCGCTTCCTTTCCTGCCTGAGCCCCCCTTGCAGCACACCCACATTTTTCTAAGAGAGTCAAGAGGCCAAGGCACCAGGATGGGCACGTTGGGCAGAAAGCTGCGCCAGCCCTGGAGGGAAGGCAGAGGAGAGGGGCATTCTCTCAGGCCATGTGTGGAATCCTGGAGATGGAGGGTGTGTCCCTCGCCCCCCCCCGCCTCTGCTCCCCTGGGCCTTGGCTTCCTCCCCTGACCATGAGCCTTCCCCTGGCTCAGCCCGCAGAGCCCCAGGCGTCCCGCATCTGCTCCCACCCTTCCTTCTGCCCACGGCCCGGCCCCTGGCGAGGCCACCGGAGGGTGGCAGGCAGGTTCAGGCTTGTCCAGAGGCTCCTCTGCTGAAAGACAGTGTCCAGGAGGAGGCTGGAGCCCCTGCCTCTCCTACCACCCCCAACTACCCGCTTTCCTGGGAAAGCCCCAGTCTCGTTTTCCCGTGTTAAAGAGGAATAAGTGCGCCTGCCCTGCTTGTCTCCCAGGTGCGGGGTGTCTGGGGTTGCCCCAGGTGCAGACGTGAACCAGCCCCACCCCAGGGAGGCCCTCACTTGGGGCCCATCTTGGCCAGGGGAAGGGCTGTTCGGGGCTTCAGTGGGGCTGGGTGAGCCCCCCGAGCCTGATGGCCGGCTGCAAAGGGGGAAGGAGGCCCCCGGCAGGCCCGGTCGACGTGGGGCTGGGCTGGCTGCCGCAGTGGGCACTGCTGCCCTGGAGTCCTCCCACCAGCAGGCGGGGGTTGGGGGCTGCGGCCACCTCCAGACGTGGGCGCAGCAGCTCTGCACCTCGGGTTCCCATTGATTCCCCATCTTGCCGCCCCCTCTCGCACTCCTCAGGCCCCCCGCTGAGCTGGTCACGTGGCCTGTCCTGGCTCCCACCATCCTGAGGACGGAGCTGCAGCTGCCAGCGTGAGGGGCCGGAGCAGCCTTTCTGGCAGCTGGGGCCGCAGTCTGCTTGGCAGGCAGATGCCGGGGGCCCGGGATGCTGTGCATCAGACGCAGCTGTGGAGCCAGCCCCAGAGCGCCACCAGCGGGCCCCAGTGACGGGCTCAGAAAAGCTGCCTGCCTGCCCCGGTCACACGTCAAAGTGAGGGTCCCTCATGCTGGGGCAGCGCCCAGCCTCCCTGCCTCCTTCAAGCCTTGAGAGCCCATGATCACACTCCAGGTCCTGCCAGCCCCAGGCTGGCCCAGTAGGACCTGGGGAGCCCCCAGAGGGCCTCGGTGAAGAGTTGGGAGAAGGCCCTGGGCTTGCCTACCTGGACCACGAGTCCCTCCTTCTTCCCACGAGTTTGCAAACCCCAGGGCAAAGCAGGGTGGGCCTAGGCCTCCCAGGCTTGCCGCTGCTGTGCAGGGCCCCTGCCCAGGGGCTGCTGGACACCCAGGGCTGGGCGGAGGAAGAGCAGCGGAGAGAACAGGAAGGGGAGGATGAAGGCAGGAGGGCGAGATGCAGCGGGAGAGGGAGGAGACTGCTTCCCCCCTGCCTGGCGCGCCTGCCAAAGCCACTACCTCACGGGGGGCGGTGAGTCAGGGCTGGAACGCCCGGCAGGATCCTTGGGAGGCTCTGGGATCCCCCGTCCACCTGGTCTGGCCAGGCCCGGGGGGAGGCTTCGGGGAGCGGTGCGCGCAGACAGGCCTCTTCCAGCCTGGTGGGACCGGGAAGGTCTGGGGGCCTCCACGGGGAGCCTCCACCCACATCTGGCCCCTCCACCGCGGGAGAGGATGGACAGGCGCTGGGAAGGCCAACCAGGGCAGGACTAGCCACTGGGGCCCCAAGAGGGCTCACGGGACCCTCCCTGGTGGGACGGAGGCTCCGAGCCGCCGTGCCTGATATCCTGATGTTGCTGCATCTGGGGCCCCACGAAGAGGCTGAGAGGGGAAGGCCCAGCTGCAGTGCAGGCTCACTCTCAGGGGGAGGGAGGCTGAGGGCTTGGAGGCCCTACCCCAGGGCCCCGTGACAGAGCACAGGGCAAGGTTTGGCTGGTTTTACCCGGCTCCTGGCCGGGCCCAGGCCGTGGGCAGGCTGGCGCGCTTTCCGGCACAGCCCTCCTTTCCCCGCGGAGACCTGGCAGGAGACTCAGCGGCCAGAACTGTGCAGAGCGGAGGGGGCCGGCTGGACACCAAGCCCGCGGGAGGCCGCAAGAGACCCCCCCCGCTCCCCCGCAAGCGCCAGAAGGAGCTGGAGAGGGGCCTGGAGGGGGCGCCCGGGAGGAAGGCACCACTTTACGGAGGAGAAAACGGAGGCCTAGAGAGAGGAGCCAACGTTCCCCAAGTCACTCAGCCTGAGACTTGGAGCCCAGCTCAGGCGACTCCAGGCCCCGGGCTTTCAGGCCTTGGCCGGGGAGCTCCACACACGGCCCGGGGGTGATGGAGTTCTCTGGCCCGGCCGGCTGAGTGTGGGCAGTGCACAGAGGCTGGGGGAGGAAGCCGAGCTGCAGGGCTGCCTCCCCCCACCTCACACCGGGTCCCCCCCCCCCCCGCACACACGTGCAGGAGGCGGGTGGGCCCTCAGCCCCGGAAGCGGGAGCCCCCCACGGACAGATACCGTGAGACCCACGGCAAGTCCTGCCAGCCCCCCTCCCCACACTACCCAGGCCTCTGGGCCTCCTGGGTGTGTCCCCAAGGACTTCAGGCAGCCTCGAGCCCCATCAGAGTGTTCTCTGAGCTGGATGGGCCCCTCCTCCTCCTCAGAGCAAAGGAAAGAAGCGGTGATGGCGGTGAGGCCTCAGGCCGCGCGCCCACAGGTTGGAGTGAGGGCCGCCCACCCAATAGGGCTCTCCTTGTCTGGCCCTCTGAAAGCCAGCGCAGTCCTCCAACTGGGACTGCTCCAGGTCACAGCCAAACAAGACACACTGGCAGCCCCTGAGAACACGGAGGGGCCGTGCCAGGCATTCAGGCCAGGCCAAGGGCGGCGGGAGCGGGCCTGAGGTCTGGCAGGCGCTGGGAGCTCGCCTGCAGATGTGCGGCCCGCAGCTGCCAAGTCGCAGATGCCGGACGCCTGACGCTGTCCCGCAGCCTCGGCCCGGGTGTCTGGCCCCTCTGAGCAGCCCGACCCGAACCCGGACGCGCGTGCCGTCTTCCACCCCGCCCCGCGGGTCCCGGGACTGTGGGCCGCCCTTCCCCCCTCCCCTCTGTCCACCAAAGCCCTTGAGGCCCAGCCTCTACTAGCAGGCCAGAGGCAGGGGCGCTGCCCAGAGCTCTGCTCCGCAAGCCGACACCCGGCTGCTCGCCGCCTCCCTCCCGGGCCCCGAGAGAGGGGACGTGCACCGTCCGTGGGTCTCCTGAGGCTCACGCGTGTGCGTGCGTGCTGGGTGACTGTGTGTGGGGTCGCGGCTGCAGCGGGTGGGGTGGGCCCTGAGCCCCGCCCCATCGGTGTCTGCACGCCAGCCACCCCGAACCCACCGCCATGGCCTCGGCACACCTTCCAGCTACGAGGGGGGCAGACATCCAGGCGTGGCTGGCCAGGGCGCTCCTCCCTGCTGGGGTCTTGGCGCTACTGAGGTGACTGGACAGAGCTGGGTCCTGTGCCCCTGCAGCCTTCAGGGACAGACTTGACCTGGATGTGGGTGTCAGAGGCCAACAGGGAGCCAGCCCGTCTGCTGCAGAGCGCTGGCACCGGGGAGGTGGCTAGGTGGCCGGTGCTGACCAGGCCAGACGTCTCTCCCCACAGCCTTGAGGACAGCCATCCCTTCCGCCCCCAACCTGCTGGGAAACCTCTGGAAGGCAGGCGGTCCCAGTGCTGGCCTTCTGCCGTGCCAGAGTCAGGCGGCAGATGAGCCAGGTCAGCTGGGGGTCCTGGACTGCTGGGTGCCCTTCCCCCCCGCCAAGGCTCGCTGCAGAAACCCTGAGGGAGGGGGAGGGTGTCCTATCCCTTCCCGGGGCGGGACAGGGCACTCAAGTGATTTCTTAGCACAGCCCTCCTGAAGACCAGCAGGAAGTGCCATTTCTACCACTGGATGAATGGGTGAACTGAGGCTCAGAGTCTGCCCGAAACTCTTGCCCAAGGCCACACTGTGAGGAAATGGTAGAGGGGGCACACGTGCCTTGCCCCACCCTCTGCCCCCACAGACTTTGCTGCAGACCCCAAAGTCACAGAATCCCAAGCTCCCTGGGTTGCACAGGCGGCCAAACCAGCCCCCGGTCCCTGGAGAAGACTCCTTGCATCTCCCCCACTCTGGCTGGGAGGTGACACTGATGGAAAGCAGGGCCCTGCCCTGTGGGTCCTGCGCCCCCTGGCTTGCATCACGAATCCTCTAGAAACGTGGCGTCTCTCTCTGACCACCACCATCCATAGCTCCCCTCAGCGTGCGGGGCCAGATGCCCCTCCTCGGCCCCAGTGCACCCACCAGGCCAGCCCCAGCCCCTCTGCCTCCGCCTCCAGCTGCAGGGCAGTGGCCTGGAAAAGCCATCATCCCAGCCTGGCCCGGGAGGTTCCCCCAAGCATTTTAGGTCCCAGCAGGTGCCAGACCCCACAGGGAGATGCTCTCAGCCTGGCTCCCAGAGCCCGAGGTCCTGTCTGCCTTGTTCCCTCACTGAACCAGGGACTCTGGCTGGGGTGGACGTAGCCCTCTGCAGCTAGCCTAGGAGGTCGCCGGACCTGTCACCTTCAGCCTCTCCCAGGGCTCCTGGGGTCGCACCCCTGTGCAGTAAGGCCCACAGGACCACAATCGAGGCCAAGCTAGAACTCGGATTGTGAGCGGATGGAAGTGGCGCTCACCTCCCAAACTTCCCCTGTCTCCAGGGACAGGGCTGCCAGAGCCAGACTCTGTCTGCCCTCCGCCCCTGTCCTTCAGGTCCTAGCTTTGTTCCCCAAATCCCCGATCCCATGGCCACTCGGGTCTCTGACTGCTGTGTCCCTCTTGGCCATCTGACCCACCCAGAGGCAGCTGGTGGGGGAGAAGCAGGGGCCGGTTCAGAGTCGCATGGAGCCTGGGACCTCTCCCAGCCCGCTGCCCCTTGTCCTGCAGCTCAGCTCCAGGCTGGGGTTTCTGCTGAGTTTGGCCTTCAGGTGCCGTGGATCAGGAGAGCTGGCTGTGAGGAGGCCGGGTAGAGCCCCAGTCCCCTAAACCCAAAGGATGTGTCGCCATGGGGAGGGGCAGGCGTGAGTCGTCTGAGTCCCTGGCACCTTCACTGGGCTTGGGAATGTCAGCGATGCCAGCCTGCCAGTGAGCGCGAGCTGGGCTGCTCTGCGGACTGCTATGGGGGCCGAGCAGCCTCTGGAGGAGCTGAGGCTGGGGGGGGGCTGGGCAAGTGGGCAGCTCCCATAGGCACCCAGGAGCTGCCCCACCCCAGAGTAGAGGGGGTGGGGGACAAGCCAAAGGGAGTCCCAGAGGGCGTGAAGGAAGCCCGGGGGACCCTGGGGCTGGGGACTCCAGGCGAGGGGAGGGCTTTCACCCCAGAACCTTCCATCTGGAAGGTGGGGAGATGAAGCACAGCCCCAGGGAACACTGGGAAGCTGGTTCTGGAAGCCTGGAGAAGGGCCTGGCTCTAGGGCTACCAGTTAGCCTCTGGCCTGGGGCAGGACTGAGCAGACGCCCTCTCCATCCTCCCAGGCAGTCCCCTCTGCCTCTCCCCGCACTGGCTTCCTCGAAGATAGGATTCACAGAAAAGCTTTTGTGGGTGATCAGGTGTGGGCCCCAGTATGTGAGCAGAGGGGACAGAGGGGGCGGGAGGAGCACTGAGTGCCCCGGGCACCAGCCGACAGGACAGGAGGGGGCAGAGCTGGCAGGACCCGGGTGTGCCTGCCTCCAGAGGGGGCCCATGCTCACCCCCACCCCACGCTCACAGCAGGGCGCGCCAGGAGAGCCACCATCACCCTCCAGCCTCAGGATTTGAGCTAAGCCCTTGGGCTGGTGTGTCCCCTCCCACCAGCAGGGCCAACAGGCACGGGGAGGAGTGGGCAGCTCAGGGCAGGGACCAAGCTCTCCAACCCTGGGGAAGAACTTTCTAACAATCCAGGGTGTTGGCAGGGAAGGAGAGGGGCTCCAGACATGCCACGGAAAGGACAAACAGCCCAGTGGCCTAGCGGGTGGGGCTTTGGAGGCCCCGGAGCTGGGACTGGGGCCCTGCCCGGAGGCGAGCCAGACAGCGCCGGGCCCTACTGGGAGTCTGGGAGCTGGGCTGCCGCCCGCAGCTCACGTGCTCCAAGGGTGGCCCTGGGGGCCGGCCACGGCCTCAGGCTGCAACCCCAGGCGGCCAAGGACAAGTGACCGCTGGGACAGGCCTGTCTCCTTGGGGTTTCTCCAGGGAGTGGATAAGGGCTGGTGGTGGGTGGGCCTGGGAAGAGGCTCATGACAGATCCCTCCTCTGGGACTCGACACCGCCAGCGCTGGAAGGGACACTCTGTGGCCCTGAGTGACTAAGGAATGTTGCTAAAGAAAGGAAACGCTTTCTTGTCTTACGAACACCCCCTCTCTTCCGGTCCTTCCCCATTCACGCTCCTCTGATGGGCCAGGGCCATTGATGGGATTGGGGAGAAATTGGGGCCAACACTTGCATGTCACCCTGCATGACGGTCAGAGGGCCAGCACCCCACATTTCTGGGCCCCTAAAATGAGCTGGTACAGAACTGCCACCAGACCCATTGGTGAAGGGGCTGGGCCTCGGACTCTCCATAGACATAGTGGGGCCCCTGGTCCCTGCTCCAGGGCAGGGCATAAAAGCGGTAGGATGGTTAATGCCCTCTGTGACCCGGGTCCTGGGACGTGAAGGTGGGCCGGTCGGTGGGCCAGCCGGGGTGGCCAGGGCAGCCACTCATCTGCTCGCTGCCTCGCCATGGGGGCCCTCCCTGCTCCCAGCCTTCTTCCCACTGCCCGGTCTTGGCGGCTTGGAGACAGTACTATGGCTTCCTTTCGATGCACGCACAGAGAACTGCCCTCAGAGGCTCACCCACGCTGGCCCACGGCAGCCGGACACCGGAAGTCCCACAGAAAGGCGCCTCTGCCGAACCACCAGCCTCCCCAGGGTCTGGATGGCGGTGGTGGCCGTGCGTTCTCCCTCCTCACAATCCCGCAGCCCTGGATGCGTATTCCTGGGAACCTTCCTTGCTGGCACCGAGGGGGGCCTGGGCATCTCCAGCTTGTCTCAATCTCAGTCAGTCCCTACCTTGTGGAGAGCTGGCCGGCCAGGGAGGGGTGAGGGCACAGAAGCAGGAGCCCCCAGAGGGTAGGACTGGCCACCGAATCGGCAACCTGAGTGGCCCTTACGAAGACTTCAACTGCGTGAGAACAATCTCCCTGGCCTGAGCGAGGTCTGCCCCGCCCGCCCCACCCAGCACCCTGGGCCTCCTGCTCCACTCAGCGGAGCCAACTCGGGAAGCTCTCACCAGCCAGTGCCCAGGCCTCAGCCCCGCCCCGCCCATGGAGCAGCGAGGTGGTGTTCCCATCCCCCAGCCTTCCAGGACACTCAGTGGCACACCCAGAGAGCTCCGTTCTCCCTTGTTCCTCCCCTGGGTCCCTCGGCAGTTCCAGCACGCCAGCCATCTTGAGAGCCTGCGGGGCAGGGCCAGTGGGCCTGCCGCCTCCCACTCCAATCCCCACGCACTGCACTTGACCATAGCTTTCATCGTCAACATGCAAGTGACTTTAAGGGCTCCCTGGAGGCTATGGGGTCAATAGCCGGGGTTTGTCAGTCAGGAGCTCTGAGTCCTGGCCCCAGTTCTGCCCCTGACTGGCTGTGCCACTGTGGGCAGGTTCCTGCCCCTCTCTGGGCCTCAGGTGCCCCCTCTGTACAATGGATGGGGTGGGAGTGGGACCAGCAGGGGCCACGCCTCCCCTCCCAAACGGCTCTGGAGGGCAACCTTGTAGCTACACTTTGTTTCAGAACTGGAGTTCTCTCTCCATTCCTGAGATGCCCCCAAGCACCAGTGGGGGGCTGCCTTTGGGGGACAGAGCATCCAGCCTGGGAGCTCTGGAACCTCACCCCTTCCTAAAGGCGCCCATCCTGGGATGATGGTGTCCTCACATCTACCCATGGTCCCCAGAAGCCCTCTGGGGCCCCAGGCCAAGCCTGCCTGGCTAACACAGCACAGTTACCTGAGTTTCCCTCTGCACCCCCCTTTGGAACCTCAATCCAAGGGGGCTCTGGGGACAGAGGGGACTGAGCTGCCCAGGCAGCCCCACCCAGGGACCCCCCCCGCCCCCAGCCAGGACTCTGTGGACCCACACCTCGCCCAGGAGGAGGTGGAGGCACGGCATTAGCCTGCGGGTAAGCAAGGAATATCTGGGCAGGGTGCCTGGGGTGTGCCTGGGAAACCAAGTCTCTGAGCCCACGCCGTGGACTAGCCCCAGGCAGTGGGGACCGCTCCCCAGTGACGAGCTTGGGCGGGCGCCCAGAGGTCCTCCTAACCAGGGCCAAGTGCAAAGTGCACCCGGGACTTGCAGGGATCTAAGGGGGCCATTGGCAGAGCCAGGGTGCCAGCCGCCCAGCCATGCCTGGATGATGCTCTGGGGTAGCAGCCAAGGGGAAGAACCCCGAGGGGGAGGCAGAGAGGGCAGATGTGGAACAGAGCTGAGCAAGGTCAGAGGGGTGAAGGAAGGGGATGTAGAAGGTGCCTGGAGGACAGAAGGGAGAAGAGGCAGAAATGGGACAAGGACCCAGGGGGCCGCAGGGTGGCGACGAAGGGGCGCGGACCAGGAGCCTGCAGCCGTGCAGTGGGAATCCACAGGCAGCCTAGGGGCGGGAGAGGGCAGGGAGGGGGCAGCGGGGGAACTGGAGGAGGGGCGAGGAGGGCGAGCGTGGGGTTGGCAGGGTCGGGGGCGTCTCGAGGACGGTGAGGGGGCAGCGGACCCAGGGGCGAGACAGTGAGAGCAGCTCAAGGCCAGCGTAGGAACAGCGGGGACACTACGGGGCTTGTGGAGGTGGGGGACCCTACCTGAGGAGGGGAAGCGGCGGGCACAGGCTGGCTGGTTGGCAGTCTTGAGGGTCGGGCAGTCCGTGCGTCTGTCGGTCCGTCGGGTCGTCGGAGAGCAGCTGCTCGCTCCTGGGCAGTTCGTGGAGAGAGGGAGACAGAGGCGGCGGCGGGAGGGAGGCTAAAGGCTGGGCGGGCGTGCCGACGACGACGGGAGGGGACGGCGGGGAGGGGGCGGGGAGGGAGGAAAGGAGGGAGGGGGCTGGTGGGGTGGAGAGGGAGGGAGAGAGGGAGGGAGGAAAGGAGGGAGGGGGCAGGCTTCCCGGCCCCCCTGGCAGCTTCAAAGGGAATAATTTGCTTGTAGACAGCTGGGCTAGCTGCACCCCTCCCCCTTGCGCCCCCCAGGACTCCCCCCACTCTGCCTGCCCCCCCTCCCCACCCTGGGGCACACAGTGAAGGGACACACAGGCTAACTCACACAAGGACCCTTGGCGTCTCTGGGCAGGCGCAGCCTCAGAGATTCAAACTTTCCACTGTCCAGATGGGGACCCTGAGGCCCAGAGAGGGGCGGGAGCTGGCTTGCGGGCGTTAGGCCGGGCAGAGGAGGGCGAGAGGGCAGAAACGGAAGGCAGACAAGGGGGAGGTGGCCTCTGGTTGCTAGTCCAGTGAGGGGGCCCCGGAATTTGGTCCTGAGCCTTCCCAGAACTTGTGGCAGCCTCAGCCTGGAAAGGGATCAGGGTGGCAGCTGTTGTGGATTTCTGGAAGGGCTTGATCTAGGCTCCCGGGCACTCCGGGTGCCCCACCTCCCAGCCCACTCCAGCCTTTTTTCCCTAAAAAAGAGGAAGCGGTCCTGTCTGTGTGATCTCAGGATGGGACTCAGCTGGGGGCTGGCAGGAGGCAGCACAGACACTGGGGGTCCTCCCCAGCTTGCCTGCCCCGAGCTGAGGCTCAGAGAAGCTGATTCAGAGGAGGAGCCAGCGAGTCATCCTTCTTGCTCCACCTGAGCAGGTCCCCTAGGGCGCAATAACCGCTCTGAGGGTGGCCGCTTCCTCGGGGCTGAGCCCTGTGCTGGCCACTTACAGGGGTAACTGGGTCAGCCCACCAAGCGTCCCAGGAAGAGGCCGTCATCAGCCATGACATCCACGCCATCACTGGAAGCTCAGCCACTTCCTGAGGGCCCAGATGAGCCCAGGGCCGTAGCACGACACCTCCTTCCTGTTGGGTGGGGTCCCATTCCTCCCCCGGCCCGTGTACCCAGCCTCGGTCATGGGGAGACTCCTGCAAGAGCAGTTTTGGGGAGACAAAGGTGAGGGTTTAGACGGGGCGAGAAACTGAGGCAGGGAGCGACACTGAGATCTGCAAAGGAGAATAGGGAGGAAACGAAGGCAGGCAACACAAGACAGGACAGAACTCCACTGAGAGGAAAAGAAAAATGCATAAAAAGAGAAAAAGCTCAACAGGGCAGAGGCCGAGGGCAGGCCAGGGAGAGGCGGGGCCAATGAAAGGAGAACAGGGGTGAGGCCTGAGGGTCCCGTCCACCCGGCCAGCTGTTGTTTAGACTTTTGGTGCTCAGCTTCAGGCCGTCAGGCAGGTAAGGATCTAGAAAGTTCTGCCGGGGGAAGTGGCTGGGCCCAGACCCCTTTTCTGTTCACCAGCATCAGTTCAGGGACCCCTGGTCAGACCTGGGACACAATGGTGGCCTGACCAAGCTGTGGTGCCTGCCTGCAAGAAGCTTCCAGGCTGGGCCACGGAAAAGGGAGAAGTAAGAAAAGCAGGGCCAGGTCGGGAGCTCCGACTCCTTCTTGTTTTCCTGGGCGAGGTAGTTACAAACGGTTGCGAGCAGGAGACTGGAGAGAGCACGTGCCCTTCCAGACACAGGGAGTCGGTTTTGCTTGTCTGTTTGTTTGTTTTTTACTGTTTATTGGCGACATATTCAAACATCTCTGGATCTCCCCGCTGAGCTTCAGCATCCCCGTCGCAGCTGGGGAGGAGGAGAAAGAGGGCCCAAACCACGTATAAAACATTGTGATCCACGAAGGAAGTTAGCTGAAAAAGACCACATATTGCATGATTCTGCATGAAATGTCTAGAACAGGCAAACCTACAGGGACAAAAAGTAGATTCGTGGTTTCTCAGGGCCAGGGAGGATGGTGGTGGATAGAGTGGTGACAGCTAAAGGTATGAGTTTTCTTTTGGACGTGATGAAAATGTGCTAAAATTGACTATGATGATGTATCATAGTCAATATAGTAAATAAAAACCATTGAACTGTACACATTAAATAGGTGAATTGTGTGGTATGTAAATTTTATCTCCATAAAGCTGTTTAAAAATCTTTCAAATGAAAAAAAATGGGCACAAGGCATGCCCATTGCCCAGGGAGCCAAGTCGCTTACTGAGTAAGGTCCCCTCTGTGAGGAGGGGACTGGGGCACGCCAGGGCCACACACAGCACCAGAGGCTCAGGAAGGCTTCCTCGAGGAGATGACTTAGAGCAGACAAGTAGGGAAGAGGGACGTTGCTGGTGGAAGGCAGAGCCCAGGGCCAGGTGTGGAGGGCGTGTGGAGCAGGGACGCAATGAGGTGGGAATGCCGAGTGGTGGGCCGGGCACGTTGCTGGAGGGAGGGACTTGGGGGCGGTGGTGAGGTGACACCCTGAGCCTTGGAGCTCTTTCCCGCAGTTGGGGGGTGCGTCTGGGGCAATATGTCCGTAAATACTGTTCTTGAGCCTGGAAGGCTCTTGTGTCTGTGGTTTGCAGTCTGCAATAAGCCATAACTGCACACCCGGCCCAAGGCCCACTGAGTCACTGGGCCTGGCCCTCTAATTTGGGGGCCACTCCCAGACCAGCCGGCCGACACCTCAGTCCTGGGCCTCCCCCTCCCCTCCCTCTCCCCAGGCCTCAGCTCTCTCTGTGGCTGCGGTGTGGGAACAACCTGGACGCCCGCTTGAGCGGCGCTGAGAACAGCACGTCCCTGCTGGCCAGCAGAGCCGCAGCCTCCTGCCCTCTGGCCTTTCAGGGCTGCGAGGAGGCAGCAGGAGGCAGGGGAGGGCAGGCATGGGGGGCAAGGCAGGAAGGAAGAGCAGGCATTTCCTGAGGCCCCCGGGCCCCTGGAGGAGGCTGATGCACAGCTGTCTTAGCTCCACAAGAACCAGTGGCAGACAGGGCTGGCCGAGGGATTAGAGGTGGGGCCGGGGGAGGTGGGGGTGACCAGCGCCCTCTCCCAGCATGCCCTGCACCTCTGGGACACCGCTGGGCAGGTCCCCAAAGCCCCAGCCTGGACACTTCCCCCCAGGGACTTCGGAGGGCTGGGTGATCCTGCCGGCACCAGCCCGCCCCTCAGCCCAGAAACCCCAGCAGGACCCTTGGCAGAAGACCCCTCTGCCAGAAGGAGCGAAGAACGCGGCCCTCTTGAGCCGAGAAGCAGCCTGGTGGCCGGCTCAGGCTTCCCGGGAAAGCGTCCTGCCCCGGGCCCCCGCCCCTGCCCATGCCCGGTCCTCAGGCCACACCGCTGTGTCCCGGCGCAGAGCAGCCAGCCCTCACCTAGGCCTTGTTGGGTCATTGCTGCCCGAGCCCGGAGCCCCAGAGCCCAGGGCAGGTGCTCAGAGGGAGTGGGGCAGGGGTGCGGGGCAGGCAGAAGCCAGCGGTGTTGGGGAGAGAAACGTGCAGGGTGGAAGGGGGCTGAGAGGAGGGGCGGCAGGGCTGGTGAGCAGCTGTGGGTCCACCCCAGGCAGGGCCATCTAAGCCTGTTGCCATCCTGTAGGCCTGTGTGTGGAGAAGGACCCGGAGTCAGCTGCAGCCCGTCCCCCTGGCTTGCAGCTGTTGGTGCCCTGGCTTCAAAGCGAGAAGGGGAGGCCCAGGACAGAAGCAGGGCACCCAGAGGGCAGGTCTCAAGCCTCTGATCCCCTGTGGGCACGAAACCCTCCTTTGATGCGGGTCCCTGAAGGGCAGAGCCTGGGAGCCTGGGAGGTGGCTCAGTGGGCAGGGCATCCAGAGGCTCAGAGGGAGCCCCTATAGAGGTGGTAGCAGCTGACAGAGATCCCCCCCACCCTGAGCTCCAGCCCACCCAGCTGCTCGGCCCATGAGTTTCTGGGGCCGAGAAAGAGCTGCCCGACCCTGACCTTCAGGGGCCCTCTGCCAGCCCCCTTCCAGGGCCTCCCTGGCCTCCCTGCCCTGCTATGTCTGGCTGGTGCCCTGCTCGCTCCCCTCTGCCTCCGCTCATCACTCCCCCTGTCTGTTTTGGGCTCCCCACTCCTTTCTCAGGTCTCCCCTCTGCATCGTCTGTCCCTTCCCCGGGCACTGAGTCAATCAGCCTCAGCTTCCGCTGGTGCCCCTCACCCTCCTGGAGCACACCAGATGGGGCGCAGGGAGGAATTCTGGGAGGAGGCGGCTCTGCAGTGGCGCCCTGGGGCTGCCTTCCAACCCCTCCCTGGAGTGCTCCCATAGGGCTCTTGCACGGCCAGCCCAGAGCAAGGCATTGCCCACAGGAGCCCCCTTCCGCCTCCAGGACCAATTTCCAGGCAGGGACACATCACACACATACATCAAGGTCACTTCTTGAGCATGCCACCCTGCCTAGAACTCAGCTGAGATCCTGGAGAGGGCCCTCGAGGCTCCTAGGCGCTGCAGCCTCTGAACCCAAGCTGGCACCCCCGAATTCACGGCCTGCTGGTTTCATCCATCCCCAATCTCTGCACCCTCAGGGGCTGGGCAGGGGCAGGGCAGGGGCTAGGCCCACAGTCACTAGGGGGCTTCCCCTCCCACCTCACTACTTCCTTGAGGCCAGAGTCATGACATCCTGGAGCCCCAAGGGGCAGCAGGTGTAACTTGTGCTCAGGGGACCCTCTGGATGCAGGGGGCCATTCTGGACGAGGATCATGTTAACGGGCTTAAGAGGGAGCCGAACGGCTGCGGAGCAGGCGAGCCTCCGCTCTCTGGAAGTTTACCAGCGCTGATGGCCGAGGCGTGGCTGGTGAAAGCTGGCACTCTCTATGCCAGAGCTTTTTTTGACCTTCCCCTGAGGACATAATCACACAGCGGCTCTCTGTCCCGGGCCGCCAGGGCTGTAATTTCAGGGCTCGAAGGGGGCTCCGTGGAGCCCCGGCCTGTGTCTAGCTATCTTTAGAGAGGCACGCTCTGGGTGTGGCCAGACGAGGGAAGCTGGACCGGGGGCCGTGCCACAGGGAGGCATCTGTGGGCCTCCTGCGAAGCCAGCAGGACACAGGGACGCCATGAAGCGCGGGGCCCCGTGGTCTTCCCCTGGGGGAGGCTAGCCCCCAGCAGCAGGGCCAGGAGGCTCCGGTGGGGGCCACGAGGGGGAGCAGGTCCAGGGCGGGGGGGCCAGGCAGTTTCTGGACTGGCCCCGCATGTCCGTCATGGTGGCATTGCTCACAGAGAGGGGGCCAAGGGGAGGCCCGGGCCCGGAGTGCATCCTTTGCCTTCCTTGCTCTCTTCCGCTCCTCCCTGGGCTTGTTTCTCCTGGAGGCCACGACGTGGGGTATGAGGCAGGAGGAAGGCTTGGAACCGACTGTGCAGGGAGCCTCTCAAAGGAGTGGGCGGCGGGCCCTTGGGTAGGAGCGCTGGGGTCGAGGAGGAGGAGGAGGCGGGCTGGAGAAGAATTTGGCGGAGGTCAATGGACGGGACTCTGGGATTGTGGCTGGGGGTGGCCTGAGGTCCCTGTCCCCATTCTCTGCTCCTCGGTGACCCGCTCCTGGGTCCCACTGTCCTCGGTGTTCTTACCCTCACTCCTACCCCCACGGTCTGAGGACCTCCATCTCGGTCCAGGGACTGATGAGTGCCTCGCTTTTTGCCATCTGAACCTAGTCACCCCTACCCTGTTGTCACCACCATCACAACGATCACCACGAGGAACCCTGCGACGCCCAGTGCTTCTGGGTTACTGACTGGGCCACGCCCACCGCTGGACCCTCCGATGGGGCCCTGAGAAGGGGCACAGCCGCCACCACCATGCAGGTACCAATGAGCAGAGGGGACAGAGTGGGCTTCATCCTCCACCAGGACCAGTCTCGGCTGCACCGCACTTTCTCCCCTGGCTGGGGGTCTGTCCGAGGATGTCACTGGCTGCACTGCTGACCAGCTCCCCCCCCCGGGGCACGCCATGCTGCCACCGCCACCTCCCCGCTAGGACTGGAGGCCCTGGCCTCCAGCTGCTGGCACCCCCGGCCCTCCTGGGGAGTTGTCTGCCCACCTGCCAGCAGCTCCAAGGGCCCAGAGCTCCCCACCTGCAGTGGAATTAACCCAGAGGGCCTGCTCAGTGGGGAAGTGCGAGCAGCTGGGGGTGGGGTCGCCCAGCCTGAACTTCCTGTGCCTCCCTGCGGGGGCCTGACCTCTGAGTGCAGGGAGGGGGCTGGGGGCTGACTGCCCTGGAGCAGGGGGGGCCGGGGCCAGGCAGCCAGACTGGGGAGGAGGGGTCGTGAGAGCTGGGAAAGCAGCGGGCCCTCCCCGTCAGGGCCAGCGCCTCAAGGGCTGCTGACCTCTGACCCAGTCCAAACAGGAAGTGCCATATCTGTGGGCCCAGGCCCCGGAGGAGAAGGAATGCAGGGATGAGTCCAAAGCAAACACTCCACCAGCTTCCCAGGCCTCTCCCCGCCCCCTTCCAGAGTCTGGCCTTTTCTCTGCTGAGAACTCGGGGCGGGGGGGGGGGGGGGGGGGGGGGGGACTGGCTACAGAATGGGACCGAAGCGAGACTCACGGTTCCCAGGCCCAGACCCCAGCCCGAGGCACTGGCGGGGCAAGGTCTCGGCAGTGGGCACTTCGGGCCCTGCTTCCTTCACTGCGTCCGCATCCAGCGGCACTGAAGGCCGGGGCCCATCCCGCTCGGCGCCTGTCACTCGGCTGTCTTTCTCACCCCCATACCACCGTCCTTCTCCCTCCCCAGCACTGGGCGCGGTGACATCGTGAGCTGCCGAGGCTGACACACTGACCACACCCCATTCCTGGGGGCCCCTCACACAGGCAGGGCAACTGTTCCAGGGACCTCAGGGGGCTCCGCAGCTCCTGCGTCCCCACCCAGCACAGTTGATGGGTCTTGTCTTTAGGGCTCAGCGGACAGTCAGCAACTCCAGCCAGGGGGTGGTGACACGCTGTGTGCGTCCACTCCTGGGACAGGGACGCTTCCTGGACAAGAGGGTAGTGATGCTGGGACTTCAGGACCCTGGCCAGGGTGGGTGGGGGTGGGGAGGCTCTCGGAGAAACTTCTAGAACCAGGCCCTCTTAACCCCCTGCTGACAAAGCAGTGTCCAGGGTGTGGGCTCTGGGGGCTCCATGCACAACGGAGTGCCAGTGTGCACAGGCGGCTTAGATCCAGGAGGGAGGGAGGCTGGTGGAGGCAAGTGGGCTTGAATGAGATGCATTTATTACGTTCAAGTCCAAACCAGCGCCATGCCAGGCTGGGTCATTTACTAAGTGAAGGGGCCTCAGCAGTCAATGGGACATGGGCGCATCTGAAGCAGGGTCTTCTAGATCTTTCTCCCAGTGGTGCAAAGATCAAGTGGAGCTGGGCCTGGGCTGCCCCGCCACCCACCCAGTCCAAAAGAGCACGGGGCGGGGAAGACTGGCGGGGCTAGGCGGACTCCCCCTCCCCCTGCTGGGGCTGGAGGACCACGCTGTGGTAGGCCCGGATGCAGGAGAACGTGGTGGGTGGGATGCAGCACTGGTCTATAAGGTTGTTCTCCAGGTGCGTGGAGATGAGGTCGGAGTCCTGGGCCACGCGTGTGTCGCAGATGGAATTCAGGGGCACGTGCCTGTGGAGTGGGGGTAGCAGGGCGGGGCAGAGGAGAAGAGACCCCAGAAAGGAGAGTCAGGCCTCAGGTGAGAGGAGAGAAAGAGGGGCCCGACAGCGAGGGGGGAGGTGAGACCAAGGCACAGACACCAGACCCAAGGTGGAGGGTCAGGCGGGTCGCTGCCACCACCTGCCACCTGCCCACTTGGGGCTCGGCCCTTGTTGCTCTGGGCCAGAGCCCTCCCAACCTCCCCCCGCCCACCCCCTGCCCAGATTCTGCTGTCTGCAGCCGTCCACCTTGGCTGCCCGGGCCTGCCAGCCACTGGGTACAGCCTCCAGTCACGGCGACCAAGATGGGGAGGTGGGGGCGGTGAAGGATGCCCCCCGCAGTCCTGCCCTCAGCCTCTGAGGCCCTTGGGTGACGAGCCCACAGGCCAGAGCACCTGGCCAACCTACCAGGCTGGGCCTCCGGGCCTCAGCCGAGCTTCCTCCTGGGCTGGCGGTAGGGACGCGGGTCGGGTGGGCTGGGGGGACAGCAGGACGGGCACAGGCCATCGGCCCTACCTGAGGCCCAGGAGGCCCTGGGGGACGGCCTGCAGCTGGCTGTGGTCCAGGAGCAGCTCGGCCAGGGAGGCTCGCAGGCCCAGGAAGGACACGCCGTGGATGCCGTCCTCACGCAGGCTATCGCGGGACAGATGCAGGACCTCCAGGCCCGGCTTCATGTGCGCGAACACGTAGCCGGGGATGCGCTCGATGCGGTTGTGGTGCAGCGTCAGGCGGCGGAGGCCCCGGGGCAAGAAGGAGGGCACGTGGACCAGCCGGTCGTCCGACAAGTCCAAGGCCTCCAGCTTCCTGCGGGCCCGGGGCGGTGGGGGAGCTAGTGGCGCCCGGCAGAGACCACAGCAACAGCTGAAGCCCACAGTCGGGGTCCCTGGTCCACGCCCAAGAGGAGAGTGGGGATTTGCCCCCAGACGGCAGCTGCCGCCAAGGCTCCCAACAGCTGGCGAGTGCCAGGCCCCGTCTGGCTCCTGTGCCCTCCTCTGTCCGCTGAGGCTGGGAAAAGGGGGTCTGAGGGGTCCTCCCTAGCTCACTGCAGGGCTGGCGAGGCTGGCTCTCGGTATGGAGACGGCAGATCCTGCTTCCCCTCCTAAACTTATACCTGACAGAGGAAGCCCAGGTGGAGGGGCCGGTGGTCTGGGGCAAGAGCTGTCGCCCCAGCTGTCCCCACTCTGCGCTTCCTTGGCCTCACATCCCTCTCCTCTTGTCCCTACGCTCTCTCATCCTCTTCCGGCCTCACCCAGGCCGAAGGCAAGCAGAAGACAGATGGGGAAGGACAGAAAAATAAGGCTCCAAGGGGTCAGGGCCAGGGAACCCTGAGGGATCAGGGAGGCAGGCAGTGAGCCCAGGTCACTCCATGGTGGGAAACCAGGAGCAGAGAGTGGTGATGCTTCTAGAACGGCAAGGAAAGTGGCTTCTCTCAGTGATATCCCCCAGCCCCTGTGGGTGGGGTCAGCCCTTTGGCCTTGGGATGGGAGCCGTCCTCAGTCCATGGGGGCGGGGGCTCCGGTGCCTCCCAAGCCTGCCGAGCCACCAGCCTGCTCCCCGTCTACCAGCTGGAGAAAAGCTGGGTGGCGCCAGCCTGGGCTTGACTGGCCGCCAGCCCCCTGCCCAGGCCCCGCGGCGGGAGTGGAACACGGCTGGGCGGCCCCTCCCTAGGCTGCTGTCTGCTTTCCTTTGCCCCCTTGGCAAGAGGGGGAGAGGAAAAAGGAATAATTAAACCCAAACGTCCTGGTAACTTTTTCCTGGAACACGAGGGCGCAGGGCGGGAGGCTCCAGTCCCTGGAATGGCAGGTTGGACTGTCAACCCCTGCCTCCCCCCAGACCCCCACCCCTGCCCTGCCTCGGTGGTCTTCAGATCCCATGGATTGTACCTCCCCAGCCCTTCAGCTGCTCCCGGGGTCACATCCTGACTCCTTAGGCAGTGCCTGTAAGGGCCCTGTCTCCTCCTGGGCCCCTCCTGCCAGCGACCCGACTCAGCCATCCAAATGAGATGATGGGGACTCATCCTGGACCCTTCTTCCTGTAGTGGGGTGAATAGTGGCCCCCCAAAGATATGTCTACCCAGAACCTGTGAATGTGACCTTATTTGGCAAAAAGGTCTTTGTAGATGTAAGTGAAGGATCTTGAGATGAAATCATCCTGGTTTAGGATGGGGAGTAAATGCAATGGTAGGTGTCCTTATAAGAGATGGAAGAGGAGAGACACAGACACAGAGGAGAAGACACGTGAAGACAAATGCAGAGACTGGAGGGATGTGGCCACAAGCCAAGCGGCACCTGGAGCCCCCAGAAGCTGGAAGAGGCAGGAAGGACCCTCCCCTAGAGCCTGCAGAGGGAGCACGGCCCTGCCAACACCTTGATTTTGGACCTCTGACCTCCAGAACTGTGAGAACATAAATCTCTGTTGTTTGAAGCCACCCGCTTTGTGGTACTTTGTTATGGCTGCCCTAGGAAACTCACATGCCTTCTTCCCGTGGCTGCCATCTCTTCCATGCCCCTTCCTGCCCATGTGGCTTCCCACCACCCAGGCTGCCCCTCCATCTGGGCCCACGGCACCTCCAGGCATGGGCAGGGGAAGGGGTTTCTGTGGCCTTGGGGATTCTGTCGGGTGGGAGGGACAGAGGGGAATCTTGGCGGAGCAGGTGTGGCTGAGGGCCCACGCCACCCTGAGCCCTGGGCAGGGAGGCAGGTGACCCAGGTGACCCACCAGAGAGCAGGCCTGAGCGACAGCGCCCTCCCTCAGCCCTCTCCGCCTTCCCTCCTGACTCTCTGCTTCCTTGGCGAGCATCCTCTCTCTCTGGACTCCACAGCCCATGGAGACGGAGCTTGGGCAGTGCCAGGGTGGATGGCAGCACTCACGGGAGATCGATCCAAGCGCGGGGCGCCAGCCGGTCCTCCTGGAGCCGGTTGTTGCTGAGAACCAGCACGCTGAGGCTGCGGCTGCGGTTCAGCGTGTCCTCTGTCACCTCCTCGATGACGTTGGTGCCCAAGTGCAGCTCCTAGGGCCAGGGCTCGGGGTGAGCGGCCCACCCACCACTCGCTGGCAGCCTGGCCGCGTCCCCTGCCCCCTTCCACTGGGTCCCACCATCTCTGCCCCTCTCAGGGCCATGGCCAGCTGTGCAAAGGATCCCAGCGACACCCGCAAGCCCTGTCATGACTCTTCAGAGCCCCACAGGACACAGGCTCAGAGAGTACCGCCAAGCACGGGGGATCATACGGCCCAGAGAGGCCATGAGCCGTGTGCAGGGACACCCAGCGGTCCAGGACAGTCCTCGAGGCTCAATTTTGGGCTCCAGGAAGGTTAGGTCAGGCGGAGGAAAGACCCTTTGGTGCTGAGGTCTTGTGGGTTTATGGTCAAAATTCCCCCCCATGGGCAGCTCTACCCGCCGGCCCGGCTGGCGTGGGCAGACGCTCCAGTCTTTCGGCCCCAGCTTTGCCTCTTGTGGCCTCGGGGCTCCCAGCTCACCTGCAGGGAGGCTGGCAGGCCGGGCGGGATGGTCCGCAGCCGGTTCCGGTCCAGCCTCAGGTAGAGCAGGCTGCGTAGGGGTTGGAAGGCCAGGGGAGAGATGTTCGCATCGTGCAGCCGGTTCCCTTCCACCTCCAGCGTCAGCAGCTGCGGGCGGCGGGTAGAGGGGCAGGTGAGCTGACCGCCGAGCTCGGAAGGCCTGCTGGGAGCTGCCCACCGTAGCTCCAGAGACCCCCCCCGGCCCTCGGAGCCGGGGCCGCCTTCCTGGGCTGTTGCTCCCACCTCTGCCCTCCAGCCAGGCTGCCTTGGGCAGCCCCTGCCCTCGGCCTCCCTGGCTGCTCAGGCCCAGCCCCTTTGGCCCCTGTCCCCTGGGGCCTGCCCGCACCCCGGAAGCTGCTGCGCTGCAGGCCCTGCAGAAGGTTGTCGTTGAGTTTGAGCTCCTGCAGGGAGGCGGGCAAGGCCGGCACCGTGGACAGCGAGTTGCCATCCAGGTTCAGACGCTTCAGCCGCGTCAGACTCTAGGGGGTTGGAGGAGAAGAGAGTGCTGGAGACTGGGGTGCTGCTGGCTGGCGCTAGGCCTTCCAGGCATGGCTTTGGGCTCATCCTGCCCAGGGACCCCCCTATTTGGTTGCACTGTGGCTTCCTGGTTCCCTCTTGGACCAGGCCTGTCTGGGGATTTCTGGGACTCCCCTAAGTTTCTCCCAGGAGTGCTGCTTCCTTGTGGGGCTCCCCATGCTCGCAGCTATGGACCGTGTTACCCCAGATCATCAAAGCCCGCGGTGCTGGGTTTCTGCACAGCTCCGACTCCAGGTAGGGCAGGGAGGGGAGCAGAGGATGCCCGGGGCCCACTTCCCCCGCCAAGCCCCGCGAGAGCAGGATGAGGGGCTGCGGCGCACCTTGAAGGCATGGGGGTGCAGGCCAAGGGCATCCAGCTTGTTCTTGCTCAAGTCCAGCCACTCCAGGTTGGGCAGTCCCAGGAACGCGTGGGCCGGGATCTTGGCAATTTCATTCTCTGTGCACACACGGGGCAGCCATTTTCCGGGCCCCTCTGTCGCCCTCCCCTTTGCCACTCTGTACCTCCCCGACACGGGCCGGAGGCAGCAGTGACACACTCCTTGAAGGAGCTGGCTCTCCTGACTGTCCCAGGTCAGAGCCTCTCAGGTCAGAGGGGAGGTGGGCCGTCCCCAGGCGCAGTGGCGTGGCAGCCACAGTGGCCAAGGGCCCAAGGTGTATGGCCTTCTCACCCCTGCCGCGGGAGTGAGTGCAGGGAAGAGGGGACACCCACCTGCCAGGTAGAGTGTGGTCAGGCCTGGGCCGGACAGGGCAGGGACGTGCTTCATCTTGACGTTGCCACAGGCGATGGCCACCTGGGCCAAGAGGCAGGAGGCCGGCAGGGAGGGCATGGCCTGCTCCATAGTGCCCGGGTCTGCAAGCCCATGCCTGCTTCCAGGCCTTTTCCGCCCATGACCTGTGGTCTCCGAGGTGCTGCTGCCACCTTGGCCTCGGTTGCGATCTTTCTTTTGACGCCAGCCTCCAGGGCTGGGTTGCTGGGAGGCCCCTGGAGGATGAGAGATGAGGCCCCAGCCTGGCCACATAGAAACAGGGGCCCGCCTAGGGACAGGGGCTTGCCCGGGGCTCCCTGGGCCTGCCGGTGACTTGGCCAGCTGAGCTGAAACAACAGGCCACTGGGCCTCCTTCCCTTGGCACCAAGGGCAAAAGGCCCAAATCGGGGCCCTGAGGCTGGGGAAGGGGACCTGCCCTGGGAGGGTTCCCCACTTGCCCGCACACGGGGCCGCTCAGCTTGGGCACATTGAGAGCGGGGTGGGGTCTCAGTGGCTGGGGACGTTAGTATGATTGGTGGAGGTTGGCGCTTGCCTCGGCCACTTCACCCCCCGCAGGGCCCATCTGGGGGCTGCCTGTCCCAGCTGGTCCTCACCTTTGGGGGGCCTCCTAGGCTTTGGGCCCCTTTTCCTGGCTTCCTGGCCCCCTGCCTGCCTGCCCTGGCCCTCCTTGGCAGCCACTGCCCTCTCTTGGGCTCAGGGGGTCCTGGTTGCCTGCAAGGGCCTGAGCTCGACAGCCCGGGGCCTCGCCGCCCCAGGCCCCGCTGCGGCTGTGGCCTGGAGATGGGACTGCGCAGTGCCGGCCCCGTTGTCGTGACCCTGCTCCTGCCCCCAGGCTGCTGGCGGCGTCGCCTTCCTCTGGGCCAGCCCGGGTCTGGCGGGGGCCTTCCAGCGCGGGGCTGGGGGCTGGTTGGGGGGCTCTATGGGCTCCCTCCTCGGAGGTGGGCCGCAGCCATGGCCTGTCCAGCTGCCCGTCACTAAGCCTGTCCGGGCCGCCGTTCCCGGGGGTGGGTCGCACTCGACCTGCAGAAGAAGCCGGTGTGGGCTGGGGTGCCTGGACCGCTGCGTGGGGGAGAGGCAGCACCTCCTTCCCGAGTGGGGGATCAGCCGCCGGCCGGCCCGCCTCCCTCCTTCTGTCCGCCCAGGCCTCACTTCTGCCTTTTTCTTCTCTCCTCAGGAGCTCTCAGCCTTCTGTCACCGACCCCCAAGGCCACCAAGTGTCAGAGATTCCCTGATCTCCTCCCCGATTTGTCATGGTCCCAGAGTGGGGGACCCCGAGCGGGAGAGAGGGGGGGCAGAGAGAGCTCAGTGTCAAGGGCAGGATGAGTCGCCCTGCCCTGCCTGCCTCTCAGAACTCCTGGGGACCCTTCAGGCCTGCCGGGACAAGGCAGCGGCAGGTCCTTGGCTCACGAGGGTGGGCCCAGGGGAGCTTCAGTAGCCCTAGGCGGAGGGGCTGGGCCTGTTTCCGTGCCCCCCAGTTCCCTGTGGGTTCTTCCTGGGCAGGGAGGGGTGGGGCAGCCTCGGGAGATGAAGGGGTCGCTGCCACCTGGTGCAGTGTGCGGGTGGAGGTGGCGGCCCCAGTGGCGCTGCGAGAGCAGGTTGTTAGGGGCCAGGCGAGCCCCGGGGCCGCTCTGAGGGGCTTTCAGCCGCTGCAGAGCAGGGGCGGCGGCTCCCCTCCACCGCATGGAGCCCCTCCTTAAGCAGCACTGACCATGGGCCTGCCGTCTGCAGGGGGTGGGGGATTGGGTCCCCCACCGGCCCCTCCCATCCCACCCCCGGGCCTGGGCGGGGCCCTCACTTCCGCCGCCAGCTGCAGCGGCCCCTCCTAGGGGGCTGTCTCCCCTGCCCCGTCCCCACCCTGGGCCACCAGTGCGAGGGCCTCCCAGAGTCTGCAGTCCCCCCTCGCCCCCCAGGGAGGGTCCCCTGAGGCTCATGGGTCCCTCCTGGCCCTGAACCGAACACCCACGGGGGGCACCGCGTGGGCAGCCTCAGGGTGACCCGCTCGCTCTCCCTCTGCCCCCGCCCCGCGGGGTCCCGGTAGGGGGGCAGGGTCCTGTCCTGCCAGCCTCCCTGCTGGTGCCCCCTACTCACCGTCGGGGGGCCCAGACGGGCTGGGCGGCAGCGGCCACAGGGTGGGCAGCCCTGTGGAGGTTGGCTGCACCGCGGGCTCTCTCAGGCCCGGCCCCTCCAGGGCAGCAGCCCACCCAGAGAGCCAGGACAGGAAGCAGCGCGCTCTGCATGGCCACCGTGCGCAGGCCGCCCGGGCCAGCGGAGGGGATGACGGGCTGGCAGGGGTGGCAGCGGCGGCCGCGGCAGGATGGGACACCAGGGGGGCGGCAAGCGACAGTCCGGATCCCTGAGCTACAGCACTGGGAGCCTCCCCGGCCCAGCCCGGCCCTTCCCAGGAAGGCTCCCCCCAGCAAACGCCTCCCCGGGGTCCCCTGCTCCCACCTGAGGAGAAAGAGAGATTGATTTTCCCTTTCTGAGAAGCCTGTGTTCCTTCTCCACTGGCGCCGGCCCAGTGGCCCCCGTGAATGGGGCTTCTGTCTCCGCACACAGGGGACCTGTGAGGCCCACCGCAGAGCAGGCTGCCCACCCCAGGCTGCCAGGTCCTCCCTCGGCGGCTGGGGAAGGAGAGGGGCCGGGTCCCGAGAGCAAGCCGCAGGCCCCAGGACCTCCAGGGTCCTCGGGAGAGGGGGCAGGTGCCAGGGCCACCTGGGCAACGGCGACTCCGGCCCCTCTGCAGCCGGCCAAGCCTGTGAGCTTCCACCACAGGCGCCGATGCCGAGGCCTTCCGATTCCAGGGGACACAGAACACGGGGGCAGAGCTAGGGTCGCAAGCGTAGACCCCAGCCCCTGGGGCCCCGGTGCCCCCCGGGCACGGGCCTCGGGCCTCAGATGGGGCTGAGCTGCTGTTCCTTCCACTGGCTCCCTGCCCACCTCTGGGCCGCTTCCCTTCCTCCAGGCCTCCACTTCCCCCTCTGTAAGATGGTGAGCAGCTATACCTCCTGAATGCCACCCCCCATGCTCCCTCCCCCACATCGGCGTGTGTGTGGACCAGGGGCAGCCGGGTTCCGCGGGCACACTTGGCTTGGGGTGGCCTGGCATTGGCCTGGGTGAGGCCATCTCACCAGTTCCCCCAGACTTCTTGGTTGAGAGTTCCAGGCCTCAGTGTGACCGCCGCCCGAGACGCCCCTATGCCTCATGGGTGCCCTCTCAGGCAGAGGGGTACCTGTGGGTCGGGATGGGGCCTGAGAACAGGGGCTGTGGGCTGGAGCAAGAAGCAAAGAAGGGGTGTCTGACCACAGGCCCCCTGGCCCACCCTCAGAGGGCCCCAGCCCCAGGCCCAGCTGTGGGAGCCGAGGGCGGGCGGGGGCTGGCAAAGAGGCCGGGTCTCACCACACGGCTCTTTGGGCCCAGCCTTGAGGAAGCTTTTCCTACAGCTCTGTCCAGCATTGACTTATGTTTGGAAGCGATCTTAAAAAATGAGTTAATTGTGGGCAAGGCTTGGGTGGAGGGGAGAGGGGGAGGGGAGTGAGGAGCAGGGCCAGGAAAGCTCGTGGACAGAGAGTGTCCCGTAGCCAGCTGGGGTTCAAGGTATCCGTCCGGGGCCACAGAGGAACGCGTGAGACCCAGGACGGGGCTGGAGGCAAGGCACGGAGTCCCCCGCAAGTGGGTCTTCGTTGGGGTCCTCAGCGTTTGCCCACGTGGGCCTGGGGATCAGCCAGATGTATTGCGGCCGGGGTGTGGCAGGGACACACAGGGTCTGCCGGCACCCCCCTCCCCTGTCCTGTCCAGGTCTCTGGTTTCAGGCCTGAACTTGGGACCACGCCGCACACAGCCCAGAGACAGAGACCGGCCGGGGACTGTGAGCAAGCACCCTGGGAGCCAAGGATGAAGCCACCATCTGCCTGTGTGCCCGTGGGTGACACAGGGTGTCCTGGACTGATGTTTTGCTAAAGCTGGGGGAGGGGGGGCACTTAGGCGTGCGAGTCTGGGGTTTGCCCAGGGGTCCTGGACGACCGAGCACGATCCCCCTCCCCCCTCGTACAAAAGGAACCGAGGGGGTAGGGCTCGCCCAACTCCGATGCCAGAGGCCAGGCCTCCTGCCTCCTGCCTGCTGGTCGGGCATCGCTTGAGGAGGTGGTAGGACCCAGCCTGATGTGGGACCCTGTAGATGGACTGCGGTGGGAGCCCTGGCTCTGACCCTCCCCCTGCCTAGGGATGGATTCTGGAATCCTGGCCCCCAACCCATTTCCCCTGTTCGCGCTGCTCCCCAGGCGCTGACTAAACATCCTGCCATCTGGTTCCCATTAGCAGGGCTGGAGGTGGGGGAAGCCTGCTCCCAGGTTTCTCTGGCACAGTGGCCTGGAGGAGGGAGGGACCCCCGCTCCTACCCACCTAGGCAGGAAGGGGCGAGGCCTGGAGTGCTCTCAGTTCCCCAGGTCCTGTGGAGTCCTGTCCTCGCTGCCCTTCCCCCACCGGGGGCCCAGCGGCCACCTGGCCACCTACTCTGTCCAGTGTCAGGGCGCCTGACCATCGTGGGGACCTTGAAAGAACCCGTACAGAGCAAAGCCAGCTTGCAGGGGCTCAGCAGGACCAGAGGTGCCCTCCTGCCCTGCCCCTCCTGCACACAGAGCTTGGTCGTGGACTTGGGCTGAGACAGGCAGGGCCCCTGGCCAGCACTAGCCCTGAGCTTGGTGTCTGGAGCGCAGGGCGGGAGAGTTGTCAGGATTTTCCAGGAACCAGAGATGTAGCCTGGGGGTTGCTGGAAGGGTTTTGGGCTCACAGCTCTGCCCTGGACGGCCTGGCCATGTGACGTCAGGAGGAAGCCTCCCTGCTCAGGGCCTCAGTTTCCCCATCTCAATGTGGTGGCTATGGGCTCCTTAGAAAGTTCTAGAATCTGAGAACTGGAAGGGGCCTAGAGAAGCTGCATAAGATGATCACGGTTGCTTCTGGCTGCACAATCACAGGGCTCTGAGGGCTAGGAAGGGACTCCTGCCCCTTCTCCTCCTGTCCTTCCCTTACACGTGGCCCACTGTCCGCACACACTTGCCCCCCAAGAACACACATACCCTCACAAGTCAGGACACATACCCTCACAATTGGCAGCCTGGAGGATGCCAAAGCAATGCCCTTCGTCCCTTAAGCCTCCTTAGAACTGCACAGCGGAAAGCTCCCCTCCTGTCAGGGGAGGATTGGAGAATGGATTCTCTGCTCACAGAATGTTCCCGAGCCCCTGTGGTGGGCCAGGAACCGTTCCCCGGCACAGCGTGCAGTACGGTGGTGAACTACGCGGCCAGCTCCCCTGTGCTCACAGAGCTGGCCGTCTAGTGGGGTGCACGAGGACCCCATCAGAAGGAAACGGGCTGCTCAGGGTGACTGCAGGAAGAAATGCTTTCGACAGGGAATCAGATAAGGACTGTGAGAAAGTGACATTTGGGTGGAGATGTGAGTGAAAAGGAGATAGCCACGCAAAAAGGGCTCCAGTGAAGAGCCCTCCGAAAAGGAGGGACAGCAGTGCAAAGGCCCTGAGGCAGGAAAGGCTTTGGCCCAATTTGAGAACCAGCAAAGAGACCAGTGTAGCGGAGCGGGCTAAGTGAGGGGTGAGGGTGGGGAAGGGCAGGAGGGCCAGCTTGATAGGGCATCAGAGGGTGGCGGGTGGACTTTGCCTTTGACCTTGAAGGAAGCAGGGAGCCACTGTGGACTTCTGAGCAGAGGAGTCACACATGATCTGACTCTTTAAAAAAAATTTGTATTGAAGTCTAGTTGATTTACGATGTTGTGTAAATTTCTGCTGTCCCGCAAAGTGACTCAGATATATATATATGTATATTCTTTCTTTCTTCATATTCTTTTCCATTACGGTTTATCACAGGATATTGAATATAGTTCCCTGTGCTATACAGTAGGACCGTGTCGTTTATCCATCCTATATATAATAGTTTGCAGCTACTAATCCCAAGCTCCCAATCCTTCCCTCCCTCTCCTCCCCCCACAGTGGCAACCACAAGTCTGTTCTCTATGTCTGTGAGTCTGTTTCTGTTTCGTAGATATGTTCATTTGTGTCGTATTTTAGATTCCACATATAAGTGATATCATATGGTATTTGTCTTTCTCTTTCTGACTTACTTTGCTTAGTATGATAATCTCTAGGTCCATCCACGTTGCTGCAAATCCATGTTGCTGCAAAGAATTTCATTCTTTTTAATGGCTGAGTAATATTCCATTGTATATATGTACCACATCTTCTTTATCCATTCCTCTGTCGATGGACATTTAGGTTGTTTGCATGTCTTGGCTATTGTGAATAGTGCTCCTATGAACATGGGGGGGTGCATGTATACTTTCTAATTAGAGTTTTTGTCTTTTCCAATATATGGCCAGGAGCGGGATTGCTGGATCATATGGTAGCTCTGTTTTTAGTTTTCTAAGGAACCTCCATACTGTTCTCCATAGTGGCTGCACCAATTTACATTCCCACCAACAGTGTAGGAGGGTTCCCTTTTCTCCACACCCTCTCCAGCATTTACTGTTTGTAGACTTTTTGATGATGGCCATTCTGACTGGTGTGAGGTGGTACCTCATGGTAGTTTTGATTTACTTTTCTCTAACAATTAGTGATGATGAGAATCTTTTCATGTGCCTATTGCACATTTGTATGTCTTCTTTGGAGAATTGTCTATTTAGGTCTTCTGCCCATTTTTCGATTGGGTTGTTGGTTTTTTTGGTTATTGAATTATATGAACTGCTTGTGTATTTTGGATATTAAGCCCTTGTCGGGCACATCATTTGCAAATATTTTCTCCCAGTCCATAGGTTGTGATCTGACTTATATTGTAAAAGGGTCCCTCGGGCTACAGGGTGGAGCACAGACTTGTTGGGGGCACAAGGGCAGAAGGAGGGAGCCAGTGTGGAGGCAGCTGCACCCTCCATGGGAGAGGTCATCGTGTCTGGCCCAGGGTGGAGCGGGCTGGTGGGAGAAGTGGGTGGAGCCAGAACACTGTGGGTGGAGTGAGCCTGGGGCAGAAGCTGGGGAGGCCAGCTCCTGACCTCTCAGGTGCGAGGTTGGTGATTAGACAGCCAAGTGGTAACATCTATAAGGCAGTTCTGTGTATGAATCTGGAGCTCAGGGCCAAGGTCTGTGCTGCCAGTCCTGCCCTCCTGCTGTCTGTCATTTGACAAGTTCACTGAGCCCCTCCTATGTACCAGGCCTTCTGCCAGGGCCCAGGGCAGAACAGTGGCTCTGCAGCCAAAGACACACCCTTGGGGTGACCCCCAGAGCAAGGGAACAGGCCTGCTCTTGTGCCTTCCACAATGTGTCCCAGTAACTTCAAAGCCTGTGTATGTGTGCGTGTGTGTGTACGGATGTGCACATGGATGCCAGGTCTACCCATGGGGGGGGGGTATGTGGGAGGGTCCCTCCAGCACGTGTTTGGGCATCTATTGTATATAAATAAAGGTACAGTGGCCTTTCCCCTCTTCAAACTTGGAGAAGAAGAAAGCCAAACTTTCCATGCCCTCTTCCTGTTGCCAGCAGTTTCTTCCTTAGAGAAAACCCATCTTGTTTTAATGCCATTAAAACCTCAGAGGATCTGGTCCCAATTAAACAACTTTTCTTGCAGATGCTTTTGTGAAAACTAAACACATCAGGCGATCCGGACTCATGTGTCATGCTTCCTTGCTTGAGACCTGGCGCTCCTGAGCGAGCAAGCCATGGGGGGGGGGGGGAGGGCGGGGGGAGACACTAAGGCAGAGACAGAGAAAGAAGGAGGAAAAGGGAACACAGAACCCCAATGATGGCTGGGTAGTAAGAAGCCCTGGCGGTCAGGGGAGAGAAGCCGGGGCCTTCAGCTGCTGGGCTGTGGGCATCCCTGGGGAGGGTGCCAGTGCAAGGTGGGCCGGAGGAGGTGGTGGAAAGCAGCAAGAGTGGTTTGGGGGCAAAAAGGTCCCAGGTGGCCGATGTGGCTGGGTCGAGGGAGCAGGGCCATGGCCGGGATAGGGGCACGTGAAGGCCACTTTCCCATCCTCCTTCCCGTCTGAAATTCCAGATGGCTCTTGCCAATAACGTGGGCCCTGCTTGACTCCCTGTAGAAGTTGCCTCTGCCCCTCCAGGTGGGCATGGAGGGACCTCAGACACGGGACAGTCTGGGCAGACACTGGGGCTCGCGTGAGGGCTGGGGGCGAGGGAGAGGGAAGGCGCGGTCCACCGCCCGCCGCCGGCCCTCCCGAGTGGGCACGTTCATGTTCCAGTCCTGGCGCCCGCGTCTCCAGCTCCAGACGCATGTGACTCAGCCCCGCCGGCCTTGCCAAGCCGTCTAGACCCGAGCGTCTCTCCGTGGAGGGGGCCGTCCCGCCCGCCATTTCCTCCGCCGCCGCCCGGGGGCCGCCGAACCCCCAGCGCATGTGCAGCCGCGCGTCCCCGCCTCGCCCGCGCCGCGTGCACGCGCCCCGGCTTGTTCACCCTTCGCTGCGCTGGGCGCGTGCGCCTGGATCGCCGGAGACCCTGAGCGCGAGGGTGCGAGCGGGGAGCCCCCCAAACCCCCAGCGGCCCGGCCCGCCCCCCGCCCCTCCTCGGAACCAACTCCCTCCCCGATGGCTCACCCCAGGCTCCACCCGGGCCGGGAGCGCCCTGGTGGGGACAGCCCCGCCCACGCAGCCTGGCTGCGCCCGCACCCGCACAAGCGCCTCGGGCCTCCAGGCGGACCCGCAGACCCTCGCAGGCCCTCGGAGTGGGCTGGGGTCCGAGCCGGGTCCTGGGCATACGAAACGTGCTCTTGCAGGAGCTTGCGGCCTGGGAGCGGGTAGGGTCCTCTGGGCTCCGGAGGGCCCCTCAGCAGCAGGACATGGGGGTGGGGCCCTAAAGCAGGAGGTCCAGGGTCTGACCTGCTGTGAGGGCGGCCTTGCCTAGGTGTCCCTTGGGCAGGGAGCCACCTGCCCCTCTCAAGGGCTGGCTCTTCAGCTGCCCCTACCTTGGGCTGCTGTGGTCCCTGCCCCAGCATAGGGGTCAGAAGCGACAGGAAGAGGAGGCCAAGGTCCCAGGGCGGCTTCTCCATCCTCTTGTGCCGGTAGTCTCTCAGTGTGGACACAGGCCTAGAATGAGAGCATTCCAGAACTGGCCGTCACCAGGCAGCTCCTAGGTTGACATTCTTATCCGTCCAATGCTAGGACCAGAGACCGCTAGACTCCCCCCAGGCCTACCCTTGTGGCAGGCCCGCGTCTGGCAGGCCCGTAGTGGCAGCTCTGGGGCCCTCCAGACTTATGCCACCCCAGTAGCTTGTGCTTGGCCAGGCCAGTCCCCAGGGCCTCTGGGAGGCTGAATGACAGCCACCCGAAGGAAAGTTGGTGTCATTCTTGTTCCCGGAAGAATTTGGGTCTCATTGCTCAGGTCAAAGTTTGGGGCCCCTGCAGCCTTGAGGCTCTTCCCAATCTCATTTGCAAGCGCCCCCCACTTTCCTGTTCTCTACCCCTCCTCCCATCTGCGCGAAGACGGTTTGTTTTTGAGTGGGCTTCCGGCTGGCACAGAGGGCGTGGGCTGGCTGCAAGCCCCGGGCACCTGGGTGGATGGGTGACCAACAGCCCAGCCTGGCGGCTCAGTCTCGAGCAGATGAGAGAGGTCCGGGAAGGGGGAGCGGGGGAGAGGGAGGGGAGAGACAGCCCTCTCACTTTGCCTCTCCTGGAGAACCTTGAACTCAGACCATCCTCAGCCTGGCCTCATTACCCTGTATCATTTCTCCCCCAGATCCAAAGCCAGGCCCTGCCACTTACTTCTCCCATAGGGCTTCTCATCCCATAGCTAACGGAATTCTTCCCCTGAAGTCTCTCTCTCTGCCTCTCTCTCTCACACACGCTCTCCACCTGCCTTTTCTTCAGGAGCCTGCATTTGGTGCTCGCCAGAGGATGTGGTGAGGAGTCCTTCAATCTCCTTTTCTTACTGGGGAATCTCAGGGGTGGGGAAAGTGGGGGCTGGAGGGACCCCCCCATCCCTCAAAAGCTCCCCTCTTTTGGAACAAGGCCTTCAACCCCTGTCAGATGCAGCAGAAGCCAATCTGCCTTCTCTTCCTTGCTGGAGAGGTAAAACTTGAACTTCAGCTTTCTTTGACTGGCTGTTGGGGGGTCAGATTCCCCCAGCACCCTGGGGTCTGCTGCTAAAGGCAGCTGGAACGTCGGGGCTGAGATGCTCTAGGGGCCCTTCCTCTTGCCCGATGACCTGCGCACCTCTGCCCAACAGCCCGCTGCTCCAGGGCAGGGAGGCCATGGGGTGAAGCCACCTGGTTGGCTATACATTTCTGTGCCCGAGGCACAAGGCGAGGTGCGTCACGTGGCTGGCTGCCTCAGCCACCACTGCTTGCTGCCAGCCCATCCCTGACACAGTGAGGCCAGTACCTGTCAACTGGTCTCATTTTCCAACCTGTTTTCCAAGCACTGACACATGGCCAAGTTTCCCCCATGATCAGGAGGTTGGCTCAGTGCTCGGGTCTGCTCAGGGCCCCACAGCCTCTGCTGACATCTGCCCCCCAGCTGCATCCCCTCCCAGGTAGAACTGTCCTTTGGCCCCATTTTCAGCCCCTGACCGGCCCAGGCCTCCCTCACAGAAGCCAGGGGCTCTGGGCAGGGATGCGCCCTACAGAGCTGTCTACTCCCTGCTCGCCGTAGCAAGCCACCCCACATCCCTCCCTGCCTCCTTGAGCTTGCATACATCCCAAGACAGAGAGCTCCTCCTCCCTTTCCAGGCAGCCAGCTAGTGTTTAGACAGTACCCTCTGAGAGAAGCACTTCTTTGTATTGAGTTTGAGTCCACGTTTCCAGAAGCTTCTACCACTCGGCAGCCCTTTCTCCCCCCTCCCAGAGAGGCCCAGTAGTCTCTGTTCCCATCCCAGCCTCCAGTCTTTCCGGTGGAGGAGGCCTGGGAGGCACCACGATTCGGGGGTGGGGAGGCTGCGGCCTGCTGCTGCGTCTTCAGCTGCCATTTCCATGAGCTTAGGGCTGGCCAGCGGGTTCTCCATGCACGGGATGAAGCCTATGACCCTTTAAGATGGTGTTCTCCCGTCAAGGCCCTGACAATCCCTCCACGTCCCACCCTGTGCCATAGACAGAGCTGCTGAGTCGGGGAAGGGCTGTTTAGACTACTGGCTCCGTGGAGCTGGGTGGAGAAGGGGAATTTTCTTCCAGAATACACAGGGGCTGGTTTTTTTTCCCGATCCTCAGGAGCAGAGGATATGGGGAGGGTGGGGAAGGCCACCACACTGCCATGGTTTCTCCCGCCAAATTCCCTAGTCCTAGGAAAGATCCACAGGAAAACCCACAAGAATTTGAACGTCTGAGCTGGGGCTGTGATGGAAATGAAGTTTTTAAAAAAGAAAGAAAAACAAAAACAGAAAAAGGGGAAAAAAAAGATTTAAAAAAACAACCCAAAGACCCCTACAGCCTTCAGCTGCCAGAAGGGCCCAAGTCAGCAGCCACGTCGGAGCAGGAAGGGATCTTTAGGTGCTTTGCAAGTCTCTGGGTCCCTGGGTCCCTGGGCCGGGGCGTCCCTGCAGCTCAAGTTCAGAGGCTTTGTGTCCTCAGAATAGCTTGCAATTCCAAACCATTCAGTAGGGAATCAGGCCCTGCCCCGCAAGGCCAGGCTGGGGTCCCTTCCTGTTAGCCCAGACGCCTGCCCATCCCCTCCTCCCAGAACAGGGCTAAGTCCTCTCCTGTCACTCAGAGGACTGCAGTTGCCTCCTGCCAGGTCCCTAGGTCTCCTCACCTCTAGACCTGCCCCTGATCCCACCCTCCAGGAGATGGCAGGGTGGGGCACAGAGCAGGGACAGACTCTGGAGAGGATCAAGGAGGGCTGGCCGCAGCTGCCTGCTGCTGGTTCCCCACTCCTTGGGCACCGGCCACCCTCCAGCTCCTTCCTACATCATCTGATTGGCAGGTCCGGGGGATGGGGGCATTCACTGAGCTGGGGGTTTTGGAGGTGTGGGGGAGGACAGGCTGACAAATGTCATTTCAGACTCATTGAGTTTGAGGGGCATGAGAGGTGCAAAGACATTTGTAAGTGGACAGGGCAGGAAGGAGGCACAGAACCTTCCAGAAGGTCAAAGACAGACTGGAGGAAGGGTAGGTGGAAGGAGCAGGGCCCAGCATAATAATAGTGAACATGTACATAGTGTTTTTTACATGCCAGGTATTGTTCTAGGTATTTTATAGGAATTATTACCTCATTCCATCCTCATAGCAACCCAAGGAGGTAAGTGGTTTCATTATCCACATTAGGTGAGGGTAAGGAGGCACAGAGAGGTTAGGTAACCCGCCCAAAGTCACACAGCTGGGGCCGGATTCGAACCCATGAAACCTCCCTCTAACTACAGTTGTGAGTGTGGGAAACCGGAGACAGAGCCCCGCGCTGGGAGATGGGACGCTCAAGTCCCAGTTCTGTCCGGTCACCCAGGCCCCCCCCTTCGTCCTCCCGCGGAGAAACCGACTAGGGTAGGAGCGCCCTCTCCTGGAAGGCGCTCTCCCGGCCGCATCCTCCGCCCCGGGCGCGGGCGGGAGGATCGCGGGCGAGCGGGCTACTGAGCGCCAGCCCCGGCTCCGCCCCCTTCCTTGAGGTCAGCCCCCTGGGCGGAGCCGCGGCCCAGGGGAAAGGCGCATTGGGGGAGGGGTGGGCCGCGTCTCCGGGCCACTCCCGGGCCACTCCCGGGCCAGTCCCGGGCCCCGGCGCCGGCGGGTGGGCGGGAGGAGCACCGACTGGCACTTGATTGGCAGCTGGGCCGGCCAGTCAGCCCGGGACGTGGGGGCGGGGCGCGGCTCCGAGCGCGAAACATGGCCTGGCTGGGTGCTGGCGGCGGCGGCGGCGGCGGCGGCGGCGGAGGCTACGAGGAGGAGGGCGACGATAGCGTGTTCAAGGCGGCCGTGGAGGTCTTCGCGAAGCTGAAGGTGCTGCGGGGCCGAGGAGCCGCCCCGGGGCGGCTGGGGCCGGGCGGCGGGGCGGGCAGGGCCTGCTGCGGAAGTCGGCGGCGCCGGGCGCGCCGCCCCAGTCGCTGCTGCAGGCTGCGCGCTGTGTCCTGCTGCGCGGGAAGGCTTGTGGGGCGTCCGTCTCGGCTCCTTGGGCGGCCCCAGGCCTTCATTCTCGCTGTCTCCACGGCCCACGCCTGGTACTTCAGGCAGGCGCCGTGCGCGTACCGCACCTGAACTTCTGTCGCTGCAAGACCCGGCCGGGCGCGCGGAGTGAGTGCAGGGGCGGGCGGCGGGGGTCGGGGGCCACAGGCCCGAGACTCGAGGAGCTCGCGGGGTCCGGGGGAGACAGATGGGCGGGGTCCATGCCTCCCCCTCCGAGTCAGCGGCCAATGCCCGTGACAGCGGTGGTGAGGAGGCCCGCCCCGCGAGGTCAGGCAGCGGTCCCGGGACCGCTACCCGCGCTCCCCTCCCCTCTCCCACCCCGTCCCGGCTCTCCCCTTATCCCCTCTCCTCTCCCCCCCGCCCCGCGACACCTCCCTCCTGTCCGCGATCGGCCCCGTCGACCCTTTCCCGACCCTTTCCCTTTGCTCCCACAGCCTGGAGCCGGGATCGGAATCTCTCCGAAGCCCCTAGTTGCTACCAAGTCAAACTACCGCTTGCGCTCCGAGGGGGCGTCCGTAAAGGAGGCGGAGTGGCCGGCGGCCGGAGCCGCGGATGAGGGGGACTGAACTCTGGGCGCGATCGACAGCGCTGCCAGTGTGCCGGGCGCGCCCGGCGGGTGTGTGTGTGTGTGTGTGTGTGTGTGTGTGACCCGCCTGGTGGGTGCTGGGCGGCCGGAACGTGCGTGAACGGAGGTGCGCTGAGAGCGTGATTGCAGATGTGCGTTTCAGCCCTTCGCTGATGTTGGCTTTCTAAAGCTTCTTGGCTTTCCCTTTCCTTGCTTAGGACCTCAGCTGCCCCTTCCTCCAGGGTCTTTATATCACAGAACCAAAGACCATTCAGGAACTGCTGTGTAGCCCCTCGAAGTACCGCCTGGAAATCCTGGAGTGGATGTGTGCACGGTAACAGCCTGGTTTCTTCCTCCCCCACCCCTGGGGTACACGGGCACCACTCAACCCACCGGGGGGAAGGTGGGGTTTGTTCTTTATCTGAGGAGCTGCCCTCCATCCCCGGTCACTGTGAGAGCCTCTGCTTAGATAAGAAGTGAAGCAGTGCTCAGATCTGGGGAGAAAGTGCCCTGGGCAGTGCTTCAGCTCGTCTGTTTGCCGCCTCACAGAAGCTGAGCTTGGCTTCTGAGCGTTTTTTCTTGCTGTAACTACTAGTTTCAGAGCTGGCAGGGACCTGGGAAATGATGTACTTCAGTCCTTTCATTTTCAGACTGGGAAGCTGAGGGTCAGGCTGGAGTCGAGAACTGTCTCAGGTCTTGCCACCGAGGAGTGGCAGGCAGGGCCAAGACCCCATTTCCCAGTCCTTTGGGTCAAGGTGCAGCTGGGTGTGTGTGCCTGGCACCGTGCAAGGGAAGCAAAGCCTGCCCAGGTGTCTGCATGTCACACATACTCCTATACAGCCTTCAAAGACCCAGCTCACACGTCCTGTCTCCTTTTAAGAAGTCTCCGGTTCCCAGGGCAAAACGTATTCCTCCTTCCTCTGGACACCCACAGCCTTTTGAGCGCACCCCTGCCAGAGCCCTCAGCCTGTTGGTTGGGTCTTGGCCTGCTGTCCTGTCTGGCTCTCCAGAGCACTGGGAGCTGCTGGAGGGCAGGCACCAGGTGGGACCCCCACCCCGGCCATCAGCCCCAGGTCGCAGTGCAGCGTTGCACATGCTTAAGACATGCTCCAGGCTGTGGGGTGACAAGCAGGTGTCTGGTACCATTCCCGGTGCCTCAGACACGGATGGGTGTCCTCAAGGAGCTGGGACTTTAGTGGCCACAGAGGCTCAGGCACCGATCCCAGTGTTGGGCGCACCTCTGCAGTCTTGAGTGCTGTGGATGTTGGCAGGGAGGAGGTGGCATTTGATCTGGGAGGGAACGAGTCATGGCGGGCACTCGTTTCCACAGGAGCGGGGAGTCAAGGTGTGGGAGGGAGAGCCGGGCAGCAGTGGCCTGAATGGCAGCCCAGGGCAGCTCATGTGGAGCCTTCCAAGCCACGTGAAGGCCTTTGAACTTTACGCTCTGGGCAGGACGGGTACGGGACCAGGGGAGTGACATACTGAAACTGGCATTTTTGGCAGGGTGACTTGGGAGTCCTGTGGTGGATGGATTTGGAGGGGAGAGGCTGGAGGCAGGGAGACCAATACGGAGGCTGCTGCAACAGCCCTGGGAAAAGATGGCAGGAGCCTGGCTTGGAATGGCAATGGCTCTCATGACAGGCACTGTTGGCCCTGGAGGTACCAGCGTCTGGTCCAGGAACCTGGGAGGAGAGATAGTAGTGGGGATGGCCTGGGCTAGTTCGGGGATCTTGAACACGCTCCCAGGAGGAGGGAGGCCAGACTCAGGTCTTAGAGAGGCTCTCGTGGGAGGGAGCCCAGAGTTGCCTGGCCCACGTGGAAGCTGGGGACTGGGTCCCTCTGCTGGCCAGAGGGAGCATGGGTGAGAGCCTCTGGCTGCAGTCCTCAAATGCTTTTAGTGCTTTTTTAAATACAAGGAACAGACTCCTTTTAAGAAGCAACCAAGGAATGTCCAGTTGCTTTTTATGATCCCAAGCTGGCAAAAGTGCCGTAGGCCTTTCGATGGCCAGAGGATTGCACAGAGTCCAGTTTCTCCTAATTTCCTGCTGGCTTCTTTGCACGTGGCTTCACCACTTCAGCCTCCTTTAGGGCCACCTGTTCACCCTTGTCTGGGCGGAACCTGGAAACTGCACGCAGCATTGGCTGGGGGGCTGGGCGTGGTGGCCCTTGGGGTCCTCTATGCCCAGCTAGCCCTCAGCACGGGCGGGGCAGAGCCGTGGGGCTCCTAGATTGCTGAGTTTAAGGCGCATGGGTTTCCTTGGCTCCCGAAGAGCTGTACTTGAGTTCAGGGCCTTGAGCACCGTTAGTTTCTGCCCTGCTCCCTGCTGCTTCAGGAAAATCAACTTTAATGAAAGCCCTTTCTGAGTGAGGTCGCTTAGGCTTTTGGGGATTTATTCTTTAGCGTGTTGAAGTGGTTTGCTGAGGTCCAGCCTGATGGATCACTGAGTGCTCTCTGCTCTCTGGTGCTTTGTGAGTGGGAATGTTGCCTGGCAACCAGGCCCAGGGCCAGCCTCCCAGCTTTTCACACGGCGGGGGCTCCTCCTCCCGCCCCTTCTGGCCCAGCCCTCTTTGGCAGAACGGGTGGCTGCCCCGCCCCCTCTTCCCTGCAGTCCTGCAAGGGAAGGGGGGCTGGTGCCTCAGGTCGGGTCAGGGTGGCTCCACTAGCTCCCAGGGCCCCAGCATAGTTGGGGCAGGTGTGACCTGGGATGCAGGCGTTTGGAGGCATGGCCCCAGGGAAGCAACAGTGAGCCTTTTCCACCGAACACCGACCCTGCCCTCTCCCACCATGATGAGTGAGTCAGCAGGTCCCTGGGGCTGAGACTTGGTCCCCCACACTGCCATAGCAGGGCGGGGTCCTGGCCCCAGTCATCCTGGGGCTCCCTGGCAAGCAGCTGGAGCGAAGTTCCCATGGCCTCGGTGCTGCGCCAGGCCTGGAGCTTGGGGCTGGGACGCGGTGCTCAGACTGTGCCCCTCTCGTTGAAGAGACCCAGTGAGAGACCTGTGCTGTGTGTCGCTTGTGACGCCTGCGGTATATTGCACCCCTCACTGCCTTTGGATGTGGTCTGTGTCTGGAAATGGTTCTGCCCATCAGCTTGGCGTCTTAAGGCAAGACGCTTACAGGTGGCCACCGTCCCGTTTATCTGTGTGGCATCATCAAGGCTGGGGCTCTGCCAAGCCAAGGGGGACAGCTGGGATTGCTGTGACCCCAGAGCCCATGCTAGGAGCCCTCGAACGGCTCAAAGCTGTGACCTGGGGTAGCACCATCTCCTGTTGACTTCTGTTAGTTTAAAAACATTCCCTCTGTTGAAAGAGCTAAGCACGGGCATTTACTAATGGCAGATTGTTCTGTGACAAGGGGCTGTGGTCATCCATTCGTTAATGCCCACTGGCCACCATTTCAGTGCTGGCTGTCATGTTAGGGCCTAGAAATACAGAACAGAAAGTCAGCTCCTGGCCTCGGTGAGCCTGAAGTCTGGGAGGTGAGAGCGCAGTGGAAAGACAGCTCCCAGGCCCCGCAGTGACTGAGGGATGCCAAGCTGGCTGCAGGCATGTCCAGCCCGCCCCTGGCTTCCCTGGGGCGGTGATGTCAGCCGTGGCGTGGGCTTCACGGGATGAGTTGGAGCCAACTCGGTGTGCTTGGCTTGGGCGGGAAGAAAGCGCTGCAGGCGGAGAAGGGCAGACACACACGTAGAGGTGCGAGAGGGGCCCAAGCCAGGCCTGCAAGGACGCCAGAGCAGGGAGGGCCTTTTCGGACGTCCTCCAAACAGACCTGCGCCATGATTTCGAGAAAAGCCAGCCCCTGGGTTCCTCCTGATAGAGAGCTTAGCGCTCTGAGGAATTCAGTGTTCTGTCTTGGGCAGTCATTTCATCTCTTTTATTGTGAGAATTTTAATTTCAGTATTCAAATTCACATTTCTGAGATAAACGTTCAGAAATATTTTGGTTTTTTGTTTCTCTGATAATTTATGGAGTTGAAATCACATAAGGTTATCCATTTGAAGGTGAGTGTTCCAGTGGCATTTAGCACCTAGGCACAAAGCTTCGCTTTTGAGAGCACGTGTAAGGGGGGGTGTGAGGGGCCCCTGCAGCCCACTCAGGCCTGACTGGTCTTGCTCTTTCCCTGCAGGGTCTGTCCCTCCTGGCAAGACAGGTTCAGCTCACCTAAGGGGGCCTCAGCCGAGGTGAAGATCCAAGGTGGGTCTCCGCTGGGGGAGTCTGGTGCTGAACGGTGGATTCGGGGCCATTCTCACCTGGTGCGCGGCCTCCTTAGCAGGCTGCGGATTTCCCATTGGACCGGTGTTTTCTTCTGGAGGGTGCGCGCTCAGTGGATATCACTAGAGCCTGCTAGGATCCGCCCTCCCTTGCACACGTGAAGGAGACCCTGCCAGAGACCCTCTCCCCTGAGGCGCTGGGGGCAGAGACAGCCGTTCTTGCCGACGCCACCGGGGGTCCGTCCGCGTTGCGCCGGTGTGTGTGCGTGCACGCCGCACGAGGCGCTCCTGGGAGCACGCTGGGCAGCTCTCTGTGGGTCTGTGGGCCTTATCTTGGAACTGCTTCTTTTTGATCCTTTTTTGGCAGAAACTGTCCTTAACCCGGCAATGAACATTAGGTAAAGGGGAGCGTACTGCAGTCCTCAAGATGGTGGCTGGCTCTTCGCCCACACAACAGTGTTTCCAAAGGTCCATCCTTCCACGGGCCTGTATTCCCTCCCCCCCGCCCCAACCCCAGGGTGGGTGAGCTGGACCCCAGATTCCTGATCCGTGCCGCTGTTGGCACTGCCAAGTTAGTTATCTGGGGACAGTTGTCCCCGAGGCTGAAATGGGCCAGAAGAACAGGGGTTGTGTCTTGGAGCCTGCGGGACTGGCCTGGGGGCCGGCCTGGGCTGCACAGAGGCGCTGCCCTTCCCCCCAGCACTGTCATGTCCGGCACCTTCCTCCTGATGGGACCGTGTCGAGGCCAGGCGAGCCTGGTCATCAGGCCACACCTGAATCCTCTAACACATGTGCGCGCACAGGTGCCGACCCTGGCCCTTGCCGCTCCCGGCCTCAGTTTCCTCTTCTGTAAAGTGTGGGTGCTCAGCCTTGCCGCCCCATGGGAGTGCGCTGAGTGGCAGAGCGCTTGTGAAAGAGTATGATTGGGAGAAACCGGGACAGGTAGGGGGATTAGAAGTCACAGCTTCACGTGACAGGTATTTATGGAGCACCCACTATGCGCCGGCACTGTTTTAGGTGCTGGCGGTGCAGCAGTGAATCAGTCGTGCTGCTCTCATGGAGCTCACTTGCTAGCTGGGAGGGACAGGCGATGCACAGAAGGCGGCAAACTTCTCAGTGTATCAGATGGTGAGAAGCGCCGTAAACAAGCCAGCTGAAGGCAAGGTGGTGCTCGGGTGGGTGGTGCTCGGGTGGGTGCTCGGGAGAGGGGTGGAGCTGTTGACACAAGATGGCTGGGGAAGGCCTCTGTTTAAAAAAACAGAGCCGTGCAGGAAGGGAGGAAGTGAGCCAGGCAGGTATCAGGAAGATTAGTGTTCAGGGCAAGAGAACAGCAAGCGCAAGGGGCCTGAGGTAGGCTTGTGTGTGGCTGGCAGCTTGGAGGAACAGCCAGGAGGCCGGGGTGGCTGACGTAGAGTGTAGAGTGAGGGCAAGGGGTGGGATGAGGTCAGAGGGGCCACGGGGCCAGATCAGGCCAGGCCTTGTGGGCCGCAGAAGGATGTTGGCCTTTGTTCTGAGGAGGGCTGCAGCCTGCCTTTGGGTTTAACAGGGCACGGGTCCGGCCACGCTGAGACTCGGATGTGGGCCAAGTGAGGGGGGGCCAGGGGGTACGCAAGGATTTGGGGTGAAGGGATGTGGGCTGTGCACGTGTGCTTGGGGGTATAACTGGCATTTGTACCGTGTCTCCAGGATGACTGATGCTTTCACATAGATGCTCTGCTTGCTTCTAGCACCAAACCTTCCAAAGCAGATGCGTGTTCTGCCACTGAGGCATATGAGGGTGGGAGCTGTGAGGGGTAAGGGCATTGCTGCAGGGCTGGGGGGAGGGGGTATGGAGCTAGCATTGGCCCCAGGCTTTCTGGCTCCAGGTCCTGGCCTTTCTTTGTATAGCAGATGGTTACTCAGAAAATGCCCAGGGCTCCCTGGAAGACGTGGCCGAGCATTCCTTGCACCACGCAGGGACTCAGTTTCCCAATCTGTGAAATGAAAGAGTTGCCACCTCCTAGGGTTGCCAGCAAAATGAAGGGACATGATGGTATGAAAGGTGTATAGGAGATTGACAAATGTGAGACGGTTCCTTTTGCTTTGGCTTGGCGAGGTCTCTGAAACGGTGGCACACAGCATGTTTGGAAGGTTCCCTGGCTTCTGTGGGCTCCTCAGGCAGCTGGCTGGCTTCTGCTAGAAGCAAGAGTTCCCTATATGGAAGAGCATTGAATGCGACCTCTTATTTCAGGTGAGGAAACTGGCCCCCAGAGAAGGGCAGTGACTGGGTATAGGTCACACAGCAAGAGGCATTCCTGGCACCTGGGATGTCCGCCACCTGTGTCCTTGTTTTACCTGGGTCTTCCAGGCCCAGCCCGGCCTCACGGGCGCTGGGCCTGCTGACGCTAGAGCAGGAGCACCCTTACCAGGGAAGTACTCGGCACCCTGCATGGGTGTGCGGCGTCCTTGCCTGTTTGGGTGGGTGTCTGCGGTAACTGGATCCTTGTGTTCCAACAGAGATGGTGAAACTGGGCCATGAGCTGATGTTGTGTGGGCTGGATGACCACGAGCTCCTGAAGGTAAGAGCAGGCCCTCTGTCCCCATGGGCCGGGGGCCTCGGTGACACTGAGGTGGGCATGGGAGGGCTTTCTTCCCTCAGGCCCAGGAGCTAGCACCCACAGTCCCCGCTTCTTAGCCCCCTGGGGCAGGAACCCATAGGATTCCTTTGGGTAGACCCCAGCCATCCCTAGGGCCGAGAGGGGAGGGTGGCTGAGGAGGCCGAGAAGGATCTTTGGCTTCTGATGACCAAAGGGACAGAGAGCACGTCCTGTCCTTGGTGGATGACTTCATACAGACCGACGCCATGGTAAGTACTTTACATGCCAGTAATTGTCACACCCACACTTGGCAGGAGGTACTTGTCTTAGCCCCATCTCCTGGGGAAGGTGACAGACAAGTCTCTCAAGGTTACCCAGTGACAGAGCCTGGCCTCAAACCCAGGCTTCTGGCTCCTGAGCCCATGCACTTTCCCCCATGTGCTGCCCACCCGTGGGTTTCCATGCAGAGGCAGGCCTAATCCACCCCCATATCAGTCAAAGAAACTCTGCCACCTACCCTTAAAACTTAAAAAGGATATTTGAAAGAATTATTTTCACATTTTGGTTATTACAAACAACGCTGTGACTGTTCTTTATACGTTTTTGACAGAAGACATGTTTTCAGTTCTCTTGGGTATATAGCTAGGAGTGGAATTGTTTAACTTTTTGAATTTTTCGAATATGTTTAACTTTTTGAGGAACCGCCGAACTGTTTTCCAAAGTGGCTGCGCCACTTTACATCCTCACCAGCAATGTGCGAGGTTTCCAGTTTCTCCACATCCTCACCCACACTTGTCATTGTAGCACTTGTTATTATCTTTTTGATACCAGCCATCCTGGTGGGTGTGAAGGGCTATCTCATTGCGGTTTTGATTTGCATTTCCCTGATGACTAATGATGTTGAACATCTTTTCATGTGCTTATTAGCCATTTATATATCTTTTTTGGAGAAAAGTCTCTATTCACTTCTTTTGCCCACTTTTTAATTGGGTTATTTGTCTTTTTATTATTGAGTTGTAAGAATTCTTTATATATCCTGGATATAAGTCACATCAAATATTTGATTTACAAATATTTTCTCCCATTCTGTGGATTGTCTTTTCACTTTCTCGATGTGTCCTTTGGAGCACAAAAGTTTTTAGCGTTGTTGAAATCCAATTTATCTATTTTTCTTTTGTTGCTTGTGCTTTTGGTTTCATATATAAGAATGTATTGCCAAATCCAGTCATTAAGATTGACACCTGTGTTTTCTTCTAAGAGTTTTATAGTTTTAGCTCGTATATTTAGGTCTTTGACCCATTTTGAGTTAGATTTATGTGTGGTGTAAGGTATGTATCCAACTTCATTCTTTTGCATGTGGCTGTCCAGTTTTCCCAGCACCGTTGAAAAGACCTTGGTGGCATCCTTGTGGAAAATCAATTAACGTAGAAGTGAGGGTTTATTTCTGGATTCTCCATTCTATTCCATTGATTTATATGTCAGTACCACACTGCCTTGATTACTGTACCTTTGTAGTAAATTGTGACATGTGAATCCTCCAACTTTGCTCTTTTTTAAGGTTGTTTTGGCTATTAGGGGTCCCTTGAATTTGCATATGAACTTTAGAATCAGCTTGTCAATTTGTGCAAAAAATCCAATTGGGATTTTGATGAAGATTGTGTTGAATCTGTAGATCACTTTGGCAAGTATTGCCATCAACCATATTAAGTCTTTCTATCCTTGAGCATGGGCTGTCTTTCCACGTATTTGGGTTTTCTTTAATTTTTCTTAGAGATGTTTTGTAGCTTTCAGTGTACAGGCTGTGAGGGGCACTTACCCTTTCCTGGGCTTGGGGGGGTCTCCTGGAGCCGGGTCTGCTGAGGAGGGGACGGCACGCAACCCTGGCCGCTGGTCAAGGCTTTGTGAGATCCTGAGTGGCACTTGGTTTCATGTTTCGGCCCAGGCTTTCCGCTGTCTAGACAGTGTCCCACCTCCCACCTCCTATTCCCAGGCTGCTCCTCAGGTGTATCATTCGGGCTCAGTGTTGTTTGGGCAGGTTGGGAGAATGAGTCAACAAGAGGTAGTGATGAGCAGCCAGTGGCAGGCCGAGGGCAAGGAGATGGAGATGCCAGAAGCTTCCAGAGGCACTGGTCCTGTCAACGTGGCTACATAGCCGAGAGCCAGGCTTGCCGGGGGTGCCAGGCAGCCTCAGCCATGAGACTCGTGAACGGGGAACTGAGCTGCAAACATGATAGCAGAATGTGGCCCTGTCCCCAGATCTGCTCCCCACACAGGGCTGCCCGGCCTGAGATGCCACCAGGAGCCTCTCAGCCCTCTCCCTCTCAGCCCACTTTATTTATTTATTTATTTTAAACATCTTTATTGGAGTATAATTGCTTTACAGTGGTGTGTTAGTTTCTGCTTTATAACAAAGTGAATCAAGTGTATGCATACATATATCCCCACATCTCCTCCCTCTGGCGTCTCCCTCCCACCCTCCCTATCCCACCCCTCTAGGTGGTCACAAAGCACCGAACTCTCAGCCCACTTTAAATGCAGGTGCTTCTTGGAGGGCTTTATACTGAGTCACCAGTGACGCTGGCTGAGTGCATCATTCTGGTGCGTTCCTCAGAATAGCGGTGTGTCAGGGCAGGCCAGTGAGGCGCTCGAGCGGAGAGCCGGGCCCAGCTTGCCTCCCAGCATCCTTGCTTACGCAGGGCTCTCGGGAGCAGGCTGGGCCTCTCAGGTTGTATTTACATCATGGGGATCATCCGCGAGCCTCCTCCCCTTTCTGGAAGGAGGAAGGAGTTGAGCTCCTGGCCGGACAGCTCCCTGCTGGGAGACCCAGCCGCCTTTGGGGTAGGGGGCTGAGTCAGCTGCTGCTTGGGAAGCCTGGCTGTAAGGCCTGGCTGCTTGCCGCCCCTTGGGGACGAGTCCTTGTTCCCCGCAAGGAGTGGATTCGGCACAGGCCACAGCCACGGCCTGTCTTGCTGTGCCAGGGGCCCCAAGCCAGTCCACGACGCTGCTGGGTAGGGGGCAGGTTGCTAGTGGCCCGGCGGGGCCAGCTGCGGGCTGGGGGCACGTGGCCTGCCTGGCTAGTGAGTGCATGTGGCCTTCCCTGCCCAGGGCCGGGCCTGTGCCCAGAAGCAGCTGCGCTTCATGGACCAGCTGCTGGACGTGGTCCAGAGCCTGACTGTCGGAGGCTCCAGCTGCCTCAGGTAAAGGCTCGGGACGGGCCCTCCCTGGAACGGCCGGTGGGCGCCCTTGGTCCTCCATCTGGAGCTGGCGGGGCTAGGGGCCCAGCCCCGGGCACATCTCCGGCTGGGGCTCGGCTCCCCGCTCCCGTAGAGGCGGCTGCTCCCTGGCCCAGGAGCTGTGGGCCGCAAGCCTAGGCAGGAAGCCCCACCCCACGCCGGGGTGCCGCCCGAGGTGCCAGGCTGTCGGCATGAAGGTGTGGTGCGGGCCTCGGAGAACACGGGCTGCCCCCGGCGGAGGGCGGGCACCCGCGGTGTCTCCGCACGTGGGTGGGCTCTCGGAGACTGGAGGAGATGCCTTCTCCTGGCCTGTCCGCCCGGTCTCGTCTGGCCTCTTGGATCTCTGGCCGGTGACGGCGTGGCCCTGGGGCTGCCTTTGCAGTGTGAAAGAGCACTTCGAGGACACGAGGGAGAAGAATGAGGCGCTGCTGGGGGAGTTCTTCTTGAGCCCCCGCCTGCAGATGCTCCTGAGCCCCGAGTGTGACGCGCGGCCCCTGGGCGTGCAGCCACCTCTCGACAAGCAGAGCAATGCCTGGCGGAGGTACACGCCCTGCTCGGTCTGTTACCTGGGACAGAGCCTTCTGTGCGTGGCCCACAGGTGCCCCAGTGCCCGTGATGGCACAGGGCAGAAGTGTGCCCCCTCCTCTCCCTGCAGGGCCAGCCCCTCCATCGAGTCAGAGGAGGACACGGTGGCAGAGCTGGCCAGGCAGCTGCAGGAGAGCGCCTCGAAGCTGCAGTCGCTCAGGGTGGAGGTGAGGCGCCGGCCGTAGGGGCGGCAGGGGCCCCGCTACGTGTCCTAAGGCGAGGCACGTCGCCCACCCCGGCCTCAGACACCCCGTCTTTACGATGAGTGTGTCGGGAGGCCTGAGCGAGGTGGTGGATGCCCGCCAGCTTCTAGAATGTGATGGGTGCTCAGGCCCCGTGAGGGCAGGAGTGGGGAGGCTTTTTGAGGAGTGGACAGGACCGTCCTCGGGCGGCCTTTCGGTATGTGACCCTCCCCGCAGCCCTGGGCCCAGCCTCATTACTGAGGTCGCGAGGGGGACGTTGAGGCCCATGCAGGCCTCTGGTCTTCTGTCTGCCTCCCAGTCTGGGGAAGCATGGAGTGGGCGGCAGACCCCGCCCACAGAGGGGGTTAGGGACCTGGTGCCCCGTGACAGGCAGGGCAGCCTCGAGGGACCCTCCGCCTCTGGCTTTGCAGTACTTTGCGCAGCACAAGCAGGGAGCCGCTGTGGGCGGGGCCGACGCCAGCACCCTAGACCAGAAGCTGCGCCTGGTCATCTCTGACTTCCGCCAGCTCGTCGTGGCTTTCCTGCAAGTCTATGACGATGAGCTGGGAGAGTGCTGCCAGCGCCCAGGCCCCAACCCCCGCCCGTGCGGCCCCATCGTCCAGGCCGTGTACCAGACTCTGACCTCATGCAGCCAAGTGAGCATCACCCTCACCCCTCCCTCTCCCTCCCAGGTGCCACTGTAGCCCCCAGTGAGGGACCTCAGGGCTTGGACAGGCTTGGCCTCCCTGCGAGTGGGTGGCACGCTGCGCTCTGGGCTCCGGGCCCCAGGCCTCAGTCTGGGGCTTTGGATGGGTTGGGGCAGGCACTTCTCGCGGTGCCATGGAGGGGATGAGGGCTGATGGGGATGTCCCCCTGTGGGTCCCCCTGCACTTCAGGAGGGTGCCAACTGAGCCAAGACCCCGGGTGCGGAAGAGGCTTGTGCACGGCCTGCACTGGGTCCCAGCTGAACGCGGGAGGCCCTCGCCCCGCCTCCAGCTTCTGTCCCTGTACTGGCCTCGCTCTGTCTTCACGAAACTCCCAAATGTATCACAGCCTGTTCGTTCTTGTGTGGCCAAGAACTATGCCAGACAGATAGACAGATGTTTGCCTGTCTGTGCCCTTGACCCGGTTCAGACAGATGAGAAAAAGTGGCCTCACGCTGCTGCACTGACTACATCAGTATTGACTCAGATCCCCAGAGGCTGGCCTGGAATGCTAGGTTTGGTTATGATTGTGAGTACAGTTGCCATGCGTGGAACTCTGGCATTGGCTCAGGGCTTCCATGATGCTGGCCTTGGTTTTTTAACAAAAAAGCTTCTAGACTTCCAAACCTCTGACCAGCTTGTCCTTTGCGATTCTACCAACAGGCTGAGTTAGGGCACAGTCCTCTCCCATCAGAAATGCCCTTTTACCTTGGGACAGTGTTTTTCCCACCGTGACCCTGGCTTTGCGTGGCCTCAGTGTGGGATGGGGTCCATGATAGTGTGGCGTCTCCGCTGGGCCAGGGGGGAGGGAGTTAGGCTGGGGAGCTCTGATGGGTGACTCTCCAGCTGGGAGGCCTGCCCTCACCCTGGGCTGGTGGGTGGATGCACATGTTCGGCATCAACCTGGGTGGGAAGCAGGAGACGCCTTCTGTGGGTCAGACCACCAGCATTCAAGCCCACAAGTCCCCTCCCTCCCTCCCTCCCTCCCTCCCTCCCTCCCAGCTGTTGAAAGCGGTCGTGGAGGTCACTGACACCTCGGTGAAAGCTGTGCAGATGGCGAAGCAGCAGCAGGGCAAGCAGATGTGTTGGGGCAGCAACAATTCTGTGATGAGTCTAGGTATGTGGTCACCACCTTTCTGTGGCTGTGGCCACCCGTTTGGTGGTCAGGGACAGGGCCTTCACAGTACACCTCGGCTTAGTGCCTGCCTCCTTCTGTGCTTGACCCGCATCTGGGGACTGGCCCCTTACTTTTTTTCTTCTTTTTCCAATGCTTAAGGTTTTCCTTCCCTTGAAAACGCTTCTGACAGATTATAAAATAAAAACATTAATTGTAGGAAATTGGGATAATGTAAAGACGTGCAGAGGTAAACTAAAAACATTGCATAATGTGGTGGTCCAGAGATGGTCGGTGTTAATATTTTGGTCTATTTCCCTCTATTCCGTTTCCTCTCATCATTTTTTATTTCTTTGTGCAAGGTGAGTAGAATTACAACATGTGTACACTATTATATTCTTTCCCTTGGATCTCATTTTAAGCGTTTCCCCATGTTCTCGAAGTCACATTTTTAATCATCAAACACTTCCTTTCAGGCATTTGCTATAATTTACTTAACATTTTCTACTACTGACCCTGTAGGTCATTTTCAGTTTTATACACATGATGCTGTCGCAGGATTTACAATAGTGACAAATGGAAACAATCCAAGGTTTTACCCTTGGGTAATGCTTGGGTAAATACTGGTATATGAATATGGTGGGACAGTATTTGTTGTTTCAAAACTTGGTTACAGTGACATGAGCAAATGTGTATCGTGTAATGTTAAAAGGAAAATGCAGGTTAAAAACGAAATATACAGTATGATTTCACTTATCTAAAGGGAAAAAAATGTAGAAGAATCCCTTGTAGGAGTTCAGCTAGAACATGGACGTTGGTTTGCTCTGTGTTGGAATCAGAGGTGTGTTAGTTCATTTACTCTTTCTTCATCCTGCTCTGCGGCCTTCACGTATTCCCCAGTGAACATGTATCACGCAGAGGATTTCTCCCCTGATTGTCAATGTTTAAAAAAGGTCGCAGTGAACACGTTTCGACATTTGTGCTTCCGTCCTGAGGCGGGGTTCCCGCCGTCGTGTCGGTGAGGCCAGCGGTCTCCATCTGACTGATCCTCGTCAGCGCTGGCTTTGAACCTTCCAACCTTTCTGCTGTTGGATAGGGGCAAAGTTGTATCTGAATTTAATTTTAAACTTTTTTTCTGAGTAAGTCTATTTTTCTTATGTAAAAAAACACTCAGAAAAGGTTTTTGTTGTTGTTGTTCTTTTGTGATAAGAAAAATAGCCTTTTCTCTCTCTGAGTCTTAGAGAGAGAAAAGTGAAAAGTTGGATATTTCCCCTTCAATCCAGTTCCAATGACTTTAAAGCCAGTACTTGTGTAACCACAACCCCGGCTAAGAAATGGAACATGCCTCGCACGCTGGAGACTCGCGCCGCCTCTGCCTGCCCGCAGCTAAGCGCTGTCCTCGCCCGCTGAGGATTCTCTCCCTGTGCGCCCGCCGCCCACATGGGGGTCTGTGATCTGCTGACATCCGTCGGCACGTAGCTGAGGCCTTGCACGGTCCCCTCTCTCTTCCACTCTCCGACCTCTCTTGCCCTTTGGCTCCTGGCAGTCTGATGATAGTGTGTCTTGGTGAGGGTCGCTTTGCGTTTCTCTCATTTGGAGTTTTTTGAGCTCCTTGGGTATGTAGCTTCATGTTTCTCGTCCACACTCGGCCACGTGGCCGGCGACTCTTCCTTCCTCCGCACTTCCTGTTGCTCCCACCCTCTTAGAGGCCGAGCAGAGGCGCCAGCTCAGGGCCTTCTCAGGTCTCTCCTGGGTGCCCGCGCCACCCCGGGCGTGCGCGTGGCCTTCTAGATTCCCAGGACTGTCAGAGCTCTGCAGAGCGCTCGTGGGCGTCTCGTCTCCCGTCCTCTCCTTCTGCGCCTTCTGGTTGTCTACTGTTTGCCCCAACTCTCATCCACTGCCTGAGGCAACGGCGACTCCAGCATCTGCCTGTCAGTCCCCCCACCCAGTGCACCCCCAAGGACTGGCTTCAGGCCACGTAGCCCCGAGCCCTCCCTTGCGTGAACTCGCTGGGCTTCTCGCCGCTCTTGGCCTCGCACACACACTCGCCACTTGTATCCCTGGGCACCCAGGAGTGTCTCTCCTTTCTGACTGAACTGCAGCAGAAGCCTCCGTTTAAACATCCATCCTAACGTTCGTCCCCATCGCCGCTGTTGCTGTGCTGTGTAGTTGTTGTTAGTCCTGAGCTTGCAGCCCATGCCCTCATTAGGATATTAATGACCACGAGTGCTCTCCACGGCGTGCCACCTGCCCCGTGCTCACCGGACAGCGGCAGCCTTCGCCTTTCCCGTCTAAGCTGTGTGAACCCCTCCGCTTCCCCTCTGTGTTGTGCCTGCAGAGAAGTGTCTCCTTGCCCCGGAATCCAGAGAGTCTCGAGGGCAAGCGCCTCACCAAAGGGGGGAGCGCCCTTTTCCCGTCCAGCCCTCCAGCCCAGCTGTGGTCAGTGTCGCTTCCTCATTTTGTTTGAGACTCGTTCTTGGGCTATAGACACAGCAGAGAAATGATCCCTGGCAACTCCACACCAGGGGCCGGTTGGAAGGGCCTTGGCGTTTCCCTTGTGTCTACCTGAGAGAGTAAGGGCCTTGGTCTCTGCGACCTCGGGCCCGCCACTGTGGGAGGTCCATGTGTCTGTGCTACTTCACCTCCCGGTATAAGAAGCTAGGCCACCGATCTGGGTGCCAGTAGCCAGGCTATGTTGGTCGCACGTCCCCACGCCTGAAGTGAGGGGCTTGAGTGAGGGGACCGGGTGCGCCTGCAGGGCTGGCGCCCAGAGCCGTGGCCTCGAGTGTGTGGGCGGGGCCTTGGCGATGTGGGTGTGCAGCTCGTCCCATCGTCATTCATCAGTCACCGGCTCGACTGGGCGGACCCAAAGCCCCTTCTGCCTCCCAGGCCATCAAAATATCAATGCATTTTGAAAACAAACAGGTTTCTGGAAGCAGGAAAGTCCATGGAGGCAATTCGCTGGATGCGGTGGGGGGAAAAAGCTGCAACCAAGAGGACAGCCCGAAGGAGCAGTGCGGGGGCCAGGCTGCCTGGTGGAACCACCATAGTCCCAGGGCTGTGTGGCCGGCAGTCCCAGGGAGGGGACAGTGGCAGGTGGGCTGGAAGCAGAGGGCATAAGCAGAGCAGGTCTGTACAGATTGGCGCTCCCAGGGAGACTAGCCTGCTCTTCTGTGAGGAAAATGATTGACATGCATGGCAAGCTCGGGCTCCTGACACGGCTGGTGGCCAGGTGAAACCCACCTCTTTCTGGCCTCTGAGGGTCCATGGCGTGAGGGCTGGTCCCTGCCTGCTCCTCTCCCCAGCCTGGACCAACACCACAGAAGAGAGAAGAAAGACCTGGAAAAGTAGGCCTAATGGGTCATTCAGATAAGAGAACTTTCCAACCAAGTTGAATTAACATAGTATCTTGTCCAAACATACCTAGGAAACTAGGAAGAACCAACAAGGGGAAACGCAAGCAGACAGTCTTAGGAGTTAAGAATGGTTGTCAGAGTGTGCAGGAAAACCATGCAAAGAGTAGAAAACGGATGAGGCAACAAATCTTGAGAACAGAGAGAAAAGGGGCAGATAAACAAAACGAGGACAAAGAAAAGCAGCACAGAGGCCTGATGCGGAGGAAGGAAGGGAGGAGGGGGCGGAGGTCGCAGAGCTGATGGACCCCGAAGATGCATCCCCAGGCCTAGTCTCCCGCAATCTGGAGTAGCAGGGACGCAGCAGCAGGGCCCAGGCTTCCAGAGACAACACGACCCAGCCAAGCCCTGAGCCGAGAGAAGGCAAGGCAGCGACGAGGGCCTGGGACAAAGGAGAGACGTGTGAGCCGAGGACGCGCCTGGGGTCGGGGGAGCCCCAGGAGCAGAGCGGGGCTGGGGCGTCTAGAGGTTGGGAAAACCTGAGGATTTGGTAAAGGCAAATGACACCCCCAAATCCTATCTGCGGAGAGGTGTGATCGTCCCCAGAGGGAGTGTCGATGGTGAGTAGGGAGGGTGGCTGAGGCCCACCGCATGATTCCTGACTTCAGAGTCACCCTTGGGGTGGGCGCGACCAAATGCCAGATGCCGACGTTGCCGTGTGGGAGGGCAGAGGTCGGGTGGGCACCGGTTGCTGGTCTGCCTAAAATCCACACAGCATCAAAATCAGAACAGCCTCTCGCTCCTGGGCTCTGGGGAGAGGGGTGGGCAGGGACGTGGCCAAGCGAGTGGACCCCGGCCGGCGCTCGGCCTGGCGCCCACGGGGGCTTCCAGCCGTGCTCACCAGCCCCTGGCCCCCTTCACGGCTCCTGGCTCAGGGGGGTGGGGTGGGGCCTGGGGCCTGAGGAAGGCCAGTGGAGAGACGGGCTGGGAAGCGCTGGATTGACTTTGCTGTTTTCTTTTCTCTGCAGCCATCAGAATGGAAGGGGTAACCTGGAAATACAAGGTCTTCAGCAACGGCCTGCCCAATGGCCTGCAGTAGCCCCCGTGTTCCCGGGGCTGCCCTCCGCATGCTCCGTGCCTTCAGCGATTGGGGGGGGTGTGACGAGGGGCCGGGGGTGGGGCGGGGCCGTGTGAGCTGGGGACAAAAGAAAGCTCAGGTTCTAACAAGTTGCCTCCAGCCTACTTTTTTTTTGGTAACATCTTTCTTGAAGTATAATTGCTTTACAATGGTGTGTTAGTTTCTGTTGTATCACAAAGTGAATCCTGCCCTCCTCCGTGCGGCCTGCGCTGCTTACTTGTCTGCCCCATCCTGCCTGTCCCACGAGCCGCCGCCACTGCCTGTTCAGCTCGGCGATGCCTGTCACCACCTCTGGCTGAATGCCGCCTGAGCTCCCCGCCCGGCCCCCGCCCTGCTCCGCTGCCTGCCCTGGGGCCGGCCTTGGGGATGCCCGGTGAGGTCTCCTTGCTGCCCCACGGCCTGGCCGCTGGCACCCACTGCGTCTGCGTCGCGGCCAGTGGAGCGTGTGCGTCCTCCTTCCTCCCCGGGTCACCCGGCACTGGCCTGGGGGATTTCTGCCGGTGGCCTGGCTGGCTGGCCAGGAAGCTGTTCTCTGTACCTCCGCGAGCAGGGCGCCCTTCACAGCCACCTCCCTCCCTTCAGGCGCGGGAGCGGGCACAGCTGGTGGGGCCCCGCCTCCCTCAGCCCGGCGTCAGGCGGAGGGGGAGGGGCCTCCCTCAGCGCTTGGTCGCCCGCCTCGCTCGCGCCCACGCTCTCCTGCCCCTGCATCTGCACCTTCGTTTCCCCAAGGCCCCTGTGGCTGCTGCAGACAAGGAGGCTCCAGGGGCTGGGCGCCGGGCCCCCTCCCGCCTGGGCTGCCGGAGCCCCTGGGCCTGGTCCCCTGCCTGCCTGGGGCATCCCCCAGATGGCTGCCGCGGGAGGTGGGAGGGCGGGCAGGCCCCTGGGCACCACAGTCCAGGTTCACTGACAGCTTTACAGCCCAGGGGCCTCTGGAGGACCTGCGGCAGGAGACTGGGCCTGTGAGCGCCCACTGCCAAGTGCTGGCATGTCCTGCCTCGGGAGGAGGTCCTGTGGATGATGTCACCCGCTTCCTGGATCACGGAGGGCCTTCCCATTCCCCTCCTGTGCTGACTGCCCTTCACCCTTGACTGAGCCATTCGGGCTGGGAAGGCCCCGAGCCTGGGGCCTGAGGGGCTGGGGCTGTGGGTGCCTCCGGGCCGCCCCCGCCCCCGCGCTCACAGGGCTCGGTGGAGGGCTGCTCGGCCTGCCTTGTTTCCCTTGCTCCTTCCCTGGCAGCCTCCGCTAAAGGCTCCTGAGAAGTTCTGGGTCGTTATATCTGAGAAACAGATACCATCTCCCATTGCTGGTGGAGGGCGAGCCCGCACCAAGGCCTGTCCTTACAGCCCACTCCAGCTTCACAAGGGGCGACCGGCTCCCTGGTGGCGGGGGGAGCTGTGCCTTGGAGAGGCCCCTGTGGGAGATGCCCCAGCCTGGGGCTGGGTGTTGAACCTAAGTCAGACTGGGAGGCAGGGCTGGGCGGAGGGCTCGGGCTTCCTCCTCGCGCCTGTGACAACACGTTCCTTCGGCCTGGGCTGCGCTGCTCGCTCGTCGTTGGGAGCCCGCCTGCGGCCCAGGAGCCGGATTTCCGATCTGTAAACACGGGGCGTGTGTCCCAGGGGCTGTGGGCGAGCGAAGGGGCCGTGAGCCGGCAGCACAGGTCCTGCAGCCTCAGGCCTCCTGGTTGCCCAACAGGCGGCTGGGGGTGGGCCGTGGCCACAGATTAAAGGCCGCTCGGAGCAGCCTGTGTGGAGACAGGTGCCCAACAGCCCAGGAAGCCGAGCAGTGCCCGCTCCCGGTAAGCCAGCATGGCAGCTGCCAGCGGCCCGGAGACAGGCGGGGGGCCGGGTTGGGGCCAGCACCCGCGTGCCAGGGCACAGGCCAAGCCAGGGAGGCTGGGGATCACCGTGAGGGCTTTCTCGGGTGCCCGCTTGTGTGCGTCCGGGCAGCCGACCCCAGGGGTGCGTACCTGGGGTGCTGTGCCTGAGGCTCCCGGCCACTGTGTGTCAGTGACCATACCATCTTGGGCTGCACCTCCCCAAGTCCCCAGTGACATGGACCTGGCATACTCTTCTTGTCCGTATACTGGAGGCAAGAGGCAGAGGCCTCCGGGCCGGGGTCTGGGCACATCAGGCCTTCCTTATGCTGTTTACTAGGTGGTAGTAGTGGGGATGGTCGGGGGGGGACTGAAGGACACGATGGATGGGGTGACAAGCCCCCTAGGACGCCTCATCCTGGACAGAAGTAACAGGTCCTGGTCTCTGGGTCCCAGCTTGGGAAGTGGCAGGAAGTGAACCCAGAAGGGTTGGAACCTTGGCCATGGGCACGGCTGTGGGTGGCCAACTCCAGGCATCCCCATCTCTTTGGCCCTCAGGTTTTGTGCCTCTTGTTTGGGCAGCTGTAGGCTTCACTGTCCCTGTGAAAACATCACCATGTCCAAGGGACCCCGGGCTGAGACCTTCGTCTTCTTGGACCTGGAAGCCACCGGGCTCCCCAGTGTGGACCCCAAGATCGCCGAGATCTCCCTGTTTCCCGTCCACCGCTCCTCACTGGAGAACCCCGAGCGCGATGAGTCTGACGCCCCGGTGCTGCCCCAGGTCCCGGACAAGCTCACGCTCTGCACGAGCCCGGAGTGCCCCTTCACTGCCAAGGCCAGCGAGATCACCGGCCTGAGCAGCGAGGACCTGGCCAGGTGCCAGAAGGCCGGCTTTGATGGCGCTGTGGTGCGGACGCCGCAGGCCTTCCTGAGCTGCCAGGAGGGCCCCTTGTGCCTCATGGCCCACAACGGCTTCGATTATGACTTCCCCCTGCCGTGCACGGAGCTGCCTGGATACGCTGCCGGCGCCGCGGGGCCTGGACCGTGCCCACAGCCATGGCACCCGGGCCCAGGGTGGCAAGGGTTACAGCCTGGGCAGCCTCTTCTGCTGCTACTTCCAGGCGGAGCCGAGGGCCACGTGCACACCCGGCTCATGGTCTTCCTGCACCGCGCCGCCGAGCTGCTCGCCTGGGCTGACGAGCATGCCCTTAGCTGGGCCCGTGTCGAGCCCATGTACGTGCCACCCGACGGCCCGAGTCTCAAGGCCTGAGCCAGGGGCTCGGTAACGCTGCTGCCCAGGGTGACAAGGCCCACTCCCTGCAGCAGGGCAGTGCCAGCCTCCACCATTCAGCCGGGCCATGCGGCCTGGAGCCGGACCCGGGCCAGTGCCTTGCTGCCCCTCCTGGCGGGCCTGTGCGCCTGCCAGGCTTTCCCCTGGCCCTGGCCTACCCTGCCCCGCAGCCCTAGAGCCTTCTCCCGGCCCTCCCCTGGCCCGTGCTCTGGTGGAGGTTGCTGTCGCTGGCACCCACCCTCCACCCCGTCTTTCAATAAACATTGACAACTGCTTACCAGCTGGCTTTCGCTTGCTCTCCTCCCTACACCCTGCCCGGAGTGGGCCAAGAGGGAGCCAGGCCAGGGGCACGAGCAGAGCACCCCGGGGCTGCCCCCTTGTGGCCTATGTCTGCGGTGAGCCTGGTCGGGGAGCCGTTGGCGCTCACAGCCTGGTCCAAGGGGCCGACAGGCTGGGGCTGTGGACCTCAAGCCACGGGCCTCTGCCCTGGCTGGTCTCCTACTGTGCCATCGATGATCACCCTTTCCCTGCCTTGTCACCCCAGAGACCTAAGAAATCAGCGAGCAGGACCTAAGGCACATCTGTGTGGCCCGAATCTGTGTCGAGGAGACAGAGGGAAGAGGGAGCTGCAGCCCCGGCCTCCGGGGGCAAAGCCCCACTCCTTCCTTTCCTGGAGCCCCTGTCCCGGCTCTGCGAGTGGCAGCAGGGTGAAATGATACGGTAGGTCTGGGGGGAGGGCGGAGGTGCTGGGGAAGGGCCTGAAATGCACACGTCAAGCATGAGGGCTGGGTACCACGGGGGCTCCAGGCTGCCCCGCGCTGCAGGTGACCCAGAGCGCGTAGGAGAGGTGGCTGGCTGGCGCATTGAGGGCGACAGCTTGGAAGGAGCCCATTCTGGGCCCCGTGTCCCTCGTGGCACAGCCCGAGGAGGGCCGCGAGGCTGCTCTGTGCGAGGTCAGCTTCTTGGCAGCCGCCTCGGCTGGGGAGCTGGCTAACCTGCCTCTGGGGCCCCACCTGTGTTACCAAAGGACGGGGCAAGGCAGGGGCGGGCTGTCCAGGACACAGAGAACAGGTGAGAAGGGGCGGGGCGGGGGGGGAGGGGCGGCCATGCCCAGGAGTGACTCACACGAGCAAAGCCTTGAGCTTTGAGCCAGCCGGGCTGTCCGGGAACACTAAGTGGGTCAGAGTGACTAGAGCCACTGCAGTGTGCAAGGTGGCAGACTGGTGTGGCCAGGACACAGGCTGGCAGGGGTGGGGCGGGTGCGCCATAAGGGAAAGATCCACGGAGAACAGTTCGGGAGTGTGGTTTGTGCGCTGCCCCCTGCCCCAGGAGAGCACCCACCCGGGAGAGGGCCAGGGCGGGGCCTTGGTCCAGGAGCCCGTGGCAGGTGGAGCCGAGAGAGAGGGGCGCCGTGAGGATGCAAGCGGCCAGGGCCCCTCAGATCCCCTGGTGTCCCGGCCGGGCCGGCTTCCTTTATCTGACCGGGCAGGCTCCCAGCCACCGACTCAATGAGCGGTTGAGGCCAAGAGGGCGCCTCCAGGCCCGAATGGGTGGGTCGAAGGCCTGATCTGTGGCCACTGCTGCTGTGGTCTCGGGTTTTGTGCCTTCTCACCTTTTGAGGGCCCAGGTGCTACTCCCTCACCAGTCCCCGCTCTCCTGGCCTCATGGCGGCCTGGCCTCAGGTGCCCTCCCCAAGCCCGCGCTCGGACTGGCCAGGCCAAGCCGTGTGCCTTCTGCGCCAAGCAGACAGGCCGGGACCTGCCCCCCTGCTGTCTGAAAGCCGTGGCGTGCTGATACATGGTGACGAGTAAATGTAAGCCTATTTATGTGTGTGTGTGTGTGTGTGTGTGTGTGTGTGCATGTGTGTGTGGGGTGTATTTATCTATCTCTCTGTGTCTGTCTCTATACACATGCGCACAGATACATCCAGACGTATGTAAGTTTATTATAAACTGTACTGACATAAAGGATGCAAGCACACAATTTACAAATAAAATCTACAATTTATATAAAATATACAATAAAATATACAATACACTGTTTCTAAATTCCATATGGCCAGTTGATTCTCACCAAAATCCCTTCAGTTGACTTGACAAACTGTTGTATCTGTACCTGACCCACGGTTGCAACTGATGGCTGAGTGCGGTTCCCACATAAACGTTGGCTGGTATTTTCACTGATCTCACTAAGACAAAACTGAAACAACAAAGGTGTGTGTCGGAACCTCGCATGTTCGTTGGTGACATGAGCAAAATCTCTGCCGAATTGGATAGTAGTTTTTGATATTGGAAGTTTTTCCTTTTTTCTTTTCTTTCTTTCTTTTTTTTTTTTTTTGCTATTCACAATGTAGTTACTACACACTCAAGTCTACACAATCAACTGAACAATAACAGATGAAGCCCTGGTTTGTAGGCTGTGCTGATTCCTGTGGGGTAAATACTCCCACCAGGCCACGTTCAGGCTACTCATGTGATGTCATTGGACGTGTGGTTGAGAAGAGATTCTGGGTGGTGCACTGTGACATGGGTACGAGGGGGGAAATAAGACATGATGAATTTTGAGTATCTCCTTGGTTTTATAATACAATTTAAATGAAAGGTTATACAATTTAATTTTTAATAATTTAACAATCAACTCTCAAAATTCCCGAACTTTTAACATCTATTGGAATGGCTAAAATACAAATGACTGACCATACTGAGTGCTGGCGAGGATGGGGAAGAACCGGAAGTCTCAGGCACTGCTGGTGGGGATGGGAGACGGGACAGACCCTTAGGAAAGCAGTTTGGCTGGGCCTTAAGATGTTAAACATGCACCTACCATAATGACCCAATGATTCCACTCCTGGGTATCTATTTACCCAAGAGAAATGCATTCATGCGTCCACACAAAGACTCGAACACCTCTGCTCACGGCAGCTCTAGTCATCGCCACCTCGGGTCCCTGGGCCGGTGAATGGTGGGAGGGACCTCGTGCATGCACACCGCCGAACGTGGCTGTGCGGTAGACCGAGCTCTTGAGACCCAGCACTTCGAGGGGACTCACAGTGACTACGCTGCACGTCAGGGCCAGACCCAAAGAGTCAACTCCACCGCTCCAGCTCGCCCTGGCCGGCCACCTGGCCCTCGTCAGGAAGCGCCACTGGCTCACAAGCCACATCCGTGTCTGCCAGTGGGGACGAAGCTGTGATCAAGAGCATACCTGATTGAAAACAGGACGATCCAGGCAGAGGGACAAGGTGACGAGGACAGAATCTGGACCAGGCCATGCAGAAGCCTGGAGCAGCCCGGAGACGTGTTTCCTCGGGGGGCCCGCAGGCCGTGAGGCACCGTGCGCACAGCACTTCAGCTTGTATCTTTATGAATCCCATCTGTCTATCTTCTTTTGGGTCACTTTTTGGTCTTTTTTTCCTAATTTCTTAAGAGAAACACTAACCTCCTTTGTGAGCTTCCATCTCGAATAACTAAGGCGCTCAAAGGCTGCAGTTTTGCCCTGAATGAGATTTTCCTGCGTCCCGTAGGTTTGCCATTAAATGTTCCTCCTTGCTTTGCGTTAGGAGATGCTTTCTAATTTCAGTTTTCATTTCCTCACCCATCTACTGCTTGCATAGTAGAGTTTGTCTTAATTTCCAAGTTGTTGAGACTTTGTGGTCATTTTTATTGTGTATTTCTAATTGTTTTGGATAATGGTCTGAGGGTGTGTTGCTTAAGGTTTTTTGGGGGGGCTTCATTAGTTTTTTAGGGCAGTTGTAACAAAGTACCACAAATCGGAAAGAAATTTCCCTTTTTTATAAAGGTCCAGTCCTATTGGATTAGGGCCCACCTGACTGACCTCTTCTGTACTTGACCACCTCTGTGAATCCTGGTCTGCAAAGAAGGTCACATGCTGAGGTCTTGAAAAACAGGGCCAGTAGGACATCTATAGATGTGCATGTGCGTGTGTGTGTGTGTGCGTGTGTGTGCGTGTGTGTGCATGGAATCGGCTTATGCAGTTGTGGTCCAAAGGCCATCTGGAGGCAGAATCCCTTCCTCTTCGGATGACCTCAGTATTTTGTCATAAGACCTTCAGCCGATTGCATGCAGCCCGCCCACATTATGGAGAGCGATCTGCTTTGCTCCAAGTCTACCGATTTCCCTGTTAATCTCACCTAAAAAGTCCGTTCACAGTGACATCTAGACGGATGTTTGACTGAACACTGAGAACCCTAGCCTTGCCAACCTGACACAGAAACCCTCCAGCACAATGACCTCATCCGTGGAGATGGACCCGCACACTTTGCAAAGTGACCGCCCACCACTGATTCCTTCATCTCCTCTTCTTTCCTGAGGCCTCTGCCCTGGGTGGTGTGCTAGGCAGTTTCTGCGTCCTCACTCTCCTTTCCCTGCTGGGTGAGTGGCTGTGGCTGGGAACAGGCCCCACTGGCTGCAGCGCCCCTGGCCTGCACAGGTCTCCAGATTCCAGCTTCCAGAGTTGCCCCCCTCCCGACGGAGTGTCCTGAGGGGAATTCAGGATGGAGAAAAACAGGATGCTGACCCTAGATAGTTAAGATGCATATCAAGGGGATGATTTCAGTGAGCCCAGACTCTTGAACCTCCCCATACATAGAAAAGCACGAAATTCGTTAACTTGAGATGGCTGTTTTTTGTGATTAGCAGTAATCTTTTGATGTTTGACTACATGTTTTTTGTTGGTTTGTTTTTTAAAGCAAAACTTCCTGTATATCGTGGCTCCTCCTTTACCCCTTCGGAGCAGTTCCTCAGAGCTCTCTGAAGGCCTGTCTCCTGGGCTATAGTCCTCAGTTATGCCCCCAAATAAAACATAATTCTCAACTTTTAGGTTGTGGGTTTTTTTGGGGTTTTTTTCAGTCGACAATCCATTTCTGCTGTGGCTGGTTCCTTCTGTTCGGAAGCTTCTAAGAGGTTCTTGCTTGTTTTCCTGGGATTTCAGGAATGTTCGCTTGGCAATGCCTGGGCCTCAGGCACCCAGTCTGGTTTGGAGCTTGGCGAGCCCACCCACTGTGTAGACGAGGGGTGAGATGTGACAGTCACCACGGTCCCAGGGAGGCCAGGAGGGGAGGGTGGGGCCCCGCAGCTCCGTGGGCCCAGCTCTGCCTGGCATCGGTCCTTGCCCCAGACCTCAGATCCACGTCCTCCCACTTAGGCCCCCTCCCCGTGGACCCTGCCCACACAGAGTCCTCTCCACGAAAGCGGAAAAGAAAGCAAACAGCTTCACTACTGAATAAGCATTAAAGCCAACTGCTTGCCATGCCCATCTCAGACCGCTGCTCATGAGATCGCAAGGCCAGAAGGAAACCTCAGCCTTTTATCCAGCCAGGCAGTACTTCCCAAGATTGCCCATCCTAGTTCAGGGCAAGTTCTCCTGGTAATCAGGGTGGCCCTCTGTGCTGGTGAATCGCCTTTATCCTCAGGACAATGACAGCTTTCTCTTGGCCTGGCGGGGAGCTAGGGTACCTTCCTGAACGTTTGCATTTCAAGGAGATGGTTCCGGGGCTCTGAAGAAGAGCTTTCCTGGCCTGTAAGGCCGGCAGGAGGCTTATTTAGGTTCACAAAGATGTACATACATCTCAAATGGCCATTTGTGATGTATGTAAATCATCTCCCTGATTCACGAAGGGGGAGGTGGCTCACCTAAGTGCTCTAAAGAAAGGGAGGTGAGAAAGGTTTCCTTCCAGCAGCTCGGCTGCAGCTTTGCCAGTCTCTCCACTGCCAGTCTTGGCCTGCAGGGCTCCTGCAGCCCCGCGCCGGCCCTCAGGCCCTCGGAGGCCTCCAGCCTGTGGACTGGTTGGGCCGGTGGCGGGGGAGCTCCGGCTGAAGGCTGCACAACGTCCCCCCTCGGCTGCCCTGTGGATCCTCAGGTGCTGCCCCACCGGACCCGCCTCTCGGGGGACACTCGGAAGTCTGATGAGGTGCGTGGCCTCTCCCTCACGAGGGCAGCTCCCTGCTCGATGAAGGGCTCGGCGTCCTCTCAAAGGCCCACGGTGGATTGTCGCTTCTCCCGGTCACCAAGCTTAGCACAACTGGGGCTCTGGGGAAAGGAGTGCTCTCGGCAAGCCTGCAGTAAGCCTTCCCAGGACGGGATGGGGCGTCTCCAGAAAGGCCTAGCGCGGGGCTGTCACGCAAAGTGGTCAGCGGACCCCATCCGTGTCGGCAGAGGTGTGGGGCGGGGTGAGGGGCAGGGCGCGGCTGGTTGTTTAGCTGCTCCAGGCTGGAGACCACGTGACGAAGAGCCCGCGGGGAGTGCGGGCACGAGGACCGGGCGGCCCCCGAGGCCCAGTCCCGCAGAAGGATGGCTGGTGACGGAGGCTGGGGAGGATGGGCCAGCGGGCCAGCCGGAAGGAGGCAGGAGGAGGCTGGAAAGCTGGAAGCTTGGAGATCAGGGATGAGGCCGAGCACAGACTCTGTGACCGGTTCTCCTGCTGACAGCTCGAAGCCTCTCTGCTCGCTCACTCCCCGACCCCGGCAGCTTGGGTACATGGAGCATCTCACCTGCCCGCCAGGGCACGTCAGAGAACCTGGAAATCCTGCTCGTGGAGAAAGAGGAGAAAAAGCAAGGAATCAACCTTTCCCCTCACATGTGCCTACCCTGGCCCGGGCCCCACGGTGGTGATGAGAGGAACCCAGCAGTCGGGAGGGAGCCTCGGCTCTTGGTGATGTGGGCAGATTTTGCCGTGGGAGAGCCTGGGTGCTGGGCCCTGCCCCTACCCACCCTGTTCCCCAACTCTGTGACCAGAAGAATTACCTCACAGGTAAACCTCAGTTTCCTCCTCTGTAAAATGGGAACAGTACAGTGGTGCCAGGAGGATGGATCGCACCCAGGGCTGGGCACACAGCAGCTGGGCAGTGAGCGTCAGCTATGATACAGCTCCTGCTACTTGGAACCCTGGCCTAGATGCTTGGCATGTCCTCTTCTCGTCATGGCCTCTGACCCTACACGCTGCCCCTGCGCACTGCCCCCATCCCTCCCCCAGCTCCCTGGGCTTCAGAATGTTCCTGTCTCTAAATGGGGGCCTCCATGTCCTAATCCCTGGACTCCGTGAATGTGACCTTCTTTGGAGAAAGGGTATCTGCAGATATATGACAAATCTTGAGATGAGGTCCTCCTGGATTAGCTGGGTGGGTCCCAAATCCAATGACAGGTACCCTTACAGGAGACAGGAGAGGAGACACAGACACAGAGAAGGAGGCGAAAGATTTGAACGGACACATCGCCCAGGAAGATATGAGTGTGGCTGACAAGGTCGCTAAAAGGTGCTCAACATCATTAGTCATCAGGGAAATGCAAATCAAAACCACAACGTGATACCACTTCACGCCCACCAGGAGGCCTAGAATCAAAAAGATGGACAAAAACAAGTGTTGGGGACGACATGGAAAATTGGACCCTCATACGCTGCTGGTGCGAAGGTAGCATGATGCGACTGCTGTGGAAAACAGTTGAACATAGAGTTACCACGTGACCCAGCAATTCCACTCCTAGCTACACACCCAAGAGAAAGGAAAACATCTGTCCACACAAAAACTTGCACACAAATGTTCACAGCAGCTTTATTGGTGAAGGCCAAAACCTGGAAACAACCCAAATGTCCATCAACAGGCATTGTGGTCCATCCACACAATGGAATAGTACTCAGCAATAAAAAACGAAGGATTGATATACACACGACAACCTGGATGAACTTCAAAATCATTATACTAAGAGGCCAGGCAAGAAGAGTGCATACTGCATGATTCCATTTACACAGAATTCTAGAAAAGGCAAACTAATGTGTACTGATAGAAATGGCAGTGGTTGTGGGGATGGGGTCGGGGGGAGGAAGGGGCAGGAAGGAGGGAGCACCCGGGGGACAAGGCAACTTTGCAGGGTGATGGGCGTATGTTTACCGTCTTCATTGCTGTGATGGTTTTACAGGTGGATACCCGTCAAAACTCATCCAATTGTACAATTTAAATATGTGCAGTTTCTTGTACACCAATTATACGTCTATAAGGCTGTCAAGAAAGATGAAGAATCAGCAACCTTCAAATCCTGGAGGGCCCCTGTGTTGTGAAGTCATGCACACACTGAGGCTAGCATAAGAGAAAACCATCTAAGTTTTCCAGATATTTGTCATAACTCCCAGGGCAAGTGGGAGTTCCCCAAAGTGCCATTTGAGGCGGCTCATGTCAAAGCATCATGAGTGGTGGGCTGCTGCCATTCATTCCCATAGGTGAACACCCAATGAGCGTCAGAACTGTCTAGATGACTCTAGTGTGTATACTTGGTGGTCATCCATGTGTAAATTCACACACTCCAGCAGTTACCATCTGCGTCAACTTTTTTCCTCCTTGATCTTAGAATAATTCTTTCATGTTTTAAAAAAAATTACTCCTCCTCAGGAACCAGCTAGAGACCAAACTTCTTCACCTGGCATCCCTGGCTCTCTGCCCTCTGGTTCTAATGACCTTTTACCCTATGACTGCCCTACAGAAAGCACTCCGCCCTTCTAGGGTTCCTGAAAGCACCACACGCTCCCTGTGCTTTACTCCAACCCACTGGAAGCCCCTCGACCTCTGCTTCCTGTCCTGAGAGTTCGCCCGCTACTTAGTCCTACCCTGACCTCCAGAGACGGCGTGTCACCCCTTGCTACCTAACCAGGCGTAGACTTAGCAGCCCCAACTGAAAGCCACTGTGTCCCGCCACTGAGGAAGGGAGTGAAGAGGCGGGGTCCGGGCAGCTTCAAAAAGCAGAGCAAGTCTTGCAGGCAATCTAAGCAAAGGTTCTAAGACACCATCCATGCTGTTTCAGGGTGGCTGCCCTTGGTCCCCGTGCAGCTCCACTTCAAGGGTTCCCGCCTTCCCTTTGCAGGGGCCAAGGGGCGCTCAGACATGCTCTCTCGGCTTCCCCCCACGCCTAGGTCAGCGGCCTTTCCTGAGACCTTTCACCCAATTGCTAGCCGTTACTTCAAACCGCAGTAGATGCCGTCTCCACCAGAGGGTGCCGTTCAAGGCCAACACCCAGACCTTCCTTATTTGTCTGCACCCAAAGTAAATGAATTCAGTTGGGACAGTTTACCAGTTACGTGAAGATACTGCCACGGCACTTAAACAGCTCTTGAAAAGTGTCCAAAGTTTCAAAGGGCAAATGATGTGCTATGGGCTGGTCCAGCGTCTTGCAAGTTCATCTCTGGAGCGGAAGCCCAGTCCAGAAGTGTGAAGGGGCTGGCATCCAGGGACGTTGTGGTGGTGGTGGGGGCCTGGAAAGCAGACAGGACATCCCCCAAGAGTCTCAGCTTTTATACTCCAGTCGTCGTCAGAAAGCAAGTGCGGGCCACCATCGCAGTCCCCCACCCTGCCTGGTGGGAGCCCGATTTCAAGGCACTGTAGAGGGAAAAATGCAAGCATCCTCTCCAGACACTCTCTGGCTGATTCCACGCGACACCCGTTCAGTTTCTGTTGCACATCTGATTGATGACCACATCTAAAAGAAAATGATACTCAAAACTGCATCAGAGTGAACATCTAATGATCAGGAGTGAGGTTAGATGGAGAATTGACAAACCAAAGATGCATTACTATTATAAATGTCATGTATCTGGGTAAGCATTTGGAGACCTTGGAGCCTTTCAGGGCACTCTGAGACCGGAGTGCAGGTGCCTGGCATCTCTCCCGGCAAGTCCACTTCCTGTTGAAAACACTGGACATCACGACCCCCGCCTCCAGTATCTAGTCATCTCTGGGTGGGTCCAAGGTGAAAAAAAGGCACTCATGTTAAAAATCGAGTTAGCTTATCCAGTAGAACCAATGCGATGATGCTATGCTGGGGAGATACAACTCTTCTTTATTAAAAGTTGGTTGCTGACTGGCCCATGAGAGCGAAGCTGTTCACTTCCTAGAGCGATGGAAATGGACGGCAGTGCGCACGGATCTACGCTCTTACCGGGGCCTGTCACGTAGCAATTGTTGCCCCAATCCTGGGCAGCCCCGGCTGAACAAAAAAGAGGCCGGAGCCCAAGCACAAGGCCTCAGGCACCGTCCCCTGCCCTGCATGGGGATTGGTCTACTGAAGCCCTGCCGCCTAAGCAAGCATTGTGTGCACCTCATATAAACACATGCTTCCCAGCTACCTTACCATGGATTCCAAAGACACCACTCCTAATACTTCTTTTTCTATCGGAAAACCCAAGGTTGCAGATACTTTCCACTGCCGCAAGGTAAGGCTGGAGCTGACTGTGGTCTAGAACCTGAGTTCAATGTGCTAAGGGGGCAACACTCATTTCACAAGTATTTACTAAGTGCCAAGCTCTGGGCTCAAAGACAACGTGACATGCAGAGCACAAGGAGGCTATGAGACAAGAGCAAGTTACAACTCTGGAACTTTCCATAAGTCACAGGTGTGTACAGTCATTTTAATATATCTAGATAAAACTTCTCTATCTATATAAAACTCCTCGATCTCTCTGTCTGTCTCTCTCACTTCTGGAGTCGTCCTAGCAGTTGGAGCTCCAAGCGGCATGCGCAGAAGGAGCCCTGTGTCTCCAGGTTTTCCCACACCCTCCTGATGGTGTCTGGCAGGGAAAGTGCGTGCTTCTCAAAGGCCCAGTGGGGGGCCTCCATCACACCCACCTGCCCTCGGGCAGCCTGTGGCAGTGGCGAAGGGGGCTGGAAGGAGGTGGCGAGCCAACTGGGACGCCGGGCTGAGAACGGCAAGCGGCAGAACTCCTGGTCCCAGCTCTGGGGCCAGTGTGAGCAGACAGGATGGAACCTGCCAGCAGCTGCCCCCCCAGGCGGCACGAGGTCTCCCTGGAGAGTCTCCCATGGCCGGCAGTAAAGTGCCACTTGAAGGGTCCACCCCATCCCTACGGGGCTAAGGCCGGGGGCGGGGAGTGAGAAGAGGGGCCAGCACACTAACTGGTGTCGGGCCTGGGGCGGCCCCCTCTCTCCTGCCTGAGGCCTTCTCAGAGAGTTGGACAGATTCTTATTTAAGGAGTGATTACCTGACACTTCCATATGGCAAAAATCTCTATCTTTGACTTACATTACCCCTGAAGGCAAAAACATTCAAAGCAACTGAACCTCTAATATTTTAAGAAATGTCACGTGAAAGAGAGCTGAGGAGAGAGAGCCATTACTGGGCACGTTCTGTGCAAATTCCTGACCCGGCCGCTTTCCTCCTGATTGGCACCAGCCACAAGGGACGGCTGCTGCAGGGGGAGCAGCTAACTTTGGAGCTTTAGGCACTGAGGGTGGGGAGAAGGGGCGGAGAGGCCAGTGCGGCCTTTGCAGGCAGGGTCTGAACGCAGCAGGTGGGGTGAGCCCAGGGGCTCAGGGTGTGGGGAGGACACCAAAGGCAGCAGGGCAGCTGGTGGCAGCTGGGAGGGACCAGAGCCAAAGGGCTCCTCTCTTGGGGTGGAGAAGCCAAGAGTCTCCAGGCCTCATCCTCTCCGCAGGGCCCAGGCCAGCCATCTGGCAGAATCCCCTGAGCTCCCAGAAGATGGGGTCTGGTGCTGCTCCTCCCAGAAGCAGGGTGTCCTGTGCCTTCCCGCCGAGGAGATGCCACTCTTCAGGGGCTGCCGACGCGGGCACATGCAGTTGCCCGAGTCCTTTTCCAGACCATTTCTAGATGAATTTTACGTGATGTCACAGTCCAGCCACAGCCTCGCTGTGGAGCCCACAAATTTTGAATGCCCTCAGGTCCCTCCCACTATTAAGCTATTAAAGGATTAAAGTGCTTTTCGTGTCTTCTACCTGGAAACGCTAACAAGTCTTTGGGTGAAGTGAAGGCCCCCACGAGAGGAGATGGGCCACTCCTCCCTAATTCAAGGCACCCGCTCCCTCCCACCCACAGCACTCAGGCCCCAGGCACATGGGGCAAGAGCACTTTCAGCGGCTCCAGGGTGGAATACAAATGTGCGTGCACCTTGGTGGCACACACACGCCCGTGCGCACCGCACAGGAGCCGGCACGGGCGCAGGGGCCCGTCTGCCTGCGGCGCACTCGGTGCTTCAATTGCAGCATCATCAATGAGCAAAGGGAGGGGGATGAGGTGGGGAAGGTGGGCCTCATTTTAAAGCCAGCCCTCCCACAGTGCACCCCGTCAGAAGGCGCTGGGGGCGGTGGCGTGGGAGGAGTCTGGACGGAGTTTCTCGTCCTCGGGGCGGGGCTCCGCAGTGGCTCTCCAGAGGGCCAGGCAGGCCGGCACCTTTTCTGAGTTGCTCCCCTCCGAGAGCTTCCTTCCGCGGTGAGTTTTCGGCTTCCGGCCGAGCTGCGGTTTCCCTTTGGAAGCCTCGCCGCAGTGGCCGCAGGCGCCAGGCCGCAGGCTGCTGTGGGTGCGCCGGTGCTCCAGGAGGATGGAGCCGCTGCGGAACGCCCTCCTGCAGTCTTGACACTTGTAGGGTCTCTCCTCACTGTGCACCACCTGGTGCTTGAAGAGGTTGGATCGCCGGCTGAAGGTCTTCCCGCACTCACTGCACTCATAGGGCTTCTCACCGCTATGCACCCGCCGGTGCTGGCTGAGGCCCGAGCGCCCCCGGAAGGCCTTCCCACACTCCTTGCACTCGAATGGCTTCTCCCCACTGTGGATGCGCTGGTGGTGAATGAGCTGGGAGATGCCCTTGAAGGCTTTCGGGCACTGGCTGCACGTGTAGGGCTTCTCGCCGCTGTGTGTGCGCTGGTGCTCGATGAGGTTGGAGCTCCTGCTGAAGGCCTTGCTGCACACGCTGCACGTGTAGGGCCGCTCGCCGCTGTGGATGCGCTGGTGCTCAAGGAGTGCGAAGCTGCGCCGGAAGAGTTTCCCGCACTCGCCGCACTCGTAGGGCTTCTCACCACTGTGGATGATCTGGTGCTTGATGAGGTTGGAGCTGCGTGTGAAAGTCTTCCCGCACTCGCCACACGCATAGGGCTTCTCACCGCTGTGGATGCGCTGGTGCTCCAGGAGCGCGAAGCTGCGCCGGAAGAGTTTCCCGCACTCGCCACACTCATAGGGCTTCTCGCCACTGTGGATGATCCGGTGCTTGATGAGGTTGGAGCTCCGGCTGAAGGATTTCCCACACTGCTGACACAGGAACTGTTTCTCTGCGCCTTTGGAACCCTGCTGCCTTAGAACCAAATCCTGCCTACCTCTGCAGCTACTTCTCTGTATCTCTCTTTCCTCACCTGGGGAGCTGCCTTGGCCTTTCTCCCTGGGAGGGTCACCCCTGCTGAAACCTGTCTGTGGACAATAAGCATGTTTCCGTCTGTGCTCAAGTGTTTCCTCTGACCGCCCGGCTACCTGGCCCTTGTTGCCACCCTGAAGGTCAGCCCCTGTGAGTTCTTCTGGACAATTTTTCTGCTTTGAAATTATCGGTTTGCTCTTCATCCTGTCACCTGTAAAGACAGAGAGCACCAACCAGTGTCACCCCCTCCCTGGGCCTCTATTTAGGTTTGTTCTTCACCCTCACCCTCACTCCAAGGCTGAGAAGAGCTGAATCAGGAGTTGAGGACGAGGGAGAAGAAGCAAGATAACCGTCAGCAGAAAGGAGGGCAAGAGGGGAGGAGACGGCAACAAGCTAGAAATATCAGAGCTGGTGTGAGACAGGGGACTCCATGACAGATTTCAATCTGCCACGAAAGAGAAGGTCCCACCCAAAGTGGCCATGCCACCCTCCATCAGCCGCTGCTCTTTGCCAATGGCTTAGGCAAGCCGACAAAGTGCCCCTCACTCACCTGCCTGCATCCCTGTGGTGGTCCCCATCCTGTGGACGTCTGCTACCCAGGGCCCCTCTCCTCGCTCTAGCCGGGAGACCAGGTGAGGCTTGGAGGATGAAAACCCTGTCCATGAAAAGGAAGCAGGTTAGTCACTCCTGGACTCAGTCCAGCATTAGTATCTTCAGGAACAGAGAATGAAGAACTCTCTAGAAAGTGCCACTGGGAAGGTCCAGAGAAACGGCAGAGTCCCTCTAAGGAAGCAAGGTGCTCTGAGTGTACAGGGGTCAGGCATGCACGGTGAATCTTAAGTAGGTGGTGATTCAGCCCAAGAGGATAATGATGTTATTATTTGGCCTGCAGGACGGGCTGGCTTGTGGGAAATGGGGGATCAGTGTGGAGACCCTGAAGGACAAACAGAAGGTTGGAGCAAGGCCCCAGGCAGTATCAAGAAGCAGACAGAGCTGAAGGGCTGCCTGTGCCCCGAAAGCCAAAGCCCCCTGTTTCACCATCAAACAGAGCAGATGTCTCTGTTCCTTATGCCAGACTCCACTGAGGAATCCACAACTTCCCTGGGGAACCCCGGATCTGCCTGATAAGGGTCAAAAACAACCAAGGGGAAGAAGCTAGTCTCCCTCTGTGGGGTTAGATGACTGAGGTGGAATCTGTAGAGTCTAAAAGAAGAAACAGAACAAAAGGATCCCCTGCAACCCCAAAGGCAGGGGCGCAGTGGGGGAGCATGCCCCAGCTCTTTCCCGATTTCTCCAAGTCCTGGGCCTCTATGTCCTGGGCTCTCTGTGGCTTGATGCAAGGAACAGATGCTTGTAAACCCTAGAACATGAAACGAATGTAAAGGCAACCTTGGTAAAAATGAAATAAGTATACATTAATGTATATAAATATTCAAGGCTAATTTGCATCTATCTTTTGGGTAGAAGAGATTTTGTTAACTCGTGATTTTATATCAAAATAAGTTTGACGGGGGCCCACGCATTTACCTAAAACACCTACAAGCCCAAACCATTTAGCTAAACACTGCGCTATTGAGGTAAAAGTTGGGCGTCAATGGATTACTGACCTGATGGGGAAATGCATGTATTCTTGGACTCACAGTAACCAACAAGCAAAGAAGCTCAGAAATAAACAGTTCAGACACAGGGTGGGAGCCTGGCTGTGTGTGAGGTCCTTACCCAGTGACACCAAGTGGTGGTAGTTCTCCAGCATCACTCGCTTGTAGAGCGTCCTTTGTCTGAGATCCAGAAGCTTCCATTCTGTCTTGGTGAAGTACACAGACACGTCCTCAAAAGATACTGGCACCTAAAACAACCCATTGCTGTGGCTTCAGGGGAATTCACCTCCGTGGGTCCCAGGATGAGCTGGCAGCAACTAAACATGGGGTGGGGGGGCCCTGGAGAGCTCGGCAACAGCTGTGAGGATGGGATAGGAGGAAGCGGCAGAGAGAGGCTGCTGGGGGAGATGCCGCCCACAGTCAGGGAGCCCCACTCACCTTGCGTCTCGCCATCAGGAGCATGGCTGCCATTGCAGGGGCGCAGAGACGCTAATGTGCAGAGAGCCAGGTGTGAGCTGAGCCCATGCGCTGAGTGTGACCTCGTCCAGATAGGGTCCCAATCAGAGCTGCTGGGGGATAGGACTTCAGCATATCTTTTGGGGGGGACACAATTCAACCCATAACACTTTCTCAAACTGAGCTTCTGTCCCCTCTCTTCACCAGACAAGGATTCCGTCTCCTCGTTCTGGGCCTGCCTAGCCAGGCATTCAAGGGAGTGTGTTTCTTCTTTCCTTTTTCTCATTTCCTTCCTCTCTCAGCCCTCCTCCCACGTGGCCAGCGCCCCAATCCTGACTTTCTAGCCATCCCTGGAAGCCCCACTGCCACCCCCTTGCCCCCTGAGGTCGGGGTTCTTAAAGAAAAATTCCAGGGGGAGGGTGATGGTGGTGGGATGAATTGGGAGTTTGGGATTGAGATATATACACTACTATGTATAAAATAGAGAACTAATAAGAACCTGCTGTATAAAAAAATTAAATTAAATTAAATTAAAAAAAAACAAGAAAAACTCCAAACACGCATACCTCCTTCACCTGCAAACAGACTTGCTCTCAAGGAAAGAGAAAGACCAAGCTAGTGGGATGCAAGAGGGAGGGCCCCCCGCATCGCTGGGGGAGGGGTAGCGTTCAGGCCGAGAGCTGCGGGCTGGGGGTGAATAAAGAGAGTAGCTGGCCAATGGCATGGCCCATACCCGGCCCTGAGATGGGCCCTAGCTGGGCGGTCATGGTGCTGAAAATTGGAGCGGGGTGGGGGGTGGGAGGGGCAGAAGGTGAGGCTGCCTGGGGCTCACGCTAAGGTAGGAAGAGCGTATCACCAACCAAGTGGACAGAATCAGACTTCTCCACATCAGCCCTCAATGCCAGAAGACAGTGGGGCAAAAGAAAGTTTGCTCCAAGGATATGTCCACCCAACTGGCGGCCACAACATGGGAGTCGCGGGCGGAGGAGCGGAGGAGACAGGCAGTGGCAGGGGGAGGGAGGGAGTGGGCGTCACAGCCTGCTTTTGCCCCAGGAGAGAGGGCAAGGGGATGGGGTCCTCGAGGCAAGTTAAATCGCCCCAAATTCCCTTATCACCTGTGATGAGCCGTCAGCTAACACTGGCCCAGAATAAACAAATGAATGCATGTCTGATGGAGAAGTTTATACTAATCAGAGAGAAAGAATCTCTTAAGGTCGAATGGATGCGAAAACCATTAGGTGAAGCCTGAGGGGGAAGGGTCGGCCATATGATGTCTTCCCCATTTACTGCTGGTCGCAAGAGAGGAAGCGAACCTAATGGTGGGACAGAAGTGGGATGTCCCCTTGGTGGGGATGCCCAGGAGGGCTCTTGCCGAAGCCTGACCTGATTCTAATGCAGCCTTGGGGCCCAACATCCAGTTTACAGCGGACCCTGGGGACAGAGGGACCAGTTAAAGGCACCACAAGTGGGGCGCCCAATCCAGAAGGTGGGCTGTTCCCTGGTCTCCTCTGCAAATCAGTGTCACGGGGGAAAGAGGAGGCTGGGTAAGGAGATTGTTCTGGATGAAAAGAGATTTAAGGGGCCAACAGCCAAGTGCAATGGGAGTCTTTGATGAGATGCTGGTGTGAACAAAAGAGGAGTCAAAGGCATTGCGGAGAGTGGAGGGTGAGAGCGGGGCCACTGCTGCCCATGTGTTGGATGGATAGTGGCACCAGGTCATGGAAGAAAATGTCCTTTTCAAGAGACACATCGCACCATTTGGGGAGAATAGGGCGTGTGAAGTGACTTTAAAGTGTTTCAACAAATACAAAAGACAGAAGGAAAGAGAGGGAGGGAGGGAGGAAGAGAGAGAGTGAGAGAGAGAGAGAGAGAGAGAGCGAGCGAGGTGGGGGGGGGGACCCAAGCAAATAAGGCAAGCTGGAGCTGGAGGCCACTGTTAACCCTGGGAGGTGGGTACCAGGCTTGGTTAGACTATTCTCTCTACTTGTCTGTTTGCTTGACAGTGTTCAGAATTAAAAGGGAAAATAGTGTAGTGGTCCCTCAGTAAGTAAACAGAGTTATCACCTGACCCAGCAATTCCACTCCTGGGTATATGCTCAAAAGAATCGGAAACAGTGTTTGCACAAAAATGTCCACCCATGTGAATTACCTGCAGCACAATTCACAATCGCCCGAAGGCGGAAGCAAGCCAAACGTCCATCAACAGAAGAGTAGATAACAAACCATGCTCTAGACACACGATGGAATACTATTTGGCCACAAAGAGGGATGAAATACTGATCCACGCTACCATGTGGATGAACCTAGTGTCACGATGCTAAGTGAAAAAAGCCAGACACAGGCACAAAAGGCCACATACTGCATGATTCTATTTATATGATGTAATATAATATTTCACAAGAGCTTTCTTGACCTAGTTTTGAAGTTATGACTAGAAACTCTTTCTCCTTGGCCTTCACAAGCAGTTTGCTAAGCTTGCGAAGTTTCCCACCCCACCCACCTCCCATAGCAAACCCCTCTCTCCGGGGCCACTAAACCCAGGCCCCAACCCCTCCTTATCGGGGTCTCACACTCGGTGGCCAGGTACCAGACAACTAGGGACAGCTCCTACGCACCGGAGCCTGTGAAACCATTCAAACTGGCCACTGCCCAGGGACCCCAAGGACACTAGCTACCCCTACCCAGGTGCGCCATCCCTCGTGGCAGCCATCCCTCCTTCTGCCTGTCATCTCTCCAGAGTGTCACTGTCCTGTGGCTCGCTATAAAAAAAACCTTTAAACCTTATAAAACATATGACATGTCCAGAGTCCTAGGTAAATCCAGAGAGTCAGAGAGCAGATCTGGGTGCCAGGGGTTGGGATTGGGTGGGGGGGGGTGTTGACTGCTTCATGAGGACAGGGTCTCTTTTTGGGGTGATAAAAATATTTTGGAGGTCGATGGTGGTGATGGCTGCACAAAGTTGCAAATATACTTAGTGTCGCTGTCAAGTGGTCATCCTTTTGTCCACAGGCCAGACATGTTTCATTGGGACACACCATCAGTCACAGGGGGACCTGCACCAGCTAAAGGTGTGGGGAGGGATGAATACTCATAATAGCAAGGGTTTTCAGACTAGCATCAAATTGTTTTGAGACACATCACAAGCTTGTTTTTTCTCTATCACGACTGTACTGCCAGGTCACCATCCATTTTGAAAAATACAGAAAAGCTGAAAAAGAAGAGGTGTTATTCTGTAATCCCCCATCCCAAGACATGGTGCAGTGCAAGCCCCCAAGAGAGAAGAAACGAGCTGTGCCCGCCGAGAGAAACGCCACGGACAGGGTTCGCCTGTAGACGGAGACCAGCGCTCAAGGTCAGCACCACGAGGCGCGTCGGAGGCGCCGGCCAGCGATGTGCTCACACACAGCAGTGTCTATCCTTGAGACCTAATGCCCCAAAGGCAGCATAATTTCAAATCCTGGAAAGACACACGACAAGCCCTGTTCTCACAGACCCTAATGCCCCATCATCCCCGCGTGGTAACGGGGAGACACTCCCAAGCAGGAATGGAAGGAAGGATATGGAAGGAGCTTGCGGAACTGGAGAGTGGCTTCTCCTGAGACCCTTTGACGTCGGTGGGCCTCCAGAGCGGAGGAGAAGCTGAAGGATGATTCTAGACCCCGACGCTCAGATTTCCCTGAAGTAGGACACCGGGCACGCAGGTGAGGGTCCCTCACATAGCAGCACTTGGGGCAAGAAGCTGGGAAGGCCCGGGGAGCCAGGGTAACTGGGTGCCCCTCCCACACCGGTCCGCCCCACGGAGGGAGCAGACCCCCAGGCCGCTCGCTGAGCCCAGCCGAAGTAAAGCCGAGTATACGCGGAGCAGGCGGCGGGACGCGGAGAGCCTGAAACGACGTGGCCCCCAGAGGGAGAAGAAGCCAGTGGGCTTCAGCGTTGATGTCTTTGGAAGACCACAAGATGGGGCTATTTCCCCAGAAAAAGAAAACAGAAAACAAACAAACAAACAAACAACAATAGGAAAGGCATTCATCAGTCCCACTTAGGCCGGATCAGGAATTGGGGCGTTCTCGTCTGCGAGGAGGGATAAGCAGGGCCACTAGGGTTGGGCTTCTTCCTTCCTGCTGCAACTTCCTCTGGTGTTTGGTAACTCAAGACCCCAACTGCCTCCTCTCGGCCCCACGCAGCATTCCCTGAGACCTGTGTCACCTGCCACCCACCTGGTGGAAAGGCCGGAGGCCCCAGGCCGTGGGGGGCCCAGCCTCAGCCCGGAGCAGAGATCCAGCCTGGGAGCTGCCCCAGGTCAGCCCAGGGCCATCCCTGCTGCCCGGCCAAGCAAAGCCCTCTGAGGAGCAACTCTGCAACCCGTGTCTCCAGGCCCTGCCCCTCCCGGGGCAGAGGCTGACCCGGACAGAAAGAGGCCACCTGCTGCCAGCCCTTCCTGGGGTGCCCATCTCCTGACCTTGCCCTCTTCTCTCCCTGCTCTGGCCACGCACCAGGCCACCCCTGCCTTTGCACGGGCTGTCCCCTCTGCCCAGAATGCTCTCTCACCTCCTTCAAGTTTTTCGGAAATGTTGCCTTCTAACCACACTACTTAAACTCGCAGCCCGACCGCTCACCTCCCTTCCCTTGCTCCATTTTTCCCCCGCGGCATTTATCACTGGTTAACGTACTCTGTAGTTCTTAATTTGAAACGTTTACTCTTTATTGCCTGTGTCCTGCCACTAGAATTGGACCCCCGAGCAGGGCTTTGCGGTTTTGTTCCCCGAGGATATATCTGCAGTGCCCGCAGCCCGGCCCGCAGGCGTGCTTCGCAGCTGTCTGTTGGACGGGAGGGCTGCCACAGCTGGCCCTGCATGGCAGCCCCGCACACTTTCCCGCTCGGCCAGCCCAGCTCTTGCCCTTGCGGTCCTTCCGTCCGGCCCCTGGCTTCCTCTTCTTGTACCTTCCCCTGGCGTGCTCGTCCCCGCCGACCCTCCACACCACCGAGGGGCACAAACCCCCAACCCTGAGAGCCGCAGGCGCACGTCCGGGCACCCTCAGGGCCCATGCCTGCGGACGGTTCGCCAGGTGCCCCTGGGCAGGAGTGCCGCGACCTCACGCAGAGGCGCAAAATCCAAACTTACCAGGCAGGTTGGCGTCGGGATGCTCTCCTGCCAGCCCCAGAATCAGCGGCGAACCGCAGTCGGAGGAGAGAAACTGGGAAACACGGGCTGCCCTTCCCCGGCGGGCGAAGGGGGCGGCCCCGAGGGCCGGCCGGCAGCTCTCCGCGCTCGCACTCGCCACCTCCTAGGGTGTCCCTCGGCCACCTGCCGAGAGCGGGCTCGCGGGCCTCTGGGCTGTCCTTCCCTCCTCCACCTGCCCCAGCCTCTGGGCAGGCCCGAGGCCAAGGCCGCCGCCTCCGAGAAGCCCTCCGGGGCAGCGCCCCCGGGAGGCGGCTGGGCTCCTGGCTGGGTCTCGACCTGGCAGCTGGGCGCCGCTCGGGAGGCGCGTTGTGCGGCCGTCCGTCAGTCCAGCGCGGACGAGCGGGGCCGAGGCACGGGCGGGGCCGGGGCGGCGGCGGCGTGGGAACGGGGCGCGGGGGTGGGGTGGGGTGGGGGCACGGAGCATGCGCGGCGCGGCGGGAGGAAGGGACGGCCCGTGCCCGCCCCGGCGCGCCCCGTGCCCGCCCCGGCGCGCCCCATGGGGGTTCTGGCCTGGCTCGCTGCGTACCCCGGGGCACTTCCGCTTTCAGTCTGGGCTGCTTCGAGCGCTCAGGGTCGCAGTGGTCCATCCACCGCACTCCCTCAAGGGGACAGGGGAGGGGCAGTGTTGGCTGCGCACCTCCCACGGCTCAAACTCTGGGGCTTTACTTTACGTCCATCTATCCATCCGTCCATCCATCTGGGACCCACGGGATCCCTGCGGGGTAGTCAGCACCAAGTGACCCAGCCATGGCACCCCAATAAGGGACCAGCCCACTTGAGTCAGGAGGGCAAAGATAAGAAAGTGAGGGCAGTGAGAGGGGATTCGGGGAAGAGCGGTGTGCAGACAGATGGAGAAGGAGCAGTGAAGAGCTACTGGGTGCACTGGTCTTTCCCTTGGTCCCCCCATGTGACTGTCAAACCGGGCCACAGGGTAGGCATTGGGGTCTGCATTTTCCCACAGGACTGGGGTTGAAATCCAGGGCTGACTGTGCACATGCCTGCCATTGACAGTGATGAGTTCCTCCCAAAGTTAGGAATGGGAAAAAGACTGTGGACGAAAAGCAACAAGGAAAAACAGCCGGATGGCATGTTCTGTCCGTCCCCGCCCCGGCTGTTGGGAATTGAGCACAAGGCGGGCACCTTTCCTTACACAACCAGAGCGCAGGCATCTTCTTCTCTTCAAGTGGGCCCTGGCCAGGAGAGTGCAGGCCTGCAGCGAGAAGCCCTCCCCATGCTGGTGCTCCCAGGACAGCAGCGGCCCGCCCCTGGCTTAGGGGAGAAGCTGGGATCCCCACTCAGGGTGCTTCTGGCCTCAGGGAGCAGGGTTCTCAGGGGGCCAAACGCAGCACAGCTTCAGGAGCCCTCCCCTGGAGCAGAGGCAGGGAGGTCCCCTGTGGCTCTTGGTTGTGGGCTCTGATGCCCAATCTTGTCCTCTCGCCAGGAGTCTGGCTAGACAGGCCTGGTCCTGGGCTCTAGAGGTATAATGGGGTGAATGATAGCCCCTCAGAAGATATGTGCACGCCCTAACTCCCAGAACCTGTGAATGTGAGTTTTCCAGGAAAAAACTCTTTGTAGATGTGATGAAATTCAGAATCTCAACATGAGATCATTCTGGATGATCCAGGTGAGCCTTAAATCCAATGACAAGTGTTCTTATAAGAGACAGAAGAGGAGAGACACAGACACAGAGGAGAAGCCACTTGAAGACAAACGCAGAGACTGGAGGGGTGTGGCCACAAGCCCAGGGTAAGGCAGCTCCTGTGGCTTTGGGCAATTATTAGAGAGCCTTGGCATCCAACCTTCACGGAAGGAGGGAGTGAGGGCCTGCGGCTGGGAGGGGGGCTCTGGGAGCTTTCCATGATATCCTATTTCTGTCCCTAGCCCAAACCTCTCCTCAGAGCCCTTGCCCCTTATATCCAGCTGCCTTCTTGTCATCTCCACTTTGATGCTTCCAACTCAGATGTCCAAAATAGAACTCATGATTTTCTACACAGGCTGGTGCTCTTCCCGAGTCCTCAGCCACAGTGACTGGAACCCCATACACCCATGTCACAGGCCAGAAATCAGAGACATGTTCCTCACTCACCTTCCACATCTGATCATCCACAGTGTTTGGTTAGTTCTCCACATGTTTTAGGTTTGTTATATCTGCCCTATCGGCGCAACCCTATGACACTGCCAGTACTATTGTTCAGGCCACCATCATCTCTCCCAGGACAACCCCAACTGCCCCTTGAGAGACTTTCTGCATCCACTCTGTGCCCCGCCCCCCCATAATTCTTCCACAAGGAAGCGAGAGAAAACGCCTGAAAATATGTGCTCATGTTACACACACACACACACACACACACACGAGTGCACTTGCATCTCTGACTTCAAACTTTTCAGTGGGTTCCTAACTCTTAGGTAAAGACCAACCCCTTCTTGAGGCTCATGAGGACTACACGGCCTGTTCTCTAGCTTCAGTACATGGTGTTCTCTCTCTGTGTGTCTCTCGCTCGCTCGCTCTCCCTCCCTCCCTCTCTCCCTCTCTCCCTCTCTGCTCCAGCCACACTGGTCTTCTTTCAGTTTGATACTCACCGTGTTCCTTTCAGCCCCAGGACTGAAAATTTACACTTGCATTTCACTCAGCTGATGTGGAGCACACCTCCCACAAGAGGAGCAGAAGATGCCAGGTGTGCAGTCTCCCAGCTTCCCTTGCAGCCAGGGCGTGGGCACAGGACTGGGACCCATCAATCAGATGCCTGCTGCCAACTGAGTCGGGCCAGAGCTGGGAAGAGCAGGGGCCACATAGATCCCACTCGGGTGGGCAGGTGGTGGCGGGGACAATCAGACCTGTTTCTCAAGAAGCAGTGGCAGCCGTGGTGGTCATGGCAGCACCCAAGTCCCACAGGGGTGGTGCAAACCACAGTGTCTGTGCTCGGTGGTGGGAGGGAGGGAGCCAAAGGGGTGCTTTCACCAACCCAGCAGTGTGGCATGATTCAAAGCCTTGTTCCTCTCTGCAAAGCCTCCAGGCCTGGCTCTCCAGCCCTCCCCAAATGCTGATGGGACACCTGCCATCCTTCAGCTAATTCCCTTTGTGCTTCCATTGGCCAGTCTGCTTCTCTTGTGTGCTACTAAGAACCATGATGGAATAGGTTTCTGCAGAGGTCATCTGATCTCCCACTGCATTATGTGCTCCCTACCCCAGGCTTAGGGACAGCACTTGCTCTTGGAACTTGACAGCTCTTTACAAGGTCCTTTATTGGCTCCTCTTACTCCATCCTTCTTTTCATGTTAGTGTTTGTTAATAGTTATGAATATTTAGAGGCTTCATGTTACTTGTTGGAAGGTAGATCAATAGAGATGATCCATTCTGAGAAACTGAGAGGAAAAAAGATGTTTCAAAACGAAAACAAAGCAAAACAAAAAAACCTCAGTGAGCTGTGGGACAATATATAAAGGTCTAACACATGTGTTTTTGGGATCCCAGAAAAGAAGAGAGAGAACAGGGAAGAAAAACTACTTGAAGAAATAATGCCTGACATCTCCAAAATTTGGAGGTAGACATAATTTACAAATTCAAGAAGTTCTGTGAACCCCAAGTAGGATAAGTACAAAGAAAAACCACATGTAGATGCATCATCGTCAAACTACTGAAAACAAAGGTTAAAGAGAAGGTCTTGAAAGCAGTCTGAATTAGACGAAGCACTGTATATGGGAGAACATTAACAAGAAAATCCACTGAGTTCTCAGCGGAAACGATGGAAACCAGGAGACAGTGGAACAACATTTTAAAATGCTGAACGACAACAAAAAATAACTTTCGACCCAGAACTCTATCTATATTCAGGGAAAATATCCTTCAGGAATGGAGGCAAAATAAGGACATTTTGAGATAGATGAAAACTAAGAGAATTAATCAACAGATCTGCACTAAAAGAAACGCTAAAGGAGGTCTTTCCACCTGAAGAAACGTGATAGTAGAGGGAAACCTTGATCTTTGGGTAGAGACGAAGAACACCAGAAATGCTAAACACGTGGGTAAACATTTAAACATTAAAGAATACTTATTTGCTCTTAATTTCTTTATTATACATATGACTATTTAAAGTAAAAGTTATAATAGTATATTGTAGGCTTTATAATCTGTGTAGACATAATACACATGGCAATTACAGCATAAAAGATGGGGCAGAGGGGGAAGGAATCTATGTGGTAGAAAGGTTCTTACATTTATGTGAAGTGGTACAATGTTAGCCACAACCAGACAGTAAAAAGTTAGGGATATACAGTAAGTCCCCTACATACAAACCTTCAAGTTGCAAACTTTCAAAGATGCGAATGTGCATTCGTATGTCCAATCACGTAAGTTAGTTCACGTGTCTGGCATACATTGTCACATGCATGCATCCTCTACAAGTGATTGTGCTTTTGTGTACGTTACTGAGCAGTACTGTATAGAGTAAAGTAGTACAGTATCTTTATTTCAAGCCCAGGCTGTCCGGAAGCAAGTGTAAAAGCAGTGGTGATGTAGCTGGTACCGCTAAGAAGAGCCAAGCGATAATGATGGAAACAAAAGTGAAAATACTTGAGAGAGTGGAGCCAGGCGAAAAGATGGTAGACGTTGCTTGTTCTTATAACCTGAATCGTTCAACCATTGGCACGATTCTAAAGAACAAGGACAAGATCATGGAACATGTGAAGTCTGCTGCGCCGATGACATCGACAATAATATCGAAGAAGCGTGGAAAAGGGATGGAGGAGATGGAGAAACTCCTCAGTGTGCGGATGCAGGATCAACATCAGCGCTGAGTCCTGCTCAGCTTAATGCTGATTCAAGAGAAAGCTAAAAGCCTTTATGAAGACTTGAAGAAGAAACACGGCAAAGAATCAGAGGGCACATATTTTAATGCCAGCCATGGCTGGTTTCATTGGTTCAAGGCTAGAGCCAACCTTCACAACGTAAAAGTAAGTGGCAAGGCAGCGATTGCAGATACGGTAGCTGCCTGGGAATTTCCTGAAACGCTTTGAGAAATTATTGATGAAGGCCATATTTACCCAAGCAGGTGTTTAATGTGGATGAGACAGGACTGTACTGTAAGAGGATGCCAGACCGAAGTTACATCAGTAAGGAGGAAAAGTTGATGCCAGTGCATTGAGAGTATCATTGGTTCTGGGTGGAGATGGACCCAGAAGACTCTGGAAAGTAGACTATGCAGCATGCCCATCTCCAGGGATGGGGACCGTGGCAGGGACAGAGGTAGGGACAAAAAAAAGGCAGGGAAAGAGAAAGTGAACTGGTGGAAGAAGAAAAGATAGGGTAATGTTTTTGCATGTGTAACACTCGAAATACTTTGGTGTTTGTACTGGTTCAACCATTCATGGCCTAGTGCCCGAGTCGTTTCCCGGTCTGCTCCAGCATCAAGTGGTTACAGTTATGGATTGCAAATTTATTGACATTTGACATCTACACCAGCCTTCCTTTGATCAACAGAACTCTCTGCCGCCAAACTGAATAATTACAGAAGATTTCAGCAGTCACAGGGATGCCAAAAAGGTCATTAAATCACCTTGAAAAACAAAAGTTGATGCCAGGGTATAAAGCAGCAAAGGATAGGCTAACTCTGTTGTTTGGTGGCAATGCTTCCAGTGATATGAAGCTGAAGCCTCTCTTAGTTTATCATTCAGAGAACCCAAGAGCCCTTAAAAACATAGCCAAGGGCTCTCTTCCTGTTGTGTGCAAGAGTAACCCCAAAGCCTGGGTGACACAGGCCATTTTACAGGACTGGTTTTTCCACCACTTTATCCCGGAGGTAGAGAAACATTGCTTGGAGAAGGGCGTCCCTCAAATTCAACATTCTTTTGCTGCTCAACAATGCTCTGGGCCACCCCCCATTCATCGACAAGTTTCATCCCAACATCAAAGTAGTGCATCTGCCACCGAATACTACGTCGCTCATCTAACCTATGGACCAGGGAGTTATAGCGACTTTCAAGAAATATTATTTACCTCACACTTTTCGTCAGGCAGTAAAGGCGAGTGACCAATCAGGAACAATCGTGACAATTTTGGAAAGACTATAACATCTACAAGGCCATAAAAAACATTGACTTTGCTTGGCGTGAGGTTACGGCTGTCACCATGAATGGGGTTTGGAAGAACCTTTGCCCACAGTTTGTTCATGATTTTTGTGGATTTGAGAAGGTAGATCAGAAGTCCGAAGCGGTCTTCAGCAACGTAGTGACCCTCAGCGAGAAGCTGGAGCTAGATCTGCAAGAGGACGACTTCACTGAACTCCTTGCTGTGCAACATGAGGAGCTTACTGATGGAATTGGAGGCCCAGAGAAAGGATGAAGAGGGACAGGAGGAAGAAGATGTAACGGAAGGACCAGAGAGATTCATGACGCCGGAAATGGCAAGGGGATTTTCTTTATTTGAGGAGGCACTGTTAGTTTATGAGGCACAGGACCCGAACGTAGAACGGTACCCGAAGGTTGCAGCAGCCGTTCAGAATGCAATCCAGTGCTACCTTGTTATCTATGATGAGAAAAAGAGAGCTACTACCCAGACATCACTGGATCATTTTTTAAGAGGGTAGGTAGAATTGAATCCAGCAAGGAACCAGAGCCTGTGCTATCCACGTCAGGCATGAGTGACATTGCAGCTTGCCCTCTGTCACTTATTGCTGAGGATCCTTCAGCTCTACCATCTCCCACCTCCTCTCCCTCCTCCAGTGAGTAACACTTCCTGCCTGTTCACTCGATGCCAGCTGTTGTACTGCACTACTGTACTATTCAAGGCACTGTACTGTAAGATTAAAAATGTTTACTTTATTTTTTGTGTTTGTATTTTTATGTATCATTTGTGTGAAAAGTATTATAAACCATTACAGTGCAGTACTATATAGCCGATTGGGTTAGTTGGGTGCCTAGGCTAACTTTGCAGGACTTACGAACAAATTGGACTTATGACGTGCTGTCGGAATGGAACTCATTCATATGTGTGGGACTTACTGTATATTATAATGTTTAGAATAGCGAAAAGTGATAATTGCCTAAAAAGGCAGTAGATAAGTTAAAATGTAATTGAAAAAATTGATTATCTCAGGCACGAAAAAGAGAACATAGGAGCAAAAATAGATGGACAGGGCTTCCCTGGTGGCACAGTGGTTGAGAATTTGCCTGCTAATGCAGGGGACACGGGTTCGAGCCCTGGTCTGGGAAGATCCCACATGCCGTGGAGCAACTAGGCCCGTGACCCACAACTACTGAGCCTGCGTGTCTGGAGCCTGTGCTCTGCAAAAGAGAGGCCACGATAGTGAGAGGCCCGCGTACCGTGATGAAGAGTGGCCCCGCTTGCTGCAACTACAGAAAGCCCTAGCACAGAAACGAAGACCCAACATAGCAATCAATCAATCAATCAATTAAAAAAAAAATAGATGGACAGACAGTGCTATGGACTGAATATTTGTAAAGCTCTCCCCCTCATTCACCTGTTAAATTCTAACCCCCAAAGGGATGGGATTTGGAGGTGGGGCCTTGGGAAGTGATTAGCCCATGAGGGGGGAGCCCTCATGAATGAGATTAGTTCCCTTATAAAAGAGACCCCAGACAGCTGCCTCACCCTCTTCTGCCATGTGAGAAGATGGCTAGTTGATACAACTAGACAAGAAATCAGTCCATATAAAGAAGAGCTTTATTACTATTACTTTATTACTCAGCCGTACAAAGGAACGAAATTGGGTCATTTGTAGAGACGTGGATGGATCTAGAGACTGTCATACAGAGTGAAGGAAGTCAGAGAGAGAAAAACAAATATCGTATATTAATGCATATATGTGGAACCTAGAAAAATGGTACAGATGAACTGGTTTGCAGGACAGAAGTAGAGACACAGATGTAGAGCACAAACGTGTGGACACCAAGGTGGGAAAGTGGTGGGGGCAGGGGTGTGGTGGTTTGATGAATTGGGGGATTGGGATTGACTTATATACTCTAATATGTATAAAATGGATAACTAATAAGAACCTGCTGTATAAAAAAATAAATAAAATAAAATTCAAAAATTAAAAAAAGAAGAAAAAGGAAAAACAATAGGTTTCTGACATTGTCAATCACAGTAGAAACCCACCTGTAAAGACAGATTGACCAATGTGCCACCATGGGCTCAGCATCTCCAAGTTTGCTCCTCCAACTCCGCAGCCTTGCAGGGAGGCCTTCCTATTGGTGGAAGGCCAATGGGCGTGTCTTTTGCTTCCGGAGGCGCCAAGCCTTGGGACCTCAGGCCCTCAGTGCGCATGGCTACTGCTGCTTCGGTAGCAAAGCGCCTCCTCACGTGCTCTTCTGATCCAACCACCTTCTGTGTAAGGAGACGTCTAGAACGTTCTCCCTCATCTTCCTCGGGCTTCCGGGAGCACCCGGAAACCCACGTGGCGCTCGCACAGAGTGCCTGGGACAGTCGGCTGCACAGTTTCTGGCTGCACTGCTGAGACGAGCTCTTCAGCCCCTTCTGAGCGGGACTCCGGCGTCATCCACAGAGTCAGAGAAGGTCAGGAGACAGGCGGGGGCTTTGCCGGGGGCTGGACTCCGCAGGTACCGGGGGCGCTGGGAAGGAGTGGGGTTGGGGGGAGGGCTACGGGCTGCTCGATGGGGAGTGGGGGCGGGGCGGCGGAGGGCAGCGGGCTGAAGGGGGGCTGGGGGAAGGGTCCCCCAGTGTGCGGGTCCGAGGGGAGGACCGCTGGCTGCCGGGGTGGCTGGTGGGGGGGCGTTCTGGAGTCGGGGTGCAGAGGGTGGGGCTAATGGCTAAGCTTGGGGGGTGTCCGGAGCGGAGGGCTTCCTGCTGGGCGGGTGGGGCCGGCTTTGGGGGCCAGAGGAGAGGACGACTGGCTGCGGGGGTGGGGAGGACAGGACGGGCGGGCCACTCCCCCTCCTCGGGCCGAGACACGAGGGGAGGGCTAACGGCTGCTGCGTGTGGCGGGAGGAAGGCGGAGCTACTCCTGGCGGAGGCGCGGGTCGATGGGGAGGACTCCCGGGCGCGGGTGCGGTAGGCGTTAGGGGAGCTCCCACCGGGGCGCGGGGTGGGGTGGGGGGCAGCATGTTCGTGTCAGGAAGGGGGCTCCGGCTCCCGGGTGGGCGGGGGCAAGACGGGTGGGCTCTGCGTCTGGGGTGCGAGAGGCAAGAGCCCCTGGTGCTGAGGGTGCTCGGGGGAGGACTCCCCGGTGTGGGGAGGTGAGAGAGGCAGTCTGATCTCTCTGCATGGGGGGGTGCCCGGCTTCCAGGGCCCAGAGCGGAGCGCCAGCAGCTGGTGGGTGGGGGAGGGTGTATGGGGGGATGTAGTGGGGGGGGCGTAGGGGCGGAGCTGCCTGGCCACGAGGAGCATAAGTGATGCTGAGAGGGGGAGGCGCTGGGGCTGCTGTGATCTGGTGGAGGCTGTTGGCCATGGCAGATGGATTTGTGGGGGTCCAGGGAGGGGCTCTGGCCTACTGCATGAGGCATCGAGAAGCTCCAGGTCGCCTCTGTCCCGGTGGCACAGGAATTGCAGAGGTGGGTGGGCGGGGCGAGGCCCTGGCCTCCACACAGAGTACAGAGATTCTTTACGAGGGTGCTTTGCACATTCACCCGGACAGGCCATACCAGAGTTGTAAAAAAGTCTCCATAAATTTAACAGTATTGCAATTTTACATGATAAGTTTTCTCATCATGGGGAAATTTTATTTGATGGTACTAATGATAATATATCTTTAAATATTGGGAAACCCATGGATCAAAGAAAAAAAATCACAGAGGGACTTAGAAAATATTTCAAAGTGAATACTCAAAAAACACAACTTACCAAAATTAGTGGGAGGCAGCAAAAAGCGACAGGAGGAAACTGTATTCCTCTAAATGCTTCTGTTAGAAGAGTCAGGACATAAAATCAGTGAGCTAACAGCCCATTTAGAGATGCTAGAAGAAGAAGAGCAAAGGAAACATAAAATGAAGTAATAAGAGAGCTAAGAGAGGAAATCAGTGATAGAAAGCAAATTATGGACACGATGAACAAAGCCATGCTCTTCTTTCAAAAGAGCAAGAAAACTGAGAAAGTCCTAGAGCGATGAATCAAGGAAAAATAGAAAGAACGCTGATCACCAATGTCAGGAATGAAAGAGGGCTAACGTTACGGATCAGATGTACATTACAAAGAGAATATAGGGATATTATGGAAATGTTTATGCTAAAAAATTGGAAGACTTGAAAATTTCCTTGGGAGAAAGGCAGCTTCCTAAAAGTGAGGCCAGAAATGGAGAAAATGTGACGAGCCTTCTATCTTTTTTTAAAAATTATTTTATTTTATTTTATTATTGCTTCTTGAGTCGTATACAAGAAGTGCTCTTTTATTATTATTTTTAAAATTTATTTTTACTTTTGGCTGCGTTGGGCCTTCGTTGCTGCGGGTGGGCTTTCTGTAGGTGCGGCGAGCGGGGGCTACTCTTCGTTGCGGTGCGTGGACCTCTCATTATGGTGGCTTCTCTTGTTGCGGAGCACGGACTCCAGGCATGTGGGCTTCAGTGGTTGTGTCACGTGGGCTCAGTAGTTGTGGCTCGTGGGCTCTAGAGCGCTGGGTCAGTGGTTGCGGCACGCGGGGTTAGTTGCTCCATGGCATGTGGGATCTTCCCGGACCAGGGATCGAACCTGTGTCCCCTGCACTGGCAGGTGGATTCTTAACCACTGCACCACCAGGGAAGTCCCTAGCCTTCTATCTTGTAAATAAATTTAATTTATCAAAAAGAAGTTTCCTAAAGTCAAACAAACAAAACAGGGCAGGGAGGTGCTCCAGGCTGCTGCTGTGAGGGGCAGTAGGGTGGGCTGTGTGGCACAAACATGATTCTCTCCTCTTTGCACCCACAGGCCGATTCCCACACTTCAACAGTCTGTGCACACCTGTTGGATCGCTTCCCCCCACCCTCAGGTCCTCGAAGATGGCGATGGCTCTGGCGATACTGCGGGACTGGTGCAGGTGGATGGGCGTGAACGCTCAGCGATCTCTGCTCATCCTGGGCATCCCAGATGACTGCGAAGACCAGGAATTCCAGGAGGCTGTGCAGGCTGCCCTGTGTTCCCTGGGCAGGTACCGAGTGCTGGGCAAGGTCTACAGAAAGGAGCTGGGGTCGAGGGTTGCCCTGGTCGAGTTTGCTGAGTATTTAAATCACAGCTTGATCCCCCGCCAAATACCAGGCAAGGGGGGGCCCTGGACTGTGGTCTGCCTGCCCCAGGCCCCTGATGCTGAGTCACAGGATAGACCCAATTTCCCTGCACAGCCCCAGAGACAAGCAGTGGTTGGCAGGGCAGGTGAGGCAGGAACTGCAGGTCACTCAGGAACTGCAGGTGAGGAGGAAGCCGCAGGGGAGGCGGGAGCCGCAGCTATGGAGGGAGACGCAGGTGAGGAGGAAGCCTTAGGTGAGGTGGCAGCTGGAGGTGAGGAAGGAGCTGGAGTTGAGGCAGGAGCTGTAGGTGAGGCAGAAGCTGCAGGTGAGGAGGAAGCCTTAGGTGAGGTGGCAGCTGGAGGTGAGGCAGGAGCTGGAGTTGAGGAAGGAGCTGCAGGTGAGGTGGGACCTGGAGGTGAGGCAGGAGCTGCAGATGAGGCAGGGGATGGAGGTGAGGCAGGAGCTGCAGGTGAGGCAGGAGCTGGAGGTGAGGCAGGGGATGGAGGTGAGGAAGGAGCTGCAGGTGAGGCAGGAGCTGCAGGTGAGGCAGGGGATGGAGGTGAGGCAGGAGATGCAGGTGAGGCAGGAGGTACAGATGAGGGAGTTGCAGGTGAGGCAGGAGCTGCAGGTGAGGCAGGAGCTGGAGGTGAGGCAGGAGCTGGAGGTGAGGCAGGAGCTGGAGGTGAGGCAGGGAATGGAGGTGAGGCAGGAGCTGCAGGTGAGGCAAGAGCTGTAGGTGAGGCAGGGGATGGAGGTGAGGCAGGAGCTGCAGGTGAGGCAGGAGGTGCAGGTGAGGAGGGAGATGCAGGTGAGGAGGGAGCCTCAGGTGAGGCAGGAGCTGCAGGTGGGGAAGGAGCTGAGGGTCAAGCAGGAGCTGAAGGTGAAGCACGAGTGTCAGATGAGGAGGGAGTTGCAGGTGACAGAAATGTTGCAGGCGTGGCAGGCCTTCTGAGTATGGCAGGACCCACGGGCGAGGCAATGACTGCAGCTGAGAAAGCAGCTGTGGAAGCGGCAGCCGCCATGGATGAGGCAGGGCCCTGGACCCAGCAGTGGAGGCAGGCCTTGCAGCCCGTGCTAGAGAACATGGGCTACAAGGAGCTGGGAACCTTCTCTGGGGTGGAAGAGCCAGGCCACGGGGAAGAGTCCTTTGAGAGCTGGCTGGAGCAGGCCAACGACATGCTGCACCTGTGGCGCCACGTGTCTGAGAGGGAGAGGAGGAGGAGGCTGGTGGAGAGCTTGCGCGGCCCCGCGCTGGACCTCCTGTGCGGCCTCCTGGCGGAAGATCCCGAGCTGGCTGCCCAGGACTGCCTGGCCGCGCTGGTGCAGGTGTTTGGGAACAAGGACCCCCGGGTGAGCGCTCGGCTGAAGTTCGTGACCTGTGCCCAGCGGCCCCAGGAGACTCTCTTTGCGTACGTGATGCGCCTGGAAGGCCTGCTGCAGTCGGCCCTGGAGAAGGGGGCCATCCACCCGGCCGTGGCGGACCAGGTGCGCGCCCGGCAGGTGCTGATGCGGGCCCGGCTGAACGACCCGCTCCAGAAGGAGCTGAGGAGGATGCGGCTGATGCGGAGGCCTCCCGGCTTCGTGGGGATGCTGCGGCTCATCCAGAAGACCGAGGCCTGGGAGGCCGACCCGGCTAGCAGTGAGCAGTTCCCAGGGGAAGAAGAGGCCCGTGTGGACGTTGGAGTCCTGGCAGCAGCCGCCCAGGCCGCCCCGGCCCATGAGGCCGTCAGCGAGGGCACCACTGCAGATGGCACCAAGGCCTCCCCGGCCGGTGAAGATACCGCCGCCCAGGCCGCCCTTTCCAAGGAAGGTAGCGCCGAGGACCACCCAGCGCGTGAAGAGGCCAGTGAGGCAGTTGCCGGCACTGCCAAGGCTGGCGAGGCGGCCCCTGAAGATCATGGTGCCGCCGGGGCAGCCCCTGGCCCTGGGGAGACCAGCAAGGCCTCCGCGGCCACTCAGGAAGATGGACGTGCTCCCGCCCCTGCGGGCCTAGCTCAGGCAGGACCCTCAGATGCCCCCGGGGCCCCCATGCCTGGCCGGATGGGCAGTGCTTCCCCGGTGGCCCCAGGAGGTCCGGGCTGGGAGCCAGAGGGCCTCGCCCAGGCAGGAGGCCAGGAGGCCGAGGAGCCCCCCGAGGAGGGGCTCAAGCCCATCCCAGGAGCGCCGGGAAATGAGGACGGGGCTGCAGAGATGAGCCCCCCGGGGTCCTCCTCGGGCCAGTAGTCTCAGCAGGCCCCGGGGCCCCCAGGCTTGGAGGCAGGGGGAGGCCAGGCCAGGCAGCCTCCTGGCCCCATGTTAGGGGCCACTCAAGGTGCCTGGGCCTCCCTCCCGAGAGGGGACCCCTATTCAGTGTTCCCCCTCTGGGGCAGGCTGCTCCCTGTGCTGGCAAGCCCAAATGTGTCCCTGTAGGCCCCAGAGGGACCCAGGTGTCAAGGAACGCCCCCCCCAGCCCCCGCTCCCCTCCCCCCCAACACACACACCCTAGCCATCGTCCCCCCGCGGAGCCCTGTGGTGCGCCACATGCCAGCCAAGGCTCTGGTCTCTGTGGGCCAGTGTCGTGAGCGCAACGTGTTCTTTCTGGGCGTAGATTCAGGCCCAGCGCTGCTTCTTGTGGAAATGTGCGTGTGCTCTCCTCTGAGCAGTTCTCCCCACCTCGGCCAGGCGCGGAGACCCCGAGCCCGGTCCCAGGAGCCGGCGGGGAGGACGGGATGGACGAGGTCACAGCCAGCGCCCACCCCAGGACCTGGGAGCCCACCTGGGACCTTGGGAAGGAAGACCTGGACCGGGGCTGCAGGAGGTCTGCGGGAGGACCCCGGGGCCTGTGCTCTGCTGGGCCACCCTGTTGTTCCTCGGGACTCCACGTCCTCGGCTCGGTGGCGCGTGCCCTGCTGTGGGACCGTCCTGTGCCCGCCATAGGGCAGGGCCAGGCCCCGGGCATGTGGGCCAGAGGGGGAGGGGCTGCCCCGGGGGGAGCGGGCATTGCCGGCGCCCATCGTCCTGGCGAGAGGCCACCCGCGGGGCCCTGAGGAAGGGAGACTGGGGGAGGGCCGCCGGGTGGGATGTAGCGGAGGCACCTTGTTGGGGACCGTGGGGGGGGGCGGGATCCGTGGGCTCCGGTGGCTGTTAGAAGTTCCTCTGTGTGTTATCATGCCCTCTGTTCAATGGTTTCAGTCAATGTTTTTGTTTAATAAATTTCCCTGAATGTTTCAGCTGAGTCTGGCCTCTGCTGTGGGCAATGGAGGAAAAGGGCTGCTGCGGGTGAGGGCGGGGGTCCAGAGTAGGATTCCTGCTCAGCACCCACGGGACACCTCTCCAGGGAGAGGGTAGGGTAGGCACTTTGCAGACGCAGACATGGGGAGGGTTTCTCTTCCATTTCATGGGTGAATTGTAAAGTTTTGGGGTTCAATTTGTTCTCATGCTGGGATGGTCACGTGTCCTATGTCTTCTGAAAATGGGTGGGGGTGATCCTGATTTTCTCCTTCACTGGGGGCAGGTGCCACTGGCATCCAATTCCTGGGATCCAGGACCGCTCAAAGTGTGTGATGCACGGCGTGGGGCCCTGAAACAAGGAGCTGTCGTGCCAGGAGGTCTCTAGCCTCCTTGGTGAGAAAGCCAGTATTCGACTGATAGAGTTTTGAAAAACCCCAAATGTCCTTAAACTTGAGGGATCCTAAAATGTGAAACTCTCACTGTGGAACAACAGTGACAGCACTTACCAAGCAGCTGAAAATCTCGCCTGGACACTCGTGCGGTCTCTGGGAGACACATCCCCACACCACCTCCAGCTGCAAACAGATTTGCTCTCGAGAAGAAAGGACCAGACTGGTGTCACGCACAGGACGAAGGCCCAGTTGCGCGCGGGGTGGTGGGCAGGGGTGCTCTATGAAGTGGTAACATTCAGGGATGGGGGGACCTGGGTTTCATGCTAAGGGCAGTGGGAAGCTGTTGCACCATTTAGGCAGGCCCAGTGGACGCTTTTCATTCCTTCTGTCCCGGGACGTTGCTAGTTTATGAGGCTGAGCACAGCGCCCGCAAGAAGAGCAGAAGATGCCAGGTGTGCAGTCTCCCAGCTTCCCTGGCAGCCAGGGCGTGGGCACAGGACTGGGACCCATCAGTCAGATGCACCCGCTGCCGACTGAGTCTGGGTTCAGAGCTGGGAAGAGCAGGGGCCACATAGATCCCACTCGGGTGGGCAGGTGGTGGCGGGGGCAATCAGACCTGTTTCTCAAGAAGCGGTGGCAGCCGTGGTGGTCATGGCAGCACCCAAGTCCCACAGGGGTGGTGCAAACCATGGTGTCTGTGCTCAGTGGTGGGAGGGAGGGAGCCAAAGGGGTGCTTTCACCAGCCCAGCAGCGTGGCATGATTCGGAGCCTTGTTCCTCTCTGCAAAGCCTCCAGGCCTGGCTCTCCAGCCCTCCCCGAATGCTGATGGGACACCTGCCATCCTTCAGCTAATTCCCTTTGCGCTGCCATTGGCCACAGTGAGATGTGACGGCTAAAGATTCCAAGTGGTACAAGGGCCTCCCAACGACACGCCTCGAAAGGACCCCCAGCCCCCAGGCTCCTGCTGGGTGGCTGGGGGTTGGAAGGTCATGGCTAATGCCTGCAGGGCGAGTCTGGGGGAAAGCAGGCGCGCGGGGGGGGGGGGGGGCGGGGGGGGGCGGGGGCGCTTAAGGTGCGGGGCCCTAGGAGAATGGGGTCAGGGGCTGGGTCTTCGCCTCCTGTCTCTTGGAACTGAAGTGTGAGGGGGAGCCAGTCTGATGGTGAGAGCAGGTCCTGCCGGCTGGGTGCGCCTGCTCAGCAGTGAAGACGAGCCTGTGAGGAGGGCGGGCGAGGCCCTGGGATCGGGAGTCTCGAGGCACAGCTTCAGTGAGTGTGTGTGTGTGAGTGTGGGGTGTGCACACGTGGCGTATATGTGGGTGAGTGTGTGTGGTCCATGTTAATGTGTGTGCGTGTGTGGTTTATGTGAATATGTGTGAATGTGTGTGTGACTTTGTGTGGGGGGTGTGTGAGTGTGTGTGAGTGTGTGTGCTTTTATGAACGTGTGAGTGTGGGAGCAGAGTGGCTTCTCTCTCAGGCTGAATTACTTTCTCTGAGACTTCCAGTGGCTTCCCTCTTCCCCATGAACTGGAGGAAGAGCACATCAGCTGACTCCTTCCAACTGAGGGGGCCAAGGAGACTGGTTGTGGGGGGACCCTGTCCCCAGTGTCCTGCCCTGTCTCCATTCCCCGAAGCTTCAGGTGCTGTACTCATGTCCCACATGGAGTGGCCAGAGACGTCTCCACAGGCCTTGACATCCTTTCACATTTCCTTCTCCGTCCCCGGCCCGCAGTCCAAGCCCACATACTCTAGCCCCTCCTGGCCCTGCTGGGACCCAAGGCAGCTGGCAGAGGTCCACAGAGTGGCGCGCCCTCCACCCCCTGCCACGCCCTTTCCAGCAGACAGGGCTATGTCCATGGCTCTGCAGCCAAGGGCTGCCAGCTCCCTGTGTGGACGGCTGTCCCTGAAGCCCCGGGCAGACACTGCTGGTGCCCCCTCCAGGCTCCAGTCCCATCTTGGTGCCAGCCCAGTCCCTGTGTGCAGAGGGGGAGACTGTATCTGGCAAATGGCCACTGAGATCCCCCCTATGGAGTGGCTGCTTGGGCGGGCAACTCGGTGCCTGTCCCTTGGGGGGACACTGTGGAATTGGTCTTGAGCAGCTCCCCACAGGGGCTTGGTGTGGGAGCTTAAGCCTTGCTCTGCAGACACATTCTAGTGGTCACACTGGGCTTTGGGGGACAAGTTCACCAGAGCGGGGCTCCAGGGACTCTGCTGGCAGCCAGGCCCCCCAGGGAGCCAGCGACTTCTGGGTGAGCAGGGATCTGAGCTCAGGTTGGCCTTGAGGGAGCTTGTGAGCCTGCACGCCAGTGGCCGTCTTGCAGACCCCAAAGCCTGGTCTTTTTGAACACTTTGGGCTGGAGAGGCTGCTTCAATCATCGTCGTGTAAGCTGCCAGTCTTTCCATCTGGTGCGTTCCAGACATCTGGTTCATTCCAAGCTCTTGGGGGATCCGAGAACCTTGCCATGGGGGCTGCATCAGGAACTCGTGCTGGCTGCCAGCACTGCTACAGGGCAGTGCTGCCCTGCGGGGTCCCCAAGAGGTCAGGCCCCAGAAGTTTCCCCTCAGTGATCCTTTCGCCGAGCCCTGCCCTCTGGTGCCCATGGACACAGGTGCCCTCAGGGCTGGGGGGCTCAGGGACCCAAGGGCACACGTGTACTTCTAAAGCAGAAGGTGATGTTTGCAGGTGCACATAGAGGGGCAGCGGGGAGGGGTGGAGGAAGCAGTGAGGCATCGCCAGCTGGGAGACAGCACTTGTCAAGTGTACCGTGTCGCCTGGGGTAAACTGCAACTAATTTTCCCAGAATTCCCTGCTCCTTATGGTCCCAGGTTCGGGTTGACCCCAGGCTGCTGGTTCCTTGTTGCCCGTTGCTTCGCTTTGTCCTCCTGGGGTGCCTCGCAGTCCTCATTGCCTTTGCCTTTCAGCAGTTACCTCGGGCCACTTTCTCTTTAACTTCTTCCCAGGGAGCTGGGAAGGTCCGCCATCTAATGCCCTGGGTCACGGTTTAAGGAACCACTCAGCCTTGGGATTGCCCAAGACCCCCGACTTGGTCATCAAAGGGCTGGAGCCCATTCGCCACGTCCAGCCATGTTGGGATATCAGACATCTCCTTCTACGCTAGTCTTCAGCTCCCTTGTGAGGCCCCTGAGAGGCAGCCAGCTGAGGGCTGGCTCCCAGCCATGACACAGCTCCCAAAGACCTAGTGTGACGTGTAACACACATTGGATATGACCTCACAAGTATGATGGCTGGCAGAGGGCAGGGCTGGGTGACAGTTCTCACCCATCTTCTTCCCCATAGAGCAGCTCTCAGCCTGGATGGGCTAGGTCTTCCCAGCCTGGGCCCCTCCCCAGTCGAGAGCCTGTGAGCTGGTGGAGCTGGGTGCTCTGTGCTCCTGCCTGAATCTTAGCTGCCTGTGAAAGATACCGACTTAAGAAAGGAAGTTCCTTCAAAGCCTTGGGCTTTCCCCCTCTCCAGTTTAACAGAAAAATGATGGGCTGGCCTGGCTTCAAAGAGAAAAATGGCTACAACCCCAGACCAAAAATTAGGAAGCTCTCCAACCAAACACTGCTATGTCTGGTCAGGGATAGGGAGCAAGCTGGGCCAGCAATGCATCCTCAGAACTGGAGCAGGAATCAGACTGCCCCAAAGTCCAAGGTTACAGTCCGGAAGATCTGGTTAGATTAATGAAAATTAAGGACACAGAGCACTGGAGCAGTGGAATGTCACTGTGGAGACCCAGGGAGAAGATGTGGACATGTTGGCAAAATCAAGGGCATTCACAGCCCAATATGGGCCCTATACATAAAATGGAAACAGCAACAATTACAAAAATAATGAGAGGAGGAAAGGAACGGAAGCAAACAGGAAAAGAAAAGCACATCACAAGGGGAATTACACGAACAATACAGGAAGACTCTAGATAAAAACAAAAGAAAACAAATTAAAAAGACCCCAAAACTCCATAGATGCAAAAAAGTTTCAGAAAACATGATTGCTCAGAATAAAATTTGAAGAAGAGATGTAGGGTTCAAAGAAGAGACTATAAGAAGGCAGAAGGAAATGAAAGGAATGGAGCAGAACTCAGAAAAGAACTGGAAGAGAAAAATAGAAATATTACTGAGATGAAAGCCACACTGAGAGCAATAACGATTCAAGTAAATGTGACCAAGGAGACCACGTACATAATGGCCACCTGGGGACATAGCAGTTAGGCTTGAAGAAATCACAGAATACAAAATGGGAGAGAGTAGAAGATTGGAGAACAGATGACAATCTGGGAGATAGCAAAGGAGATGCAACACATATATAATTGGTTTCCTAAAAAAGAGAACGATCAAGAGAAGAATATCTTCCTGGGAAAAGTCATGCTCGCCTTAGACTTCTCTGAATCAGTTCTCAGTGCCAGAAGCCAGTGGGAAAAGTTTTCCAAACTTCTGAGGAAAAGACAGTTTGTTCTGAGAATGTTCCATTCATCCAACTTGTCCTTCAAGTCTAAAAGCAGAAAGTTAATATTACCACTGAAAAATAAAGGCTAGCCAACTAAAAGATGAATTGAAGCAAAGAACTTAGAAATGCAAGAACAATCCTGACCACTGAATCCATTTATATGCAGAACTAATATTCCATAACTGTGGAATTATGCATTCATACTTATCCTACTATAGGACAGAACGTAAATCTTAGAAATCTTGACAATGTAAAAGTAATAATCTAACCAAAACCAGAGGTGGAGGACTGAGGGGGCGGGAGGAAGAGTGTGGAATGATTTGTTCATCTGTTAGAGCAGAGAGTCATTGGATACTGTGTTGGAATATATCATTAACATAATACTTCAGGGACTTCCTTGGTGGTCCAGTGGTTAAGACTCTGAGCTCCCAAAGCAGGGGGCACAGGTTTGATCCCTGGTCGGGGAACTAGGATCCCACATGCCATGCAAGACATGACCTAAGACATAAAATAAATAAATAAATAAAGATTGAAGTTAAAAAAAAAACCCCAAAACATAATATTTCAAATATTTCAAAAAGCTTAGCATGTTTCAGAATTTCACTCTTTAACTTTTGTGGGATCTTTTAGGAACTAATACTCCTTGTAAAGAAACATTTAGTACAAGTTCAGGTTTCTTGCAATTTCTTTTTCTTTGTTCCCAATCAAATTAAATGAGTGTAATACAGGCATACATCACATATCTCAGGTTCGGTTCCAGACTACCTCGATAAAGTGAATATTTCAATAAAGTGAGTCCTGCTCAGTTATTTATTTGAGAAGTATTCACTGTACCCCCCCTGCGTGCGTTTGTCAGTCGAGGGAGGATGGGGCCTGGGCTGGAGTCATCGGCAGGGATAATGGAAAGGGGTGGGTGGCTGGACCGGGGGTCCACCGAGGGGCTGAGAAAACAAGGGTTCCTGATGGACTGGAGAGGGGCGTGGGCTTGTGGTTGAGGAAGAGACACGCGTCAAGGATGATGGGGAGGTTTTCAGCCTGGGCAACTGGATGGGAGTTACTGGTCAGCAGGTGTGTCCATCAGGGGGCGGGGGATGTGCTCCTAACCTGGGCTGCTCTCGTGTTGGGAGAGGGAAGGGCACAGGTTGAGGAGGACATCACCCTGCACGCAGCCTCTGCCGGGTCCTCACTCAGTGTGCCCTGCTGGAAACTGCCTCCCCTGCCACGCTGGCATCTGCGCCCACAGGCTGGTAGCATCCATCCTCCAAGGCTTCTTTCTAGGTCAAGGTGGCTTTCATGGCTGGCCTGGGAAGCCAGCTCTGAGTAACACGCGTGGTTCAGGTGGGGAAAGAAACAGATTCAAGTCCCAACAAGCTACATCTATCGGCCCTTGGCGCAGTGTGTGCGCGTGTGTGTGTGTGTGGGGGAGTGTGAGTATGTGGGGGAGCTTCTCATAGATGGAGACAGGCACCCTCTATGGGAAACGGTTGTGTCCCAGAGCCCAGTGCGGGCCTCCCCCGGTGCAATGCCTCCCCAGCTCTGGAGCCGCGTTGGGTGATGATAGGGAATGGGCAGGAGGCCAGAAGTATCGAGAAGTATTGCTCCCCTCCCCAGCAGCCTCCCAGTAAGAGACGGGAGAGGGTGCTGCAGGCCCCCTTCACTTCCAAACAACAGCTGCAGAGGCTTGTCTTGGCTTGAAACTTCCCAGGGTACAGAGGGATGCTAGCGCTACCCCCTTTTCCGTCTGCCTCTGTCTCTCTCTCCGCCCCTCTCTCTCCCTCTCTCTGTGTCACACACACAAACACGAAGCCAAGAGGCCCCAGAGGAAAGCCGAGACCTCACTGGGTACAACGTAACCCTGTGCGGCTTCCAGTCAAAGCTAAGAATGATCTAGTCCTTCCTGTTCTCAGAACTGTGCTGTTTCCTAGACAACCAGTTTTGTCTAATCATGGTCAAGGCAACGTACATTTCTGCTCAGAATCAAGGTCACAGGATAATACCAATTCACCACGGCAACAGCAGAGTACTCATCTGACACGGGAGATGGGATTTGCAAGGAAAGCCACATGCGGAGTGCTAGTTCCCTGCCTGCCGAGCTAAGCTTCTTTGTCGCAGGGGCAAGGCTATCCTGCACCGTGAAATAGGCTTTACCCTGGTGGAGTCTGGAACCCATGTCCTTAAGCGGTGCAGAGGCCCTTGTAGGTTTGACATAAGTAATTTGCCAGAGCCAGCCAGGCACGTGGTGCCACTGGTAAACCAATGTGTCACAACAGGATCGTTCTACCTGACCTGGCTTCAGGGGCTTAGTTCCGTCTGCAAACCCACACAAGTCACCTTGCCCTTTGTAAACAAGCTCCGCGCTGCCCCAAGTCAAGCTCACTGTGGGACCCAGGCAGCCGCCCACCATTGGTGGGTCTCAGACGGAATAGCTCTGATGAACAGAGGTTCTAGAACAAAACCTTGTAGCTTAAGATTTGATCCTGTTCCTAATTTTTAGGCCCAAGGCCAATTGTCAGTCACCTCCTAGCTCATGGCTCTCATCTCTGGCCCCCTGAAATCAGAGCAAGGAGGGAGTGCTCCCTCTGCTTTGGAAAGCGTGGGCCTGCGACCGCCATGCAGTCTGTGAGTCTGAGCTCAGGTCCGGAGCCTTGGAGCCCTGCAGCCCCATGGGCTGAGGTCTTCATGAAGGTGGAGGTCACCTCGCACTGTCTGCCCTACCCCCAGCCCCATGGAGGGGACCGGCTGTTGACCCCGGAGAGAAAAGTGTGGAAAGAGAACACAGGCAGGAAGGAGGGCAAGAGGACCGCCTGGGCATGAGCCTGGCCACGATCAAGGAGGGCTTGGGGACTGGGGTGGCTGCGCGCGTGTGTGGTCCATGTTGGGGGAGCTGGCGTGGGGAGGGGGCGGACTCCACACACTCTTACTGTTGCTGTTGATGTCAGAGCTCGGGACGGCAAGTCCATGTCCCTTCTGCCCTCTATCCCAAGGCGGTGCCAGGTGTTTGAACTGGGGTAATGGGGTCTCACAGCAGTGACATTTTTAAAAAAGGCCACCAGGACAAAAGGAAACATTAGGTGTAACACCAGCTCCCGGGTGGCTTGGCATCCATCCTGGTCAGTGAGAACGCACAGGTAACCATGCTGGGTTAGTGAGTCCTCAAAAATGCACGCTTCTGATAACCCTCAAATGTCATGCGGGCCTCCCCCGGCCCTGATTCAAGTTAGGACGCATGGGCGGGGGCAGCCATTTCTCTGGTGCTGAAAGCAGGACATGTTTCTCAAGATGACGTGAAACGTACAGGGTGGCAGGCCCGAAGCTGCAGCACCAGGAAAGAGGCACTGTGAGAGGGGCCTCCTCAGCGCTCCTGGGGCCCTGGGTCCTGCCTGAGGCCTTGAAGGCCAGTTTCAAGTCCCCCTCCTAGGTGAGGGCGGGTGATGGGGTCTCTGAGGGGCCCTCGGGAGCAGAGATGTAGTGAGAAGTGCCACTGCCTTCTATTTGTGTCTCTGAGCGCCCCAACTAGAAAGCAGGTGGCACAGAGGAGCCCGCAGATACATTTTGCTCCTGGCATGCTAGCATCCCTCACTGGCCGCCCGTGCCCTCTCCTTCCCAGGCAGGGTTGTCTCTCCACATTTGGGAGCCCAGACTCTGAAGCCCACCCTGCTACAGCACCGTCTCCAGGGGTCTCCTGCCTTGCCTCGGTTACTGCCTGTGACCTCATGGGCCACTTCTGTCTCACCCACTGGCCTGAGAGCCTCCCTTGGGGACCTCTCAGAGCCCAACTGACCCCTCTTCCACCCGAAGGCACCATTTCCAGAAGCCCTGCCTTGGTGACTTCTATTTCAGAGCTCCAAGGCCTCGAGGTTGAGAACTGGCCCTCAGTCAGTGAGCACAGCTCCAAGGGCAGGGTCTGGGAGGGTGGCCAGTGGTGACAAGATCTGTCCTCGATCAGCAGCTCAGCTGATGGAAACATGTGTTCTAACTTAGAGAGTTCCATGACTCAGGCCAGGGTCTCCCAGGAAGGGCTGGAGGCAACCTCTGTAGCCACGTGGTCAAGTGATCAAAGCCCGCCTGACGGGAAACGCCCTCAACTCCACTGCTTTGGTTACCAACTTTCCGAAACTTACATTCTGTTCGGATCTCACGGTTCAAGGAAATGCCAAAAGCACTTTGTAGCAGATGCTGTGCTGGGCACTTTTCCACAGCTCACCTCATTTCATCTTTACAACCCCTCCCTTCACTTATCCTGCCAGTGGTCGTTGAGGCCCGGCCCGCACCAGGCTAGGTCTTGGGGCACATGAAAGCCAAGAGGACGGACTCAGGGAGGTGGACATTCATGGAAGATCCCACTCCCACGATAGAAAAGAATGGACTGGGAGAAGTGCTCCAAAGTGAACAGACAGGATAGAGATGAACAGGGGTGGGGCTCAGGGAAGGCGATCTGAGCAGGTGACCTTGAATCTGAAACCTGAAGGACAAGCAGTAGGGGGCAGGAGGGTGTTCCATGGAAATGAGACACACGTGCCAAGGCCTCGTGTGGCACACGTGACCCAAAATGTGGAACACGATGGGAAACTGAGGCTTCCTTTGCCAGAACCATTATGTTATGACCCCACTTCTTTCCTGGCGGGATGACTACTTCCCTTTCATGACCACCAGCTCCGTGAGGGCAGGGAACGTGTGGTTCCCCCAGACACCCCAGCTCCTAGCCCTTTGCCTGCGCACAGCAGGTGTCGTTCTAGGACACCGAAGTTTGTGGAGCACCTGCTCTGGCCCGCCTGGGCCAGGAGTTCTGGGCACAGACATGGAACTCAGAGTTTGGTGGGGGAGTGGGACAGCTCCCTGTGGGCCACACACCCCCTACCTAGAGGCCTGAGAGTGGGCCACCAGGGACCCCCGAGATCCATTTGGAAACCTTGGCTACAGCTGAGCTCCCCAGCCTCACCACCCACTCTTGCTGGTAGGTGCTACGATGCCAGCTCCCTGGGCCTCCCCCTCCACCCCCCACTCCCTGCACTGCCCTCCACCGTCTCCTTTGTGCTCCTCCCCAGACCTTCCACTGTGCCCTCCTCCAGCCAGCACCCTCCTCTCCTGCACCTCCTGCTTCAGCTGACGTGTGTCTCCAGGGGCCACCACCTCACACTCCTCTTGTCTCCCCACCTACAGAGTCACTTCCTGTACCTGCGTTCCTCTGCCTGGGTATACATTCTGGCCCTTCTAGTCAGATGCGTCTCGAGTGTCCCTGTTGCTTGTGCCCCCCTTGGTTCCCTGCTCTTGTGGGCACACCCTGGGCCCGCCCCCTCCCTGACAGCCAAGCGCCTCCTCATTCTGTCCTCCCCCTGCTCCTGCTCCTCCACCTTCCCGTGACCTTGACGGGAGAGAGCACCAGCCCAGCCCCTTCCGGGCTCCCCTTCTTCACTGCCTGGAATTTCGGGGCTGCCCCCTGACCACCTCCTCGGCACCCCTGCCTCCCACATTGCTGCTCATTCATCCCATTTCTTGAGCGCCAACTGTGTGCCTGGCACTCTGCTAGGCACTGAGACAGAGCCGGGAACCCAAATCAGCCAGTTCCCTGCCCTCACGGATGTCACGGTCCAGACACAGGAAAGTCACCTCACAGTTAAACAACTGATTACAAATGGTGATAAAGTGCTGTGTAGGAAAATGCCAGGCAACCTGAGAGCCCAAAAGGGTCCAAGTGTAGTCTAGGAGGAAAGGGGGCAGAAAAGGGGCCTCGAGGAAGTGACTTTTATGCTATGATCTACAGGAAGAGGAGGAGCAGAGTCCCTTCTCTTGGGTGTTAGCCTGCTGCAGCCATGTGTTCAGCCAGGGACCAAATCATGATTGGCAAGTGTATTAGTTAGCTATGGCTGCATAACAAATTATCACAAACTCAGTGGCCTTCACCAACACCCGTTTATTAGCTCATAGCCCTATTGGTCAGAAGTTCCAGGAATGATGTGGCTCAGTTCTCTCTCAGGGTCTCACAGGTTTCACTCAAGGTGTCACCAGGCTGCCTTCTAGTCTGGAGTCTCATCAAGGTCATTGGCCACGTTCAGCTCCTTGTGGCCATAGGAACAAGATCCCCATTTCCTCACTGACTGTCAGCTGGGAGCTGCTCTCAGCTCGCCGAGACTGCCTGCATTCATGCTACATGGCCCCCTCCATCTTCAAAGACAGTAGGAGAATTTCCTTCTCATTGAATCCCTTTCATGTTTTGAATCTCTGACTTCCTGGTCTCTGGCTACTAGACCCAGATTTAAAGGGCTCCTGGGATTAGGTCAGGTCCACTGGGGATAATTTCTCTTTCTTAAAGTCACCTGTGTCCTAGAACATAACCCAGTCATGGGCGTGGTGGCCCATCAGATTTGCAGGCTGGGGCATCACACAGGGGCTGGGACTTGGGGTATGTCAGAGAAAAATCAAAGCTGAACCCTAGTTAAAGTGGCAAGAACAAATGTTAATCAGTAATATACTATTGCACTGGGGAAAAGAGCCCAGTGTGAACTCAACACAACTCCAATCCGTACAGAGGGGACTGGGAGTTTTAAGTGGGGGTGGTCCACGTGAAACCTGCATGGCTTCGCTAACTGTTGCTTCTCAAAGTTAGGCTCCTGCCATCCCACAGAGGCTGGGAGATAAGGGCCCATCTTCAGGCGTGGGCTAGAACAAACTGCAAGTTCTTCTGGCAGCCTTGAGTTTTCTCAGGCCGGCACTCTAAGGAGGCCAGGGTCATTCTAGGGAGGCCGACTGGAGCTGTTAGAAACTGTGTTAGTGTTTTGTTCAAGTCTTTATCGGCCAAGGTTGAGGCCTTGTGGAGAAGAGGGCTCAGAGGAGGAATTCTGCCGACCACAGTGAGCCCCTCATGCGGGTCTCATCCCACGTGCCAGTGGGTGCTTCGGCATGGCCACGAGTGCATCCAGGGTTTGTGGGGCCTAAAGCTTATGCAATTTGGAGGGTCCTCTTTAAGAAAAAGAACATAAAATTACAAATACAATATTGCTAGTGCCCCTCCCAGGACCTGAGAAGGAGCCTATGCTAAGGAGCTTATACAATCGGGGGAGTCAGAAGTCTGAAATCCGTATCATTGGGTCAAAATCGAGGTGTCAGCAAGCCTGTGCTCCCTCTGGAGGCTCTAGGGGAAAATCCATTTCCTGGCCTTTTCCAGCTTCTAGAGGCACCTGCAATCTTTGGCTTGAGGCCCCTTCGTCCATCTTTGAAGCCAGTGGTGCAGCATCTTCTAACTCTCTCTCTGCTGCCATCACATTGCCTTCTCACTTCTGTGGTTCAGATCACCCTCTTATAAGGATTCACATGATCGCAGTTAGGGCACTCCCAGGTCTTCCAGAGTTGTCTCCCGGTCTCAAGGTCCTGAACTCGAGCACAACTGCAAGATGCCTTTTGCCATATAAAGTCACATTCACAGGTTCCGGGGATTAGAACGTAGACATCTTTTGGGGGCCACCACAAGTCCACTGGCCTTGGCTACAGGGGCTCTCAGCAGTACAGGAGGTGCCGAAGCCTTGGGAGCACAGCCAGGGGAGAGTCTGCCCCCTCTGGAAAATTCTGCTTTCTGCTTTCTCCTGGGATTTGCAGCACAATCCGAATGGAATGTAAGAACTGGGAAGCCGGCCTAGAAGATTCAATCCCTGCAACGGCTGAGTCCCTCGTACCTAGAATTCCGTTATGCTTACTCAGGAACTGGGAAGGACTGTAAAGGTCCTGGCCCAGCTGGGGTCCAACGAGCTCAGAATCACAGCCCGTGGAGGGAAGGGCCACTGCAGTCACCTAAAAGGGACAAGTTGATGGATTGTTCGGTCCATTGGGAACCACCTGATGGTTCAAACAGGCGGGGGGCGGGGGGCACTCCCATACTGCCTGGTTTCCTGCTGTGGTCGCATTTCCCGCTTCCTTTGGGTTATTGAGCATGAAGCAAAGTCTACTGTGTGTGAATCCGAGGCCCCTCTTTGGTCTTGAAAGGGCTCTGTCCTTCCTGTCAGCCTCACATTCTCTCGGTCTAGCAGGCTTCAGGCTGAGCTCACAGGTGCCCTCTGTCCTCTGGACCGTGGGAACTGCCCCCTGTGGTTCTCCCGGCCTCCAGGTCGGTCTCCTCCAAACTCTCCTCCACCCAGCAGTAGAGGGGTCCTTGGCAAATGCCACTCACATCTTGCCCTCACCTGCTTAAAGCCACTCAGTGGCCCCTTTCTGCCCCCAGCTGAGAGGCCAAGGCCGGCAGGAGAACTGGCCCCAGCGCCTCAACGTCCCCCCACCCTTCTGCACACAAAAGTCACCAGAGTGAACACCGCCTCTCGGATGGACACACCCCACCCTGCTGAACTCGCAGGGTTCAAAGCCTTCCTTTTCCTCAGGATCAAGCCCGATTCAACTCCCATCCCTACTGGACTCTGGAGCCCCATTGCATTCTGCCCCGGGCACTACTGCTTGGTGCACTCACAGGGGTATGGCTTTCATGGGGCTGCCATAACAAAGGGCCATGAACTGGGGGGCTTAAAGCAATGGAAATGCATTCCCAGTTCTGGAGGCAGAAGTCTGAGGTCAGGTGTGGGCAGGGTTGGTTCCCTCTGGAGGCTCTGAGGGAGAATCTGTCCCAGGCCTCTCTTCCAGCTTCTGGTGGTGGCCAGTACTCCTTGGTGTTCCTTGGCTTGTGGCCACATCACTTCAATCTCTGCCCCCATCTTCAGGTGGCTTCTCCTCTGTGTCTGTGTCTTGTCTTCTGTCTCTTATATGGACCCTAGTCATTGGATTTAGGGCCCACCCTCATCCAGAATGATCACATATTGAGATCCTTCACTTAATCACACCTTTTCCCCAAATAAGCTCACATTCACAGGTTCCACGTGGATATGTCTTTTGGGAGGCCACCATTCAACTCTCTACAACAGGTGTGTGTTTTCTATTGCTGCATAACAAATGACCAAAAATTTAGCAGCTTTAAACAGCACACATTTTAAGCTCCCAGTCCCTGGGTTAGGTATTTGGGCTTGGCTGGTCCTCTGTACAAGATGCTGCCAGGCTGTAATCAAGGTGTTGGCTGGCTGCATTCTCATCTGGAGGTGCAAGGGTCATTGCTCCTGGAAGCAGTCCTCAAGCAATGACAGATGAGACTTGGAGGATAAATACCTCAGCTCCCTTGCATCTCAGGCTTGAGATCCACTTGTCCACAGTGGTGACTTGCTTGATAACATACCCAGTGCTGACATCCTTCCTTCCCTGCCTCACTTCCCCATTCTCCCACTGGCCTTCATGGGGTCACTTTTAAAATAAACTACTTTCACTTAAATCCTCATTTCAGGGTCTGCTCTGGGAAATACAGTCTAAGATATGAGCCCTTTGTCTGTCTGGGAGAAGAGTGTTCCAGGCAGAGGAAACAGTGCAAAGGCCCTGTGGCAAGAACAGAAAGGAGGTCAGTCAGGCCAGTATGGAGTGAACATGGGGGAGAATGGTAGGAAATAACGCCGAAAGTAAAACTGGGAGGGTGTGGTGTCACAGAAGCCAAGAGAATAGTGTTTCCAGGAGGAAAAAGTTGCCACTTGTGTTGAATTCTGCTGAGAGGCTGAGTGAAATGAGGACATAAATGCGCCCATTGGATTTAATAACTTGGAGGCCATTGATGACCGGGACAAGAGTTGGGGATGGAAGCCAGATGAGAATAGTTTAGACAGGGAATACTGAACGCCAAGCCAGCATCATGTGTGATGTACGGCCGAAATAAGCATCACCTGCATGGGGGGGGGGGGGGTACTCTCCAGAGTCAAGAGACTAACTGCCAGACCAGCCAGGCATCAGCCATGCTCAGAACTCCTGTGGGAGAGTATTCCTTCTGAGGATGAACTCACAGACTAAAACCATAAAACACACCAAGAAGCCCAAAGCCCTGCCAGAGAGCCCTCCATCATTTCAGAGAGAAAAAGGAAGGACCAGCACCCATAGGACAAGATCAGCATGTCATAAAACAAAGGCAGGAAGATACAGATGAAAAACCAAGGTAAGAGCTTAGAAATTTAAAATGGTCAATGGAAGAAAATCTCACTAGGTGAGTCAAGTAGCAGAGCGGACAGAGCTGAAGAGAACTGTTGATTTGGGAGTTTATGAGTTTGCTGGGGCTGCTGTAACAAAGTACCACAAACTGGGTAGTTTTAAGCAACAGAAACATATTGTCTCCCAGTTGTGGAGGCTGGAAATCCAAGATCAAGGTGTGGGCAGGGTTGGTTCCTTCTGAGGGCAGGATCTGTTCCAGGCCTCTCTCCTTGGCTTGCTGATGGCTGTCTTCTCCCTGTGTATTCACGTCATCTTTCCCCTATGTGTATGTCTGTGTTCAAATTTCCCCCTTTTATAAGTGTACCAGTCATTACATTAGGGCCCACCCTAATGACCTTATTTTAATTTGATTACCTCTGTAAAGACCCTGTCTCCAAATAAGGTTACCTTCTGAGGTATTGAGGATTAGGACTTCAACATAGGAATTTTGGGGAGGGGGGGGAAACACTTCAGTCCATAACAGAGAGATAGAACAAGAAACTTCTTGCCCCTAAAGCATAGCACAGGGAGACAAAGAGACATGGATGATGATCAGTCAAGACCCTCCAAGACGGAATAGGATACCCAATTAGAAAGAACAGTATGAGAGATCAAATATTCTAGGAGCTAACGGTTGAAAATTTTCCAGATTTGAATCAAGATACAAGTTCTCAAATTTTAAGAGCTCACCAAGAGCCAAACAAGGTTAAAAAAAAAAAGACAAAACACATCCTCAACCACATTGTGGTGAAAGTGTAGAACATCAAAGACAAAGATAAAATCTTCAAATTCATTCAAGAGAAAAGACAGATTGATAGCAAGTATGCATCATACAACAATAAAGGAATTCCAAGTCCTGATGGAAGAAAGCTGTCTACCTAGCATTCTACATCCCCGTGTAGTTCTCACTCAAAAGGAAAGGCCAGATGTACCAAGCTTAAGGGATTGTTCTACCCACAGACAAATCTAAAAGAACTACTGTGGTAGCTACTGTTAGTTGCTTACTCAGCAACCTTCGGCTGGAAAGAGTCAGACATGCATATTGGCTCTTCAACTGTCTCCCTTCCTTATGCCAGGAATTTTCACACCATTCAGGAGGTTCAGAGGCCATCTTCCTACCATGAAGACGTGAGCCACATGCTCAGGAATGACACGAAAAGAAGACAAAAGGAACCTGGGTCTTTGAAAAGTCCTTGAGCAGCGGGGCTAATCTTGGACCGCTGACTTGGGACTCCTTATTACAAGCATCCAAACACAGTCTTTACTTATACAACAACTAAAGGGTATACTCTTGTAAGAATAAAACTTATCCTGTAAAGAGTTGTATGGAGGAGCAATAGTGAGCAAATAAATTGGCAAAAGATGTTGAAAAATGTAAATTAGTATTGGGGAGGGGTGGTGAAAATTTACACAACACTAAGGATGAAGTAGGGGCAGGGAGGGATATTAAAATGCATGAAAGTTCTCATCTTGATTGGAAAGAGGCTAGAGATGGTGACTGACCTTAATCTTTCTTAAAAAAAGATATAAATTAAGGCATGTATATTAAAATTAAGGATAATCACTAAAAGAATAGACACAAAATGTATGAATTCCACACTAGTAAAGGAAAATAAAGGGGAAAAGTTAAGTAAACAATCCAGTAGACCACAAGAAAGGAAAAACAAAAACAGCATATGAAATAAGATGTAAACCCCAAATATTTCAAGAATCACAATAAGGGTAAGTAGGTTAAATAATTGATTAAAATAGAGTCTCAGATTGGATAGATAAAACAGAGATACATCTAACAAAGTGATTAAGAAAGACTGAGAATAAAGGAAAAGAAAAGACGAACCAACTCAATACTAACCAAAGGAAAAGAACTATTATAATGTTAATTATCTTACAAAATAGAATTAAAGGCAAATAAGAGGTAGAAGAAGCATTTATATTGATAAACAAAACAATCTACTTTGGACATTAAAAAAATGAATTAACCTATGTGTAACTATTAATAGCAGATACTTACAATTCTAAGTACCTTATACTATTAAATCACTTAGTGCTCACAAAAATCCTATGAGGAAGGTACTATTGTGATCCCCATTTTACAGATGAAGAAACCGAGGCACAAACAAATTAAGTCACTCATAGAGAGGATCCAGGATATGACATTCGTAGTCCAATACAGATTTTATGATTTTTAACTGCTATGCTATCCTTCCTTTTCTAACAATGTAGTCTATCAATCTATCTATCTATCTACCTACCTATCATCTATCTATCTATCTCTGAAACTTATAAAATCAGTCATTGGAGGAAATGGCCAAATCTACAAAAGATAAGAACAATCTAACATAAAAATAAGTATATATTAGACACATGTGAATGTGCACACATACCTTCACACAAAAACTTGTGCCCAACAGAGAAGTCTTTTCAGGCACACAGAGAATATTTGTAAAACTCAACCACACATTAGGCCACAGTCTCCTCAAAAATGTTCTCTGACTACAGTGCAACAAAAATAGAAATCACTAAAAAAAAAAACCCCTCTCCCATAGATTTACAAATATTTAAAACACACTTGCAAATAATCCACTAAAGAGGTAATGGAAAATTCTGAACATCTTGAAATGAAAATTTTGATATATATCAAAATCTGTGGCATTCAGCTATGGTAGTTTGTGGAGGAAAATGCATAGCTTTATAGGCATTTATTTAAAAAGAAGAGATCATGAAACCGAATTAGCAACTGTTCAGCTTAAGAAGCTAGAAAAAGAGCAACAGAACAAAAGCCAAAGAAAGATGAGTGAAATAAATAATAAAGATAAATGTGAAAACTAATGAAACCACAAACAAATAATGAAATAACAAACAGAGCAGAAACGATGACCACCACCAAAAGCTGATTTTTTGGAAAGACTAATAAAATGTGCAAACTTCAGACAAGAGTGATCAAGAAAAAAAAAATGGCAAACAATAATCTGCATAACAGATTAAAGGAGAAAAATCACATTACCATCTCAATAGACCCAGAAAAGGGATTAGACATGCATAAATCAACACCTGTACCTGATGAAAGTTCTTCTCTAACTAAGAATCTAAGACAACTTTCTTAACCTAATAAAGGTTAGCTACCACAAAACCTACAGCAGCCACCGTACTTAATGGAGAATAAATTCCCTCTGCTTGTTACTACCACCACTGTTCACCTTTGCATCTGAAGTACTAACCAATGTAATAAGAAAAAGAAATGAGCAGGATGGAGATTAGAAAAAAGGAGACTAAATTACCAGTATTTGAGGACTGTTGGATTATGTATTCTATATTACACACAAAAAAAGAGAATAAGTGAACAACTTACTAAAATTAATAAAAAGTGTAGCAAGGTAGCCAGATAGAAGGTCAGCATATAGAAAACATTAGTATTCCTATATACTATCCATCACCAAATAGAAGATGAGATAGAGACAAAGGAGATACAATTCACAAAGCTATAACAATGAGAAGGTATCTAGGAGTAAACCTAACAAAAAATGTGCAACACCCTTATGGAGTTAATTATCAAACTTAAGTGAAGGGTAGAAAAGACTACCTAAGTGAATGGAGAGATATACCACACTCATGTAGGAGAAGGTGTTGCATTGCTAACATGACAATTCTTCTACAAATTAATCTCTGAATCAAATATAAATCCAATAGGTTTGTAAAAACCTGACAAACAGATCCTAAAATTAACATGGATGAATAAAGACTGTGCAGAATATTTTTAAAAAGAAGAACAGGGCTTCCCTGGTGGCGCAGTGGTTGAGAATCTGCCTGCCAATGCAGGGGACACGGGTTCGAGCCCTGGTCTGGGAAGATCCCACATGCCGCAGGGCAACTGGGCCCGTGAGCCACAACTACTGAGCCTGCGCGTCTGGAGCCTGTGCTCCGCAACAAGAGAGGCCGCGACAGTGAGAGGCCCGCGCACCGCGATGAAGAGTGGTCCGCGCTCGCCGCAACTAGAGAAAGCCCTCGCACAGAAACGAAGACCCAACACAGCCAAAAATAAATAAATAAAGATAAATAAATTAAAAACAAAAACAAAAAAAACAAAAACAAAAAAGAAGAACAAAGAAGAGTACTTGCTTTATCAGATATCAAGACATTTTCAGCTCTGGTAATTAAAGAAGCCTGGTATTGGCTCAGGAATAGACAGATGAATGGAACAGAAAAAGGATGAGACCTTTACATATCTAGTATATGACATCTGGTATATGACATCACGAACCAGTGGGAAAGAAGAGTGTCTTCAATAAATGGTGATTGGAAAATTCAGCGCTCCACATGGACAAAAAGAAAATAGATTCCTACCTTACATTATTCTCAAAAATCATCTCCAGAGGAGTTAAAGATATAAATGTGAAAAACAAAATTCAAATACCATTAAAATAAAATATGAGACAAATGATTTGTAGTAGGAAATTTTCTGAAACTTTCTTAAGTAAGACACAAAAGCACAAAGGCAAATATACATTTTACCACATCGAAATTAAAAACTGTGTTGATAAAAGTCACCATTAACAGGGCTTATAACCAAATGATGGACTGGAATAAGATATTTCCAATGTATAAAACAGACCAGGAATTAATTTCAAGACCTCATAAAAAATTCTTACAGATCAGGAAGAAAATGACAAATCATCCAACAGAAAAATGGGCAAAGATAAAAGCAGAAGAGTCACTGAAGAAGAAATAAAAATGGCCAACACATCTATGAAAGATATTAGATATGATTAGATGTCATGGGGATATAAATTAAGATATCAACAAGGTACCACTTTTATTCATCAAGTTGACCAAAGAAATTTCAAATGCTGGCAAGGGCGTAGGGAAAATTATATTCTCTTACGTTTCTGATGGGGGTGTAAATTGATAGATCCATTCTGGAGAACAATTTGAGAATAACAAGTGAAAGGAGAATGAACACTGTATGACTCAGCAATTTACTCCTGGTGCTATACCCTTGAGAAAATCTTGTCTATGTATACATGAGGACATATACATGGATTTTCGTTGAGGCATTTTTTAAAATAATAGGGCAAAATTGGAAACAATCCTAACATCCATCAGGAAGAGAATAGACATGTTAATAAGACATGTAAATAAGTTTTAAATATAGGATCAAATGCTGCACAGTGATTCATTCATTCTGTTATATTCCAGTTAGTGACCAAAATGAAGTCACTGCCCTCATGGAGCTTACACTCTTGAGAGAGGAGGCAGAAAATAACCATACAAGTATAGACTATCAGATGATGGTATGTGATAAGAGGTAAGATAAAGCAGGCAAAGGAGATAGCACATATGAGGGAGGGAGCAGCAACAAGCAGTAATTATATATACATGTATATAATTTATTCTTCAATGCAGCAATCCCACTTCTAGGAATCTACTCTGAAGATACACCTTTAGCAATATGAAAATACATATGTACAATGTTACTTATTGCAGCTTTACTAGCAATTGAAAAATATTGGAATATTGGAAACTACCTAAATGTCTAAACATAGGAGAGTGATTGAAGAGACTAGGATATATACACACAATAGAGTATTATGCAGCTGTAAAAAAAGAATGAGGAAGAGCTCTGTGCACTGATGTAAAGTGATTTACAGGAGTTATTGTTAAGTGGAAAAAGCAAAGTGCAAAGAGAATATATAGTATGGTGCCTTTTGTACAATAAGGAAGTGAAAATAAGGAAATATACACACACCTGCTAATCATTATAAAAACAAAATCAGGAAGGATAACCCAGAAAACAAAGAAGTTGGTTATCTACAAGAGGTGGGGGAAATGGAGCAGACGGGGTATGGGAGGGAGCTTTATTTCCCTGAGTATGCCTTTTTGATTAGTTTTGACTTTTATGATCATGGTAATGTTCTTCATATTCAGGAAATAAAATCAATAAGGATAGGAAGGGGGGAAAAACCCTAAAACAGAAAACAAACGAACCTGATTGGATGTCAACTGAATATTATAACCACATTGAGGAGGAAATAAAACACTAACTCATAAACACTGTTTTAAAAAATTATTTTTACGCTTATTTGACTATTTACCCTCAGTATTGGGCAAGGTTGCTGGGCCAAGGGGGACTGCCAAGAGGCCCAAGCTCTTAGTAGGTTTGTTTACGGTAGTGGAAGTGTGAAGCAAGTTTGCTATATTACAGGCTGGGGCAAATGTGTGACTGAATGTGTCATTGTTGGGAGCAAGGGTTCTCACTGGAATAAGAGAGGTACAGATAAGGAACAGAGGAAGACAAATAAGAAGCCCAGGGGGATGAATATGGAATGAAGGTATAGATGTATATGCATGCATATGTGCACATGTATATGTATGCGTGTATGTAAATATGTATGTGTGTATAGTAATAAGTACATGAATATGTTTCTTAGCTCCTTCCAGTGAAAAAAGCCCAGTAGCAACTAATACACTCAACACCCAGATCTTGGTCCCTAATATCGTTCTTTACTAAAAGAAACCAGGGCTCCTCAGAGAAATAGCCAATCTCAGAACTGGGGCAGAAAGTAAGGCAGTGCTCAAATAAGTAAGGAGAGTAATGAATTATAAGACATTGAAAGATGGAAACCTGTGAGTCCACACCCATAATAAAGAGATAAATAGATGGATAAACAAATGGACAGGACTCTTGTTCTTAGTAGCAAAGATAGAAAGAGAGGATGAGAATGATAAAGTAAATGGGGCAAAATGTTAAGAATAGGTGAATCTGGTTAAAGTGTATATGGGTTGTTTTTATTCTATTCTGGATACTTTTCTGTCAGTTTGAAATGATTTCCAAATAAAAATGGAAAATATTTAATTTATAACAGCATCAAGATTATAAAATATTTTGATGTAGCAAAGGTGATGGGTTGTCACTTGCATAAATTTTAAGTATGTACCTTTAAAAGATGGATTCTATTAACATAACTATAATATCATTATCACACTAAAAATTAATGACAGTTCTGTCTATTGTCAAATATCCAGTCCGTTCAGATTCTCCATTTTCACATTTTTTCTTTATACGTAGTTTTTTTGTTTGAATTAGGAACCAATTGAGGTCAAGTGGAATGATATGTTTTCAAGTGTCTTTTTTTTTTTTTATAGTTTTCAGATTTTCTGTGTGTTCAGTTTTTTTTAAAATAAATTTATCTATTTATTTATTTTTGGCTGCGTTGGGTTTCATCGCTACACGTGGGCTTTCTCTAGTTGCAGCAAGAGGGGACTACTCTTTGTTGCAGTGCACGGGCTTCTCATTGTGGTGGCTTCTCTTGTTGCAGAGCACAGGCTCTAGGTGCGTGGGCTTCAGTAGTTGTGGCACACAGGCTCAGTAGTTGTGGCTTGTGGGCTCTAGAGCGCAGGCTCAGTAGTTGTGGCGCACAGGCCCAGTTGCTCCGCGACATGTGGGATCCTCCCGGACCAGGGCTTGAACCCATGTCCCCTGCATTGGCAGGCGGATTCTTAACCACTGCGCCACCAGGGAAGCCCTGTTTTCAAGTGTCTTTTAATCTGCAGGTTCTTCCTCTAGCTCTTTTGGGTTTTTTTGCAATTGATTTGTTGAGAAAACTGTGTTGTTTGTACTGTAGAGTTCCCACAGTCTGTATGTTGATCATTGTATCCCTGTGGGGGTAGCTTAACAAGTTCCTCTGAGCTTATTATTTCCTGTAAATTGTTAGTTGGATCTAGAGGGCTGACCAGATTTGGGTTCAAGTTTTTCTTTTTTTTAGCAAGAATAATTCATGTGTGGAGCTGGGAGACTTTAACACACTTCTCTCAGTAATTGGCAGCTTTATCTAGTGAACGTGTACAGAACACTGCACCCAACCACAGACTGCACATTGTTCTGCACACACAAGGGAACTTTACAAAAACTGACCACATACTGGAACTAAAGCAAGTCTTAACATGTTTCAGAGGATCAAAACTATTCATAGCATGATCTCTGACCACAGTGTAATTAAGCTAGAAACCCATGAGAAAGGAAAAAAAGAGCAAAACAGCAGCCCCTGACATTTGTAAGCTGGCCTGGTTCTCATAGCCAGGCCATGCTGTTCTTTTACTGGATGTAAACCCTCTCATGGAATACCAAGCTTAGACAAGGTTACTCTGAGACCATGATAAAGTGAGATGAAGCAAGACCATTTCATGATTTTTTTCTAAGCACAGATAAAACCAAGGTCAATGTGCAACCTGCAGATACCAAACATTTCCCTCTTACTTGACTTTCCCAATCACAGCTTTAGACTCACTGTAGTTGATCTCCCTATAGAGAAGATTTACTGATATCTTCAGTCACAGAATTGCCCTTGCTTTCTGATTGCATCTAAAGCAAACCCTCAATTCCTTGGACTCTCCCCCAAATCACCCAACTAAAGCCCAAATATTACAATAGGTTCTTTCTAGTACATTCATTCTGAGACACCCCACAGCTCCCCATGACGTGCGTCTCACTCACTGCAGAGAGTAATAGGCCCAACTTGTTCACCTACAGTTGTGTTTCTGGGCATATTGACACTCATAACAAAAAGATTACTAGGAAAATCCCCACATGTTTAGAAATGAAGAAATACACATTTAAATAACCCAGGGTTCAAAGGCAACAACATGATGGAAATTAGGTAATGTTTCATTGAATGATTAAAAAATACTACTCATCTAAATCGGTCAGTGGCCTGACAGGAAACAGATGGTGCATGCAAACTAAGTAATCTGAGGAGAGTTAAATAAAGGGATTGGAGTGGTTTTGTAATTTGTCATCTTGAGTACCCCGAACTACATTTCCCAGAATTCCCTTTCCTATAGGTTTCAGTTAGGGTGGGCCACATAAGAGATTCTGATGGGAGATTTGGAGAAGAGAAGGGAAACACACATCACTGACAACATTCTCATAACTAGAAGATAGAAGGAACAAAATAACAAGAAAAAGACAAATAACGCAGTATAAAAATGGGTCAAAGATTTGAACAGACATTTTTTTTCACATTATAAGAAAACTGAATGAATCACAAGCATATGAAAGGTACTCAACTTCATTTGTCATTACAGAACTGTGAGTTATTATTACACACCCACCAGATTGGTGGGAACCAAAAAGTCTGACGATTCTAAGAGTTGGCAAACCTGTGGAGCAATGGAAAATTAATTTCATACACTGCTGACGGGAATGTGTGTTGGAAAACAGGCTGGCATTTTGTAAGAAGATTGAAGGCATACTTCTATGAGCCAACATTTCATTGCCAAGTATACAAACTCTGGGGAAACTTATGTACGTTGGCACCAGGAAACCAGTGTAAGTGGTTGTAATGGGTTCAACAGTAGCCCCCAAGAGATATGTGCACATCCTAACTCCCAGACCCTGTGAATGTGACCTTATTTGGAAAAAGGGTCTTTGCAGGTGTGACGAAGTTGAGGATCTTGAGATAGGATCATGCTGGGTTAGCTGGGTGGGCCCTAAATGCAATGACAAGTGTCCTTGTAAGAGCAAGGCAGAGGGAGATTTGGATAGACAGAAGAGGAGAAGGTCATGTGATCAGGGGCAGAGATTGAGTGATTCTCCCCTAGAACCTTCAAAGGGACCATGGCCCTGCTGACACCTTGATCTTGGACCTCTGGCTTCCAGAATGGTGACACAGTAAATTTCTGTTGTAGTAAACCACCAAGTTTGTGGTACTATGTTAAGATAGTCACAGGAAACTGAGACAATGGTTCATCGTAGCATTTGGGTGCTGAAAACAAATCCAATATCCAGCGAGGATAGAATGGATATATAAGCTATGGTAAAGTTATACAGAGGAGGGACTTCCCTGGTGGCGCAGTGGTTAAGAATCCGCCTGCCAGGGCAGGGCACATGGGTTCGATCCCTGGTCTGGGAAGATCTCACATGCCGTGGAGCAACTAAGCCCGTGTGCCACAACTACTTAGCTTGCACCCTAGAACCTGTGAGCCACAACTACTGAGCCCACGTGCCACAACTACTGAAGCCCGTGTGCCTAGAGCCCATGCTCCGCAACAAGAGAAGCCATTGCAATGAGAAGCCAGTGCAGCACAATGAAGAGTAGCCCTGCTCACCACAACTAGAGAAAGCCCACGCGCAGCAACGAAGACCCAACGCAGCCAAAAATAAATAAATAAAAAGTTATACAGAGGAATATGCTACCAAAATATGAGAATAAACTCTATATATACTACAGCACGGGTGAATTTTAAAGACAGTGCTGAGTGAAATAAGCAAGACACAGAAGAATACATAAATTACAATTCTATTTATATAAAGTTTTAAAAGAGGAAAACTTAAAGCACATTATTTATGGTTGGATGTATGTTCAGGTGGCAAAACTCTGATGAAAAGCAGGGAAATGGTTACCACAGAAGTTAGGGAGGGAGAGGGAGATGATTTCGAGCAGACATGCTGGGGCCAGAGGGTAGGACTCTAAGTTTTTGATCTGGGGATGGTTATAAAAGTATATTCACTTTTTTTTGTCTGCGCCATGCGGCACGTGAGATCTTAGTTCCCCAACCAGGGGTCAAACCCATGCCCCCTGCAGTGGAAGCGCAGAGTCTTAACCTCTGGACCGCCAGGGAAGTCCCTAAAAGCATGTTCACTTTATTTAAAGTTCAGGAAATGCATGTAAAACATATATGATTTACACCCTTCTCTGCATCAGTGTTGTACTTCACAATTTGAAAGGTTAAAACATTACAAAACAGAATTGAAATGATGACTATTTGCAGATGATATGCCTCTATATCTGGAAAATCCAAGAGAATCTACTTTAAAATGTTACAAAGAGTTAAGAGGAATGCACTAAGTTGGCTGGGTACAGAATCATTTAGACAAATGACAAACTAGAAGACATAATGAAAGAAAAAACTCTATTTAACAAAAAAGATAAAATATCTAGAAATGAACTTAACAAGAAATATGCAAGACCTATGAAAAGAAACTTTAAAATGTTCCTCTGGGACATAAAAAAAGTCCTGAATGAATGCAAAGGTCTACCATGTTCTCAGGCAGGAAAATTTAACTTCATAAAGATGCAAAATCTCCCTACATCAATCTATAAATGAAAAATGATCCCCAAAATACGATATAATTTGTTGGAACTTGTCAAGGTGATTCTCATATATTACTATGGAAAACTAAAGGAGTGAAAATAGCCATCAATATTCTTAAAGGAAGACTAATGAGAGGGGTACTAGTCCTATCAGATATTAAAACGTAATAAAGGTACAGTAATTTAAAAAGTATGGTACTGGTGTATGAATAGAATGACAGAATAGAAAAAAAAGGAAAGTCTAAAATACACCTGAATAGAAATAAGAATTTAGTATATGATAAAACTGTTATTTCAGTTCAGGGGAAAGTGAGTTACTCAATAAATGGTGTTGGGACACCTAGGTGGCCATCTCGGAAAAATATAAAGTGGAATCCCTACCTCACAACATACAGCAAACTAAATTTCAGATGGATCAGATTTAAAGATTAAAAAAGCAAAACCATAAAACTACTAGAAGAAACAATGTTTAAAAAAAAAAAAAAAGAAGAAGAACCAATGGTACATTTAAAATATAATGTTGGAGGAGGGAACAACTTTTAAAGTACAACTTAGACCTCAGAAGCCAAAAAAGAAAAGGGATCCTAATTAAATACATAAAAACAAAGAAGTTTCTTTAATACAAAAATTACCGTTAGCAAAGTCCAAGGAAAGTGCTAAGTAGGAAAAATTACTTGCAACTCCTTTCAGAGACAAGGGGACTAGCTTTCCCATTATGTAAATAGTACCTACAAAGTAGTAAGAAAAATGCCAACAACTCAATAGAAAAATGGGCAAAAGCTATGAATACAGCTCACATGAAAGAAATACAAATGACTTCTAAATAAGAGAAATCAAAATTAAAACTACAGTGAGCTACCTTTTTCCACTTATCAGTTTGGCAGCAGTAGAAAATTTTGCCTGGCAAATCATTAGAGCTCATATGAGAGCTTTTCACAAGCTCTATCTTCCCAGCAATTAGCAATTAACAAATGTAATATTTTAAAAACTCCTGATCCGAAGAGCAATATAAACTATAAAATTCTTTGGACTAAAATGTATTAAAATGTGTAAGACAGATGTGAAGGAAAATATAAAAACTCATAATAGGACATAAAAGCAGGCCTGAATAAATAGTGAGATATACCATGTTCTTGGACAGAAGACTCAACTTTTAAAGATGTTCGTTCCCTTGAAATTAATCTATAACTTCAATGCAACCCCAATAAAAATCCCAAGAGGATTTTAATAGAAACTGATGAGCTGATTCTTAAATTCATTCTGAAGAGAAATGCACAAGATTGGCCCATAAATTTAAAAGAAAGAACTTATTAGATATCAAAACATACTATGATGCTATAGTAATTGAAACAGTATAGTACTGATGCAAGAATCAGCATACTAATTGATGGAACAACAGGAATTCCAGAAACACACCCCAGAAAACTTGGCAGTTTAGTATCCATCCATCCATCCATGCATTGAATCCATTCTTTCATTCAGTTGACAAACAGTGATTGTCTATGATGTGTCAGAGATTCCTGAATGATTAAAAAAATATAAACATTAAAACCAGAACTATAAAAAGTAAAACTATAAAAACAAATTTATAAAAAGAAAACTAGAGTATATCTTTCTAGTCCTTGGATAAAGATGTTATTAAGCAAATATGCAGACACCACAAAAGGAAAACTCGGTAACAGTTGACGGCATAAGGATAAAAAATACAACTTCTGCATCACAATAAATGTACTATAAACTAAGTTAAAAATAAATAACTGTGGAAGAAAGCATACGCAACATGTATAACAGATGAAGGGCTAATGTCAAGCATATAAGAAGAACTACAAGTCAAAAGGAAAAAAGACATAAATATTTGAAAAGATGTTCAACCTGACTATATTAGTAATCAGGAAAATGCCAATGATAACAAGGAGATACCATTTTCCCATCAGTGTTGGCAAGGGTGGGGGGAAATGGGAACTCTTATATACTCTTGATACAGGCTCTTTTGGAGGGAAGTTTGACAGTATCTCTTTTTTAAAATGCCCATATCCTTTGAACCCAGTAAATGCCACTTCTGAGTATCTGTGGGGGAGGCTGTTCATTGTTCCCACCCGAGGCTGTCTTTCCTGGGTGCTGGGCAGCTCAGCTAGACTGTTTCCCAGCCTCCTATGGGGTAGGTGTGGTGGCCCCTTCACTTCACTGGTGCCCGAGTGCGGGTGTGCCATTGTGGGAGCTGACCCCGCAGTCAAGGCAATGTCCTTGAGCCGAGCTCCTGGGCATGGGCCCTGGACCACTGCTCAGCCACTAGCTGTCTGTTAGTGGTCCATGATGAGGCTAGTACAGACATCAGGAAGAAGTGTTATGAAGCTTTTATAGCATTTCAACATCGCCATGACATCTTCATTGCATTTTACCACAGTCTTGGTCTGCAATGGATTGTGGAGGGGGGGCATATAAACTGGTCTGGAGGAGAGAGAATAAACAAGATGCAAGGACCTGGGGTCCCTGAGTGACTGTATGGAGCAGAGCTGCCACATCAACCTGGACCGCTCAGCTCAGACTTACGTGGGCAAGGAATAATCTTCAATCTTCCGTAAACCACCACATTATTGGTGGACTCTTTGTTGAAGCCGTCTAGTGCCGCCCTACCCGACTCAGCATCCGTCCTGTCCTGTGTGATGGGGCAAGGCTGCCCATGCAGCGTTGTTTCCAAAACCCTGCAAGACACCTGAATGTGCACCAAGGAGCAGAAGCAGGGAACAAACCATGCTCTATCTGTGCTGTGGAATACTGAGCTGTAGTTAGAACCTCTATCCCAGGCATGCTTAATTATATGAAGAGAGTAAGTTGCAGAATAATCATATAGTATGAGAAACTCCCCCATGTATATGTATCTACGTGCATGTAAATGTGCAGAAAATGTCAGGAAGAATCCTTTGTGGGGGATTAGGAGGGGCCTGGAGAGTGGCTAAAAGGGCCTCTATTTTATCCCTATTTGTTTAATATTTTGAAATGAGCTTATATCCATGTTTTGCTTGTGTAATTAAAATAAATTTAAAAGAATATAAAATACAGAATATTTATACATTTTTAAATAATAATACAACACAGAATAATAATGTCATTCAGTGGCTCGGTGTACCAGCACAGCATTCACTGCACTAAGTAAAAGAACTTTAAGGATGGAATTTAGTACTCAGTTGTTTGATTCCATTTAGGTCATGAATGTTTTCAGAAAAAGTCCTACGGGGAATTCTCATTTTGTAAGATTTTCCAGAAGGAAAATCTCCAAAGTTGTATACAACTTTGTCTTTGATAAATCATCTCTGATCCTGAAATAATAAAGAATTGAAGGTATGAAGAAAAGAATCAAGTTTTAGAGAAAAACGAGGCTCTCAAAACAGTTTGGTCTCAACTAAACAAACTTCAAACCAGACTCTACAAAATGCTTAAATTGCTAAAAAATGTAAAGGAAATCTTGTCACAAGAACCGCTATAGATGCCGACAGTTCTCAGTGACTAAAGACGATGGGTTTTTGAGATTTGACCAAACTGTTAATCCTAGGTTCTGTTGACTTAAAAAATGTGCAACGTGAGAGTTGCGAGTTAAGTTTTATTTGGGGCAAAATGAGGGCTGCAGCCCAGGAGACAGCGTTTCAGATGGCTCTGAGAAACTGCTCCAAGGAGGCGAGGGGAGGAGCCAGGATATATAGGAGTTTTGCAATGAAGAGCAGGTAATGGGGAACATCAAAAAATTATTGTTAAATAAAGAAAACCAGATCTCTCAAGGTAAGGAATTTAGTGCTTTTCTTTGTCTGGGAAGATGCAAGAGTCTGGGCTCACTGAAATCATTCCTTTGATATGCACCTCAGCTCTCTGGGGCCAGTATCCTGTATTTTCACATCCCGAGTTTCCTCAGGGCTCACTGCAGGGAGTGGCTGCAGTCTGATGGCTGCTAGATGGCAGGTATTCTTTTCAGCCCTGAGTTTCCTCAGGGCTCACCGGCTCACTTTGGAGGGCTGCAACTGCTGGTGACTGTGACATCCTTTGTTTCTTGATATGGCAGGAAATACTCCATTTATAACTATTCCATTTATCAGTACAAACTTCCTTGTGGAAAACATACTACTGAAACCTTTCTTCTTAAATCCTCGAAAGACATGAGGTCACGCTGAGGCAAGTGCACAGCACAAGGACCCAATGAACCAGTCACAGGCAGCTGAGAGCATGGGTCCTGAAAGTGTGTAACAAAATTGTAATAACAGTTACATCTGGAGAAAATTTCAGAATTATTGAATCTCAGAAGTTCATTCTCTGATAGCGAGATTCGGGATTTGGCCTTGGCCATCTTCCGTGCCAGCTTGGTGCTGTGAGGCTTCTAGAGGTTCAGGGTCAGTAGTCCCCACCCCCAACAATTCAGCACCTCCCATTCAGCTTCCCAGGGTGCAGGCGTCTCCTGGTCTGGGGAGTGGGGCTTCTGAGTCAAGGCTGAGGCTGCATCCATTCCCATCCTCCGGGCACGTGCCACTCACCTGTCATCTCCGACCAGACTTTGAAGTGGCTGTCCTGGAACACACAGAGGCCTGGGACGAAGTTGCGTCCGGCCAGGCTTCCTGCTGCCTGACGTGCCTGGGGCTCTGGCACCCACCCCGGCTCCCCCGGGGCCCTCCTTCCCTTCCCGAGGGTTCTGGGCCGCACCTCGCCCCATCTCCCCGTCTGTAAAGGGAGCCATCGGGGCCCAGCTCCGGGGGAGGAGGCGCCGCGGGGGTGGGGAGTAGGGCGTCGCCCTGCCCCCCAGCTCCCCAGGCCCTGTCTGGCAGCCGCCGCCCGCCTCCTGCCCCGCCCCCACCTGCAGGTGCCGCAGGATCCTCCGAGCGCACCAGTCCCCCAGCTCCGCGTAGCTGCCCGCCAGCTCCTCGTCGGCCTCCCCGAGCTGCTCCACCAGGCTGAGCAGCATCATGGGCACCGCCATGGACTCCGAGGCCGGGGCCCCGGGCAGGAAGGTCTTTGTGATGTAAAATCAACAGGACCTGAGGATGGAGGGAGGGTGATTCATTTGCTAATATTATGCGCGTGTGTTTGGCTCTGTAGTTTTTTTTTTTTTTTTTAATTTTTAACCCAAGTGTAACCGGTATCCACTAAACTGCACAAATCCTAGGAGCCCAGCTTTGTGAACTTAGGTCCCATTTGTGGTAACATTTTGGTTATGGGTCTGTCTTGCTCTAGTGCTCTGTCCCCGGGGGCAGGGGTTACGTCATTCTCTTTTGGACTTGGAAAACAGAAGGTCCTCAATAAATGCTTGTTGAATGAAGGTCAGAAAAGGGGTGAGGGGGTGAGAGAGTACAGGGTTTTTTCTAAGCTGTCTTGCCTGAAAAAATTTGGGGGCCATATTTTTATTATATATTTTTAAATATTTTAATTAAAGCAGTAATATGTGCTCAGTGGGAAAAAGGTCAAGCAGTTCACCAAAGTATAAGTCAAACTCATAAATGCATGAATCCAAGAGAAGCCCAAGTCCCCTCACCTCCATTAATGGTGGGCAGGGCAGCCTTGCCCACGTGTTTCTCTCTCCTTCTTTCTTCTTTCTCTCATCACCAGTGTGATAGTTTCAGCCCAGTCCTGCTGGACCACCTCAGACTCACATCAACGGTGCACTTCAATGTGAGGCTAGTGGCAGCCCAGCAGTCAGTCTTTTGAATGAAATGCATTTTAGCCCAGTGTTCCGATGATGACCTGGGCCAGCGGGGCTGGCACCCAGCAGATGCTCAGCATCTCTTGGAGGAGCTGGTGAGGGTGGACCTCGATACAGCTCTGGAAGCTTCAGCCTAGTGGGCTAGGAGACTATTGGGACTATTCTGCATTTTAGCAGAAGTATCCCCTTTCTACTTACATGCTGGCTATGGACTGCATGTCTGTGTCCCCCGCCCCCACCCAACTCATACATTGAAATCCTAACCCTCAATGTGATGGGATTAATAGGTGAGGCCTATTAATGGCCTCACCTATTAATCCCATGAGGTCATGAGGATGGAGCCCCATGAATGGAATTAGTGCCCTTATAAAAAAGACTGCAGAAAGCTCCCCCACCCTTTCCACCACAGGAGGACACAGCTAAATGACAGCCACCTATGAATCAGGAAGCAGGTCCTCACTGGATACTAGCTCTGCCAGCACCATGATCTTGGACTTCCCATTCTCCAGAAGTGTGAGCAATAAATGTCTGTTGTTTAAAAGCTACCTAGTTTATGGTATTTTTGTTATAGCAGCCTGAATGGACTAAGACAATGCCAGTGGCCCCTCCCAGGTGGTCTGTGAGCTGGGCAGAAGTGGGCTGGGGCAGAGGGCCGTGGGTGGGAGCCTCCTTAGCAATGAGGGAGGCTCAGACGCTGGCCCATAAGGTGGGGGGTCTGGGGACTGTGAACTCTCAGATAAGCAAAAGACTTCTGGGGGCCCTCAGAGGAGGGTGGTGTTGAGAGAAGCTCCAGGGCTCCAGGGCTCCAGAAGGCAGGGGCACTAGAAGAGGGGCAGAAATGAACATTCTCCATCCGCCCCCTGCTGGAGATCCACAAGGCCCCAAGAGAAAAGCCCCAGGCTGTCCCCCCTCCCCTGGGCCCATTATTAGCTATTCAAGTGGACCTGTGGCCTTGACTTTTACACAGGGAAGTTTGCCAGAACAGAGCTTGCACATGTTTTAAGGAAAAATCGGTGAAACTCTTAGTAGCAAGCACATCATGAAACCAGCAAAGCAAATGAATGGTTCTTTCCAAACAACTGGCTTGCAAGCAGAGATGGCTGGGCTGCGGGTGGGGCAGGGTGGTATCACACCACCTGCTTAAAAGCTGCATTTGGGTAGAAGAATAATTGACAGCGTGATGAGGATGGGACCATGGGGGAAAGATGACATAGGCCTTGCCTGGGCGCCTCCAGGGAGACTGGGTTGGTGGATGAAGTCATGAGCCTTTCCAAAATGTGGCTTCCTCTTGTTGGAGCACATCGTGGCCCAGAAGGGCCCAACCCAAGCACTTCCTGGAGCCCACTTTACACTTGGCCTTCCAGGATGGGGCAGCTGACTCCATGGCCCATCTCTGTTTGTTTGCATTTGGGAGGGTCAGGAAGCCAGCAGCCTGTCCTTGTCACCTGCCTTTTCTGAGGCTATGGACACTAGAGAGAAGGCCAGCCACTGGCCACCAAGAAGACTGACCTCCCCACTCCCACGCAGCCCAGAGAGGCTGGCCAATTCTCAAGTCCCAGAAGCCACTTCTGTCACCCCATTCCTGATTCCTAGGGGAGAAGCTCAGGGTCAAGCCGGTCTTCTGCTTCCACTTGGAATTCAGACCCAGGGGAGAGCCCCAGCTGGAGTGGAGGGAGGCAACTGGCTGAATGACGGGCCCCTTCTGCCAAGGGACAGCTTAAACTTCCAGGAAAACCAGCCCTCTCTCTCAGGGCACCTCCTTTCCCCTCTAGGCATCCAGCAGGCAGTTGCAGGGGCAGGGGCGGGCAAGACAGGGGCGGAACTCCAGAGCGTGGAGAAAAGAGGAAGGGAAGAACTGATAAACCAAGCTTTGACGAAGTAAGTCAAGGAAGACCAATGCCATTGAACATATATTTATTGAAATCTACTCGATGCAAGGCACTGTGCTAGATCTGGAAGCGGAATCAGACATGAAGGGTCACCCCTGTCTTCTAAGAGCTCACAATCTAATGGGTGGGGGAGGGTGGGGAGGGAGAAGCTCTAGTGCAAAGCTGATTATAGTAAGTGCCATAAAACAGACAAGTTAAGGAGACTGGGGAGGAATGAGAAAATAGTGCCAACGACCAAAATACGAACTGGGGCAGGACATAGCTGTTCTCAGATCTGCAAGTAATGCTGAAGGCCATTTTTGTTTAAAGAGACCATTTCTACTTTTGAAAATAAACACCCAACTGATGCAATGAGAACTACACAACGTAAGTATACTAGTCATACAGAAGTTATCAATTACCCAATCTGACGGATTTGCTACAAGTAGCGAGACACTTCCAAAATAAAGAACAGGGTGGGCGGTGACTTAAACTCATTTCCTGGGGCAAACATGGGGTCAGTACAGGAACAGTGCCCAGACAGAAAAGCATTGGTCAAACTCACTGAGACTAGGAGGCATAGATTTGCACCCACCCTAGCAAACAGAATACAGTACCACATTTAAAACAGGTGTTTACGACAGTCAGGTGGGCCTTGGGCCAGGAACGAGGGCCAGGTAGGACATGAGGAAAGCGAGCCGTGTGATTCTTCTCAGGAAGCAGCCAAATGGGACAATGCAATTGCTCCTGACAGACTGCAAAAAGCAGAGACCCGCTCAAGCTGGCTTAGGTCAAGGGAGTCTATGGCAGGGACACAAGTGGACCAGAGAGGGCAGTTGCCAGAGATCCCAGAAGGTAACCCAGTCAGGCATCCCTTGCGGTGCTGGGGTTGAGGCTGCTCTGGGGGTGCCCAGCCGGAGCCCACAGATCTTCAAGCCGGTGCCGCCCATGGGGGCAACTCCTCTAAATCCCAGGTGGCTCCCTCTTTCTTCCAGCACCAACTAGAAACTTCTCTCTCGGTTTCCTTGTTTGTACCTCACAGTTGGAGAACCCGAAAGGTCTGGTCCATGTCTCCAGCGCTGTGGACCGGTTGCTGCCCTTGAGTCAGGTGCTCAGTTCTGGTTGAATTAATGTGGCCTAGACGGGGTGGGGGCCACATGGCGCACAATGGGGCTGGAGCCCCAGGCACGCGGAATGCAACCCCACGGGAGAGAGACACGCCCACCGTAACCGGGCGGGGCTCAGTCTGGAATGACACAACTAATGGGTGTGACACAACTAATCCACACAGTTAATCTTATTAAGCAGCAAAAGTGGTAAACAGTTACTTTCTTTTGAAAATTTCAGCAAGTATCCAAAACTTTAATAAAAGCAATGGAGGGTTTCTTTCAGAATATAAGAAAAGGGCCTATTTCGAAGGAGAGCCAGCATTCTATATAACCCACCTGCTCTCCATTTGCCTTGCAAAAGGAATACGTGTGATTAGAAAGAAAAATGAAATGAGGTAGATACACAAATGCATAGACAAGCACACACGACAGCAAGTCTGATCACATTTTGCATCTGACGGAGCAGTAGACCTAGAGAGTCCAAGGAAATCCACCCCCCAGGGACCAGAGGCAAACACTTGAACTCGGTGCAACTACAGGACACGCATTAAAGCCACAGAGAGAGCACGGACTTCACCTGCAAACAGAGTGACGGAAACGACGTGTTCACTCTGGCAGACAGTTTGTTCGAGAGAAAATCATAGAACCAAGAATGGAACAAAGGAAAGGAGGGCATGACGGGATGCCAAGATGCCGTGCCCTGGCTGGGGACAAGTGCAGCGGTGACGGCGACGCTAAGTTCTGAGTTAATACTGCATCTGGATCCTTCATAAAACGCGGGCAAGACATGGCAAGGTACTTCCAGGTTAAGGTGCCAGACTTGCCCCGCCGTGGACGCCAACATTCCTTACCAAATAACAGTTGTAGCAAATACGTCATAACAGCTTGAAAAGAGAAGACTCATGAGAGAAGGAAGTAGTGATTTCACACGCAGATTCGCAACTACTGCAAGAACTGAGGCCCCCAGAGCAGAAAGAATCACTATGCAACAAGTGCTGTCAGCTTCTCTCCAGCCCGGGGGTCAGGATGGAGACGTCCCAGAGAGCCACTGGCGTGGCCTGGGGGCCATTCCAGAGTACCTTCTGGCTAAGGTCACAAGGGTCACTGTGGGACCCTGCTTCCCAGCCTCTACCCCAGGCACAGCTGCTGGGAAGTCACACTACAGCCCCTGCGAGGCCAGCTTCTATCTGTGGGCTCTGCAGGCCACTGGAGGAGCCAGGTTCCTGGCCAGCCCTTGCCGCTGAAAGTGACAGGCCAGCCCCAGGACGACCAACTTCTACTTTTATGCCACGTGGGCCGTCGTCAGAAGGGCATCGTTGCCCTCCAAACCCTTGTTTTACTGCCCCTCCTGGGCAAGGCTGTTACAAGTCACAGCCCAGGCCTGGTGCGGCCATCGGTGGGGCACGGTTCGTCTCCGAGCCTTTGCTCTGTCGCCCCTCTTAGGTGTGGCTGCAGGAGGTGACGTCAGAACACATGGGTGAATTTCCCCCTAGTTGCCAAAAGCAGAAGCCACCAAACCGACCTCTTTCTAGTTCCAGAATCACTCGCTAGGAGGACGCCATCCATGTGACAGCGTCAGTCGGGTAAGTTTTCTTGTGTTTTAGATGTCTCTTGGGTGGATCTGCTGCTCAGGCACTGAGTCCACGCTGAGCATGGCCAAGGCTCCCAGGAGCTGGAAGGCTGGCCAGCTGCTGCCAAGACCAAGTTCGGACCACCCCATTGATCTAGGTGAGGCCCAGCCCTGCTGCTGAAGGTCAGGGCTATACTGAGGAACAGTCAGAGTGTTCTGGCCAATCCGAGATGGAAATTCCTCTCGAGTGCCTGAGTGGCCAGGTTGGATAGTCAAGTACCGCCCACAGACATGCAGAGTCTGCATCTTGGATGAGGAGTGAGCCTGTGTCTCTGGCCCATTTCCATCCAGCCTGCCCACCTGGAGCATCCACCTTCTGGTGGGGCAGGGTTTTCAACTTTTCGTTTGTAATTCAAATTCTAGAAGAAAATGTCATCATCTCTAACTACTGAAGCAATGGAAGTTAAGACTTAACTGACAACAATGAACGTTTGGATACGTAAAGATCAAAAGCTTGCACAACAAAAATGTAATAAAACTGCTACAAAGAGCAAAGCAATAAAACTGGAAAAGAGATAATCACAATCGATACAGAAAGAACTGCCGTATAAAGTCAATATATCCAAAGGTAACTTGGTAACTGGTCAAAGGAGATGAACGTACTCTGCATGCAAGAAAACGGAAACAGTATTTTAAGTCATCACGTGAGAGAAAGAAGATGAGACTAGGAGTCAGGAGGCCTGGGTCCATCCTCAGTTTGGGTACTAATGAGTCATAGAACAACAGCAATAACCATGGCGATGATGGCAGATGACTTCACTGAGTGTGTACCTCCGTGCCAGGCACGGCATCGCAGTCTCTGCGATAACCTTAGGAGGTAGTCCTGTGATCATCCTCATTTTACAGAGGTGGAAACGGAGGATTGGAGAAGTACCATCTAGGCCCCATATGAGAGGCTATCGTTCCCGAAAAGGAGGCGTCACCTTACACTTGAGTCCTTGCGACGTCCCTGTTACGGGGATGCTCTCTCAACTACTTGATTTTGAACAAAACAGTGCTGCTTGAGGACAAGACCCGTTAGCCTGAAACAAACCCCAGTCGACGCTAGTTTTGGATATGCCTGGGAGTCACCAGATTGAATTGGTTTAAGAAAAAAGGACACAAAAGAAATTTAACTCAGATTTAGTACTTCTTCTTAAGAGTACGACCTCACAATGACAAGTCTTCGATGCTTTAAAAAAGCCTTTTAAAGGTCATTTAAAAAAAGGAAAACCTTAAGTGGTTGCATTGTACAGCTACAGAATAAATTAAAAAACGACAACAATCATTCTAATGTTACATGAACCTGTACTTATGGCTTGGGAGGCGGTTTCTAGTGAGAGCCTTGTGCAGGGATTGTCACAGTGGCACATAGCTCGGATGGATGGAAGTCATTGGATGTGTGCTTTGAAAATGATGACGCCAAAGGGCCTCTGAGGTTGGTGAAGACGGTGAGGTTAGAAATGCATATGAGGAATTAGGATAAAATGATCTCATGGAGTGGAGCTAGGGAAAAAAGGAATCTTTTCTAAATTAATATATTATTCTATATAATATGTGATTTACAATATGTATGCAGAACTAAATTAATAAATTAAATATTATAAGACATTTGATTATTCTATTTACAACCCTAAAAATTTATAAATTCAAGTAGGCCAAAAAAGTTTGGGGCTATCGATCTCCCGTTGGGGAAAGTCGGGATCACATTCTATGGACACCATCGTTGAATAGCTCTGGGTCTCAGCTTCCTTGAAGGGGGAGCTTGCAGGAGAGGACCAAGCACCCCGAGCTCCACCCCCACGTCCGGGTTTCTCTTCTCTCGTTCTCCAATTCAAGGCCTGTGCATTTTAATACCTTCAAGGTACTCGATTCCAGTTGAACCAGCCAAAACTCAATCAAAATGGTAGAAGCTACTCTCGAGAGGCAAGATGGCAAACACAAACACTTATAAATTGCTGGTGGCAGTATAAATTGGTTTCAACCTTTCTGAAGAGAAAATATATAAGCGCTACAAAACTGTTCATCTCCTTTGACTCTGCCCCCCCCCCAGGGCCCCGGGCCCCGAGGGAACCCGCTGCCGGCCACGGGGCCGCGCGCCTTCCCTACTCGCGGTGGGTGGGTTGATGCTTCTGCAGCGCCGAGCGCCTCTTGAACACGCGGCCACACTCGCTGCACTCGCAGCGTCTTGCTCCGCTGTGGGTCCTCCGATGGCGACTCAGGCCGGAGCTCCGGCGGAAGGCCTTCCCGCACTTGTCGCACTCGTAGGGTTTCAGTCCGCTGTGGATGCGCCGGTGTTTGATCAGGTCGGAGGGCCCCCGGAAGGCCTTGCCGCAGTCGCCACACGCGTAGGGCCGCTCCCCGGTGTGGATGCGCTGGTGCTCCAGGAGGCTGGAGCTCTGCCGGAAGGCCTTCCCGCACTGGCCGCACTCGTACGGCTTCTCGCCCGTGTGGATCCGCCGATGCTTGGTGAGCTCTGAGCTCCTGCGGAAGAGCTTGCCGCAGTGGGGGCAGCCGTAGGGCTTGGCCCCGCTGTGGATGCGCTGGTGCTCGGCCAGGCCGTTGACCCCTCGGAAGGACTTGCCGCAGTCGTCGCAGTCGAAGGGCAGGTGGCCGGTGTGCATCCGCTGGTGCTTGAGAAATTCCTGACGATCCAGGAAATCCCTGCTACACGTCTTGCAGGCAAAGGGCTTCTCCGAAGTGTGCAGCTTCTGATGGCGAAAGAGGTGGGTGTTGACTTTGAAGGAGCGCCCGCATTCCTCGCAGTCAAAGGGCTTCTCTCGGCTGTGGACGCGCAGGTGCTGGCTGAGGCCCGCGTTCTTCTTGAACCTTTTCCCACATTCTTCACACTCGAAGGGCTTCGCCTCCCTCTCCATTTGCTCTCTCTTCTCCATGGCCTCGTCAAGGGCCCGGCTGGGGCCCGGCCGGGGCTCTGCCGCCACGTGGCTCTTCCGGTGCTCGTTGAACTCAGACACCCCCCGAAAGACCCGCCCGCAATCGCCGCACTCCCAGCCCTTTTCCTCACTGTGAATTCGCTGGTGCTGCACGAGGAGGACCTTAAGCCGAAAGGCATCCCCACACTCTTTACATGCAAAATGATGTTCTACAGGTAGATTCTGGGGGCTCCCTCCCCTCCCCTCAGAGTCCCCGTTCTGTTTGACCTCAGGGCTGTGCTCACTGGCCGTCGGGGAGCTCGTGGACGCCATCTCCTGTGACTGGGCGTCTTCGCCCATCCTCGGCGGTTGGGTCACCCAGATGCTTTCTGAAATGGAAACCACAAGACACTGCACTCTGCCGAGGAGGAAGGAAGGAGGTTACTCTCCTTTGTCAACAATCACTTTCCTCCTGAGACAGCTGCCGAGCATCGGGCCTGGACGCCACCGGGGCAGGATGGCGGCTCCCCACCCAGCTGGAAACAAGCGCGGTACACGGAAGGGGCGTAAGGGCCTGATTGCTGGATGCTCCCTGTCAAGGTGACTGAGGAGCAGCACACCACCCCCACCCCAAAGGCTCACCTGGGCCTCCCCAACGACGCCCTGACGTTTCTTCAGGTTTCTCTTTTACTCACCTGAATGCTCAGCTCGTTCCACGTGAGGGGATGGGTCAGACTTGCACCAGGTGAGAGACCAAGTCAGGATTCAAAACAGGAACTCCTGCTTGCGGAAAAGGAAACAGGCTATGGCAGCATCCGGAGATGACATCAGGATGGGGTAGGAATGGTTCAGGGCCTTTGAAGGGGAAAGCCTTTCAATCCCCAAAGGCTGGGCTGGCTGTTCCCTTAGGCAAGTCATTCATCCATTTAAAATGCCTTTCCCAACAGTCGGCTCCTTCCAGGGGCTGGATGAAGCAAGCTCTGGGCCCATCTGGGTGGAGAACCAGCTTGTCTTCCTGAGGAGCTGATCCTCCCTTTCCCCATCCACCCTCCTCAAGGTCTGCACATTGAACTTGGGGTTCTCCCAGAACTGGCAAAGCTGACCCCTGGCAGTCTCTCCTCCGAAGAAGCCGCCCCACCTCCCCACGTGCAGCCCCTGATGGTGCGAAGGAGCTTGCTACGTCAACCTCTCTCAACAGTAAACTACAGTAAAGTTGCCATGAAATTTATATAATTTGTGGGTTAAAAAAGTATTTAATTAGGTGGCATAGGAAGGGTGGGAGGGAGGGAGACGCAAGAGGGAAGAGATATGGGGATATATGTATATGTATAACTGATTCACTTTGCTATAAAGCAGAAACTAACACACCATTGTAAAGCAATTATATTCCAATAACGATGTTAAAAAAAAAGTATTTAATTATAGTGGCTAGTTTGTTCTAATTTCTTTCCCAATGAAAGACCGAGGGGGCTTCTTTCCATGCCATTAGGAGTTGGGAGGGACACCTGTTACTTTGAGATGTCGGGTGTAGCAGACCCTCTGTATTTCCCACAGCCCATTCCCAGGGAGCATAAGCCCCTGGAAGGTGAGCTTGTGTGACGCTATGCCAGGTGCCCCTTATCCTACTCCCAGCGTCGTAGGACCATGAAGCTGGTGGCAAAGCCTGTGGAAGGGCTGGGGGCATCCTTACCCACAGAGGTCACATTCCTTCAATATGCCGGTGTCCTCTGCTCAGGATCCAGCCTCAGCCACTCCCTTTGATGAGGTACTGTGCCACGTCACCAAATGTCACCGGATCCTGAAAGAATTCCCAGGGATAATCTGTCCTTCCATCCACTCTAGAACGAGGCAAGGGCAGTGCCACTAACCCCAGGGATGAGAGGTGAGAGTCTGAAGTGAGCGTGCATTGCTAACATGGAAATATAACTACAAGCCTCAAGAAGTGCTAGAAAGAGAACCTGACCACGTGCCAAGAGACCTGGGCCGTGGCCCTGGCTCCCACTGTCCTCCCAAGGGACTTCGGTTCAATCACTTTCCTGGATTGAAACGCAGCTCCCCCATCAGTACGATGGGAATTACAAGCCCAGCAGGCAACCACTCCTTGGCAGACTCCGGGGAGAGAAGCAGAGAGAGGGAGGGAAGGCAGCAGCTGGGGTTCAGGGCCTGTTGTGTGTCATGCTGGGGCAAGAGGCAGAGTCCAAGGCCAGAATCAGGGAGCAGTGACAGATTCCCAAGCCAGACTGAGGGAAGCACAGCTCACCTGGGCCTCCAGCACCCCAAGGGGGCCTGCCAGGACTTGGTTTCCCAGGAATCCATCTTGGGGAAGAGCAAGACCCTGTGGGGCAGGCAGAGCTAAGGAAAGTGAAAAGTGCCGTGAGTGACAGCAGCCCTGCCTCTGGGTCCCGTGGGATGAGACTGGTGACTTCCTTTTCCCCTGTTTTAAATTTTCTTGAGTCTTCTCTTGCACAGAGGCTGAATGACAAGCCAGAGCACGGATACGCCTAACAAAATGTATCCCAAACAGTGGGGAAAGTGGGCTGGCAGAGAATTGATACAGGCAGGCCAGAGGGAACCCAGACAAGGCAAATGAATGTTAGCCCAGGCACAGGCAGGAGAAGACAAACTCAGACCAAGAGCCAGTGGCAGGGAGACTGGCTCTCAGAGACAGGTCGGCCACAGGCCTCCTAGCAGTAGGGTTAGGCCTTGTAGAGTTCAATGCTCACACTACACAGGAAGGAAGCATCCCCAAAAGAACATCAGAAGAAATAACTAGGAAGTGAGAGGTCCTTCTCAACTTTGTAGGGGCAACAAAAAACCAGACTGGGCTACTGGAGGGAAGAGACATAACAGAGCAGGAGCCAGGGCCTCCTGACTTGCAGCAAGGCCCTCTAAAGGCCACACTCCACCCCACCGAAACAACTCACCAGGTGACAGCTTGCAGACAAGAATGTTTCTGTGATATATTTGACAAAATGAAAAGTTGAACAAAATACCTGGAAAAAGACACCTCCAAAAAAAAAAAAAAAGATCTTCAAAGACTGTTGCTAAATAAAGGATCTGAACCACATGTGTAAGTTGCCTTTGTCTTTCGGATCCCACCACAGGTGTGCATGCATCGCGGGCCTCCCACTTCAGTGAGTTCACAGAAACAGGAACACAGTTTCTGTTCTGATGTCAGGTCAATTCGGTTCACAGTTATATGAAAAGGAAGCATTTTTACACTAGCTCAAGGAGTACGGAACCCAGATACTCCAGAAATACTTTTACGTAAAATTTAGATGTTATATTAAAAGGGTTAGACAGAGACTTCCACTTCTGGCCATGAGGGAGCAACAAGGAACAGATTTAATGTCGTGCCATAAATAAGTAGAAAACTGGATAAAATAGATGTGAAACAACAGTGTTTAGATATTGGACAGCAGGCAGCACAGGATCATGATCCTTGAGAGACGAGAAACAAACGAGGTGAGCTTTATCAGTGTCCCAGATCTCTTCCTGGAGGCAATTTCCAGATTGAGAGTATAGGGAAGGGGGACCCAAACAGAGCTTGGTGGCTTTATTATCAACACAGACCAGCGTTCAGGGAAGCTGAGGCAGAGCAGAGTTCCAGAAAGGAGGGAGCTATGCAGAAAAAAAGAGCTCCAAAAAATCTGTACAAGGCTCCCCTTCAGTCTTTCTTAACTACTAAGTCATGCATGCATAGAGCGAAACTCCCAAAGACTAGGAAAAGAATGACCAGGAAGCTGTAAGTTGAACAATTCCTAGGACACACAAAGGTAGGAAGATGTTCAGGGTCTAACCAACCAGAGTAGGGAGTCCTCAGTGATCACGTGGGGTATTCACTAGAGAATCAGAGGGGCCATACCTTAGTAGTAGGACTGATCTATCCCTGGAGCCACAGCTACCCTGGATCTGCTCCAGAAAAACTTGAAATTAGGCCTTGAAGGGATGAAACTATTCCACAAATAACTACCTCCCAAAACAAAGTCCAACAATCTTCACAGTGAAACAACAAAATCCAGACAATCAACAACATAATCTCTACAATGTTCAACATCCAATAAAAAATTAAGTAAATTCCATATATATGTGTTAGCATACGGTATTTGTTTTTCTCTTTCTGACTTACTTCACTCCGTAGGACAGACTCTAGGTCCATGCACCTCACTACAAATAACTCAATTTCGTTTCCTTTTATGGCTGAGTAATATTCCATTGTATATATGTGCCACATCTTCTTTATCCATTCATCTGTTGATGGACACTTAGGTTGCTTCCATGTCCTGGCTACTGTAAATAGAGCTGCAATGAACATTGTGGTACATGACTCTTTTTGAACGATGGTTTTCTCAGGGTATATGCCCAGTAGTGGGATTGCTGGGTCGTATGGTAGTTCTATTTGTAGTTTTTTAAGGAACCTCCATACTGTTCTCCATAGTGGCTGTATCAATTTACATTCCCACCAACAGTGCAAGAGTATTCCCTTTTCTCCACACCCTCTCCAGCATTTATTGTTTCTAGATTTTTTGATGATGGCCATTCTGACCGGTGTGAGATGATATCTCATTGTAGTTTTGATTTGCATTTCTGAAGAACCTAGGGGCAAGAAGGGAATAAAGACACAGACCTACTAGAGAATGGACTTGAGGATATGGGGAGGGGGAAGGGTAAGCTGTGACAAAATGAGAGAGTGGCATGGACATATATACACTACCAAATGTAAAATAAGATAGCTAGTGGGAAGCAGCCGCATAGCACAGGGAGATCAGCTCGGTGCTTTGTGACTACCTAGAGGGGTGGGATAGGGAGGGTGGGAGGGAGGGAGACGCAAGAGGGAAGAGATATGGGAACATATGTATATGTATAACTGATTCACTTTGTTATAAAGCAGAAACTAACACACCATTGTAAAGCAATTATACTCCAATAAAGATGTTAAAAAAAAAATTAAGTAAATGCCAAGAAGCAGGAAAATGTGACTCACGGAAAGGAAAATAATGTCAATAGAAACACTCAGAAGTGATCACTGACAGAACTCACAGACAAGGATAACAGCTAGTTTAACAATGTATAACTATTTAAAGAAAAACAGGAACATAATGAAAGAAATGGATGATATAAACAAGAACCAGATGGGACTTATTGAGGTGGAAACTGTAATATTTAAAATGAAAATTTCATTGGATGTGATTAACAGCAGATTAGACACAGCCCTCTCCCCGCAAAAAGATTAGAAAATTTGAAGACATAGCAATAGAAATTATCCCAAATTTAGATCAGAAAGAAAAACATATTTAAAAAACAGAGTCTCAGTGACTTGAGGAGAACAGAAAGTGGTCTAACACATATGCAACTGGAATCTGAGAAGATGAGGAAAAGGAGGAGGGGGATAAAAGTATAATTGAAGAAATAATGGTTAAAGTGTATTGTTTTCTAAATTTGATGAAACCTAGATCCAAGAAGCCCAATTACCCCCTAGCAAGACTAAACAAACAAACAAAAAACAAAACCAAAAAAACCCCAACAACCCCACACATGTACACTAAGACACATCATAATCATATTGCTGAAAACTAGTGATAAAGAGAAAATCTTAAAGCAGCCAGAGGAAGAAAAGATGTTGTATACAGAGGAGCAAAGATAAGACTAGCTGCTAACTTCTTATCAGAAAATGTGCAAGCCAGAAAACAACTGAATGACATTTTAAAAGTGCTAAAGGAAAAAAAAACATGTCAACCGAGACTTCTATATTCAGGGAAAGTATCCTTCAAAAATGAAGGCAAAATAAAAACTTTTTTAGACAAAGAAAAGCTGAAAGGATCTGTCACCAGCAGACCTGTACTACAAGACATATTAAAGAAAGTTCTTCCAGTGAAGGGAAATGATACCAGATGGAAACTTGGATCACAAAGGAATGAAGAACATCAGGAATGTAAATATGTGCAGAAATATAAACACTTTTACCCCTCTCATTTTTAAATCTTTAAGAGATAACTGAACATTTAAAGCAAAAACAATAAGGTAGTGCAGGGTTTATAACATATGTAGAAATAAAATGTATGACCGTGTGCTTTACAAAGCCCTCCAAGACTCTGATGCATGCCAGTAGTGGAGATAAAATACAGTTCTAAAAAATAATCCAAAAGAAGAAAGGTAAAAAAAAAACAAAGGAAAAAGAACAGATGGGGCAAATGGAAATAAATACCAAGAGGCAAATTTAAACACAACCATATGGATAGTTAAATTAAATATAAATGGACTAAACACACCAGTTAATAGGCAGAGATCATCAGATTGTATCTTTTTTAAAAAACATGAGACTCAACTATATGCTGTCAACAAGAAACTTTCAATATAAAGAGTTTAAATGTAAAGACAGAGATAGGTTAAAAGTAAAAGGATGGAAAACAATATACTATAACCAACAGGAAGAGTCTCAATAATCCCAACGTCATAGAAACATGAGGGAGACCTTTCTGAAGAATCCTAGAACTCAGAGCAGGAAGAAAACTGGAGAGCTTAAGTATAAAATCAATAGGTGGTAAGAGACAAGAAAAAAAACAGAAAAAATTTTAAAAAGTAAATGAAAATGAAAAAAAAAATCAACAGGTGGCCAATGCAGAATGACACACAGCAGATTACAAAAATTTGAATCCTCCTTCAAAGAAGATTATAGACAGACAGTAACTGTTTATTAAAAAATCCAAAGAGTGTAGGGGAAGGGGAGAGAATGGTATATATTTGTGTTTTAGGAGAAAAAAAGGAATAAACTGAGAGTGACTCACAGTGAATGAGCACATCGAGACTGCAATGTGCACCACCCTGGGGTAGAGTCCAGGTCTAGAAAGGTCTTTTGCTTTCTGTTTCTGTAATGAATTTTTAGTAACCAAGCTGCATTTCTTTGGTAATCAGAAAGGAACAACAATTTTAAAAGATTTCAGTTGACTGTGGATAAGAAAGATGCTCAGCATGCCCGAGGACAGGGCTGAGGCCAAGGAGACAACAGGGAACTGCCCCTGAAGCTGGGCAACATCCCGAGGTGCCCACACAGGCAAGGCAGGCACAGCGGAGCAGTGCTGGCAGGAAAGTGTGGGCAGTCCCAGAAAGCTTAGAGGCAGGTCCATGGGGTTGTCACTTCCTGGGATCATCCCCCCAAGCTATCAGAACCATGACAGAAGGCCTCCTTTGGCCCCAGTGTCCACGGAAACTCTATTTCCATCTTTAAGCAGCTGCCAGCACAGGTGCTCCCCAGTGTGTGAGGGAAGCCCCAGGTGCCCAGCAGCCAAGCCCTCTGTATCCCACTGTCACCTGGGCAGGGCACCCTCGGACAGTTGGATTCTTCCTGGTATACATTTGATGTCTGGTTTGACTTTGGCTTCCAATACAAAATGAACTGGTCATAGATTACTTATACAATTCATTCTAAAAAATTCACTTCCAATTGACATTGAGGTTTTGTTGCCAAGTGGAATGGAGAGGAGAACATCTCACCTTCACCTCCTGAGGAAGATGGTCTGTTACAAGCCTCATCTCAACACCCTCAGGCCAGAGACCTAAGGCCTTAACCCCCTCCAAGGCCCTGGCTGAGCCCACCAGACCCATATCCTGCACCCCATGTCTCAGTCATTCCTTCCAGACCCTCGGCCTTCATCCTGTCATAAACACGCCAAGGCAATACCCCTGAGGGCCTCTGAACCTGCCTCAGGTGGCTCCTTCGAAGAATTCGGGCCTCACTCAAGTGTCACTTCCTCCAAATGTCTTCACTCTCCAGCCCCATCATGGTTTACTTATAACACTTTTCACTACCTAAAACGTATCCTCCGAAATTGCTTGTTTTTACCTGATTCTCCCTGGGGGAAATGTCACCTCTGACAGGACAGGGCCGTTCTCTTTCTTGGTCACCCCTGAATCCCCAGCATCTGCAGCAGCTCCTAACACTCAGTGGGCATGTGAGAAACTGTGGGGGGAGGGGTGTGTTAAATTCATCTAACTTCCATTAACAGAGCACCTACTATGCGTTTGGCACTGTGCTTCTCCCTTCCCATAATGTAACTATCGCCACCTATAGTCATTCCCGCCTCCATTTTACAGAGAAGGAAGACACGGATCTGAGAGGTGAACTAACTTGCCTAAGGTCTAGCTCCCAAGATTTGAGACATTTCAAACCACACCAGAAAAGAGAGAAGTAATATGCCACCAGGTAATATCTAACACCAGGCCTTATCCAAAGGCCAGGCAGCCATTGAGTGTCCTTGAAGCCTAATGGTGCGTATGGGTTTAGGGGACTGGCTTTAAATCCTCCCATGAACATGCCATCACAGACCCTCCCTGCGCAATAGATACACACGTCATTCTCTCTCTCACACAGTTTTTCCAAGCCACCCATGTTTAATTGAGCAGGTCCTCCTGAAGTGTTCCCATTTAATTGAGCGGATCCCACCAAAGTGTTTTCACTTAATTGGCATGATTAACCGTTGAAGTCCTGGAGCCACAACCCCCAAGTGAATTGTTAATTATCCTTTAATTCCTGTGTAGCAACAGGACTGGCCCTTCCTGTACCAGGCTTGCCCAGGGGACTTAACCCAAGTGCACTTCAGATCACTACCCACAGTGACAGAACCCATGGACACACAGAGACCATTTTGAAGGTGCTCATAAAAATGGGAGGGAAAAAGTGAGCCCTGCTTTCACAAAAGGAAGCTAAACTCTGCACAATGAACAAGGTATATCGGGTAAAAGCTTTATGAGACGCAAAGGAAGATCATTAAAAAAGATCATACACATTAATCCCACTGCAGTTAAAAATAAAATCATCATCAATCCTGAAAACAATCTGATAATTCAGAAGCCGGATTGCCCAACAGCTCCACTTTAAAATGGTGGAACTAATCTGGAAAAGAAACTGCACTCTGTGACAAAAGTGACACATACAGGTGTCTGCTGCCTTCCAAAAGTGGACCTTGGGAGATCAAGGTCAAAGCAATTCCAGGCACAATATGAAAACCATTGTAGTGCACCCGATGGATACAGAGGGTGATCCTGATCTTGAATGTGAGGCACTTTCACTCACCATGGAAAAGCATGCCCCAAATCTTGGAAGTGCACTTCTTCACCCAACTGGGAAAAGGAAGTTGGTAGAAAGACTATGGGAAAACAAACCTCTGCCTCTTAATATAAATATTATCTTCCTTCTTTAAGTGGGATCTGAAGTATAGTCTAACGACTATATGCTCCCAGAGAGTGAAGGCCCTATGAAGGTTGACTGCGGATTCCACTCTGGACCTAGCCAAGTGCCACAGACACCGCAGCTGCTTCACAGACACACTTCTGAAAAATCATGCTTCCTAAAACACGAGAGTTCACGTGAGTGAACAAATGTTCCTGAAATGTGCTTTAGACGGCAATGTAAATTTTAACCAACTGATTTAAATCCAATTTTCCGTATTGAATCAGAAACATTGAGAACCAAAACAACCATTTCACTCTGATTTGAAAGAACAGAAGTTAACAGTTGAACCCAATGGAGACAAAAGCCAACATGTGTCACAAAAAAATAGTGAACAATTAGGTGTATTCTGGTCACCTTTGAGCTCGGGACCCCTCCTTAGGATGTCTGGCTACTAGGAAAGTTCATTTCTGAGCCTGAAAGACCAGTGTTAGACTAATTCCATGGCACAAGCAGCCAAGCAACCGCCTCAGCAGCTGCCATCCTTCCCTGGGCAGTGGGGGCAGGGGAGAGGGGGCAAGGCCGCCCAAACCAGATCAATCTGGCAGCTTCCAGAAACTTCAAAGGGGTGCCAGAAACACCTGGACTCCCTGGAGCATCTAGATAAGGACCTGAAACAGAACGTCCTCAGGCCCCCAGAAGACAACAGGTGGCTCATGGCGTTCATTTCAGTTCTGGGCCAGAGCAAAAATGCCCTGGAGGGAATCTTTATAGGTCACACGAGAGACTGCACTCGCGACCATCTAGTTCAGATGGGTGCCTTCAGCTCCCTCTCCCACCCCTAACCCTAACCCTAAATCACCCTATTAATTACTGAGATTCCCAATTCTCCTTACTGGATATCTGTTCTCCCTTGAGTTGTGTTGTTTAGATCGAGAGAACTATCTCTGGGCAAAGATGGCTCAACTGCACTGGCATATATAAAAATATAAGTGCTTCCAGAATGAAAAACAGTACTTCTCAGCATCTTGCATCCCCATGGGGTCTTCTAACAGCATGGCCAGCTTTAAGGCCAGCAGACATGGTCTATAAACATCCAGACTTGCCCCAGAGAGAGGTGCAGGGATGGCATCGTGGCTCAGAACAATTCTGAGCGAGTAGTCAGGCAGGTAAGATCCCACCTGCTGGGCTGAAATAATTTGGGGGGGACAGAAGCAGACTTGGGTCCTCCTTCCGGGAACACGTCTTCTTGGGTCATGAGTGCTCAACCAAAGGACAGGCTGTGAGACTGACCACACTGCTGAGACCCCAATCCACCTGAGTCACGCAAGGCTGGATCCTGAGCCGAGCCCCTGGGCTGGAGCTGGGCTTAGCCTTCACCAGCTCTCAACCCGTCCCGCCAGCATGTGGCCGCAAAGGCCCCATTTGGGCCCACCCTGTACTGTGCAAATGCACTGCTACTAGAAGTGAATCCTAAAGGGCCAGAAGAGAGGGTGTTTCACCAGGAAAGTCTGTTTCTCTTGGGATGTTTGTGTCTGTGTGTGCCTTTTTCTGTGTGCGTGGGTGGCAGGCATCTGTCTCCGTCTTCCCCGTTTTCCTCTCTCACTCTGCCTGGGCACCTGTCTCTCTCTGTTTAGCTTTCCATTTTCTTTGCCTTCTATAAAAAGCCAGAAGGTAGACCAGAAGGGGATTTTGTAGTGTTTGTTGTATTTAATCGAGGGAAGGTTTATGTTCCCATTTCCCCCAAGAAGACGCATGCTATCTTACTGAAAATCAAAACAAATTTTAAGTATAGCTTCGTTTAAGTCACACTGCCCAGGATATGAACGATTCTAAATGGGGGTGGGGGAATGCTGTGCAAATCCCAAGGGGCCCTGGGCAGTTGGGGAGCCCAGGCAGGTTAGGGCCAGGGTTGGATGGGTGGGTTAGAACCCTGGCCTGGGGTTTGCTAAGAACTCAAGGGACAGAGTAGCTGGTGTAGGTGGGGATGAGAAATCTGCATTTTCAACCAGCACTCAGGAAATTGGGATGCTGATCTGTGCCTGGTTAGCACTGGGCCCGTCTACAATCTGGAGGCTTCCTCACCTCCAGGGCTCATCAGACAGGATTCTGGCCCATAAGCCTCCTGAATGGGATCCCACTCTCTGTGCTGACTGTCAGGTTTCTGGGAAGAGAATTCACACTTTCTAGTGATTTTCTAAGGGGTCTCCTCACCCAAAGAAGGCTGAAAATCACTGTTCGATAGGATTCTAAATGTAGATCCTAAGACATTTGGGGGGAATGGATTGGACTGTGTCAGGCCCAGGGCAGGAGGGAGGATGGGGGATGGGGTGAGGCAGCATTAGTACCCAGAGGGGGTGCTGTTCTAGCGATCCCATCTGAAATCCTTTGGTAAAAGAAAAATGTCGAGTCTGAGGTTGAAGAGGAAATATTTCACTGACCAAGGAGACTGGAAGGGGCTGGTGGCCCCCAGCTGCGTCAACGTTGGCTGGAGGGTGTCAGTTGGAACAGGATGGGACCTCCGGGAAAAGGGCCAGGATTCTGGGGGGGGGTTGGTGTTTGAAAGGGACCATGGGCTTCGGGCAGCAGGCGACTGTGTGGGGGGGAGGATGGAAAAAGACATGTAATTAATCACCCAAATATAGACTAGAGAAGGCAGCAAAGGAGTTTAAGGGGGGGGGCACTGGAGCGGGTGATGGTGGCCCCAGAAGGGCGACAGAAAAAGCACTGTTCAGATCCAGGGCCTTGAGCTTGTTTTCACCCAGCAAGGGCTGCCCCTCCCCATCCCTCACAGCATTTGGGCTCTAGGCTGCCCCCCCATCCTCCCCGACAAGCTGACGCTCGACCCCCACCCAAAAGGAAAGGAGAGACTCCGCCAGCAGAAAGTCCCCAGTACCGTCCCCAGTACACCTACCCGCGTCTCTGACTGCTGTTCAGCCCCTCCCCCAGACTAGGGAAAAGCCCTTTTAACAGCCCCCCAACGCCCCCTCCCACTTGGCCTCCTCTGCACTTGGGGTGGGGGGTCCCCTCTTCCCATAGCGACCGGTTCCCATCCCCTAGCGTCACCCCAAAAGCAGCGTAGGCCTCAGCACGTCCAGCGATTCCCGCCCCTAACCGTCGCCCCCTGGCCGCCGCGGGAAGGCCTTCGGCCTCTTCGCACCCGCCATCCCGGACCCGTCTCCCGCTCCACCTGGCCCCAGGGCCGAGCAGCTTCCCGCGGGAACAGAGACGTCCCCCAACAAAGCTTGGCCGCCCCCTGCCCCCCCACCGCACACTTTCTGGAACGCTCACCCCAGTCCTGCACACTCTCCTGGGCCGTCCCCTGCACATCCTCCCGAGGCCCAAACGATCACCCGGGACCCGCACATTCATCCGCGACTCCCAGCACATCCTCTGGCGGCCCGCGCGCTCATCCCGGCCCCGCACACCCTCCCGGGCTCCGCGCACATCCTCTTGTGGCCCGCACGCTCACCTCGGCCCGGCGGCGGCCAACGCGCAGTCCTCGGCGCAGCGGCGCTGGCGCGGCCCAGGCCCGGCGTGGCAGGAAGCGCCACGGAGCCGCCAGCGACCAGCTGAGCCCAGCAGCCCCACGGCGCGTTTCCGGAGCCGCGGGCGCCGCCGTGGGTAGTGGGAGAGCGAGGCCCCGCCCTGGCTCCGGCCCCGCCCGGCCCGCCGGTCTCGATTGGCCCGGAGAGTGGGGGGGCTGGAAGGGGGCGCGGCCTAGCCCGGGGTGGGTGGGTCAGGCCAGACCCCAGGGGAGCTGCGCGGTGGGGCCAGGTGCTCGGTAGAGGCGGGAGGAGTAGAATGAATGTACTAATGAATGAATGAATGAATGAACTAGCGCATGAACCAACAAGACCACGAAGGAGGGAACGAAGGAATGGAGAGGACCCCTCCCCCTTGGGCGCCTTTAGGACGGGAATATGGGTGGGGGGATGAGAACGGAGGGCGACGCAGAGCAAAGCCAGCCCCCACTGGAGGGGTCAAAGCGCCTCGCTCAGTCACGGAAGGTGTGAGCTCTCGCCGTGCCAGGCACTGAGAATACAGCTGTGAGCAAAACCAGGCTGCATCCCTGCCCTCAGGGGGCGCGCATTTGGCGCCCAAGAGCTCCTGTGAGTATGTGTGTGTGTGGGTGTGTGCGCGCGCGCGCGCGCCCGCGTGCTCGGGTAAAGGTGGAGGGGAAAGTCACTTGAGTTAATTTCAAAATGGCAGGTCATACTAAGAGAAAAGAACAGGATTCTTGGATCGGGGGTGCTGCAAGTAGTGACAGCCACTTCCAGAGGAATTTCTGCCAGTCAACAAAGATCTAGGAAGCTGCTGCACCCTGCAGTGTGCTAAGCCCATCGATGCTTTCTTGAAGATTCCTGTTTCGTAAGGAATACAATAATAAACAAGGGTCAACAAACAACACACAAGAATGACAAGAACTGTGAAGAACATCAATTAGGGGGGTGTTTGGGAGTGATGGGTGGGGAATTTCAGTGAGGCTATGGTTGATATGAGACTTGAATGACAAGAAGGACTTAGCCGTGTGAAGGTTGTTGATAGGAAGAGCATCCACAGGTAAAAGGAGCAGCAAGTGCAAATTCCCTGTGATAGGAACCAACTGGGCATATTCTAGGATCAAAAGGAAAATGCTGGACAGCAGTAAGCCAAGGGAAAAAGAGCCACACTAGCTGGGCACTGAAATTAAGTCTGAAGGACACGGTCTAACTTTTTTGTTCATTTTTTATTAGTATACATTTATCGTTTTATTAGTGATAATGATTATAACCAACTTCTTAAATATTCTTGTAACAATTTTATCTGTTAGATGCTACCAACTTTTTTTATTTACCTTCCACATTTTATTATGAAAACTTTGCAACATACAGATCAATTGAAAGATTTGTACGCATATACCAATCACCAGTATTCTACAATTAGCATTATGCTACACTTGCTTGATTGCATGGTCATCCTTATTTAACTGATCCATTTCAAAGTATCAGTAAGTTGCAGACATACAAGCACACTTCACTCCTTAACACTTCAGCACGCATAGCATTACCTAGAGATCAATACCTGTTTACTGTTTTTTTTTGGTTTTGGAGGTAAAATTTACATACAGTGAAATGCGCAAGTCTTAAGTGCCCCATGCAGTGAGTTTTGACAACTGCATATGCCAAGCTCTTGTCAGGATACTGAACATTATCAACACCCCAGAAATTCCCTTTGTGCCCATTCCCAGTCAGCTCCCACCACAATTCCACACAGAGGCAACCGCTGTTCTAAATTTTTTCCATCTTAGATTACTTTCACCTATTTGAGAACTTCATATGGATGGAATCATATGGTATGTACTATTTTGTGTCTGGTTTCTTTCATTCAGTATGATGATTTTGAGATTTATCTGTGTTGTTTAATGTGTTGCTTCTTTCCTTTAATAACTGAATAGTATTCCATTGTCTGGATATATTCGAGTTGGTTTTTATTCATTCACCAGTTTATGATCTGGTCTCTTTTCATTTTGGAGTATTATAAATAAAGCTACTGTGAACATTCGTGTACAAGTCTGTGTAGACATATGCTTTCATTTAGTTGGGTAACTACCTAGAAAGGGAATTGCCACATCATAGTAGAGTTGTTTTATAAGAAACTGCCAGAATATTCTCCGAAGTGGTTGTACAATTTATGTTCCCACAGATATGTATGAGAGTTCCTTTTCTTTCCAATCCTCCTCTGTATTTGGGGTTGTAAGCCTTTATTTTTAGCCATTGAAGTGGGTGTGAAGTGGTAACTCATTGTGATTTTAATTATCATCTCCCTGATGACTAATCATGTTGCGTGTGATGTTTTTATGTGTCTGTTCAAATAGCTTGCCCACATTTATGGGTTGTTTGTCTTTTTATTATTTACTTGTAGGTGTATTTTTTTAAAAAAATAGCTCTTTTGAGGTATATTTGACAAACAATAACCTGGACATGTTTAAGCTGTACTATCTGATAAGGTTTGACATATATATATATATATATATATGTTCATGAAACCATCACCACAATCAAGGCAATTAAAGATATCCATTACTCTCAAAGTTTCCTTGTGTCCCTTTGTAGTCCTTTTCTCTTGTCATTTCTTCTTGCTCTTGTCCTCAAGCAACCACTGATCTGCTTTCTGTCACTATAGGGTAGTTTGCATTTTCTAGAGTTTTCTGTAAATGGAATCATATAATAAGTGTACTTTTGTATCTGGCTCCTTTTACCCAACAAAATTATTTTGAGATTTATCCATATTGTTGCATGTATCAACAGTTCACTTCTTTCTATTGCTGAACAATATTCCATTGCATTAATGTACCATAATGGGTTTATCCATTCATTGGTTGATGGACATTTGGGTAGTTTCCAGTTTGGGGCAACTATAAATAAAGCTTCTATGAACATTTGTGTACAAACCTTTATATGGACATACATTTCCTTTTACCTTGGGTAAATACCAAGGAGTGGTATGGCTAGATAATATAGTAGAGGTATGTTTAACTTTCAAAAAAAACTACGAAATCGTTTTCCAAAATGGTGGTACCATTTTACATTCCCACCAACAGTGTAGGAGAGCTCCAGTTGTTTCCTATCCTTGTCAATACTTGGTATGGCCAGTCTTAATTTTAGCCATGCTGATAGGTATGTAGTGTAATCTCATTATGATTTTAATCTGAACTTCCCTGACTAGTGATATTGATGTCAGCCATCTGTTACTCTTCTTTGGTGAAGTGTCTACTTAAACCTTTTGCCCATTTTACAGTATTATTATCAGGTTGTTTGTCTTCTTATTAAGTTGCAAACGTTCTTTATATATTCAGAATACAAGTCTTTTGTCAGGTATATGCTTTGCAAACATTTTCTCCCAGTCTGTAGCTTGTCCTTTGAAGAGCACAAATTCTAAATTTTGATGAAGTTAAGTTTATCAATCTGCTCTTTTATGGATTGTGCTTTTGGTGTCATATCTAAGACATCTTTGTCTAACCCAAGGTCACAAAGATCTTGTTTTCTTTTAAAAGTTGTATGGTTCTAGGTTTTATATTTACTTAGGTTTCTGATCCATTTTGAGTCAATTTTTGTGTGTTTTGTGAGATATGGGTCAAAGTTCATTTTTGTGCATGTGGATATCCAATTATTTCATCATCATTTGTTGAAAAGACTATCTCTACTGTAATTTTTTGCCTATATCAAAGATCAGTTTTCCAGAAATTTGTGGATTCAGGGCTGTCTATACTGTTCTATTGATGTATTTTCTATCTTTATACCAATAACATGAAGTTTTGATTAGTGTAGTTTTGTAATAATCTTTGGAATCAGATAGTGTAAGTTCTATAACTTTGTTCTTTTCAGTGTTGTTTTAACTAGTCTAGGTTTTTTTGCATTCCCAAAAATGGGATTTGGGGATTTTGATTGGGACTGGTTTAAATTCTGTAGATCAATTTGGAGAGAATTGACATCTTTTCACCAATATTGAGTTCTTTGAGCCATAAACTAGGTCTCTCTCCATTTATTTTGGTCTTTAATTTCTCTGACCAATATTTGGTATTTTTCAATGCACTGTTCTTTCATATCTTTTGTCAGATTTGCTCCTAAGTATTGCACATTTTTGATGCTATTGTGAGTGGTATTGTTTTTAAAATTTTTAATTTCTGATTGATCATTGCTAGCATATAGGAATACAATTGATTTTTGTATATTGATCTTATATCCTGCAGCCTGCTGAACTCACATATTAGTTCTAGTAACTTTTCTATAGATTCCATTGCATTTTCTAAATAGATAATCTTGTCATCTGTGAACAAAGACAGTTTACTTCTTCCTTTCCAGTCTGGATGCTGTTTACTTCTTTTCCCTGCCTAATTTCCCAGGCTTGAACCTCCAATACAATGTTGAATAGAAAGTGTAAGAGTGGACATCCCTGTCTTCATTCTGGTTTTAGGGGGAAAGCACTCAGTCTTTCACCACTAAGGATGATGTTAGCTGTAGGTTTTTTATAGATGTCATTTATCAGGTTGAGGAAGTTCCCTTCTATTCCTAGTTTTCTGGGAGTTTTTTTTTTTTTTTTATCATGAATGGATGTTGGATTCTGTCAAATGCTTTTTCTGCATCTATTGAGAATATTGTTATAGTCGGAATGTATCCCCCCCAAAATCGTATGTTGAAATCTTAACTCCCAAAGGTGATGGTATTAGGAGGTGGGGCCTTTGGGAAGTATTTAGGTCCCAATGGGATCAATGCCCTTATAAAACAGGCTCCAGAGATGCCTTGCTCCTTTAGCATGTGAGGACCTAGCAAGAAGTTGCTGGCTATTAACTAGGAAGGGAGCCTTCACCAGGATGCAACCATGTTGGCACCTTGATCTTGGACTTCCAGCCTCCAGAACTGTGAGAAATAAATTTCTGTTGTTTATAAGCCACACAGTCTGTGGTATTTTGTTATACCAGCCTGAATAGACTAAGAGATATGTCATATTGTTTTTATTTTTATTTTGTTAATATGCTGTTACGTTGATAAAATTTCAAATGTTTAAACTAAACTTGTATTCTCATTATAGACTACTTAGTCATAATATGTTATCATTTTTGTATCTTGTTGAACTCCATTTGCTAAAATTTTGTCTAGAATTTTTGCGTGTATGTTCATGAAACACATCAGTCTGTAATTTTCTTTTATATGATGTCTTTGAATGGTTTTGATATAAAGCTAGTGCTGGCCTCGTTGAATGAGTTGGAAGTATTCTTTCCTCCTCACGTCTATGGAAGAGTTTGTGTAGTATTGACATTATTTCTTCCTTAAATAATTGGTAGAATTTGATATTCCCACTTGCATATTTGTTTACATGTGAGGGTAGGCTGCAGAGGATGTCATGCTGGGTGACTAAAACTTCAGAGACCCAGAGGACACAGTTCAGGGTGACCACAGTGGAGGGAAAGTGAGAAGGAAAATCTTGGACAGGAAAGAACCACAGGCACAGAACCCAAATTTGGCATATAAACTCTCCCCAAATCTCTGGTGACACTGGGATGTGTATGTACAGGGCAGACTCCAAGAAAATAACTGAGCAGAGATTTCAGATGACGCTCAACACAGGGGAGACAGAGTTTGGAGTCTGAGTTTAGCTAAGTTAACTGGCTGCTAAAGCAGCAGCAGCAACAATAACAAGAGCCACTAGAACACAATGTCCAGGATATGATGCTTAATTACTAGACGAAACAAGAAAATGTGGTGACACTCAAGAAAAAAAACATTCAAAGGAAACTGACCCTGATACTATAATTCACAGACAATATTTTTAAAGCAGCTATTATAAATATGCTTAAGGACATAAAGCATGCTCATAATTATATTTTTACAGTGATATATGTGCTTCTTCATTAACACATAATATAACAGTATCTAAAACTGGTCTACCAACTGTCTAATTTTGAGGTAATGCTATTTTTAGTAAATATTTCTAGATATCTGCAATAACTATAATGGGATATAGAAATATTTATTTTTGTTGGTGATGAAGTAACATGTACTGCTAATAGTACTGTGGTTTGCTGTCCACATTCATAATTGAAGGAAATGCTATATTTTAGTTGCTTGAGTAAAAATAAATATGAATTTTCCCCCATTCAATTACAGATTCCTTGAGTTCTTAATGTCAGGTTTAGATCTTAAGGTCACAGATACTGTTTTTCCCAGTAAAACCAAAAAACCATGTCTGGCATATAATAGGTGCTCAAAAATATTTCTTAAATACATGAATACATCTGTGTTCCAGTCTGGTGGTTAAGGGATTAAAATATGTTCCCTAGTCTTTCACATCCATCTTAATAATGAACTGAGGGGCTTCCGTGGTGGTGCAGTGGTTAAGAATCCGCCTGCCAATGCAGGGGACACGGGTTCGAGCCCTGGTCTGGGAAGATCCCACATGCCGCGGAGCAACTAAGCCCGTGTGCCACAACTACTGAGCCTGTGCTCTAGAGCCCGCGCGCCACAACTACTGAAGCCCTCATGCCTAGAGCCTGTGCTCTGCAACAAGAGAAGCCACCACAATGAGAAGCCCGCGCACCGCAACGAAGAGTAGCCCCCACTTCCTGCCCGTGCAGCAGCAACGAAGACCCAACGCAGCCAAAAGCCCGTGCGCAGCAACGAAGACCCAACGCAGCCAAAAATAAATAAATAAATAAATGAATTTATTAAAAAAATAATGAACTGATAACAAAAGCTACTATTTGATGATTGTTTGATATGTGCCAGGCACTGTTTTATAAGTAGTATCTCATCTTATTCTTACAATGACCCTGAGGCATGTACTATTATTACTCCCATTCTCTTGTTACAGAAACTGAGCCAAATAGATTTTAAGCAATCTCTTTAAGGCTACACTGCTTTCTAGCTGGCGTTAGAAAGCAGATTTGTGTGATCCAGAGTCTGTATTCTTAAAATATTAAGATAAACTTACTCTGGGTGTCTCAGGCTTGGAGATTGGCCCTCAGTTCTAACATGTCCTGCCCAGGTCTCCTTTGTTGACTAAGGCTCAGACCAGTTCTCTTTCACCCTCATCTTCTTAGGCAACCTGTAGTGCCATCTGGGGGATCTCAGCCATCCCCTCAGCTTCACAAACCAACTCAAATCTAAAGACCACCAAACCTGGATCTCCAGGGCCGAATTCTCTTCTGTTCTCCAAAGCCCAATGCCCATCTGCCCACTGGACACCTTCCTCTGATGTTCTTTAAGCTCCTCTACACCAATGCAAGGGTCACCTTCTCTGTGAGGACTTTTCTGACCTTTCCTAATAGATCTTCTCACCTGCTGTGCCTGCCATACTCTGTATACACCCTACCACCACCTCAGTCATATCATATAATCCCCTGCCTCTCCTTACCACTCTGGAGACCATTTCTAGTTTGTTTCTAAATTCTTAGGAATTAGGACAATGTCTGACACAGTAGGTACATAGTAGATGCTGGTTGAATAGATCAATACATGAATGAATGATATGCATCAACCCTACTACTTAAATAACACTTTGGCTGTTGTGTTTATTATGACCTATATACATAATCAAGTGTGTAATGTAAAAATATAAATGTAAAGTGTAAAATGTAAAAATGTAAAATGTAAAAATAAAAAATACATGGTCGAAGGGAATAATAATGAATTTATAAAATAGGAAATTTTAGCAAGGAAAAAGAAACCAGTCAGAGTAAAATGAAGCATTACATATAGAAGAACATTAACAAGAATTTTCACTAAATTCTCATTAGAAACAGTGGAAGCCAGGAGACAGCAAAACAACATCTTTAAAGTGCTGAAAGGGGAAAAACTTTCAACCCAGAACTCTATATCCAGGGAACATATCCTTCAAGAATGAAGGTGAAATAAGTATATTTTGAGATAGATGAAAGCTAAGAGAATTCATCAACAGATCTGCACTAAAAGAAATGCCAATAAATGCTTTCAATCTGAATAAATATGACAGTAGAGAGAAACCTTGACTTGAAGAATACCAGAAATGGTAAATATGTGGGTAAATATTAATACTTTCTCTTAATTTCTTTATAACACATGTGACTTTTTAAAGTAAAAAAGTTGATAGTGTATTATAGGGTTCATAACATATGTAGATGTAATATATATGGCAACTACAGCATAAAGGATGGGGTAGAGGGGGAACAAATTTATGTAGTAGAAAGGTTCTTACATTTATGTACAATATTAACTCTAAGCAGACAGTGAAAAGTTAAGGATATATATATTATAATCTCTAGAACAACCACTAAAAAAACGCTGCAAAGAGGTATAGCCAAAAATATAGCAGATAAATGAAAATGGAATTCTTAAAAAATATTTGATTAACCAAGACAGGAAAGGGGAACACATGAACAAAAATAAGTGGGATAGATAGTAAAAGGATAGACCTAGGTTCCAACCGTTTAAAAAATTACATTCAATGTAAATGGGCTAAACATTCCAATTAAAAGGCAGAGATTATCAGAATAGATAAAAATGAGCAAGACCTTTTCTGTCTACAAGAGATTCAGTTTAAATATAAAGATACAGATGTTTGATAGTAAGAGGATGCAAAATGACATACCATGCAAGGAGTAAGCATAAGAGAATGGGAAGGGCTATATTAATACTAGACAAAGTGGAGTTAAAGACAATGAGTATTACCTGAGATAAAGGGTAATAATAATATAAGGATCAATTAATCAGCAACACATAGAATTCATAAGTGTATTTGCACCCAATAACAGAACTTAAAATATCTGAAATAAAATTTGACAGAATAAAGGGAGAAATAGATATTTCAACAATTTTAGTTGGAGATTTTAACACTGCTGCTTCAGCAATTGATAGAACAACTAGGCAAGAAATCAGTAAATACATAGAAGATCTGTATGACATAACCAATCACCTTTACTTCACTGACACTTATAGAACAGTATACCTAACAACTGCAAAATATAGATTATTTACAAGGGCACATTGTACATTCACCTGGGTAGATCAAATGCTGGGCCATGAAACAAGTCTCAACAGAAAGAGAGAAATTTTATATAGTAAATTATCTGAGTCCACAGTGGCATTCCACTACAAATTAATAACCATACTATATCTCCAAATATTTGGAAATTCAACATCATACTTCTAGAAAACCCATGGGTCAAAGAAGAAAACATAAAGGAATTTAGAAAATATTTCAAATGGAATAATAATACAAATAAAACATCAAAATTAGTGGGAAACAGCTAAAGAAGTGATTAGAAGATTGTTAAGTACTAAACCTTGATAAAAAAGATTATGGAAAAAAGGGAAATTATGGAAAAATACCCCTCATGAACAGTGTAACAAAAATATTTAACTATCAGCAAGTCAAATCCAGCAATACATAAATAGGAAAGTTTTTCTATTGCCTACTCACAGATGTGAGGCACAGATATTCAGTGACTTGTATAGGCCACTCAGCTGTTAAGAGACTTTATGTTCACCTGACCCAAAGCCCACACACTTTCTAATGCCATGGCTGCCCGGGTGGTTGAGGGCAGGCTTTACAGTGTGAAGAGGTGTGATGAGGCTCCTGGCTTGGCAACAGCCAGCCTGTGTCTGTTGTGGAGACTCCAGGCTTAATGAGGGCAGGATGTGAGTGCAGGGTGGGGTCCTGTTATTAGGTTCCTCTGCCCCCACAACTCCTGGTTTCCGGCGCCCCACCCCCGACACATTTGGGACAATTACCGATGGAGGCCATTTTGTTGCTGGAGGGCCAATGAGTGTGCCTGCTGCTCCTGGATGCTGCGAGCCCTGCCGCATCAAGCCCTTACCAAGCAGGTCCCGTTGCGGCAACACTGACGCCTCAGCTGCTCTCCTGATCCAGCCATTTGCCCTGCACAGAGACGCTGAGACCTTTCTCCCTCGTCCACCTGGGCTTTCTGGGAGCACTGGGAAGCCCACGGTGGCCTCAGCACAGAGGGCCTGGGACACCCCTGGACTGTGCAGCCCTGAGGCGCATCCTTCTGACTCTCAGGCTCGTCCAGGGCTTCGAGGTGGCCTCTGGAGTCGGCTCGGCAGCCCGCAGGCAGCGCCCACAGAGTCGGAGAAAGTGAGCGGGCGACCAGGGGCTTCGCTCAGGCGGGACCCCAGAATTACCGCGGGCGCCCTGGGCAGGGGCCAGATCGCTGCCCCGACAGGCAGTGGGGGCGGGAGGGGCGTCGGGGGTCCCGGCGTCACGCTGGCGAGGACGGGGTGGGGCTCCTGCCTGCGGGCAGCGGGGGGAGGGGGAGGGGAGGGGATGGCGGCTCCGGCTGCAGAGGGGCAGGTGCTGGTGGGAGGGGGAGGGGCTCCTGACTCAGGGTGGGGGGTGCGGGAGGGGGTCTCCAGCTTGCCGGGGTCGGCGTAGGGGGCAGGGGCGCTCCAGGTCCCGCACTGGGAGAGAGAGGCTGGGAGGGCCCCTGGCTGGGGTGTCTGGGAGGGGAGGGCTCCCGGCAGACGATGGTGAGAGGGGCTCGGCGGCCATGGCCGGATCAGGGGCGTCGGCCAAGGCGAAAGGGGGCCTCCTCGCTGCGGAGGTGAGGGGTGCAGTGGGGCGGGGGCTCTGAGCCGCTGCAGTGGCGGGTGGGGAGCGTGAACTGGCGAAAGGGGAGCCCCAGGCCACCGCTTTCTTTCCGGGGCGGTGGGGTGGGCTGTCTGTTGCCAATGTCCCTCTGTCCCCTCTGCATTCACAGGCCACAGTGCGGAGACTGCGACAGTCCGCACTCCTCTGTCGGATCGCGCACCCTACCCGAGGTCCGGGCGATGGCTCTGGCGATGCTGCGGGACTGGTGCAGGTGGATGGGTGTGAACGCTCAGCGATCTCTGCTCATCCTGGGCATCCCGGACGACTGCGAGGATCAGGACTTCAGGGAGGCCGTGCAGGCTGCTCTGCGTTCCTGGGCAGGTACCGAGTGCTGGGCAAGGTCTACAGAAAGGAGCTGGGGTCGAGGGTTGCCTGGTCGAGTTTGCTGACAATTTCAACCAATGTTTGATTCCCCGACAAATACCAGGCAAGGGGGGGCCCTGGACTGTGGCCTGTCTGCCCCAGGCCCCTGATGCTGAGTCACAGGACAGACCCAATTTCCCTGCACAGCCCCAGAGACAAGCAGTGGTTGATGGCGCAGGTCAGGCAGGAGCCCCAGGTGAGGAAAAAGGTGCACATGAAGTAGAAGCTGCAGATGAGGAAGGCGCTGCAGGTCACTCAGGAGCTGCAGGTGAGACAGGAGCCTCAGGTATGGAGGGAGCCTCAGGTGAGGCAGGAGCTGCAGGTGAGGCAGGAGCTGCAGGTGAGGCAGGGGATGGAGGTGAGGCAGGAGTTGCAGATGAGGAGGGAGCTTCAGGTGAGGAGGGAGCCTCAGGTGAGGCAGGAGCTGGAGGTGAGGAAGGAGGTGCAGGTGAGGCAGGAGCTGCAGGTGAGGCAGGAGGTGCAGGTGAGGAGGGAGGTGCAGGTGAGGAGGGAGCCTCAGGTGAGGCAGGAGCTGGAGGTGAGGAAGGAGGTGCAGGTGAGGCAGGAGCTGCAGGTGAGGCAGGAGCTGGAGGTGAGGAAGGAGGTGCAGGTGAGGCAGGAGCTGGAGGTGAGGAAGGAGGTGCAGGTGAGGCGGGAGCTGCAGGTGAGGCAGGAGGTGCGGGTGAGGAGGGAGATGCAGGTGAGGAGGGAGCCTCAGGTGAGGCAGGAGCTGCAGGTGGGGAAGGAGCTGAGGGTCAAGCAGGAGCTGAAGGTGAAGCACGAGTGTCAGATGAGGAGGGAGTTGCAGGTGACAGAAATGTTGCAGGCGTGGCAGGCCTTCTGAGTATGGCAGGACCCACGGGCGAGGCAATGACTGCAGCTGAGAAAGCAGCTGTGGAAGCGGCAGCCGCCATGGATGAGGCAGGGCCCTGGACCCAGCAGTGGAGGCAGGCCTTGCAGCCCGTGCTAGAGAACATGGGCTACAAGGAGCTGGGAACCTTCTCTGGGGTGGAAGAGCCAGGCCACAGGGAAGAGTCCTTTGAGAGCTGGCTGGAGCAGGCCAACGACATGCTGCACCTGTGGCGCCACGTGTCTGAGAGGGAGAGGAGGAGGAGGCTGGTGGAGAGCTTGCGCGGCCCCGCGCTGGACCTCCTGTGCGGCCTCCTGGCGGAAGATCCCGAGCTGGCTGCCCAGGACTGCCTGGCCGCGCTGGTGCAGGTGTTTGGGAACAAGGACCCCCGGGTGAGCGCTCGGCTGAAGTTCGTGACCTGTGCCCAGCGGCCCCAGGAGACTCTCTTTGCGTACGTGATGCGCCTGGAAGGCCTGCTGCAGTCGGCCCTGGAGAAGGGGGCCATCCACCCGGCCGTGGCGGACCAGGTGCGCGCCCGGCAGGTGCTGATGCGGGCCCGGCTGAACGACCCGCTCCAGAAGGAGCTGAGGAGGATGCGGCTGATGCGGAGGCCTCCCGGCTTCGTGGGGATGCTGCGGCTCATCCAGAAGACCGAGGCCTGGGAGGCCGACCCGGTTAGCAGTGAGCAGTTCCCAGGGGAAGAAGAGGCCCGTGTGGACGTTGGAGTCCTGGCAGCAGCCGCCCAGGCCGCCCCGGCCCATGAGGCCGTCAGCGAGGGCACCACTGCAGATGGCACCAAGGCCTCCCCGGCCGGTGAAGATACCACTGCCCAGGCCGCCCTTTCCAAGGAAGGTAGCGCCGAGGACCACCCAGCGCGTGAAGAGGCCAGTGAGGCAGTTGCCGGCACTGCCAAGGCTGGCGAGGCGGCCCCTGAAGACCATGGTGCCGCCGGGGCAGCCCCTGGCCCTGGGGAGACCAGCAAGGCCTCCGCGGCCACTCAGGAAGATGGACGTGCTCCCGCCCCTGCGGGCCTAGCTCAGGCAGGACCCTCAGATGCCCCCGGGGCCCCCATGCCTGGCCGGATGGGCAGTGCTTCCCCGGTGGCCCCAGGAGGTCCGGGCTGGGAGCCAGAGGGCCTCGCCCAGGCAGGAGGCCAGGAGGCCGAGGAGCCCCCCGAGGAGGGGCTCAAGCCCATCCCAGGAGCGCCGGGAAATGAGGACGGGGCTGCAGAGATGAGCCCCCCGGGGTCCTCCTCGGGCCAGTAGTCTCAGCAGGCCCCGGGGCCCCCAGGCTTGGCGGCAGGGGGAGGCCAGGCCAAGCAGCCTCCTGGCCCCATTTTAAGGGCCACTCAAGGTGCCTGGGCCTCCCTCCTGAGAGGGGACCCCTATTCATCATCCCCTGGGGCAGGCTGCTCCCTGTGCTGGCAAGCCCAAATGTGTCCCTGTAGGCCCCAGAGGGACCCAGGTGTCAAGGAACCCCCCCCAGCCCCCGCTCCCCTCCCCCCAACACACACACCCTAGCCATCGTCCCCCCGCGGAGCCCTGTTGTGCGCCACGTGCCAGTCAAGGCTCTGGTCTCTGTGGGCCAGTGTCGTGAGCGCAACGTGTGCTTTCTGGGCGTAGAGTCAGGCCCAGCGCTGCTTCTTGTTGTGGAAATGTGCGTGTGCTCTCCTCTGAGCAGTTCCCCCCACCCCGGCCCGGCGCGGAGACCCCGAGCCCAGTCCCAGGAGCCGGCGGGGAGGACGGGATGGACGAGGTCACAGCCAGCGCCCACCCCAGGACCTGGGAGCCCACCTGGGACCTTGGGAAGGAAGACTTGGACCGGGGCTGCAGGAGGTCTGCGGGAGGACCCCGGGGCCTGTGCTCTGCTGGGCCACCCCGTTGTTCCTCGGGACTCCACGTCCTCGGCTCGGTGGCACGTGCCCTGCTGTGGGACCGTCCTGTGCCCGCCATAGGGCAGGGCCCGGCCCCGGGCATGTGGGCCAGAGGGGGAGGGGCTGCCCCGGGGGGAGTGGGCATTGCCGGCGCCCATCGTCCTGGTGAGAGGCCACCCGCGGGGCCCTCAAGAAGGGAGACTGTGGGGGGATGGAGGGCCGCCGGGTGGGGTGTAACGGAGGCACCTTTTTGGGGACCCTGGGCGGGGGGACCGGGACCCGTGGGCTCTGGTGGCTGTTAGAAGCTCCTCTCTGTGTTATCATGCCCTCTGTTCAATGTTTTCAGTCAGTGTTTCTCTTTAATAAATTTCCCTGAAAGTTTCAGCTGAGTCTGGCCTCTCCTGTGGGCAATGGAGGGAAAGGGCTGCTGGGGGTGAGGGCGGGGGTCCAGAGTAGGATTCCTGCTCAGCACCCATGGGACACCTCTCCAGTGAGAGGGTAGGGTAGGCACTTTGCAGACCCAGACATGGTGAGGGTTTTTCTTCCATTTCATAGGTGAACTGTAAAGTTTTAGCGCCCTTGACCGTGGGCCCCGTCCCAGACGTTGCTCGTGCTTGAAAGCATGGGTGCTGTGCACGACCCTGAAGGCCAGTGGACACAGAGGAGGAGCTCTGACCTCGTGGGTCACACGTGGGTCCGTGCACGTCTGCCTGGCCCAGGGGCTCCAGGACCAAAAGGCCGTGCCCGGTTTGCACGAGGGCTCGGCCTGTGGCTCTGCACCCGTGCATGAGTGTCATCGTGCCCCATGCGATGACGGGCGTGAAGCAGGAGGCTGACATGCTGACGGGCCTGCCCTGTATGATGTCACTTCCTGGCTGGGCTGTGATGTCACCCCCGAGCTACCGGAGCACTTTTGTGAGGGGCTGAGCGGCAGTGAGAGCCCAGGGTGCTGCCGGCCGCGCTGCACTGTCCCATTTACGTGAAGGAGGGACACGCCGCCCTCCGCATGGCTGAGGATGAGAAGGGCCCCGCCGCGGGCAGGGCGCCCAGGTTCGGCGAGGCACCTCTTCCTCCCGACACAGGGGCTCCGGCCCTCGGCTCAGGGAGCTGCACCCCCCAGTCCGTCGCCCTGGCCCAGGCCGTGCCCGCGGGGCACCCCGACCTCAGGCTGCTGCCTGGAGAAGCCGCTTTCCAGGATTTGACCAAAGAGCCTTTGTTGAAAAGGCCACACACCACCTGCGAGGCCCTGTGGGAAGGCAGCCTCCTCTCCCTCCCCTTCCCCAGGAAGCTGTGGACAATCGTCAACAGCGGTCGCTTTGCATCCATTTGGTGGAAGGAAGACAGGACTTGCAGAGGCATCAACAGGCAGCTGTTTCAAAAGGAGGTTTTGGACAGGGACGGCCTGGACAAGGTGTTCGAGACAGACTGTATGAAGAGCTTCATCCGCCAGCTTAAGCGCTATGGATTCAGCAGGGTGCGCCAGGACATGCACATGTCCCTCTGCCTGCCCAACCTCTCCACGAAAGAGCGGCCTGCCCACGTCCTGAGCCAGGTCAGGAGGGCGGGGGACGGCGGGGGAGGAGACCTCTCCAGGGGCTGAGCCGCTGGGCCCCGGGGTGGGGGTGGGGTGGGGGGCGGGTGCCAACCCCCGGGGCCACCTGGGACAGCAGCAGGCGTGTCGGGAGAGCTTTCTTTAAAGGTGGTACTTGGGGACCAACGGGACGGCCGGAGCTGGCGGTGCCGCGCGCTGTGTTGGGACGTTGTTACGGGGAGACCCGACGTGTCCTCAGCACGAGGACGTCACTTCTCTTCCTCCTCTTTTTCCCTTTGGTGTGTCTGTGTGAGCTGATGCGTGTGAACTGAACCCCCTGTGGTGATCATTTCACGGTGCACGGGGGCAAGGCGCCGTCCTGTACTCCTGACATGTGGGCAGTTCTGCTCGTCCCTGACATCGCAGTCACACTGGGGGACAAGATGACACTGCTGACACGCTGGCCCTTCCCGTCCTCCTGCTCGGGGACAAGTGGCCTGGCGGGGGGAGGGGGGAGGTTCGTGTGCCCCCTTGACTCCCATAGCTCCAGAGCCTCACTTAAGTGGGGGCACGGGTCCTTTCCTGGGAAGCAGTCAGTGTCCCCTGTCTGGCCCCAGGAGGTGCTGGCCAGGGGGCGATTCTGACACTTCCTTAGAAAGCTACCGAGCCTTCTTGCAGTCTCGTATCTGCAGACGCCAAGTCCCCTTTCGTGGGCCTTGTACTCATACTAAGGGGCCATTTTCAGTCATTTTCCAAGGGCGAAAGGGGATGGTGAGTGAGCGAGTCTCGGGGATGTAAAAGCTGGGGCACAGCTTCCTGCTGGGACTGGGTCCCGCTTTCTCCAATGAGGCCTTGGGACGGCTGGGGGAGGGCGCCCAGGGGCCCAGCCAGGTGGCTGCTGCTTGCGAGCAACTCTTTTGTGACTCGGGGTTTCCTTTTCTCTCTCAACTGTGACCTCAGTTACGCTTCTACCGCAGCCCCCTGTTTAAGAGAGGCTGCCCGCACCTCCTCGTGAGGATGAAGGGGAGAGTGCGCACTAAACCTGCATCCTGGAAGGTGGACGGCAAGCCGGCAGCCCTGGGGTACCTCCCGGCGCCCAGCGCCTCGGAGCCGCAGGACGGCCTCCCACCCTATCCTGAGGACATCCAGGGGACCCCGAGCGACCCGGAACTCGACCATGCAGCCGCCCTGGCCAGGACTGACTCTGTCCCTCCGGCCCCTCCTTGGACAGCAGCCGAGCCCCCCGCGCCGGATCCCGACGTGCAGGCTCTGGTCCCTCTAGGCCCTGGCCTGGCAGAGGTGGCCCAGCCCGCCGAGGTCCCCTGGCTCTGCTTCGCCTGGCCTCCCGCCCAGATGAGTCCTCCCTGGCCCGTGCTGGGCCTGGCCGCCACGCCCCCCCAGCTCCTCAGCCTGCCCCCCCGCGTGGCTCCCGGTGGCCGCGCTGCTGCCTCTTGCGCCCCCTGGATGCCCGAGGTGGCCGCCAGGCCTGCCGCCTCCCTGACCTTGATCCCTCGGCCCCTGAACCCCTTCTGCTACTACTGCGTGGGCTCCCGCTGTTTCATGGAATTCCCGGCCCCTCCAGGCGGGCCCACAGAGGACCCTGACCAGGCAGACCCTGCAGACACACGGAGGTGGTAACGCGGTCACAACCTTGCAGGGCAATAAAGAGCACGGGGACATGAGAGCGATGGTCCGCCCAACATGTGTTTGGCGCCTCCGTCCTGGGCCCGGCTGAGCAGTTGAGTCCCCTCAGCAGGAAACGATGACAGGGGACAGCCCACCCCCGGCACAGTGCAGGCACCTAGCAGACACCCGGTGAAGCCCCTCAGACGCCCTGCCTCCACTCACTAGAGAGACCCTACAAGGGCTTGACAAGCACAAGGAAGGGCCTGGCATCTGCGGCTTCACGGTCACGGGGACACCGTGTCCAGCAGGGTCTTGATTTGACAGATGAGAAGAGCTCAGGCCTCCCCGGGTCAGAGGCCGGAAAAGAGCCCTTACTGTCCTGAGACGCACAGGTGTGGAGGGGACGGTCCCCGCCAGGGGCCTGCGGGTGTTCAGTTTGGGGGTGCTCTCTGGTGTCTGGACAGCAGGATTGAGGTTTGCTTTTCACTGCGGGTCCTGCATCTGGTGACATGTTCTTGGTTCTCTTTCCCTTGCGTTTTCTAGCTAAACACTTCAAGGGTGCCATGCTCCAACACCCTCTGGTCGCTGGGGTGTCGAGCTTAGTGAGCGAGTCCTTGTGGACAAGCCCCCCTAAAGAGTGTTTGCCTTGAGGAGCAAAGGAAGTAAAGCTCCACGGTCATACTGTCGAGATAAGAGCCCCGAGCTCAGCGGGAGGAGAGAGCACACACACCAGTCCACCAGAACCAGAAGACTGGGGGCTCCCTTCTTTGCACTTTGGCGGCAGGTAGAGCAGGCCCCCTGAGACGGGCACACTGGGCGGTGCAGGAGAGGAGCGCCGTCACCCCGGGCGCTGACCTGCAGGTGCCGCCCGGCCCGGGCTGCTCGCGCTTACGTCCCGAGGCCCGCTGGTGCGCGCTCAGCCCCTTTCTAGGCTTCATTGACTGGGACACGCCTTCACTTGTAAGGAGCAGGTTGCTCTCCTCTTGGTCGTGGACTTCCGTAGGCCTCCTGACCTGGGACCACAAGGAGATGCTCCTATTTAAAAACCACTTTCCCGTTCACCTCAGCCCGTGGGGAACTTGCTTCCATGTAACTCTACAGAGAAAGGGGAGATTGTGCGGACTGTAATATCAAGCTCTCTGCTTTTCACAAAGGAACCTTTTGATTTACGAAGTCTAGGCTGCCTGGCATCAGTAAGAGAGCAGCGGCGTACCTCACGCCAGCGCTGAGTCCCTCTAGACTTTGCACCGCATGTCTGCGCACTGACGTTGGCTGAGCTCCCGCCCTCCTGGGCTGGGTAGAGGCAGCTGCCCAAGCTCCCGCAGGAGTAATGGGGACGCGAGAAGGGGCTTCACAGGCTGACCTGTGACAGCCACATAGAGTCGCCGAACCACTCGTGCCCGGGCCACCAGAGGAGAGGCCAGGCTGGTCCCGAGCCCTGGGCTTGACTTCTGTTCCCAGGGCGTCCCAGGCGACAGTGTCTAGGACAGTGGAAAGGCTTCACAACCGGAAAGGGTGGCTCAGAGAGAGAGAGGGCTGCGTCACAAGTGCTCCAGACTCTGTAAGGGTGACCCTGGAGGCCGAAACGGGCAGAGGCAGGTGAGTCTGGCGATCGATGGCGGACTCACTTGCCACCAGCTCTGCCCGAGGCTCCTTCAGCCCAGTGGTCAGCCCGGGGCTGCCCGTCCACCAGCCGCGGCCTCGTCGCCCTCGCTGCCGGCTGTGCCGATACCAGCCGCGGCAGGGCCCCGAGGGCTCAGCACCACGCGGGCACACACGTGACTGAGCCAGCTCGCACTGGTCAACGACGTACATTCTGGAAATGTGCTGGGTCCCAGCTTCGGGGGTGGGGGGCGGGCGTCCTGAGCCTGCGTCCCCACGAAGACAGCGAGCAGGGTCAGCGCCCAGTGATGTGTGCAGAGCACTGAAGGCCAGGGCGCGCCCCCAGCTCACAGCTGCTGCCTCCACGTGTGGGAGATGGGCTGGGGGACCTGGCCAGGCCTCTGTGGCTGTCACAGCGATAGGGCGACATCCCCTCCCAAACACTGCTAAGGAGGCGGGGGGAGCGGGAATTGCCTGGAGTTCCAGGGGTTAGGACTCGACGCGTTCACTGTGGTGGCCCGGGTTCAATCCCTGGTCGGGGAACTAAGATCCCCCAAGCCTTGTGGAGTGGCCAAAAACACAAAAAAGGAAAAACAAGGAGGGTTGGGGGAGGAGGGGAAGTAGACCCAAGGTACCAGGAATGATCCAACCACCAGCAGCCAGAGGAGCCCCGGGTCTGCCCGGGTGAGGGGTGGTCCCATCTGCCGCTCCTGTCTGTCACAATCCAACAGCTAGTGGACGTCAGGGGGGTCTCTTGAGCAACCCAACAGCAGTGCCCCAAAATGAACGATGCAAAAATGGACAGAAGGGAAGGAAGAAACAGGTGTACAATAGAAGTGGGAGACTTCAGTTCCCCCTGTGATGGATTCAAATGGATCCCCCAGCTCCCACCCCAACCATTAAATCCACCTTTGCAGTGCTAATCCCAAGGTGAATGTATTTGGAGATAGCACCCTTGGGGGAGTCAGTAAGGTTAAATGAGGTCATAAGGGTGGGACCCTAATTCCACAAGAGTGGTGTCCTTTGGAAAAGAAGAAGAGACAGGGAAGATCTCCCTCCCTCCCTCACCCTCTCTTCCTCCCTCCCACCCTCCCACTCTCTCTCTCTCTCTTTCTCTCCCTCCCTCCCTCCCCCTCTCTCCCTCCCTCCCTCTCTCTCTCTCTCCCCCTACCTTCCTCCCCCTCTCTCTTTCCCTCCCTCGCCCCCCTCCCTTTCTCGCTCTTCCTCCCTCCCCCTCTCTCCGTCCTTCACTGCTCCTCTCTATCTCTCTCTCCCTTCCCTGTCTCTCCCTCCCTCCCCCCTTTCTCGCTTGCCCTCCTTCCCTCTCCTTTCCCCTCCCTCTCTCTCTCTCTCCCTTCCTCCCTCCCCATCATTCCCTCCATCCCTCTCTCTTTCTCTCTCTCTCTCTCCCTTTCCCTCTCCTTCCCTCCCTCCCCCCTCTCTCCCTACCTCATTCCCCTTCTCTCTCTCCCTCTCTCCGTCCCTCTCTCTCTTGCTTTCAATTCCTCCCTCCATCCGTCTCTCTCTCTCTCTCTCTCTCTCTCTCTCTCTCTTCCTCCCTCCCTCCCTTCCCCCCCAACCTGTGCACAGAAGCAGCCAAGTGAGGGACCAAGAGAAAACCGGCTGTCTGCGAGCCAGGAAGAGAGGCCTTCCCTCACCAGAAACCAAACTTTCCAGCAAGTTGATGTTGGACTTCTAGCCACCAGGAGTGGGACCCAGTACGTTTCTGTAGTGTTAGCCACCCACTCTGTGGGACTTTGCTATGGCAGCTCTAAGCAGACTAACACAGCCTGCTTTCATTATGGGTACAACAACCAGCCAACACCGCAGTAAGGGAATCACAGATTTGAACAGCCCTGTACAAAGACTAGATCTCATGACATGTGTAGACTATTAGCCCCAAGAGCAGAATACACACGTGCTCGTCAAGTGTACCTAGAACGTTCTCCAGGATAGTCCACACGTTAAGCCACACAGCATCCCTCAGTAAACTTAAGGGGATACAAGCAAAAGGACTGAAATCATACAAAGTATGTTCTCTGGCCAAAATAGAGTGAAATTAGACATAATAACAGAAGGAAATGTGGGAAATCTGCAAATAGAGGGAAATTGAGCCATGCGTCCCCAAATAACCGCATTAGTCTGGGACGATGCCAAATGCAACAGCACAGGATGAGGGGCTGAAACAGCAGACACAGATTCTCACGGTGGTGGGGACCGGGAGGCCGAGAGGGAGGGTCCAGCAGGGGTGGCTTGTACTGCGGCTGGTCTCCTTGGTTGCAGGTGGCCGTGCTCTTACCGCCCCTCACATGGTCACCCTCTGTGCATGCACCCCCAGCCCCTGCTTTCTCTCCTTGCATGTGCTGATCTGCTCTTCCCTCAAGGGCACCAGCCATCTTGCTTTAGACCTCATCCCAATGGCCTCATGTCAACCTAAGAACCACTAACTCCCGTCACAGTGACATTGTGAGGTTCTAGGGGTTAGGGCTTCAACATGCAAATTTTGGGGGGACGCAGTTCAGTCCGTAACAATAGCCCAGGGAACACACAAGACATCACAAGGGAAATTAGAAAATACTTTGAAATGAAGAAAACACATACCAAAGCCCCCAGGACTTATGGCACGTGGTCAAAGAGGCACTTGGGACTTAAAGCTGCAAACACCTGTGTTCAAATGGAAGCAACACCTCAAATCAATAGCCTCACCTTGAACAGGGACAAGCGAGAAAAAGAGTAAGGCGAATCCAAGCATTCTGATAACAAATTTTCACGAGAAAAGAAAAACTGCACTAATCCACGTATGCGGGGATCAGAAGACATGTACTGGTTTGGAATCTTTACAACATGGGGGAGGGTGCATCATTCTTACACACTCAGTAACAAGAGCTACATCCACCGACCACTTCATTTGGCCCAGGCTTTTTACAAACAGGTCACATCATGGGGAAACCCACACCAATGCTTTTGCCTTGTACTATTACGAGGCCCATTTTACAGATGGAGAAATCGAGGCATAGGGATTCTCCATGATTTGATCAACTTATCACTAGAAGGACTCTTACTCAAGCTGAGCTTCGTGTACGTGCAAAGCCCCGTCCCCGCACTGGCCTGACCTGTCTCCCCAACAGTCAAGGGGAATTCAACTGTCCTCCACGGGGTCCTACTACCTGATGCCTCAGGCCACATAATGGAGAAAACACAGGGAAGCCAGGCCTTAGTGCCCATGAGAGCCTGACACTGGATTCTACCCACGTGCCCTCTCCAGCCCCATCAGGTCACCATCTCTCGTGAAATGGACACGAGGGCCAGGGAGGAGGGTGAGTGTCTAGGACTGAGGGCGTGAGGATGGAGAAGGGTCCTGGACGTGGGGGTCCGAGGCATGGCCCTCTGAAGGCGGCTCTTCTGCGCAGGCTCGGGCCCTGCTCTCTCCTTCCACTGCCCACTCTGCTCCCTTCTCTCCCGGCGGCGTGGTGGCCCCACGTTCTCCTGCAGACTCACTGCCCCGGGCAGACTGGCTGTCAGGCAGGCGGCAAGCCTGCATTCAAAGCACGGGGACCGTGGGGCTGGAGGACTCTCAGCATCCCCACGGGGCGTGAGTGTCTGTGCCCTTCAGGGCCCTGTGGATGACCTCAGTCTGGGTACTGGAACATACATGACGCGTTCCCTATACATACATGTGGTATGGCGATGCATGTGTATATAGGCACATATATTCTACACACATGTTATATATATATATAGGACACACACTACACTGCACAGACATGTAAAATGTATTACTCACTATGAATGAGGATGAAAAAGTGACAATCACGTAACTCCAACAGGTAATATGATCTAATCATCAAAGCAAGCGTTTCCCTAAATCACCTGCCACTGCTAAGGCCTCTTCAGCTAAAACTAAACGTTTCTTAAAGCAGGTTGCCAAAGTCTGGAGGCTGGTGAGGAGCCCCGAGGGGACGGTGTGCAGTTCTCTGTGCTCCCCCCACAGTCAATGGCGCGGCAGCCCCCCATCCAGCATCTGTGCTGGAACTGCAGCCTTTCTCTCCTCTGCCTGCCCCCAGACCTCATCCCTGTGCGGATCACAGAGGGATTGTCTTCAGCGTCCATTTCTTCCCGTAGAAGCCCTTCTCGAGGCCCAAGAGTGCTCACTTTTGGAACACCTGCGTGTGTCCTTTTCCGATCGCCTTCCCAGACCGTCGGATTCAGCCTCCCTGGAGGCTGCCTCGAAAGCCCTGTTTCCTTTCCGCAGTGGGGGGGTTTGGCTTCTGCTGCCCCCGATCGTGGCCTCCCACGTCCACCTTGGGTCTCCGTGGGTAATTGCCCTTTGAAGGACTTGATTTGGGGCTTCAGCGTGTAGCCTGTCCCATTGAAAGCGAGCATTTCACTGGTGCGCTCCCAGGCCAGCCCTGCTCTCCTTCCCCACGCCCGCCCCTGCCCCCCCTCCACCTCCACCCCCGGGGCCCTGTCCCGCTGTTACCTTGAGGATACATAGAATGATTTTGTTTGCTTTCAGCTTAGATGCTTTTGAACGGGCCTAAGTGACACGGACTCACTCCCAAGGAAATTTCCTACTTGCCGACCTAGACGTGACTGGAGGAAGCCCCCGTCCACGTGCATTTGGAAATAGATGAGGGTCTGGGTGTCAGACGCGCCGAAACCCGAATGAGAGTCGTCCGTCTTCACCGCAGGTGGGAGGATAGGATGGTGGGTTTGGTGATGCGCGTTCTCTGGCCATTGTGGGCGACTTTGTCCTTCATAGTCACTGTGGAGGGGACAGAGTGGCACCTTGGAAAGGCCCGTCTGCGAGGATCCTAGGTCCCTGTCCCAGCTCTGCCACTAAGCAGGGTCATCTGCCCTCTGTGAGCGCCACTGCCCTATTTCTGAAAGGGGAGAGCTAAGAGGGTGTGGAAGAGGACCTCCCGAGGTGCCTTTCAGCCTAAGGACTGGCATCCTGGATGGAGCTCCCAGGCCTAGATTCGGGCCTGCTCCCTGGTCTTTGTGCTTCTAAAGTGGTTTACAAAGCATTCTTTGAGGTCAGTTCCTCCTGTAGGGACATGACCTCGGAGGCTGCGAATTTCGGTGGAGGCCGTCGGTGGCTCCTCAGAAGGGGCCCGAAGGCTGGGGCCTCCTTGGGCGGGCCTGCCTGTGTGGCCTTGCCTGCTGCCCCCCTCCTCGGGCCCTCCCTTGCCCCCTGGGTCCCGTAGGAGCTGCCTCCTTCCTGGTCCCCCTCCCTCCCAGGTGCCAGCCAGGCCCCGGCAGTGGGTTTGTGTGGCACCGTGGGGGTCTTTGTCAGCCGGGTCTCGGGACCCTTCAGTTGGGCAGGCACAAGCCCTGGTGACGTCCAAGGCCTGCCTTTCCCAGCCTCGCCCTGCGGCCCCTGCCCTTGGCTTCCGCGCCCTGATGCCCCCAGCCCAGAGGCCCTCCAGCCGCTCCCCTCCCTCGCTGCCGCCAGGGTCTCGGGGTGTCTGCCAGCGTTAACTTCCCTCCAGTATCTGAGGAGCTCCTGGAGGGGCCTTATCCCGGTAGGCACTGGGGCCTTACAGTCAGTCCCAGGCAGTCTCAGCCCCTCCCTCCCCGTGGCTCAGCCATGAGCAGCTCAGCAGGCCGGGCTCCCGTTGGGCAGGAGGGCCCCAGGGCAGGAACAGGGACGGGGCGCCGTCACGCGGGAAGGTGGCGGCACTGGACAGAAATGCCGGCACCTGGCAGTGGCGGATCTCAGCAAACCACAGACAAGCCCCACACTGCCTCTGCTTCTCCTTGGCACCTTCCTTTCTTGGGCCTGCTTTTTGTCAACTGAAAGACACCGTGTAGCACTGAGAAGAGCAATGAGTCGCCAGTCAGAAGGTCGGCCACGGGCCGGGGGTGGGTGGGAACAGCGTGGGCTCGAGAGGGATTCAGACCAGGGCTCTGGTCCCCACCCCGTCACTTAGCAGCACGTGATCCTGGGAAGATTCCCAAGCCCCGTGGCCTCAGGTTCTTCACCTGTGAAGCGAGTGGGTGTGACGAGCCGTGTCTTGTAGGGCTGCAGGGATGCGTGTGAGCTTCGTAAAGCAGCTCACAGGACCTGGCGTCTGTGGGAACGTTGATGATTGGCACTTATTTCTCATATTGTTTGGATCACAGACCCTTCCCCTCTCTCCTCTGGCCTTTGGTTGGGCATTTTCTTGTCCCGGTCATGTCAGAGAATATGCAGCTCAATAGGATGTGGAAAAGCTAATCAGCCAAACAAGATGTTTCATAAGGAAAACTAAGTAAATTTTCCCAAATAGAGGATGTGTTAAATTCGGGTGCGGAGGAGTGTTCCCAGCGGGATACAACACGAAGCTCCAGGAAATAGAATCAAGGAACAAGGCTTTGCATCCCTCCCAGATGCTCTTCCATCCAAACCATTCCTTTGCTTCATTTCAGCCCCACCAGACATCGAGTCCTTGATTACAATTGCCAAATTACAGTCACGATAATGATTAAAGCTAATTAACACCTTGGGTTCTGGTTCCCCCCCGAACAGGGAAAAGAGGGCCTTTCCCGGACTTCTGGGCATCACGTCAAGGGAGTGTGACCGCATTTCTCCAGATGTTGCATATATAACACCTACTTCTTCACTATGGTCAACAGCAATGCGACAAGAGCCAGACCCCTTCCTTCCTGCCCGAGTATGAGATTTCTCTCAGGTTTATCCGTGATCCAGAAGGACACCTCACAGCCATGTCCCATTTCAGACTTTCCCCCCAAACCCAAGACACACCCTCTGCAGGTCTGGCTGCTGCCACCACCCAGCTTCATCACCATCACCTCCCACAGAAGGAAGCCCCGCTTCCCAAAGGCCCAAACTGCCCTGGCTCGGGGCACTTACACTCCAGGGCTCGCTCCTGGAGCCCCACCGCCTCGTCCCATGTTGACTTGTTCTGTGGGACCTGGGAGACGTCTCACCACCTTCCTCATGTGACTGCGGCTCCTAGACCATCCCCCTAGGTGTGGGTGTGTCCTGCTTTTCGTAGCGTTCCCGCTACTAACACAGGCCCTTCCGGAGAGCAGAGGCTCCGTGGAGGTCTGCCGAATAAATAAGCCGGAGAGCAGGGGGCTTACTTACTCAAATCAAGTTTTTCATACTTTCGTAAATCACCGTGCAAGTCCAACTAAACAGAGATAGCTTAGTTTTACAGAATGACAGACAAGAAGGATAAGAAGCAAAAACTCACTACGATTACTTTTATTTTTCTAATTCTTCCCCCATCTATATTACTGCTAAGTACTTTCACATTTCCAGAGCAGTTCTGATTCCAATTCCATGTTATCTGCTTCAGGGTCACAAAATGAAATGGGAGATTCCCCAATCTCTTTTACAAAACAGCAAAACTCTTGTTCTTAAACTGGGTAATTATAAACACATTCTAATCAATGTCATTCACAAAGTTAGAGACTGAAGCTTGTTTAGTCTTCCATTAAAAGGAATAACATTTGAAAAATTCCTAAAGAAAACAGATGATATTCCATGTCATCATACACAACAGGAACCCAAAGGTGCTACACACCATGTTCCCCCCACTCGCAGGGGCCCTCACTACTTGGAAACTCGACCGCTCTCTCTTCAAACTCAGAGTGAAGGACCAACCTCACTTCCTACCAGTGAACTTGGGCCTGGAAGGAGCCTGGCTGCTGCTCTGGCTCAGGCCCCCTCTGCCTCATCACTCACACCCTCTGCAGACAGGGATGAGAAGGACGTGGGATCCAAGGTATTGACCCTGGGCAGATGCTCCAGGACCTGCCACTTGCTGGTCTCCGCGTGGGCCTGGGGACCCCACAGGAACTCGTAGCGGGCGGGGTCGCTGTGGGGCACCTGCCGGTACTCCACGTAGCCCTCCTGCACCCACACTTTGGTGAGGAGCTCCCTGGGCTCCCCATAGATGCAGTGCTGCTTCCCTGCATACACCCCCATGATGCTCAGCAATTCCCAGACCTCCTCCTCAGGGGCGCGATCACCGTACACGGTGATCAGGCACAGAATCAGCACCAGGAGGCCGGCCTTGGGCATGCTCTGCCCATCGCTCAGCACTGCATCACAGGTGAGGCCCAGGGTGGGGACCAGGACGTAGGTGCACTCGCGGGGGTCCACCTCCTTCACGTCCACGCCAAACACCAGCTGCATGCACTCGCAAGCTTGGCTGAAGACCACGGGGAAGTGGTCCTGATGGTCACGGAGGACCATGTTCAGCATCTCCGCCTTGGAGATCGGCTCCTTGGTGCGATATTTGAGGAGCAGAAACGCCACCAGGTCAGCCATCAGCACAGTAAGTGCCTCCTGGGGCAAGGACTCGGCATAGGCGGAGAAGGAGGGGGCGACGGGGGAGGAGGAGGACGAGGGGGATGCGGCCTCCTCCCCCGCAGCCCCGAACAGCTGCGCCTCCACCGGGCCCTGGGCCTGGACTGGGTCCTGAAGGTCTGCCTCAGGCTGGCGCAGCTCACTCATCTCGACCAGGGGCCTGATGACTGGGGTCGGGCCGCCGACGGGAGTCTGGGCAGGGGTGACAGATACGGACCACGGACCTGGGGGAGAGAGGGGGTGTGAGCGGCCTCGGCGGAGACACGCACCCTGGGCAGCTCTGACAAAGGCCACTTACAGGGCTCGCCTGGAGGGGTGCCCTCGGGCCTCACAGGGGCGCTCCTCCTGGGCGGCCTGTCCCCTGCCAACCTGAAGAAGGAAGCGAGCTGGCTCCTCAGGGTGCAGCCAGCACAGCCCCAGGTACCGACCGGGGCTGAGAGGGGTGTGGGGAGGTGCGGTGACTTGGGCCTTGTGGGGTCCCCTCTGTTCTGGGACGGGGAGCCCCTGGGTGCACACTCAGGGCACGCACCTCGCCTTGACTCCTGGCGCTGCCTGGGCCTCCTCTGCTCTGTGGCCTGAGGACACGTGCCTCAGGCCTGGGCCTTCGCCTCCCGGTTCCTGGAGCCCCTGTAAGAGGAATGGAGGGGGCACCTCGGGTGTAGATTGTGGCACAGCCCTGGGCCCCTCGGTGCTGGTAGGAGGGGTGGGCCGGACTCTGTGAGATCCCCTTTGTTCCGGGGATTGGGCTCTCCTCAGTCCTCTCTCGAGGTCCACACCTTGACACCTGGCAGATCCTGGGACTCCTCCCTCTGCTGACCTGATGTTTCCCCTCAGACCAAGGTCCTCGCATCCCTAGACGAGTCCATCCCCAGCCACGTGGCAGAGGTGAGAGCCTGCAACGTCCCGTCAGCCCTGCCTGGGACCTCCCAGGGCTGAGATCATGGGCGAGCTTCTCTGAGGTCCCCTCTGTTCTGGGGTCCAGGGTCCCCTCAGTCCTGCCTCACGGTCCTCACCTTGACCCCTGGCAGGACCTGGGATTCTCCCCTCTGCCCACCTGACACCCCGCCCCGCATACCAGGTCCCCACTCTCTCTGAGACCCGGATGTCAGGAAATACTGCAAGTCGTCCTCCTGCCCTATGACCTCCCAGGGCCGACTCTGATCTGGGGTCCAGGGTCCCCTCTGTCCTCCCTCAGGGTCCTCACCTTGACCCCCGGCAGGACCTGGGATCCCCCCCTTTGCCCACCTGAGGCCCTGCCCCTTACCCCAAGTCCCCACTCTCTCTGGGACCCGGATGTCAGGAAATGCTGCCTGGGGTCATCCTGCCCCGGTGTTGCCCAGGGCTGACCACCCGGATGGGTTTCTGTGGGCTCCCCTCAGTCGTCCCTCAGGGGCCTCGCCCTCACTCTGGCAGCACCTGGACTCTCCCCTCTATCGATCTGAGGCCCCATTCTTTAGACCAAGTCCCCAGGGTCTCTCAGACCTGATGGGGAAATAAAGAAACAATGCGTGTGCTCATCCTGCCCCGGGGCCTCCCAGGGCTGTCGGCAGGGGCGGGGATCAGTGGGGTCCCCTCTGTCCTCCCTCAGGGTCCTCAGCTTGAGCTCTGGCAGGTCCTGGGACGCCCCCTGTGTTGACCCGAGGCCGGACCCTCACACCAAGGCCCTCACTGTCCCGAGACCCCCGGGGGGAATCTATGGACAGCACATCAGGCCACCAAGCCCAGGGCTTCCCAGGGCTGAGATGATCCCGCGGGGGTCCCTCAGCCCTCCCTCGGCTCCTCACCTTCCCTCCCAGCTGGTCTGGGCCCCTCCGCCTCTGTCCACCTGACTTTGGTCGCCTGAGACCCAGGCCCTCCCTAGTCAGGACCCCTGAGTGGGAAGTGGGGGTTGGGGGTGGCGCTTATTCCCACAGCCCTGCCGGGGGTCTCTCAGGGCTGACAGCAGGGCCGACCTGGATGCCTTGCGGCGTCCGAGTCCCCCTCACGGTTGCACCTTGGCTCCTGGTGGGGCTGGGCTCCTTCCCTCTGCCGACCTGGCCCCGGCCTCCCTGACCCAGGCCCTCCCCTCCCCCTCCCAGGGGGATCAGTGCATGTCCCATCCGGACAGCATGCCGGGGGCTCCCAGGGCTGTCGGAGGGCCGCAGATGCATCCCCTGGGGGCCCTCAGTCCTCCTCTGGTCCTCACCTCGACTCCAGGCAGCACCTGGGCCCCTCCCTCTGCCCACCTGGGACTGCGCCCCTCAGACCGAGCCTCTGACCCCCCCGAGATCCCTGAGGAGGTGGGCAGCGGAGTGGGATGGGCAGCCTGACAGCCCGGCCCGGGGTGCCCCAGGAGTCCCAGTAGGGGTGGAGTTGCATGCTGGGGGACCCTCTGTTCTGGGTCTGCTGGACTCCTCCATCCTCACTCAGGAGGGTCCTCCTCAACCCCTTAGAGAAAGGCTGCAGTCCCAGCACAGATGCTGGATGGGGGGCTGCCGCGCCCATGACTGTGGGGGGAGCACAGAGAACCGAATACCGTCCCCTCAGGGCTCCTCACCAGCCTCCAGACTTTGGCAACCTGCTTTAAGAAACGTTTAGTTTTAGCTGAAGAGGCCTTAGCAGTGGCAGGTGATTTAGGGAAACGCTTGCTTTGATGATTACATCATATTACCTGTTGGAGTTACGTGATTGTCACTTTTTCATCCTCATTCAGAGTGTGTAATACATTTTACATGTCTGTGCAGTGTAGTGTGTGTCCTATATATATATATATAAAACATGTGTGTAGAATATATGTGCCTATATACACATGCATCGCCATACCACATGTATGTATAGGGAACGCGTCATGTATGTTCCAGTACCCAGACTGAGGTCATCCACAGGGCCCTGAAGGGCACAGACACTCACGCCCCGTGGGGATGCTGAGAGTCCTCCAGCCCCACGGTCCCCGTGCTTTGAATGCAGGCTTGCCGCCTGCCTGACAGCCAGTCTGCCCGGGGCAGTGAGCCTGCAGGAGAACGTGGGGCCACCACGCCGCCGGGAGAGAAGGGAGCAGAGTGGGCAGTGGAAGGAGAGAGCAGGGCCCGAGCCTGCGCAGAAGAGCCGCCTTCAGAGGGCCGTGCCTCGGACCCCCACGTCCAGGACCCTTCTCCATCCTCACACCCTCAGTCCTAGACCCTCACCCTCCTCCCTGGCCCTCGTGTCCGTTTCACGAGAGATGGTGACCTGATGGGGCTGGGGAGGCCACGTGGGCAGAATCCAGTGTCAGGCTCTCATGGGCACTAATGCCTGGCTTCCCTGTGTTTTCTCCATTATGTGGCCTGAGGTATCAGGTAGTAGGACCCCGTGGAGGACAGCTGAATCCCCCTTGACTGTTGGGGAGACAGGTCAGGCCAGTGTGGGGACGGGGCTTTGCACGTACACGAAGCTCAGCTTGAGTAAGAGTCCTTCTAGTGATAAGCTGATCAAATCATGGAGACTCCCTATGCCTCGATTTCTCCGTCTGTAAAATGGGCCTCGTAATAGTACAAGGCAAAAGCATTGGTGTGGGTTTCCCCATGATGTGACCTGTTTGTAAAAAGCCTGGGCCAAATGAAGTGGTCGGTGGATGTAGCTCTTGTTACTGAGTGTGTAAGAAAGATGCGTCCTCCCCCATGTTGTGAAGATTCCAAACCAGTACATGTCTTCTGATCCCCGCATACGTGGATTAGTGCAGTTTTTCTTTTCTCGTGAAAATTTGTTATCAGAATGCTTGGATTCGCCTTACTCTTTTTCTCGCTTGCCCTTGTTCACGATGAGGCTATTCATTTGAGGTGTTGCTTCCATTTGAACACAGGTGTTTGCAGCTTTAACTCCCAAGTGCCTCTTTGACCGCGTGCCATAAGTCCTGGGGGCGTTGGTATGTGTTTTTTTCATTTCAAAGTATTTTCTAATTTCCCTTGTGATGTCTTGTATGTTCCCTGGGCTATTGTTACGGACTGAACTGCGTCCCCCCAAAATTTGCATGTTGAAGCCCTAACCCCTAGAACCTCACAATGTCACTGTGACTGGAGTTAGTGGTTCTCAGGTTGACATGAGGCCATTAGGATGAGGTCTAAAGCAAGATGGCTGGTGCCCTTGAGGGAAGAGCAGATCAGCACATGCAAGGAGAGAAGGCAGGGGCTGGGGGTGCGTGCACAGAGGGTGACCATGTGAGGGGCGGTAAGAGCACGGCCACCTGCAACCAAGGAGACCGGCCGCAGTACAAGCCACCCCTGCTGGACCCTCCCTCTCGGCCTCCCGGTCCCCACCACCGTGAGAATCTGTGTCTGCTGTTTCAGCCCCTCATCCTGTGCTGTTGCATTTGGCATCGTCCCAGACTAATGCTGTTATTTGGGGACGCATGGCTCAATTTCCCTCTATTTGCAGATTTCCCACATTTCCTTCTGTTATTATGTCTAATTTCACTCTATTTTGGCCAGAGAACATACTTTGTATGATTTCAGTCCTTTTGCTTGTATCCCCTTAAGTTTACTGAGGGATGCTGTGTGGCTTAACGTGTGGACTATCCTGGAGAACGTTCTAGGTACACTTGACGAGCACGTGTGTATTCTGCTCTTGGGGCTAATAGTCTACACATGTCATGAGATCTAGTCTTTGTACAGGGCTGTTCAAATCTGTGATTCCCTTACTGCGGTGTTGGCTGGTTGTTGTACCCATAATGAAAGCAGGCTGTGTTAGTCTGCTTAGAGCTGCCATAGCAAAGTCCCACAGAGTGGGTGGCTCAAACTACAGAAATGTACTGGGTCCCACTCCTGGTGGCCAGAAGTCCAACATCAACTTGCTGGAAAGTTGGGTTTCAGGTGAGGGAAGGCCTCTCCTCTTGGCTCGCAGACAGCCGGTTTTCTCTTGGTCCCTCACTTGGCTGCTTCTGTGCACAGGTGGGGGGGGAAGGGAGGGAGGAAGAGAGAGAGAGAGAGAGAGAGAGAGGGAAGGAAGGAGGGGGGAGGGAGAGAGGGAAGAGGGAGGGAGGGAGGGAGAGAGAGAAAGCAAGAGGGAGAGGGAGGGAGGGAGGGAGAGAGATGGGGGTGGTAGGGAGGAAGAGAGAGAGGGAGAGGGAGGGAGAGAGTGAAAGCAAGACGTGGGGTGAGGGAGGGAGAGAGAATAGGGGAGAGAGAGAGAAGGGGGAGAGGGAGAGAGAGACCGGTAGGGAGGGAGGGAGAGAGAGAGAGGGAGGGGAAGGGGGAGGGAAGGAGGGCAAGAGAGAAAGGGGGGAGGGAGAGACGGAAGGGAGAGAGAGATAGAGAGGAGCAGGGAAGGAGGGAGAGAGGGGGAGGGAGGGAGAGAGAGAAAGGTAGCGGGGCGAGGGAGGGAAAGAGAGAGGGGGAGGAAGGTAGGGGGAGAGAGAGAGAGAGAGAGGGAGGGAGGGAGAGAAAGAGAGATAGAGAGTGGGAGGGTGGGAGGGAGGAAGAGAGGGTGAGGGAGGGAGGGAGATCTTCCCTGTCTCTTCCTCTTTTCCAAAGGACACCACTCTTGTGGAATTAGGGTCCCACCCTTATGACCTCATTTAACCTTACTGACTCCCCCAAGGGTGCTATCTCCAAATACATTCACCTTGGGATTAGCACTGCAAAGGTGGATTTAGTGGTTGGGGTGGGAGCTGGGGGATCCATTTGAATCCATCACAGGGGGAACTGAAGTCTCCCACTTCTATTGTACACCTGTTTCTTCCTTCCCTTCTGTCCATTTTTGCATCGTTCATTTTGGGGCACTGCTGTTGGGTTGCTCAAGAGACCCCCCTGACGTCCACTAGCTGTTGGATTGTGATAGACAAGAGCGGCAGATGGGACCACCCCTCACCCAGGCAGACCCGGGGCTCCTCTGGCTGCTGGTGGTTGGATCATTCCTGGTACCTTGGGTCTACTTCCCCTCCTCCCCCAACCCTCCTTGTTTTTCCTTTTTTGTGTTTTTGGCCACTCCACAAGGCTTGGGGGATCTTAGTTCCCCGACCAGGGATTGAACCCGGGCCACCACAGTGAACGCGTCGAGTCCTAACCCCTGGAACTCCAGGCAATTCCCGCTCCCCCCGCCTCCTTAGCAGTGTTTGGGAGGGGATGTCGCCCTATCGCTGTGACAGCCACAGAGGCCTGGCCAGGTCCCCCAGCCCATCCCCCACACGTGGAGGCAGCAGCTGTGAGCTGGGGGCGCGCCCTGGCCTTCAGTGCTCTGCACACATCACTGGGCGCTGACCCTGCTCGCTGTCTTCGTGGGGACGCAGGCTCAGGACGCCCGCCCCCCACCCCCGAAGCTGGGACCCAGCACATTTCCAGAATGTACGTCGTTGACCAGTGCGAGCTGGCTCAGTCACGTGTGTGCCCGCGTGGTGCTGAGCCCTCGGGGCCCTGCCGCGGCTGGTATCGGCACAGCCGGCAGCGAGGGCGACGAGGCCGCGGCTGGTGGACGGGCAGCCCCGGGCTGACCACTGGGCTGAAGGAGCCTCGGGCAGAGCTGGTGGCAAGTGAGTCCGCCATCGATCGCCAGACTCACCTGCCTCTGCCCGTTTCGGCCTCCAGGGTCACCCTTACAGAGTCTGGAGCACTTGTGACGCAGCCCTCTCTCTCTCTGAGCCACCCTTTCCGGTTGAGAAGCCTTTCCACTGTCCTAGACACTGTCGCCTGGGACGCCCTGGGAACAGAAGTCAAGCCCAGGGCTCGGGACCAGCCTGGCCTCTCCTCTGGTGGCCCGGGCACGAGTGGTTCGGCGACTCTATGTGGCTGTCACAGGTCAGCCTGTGAAGCCCCTTCTCGCGTCCCCTTTACTCCTGCGGGAGCTTGGGCAGCTGCCTCTACCCAGCCCAGGAGGGCGGGAGCTCAGCCAATGTCTGTCCGCAGACATGCGGTGCAAAGTCTAGAGGGACTCAGCGCTGGCGTGAGGTACGCCGCTGCTCTCTTTACTGACGCCAGGCAGCCTAGATTTCTTAAATCAAAAGGTGCCTTTTGTGAAAAGCAGGTAACTGGATATTACAGTCCGCACAATCTCCCCTTTCTCTGTAGAGTTACACGTAAGCAAGTTCCCCACGGGCTGAGGTGAACAGGAAAGTGGTTTTTAAATAGGAGCATCTCCCTGTGGTCCCAGGTCACGAGGCCTATGGAAGTCCATGACAAAGAGGAAAGCAACCTGCTCCAACAGGAACAAGTGAGAAAAAGAGTAAGGCGAATCCAAGCATTCTGGTAACAAATTTTCACGAGAAAAGAAAAACTGCACTAATCCACGTATGCCGGGATCAGAAGACATGTACTGGTTTGGAATCTTCACAACATGGGGGAGGGCGCATCTTTCTTACACACTCAGTAACAAGAGCTACATCCACCGACCACTTCATTTGGCCCAGGCTTTTTACAAACAGGTCACATCATGGGGAAACCCACACCAATGCTTTTGCCTTGTACTATTACGAGGCCCATTTTACAGACGGAGAAATCGAGGCATAGGGAGTCTCCATGATTTGATCAGCTTATCACTAGAAGGAATCTTATTCAAGCTGAGCTTCGTGTACGTGCAAAGCAAGACGGGGCTGTGTGCTGGCAGACGGCACTGCATCTATGGGGAGCCCAGGGAGCTGCTCACCAAAGTGTGGGTGCAGGAGGGCTACCTGGAGTACCGGCAGTTTCCCCACTGCGACCCCGCCCGCTACGAGTTCCTTTGGGTTCCCCAGGCCCATGCGGAGACCAGCAAGTGGCAGGTCCTGGATTATCTGCTCTGGGTCAATAGCTTGGATCCCAGGTCCCTCCCATCCCTGTCTGCATAGGGTGTAAGTGATGAGGCAGAGGGAGCCTGAGCCAGAGCAGCAGCCAGGCTCCTTCCAGGCCCACGTCCAGCAGCTTCTCCCGTGGGGCAGGAAGGGAGGCTGATCCTTCACTCTGCGTTTGAAGAGGGAGCGGTCAGCCTTCTAAGCAGTGGGGGCCCGCGCCAATCGGGGGAACCCGGTGTGCAGCATCTTTGGGTTCCTGTTGTGTATGATGACATGGAATTTCATCTCTGTTTTCTTTAGGAATTTGTCAAATATTGCTCCATTTAAAAGAAGGCTTAATAAGCTTCAGTATCTAAGTTTGTGAATGACATTAATCACACATGTATTTGAACCAATTCGGTTCAACGACAAGAGTTTTGCATTTGTGTAACATAAATTGTAAGATTCCCATATTATTTTGTGATCCTGAACAAGGTAACATGGCATTGGAATAGGAATTTACTTGGAAATGTGAAAGTAATTAGCAGTACAACTAAAGGCCACCCCGTTGCTCCTTGGGACACCCCGTCGTCAGCTCAGTGGCACGTGCCCTGCTGTGAGACTGTCCTGTTCCCGCCATAGGGCAGGGCCGGGTCCTGGGCATTTGGGCCAGAGGGGGAGTGGCTGCCCTGGGGGGAGGGGGCAATGCCGGCGCCTATCTTCCTGGTGAGAGGCCACACGCGGGCCCCTCAGAAAGGGAGACTGTGGGGGGATGGAGGGCCGCCGGGTGGGGTGTAGCCGAGGCACCTTGTTGGGGACACTAGGGGGTGGGCGGCGACCTGTGGTCTCCAGTGGCTGTTAGAAGTTCCTTTCTGTGTTATCATGCCCTCTGTTCAATGGTTTCAGTCAATGTTTCTCTTAGTAAATTTCCCTGAAAGTTTCAGCTGAGTCTGGCCTCTGCTGTGGGCAATGGAGGGAAAGGGCTGCTGCGGGTGAGGGCGGGGGTCCAGAGTAGGATTCCTGCTCAGCACCCATGGGACACCTCTCCAGTGAGAAGGTAGGGTAGGCACTTTGCAGACGCAGACATGGTGAGGGTTTTTCTTCCATTTCATAGGTAAATTGTAAAGTTTTAGCGAAAACTGATAATTGCCTAAAAAGGCAGTAGAGAAGTTAAAGTGTAAATGAAAAATTTGATTATCTCAGCAGGAAAAAGGGAACATAGGAGCAAAATAGTTGGATAGACAGTGCTATGGACTGAATATTTGTAAACCTCTCCCCCTCATTCACCTGTTAAATTCTAACTACCAAAGGGATGGGATTTGGAGGTGGAGCCCTGGGAAGTGATTAGCCCATGAGGGGGGAGCCCTCATGAATGAGATTAATTCCCTTATAAAAGAGACCCCAGACAGTTGCCTCATCCTCTTCTGCCATGTGAGAAGATGGCTAGTTGATACAACTAGACAAGAAATCAGTCCATATAAAGAAGAGCTTTATTACTAGCACTTTATTACTGAGTGGTACAAAGGAACGAAATTGGGTCATTTGTAGAGACGTGGATGGATCTAGAGACTGTCATACAGAGTGAATGAAGTCAGAAAGAGAGAAACAAATATCGTATATTAATGCACATATGTGGAACCTAGAAAAATGGCACAGATGTACCGGTTTGCCGGGCAGAAATAGAGACACAGATGTAGAGCACAAACATATGGACACCAAGGTGGGAAAGTGGTGGGGGCGGGGGGGTGGTGCTGTGATGAATTGAGAGATTGGGATTGACATATGTACACTAATATGTATAAAATGAGTAATAAGAACCTGCTGTATAAAAAAATAAAATGAAATTCAAAAATTAAAAAAAAAAGAGAAAGAAAAAAGAATAGCTTTATGACATTAACAATCACAGTAGAAACCCACCTGTAAAGACAGATTGACCAACGTGCCACCATGGGCTCAGCATCTCCAAGTTTGCTCCTCCAACTCGGCAGCCTTGCAGGGAGGCCTTCCTATTGGTGGAAGGCCAATGGGCGTGTCTTTTGCTTCCGGAGGCGCCAAGCCTTGGGACCTCAGGCCCTCAGTGCGCATGGCTACTGCTGCTTCGGTAGCAAAGCGCCTCCTCACGTGCTCTTCTGATCCAACCACCTTCTGTGTAAGGAGACGTCTAGAACGTTCTCCCTCATCTTCCTCGGGCTTCCGGGAGCACCCGGAAACCCACGTGGCGTTCGCACAGAGTGCCTGGGACAGTCGGCTGCACAGTTTCTGGCTGCACTGCTGAGACGAGCTCTTCAGCCCCTTCTGAGCGGGACTCCGGCGTCATCCACAGAGTCAGAGAAGGTCAGGAGACAGGCGGGGGCTTTGCCGGGGGCTGGACTCCGCAGGTACCGGGGGCGCTGGGAAGGAGTGGGGGTGGGGGGAGGGGTATGGGGTGCTCGATTGGGAGTGGGGGCGGGGCGGCGGAGGGCAGCGGGCTGAAGGGGGGCTGAGGGAAGGGTCCCCCAGTGTGCGGGTTCGAGGGGAGGACCGCTGGCTGCCGGGGTGGCTGGTGGGGGGCGTTCTGGAGTCGGGGTGCAGAGGGTGGGGCTAATGGCTAAGCGTGGGGGGGCCCTGAGCGGAGGGCTTTCTGCTGGGCGGGTGGGGCCGGCTTTGGGGGCCAGAGGAGAGGACGACTGGCTGTGGGGGTGGGGAGGACGCGACGGGCGGGCCCCCTCCTCGGGCCGAGACACGAGGGGAGGGCTAACGGCTGCTGCGTGTGGCGGGAGGAAGGCGGAGCTACTCCTGGCGGAGGCGCGGGTCGATGGGGAGGACTCCCGGGCGCGGGTGCGGTAGGCGTTGGGGGAGCTCCCGCCGGGGCGCGGGGTGGGGTGGGGGGGAGGACGCTCGTGGCAGGAAGGGGGCTCCGGCTCCCGGGTGGGTGGGGGCAAGACGGGTGGGCTCTGCGTCTGGGGTGCGAGAGGCGAGAGCCCCTGGCTCTGGGGGTGCTCGGGGGAGGACTCCCTGGTGTGGGGAGGTGAGAGAGGCAGTCTGATCTCTACGCATGGGGGGGGGCGCCCGGCTTCCAGGGCCCAGAGCGGAGCGCCAGCAGCTGGTGGGTGGGGGAGGGTGTATGGGGGGATGTAGTCGGGGGCGGGGGTGGGGAGGAGGTGCCTGGCCATGAGGGGCGTAAGTGATGCTGAGAGGGGGAGGCGCTGGGGCTGCTGTGATCTGGTGGAGGCTGTTGGTCATGGCAGATGGATTTGTGGGGGTCCAGGGAGGGGCTCTGGCCTACTGCATGAGGCATCGAGAAGCTCCAGGTCGCCTTTGTCCGGGTGGCACAGGAATTGCAGAGGTGGGTGGGCGGGTCGAGGCCCTGGCCTCCACACAAAGTACAGAGATTCTTTACGAGGGTGCTTTGCACATTCACCCGGACACGCCATACCCGAGTTGTGAAAAAGTCTCCATAAATTTAACAGTATTGCAATTTTACATGATAACTTTTCTCATCAAGGGGGAATTTTATTTGATGGTACTAATGATAATATATCTTCAAATATTGGGAAACCCATGGATCAAAGAAAAAAATCACAGAGGGACTTAGAAAATATTTCAAAGTGAATACTCAAAAAACACAACTTACCAAAATTAGTGGGAGGCAGCAAAAAGCGACAGGAGGAAACTGTATTCCTCTAAATGCTTCTGTTAGAAGAGTCAGGACATAAAATCAGTGAGCTAACAGCCCATTTAGAGATGCTAGAAGAAGAAGAGCAAAGGAAACATAAAATGAAGTAATAAGAGAGCTAAGAGAGGAAATCAGTGATAGAAGCAAATTATGGACACGATGAACAAAGCCATGCTCTTCTTTCAAAAGAGCAAGAAAACTGAGAAAGTCCTAGAGCGATGAATCAAGGAAAAATAGAAAGAACGCTAATCACCAATGTCAGGAATGAAAGAGGGCTAACGTTACGGATCAGATGTACATTACAAAAGAGAATATAGGGATATTATGGAAATGTTTATGCTAAAAAATTTGAAGACTTGAAAAATTCCTTGGGAAAAAGGCAGCTTCCTAAAACTGATGCCAGAAATGTAGAAAAGGTGACCAGCCTTCTATCTATCTTTTTTGAAAAAATTATTTTATTTTGTTATTGTTTCTTAAGTCGTATACAACAAGTGCTCTTTTATTATTATTTTTAAATTTTATTTTTACTTTTGGCTGCGTTGCGTCTTCGTTGCTGCGCGCAGGCTTTCTGTAGGTGCGGCCAGCGGGGGCTACTCTTCATTGCGGTGCGCGGGCCTCTCATTATGGTGGCTTCTCTTGTTGCGGAGCACGGACTCCAGGCATGTGGGTTTCAGTGGTTGTGTCACGTGGGCTCAGTAGTTGTGGCTCGTGGGCTCTAGAGCGCTGGGTCAGTGGTTGCGGCGCACGGGGTTAGTTGCTCTGCGGCACGTGGGATCTTCCCGGACCAGGGATCGAACCTGTGTCCCCTGCACTGGCAGGTGGATTCTTAACCACTGCGCCACCAGGGAAGTCACTAGCCTTCTATCTTGTAAATAAATTTAATTTATCAAAAAGAAGTTTCCTAAAGTCAAACAAACAAAACAGGGCAGGGAGGTGCTCCAGGCTGCTGCTATGAGGGGCAGTAGGGTGGGCTGTGTGGCACAAACATGATTCTCTCCCCTTTGCACCCACAGGCCGATTCCCACACTTCAACAGTCTGTGCACACCTGTTGGATCGCTTCCCCCCACCCTCAGGTCCTCGAAGATGGCGATGGCTCTGGCGATACTGCGGGACTGGTGCAGGTGGATGGGCGTGAATGCTCAGCGATCTCTGCTCATCCTGGGCATCCCAGACGACTGCGAAGACCAGGAATTCCAGGAGGCTGTGCAGGCTGCCCTGTGTTCCCTGGGCAGGTACCGAGTGCTGGGCAAGGTCTACAGAAAGGATCTGGGGTCGAGTGTTGCCCTGGTCGAGTTTGCTGAGTATTTAAATCGAAGCTTGATCCCCTGCCAAATATCAGGCAAGGGGGGGCCCTGGACTGTGGTCTGCCTGCCCCAGGCCCCTGATGCTGAGTCACAGGATAGACCCAATTTCCCTGCACAGCCCCAGAGACAAGCAGTGGTTGGCAGGGCAGGTGAGGCAGGAACTGCAGGTCACTCAGGAACTGCAGGTGAGGAGGAAGCTGCAGGGGAGGCGGGAGCTGCAGCTATGGAGGGAGACGCAGGTGAGGAGGAAGCCTTAGGTGAGGTGGCAGCTGGAGGTGAGGCAGGAGCTGCAGGTGAGGAGGGAGGTGCAGGTGAGCAGGGAGCTGCAGATGAGGAAGGAGCTGAGGGTCAAGCAGGAGCTGTAGGTGAAGCAGGAGTGTCAGATGAGGAGGGAGCCTCTGGTGAGGCAGGAGCTGCAGGTGTGGCAGGAGGTGCAGATGAGGCAGGGGATGGAGGTGAGGCAGGAGTTGCAGGTGAGGCAGGGGATGGAGGTGAGGCAGGAGGTGCAGGTGAGGCAGGAGCTGCAGGTGAGGCAGGAGTTGCAGGTGAGGCAGGGGATGGAGGTGAGGCAAGAGCTGCAGGTGAGGCAGGAGCTGCAGGTGAGGCAGGGGATGGAGGTGAGGCAGGAGCTGCAGGTGAGGCAGGAGGTGCAGGTGAGGCAGGAGCTGCAGGTGAGGCAGGAGGTGCAGGTGAGGAGGGAGCTGCAGGTGAGGCAGGAGCTGCAGGTGAGGCAGGAGGTGCAGGTGAGGCAGGAGCTGCAGGTGAGGAGGGAGCCTCAGGTGAGGCAGGAGTTGCAGGTGAGGCAGGGGATGGAGGTGAGGCAAGAGCTGCAGGTGAGGCAGGAGCTGCAGGTGAGGCAGGGGATGGAGGTGAGGCAGGAGCTGCAGGTGAGGCAGGAGGTGCAGGTGAGGCAGGAGCTGCAGGTGAGGCAGGAGGTGCAGGTGAGGCAGGAGGTGCAGGTGAGGAGGGAGCTGCAGGTGAGGCAGGAGGTGCAGGTGAGGCAGGAGCTGCAGGTGAGGAGGGAGCCTCAGGTGAGGCAGGAGCTGCAGGTGAGGAGGGAGATGCAGGTGAGGCAGGCGCTGCAGGTGGGGAAGGAGCTGAGGGTCAAGCAGGAGCTGAAGGTGAAGCACGAGTGTCAGATGAGGAGGGAGTTGCAGGTGACAGAAATGTTGCAGGCGTGGCAGGCCTTCTGAGTATGGCAGGACCCACGGGCGAGGCAATGACTGCAGCTGAGAAAGCAGCTGTGGAAGCGGCAGCCGCCATGGATGAGGCAGGGCCCTGGACCCAGCAGTGGAGGCAGGCCTTGCAGCCCGTGCTAGAGAACATGGGCTACAAGGAGCTGGGAACCTTCTCTGGGGTGGAAGAGCCAGGCCACGGGGAAGAGTCCTTTGAGAGCTGGCTGGAGCAGGCCAACGACATGCTGCACCTGTGGCGCCACGTGTCTGAGAGGGAGAGGAGGAGGAGGCTGGTGGAGAGCTTGCGCGGCCCCGCGCTGGACCTCCTGTGCGGCCTCCTGGCGGAAGATCCCGAGCTGGCTGCCCAGGACTGCCTGGCCGCGCTGGTGCAGGTGTTTGGGAACAAGGACCCCCGGGTGAGCGCTCGGCTGAAGTTCGTGACCTGTGCCCAGCGGCCCCAGGAGACTCTCTTTGCGTACGTGATGCGCCTGGAAGGCCTGCTGCAGTCGGCCCTGGAGAAGGGGGCCATCCACCCGGCCGTGGCGGACCAGGTGCGCGCCCGGCAGGTGCTGATGCGGGCCCGGCTGAACGACCCGCTCCAGAAGGAGCTGAGGAGGATGCGGCTGATGCGGAGGCCTCCCGGCTTCGTGGGGATGCTGCGGCTTATCCAGAAGACCGAGGCCTGGGAGGCCGACCCGGCTAGCAGTGAGCAGTTCCCAGGGGAAGAAGAGGCCCGTGTGGACGTTGGAGTCCTGGCAGCAGCCGCCCAGGCCGCCCTGGCCCATGAGGCCGTCAGTAAGGGCACCACTGCAGATGGCACCAAGGCCTCCCCGGCCAGTGAAGATACCGCCGCCCAGGCCGCCCTTTCCAAGGAAGGTAGCGCCGAGGACCACCCAGCACGTGAAGAGGCCAGTGAGGCAGTTGCCGGCACTGCCAAGGCTGGCGAGGCGGCCCGTGAAGATCATGGTGCCGCCGGGGCAGCCCCTGGCCCTGGGGAGACCAGCAAGGCCTCCGCGGCCACTCGGGAAGATGGAAGTGCTCCCGCCCCTGCAGGCCTAGGTCAGGTAGGACCCTCAGATGCCCCCGGGGCCCCCATGCCTGGCCGGATGGGCAGTGCTTCCCCGGTGGCCCCAGGAGGTCCGGGCTGGGAGCCAGAGGGCCTCGCCCAGGCAGGAGGCCAGGAGGCCGAGGAGCCCCCCGAGGAGGGGCTCAAGCCCATCCCAGGAGCGCCGGGAAATGAGGACGGGGCTGCAGAGATGAGCCCCCCGGGGTCCTCCTCGGGCCAGTAGTCTCAGCAGGCCCCGGGGCCCCCAGGCTTGGCGGCAGGGGGAGGCCAGGCCAGGCAGCCTCCTGGCCCCATTTTAAGGGCCACTCAAGGTGCCTGGGCCTCCCTCCTGAGAGGGGACCCCTATTCATCATCCCCTGGGGCAGGCTGCTCCCTGTGCTGGCAAGCCCAAATGTGTCCCTGTAGGCCCCAGAGGGACCCAGGTGTCAAGGAACCCCCCGCCCCCGCTCCCCTCCCCCCCAACACACACACCCTAGCCATCGTCCCCCCGCGGAGCCCTGTGGTGGGCCACGTGCCAGCCAAGGCTCTGGTCTCTGTGGGCCAGTGTCGTGAGCGCAACGTGTGTTTTCTGGGCGTAGATTCAGGCCCAGTGCTGCTTGTTCTTGTGGAAATGTGCGTGCGTTCTCCTCTGAGCAGTTCCCCCCACCCCGGCCCGGCGCGGAGACCCCGAGCCCAGTCCCAGGAGCCGGCGGGAAGGACGGGATGGACGAGGTCACAGCCAGCGCCCACCCCAGGACCTGGGAGCCCACCTCGGACCTGGGGAAGGAAGACCTGGACCGGGGCTGCAGGAAGTCTGCGGGAGGCCCCCCAGGGCCTGTGCTCTGCTGGGCCACCCCGTTGTTCCTCGGGACTCCACGTCCTCGGCTCGGTGGCACGTGCCCTGCTGTGGGACTGTCCTGTGCCCGCCATAGGGCAGGGCCCGGCCCCGGGCATGTGGGCCAGAGGGGGAGGGGCTGCCCTGGGGGCAGCAGGCATTGCTGGCGCCCATCTTCCTGGCGAGAGGTCCTGAGGAAGGGAGACTCTGGGGGGATGGAGGACCGCTGGGTTCGGTGTAGCGGAGGCGCCTTGTTGGGGACCGTGGGGGGGGGGGGCGGGATCCGTGGGCTCCGGTGGCTGTTAGAAGTTCCTCTCTGTGTTATCATGCCCTCTGTTCAATGTTTTCAGTCAATGTTTTTGTTTAATAAATTTCCCTGAAAGTTTCAGCTGAGTCTGGCCTCTCCTGTGGGCAATGGAGGGAAAGGGCTGCTGGGGGTGAGGGCGGGGGTCCAGAGTAGGATTCCTGCTCAGCACCCATGGGACACCTCTCCAGTGAGAGGGTAGGGTAGGCACTTTGCAGACCCAGACATGGTGAGGGTTTTTCTTCCATTTCATAAGTGAATTGTAAAGTTTTAGCGAAAAGTGATAATTGCCTAAAAAGGCAGTAGAGAAGTTAAAATGTAACTGAAAAACTTGATTATCTCAGACAGGAGAAAGGGAACATAGGAGCAAAAATAGTTGGACAGACAGTGCTATAGACTGAATATTTGTAAACCTCTCCCCCTCATTCACCTGTTAAATTCTAACTACCAAAGGGATGGGATTTGGAGGTGGGGCCCTGGGAAGTGATTAGCCCATGAGGGGGGAGCCGTCATGAATGAGATTATTGCCCTTATAAAAGAGACCCCAGACAGCTGCCTCATCCTCTTCTGCCATGTGAGAAGATGGCTAGTTGATACAACTAGACAAGAAATCAGTCCATATAAAGAAGAGCTTTATTACTAGCACTTTATTACTGAGTGGTACAAAGGAACGAAATTGGGTCGTCTGTAGAGACGTGGATGGATCTAGAGACTGTCATACAGAGTGAATGAAGTCAGAAAGAGAGAAACAAATATCGTATATTAATGCACATATGTGGAACCTAGAAAAATGGTACAGATGAACCGGTTTGCAGGGCAGAAATAGAGACACAGATGTAGAGCACAGACATATGGACACCAAGGTGGGAAAGTGGTGGGTGCGGGGGGGGTGGTGCTGTGATGAATTGGGTGATTGGGATTGACATATGTACACTAATATGTGTAAAATGGATAATAATAACCTGCTGTATAAAAAAATAAAATAAAATTCAAAAATTAAAAAAAGAAGAAAAAGGAAAAACAGTAGGTTTCTGACATTGTCAATCACAGTAGAAATCCACCTGTAAAGACAGATTGACCAATGTGCCACCATGGGCTCAGCATCTCCAAGTTTGCTCCTCCAACTCGGCAGCCTTGCAGGGAGGCCTTCCTATTGGTGGAAGGCCAATGGGCGTGTCTTTTGCTTCCGGAGGCGCCAAGCCTTGGGACCTCAGGCCCTCAGTGCGCATGGCTACTGCTGCTTCGGTAGCAAAGCGCCTCCTCACGTGCTCTTCTGATCCAACCACCTTCTGTGTAAGGAGACGTCTAGAACGTTCTCCCTCATCTTCCTCGGGCTTCCGGGAGCACCCGGAAACCCACGTGGCGTTCGCACAGAGTGCCTGGGACAGTCGGCTGCACAGTTTCTGGCTGCACTGCTGAGACGAGCTCTTCAGCCCCTTCTGAGCGGGACTCCGGCGTCATCCACAGAGTCAGAGAAGGTCAGGAGACAGGCGGGGGCTTTGCCGGGGGCTGGACTCCGCAGGTACCGGGGGCGCTGGGAAGGAGTGGGGGTGGGGGGAGGGCTACGGGCTGCTCGATGGGGAGTGGGGGAGGGGCGGCGGAGGGCAGCGGGCTGAAGGGGGGCTGAGGGAAGGGTCCCCCAGTGTGCGGGTCCGAGGGCAGGACCGCTGGCTGCTGGGGTGGCTGGTGGGGGGCGTTCTGGAGTCGGGGTGCAGAGGGTGGGGCTAATGGCTAAGCGTGGGGGTGTCCGGAGCGGAGGGCTTCCTCCTGGGCGGGTGGGGCCGGCTTTGGAGGCCAGAGGAGAGGATGACTGGCTGTGGGGGTGGGGAGGACGCGACGGGCGGGCCACTCCCCCTCCTCGGGCCGAGACACGAGGGGAGGGCTAACGGCTGCTGCGTGTGGCGGGAGGAAGGCGGAGCTACTCCTGGCGGAGGCGCGGGTCGATGGGGAGGACTCCCGGGCGCGGGTGCGGTAGGCGTTGGGGGAGCTCCCGCCAGGGCGCGGGGTGGGGTGGGGGGCAGGATGCTCGTGGCAGGAAGGGGGCTCTGGCTCCTGGGTGGGCGGGGGCAAGAGGGGTGGGCTCTGCGTCTGGGGTGCGAGAGGCGAGAGCCCCTGGCTCTGGGGGTGCTCGGGGGAGGACTCCCCAGTGTGGGGAGTTGAGAGAGGCAGTCATCTCTACGCATGGGGGGGCGCCCGGCTTGCAGGGCCCAGAGCGGAGCGCCACCAGCTGGGGGGGTGGGGAGGGTGTATAGGGGGATGTAGTGGGGGGGGTGGGGAGGAGCCGTCTGGCCACGAGGGGCGTAAGTGATGCTGAGAGGGGAGGCGCTGGGGCTGCTGTGATCTGGTGGAGGCTGTTGGCCATGGCAGATGGATTTGTGGGGGTCCAGGGAGGGGCTCTGGCCCTCTGCATGAGGCATCGAGAAGCTCCAGGTCGCACTGGAGGCCATAGGGCGCGATGAGCACTTGCAGTACTTCCTCACATCCTGGCCTCGGAGAGACTGGTGAGCGGGTATAAGGGGCGGTGTCTCAGGTGGGAAGAGGGAAGAATCCCAGGTCCTGCGTGGAATCAAGGTGAGGGCCCTGAGGGAGGACTGAAGGGAACCAGGGCCCCAGAACAGAGTGGGCCCTGGATGGCGATGGCGGGGCATAACCCCATGCAGCAGTTTCTGACGTCCGGCTCTCAGAGCGACTGGGCACCTGCTATAAGGGGCGGCGCCTAAGGTGCGCAGAGGGGAGAATCCCAGGTCCAGCTGGGAGTCAAGGTGAGGCCCCTGGGGGAGGACTGAGGGGACCCTGGGCCCCAAACACAGGGGACCGCACAGATTCCCGTCCCTGCAGTCGGCCCTGGGAGGCCCCGGGGCAGGATGAGCACATGCATTGTTTCTTCATTTCCCCATCAGGTCTGAGAGACCCTGGGGACTTGGTATAAAGAACGGGGCCTCAGATCGATAGAGGGGAGGGTCCAGGTGCTGCCAGAGTGAGGGCGAGGCCCCTGAGGGACGACTGAGGGGAGCCCACAGAAACCCATCCGGGTGGTCAGCCCTGGGCAACACCGGGGCAGGATGACCCCAGGCAGCATTTCCTGACATCCGCGTCCCAGAGAGAGTGGGGACTTGGGGTAAGGGGCAGGGCCTCAGGTGGGCAAAGGGGGGGATCCCAGGTCCTGCCGGGGGTCAAGGTGAGGACCCTGAGGGAGGACAGAGGGGACCCTGGACCCCAGAACAGAGGGGACCTCAGAGGAGCTCGCCCATGCTGTCAGCCCTGGGAGGTCCCTGGCAGGGCTGACGGGACGTTGCAGGGTCTCACCTCTGCCACGTGGTTGGGGATGGACTCGTCTAAGGATGTGAGGACCTTGGTCTGAGGGGAAACATCAGGTCAGCAGAGGGAGGAGTTCCAGGATCTGCCGGGGTCAAGGTGTGGACCCCGAGAGAGGATGGAGGAGAGCCCAATCCCCGGAACAAAGGGGGGGCCCACAGAGTCCGGCCCACCCCTCCTACCAGCATCGAGGGGCCCAGGGCTGTGCCACAATCTACACCCGAGGTGCCCCCTCCATTCCTCTTGCAGGGGCTCCAGGAACCGGGAGGCGAAGGCCCAGGCCTGAGGCACGTGTCCTCAGGCCACAGAGCAGAGGAGGCCCAGGCAGCGCCAGGAGTCAAGGTGAGGTGCGTGCCCTGAGTGTGCACCCAGGGGCTCCCCCTCCCAGAACAGAGGGGACCCCACAAGGCCCAAGTCACCGCACCTCCCCACACCCCTCTCAGCCCCGGTCGGTACCTGGGGCTGTGCTGGCTGCGCCCTGAGGAGCCACCTCGCGTCCTTCTTCAGGTTGGCAGGGGACAGGCCGCCCAGGAGGAGCGCCCCTGTGAGGCCCGAGGGCACCCCCCCAGGCTAGCCCTGTAAGTGGCCTTTGTCAGAGCTGCCCAGGGTGCGTGTCTCCGCCGAGGCCGCTCACACACCCTCTCTCCCCCAGGTCCGTGGTCCGTATCTGTCACCCCTGCCCAGACTCCCGTCGGCGGCCCGACCCCAGTCATCAGGCCCCTGGTCGAGATGAGTGAGCTGCGCCAGCCTGAGGCAGACCTTCAGGACCCAGTCCAGGCCCAGGGCCCGGTGGAGGCGCAGCTGTTCGGGGCTGCGGGGGAGGAGGCCGCATCCCCCTCGTCCTCCTCCTCCCCCGTCGCCCCCTCCTTCTCCGCCTATGCCGAGTCCTTGCCCCAGGAGGCACTTACTGTGCTGATGGCTGACCTGGTGGCGTTCCTGCTCCTCAAGTATCGCACCAAGGAGCCGATCTCCAAGGCGGAGATGCTGAATATGGTCCTCCGTGACCATCGGGGCCACTTCCCTGTGGTCTTCAGCCGAGCCTCCGAGTGCATGCAGCTGGTGTTTGGCGTGGACGTGAAGGAGGTGGACCCCCGCGAGTGCACCTACGTCCTGGTCCCCACCCTGGGCCTCACCTGTGATGCAGTGCTGAGCGATGGGCAGAGCATGCCCAAGGCCGGCCTCCTGGTGCTGATTCTGTGCCTGATCACCCTGGACGGTGACCGCGCCCCTGAGGAGGAGGTCTGGGAATTGCTGAGCATCATGGGGGTGTATGCAGGGAAGCAGCACTGCATCTATGGGGAGCCCAGGGAGCTCCTCACCAAAGTGTGGGTGTAGGAGGGCTACCTGGAGTACCGGCAGGTGCCCCACTGCGACCCCGCCTGCTACGAGTTCCTGTGGGGTCCCCAGGCCCACGCGGAGACCAGCAAGTGGCAGGTTCTGGAGTATCTGCTCAGGGCCACTGGATGGGATCACAGGTCCTTCCCATCCCTGTGTGCAGAGGCTGTGAGCGATGAGGCAGAGGAGGCCTGAGCCAGAGCAGCAGCCAGGCTCCTTCCAGGCCCACGTCCAGCAGCTTCTCCCATGGGGCAGGAAGGGAGGCTGATCCTTCACTCTGAGTTTGAAGAGGGAGCGGTCACCCTTCTAAGCAGTGAGGGCCCAGGCAGTCAGGGGAACCCGGTGTGCAGCTCTTTGGGTTCCTGTTGTGTATGATGACATGGAATTTCATCTCTGTTTTCTTTAGGAATTTGTCAAATGTTGGTTCTTTTAATAGAAGACTAAACAAGCTTCAGTGTCTAACTTTGTGCATGACATTGATCCCACATGTATTTGTACTAATCCAGTTCAAGAACAAGAGTTTTGCTGTTCTGTAAGAGAGGTTGGGAAATATCCCAGTTCATTTTGTGACCGTGTACAAGATAACAGGGAATAGGAGTTAGAACTCTTTTGGAAATGTGGAAGTACTTAGCAGTAATATAGATGGGGGAAGAATTAGAAAAATAAAAGTAATCGTAGTTCCAGTTCTTGCTTCTTCCCTGTCTTGTCTGTCATTCTATAAAACTAACTATCTCTGTTTAGTTGGATTTGCATGGGTATTTTAAGAAAGTAGGAGAAGATTAATCTGCGTCAATAAGCCCCCTGCCCACTGGCTTGTTTATTCCGCACACCTCCACGGAGCCTCTGCTCTCCGGAAGGGCCTGTGTTAGTAGCGGGAAGGCTAGGAAAAGCAGGACACACCCACACCTAGGGGGATGGTCTAGGAGCCGCAGTCACATGAGGAAGGTGGTGAGACGTCCCCCAGGTCCCACAGAACAAGTCAACATGGGACGAGGCGGTGGGGCTCCAGGAGCGAGCCCTGGAGTGTAAGTGCCCCGAGCCAGGGCAGTTTGGGCCTTTGGGAAGCGGGGCTTCCTTCTGTGGGAGGTGATGGTGATGAAGCTGGGTGGTGGCAGCAGCCAGACCTGCAGGCGGTGTGTCTTGGGTTTGAGGGGAAAGTCTGAAATGGGACATGGCTGTGAGATGTCCTTTTGGATCATGGATAAAGGTGAGAGGACTCCCGTCCTGGGGCAGGAAGGAAGGGGCGCCGGCTCTTGTCGCATTGCGGTGGCCACACTGAAGCGGCAGGTGTTTTATCCCCACCATCTGCAAGGATTTCCAGAGAAATGAGGATCTTGCGCTTTGAAGTACTGCTCCGTATTCCCTGGGCTGGCCCTGCTCTCCCTGCCCTGGGAGAGCCAGTTACCAACTATATTGAAACGACTATTTTAGTCACCTGGAGTTTACTTTGGCCACCTGTGAGCAAGGTCTAGATTTCACTGGGATGAAACGGATGAAAATAGGTGGTTTGAACGAAGAGAGGCTGCCAAAGTGGAAAGGAGTCGCTGTGTGACTGGAATCCTGGGAGCTTTGCGTGAGCTGCGCCCAGCTGGGGAAAACACCACCCCTCCCTCCCCGCCGACAGACACACACACACACACATCCAAATTGAATAATATATCCTCCAGGAGTAAAACACACAGAGCAGCAATTTTGGCTGGTTTTCTATTCCGTTTCCTATGGAGCTGCAAATTCTCTGAGATGTCATGAAAAGAAAAGAATTTCCAGAGGAGAGAGGGACAGAGTCTGGGACCAGAATAATACTAGAAATAAGTCCTAGCCACTAAAGAAGCAATGTCCGCCAGTGTCCCCGGGTTCAGGCAGGTTCAGAAATGTGGCAGCATCAGAGACCCACAGGTTCGGGCTGTGACCTGGCATCGAAAGGAAGGAGCAACTTCTGGGCCTAATGAGGTTGTGAGGTCACTGCAGTGGGAGGTGCAGACGGCGCCGGGGGCTAAAGAGGCAGCCCTCCCTGCTGAGCGCCGCAGAGCAACGTGAACATTACCTGTGATCCTGGATTTGAAGCACCTGCCGCATAGCAGGTGGGCACTTGGAAAAGGAGGAGAATTTCAAGGCCAATGTGACCTGCTCAGACACTCCTGCCGGAAAAGAAGGGGATTTTGTCATCACAAATGGTAAGCGCTGCTTCTGTTGAGCCTCTACTAGGCAGTGTGGACTTGGAGAGACGTCAGGTGCTCGTCCCCATCTTGTCTTCCTCTCCTCCCCGCACAAATGGGGACACAGCACTGCCAGTCCTCTTTCCTTAGGAGGGGTCATGTGATGACCTTTTGCCACTGAATTCTGAGCAGAAGCATTTTGTCACGGCCATCTGTGTAGAAGGCACAGCGGGGCCGGGGGTTAATCCTCAAGCCGTGACAACACAGACACAGACCACTGTGTTTCCTCCCCCAGGGTCTTAAGTCCTGCACCTTTGACCCTTAGATGTGAGATGCCAGACTCTGTGCCTTTAAGGCCCTGGGCAGGGTTGGAGGTGTTCCAGAGAGAGGCTGCCCCACAGGGAGCCCGCGGAGGGAATTCCCCCAAGCCACCCGCACCCTTAGGTCCCTGAGCTGCACCCATCCGTCCCCGCGGGGCTGTGCTGAGTCTCTGTCAGGAGGGCAGCCGCCAGCTGCCGAACGGCCCTGTTGGGGTCGGGGGCGTCCTCGTGGGGCCCAGCCCCGAGTCCCCCTCGGGGGTGACCCTGCTGCCCACAGCGCCCACTCTCTCCGGAACCTGGCCTCGGTCTGCCCAGCCTGGCTTTTGCCCTGCCTGTCCCCCCACTCAGAGCCGCTTAGGCCCCGGTCCTGATGACCTCATGCATGTATGTTTATCTGAAAGTGCCAGAGAAGCATCCCCTCCCACCAATATCATGCTTCGGGTGGAGCTGGCAGGACGTGATGTAGCCACTCGGCGAGTCTCCTCGTGGTTGGTAAATGATAATCATGGCCGCGTGGATGTGGGGCGAATCTCTGTGCTTCCGAGTTATTTTGAAATCGTTCCCTACGTAATGCCCAAATGTTTGAGTACACTGATGGCCTTCTGAATGTGACCGTGAGGTTTTGGTTTTTGAGCCTGAGTGTGAGAGGCAGAGGGGCGTCTTGTGAGCCACGCGCAGAGCCGGCTAGGACTGTGGTGTCCCCGATCAGGGTGTCTGAGCAGAGGGGCAGGCTGTAGCAGATGGCAGGGGTGGCCCCCAGGACGCTCCCCCAGGCCCCAGCCACCCGCAGACCCGCATGAGGACTTGGAAAGGAGCCAGGCAGGAGAGGGCTTTGGGGTCCCGGTGATGCAGGCTGTGAAGAGGGTCAGCCGCCCCAGAGAGGGGGAAGGGGCAGCGCCCACCAGATCCCATGTGACCTGCCCTGGGCTGGCCGGGGGTGGCCGCTGGGAGCAGGCGCCTCTGCCGGTGAGCTGCAGCCCTGGACCCCAGCAGGAAATGGGTGCTCCAGGACCAGACCCCCGTGGGGCACTCCCGGGGGAAAGCAGGGATTCCTAGTGCCCGTTCGTGCAGTGAACTGACTGATGGGGGACAGTGCTAGCCCAGGCACGGCCGCGGCAGGCAGGGCAGCAGCGGCCGGGACACGCCAAGAGCACCCCAGGGACATTCCGGGAGGCACTTTTCAGGGGGGCAGCAGCACCCTCCCCAGTAGACTCTGGACGAGCACACACCACCCCGGCACCCAGCCAGTCCTGACCAGGGCGCGGCAGAGCACACGGGAGCTCCCTGCCCATCAGCGGGAAGGTCTGACGTCCTCTACGTGCCCTGAGCCTGCCCTGTGAGGGGCTTGTGTGAGTTGTCTCAGCCGTGGCCCTGTTTCCCGAGAAGCCCCCGTTCCCGGGCCCCAGCTAAAGTCTGCTCTGAGCTCCAGCCCCCTTGGCAAAGCGCTGACCTCCTGCCTGCCTCTCGCCTACCCTCCTCTGTGGCAAACATCGCCGGCTGCTGCTTGAGGGGCCCTCGTGAGCAAGTAAGGGGTCCCGGGCCTTTGCCTGTCCTTGGTCCCTGAGCTGGGGCTGGGCACAGGGACGGGGCTGGGCACAGGGATAGGGCTGGGATGGTGGCGGGATGCAGGGTGTGAAGCCAAGGGACATTCACAAGACAGCAGCAGGGTGCAAAGCCACGTGCGCTCAAGCATCCAGAAGGAGGTGCATCCACAGGGCCCTGAAGGGCACAGACACTCACGCCCGTGAGGACACTGTGAGAGTCCACCAGCCCGGCGGTCCCCGTGCTTTGAAGGCAGGCTTGCCGCCTGCCTGACAGCCAGTCTGCCGGGGGAAGTGAGCCTGCAGGAGAAGGTGGGGCCACCACGCCGCCGGGAGAGAAGGGAGCAGAGTGGGCAGTGGAAGGAGAGAGCAGGGCCCGAGCCTGCGCAGAAGAGCCGCCTTCAGAGGGCCGTGCCTCGGACCCCCACGTCCAGATGAAACCTTCTCCATCCTCACGCCCTCTGTGCTAGATCCCACCTCTCCTCCAGGGTCTCATCTTCATTTCAGGGGAGGCGGCGTCTTGACAGGGTTTAGGAGAGTCCCCGTGGGCAGGGTCCGGCGTCAGGCTCTCAGTGTCCTCATCTGTAGAATGGAGAGTGTAACAGTACAACTTCTGAGCCTTGATATGAGATTGTGTTTGGTTTCTGGAGCCGCCCAACAAGGTACCACAAATTGAAGCCGCCAGTGGGGTTGCGACTTCTCTCCCTTTTCTGAAGGCTCAAGTGAAAAACATCACGGTGCTGGCAGGGCCGTGCTTCCTCTGATGGCTCTGGAGGAGGGTTTTTCTTCTTTCTTCCATCTCGTGATGTCCCCAAGTGTTCCCTGGTTTGTGGCTGGATTACTCCAGTCTCTGCCTTCATTTTCACATGGCTGTCTCCCCTCTGGTCATGCCTACGGCCAATTTGCCCGCTTCTTTTAAGGATACTGGTCATATGGGATTAGGCCCAGTCTAATGACCTCATCTTTTTTTTTTTTTTAACATCTTTATTGGAGTATAATTGCTTTACAATGCTGTGTTAGTTTTTGCTGTATAACAAAGTGAATCAGTTACACATATACATATATCCCCATATCCCCTCCCTCTTGCGTCTCCCTCCCACCCTCCCTATCCCACCCCTCTAGGTGGTCACAAAGCACCGAGCTGATCTCCCTGTGCTATGCGGCTGCTTCCCACTAGCTATCTATTTTACATTTGGTAGTGTATATATGTCCATGCCACTCTCTCACTTCGTCCCAGGTTACACTTCCCTCTCCCTGTGTCCTCAAGTCCATTCTCTACGTCTGCATCTTTATTCCTGACCGGCCCCCTAGGTTCTTCAGAACCTTTTTTTTTTTTTTTAGATTCCATATATATGTGTTAGCGTACGGTATTTGTTTTTTTCTTTCTGACTTACTTCACTCTGTATGACAGACTCTAGGTCCATCCACCTCACTACATATAACTCAATTTCGTTTCTTTTTATGGCTGAGTAATATTCCATCATATATATGTGCCACATCTTCTTTATCCATTCATCTGTCGATGGACACTTAGGTTGCTTCCATGTCCTGGCGATTGTAAATAGTGCTGCAATGAACATTGTGGTACGTGTCTCTTTCTGAATTATGGTTTTCTCAGGGTATATGCCCAGTAGTGGGATTGTTGTAATGACCTCATCTTAACTCGACTACATCTGCAAAGGCCCTATTTCCCAATAAGTTCCCCTCGCAGGTACTGGGGATGAGGGTTTCAGCATATCTTTTGGGGGGCATAATTTAACCCCTAACAAATATGCCACAAGGTGTCACCTGCATATGAAGTGCCTGACCCAGTGTAGGTGCTCAATGCCAAGGGGCTATTATTACTGCGTATCCAAGATCTACCTTTCCCCAGGCTGTAGCCCTGGCCCCCATCATGAAACGTGTACTCTTGGGACACGTCCCTGCGGGACACTCCAGGATGGAAGAAGTGCACCTCTGGAAGCAGACACTCCTTTTGCCCCTTATTGGAGGCGACCGTCAGGTGTGGGTGACGTCTTGCCTCAGGGTCATGGCAGCTAAGAGGCCCAAAGCACCCCCCCAACCCCGCTGACTTATCTGGAGGCATTTCCAGGATGCAGCGTCTTTAGCAGCAGCCTCTGTGTGGGCACACACCACGCAGTTCCCAAACCAATCTTACCCAGAGTGGGGAAGGTTAGACAGGAGCCCTGGCTTGAGGACTCTCAGTCAAGGTCCCGCTCCTCGAGAAGCCCCTGTGTTTCCCCACGCACACCTAATGGTTTGCTCTGAACTCCCGTTTCCTTGGCAACAAGCTGACTCTTGCCTGGGTCTTGACAGACCTCTTGAAGTAACACTGGCAGACAGCCTAAAGCCATTCTTGAGCAAGTACGGGGTTCCAGGTCTACACCTGGCCTCATTAGGGGGCTCCTGCCGTAGTCCAGGCAAACATCTATGAGGCTGGATCAAGGCAGTGACTGCGGGGCTTGAGGAGAAAGTGCATTCCAGATATGTTTATGCAGTGGAAGAGGCCGGGCTTGTGTATCATACGGGCTTGGAGGTTAAGGGAGAGGGAAAGCTGAAGATAATTAGGAAGGGTTTGTTTCACACTTACAGGCTCTGTGTGCTTGTGTTTGGTTTCCTTTCTATTTCCTTTTCTAACATACCCATCACCTTTTGTCCAAAGTTTCCTTTTGTCCTTTTTATTTTGAAAACGTCAATAGACTTTATTTATTTTGACCTTTTCCTTTAAGATTTGAAAACATTTTGTGAAAATAGCAGAATTCTTACACGCCCCTCACCCGTTCCCTCTATTGCTAACATTTTACATTAATATGATGGACTTATTACAATTAATGAGCAGGTATTGATGCATTATTATCAACTAAAGCCCATACTTTACTCAGATTTCTGTAGTTTTTACCTAAATGTCCTTTTCCCACTCCAGGAATCCAGCCAGGAAACCACATGACATTTAGTTGTAATGTCTCCTTGGCCTCCTCTTAGCTTTAACAGTTTCTTTGTTTTTGATGATCTTGACAGTTTTGAGGAGCACTCGTTAGATATTTTGTACCACGTCCCTCAGCTGGGATTTGTCTGCTGTTTCACTCATGATTCGTCTGGGGTTATGGGTGTGGGGAGGAGGCTTACAGATGTACAATCCCATTCTCATCACACCATGCCAAGCGCGCACACACCATTAGCACCACTGAGCACTGATGACGTTCACCTTGAGCATCCGGCGGAGGTAGTGCTTGTCAGGTGTCTACCCTGTAAGGTGACTGTTTTGTGCCCCCTTTTCATACTGTCCTCTTTGGAAGAAAGTCACTGCGTGTGGTCCACACCTCAGGGGTGAGGAGTTGTGCTGCACTTTCTTCAAGTGCAAGTACCTGTATAAACTGGAAGTTTTCTCTATGGGAGGTGTGTCTATTCTTCCTTATTTACGTAATTAAGAAATCACTTATTTCCCTCAGTATGGACTCATGGTATTTGTATGACACTTTGGGGTAAAATCCAATACAACTTTATATATGTTTATTTTCAAATTGTTGTAGGATTGGCCCTCGGTGCTCTTCCTGTTAGCTCCCTTCGTACATACCTTTGTCGTACCCCTGGAAATATTGCTCTTTTTTTTTTTTTTTTGAGCACTTTATTTTCACACACTACAAGATGCCCCAGGCTCATTTTGCATATTTCCTGTCCCAATTCTAGAATCATCAATTTCTCCATGGAGCCCTTGTTCCTTTTATGGTAAAATGCTATGAAAAAACTAGATCTGGGCACTACGTGTGCTCATTGCTACTGGGGTGTCATGGCTTCTAGGACCCCTTGGCTGACAGAGCAAAGAATTATATGTGTGCTTACTACTCTTTATTTATATATCTCTAAATATTTTATATGTAATCATCTGCATACATATTAAGCTAAACAAGAGTGCTTACTGATGTCTCCAACTCTGATCCACTATCACATAAATCATTATTGCCTCCTCTGCTTGCTTCTCTGCAAATTTCCACTCAATAGTGAAAAACCTTGAGATTGATAAATTGTGTGTTAGTGTCCCATTGTCTCTACTGAGCAGCCCCCAGGACCTGGTTATCTCTGGAGGAACTGCTAAAATTGAATTTATAGGCCTGCAAAGCAGCAGCTCCAGGACTCCCTGGGACCTCATCAAAGTGGTGCCTGCCTTCAAGGCTCTGGACTCTGAGAAGCCTGCCTGGTCTCTGTCTGTGAAGCTCTTGACAGGGCAACAGTGTCTGTTATTCAGGTGTCTGAACTGACAATCTAACTCTTCATGCCTGTTTGGGTTGAAGCCACCTGTAGCTAAGCTTGGGCTGCTCAATCTGTCCACAGGAAAGTTTCTCTTTTCTCTTTACATTCTTTTTAAAATTATTCTTTTCCATTGTGGTTTATCACAGGATATTGAATATAGTTCCCTGTGCTATACAGGTAGGACCTTGTTGTTTATCCATCCTATACATACTAGTTTGCATCTGCTAATCCCAAACTCCCAATCCCTCCCTCCCCCACCCCTCTCTCCCTTGGCAACCACAAGTCTGTTCTCTATGTCTGTGAGAGTCTCTCTCTGTTTCATAAAAGTTCATTTGTGTCATATTTTAGATTCCACATATAAGTGATATCCTATGGTATCTGTCTTTCTCTGTCTGACTTACTTCACTTAGTATGATAATCTCTAGGTCCATCCATGTTGCTGCAAATGGCATTATTTAATTCCTTTTTACGGCTAAGTAGTAGTCCATTGCATATATGTACCACATCTTCTTTATCTATTCATCTGTCGATGGACATTTAGCTTGCTTCCATGTCTTGGCTATTGTGAATAGTGCTGCTATGAATATAGGGGTGCATGTATCTTTTGGAATTAGAGTTTTGTCCAGATATATGCCCGGGAGTGGGACTGCTGGTTCATATGGAAACTCTATTTTTAGTTTTTTGAGGAACCTCCATACTGTTTTCCATAGTGGCTGCACCAACTGACATTCCCACCTACAGTGTAGCAGGGTTCCCTTTCTCCACACCCTCTCCAGCCTTTGTTATTTGTAGACTTCTTAATGATGGCCATTCTGACCAGCGTGAGGTGGTACTTCATCGTAGTTTTAATTTGTATTTCTCTAAGAATTAGCAATGTTGAGCATCTTTTCATCTGCTTTTTGGCCATCTGTATGTCCTCTTTGGAGAAATGTCTATTTAGTTCTTCTGCCCATTTTTCGATTGGGTTGTTTGTTTTTTGTTATTGTTGCTGAGTTGCATGGGAAAGTATCTCTTTCTTACCAGATCATGGGCTTCAGAGTAAGCCGGACCCCAAGGTACATCTTTGTTCCTACACCCTTAACGAGCTGTATGGCTCAGGGCATGTTATAGAACTCCTATGTGCTTTGGTTCTTCTTCTGTATTTGAACATTCACTGGGAAACGCCTCAGGGATGGAAACTGGACTCTGTCAAAAGGGTGGGCAGGATAGCTGGACCAAAAATGGAGCCCCTCTGATTCAACATCTGACAAACTTGCTATATGTTAATCATCCTTAAAACTAACATATAATAATACACATTCTCCGGTGAGTGTTAGAAAGCCTTATTAGAATTTGAGAAATGTTTCCAAGTTCTCAGATTAAAGGTGACACATCATGGCAAATCATGAGTATCACAATTATCATCCTCTCAAGCTGCCCCTGGAATAACCAGCATAAAACTGTCCATTGTGAAACTCTGCTATTGTATACAGTATGACTATTTTCCAAAATGATACTAGATGAATGATGATGGTATTACTGTGTTCAGGAAAACTCTTAAATTGGCAGGAAATGAAAATAGTATACTAGGTCACCTTCTGTCGTGTGCTGTGCCCCAACACACGCACACACACGGAACATCCGAAAAGACTGGGATTTTAATTTTGGTTACAAACATTAAAAATAGTTTATAGAACTCACTCTACAAACAGAAAAACCTATAAAACAAAAGTTGGTTCTTTGAAAAGATCAAAAGTATTGACAAACCTTTAGCAAGACTGACCAAGGAAAAAAAGAGACAAGACTGAATTACTAAAATCAAAACTGAAAGTGGGGGGACTTCCCTGGTGGTCCAGTGGCTAAGACTCTGCGCTCCCAATGCAGGGAGCCCGGGTTTGATCCCTGGTCAGGGAACTAGATCCCGCATGCGACAACAAAGAGCCCACATGCCACAACTAGAAGATCCCGCATGCCGCAAAGAAGATCCCACACACGACAACGAAGATCCCACGTGCTACAACTAAGACCCGGCGCAGCCAAATTTTAAAAAAAACAAAAAACAAAAAACTAAAAGTGGGGATAGTATTACAGATCTTATAGAAATAAAAAGGATTAGTAGAGAATGCTCTGAACAATCGTACTCCAAGAAATTATATAACCTAACGAAATGGGTACATTTCTAGAAACACAAACAACCAAAACTGACTCAAGAGAAAATAGAAAATTCAAATAGAGCTAACACGTAAAGAGACCAAATCAGTGATCAAAAATCTCACAAGAAAGAACATCCCAAGACTAGATGACTTTACTGGTGAATTCTACCAAGACTTTAAAGAACTTACACAAATCCTTCTCAATTTCCTCCCCAAATTTAGAACAGGAAGAGATATTTTCCATCTCATTCTATGAGGTCAGCATTACTAAGATGGTGAAGCCAGACAAAGACATCAAATGAAAAGTAAACTATCCAATATTCTTTCATGATGAAAATTTTCAACAAGCTAGAAATAGAAGAAAACTTTCTTAACATGATAAAGGGCATTCATAAAACCCCAAACCTAACATTACACTCAATGGTGAAAGGCGGAAATTGTCCCATTAAGATCAGACATAAGCCAGCTTTTGCCATTTTTATTCAACATTGTACTGGAAGTGTTAGCCAGAGCAATTAGTCAAGAAAAAGAAATAAAAGACATCCACACTGGAAAAGAAGTAAAAAAATAAGTACAAGAACAAAATACTTAGAAATAAGTATCCAAGGAGGTGCAAGACTTGTACACTAAAAATACAAAACATTGCTCAAATAAATTAAAGAGGACTTCAACAAGTGGAAATATATCCTATGTCCATGGATTGGAAGACTTAATATTGTTAAGATGGCAATCCAACCAAAACAATTTACAGGTTCAAAAAATCCTTATTAAACAATCTCAACAAACTTTTTTGGCAGAAATGGAAAAGCTGATTCTGAAATGCATATGGAATCTCAAGGGACCCTTAGTAGCGAAAACAATCTTGAAAAAGAACACGTTGGGGGACTCACACTTCCTGATTTCAAAACTTACTACAAAGATAATCAAACAATGTGGTACTGGCAAGAAAATAGACATTCAGACAAATGGAACAGAAGAAAGAGCCCAGAAATAAACCCTTGCATGTACGGTTAAATGATTTTTGACAAGTGCACCATGACGTGCAATGGGTAAGGGCAGTCTTTCCAACGAATGATACTGGAGAAACTGGACATTCACATGCAAAAGAATAAAGCTGGGACCCTTACCTTACTCCACATACAAAAATTAACTCAAAATGGATCAAAGACCTTAGCTTAACAGCTAAGAGTATAAAACTATCAGAAGAAAGCGTAAGGGAAAAGCTTCATGACATTGGATTTGGCAATGATTTCATGGCTAGGACACCAAAAAACACAGGTAAAAAAAAAGAAAAAAAATAGATAAATTGGACTTCATCAAAATTAAAAACTTCTGTGCATCAAAGAACACGAAGGCTACCATATGATCCAGCAATTCCACTTCTGGGTGTATATCCAAAAGGAAATGGAAACATGATATTGAAAAGATATCTGCACTCCTATGTTTATTGCAGCATTATTCACAATAGCCAAGATAAGGAAACAACCTAAGTGTCCGTCAATGGATGAACGGATAAAGAAGATGTGGTATGTATAGCCACGTGAGAGAAAGAAATCCTGCCATCTGCAACAACTTGGATGGAGTTTGAGGGCATTCTGCTAAATGAAATAAGTCAGACAGCAAAAGAGAAATACTGTTTGATACCACTTATATGTGAAATATAAAAAGGACAAACTCAAGAGAAACAGAGAAGAGAGTGGTGTTTCCCAGGGGCTGGGGGATGGGAGAAATGGGGAGATATTGCTCACAGGGTACAAACTTCCAGTTATAAGATTAACGAGTTTGGGGATCTAATGTAGAGTATGGTGCTTAGGGCAAATAATAGTGTATCATATACTTGACTGTTGCTAAGAGGGTAGAACTCACATGTTCTCACCACAAAAAAGAAATGTGACAGGATGGAGGTGGTAGCTAGTACTATGTCAGTAATCATCTTTCAATTTATAAATGTATCATATCAACACGTCAAGATTTTTGCTTCAACTCCATCCCTCCTTGCTAGCGAGGCTTTTCCTTTAGTGGAGTAAACCTAACTGCAATTCTGCTTTCATTCACCCATGTGATACTTCCAGATTTAAGCAAGAAACAGTTCACAGTCGTGAGCAAAATTTCTAACATCCCTAAGGAGCTACTGTCCCAACTCCGGTACAGCATCCCAGATGACACTCTGGAAATTAGCCTGCGGATCATAATCCTTTTCAGGTTGTTTTAATTTTCTTTAATTGGAATCTTTAAGTTGTCAAACTTTTCCAATTTCAAATTCCCTTGCCATCCCTGACTGAACAGCAGGAACACCTAATGGGACTAGAGGACACCTACTGGTAAGAATTGCTTTTCTGGTTCAAACATTTATTACTCAGAAAGTGTCACCTCCCCTCCACACATGCACACAGAGAAAAGTGTGAGTCCGTTTCCCAGCTTCCACAATTATCACCACATAGTCAAGTTTAGGAAGCACCATGTGACAGAGCAAGATGCAGCACAGCAGAAGACACAGGTGAAAGCTGTCTAACAGTATCTCTAGAGCACTCGGCTCTCCTGAAGTCCTACTATAAGTTTTGCACCTGGTCTAGGGCCCTCAAGTGTAATGGGTCTTGTATATTTTCATCAATTGAACTGTCTTTGGAGTGAACTTGAAAGACACTTGATTAATCCTTTACAAAGTGAAGAATTACTCTTGGTTCCAGTTACATGAATGAAGAGGCTCAGAGATCTACCTGCCCTGGATTAGAGCCAAGGCCTCCCCCAGCCCCACCCCCAGAGTCTCAGGAGTCAGAATGTCTCCCAAAGAGACGGGCATCCATGTTCCAACATCTGTAGAGAGAATAAACACAGACCTTCATTTTTCTTTATCAACTTTAAAAAATTTTTTGGCCATGCCACATGGCAGACGGGATCTTAGTTCCCGGACCAGGGATTGAACCCGTGCCCCCTGCATTGGAAGCGTGGAGCCTTAACCACTGGACCGCCAGGGAAGTCCTAGGGACCTTCATTCTTGATGTGGAGGAGCCCTCTGCCCCGACCCTGGGCTTCCTAGGCCATTTCTCCAGCTACAGGGTTGAACCCAAAGTCCAAGTTTACAGAGACCAGGACAAGGACCACTCTACCCCCACTCTGACTGTATTTGGGTCCTTCCCACTCTCCCTCCACAAAACCCTTTTCGCCAACCACTGCCAGCCATGGGAGGCCACACACAGAGCTAGCTCTCCAGGGTGAGATCTTGAGGAAGTCGCCTTACCCCTCTGGGAACTTGAGAGATTCTCTACAATGGTAACTCCATGTCTCCCACAGACTGTTTGCAGTTGCTCTTGTGATGAGTAAACACCAATGTCTGCAGAAGCTGTGCTGACTTGAGAGTGGCTGTAATCTATTTCCTGGAACTCCCACTGCTTTCTTGTAGGAGTCCATGGAGTTGTCTTTTAAGGTGAGAAAAGGATCATGGTACCCAAACAGGTGTGCACCCCACCTCAACCCAGGGGTTAGCAAGAGTGTCTTGCAGTGTGTGGAGCTCAAGAGTAAAGTGGTGGACTTCCCTGGTGGCGCAGTGGTTAAGAATCTGCCTGCCAATGCAGGGGACACGGGTTCGAGCCCTGGTCCGGGAAGATCCCACATGCCTCGGAACAACTAAGCCCGTGCGCCACAACTACTGAGCCTGTGCTCTAGAGCCCGTGAGCCACAACTACTGAGCCCGTGAGCCACAACTACTGAGACTGCGTGCCGCAACTACTGAAGCCCACGTGCCTAGAGCCCATGCTCCGCAACAAGAGAAGCCACCGCAGTGAGAAGCCCGCGCACCACAACGAAGAGTAGCCCCTGCTCGCCGCAACTAGAGAAAGCCCACGTGCAGCAACGAAGACCCAGCACAGCCAAAAATAAATAAATAAAATTTAAAAAAAGAGAGTAAAGTGGTGAGGGATAAAGAGGGACTTGCGGTTGCCACAACCTAGTTTGCTTTTGAAACTCTATTTCATTGTACTGTAAATGGAGGCAGGGCTTGAACATCTGATTGGATTCTGGAAGCAATGGCTGCATTCTCTATTGCAGAAAACAAGCGATAACTATTCTTCCTTGTGTCTCCTTTTCAGCTTTGGGTTGTCAGCTACCCCTGCAGACTGCCAGACACATCCCACACACAGACAGCCGCAGACATGTGGATACTGTTCCTGCCGTCTCCTGCTGGGTTCAGGGAGAACTTCGTGGAGTGGATACTCTCTTCAGTCACCCAGGGAAGTCCACTCTTTGGAATGCCCCGTTCTCCCCTTTCTGCATCTCTTTTCCACAGGACAGTCTCACAAGTGTTACTGAACATGAAATGCTTCAAGTATGTGTAAGTATGATAAACTATTATGAGTAATAGTTACTGAAAAACATAGGAGTAAATCTTAATGACCTTGTGTTAGGCAATGATTTCTTAGATATGACACAGTCTGCTTGGGTTGCCATAACAAAATATTACAGACTAGAGGACTTAATAGAAATTTATGTCTCACAGTTCTGGAGACTGGAAATCCTAGAGCAAGGTCTGGCAGGGTTCAGTTTCTGGTGAGAACCCTCCGATGAGCACTTTCTTTCTAGGTCCTCACATGGCCTTTCCTGTGTAATTGGAAAAATGGAGAGAGAGAGAGATCTTTCTCTTCTAAGGCCACTAATCCCATCATGAGGGCTCCACCTTCATGACCTAATCTAACCCTAATTATCTCCCCAAAGCATATCTCCAAATACCATCCCATGGTGGGGTAGGGTTTCAACATATGAATTTGAAGGGGACACATTTTAGTCCATAGCAGACACCAATACACAAGTGACCAGAAAAAGATATATTGGACTCCAGTAAAATTAAAATTGCTTGTGCTTCAAAGAACATCATCAAGAAAATGAAAAGACCATCCACAGATTGGGAGTAAAGATTTGACAATCATATATGTGATAAAAGTCTAGTATCCAGAATATATAAAGAGCTATTACAACTCCACTAAGAAAACACAAATAAACCAATTTACAAATGGGCAAAAGATTTGAATAGACATTTATCCAAATAAGATATGTAAGTGGCCAATAAGCAAAAGAAGAGATGCTCAACAGGATCTTTAGGGAAGCGCACATCAAAACCACAGTGACATAGGACTTCAGACTCACTGGCTGAAAGAAAAAGATAGAAAATAACAAGTGTTGGTGATGATAGAGAGAAATTGGAATCTTCATAGATTGCTAGTGGGAACATAAAAGGGTGTAGCCACTGTGGAAAGGAGTCAGCAGTTCCTCAAAAAGTTAAACATAGAGTGTAACTATACGATCCATCGATTCTACTCCCAAGTATATATTCAAGAAAATAAAAACGTATGTCCATGCAAAAACCTATACACGATGTTCATAGCAGCATTCCTTATTCATAATAACCAAAATCAGGAAACAACCCAAATGTCCAAGAACAGATGAATGCATAAAAAATATGATCTATTCATACAATGTAATATTATTTGTCAGTAAAAATAAATGAAGTACAACATGGATGAACCTTGAATACCATATGTTTAGGGAGAGAAACTAGACACAAAAGACCACATACTTTATTATTGCGTTCATATGAAATATACAGAATAGGCAAATCAATAGAGAGACATAGTATCAATACAAAGAGAAAAAAAGGAGTGAAAAACCAAATAGAGCATCCAAGAGTGGTAGGACAATATCAGATGATGTAGTTTGTGTGTTAGTGGAGTTCCAGAATAAGAAAGAGAGCGAGAAAGATCAGGGTAGATGATATATTTGAAAAGATGATGGACAAGAATTTTCTAAAATTAGCGAAAGAGAAAATACACACACACACACACACACACGCACACACACATGCACACACACACAGATCCAATTAGCTCATGGAACACTAAGCATGATAAAAAGAAGGACACCTAATACTCAAACTGCTGAAAAACAAAGATAAGAAGAAATATACAAGAAGAAAATAAGGGCAACAAGAAGAAAAATAAAAATTATATACGAAGAAGCAAAGACAAGAATTACAGCAGATTCTCATCACAAACTATGTAATCCAGAAGACAAAAGAGTGATTTTTTTTTTGATGTGCACCATTTTTAAAGTCTTTATTGAATTTGGTACAATACTGCTTCTGTTTTATGTTTTTTGGTTTTTTGGCACTGAGGCATATGGGATCTTAGCTCTCCGACCAGGGATCAAACCCGCCCCCCCTGCACTGGAAGGCAAAGTCTTAACCACTGGACCACCAGGGAAGTCCCCAAAAGAGTGATCTTTAAAGTGTTAAAAGAAGGGAAAAACAAAAACAAAAACCCTCTGAACCCAGAACTCTATACCTAGTAAAAATATTGTTCAAAAATGAATGGGAAATAAAGAGTTTTACAGACAAACAAAATCTGAGATAATTCATTGCCAGCAATACAGTGTAAGAAATTTTAAAGAAAGTTCTTCAGGCAGGTGGAGTATACTAATATGTGTAAATGTGGATATATACCCCAAAAATGAAGAGCACCCAAAATGGTAAAAATTAGGGTAAATATAAAAGATAATTTTTTCTTATATTTAGACACCTTAAAAGATAATTGTCTAAAGCAAAGGTTGGCAAATTACTGCCTGTAGGCCAAATCTGGATTGTTCTGTTTGTTTTCAGCCTTTGAACTAAGAGTAATTTTAAAGACATATATTTTATGGACTGTATGGTCTGCAAAACCTAAAATATTTACTATCTGGCCTTTTATGGGAAAAGTGTGCTGGCTCCTGGTGTAAAGCAAAAGCAGCAACAATACATTGAAGAATTTATAAAATACGTACAAGTAAAACTTGTGACAACAATAATCCAAAGAATGAGAGGGAGAAAATGGAAGTTTACTATTTTAGGGATATAACATTATGCCCGAATTGTTATAATATTATTTGAAAATAGTCTGTGGTAAGTAAAACTTGATACTGAAAACATTTGAGCAACCACAAAGAAAACACAAAAGATATATAGCTGTCAACAAATAGTATGCATAAAATGGAATCATATAAATTCTCAATTTGTCAGAAAAAGTCTGGAAAAGAGAAAAAAGGAAGAACAGGTTGACAAATAGAAAACAGCAAGCAAATAGTATATTTAAACCAACCATCTCAATAATTAAATGTAAATGGTCTAGGGTCAAGATGGATTAAGCATACTCTTCCTTGTCCCTCCCACTTAAAGCAAGTACAAACCTTAGGAAAAATTATGAAGCAGCTACCTGAGAACTATGAAACGTAAGTGGAATATACACACATATATTTCCTTGCTCTGTCAGCTGACAGGGCCTAGAAGCAAGGACACACCAGTAGCAATGGACACACCTAGCATTGGTTTCTAATCTGATTTCCCAATAAAGGAAGCCAGGGATCCTTAGAGAAATGGATAATTCTAGAGCTGAGGCAGGAAATATACAAGATAAGCCTGGGACATCTTGTTGTGCCATAAAGCAAGGAAATGCTCAAAAACAAACAAACAAACAATGATGGGGGTATGTCAAAGGACCACAGGAGTCAATGGAAAGAGCTCCCAACGGTCAAATCTGGAACAATTTGAGCAATTAAATAAAAGTATACTGCATTATAACCCAAAGCATAGAATAAATATCCATGAGTTCATAGTAAGATTTCAAAAGTACTGAATAAATACATAAATGGGGGAGAAGAGACAAATTTTTTTGTGCTGAAGAATTTCAAATCATTTATGTAGACACTCCCCCACTTAAGGAGGTGGAACATATAACCCTCACTCCTTAACTGTGGGTTGCACATAGTGACTTCCTTCCAAATAATAGAGTATGGAAACAGGGGAGGAAAAGAGTAACTATTTGGTGGAGAAGCCTCAACAACACTATCTCTGCCAGGTGACCAAGGTCAATATCATCAGTGGGAAGTCATGTTGATAGTATGTACCCTTGATATGATGCAATGAGAAGGGCACTTCACCTTTCTGGTCTTCCTCCCCCAAACTCAAAACAACAGTCTAATTATGAGAGAAACACAAGACAAATTCGAGTAGAGGGACATTCTACAGTATTCTTAACCAGTACTCCTCAACATTGTCAACGTCAGCAAAAAAAAAAAAAAGTAAAGTTTGAGAAACTGGCACTGCAAAGAGAAGTTTAAGAAAGTATGACAGCTACATGGACCGTGGTATGCTGGATGTGATCCTATAACAAAAGAAAGAACATTAGGTAAAGACTAAATGTAAAAATATAATATAAATCAATTACTATTATAAGTATTAAATTGAATATTAATATTACATAATTAAGTTGAGCAATGAAGTAATTAAATTAATGATAAATGTTAAATATGAATACATAAACATATAATTATCATGAATATAATACAAAAAGAAAATACAAAATCTATCTCAGAGAAAATATGGCCTACAAGGCCAAAAATATTTACAATTTCGCCATTTGCGGGAAAAGTTTGTTGACCACTGATGTATAAAGCAAAATAACATGAATATATTGACGGGTTTATAACGTAGGTAGAAGCAAAAGCCCCAGGCCCGAAGCTGTAACCCTGTGGCGGGAGCCTCAGTAACAGCATGACAGACACCTAAAATTCTGAGGGAGGGTAATGTTTCTCTCCGTAAGGGAAAACTTTTGTCCAAAACGTGAGAGGTAACTGTCTTGCTATTTTTCTATTACCTCATCACTTGGTCGTCTAGGCAAGTGCATTCAAGGGACGTACACAACAGAGTGAGGAGACTAAAGACCCTGCACACAGAGTTAGAGGACCAGGAGGGGCGTCTCCTGGTGGCCAGAGAGTGAGGGAAGATAGTGGAAAGGAGCAAATATAAGCAAGGGGTTCCATCAAGTTGTAGGAATTCCTGGGTTCGACCTGAGCTGTGCATGCAGAAGTCCCACCATAAACAGAATACCAAAAGCATGGCGAATTGAACAATTGCCCAAGGGTCAGACTGGGCCCTGGGTGATTCACAAACACTATGGATCTAAATATCACTGCACCAACCACAGCAAAATGCACATTTATTTCAAGCAGATGTGGAACATCCACCAAGATAGATTACCTCCTGTGCCATAAAAACACATTTAAAAAAATTTAAATGATGCAGAGTATGTTCTCTGACAATAAAGGAATCAAACTAGAAATCAAACAATAATGGAAGGATAAGAAGAATCTCAAAACACTTGGAAATTAAACAATTATCCATAGGTCAAAGAGAAATTCTCAAGGAAATAGAAACGGTACTGAACTGAATTAAAATGAAAGTGCAACATATTAAAATTTCTGAGATGCAGCTAAATCAGTGTTGAGGGAAAATTATAGCATTTAATGCTTAGATTAAGAAAGAAGAAAGCCCACAAATCAATAATCTTTGCTTCCACCTTAACTGAGAAAGAAAAAGAAGAAAAAACTTCACGCAAAGCAATCAGAAAACAAACACACACCAATAAACAGACAAAAAACAGAAGAAAAAAATAGAAATCAGAAAGAAAAGAAAATCATGGAAAGCAAAACTGGTTCATTGAAAAGATCAATAAAATTGATAAAACTCTAGCCAGATAAACAAAGTAAAAAAAGAGAAGACATGAATTGCTAATATCAAAAAGGAAACACTGAATATCACTACAAGTCTACAAGCCCTACACTAAAGATGTTGGGATCGGAAGGAAACACTAAGAACAAATCTATGTACCTAAATTCAAGAACTTAAGTGGAATTGTACAATTCCTCAAAATTCAGAAACTACCCAACTCACCCTAGATGAAATGCATAACCTGAATAGTACTACAACTGTTCAAGAACTGATATCATACGTTTAAAGTTTCTAAAGAGGAAATCTTTAGAACTAGAGAAACATCAAAAAATCAAGCAGAAACTGTCAGAACCAACTTTGTCAGAACTCTGAAAAACAGTCAAAGGTTTGCAGCAACCAAGCTATCAAGATTGTGAGCACCTCCGGGTAAGGGTCATGTGTCACGCTCTGTGGTCCTGGTGCCCACTATGGGCCTTGGCACTCAGTGGGAGATCAGAAAGTGTTTGTTAAATAACATCTTACTCACAGCTCACGCGATCTGGTTGGATCAACTTTATTTGGCCTCCAATACATGTAACATGTCAGCATGACCATGAACACAGACAGGAGCAGTAACACAAGCACACGTCTCCAAACATCTGTAGGAGAGGCGCCTGATCCTTACGCAGCCACATCAATGCTGTGAAAGAACAAAATGAGGGCAAGAGAGGGGCTTCCCTGCTGGTGCCGTGGGTAAGAGTCCACCTGCCAACGCAGGGGACACGGGCTCGAGCCCTGGTCCGGGAAGATCCCACATGCCGCGGAGCAACTGAGCCTGTGCGCCACAACTACTGAGCCTGCGCCCTAGAGCCCGCCAGCCACAACTACTGAAGCCTGCGTGCCTAGAGCCCATGCTCCACAACAAGAGAAGCCACCGCGCGCTGCAACTAGACAAAGCCCGCGTGCAGCAATGAAGACCCAACATGGCCAATAAATGAATGAATGAATGAATGAATAAATAAATAAACAAACAAATAAATGGGAAAAAAAGCTCTGTAAAAAAAATGATGGCAAGAGAGAGCTGTTCACAGAACGAGCAAGCTGAGCCAGCGTCCTCCACGTGCTGGAGGGACGGTGGTGGCATGTAGGGGGAAATGACCAACCAGGCGCAGTAGGAGGGCAGGTTAGGTCTGGGGAGGGGCACAATATTCTGATGAGTTCCAGAAGCACAAAACCAAGTCCTTTCCTAAAATATCCTCTGGCACATTCAAGAGACAGAGACCTTTGACTCTCCTCCTAACAGGATAAACATTCTGGCCCCTCCCAGCTAGTGTACACGTTAAATGTCAGTACACAAGAAACGAGTGCCTGCACAGTCCAAATTCCAGGCCTCACATTCCTATCATTATTACAGAAAAGTGAGCGTATGAAACAAGTATTTAGTAATTTAGTGTCATTTTTGCTTAAGTCAAAAGGACCTAAGACTTTTGTGTTTGGTTAGCAGCTCCACCATTCTAGTGACAGAGAGGTCAAGACAGTAAGTTGATAGATACCTAAGCAAAAAAATAAGCCTATGACCAAAATTCAGATGGAAATGCAATTGTGCACATGACTGACCATAGGTTAGAGAATTCATAATACACAATGAGGATGCTCAGCTGGTGTTTTTAGCTCCTCATCGAGACTTCATGCTTGCCTGGGTTTGGGGCCATGATGTCGAGCAGCCACTGGACGGAGCCTGACCTGAAAGAATAGAGAACACAGGTGAACTGAATGTGTTTCTTTTCTTTTTTTTGAAATTTATTTACTTTTTATACAGCAGGTTCTTATTAGTTATCTGTTTTATACATATTAGTGTATATATGTCAATCCCAATCTCCCAATGCATCCCACCACCACCACCCACACCCCTGCTTTCCCCCCCTTGGTGTCCATACATTTGTTCTCTACATCTGTGTCTCTATTTCTGCCCTGCAAACCGGTCCATCTGTACCATTTTTCTAGGTTCCACATATATGCATTAATACACGATATTTGTTTTTCTCTTTCTGACTTACTTCACTCTGTATGACAGTCTCTAGATCCATCCACGTCTCTACAAATGACCCAATTTCGTTCCTTTCTATGGCTGAGTAATATTCCATTGTAGATATGTACCACATCTTCTTTATCCATTCATCTGTCGATGGGCATTTAGGTTGCTTCCATGACCTGGCTATTGTAAATAGTGCTGCAGTCAACATTGGGGGGCATGTGTCTTTTTGAATTATGGTTTTCTCTGGGTATATGCCCAGTAGTGGGATTGCTGGGTCATATGGTCATTCTATTTTTAGTTTTTTAAGGAACCTCCATACTGTTCTCCATAGTGGCTATATCAATTTACATTCCCACCAACAGTGCAAGAGGATTCCCTTTTCTTCACACCCTCTCCAGCATTTGTTGTTTGCAGATTTTCTGATGAGGCCCATTCTAACTGGTGTGAGGTGATACCTTATTGTAGTTTTGATTTGCATTTCTCTAATAATTAGTGATGTCGAGCAGCTATTCATGTGCTTCTTGGCCATCTGTATGTCTTCTTTGGAGAAATGTCTATTTACGTCTTCTGCCCATTTGTGGATTGGGTTGTTTGGTTTTTTTTAATATTGAGCTGCATGAGCTGTTTATATATTTTGGAGATTAATCCTTTGTCCGATGATTCGTTTGCAAATATTTTCTCCTATTCTGAGGGTTGTCTTTTCGTCTTGATTGTAGTTTCCTTTGCTTTGCAAAAGCTTTTAAGTTTCATTAGGTCATTTGTTTGTTTTTGTTTTTATTTCCATTACTCTAGGAGGTGGATCAAAAAAGATCTTGCTGTGATTTATGTCAAAGAGTGTTCTTCCTGTGTTTTCCTCTTAAGAGTTTTATAGTGTCTGGTCTTACATTTAGGTCTCGAATCCATTTTGAGTTTATTTTTGTGTATGGTGTTACGGAGTGTTCTAATTTCATTCTTTTAAATGTAGCTGTCCAGTTTTCCCAGCACCACTTATTGAAGAGACTGTCTTTTCTCCATTGTATATCCTCGCCTCCTTTGTCATAGATTAGTTGACCATAGGTGCATGGGTTTATCTCTGGGCTTTCTATCCTGTTCCATTGATCTATATTTCTGTTTTTGTGCCAGTACCATATTGTCTTGATTACTGTAGCTTTGTTGTATAGTCTGAAGTCAGGGGGTCTGATTCCTCCAGCTCCGTTTTTTTCCCTCAATATTGCTTTGGCTATTCGGGGTCTTAAATTTACTGAGGCTTGATTTATGACCCAAGATGTGATCTATCCTGGAGAATGTTCCATGTGCACTGGAGAAGAAAGTGTAATCTTCTGTTTTGGGATGGAATGTCCTATAAATATCAATTCAATCTATCTGGTCTATTGTGTCATTTAAAGCTTGTGTTTCCTTATTAATTTTCTGTCTGGATGATCTGTCCATTGGTGTAAGTCAGGTGTTAAAGTCCCCCACTACTATTGTGTTACTGTCGATTTCCTCTTTTATAGCTGTTAGTTGCCTTATGTACTGAGGTGCTCCTATGTGGGGTGCATATATATTTATATTTATAATTGTTAGATCTTCTTCTTGGACTGATCCCTTGATCATTATGTAATGTCCTTCCTTGTCTCTTGTAACAGTCTTTATTTTAAAGTCTATTTTATCTGATATGAGTATTGCTACTCCAGCTTTCTTTTGATTTCCATTTGCATAGAATATCTTTTTCTATCCCCTCACTTTCAGTCTGTATGTGGCCCTAGGTCTGAAGTGTGTCTCTGGTAGACAGCATATATATGGGTCTTGTTTTTGTATCCATTCAGCGAGCCTGTGTCTTTTGGTTGGAGCATTTAATCCATTCACGTTTAAGGTAATTATTGATATGTATGTTCCTATGACCATTTTCTTAATTGTTAAGGGCTTGTTTTTGTAGGTACTTTTCTTCTCTTGTGTTTCCCACTTAGAGAAGTTCCTTTAGCATTTGTTGTTGAGCTGGTTTGGTGGCGCTGAATTCTCGTAGCTTTTGCTTGCCTGTAAAGCTTTTGATTTCTCTGCTGAATCTGAATGAGATCCTTGCTGGCTAGAGTAATCTTGGTTATAGGTTCTTCCCTTTCATCACTTTAAATATATTGTGCCACTCCCTTCTGGCTTGTAGAGTTTCTGCTGAAAGATCAGCTGTTAACCTTATGGGAGTTCCCTTGTATGTTGTTTGTTGTTTTTCCCTTGTTGCTTTCAATAATTTTTCTTTGTCTTTAATTTTTGTCAGTTTGATTACTATGTGCCGTGGCATGTTTCTCCTTGAGTTTATCCTGCCTGGGACTCTGCGCTTCCTGGAATTGGGTGGCTATTTCCTTTCCCACGTTAGGGAAGTTTTCACCTATAATCTCTTCAAATATTTTCCCGGGTCCTTTCTCTCTCTCTTCTCCTTCTGGGACCCCTATAATGCGAATGTTGTTGCATTTAATGTTGTCCCAGAGGTCTCGTAGGCTGTCTTCATTTCTTTTCATTCTTTTTTCTGTGTTTTCTTCCACAGCAGTGAATTCCACCATTCTGTTTTCCAGGCCACTTATCCATTCTTCTGCCTCAGTTATTCGGCTATTGATTCCTTCTAGTGTATTTTTCATTTCAGTTACTGTAATGTTCATCTCTGTTTGTTTGTTCTTTAACTCTTCTAGGTGTTTGTTCTTTAATTCTTCTAGGCCTTTGTTAAACATTTCTTGCATCTTCTCAATCTTTGCCTCCATTCTTTTTCCGAGGTCCTGGATCATCTTCACTATCATTATTCTGAATTCTTTTCCTGGAAGGCTGCCTATCTCCACTTCATTTAGTTGTTTTTCTGGGGTTTTATCTTGTTCCTTCATCTGGTACAAAGTCCTCTGCCTTTCATTTTGTCTGTCTTTCTGTGAATGTGGTTTTCCTTCCACAGGCTGCAGAATTGTAGTCCTGAATGTGTTTCTTATTGAAACACCTTGATCTCAAAATGAGCAAAGGATTGTTCTCAGATGGGAGTTTAAATGGCACCCTTCTTTGGAGGTATTCATAGGTACACTTCAAACTGAAAACGTTTAAGCCTTCCTCATACTCCGTGAGGAAAGTTGGCAGACAGGCAGTATATGAGAAAACAGATCCAAACCCCACACCCAAAAGGAACTAAGAAGGATGAGAAGAGCCCAGATGTGATCATGTCACTCTGCTGCTTAATTCTCCACCACCCATAAAATAAGGTCCACACCCCTTACTCTGATATTCAGGGCCCCTCTAAGTTGGACACAAACCCCCATATCTTCTCTATACACACTGTGATCCTATTGATTGTTTTCCATGGTGGAAGATTTCTCTTACACTGCAGGAAGTAGGGCTGATTTTTTTGTGTTGGGTTGTAATCCATGTGACAAGTTAGCCACAGTTAGCACTGATTCCTGGGCTGGTTATTTAGGAAATGATCCAAGTGCTAGATTCCTCTCTTCCTTCTCTTCCTTACTTCTACACCTGAGCTCAAGAGGGGAGAAAACCTGACAAACACTACCTCAGCTCGGTGATCACGGTAAATATCAACAGTGATAAATCATGTTGATAGTATGTACCCTTGATATAATGTCATAAGAATGGCACTTTATCTCTCTGGTCTTCCTCCCCAAAACTCGTAATCCCAGTTGAATACTTTGGACTAACACTTCTTTTTACGATGAATGGATGTCGATGTCTATTAGATACTTGCCTGTGTCGATTTAGATCTGATTTTTCTCATTCAATCTGTTATTGTAATAAGGCAATCCTGGGCTTACTCATTCCCAGATGCACCCCTCATTCCTCATTGCTCTGCTCTAGATTATACAGGGGCTGACCCCTGCAGGCTGCAACTCAAACTAGCCAACATGTGGCTGCCATTTTGGTTCAGCTAACTGGAAATACCATCAAGAGATTAGAACCCTGGAAGATAGAGCAGTCAGAGATTTTCTCCTTCCTCTGCATCAGGTGGCTTCTCCTTCAATGGTTATGTATTCTCCATGGCTTCAGCCACCATCAGATTGACCCATCATGGCTCCAGATCCTGTTGAATCCAACACCCAGGTTCCAGCAACACTATCTCCTCTCTTGGTCCTTCCATGCTAGACGTGAGAGTGATTTTCTTGTGTTGCTAATAAATGGGTTTCCCAAGTCTCCACTGCTTGGCTTCTCTATCACTTGTGTAACCAATCCCCTGCATTAAATTCCCTCTGTGTTAAATATTTACAGTGCTTTCTATTTCCCTGGACAATCCCTGACTTTACATGTGGCCAATTATATTGATTGATCTTCTAGTGTTAAACTTCTTTGCATTACTGGGATAAACCCAGCTCTGTCACCAGCAGTTAAATATGATCGTCTCTTCTGTAATTAATAATAATAATAATAATAAAATAAAATACCCCCGGGCTCTGAAACTTCCCCCAAATAACATATCTCTCATCATCATCTTCACAGCCTTCTCAAAAATAATTTTTACACTCCCTAGTTTTCTGATATATATTGAAAAAATTCTAATAACGTAAGTAATAGAGTGATTTAGTCAACTTGTAAAACAATTCAAGCAATACACATGAAGTTATATAGTACGACCTGTGCAGTAGAGCCAAAATGGTACTCAAAGGGCAATATATAGCCTTAACTAGATGCATTAGAAAAGAAGAAATCTTTAAATCACCCAAGAAATTCAAGAAGCTAGGTAATGAACATTATATTAAACCTTAAGTAGTAGAAGGTAGGAAATAATGAAGATAAGTGTAGAAATAATGAATTAGAAAAGAGTAAGGCCAACAAACAAATGCCAATTATTTGAAAATATTTATGAAACAGACTTTTTTTGAAAATATGACCAGATATTAAAGAAAAAATAACAAGTAAACAAGATAAGTTAAAACTGTATAAAATATAGATGCAAAAGATATTTAAGTGATGTAAAGACACAGCAAGTATGTTATATGATTCCCTCAAGATAAGCAAATGGTGGACAAGGAAAAGTTTCTACATATGAAAGTATTTCAGGTAATAAACTACAAATGAATGAGAGAATTTGAAAATTACCCCTCTGCAACCCCCAATGGATAAATGAAGGTGATGATCATCAATGACTGCCAACTTCAGCACAAAGGACAGCAAACATTATGTTCTTCCTAATGGAAGTGCATAGCATCACCTATGTAGCAGTCTTGTAAATAAACAAACAAGTTAATCAAGCTCCTACCCGTAACTACCAACTTAAAGAACTATTGAGGGGCCACAGTACATGTTAAATGACACCAAAGTGTTTCATTCCACATGATCCATATAACGGGAAACTTGACAAAGTACAAGACCTGATTTTTTTTCAACAACAACAAAAAAACTACAAGGAAAAAAAAGGTGGTACAGGGGAAACCTACTGATTAAAAAAGACTTAAGGGACCTAACCAAAAAAAAAATCACAATATATAGACCATATTTGTGATCCAAACAAACTAAAAAACATTTTTTAATGTATAAGGTGAATGTGAAAAATGACTAGATATTTGGTGAAGTTAAAACTTATTTAAATTTTTAGGAATGATCATTGTTTTGGGTTTATGTTGTATAAAAGATTCCTGGTCTTTTAGAAATGCATACTGACATACTTAGAGATGAAATAGCGTGATGTCTTGGACTACCTTCACAGTATTCTATTGGCAGAGATGTGGGGAAGGTGAGGGTACACTGGAACCAGACTGGCCATGTACTGAAGATTATTGATGCTGGGTGCCAAGTATATTGGGTTCGTTATACTATTCTCTACTATTGTATGTGTTTCACAGTTTCTGTAATAAAAGTTTTATTATAAATATCATGCAATTAAATTTGAAATCCTGGGTGAAATGGACAATATTAAAAAAAAAAAAAGACCAAATCGGTCCATAAAGAAATAGAAAACTTTAAACAATACAAACTTGAACTGTATTCAACACCCAAGCTACCCGCAAATGCTCCAGGACAGGCATTTTGGGTGGCCAATTCTACCAATGGTCAGGAAAAACTAATCACCATCTTAAGTAAAGTCTTCCAAAGCATAAAAAAACTGGGAAGTGATTTAACTTATTTTCCCAGACTAGCTCTGCTTGACTATAAAGCCAGATGAGTACCCCACTCCTGAACAGAACACTTGAGCCAAGTTCACCCACACAATAGCAAATATCCTACGCAAACTAATAGCATATTCAATGTAGCAGTGAGTTAAATGAACAGACAGGTGTGGCTAAAGAATGAAAATATGATTTAAACTAGAAAATAGTTCAACTGTAATTCTCCACAATAACAAATTAGGAGAAAACATTGAAGCGTGTCAGTGGGTATGGAAAAAGCCTCTGAAAGCAATTCAACATGAGTACAACTTTTAGCAAATTAAGATTAGAAGGGAACTTCCCCTTCCTAATATCTACAGCAAACATACTTAAATGTGAAATGTTTGATGCACTCCCATTAAAGACAGGGACAAGACATAGATGTATGCTCTCCCCTCTACAATACAAAAGATCACTGGAACACACAGTCAGAACTATGCATATCAAAGTAAATGAGAAGTATGAATATTGAAAAAGAGATAATATTTTGGGACAATATGGTCATCTACCTAGAGAATTCCAAGAAATCAGTACATGGAATACTCGAGTTAATAAGAGACCAGAGAAATACTGTATGGAAGATCACAACCAAGAGCCTTGCCACACACACACAAAAAGCACCAACTATTTAGAAGATATAATAGAAACTATCCCATTCGCAACAGCGACAAAATCCAAAAATTACCTAAGAAGAAACCTAACAAAAGTATATAAGATCTTAATGGAGGCTACTATACAAATTTACTGATAGATTCAGGTAAAAAAAAAAAAAAGTCACAAATAAGTCAAGCAGTATATCACATTCATTTCTGGGGAACAGACTGTTGTAAAGGTGTCAAGTCTGCTTAAATTATTTACAGGTTTAGGGCCTTACCTGTAACTGCCACGATGGCGATGAAGTGTAGACTGCTGTCTTCTGCTCCCAGAATCAACCCTCGCAAACTAGAGAAGGGAAAAATGAAACTAATGAAAAACACAGTATCAACAACCAAAGCTAAACAACAGAACGTGAGAAACCTCTGGAGGAGACTCAAGACTGTGTTGAACAGGACAATAAAAGTAAAATCCCAGAGGAGAGAGGGGAAGGGTCTGTGATCCAAACAATATGAGAAATAACTGCCCATCGTCAACGTTCCCACAGACGCCAGGTCCTGTGAGCTGCTTTACGAAGCTCACACGCATCCCTGCAGCCCTACAAGACACGGCTCGTCACACCCACTCGCTTCACAGGTGAAGAACCTGAGGCCACGGGGCTTGGGAATCTTCCCAGGATCATGTGCTGCTAAGTGACGGGGTGGGGACCAGAGCCGTGGTCTGACTTCCTCTCGAGCCCACGCTGCTCCCACCCACCCCCGGCCCGTGGCCGACCTCCTGACTGGCGACTCATTGCTCTTCTCAGTGCTACACGGTGTCTTTCAGTTGACAAAAAGCAGGCCCAAGAAAGGCGACAACGAGAATCAAAGACGACCTCAGTGCTGCCTGTGAGCTTTATTAACCTGAGGTCCTCCTGCCCGAGTCCCAGGGTCTTTGAGGGCTGAGGTTCCAGCATGTCTGTCCAGCCCCAGCACCTTCCCCTGTGACAGCACCCTGCCCCTGCTCTTCCCCCATGTGCCCTCCTGTCAGGCTCTGGAACCTGAACCTGCTGACCACCTGCTGCCCCTTCTGAGGGCTGCACAGGATCTCCTGCCCTCCCCCGACGCAGAGCATTCCTACTCCCTGCAGGAGAATCCTCCGACTCTCCCATCCCTCACTCCGGAGCCCCTCTGACACCGACAGTCCCTTTGACTTCGGATAATAACCTTTAGACACCTGGTAATCCTTCTGGGCAACTTCAACGCTTTCTCAAAATGTTTTGCAATTGGGTTTGTGAGTAGTCTGATTTGCCACGTAATCGACTGGTTCTTTGGAGATAGCCCTGAATTGAGAGAGAGGGTTTTTGAAACCTCCCTGACATTTGCAGCAGGATTTTAATGGGGTGTCGTCTTTGAAACTGGCCACTGAACCCACGCACAGATGCATGAGCTTACCTAGGTCACCCAAAGCCTCCGTCCTAAATGGTACATGAGGAAGGACCACGGAAGTCACTGCGGAGCCAACATCTACTCAGGTTGAACTCTTGAAAACCGTGGGATCCTCCGAGGAGGTGAAACATAGTTCCTTGGTAGCTCAGCTTTTAAGAGAAAAAAGGATTAACCATCCTTCCATGGCCTCTCGTCTGGTCCCTGCCCCACAGGAAGGTCGCGGCTGTCAGGGTGCCCGAGGGCAGCTGTGCCGGTGCTCAGGCACGTTCCGCCCTGTGGAGGCGGCTGAGACTCCCAGGCTGAGATTTTACCTTTGCATCAAAAGGAAGGAGACCATTCCCAGCCAACTGACATTACAGTCAGCATGACAGACGGTACTGCAAAGGGAAGTACGTGCAGAAAGCTACTATGTGGTGAAGCGCAAATCCACCCGGCTGATATTTATATGATCCTCTTAAAATGAGGTGTGATACTGTGTGTGAAAACATCTGTCATACAGGAGGCACTTAAATATTTGGAGGATAGCAAGGCAGATCTGGCCTTCTCAGAAACCCCTCCAAGAAATGAAGAAGCTTGTTGTCCTAACGAATTATAACGGTCACGCTTAAGTAAGCACCTACTAAGTCACACCGTATGGGAGAGACTACCAGTGCTCGTCCATATCTTGTCTTCCTTTCCCCCATCCTGGACACAGGGGATGCTACATGGCCAGTCCACTTGTAGTCAGGAAGGGTCATGTGACCAGCCGTTGCCATCGGGATATGAGTGGGAGCATTACTTGTCACATCCAGAGCCAACGTGCCATTTCTGTGCTTTCGTTCACTCAGCAGCAAACATGGCAATCCTGTGGTGGAACTCCAAAAGGGAAACAGCCTGGAAACTTGGGCCCCCTGAGAGCAGAGAGCCCCCACCAAAAAAAGTCAGAGCTTATGTGCACCAAAAATAAACTTGTATTGTGTTAAGCCATTCAAATTTCAGGTTTTCCCTGTTGTGTCAACTCACAGTTACTTTAGCTGACTAACACACAGCTACTCTTTCTGTTAGAGTTACTCAAGTATTGTAAGTAGAATGGTAATAGTGCACGCACTCTTGCTGAAAAAAATCCTAAAACTTCAGACAAATCATAGTTCTCCCTTTACAGAGTTTCTTCACAATTCAGCCCCATCTTCCGAAATGACCACAACTAACAATCTGGTGTATGTTACTTTTAAAGCTGATTCTAGACCCTTTCATACCGAAGTGTTTGTGAGTTTGAGGATCTGGGGGCTGGTTATGACCATAACATGGCAGCAGCATAAGACAAGCTTTATGTGGGCAGTACTTTGACAGGATGGCATGTGAAGGGAAGTCCCTCACAGCGAGAGACCTTGCAGAGATAACGGCAAAGGCTCACCACCCAGAAGGGCAAGACGCAAGGGAAGTCCCAGGGGAGAGGAGGGATCAGAGAGTGAGGCCACCTCTCGGCACAGTGGGAGTCTTTGGGTCAGAGAGCTCCAAAAGGCAGCAGTGGCTTGGAGTCTTATAGCCTCAGGGTTATCCTATCTACGCCCAGCAGGCTTGGGGTACAGTTTTGCAGGGTAGGCAAAGAAGGCAGGCTCTAAAGGGTCAAACTCAGCTCATTCGGACTACATTTAAAGCAACTGGATGTGTAAACATTTGGGTTTGCTGGGGGATATTTTAGGAAGGGGCTCCATCTCACACTTCTGTAAGCATCGGGATACTGTAGCGCATTCCACCCCACCGCCAGCCCCAAGCTTAACTTGCCTTCCTCTTGCGCCTGGTTGGTCATTTCTTCCTAAGCACCACCTCCGTCCCTCCACCGCTTGGAGGACAGTGTCTCAACTTGCTCACTCTGTGAGGCGCTCTCTCTTGCCATCATTTGGTTCTTTCACAGCACGGATCTGGTTTTCACGAAAGATGTGACGTTTTCAAGTTACACGTGGGCTAAAACGGTTCTGTCTACGTTGGCTGCGTAAGGATCAGGCACCTCTTCTAAAGACGTTTAGAGAGGTGTACTCGTGTTACTGCTCCTGCTTTGTGTTTATGGTCGTGTTGACGTGTTACACGTGTGGGAGGCCAAATAAAGTTGATGCAACCAGATCGCGTGGGCTGTGAGGCACTTTCCGATCTTCTGCTGGGTGCCAAGGCCCATGATGGGCACCAGGACCACGGAGCATGACGTGTGAACTCTGCAGCTCACCATCTCATAGGAGGTGCGGGCACACAACAGAGTTCCTTCTCTAGGCTTCCAGAAGTGTCAAGGCACACAGACGACAAACACTGATAATTACAAATGTGCTTGTTCCTGGCCATGGCTCAGTGAGGGCAGCTCGGCTAGAGAGGGAAGGCGGAGCGGCGCAGACCCCGGCTGTCCTGCGGGCCCCTCACCGGGGCCCGGCCGCCGCGCTCAGGTGGGTGGGCTGGAACCCTGCGCTCCTGCCTGCGCTACGTGTCGTGCGGCAGCGGCAGGGGCGGCGGCGACGTGCTGAGCTTCGCGCCCAAGTTCCGCCGCGCCGACGCCCGGCCAGTGGCCCCGCAGCCGGCCTTGGCCCTGGGCAGCGGCGACGGCGCCTTCGTGAGCCGCCTGCCCCCGGCCGCTCCGGCGCGGCCTCCCGCGCCGCCCCCGGCCGCGTACGCGCCGTGCCCCCCCGGAGGGGACCGACGAGGAGCCGGGCGCCGCTCCTGCCGCGGCTGGGGGCGCGGACTACGGTCCCCCGGGGCCCGGGCCCGCGTACGACTTCCGGTGCGCGCGCGCGCGGCCGGCCGGCGACGGCGGGGCGCACGTCCGCTACGCCGCCTCGGCCGTCTTCCCGGGCGGCGGCTCCTTCCTCCTCAGCAGCCGGGCGGACTGCGCGGGGCCTTCGGCGGGCCCGCCCCCTTCCCGGCGTGTCTCGAAGAGCCGGCCGAGGGCCACTCCGGGGCCTTCCAGACCGCGTCCCGCGCCCGCGGCGCCTGCCCCAAGTCCGCGCCCCGTCCCGCGGCCTCCCCGCCGCCTTCAGCACGTTCGAGTGGACGACAGTGAAGAGGAACGCCCCCCCCCCGAAGCAAAGCAAATTCGCCAGCTCCTGCAGCGCGATCCGCACGGACTTCAGCCCCCAGCAACGAACAGAACTCGAGAAGGGCTTTCATTTCCCTAAGTACTTAACTCGGGCCCGACGCATCCAGATAGCCAACTCGTTGCAGCTGCGCGACACCCAAGTCAAAATCCGGTTCCAGAACCGCAGGATGAAACAGAAGAAAAGGGAACGAGACGAGAAGGGCTTCTGCCCTCGGCCACCACCGTGACTTCCCTGCAGCTTCCCCTCTCCGGAACGAGCCCCACTGAGTCTGGCCAGAACCCGGGGAGCCTTTTCAGGCCCAAGCACCTTCATGAGCTTCAGTCACGAGGCTGAGGAACCGTGGCCTGCGGAACTCACAGGCCACCCCGCCCCTATCTGGACTCGTTAGCTCAATTTGCGATGGAGGCGGGCCTGGCAGAAATAATGGAGGGTTCACTTGGGAGAGGAAGTATCTTGGTGGCTTCTGAGTTCGGAGCTGAGGGTGTACAGATGGGTGTTAATTTGCAGCCTCTAAAGCCACTGATGTGTGTATTAACTGTGTCTTATCGGGGAAAAGGGGCCCAGCCGCCAGCCTAGCCCTGCTGCCATGTTGCCTAACTTAGCCGCGTGCAGTTCTCGGTGCTGAGCTCTCCCAACCGCCTGATGTGCTCGGAAGAGCGTCCACCCAAAGTTTCATCTGGTTTTACTTTAAGAGACAAGACTCCGTGTAGTCTTGAGATGACCAGAGCTAGCTACAGTCAGGGCCTCCTTGATGCACAAGCTGCTTCAACGATGATCTTCACGTTTGCGCTACAGGTTTTGTGTTTGTTTCTTTGTTTGTTCGTTTTCTTTAAAAAGCAGGTTCTACCTCTCCATGTGCCCGAGTGAAGATACAGTCGCTGTTTAGTTAGTAGCTGAACAAATCCACAGGGTGGGTAGAGATCCTGAACTATACCTTGACACCAGCTACTCAAACTTGAATGTAAATATATATAGTATGTACGTTTTTTGAGAGGTTTGCTTGCAATGAACTCATAGGTGACATTTAATGTCATACCATATAAAGGGTTTGAACTTCTTTTTGTAATAAAAATTACAGAATGTGCTACCAAAAAAAAAGAAAAAGGGTTTGTTTTTGAGTGAGAATATTTAGCCAGACTTAGGTTTAAAGGAGGCAGCAAAGTACATGGCTGTGAGCAGGGGCTCTGAATCCAGCCAGCCCGGATTCGAATCCTGACTCTGCCACTTCCTGGCTGTGTGATCTCGTGTAAGCTTCTGACCTCTCTGTGCCTCAGTTCCCTCATCTGTAAACTGTGGACAGCAATAGCACCTACCTCACGGGGCAGTTACGAGGACAAAACCAGGTAATATCTGTAAAGCACATACAGCAGTGCCTGGCACATAGTAAATGCCAAGTGACTGCTTATTAACTCAGCAGATCCTCACCTCACCAGACACTGGATTAAGTCAGTCAGCTCATTAAACTGACTGAACTGGGCAAGTTTGTAAAACAGGGCTGGAACTTGTACTCCAGAGCGCTGTGATGCATTTGAAACACTCAGCCCCCTGCAGTACGTGGTGTGTGGCTATCCTCATCCTTGATGGAGGCCCAGAAGCCCTCAGGTCCTCCGACGCTCCAGAGGGCACTGTTGCTTCTGTCGAGTGTTCTTACTTTCTCTGCCGCCACCCAGTGGCCAATTCTGGTGAAGCGCCTTAACATCCTGAATGTAGTAAATGGCTCCGATGGCCTACTGTGGCATGCATAAATATTGTTATCATAATAACAATGGTAACTGCTTACCAGCACATTGCAGTTTACACAGTGGATCACGGAGATGATCTCATTTGCTAGAGCAAGCAACAGGGCACAGTAGGCTTGAGATTCTGGCTTTTGATTGAGCCCAAGCCAAATAGTGGTAGTTAGGGAGCGCTATTTCTGGAGTCTTTGACAGAACACATGGATGGTCTCCCTTCCCATGACTTAAGCCTCCAGCAGCCGAATTGCAGGGTATAACTTGCATTTCATTCTTCCACTCACTTGTGCTGCCATTTCAGATCACAGGGGTCACAGTAACAATTTGAAACCAGTCTTTTGCTATTCCTTAGCCTCTTCTCATTTAGATAAATAAGTAGATCAACATCCTGACGTCTGCTGCTCAGCCCCAAATACTCATTTACATCTTTCCACCACCCTTCCGTGATGTATGAATCAGGCAGGACAGGGCATGTGTTTTTGCTGCCCATCCAACTCATCGTGCTGTTATTTGAGAGGTAACTGGGAGCCTTGGCCGGAGTGGAAAAGTCATATCAACAGGAGTACTCATATTTGCGACCAGCCTCTACATAGTTCCATCATTTCTCTGCTCTTCTGAGCCCAGCTCTGGGTTTTCCCATACATCTGCTTCCCTGGCGCTTGAGGATGCATGTTGCTTTCTGGCACTGGCTGTCAGTAGCCCAGGGTAGACAACATAACCCAGCACCTGCAAAGGCAGTCCCCTACAGGGAAGGAGTACCAGTGAGAAGAGTCAGACAGGCAGCTTCCTGTGACGCTCTCAGAGAAACAGCTGTTGTAAGTAATGCCACTTCTGTTCTAGGGACCCCAAACCAGTTACTTTCAAATTAGTTGTGAATAAATTGAAGCTGTCCTCTTAAGAAACCTTTCAGGCCTCACCATGGTGTTTAATTCCTGAATCATGTCAAGGACTGCCACACTGCCTGGCACATTGGAGGTAGCCAATACACTGTGACCCAGTTTCCTGGGAGATGTCAGGCTGGTGGAGGAACTGAAGGAAACAAAAGGCATGCTGGTGGATTTGTCCACACTTATGTTTTGTTTCATTTATAACGTAATGTGAACTGCTCCTTCCATCTTCCCTTCCACCTTTGCTTTTGGATGCATGTGATGTTGGAGCTGGAAGGGCCCTTAGGGACTACATCAGGAAGGAAAGGCTAGGTTATTCTGGTCCTCCATGACTGCCTCTCCATGACTTTTCTGATCTAATCTTCAGATATTCTGTTGCTCACACCTGATATATATATATATAGCAATGTACCAATTTATACCAATATAAACCCAAATGTACAACAGTTGATGAATAGTAAAAATGCTGTATATCTATACAATGACCTATTATTCAACCATTTAAAAGGAATGAACTAAAAAGTTAGGGGGGAAAAAAGAAGGAAGTACTGATACTTGTTCCAACATGGATCCACCTTTAAATATTTGAGCTTGGGGAGGTGCCTCCGGAGAACAGCTTTTGTCTTTCTGGAGATGGATGTGATGGGTAATTTCTATTCAGTGGTTTTCTTAGAGGGGGATTCAGACGTTAGGTAGGGCTTGGGAGTAGATGTATATACACATTCACACACACGTACACGCTACAGGTTCTCTCTGCTTGAACTCTTACCAATAACACCTATAGAAGTGATATAACTTTTAAAAAGACAACTTTTGGAAGGATATGAAGAAATTACAACTCACTGCTTTAGTCGTTTGCTTGTCTCTGATACAGCTGCAACTCACGACTTCCAATTCGTGACAGGGCAGCAGAATTCTCAGTGATGTGGCTTTCCATAATGCTTGCTGTTCAGGCTGAAGGGAAGTAGCAAAAGGGCAGGTATTCCAAAGGCCAGTGCGAGGCATCTGCCGATTGTCAGCTGCGGCGTCAAGAGTGATATCAGCGCCCTAAACATGTGGGTTCCCCATCACCCACCATGTTTGTTACCTTCCCTGAACAGGCACCAGCAGACAGGTGGGGGAGGCCAGCCTCGGATCAACACTGTCTGGCAAATAACACCTGTGCAGGTAGGTTGAGGTTCTGACCTCACTGACCTGCTTTAGGGATTCAAATCCCCTGTTCAATGCTGCAGGACATGAGTTCATTCTTGAGGAGGCATTAGAAGAAAGAAAAACTCCATAATCCGTCTCAAACCCCAAGGCTTGAACCTGTGGTTGTAATTTGTTCAGAGGCTGTTCTGTAAGCTGAGTTAGGAGCGGGGGAGGGCAGAGGCAGCTCTGGTCTGCATAGTCAGGCAGGGATCTGTTTGTCTATACAAGCTGACTTTCACACATATTCTGGTCAATATGCTGTGGGCTTTGTGTAGACCCCATCTGTGGGGACAGATAGCTTCAACAAGGGAGAACCAAGCCAAGTGGCCCCTGCAGAAACCAAGCCTACAAGTGAAGCCTCATGAAATGTAAGTAGGCTACCGTTTTATGAGCTCTTTCTCTGAGCCAGGCCCTTGGTTAGACATCTGCCCATGTTGGGGGATAGGATGAGAGGAAGAAAACATCAAGGCGGCAATGTTTTCAGGAGCCATGCCAGGCGGGGCCCGGAATGCAGGCCAAGGGACCCCGTCTACGTCCCATGGGAGCCACTGATACTTTATTTATTATTTATTTTTTTATGTTTTAATAAATTTATTTTATTTATTTATTTTTGACTGTGTTGGGTCTTCGTTGCTGCACATGGGCTTTCTCTAGTGGTGGCGAGCGGGGGCTGCTCTTGGTTGCGGTGTGTGGGCTTTTCACTGCGGTGGCTTTTCTTGTTGTGGAGCACGGGCTCTAGGCACACAGGCTTCAGTAGTTGTGGCACGTGGGCTCAGTAGCTGTGGCTCGCGGGCTGTGGAGCGCAGGCTCAGTAGTTGTGGCGCACGGGCTTAGTTGCTCTGCGGCATGTGGGATCTTCCGGGACCAGGGCTTGAACCTGTGTCCTCTGCATTGGCAGGCGGATTCTTAACCACGGCACCACCAGGGAAGTCCTCAGCACTTCTTACAAGTGGTTGATTAGGAGTATCCAGAGGAGATATTATGCATATTTCTATTGCCATGGACTATCAATGCTGTCTTTACTACAAATAGAGTCATTAGCAGCTTTAGATCGGATCAGATTAGAGAGCTAATTCTAGAAACCCCAAAACCAATTCAGAAAACTCATTTTTTTAATTGAAGTATTGTTGCTATACAATATTATGTGTTACAGGCATACAATATAGTGATTTACAATTTTTAAAGGTTATACTCCATTCACAGTTATTATAAAATATTGGCTATATTCCCCTTGTTTTACAATATATCCTTGTAGCTTATTTTATACATAGTAGTTTGTACCTCTTAATACCCTACGCCTATCGTGCCCCTTCCCCCTTCCCTCTCCCCACTGGTAACCACTAGCTTGTTCTCTATATCTGTGAATCTGCTTCTTTTATGTTATATTCACTAGTTTGTTGTATTTTTTAGATTCCACATATAAGTGAGATAACACAGTATTTGTCTTTCTCTGACTCATTTCACTTAGCATAATGCCCTCCAAGTCCATCCATGTTGCTGCAAATGGAAAAATGTCATTCTTTTTTATGGCTGTGTAGTATTCCATTGTGTGTGTGTGTGTGTGTGTGTGTGTGTGTGTGTGTGTGTGTGTGTGTGTGTTTAAACCACATCTTTATCCATTCATCTGTTGATGGACACTTAGGTTGATTCCATATCTTGGCAATTGTAAATAATGCTGCTGTGAACATTGGGGTGCACGTATCAGTGTTTTTGTTTTTTGCAGACATATACCCATGATTGGAATTGCTGGGTCGTGTGGCAGTTCAATTTTTAGGTTTTTTAAAAAATATTTATTTATTTATTTGGCTGCGTCAGGTCCCACGGCATGCGGGATCTTTCGTTGCGGTGCGTGGGCTTCTCTAGTTGCAGTGCGTGGGCCCAAGCAGCGCCAGGAGTCAAGGTGAGGTGTGTGCCCTGAGTGTGTACCCAGGGGCTCCCCCTCCCAGAACAGAGGGGACCCCACAAGGCCCGTCACCGCACCTCCCCACACCCCTCTCAGCCCCGGTCGGTACCTGGGGCTGTGCTGGCTGCACCCTGAGGAGCCACCTCGCGTCCTTCTTCAGGTTGGCAGGGGACAGGCCGCCCAGGAGGAGCGCCCCTGTGAGGCCCGAGGGCACCCCTCCAGGCGAGCCCTGTAAGTGGCCTTTGTCAGAGCTGCCCAGGGTGCGTGTCTCCACCGAGGCCGCTCACACCCCCTCTCTCCACCAGGTCCGTGGTCCCTACCTGTCACCCCTGCCCAGACTCCCGTCGGCGGCCCGACCCCAGTCATCAGGCCCCTGGTCGAGATGAGTGAGCTGCGCCAGCCTGAGGCAGACCTTCAGGACCCAGTCCAGGCCCAGGGCCCGGTGGAGGCGCAGCTGTTCGGGGCTGCGGGGGAGGAGGCCGCATCCCCCTCGTCCTCCTCCTCCCCCGTCGCCCCCTCCTTCTCCGCCTATGCCGAGTCCTTGCCCCAGGAGGCACTTACTGTGCTGAAGGCTGACCTGGTGGCGTTCCTGCTCCTCAAGTATCGCACCAAGGAGCCGATCTCCAAGGCGGAGATGCTGAACATGGTCCTCCGTGACCATCAGGACCACTTCCCCGTGGTCTTCAGCCGAGCCTCCGAGTGCATGCAGCTGGTGTTTGGCGTGGACGTGAAGGAGGTGGACCCCCGCGAGTGCACCTACGTCCTCATCCCCACCCTGGGCCTCACCTGTGATGCAGTGCTGAGCGATGGGCAGAGCATGCCCAAGGCCGGCCTCCTGGTGCTGATTCTGTGCCTGATCACCTTGGACGGTGACCGCGCCCCTGAGGAGGAGGTCTGGGAATTGCTGAGCATCATGGGGGTGTATGCAGGGAAGCAGCACTGCATCTATGGGGAGCCCAGGGAGCTCCTCACCAAAGTGTGGGTGCAGGAGGGCTACGTGGAGTACCGGCAGGTGCCCCACAGCGACCCCGCCCTTTACGAGTTCCTGTGGGGTCCCCGGGCCCACGCGGAGGCCAGCAAGTGGCAGGTCCTGGAGTATCTGCTCAGGGCCAGTGGATGGGATCCCAGGTCCTTCCCATCCCTGTGTGCAGAGGCTGAGCCAGAGCAGCAGCCAGGCTCCTTCCAGGCCCACGTCCAGCAGCTTCTCCCGTGGGGCAGGAAGGGAGGCTGATCCTTCACTCTGAGTTTGAAGAGGGAGCGGTCACCCTTCTAAGTAGTGAGGGCCCGGGCGAGTTGGGGGAACCCGGTGTGTAGAACTTTGTTTTCCTGTTCTCTATGATGACATGGAAATTCATCTGTTTCCTTTAGTGATTTTTCAAATGTTGTTCTTTTTCATAGAAGATTTTTTAAATGCCAATACTTTTTATTTTTTATACAATTTTTAAAGGTTACATTCAATTTACAGTTATTACCAAATATTGGCTCTATTCCCCATGTTGTACAATACATCCTTGTAGCCTGTCTTACACCCAAAAGTTTGTGCCTCCCGCTCCTCCACCCCTGTAGTGCCCCTCCCTCATCCCTACTGGTAACCACTAGTTTGTTCTCTGTATCTTTGAGTCTGCTTCTTTTTTGTTATATTCACTAGTTTGTTGTATTTTTTAGATTCCACATATGAGTGATATCGTGCAGTATTTGTCATTCTCTGTCTGCCTTATTTCACTTAGCATATTGCCCTCCAAGTCCATCCATGTTGCTGCAAAAGGCAAAAGTTTGTTCCTTTTTTATGGCTGAGTAGTAGCCCATTGTACATATATAGTACCTGTTCTTTATCTATTCATCTGTCGATGGACACTTAGGTAGCTTCCATATCTTTGCAATTGTAAATAATGCTTCTATGAGCATTGGGGTGCATGGATCTTTTTGAATTAGTGGGGTTTTGGGGGGGATATATACCCAGGAGTGGAATTGCAGGGTCATATGGTAGTTTTGTTATTAGTTTTTTGAGAAACCTCCATGCTGTTTTCCCCAGTGGCTGCACCAATCTACATTCTCCCAACAGCGTACAAGGGTTCCCTTTTCTCCACATCCTTGCCTACATTTGTTATTTGTGTTCTTTTTGATGATAGCCATTCTGACTAGGTGTGAGGTGATATCTCTTTGTGGATTTGATTTGCAGTTGCCTGATGATTAGCGATGTGGAGGATCATTTCATGTGCCTGTTGGCCATCTGCATTTTCTCCTTGAAAAAATGTCTATTCAGTTCTTCTGCCCATGTTTTTAATCGGGTTGTTTGTTTTCTTGATGTTGAGTTGTATGAGCTGTTTATATATGTTGGATATTAATCCTTTGTCAGTCACTTCAGCTGCAAATATTTTCTCCCATTCAATAGGTTGTCTTTTAGTTTTGTCAGTGGTTTCCTTTGTTGTGCAAAAAAGCTTTTAAGTTTAGTTAGGTCTCATTTGTTTATTTTTGCTTTTACTTCTTTTCCTTAGGAGATAGATCCAAAAAAATGTTGCTGCGATTTATGTCAAAGAGTGTTCTGCCTATGTTTCCCTCTAGGAGTTTTATAGTATCCGGTCTTACATTTTGGCCTTTACCCTATTTTGCGTTTATTTTTGTATATGCTGTTAGACAATGGTCTAATTTCATTCTTTTACATGTAGCTGTTCAGTTCTCTCAGCACCACTTATTGAAGAGACTGTCTTTTCTCCAGTGTATACTGTATTCCTGCCTCCTTCATTGTAAATTAATTGACCATAGGTGCGTGCGTTTATTTCTTTGCTTTCTATCCTGTTCCATTGATCTATTTGTCTGTTTCTGTGCCAGTACCATACTGTTTTGATTACTGTAGCTTTATACTGTAGTGTGAAGTCAGGGAGCATGATTCCTCCAGCTCTGTTGTTCTTTCTCAAGATTGTTTTGGCTCTTCAGGGTCTTTTGTGTTTCCATAGAAAAATTTAAATTATTTGTTCAAGTTCTCTGAAAAATGCCAAGGGTATTTTCATAGGAATTGCACTGATTGCAGTTCTGTAGGTTGACTTGAGTAGTATGGTCATTTTAACAATACTGATGCTTCTAATTCAAGAATGCAATGTTATCTGTCCATCTGTTTGTGTTGTCTTCAGTTTCTTTCATTACTGTCATAGTTTTCAGTGTACAGGTCTTTTGCCTCCTTAGGTAGGTTTATTCCTAGGTATTCTATCCTTTTGATGCAATGGTAAATGAGATAGTTTCCTTAATTTCTCTTTCTGATACTTTGTTGTTAGTGTATACAAATGCAACTGATTTCTGTATATTAATAATAATATTTAATAAGCTTCAGTTTCTACGTTTGTGAACGGTATTGATCACATATATTTGTACTTATCCGATACAAGGCTGAATTTTGGTATTTGTAAAATCAATTGGGAAACATTCCCTCATAGTTTGTGATCCCAACCTAGATAACACAGCACTGCAATAGGAATTTACTTGGAAATGTGAAAGTAATTAGCAGTACAATTAATGCCCACCCGGTTGTTCCTAGGGACACCACGTCGTCGGCTCAGTGGTGCGTGCCCTGCTGTGGGACTGTCCTGTGCCCACCATAGGGCAGGGCCAGGCCCCAGGCATATGGGCCATAGGGGGAGGGGCTTCCCTGCAGGGAGCAGGCATTGCCAGTACCCATCGTCCTGGCTAGAGGCCACCCGTGGGGCCCTCAGGAAGGGAGACTGTGGGGGGATGGAGGGCCGCCGGGTGGGGTGTAGCAGAGGCATATTGTTGGGGACCCTGGGGGGGGTGGGACCCGTGGGGTCCAGTGGCCGTTAGAAGTCCCTCTCTGTGTTATCATGCCCTCTGTTCAATGGTTTCAGTCAATGTTTTTGTTTAATAAATTTCCCTGAAAGTTTCAGCTGAGTCTGGCCTCTGCTGTGGGCAATGGAGGGAAAGGGCTGCTGGGGGTGAGGGTGGGGGTCCAGAGTCAGATTCCTGCTCAGCACCCATGGGACACCTCTCCAGTGAGAGGGTAGGGTAGGCACTTTGCAGACGCAGACATGGTGAGGGTTTCTCTTCCATTTCATAGGTGAATTGTAAAGTTTTAGCGAAAACTGATAATTGCCTAAAAAGGCAGTAGATAAGTTAAAATGTAACTGAAAAAGTTGATTATTTCAGACAGGAAAAAGGGAACATAGGAGCAAAAATAGATGGACAGACAGTGCTATAGACTGAATATTTGTAAACCTCTCCCCCTCATTCACCTGTTAAATTCTAACCCCCAAAGGGATGGGATTTGGAGGTGGGGCCCTGGGAAGTGATTAGCTCATGAGGGGGGAGCCCTCATGAATGAGACTAGCTCCCTTATAAAAGAGACCCCAGACAGCTGCCTCATCCTCTTCTGCCATGTGAGAAGATGGCTAGTTGATACAACTAGACAAGAAATCAGTCCATATAAAGAAGAGCTTTATTACTATTTATTACTGAGCAGTACAAAGGAACGAAATTGGGTCATTTGTAGAGACGTGGATGGATCTAGAGACTGTCATACAGAGTGAAGGAAGTCAGAAAGAGAGAAACAAATATCATATATTAATGCACATATGTGGAACCTAGAAAAATGGTACAGATGAACCGGTTTGCAGGACAGAAATAGACAGATGTAGAGCACAAATGTGTGGACACCAAGGTGGGAAAGTGTTGGGGGCGGGGGGGTGGTGGTTTGATGAATTGGGGGATTGGGATTGACATATGTACACTAATATGTATAAAATGTATAATAATAAGAACCTGCTGTATAAAAAAATAAAATAAAATTCAAAAATTAAAAAAAGAAGAAAAAGGAAAAACAATAGGTTTCTGACATTATCATTCACAGTACAAAACCACCTGTAAAGACAAACTGACGTATTTGCCACAATGGTCTCTCCGTCTCCAAGTTTGCTCCTCCAACTCGGCAGCCTTGCAGGGAGGCCTTCCTATTGGTGGAAGGCCAATGGGCGTGTCTTTTGCTTCCGGAGGCGCCAAGCCTTGGGACCTCAGGCCCTCAGTGCGCATGGCTACTGCTGCTTCGGTAGCAAAGCGCCTCCTCACGTGCTCTTCTGATCCAACCACCTTCTGTGTAAGGAGACGTCTAGAACGTTCTCCCTCATCTTCCTCGGGCTTCCGGGAGCACCCGGAAACCCACGTGGCGCTCGCACAGAGTGCCTGGGACAGTCGGCTGCACGGTTTCTGGCTGCACTGCTGAGACGAGCTCTTCAGCCCCTTCTGAGCGGGACTCCGGCGTCATCCACAGAGTCAGAGAAGGTCAGGAGACAGGCGGGGGCTTTGCCGGGGGCTGGACTCCGCAGGTACCGGGGGCGCTGGGAAGGAGTGGGGGTGGGGGGAGGGGTATGGGGTGCTCGATTGGGAGTGGGGGAGGGGCGGCGGAGGGCAGCGGGCTGAAGGGGGGCTGGGGGAAGGGTCCCCCAGTGTGCCGGTCCCAGGACAGGACCGCTGGCTGCCGGGGTCGCTTGTGGGTGGCGTTCTGGAGTCGGGGTGCAGAGGGTGGGGCTAATGGCTAAGCGTGGGGGTGTCCGGAGCGGAGGGCTTCCACCTGGGCGGGTGGGGCCGGCTTTGGGGGCCAGAGGAGAGGACGACTGGCTGTGGGGGTGGGGACGACGCGACGGGCGGGCCACCCCCCCACCCCCCCACCCCCCCACCCCGGGCCGAGACAGGAGGGGAGGGCTAACGGCTGCTGCGTGTGGCGGGAGGAAGGCGGAGCTACTCCTGGCGGAGGCGCGGGTCGATGGGGAGGACTCCCGGGCGCGGGTGCGGTAGGCGTTGGGGGAGCTCCTGCCGGGGCGCGGGGTGGGGTGCGGGGCAGGATGCTCGTGGCAGGAACGGGGCTCCGGCTCCAGGGTGGGCGGGGGCAAGAGGGGTGGGCTCTGCGTCTGGGGTGCGAGAGGCGAGAGCCCCTGGCTCTGGGGGTGCTCGGGGGAGGACTCCCCGGTGTGGGGAGGTGAGAGAGACAGTCTGACCTCTACGCATGGGGGGGCGCCTGGCTTCCAGGGCCCAGAGCGGAGCGCCAGCAGCTGGTGGGTGGGGGAGGGTGTATGGGGGGATGTAGTGGGGGGGGTGGGGAGGAGCCACCTGGCCACGAGGGGCATAAGTGATGCTGAGAGGGGGAGGCGCTGGGGCTGCTGTGATCTGGTGGAGGCTGCTGGCCATGGCAGATGGATTTCTGGGGGTCAGGGAGGGGCTCTGGCCTACTGCATGAGGCATCGAGAAGCTCCAGGTTGCACTGGAGGCCATAGGGCACGATGACTACTTGCAGTACTTCCTCACATCCGGATCTCAGAGAGGCTGGGGAGCGGTATACAAAAAGTTTCGCTCACTTCTGTAAAGAAATGAGTCACAAATCTTAAAGTCCACACTTCAGGGACAGCTTAAACTTAAATCCGTATCTCTTAAAGAAAATGAAAATAGCTTTCATAACCAATATTCCATAAAGGGAGTCTTAAGTGTCCTTCCCCTAATAAGGAACATGCACCGATTACATCTAAAACCTCAGCCCCAAGGACATGAGGAGGAAAGGAGAAGCTAAGGGACAACTGGAAGCATAGGGGGAATTTCCCTGGGTGACTGAATGGTGGTTCAAGAATTCCTCAGGGTGTGGGTGGCCTTTGCCAAAAACAGTATTTCCTTAGCCAAGTCTGAAAATGCCAGACCTAGTTAGCCTCCAAAAGATTTCACTTTGAGCATGTTTGTTCACTTTGCAAATTAAGTATTGAGGTTCTATGGCCACAGGTATTTGGGCCCTTGAAGCTAATAGGTAGCCAGCCCAGACAGCTTCTAGGCCCTGGACAGGCTAGTCAAAGAACTAAAATCTTAAACGCACCAACACCATTAGCTGTCCATTCTCTGCAGTGACAGCTTCAGTGCCCTATCCCTGCATGGGTTGCAATGTCAAATCAGGGAGTCTCCTCTAGGTTGCTGCCAAGGTCAATGCTCACTCCAGAAGCCTTCTGGGAGCAGTGTCTTTGTTGCCACTAACAACAGACTAGGGACATATTTAACTAACTAACCTGGAGAATACTAGAGGGTAATTTGAAAAGAAGTCATGGGAATTCTTGAAATTTAAAAATTATGTTGCCTGAATTGAGAAAATATTCTGGTTCCCTGGTGGCTCAGTGGTTAAGAATACGCCTCCCAATGCAGGGGACACGGGTTCAATCCCTGGTCCAGGAAGATCCCACATGCTGCGGAGCAACTAAGCCCGTGTGCCATAACTACTGAGCCTGCGCGCCACAACTACTTAAGCCTGTGTACTCTAGGGTCTGCACACCGCAACTACTGAGGCCTGCATGCTCTAGGGCCCGCGTGCCATAACTACTGAGCCTGCGTGTTGCAACTACTGAAGCCTCAGCGCCTAGAGCCCGCGCTCTACAACAAGAGAAGCCACTGCAACGAGAAGCCCGCGCACCGCAAGGAAGAGTAGCCCCCGCTAGTGGCAACTAGAGAAAGTCCAGCGCAGCAATGAAGACCCAATGCAGCCAAAAATAAAATAAAATAAAATAAAATATTCCGATAGAAGGAATGACACCGTTGATGACTAAATTAGATAGCTGAAAGTTAACACTGAGTAACTCTCCCAGGAAGACAAAGAAGTGGAAACCGTGAGGAAAAGAGCACTAACAGGATTTCCCAAAAGAGAAACAAAGGAAAAAGGAATGCAACTTCTTCCTTTGGGATGTGGAGGGCTCCCTGTACTGGGTGTCTCCGCTCCTCCCGCCTCCACGCCTCTCCAGCCGCAATGCTGCATCGGATCTTGTCTTCCTCCCTGAGTGTTCTCAATGGGAAAAAGCTGTTCCAGAGCGTTATAACCTGGCTGAATCCATCGCCGCCCAGAGCAACTCCCCAGAGCTGCCTCGGCAAGCCCACTTTAACTCTGGTTGGGACATCCGGACGGGTTGTGATCCGCCCCCGTTTGGACGGTATGTGTACCGCGCACACGTATTCCCTGCAGGAATCGAGGAGAAACACCTTCTGTTCCCCAGCATCCTGTGGGGAAAGCACTTCCTGAGCCGTTCAGGCTTGTGAGCGGCTGCAACAGGCTTAGCGGCATCCCCATCACTTCTCAGAGCCTTCCTCCCTCGGCCAGTCAAGAGGCCGCGCTGTCTGGACCACTGCCCTCTGCTGGTGGGAGGTCCTAGTGCGGTCACAGACTTGGAATCTAGCCCCCTGTCTCTGTGAGCCTGACAGTTAAAGCTTCTCTCCTCCAGGCTTTTAAGGGTATTTGAAACAGTAAAGACAGTCCGATATACAGGTAATTTTCCTTAAATGCTTAGGAGTGTTTGATTAGTTTTGTAGCCAATGTTTAAAGGTTTGGGGAAAGTTACTTTGTCAAATCCAAAACTAACAAGGGAATATTCATTCAGAGGAATCTTGGCCATTTGTCTTTCTAAAGTTATTATTATTAACTGGTTCCTTTAAAGTTCATAAGATTGATTTAAAGGGCATTAAACAGAGTACAAATAGCAGTGAATATTTCTATGTCTTCCCCCTTTCCCCTGAGCCTTACATACAACCATAGGTGGCCTCTGAGGTGGTCTAGGGCATCTTGATCTCCAGTCAGTCTCTGTCTCCATTTTCCCAGCATCCTGCCATGCATAGCCATCCCATGTCCCCTAGATTTCTTGTGCACCACAGTGATGGCAGATTCATTACAGCTTTAAGATTCTGCCAAAGTGCCACTAATTAATTAAGAATTTATTAATATGGTCCCTCGAATCATTGGCCTCTGACCAAGCCTCTCCCCTAGAGTGCTCGCTTAAAGAATGAGGGCCCTGTAACTCTATTCACTGTTGCCTTCCTTTGTCTTCCTCACAAACCACTCACAGGGGAGTAAACATTGATCCAAGTCCTCAGATTCCCCTTTAATTTCTCTTCCCATTCCTCAGTCTCAGGGAGATCCCCAAGGTCAAAATCTTTATGCATTGTTCCTACCCCTGGAGCCTGTGGATCCAAGCATGTTGGCAATTGCCTCTCCAAAGCTCCTACCTCCTCTGTGACCATCTGACATTTAGCACTGACACACTAGGTGTGTATGGAAGTTGTGGCTGACACTTAACAGTTAGACTTGGTCCTGTATGAGTTTTCTATGGCTGCTGTAACGAATTGCCACAAACTGGGTGGTATAAAACAACAGAAATTTATTCTATCACAGTTCTGGAGGCCAGAAATTCAAAATTATTATCACTGAGCTGAATCCAAGGTTGACAGGGCTGAGCTACCTCTGGAGGCTCTAGAGTAGAATTCTTCTTTGCCTCTTCCAGCTTCTGTTGGCTGCCAGCATTCCTTGCCTTGTGTCTGCATCACTTCAAGGTCAGCCTTCAAGGTCAGCATCTTCCAATCTCTTTGTGCTCCTTCACAACACCTTCTCCTCTGTATGTATGTGTGTGTGTGTGTGTGTGTGTGTGTGTGAGAGAGAGAGAGAGAGAGAGAGAGAGAGATCTCCTCTGCTTCTGTCTTATAAGGACAGTTGTGATTGGATTTAAGGCCCATCCTGATAACCCAGGATAAGCTCCCCATCTCAAAATCCTCCCTTCCCCTGATATCTGCTGTTGGAAAGTTCCTGCAGATAATTGTGTAATAAATCCACACAGTAAAACAAAGTCTTGGCTTTCTGGTTGAAAAATTATTCTTGACCTTTATATACCCGTCCCCCAACCTGGGAGCTAATAGCTCCTGGCCCCAGGTTTGAAAGGAAAGGGTGATTCTTACAGCCGTCAGTCACTGACAGTCCTCCACAGGAATAGTCTTAACGCTTCTCATATGCTTCATAGTGTCACACTTGCAAGACAAACAAGCTTCTCTCTTATTAATATAGACTTTTGTTGGAAGCCATCCAGACGCTGCAACGCCATGACAAGGTCATGGGGCGCTCCAGTGCGGAACTGCAAGGCGGAACTGCACGTGGAAGGTGGACTACACTCCTGATAAAAGCAATACTTATAATTTCTATATATGTAAATTTAAGTGTGGCAGGATTTGCCCCAAGGAAAATTCTTAGATTTCCTAGATGAAGAAAAACTACCCTGACTCCCCCTTTGAGTACTGTATGGCAAGGCCCGGTGCCTAAAGAGGGACGTTGGGAAACAGTGACTAGATCTGGACATAGGGAAATGTTTCTTTGGAAAACACCATCCTCCCTAGAGATATGGCCATATGAGGGTGTTTATGATGATAATAATAATTTGTGGTTCAATATTAATGGTAGTTTAATGATATTTGATCAATTAACTGGTGAACAGGTATGTTCTAGATTAGGGACAAATAGAAATAATTTGGAAAGTTATTTTTTAATAGATTATTGGGATCCTAATATTGTTTGTTGCTATATTAAATTGCCTTTGAGTAGCAATATTCAAAATAGAAATTGTAAAATATATTTTAGATATTTTAATGGCATTATATATAAGGAATGTCCATGTAGGAAAAGCTATGTGGGGGCTAGGGGAACATATAGAACGTAAGGATATATTTAGACTTAGGTGTTAAGGTTGGTTAACCACCAAGAATAATTCTTAGAACATGTACTGTACGTAATGGTAACCTTGGAATTTATCTTATGAGAAAATCTAGAAACTAAAAGGTATGGTTTACGTAATCTTTTAAGGAAATCTTTGTGGGTTCAAAATGACTCATTCTTTCGACTCAAAACAATAGTATTACAATGTATGTTAATGATTTATGTAATTCTACTGTAATCTATATATGAGTATATGAAATAAAGAAAGCACGAGATGGTGCTATTTTTACTTGGCTGAGTCCACGAGTCTCAGTCTCCTTCCTGTTGTTCATCGCCGACGCTGTCCATCCTTTTGGGGTATCCTGGATCCTGTTGGAGCTGGACTCCGACAGACTTTGTCTCATGACATAATCTCAATGTCATAACATGCCATTCTTGACATAAATTATGCAGGGGTAAGGATGGAGAAGAATAGAGCACATGAAGGGGATGCAGAGTCACACTCTGTCATCTTCAGCTCCGTGTGTAATATTGTGTCCAAAGTTTGCATGTGTACACACCAAACGATAACAGTGTTTACCTTTGAGGAAGAGGGCGAGGTTCAGGAAGGGGGTCAAAGATGGACTTTTGCTTTTTACTCAATTGTATCACCTAATATTGTAAGCACTGAATAAATGTTTTGTCCAAGTAAAAAAATAAAAGATAAATATATGTGACTTACCAATCAAGAGGGAAAACAAGACACAAACAATACTTATAGAATGATCCCATTTAAATAAAATAAACCAAATTTTATATATATATATATATATGTTTATATGTATGAATGTTAAAGGAATAGGCAGAGCTCTGGAAGGATGTTCACTGAGAGGTTGACAGTGTTCATCTCTGGAGGGTAGGGGACAGAGGTGGGAGTGTGACTCTCGGTATTTCTTCTCTACACTTCCCATTGTTTGAATTCTTTACAATGAAAATACAGTCAGGGAGTATGGTGGTTGATTTTATGTGTCAACTTGGCTGGGCTGTACTGCCCAGTTGCTTGGTTAAACATGTCTCTAGATGTTGCTGTGAAGGTATTTTTAGATGTGATTAACATTTGAATCAGTGAACTATAAATAAAGCTGATTATTTTCCATAATCTGAGTGCACTGCGTCCAAAGAGTTGAAGGTCTTAAGAGAAAAGACTGAAGTCCCTCCAAGAGGAAGAAATTCTGCCTCCAGACTGCGTTCGGACTCAAGCTGTAACATTAACTCTTCCCTGGGTCTCCAGCCTACCTGCCTGCCCTGAAGAAGTCAGGTATCTATATATCTATATCTATATAACTGTTTCAAACACGTACATTGGAGCTGAAAAGGCCTGGCTTGGAATTCCAGCTTCACCGCTTCTAACTGTGTCCTTAACCAATTCAATTCAACTTTATAGATATCTACTTACTCATTGGTATAAACAAGGGAAATAATGGAAATAATCATTTGCATTACTCTGAAAATCAAACGATACTGTGCCTGGTACATTGAGCATTATCACAACTCAGCAAATGCCATTTATTGTGATTAAAAATGTTTTTCATTTTATGCTAAGAAAGCAGTAGGAAGCAATTGAAGGGTTTTGAGCATGGAAGTAACATAATATGATTTGTTTTTTTAAAAATAATTCTGGCTGCTATATGAGGAACGCATAAGAAGGAGGCAAAGTGGATACAAGATCAATTTAGGAGGCTGTTGGACTAATATAGGGGAATATATGGTCATAATTTGGACTACATGGTGGTAGAAGAGATGAGAACAGGTGGTAAAATTTGAGAAACATTGAAGGGGTCATGATTTTATTGATTTGACTTCTGCTTATGGGTATGACAGGGTAATTTTTGGCAGACAAATGCTCCTATAGAGAACAACAGGAAAATCCCATTAAAACATGACACGTGTCCCCACCACAAAAAATAAATGATAATTATGTGATGTGGGCTTCCCTGGTGGCGCAGTGGTTGAGAATCTGCCTGCCAGTGCAGGGGACACGAGTTCGAGCCCTGGTCTGGGAGGATCCCACATGCCGCGGAGCAACTGGGCCCGTGAGCCACAACTACTGAGCCTGCGCGTCTGGAGCCTGTGCTCCGCAACAAGAGAGGCCGCGACAGTGAGAGGCCCGCGCACCGCGATGAGGAGTGGCCCCCGCTTGCCGCAACTAGAGAAAGCCCTCGCACAGAAACGGGGACCCAACACAGCCAAAAAAAAAAAAAAAAAAAAATTATGTGATGTGACAGACATGTTCGCTAACCCTAAGGTGGTAACACATTGCAACATATAAATGTATGAAGTCAACACACTGTACGCCTTAAACTTACACAGTTATACGTCAATTATATCTCATTTGAAATGAATTTTTAAAATAACAATAATGTAGAATAGTGGCACGAGGGTGGACTAGGGCTGAATATAAGTGAGGAGGGTCGGGGGGCTCTGTACCTAAAGCTTACCTTCATGGTGGATTTGTTACCGAGTCCAAGCTCATACTATTCAGCACATGACAGGCCAATAAATGGAGACACAAGGTGTTGAGGCAAGGAACAGCGACTTTATTCAGAAAGCCAGCAGACTGAGAAGATCGCAGATTCATATCCCAAAGAACCATTTTCCCCAAGGTAGAATTCAGGCTTCTTTTATACTGAAAGGGGAGAGGGTGTGGCTGGTTGTTGCAGACCTCTTGGTGCTGGCCAGACCCCAGAGAGGATATGATAGTCCCTTGTTCTTGTAGGCGTCCAGGTAGGTCAGGTCACGGAGTTCCTGTAAACCTTCAATAAGACAAATGTGATTTACTGTTCTATAACTTTTTATGTCTATATGAATGAAAGTGTTATGGCTTTAAAGGTTAAGCCTGGGAGGCAGAGCCTTGAGAAAAGACTATTGTATATTTCAGGCTATAGGCAATGTTCTTTTACTGATTGAAGAGACAAAGGTTCAGAGCCAGCATGACTAAGCACAGAGATTAGAGCTAAAGGAATAGATCGAATATGGAGTTAGGTTTGTTCTCCTCTGTTACAGACTCATGGGCGTTTGGTTTTCTACTATTCCTTGGACTGTTAATGTACACATTATCTTTCTTTTGTATATATGCAATATTTAATAATAATAACATTCTAAATAGCAAAAACAGTTTTTAAAAATATGACGAAAAAGATCAGTTTAAACCACTGGAGACCTACTGAAGTGATCAGAACTTAAGGGGCCAACGTGCAGGAGAAAGGAGGACCATGGAAAGGTACACTGATATTTTGCAGCTTCTTCTCCTCTGGGGGCATTTGCCAATTCTAGGGCAGTGAAGGAGGCTGAGAATCCAGGCTTCATCCAGGTAGATGGATATATCTGGGGACCAAAAAACCAGCACAGCTTTCAGTGGTCTCACAGGCCTGGAGACACAAAATTGGAGACTTAAGGAGCCAAGATTGCAATGACAAAGAAGAGGTAGAGGACTGAGTCAGAAGCTAAGGAGCTAAGCAGAAAGCCTTTCTAAGACAGAGAAGAGTTCTGTCTCATGTTAAGAAAAAGAAGTAAAAGGTATTCATTATTAGAAAAGAAGTCAAACTGCTGTTATCTGAAGACAACATTTTCTATGTAGAAAAATCTCATAGAATCTACCAAGAAAAAGCTGCTAGAAGTAATAAGTGAGTTTAGCAAGGTTGCAGGATACAGGAGGGAGGGACTCCAAAGGGGTATGAGAAAGCTTTATCAAACTGTATACTTTAAATATGTGCATTTTAATTATACCTGAGTAAAGTCATTTAAATAAAGATTAAGTGAAAAAGGAGATGGCTGACAGATAGGGAGAGACAGAGAAAGGCAATGCCTGAAGGCCCTGAAGAGGTTGGGAAATGACCACAGCGGGGAGTCTGTAATCAGAGTGGGATGCTTGAATCACTGATTATCAAGGTGGGGGCAGTTACAGGAGACGACAAAGCCTGGAAAGTGACAGCAGAAGTGGGTGGCTGAGGCAGAGGTCACTTTTGTGCCCACTGCATGCTCTGTTCTTTTTGCCTGAGCACAACCTCCCTCACTCTTTGCCTGGCCAACTCCTACTCATCCTTCAGGCCTCAGCATTCATGTCCCTTCACCAAGGGCACCTCAACTGGCACTCCTGCCTCCATCTAACTTAAGTTCCTCTCTAACACACTCTTGTAGCAGTCTTGTAGTACTTGCCTTTCTCAAGCACTTAACATAATGATTACATATGTATTTGTGCAATTCCTCCCGCAATTCAAAGCTCCATGATGGCAGGAACCATGAGTGGTTTCGCTATCCATTGTATCTCTGGCACCTGGGGCAATGCATGGCAGAACATAGCTATATACATATGTATTGAATACATATTTATTAAATATGTAACAGGATGTTAAATGGAATGTTGCCTGTCTCCTCAGGGTTTTAGCCCAAACCTGAGGACAGGAGGTGCTAAGTCCCTGCACGGTCTCCATTCTCAACAGAAATATATCAAAATGCTTGTTATATAAATCAGCCTCAGATGGCCTCTGTGTATTGGCCCCTCGCTTTTCTATTTCTTTGTTGCAGGCTGAGATTCATTAGCTCAAAATCCCACTGGTGCCAAACTCCAGTTTTTACACATTAAATTATTTTTAAAATAGCCCAAACCAGCAGATTATTAGTCAATTAGGGCCTGCCTGCCTTGCAATTCCCAGGACACCTTACCCCACATCCGCTGGCCATTGATAAGACGCCAAGCCACTGCTGCCCTTCAGAATTCTCTGACCTAGAGACTCCCTGCCATGCTGCTGAGTGCCATCACCAAGACATTTAAGCCTCCTCTCTGATTCCCTCTCCCTTAACAGTTACCTTACCCTCCTCTCCTTCTGGGTGGTGTTTCCTTAGCCCACCCATAAGCCTCTGGATGGTCTCATGCTACGGAGCACATGTAACCCAATAAAGCTTGTTGCGTGTGATCAGCTCCCAAATCCCTCAAACAAACCCCCTACGGTGCTGAATTTACTAAAATATGGTAAAGCCACTGCAGCAAGCCCCATCCCATCAATGCTATTTAAGAGAAGAGAAAATATTTCGAAGGTAATTTTTAAAGGAAATTTTTAGGAGGAAAGAGTGTTTTGGCTTTTCTCCTACCTTCGCCATGGAAGAAGAGACGGAGTACTGTCTCGCCTCAAATGAAATGTGTCAGTTCAGGTCCTCCAGGAAGCCAAGATGGAGTTAGAAAGTGCAAAAGATTTATTGAGAAAGATAAAGGGGGGTAGGCAGGAAGAGCCTTCAGACCACAGTGAATGTAGGACACCTGTGGAAGGAGAGGGAGATGGAAGAAGGGCTGGAAGGGAGCGCCTTAGATGATGGTGCAGCTTTGAGAAAGTCTTGGCCAGCCCACTGGGAGCTCTGGTGCAAAGACGGCCCATTGAGGAGTCCCACATTGAGCAGAAATGATTCTGGTAGCCCTGCTGTGCTAAGTCGTAGATTGGGTGCTGCCTGGGAATAGCATGACCTCTGTGCAAATGCCGCAGTGGATCCTGAAAGCATTGCATCTGGACGCTGTCAGCTGACTGAACTCCTCTCTTAAAGTGACATCTAAGTGGTGAGCTTCCGTAGCTGCCCCACAGATCCACTATTCCATGGACACATGTTCAGGGAGCAGCTTCTCTGTGGCTCCCACGTGCCTGTCTTCTTGAGTGTCCACTTAGAAGAGAGAAATTGGTGGGACGAAGTACAACGCCATTGATGCAGTTGGTCTTGCAGCTGCGACAGCTACTCGTTACCTCCCTCCTCCACCGCCCATTCTAGGCTTCCCTCACCCTCTGCTATCACCTCTGCAGTCTTGGTCACTCTCCTTCATCCCTGAGGCCTGAGTCCCTGGCATCCATACCCTTCTCAGGGCAGAACTGCTGCACTTGGCCATTCACAGGCACAACTGGGCAAATGAGTACCAAGTCACCTAAGCACATCATCTGTGTTCCGCACACATTCCTGCCTGCCCCAGCTGTCAGAGCAGTTCTACCTCTTCCTTGATAAGTGTTGCTTACCCCTGCTGAAATGGCGACTCTTCCTGCCTGCTGCTCTCTGGACACAGGGAGCAAAAAAATGCCGGGCAGCAGTCATATCTATAAGCACCACAGGACTCTGGCTGTGTCTCCTGGTGAGAGTGCACTGTCTTTAGGGACCAGAATATCCTCTCCTGCAAAGTCCAGAGCTAAGGAGATGTGACACACAATGTCCACCTGAGTAGGTCACTAGGAAAGATGGAAAGTGGGGCCACTCTGGCTTCCACCCCTTGGCTCCCAGTCCCACGTATTCTTCCTACTGGGGACACAGTGCCACATGGAGGTCTCAGATACAGTGCATATATTGCATTCTGGAGGATGGCACCCCATCACTGCAGAGTATCGCCTCTAAGCATGTGCTTCAGCTGCACCTTCAGCAGGACATTGTGGCATGCTACAAAGCTAGCAGCTTCTGGGTGATGCAATGTGTGATACCAGAGGATCCCACGCTCATGCGCCCACTCAAACACATCCTTCAGTCTGAAGTATATCCCCTGACAGTATACCATCTTGTATGGGATGCCAGGCCTGCATTTTCGGTCCCAGCGGCACCAGGGCTGACCGGCAGCACCCACCCTCCAGCTCTCTGTGCCTCCGCTCTGTTCTCCACTCACTGAGCTGCCCGTTCTGCCACCACAACGAAACAGGCCCTCTCCTTTGCCAAGGACTTCCTGGCCAGAGGCATTGCCGCCACCATCTCCAAGATGGCTGTGGCCCCGATGGAGTGGGTAAAACTGCTGTGCAGCTGCAGTACACCGGCAAGCAGATTGCAGCCGACAAGCAGTACAGGGCATCGTGGGCTGCGTCGTGCGCATCCCCAAGGGGCAGGGTGTGCTGTCCTTCTGGAGGGGCAACCTGGGTCATCCACTGCTTCCACTCAAGTCCTCAACTCCGCCTTCAAGGATAAGTACAAGCAGATCTTCCTGGGGGCCTTGGACAAGCACACGCAGTTCTGGAAGTATTTTGCTGGCAATCTGGCCTCTGGTGGGGTGGCCAGAGCCACCTCCCTCTTGCTTCGTCTACCCCCTGGATTTCACCAGAACCCACCTGGCGGCTGACTTCGGGAAATCTGACATCGAGTTCAAAGGATTAGGAGACTGGTGCAGATCACCAGGTCTGATGGCATCCGGGGTCTATGCCACGGCTTCAGCATCTCCGTGCAGAGCATCATCATCTACCAGGCCACCTACTTTGGCATGTATGACAGCGCCAAAGTCATGCTCCTTGACTCTAAGAACATGACAGCGGTGGCCAGCATGGTCTCCTACCCCTTCAACACCAAGTGGTGGCGGATGATGATGCAGTCAGGGCACAAAGGAGCCAACATCATGTACAGGGGGACCCTTAACTGCTAGCAGAAGATCTTCAAAGACGAAAGGGGCAAAGCCTTCTTCAAGGGTGCCTGTCCAACGTCCTCTGCCTCATGGGTGGTGCCTTCATGCTTGTCCTGTATGATGACCTGAAGGAGGTCATCTAGGCCCCACCCCGCTGGACACACAGACCAAGAGAACCACGTAGAATACTTAACTTTTATGGACCATTGACCTTCGAGAAATTTCACCATGTTTGTGGAGAGGTGGAGGTGGCTCTGGCAAAAGGCTCATTGTGATCACGACCATTGGCACCCTGTGTCCATGTATTGATTAGGGAGGGAGTGGAATCATGATGTCTTCATGGGTCCACAGGTGAGGCAGCTCCGACCAGACCTAGACTTCAGGTGATCGTAGGACCAACTTCTATTTAAGTATTTATTTTAAAAAATCATGTCTCCCATTTGTACTTAAGCATTATTATCTTTGGCACAGCCAAATATTTGCAATTATGTTCAATGTTGGGCATTCTTCTGCAAAACAATAAAACCAGGACACAGACAAAAGAAAAACAAAAAACACCCCTTGTACCTCCACCCTAACCCATTTAGGGGTTTAGATCTTCCCTCCCCCTTTTCTTTCAGGGACATCCCTAGGTGTGGCTTGAATGTAATTGCCATCCATTTTCAACTTGTACCCAAAGACCAAGCAAATCCATCCAAAAGCCAAGCTTAGACCTTCTCCTCCTTCTTCATCTGGCTGTATGGGATCATGTGGCCATAGTGTGAGCTGAGGGAGGAGCTCTGGTATGACTGATGGGTAACATGAGGGCCTGTGCTACTGCTCACAAACCTTATACCTCTGTCCCTGCCCAGGCTGCATTCCAGATGCACCACTTCCATCCTACAGTGAGTTGCTGATCGGCCATCTGATTTTGACTTGACAGGACCCAGCTCATGATGAGAAGTTCCAGACACAGAGTCAGTTGGTGTCCCATAGTCAAGCATCTGTCTCTACCAGGGCCCAGAAACACACCAGAGGCTATTTACAGAAAGACATATAATCTCTGATGCTGATGGCATGACCCTCCTCCAGAACCCCAGGGGACTGAGTGGCAATTCTCTTACAGGGGCTGACCTTGAACTTGACACTGCATCCTTGCCCATTACTGATACCTCTGACACCATGGGGTCTGTCGTATAAGATGGTCCACAAGGCTACTTGCACTACAGCCTGGACCTGCTGCAGGTTCCTCTCCTGCGCCCCACCTCTGCTGCAGGTTCCTCTCCTGCACCCCACCTCTGCTGCAGGCTCCTCTCCTGCACCCCACCTCTGCTGCAGGCTCCTCTCCTGCACCCCACCTCTGCTGCAGGTTCCTCTCTTGCACCCCACCTCTTCTGAGGCTTCCTCTCCTGCACCCCAGCTCTGCTGCAGGTTCCTTCCTGCACCCCACCTCTGCTGCAAGTTCCTTCCTGCACCCCACCTCTGCTGCAGGTTCCTCTCCTGCACCCCAGCTCTCAGCCTTCTGCATCACCTGATATATGGACTGCAGCAATAATCCTGGGGCCTACCAGGTGTGCTACTTTCTTCTTTGTGGTGGAGGATTCACGACGCAATGATTTGTCTTGTACTTTGGAGGGGGCATCCTGGCATGCCTCTGCTTACTGGACTCCTAAAACCTTCACTGAAATGTCAGGTCCCTGAATCTTCATAGCGTTTATCTCCCATGCTCTTGAGCACATGTGTCTTAGAGAGGCCTCTTACTCTTCCTGTCCAATCAGTATGATGGTGTCAGTGTAACTGATCTGACCGATGTTCTATGGGCTGTCTAGATGATCCACATCTCTTTGTACTATGTTATAAGAGAGTACAGATATGACACAGGGCAGGAGAGTTAACATGGTAGTGGACCAAACTGTAAATAAAGATGTCCACATAATTGTGAACTGCTGCTTATCCTCTTTCTTTGATTGGTTGGAATAGAAAGGAATGCACTCATCAAATCAATGGCCACGTAACATGGACCGAAGGCCTTATTCATCTGCTTGAGCAATTATACCACGCCCAGCACACAGCATCCACAACTGGAATTACCAGTTGGTGAAGCCTGGGGTATACAGTCACTCTACGGAATTCATCCAATTTCTTCAGTGAACAGACTGGCAAAGTAAATGGAGATATGATGGGGACCACCACCCCTACATCTTTCAGAGCGGCTCTAATCTCTGCCATGCTTCCTGTGATATTGTCTGTAATTGACTCTCTTGGTTGTGTGTGGGGGGGGGGGGCAGTTCCATAGACTTGCACATAATTTCCACCAATGTAACCTGAGAGACAGACAGACCCCCACCCAAAATTTGCTTTGGACCTGGAGACCAATGACACCACACACACACACACCAAGAAGTCAAGAAATGGTTCATTACTTACAGAATCAAGTGTTCTCAAGAGAGCAGGACAAGCCTCTCAACCAGCTGTGAAGTGACTTGTGAGAGCAAGGATAGAGAGTGGCCTGAGATTTTACCATGGTGAGGAGGCGGGGTCGAGGTGAGAGTTTTCACATGTGGTCAGGGGCACACATGGTTCTAATCTCCCTCTGGTGCCAAAGGAAGGAGCACCCAGGCTTCCTTACCAGTTTGCCCAGACATCGGGCACAAGGGGAAGAGGGAGGGCTAGCTGAAAAGGAAAGGCCAGATTCTACCGAGAATAAGGGATGGGGGCGGTACTCTTCCCTGAACTGCTGGTGCTCTGGGAAATGGGGGCTCTTAGGACTTGAAATATAAACCTCAAAATTACCTGTGTGTGCCTGGCCTTAATTCAGGGAGAGGTTTTGCTAGAAAGAATAAAAATCAAATAAGGCTGAAAGGCAGAACCTGACTGTGGAACGGGAGACAACGAGAGCCACAATCATGTCACCCGGAGTGTAACAGTTGAGCTTTAATTAAATGACACAGAGGGTCTGTCTGGCATGAATAGTAATGCTAGATGTCTACATAGAATCGAGGTGTTGGCGCACCATCATTAGCATCTGGGAGGCAGGAGGTTAGATAACAAATAGGACAGTTTAAGAGGCGCCCCTGCCTCACGTTTGGACTGACTGCCAGAGCTATCAGGACGTGTCCACCAGGCTCACCAAGGCCTTAGGGGTAAAAACTACCCACGAACTGGAAGCAATACATAATGTGATGAAAGAAGCACAGGTCCCAGACGTAGGAAGCCTAGCTCTGCAACCCGGTAACCAGGACACTCTCCTCAGTCCGCTTCTACTCACTTTCTACCACAGAACACGGAAAGGCTCCATGAACATTGAGCTAGGAAAAGGCTCCACCGCTCTGCAGGAGGCCCCTGCCCACCCAACTCCCCTCCTTCCCCCACCGCTTAGGAACAAGCCCCTTCCCCACGGAGCCCCAGCGCCCAGAGCAGGCATCTCCGCCCGAGGGCCCTCGTGGTTGGAGGGTCGAGCCGCCCTCCCCGCGTGTCCACAGCTCCCGGCCCCGGCCAGCTCTGAAGACCAGCGCCCAGTGCCCAGACACCACCGACACCAGGGCACCCCGCCAAACAGCCCCTTTGGCTCCTTGCGGGCACCCAGCTCCCTTCCTCTCTCCCGCCTCCGCCGGCACTGCGGCGAGGGTGCACACGTGGTAGGGGGGGCTGCTTCAGCCCCAAGGACGGTGGAACCACCCATGTCCTCCAGGCCATCGGGGGAAGGGCAGCGGGAGCCCAGGGCGCCCGAGATGGGCGGCCCGGCCCAATTGTGATCCTCGCGCGCCATCTAGCGGCAGGCGCGGGCACGACCGCGGGAGAAGCGCCGCCGAGGCCGCTCACGCCCACGGTAGCCATTTCGCTGCGTGGACGGTCCCGTTTCCCGATGCACACCGGACACAAGCTCGGGACTGCAGAAAATGGCGGTGCGCGCAGGCGCACACTCGCCGAACGCAAACGCACACCCTCCCGGGGCACGCACGCGCAGGAGCACAAGGCACAGTCTCACGGTCAGGGAGGGTACTCCCGGATGAGCAGTGCCTTCCACCCTGGCCGATGCCCTCCTCAGGTGGCACCGAGGGCCCCGGGGGTCCAGAGCCAGCCTCTGGGCAGGAAGGGGTCATCCCGGGGCCCCATCTACAGCCTCCACTCACAGCACCCCCCCACCCCCACCCCGCCTCCTGCCTGCTCCCAGGACACAGGAGTGATGCAGGGGAGTGGGACAGGGAGGGGGTGCCCCTGCCCCTCAGGGGGCCGCCCCGCCCGGGACTTAAGCTGGAGGACAGCTCTCCCTGCCTTTCCGAGACCCCACCCAGGGCCTGAGGGCTCTGGAACTCCTGCTGGGCGGCCCTCCTTCCCTGGGCCATCCCATACCCCCAGGTCCCCAAACGTCCCTCAGCGCCTAGACCAGGGCAGGCCGCTGCGGGCCGGCAGGGGTAGACGGATCTCAGGCAGGTGGACAAACACCCCCCCACCCCGGAATCCTGCACCGCGTGTGGGAAGCATGCAGTCTTAGCAGGAGGTAACTCCTGGAGGAGACAGTATGTCTCTCACAAAAAGCAAAGCCCTTACCTTGGAATGCACTCTTTTCCCCAGGCCTGAGGAATGTAAAAGAGATTAGTAAAGCTATCTCAAGCCAGGAGACCTCAGCGAACTGAGAGTCCTGGTTGTTCCTTATGACTGGGGGCTGCGTGTGAGCCTGGTTAAGGGACGATAATGTTCAAGGATAGTTGTTGTAAACTTGTTGACGTCCGTGGTAGTGACTGAAGTGAGACGATAAGCAATTCCATGGGATTATTGTCTAATAATGAGTTCCTCTTCTGTCTATATAAGATTCAGTAGATTCTAAATAAAGTGCCTTGCAACCATCAGTTGTCTTGGTCCTTCTGACCCCATACTCACGGTGCTATTCAGTCCCTTACCCCTCTCCGTCGGGACCTGGAAGACCCCCTGCGGTGGCTGGACCATCGCAAGTGGCGCCCGAACAGGGACCTGACGGCTGAGGAAATATAGAAAAAGAGGTAAGTGGATCCTTATGCAGAATATAGAAGAGTAAGTGGCCGCCACGAATCATAAAAAGGGAAAATAAGAGGCATAAGGCAAATAAGAGTCAGAAGTCAAATAAGATGGGACAAAAAGGCTCCAAGGAGCGTGAGTTATTCGCCCAAGTGCTGCTGTCTATGTTAAAGGCACGGGGCACAAAAGTATCTACCTCGCAGATCTCTGAATTCTTACAGCATGTATATGAGGTTTCTCCTTGGTTTCCTGGGGGAGGTTCTATAGACGCCGTTATATGGGAGAAAGTAGGGGAAGATCTTCGCCATCATTATAAGGCCAATGGCCCAACTCAAGTTCCGATTATTACCTTTAGTCTATGGAATTTGATCAAGGAATGCTCGGAACCCCTCTGTGATTCTGTACCCCGCCTTTCTGAAGGGGAACACATTAAGCCTATTTCTTCTGCTCCGCCGCTTGCGGAGGCTGCAACAGCCCTCCTTTTTCAGATGAGGGTGTGCCTTTTGATCTCGCTGAGGAAGCTGCACGACATGAAAGGAATAAATATCCTAATGATGATGTTTTATTAGCTCTGGTGGAAAAGTCTCTTAAAAAATTGAATGTGAGTAAATCACATGATGCTGTCCCTTTAAGCCCGCTGCAGAGGGCTGTTCAAGGGGCAATGCAGAGAGGAGAAGATCCTTTGTTTTGCTGCCCGGTTATTGAAAGACCAGATCCTAATAATCCTCAGCAGGGTATTAGGGAACATCAGGCTATCCCTTTTAAAGTTTTAAAAGATCTAAAGGCAGCATGTGCCCAATACGGGGCTACAGCCCCTTTTACAACAGCTATGATTGATACTATAGCCGGAGAGAGCGCAAGAGGGACGGGAGCGAGCGAGCGAGCGAGCGCGCGCGGCGATGGCAGTAATCGCCGAAGAAGCAGCAGCCGCCGCCGCCGCACACCCCCACCCCCCGCGGACGCTACGCCGCGACGAGTAGGAGGGGCACATGGGTTATTTTTAACCTTACATTGTTCCTGGATTGCCCATTAACTTATGGGGCCATGATATACTTAAAGATATGGGAGTGTTATTATGTAGCCCTAACTCTACTGTGACTAGTATGTTATTGAACCAAGGTTTTCTTCCTAATGGAGGCTTAGGCATTAATCAACAGGGAATTGTTGAACCTGCTGTTCCAAGGACTTTCACTAATAGACAGGGACCGGGTTTTTCTTAGGGGCCTTGGAGTCTCCTCCACTCACTGCTGATCCCATAACATGGTTGAGTGATTCACCTGTGTGGATGGACCAATGGCCCCTGACTCAGGAGAAATTATTAGCTGCTCGTCAATTGGTTAATGAGCAATTATCATTAGGACATTTAGAACCTTGTACTAGTCCTTGGAATACTCCAATATTCGTTATACAAAAAAAGTCAGGAAAATATCGACTGTTACAAGATTTAAGGGCTGTCAATCAAACTATGTTAATTATGGGAGCGTTACAACCCGGTCTTCCTTCTCCTTCAGCCATTCCTCATACTTTTCATATTATTGCTATAAATTTAAAGGATTGTTTTTTTACTATTCCCTTGCATCCTGAAGATAAAAAGCATTTAGCATTTAGTGTGCCTGCTGTTAACTTCCGAGAGCCTATGCAGCGATATCAGTGGAAGGTGTTGCCTCAAGGTACGGCTAATGGTCCTACTTTACGTCAGAAATATGCTGCTCAGGCATTGCAGCCTGTCCGTCTTCAGTTTCCTTCTTTATATTTAATTCATCACATGGACGATATATTATTAGCTCATTCTAACGTCACTATGTTACAGCATGCCCTTGAACAACTACAAAGATCACTTCAAAATTTTGGCCTAGTAATAGCAGATGAAAAGATTCAGAAAACATCCCCTTTTGCTTATCTGGTAAAATTTATCGATGCCACAAAAACTATTCCACAGAAAATTGAGATACGTACTGATCAGTTACATACATTAAATGATTTTCAAAAACTTTTAGCCTCTGGGCAGGAAGGGGTCATCCCGGGGCCCCATCTACAGCCTCCCACTCACAGCACCCACCCCCACCCCCACCCCACCTCCTGCCTGCTCCCAGGACACAGGAGTGATGCAGGGGAGTGGGACAGGGAGGGGGTGCCCCTGCCCCTCAGGGGGCCGCCCCGCCCGGGACTTAAGCTGGAGGACAGCTCTCCCTGCCTTTCCGAGACCCCACCCAGGGCCTGAGGGCTCTGGAACTCCTGCTGGGCGGCCCTCCTTCCCTGGGCCATCCCATACCCCCAGGTCCCCAAACGTCCCTCAGCGCCTAGACCAGGGCAGGCCGCTGCGGGCCGGCAGGGGTAGACGGATCTCAGGCAGGTGGGCAAACACCCCTCACCCCGGAATCCTGCACCGCGTTCCTGGCAGGGGCCTCTGACCTCACACCTGGACCCTTCTGTGGCCGGCTGGTCCTTGGGAGGGCACACGTGACCTCTCTGAACCGTCTGGGTGCCCCGAGCCCCCACAGAGCTGCCAGGGGTCCTGGAGCTTCGGGTCCTGCCTGCCGTCCCTCCCCCTCCCCCCGACGCCTAACCCACTGGTTCCCGGGGGCTCCCCGAGGTTCCTGGGGACTCAAACAGCCACGGCCCGTGCCCACAAGGCCCTGCCGCCCGGCTCCGTCCAGCCCAGGAGACCACGCGGACCCTCTTGGACGCTGCCCGGACCATACCTCCGTGCCGACTCGGGGTGCCAGGCCACTGCTGCTGCCCCCAACCCCGACCCCACCACAGCAGCCCCTTCCCTCCATTGCCCACAGCACAGGCCAGGCTCAGCTGAAACTTTCAGGGAAATTTATTAAAGAGAAACATTGACTGAAACCATTGAACACAGGGCATAACAACACACAGAGGAACTTCTAGCGGCCACCGGATCCAACGGGTCCCGGCCCCCCATCCCAGGGTCCCCAACAAGGCGCCTCTGCTGCACCCCACCGGGCGGCCCTCCATCCCCCCCCCAGTCTCCCTTCCTCAGGGCCCCGCGGGTGGCCTCTCGCCAGGACGATGGGCGCCGGCAATGCCCGCTCCCCCCGGGGCAGCCCCTCCCCCTCTGGCCCACATGCCCGGGGCCGGGCCCTGCCCTATGGCGGGCACAGGACGGTCCCACAGCAGGGCACGCGCCACCGAGCCGAGGACGTGGAGTCCCGAGGAACAACGGGGTGGCCCAGCAGAGCACAGGCCCCGGGGTCCTCCCGCAGACCTCCTGCAGCCCCGGTCCAGGTCTTCCTTCCCAAGGTCCCAGGTGGGCTCCCAGGTCCTGGGGTGGGCGCTGGCTGTGACCTCGTCCATCCCGTCCTCCCCGCCGGCTCCTGGGACTGGGCTCGGGGTCTCCGCGCCGGGCCGGGGTGGGGGGAACTGCTCAGAGGAGAGCACACGCACATTTCCACAACAAGAAGCAGCGCTGGGCCTGAATCTACGCCCAGAAAGCACACGTTGAGCTCACGACACTGGCCCACAGAGACCAGAGCCTTGGCTGGCACGTGGCGCAGCGCAGGGCTGCGCGGGGGGACGATGGCTAGGGTGTGTGTTGGGGGGGAGGGGAGCGGGGGCTGGGGGGGGTTCCTTGACACCTGGGTCCCTCTGGGGCCTACAGGGACACATTTGGGCTTGCCAGCACAGGGAGCAGCCTGCCCCAGAGGGGGAACACTGAATAGGGGTCCCCTCTCGGGAGGGAGGCCCAGGCACCTTGAGTGGCCCCTAACGTCTCCCAGGACAGTGTGGGTGGCAGCCATCTGCAGGTGCCCCTCACCTAGGCCGGGGCTGGCCACTCAGGGCTGCTCCCAGGTGGCAGGCTTTGGGGCTGGCCTTGGCATTCGCAGCTGGTGAGTTGTGGTTCTCCAGGCCAGTCCCAGGTCTCCAGTGGCCATGCACAAACCTAGGTAGAACAAAACACTCCTCCCTCCCGCCAACAAATTCTCTTGGACCCTGCCCGGACCCCCCTCCCCTCCTCCTCCTGCCGCTCGTCCTCTTCTCCATGTCTCCCTCCTCCGTCTCCTCCCTCTCCTCCTCCTCCTCCTCCTTTGGAACAAACGCTTCCCTGCACCCCCCACTCACACCAAAGCGAGTTGTGGGGTACTGCGCCACCAGGTACTCAGCGCCCTGCCTGTCAAGCTGAGCTGACGCTCTCGCCTGGGATCGTCTCCTCACAGCGTTTGCTGTCCTTGTCCCTATTGCCCTTGCAGGCTGCAGGGGGAGGAGACTGCCCCCGGCCCTCACTTGCGCAGAGGCTCCAGGGGGCTGCTTTCCTGGGGCGGGGCTCCCCTCGAGCGGTGTAGATGATCCTGAAGACGGGCTGGACCCTGCGGTGTGCCCTCTGGGGCACGTCCTCTCTGCCCCGCAGCTCTTCCTGGCCAGCGCCAGCGCTAGCGCTGGCTCCTTCCGGCAGGGGCGGCCCCGGGGAGGCGCCTCTAGGCCTCGCGTGGCCTGGGGGCCCATCAGCATCATTAGCTCAGAGCCCACAGGGTGGGCGTCTGAGGGTGGCCGGAAGACAGGGCTGATGCCAGAGCCCCCCGACTATACCTTTCTCAGCCTCTGCTGTGTTGGGGTCTCTGTCTGAGGCTCAGGTACCCCTCGTGCTGGGTATGGTGGCTCCCCGCTTGTGTGGTGGCTCCCCGCTTGTGTCGCCGGTGCCTCCCTGAGCTGACTTTGGCTTGGTTGGTGGAGCCCCTTCCAGCTGGTGGATGCCGAGGGGGCTGGGCCTGGGCCTGGCTGCCCTGCCCCTCTGCCCCAGTCAAGGCCCCCACTGTTCCTGCGCACTGCCCCTTCCCCTACGTTAAAATATCTGGGTTGCCTGCTAGGGGAGGGGGTGCCTGGATATCTTGAGCCTATGCTTCCTCGGGCTTGGGGTGGCTCACGGCCCCAGCCCCCATCTCGTTTCCCAACTCCTCTGCTGCAAGCTGAGGCTTCTGCTTTGCTGGGGGCTGGTTCTCGGCCCTAGGACACGCTGCCTGGCTGTGGCCTTCCTCCCCAGTCCCGCAGAGGCACGGCACCTGCCTGCGCTTCAGTGACAGGGTAGCCCCTTTCTGGACGGTCTCAGCGCTGCTCCCACGAAACAGCCGTGCCTGCACCATGACCGGACGGGCTGGGACACTGGTTTCTGCCAGTACCTGGGGGCCAGAGGCCCTGCGGCCCCTTCCCACTTGCCTCTGCTTCTCCCTGGCCACTGCCGTGGTGGCCTCCCACTCCTGCTCATCTCGAATGAGCTTCAGCAACTCCAGGAAAGTGGGCGCACACCCTCGCTGCTCCAGGAGCTTGAGCTTGCCCTGGAGGGCGGTGCTCACGGAGGCCTGAGCCGGGACGTGCTTCAGGCGAATCATGTCTGCGCTTCTCACTGACCAGAGGCTGCGCTGCAGGGCGTTCTGCGGCAGGGGCTCTAACCGTAGCAAAAAATCAGAGACTTTCTCCCCGGACTTCTGGCACGTCTGGAGGAAGTTTAAGTGTGAGGTTCTATAGTCCTCTTTACTCCCGAAGATCTGCTTCAGGGTGTCCAGGCACTGCTCCACAGTCATGGAGTCATTGTTGGCCCACAGCACCTGTATGAGGGACAGGGCGGGGCCCTCTAGGCTTTCCAGGAAACGCCGCTGCTTCTCTACCTCAGGCACCTGCCACATCTGCATCATCTCAGTCACCTGCTCTAGCCAGGCTTCAAAGTTCTCTTCGCCTGGGTCTGGGAATGTGCGTCCCGAAAACACCTTCAGTTTTGGGTACCACATGCTTGCTTTCAGAGGCTGCGGGACTGGTGGCTCGACTTGAGCCAAGCCTTTTGGCTCTACGTCCTCAGGGTAAGTGCTATGCCCCAGGGTATTGACCACATCTACCATTCTCCGGCCCTCATCTTTCAGGAAGTAGTTCAGTCTGTTGATAAATTCATCGTCTGGGCTACGGGGCTTCAGCACCACTTCCCAGGTACCTCCCTTTCCTGGGATCTGATTGGGCATCGTAGCATAATTGACCTCGTCGGCCAATTCGATGAAAAGTGCCTTAGAGTTGTCTTCCCTTCTGAACATTCTGCCCAGCACACGGTAGGCACACAGGGGCTGTAAGCCCGCCTTCAGGGTCTCTGTAATTTCCTCTTCACTACACTCCACAGGGATGCCCGCGATCAGCACGGCCTTCCTGGGGTCCAGGTCCATCCCCTTGCACCAATCCTCCAACAGATTCACAGCCATTGCTCCCACTACCTATGGACAGATTCACAGCCATTGCTCCCACTACCTATGGACTGACCTAAGACTAGGGGCAGTAATCAGCTCACAGCGTTTGACCAGGACTCAAGGAATTCTGAGTCAATGCCAAGTACGAAGGCAGAAGCGTTCCGGGTTTCCACAGCCTATGATGCAAATGGGGTGAGAGCATCATTAATGCCCACCCTCCCACCCCGACTCAAAGCCCATGCACTACCCCCACTTCTGGTCACAGAGATTCAGTCCCTGCTTCTCAGGGCTTCCCCCGTCATCTGGTGGAGAGGTGTCTTTAGGCCAAGCTCCCCGCACCTCATCCCCTCCCTGCTGACCTCTGCTTGCCGTGGACTCCTCCTCAAAGTCCAAGGACTCTTCTGTGTGTACTGGAGGTGCCTGTGGTGAAAAGGCCAGCGTCAGGAGGAGGGGCCTGACAAAGCCCGCCAAGCGGGAGAGGACAGCAGGCTGTCCCACTCCCTGGCTCAGGGCTGTTCAGGCCCAGGGCACCTGGTACCCACTTCTCTGGGGCAAAGGTTGGAGGACAGGGATGGGGAGTTCCCTCCTTTCTCAGAAAATGTCTGACAAATGAGAAAGATGGTTGGAGCTCTGCACAAGGCAGTGAAACTGGTGGGTGTGGAGAACGTGTGACAAGCTGCAGTGTTGCCATGGATACTGAGAACAGCGTGGACCATGGCTTTCCATCGCAGAGGGGTGTTACGTGGTAAGGTTAAGGAGCAACAGGTGAGGTCACTGGCCTCCAACCAAAGAAGTGTCCTGTTGTTGTTGGAGGGGAGGGGAGATGGGGGGTGGGCAGCAAGGATCAAGTGCTGAAAAACAGTAGCCTACCGTTTCAAACTGTGTGGAAGCTAGAATCAGGGACAGAAAAGGGACCCAAAAAGGGTCTACAGTGCCATACTGCTGAAACAGACAACTCTCGCCCTAGGTGTGACCCTACCCTGCAGACCCTGTAAACCTTGGTAGGCAACCCCACCCCTCCTGCTTTTTGCCAGGGCTACAGAAGCCTCTCCCAACATAGGTCTACGTCACAGCTGTTCCCCATGCTGATTAGGGACCCACCGGCAGTGCAGATACGGGGATTCCACCCACACTCAACACTAGGCCTGCCCTCTAGCTCTGCCCAGAGGCAGTTCCTGGTGCCGGGGAGTTGGTACTGCTTCACTGCATCTGTCCAAGGCAAGGTACGTTGCTATGGTTCTACCCCACACGCCCCTGCTCAGGCTGTGCCAATTCTGAGCCTACAGAGGCACTCTGGTACAGGGATACAAGAAACTGCTCAGGGGGCGGGGGGGTGGTGGTGTGATGAATTGGGCGATTGGGATTGACATGTATACACTGATGTGTATAAAATGGATGACTAATAACCTGCTGTATAAAAAAATAAATAAAATTCAAAAATTGAAAAAAAAAAAAAAAAAAGGAAACAAACTGCTCCACTGGTATTCAGTGCTAGTACAGGAGGGATCCTACAGTATGATTATTGCCCCGCCCTCAAATCCACCCCCTCCCTCAAACTTTGCCCCCACTGACGCACGACGTAGGCCTTAAGCCCCACCCCTGACGCCAAGCCTCCCCCCACGGAAGTTTGATCCCTGTCCCCACCAGGACCTACACCCTCCAAGTCAAACCCCCACCCAAGCGCCACCCCCACCTAAGCCCAGCACCTGACGCCAAGCCCCACGCTGACGGAAGTTCGATCCCTGCCCCCACCGAGCCCCACCCCTTCCGATGTCCCATCCCCTCACTCAAGTCCGATCCCTAACAAAGCCCTGCCTCCACCCAAGCCAAATCCCTGCCCCCACTCAAACCATGTCCCACCGCTTCCCAAGCATCATCCCTGTCCCAAGCCCTGACCTCACTCAAGTCCAACTACTGTCCCCAAGCCTCCCGCCCTCATTCCCCTGTTGTCCCCACCCACACCTAAGCCCACCTCCCTAAGTCCCCGCGACCCCTTCACACACCCGCTACCTCAAACATCCCTCATTCCAGAGCAGGAATATATCTGGTCAGTGGAAGTTGGTGGAGGCCAGGGGAGGGAGGGCTGAAGCCACTTTCCCTCCTGGATAAGGCCCAGAGCCACTAGTCCTGACCGCAATGGCTGTAAACAGGGTTAGGTGTGGAATAGGTTCCCCTGCAATTCCTAGGCTGGTCGCGGTGCCTGGAAATGGCACGGAATTGATGCGGTGCCATGCCTGATGTAGTGGGATCCCACTTCCAGGGGAAACCTGTAGCCACCAACCCCTGGGACGCCCAGGGAGATGGCAAGGGTCATTGTGTGGAATCCCATGCGGTTTGGATTGCTCTCTGTGCCCCGGGCGCCGACCAGTACCTGCTGGAGATGCCTGCAGGCCGGAGCGCCTGTGAACCACAAGCACCAGGCGACCGCTGCCACTGCTCGCGCGGTGCATTCTGGGCCGGAGCCCTCGCGCGGTGCATTCTGGGCCGGAGCCCGTGGAAAGGGTTTGTCGGGCTACAAACTCCCCACCCCCGCTCCTGCCCCGCCCCCGCAGAGCTGCTCTCGGCCCACTCGCGGCTGTACCGTAGCAGCGTGGCACCCACCATCCCCCCTCGAAAGGGGGAGCCCTCGCCCCGCCCTCAGCCAGTGTTCGCACCTAGGCGGACAGAGTTCGGATTAAACCGGGGCACCTTAAACTGCGGAGCCGGACAGACTCCAGCCTTGGACCGTGACCAGGGAGAGGTGTGGAATAGGGTCCCCTGCAATTCCTAGGCTGGTCGCGGTGCCTGGAAATGGCATGGAATTGATGCGGTGCCATGCCTGATGTAGTGGGATCCCACTTCCAGGGGAAACCTGTAGCCACCAACCCCTGGGACGCCCAGGGAGATGGCAAGGGTCATTGTGTGGAATCCCATGCGGTTTGGATTGCTCTCTGTGCCCCGGGCGCCGACCAGTACCTGCTGGAGATGTCTGCAGGCCGGAGCGCCTGTGCACCACAAGCACCACGCGACCGTTGCCACTGCTCGCGCGGTGCATTCTGGGCCGGAGCCCGTGGAAAGGGGTTGTTGGGCTACAAACTCCCCACCCCCGCTCCTGCCCCGCCCCCGCAGAGCTGCTCTCGGCCCACTCGCGGCTGTACCGTAGCAGCGTGGCACCCACCATCCCCCCTCGAAAGGGGGAGCCCTCGCCCCGCCCTCAGCCAGTGTTCGCACCTAGGCGGACAGAGTTCGGATTAAACCGGGGCACCTTAAACTGCGGAGCCGGACAGACTCCAGCCTTGGACCGTGACCAGGGAGAGGTGTGGAATAGGGTCCCCTGCAATTCCTAGGCTGGTCGCTGGAAGGAGACCGCCAGACCCACCACGTGCCACGCCAGGCCCAGCAGCCACTTTGGCTCTTGTAGCATGTCTATTCCCCACTGGACCGAAGCTGTGGCGTGACAGTTACCAGTTGCTCTCCCTATTTGAATATTCCAAGCGGTCAGCGCAGGGCCGGGTGCAAAAGTAAAAGCCCAGTGGGTGCTTACTAAATGAAATCCTGATTTTTTTTTTAATTGGTCTGTTTTCTAGAGGAGGACGGCTGAAATACAGCTGCTTCCGGTAAAAATGCAAGGGCACGAAAATTTTTCGTATCCACCAAGAGACCGAAAACTTTCAAAGAATTCCATTGTCCCATTATTCCCTTGACTTCACAGCCTAGTACTGCCCACCTAGTACCCAAATTGCTTCCCGCCCTTTTCCAAAGAAAATTTCTTCCACAGAAGGAAGACTGGAATATTTTCCCTGGGGCCCGTGGGACCCTAACTCGCTGTTCCGGAAAACGGCGTGGGGGGAGCTCAGGTTATCGCACTGGAAATCTGCAAATCTGGTAGATCTTGATAAAAATGCAAGTTGTGATTCAGGAGGACTGGGGTGGGACTGAGATTCTGCGTTTCTCAAAAGCTAGGTGACTCCCATGCAGCAGATCCCTGACTACGCTTGGAGTACCAAGGCTCTGAAGCCTGTAGTCACTTTTCGGACCAGAAGTTGTGGTCATTTGGTGATAGAATAGATTTCTTTTGCTTTATTTGGGACACAGAAGAAGAGGCTTTTCGATAACGTTTTAATAAAAATATTAAAAGCAGACAAAAGTTTAAATTAAAGATTACCTTTAAGTGCAGAGTTTTCCTATGTCAGAGAAGGGGAACACAGACCTGAACATGCCTTACTTAATTAGAATGTAGTATTGAGAGGCTGTTAAATCATTCTCCTTCCCATGCCAAGAAAAAGGGTTACCTGCTGGTGTCAGAAAGTCACGGACCCCAAGTGGGACATTTTACTTGAGGGCTCTCATAACACCAGCCCACTGTGCCTCCATGAAGCCCCCACTCAGCCACGTGGCATTACAGGTATGACAAGGTGTCATTAAGGGTGATATCATAGGAAGAGGGGTTCTGACCGCCATCCTGGAAGACAGCGGAGGTTAAGAAGTATGTCTGAAAACATAGAACGTTATATTAGTTTCAGGTGTATTTGTATATGTTGCAAAATGATCACCATGATAAGTCTAGTAAACATTTATCACCACACATAGTTTTTTTTTCTTATCATGAGAATTTTAAACATCTACTCTCTCAGCCAATTTCAAATATACAATACAGTACAGTATTATTAACTATGGTCTCCATGCTGTACATTACATCCCCAGGACTTATTTATTTTATGTTTTTGTGTGTATGTATGCGTATATAATGTTTCCTACCCTGATGGTATTACCAAATTAGATTATAAAAGTCTTTCAAGGAGCTCCATTATTACTGGTTTAGAGATACTTAAGTGCTTTTATAAATTGAATACTCAAAATTCTCAGGAATTAATGACAGTGAATTTGTTCTCACAAAACTTTATTTCAGCAGTAATTGTTTCATATGTAGTATGTCAGTCTTAAAGATAGTTTCCAAGATCTTTTGCTAACTTAAATCCTTACACTTATACTAAATTAACTATGCAGGATGTGTTTTTGTTAAATAAAAGAATAATTTTGTCCTAAAGTAAAATGACTGGTTGTTCCAGAATGAAAAAATGGAAGTGTAGGACAAAACCTGAATGGATATGGTTCTCAGAGGATATTTTATCTCTTGTGGTCAAAGCTGGCTAAAGTTCAGTGGGTTTGTTTATAAGATTTTTAAAAATGAGCTATAGGGCTTCCCTGGTGGCGCAGTGGTTAGGAATCTGCCTGCCAATGCAGGGGACACGGGTTCGAGCCCTGGTCTGGGAAGATCCCACATGCCGCGGAGCAACTAGGCCCGTGAGCCACAGCTGCTGAGCCTGCGCGTCTGGAGCCTTTGCTCCGCAACGAGAGAGGCCGCGACGGTGAGAGGCCCGCGCACCGCAATGAGGAGTGGCCCCCGCTCGCCGCAACTGGGGAAAGCCCTCGCACAGAAACGAAGACCCAACACAACCAAAAATAAATCAAATAAATAAATTAAAAAAAAAGCATATTGAACAAGTTTTTAAAAAAAGGAGATAGGTTTAAAAAAAATGAGCTATAATATCGAATAGTACACTGATACAAAACTAGAATTTGATTTTCTCTGTTAAAATGGAAACATTTCCTTAGATTATTGGTCTGCTCTTAGTAAGAGGTAGTAGAAGGTTTTTCTCTACTTTTTGAGTAATCTGCCTAGAAAGCAAAGATTCTTTCTTTGTTTCTTTTTTTTTTATTCAAGACCCTTTTATTCTCTAGTTCTGCCCACATGGAGACACCCTCCTTGAAAAGGCGCTAAATCCTTCCGTTCACTTTAACACCTTGTGCTGAAAACACGTGTTCCAAGGTTTCAACTCCGAGACCCACAGTCTTAAAGCACTGATTCTTAAACCTCATCTAGATTTCTCCCCTTGGATGGGGGGAGATGACCCAAACACAGAGAAGAACAGCTCAGGACTGTGGGCTCTGCTCGCCCAGAAGACCTTGCAGCTCCCCTGACCACCCGGCTGGAGCCAGGATTAGGGCCCTGAGATGAGGGGCGCCTGCTGGGCTGCTGCCACCGCAGATGGGCCACGCTGCCGTTGGGCGCCTTCCTGCCCCACCGCCACCGGCCCCCAACTCCTGTCCTCTTCACTAGGCTGGCTGTCACCTTTAGTTTCCCTGGAGTCTGGGGATTCCAGACGGTCTCTGCTCACACTTCTGTATCACGCCTGCTGCCTCAGCACTGCTGAGCCCCACCAGGGGGGAAAAGCACACAGAACTGCCTTTCAGCACACCAACGTTCCACGTCAATGTTATTTGATAAGCCTGCAGGTTCTTTTTCATCACAGGACACTCCCAAGGCCATGACTTGCCCCGGCTCCCCACTGCCCTTGCCAGCAGACTGGACGTGCGTGGCCGCCCTGCTGAGTCGGGCACACCCCCCTGGCTCCACTCCGGCGCACTCTCCTGGAGAACTGAGGGCTGTGGCCTTGGCTCATCAGCAGGATCTGTCCTGAAGCCAGTCCTAGAGTGACAAGAGCCACACGTGCAGGTCTATTCCACTGACCAGCCGCCCAGGACCGAGCTGGGCCCACAGACTCTGGTCTGGATTGTGTTGGCTGCTCATTCTTGCCTAGGTTCACAGGCCAACAGCCAGTGTCCTTCCTTCCCTGCTCGTCACCGCACCAGCGGCTCACTCCTACCTGCTGCCGTCACACGCCTGGCAACCTCGTGCTCCGGGGCCAGCCAAGAACTGAGACCCCAGCAGGCCCCTAGTTCCCAGCAGGCCAACTCCCCATTAAGCTCCTGCTGCCTAGCCGTGTTCTCGAGGCTTCAGAGCCGGGAGAGTGCGGAGAGCATCGCAAGCCCGGACGCCCCCAGCCCCGGACCCACAATGCTCTGGCGGAGCCGCCCCCCAACACAGGCGACCTCTGCGCCCGCTTGTCCCGCGGCCCCGGGCGCACCTCCGGCCAAAGAGTCTTTCTTATCAGAGTAATTTTCTTTGCTTTATGTTGACTTTATCATGGCCTTCAACCAAGTCTTGTCACTTTTGAAAGAACTAAGGTTCTTTATAATTGCATTACTTCCAAAGATTTACATTTAAAATATTTTGTCACTTTGGTTAAATAGACAAGTAGTGTTTCTTGCTGACACATGATCTTATTTAACCAAGTGTTCAAACCTTCTGACAACTTTCTTATCTTACTTTCCCCACACTCAAATCCTAAGCAATATAGTCTTTTTTTTTTTTTTCTTTCTTTTTCGCTGCACCGGGTGGCTTGTGAGATCTTATTTCCCTGACCAGGGATTGAACCCTGGCCCTCGGCAGGGAAAGTGCTGAGTCCTAACCACTGGAACGGCAGCGAATTCCCCTGAGTGGTATATTCCTGATCTCAAAGGTTATTTGAGTTTTCCCAGATAGAGCCTGGAAAACCACAAAGTATCTCTTACCTTGTAAAAACAGAGGTGCCAGAAATAATAAGTTTATTTGATATATTGAGTTTCATGGGAGGCTTTGTCAAATCATAAGAGATGCCTAACCTTCTCGAGGTTACATTTGCATGAGCGAAATGTTATTAATATAAATGTTTCAGAAATCGTATTAATTTCCTGGAGGTTTGTCAATGCCCTCAGTGTTGATGATATGTCCTGGTGTTGCTTTGCCTGATATTAAAAAGTGTAGTGTTATCAATCATAATTGTAGTTATCTTTTAAAATGTTGCATGCCACGGAAACAACAAAATTTCCTTGTCAATTGCATTATTTTTGCGATGAACTCTCATCAGATCTTTAACCACGAGCATTTTAAATCTTTTGTCATGCACTAAGGCTTCCCTGAAAGCGCTTGCAATCAGCTACAGGCCAGAATGCTTCATCTTCCAGAAAAAGGGACTGTCTCAGACCCCCATGGAAAGGACTATGCCAGATGCTCTGAGGCACAAGCTTCTGATGCGATTACTTAAATAACTTTGAAATCCTGTCACTGGACTAGGCCAGAATTTCCGGAACTCTAGTGAAGAAGCTGATGGGTTCATGAGACTGCTAACCCAAGACTGAGTTCATGAAAGACGATTATGGGTTTTGTTTGGAATATTGCTGATGCTTTCATGCTCTATACTCTGGATATAAGGAACCCTTTCTCATTTCTCTTAGGCTATCCATAACTGATAACAATTTAGTAGATTATACTTTCATAAATGGACACAAACTCTTTATCTTTTCCTCCCTGCCCAATCCCTCTAGAATTTGGAAATTATTTTTGAGCACTCTTATTTTCATGGTAATACAGTTATATGCCTAGGTTCAATAAGAACCTGCCTTTCTTATTAACAGGACATAATTGGAAACACTGGTTATATAACCAAGGCCTTGACTGGAATGTCATATTTGTAAATGATGTTCATAGAATCACATATGACCTGACAATTTTAAGGAACTCGGGTTGAGTTTATGAAGCCAAGTCTTATAAAACTCCCTTGGGAACCTGATACTTGGCTGACAGAGTTCCCAGCCTTATAGATGAGTAAGGAAGGTCTCTTCCTGGCAAGTCCAGGAAACTTAGGTTGTTTTGGGTACCTTGAGAAGAGAGGAATTCACCAATATGTATATATAGGAACCACGGGTGAAATCTGGTGGTAAGTTCTTGGCTTGGCTTACTAGCCTTGAGAGGCTTTCAAAGTCCAATCTGAAATTCTTTATAAAAACTTACAGCAAAGCAAACTTTAAAAGGCCTGTATGGCCAATTACCATCCTTGCTGCACCTGTGCAAGTAATCGGGTCAAATCTAGTAAGACCAGAGTTAGTTTGCAATCAAGAATAACCTTATTTGAGATGATCTTTCATCAAAAAGAGGGTGACCCCTGAGAGAAATTTTGCATTTCATTAGAAAATCAGAAAATACTATGAGATGTGGGTTATGACATTCTGGTCCTGTTCATTGTCTCTGAGCTATTTTGCCCCTCTTTGTAAAACTTCGTGGTTTTGTTACCATGTAAGAATTTGTAAATTGGACTGAATCCTGCAATCTTGCACACATTGTCAACACTTAACAAATTTTCAGTTATTCCAATTTCTTGCAATATCTGGCTACAACCCTCCAAATTAACATTTCTCATTTTTCTCTCTCCCTCCTGATTTGGCACCACAGACCTAAAAGCTGACTGCCTAGATCCTTATGAAGACTCTAAGTTGTCTTTAAGCACAGATGGAGTGAAAAAAAAAAAATGCTTGTTCATCAAACTTTGGTTCAGCTTCTCTCCTTCCTCCAGGCCCCTGAACTTTGGCCCACCCCCAGCCTGAGTCAGCAGACAGCCCCTCCTGAGAATAGACTGGCCTCAGTGGAAAATATTCTCTGATCTGCTATGCAATCATGCCACCATTTCATCCCACATCCAGTTCTTTCTAACCTTGCTTACTCTTCTTTAAGAAAGAAAAACTTTTTCCCTTACTTTTCAGATGCTTGCAGAATTTACTATCACAGCATTCTCCCTATTGCAAAAGTCCCCCTCCCTCTGTTGCAGAAGTCCCTTTCCCCTCTTTCAACAATTCTTCTGAATAAAAGTCTCTCCTTAATGAGTCTGTATTTGTTTTTGTTTTTTGGTTTTTTTGCAGTTTTTTTTTCCCTTTAGTCTTTTTTTTAAATTTTTTTATTTATTTACTTATTTATTTATGGCTGTGTTGGGTCTTTGTTTCTATGCGAGGGCTTTCTCTAGTTGTGGCGAGCGGGGACCACTCTTCATCGCGGTGCGCGGGCCTCTCACTGTCGCGGCCTCTCTTGTTGCGGAGCACAGGCTCCAGACGCGCAGGCTCAGTAGTTGTGGCTCACGGGCTTAGTTGCTCCGCGGCATGTGGGATCTTCCCAGACCAGGGCTCGAACCCGTGTCCCCTGCATTGGCAGGCAGAATATCAACCACTGCGCCACCAGGGAAGCCCTCTGTATTTGTTTTTTATTTGACAATACTTAACAGACAATAAAACACATCCATTTTAAGTGTACATATGATGAGTTTTGACAAATGTATACATTCGTATATACTCACCATCCCAATCAAGATTTAGAATGTTTCCATCCCTCCATCGAAGGGTGCATACTGTATGATTCCATTTATGTAAAACTCTTTATACAAAACTTTTTATATAAAATGCTTTAAAATACAGAGTAATCCATGGTAGCAGAAAGCAGATAGGTGGCTGCAGGATAGAAGGATTACAAAGAAGCAGGAGGAAAGTTTTGAGAGTGATGTATATATTCACTATTTTAATGGGGTGATGAGTCCACAGATACATACATGTGTCAAAACTAATTTAAAAAAGTGAACACTTTTAATGTGTGCAGTTTCTTGTGTGTTAAAGAGATCTCAATAAAGCTGTTAAAAATATGAGTGTGCAGACAATCTTCACTAGAATGGCCTGTAGCAATCCCTCACAGCCAGAGGACTTTAGGAAGAGACCCACACATTGCCAAGCAGAGAGTTAGATGCAGAAGGCACCCAGAGGAGGAGATCGCGCTGATGACGTTATGAAGAGTGCAGCAGACAGGAGTTCCTGGGCAGTTGGGGGTGGGATGGGGAGGGAACACGGGCGGCATTCATGAGCAGGGCTCGGTGTTCAGAGGATGTTCAAGAGGAAAGGGATCCTGCAGATGGCATTAGATAATGGGCCTGGCACACAAAGTGCTGCTTGGGCGACGGCACTGTGCAGGTGTTCAGAGACAGAGTGTACAGCGAGGAAGGCCTGGAGCAGGGATTCTTCATGGGACAGATGGCACGGTAGGAAACATTCACAGGCAGAGTGCATGCTGCAGAAGCCATTCACAGGCAGCGCATGCGGTACAGAAGAAGGTTGGGTGGAGACAGCATTAACAGGGAAGCCCCTCAGGAAAGCAGTGCCACTCTTTCCCTAGCAGGAAGGGTTGAGAACAAGGAATCAGTGGCTTACACAAGCAGTAGAAGGCTGGAGCAGTGAAGGTCAGGGAGACTGCTGCTGGTACACGAGGAAAAAGCCCCCAGCAATTCCACCTGCAGGACTGTCATGGATAATTCACAGGAGGTTTCCCAGAAGCCACCGGGAAAAAAGCCAGGTGTACCCTCTTTTTGACACTCCATATTTTTCTACCTCATATACATGAATATGCCTTTGCCTTCTTCAAGAAGGGGGGACGTCAAAAGTCCCATTAGATACACTCTCATTCTCTGGGGGATGTCTGTTCCTTCTCTAGGTCTGTCATAATTACACTTGGACATGCTGTAATCTATAGGTTAAATTATATGATTAAGCACCACCCACACAATTTAAACGCAAGATTTGGAAATGGGAGAAAGAAAAGTAATGGGGCAGATTTAAATATATAATAGCAAAGCAAGACGAAGTATGCCTAGCTTCTATAGCTGTTATTTTTGCAACTGGCCATGAGGTCATAGTATTTGTAACTTCCTTTTCCACTAGCATTTCAGTTCCCTATGACCTCATCTAGCTGGTTGTGGTTGTCTACCTGGCAGTCAGATACAAACCTTTATCCCTAACCAATCTGATCCCTTAGTGGTCCTGCCTGCGTGAGTCATTACAGTCATCCGTTATCTTACATTATTGGACATGGGAACACTAAGAGACACTCCCAGAAGACTTTTCTCCTAGGTTTCAGATGTGGTCCTTGCAGTGACCCTTTTTCCCCTCGATAATCAGGAGCAGTCAGCCAGCAGGTAAAATAACAGCCTTCTTGTTGATTCAGTGGCAAGAGGGGCCCCAAATGGCCGGGTAGCGATCTCAACTTTGAATTCAATGTAATCCAGTGTTGGGTCCCCTGGTGGAAGCTTTCCTCCCTTGGGAAGTTCATGGGAAAAGGATACTGTGCAGAGAAACATCACAAGAGAAATGTGTTGTGTGGAAATTCACAGGCGGAATACATTCATAAGCAGAGTCCCCCAGAGGACCCCACATGGGGGTGTATGGGTTGGGGGCCCTCACAGGTGTGGATCTATAAAGGGGAAGGAGGAATAGGGGAGGCTGGGTACTGGGGATCAACCGGCTTGCTGGGAACCTGGTCTGCTAAGTCATTTTTCAAAATAACCCTACCCTATTTGTTTTCTAGGTCTTTGTGTCACATGCTATCACCAACAGAGAGCCCTAGTCCTGGTTAGGAGCTACTGTTATAGTTCTTGCCTTTGAAGTGGTAAAAGCTCTTCTTCCTTTCCCAAATGTACTCATGTAGCCAAGATGGTGGCTGAGGTTGGGGTGAGAAAGTAGCTACAGGGACACTAGTTCAATACCTACTGAATACTGGGTCCCAACGTCCCTGCTCAGTAGTAGAGGGATTTCTCTGTCATGTCTTCTATCTTTGGACTGACTTCTTGACCACCCTTTTTGGCCCCAGGCTGGATCAAGACATCGATGACATGCAAATTATATTTTCGGATACAAAACCTGGAAGCATGGATCACATGACAGGCAGAATGACTATTCAACAGGATTCTGACAGCTTGGGGCACCAGCTTTAAGGAGCAAGATGAAAGTCTTGCCTGTCGGTACACATCTGGAGGAATGGGTTCGGCTGTGCGGTTGGGGGGGCACCTTTGAGGGTAAGAGATGCATATTCAGAATTCCTGTCAGAGTTGATGGGACCAGGGGTGTTTAAATGGGAGAAGAGTTGACAGAGGAAGAACCCAACGAGCGCATTTACCGATTTTAGGGGCTGGCATATAAAAGAGGGATTACAGATTACCAGTGGGTGATAGTTAAGGGGGAACAGGTTGTAACTCAGCTGAGGAACGCATTTCCACAGACAGAATGGGCTTGTAAGGGACTGAGCTCTTGGTCATTGCAAGTGTTCAATAAGGACGAGGCGGCCACCTGTCGACAATGAAAGGAAGGATGGGCCCAAAAGAATAAAATATTCTTCATTAAGATCTGACAGGTCTAGAATTGCACACTTGCTGTGCATGCACAGTTTCTAGATAACGCTGTTTTTTTCTCTTTAGATTTGGTACTTCCTAAAAGTATTCGCTTCTGTAGAGAAAACTTTGATACTCCTTAAAGTATTTATTTGCTTTTGTAAAGAGAGTGGCTTCAGGTAATAGGAGAAAATAAATCACACAGCCAAATACACCAAGTTATTACACTTATAAAAGGAAACCTTAACATTTACACATGAAATATCTTACCATTTATTGTAATTGTGTACATTAAGGAGTTAAGCAAGTATGATTCAAAATTCTAGGCAAATAAAAAGAAGCGAAAGTGCAATGCAACCACCCCTCTTCCTTAAGTCCGAAGAATTCTGTGCCATTTAAACATGAAAGAGATTTTTTTCAGATTGGAGTCAATATCTTGCATGTTGGTTCTGAAACTCTCTTAAAGGCAGAGTGTATCTAGAAGGTGGGGAAGCCAGCCTATCTTGGACCTCTTTATCCTGCCAAGACTCAGGGGTGCTACCTCCCACCCAAAGGCACGACCTTTCTTTCCCTTTCACTCATTCATTCAGCACCTATGTGTCAGTCCCTACCATCTGCCAAGTCCCAGGCTGAGGGCTAGTCTTGAGGAAAACCAGCTCATATTTTGTACGAGTACATGGCCAGTTTTCCACTCCAGAGCAAAGCTGATGCACATCTATGGAAATAAATGGAACATTCCTCTCTGATCATTTGGCAGGAAGAACAAGTCCACCAGCCAATGTGCATAGGGCTCAGAAACTGGAGAGAGATGGAGAGGCATTTTCTAATTAAACCAAGAGAAAAGGCCCTCATTTTTCATCAGAAAAACTGTCAGGTTGTCCTTTCGAGGAACTGACACAGTGATGCTGGTCCCAAAGGCAGAGGCGCCCAGTCGAACCTGAGCAGAGCATCAGCTGACTGCATGAATGGGCCTGCATCTGTCCAGCTGGGCAACAGGTATCCCTGTTCCAAGTACCTGGGGTCTCAGTAGTTGCCACTAGCTTGGGACAGAGTCTGGACTGGAAAATGGGAGGTCACTGAGGGCCCCGTGCCCAGATCGGCTAGCCTACTGGAGCTTCCCCTGAGTTGACAAGCTCTTCTTTGGGAAGGTCTGGGAGTCAAATCTGTTCCCAGCTGAGAGTATTTCAGTTCAGAAGTGTTTTCATGGAAAAGGGAGGTGAGAGGGCCAGTTTGGCCCTTCTGGTATTTTATGGGGACCCAGGATGCCCAGAGGAGGAGTGCAATCCCCCACCTTCCCCTCTTTGTAAAAGTGTGCCTCAGGGGAGGCTTGAGGGGGCGGTGTCACCTCCACACAGTGCTTGGCATCTACTCAGCATTAAATCGATGCTCACGTTTGTCCTGACTGTCACTGGAGAGAGCATGGGCTCTGGAGAGAGACAGCAATGGTTCTGCACAATGCAATGACCACCTCTCTGGGCCTCAACACCCTCATTTGCAAACTGCGGAGAAGAATACCCTCTGTACAAGATTAGCGTGGGGATTAATGCCACCACTTTGTGATAATGCCTGGTATGCAGTAAGGCCTCAAGAAATGTTGGCTGATTTTCTCCCTTCATAATCCTGCTGGAGTCTATAGACCCTAAAACTTGCTTTAGGGGATTTCTGTGTAAAGTTTAGGGATCGGAAATTGAGGGCAAAGGTATTAATTAGCTAGCAAGATTCAGACACAGATGCCCCTTTGGTCAGTAGCCTCTTAGGAATCACATCCTATAGAATTTAAACCTAACGTGTAAACTTTCTAATACATGTCCACATGCCTGCAGGACAAAACGCAACTATATTGAAAGGTAGGTAGGTAGGAGGTCATTAAAATCTGCTATATAACTCAATCAAAAGCACTAACTAGTTGTAAAAGTATATGGAAAGTTTAAAAAATATATATGGCAAATAGACAAGCTATACATTAGCCTATGTCAATCCCTAGCATTCAATGTCTGCAATTTACCCACCAGGGATCGTCAACAGTCTTTAACCCCTCAGAAGCTTCAGGAGGTCTCCTTCTTCTGTCAAGTTCCAAAGGTACACTCAGAGCTGTGAACCAGAATGTGATTTGCTCTCTGTCCCTAGAGTCAGGATACACTGAACCCCACGCTCTTGTCCGTGCCTATTGTACCAGGCCACCTAAACTCATCAGGAAGCTGACCAGTCTGAGGGAAGCCAAAATGGAATTATTGTTCAATCCTCTTTGCTTGAGCCTGAAGTAAGATAATGGATGGGAAGTGCTTTCTAAGCTATGAAGAGCTACACACACAAGTAATTATCATAACATCATTAAGACATGCTACTGGATGTAAGCAAGTTCAACTTAGGAAGAGCAAAAACATGAAGCGATCAAGTGGAGGCGAGAGGAAGTGAGGGAAGAAGAGTCAGCAACTTGGGGCAAGTGGGGACAGTCAAACTTGTCCAGGAGTTATCAGCTTCTTGTTAGCCTGGAGGAGCTAAAAGAAAATAGAAGTACCTGTGAGATTGGAAATACACACCCAATCCAATGAGCTGTCAGAAGCCCTTGGGGAGGGTGACTGCTCCAGGCATCAGGAGTAACAGTCCAGGTCAGTGTGTCTTCTGGAGAAAAGGCAGGACAGGCTTGTAGCTGGTGGAGGGCCTGGCTGCTACCGATTCCCATTGCCTTCAAGGGAGATATTCTGCTCTGTGCTTCTAGTTGAGGAGGATCACTGGGCCCCATGAAGCTCAGACACTGGGGTCAATTCCACTGGCTTTTAGCATGCCAACCTGTCTTCAGGCAGAGCTCACAATGTGGCCCAGAGGCTGCCCAGGCACCAGGACAGCACCATCACTTCCCACACATGCCTATGTGTCCTGGTCTTCACCTGCTGCTGGCCCCCAGCTATATATCTTGTTTTACTGGATACCTTGGCTGAGTCCTGATCTGATGCTATATGAGCAATGGTGGAGGCGACTCAAGGGACTGTGGCAGAGAGCCCCGGACCTGAATCTGAAGTCCTGGGTTGAGGTCCTGATTCTGCCATCTACAAGCCAGGTGTTTTCCCATGTCCTTTTCCTTTCTAGGTCTTTACTTCCTTGTTCCCAAATGAGGCTAACAACACAGGCCTGGCCAGCAGCCCAGGGCAGCTAGAGGGCTTAGCTGAGGTGCTGCACGGAAGGTGCTTCTTGAGAGGAAGAGACAATGACTCCTGCAACTTGGAAATGTCCATGGGGAGGGTCTTTATCTGTGCCACCTAAGACTTCCAAGTATCACAGGGCATAGGGACACAAGGACTCGGGGTCCCCCGAACATAAAGGCTAAGAGAGATAGCAGTGTCCCAGGTCAAGACTCAGGGAGAGACCAGAGCACATTTCTTCCCTCTAGTAACTTTCCAGCACCCACCTAGAAGAGCTTCTCATAGCATTTCCCACAGTGGATGGTGTCACGGTGAATGAAGATCTGATCCAGAAGCTCACCCATCGGTTTACTGCAAATCCCACACTGAAAGAGAAAACAAGCTGGAGGTCAATACACAAGTGAAGCAATATAAACGAGTGGAGTGGCCAGGCTCCAAGCTGATGGCACATCCTGGATGTCGAAGCAGACAATTTAAAAATGGCGAACAGAGACAAAACCCAAACAAAAACAAAAAAAACCTAACAGGCAGAATGATTGCACAGTGGTTAGGAGCCCAGGTTTCAGAATTGGGCCTGGGTTTGAGCCCTCAATCCGCTACTTATTAGCTAGGTGAGCTTGGGTAAGTTACTGAGGCTCCCTGAGCCTCCATTTCCTCATCTATAGGAGGGCTTTAATTGTGACATTTAAAGTCCAAAAGAAGGTGACATGAAGGCCCACTGAAAGGTAAAGCTATTTCAGCAGTCCAGACGCTCCGGTGTGTCTCTCCAGCGAACGTCTAAAGGATGAGAACCGCCAGCCATCTGCAGCGGGCCCTCCTGGTACTAGGAGTCAGAGCAGGGCGGCCTGCAGACAGTCTCAAATAAGAGGAGACCAAGAGTCCCCATATTTCTGGGACTCCAGCTGTCTCCAGGCCCACGCTGGACTAAGCCAGAAGGCTTCCAGCTGAAAGCAGTGGAGAACAGCTAGGATCCCCAACTCCCTCTGCTCATTCTCACCAAGCACCTCTGATGGTTCTCAGTTCCTGTCTCCTGGCCATTTATTGTTTATTTTTTGAATTTTATTTTATGTATTTTTTTATACGGCAGGTTCTTATTAGTCATCCATTTTATACACATCAGTGTATACATGTCAATCCCAATCGCCCAATTCATCCCACCACCACGCCCACCCCCGCTCCTTTCCCCGCTTGGTGTCCATACGTTTGTTCTCTACGTCTGTGTCTCTACTTCTGCCCTGCAAACCGGTTCATCTGTACCATTTTTCTAGGTTCCACATATGTCCATTAATATACGATATTTGTTTTTCTCTTTCTGACTTAATTCACTCTGTATGACAGTCTCTAGATTCATCCACGTCTCTACAAATGACCCAATTTCATTCCTTTCGATGGCTGAGTAATATTCCTTTGTATATATGTACCACATCTTCTTTATCCATTCATCTGTCAGTGGGCATTTAGGTTGCTTCCATGACCTGGCTATTGTAAATAGAGCTGCAGCGAACACTGTGGTGCAAAACTCTTTTTAAATTATGGTGTTCTCAGGGTATATGCCCAGTAGTGGGATTGCTGGGTCATATGGTCATTCTATTTTTAGTTCTTTAAGGAGACTCCATACTGTTCTCCATAGTGGCTGTATCAATTTACATTCCCACCAACAGTGCAAGAACGTTCCCTTTTCTCCACACCCTCTCCAGCATTTGTTGTTTGTAGATTTTCTGATGATGCCCATTCTTACTGGTGTGAGGTGATATCTCATTGTAGGTTTGATTTGCATTTCTCTAATAATTACTGATGTTGAGCAGCTTTTCATGTGCTTCTTGGCCATCTGTATGTCTTCTTTGGAGAAATGTCTATTTAGGTCTTCTGCCCATTTTTGGATTGGGTTGTCTGTTTTTTTCAATATTGAGCTGCATGAGCTGTTTATATATTTTGGAGATTAATCCTTTGTCAGTTGCTTCATTTGCAAATATTTTCTCCCATTCTGAGGGTTGTCTTTTTGTGTTGTTTATGTTTTCCTTTGCTGTGCAAAAGCTTTTAGTTTCATTAGGTCCCATTTGTTTATTTTGTTTTTATTTCCATTACTCTAGGAGGTGGATCAAAAAAGATCTTGTTGTGATTTATGTCAAAGAGTGTTCTTCCTATGTTTTCCTCTAAGAGTTTTATAGTGTCCAGTCTTACATTTAGGTCTCTGATCCATTTTGAGTTTATTTTTGTGTATGGTGTTAGGAAGTGTTCTAATTTCATTCTTTTACATGTAGCTCTCCAGTTTTCCCGGCACCACTTATTGAAGAGGCTTTCTTTTCTCCATTGTCTATTCTTGCCTCCTTTATCAAAGATAAGGTGACCATATGTGCATGGGTTTATCTCTGGGCTTTCCATCCTGTTCCATTGATCTATATTTCTGTTTTTGTGCCATTACCATAGTGTCTTGATTACTGTAGCTTTGTAGTATAGTCTGGAGTCAGGGAGTCTGATTCCTCCAGCTCCGTTTTTTTCCCTCAAGACTGCTTTGGCTATTTGGGGTCTTTTGTGTCTCCATACAAATTTTAAGATTTTTTTGTTCTACTTCTGTAAAAAATGCCATTGGTAATTTGATAGGGATTGCATTGAATCTGTACACTGCTTTGGGGAGTATAGTCATTTTCACAGTATTGATTCTTCCAATCCAAGAACATGGTATATCTCTCCATCTGTTTGTATCACCTTTAATTTCTTTCAACAGTGTCTCATAGTTTTCTGCATACAAGTCTTTTGTCTCCCTAGGTGGGTTTATTCCTACGTATCTTATTCTTTTTGTTGCAATGGTAAATGGGAGTGTTTCCTTAATTTCTCTTTCAGATTTTTCATCATTAGTGTATAGGAATGCAAGAGATTTCTGTGCATTGATTTTGTATCCTGCAACTGTACCAAATTCATTGATTAGCTCTAGTAGTTTCCTGGTGGCATCTTTAGGATTTTCTATGTATAGTATCATGTCATCTGCAATCAGTGACAGTTTTACTTTTCTTTTCCAATTTGTATTCCTTTTATTTCTTTTTCTTCTCTGACTGCCATGGCTAGAACTTCCAAAACTATGTTAAATAATAGTGGCGAGAGTGGACATCCTTGTCTTGTTCCTGATCTTAAGAGGAAATGCTTTCAGTTTTTCACCATTGAGAAAAATGTTTGCTGTCGGTTTGTCATATGTGGCCTTTATTATGTTGAGGTAGGTTCCCTCTATGCCCACTTTCTGGAGAGTTTTTATCATAAATGGGTGTTGAATTTTGTCAAAAGCTTTTTCTGCATCTATTGAGATGATCATATGGTTTTTATTCTTCAATTTGTTAATATGGTGTATCACATCGATTGATTTGTGTATACTGAACAATCCTTGCACCCCTGGGATAAATCCCACTTGATCATGGTGTATGATCTTTTTAATCTGTTGTGGGATTCTGTTTGCTAGTATTTTGTTGAGGATTTTTGCATATATATTCATCAGTGATATTGGTCTGTAATTTTCTTTTTTTGTAGTATCTTTGGCTGGTTTTGGTATCAGGGTGATGGTGGCCTCATAGAATGAGTTTGGGAGTGTTCCTTCCTCTGCAATTTTTTGGAAGAGTTTGAGAAGGATGGGTGTTAGCTCTTCTCTAATTGTTTGATAGAATTCACCTGTGAAGCCATCTGGTCCTGGACTTTTGTTTGCTGGAAGATTTTTAATCACAGTTTCAGTACTTGTGAGTGGTCTGTTCATATTTTCTATTTCTTCCTGGTTCAGCCTTGGAAGGTTATACCTTTCTAAGAATTTGTCCATTTCTTCCAGGTTGTCCATTTTATTGGCATATAGTTGTCTGTAGTAATCTCTTACAATCCTTTGTATTTCTGCAGTGTCAGTTGTGATTTCTCCTTTTTCATTTCTAATTTTATTGATGTGAGTCCTCTCCCTCTTTTTCTTGATGAGTCTGGCTAATGGTTTAACAATTTTGTTTATCTTCTCAAAGAACCAGCTTTTACTTTTATCGATCTTTGCTATTGTTTTCTTTGTTTCTATTTCATTTATTTCTGCTCTGATCTTTATGATTTCTCTCTTTCTGCTAACTTTGGGTTTTGTTTGTTCTTCTTTCTCTAGTTCCTTCAGGTGTAACGTTAGATTGTTTATTTGAGATTTTTCTTGTTTTTTGAGGTAGGCTTGTATAGCTATAAACTTCCCTCTTAGAACTGCTTTTGCTGCATCCCATAGGTTTTGGATCGTCGTGTTTTCATTGTCATTTGTCTCTAGGTATTTTTTGATTTCCTCTTTGATTTCTTCAGTGACCTCTTGGTTATTTAGTAACGTATTGTTTAGCCTCCATGTGTTTGTGCTTTTTACGTTGTTTTCCCTGTAATTAATTTCTAATCTCACAGCGTTGTAGTCAGAAAACATGCTTGATATGATTTCAGTTTTCTTCAATTTACTGAGGCTTGATTTGTGACCCAACATGTGATCTATCCTGGAGAATGTTCCGTGCGCACTTGAGAAGAAAGTGTAATCTGCGGTTTTTGGATGGAATATCCTATAAATATCAATTAAATCTATCTGGTCTATTGTGTCATTTAAAGCTTGTGTTTCCTTATTAATTTTCGGTTTGGATGATCTGTCCACTGGTGTAAGTGAGGTGTTGGAGTCCCCCACTATTACTGTGTCGATTTCCTCTTTTAGAGCTGTTAGCAGTTGCCTTATGTACTGAGATGCTATGTTGGGTGCATATATATTTATAATTGTTATATCTTCTTCTTGGATTGATCCCTTGATCATTATGTAGTGTCCTTCCTTGTCTCTTGTGACATTCTTTATTTTAAAGTCTATTTTATCTGGTATGAGTATTGCTACTCCAGCTTTCTTCTGATTTCCATTTGCATAGAATATCTTTTTCCACCCCCTCACTTTCAGTCTGAATGTGTCCCTAGGTCTGAAGTGGGTCTCTTGTAGACAACATATATATGGGTCTTGTTTTTGTATCCATTCAGCAAGCCTGTGTCTTTTGGTTGGAGCATTTAATCCATTCACGTTTAAGGTAATTATCGATATGTATGTTCCTATGACCATTTTCTTAATTGTTTTGGGTTTGTTTTTGTAGGTCCTTTTCTTCTCTTGTGTTTCCCACTTAGAGAAGTTCCTTTAGCATTTGTTGTAGAGCTGCTTTGGTGGTGCTGAATTCTCTTAGCTTTTGCTTGTCTGTAAAGCTTTTGATTTCTCCATCAAATCTGAATGAGATCCTTGCCGGGTAGAGTAATCTTGGTTGTAGGTTCTTCCCTTTCATCACTTTAAGTATATCATGCCACTCCCTTCTGGCTTGTAGGGTTTCTGCTGTGAAATCAGCTGTTAACCTTATGGGAGTTCCCTTGTATGTTATTTGTCATTTTTCCCTTGCTGCTTTCAATAATTTTTCTTTGTCTTTAATTTTTGCCAATTTGATTACTGTGTGTCTCGGCGTGTTTCTCCTTGGGTTCATCCTGTATGGGACTCTCTGCACTTCCTGGACTTGGGTGGCTATTTCCTTTCCCATGTTAGGGAAGTTTTCGACTATAATCTCTTCAAATATTTTCTCTGGTCCTTTCTCTCTCTCTTCTCCTTCTGGGACCCCTATAATGCGAATGTTGTTGCGTTTAATGTTGTTCCAGAGGTCTCTTAGGTTGTCTTCATTTCTTTTCATTCTTTTTTCTTTATTTTCTTCCGTGGTAGTGAATTCCACCATTCTGTCTTCCAGGTCACTTATCCGTTCTTCTGTCTCAGTTATTCTGCTACTGATTCCTTCTAGTGTATTTTTCATTTCAGTTACTGTAATGTTCATCTCTGTTTGTTTGTTCTTTAACTCTTCTAGGTCTTTGTTAATCATTTCTTGCATCGTCTCGATCTTTGCCTCCATTCTTATTCCGAGGTCCTGGATCATCTTCACTATCATTATTCTGAATTCTTTTTCTGGAAGGTTGCCTATCTCCACTTCATTTAGTTGTTTTTCTGGGGTTTTATCTTGTTCCTTCATCTGGTACATAGCCCTCTGCCTTTTCATCTTGTCTATCTTTCTGTGAATGTGGTTTCTGTCCCCCAGGCTGCAGGACTGTAGTTCTTCTTGCTCCTGCTGTCTGCCCTCTGGTGGATGAGGCTATCCTCCTGGCCATTTTTTCACTGTGAATTTATCAGCCCTCTGTGATTCTCGTTACTGTAGACCAGGACTTGAACCTCAACTTAGCCAGCTAATGGTGCTGATCCATTTAGGAGGTCACCTCTGGGAACACAGGAAATAAATCAACAATCTGGGCCTGCAACATGCCTCACACTGCGGAGAACAGGGACCCTAAAAGGTTGTTGTGATCCTGTGGCCATAAGTGTCTTCTCTTTCTTCCTAAATATAACAATACAAACTAGTATTCCATTTTATTTATTTATTTTAGTATTTATTTATTTACTTATTTTAATGTCCATTTATTTATTTATTTTGGCTGCACCCGGTCTTAGTTGCAGCATGCAGGATCTTTGTTGCAGCACGCGGGATCTTTAGTTGCGGCATGCGGACTCTTAGTTGTGGCATGTGGACTCTTAGTTGAGGCATGCATGAGGGATCTAGTTCCCTGACCAGGGATTGAACCTGGGCCCCCTGCATTGGGAGCGTGTTGTCTTACCCACTGGACCACCAGGGAAGTCCCCTACAAACTAGTATTTTAAAATGTTATGTCAATCTAACAAAGGTAAGATAAACCTACAATTAAGGATAGTGACAGATTAGTTTATACAAATGAACTTGAGCAATGGAATGGCATTTCCTGGGAGGCTGCAGGGTGTAGCTGAGACAACACTGGCTCTGATGTTGGAACCGGGATTTCCACCCTCGGTTCTGAGCAGCTGTGTGATCTTATGAAAATAATATCCTCTTCACCTCTGTGCTCATGGACCCCAGGGGTGGCTCTCAGGCACCCTGCCCACATTCCAAGAATTCCCCAAGAATATCAGGCCTATTTTGCCACAATTCCAAGTTCTCCAGCCCTGTGTGAGCGCCAATCAGGCAAGTTTAAAATCCCTGCCACTCTGTGCCTCCTCCTCCCAGGCCTGCCAGCCTCCTGCCTGCCTCTTCATCCCTATTCCCTCTGCACGCACGATGGAGACCTGTTTAGCCACCTGGAAAATACCCTTGGACACCTCTTCACCTCTGACTCTGGACCCACCTCCCTCACAAAGCCTTCCTGGGATTCCAACCCACTCCAACTGCACCCTTCACCCAACACTTGGCTCTGTGAGACCAAATGTGCCCAGAGTTGCTTAGGTCTGAGACTCCCGTAATTTTGCTCTCTGTTTAACAGGGGTGCCCTGTAATTAAAGTATACAACCAAAAGTTGACAAAATATTCTAGATCTCTAGAACTTACTTATCTTGGGTACCTGACACGTTGTACCCTTTGACCATCACCTCCCCATTTCCCCCCTCCCCAGCCCCTGGCAACCACCCTTCTACTCTCTTCTATGAGTTTGGCTGTTTTAGATTCCTCACATAAGTGGTACTAGGTAGTATTTGTCCTTCTGTGTCTGGCTTACTTCACTTAGCATAATGTCCACCACGTTCATCCATGTTGTTGCAAATGGCAGGATTTCCTTCTTTCTTTAAAGGCTGATTGATATCCCATTTTGTGTATATACCACATTTTCTCTTTTTTTTGATGTATTTTTGGCTGCGTTGGGTCTTCGTTGCTGCGCGTGGGCTTTCTCTAGTTGTGGCAGGCGGGGGCTGCTCTTCGTTGCGGTGTGCGGGCTTCTCATTGTGGTGGCCTCTCTTGCTGCAGAGCACGGGCTCTAGGTGCGTGGGCTTCAGTAGTTGTGGCACATGGGCTCAGTAGTTGTGGCTTGTGGGCTCTAGGGCACAGGCTCAGTAGTTGTGGCGCACGGGCTTAGTGGTTCCGTGGCATGTGGGACCTTCCCGGATCAGGGCTCGAACCCGTGTCCCCTGCATTGGCAGTCAGATTCTTAACCACTGTGCCACCAGGGAAGTCCCTATATACCACATTTTCTTCAGCCATTCATCAGGCAATGCACAATTAGGTTGCTTTCATGTTTTGGCTATTGTTAACAGTGCTGCAATGGACAGAGAATACAGATACCTCTTTGAGATGCTGATTTCAATTCCTTTGTGTATATACACAGAAGTGGGATTGCTGGATCATCTGGTAGCTCCATTTCTAATTTTTTGCCTGCTTTGGTGTCAGGATAATGCTAACTTCATAAAATGAGTTTGGAAGTGTTCTTTCTTCCATTTCTGGAAGAGTATAAAAAGGATTGGTATTAATTTTTCTTTCAATGTTTGGTAGAGTTGCCTGTGAAGACCCAACCTTGAGTTTTTCTTTGTTGAGAGGTGTTTGGTTACTAAGTCACTCTTCTTATTTATTATTCGTCTGTTCAAGCTTCCAATTTCTTCTTGGTTCTGTCTTGGTAGGTTGTATGTTCTGTCTTGGTAGGCTGTATGTTTCTAAGGTTGTATGTTTCTAATTATATACCAATTTATTGGTATATAATTGTTCATAATAGTTTCTAATAAGTTTTCATGTAGTAAGTCCAGGAATCAGGAAAACAGAATGTTCTTTGCCAAATGACATGTCACAGTCTCTCCCTGCAGCACTCCTGAGTCAATTCTGGATCCACGTAGATGGAAGAGCTTCCTACCACGTGGCCTTTTGTTCCTTTCCTCCAATGTTCTGGGCCCCTCTCTACCTCGGCCACTGCTCTGGCCAGACTCTATGTGGACAAGCAGCCTCAGCATTGCCTGGAAACTTGTTAGAGAGGCCAATTCTCAGGTCCCACCCAGACGTACTGAGTTAGATACTGGGCTGGGGCCCAGCACTCTGTGTCTTAACAAGCCCTTCAGGGGATGGTCAAGTGTGAGATGCACACTCCAGAGCGAGAACTGCTGCTCTAGACCTCGTTACAACCAATAAGTCATACACCCCACTGCTTGACTTCCATGTCCTCCAGCTTATTTGGCTGGTCTCTGCCACCGCTGGAACCTCCATTACTGGACCAGCTCACCGCCTCACTGTTATTGTTCCGTTGCACACAGACCAAACCCTGCCAACTCACCTGGCATAATCTCCGCCCCAGTAAATGCAACTGCCCCTGCTTCACCCCTGTGGCTGAGCCTGGCTAGGGAACAACACAGTACATGCTGACCGGTCTCCATAGCAATGAACGAGCCCTCCCTTCAAGCGGGCTCTGCACAGCCCATCCACCCTCCCTGTCTCTGAGCCAATATTTCACAGACTCCCCTTTCTTCTCAAGTGTCCAACACCCCTTGCCCACCCTCACTCATAGATGATCATGTTTTCTAATCGACTGAGAAAACAGAAGCAAGTACTGAAGTTCTTCATTCTTCCACCAGCCAACTTGGGAACCTCTCTGTGTGTGACCCAGAGATTTGGCCTTTCCTATTCCTGCCATGTGTCAACTGGTACCCATCTTTCTCTCCTACAGACGTACATCATGATCACCATCAACGTCTCTTTCTCCTGCGTCATCAGTGTCTGCTCACTACTGTATCGCTCCCATCAGCATAGACCCATGCCTGGCACCTCTGCCCCACTGTCTGCTTGCACTGCTCCCTTACAAAGCCAACCCATCAGGACAGTCTTCCAGACTCACTCTGTCCACTTCCACATGAGCCCACTCCAGTCAAGCTTCTATCCCCGTCACTCCAGCAAAACTGCTCCAACTGAGGTCACAGATGACCACCATGCTGCAAAATTCAAGGTCAGTTCTCAGGCTTCATCCCATTTGATCTCTCAGCAACCACTGACAGGGTGACCAATGCAGTCTTTGGAGAAACTGTGTCACTTGGGGCATCACACTCTGTGTTACTTCTCACCCTCCTCTGTGGACCCCCTCCTCTTCCCAACCTCTAAATGATAGAGAGACACAAGGCTCAGCGTCAGCCCCCCTCTCCACCCACTCACACCGTAGGTGATTTCATCAGGTCAGGGACGGCTCAGGGAAAAAGCATGCCCTGAGGACTCCCAGCTCCAGCCTTACCCTGGAACACAAACTCACATATCCAAACGACCATGTGAGCTCCTCACGTAGCTCTCACTGAGGCATCTTCAATTTCACTCATCTCCGCCTTGCCTCTGCTCAAACCTGCTCCCCTCTAGTCCTTCCCTTCTCGGTAAAAGGTGCCACCATCCTTTCAGCTAATGGCTTGGGCCCCAAACTTTGCAATCTCCTTTGACTCCTCGCATTTCCTCATGGCCACAACCTGCCAGCTCTATTTTCAAACAGTATCCCCGATCCAGGCACCATCTTGACGTGTCCCCTGCCAACTCCCTAATCAAGTGACTGCTTTCTCTAGCTTGATGTATTGCAGCAGTTTCCTAACTGATCTCCCTTTTCCCATTCCTGCCCCTCTACAGTCGCTCCTTCACCTAGCAGTCAGAGGGACCCTTTGAAAAGCATGAGTCAGACCCTGTCTCTCCACCACCCAAACCGTCCAGTAGGTTCCAACTGCATTTAGAATAAAACCCAAAGTCTCTCTGTATCCTGAAAGGCCTACATGATCCAGTTCTTAGCCATCCTTAAGACTTTATCTCCAGCCACTCACCCCTCACTCATGTCATTCCAGCCACGTGAGCTAAGCTACTCCATGCTGCTGCCCCAGGGCCTTTGCACTTGTTGGCTGTCTGCTGGGAATAGTCTTTCCCCAGAAGACTGCTTTTGTTTCCCTCACAGTATTAAGCACATAGTACTCCTTTCGACTTGGGAGCCCATTCAGCTCCCAGTTCTGCAAAGCCTTTGACATGGAGCACATTCATACAGAGATAAAGCCTTCTCCACACTCTCTGAACCCATAAAGGCTCCCCAGCTCTGGATGATGCTCTCAGCAGCACCACCTGTCTTCCTTACCTTAAAGCAATAGTCATGGCAGCAAAGGCCAAGATGTTCTAAGGTAATCTTCGGACAGTCTCCGATCTCCTGGTTGCAGTAAGTACAGATCCCTCCACTTGTTCTGGGAAGTGAAAAACAAGGATCCACGGTCAGGCTGGTACGCAGACTATTGATGTGATGCAGCCAGATCCTGTGGTTTGACGCAGCCAGGCTTAGGCTGCTGCCAGGATTCCCAGCCTGCCATCTTTTCCTGTGGTGTGAACTGGCCATGTAGCCTTGGGCCAGACTGGACCGCAGCCCACTGTAGACCCTCACATTGTTTCCAGAAACCAGTCCTGTATCTTCACCCTACCCTCTATCGTATGTCTGGACACCGCGATCTGATTCTTATTCCAGGAAGCTTGCTTGTCTCTGTCCCTCGGCCTAGCGTGTCTGCATGGGGGGCTGTTCCCACCTAGAATAGGAAGACATACGTCTTCTCCTACAGGAGACACGTCTCTGTATGCCCTACCTGGCCCCTTGTCTTGATGGCCCTTCTCTTCATGCCTGGGAGCACTGAGTCCTACCTGGAGTATCACAGAGGCAGCATGGGTCCAAGGACTATCACAAAGTCAGTGTGGCTGTAGAGCCTGCTGGGACCTCAGACTGAAGTCCTAGATACTGACTTGTAGACTGAGTATCTCCCCAGTTCCAGGATCCCTGCCTTTGTTCCTCAAGTCACCCCCTGGTTTTCCTCCTCAGACAGAACCTGTCAAAAGTCCCTGCCTGCCTTGCTGCTGGCCCGGGGCTCAGTCTCTTGACAGTGTTGCCCTCGTCACAGCCCTGTTCCTCCCTCCTATTTTACCACCACCAGCCCCAGCTCACAGTTAGTCAGATGGCAGAGTGGAAACGTCCCTTACCTGGGAGTACTCAGGGCCCTGGGGTTTAGCCCTAGCTCTGCCACTAACTCACTGCTTTTGCCCTTTGGTCTTAGCTGGATTCAAAGGCTTTCGTTGCCACAAGTGTGACAGCCCAATGAGGGAAGCAGTGCCCTATGCTGTGGTGTGACACATCCCATCTGGAAATGGGCCAGAAGTAGCAAAGCGGCAGACAAAAGCAAATGGACTTAGCGTGTAAATCTCCCTCACCTGCTTCTCCTCCTGGAGACCTGTGAGCTCCCTGGTAACACAGCAGACTTACCTCTCAGAGTATGGAGTGCTGTCACGTGGGAGTTTCTTCTCCATGTGGCCTGAGTCCTCAGTGCTGCCGACGCTGCAGGGAGTGTGATGGGAGAGAGGAGAGCAGTCATGAGTGGAGAAGGCTTTTCTGATTAACACAGGACTCTGCATGACCAGCCATCATCTGTTATGCTAAATGAACTTGGTGCCAACGAGGCATAATTCTCTCTGAGAAGAACTCTTACACTGGGGGCAAAGAAGACCTGCTGTGGTGAGGAAGATGAGAAGGGGGTGGCTAGGATTCTGGAGAACTGTCAGTTTCACGGACCAGGGGGAAAGGTCCATGGCTTTTCTCCCCACATATGCGCCTTGGTTATAATGTGACAATCGCCAGGAGCCCACTCACAGCAGGAATCAACTAAGAATGGGAACAAAAAAAACAAGGAAACATTCCAACATAATACCGTGCTGGGTTACACAGTGGAATTAGGGGTGATTTTTTTTTTTCCTTTTCGCATCTTCAGTTTTCAATAATATGACTTTTTATAATAAAAAATAATGATCAAAAAAACTATTTCCAGGGAAGGGCAACTAGCTACAAGCTCTGGGATATGGTTTAGTGAAGCTGTCATGCTAACAGGAGCTGTGTGATGACCTCCTGAGGTTAAGTGACCTGCCTAAGGTCATGCTTGGAGTAAGGGGTGAGCCAGAATTTCAGCCCAGCTTCTGATTTCTTTTGAGATTTAAGCTTACCTCTAAGCCTCCTGGAAGGTAAAGCAAAAGGCGAAAACACACTGGACTACACAACTCTAAGTGTCCCATTAAACAAAATACTGCTGGGACCGGAAGAAGAAAAACCAGGAGATGGACAGAGTTCAGAGAGGCAAACGCCAGATGGCACCACAAAGAGGGGACTTCCCTGGCGGTCCAGTGGTTAAGACTCCGAGCTTCCACTGCAGGGGCCAGAGGTTCGATCCTTGGCTAGGGAACTAAGATCCCACATGCTGCGTGGCATGTCAAAAAAAACCCCAAAGAAACAAACAAAAACAAAAAACCACCTCCCTGAAAAAAGCTATAGAGACAGAAAATAGTAGTGGCCAGGGGCTGTGGCTTGTGGTGCTGGGGGCGCTGCTAATGGGTCTGGGGTTCCCTTTTTGTGTGATAAAAGCGTCCTGGAATTGGATGGTGGTGATGATTGCACAACGTTGTATAGTGTACCCAAAACCACTGGACTGTACACTTTAAAGAGTGAATTTCATGATATATTAATTAGATCTCAATAAAGCTACTAGGAAAAATCACTCTAAGAAGTTACAAGTGAAGAAACGGAGGCTCATAAAGGTTGAGCATCTTCTCCAAAATGACCCAATAAATGGGGGTTGAGCAGGCACTTGAACTTGACCCCTACGCCCATGATCATCATTCCACAGCAGCAGTGAAAGCTGGTCGGGAGTCCCCAGAGGCCCAATCCTGAAATAAGGCCAGGATGCACCTCTCTGTTACTAAAATCCTAACCCTAGCAGTGGGGTGATGGATGTGTCATAAAAAAAAAATCCCAGGAATACACTGTTTCAGTGTGGGTTAGTTTTTAGCTGAGGTGGCATGGAGGTACCCTTCAATATGGCATCCGGAAGCAAGCAGCCAAAGAGATGATGAGTGAAATGTGTGTTCAAATGAGGCAACCTGGCATGCTGGAAGGAGCATGGGAGCTGAAGAGAGGAGCCCTGAGTTCTGGAACAGGATGGAATTAACTAGATGGTTCTTAAGGGCCTCACCAGCTCTATCAAGAGTGATGCCCTCAGGATTTCACAAAAGCAAGCTTGTAGTCTACCAAGAAACAAATACAGGCAGAAACGGATGGTGCTGGAAGTGGAGTGTAGGATGAACGAATGACAAAAGGGGAGCGCAAAGGCACCGAGTCAGGTAGAACATCTGGAAAGGCATAAATCATGTCCGTGAGCAATTAAATCATCTACCTATTCAATAAATGATTACACAGAAGGTACTCTGGGCGAAGTACTTGATGAGGTACTGGGGATGCAGGAATGAGGACAACACAGGGCCTGGCAGGAGAAGGCCGTGACATGGAAAGGTCTGGGACTTCTCACCTGCTGTAGAATGAAGACAGTGGCTTCCCGGAAGATACCTCACCAGCATTCACGTACTCCTTCATAAAGAGAATCCCTTTGCTGTAGAAAAAGCATAGCAGAACAGAAAAAGGTATACTGGAAGATTCCAGGGGACTGGGCCTGACCTAAGGCAGGGGTCCAGGACAGGAAGGACCCCCATTTTGTTTGAAGGAAGTGAAGGAGCTCATGGGAATGCCTGGGGGCAGAGGTGCTGGTGCTCTAGCCCCCGCCGGGCAACAAAAGCAGGAAACAGGAGCTGCTAGGCTGCTGAGCCCACTGTGGACTCGGGCTGAAATCAAAGCCCATGAGTACAGCCTGGTGTGTGTGGATTTGACAGCGCTAGAAAGACGCTCCTTGCAGCCAGTGGTGGGACGCTACCCTCCAGAGACTTCAGTCCAGTGGGCTTTCCATTCTCCTCTCTGACCACATTTTGTTTCCCTTCTGCCTGGGACCGAGATCACCTCTAAGCCTCATCTTACACTGTCAAATCTCCATCAGCAATCTAACCTCTCCCTTCCCACTCTTGGAGCTCCAGGGTGAGCTCAGGTAGTTGCCTCACCCTGGACAAGCCCCTGGCAACTTTGGAAACAAGGTCTACCTCACGATGGGCTCACCATGACACCAAATTTGGCCCCATTTACATGCTCTGCACTCCAGCCTGCTGGCTTGATGGCAGCAGACGCTCCTCTGATCTCTCCTCCACACACACACACACACACACACACACACACACACACACAGTTCACTCAGCGTCCTTGTAACGGCTCCCTTCCTGCACTGTACGATGGCAGGTGAGGACAGGAACTCAGGTGAGGCAGCGGTTATGCGCCTCTTCTCACAACAGATAACGTGAGAGAGACAGACACAGGCCCTGGCCTCAAAGGGATTTCTTTGGACTCTGCAAGCATGTTCCCCAAGAAACATTAGCAAGGTCTGAAGGATGGCAGAGCCCTAGAAGTGCCACCTCAGCTTCTCATTGGGAGACTCTGTTCAGGCCCACACACAGGAGTTTATATTAGGGGAACTTGGGCTACACTCTGTGGCCCCTTGACCAACGGGCTGCTGAGAATTGGAGTAGGTACTAGAGCTAATATCAGGGAAGTAACGTGGGCCAAAGCCGAGTCCTTTAGCTCCAGGGAGGAAATAGCCCACAGAACGTCTCCCGATTGTCCCTTCTTACCTGGTTGAGTTAGACTCCAATTCACTCGGGGAGGCTGGCACATAAACATGAGGCTGCTCAGAGGTGGCAGTGACAGCAACAGTGACCGTACAGCTTGAGGGGTTCCTCATCCTGAAAGAAGCGGAGGGAGGAGCCACCGTGTCAACACTGAGAGCTGATGTCTTCCAGGGTCAAGCAGGGGCTAATGCCGAGACCGCCACTTCAGAGAGTTTAAAAGAACGCTGACGTTTTTTAAACAACCCTTGAAAATCACTGAGCTGTTTGTTCCTTGAGGCTCCTGAGATCAATGGATAGAAGTACTCATTTTATAGATGAGAAAACCCAGGTTACATTGTAAGCTGGTGGCAAGACCCCAACCTTCCAGTGTGTGCCCAGAACTACCCCTGCAGCCAAGGGCCTTGGCCTATGACTCACTTGGTTACAGCAGAGCTATGGGGCTAGCAAGGACTTGACAGACACAGCCCCGCTCACCTCCTCAATGGGTGGGGCAGCCCCTTCCTGGGATGAGCTCCCTGCCCCCATCCTCCAGTGAAGTTTCTGGAGAGCACAAGGCTGAGGGAGAGGGACGAATGAATTCAGGTGTCGCCAAGGAAGAGATGTGGATGGACCTCATTCTGGAAGTCACCTACCGTAAGAAGCAGCAGGAGACTGACAGGTATAATGGTTTTTCTGAATCTCCACCCCTTGGTGTAGCACACAGCCCCTGGTCTGGAATCCAGTGCCCAGGACTTCAACTAGTTTAAGAGTGGGGAGGGTAGAGAACAAGCATGATAGCACCTGCCCAGCTCCCCAGCCTCATCTTCCCAGACTATGTCACGTGTACCTGATCTCTCTCGTACCTTTGCACATGACACCGCTTTCTCCTCTGGGAAGCCATTCCCAGAGTACCTGCCCTCTCACCCCAGGCTGGGTGAGGCACCCTGCCTCAATGTGCCCAGTCACCCTGTGCCTAGTCCTATGTCACTCTAGGACACAGGAATGCACGATGCAGACTGAAGGAGGTGGAGTGGCTGGGAGGGGAGGCCCAATGGGAACCTGGAGAGACGGGCGGGGGATAAAGTACAGAAGCAGGTAGTCAGAAGAGGACTGAGTACGAGGGGAGGGAAACAGCATCCACTTCTGACTGAACAGCTAGCAAGTGTCTGGCATCCTCTGATCCAGACACAGCGTGACGGTCGCGGGGACAGAAGAGCTGGGGGGCAAGGAGGCCTGAGGCACAAGAAGGAGCCGGCTTACCAAAATGGAGAGGCAGCGGGCACAGCACAGGGAGCGCAATGCAGGCTCTGGGCTGCCTGCCGGCCTTCTAAGCCCTGTCAGGCCGCTGCCTGGCTGGGTGGCTACTGGCCAGCCATGCAACCTCCCTCCGCCTCAGCCTCTCAACTATAGAACAGATGTCATACTAGCACCTCTCTCGTAGGGCTGGCGTGAGAACTAAATGAGTGAGGACGCATAAAGCATGAGAAGGATGCCTGCACATTCTCAGCGCGCAGCAAATGCTAATGGTCGCTGCCGTGGTGTCACTGCTGTGCTCTCTGTGTGCTTCCTGAGGGTGTGCTTGGGGGCCTGGCCATCTGGCTCAGTGTGTGTATGGCCGCTACCTACAGCTGGTTCATAGGAAGTACTTGTATGTCGTCTCCAGGTTATTCCCAAACTCACGAACACTTTGGGCAAAGATCTCTGGAGAGCTAAGAGAACACTGAAATGCTGCCATAAAAGGCACAGCTTAGAAATCTTCCAGCCCCATGAATGGCAAAGGCACCCTGTATCCTTCTGCCAAGCCAGGTCTCCATGTTCCATGTGGCTGCCAGACAGCACGGTTCTCTGGGCACCTTCTCTCTGCCAGGTTTGGTGTAACAGATTTGGTGCTGTGGCTCCAAACCCAAGCCCACAGAGATCTACCCCTGGGATACTCATTGCTTGTCAGCCTCCCATGGGCTCCTAGCCCATCACACCTGCAGAAAGTAGCTGGCATGCCTAGCGTGTTAGGGTCTGTTCTGGGCTATGGGCCCTGACAAAAGTCAGGTTCAGGCAGGCAGGAGTCCAGCACAGAGTGGCCCTTACCTGCTGGCCTGGCTGTCCACTTCCAGGTGCTGCTCAGGATTTCTGGGGCTGCTCTGCTGCTCGGGGCTGCTGGGGTCTGCCGGCTTCTGGGTGGGTGCAGCTGGGTCTCCCCGGTCATCTTGCTGGGCTCCAGGCCTCCCCTGCCAGGAGTCTCCCACCTTGGTGACCACATTCCCGTCCTCAAAATCAGCCAAGGTGCTGAGGAAGAATAAGCCCTTGGTTACCGACTACACACCGATATCCCCTCCCGTGGCCATAGCGGGCTCCTCTCCCGGGAGGTGGGGCAGACAGGAGCCCGGCATGGCCCCCACCTCGGGGAGAGCTCGTGTCTTCCTCAGGGGGACCCCAGCACCACTGCTCCCCTCCCACCGACAAAGGCTGTCCCCACGCGTATTACATGAAGCCTGGGCCCAGATGCTTTTGTCACCCCCTCAGTCCAGCAAGGAGGGAGTGCCTTCCCTGCTGTCCTCGGCATCAAGCTCTTTGGGAGACCTTCCTTCCGTCCTGGCCTCACATCACGGCTACCCTTGCACATCCCTCCCATCACCATCCCCATCCTGAGGTGCTTCGGAGGGCCTTGTTCTCAGTGCCGGTGCCTCCTCCACATCCCGTGTGACGGTGCTGCTGCCTGGTGGCCTCAAGCACCAAAGATGTCACATGCCCACTGGCCGGGGCCAAGACTGAGTGAGATTATTGAGAACGTGAGCCTAGCATTCCAAAAGATGAATATCTCGTTCACCATCACCTTGATCCTGGCCCATCCCGAACTCAAGCCTCCCCAAATCAGCAGCCTGCCTCCAATGGCTGGTGGGGCTATCTTAGGACGAGAAGATCACACCACCAGCTACCTCCAGCCCTGGGACTCTATTCATGGAAGTTAATCCCATAGTAGGCAGGCAGGCTCGCTGCCTTCAAGCTGGAATAACAAGGGGAGTGGAGCTCATACCTTTTGGACAGTATGCTCTCCTCAGATAGTGCCAGCAGAATGCCCTGACACACCCGCCCCCCCCCTCTGCCTGTGACACACAGGCTTGAGCTAAAGGCAAACCAAGAAGGCCTAAAGAGTTTGTTTCCCGACTCTGGAAGCCCTGAGCTAGCTTTACCATGGACTTAATCGGAGTCCTGTACCAACTCATATCCCCTATAGAATTACGGTAATAGAAGTTATCCTCACCAAGTTTGTGAATAAAGCCAGGATTCTCAGCAAAGAGCAATTTGGATGTCCGCTGCGACACAGGGCCAAGTGGATGAATAAGGCTCCTTCACCCTAGGCCTCAGAGCAGAGTCACTACAATTATAGGCGGTATAACCCACCTAACCCATAAAAAGGAAATCTTAGTAAAACAGTCACAGGAAGTCTTGCTGAGCAATGTAACAACCCAGAGGTCTTCCAGGCCCCTAATGAATTGCCTGGAAGTCAAGTGTTTAGAGATAGGGAAGGTAATACTTCTGGCTGTAACCAGATCAAAGATCCAGAAGCCTAATACAGCTACTGACAATTCTGGACACAATCACACTCTCTACGTGGAAGAAAACAGCCCCTTCGACTCCTGTGCTACCTCCATTACACTCCTCCAATGGTTGACAGCAGTTGTCCATGGTGAACAAGTGTGGTTAAAGTTCACCTGTTCCTAATGCAGAGAGAACATAAACCTGAAAAGCCCAGACTTGCAACACAGAGGAAAACAGCATATGCTTTAGATGTAAAGTCTAATAACACAAATTTAGTGGGGAGAAGGTGAGCTAATCTATCTTATTAAATGAAGTCAGGCCAATACGGCTGGTAAAGGGGACCAGAGGCCACCTTTCTGAGTGTCCTTAAATAGTTCTGGTGGAAAGAGACAGTCCTCTGGGACTGGTTTATTTGGCTGTAACTTCTTATAAAAGGAGAATCCAACATTTACGTAGTACTTTGTGCCAGGAAATGTCCTACATGCAAACGCATTTAACCCTCACAACAACCCTGCGTGGTAGGATCTATTACGGCCACTATTCTACAAGTAAGGAAACTGAAGCACATAGATGAGCACGATACCCAAAACCACATAGCAAGTAACTGACAGAGCTTAGGTTTGAGCCCAGGCACAGGAGTCCGTGCTCACTATACTGTACCACCTCTTCCTGTACCTGTACTGTGATGAAGCAGCTCCACTGCTCTGCAGGAGGCCCCTGCCCACCCAACTCCCCTCCTTCCCCCACCGCTTAGGAACAAGCCCCTTCCCCACGGAGCCCCAGCGCCCAGAGCAGGCATCTCCGCCCGAGGGCCCTCGTGGTTGGAGGGTCGAGCCGCCCTCCCCGCGTGTCCACAGCTCCCGGCCCCGGCCAGCTCTGAAGACCAGCGCCCAGTGCCCAGACACCACCGACACCAGGGCACCCCGCCAAACAGCCCCTTTGGCTCCTTGCGGGCACCCAGCTCCCTTCCTCTCTCCCGCCTCCGCCGGCACTGCGGCGAGGGTGCACACGTGGTAGGGGGGGCTGCTTCAGCCCCAAGGACGGTGGAACCACCCATGTCCTCCAGGCCATCGGGGGAAGGGCAGCGGGAGCCCAGGGCGCCCGAGATGGGCGGCCCGGCCCAATTGTGATCCTCGCGCGCCATCTAGCGGCAGGCGCGGGCACGACCGCGGGAGAAGCGCCGCCGAGGCCGCTCACGCCCACGGTAGCCATTTCGCTGTGTGGACGGTCCCGTTTCCCGATGCACACCGGACACAAGCGCGGGACTGCAGAAAATGGCGGTGCGCGCAGGCGCACACTCGCCGAACGCAAACGCACACCCTCCCGGGGCACGCACGTGCAGGCACACACGTTGCGTGCTGGCGCGTGTGCGCAGGCGCACACGGTCTGTGCCGGCGCGCGTGCACAGGCGTACACGTGCGTGCCGGCGCGCGTGCGCCGGCGCACACGTCTGTGCCGGCGCGCGTGCGCCGGCACACACGTTCTGTGCCGGCTGCGCAGTTCCCTGCAGAGCAGGTGGGGACTCTGTCCGCCTTTTTTTCTTCCCATTGTAGAATCTCCTGGCCTCCTATGACATCGTGACAGCTCTAGGACAGAGTTTGTCAGCCTCACCATTATTGACATTTTGGACTCGATAACTGTGGTGGGCGCTGTCCTCTGCACTGTAGGACGCTGGGCAGCATCCCTGGTCTCCACCATTTGCCAGTAGTACCCTCTTCCCAGTTGTGGCAATCAACAGTGTCTTCAGACATTGCCAAGTGACTCTTGGGGGGTTGGGGGTGGGGGAGATGCCCCTGTTTCAGAACTACTACCCTAGAACAATTGAATCTAAATCTCTCCGCGTGGGTCACAGGATACTTTAAAAAAAACAAACAAACCACTTCTCAGGTGATTATCAAGTGCAGCCAGAGTTGTGAAACACTGATCAAGAAAGTTTGTTTTGATTTTGCAAAGTTTTAATCAGAGAAAATTAGTTGTAAGCCTGGGCTCTACAGTTACCAGATCTGAGCCCTATTCCTAGCTTTGCTCTTCATAGGAGTCCTCCGTTTCCTCCACTGTCAAATTGCATAATAAGAAGCCAGATCCTTCCCCGGGTTTGGGGAATATTACATGCGATTGTGCAGATGGCATGCTGTACACATTAACCATCTGACAGTTACTGGTTCTGGGTCTTGAGAATAGGCTCCAAAGAACAGAGTTCATAAACTAGCTTTTCAAAGTTTTTCCTGGGGTTTTTCTTAGAGCCTCTTCAGTTGCGACTCAGCTCTGCCATTTGGAATCCCTTGACAAGTCAGGTAACCTTTCTATGCCTCAGTTTCCCCATCTTATCCATTTCACAGGGTTGCTGGCAAGAGTAAAGCACCTGGCAGAGCGCACTATAGGTGTCAGTTTTTGTTTTCACTCTGTTAATTGTCAGGGCAATTTGAAACAAAAAAGTCACATAATAGGGCCTCATACCTTAGAGATCCGTTACCCACCCCACCCCCAGCATCACAGTTTATGTAGGGGTGACAAATGTAAAAAAGTAGCTGTAATGTGGTGTGAAATTGCAAAAATTCACTCACTTTTTAAACACCTAAATCAGACCGTGTTCCTCTCTGGCTTAAAACTTGAAAGAAGATCCAATCTCCCTCTCATGGCTTACCAGGGCACGGTTCCATCTATGGTCCCCCTCACCGGGTAGGCTACTTTATGCTTTGGAATCTGCTAAGCGTGTTCCCAAAGCAGGGTTTTAAGTTTGTGTTTCCCTATCTGCAGGTCTTTACTCCTTGCTTTCCTAGAGTTGTTCGTTCCTCCACTCATCTCAGTAGTACCCTCCTCACCACCATTACTCTCTATCTTAGCACCCCGGCTATTTCTTTCAAAGCACTGTTCTTCCCAGGAGTCACAGAGACCTGACTTCCAGTCCTTTGTTATTCATTATAGTTAGGCACAAAGCTCACATGATTGTGGGGAGGGCCGTATGAGACACTGAGTACAGGGCTGTGCACACAGTAGGTGCCCCACAGTGAAGTAGCTGTTGTGATTATTAACGATATCTGATACAAAAGGCCAATCAGCCCCTGCCTACCTTGACAAACCTCATGTTCCACGCCAGTAAACACCAGGTTATTTGGAGTCCTTTGTACATCCTGTACCCTTTGCTTGGAGGACTCCTATTCACCTTTCAAGATTCAGCTCAAAAGTCACCTCTCCCATGAGGCTGTCCTGGGGCCCCCTTCCCCTGTTCCAGTCTGGACCAGGTTTTGCCCCCCATTAGCCCTGTCCGATTTGTCTGTGTACTCCAGTCTCCAGCACAGAGCAGGTGCCTTCCAAGTGGTTGCTGACTGAAAGGGTGGGTGACTTCCTGACTATGGAGGACTTCCTGGCGGAGGCCAGAGGTTTCCAGCTGGGGCTTCAGCCCTCGCCACGTCCCTTGGGCCAGCTCACTGGCCTCACCTTCCCAGCCAAAGGCTAATGTACACTTGAGCCGCCTCTCTCCACCGCACAAGCTCAGCACTGTTGGCTGATGCCTTACCCCTTTGGGTCCGTCTCCCTGTCCTCCAGGTGTGCTGGGCTGTTGCTCTTCCTGTCAGCCAGGACAGCAGAGGCAGAAGTGGCACCAGAGCTGAAGGAGGAAGCACACAGACCTTCTGAAGCCTCAGACCAAAGGAGACCTGGGGCCCAGGTCTTCCCCTTCCCAGCTGCATTCTCACAGGAAAGGAGGACCTACATCTGGCCGTGACCAGCTTGGAATTCCTGGGGAAGTGTCCTCCTGGTTTGGGGTTCCAGCATCCTTGCATGACCTACACCTCCCGGGGCTCTGTGGGAATCTAGAATGATCGTTCCTTACTAAATGTTGCACACACCCACAGCAAAATGGCCACTTCCCACTGGTGGATTGGTAGATGAAATAGGGCAGAAGCCTGCAGCCTGGGAATGCACAACCTCTTCCCATTGCACCTTTGCACCTCCCTAGCCACCTCCACATGCTCCCTGGGACTGAGCCCTCTACTGCTGGCTGGCTGTCCCTGGGATTCTTCCCACTGACTTCTCCTAGCAGGGTCTCTTCCCAAGCTACACTTCTCAATGCCCTCTTCTCTGCCACCTCAGCTTGGGTCCCTATGGGTAGGTGCTGAGTTGTCTGGGTCCCCTGACTTATCACCTGTACCCACTCCTGCACTGCCCCTGGTGGGTGGGTTCACCTCCCAGCCTTCTCTGTCCTGCAGTGATCACCTGATGTGAAGAAGGCATGGAGCTGAGAGGTTCAAGGGGGACCCTGGGGTGCTGGACGTGAGGATGAACCCTAAGGCCGTCTGGCAATGGGACTGGTCATTGGGCAGTTGCCCCACCCTTACCTGGTGGCTGCTGGTCCAGGCTTATGAGGCTGTGAGTTGGCACTGGGCACCTCCTGATCATCCAGGAGAGGGGTAAAGACAGCAGGTGAGCACAGCCTGTGGAAGGAGGCCAAGCCCGGTCTTGGTTCAGGACTTTGCGTCTTTATGTCTACTCCCCCCGAGAGGGTGGCTTCTGTTCCCAACAGATGATGGGCACTAAGGAGTTCCTCAAATGGATGCTTGGAGCACAGTACTCACTCACATCCTACAGCTGACTGACACCAGGACAGCGTGGCCTCGTGGTGAAGGGCACACTCCCTGGGGGGGCACATGACTCTGATTCAAATCACAGCTTTATTAAGCTTCTGGCTGTGTGACCTTGGGCACATCAACTGACCTCTTTGGGCCTCAGTTGGATCATCAGTGAAATGGGGTGACAACTGTGTCTGCCTCATACATTTTCTGAGAAGAGTAAATGAGTCAATAGATGCCAAGTACTTAGAAAAATGCCTGGGCCCCAACATGTGCTAAAGTGCTCCTGTGATTATTACTGGGCCCTGTGGCCATTTGTAGAAGCAGCGACCCTTTGCAGTCCGTCTGTGCCCATCAACTTGATACAGATTCAGCGGGTGCTGTCTTATGCAGCCTTCCCAGGTATAGGCTGAGTTCTACGTCTCTCTGTGACTCACAGCATGCCGAGCGGTTACCTGTGCGAGCCTGCACCCTCCACTTGAATAGCACGCTAAGAGCTCCTCATGTTTGTTTCCACACCCACTTACGCCAATTGTACTTGCAACCATAATCACTGAATTCAATTATTAAGTAAACTCATAAAAATGAATGGAAAAGGAGAGTGGGTGTTTTTTTCATGACAAACAACCTTTTCTTTGCAAAGACCATAAAAGCAAGTCTCTTAAAAATCACTGTCTACAGAAGAGACAATGTAAAAGACTGTTAAAAGTCATAAAAGTCTAGAAGATATTCAGATAATTTTGCAAGTTAATATGAGCTTTGGCTTCATTTTAAGGAAACTGAAAGCAGAAAGCAAAGACTTCATTTTGCAAGGGGGGCATAGGCAAGAAGGATGTTCTGGATGAATATTCGAAGACGAAGCAGTCAAGAACCAAGCCCAGTCATGTTGGACCAGAGAATGGAGTCAACCTGCAGGACCGTGCTGGCCAGCACCGTGACGCAGGCCATGGTTGTCGGGCTCTTGCGCAGTCCTCCCCGCTAGCAGGAGCTCAGAGAACCGAGGCCCCGGCCCCGTGGCGTTCCCTGGCACCGGCTGAGGCACAGTGGGCAGACGCCGGGGCCTGTCATCCTCTTCCCGTGTTGGCCTGTGCTCCTGATTTGGAAGTTGGGCCTTGGGGGTCCAGGCATCAGTTGCAAACTAGTAAAGTTAGTGAAGGCAAGGGGCTCCCGGTGGGCTTGGGCAAGTAGAGGCAGCTGAGAGGGCCAGTTGGGAAAGCGGAGATTCCCTCCTCGGCCAGACTACTGTAGGGCAGGGGTGCCGGCTGGCAGCGTGCCTTGGTGGCTCTCTGTAGACACCGGCTTCACCATTCCTCTCTGGCCATCTGTTCTGAACCATAAGGGCTCTAGAACAGCTTGGAGCTGAACTATCTGTGCCAACATCTGTACACCTAACCTTTGTCCCCAAGGATGAGTCATGCTTGGTTTGGAACCACTTGGGGACAAGTGGGACCTTGCCACTCCCCAAATCACCTGAGAAAATGGCCCCTGACTCCACCCAGGTCCAAGAAGTCAGAGCCCAGCTAGACACGCTTGTCTCCTACTCTGTCTCACTGGGGCCACTGCTCTTCCGCTCACTGAACTTGAGAGCAGAGCTGGCCAGAGGAGGAAGGTGGAGGAGGCTTTGGGGCTTCTGGAAGGGATGAAGGACCTCCTTCCAGCTTGCCCTCACAGCTCAGCCAAGAAGCAGGAAGGCAGCGATTCATCCATCATTCCCTCCTTCTCCACATGTTCATCCTACCCGCCCAGGCCCACCCTTATGCCTACTTGGGAGGAGCCTGAGAGCCAGTGGAAGAGGGTAGGAGAAGCAGCAAGATTGAAGCAGAGGTAAATCTCAGAAGTGGGAAGTCCGGGGACAAAGGATGTGGCGGCGGCGGGAGTGCTGGAGATGGGAGAAGCAGTAGACGGGACTATGGGAAATGACCAGTGCCCCGCCCCCAGCAGCCCAAGCAGTTGTGGCGACTTGACCAGGAACAGGAGAGAAGCAACAACTTGGGGCCACGGGCCTCCCCCAGGTAGCTCACCCTCCTCTCCCAGAGCTGATGTCTGCTCCAGCCAAGCCTTCAGGTGTGGAGCCCGTGGCTCCGGATCCCACGTTGCCGTCACTTGACTGTGCACTTGATCTGTTATGGGAAGAGAAACATTTGCTGACTGCTTGGGTTTTGATTTAATTTAACTCATATGTCCTGAGAGTGAGCCTCAAGGACCAGAGGCCCAGGCCTTCAGCTGCCACCCTGCACTGCTCCAACTGAAGCCAAGCTGATATCAACAATATTTCTGCCTTTTTTCCAAACTTGATGGGCTGGGAGCAAGGGTGGAGCCAAGAAACAGAGCAAGGTGGCACAATGGGGGGCCAATGACCAATGGAACAAGAGACAAGGCATCTGGGGCCACTAATAAACCAACACAGCCCAGGGCAGAGACAAGGTTCCCCGAACAATCCTGGGTCCCCTTCCCTCATTCCAGTGCTGGGGCTCCACAGGGTCTAGGGCTGCGCACTAAGAAGACAATGGCAGGTAGACAAGGCTGTGGGCTCTTATCCATTACTTCCGGTTCAGGAAGTGCCCAACTGTGAGCGACTGCTCACCACACCCAGGCTCCCCTGGTCTGGCCTGAAGGACAGGTCAGCGGGATGGTTGCGGGATGGCTGGGGCACAACCAGCCCCTCTGGACTCAGCATCCCCTGCTATCGTTCTGCCTCCTATCCCTGCACCCCCTCCACGTCTCCCTTCGTCTACAGGCCACCCTGGAAGGCCCTGTTAGATGCTCTGCTGGGGTCCATGAATCCTTTGGTCACTGACTTCCCGAAACCTCCAGCTTGGCGGCCTTGCTGGCCTAGAGTTTTGTCCTCCTCTGCAGCTGGCTCCCTGAGGAATCTTGGCAGGGGCCTGCCCTTCTCCAGGCCTCATGCATTCCTTCATTCATTCTTTCGGCAGATATTCATCGAGGACCTGCACTGCCCCCGACACTGGGGACACAGTGAATGGGACAGTCCTGGTCCCAGCTCCATCCACTGACCTTGGATGGGGGGGCCATATGGGCTCCGTGTCCCTGCACTGAGTTACCTTTCAGAGTCTGCATCAAGGCCCTTGAAGGCCCTTTCACCAGTCAAGTCTCTCTTGGGCTCTCTGGGGTTGGGGGCTTCGTTGTCTTTGGAGCCTGGGGAAGACCTATGGTGGAAAGAAATATAAGTTAACTACCCATCAGCCAACCATACTTACGTGGGGGCAGTTACCTCATCCCCAAATGCCAGCTTTCTCCAAAGAGCGCAAATCCTGATATTGCAGGATTGGCAAATTATCAAAATCTACTAACAGCTGCTGTTGACTGAGGGTCAGACCCCATTCTCATGACTCTGAATGCATTAGCTCTCCACATCAACCCCACAACACGGTCACTGTTCTTATCCATGCCCACTTTCCAGCTGAGCAAACTGAGGCACAGAGAGCCTGGAGTGACTTGCCCCGAGTTCCACAAGTAACAAGGGGAGAAGCTGAGATTTGAACCCAAGCAGTCTGACTTCAGAGTTCCAGACTATAATCTTCTATGGTGTAAGACTGATCCTAACTCCTGATTCAACCTCCCTCCCTTGTCTCTGAGGTCATCAGGGAGCCTCATGGTGTCAAACCCAGCAGAGACACTGCCATCATTCTCACCATTCAGGACCACTGACCCAGTGGGCCACTCCCGCCTTCTCTCCCCCGTCCGTCCATCATGACTCTGTGTCACTGGCTTAAATGTTGGTGTTCCTGGCATCCTTCTCCACCTGCATGCTCTGCCACCTACCTTGGTCACCTCCTCTGCTCCCATGGCGTCAACTGTCATTCTTAAGCCAGTGACGTCTGCCTGTTCCCACCTCTCCTCTGTGCTCTGACCCGTACCCTCACTGCTTCTGGGACTGGCCCTCAGGCACCTCACCCTCAACGTGGCCAGAACTGAACCACCCTCACCAGCTGCCCTCAGGGGAATGACCAGGCAGCTGCCACCTCCACGATACTATCTGTGCTCAGTTTGCTGGCTCCTCTCTCCTCGAGTCCCTTGACTTTGTACCCCATGTAAATATTGACGTTGAACCCCATTATTTCTGCTCTCATCCCTCTGCATAGAGCATGGAAATCTCTTGAGCCCTGACCTCTCTCCCAAAGTTCAACCAGAAACCCTCAAAAGCCTCCTGGTAATTTGCATTTGGATGCCTACAAATAAACTCATCATATAGTCATTTGTAAAGTACTAAGTATTTATAGCACCCCTTCCTGCCCCCTCCCCTTAGTTCCCACTACTGTAGTGACATATGGAGCAAAAAGCGCAGGGAGGGAGTCAGGCAGTGGGGTGGGAGTCATGGATCTGCCTGCTCTTGGCCGTGTGGCTTTGAGGAAGTTACTTAAGCATTCATGGTCTCAGTTTCCTCATCTGTAAAATGGACATAGTGATTGCATCTACATCCTGCACGGGGACACGTGTTAGGCTGTTTGGGACAGGGCAGGGCTTAGTGAATTCTAGCTTTCCCTCTTTCTTCCTTTTCTCCAACTTGACTTTCCTGTTGGAAAGTGGGGGAGGGGTGCTCCAGAGGATCTCCAAGGGCTGTTATAGCTTTGTCACTCCCAGACAAAATGCCAGAGGCCTTATGGGTTGTGGAGGCCTTATGGGGCACACAGCACAGACCTTCCTGAGAGACAGCCTGGCTCCCTCCTGCATCTCTCAGGGTCACTTTGCCCCTGTTTCTCAGGGACTGGTCACCTTAGGGAAACCAATGAAGCAGCTTCCAGTGTTGCCTTATTAAAGACGTTGTCACACTGGGTGATTCTCAGTCATTCCAGCAATAAATGCTCCTGCAGTCCTGTTCTGGGCCAGCCAGGCCTTGAGCGCTCCAGGAGCTTGGAGTCCTTGGGGCAGAGCCATCTGTGAGTGGACAACTGTGACTCCGTGTGGAAGACTCTCTGGTGGAGGGATGAACACAGCGCTGTGTGAGCTCAGCGCGGAAAGCCCCTCACAGAAGCTGCCTCAGAAAGAAACACAAGCAAAGGAGGTGCTACAAAGGGGAGACATCTGAGCTGAGACTGAAAAATGCAGATAGGAAGGGGCATCCCCGGCAGAGCCTACAGCCTGCACAGACGAATGGGGCTGGGGGAGGCTGGGGGGGAGGGCCCAGGGAGGAAGGGTGTATGAGGGGAGCCTGGGGAGGGGGTGGATGAGCCCCACCAGGCAAGGTAGAGAGTTCAGGCTGCAGAGCCTAAAGGGGAGGGGGCATTGCAGGGTTTTTCCCCAGGGACTGGCATAGGACTACCGCTGCCCTTTAGAAATGGCACCCAGGTAGAAATATGAAGGAGAGTCTGGGATGGAGCGAGTGATGAAGGAGGCCTGGCCCCAGGGGAAAGGCACTAGGGACAGAGATATCTCTAAACTAGAATGGATAGGACTCACTGCCCCGACTGCGGCGAGGGTGTAGAGAGGGAGGAGCCAATGCAGACAGTCAAGGGCCCCAGAGATCGGGGCTCCCACTGCCCCAAGGATTAGCCTGGGCTTGTGCTCTGGCCTCCCTCCCCAGACTCTGGCTTCACAAGGTGGGGTCCCAGTCTGTCGGCTTCACTGCTGTGAGCTGGGTGAGTAGCTAAATGAGCAGCAGTCAGAGCCCCTCCGGGGAGAAGCGGCCCCTCCCTGCTCACATCCCCCTTTGCCCCCACCCAAGCTTCCCTGGGGCCCAGCTCCCAGCCCCCCCAAACCCTGCCTGCATGTTACCTGACTGTCTGCCCCCTACCTCGGGGCAGGGGCTGGGCCTGCCGTGCTCCCTGCTGGTTGTGCCCCACCCCGACCCCCTCCCCTGTCCCTTGAACTGTCAAGGCTGACCTAGTGACCCCGCCCTGTTCCTGGTGCCTCCCCCTGCCACAGCTGCTTCAGTGGCTTCACAGGGCTCTGCAAAGCCAGATCCCATCCACAGGGCCCAGCAGGGTGAACCATCGCCTCCAGGGGCTCCTGGCACACGCTCAGCATCTCACTCGTGTCTGCGTCTGTCTCCCCCCACCAGGCAGACAGTCAGCAACTTCAGCGGGGGGTGGTCGCCGCTGGGTCCCCAGGGCCGGGTCTGGCCTCCCATGGACCAAGTGCTCGCTCCCCAGGAGTTGTGGAGTGAAATGGGATGGGGGCAGAGAACCCAGATGGCTCATGTCTCCCATCAACCAGCCCCCAGGCCTCATCACTTGCACCCTGACCCTGCTGCCCCCAACTCTAGAACCGTGTGTAAGGAGCCCCGGCAGCAGCAGGCCCTGCACCTCGTTTCTTCCAGGTCTGGGGCCACCAGGCGGAGTCCCGCCCCGGGTGTCGTGATCCGCAGGCGGGCAGTCTCCTCGCCTCTTGCACTGCGACCAAAGGAGAGAGTCAGAGAGTCGGTGGTAAGAAAGGCCTCCGCTTCTCCATCTGTGCTGGGGATCCAAGGGTGTCCTCTCTCAGGAGCCTCCTGGCTAGTGCGGTGGGACACCCAGACCCACTGCCTTCCCCCCTCCCCCTTGTTTTTTCTCTCTTGTCTCCTCTTTGGGCTGAGCTCGGGCCACTGACCTCCAGGTCCCAGAGGAAAGGGATTGAAGGACCCCCTCACCAGTCTCCCATCCTCGACCCCAGCCCCCTTCAGACGGTACTGCTAATCACTTGCAGAGGTGCGCCCTGCCCGTGGCCGCACTGCAGCATCCAAAGTGGCTATTTGCGAGTTCAGGGGCTTATGGGAACGGGTGATGAACAAGATGCCCAGGAAACCTACAGACCGAATTTGGAGTGAGAGCCAGTGGAAGGGGCATGTGGGAGACTCAGGCGATGAAGGTCAGAGAGAAGGTGCCTGTGAGCTTGAGACCAGGGAGGATCAGACAGTCTCAGCCCTCAGAGGGTCCCTTTGAGGGTTCCTGCGCTCAGAGGCTGGTCCGAGGGTGACTGCACACAGCCCTCCAGTTCTAGTGTATTTTTTGCCCCCACTGCAGGTCCTGACACCCAGCAGGGTCGGGCCATGGTGATGGCTAGGGCTGGCGAGAATCTAGAACTCCCTGGCTTTCTGGGGTTCCCCTTCACTCCAAACCACACCTACCCAGGTCCACATCACAGCCACTCACTCTTTCCTTTCATTGCACCTGGCCACTGGGCTACAGATGGGGGTGAGCCCCAGGTCTGCCTTGGTGAAGCCCCAGCCCAGCAGGGGGCAGGATGAGGGCCGAGTGGCATGGGCCATGCACAAATCCAGCCCCAAAGGCACCCGAAAAGCTCCATGGAGCAGTAGGCCAGCCCAGGGCAACTGGGGGCATATAAGGGGAGGAGGTGGAAGCTGGCGGGGGTCTTAAAAGCAGAGACCAGATTGAGTGTGGCAAAGGGAAGCCACAAGATGGGCTTGAAGTGGGGATTAGGGGGTGGGTCTTGAGATGATCAGCCTGGCACGTTAGAAAGGACACTCCGGGGTCCCAGGAGGAGGAGGGGTGGGGGGGACAGGGACTTGAGTAGCCCGAGTAGTCCCCGATTTGTGTGAGCCCAGACGGCTCAGCTGCTCTCAGTCACCTTGGAGTTGACCGTGGCATCTGGCTCCAACCTAGACTGGGAGCTCGTGGGGGCCAGGTCAGTGGGCTGCGCCTCTGTGTCCCTCCTGGACACTGCAGATGACCAGAGGAAATGGAAGGGCTGCCAGAGACAGGGCCTCTCTGCACATGAAAGACCAGCGAGGGCCTGGTGCACGCAGGTAGCTCTGATCTCCGCCTGTCTCCACGATAACCACGAAGACAGCGGAAAGCCCCGGGCCGCTGTCGCTACTCTGTCCCATCTAAAGCACATGGTGCCAGGGAGCAAGGACACGTCCCACTTGGGGACGTCACAGGCGAGTAAAGCATACCTTCTCCCTGGCGTTTCTAGCTATGTCAGAGAGGAAATAGGGACCCCAGCTGGCGCCTGTCCCTCAATGCCTTGCTCCTGAGCGATTTCTTCTTAAAGGCCCAGCTCAAATGGCACCTCATCCAGGGGTCCTGTTACAGGTTGCATTGTGTCCCCGCTAAAAGATATGCTGAAGTCCTAACCCAGGTATCTGTGAATGTGACCTTATTTGGAAATAGGGTCTCTGCAGGGGTAATTAGTTAAGATAAGGTTGTACTGGAGTAGGATGCATCCTAATCCAATATGACTGGCGTCCTTACAGAGAGGGGACATTTGAACACAGACACACAGAGGGAAGACAGCCACGTGATGATAGAAGCAGAGGTTGGAGGGATGCATCTACAAGCTAAGAGGCGCCAAGGGTTGACTGCACTACCAGAAGCTGAGAGAAAGGCCTGGAACCGATTCCACCCCAGAGCCTTCGGAGGAGCACACCGCCCTGCTGACACCTTCCTTCATTTAACTTCTGGCCTCTAGAGCTGTGGAAGGACAACTTTCTGTTGTTTAATCCACCCAGTTTCTGCTACCTTGTCACGGAAGCCCCAGCAAATTCACACAGAGGCAGTAGCTCCTTCTCAGGCGCCCACAGTGGCATTTCCCTCTGAGACCAGCAGGTGCCGACGTTGGTCTCTCCATTTGTTGAAGGGCCCAGCAAATCAGGAAGCGCCCAACCATACCAGCACCCAGGCAATGCGCAAAGGGCTTTATGTGTACTATCTCATTTAGGATTTGGGACAGCCTCTGGAGGTACGTATCACTGCTCCCTCTTTTACACATGAGGACACTGGGGCACAGAGAGGTAAAGTGACTTGCTCAAGGTCACACAGCCAGTACAGGGCAATGCCAGGGTTTTGCCTTGTGCCAGAAGCTGTGCTCTTACTCACTGCTCCCCAGCCCCTCTGCCAGGCAGCATGCTGGGGCCCAGCCTCCAGGCCCCACCTTGATCAGGTGAGGCAGAGAGCCAAGAAAGCTCGAGCGGCGCTGTGATGGGGCCAGCAGCCAGGCCCGGGGCTCTCACACAGGCCAGTTTCTCTGAGAGAAGGTATCTGAGTGAGCTCAGTTTGGAAGGTGGGGAAATGAGATGAACCCAAGAAACCAGCCCCATGGTGCATGGAGGGAGGGCCATTGCCACAGGTGAGCAGTGGAGGGGGGAGGGGAGGGGGCTGATGGTGGAGACAGGAGCTCAAATTTGTACACCTGGTGCTGAGGAGCCTTTGAGGCACCCAGGCAGGTCAGGAGTCCAGAGGAAGACGGGGCATCCTTGTGTGGCACTCCTTCTGTTCCTCTCTGAAGTCCCTAAAGGGTTTGGTGCCTAGACAGGGGCGCCCCTCCTAGTTGGCTGAGAAGCTGACCTTCAGACCCAAGCCAAGGGGGATGGGGCAGGGACACGCTTGGGGAGGGGCCTGGGGACCACGCTGTGAAGTTCTCCTTTCCTACTTTGCCATAAACCAGCCTCCAGAACTGTGAGACAATACATTTCCATTGTCTGAGCCACCAGCTTGGGGGACTTCGTTACGGCAGCCTGAGCAAGACAGACAGCCATCTTGCTATAACAGCCAGGTGATGGGTAGTAAACATCCAAAGGAATTTTCTGGAATAAATGTTAAAATGCCTCTCAAATGATAACATAGCACAACCTACTTCTCCTCCTACGTTCTTTCAGAAGGCATCTGAAACCAACCTTGCTTTTTTTTTTATTCAAAAGAGAAATTAAGGAGAATTCAGAGATGTGCATTGTTTTTGCTGAATTGTGTCCCCTCCAAAATTTATATATTTAAGTCCTAATCCCCAGTACCTCAGAACGTGAGCTTATTTGCAATAAGGTCGTTGCAGATATAATTAAGATGAGGTCGTTCTTGAGTAGGGTAGCCCCTAATCTAATATGACTAATATCCTTATAAGAAGAGGAGGTCAGGACACAGACGCACAGTGCAAGGCCTTGTGAAGAGACGCAGGGAGAAGACAGGCATCTACACGCCAAGGAGAGAGGTCTTAGGAGAAACCCTGCCAACACCTTGAGCTTGGACTTGCAGCCTCCATAACTGGGAGACAATAACTGGGTTATTTGAGTCACCCAGTTTGTGGTACTTTGTTACAGCAGCTCTGGCAAACTAAGCCCCCATATTCCATCAATCACCGTGTCCCATCAATGCTACCTCGTGAAGAGCTCTCAAATTTTCCTACTTGTTCAAAAGTTCTTAGGGTGTCCTGTCTCCCTCCTGGCACAGAAGAGGTGGCCCCAAGGACCGAGGTCACATACAAATGGTTGTGGGGCTTGAGTTGGGGAGGGGCGTGTAGGACATGCAGTGGCAATTCCAAGACCTGTAACAGCCCCAGAGGCAGTGGCACTGTCGGCAGGACTTAGCATGATTCAGCTCAAAGTACAAGGAGGTATTGATTGCCTTTTGCCTGCAGACAAGAGAGAGCCATTATCTGCCCGGACACTCTGGGGCTCAGAAATCAGGGCAAATCAGAGCCCCACCTGGAGTGAGATCACCCACGCTCAGCCTGTCCCTGCCCTGTCACCCCGCTGCCAGACCCTCCCATCTGATGGCCTCACAGGCCAGAGCCAGTTCTTGGCACCCACCTGGGCTCCCGAGTCCCAGTGGGGCTAGGCAGGCTGGGCGTGCACTCCATCCAAATCGCCCAAGACAGTTTGGCTCTGCCCCCGTCCGCACTGGCAAAGAAGGAGGCGGAGGACAGCATTCGCAGGTTGAACTTGACCAACTTACAGGAGAGCCTTGAACAAGCCTAAGAATAGCACGGCTAGTGCCCTGGCCACAGACCCTCTCACATCCCACAATTGGTACTTTTCCTCGGGATGTTGTGGCTGCCACTGGACTCAGTGGTGGAAGGGTTAAGTTGACACAGATAAGCACTAAACAGACAAGACTGAAGCACTCTCTCCCAGGAGACCAGGCTGTTTTGCTCCTTTCAACCCCAGGACATCCAGCCAGAGAGGCCCTTACTGATTTCTGTACCCCATCCTGTCACTGGGCATACAGGGACACTGACCCTGAGGTCCTGTAGGGAGGTGACCTGGCAGTCACCAGCCCTGGGCAGAGATGAGCAATTGATTACCTGCTCGAGCCGGGAGGGGATCGTGCCAGAGCAGGTGGGTCCTGGCTTTTCTTGGAAGGCCCGTCCTCATCCACCACCTCAACCCTTTGGGCAAGAAGAGAAACAGATGCACCGCTGTCCTCAGGGCACTTTTGGCCTGCGAAGCTGCCCTGGAACTTGCTGCCCCTGAAGGACATGCTTTCTTTCAGTGGTGTTTATGGCTTAGCAACTCCAGCTTGGGATAAGGACAGAACACTGGGTTGAATAGCATCCCACCAGAATTCATGTCTTCCCGGAACCTGGGAATGTGATCTTATTTGGAAATAGAGTCTTTGCAATCAATTTGTCATCAAGTTACAATGAGGTCACACTGGGGTAGGGTGAGCCCTAAATCCAATGACTGTTGTCCTTATAAGAGGGAAATTTGGACACAGACACACAGAGAAAAGAAGGTCATGTGATGATGGGGGCAGAGATAGGAGTGATGTGTCTACAAGTCAAGGACTGCCAGCAAGAGCAGATGCCGAGAGAGGCCCGAGATGGCTTCTCCCTCGCAGCTCCCAGAAGGAACCAAGCCTGCCCACACCTCGGTCTCGGACTTGGAGCCTCCAGGACCGGGAGACAATCTGTTCCTGGACTTTGTGCCAGTTCCCACAAAGCGCCGGTTTGTGGTACTTTGATATCGCAGTCCCAGGAACCTCATACAGACATCACGCTGCCACCACCCTCTGCCGGCTGTATTCTAGGCAGCCTTTTTGGTCCTCCCCCCTCCGTGCCTTCGCACAGCTGGGCCCTCTGCCTGGAACACTTGGCATGCCGAGTCCTCCTTGGTCTCCAGTCCTCACCTCGTCATGGATGTCTTCCCTCTCTACCCAACAGAATACCCCTAACTCTCAACTGGCCAGAAGTTTCTTCCCTGTCCTCCCCAAATACTCCCCTTTCCCAGAAGACGTCCTGTCAACTAATGGTGCCACCCCTCCCTCATTCAGCTGGAGTGTCTTGATATCCTGATCATGGCCCATTGAACCCTGTTCACCCTTTAGGGCCCATCTCCAGTGTCACGGTCACTTCCAAGGGCCTGGTCAGGCAGGGGCTCCCAATGACAAGCCTCTGGACTCCAGCCCAATGATCCGTCCTACCAAGGCACTGTCCAGCCCACCCCTGGTAGGGTGGGCAAGAGGGCAAAGGAACAACTTCTCTGTAGCCCAGTAGCTACTTTTGCTGCAAAACCCCAGAGGCCTTGGAAACACTGAAGCTCCATCTTGGGTCGGGGGCCGGGTTCTCTCAGCCAGGCTCCTGCCTATGCAGCATTGGTTGCCAGGGTCTTATGTGCCACCACAGCCACCCACGTGCTTCCTTGGCTTCCAAACAGAAGCCACCAGCCCCTCACGACTCCCTCTACTCAGGGACAGTGACCGCACCCCACCCTGTGCCTGCTCTCCCCACGCTCCACCCCTGCCAGTGGAAGACCTTCCCTTTGCCGACACTTACCTCTTTGCGATGAACGGGGCCGGTGTCTCCTGGGCAAGGCTGCTGGAAGAAGGCAGAAAGGTGACGAGTTGGGCAGAACCCACAGACAGGTGACATCACTCCCAGCACCTTGCCTACCCTGATGGCAGCAGCCAGACCTCTCAGGTTTCCAGAAAGTAGATCTGAGAGTCCCAGAAGGTGTGGTTAGGAGGGCCCTCTCAACCCACCCGTCACCAGCCAGAGGAAGACCAGAGCCCTGAGGGGAAAGGAACTGGTCCAGAGCAGGGAGCGGGTTGGTGGCTGAGCCGGCCTGAGACCAGGCCCTGACGGGTCTCCTGCCATGCAACTCACCTGGCACTCTTCTTGGCCGCCGACAGGACGTAGGAGTGCTCCCGGGGAGCTGTCTTCCTCACCACACTGCTGGCAGCCTCTGACCTGGGGTGGCACAGGGAGGGGGCATCTGATGGCATGAGGAGGGGCTTGCTCTGCCAGCCTAGCCAGGCAGCTACTCGGGAGGCAGGGGGAGCTTTAGGGAGCTGCCCGAGACCCCACACCTAGAGGGCAGCAGAGCGGGCAGTCAACGCCCGGCAGCCTGGCTCTGGAGCTCTCGGCCCTTCCCCGGTACCTCCGAGGCCTGGGGACCCCTGCTACTGTTGACTCTGCCCTTAGGACTGCCTGTCTGCTGGGCCTTCAGCGTGGGGGGCTTTGGTGTGTTTCCTAAGTCACGGAGGGGCCAGCAGATGTTGGGAGTGAGGGCAGGCTGAGCTCGGGGCCTAGCTGCTGCCCAAGCACCCAACCCTCACTTTGGGACAAGGGGCATGGGCACCTCTGGAGCCTGGCCCTGCCCCCAGGCACATACAGGAGGCTTCTCCCAGGGCACCATGCACTGCCTATTTTGGTCCAATTTGCTCAGGAACCTTTTTAACGAACTATAGAAATTCCTCATTACCTAGGTTCTGCCCTCTTAGAAGGTTCATAAGAGGGTCCCCTGGGCTGGCCCAGCACTGAGCGGGTAGTTCTGGGATTCCAGGAGTGCCACCTGTGCTGGCAGCGACCCTCCAGCCAACAGACCAGCACTGATGCTCCACATGCTGTGCACAATTCCTATCTCACCAGGCTCCAGAGACTTGGGCCCCGCCCTGGCCATGGGGCGCCCAGCAGGCACCGTTACCTCCGTTTCTGCTCATCAGAAGAGAAGGGCACCTCCTCCTCTTCAGCAGCCCCTGACGCTGAGCTGCGCCTGACGTTGTAGGGTGCCCTGGGGAGGGGGGGGGTTGAAGAAGTTGGCAGTTATGGGCCCTCCTCCCTCTACGTCTGCCCCTGCTCCCTGTCACAGGCTGCCACCCTCAGCGGCTTGGCTTCCTGACTTACAACGATGACAACACCGAAAACAACACGTGTTGGCATGGTTGCCCCTGGACTCTGCTCGCGCCACTTCTTCCTCTTCGAAAGCTAGACTTGCTATCTGTCCCCGTTCCAACCCTTACTGTACCCCAGGACCCAGTTCAAGCCTCACCCCTTCTCCAGAAAGATTCCCTAGCTGCTCTGTGTCACTGGATGATGGTGACAAGGGACAAACAATATAAAGATGTGGGGCCCTGGGAATGCAGGCCCTGGGCGCACAGGAGAGGGGCTTGCACAGGGGCCACAAGGGGAGCTCCAGAGGGAGTCCCAAAGATTTATATCCAAGAAGCAGGCCAGAGTTAGGCACAAAGTGCCCATAGGTGATAGGCTGCCAGGGCCAGCAGCATGCTTGGGCTCACCGGGTGCCAGCCCAGCTCGGCCCAGCCCAGGAAACAGCTAGGGCCATGACCCATGACACTTTCTCCAGACCCACTAGCTCCTTCTACAAGCTTCCTACAGCCCCTGCTTTGCTTCAGATCGGAAGTAAAATGTGCACACTGTCCAATTTTCTGGAGCTTGTCAACCTCTGGTGTGTTCCAGGCCACAGTGGCAACTGGCAGTGATGTCAGGCCGACAGGACTAGCACCCCTGGGCTGTGCTCAGACCTGGCTGTGCTCAGAGGCAAGCAGCCGGCTGCCCTCAGCGGGCCCAGTGTTTGGGCTCGTCCTTGGAGGAGGGAACCAAGTTGCGTCTGTGATTGCATACTCACAGCTTCTTGTAATCCTCTGTGGTCATCCTGTAGCCAGAGGAGGAGGGGCGGGGAGGCCCAGCAGGAGCTGCTTTCCCCGGACCGGCAGCGCTGCAGAGGCAAGGAATTTCTGTGAGTCTACCCGCAGGGCCCCTCTTGCTTCCAGATTTGCCTACATGGCCCAGCGGGCAGGTGGACAAAGGGGAGCTGGTGCCCTCTCCTCTCTGCTCTCAGCCCTGCCAGATACCCAGAACATCTGCGCAGGGCAGCCCTCTTGCCACAGACAGACTCAGCCACCTTGGTCCTGCTTTTCTGATGAAGCCCAGGTTCAGCCTGGTGCCAGCGCAGCCTGTTGGGAAGAAGGTGGCCTAAAGCACACAGCTCAGTGCAGTTGATCAGCAAGTCAGGGCTCCCGCCCAGCCTCCTCCCAGTGCCTCTGTCTCAGTGACCAGGGCCAGTCAGGACTGGCCCAAGGACAAGGGCACTGGTAGTGGTCCAGGGCCTTGCCTTACACAGGAAGAGACCTGCCACCCACCACCCCCTCAGTGACAGGCAGAGGACTCTCTCTGGCCTGAGCGTGGCCTGGGCCCTCACACCTCCCACGGGCCAACTGGCCAGCACCCTGTGGACACACCTTTTTGGAGCTCCGTTGGCCTTGGGGAAGTGCTGCTGGGGCTGAGACGAGCTGTCTACAGGCTTGGTGAACACGCCCCTAAAAGACAGCCCGGGAGAAGCAATGCCGTGAGCCCCCCGGGAGAAGCTGGGGGAGGTGCGGGCGGGCATGGGGAGGTGGGCAGGGTCCTGTGGTCACCTACCGGATGATATAGCCAGTGGGAGCCCTCGTGCTCGGGGGCCTGCCAAGGGAGAAGAAGGTCTGATGTGAAGCCAGGCTGCCCAATGACGGCAGAGTGGGTTGGCTGCTGGGTGTCCCAGCGCAGGCAGAACAAGCGGAGCAACAGTGGCCAGCTGCTTCCCAAGAAATCCAGCCACGCCTGCACCCCTAGCCGGGATGCCTGTCCTGCTCTGCCTGTCTCCCTCATGCTCCCCAAGAAAGGTACCCCAGGCCGATTCTTCTGGGCCCTGGCTCACAGCAGGTGCCCAGGAAGGCATGTTGCACGGCTGGGCATTTATACAGAGGTGTCCCCTCCGAAGTCCGGTTTCTCCCAGTTCTGACAGCCCTCCCCACCTCCACTCTCAGAGCTGACCCAGCTCAGGCTGGAGGCTCTGTGCTCAGAGGTCTGGGGCTGAGGCGATGTCAGGCAGAGCCCCTAACCTGATCTGACCCCCTACTCTGCCCAGCCCCCTCCAGGAAGACTCATGAGGGCCCAAGGGGCAGAGCCCAGGCAGGAGCCAGCTGCCCTTTCCTTCCCGCTCTGCTTGAGCCTCCCTCCCCCAGCCCGTGCGATGCCCACATCACAAGTCTTGATGCAAGTTTGGGACTGGAGGGCACGGCCAGGGCTTGGTCAGTGCCTGGAAAACATTAGACTCCATGTGCTGGGCACCTTCCGCCTGGGAGAGGGCTTAGAGGACTCGGGTGAGGGGTGTGGGCAGGCAAGAGCTGGGAGTGCTGGGGAAGCAGGGCTGTGAGTTCTGGGATCAGAGGCAGGAGACAAAGACTCGGCACATGGCTCTTCCGTCCAGGAATAGAGGAGCTTGGGGCTGGAGCAGCGTGAGAGGGTCTTAAAGGGACCCCTCACAGGCAGCTGGGAGGGGCAGTGCAGAGCCCCAGTGTTCTCCATCCCCCTGGACCCTGTCCTTAACAGGGCATGGCCTCCTGGAGGTGACCAAGTTACAGGAACACTTGGAGTGGAACCCGAGAAAGAAAGGTCACTTATCCCACGTGTTTTCCAAATATACTCCCAAACCAAAGCCCAGGCTGAGAACTGCACCCCCAAAGTAAACATACTCCCCAACGAATAGATTATCTTTGAACTGTGCTCGGGCTCTGGCCAACTGCCGTTATCACAATCAGCAATTCTCTCCTTTATGGTCATCTCTCTACTCAGGACGTGCCTGCGTTCCCGGCTAGGATGTCAGTTCCCCGAGGAGAGGGTTGTGTCCTCTGTGCCCAACACAGGACCTGGCAGGTAACAGGGGCTGAGCCATTGGGAGATTACGGGCAAGGGCATAGTTACCGGAGGGAGCCCCTGTGGCTAGCGGTGAACTTGGACCCCTGCCTTCCAGCTGCTGCCACTGCCGTACCACCACCCCAGGAAGGCACTGGCCCTGCACTCAACTGCCAACTGCTGGCTCTTTGAAGCAAGGATCAAGCCTGAATTTAGTGGTCCCCCTAACCCTAAACCCCGTACTTCTCAGGAGTAGTTCCTCCCCATAAGGGCAGGATGTGCCCACCCTTCAGAGCCTCCCTGGACGCCATTATGCAAAAGTCCTTGAAATAGAGAGAAGAGCTGGTTCCCCTCGGCCACCTGTCAAAATATGTCATCTGGAACTTGGGAGACAGTTGGAGCAAGTGTGTGAGTCTCCCCTGGCACTTGGGACGCTGTGCTGATACAACAAAAAAGTGACAAGTAAGCACGTCTTAGAGCTTGCAGAATTTGCATAAAACTGAAGTTGTCCAGACCCGTGGGTATTGCCTTTTTAAAAATGTGCCTGATAATGTGTATTATGCAGGATACGCATTTGCTTTTATAATCCCATATGCTCTGGCAAAACTTAGCATTTTGGAGCTAAGACTTTATTATGCTCAGTGACAGTTTGGATCCCAGTTGACAGCTGGAGCCATGGACCTGGACCCAGTGACTCCTGCACTCCTTTTCCCAAGAAGGAAAAGCCATCCTTCCTGTGGAGTTCAAATGACTCAGTGTCCGCCAAAGGCTGCAGTGCAGGGCCCACCCACCAGCCATCTGGGCGCCACTTCTTACCTGGCCTTCGGGACCTCCCCAGCTGAAGAAAAAGATATGGCACGACTCCGGCCTGAGGGCAGCTCACTGAGGAAAGAGGGGACACGAAAGAGGGCGGGCACTACGTGTACCCCAGGAACTCGGCCCGCCGTTCCCGTCTCACCTTCTCCTTCCCCGGCCTGCGTCCACACTGCAGAGGCACGTGTGCCCACGCACGCCCTGGCAGCCGGGCCTTTCTCACCCCGTGGCTTAGGCTGAGTGCGGCCCATGGAGCGCCACCCCACGCCCAGCCTGTCGCTGCCGGCCCTCCTGGCCTCCTGGACTTACAGGGTGTGGCTCTCTGATTCATCCTGCTTGGTGATCCAGCTCTTGTCCCCCTTCAGCGTGGTCCGAACCTTCATCTGCTTGAGGACATTATTGCGTTCCTCCTCGCCCGGTGGGAGAGGCTTCCCTGGTGGCGGCAAGGCCAGGCAGCGTCAGAAGCGGAGCCCAGCCCCCGGACCCCGAGGCCTCCTTTCCAGCCCTCCCAATACACTGCTGTCACTCTGCTGCCCAGGCAGCGCTGTGGCCTCGCAGGGCAGGCCTGGAAGGAGGCAGCCACGTGCCAAGCCCAGGACAAGAGGGCACCCGGGCCTCACCTTTGCTGCTTCCTCCGAGAGCTGAGATACTCATGGTGTTTGCTCTGAACGTCCCTTCTCGGTGGATTCAACAGGGCTCCTGGGGGCAAAGGCAAGCACACGGCTTGTCACTTCATGCATTTATGATGGCTCATGGGTCACCGTATGGTCCTTGGCAAACTGAGACCGTGCAGACTGTCCTTTGGGTGGAGTCTGGGCAGAGGCCGCCGCTGGGAAACATGACGTGGCCTGCCAGGGGCTGTCTGTTGGAGAGATGGCTGAGACAGGCAGACCACCAACCCACTTAGAGACCTCTGATGGCCAGACTCCCGCCCAGCGAGTGTAGGGGAGGGGTGGCAGCAGTGGCCGACACTGGTGGACCCAGGAGGAGGGATGGGGGAAGGAAGGGTACAGGCTGCGGGACGGTCGCTTTGGGGGACCATCTCTCTCACTCCTTAGTCGCCATCTGACAGACCTTGAACGGGTCATCTAACCTCTCCAGCCTGCCTCAGTGTCCTCATTTATAAAATGGGAGTTAAAAAAGAAGTCTACCCTTCAGGACTGCTGTGCGGACAGAAGGCACCAATGTTCTTGCAACTGCCCAGCACTACCCAGCACAGCAAAGATCGCAGTGACGGTCAACCTGTCCTTGTTGGGAGAGGGGACCGTCGGGGGTCCTTAATCAGCACAAGCACGGCCCGGAGGTGTCAGCCCCGTGTGGTTCGGGGGTTGGGTCCATCTCTGGTGGGGAAAGCCTGGGGCCCCACTGCCAACTCCTAGTGGCCCTCGGGCACCAGGTGATGTTGGGAAAGCAGGGAGCGTCCTGTGCTCTGCTTTCTCTTCCTCTCTCTGTCTTTTCGCCCTGCCCTCCCCCGTGGTCTCCTCTCTGCCCTTGAGCCAGGTGCTGCCCTTCTGTGGCCCGTGAAGGGTGGGCCGTCATGGTCCCCGACGCCTTCCAGCTCCAGGAGGCGCTGGGGTGAGGAAGCCGGCTCTCCAGGATGGGACTGGCCCAGCACGGGTCTAGTCAAAGCACTGACCCGCCACAGCCAGCCCCTTGGGCCTCAGGAGAGGGGCTGGAGGCTCAAGCGAGGGGGCGCGACAGGAAGCAGGGGCCCTGGCTCTGCCCACACAGTCCTAAGGCACAGCGACCTCCCTCTTAGGGGCCTGCCACCCTCTGGGCCCCTCCAGGGCCAGGCCCTGAGCAGCCAGGCCATGCTGCCAGCTGGCAAGTCCCGGGCATGTTTTCATGGAGGTCATGGGCACACTAAAATGGGCAGCGCAGGGGGCCAAGAGGAAACCCAATTTGCCACGTCAGCAAGAGCTGGATTTCCCATAAACTGCAGTGAATGAGCAGCCCAGCAGGCCCGAGCCCTCTGAGTGCCAGGAACGGCACCTCGTCACTGCGAATGGGAGCCCCGCGTGCCTAGCCCTGCACCAAGGATGCCACGTCAGAGTTCTGTTGAGCAGAGCTCACTCCGTAGGTGATCCTCGGACCACACTGCCCAATTGTCCCATCCCAGCAGCCCCCGGAATGGCCCCACTGGGCCGCCTGAGGTCTTGGTCCCTCCGTCTCCTGGTGCTGCTGACTGACTGTGTGGCCTTGGGGGAGTCCCTCGCCTCCTCCGGGCCTTGGTTCATCAGTTTCCCCTCAACAAGCCTGTTGGCCACATTGCCTAGAAATTTTCTGTCAAATCAGAAGCAAATAAACCACTTACTTCCAAAATCAGGGCAGATGCATGAACATGCAGAATGACAGAGGCAGAGGGGCCACTGGGGACTCCCAAGCCAAAGGGGCAGGGATGCACCCAAGAGCCCACAGCAAGGGGTGGCTTTACAGCTTCTTGTCCCACCTCGCCAGACAAAGACCAGGACCGATGCTTCATCTCAGAAGTCAAATGTCTTTTTTCATGGAACAAGAAATCTGAGTCAGGAAGTAGAGTCTTCTCATGGGACTGAAGAAGAAGGCAGCGCTTTAGGACAAGGAGACTTTAAGGTAATGAGTCCCAGCCAGACGGATGCACCATGACACTTGAATCTATGTCCCAGCTGGACAGCTGGCTTCTCCCTCCACTTCACCGCCCGCCTTCCCTCCCCGCAACAGCCGTGGTTCAGGCTGCAGTGACTTCTGCCCTCCTCCTTGGTCCACCGGTTTCCATCTGTGCCTCCTTCTGGCAGCACTCATCGGCCCCTGATCCCTCCTGGCCCAATGTCAACAGTGTGCTCCAAGCGGACCACATGCCTCAGCATCCCTGGAAGGTGGCCCTGCCAAGCCAATCCCTGCACCTTTGCTTATGCCGCTGGGCTGGAGGCTGGCGTGGGCCGTGCTCCTGACTTACCCAATAGCGCCACCACTCCTTTGAGCCAGGTCTCCTCTCAGACCCACCATCCACTCCCCTCGTCTGACCCTTCTCAGAGAGCAGGGCAAAGTAGCCGCCCGATCAGTGGGCAATCAGAAAACCCTCACTGCAGACAAGAGCAGCTTTGGAGATGGGGGGTGGACCACTCAGGAGGGCATTTCCTGGGCGGCTCTCAAACACTGTTGGCGGGCAGGTCAGTCAGGGCATCTTTTTGGAGGACAAGTCTCCGTGTGTGTCGAAAGCTTTAGAGAGGGCAAGCCCATTGATCCAACAGTTCCCCTCACAGTAACCTCTCCTAAGGATTCAAGTGCAGAAGTAGAACACAGTATACAAGAGGGTGTCATCCCAGTGTAGAATATGATGGTGAAAATTTGGCAATAATCTAAATTCCCAATAGTTGTATTTAAACATATTATGATCTACTGTTCAAACAAATAATATGCGCCCATTACAAATGATAATGATATATGCGATATTTAACAAGCCTTCAGGTATATTGGTTTCCATATATCATTAAATGAAAGGCAGCTTTTAAAACCAGATGTGTAGGATGTTTCCATTTCCTTAAAAATACATTTACATAAAAATGCACAGGAAAAGAAACAACTGAAAGGACATATACAAAAATATTTTGGAGAAGCACCCTTGGGGGCAGGCTCAAAAACACAAGAGACACAGTAGCAGAGAATGAACGCACTTTGCACGTGCAGGCTCTCTGCTCCCTCCCTCGCTTGGGGAGAGCTGACCAGGCATCGAGGATCCACACCAACCCCCTCCAGCCTGGCTGACTGTAGCCTTGGCCCGGCCCATCCATGGGGCCTTGGGATGTGGGTTGCCAGCATCCAGTCCAGGCATCAGGGCAACCCGCCAGCAGTAAGTATACCATCGTCCTGCTTCACTGTGAGCAAACTGGGATCGGGGAGGTTGGGCAACTGGCCCCAGGCCACACTTCCAACACTTTCAGAGGGTGGTGGGCCCAGCTAGAATCTGAGCCCCAGCTGTGGCTGCACAGTAGCCCTGCTGACCCCACACATGACGTCACGGAGTGCTCCTTGGAGCAAAATCCTGGGGTCCAGGCAGCTCAGCACCAGTATGGTTCCTGCAAAGCAAGGCACTTGGCCCCAGCAGCTGGCTCACACCTGCTGCAGGGAGGAGACTCTCGGACTCAGGCCAGCCATGCACACGGTGCCTGCCTGGACTCTCAGCCTCACTGCCAACTCCGAGCTCCAGACCCCAGCATCCTCTCCGAGGTGGGCAGCCCTCACCCTGCAGCCCCAGACTCTGCCCTCTCCACGTCCAACACGCCAAGGTCTCTCATGCCCAGGGCTTGCACCTGAGATGCAGGATGCAAAATTCAAGAAGACGTGGGAAGAGAGAAACTGTTCTGCACCTCCCCACTCACCCCACGCAGAAGGTGGAGAAAGAGGCGAGATGGACGCTACATCACCGGAACGTTCCATCTCCAGCTGCCTTCAAAAGTGGGGCAGGAGGCCTCCCGCCTGCCCAGGCCTTCCAGTCTTCCTCTTCGTCTGGGCACTTGGGCTTCTCCCAAACCGTCCTAGGCCCTCCTGGCCCACGAGGCCTGGCATGAGGAAGGGCCACCCAGCCTGAGAGCAAACACCGCCCCCCGCCCCAGGCTCACAGCTCTGCTCCTCGTCCCTAAGGGGCCTCACAGGCTGCATCTGTGAAGTGGTGCTGAGCCACCAGGCCTGTGAACCTACTCGCTGGGTCTCCTCTTGGCAGGACGCCTCCAAATCAGAGCATGTGCCACTCGCTGGAATTTGGTGCCAGTTCTGTCCCATGCCATGGCTTGGTGTCTGGATGCTGGTGGGTGTCCTCACCTCCCAAATGGCCCATGTGAGCACCGGTCTAGTCAGGGCAGCCACTCTGTGCACCGTTTCAGGACTGTGGCCCCACCTCTACCTTGAGAGGGAGAAGTCTGACTCCTTAGGAATTCTCACATTGCCCTGCCCAAGGGCCTGGCCTGGGCCACCAAAGGAACGGGTGGCTTATGTGCCACCTTCTACCCCAGCTATCCCTCATGGCACACCCCTGGATCCTCACTAGATGTAGCCCCACTAGGCAGGACCCCTTCCCGTGCTAACTCCCAGGGAAAGGGCTTCCAGCCCTGATTGGATAGACAGAAGCAAGGAGCCAATGAGGGGCGTGCACGGAGCCTGTGGTCTCAGCCACAGCGAGCCTGGTGGCATCAGAGGCCAACAGAGCTGATGCAGGCAGACTAGCAGGAGGGAGGGACCTGGGAGAGCTGGCAGACAGTGATGCAAATGCTTGGCTGATGTGTGAGGAGACAGAGATGGAGAGAGAAACAGCGAGGAGGGGTCACCCTGTCACCCCACAAGGACGTGCTGTGCCTCCAAAATGAGAAAACTAACTCAGAGAAAGTTTTCTAGAATCGCCCACCTGCCTGACTCCCCACGTCGTGCACATCCACTTTGCCAAGCAGGCCTCTGTGTGTCTCCCCTTGCAGCTACCAACTTGACAAATGGCCTCGAGCTTCAGCCCAGGAGGCATCTCCCAGAGGCGCCCTCAAGTTCCCCTGGGGCCCTCCCTCTGGTGCTGCTGTCCCCACACCTTTCCCGGCTCCCCCCCCCCCGGCACTGCTGGGACGGGCTGGCTTCTTCCGGACAACGGAAAGGACACCAAGGTCGGGGCGAGGCGGCCGGGCCTGAGACCACAGGCAGCCCAGCCCCCGGGTCCCTGCCCAGGATCCCTGTGGCAAGGGCTTGTGTGAAAGGAGACGGCAGGCCGAGTGACTGCTCTTCCCCCGCCCTGGATGGCAGCGAGATGAGCGGAGGGCAGTGCTGCGTGCCAGGCAGGGACCTCCTAGGTAAACTGGGAGGGAAGAGGAACAAAAGACCTTTAGCCGTGCTTTCCAGGAGCACAGAACATCGTTTCACACGCAGGAGCTGCAGCCAGAGGGCACGGGTGTTGGGGCTTGTCTGCATGTGTGTATGCTGGGCGCCGGCCACTGTGAGCGGGCAGGCGTGGGCGCGCCCCTGGCAGAAGAGCGAGGGGCAGGGCTTCTTCCCCAGAGGTGAGCTGTGACACTCTGCACCCGGGGAGCTCACAGGAAGCCCGCTGTGTTTCCTCACATGTATCGACCTTCTGCGGGACCCCATCTCTGGCTGGCAGGGATCAAACGCAATTCTGTCTCTTGGCACCAGAGCCCACAGCTCAGCTCTGGGCAGACTCGTTAGGTGTGGGTCAGGAGTCAGAGGGAGGAAGCAGCGGGACAAGGCAAGAGGGCAGAGCCCACAGTGTGACCCATGCAGCCAAGCTCAGTGACCAAGTATCGATGTGACGAGGACACCTGGAAGATGTCATTGAGGCTTTGGGCCACCCAGGGGCTGGTTGCTGGGCCAACTTTAGGCCACGTTTCAGTAAAGCTCTGTCTGCGAGCATTTTTATGCGGCTCTGGGGCAGGGACTGCTAACAGCCGCAGGGTCCTGAATACGGCCTCCCCCATCACTTTAGCAGAGACACAGCACTCCTATCTGGGGCGGGAGGGAAGAGGTGAAGTGGTGAAAAGTCCCTTGTTTCCCAGCAGCTTGTTCCTGAGACGGGTGGACCCAGCCAGTTCTGATGCTTCAGCTGGGTGCTGCCGGGGGGTCTCAGAGAAGACAGCTGGCCTGGGAGGAAGGAGACTCCTTCCTTCCACGGGGCCTTGGCTCCCCACCATTGGATGAGGGTGTCATGACTAAACCATGAAAAAACAAAACCTGCAAGGGGGACCTCAGCCGTCACACCTGTCCCCTCTGGCCCTCTTATGACAAATAGCCTGAGGCTCCAGGCTGCCAGAGCCTGCGTTGCTCCCCTGGCCAGAGTCCCTCCATGCCTCCCTCCTGGCCCAATTCAACCTGGGGGCTGCCACCCTCAGCGAGAAGGGGGTGGGAGGGAGGGAGTGAGGACACCTGTGCATGACCTCCCAGGCCGTGCCCCTCCTCACCTGTCCAACAGCTCGACCCACCGGAAGACTTGCCCCGCTGATGGTGGCCACCTCCCAGAATAGACACCTGGGTCCTCTTTGGGTGTGTTTCAAGCAAATGCCTTTAAGCTTCAACATAAGGGTCCTCCCTAGTGTGTAAGTGCCCGTGAGAGGCCCCTCTCAAGGTCCTTCAGGGTAATGAGGTGTCCCAGAATTGGGGCAGTCTGCACTACCAGGGGACGGGTGACACCAAGGTAGTCAAAGCCCACCTGCTGGAGAGCCCTGCCTCTACCCAACGGGCAGCAGGTGCCTTCACCCACCCTGTCCTTCCTTAGAGAGCGTCCCTCCACAGTTGGCCTGAAGGGGGCAGCAGAAACAAAAGCTGACAAGGCAGTGGGGACTCTGCTTGCTCAGAGATGAGCCGGCCAGGCCCATCATCTGCCACTTCACAGGAGGGGCACACATGCCGTTTCTTCCAACTCAGGTGCAAAGGAAAGAGCAAGAGACACGGAGTCCAAGTCCTGTTCTGTCAGAAAAGGTCACTGGACATGTCACTTGCCCCCTCTGGCTGAGGAGGGAGCCCCAGTTTCAAAGCGCTCCCTGACCCCTGCACCTGGCCGTGGGGGGAAGGCACAGGCTTCACTGCAGCTCGTCACCAGGGCCACAGCCTCCTGTCCTTCCTCGGCAACATCCCCGGAGGTCAAAGGCCTAGCATCGTAGGGAGGGCCCAGGTTGCGCTGGGCTAAGAAAGGCCTGGACCCAGACGAACGATGCTGAGGCCCCAGGCAGGATGTATGAGGACACCCTGTTTGGGTGTCCTCGTCCAGTCCTTTCTCAAGGCACACACTTGGCCGAGTGTCAAAGTTTGGACCCAGACTGACTTAAGCCAGCACTGGGTCAGCTGACCTGACTCCCCAGGCCAAAAGGGCTGGAACGATCAAACGTCCCATTTTATGAGGCAGTCTCCTGAGACCAAGTCTCATGAATGAGGACATCCTGATTCCCAGTCTCAGCAGCTGGCAAGAGGACAGCCAGCAGATGGGTTGCTTTCCTCCAGGGGTTCCTGGGATCCAGAGATTCTCAGCAGCAGTCCAGGGGGAAGGGGCCCTTCAGAGGCCTTCCAGATTGATGGCTGAGCAGCTGGGTCATGTCCAAGCCCCTCAGTTGGCGGCACAGCACACAGCTCCCAGGAGCCCTGGCCGGCCTCTCTGGCCTGTGCGAGCGACAGAGTGGAGCATCTTGCCGGCCCGTGATGCTCCAGTCCCAGGCCTCCTGCCTGGAAGCCAAGGGGTGGCAGGAAGGAGGCGTACCACATGGAAAAAAGAGCTGGAGGAGACTTGGGTTGCAGAGAGGGAAAATGTAATATGGAAAAAAAATGCAATGACTGGGGGGAGTATTTGTAAATGTGCTTTACAGGTAAATGACTTCTGCATGAAAGTCTGGAATTTCACCTCCCCTCATCCCACCCCCAACACCCCAGAATCTAGACTTCTCGGCGTCAGCACCAGAGGGGCCCTGGGAGGCAGACGTCTGAGGCTGGTTGGCTCTCTCCGGGCGGTGGGGAGCTTGAGCCCCAAGAGGACAAAAGGAGCCACAGCCACCCAGCCACACATCACTCCTGTGCCCATTTGCTAGCTCTCAGCCGGCCAGATACAAGCAACTGCTTCGGGCAACTGGGCCATTTCAGAGGTGGCTTGGCCTCAAGGGCCAGCAAGGGTTTCTGGCAGGACCCTCTGAGATGTCTCTGTGGAGGCCAGGGGGCTGGGCGGGGCCAACATGCTGGAGACAGCAGGGCCCATGCATGGGCCTCACCCCAAACAGGACCCTTCGCCGGAGCCACGTACATGAGCTATTCCCAGGGCCGCGACCTCCCCTGCTGTGCCAGGAGAAGGGGCCCAGACAAAGCCCGGGAGCCGTATTGTGGGGCCTGGGCCAGCTCTGTCCCTCCCACCACACACCCCAGTTGTCTCTGCAGCCCGGAACCAAGGTGGTCTTAAGCTCATCCCAGTGGGGCAGAGATGCTGTCCACATCTGCACACAGACAGTCAAGGGGGTTGAAAGGGACCCAGGGGTCATTGGAGCCCACTTCCACCCCAAACAACTCTTCCCACCCCAGGAATACCCCTGCACCCTCACTACTGCCACCCATTCAGCCTTTGCCAGAGCAGGCCCAGTGACAGGGAAGTCCCCTCCATTTGCCCCTGACTGACATTGGCCAAGGCTGATTCCTTCTGTCCTAGTCACAGGTGATCGCGAGTGACGCTGCCCTCTCCCTTCCCCGTCCCCTCCTTTCTCACCCAGAGTTCCCTGAGCTCCACCCCTACCTCTTATCGCTGTCCTCACTTTTGGATGAGAATGTGGAGACCCAGAGAGGAGAAAGTGTTTGCCCAAGGCCGCATATTCATTTATTCCGTAAGCCTTTAGAGAAAGTGGAAGCCAGGCTAGGTGCTGGGCAGACAGACGGGCAGGAGCCTAGAGCAGCACTGCGTTTCCCAGGAAGGTGCCGTGGCTCGGGCCCTTCTGAAAGAATGAAAGAATGAGTAGGAGCTCGCTGGGCAGAAGTGATAAGGCAAGTCCTGGTTTTTTGTTTTGTTTTGTTTTTTTCAGTCTTAAACCAGGCGCTGCCTGATGTAAGCACTGACACCAGGGATACCCGTTCTGCTGCTGGGAATCCTCGGGCCTGCTCTCTGCCACATCAGGCTCCGTGGGAAACTGACCTAGTCATCAGAAAGTGGCGAGCTGAGCCAGTGATCACAGGGACCAGATCAAGGCCGCTGGACCGAGCACCCGAGGTGTGCCCACAGACGTGGCCGGGGCCAGGGACTGCCAGAGACAACCAGCAGCAGCGTGGGGCCTGCCCACCGTTGGCCCTGGAGGCCAGGCCTCCTCTTGGACCCAGGGTGTGCCACAGAGCCCCACAGCCACCTCGGCTGCCACCACCAGCAGCCCCAGTTCCCGGCTCCCTCTTGAAATGGGAAGTGAGCCTAAGCAGTGTTTCTGAGAGTGGCCTCCGGGTCCCTCTGGCATCCAGGTCACCCGGGACGTGTGCTTAAGTTGCGAATTCCTGCTCTCCCACCCCCATTAGACTTTGAGAATGACACCCACAGGGCCTCTCGTCCTTTCATTTTCCAGTCCCTTCTCCACCCAGCCCTGCCCCTCCTGCTTCCCTACCCCTGCCCTCCTCAGCCCTCAGTCTGCCCTGGGCCCCAGCGCCAAATACGGACGTGCGTATCTGTGAGATAAGGTAGCCTGGCTCTGTTCCTAATCCTCAAATGAGTTTTGAGTGCCTCTCTGTGCCTCAGTTTCCCTTTGGAAAAATGAACTGACACCAGCCCTGCCCACCTCCTGACCCTGCCATGACCACTGGAAGGTGACAGTCACACAAGTGCTCCCACGTCAACTTCCCCCTTCCTGAAGAAAACGATCAGAAATGTTCACAGTGGGGGATGCAGATAAGGGAGTTCTTGGTACCATTTTTACCCCTTTTCTGTGAGCTTTTGATTAATCCAAGATAAAAGTTAAAAACAAAAACATTGAAAATTGTCAAAGAAATCAAATCAGGTGTTAGTAGGCATCCAGAAATGACCCAAGAATTAAGTGTTCTGTAGCAAATCACTGAACTGTGGGTAGACACAATATGCATCGTCGGCATAGACTAGCAGGGATTTTCAAACAGTTTCTCCTCAGGTGGGGAGGCCACAACCCTCCCAATCTGGCCTCAACCTCACCCCTGGCGACCACGGCTCCTGGAGGAGGACAGCTCTGACAGCATACGGGTGACAACCTGGGGCCTCCAGAGCTTTCGTGATGCGCTCAGGTTTGCACAACTAGACTGTGGCCGAGCTGGTGTCTTAACCCAGTCTGACCTCCGAGCCGCGTTCTTACCGCTAGGCTGTAAAGGCGCCTCTGTGTCCCATCACACACCCTACGACCAGCCATCTCCCGTCGCCACTTCACAACCCTCAGCAGCAATGATGCCAACCTCTCCTGAGTGTCACTCTCAGGCGCATGGGTCCTTGCATGGCTGCTCTTGTCCTGGCATCAGCCAGTTCTCTGCGGGTGCAGCAGGAATGAATGCAGAATCCCTGATGGATCCCAACCTTAGGGGCCCAAAGACCCGGGGCGCCATGTGGGTTGCTGCTCAGGACTCTGGAGCCATGGAAAGCAGCTCTCCTCTCCCCCAGCCACGGTCCTGTCCGATGCCAGGGAGGCCTGGCAGTTGGGGCAGCCTTGCTCAGCAAGCAGAAAGCAAGCTGGTGTTACGCATGAGCTGGCACCTTATGAGCTGTGGCTTGAAGCAAGATCCAGACCAAAGGGATCAGTCAGCCGTGGAGGCTGAGTGGGGATGGGAGACGGCAGGCTTCCAGCTTCCAGAGTGCACTGGGCCAGAGTTGAAACTTTTTTGGACATGCAACTGAGGGCAGTTTGGGGACCGGGTGCCAATGTCTATGTAGCCAGGTCCCAGGCCCGCTGCTGGGGGCCCAGAGTCTCTGTCCTGCTTGGTCTTAGAAGGCCACAGGGGCGCTAAGCAGAAACGCAAGGCAGGCTGAAGGAGGCTGAGGTGAAGCATTGGCTGCTCCTGGGGTCGCTGCACTCCGTCTGGAATCTGGACTCGAGTTGACGAGGAAGGGAGGTTGGACAATTTCTTTACTGAGTGGCCTGTCTCCTTGGGGCAAGGCTTGCACCTGATTTCTCTCCAGGGCCCCGCTGCCTAGCTCTGGGTGGAACATAGAGGGCTTAGGAAGAACTGGCTTTGGTCTTTCGGGAACAAGGGGGAGGCTAGACTCAAGCAGCCCCAAAGAATGCGCGGGGGAGGCTTCCCTGGTGGCGCAGTGGTTGAGAATCTGCCTGCCAATGCAGGGGACACGGGTTCGAGCCCTGGTCTGGGAATATCCCACATGCCGCGGAGCGACTAGGCCCGTGAGCCACAACTACTGAGCCTGCGCGTCTGGAGCCTGCGCTCCGCAACAAGAGAGGCCGCGATAGTGAGAGGCCCGCGCACCGCGATGAAGAGTGGCCCCCGCTCGCCGCAACTAGAGAAAGCCCTCGCACAGAAACGAAGACCCAACACAGGCAAAAATAAAAATAAATAAATAAATAAATTTATAAAAAAAAAAAAAGAACGCGCGGGCCTTGACAGGGTGGCTCCGGAGCTCCCCCTGCTGCTTCCGAGTCCTCCTCCTCCAGGAAGTTTTTTCTGATCCTCCCCTACGCCAGACGCCCACAGCCCCTTGTGCTGATGCCACCTCTGTCGCTGACTTGTGCGTGTCCAGAGGGTGGAAATGAACAGATCCAGAGCACCTACTGTGTGCCTGGCCCTGTGCTGGGTGCCTCTCATCAGCTCCCCACAGCTGAGTACAGAGCCCCCAGCCCGGCCCCGGCTTCTGAAGGCCAGGCCAGGAAGGCACACGGGCTGGGGCTGGGAATTGATGGAAAGTGGGGGTAGGGCAGGTGAGGTGGATCTGCTCCTTCTCATCCTGGGGTGGCCCAGGGGTGATGAGGTGAACAGGCCAAGTACCAAGGCCAACCTGCAAGCTGGCTCCTGGTCTGTGCATCCATCTCCCGGCCACTTGCTTCTAAGTGGTGAGCAGGGCCTCTGAGCTGGCCTCTGAGCTGCCCCTGGTTTTTTGGATGAGGCAGTGGAGACCCTGGGAAGGTAGGACACTCCCCCCCACCCTCCGCCGCCTTCCACCACAGCTCTAAGTGACCTGGTGAGGAGGGAGTGGGAACCCAGAGCCCCTCCCCACTGTCCAGGCCTATTGGCCCATGGGGCCCTGCCCCCTGTCCCCAGCCAGGTACCACGATCAGAAGTCCAAAAGGCCATGAGGCCCAGGCACGACTGGGTCCAGGTGCCAGAGGCCTGAACCACCGCTAGGTGGGTTGTGAGGGGCTCTCTCTCAGGGTTCGCTGAGTGGTCCTGAGATGCGGCCTTCCACGATGTCAAGACTAAGTGCAAATGGCTCAGTGCGAACACAATTCCTATTGCGCCTCAGATGTCCCAAACCCCAGGCACAACCACCACCGACCTCATCTGAGACCCCAACAGCCCTGGGTCTTACCCCCTTGGACCATGGAGCTGCTGCCTGGGTGCCCCCGGCTCAGAAGCAGCAGAGTGGACAGAGCAGCTGAGCTTTCAGTCTCTTTCCAAGGCAGAGGTATCACTCTGCCTTTCCAAAGAGGACGAGGCTCTTGGCTCCCTTGCCCCCATGAAACAATCCAGCCACAGAGCCTGCTCACTGCAGATCCCGTCGATAACACCCAGCGGCGCTTGATTCGGCGCCTTCTGTCTGAGAAGCTACCTTCCCAGTGGCCCTTCAGGGACTGCCCTGTGCCCAGCACATGCTCACCACAAGCAACCGGTGAGCCTCCTGCTCTGGGCTCCAGGGTGAGCTGGACTCTGGGTCTCAGTTTTCTCATCTATAAAATGGACACAGGGAGAACTAGCTGATGTGAGATAGCACCCTGGCTCCAGGCCATTTACTAACAATCAAACCCTCTCTTCCAGAAAGAGTGAGGACGCCGGGACCAGGCCAGCCTTAGGTGCCTCTCTCCTTAGTCTCTTTGCTCAAAGTGAAAACCAGAAAACTAAGTACCCTACCTCAGCCGGCGGAAGCCCAGGAGGGATGCTTAGAGAGAGTGAAGATTATGGATGGGGAAACTGAGGTCCCGAGTTGTCCCTGTCACCCGGCTCATCACTGGCCGGGTTCCCCCCGCTGACTCTGCCGCCCGCGCCAACGGCGACTCGACAGCCCTACCTGGCACAGGTGCCCGGCTCGCGGGGCGGGCGGAGGGTCGGGCGGGCGCGGGGCGCGGGCTCCCTCAGGTGGGCAGCGCCGGCCGGGCCGGGCCGGGCCGGGCCGGGCAGCGGACGCGGGGTGCGAGGCGCGGCGGGGAGCGCGCAGGGCGGCGAGGAGACGCGGACTGGCCTCCGCCCGCAGGAGAACAAACAGGTTTTCTCCTGCGCCCGAGCCTCGCCCCTCGCCCCTCCCCTCGGCCGGCCCCCTTCCTCTGCCCTCTCCCGGGGTAGGTGGATGCGCCTGGCACATCCCGCGCATTCTCCCGCCAGTGTCCCCGGCCCGCCCGCCCCTTCCCGGCCCCGCCCCGCGGGGCTGCTGGAGAAATCAAGGCCGGGGCTCCCCGCACCGAGCCCAGAGCGAGCTCCAGAAGGCTCTGCCGCGGTGGAAAACTTCCAGGCAAATTCCTCCGGGCTCGCGGCCCCGGGCTGGGAGGCCTCCGCCACGTGAAGGGCCCGGGTTGCCCAATCGCGCCCCTGCCCGCGCCGGACGCGATCTGGCCCCCGCTCGGGGCGATGACTTGCACAGATGCTGCGGGTTAATTCTGTCGAGAACTACTGTTCCTAGATCCATTTTACAGATGGAGATCCCAGACAGGGGCGGGGAGGGGGGGCTGGGGGCTGTCGGCTGAGATCATGCAGGAAGTCCCGGAGGCCGGGAAGGAGAAGAAAGTGAGAGAGCCTGCTCCCCGGCCGCGCCTGAGAAGTTCTCACCCTGGAAAACCATCCTGGGGGGACTTGGGGTTCCCAAGGCACTGCAGTGAACACCCTGTCAGCCAGCCAGGCCACCTCCACAAGCTGGGTGGGGAGACACAGGCAGACCCCGAGGGCCAGTGCAGTTTGATAAGTGTCATTCAGTCCTGCTTTTGGAGTACTTGTGTCATTGTCATGCTTGTGGAGTACTTGTGATGGTTAAGGCACTGGGCTGGGGGCTAGGATGGAGGGAGCGTCAGAAGAAGCCCCTAACCCTACCTGTGGGGCTTGTCCAAGAGACCGCACAGAGTTGGCCTATGAGGATGACAGGATCAAAACGATGGACCAACAGGTTCTTCTTCATCGATCCCTGCCAAATCGATGTCCCAAAGGGCCCTCCAATCCATCCATTTCTCTCCATGCCCACTGCCATCACCCTAGTCCAGGCCTGGGCTCCAGGATCAGCGTCCTCGGTGGTTTCCCTGCCTCCGGTCTTGCCTTCCTCCCCGTCCAGTCTCCACACAGAAGTCACTTTAAGACTTTACACGTGGCTCCACTGCCTGCAGCTCTTTGATGGCTTCCCATTGCTCTCGAGATAAAAGGAAACTCTTTAAGGGGCTCAAGGATTCGGCTGTGCTGACCTCTCTCTGCAGACCCAGCCACTCTCTCCCTCGGTTCAATACATTCCAGCCACACTCACCTCCTTCCGCCTTCTGAATGCATCCTGTCTCCTTGAGACTTTTGCTCTTGGCACCACTCAGACTCCCTAGAGTGTCCTTTGTCCCCTTGTCTGGTTAGTGAACTCATAGTCATTCTTCAAAACTTTACTCAAGTGTCTGTAAATCCTCTCCTGACTCTACAGGCCACCCGGGGTGGGGCGGGGGGGAAGATCACTTCCTTCTGTGTGCTCCCCCAGTTCCCTCTGACTACATCAATCAAGCATAGTGGCTGTCACCTTTTATTGTTCTAGATGGTGAGCTCAGGGAGGGTAGGGCCCTGTCTGAGTCATCACTGGGACATGGAGACCAACATGGCAGGTTGGAGGGGATTGAGAGGTGATTGAAACTCAGGAAGCTGTCCTTGTTCTTCTTGGGCTTTATCAGGTAGGGAGGAGACTGCCCTGTGTCTGTGTGAATATGTGTGTGGGGTGTGAGGGTGGGGATTGTACATAAAGTATAACGTCACCTCAATTCATTTGTGTCTCTGGCCAACAAACGTTTCTCTGCTTCCAGTCTGGTGGCCAGCATCTAACACCTTCCCGCCCCCTGACCTCAGGCTGCTGGCGGCCATGGACTTGGCTTGGCATCCTCGCTCCCAAACATACTCACTATATGACCTAGGGTGTGTTTCCCCCTCTCTGGGCCCCCTTACCCTTCCAGAGCCCCTAGCTTAAAGAGGTAGAATGGAGAGGACAAGAGGTGAAGGAGTAGAGGTAAGGATGAGAAAGAGGGTGGCCCTTCTCTCTAAGGCCACCAGTAGGAAATGGCAAGCTCACTCCCGAGCCCTGAGTCTGGGTTAGCCAGCTAGAGAGTACAAGCAAGAGTGCTGTTCAAAGCCACCAATGGCCAGTCAGCGAGGGCTGCCCTGGGCTGGGCTGCCCTGGGGCCTCAAGCTCTTCCCATATACCGGGTGATTCAGCCCCTGCCAGGTCAGATCCACCATGACAGTGCCAGTCAGCCTTTCCTTAACTCCTCCCTCCCTGCCAGGCTTCCAGGCCCTGCATCTGATCTTGCCTGCAAACGGGTTTGACTCGAATGGTAAGTGCCTTGCCCTGCCCTGCCCTGCCCTGCCCACCTGTTCGCTGTCCCAACACAGCCCCCACCGCCCCTGCCAGGGCCACCCCAAGCCACATCAGCCAGCGTTCGTCAGCCTCCTCTTTGACTCCTTGCCCTCGGGCACGTGGACCCAGACACACCAAGTGCTCTCGTCCCAGCAGGCCACTGCACGAGATGTCCCCTTGCTGGTGACCTCCCACCCATTCTCAGCCATAACGCTGGCTCCTTCATGAACTTCCCCTTGGCCTAGAGCTCGAGGGCCAAGACCCTTGTGGCTGCTGGCTGCCCCCAGACTGGGCTCTACCCCTGTCTGGCTTGAGCTTGGCCCTGTCCTTTTCTACTCTCAGCTCCTCTTGTGCCTTGACACCCATCTCTAGCGCCAAGGCTGACCAGCCACCCAGGCTCTGGCAGAGTCCTCCTGAAGGCCCCCAGCTCGAGCAGTCTCCCCACGACAGGCAGGCCCTCAGCAAGGCCCTGCTCTGAGGCTACAAGTGCTGCCTCTAAGTAGGGTGGGCTGGAGGGTAGGGCCAGGCTGGGCTGCCTGGAAGGTAGAGGCAGGAATGGGCAGGTGTTGACCCCCTATATGCTGAGGGGAGCCATGAGCCTTGAGCCGGCAATGGAGGCAGATTCTTTGGGAAGCAAGCAGATGACAGGGGGACAGGTGACTGTCTGGAAAGAAGTGGCCAACAGTACTCCTCAGCTCCAGGATGGCCCCATTCAGATCTCCAGGGCTGGGAACAGAATCCAGGCAAGCCAGTCTAGCCGAAGAGTTCCCAGGTTAGGGAGGAGGACCACGGGTGGGGCCCTGAAGACTGTCAGGCCCCAAAGCCCACACAGGCAGAGTGTCCCCACATTGGAGGGGACAGGAGACCAACAGCTGACCCAAACCCTGCCATGGTGCAAAGGGGGAAACAGGTCCAGAGAGGGACGGCATGCAGCAGCGGCCACACAGCCAGTCGGAGGCAGAGCTGGGACTAAAAGCAGGGCTCCAGTTGCTGTGGATGGATCCCCCACCCAGCTAGGGTTCTCAGGTTCACGTGGAGGGAGGGCTGGGCTCCTGTTGGCACCCTAATCCCCTCCCTCCTTCCCTTCTGCTAGGGCCCGCCCTGACACCTCATCCTCCTAAGCTCTTTAACCAGTCTCCACTTGCTGGGTGACTCCATTGGCTCCAAGCAGGGTGGGTCCCCTCGGGGCAGGGGTCCCCAGGCATGGTTGTAGCCACAGGGGCCCCTGCGGAGCCCCAAACCTGCAGGCCAGGCCTCTGAGTCTGTAAGCAGCTCTCCGTGTTGCTGGGAGGTGGTCCGACCCTGCAGTGCGTGGACTGAGACCCCGCCTGCCTGGTCTTGCCTTTGAGGCCCCAGCCCTACCCTCAACCTGCACTGCCCCTCCCTGGCATACATACATACTCTCGCTCACCAAATGCCCCGTTTAGGACCTCCTGTCCCCCACCGCACTGCAAGCCCCACCACACCCAGAGACCAGTCAGACCCAGTCCTGGCTTGGAGTAGCTCCCAGTCTGGTAGGGAAGGCAGACCAGTTCAGCTCCAAGGGGCAGAATCCACACCCGAGGATTTCTTGCTCTGTGGACAGTGGCCCCGCCAGGAGCAGGAAGGTTGTACAGGCAGGCCTCCCCAGCCGCATGGACATCTCCCACCCCTGCAGCCTGGACTCCCCACTGCCTTTTGAATCTACTACTTTGGATAAGCCCAGGAAACGCTCAGCCATCAGTCTTGGCCTGTGTGACCTGATGCCCCCGGAACGCAGACTGCCTTTTGTCTCTGGCTCTGAAGCAGCCCCAGGCCAGGCCTCCGGAGCACGAGTGCACGAGCCGAGCCAAGGCCTCGCTGGCAGATAATCCCCACATGCCCTGAAGAATGGCTTTTTGCTGCTTTAAGAATCATCCACAGATCGGAAAAAGAATGTTCTAATTGGAAAACCTCCCCGCCATGGTTTTCCGGAGTTTTAGTACAGTTGGCCGGCAAGGAGGCTCCTGGGATGAGGAGGAAGGGAAGTCATGAGGAGGAGAAAGTGGGCTGGCTGCCCAGCGGCCCCTCGTCCCCCGAGCTCAGCAGCCTGGGGAATCTGGAGGCTGTCTGGTCCTGCTGGGAGGCCCTCCCCCGAGCTGGGCCCAAGCCCTGTCCCCCAGGGACCCCACTGTTGCCCCAGAAGCCACCCAGGCCCCCAGGACCCTCTGGCAGGACCGATGCCCACTGGGCATTGTGAGCATGGGCCAAGAAGAGGAAAGGTGTGGAAGCAACCACCTGCTCAAGAAACAGGAAGGTGCCCCCAGACCTGACTGGGGCCCTGGGCTGGGAGACCTAGCCGAGGATGCAGGATGCATGGGAAAACTGACTTCTGAACAGCTAGATCTGTCTGGAGAGGGAGGACTCTCTCGCTCAGGGGCCCTGCTAATCCTGGCCTGGCTAAACCACTCGTGGCGGGAGCCGAGGCCACAGCGACCTGAAGGTCTGTCCAGCTCCAAGAGTTGCTGATTTGTTCCTTTGGGTCAAGCATTGACCTTGCACTTGGGCAATGGCCACCTGGGAAGGGGAAATGCAGTGGATCCTTGAAACTCCTTCACACGGGAGCGCCAGGTTACTGAGACTCACCTTAGTTTTTCCAGAAACGTCCCTGTGTGCTTAGACAGTAACCTGTACTTGGGGACTATGAACTTGACCACATGGCTCTAGGCTCCCTGGCACTGTGCCCTCCACCGCTCCCCTTTCTCCCCCCGCTTGCCCCCTTTGTGACCTTGAAGACTGCAGCTCGCTCACCAGCACACCTCTGTAGAGCTCCACTGGCCACACGTGGCTATTTAAATTTAAATGAATTACAATGGAATAAAATTGAACCTTCAGTTCTTCAGTCACAATAGCCACATTTAGCCCCATGGGGCCAGTGGCTCCTGGAATGGACAGCACAGATAGAGAACAGTTCATCACCGCAGAAAGTTCTATTGGACATCGCCACTCTAGCTGCTTCACTTCTCCTTAGAGGGAAGCTCTCAACTTCCTCCTTAACTGAAACCGGGGTCCCTCCACTAAGCGAGGTGCCCCCGTAACCTGACCCAAAGGATGCGTTTCCTTCTCCCACACCCCGCCTACCTTGGGGTAGGCTAGCGTGTCCTTGGATGAAAACCTCTCCTCCTTCAAGGCTCAGGCCAACTGGCTAACGCACTCTCCAACATTCAGTCAAGTCTTTGCAGCGGGCTCATTCTTCTTTTCCACCCAGAGGTCACTGCATGTGAGAAAGTGATTGGGAGAATGGGACAGGACAGCAGTGATGTGGAGGAGTGAGTGTGAGACTTCAGCATCCCTGCCTGTGGACCATCGATCCTCAACCCTCAGGCCTCCCAGTTCTTCGAACGTGACATCTCTGAAGACCCTGTCAAGTCCACTGCAGCTGCCTCTTCCCACAGGGGCAGCCTACATCTTGTTGTCACCTCTGGAGACTCTATGCGGGGCTTCCACTTTCTGACCCCTGTCTCCTCTCTGTCTGCTGGGCTTGTTCAGCTACCTCCTGATGAAAGATACCACCAACTGTCTTTCCAGCTCATGGGGACCTCCTGTCTGTTGGTCTGCTTTCTCCCCATCCATTAGCCCTTACTTCCCTTCCTTTCTCTCCCTATCCAGCATAGAGTCAATGGCCCATCACTTCAACACCTCTTTTGCTAACATCTGAATTTCCCTTGCTTTGCTGTCCCTCTGTCACTTCCACCTGACACTGCATCAAATCTGGACAAATCTAAACATCTGCTTTCCTCCTGCCTGCCCCAAGGTGATGAAGGTGCTGGCAAAGTTCACACAATCATGCAGAATGGTGCCAATGTAAATTCCTGGATCCCACCCCTTCTCACCACCGCAATGACTTTGTCTTTGTAATTATCCTTTTCTCTTCTGCATCATAAGAAGGTCCATTTTATTTGGAGAAGAAGAGTCTCACTTGACCCCACTCCCACCTCCAGTTAGTGCCCCATTTCTCTGCTCTTCTACTGAGCAGAACTCCATGAAAGAGTTGCCTCCACTCTCTGTCCCTGCTTCTTCTCATTCTCTCATAAACCCATTCCCATCAGGATTTCAACCCTACTGCTCCCTTAAAATCGTTCTTGTCAAGGTTACCAGTGATCTCCACGTTGCCAAGCCTGGTGCTCACACCTCTGTCTTCGTTTAACCTCTAAACCACAGTTGATCACTCCTTCATTCTGGAAAAACATGCTTCTCTTGGCTTCCCTGACACTCCACTTCCCCAAAGGTATTGAAGGTTAGGAGCACAAACTCTGGAACTGGACTGTCTACGTGCAAATCCTGGCTGTGCCAATTAATAGCTGTGTGACCTTGGGCAAGTTACTTTCCCTCTCTAGGTTTCCATTTCTCACCTGTACAAAGGAGGTGAGAATACCAGCATCTACCTCCTGGGGTTGTTGTGAAAGTTATACTGGTAACAGATAAAAGCACTAACAATAGAGCTTGTTACCTGGAGAGATGCTCAATGAAATCACCACATGGCTGTTGATGGGGTTCAAGACACACTACCCCCAAACATGGCACCTTGGCATGTTGACTATTTTAAGATGAAGGAGTTTGAAAAAATGGCAGAAGCAAGAAGGTCTCTCTGACCTTCCCCATACTCCTGCCCTTCTCCCTGGAAGCAGGTCATAAGACCCTCATGTGAGAGGTGCCCTCCCCATACCTGGAGAGAAGGAGTATCCTTATCTCTAAGACAGGGGTAATGCCAGGAAGAATCCACACAAACAGGCCTTGCTAAGTTCCCCCCAGTTTACTACACTTTGCTCAAACTCTTCATCAAACCTAGCATCAAAACACTCAGGATTAACCATTCCTTCAGGTCTTCATTTCCTTATGAAGGCTCCCAAGCTTATGTTAAATAGATGTGTGTGCTTTTCTCCTGTCAATCTTTCTTTGTCAGTCTAATTTTCAGACCTAGCCGGGGACCCTGAGAAAGTCGAGGAAACCTTTTTCCTCCCCTACAATGTCCAAGGGTTGACTCAAACTAAAGACATACAAATAGAGCTCTTGTGCCCTATTCCACACCCTCCAAACCTCTCTTCTCTAGGTCTTCCTCATCTCCATCAGTGGCACCTCCCAGATGTGCACGTCCAAAGGCCCAGGTGGCAAACTTGATTTTCTTTCCTTCCCTCATCTCCTACATCCCATCAATCAGCAAGTCCTGATCCCGGCTCTATCTCCAAAATATACCCAGAGCTTGACCACTTTTGCCCGCTTCCACTGCCACCACCATCCTAGTCCAAGCCATCACTCTCACTCACCTCCTCCCTGGTCTTCTGGCTTCTACCCTTGCCCCGCTGCATCTACTCTCCTCGAATCAGCCAGAGCAATCTCCCCCTGTGCTCTCAGTCTGAGCGATACGGTGACTTAATTCACCCAGCTCTCCAAGCTGGAAATTGGGGTACCATCTGACACTCCTCTTTCCCTCTCTCCCTCCAGCCTCTTCTCCCAACTCTCAAGCTCCAAGGTCCCGTCACACTGGACTTCTTGCTGATCCCCACATAAGTCTTGTTCTCTGTCTCCAAACCTTAGTGTTGACTGAGGTCTCCCTGCCCTGGTTAGCTCCTACTATGTGCACACCTCTAGCACGAAGTCATCCCTAACCACCAAGACCCAGCACTCATTACCCTGCAGCGTCACTGTCTCCTGTCTCTCTCCTCCCTTCCACTTGGATGTAGGAAACATGTCTCATGCTCACCTGCTCACCCAAGCACCTGGTAGGGTTCCTGAGCGGGCACACAAGAAATATTTGCCAAATGAATGAAAAAAGGGATAAACGTTCATGTCAAATGCGGTGTATTATCAAATAATGCACTGGCTTTTCAAATCAGTGAACTAAAAGTGTATCACTCAGTAGATGACGTTGGAATGACTGGCCATGTGGAAAAACAAGCTGGATTTCCTACCTCATACTCCACACCGAAATAAACTCCAGATGGCTCAGAAATTTCATGTAAAAAAAAATGAAACCATAAAAGTACTAGAAGGAATCCTGGGGTGGGGACGGCCTTTCTAAGTATGTCATAAAAACCAGAAACCATAAAAGAAAAGACAGAGAAATTAAAAACTTCTGTATGGCAAAACCCATCATAACTGTAGTTAGACAAATGACAAACAAAGAAGAGTTATTTGCACTGCATGTGACAGGGAAAGACTTAATTTTCCTAAAATAAAAAAGGGCTCCTTTCAAAGCGAGGAAAATGGGCCAGCAAAGAAGGGAACAGACAATTCACAAAAGAAGACTTGCGGGAGCCTCCATTAACATCATGTGAAGGAAATACAAGTACAGTCTCAGAGAAGTTCAAGTTAAATTAGATCTGCAAAACCCGGGGTTACCTGAGGTGTGGGAAAATGGTCACCCAGGGGCCCTAGAGGTGGGAGGATTAATTGTTGTGACCTTTCTAGAAATACATAACAAAAAGAACGTTGAAGACTCCCTTTGACCTAGCAATGCCAACATTCAAAAATTCCTTCTGGGACTTCCTTGGCGGCCCAGTGGTTAAGACTCCGCGCTTCCACTGCAGGGGGCACGGGTTCGATCCCTGGTCCGGGAACTAAGATCCCGCATCCCGCATGCCGTGTGGCGCAGCCAAAAAAACAAAACAAAACAAAATAAAACTGATTCATTGTGCTGTACACCTGAAACTAACACGACATTGTAAATCAACTAGACTTCAATAAAATTAAATTTTAAAAAAATTTTTAAAAATTCTTTTTATTATCTGATATATATATAAAATGACATATATGTATATTATATAAAATGTGATGCATATAAACATCTACCCACCAGCCAGTGCCATTATCTACACCTTCTGCCCTCTGTCCTAGTACTTGGGATGACCTGTCCTGGCTTGGGCCCTTTATTCCATCTCCTGCCACCTAGTCAGGGACGGCCTGCTAACATTTTTTTCCTTTTCTCCTGGGTCATCAATTATTTCTTCTTGGCTGGATCATTCTGATCAGCATGCAAACATGCTGTAATTCTTCCCGCCATCAAAAAGCTTTTCCTTGCTTGCATTTTCCCCTCCAGCTACTCTCCATTTATTTCCCTTGTCCGTTTCTCCGTAGCAATCCTGGAGAGAACTACCTACACTTCCTGTCTCTGACTCCTCTGTCTCATGGCCAGCACTTCACAGAAATGGCTCTTGTCAAGGCCACTGGTGCTCTCCATCTTGCGAAATCCAATGGTCAGCTTTCAGTTTTCGTCTTACTGGATATGTCAGCAGCATTGGACACAGGAAACACTCCTTCTGGAAACACTTTTCACTTGACCCCTTCTCATTGTCCCCACCCTGTCCAACCTCTTCACTTTGGAGGGTCCCAGGACTCAGTCCTTGGAACTCTTCTCAATGATATTCATTTTTATGGTGTTTTCTATCCATCTCGTGCCTTTAAACACCATCTGAAGACTGGCAACTCCCAAATTTACATCTCCAACTCAGGCCTTTCCCCTTAATTTCAGATTCCTATATCCCAAGGCCTATTCTATGCATGCCTATTAGGCACTGTACTTGGTGTCCCAAATGAAACTCCTTATCGGCCCCTCCAAACCTGTTCCTTCCACAGTTGTCCCCACCAAAGTTGGGGATACAGAAATCTGGCCACTTCTCCCCATCTCTTCTATTTGGTGGTTTTGCTGTTAAGAACAAGGCTGCTCTGGAATTCTTGTACACAGCTGACCACATGGGAAAGAGATTCTTTAGATGAGTGGTTCTCATACTTTCGGGGGCTTCAGAATCCCCTGGACGGCTTGTTAAAACCCAGAGTGCCGGACCTCACCCCCAGAGATCCCAATTTGGTTAGGAATGTATTTGCATTTCTAACAAGATTCCAGGTGATGCTGATGCTACTGGTGGGGAAATCACACTTGGAGATCCACAGCTCTAGGGCATATTATACCCAGGAGTGGAAATGCTGGGTCATAGAATACGTGCATATTCAACCTCACAACGGAACACTGATCTTCCTTTCGATCAGCAGTGCCCGAGAGCGCCCAGTGTTGGCTACAACCATGCCTGGGGACCCCTGCTACTTGTGGGTTTTGAGTTACTGGCATTTATCTTCAGGTGGCAACTACATGTTCTCTCTCTCAACCCCATGGAAAATGCCTATAAAATATATTGTTGAACAAGAGGGGAAAAGCAGTTTCCATGAGATACGTGACAGCATGTATAGTGTGATTTCATTTCTGTAACATTGTCTGAGGCATTGAGAAACACCTTGGAGAATATTAACACTTGGTATCTCTAGGAGATGGATTTTGAGTTACCTTTACTTTCTTTTTTTTGTTTTTCTGCGATGTTTGATTTTTTAGAAAAATGTGCATATCTCTTTTTTTGTTTAAAAAAGTGATTTTCAAAAACTACGTCATTATATTTCTGGAAGGTTTCACATGAAAGTGATCAGAGCGGCTGCCTCTAGACAGTGGGTTTGTGTGGGCCGAGTGGGAAGGTACTTTGTCGTTTCTTGAGGGCCACGAGAAGGGGCTACTTCCTCCTCACAGTAGCCCCTCTGAGCTACTGGCCACTGCCATGTCAACACACATGGCTCAGTCCCTTCACAGAGCACGTCACGTGGTGGTCGTGTGGTTTGCCTCTGTTTCCCCCACAGCCCGTGAGCTCTAGAAGGCAGAAACCGGCTCCCATTCATACCCCTCCTCTTCGCGACAGGCCCGGGGCCTGGCACACACTCAGTGCTCAGTAAGTGTTGGGTCAACGGAGTGGAATCATCTCCAGTATAGAAAGAAAATGGAGATGCCATTTTGCAAATGCTCAGTTTCAAAAGTCAAGGTAGAGTCACAGCTGGAGGTGTCCCAGCATCACTGTCCAATCCGCAATGGTCCAGCAGGCCCGTCAAGTGGGGCCCTCCCCAGGGAGTGGCTTGGAGGAGGTGACACTCTCTTGGACATATACCTTCTCCTTAATAGAACAGCCACACAAAACACAAAGCGTATGGGACTTCACAGTGCCCACCTCCCTCCCCTCCCCCACTGTGGGCAGCAGGCAACCAGCCTTCAGCTGTCCTTGCATGATTACTGAGTTTGGCCACTCTGAACACTTGTGTGAGGATAATATTTGTAGGAGCCCAGAAAATACTTGGTATGTTTTTTAAAACAGGTTAAATTGTGCTTTTTCAAGTTACATCTTAAAAGTCATACATACTTGCTCTAAAATATCAAAATTGCGTAGGATTGTATGAAGTTACCCCAGAAGGTGATCCTGGAGCCTCCTCCCCTGCCCTCTCCCCATGACACAGGACAGAGGGAAATGACATTGGGAGGCAGGCTTCAGGTGGCCTGCACGTTTGTCTCGTACGGGAGACAAAACTGCAACAAGTCACTGAGTCCTGAGGCAAGAACTAGTGCCAGTTGGGAGGGGGCAGAGGGCTGTTGGGGGAAAAGTGAAAGAGATGGTCGTGGGAAGAGTGGACTTCAGGGGAGCCTGGCCACGGCAGAGACCCATTTACAAAGGAGTTCCAAGCTCCCTTGAGCCTCAGGCCTCAGGGAAGGAGGAGACAGAGATGGCAGGTGAATTCATGTCCTCCTGCGGTGGCAGAGAGCTCCTTCAGGTCATGGGTCTTGGGCCCTGGCTACACCACAAGGGACATGGGCTGCTCGGTCGATGTTTGCAAAAAGATGGAGAGAGGGAGAAAGGGAAGGAAGTGGGAAATCTCCTGTCGATGAAATGCCACCAGCATCAAAGTTCTTTGCTGTTTATTCCCTACATGTAAAAGTTGGACTCACAGCAGCTTTTCCAAGCCCCCCCTCACTATGAAATCAAGACTCCATGTAAAACTAAGTAAACGTGGAGTCACATTTGTCTGTCTTCAATTAGCTCATCTTGTGGCCACTTTGGTGCAGGTTTCTTGCAGCAGCAGGAACATTCCTATGTGGCTGGGATAGACTTTCATCTCCTCTTTCCCTGGCCCCCACTCCCAGCTTTGACAAGGGAGACCGCCACCAGCCCTGCCCTCCCTAGGTTCAGAGGAGCTGAACCGTGTGGCCCATCCACAAAGAGAGAGGCAGCTGTTTGGGGGCATTAGAACAAGAAAGGGGCCGAGCCCAGAGGGAGTTTGGGTCGGGAATGGGAGAGACACAGAGAGGGTGCCTGCTTGCTTCAGTTGCTTGCGCAAATGTTTTATTTGGGACTTAGAGAAGCCTCGTTAAATAATTGAGGAAGGGCGTGAGACTGAGGGGCCTGTGCAACAACCAGGTGGAGAAGACTGACTGACACTCAGATGTTACAGGGCTGGGGCTCGGAGGCACTGTCCAGGGTGGAGGCCAAGCGTCTGCGGGCAGAGGTAGCTTGCGATGGCAGTAGGGGAGGGTTGAGTGTGTAGAATGATAAGGAAGGCCAGGGAGGAGCCCCACACAGCTAAACTGAAAGGGAGCCCCCATGAGGAAAGAGCCTTTGAAGAAGGGGTCAGAGATCAGGCATCAGCAGTCACATTTGTCAAGACTCATCCAGTTGCCAGGAGCAGAATACTCAAGGCAGCCTGAGCAGAGGGGAACAGGATGCCTGCAGCTCTGACCTGCTTGCTCCCAGGGGCTATTCGCAAATGATTGATTTGTTCCCACTAAGAGCCGGGCACTATTCTAGCCTCCCGCTGAAAATGAAACATGCGACATTAAGTGTCCTTACAGTCTAAAGGCATCCACCAACAGTGGCAGCCAGATACCTTCCGCTGAGATGTTCAAAATGTGGCAGTACAGGCCTTGCCATTGTCACCAGCCACTGCCACAGCCCCTCCCCACCCCCATGCCTCTCCCCACCAGGGGAGATAAAAGAGCAGGGGCTGGCTTGCCCATGACAGGGGACTGACAGTGGAGATGCTCCCAAAGAACCCTTAAAAGAACTCACAACACCTCCCCCCGCCCATGAAAGCGCCAGCATCCCTTAATTTTCCCAAAGAGGGTACAGTGGCAGGAGGGTCTCAGACAGCCAGGGTCTCAGGGAGGATGCACTGGGTGGGAGGTGGGGAGGGGAGAGTTAAATCCAGTCTGAGATTGACATGTTAGTCTCCTCTGAATTTCAATAACCAAAAAGGAGAAACTTCTGAAACCTCACCTCTGAGGGCAATACTATGATTATCCCCATTTTACAGATGAGGAGACCGAGGTCCAAGGTCACACAGCTAGTGCATGGTAGAGGTAGGATTTGAGCCTGGGCTGTCTCCAGAGCCTGGACTCCTAACTTCCACATCTATAACCTCACTGGGTTCAAACAAATAACCCTGGAGGACTGCGTGGGGAGTTTCAGGAAGTTGGAAAGGATACCAAGGATATGAAGGTAATCGAAGGACGTGCATTGAGTTCAAATGCATTTCATTAGAAAGTTTGACTGTTGGTGTGCTACTTACTTCCCAAATTGAATTTCATTATTTATATTAATATGAATTGGCCCTGCACTCTGGTGCCAACACGCTTGGTCATGATATAAGATCCTTTGACTGTGGCCACTTGGCTAATATTTTGTTGAGGGTTTGTGTGTGTGTGTGTGTGTGTGTGTGTGTGTGTGTGTGTGTATTTATGGCGAGTGGGATTGGTCTGTCATTTTTCTTTTCCATTCTGTTCCTATTAGGGAGCCTTCCTTCTTTTCCTAGTCTCTGGAAAGTATTGTTTTTGTCAGACTGGAATTTTTTCCTTGGATGGTTGATAGAATTCACTACTGAAACCATCTTTGCCTGGAAGTTGTGTTTGGGCGGGGAGTGTATCAGTCAGGGTTCAACCAGAGAAACAGAGTCAGTAGGAGATATATAAAGATACGTATTGTCAGGAATTGAGGGCTGGCTAGGAAGCCCGAAATCTGTAGGGCAGGCTGTGAGGAAGGACAGGCTAGAACTCTCTACTCTTAGAGCTTTTCAATGGATTGAATCAGGCCCACCCAGATTATCCAGGATAATCTCCCTTAAAGTCTACTGATTATGGGCTTTAATCACATCTATAAAATACCTTCACAGCAACACCTAGAAGAGTGATTGAGTAACTGGGGACTGTAGCCTAGTCAAGTTGGCACATAAAATTGGCCATCACGGGGTGGGGGGACTTCTAATTGCTGATTCAATTTTTAAATGGTTCTAAGACTATTTGGACTTTTCTAAGTTGCATTTTTTTCTATGAATTGTATTTTATTTCAAACTTTCTGTTTTTGCTCATAATTTCCTCTTATTATCATTTAAAGTCCATAGCATTTAAAATTACAGCCTCTTTTCTATTCTTGTGCTTTCTGTCTTTTTTCTTGATTAATCTCACCAAAGTTTTGCTAATTTTATTAGTCTTTTCGAAGAGTAAATTTTGGTTTTGTTGACCCTCTGTATTGAGTTTTTTTTCTTTTTAATTAATTTCTGTCCTTATCTTCATCCATTCATTCTTTTGGGGGGTTTATTGTGCTCTTCTTTTGCTAATTTCTTGAGAGGAATACTTAGCTCATTAATTTTAGCCTTCTTTCTTTTTGAACCACACACATTTGTGGCTAAAATTTCCCTCTAAGCACAACCTTGACTGTATCCCACAAATTTTGGTATGTAGTATTTTCCCTATCAAAACATTCAAAATATTTTCAACTTTCTATTATGAAATTTTGACCTACAGTTATTTAGAAGCATGTTGCTCAATTTCCAAACATGCCACAATTTTTCCAGCTATTTTTTGTTACCAATTTGTAGCTTAATTGCATTTTTGTCACAGGGTATATACTTCATATGATTTCAATCCTGCTCCCTGTAGATATTTTTCAAGTTTTTCATTCATTTCCTTAAACATAATAAATGTAGTTCTTTTATAGTATGTGTCTGATAAGTAATGGTGTTTGGGGGGTACCTGCCACAGGGGAGCCTAGGAAGATGGGCAAGTATCATACTGTGGAGGATACTGAATATCTCACTACGAGCTAGAACATATTATTGGAGGTCAGTATTGCCCACCCTTTAGTCACTTGCATGCTATTTTCACCATAAAAAGAAACATTACAATAAAAAGGAAATAATATGACAAATCGTCTGAAATATTATTATCTGATGAATGCTTTAAGGCTGAGGTCTGCTCTCTTATTGTTAAAAATAGAAGATTTAGCAAGTGTTTGAGGACCTAGTGAAACGCTAGCACCACAGTGCAAGGCAGTAGGAAAAGGATGGATTTTCCAATAAATATTATCTGTAACATGACATTAAAAACACTTTTCTCATCATTTTGCAAAATCATCATTGCAAAAATCATCAATGGATGCTAAATATAGGGGAGGGGGCAAGTTTCATGAAAATTATTTGCATGGTCCTGAAGTGTCTCTTGCAGATTGCTTATTAGTTGTAAGGGGGAAGAGTGTAACTACACAGGGGAGAAATTGGCTATCACTTTGACTGGGCAATCAAAATTAATATCATCTAGATGACACACTTATAAGAACACAACGTCACCTAGTTGTGTATTCATACGCGAAAAAATGCTGATGAATCCCCACTGCACATCACATAAAAAAATTAGTTCCAGACAGGCTGCAGATCTAAATGTGAAAGATAAAACAACAAAGCTTTTTGAAGAAAAACATAGGAGAATATCTTTGTGAACGTAGAGTAATCAAGGGTTTCTTAAACACAACAAGAGAAGTGCAAAGTATAAAATAAAAAATTGATAAATTGAACTACTTGAAAATGAAGAACTTCTGTTCATCAAAACACACTGTTAAGAAAATGAAAGGCCACCCCCAATATGGAAATCTTCACAATACAGAAATCCAGCGAAACACTCGTCCAGAATATATTAAACAAATAACTACTATAAATCAACAAGAAAGACAGACAACCCAATAGGAGAGCGGGTAAAAGATCTGAACAGGTATTTCACCAAAGAGCCTAACCAAATGGTTCAACATATGGAAAGGTGGTCAGTCTCATTCGTTCGCAGGAAATGCAAATTAAAACCATGAGATCTAAAATTAAAAAAGACAGAGGATACCAAGTGTTAGCAAGGATGTGAGGGCAACTAGAACACTCATGCGTGGCTGGAGGGAGGGTAAATGGGTACAAGAACTTTAAAAGACTGTTTGACCTTGTCTACTAAAGTTGAATATGCATGTTCTCTGACTGTTATAGAAGCTGGGAGTGGGGGCCAGGGAAAGAGGAGGTAAAAGTATATCCCAACCACTCTCAAGTGTTATGGGTTGAATAGTGTTCCTCCCAAATTCCTATCTTGACGTTTTCACTCACCATACCTCAGAATGTGACTGTAGTATTTGGAGACAGGGTCTTTACAGAGGTAATTAAGTAAAAATGAGGTCATTAGGGAGGGCCCTAGTCCAATATGACTTCTTATAAGAAGAGGAAATGAGGACCCAGACACACAGGGAGGGAAGACCATATGAGGACACAAGGAGAAGACAGCTGTCTAAATGCCAAGGAAAGAGGCCTCAGGAGGAACCAGCCCTGTCCACACCTTGATCTCAGACTTCTAGTCTCCAGAACTGGGAGGAAATAAATTTCTGTTATTTAAGCCACTCAGCTTGTAGTACTTTGTCACGGCAGCCTGAGTAGACTAACACAGTATACATTCAACACAACTGCATATATATGTGCAACAAAAGGCACACACGAGGAATATCCATAGCAGCATTATTTATAATAGTCAAAAGCAACCCAATGTCCATCAGAGCATTTCCACAGAACTACAAACGTATGGATGAGGCTCTCAGACATAACGTTGAGTGAGAGAAGCCAGACATGTAAGAGCACATACTGTGTGGTCTCATTTATGTAAAACATAAAAATGGGCAAACCTAATGTCTGCTACTAGATATCAAGAGAGTGGTTCCCCTCAGGGAGGGGACCTGGCAAATGGACTTGTGGGGTGCTGGTAATATTCTGTTTCTTGATCTGGGTGCTTTCGTACAGATAGTGTCCTCTTTGTGAGCTGACATCAAGCTGCACACTTACGTATGATATGCATATTCTTTTTAGTGTCTGTTTTGCTTCAGTACAAAGTAAAAAAACACAAAGTAAAAAAAACAAGAGTTTTTGTTTTTTAAAAAAAATAATCTGAAGGATTGGAAGAGAATTGGGCAGGGATGGCCTTCCTTCCTTTGTTATTGGACAACGATGGTTTTTTACCACCGATGGTGTCCCAGGGCACCCACTGGGACACACCTGTGAGGGCAGCAGGAAGCCTTTGCCTAGTGTTTGGTGGGGATTGGCAGGAGCCCCTGGTTGTTGGGTGGGGGACAAAGGGGAGCCTGTGTGGAGTCAGGGAGACCTGGGCCAGGGCTGCTTCCCTCCTCCAGGTTAATCAGTGGCGTGTCCACTGTCTAATCTATTGGGGCCCCCAGTGCTGCGGGGACAGCCCCAGCCCTGCCCCTCCCTGCCATGCCCAGCGGGCCTTGGTCTGAGTTTCTCCCCACTGACTCGGGGCAGGCTCCTGCCTCCAGGCCTTGCAAGCAGCTACTTGCCCAGCTCAAGTACTGATCGCCCGCTGAGGTCCTGAACATAAAGGGTGGAGGGATTCTTCTCTTTGGTTCTACAAGGCAGGGGGTGCCCAGACCCTGAGGGTCGCAGAACAACAGAGGGCCATCCTGTGGTGGAATACTTGAAGGGACACCTGAGTTTTTGTAGGCTGTTGTTTAGAACCTCCAGTAAGACCATTTCAGTGATGTGGAACAGTGCAGGGTTGTGTGGTTCTTTCTCTCTCTCTCTCTCTCTCGCTCTCTCTCTCTCTCTCACACACACACACACACACACACACGTTTAATCACAGAAACCATCTGGGTCCCATGTGCTTGATTGACCAAGAGTGCCCACAGCTGGCCGTTTTCTGAAGCCCCTGGAGCTGAGGGGTAGAGGGGCCTCCCAGGCTGCTGTTCCAGGGATGGTTGTGAAAGGCACAACATGTTACCACAAGATGAAGCTCACAGCCCAGCAGTCACCAGACTTCACTTGTGGCTAGATCTGGGCACAGAATGGAGATGATGTCATTAGAGCTTCACATTATTTCATCCAAATTAGCCGAGAGTTAATTAGTATGTCCGGAGTGCTTTGAAGCCGAGGAGCGCTGTTTATTCACGATGAGCAAGGCTTCTGTCCCTCACTTGCTGTGAGGCCACTAGGAGATAAGCGTCAAAGCGCGTATAGGAGTGTCCTGGGGCTGCCACAGTAAAGTGCCATACACAGGGCAGGGTGCGGGGGAGCTTTAAACAACAGACATTTACCTTCTCAAAGTTCCGGAGGCCAGAAATCTGAAATCAAGGTATGTGCAGGGCCGTGCTCCTTCAGAAACCTCTAGGAGAAAATACTTCCTGCCTCTTCCAGCTTCTGGTGGCCCTAGGCTTTCCTTGGCTTGTGGCCGCATCACTCCCACCTCTGCCTCTGTCTCCACATGGCCATCTGTGTCTCTCTTTCCTCTCCTCATTAGGACATCATCTTATCGCATTAGGGTCCCCCTGAATGCCCTCGTCTCAACTTGCTTATGCCTACTAAGACCCCATTTCCATATCACGTCACGTTCACAGGTACTGGGGGTTAGGGCTTCAGCGTGCCTTTTGGAGGAACACGAGGCAACTGGTAACAGTGCCCATCTGGTCTCCAGTGGCCAGTGAGAGCTTTATTCCTGTGACTTTCCCTCCCTACTTTCCTCAGCACAGACTTCTAAAAGGAGCTGGACAGAAGACTCTAGGACGGGATTATCATTGTAATAGCTATTCTTTCATGAACAGGCTTTTCTTCTTAGACTAATCTCAGCCCTCCCTGAGTCTTGGCCCCTTATCTGAGCAATGTAGGGGCTGACCTAGGTGCCCTCACTCAGTTCCAGACCCTAGAGGAGGAAGCTCAGCCGACTGGGTGCTGGACTCTGGCCCCTGAAGACTGCTAGGCAGAGCCTGGCTGTTCCCAGGCAGTCTTAGGCCAACTTGGACTCATGGAACTTGGGTCCTGGAGAATTCCTTCAGCCCTGGGTAATTACTACTTTCTCATTACTGTATTGCTGGGCTTTCATGCCAGTGGCCTACTACAGCAGAGGCCTCCTGTAGCTAACCCCCAAGGCAGCTTCGGCCTTCTCTTCAATTCCATTTAGCTCAGCTCTGTGGAGCACTCATGCTGAGGTGGGGAGAGGTAGGCTCCAGGGTGCCAATGCCTGTACTGGCAATTCAAGGGTCACAGGGAGGTTCTGAGTGGGTCCTGTCTTGGAGGACTCCTTATTCTAGAGGGTATAAGAGCCAGGAATCTTGGGCTAGTGCCAGTGGTAGAGGAGGCAGGCACAGTGGGAGCTTGGGGGAGGGCACAGCGGGACCTTCAACCAGCCAGGCTGCCAGCCCAGGCAAAGGGGACAGGAGGCATTCCAGAGAGAGGCCCTTACATGCTACCACGGGTCTCCCTCTAAAGCTCCTGAGCAGAGTGCGCGTGGAACCCCCCAGCCATAGATGTCAAAGGTTACCTTGGGCCCCTCCACACCGAAATCAGCCTCTCAACATCCAGTGGTCTGAGCCAGAACTGGTTTGGAAAATTGAGCAATCAGACAGTCATGTTAACAGGACAGGGACCTCTGGAGCCCTTGGCGCTGCAGTGGCATGGGGCACCCTCTCCTGAACAGCCTGCAGTGCTGTCGAGCCTTGGGTCTTGTCCCTGCCTCTCTTGCAGGGCCCAGTCTCTACAGGTTTGGTGTCAGCACCACATGGGCCCACATTGAGAGCCCCTTTAGTTGGCTATGGCTAGATGGCCTTTGGCTGGTTGGCCTTAGCTTAGCCTCTGAGCTTCATTCCCCTGAATGCTAATCCCAGCCCCAGACAGGGCACAAAGGGCATGTCCAAATCCCAGTCCCTCCCCTACTGGGACCCAAGGCCCAGTCCAGGATCAGAGGCCCTGGGCCCGGGCCTGGAGGCAGTGCTGGAGCAAACACTTGCTCACCTGGGCCACTGGATTCTCAGGCCTTTCTGAACCCACCCTACAGATCCACCCACATTTCTCAGCACCTTCTAAGCCAGTGCCATCCTATTAGTGACCTCTGTACAGGTTTTACAATCATCACTTGTGCCAAACTAGCCCAGTGAATGATCTGAATAATATTTGGCAGACAGGGCTCCAGGGATGTAGCAGTTTGCTCAAAGCCCTTGGCCCAGCAGAGGCAGGTTAGACCATTAGGTAGGCAGCCCTTTGGCGCTTTACCCAGGGCCTCGTCTCTTCCAGCCAGCTCTGCAGGAGCTGCCCCACACTGGATTCATGGCTGTTGAGCCTATCAGGACTTGTCTGCCCTTTGGCCCCCTCTTCCAGCTGGAGGCCTGCCACGTACCTGGGCCCCAGTACCTCCCATGCCTCATGGCCTGCTCAGCACCCTCTGTGTGCATCTACCCATAGTGTTGCAACTCTACCTGGCCACCACCTAAGCTAGTTGTCTCACTGCCTTGCACTTGGGTTCAGACAGAACCTCATGCTTGACTGGTTTTGCCAGATGAATCTTAGAGGACCAGGACACTCCTACCCCACTGACCACCAGCCCAGAGGAATCCCTTTCTAGATCCCACGTACCTCATTAGCCACTGTGGTAGGTTGATTAATGGCTCCCAAAGATGTCTACATCTTGAGGAGAAGGAGATGTGGCAATGGAAACAGAGACTGGAGTGAAATAGGCAAGAAAATGGATTTTCCCCCCAGAGCCTCCAAAAGCAACCACCCTGTTGACACTTTTTGACTTTCTGTCAGTGTAACTGATTTTGAACTTCTGACTTCTAGAACTGTAAGAGAATAAGTTTCCATTGTTTTAAGCCACTAAGTTTGCGGTAATTTGTTACAGCAGCCACAGGAAACTCATACATCTAGTATTCCCATCCAGTGCAGCGGTTAGGGGCTCAGGCCACTCAGGATTATCCTGGGAGAGTGGAAAGCCCTTGGGGAAAAGAATGTTGGGCCAGAGGGCAGCCAGCCTGGGGTTAAGGCACAACTGTGACTCCATCAGCTGTGTGTCTTGAGAAAACCCCTCTCCCCCGCCCAAGGCTTTGGGTTTCCCTGTACAAAGTGGGGGTCAGAATAAACAGGATTGTTGTGAGGATCAAAGGAGAGAACACTGACCCGTGTGTCTGTTCATCCGTGTATTTGGGAATGTGCTGGCTGAGGAGGTGCTGAACAAAAGCTAGCCCTCTGCCCTCCTCCCCAAGACCCTGCTCCTGTCATCTTGCTCTGCATTCCTCTTTGGCCTTTTCTCCAGCCCCCTCCTATCAAAATCATTTAACACATCTGGAGTGTCATTGGTGTGACTAGCATCATCTGGGTCAGGAGCTGGAGGGTTCTTTAAAGTCAAAGAAAATCTGCCCTTGAGAAGACGACCATCAAAGAAGAATACGGAGGGGAAGATGAAGGAAGGATTCGAGTTGCATGAGCAGGACATGGAAATCTGCCTTGGGTACAAGAGTACCACTGATGGACAATGCTTGCTGCCTCAGGCTGCAGCTTCTCTGTGACCACTGAGCCCAGTTGTAATGAATTGTGATTCTGTCATTAATAACTACCTCTTCCTCCCTCACCAGACCGTGAGCTCCATGTCACTCTCCAGGGGGCAAGAAAGTCAAAGCTCCTTGACCCCTGCAACCTCATGTCCTACCATTTCTAGCCAGAGCCCACGGTGGTTCCCTTAGCCTGGAAGGTGGAATGCTATTCTTCCTCAAGTTGGCCAAATCGGTCTCATTCTATTTTGCTTTGTTTTGTTTTGTTTTTTTGATAGTAGCCATCCTAATGGGTGTGAGGTGATATCTCATTGTGATTTTGATGTGCATTTCCCTAACGATCAGTGATGTTGAGCAGCTTTTCATTTGCCTGTTGGCGTATTGGTCACTCTTAAGCAGAGGCTGGCAAACTTTTTCTGTAAAGACGAACTATTTTAGGCTTGTGGGTCACATGATCTCTGTCATAGCTGGTCAACTCTGCCGTGGTAGCACAAACACAGCCATTGACAATATGTAAAAGAATGGACGTGGCTGTGTGCCAATAAAACTATACTGACCAAACCAGGCAACAAGCAGGATGTGACCCTGACTTCACAGTTTGCAGACCTCTGCTCTTGAGGCAAGGAGCACTTGAGTTGTTACTTTCTCTGTGGGACGCACTGAGAGTAAGGGCTCTATCTTGGTCACTTCCATATCCCTTTGGACTTAGCAGGTGGTCAGTTAATATTTTCTGCATTGATGGTCCCCGACTTCCCCCGCCACAGCCAATGGCGCCTGTGTCTCCTAGAACCTGCTAGACAAGGCAAATTGCAAGAGTTAGTTGGGAGACAGGCTGCAGTAGAGGACAAAAGGAGGGACCCTTTTCCCTCCTTTTCTCCCTTACCCAGGTCACTCTAGAAAGTTCTGTGGGCTGAAGCAGCTAATGTGAACAAAACTCCTGGGGCTGAGTGGGTGCGAAGCAGACCCAACAAAGGGAAGTCTAATTTGTGTCCGCCATAATTTGGAGTCTTCCGAGATCGACAACTAGGTAGTGCTTATGGAGAGAGGTGAATGCTGGTGATGGAAGGTTCTAGTGTCTCCCAATATGCCTCTTTTCTTTCTCTCCATTCCTAAATATCTATTTGTGCCCTTTGAGTCCTTCACTTTGGAAAGCCTCAGATGAGAGCCTGTGTCCCTTGGTGGTGCGTTAAGCTGCCTGAATCTAGATGGTAACATGGGGTGCACTGGCCTGGGGAATCGGGAGCCCATGGTCCAGCCCTGGCTGTGCTCAGTGCCTGAGTGCCCTTGGCTGTGGCTGCTTCTCTCTGGGGCTCCCCCAGCTGGTCAGTGTGGGTGTTACTGGCTTTCTCCTCTCAATGCCCTTCCAGTCTGGTGACACTTACTGATCCCCTTCTCGGGAGTAAGCACTACGCAGGACTCCAGGGACAGAGAAATGAATCAAAAGCCCCTGGCCCTCGAGCAGTGCAGCGGCTCATAGGAGATCTGGGCAGCTGAGCCAGTGATTACTGTATGATTGAGGAAGTGCTCAGACGGCAATGCGGGCCAGGATTTGTAGGAAGCCAGAAGAGAGGGCTCCTCATGGGGGAAAGCTGCGAGGAGGAAATGATGCTGCAGGTGAGGTTTGAAAGAAGAGGACGCGGGCCCAGCTGTGCAGAGGAGACGCAAGGAGCTTAGAGGCTAACTTGCTGGGGTTGCGCGGAGGGAGGGAAGGCGAGCGAAGTCACATCGAGAGGCATTTCAGTTCAGTAGAAGGGAGAACTTGCTAGCACCAAGGCTGTCTCACCCAGCAAGTAGAGAGGAAGCCTAGAGCTCCTTGTCAGTGGGGAGAAATGCACGCCAGAGCTTAGAGGGCTGTGGCCAAAGGCCTCAACCATTCCTGTCCTGTCTGCTGAGCCAGCCTCTGCCTTGGTTCCAGTGCTTCCCTGGTGCGGAGTCATGGGCCCCACAGATGGAACAGCTGGCCACAGGCAACCCCTGTCCCAGGAACACACGCAGACGGGGATGCCCATGATGCCTGGGAGCCCCAGTCTGGGCTCTGCCCCCTCGGCTTGTCTCTCTTGGACCCTCCATCCAGGGCAGGCTTCTCTGCAGCTGCTGGCCCCCAGCCCACTGGCTCGAATTTTGTGTTGGGCCACAGTCATCTGTGAAAAGCTGATGACAGCGCTGTGCCTCTCCTGCCAAAAGACACACACTCACAGATGCCCCAAAGGCCATGTCCAATTTACGGGGTTCACAGACCTCCCGAGTCCACACACGAGTGCCAGGCCTGGAACCTCTGCTCCAACTAGGCCCGCTGGCTGCTGTTCCCCATTCCTTGGACTGTTTCCTCTGCTTGCAGCTGTCACTCTAGGATTCTAGGCCAGGCAGGTGCTTACCCATGCTTCCTGACCTCCCCTTTGTGCTGTGGGGACACTGGCTGCCTCTGCCTCCAAGGAGCTCCTGCCTGGTGTGGGTAGGAGAAAGCACACAGAGGGAGTACAGTAAACGACGTAAAGGTCGAGAGCCTCGGGCTGGGAGCCCAGAGGAAAGAGCTGGTTTCCAGTCGGGAGGCTCAGGGTAGGCGGTGGGGGAAAGGGAGCTGGCCATTCTGGACTCGGGGCCATATGGGGGAGAGGACACTGCAGGTGGCGGGGGCAACCTGGGCAAGGGGATGGATGACAGGGCCGGAGAAGTCTGCCTGGAGCACAGCAGGTGGGAAGCCCAGGGGAAGAAGCTGGCAAGGTGGACCCGCTGAAGTGTTTTCGGCAGAGGAGAGGCAGGATCTAGTTGTGTTTTAGGAAGGACACCTGTACGGGCGTAGAGTCTGCATTGGATGGGACAGACAGATCAGCTCAGCCGTCCCAGTACACCTGACCCAGGTGCGCACGGGGCCATGTGTGGAACTAGGTCAGCATGGATGGGGAGGCGAGAGGGCCTGAAACAAGAGAGCTCCCCAGTGAACATGCAGAACCGGGCCTGGGCTGGTAGCTGTCCCCAAGCTGGAAGACAACGGCCGTCCCTCAGGCCTGATGCTGCACAGGGGTCGGTTATCCAGCGTGTCATTTTAGGGGCGTGCACCGCAAGGCTCTGGTCGGCAGGAAAGGGACACGGTGGGAAAGTGGAGGGAAGGCGGTGGTCCAGGGGTCCGGGCAAGCTCAGTCTTACGGGGGCTGACGCGAGGTTCTAGCTGTACTCAGTGACCTGGTGCGAGACCACTTCAGTTGTTCTGAACCACTGGGGGGGCTTGTGAAACAGAGTGCCAGGCCTGCCCTCCAAGTCTCAGTTCAGGTCTGCGGTGGGGCGCCAGTGTCTAACAACTTCCCAGGGCTGTGCAGAGTCTATGCTTTCCTGGCTGTCACACTTTCTTCAAACAGGTGGGGGGCCGAGAGCATTTTGGTCCTCGGTGCTCCTCAGCGAGACCCGCCAGCTTCAGTCTTCCCGGCCTGAGACCCTCCTTCCGGTAGCTCCAAAAGCGGAGTCTTCCCTTCAATGCCCTGGCCTCCTCCTCCCTCTCACTCCCCAGAGGAATCCTGACTCCTTTCCAGGTCCTTCCACTAAGGCTCTCTTTCTAATTCCATGGGCAGCTGCATCATTGCTCAGAGTTTTGTCACTTCCTATCTGGTCTCTCAGGCTCCACATAGGGTGGCTGGGATGACTTTGTGGGTTTTTGCTCCCCATTGCTGGAACTGTCAATGGTTTCCCAGGCCTACAAGATAAAGTTCAGCTCAACCAACCTCCAAGGCCAGCTGGACATTTCTGTACTTCATTGAATCTGAGAGACAACACATTGCTAATGAAACTATGACAAGCCAATGCCTGCGAACCTTACCTTTTACCTTGAAACGCCATCTAGGGGCCTGCACCTACTTACTCTTTATCCATCCTTCAAGGCCTTGGCTGGAAGCCACGTATCCTTCCTCTGAACTTACACCACCTCGTCTCGAGTGTGTCTATCATTTCCTACCTGCTATTATAGGGGCCTGTGAACGTATCTTAACTCCTCTGTTCTAACTGCCTTAGGGGCAAAAACCCTGTTTTATTTCTGTTTGTGTCCCCCACCCCCACCCCAGTAGCTCAGTTTCCCCCCAGGTGGGGGTCAAGTTCATATCACACAAACTGCACAGCATGTACAATACCTTCACTTTATTCCAGTCTCCCCAGCTGTCTCCCCACCCTTGCACAAAGGCAGAGAAGCAAACAGAAGTCTTTAAGGTTACATTTCAATGAGTCTGAGAAGAAACCAGATTCTGTAAGCAGAACATCAGCAAATAAAGAACGCTGAATCACTGTATGTGCTGACTGTCGGAAACTGGCCTGAAGGGTTCTATGCGCATGAGCTGCAGGGAAGTAGCCCTTTCTGCATCATCTCGTGCTGTTTCTGCCCAAACTCCAAGCAGATAAAGGAGGCACTCTTCTCTCTGACCTTTTCCATGGCTTACTGTCAACCTGCCCAATGTCCCATGTTAGGAGACGTGCTAAACAGCTTGAAACGGCATGCCACTCGGGCAGACCACCACCTTGCCATTAAAAGGACACAGGGCTCTGTGCATAGAGAGAAAGGTGTCCATGAAAGAATGTTGTATGAAAAAATACTGCAGGCAGGCACACCAGCTGTACCTGAGAGAGAACTTGGGAGCACGTAAGGAGATGAACAACCGGTAGCTTTTCTCCCCAGGGATTTGGGGGGTTTACAGTTATTCAAGCTTTTTAAAAGTTTTTGCTCTAAACTCTGGGTCTATTTAAAATGTACACTTGACGCCTCACCATGTGTTTGTAACGTCTGCTTTTCTCTAGGGTGTCTGTCACCTGTGGCTCCTTGAAAAGTCTGCATGGAAATAAGTCTAGGACCCCCTCCTCAATCAGCAAATGGCTTGTTTCTTCCCTACGGCTTCTTTGATTGTTTACAAGGCCACTGGAATAAGGAACCCAGGAGGAAGCGGGTGGGGGAGAGGGAGAGAATACAGAACAGTAGACTAGGAAGCTGCCCTATTTTAAGAAATCCAAATCCAGTCCTACGAAGAAACGAAGAAACGTCTGCTGATTTCGCCACCCTCGGAGTCACAGAAGGGTGGGTGTGCTCTCATAGAACCGGCCGGAGGAGAACGAAACTCACTGGAAGGAGAGAGTCATCGGCTGGGGAACGCATGGAAGGGCCCGGGCTCCAGGCCGCCTCACTCGACCTTCCGCAGGTGGTGAAAGCTCCGCACAGTCCTGTCCACGGCGTCATCCATGCTGACCAGTGGCCGGTAGCCCATGACCTTTTTGGCTTTCTCACAGCTGTAGTAGTGGAATGTGCCAGCCAGCGCGACCCGCATGGGTGTGAAAGTGGGCTGAAGCTGGATTATGGGACTAATTACTGTCACCAGGAGGGACACCAGGAGGGCCAGGTAGTAGGCCACCCAGTAGGGGATGTGGTACTTGGGGGCCTCGTAATTGAGGCCTGTCAGGATGCGGGACAGGAAAGTCCAAAAAGCGATGGGCTCATCGTTGGTGATGTGAAAAGCCTGCAGGGGGGAAGGAGAAGTTAGGAACTGCTCCCCAGCAGGATGGGGCAGCAGGCCATGCTTGGAGCTTGGAGCTCAGCCAGGACCAATATTTTGAGAAACCAGTGGCCACTCCCTGCCTGCCCGCCCCAGTTCCTTTGCAAGGCAGCTCAAAAGTGAGGCAGTTATTAAGCCTACACAGATCGCAGCATTTCACGTGGTCCTCCAATCTGCAAATATGAGCCAGTGGCTGACAGGCCTTTTTGATTTGCAGCTGCAGGCAGCTTTCAGGCGATGACAGGATTTCAAGCGAAGCTTAGATTGCACTTGGGAAGGTACATTTGTTAATTTAATAATTGTGTTAATCATGGTAAATGCAGTAAATCATCTTATCTTCAGATGCAACGAACGGGTCATATGACATTTCTGAAATGTGCTGTCTTTGGCGTAAACTAAAAGCCATACCCACCATACCCCCGCCACACTGAGAGTTACAGGAGTGGGAAAATGGCAGAGGTCCAGGAGAAAAAAATGAGGCCCAAATACGGGGGATTCCAAAGGTAGGAGTGAGAAACAAAGAAGACGGGGGCCCTAGGAGTGGGAGTGAAACGAGCCCGCGTGTGCTCTCTCATCTCTGCGTGAGAGCTGACCTCACCCTACCAGAGGGGCGCAACCGTGGCCCAGTGGGATCCTAAAGCAGGTTTGCCAGGATGCAGCGTCACAGAAGCCATTTGCCAGTGGGTCCGATCACTGGGAGGAGAATTGTGAAGGCAGGCGGACACACAGGGGCAGGAAAGGGTGGGCCGGCTGCTGCCGAGCAGGTAGAAGCAGGTGCCTTACCTTCCCACCCAAGGCTGTGTCTCTGGAGAGGTGCTCTGCAGCCAGGATGTGTCCGTGGACCACGTTCTCCACGAAGGTGAAGTCCACCAAGTTCTCCCCGTTCCTGCAGGTGCACAAGGAATGGGTTCCCTGCACCAGGAGCACATAGCTGCACACCTGGTAGAGCCCCTGCACATGGACCCAGGGCCAGGACCCGCCTTGGCAATGCCGGCCCCTGGCACACCTGGGCATCCATAACAGTTGAAGATGTGCAGGAGGCCAGGGCTCCTAGGCCCTCAAGGCCAGTGGGATATTTAAGGGCCCACCAATGAATCTGCAAGTCCCATGCCCTGCGTGCCCCATCCCAGTGTGGCCAACACTGGTATTGTCTGCTCTGGGCTCTAATTAGGGCAGCAGCTCTGAACTCCCTCCAGGGCACTCTGGGCTAATGCCTTGCTCTGGCCTCAGAGTTTTCTACTATCTCTTTCTAATCCCACAGCAGGGAAGCCAAGTGAAAGGCAGGGAGGCAAAGTGGCAAGGCACAGGGATAAAGGGGGAAAGAAAGGGAGAAAAGAGAAGGAAGGAAGAAAGGAAGGGAGGGAGGGAGGGAGGGAGGGAGGAAGGGAGGGAGGGGGGAAGGAAAGGTATACTGGGGACACAGTCCCAGTCTCATCACCTGCAGCGGCCCTCCCACCTGCACTTGCCCAGAGGAGGAATGTTAACACCTCCCCCGCCTTCCTAGATGCAAGGAGAGCGGAGGGCTTGGCCCTTAACCCTGGGCCAATTGTTTCCCCTCTGAGCCTGTTTCCGGAATTTCCAAACAGGGACACAAATATTTTCGCAGCCTACCTGAGAGGGTTCATGGGGCAGAAGCGTGTCATGCCACAATCCATGTCTCCCTGGAACTTGTGACTATGACCTTATCTGGAGATAAGGTCTTTGAATATGTAATTAGTTTAGATGATGTCACACTAGACTAGGGTGGGCCTTAAACCCCATGACTGGTGTCCTCATAAGAGAAGGGACGTTTGGATACAGACACACAGAGAAAAGAACGTCATGTGAAGATGTAGGCAGAGACTGAAGTGACGGGTCTACGAGCCAAGGGACGCCAAGGGATGCTGGCAGCCACATGAGACTGGGAGAGAGGCCTGGAACAGACTCTCCCTCAGAGCCTCCGGTGGGGGCCAACCCTGCGCACACCTGGATTTTGGAGTCCTGGCCTCCATCACTGGGAGTGAATCCATTTCTGTTGTTCTAAGCCTCATTTGTTGTGGCAGCCCCTGGAAACGAACAGCGGGCAGTAGAGAAGGCCACGGAAGGAAAGAGCCGACTGTGTCCAGGGCGGGGGGTGCGGGGAGGAGGAGAGCAGCCAACTTACCCGATCATGAACTTCATCTTGCCTTTCCTGGCCGCCTCGATGAGAATGGGGACCAACTGGGGGTCCCTTGGGCCAAAAATGCCATGAGGGCGGATGGCTGTGGTTATGAAATTCCGGTCAGGATCGTTGGCACCCAGGACCGCCTGCGGGAGAGCAGAGGGGCCTGTGGGCTGCAGACATGCTCCCCGGGGGACAGGTCCTCGCACGGGGCACGGACGCCGCCCACTGCCCTGGGCTGCAGACCCACGTCAGCGACACTTACAATTCGGGACTACTTCTGTATCCCTTTCCCCACTCCAACACCCAAATCTGAAAACACAGGAGAGAGCTGGGTCGAAACCAGTAGAATCCAACAGAAAGGCCTGGGTTTGGGTTTAAACACTAAAATGCGTGAATGCAGCAGTTTGTGGAAAATATCTGAGAGATCCAGTTAATGAGTTAGCCGGGGGCCTTCAGTAAGGCTGCTGCCACCAAACCAGCTCCTGACTTAAGCTCCATGTGCCAACTGTACGTTTCCACCAGTCCTGGGCTGTTGTGGTCAGAACTGAGTACCACCTCCTAGGAAGGGACTCTGATGAACCCAACTGGGCCAGGAAGAAGGGGCTGAGAAGGTGGAGGGTCGGGGAGAAACAGGTCAGCAACTCAGTAGCTAAACAGATGAACCAACATGTCGGGTGAATCCTCAGAGCCATGTTCTGTGTGGCTTAATGCACAAGCTAGAACTTAAGGGCTTCAAGTACAGAGAAACAAGTTTTGTCTCAAAGGGAACAAAACTTCCCAAAGGATCTGATAGGTTGTTGTTAAAAATGGGGATCACGATGGTACTACTGCCAGGGCTGTGTGCTGCTGAAACGAGATGGCCCACCTCACCTCGGATTTCTACTCTGCGGTGGCAAAATCTTTGTTCACGTTTTGGTCCAGTGAGCTTAAGCTACTTGTTGACTGCGTTCACAGTGACCGGAGTTACCCGAAGGTGGAGCTGCCTCTCCTCTCCCCACCAGGCCCTGGTCCCCACAGCGACGGAGGAAATGACTAAATAAGCCTTCAAATGCCCTCTAGCCGAGGCTCATCTCTGTTACTAAAGAGAAGAAAGCTCCAGGAGTCCTAGATAACACCACACTCCATCTATTATCTGTCAGCACGTTTGAAAGCCGACAGCAGCTTGACATCTGCCGCCAACTGGAGGCTCCAGGACAGTTACTGCCAGAGGCGTTTACAGGCTTAGCTTATTGCCAGCAAAGCGCCCAAGAGTCAGTGCAAGTGACATGACGATGGTCTGAAGCACAGCTGCCACTTGCAGCACCTGAGCCCAGTGGGCGGGAGACCCAGGAGCCCTGGAGGAGGGTGCACGGGGCCCAGTGGAAGCTTTAGCACTCCTTGGGTCAAGTCTGAGCAGGTGGGAGCTACGTGAGGCTCTCTGTGCTCCAAGGAGCAGGCGGGCAGACCCAGGACTGGAGCTGGCAAAAGGCTAGGCCTCCATCCGCTGCACTGGGAAGCCCTTGGGTCTCCCGGCAGATGAGCTCTTTTGGGACTTTCTGAGTTGGAGTAATAGCAAACAGATGGGAGGCGGCTGACACTCAGGCCGCGCAGGGGGACTCTGGCCAATTTGGCGTTAAGCTCTGGTTCCATACGTACCGGCTGCGAAAGAAAACCTCAGTAGGCGTGGCCCGCTGCCAACAGCTGGGAGAGGCAAACTCACAGCTGCCTGGCTAAGGTGAGCTGCCTGTGGCCGATGAGCATCCACGGCCTGCAGTATTGGGTGTCCTCAGGGTAATATTCTCCTGGACGTTAGTCCCGGAGCTGGCTACTGTCACAGCCTCTGTTACTTGGCCCAGACTGCTGCTACAACCAGGGGCTCCCTGGTGAAGCTGGCTTGCCAAGTGGAAAATTACTTTTCCTTAAAATAAAGCAAGAGCCTTCCATTGTTTAACTTTAAAAAAAAAGGAGGGAGGGTGGGAGGGAGGGAGATGCAAGAGGCAAGAGATATGGGAACGTACGTATAACTGATTCACTTTGTTATAAAGCAGAAACTAACACACCATTGGAAAGCAATTATACTCCAATAAAGATGTTAAAAAAAAAAAAAAAAAGGACAGGGGGTGCAAGAGTGCCACTAGGAAGGTGTGTTCAAATCAAAACACACTTGAGTGTTTAGTCTGACTTCTGCCTGCCACTTTGGGTCATCATAAATTGTCTGATTTCTGGAGCAGTTCAGTAAACTTGCATGGTATAGATGTCGAGTGCAGGCTCTAGAGCTGCGCGACCTCAGGAAGCTTCCGAATCTCTCTGCACCAACTGTCCTCCTCTGTAACCTGGTGACGATAACAGTACCTGCCTTACGGGGTCATTGCGAAGTTTAAATGAGGCAGCTCCTCGTAAAATACACAGAGTAGCGTTTGGCCACATTAAGCTATTATGGTATTATTTTTTCTGTTATTATCTTTGAAATTGAATTCCATCCACAAATTTTACTTCCCAATTTACATATTAGGCTTCAGAATACTAACTTCCTATGTTCATAAACATTCTTCTTAAGAATCTAAATTCTGTAGACGTTCATGGACCTCGTTTGTCACTCACTCAACCAGTTCTCAGGTACGTACTCTCTCCTGTAAGATCTTCGTCGCCGTGTAGTAGTCAATGGGTTTCATGGCATAAGGGAGGTCTTCGGTTCCATTTTTGATGTCGACACCCTCAAAGATGACACTGGCACTGCTGGTTAAAATGAGTTTCTGGCAGAGGAGAACAGAAGATTTAAAAACATGAGTCAGGAACGATCGCTGTTTAAACACCACGATGGTCATGTAGGAAAGAGAATCAAATGGCACGTGTTCACAACCCTCGCCCCATACAGATTCTTTACTATGATGCCTTCCCTCTTCAGGCCTTCTTAAAATAATGCAAAGATCACCATCTTTTGCAGGTATGGGGATTTGAGACACATTATGGTATCACACTCTAAAACAGTGAATTTCACATTTTCCCCCCTCTTATCACAACCAAGGGATAGAACAGACTTCCATTATTCATGGTATCTCACTCTGGGAGTGATTCTCCATGGGGGAAGGATAGCCCACAGACTTTGAGGGAGATGCCTGTCTGCAAAAGACCCTGGTGATTCCGATCCCAACCTTGGCTCGTCAGCACACACGAACGGGCACATGCACGTGCCCACTGGTGAAATGCTATTTGAAAGGCAGTTGCTTTCTTACGAGGGTTCCTAGCTTCCAGCTATCTGGTTAAGGGCAGCCCATCCTAAACTGAACACCATTAGCTCGAATCACATCTTTATCACTTTTATTCAACATGGTCCTGGAAGTCCTAGCCAGCATGGTAGGATAAGGGAAACAACAAAGTATAATGATTTGAAAAGAAGGAACAAAACTATTGCCACTTACAGGTGTTGCAAATGTCTACATACAAAGCACTACGAATATACAGAAAATATTAGTGTTCAGCAAAGTTGCTGAGTACAAAATCGATATACAAAAATTAACTGTGCTCCTACGCAGTAGCAGTTGAAAATGTAATGTGAAAGATATTTCAACCACCAAAAGCAAGGTACATGGAATAAATTTAACAAAAGATGTACAAAACCTTTATGAAGTAAAGTATAAAGCTCTATTGAAAGGCATTAAAGAGAGAGATAAATAGACATATTATGTATGTATTTACGGATACGGAGACTCAATATTTGAAAGATATCAATTCTCTCCCAAATTACCTTTAGGTTTGAGGCAATTACAGTAACATTTCCAACGGGCTTTATCAAGGAACTCGACAAGCTGGTTCTAAAATGTATATGGGCGAGCAAAGGGCTAAGAATACACAAACAAATTCTTTTTCTTTTTTTTAATTTTGTAAAATATTATATTTTCATTTTTTAAAACATCTTTATTGGAGTATAATTGCTTTACAATGGTGTGTTAGTTTCTGCTTTATAACAAAGTGAATCAGCTATACATATACATATATCCCCATACCTCTTCCCTCTTGCGTCTCCCTCCCACCCTCCCTATCCCACCCCTCTAGGTGGTCACAAAGCACCGAGCTGATCTCCCTGTGCTATGCGGCTGCTTCCCACTAGCTATCTATTTTACATTTGGTAGTATATATAAGTCCATGCCACTCTCTCACTTTGTCCCAGCTTACCCTTCCCCCTCCCCATGTCCTCAAGTCCATTCTCTACGTCTGCATCTTTATTCCTGTCCGGCCCCTAGGTTCTTCACTACCATTTTTTTTTTTTAGATTCCATATATATGTGTTAGCATACGGTATTTGTTTTTCTCTTTCTGAATTACTTCACTCTGTATGACAGACTCTAGGTCCATCCACCTCACTACAAATAACTCAATTTCATTTCTTTTTTATGGCTGAGTAATATTCCATTGTATATATGTGCCACATCTTCTTTATCCATTCGTCTGTCGACGGACACTTAGGTTGCTTCCATGTCCTGGCTATTGTAAATAGAGCTGCTATGAACATTGTGGTACATGACTCTTTTTTTTTTTTTTTTTTTTTTTTATTATGTTGAGGTAGGTTCCCTCTATGCCTACTTTCTGGAGCGTTTTTATCATAAATGGGTGTTGAATTTTGTCAAAAGGTTTTTCTGCATCTATTGAGATGATCCTATGGTTTTTATTCTTCAATTTGTTAATATGGTGTATCACATTGATTGATTTGCATATATTGAAGAATCCTTGCATCCCTGGGATAAATCCCACTTGATCGTGGTGTATGATCCTTTTAATGTGTTGTTGGATTCTGTTTGCTAGTATTTTGTGGAGGATTTTTGCATCTATATTCATCAGTGATATTGGTCTGTAATTTTCTTTTTTTGTAGTGTCTTTGTCTGGTTTTGGTATCAGGGTGATGGTGGCCTCACAGAATGAGTTTGGGAGTGTTCCTTCCTCTGCAATTTTTTGGAAGAGTTTGAGAAGGATAGGTGTTAGCTCTTCTCTAAATGTTTGATAGAATTCACCTGTGAAACCATGTGGTCCTGGACTTTTGTTTGTTGGAAGATTTTTAATCACAGTTTCAATTTCATTACTTGTGATTGGTCTGTTCATATTTTCTGCTTCTTCCTGGTTCAGTCTTGGAAGGTTATACCTTTCTAAGAATTTGTCCATTTCTTCCAGGTTGTCCATTTTATTGGCATAAAGTTGCTTGTAGTCTCTTAGGATGCTTTGTATTTTTGCGGTGTCTGTTGTAACTTCTCCTTTTTCATTTCTGATTTTATTGATTTGAGTCCTCTCCCTCTTTTTCTTGATGAGTCTGGCTAATGGCTTATCAATTTTGTTTATCTTCTCAAAGAACCAGCTTTTAGTTTTATTGATCTTTGCTATTGTTTTCTTTGTTTCTATTTCATTTATTTCTGCTCTGATCTTTATGATTTCTTTCCTTCTGCTAACTTTGGGTTTTGTTTGTTCTTCTTTCTCTAGTTTCTTTAGGTGTAAGGTTAGATTGTTTACTTGAGATTTTTCTTGTTTCTTTAGGTAGGCTTGTATAGCTATAAACTTCCCTCTTAGAACTGCTTTTGCAGCATCCCATAGGTTTTGGGTTGTCGTGTTTTCATTGTCATTTGTCTCTAGGTATTTTTTGATTTCCTCTTTGATTTCTTCAGTAATCTCTTGGTTATTTAGTAACGTATTGTTTAGCCTCCATGTGTTTGTGTTTTTTATGCTTTTTCCCCTGTAATTCATTTCTAATCTCATAGCGTTGTGGTCAGAAAAGATGCTTGATATGATTTCAATTTTCTTAAATTTACTGAGGCTTGATTTGTGACCCAAGATGTGATCTATCCTGGAGAATGTTCCGTGTGCACTTGAGAAGAACGTGTAATCTGCTGTTTTTGGATGGAATGTCCTATAAATATCAATTAAATCTATCTGGTCTATTGTGTCATTTAAAGCTTCTGTTTCCTTATTTATTTTCATTTTGGATGATCTGTCCATTGGTGTAAGTGAGGTGTTAAAGTCCCCCACTATTATTGTGTTACTATCAATTTCCTCTTTTATAGCTGTTAGCAATTGCCTTATGTAATGAGGTGCTCCTATGTTGGGTGCATATATATTTATAATTGTTATATCTTCTTCTTGGATTGATCCCTTGATCATTATGTAGTGTCCTTCCTTGTCTCTTGTAACATTCTTTATTTTAAAGTCTATTTTATCTGATATGAGTATAGCTACTCCAGCTTTCTTTTGATTTCCATTTGCATGGAATATCTTTTTCCATCCCCTCACTTTCAGTCTGTATGTGTCCCTAGGTCTAAAGTGGGTCTCTTGTAGACAGCATATATATGGGTCTTGTTTTTGTATCCATTCAGCAAGCCTGTGTCTTTTGGCTGGAGCATTTAATCCATTCACGTTTAAGGTAATTATCGATATGTATGTTCCTATGACCATTTTCTTAATTGTTTTGGGTTTGTTTTTGTAGGTCCTTTTCTTCTCTTGTGTTTCCCACTTAGAGAAGTTCCTTTAGCATTTGTTGTAGAGCTGGTTTGGTGGTGCTGAATTCTCTTAGCTTTTGCTTGTCTGTAAAGCTTTTGATTTCTCCATCAAATCTAAATGAGATCCTTGCCGGGTAGAGTAATCTTGGTTGTAGGTTCTTCCCTTTCATCACTTGAAGTATATCATGCCACTCCCTTCTGGCTTGTAGAGTTTCTGCTGACAAATCAGCTGTTAACCTTATGGGAGTTCCCTTGTATGTTATTTGTCGTTTTTCCCTTGCTGCTTTCAATAATTTTTCTTTGTCTTTAATTTTTGCCACTTTGATTACTATGTGTCTTGGCGTGCTTCTCCTTGGGTTTATCCTGTATGGGACTCTCTGCGCTTCCTGGACTTGGGTGGCTATTTCCTTTCCCATGTTAGGGAAGTTTTCGACTATAATCTCATCAAATATTTTCTCTGGTCCTTTCTCTCTCTCTTCTCCTTCTGGGACCCCTATAATGCGAATGTTGTTGCGTTTAATGTTGTCCCAGAGGTCTCTTAGGCTGTCTTCATTTCTTTTCATTCTTTTTTCTTTAGTCTGTTCCGCAGCAGTGAATTCCACCATTCTGTCTTCCAGGTCACTTATCCGTTCTTCTGCCTCAGTTATTCTACTATTGATTCCTTCTAGTGTAGTTTTCATTTCAGTTATTGTATTGGTCATCTCTGTTTGTTTGTTCTTTAATTCTTCTAGGTCTTTGTTAATCATTTCTTGCATCTTCTCAATCTTTGCCTCCATTCTTATTCCAAGGTCCTGGATCATCTTCACTATCATTATTCTGAATTCTTTTTCTGGAAGGTTGCCTATCTCCACTTCATTTAGTTGTTTTTCTGGGGTTTTTTCTTGTTCCTTCATCTGGTATATAGCCCTCTGCCTTTTCATCTTGTCTATCTTTCTGTAAATGTGGTTTCTGTTCCACAGGCTGCAGGACTGTAGCTTTTCTTGCTTCTGCTCGACTCTTTTTGAATTATAGTTTTCTCAGGGTATATGCCCAGTAGTGGGACTGCTGGGTCATATGGGAGTTCTATTTTTAGTTTTTTAAGGAACCTCCATACTGTTCTCCATAGTGGCTGTATCAATTTACATTCCCACCAACAGTGCAAGAGGGTTCCCTTTTCTCCACATCCTCTCCAGCATTTATTGTTTGTAGATTTTTTGACGATGGCCCTTCTGACCGGTGTGAGGTGATACCTCACTGTAGTTTTGATTTGCATTTCTCTAATGATTAGTGATGCGGAGTATCCTTTCATGCGTTTGTTGGCAATCTGTATAACTTCTTTGGAGAAATGTCTATTTAGGTCTTCTGCCCATTTTTGGATTGGGTTGTTTGTTTTTTTGACATTGAGCTGCTTGCAAATTTTGGAGAGTAATCCTTTGTCAGTTGCTTCATTTGCAAATATTTTCTCCCATTCTGAGGGTAGACAAGCAAATTCTGAAGAACATGGTTGGGGGGCTGACTTGTCCTACACTAGATACTGAGGTTCATCCTAAGGCAGGGCACAGGGGCCAAGAGAGTTTGAGAGCCAGGAACAGGCCCGCACAGATGTGCTGCATAGGGCGCTGAACAGCGGGGAAAGGATGGATCATATAATACATGCTGCTGAGCACCGAAACATCCTCTGTCTACGTCAGAACATAAATTCCTGGGGGATTAAGGATTTAAATGTGGGAAGTAACACTTTAAATCTTTGAAAAGAAAAGCACAGTAACCAATCTTTTGATTGCTCTATTGAGAAACATTTCCTAAATACTACATTAAAAAAAACACTTCCTGCACTGTTACCCACTGAGCAATCCTGCCACTTCAGTGAATATACCAGAGCTATGTATATCAAGATGGAGAAATCTCAAAAACATAATGTTGGGGGAAAAAAGCAAGTTGCAGGAAGATATATTCAACATGATGTTATTTTTACAAAGTTTTAGATTTTCTTTCTTTTCTTTTCTTTTGGCCATGCTGCACAGAATGCGGGATCTTAGTTCCCGACCAGGGATCGAACCTGTGCCCCCTGCAGTGGAAACCCAGAGTCTTAACCACTGGACTGCCAGGGAAGTCCCCTACAAACTTTTTTTTTTTTAACATCTTTATTGGAGTATAATTGCTTTACAATGTTGTGTTAGTTTCTGCTGTATAACAAAGTGAATCAGCTATATGTATACATATATCCCCATATCCCCTCCCTCTTACATCTCCCTCCCACCCTCCCTATCCCACCCCTCTAGGTGGTCACAAAGCACCGAGCTGATCTCCCTGTGCTATGCGACTGCTTCCCATTAGCTATCTATTTTACATTTGGTAAAGTATATATGTCCATGCCACTCTCCCACTTCGTCCCAGCTTACCCTTCCCCCTCCCCGTGTCCTCAAGTCCATTCTCTAGTAGGTCCATGTGCAGCCAATAGGAGCTATTAGTTTGCATGTTATAAAAGTTTGTAGGGGCAAGATGGGAATAAAGACGCAGACCTACAAACTTTTATAACATGCAAACTAATAGCTTCTATTGGCTGCACATGGAGCAAATAGAAATGATAAACCCAAACTCAGAACAGTGTTTCCCTGTGGGTGGGGAAGGACAGCAATGACACCTAGGATGGGTACACGTGGGACTTCAGCTTCACTAGTAATACTGTTACTTAAATGCTGTGATGACTGGGAGCTATATTATTCTTAGATCTTTTCTGGATGTCTGGGATAGTCCATTTAAAAAACAGCAGCATCTCCAAAGATATACAGATTGCCAACAAACACATGAAAGGATGCTCAACATCACTAATCATTAGAGAAATGCAAATCAAAACTACAATGAGGTATCAGCTCACACCGGTCAGAATGGCCATCATCAAAAAATCTACAAACAATAAATGCTGGAGAGGGTGTGGAGAAAAGGGAACCCTCCTGCACTGCTGGTGGGAATGTACATTGGTACAGCCACTATGGAGAACAGTATGGAGGTTCCTCAAAAAAACTAAGGAATAGAACTACCATATGACCCAGCAATCCCACTACTGGGCATATACCCTGAGAAAACCATAATTCAAAAAGAGTCATGTACCACAATGTTCACTGCAGCACTATTTACAATAGCCAGGACATGGAAGCAACCTAAGTGTCCGTCGACAGATGAATGGATAAAGAAGATGTGGCACATATATACAATGGAATATTACTCAGCCATAAAAAGAAACGAAATTGAGTTATTTGTAGTGAGGTGGATGGACCTAGAGTCTGTCATACAGAGTGAAGTGAGTCAGAAAGAGAAAAACAAATATCATATGCTAACACATATATATGGAATCTAAAAAAAAAAAAAAAGGTTCTGAAGAACCTAGGGGCAGGACAGGAATAAAGACGCAGATGTAGAGAATGGACTTGAGGACACGGGGAGGGGGAAGGGGAAGCTGGGACGAAGTGAGAGAGTGGCATGGACACAGATACGCTCCCAAATGTAAAGTAGATAGCTAGTGGGAAGCAGCCGCATAGCACAGGGAGATCAGCTCGGTGCTTTGTGACCACCTAGAGGGGTGGGATAGGGAGGGTGGGAGGGAGGGAGACGCAAGAGGGAAGAGATATGGGGCTATATGTTTATGTATAGCTGATTCACTTTGTTATAAAGCAGAAACTAACACAGCATTGTAAAGCAATTATACTCCAATAAAGATGTTAAAATAACAAAACAAAACAAACAAAACAAAACAAAAAAACAAAAACAGCAGCAGTGTAATTCACAGAGCTCCAGTTATACAAGCATGGTAGAGAGTAGTAAGGAGTCTGGGATTTGGCATCAGAGGGTCTGATGTCTCAGTCTGGTTCCTCACATATTAAGCAACATTAGTAGCCCCTGGTTACCTATGGAGGAGCAAATCAGGTGACAACTGCAGGACAAAGGGTCTTGTCATTTGCAAAGTGTAAGGGGTCACGATGACTATAACTGATCCTTTCCAGGGCACCAAGCCCCAAAGAGCTCCTTTCCCGCCTGTTCTTGTTGTGCCAACTGGCTCACTTCAGTCTTTTTTCTTGTTCACACAGCGTCTGTGGCATGTGTCACTGTGAGAGTTGGGGGTTTGGCTGATAGGAAGCTGTTTTGTCCAGTGGCTGGTGATCCAGAGAACCAGGGTTTATAACAATGCAGCAAGCTACAATGTGGTGGACACTGTACCCTCTCGGGTCTGAGTTATAGCAGGTTTCTATTGGCTAAAATGAAATAGTTTGTTTTCCTTTGAAAATATAAGCAAAGTCTGGAAAATAGTATGATAGTTCCTTAAAAGGTTAAACACAGAATTACTGTATGATCCAGGAATTCCACTTCTGGATATTTACCCCAAAGAAATGAAAGCAGAAAGTGGAGCAGATACTTGCACATGTTCACAGCAGCATGATTCACAATAGTCAAAACTTGGAAGCAGCCCTGGTGTCCACCAAGGGGTGAATGAAGAAACAAAATGTGCTCCACCTCTACAGCGGAATATTATTCAGCCTTGAAAAAGAAGGAAATTCTGACACCTGCTACAGCATAGATGAACCTTGAAGATGTTACGCTAAGTAAAGTAAGTCAGACAGAAGAGGCCACATGTTGTTTGATGCCACTTCTATGAGGTCCTTAGAGTCAAATTCACAGTGACAGGAAGCAGAATGGTGGGCGCCAGGGGCTGGGGGAGGAGGGAGTTGGTGTTTAATTGGTACAGATTTCAGCTTAGGATGATGAAAAAGTTCTGGAGACGGAGGACGGTGGTGGTTGTACAGCAGTGTGAATGTGCTTAATGCCAGTGAACTGTACACTTAAAAATGGTTAAAATGGTAAATTTTACGTTTTATATATATTTACATTATATATATATATATATATTTAAGCCACAATAAAAAAAAAATACAAGCAATTTCTAAATTTTGTAGCTCTTTAACCAAGACTAATAAACCTTAGGGTCCTCAGATGGTCTGTTCAGATGCTCAGCAGGTCCCAGGGCTGAATTTCTAGGCTCTTCACAACACTTTAGGAAGCAAGCCTGGCTAGGCCCAGGAAGAGAACAAGAGCCCTGGTCCCCACACACTTGGAAAGGGCCATCACACGTTCCTGACAGCACTCATTCCAGCTTTCCCCTTACCTGAACCCCAGCCTCTTTGCAAGTTTCAATGACATTCTTGGTGCCAACGTAATTCACTCTGTAAAAGAGTTCCTTGTTGTTACTGGATGGTGGGGGCGATGCGCAGTGGAAAACTGTGCTTACACCTTTCAGAGCTGGGTACAGATCCTGGAGAAGCAAACAAAGACCAAAAAATCACTCCTGCTTTACACAAGTAAACATCCTCCTCACATTACCACTCTCCAATCTGGGGCATGTAGGTGTCTTGCCCTTTAATAATTCTACAATCAACACAGAAATACATTCTCATTGTAAAAGAGTCAAACAACACATAAGTACATGGCACAGAAACCATATTGTCCCTTTAACCGCCCCCCTCCCCATTACCTGGGCCCAAATAAAAACTGGTTTGGGGCATGAGAAGCCTGTGGGATCCAGAGAAAGGCAGCATCTTTGCCTTTGTGCCTCATGGGTGGTGGGTGGGTGGGGCACAATTCAGGGCACCTGGAGTTAAAGCTCCTGGGGAAGATGAGCCCATAGATACACATTATGAATCATATGAAAAGACAGTGTAAATCCCCAATACACAGCAGCATTCCTTTCTGTGAAACTAGACATAAAACAGTAACCTGAGACAAAAACACGTATGTTCAATTTATTGCTACAGGGAAGCAGAGCTCCTGAGATCAATGGCTGATTGCAGATCTGGGGCAGGAAACAGACAAGATGAGCCAGGAACACCTTGTCGCACCAGAAAATAATTCCTGTTAAAAGGACTCGAGAGCCAACCTGAAGACGTTCCCACTAGCCAAAAAAGAAGGGACAATTTGATCCCCAGTAAGAGTAAGAATTCCTTTTGCAAAGTGGCAAATAAAGGGAAAGAGTCAAGCATTTAATCTACACAAGGTACAAAGATTTGAGCTAAGAAATAAAGAGAGAATAATAGCATGTCACCATTTTGTGAAACCTTAACTAAGTAATAAGATCTAGGAATGATCAATAGATACTAACATCACCAAAAGAAAGACAACCATGAATTATGTGCCTAGATCCACTGATTATTAGCATTTTGCCACAATTCTCTCTATGTAGACATGATGTTTTTCCTTGAAACCATTTGAGAGTAAGCTGTAGACATCATGCCACTTAGCCTCTCAAGTCTTCACCATCCTCCTAAATAACCACAAAACATTGATTGTATGCAAGAAATGTAACAGACAGGATACTCCTATCCAATAATTAGTCTCTATCCAAACTTCCCCAACTGTCCCAATAATGTCCCCTCAATTTGGATTAGTCTTTTAGATTTAATACTTTTGGCAAGAATGTCACACCAGTGACATTATGACCTTCTCAGGGCATCACCCAGGAAGAGCAAGACGGCTGTCTGTCCCACTGTTGGTGATGTTGATCCAATCATTTGGTTAACGTGATGGCTGCCAGATTCTGGCCATCAAAAAGGTACCTTTCCCTCTGTGTAATCCACTACTATTATATTTTGTGAGGCTCAAGGTGTCCCAAATTTGGCCAGTGGAGGCTCTTCAAATTGGTTCCTGTGTCTTTTTGACATATTCTCATTAGTTTTTGAGTACTTCCTTAATTTTGTCCTAAGAAAATATTCCAGGCTCACCTTGTACTACCTACCCCTGCCCCAGAGTCCTGCATAGGCTATTTTCCCAAGAAGCCCTGGTTCCTATTATGGGCAATGGTGTATAGAAAGCAAAATCTGAGCACTAGGTGTGCTTATGGCTATTGGGGTATCAATCCATGATGCCCCAAAGGAAAAAAACCAAACCAGAATCAGATGCAGTCTTTACTCCACTAGAAATATAATACAAAGCATAGATATGACTTCAAATTTTGTAGTAGCCACATTAAAAAAGGAAAAAGTGGGAATTCCCTGGCGGTCCAGTGGTTGGGACTCTGCGCTTCCGCTGCGGGGCAAGGGGGGGCGCCTGGGTTCAATCTCTGTTCGGGGAACTAGGATCCCGAGAGCTGTGTGGCACAGCCAAAAAAATTAAATAAATAGAAGTAAAAAAATAAAATAACAAAAAAGTAAAAAGAAACAGATGAAAATAATTTTAATGTATTTAATATAATCTACACGGACATGTTCAACAACACCACGGGGTTGAAATCTGCAAGATCCAGACCATGGTTTATGATAAACATCCACTATTCAATGAACAATCTAAAGCTTTAAAATGTGAAAGGGAACTTATAAATTAAGAGAGACTTAAACACTTCATTCCTGTCCTGCCCCTTCAGTTGACTGCAATATTCCTCAACCTTTTTGGTTCCTTATTTGGAAAGACAACTATACAAAAACATTGTGAGACATTCAGAGAGATATCTGAACACTGGTTAGAAATTTAGGAATTGTCAATACGTTTTAGGTGTGGTCATGGAGTTGTGTTTTTTAAAAGGATTCTTATCTTTTAGCAACAAATACTGAAATATTTACAAAAAAAAATGACAAGATGTCTAGGTTTGGCTTTAAAATAATCTGAGGGTGGGGAGGGGATACAGATGAAACAGGCCTGGCTGTGAGTGGATATGGAATAGAGGGAATCTATAAAACATTATAAAGACAGAAGGAGAAAGAACACATGGAGGAGAGACTAAGAGACATGTAGAATATAACGAAAGACTTTACTGTATGTCCAGTAAGGCTTCCAGAAAGAATGGGGGTAGAGTCAATATTTGAAGAATTTTCTCAAAATGAGGCCCACTAGGTGCTGAGTAGGATTCTAAAAGAAAACTAAAATTCAGACCTAGAGATATTCTCTACAGACCATAAAGGACAAAAAAGAAAATCCTAAAAGTCATGAGGAAAACTCAGCTGACCTACAAAGCAACGATGCTCACATTGAGCGATGGGGGGAAAACTGTGAAACTAGAATTCCGCCTGCAGCCAACTAGCATTTATGAGCGAGGGGAAAATAGAGACATTTTCGGGCATAAAAGGACTCAGCGAGTTTACTGTGTACAGATATTCGCTGGGGAGAACGCTACAGGAAATGCTTCAGCAGGAAGAGGAAGGAACCTGGGAGAGAGAAATGGGATAGGAGACGTGCTGATGAGTGGAGACTTCAGTCCATCCCTCCCTAGTCCTTCACCGTCTTCAGGGTGAAGAAAATCTGGAAACGAAATACTGGCAACGATAGCATGGGAGTTGGGGGGGAGTGGTTTGGAGGGGAGCTGAAGTTTGCTAAGGAGCCTGTCTCCTTTGAGGGGACATGTCAGTGATCAAATGAGACCATATCCCTGCCATCAAGGAGGGTACATTCTCTGGGTGGGGGGCACAGATACCTAAGTTTACACAGAGTATGTCAGCTAGTGCCAAGTGTTACACAGAAACACAAAGCAGAGTAAGGGAGATCCAGAGGGGCTGGACGCTTAGCATAAGGTGCTCAAAGACTTACAGGAATTTCCCGAACAAGTTCTGCGGTTCACGAAGAGCATTCCTGACAGAAGGAGCAGCGAGTGCAAAGGTCCTGAGGCAAGAACTCAGTTGGTGAGTTTGAGAAGCAGTAAGGAGGCCAGTGTACCTGGACCGGAGCAACGAGGGGGAGTGTGGGAGCGGGTGAGGTCGGATCACGCAGGGCCTTGTGGGTGATTATTCAGGTCTGTATGTTTGCTGTAAATAGGACTGGACACCCCTGGAGGCTTCTGAACAGAGGAGCCCTGAAGTCTGATTTATGCGTTAAAAGGGTGGTGGCTTGGGCCAGGGTGGTAATGGAAGGGGTGAGAAGTTGATGGATTGGAGATCTACTTTGAGAGTGGAGTCAACAAGATTTGGTGATGGATGGGATCGAGGGTACGGAAGAGAAAGGAATCAAGGATAAATCTAAAGTTTCTGGCCAAAGCAATCCGAAAGACAGAGTGGGCATTTATCAAGATGGTGAGGACTTTAGTAGGAGCAGGTTAGCTGTGGTGGGGGAGGGGGCCAGCTTGTAGCAGGGAGCCAGGAGCTGAATTTTAGATACAGCACAAAGAGAGATACCCAGCAGGCAGCTGGATAGATACGAGGCTGGAGATCTCAAGCTTGGAGCTTATTAGCTTCTAGACTGTATTTAATCTGTGAGCCGGAGTGGATTCACCAGGACAGTAAGTGTGCTTGGAGAAAAGAGATCCAAGGAATAAGCCCTGGATCCTGCCAAGTTTAGAAATTACAGAGATAAGGAGACTGAGGAGGGGCAATTGGTGAGGCAGGAGGAGAAATGAGCGGGTGGTGAGTGAAGAAACTATCAGATGCTGAGGAAGGGTCCAGGCAGATGAGAAGCACGGTGTGGCCACCAGATCTGGTCACTTCCAGGTCCCTGGTGGCTGCGTCAGTGGCTGTTAGGTGAAGACCTAGCTGGAGTGCTGCTATGAGACCATGGAGGGAAGCAGTCAGAGGTGCTGAGAACAAATGGCCACAAGGGGAAAGTGGGGCAGTAGCTAAAGCCGCATCAGGGTGTTCTGTTTTCTTAAGATGGTGATGCTGTGCTGATGGCTGGGATCTGGTAGAAGGACAACTTGCTGATCAAGGAGAGAGGGTGGAGAATCCCTAGAGGAATCACCAAGTAGGGAAGAAGACACGGGCTCTAGCTGGTGCCTGGACCATTTCCAGGGCTAAGCACGTGCAGAGTGTAGGTCTGTGGATTTGGTGCCGGAAGGTACATGGGCCGCTTGAAGACCACAACCGTGAAGAAAGAGGCAACAAGCCTGTATTTTCTTCTCCAGCCCCGTTTGGCTGCACAGAGACCCCCCAGGGAGGTAGAACTGGATTTAACCAGGGCTGGGGTTTAACCCAGGAAGTACAGCATGATGGGGCGATTTATGTGTCCATTTTTCCAGCAGACACTAGTGCAGGGGCTGCTCTGAAGATATTCTGCGGTTGTGGTTAACATCTACAATCAGTTGACTTGAAATCAAAGGAGACTATCCTTGATAATCTGGGTGGGCTTCATTCAATCAGTTGAAAGGCCTAAGAGTAAAACCTGCAGTTTCGGTAAGAAGAAAATCTGCCTCAGGACTGCCTGAGCTTCCAGCCTGCCGGCCTGTCCTGCAAATTTCAGACTTGCCAGCCCCCACAATCCATGTCTCCCTGGTTATTTCTCTGGAGAACTCTGACTGATACATACAATGAGAAGAAAAGGGCAAGAGGGCTGAGAATCATGCAAGAGAAAGTCAGCCATAGACTTGACAGCAGGGAGGCTCTGAATGGGGTGAGGGATAGTGGGAAAGGGCCAGATGCCTGGGTGGGTCACAGACCTGGTAGAGTGGAGGTCTTAGAGGCTGTGAACTGGAAAGGCAGGAGCTGGGGCTCACAGTGCAATGCCTGTAAGTGAGATCACGGAGAGGACACACTTACTGGGGATGACCGAGGTCCGGGTCTAGGGAATGACAACAGGAGTGGAGGCCAAGGCGAGGGTACTGGCAGGATCATATGTGTGAATGCTGAACCTGCCAACAATTATGATGAGGTTGACCTTGGCCAGGAGCTAAAATCACTGAGAAATGAGATGGAGTCACCTGGGTGGCTGTGGGTCATGGCCACAAGGAAGGCTACTGGGGTGTGTACAGCCTGCTGGTATTACCTTCAAAGCTGGAGGGAGCTCAGGTCAGGGTGAGAGAAGCAGTGATGACGAACAAGGAAGACTTCTACCCCATCTCCAGGCCCACAGGTGGGGAGGGTGGGGTAAAGAAGACAGCCTGGAATTTGACAGGGCTGCAGGGGAAGCCATGGCCTTAAAATCCAAAACAAACAAATAAACAAAACTATAGCCAATGATGCCAAAGCCAAGAAGAAGAGCCCAGTGACAGGCTGAAGGAAGCCACTGTGATACATACAACAGGCAAAGGACTGTCTCAAATAGAAAGGAATTACACATCCCTAGGGAAAACAAGGTAAAGCCAAAGACAAATGAGCGAAGGTCACCGACACGCATTTCACAGGGAAGGATCAGCAAAAGGCATGGAGCCCGGCCATCCATGCAGGGAGGACATGTGACACTAAGCATCGCTGAGGTAGCACTTCACACTCTCCAGAATGGCAATACCAAAAAGTCTAAGAATACCAAGTGCTGGCCAGGACATGAGCAATGGGGATCCTGCCACATGGCTGCTGTGAACTTAAATGACAAAGCAGCCTTGTTGAGCAATTTGGCAACATCTTAAAATTCAAAACATTAACACCCTTATAACTCGGCTAAATCTTGAAAACATTAAGGCAAAGAAGTCAGTCACAAAACGACAAATATTATGATTCCACTTATGTGAAGTGTCCAGAATAGAGATGGGAGATGTATGGTTGCCAAGGGCTGGCGGGGGGTGGGGAGGACAGGAAACGGGGAATGACTGCTAGCAGGCCCGGGGTTTCCTTTTTGGGTGATGACAATGTCCTGGAATTACGTAGTGGTGAGGGATGCATCACTTTGCGAACAAACTAACAACCACCGAATTGTGCACTTTAGACATGTGAAATTTATGGAATGTGAATTATATCTCAATTAAAAAAAAAACTCCAGCAATTGTACTTTTGGATACACACTCTGGGGCCGCAGTCGGCACACTATGGCCCGCGGACAACTTTTTGTAAATAAAGTTTTATTGCTACTCAGCTACACCCACTCATTTATGTATTGGCCACACTTGCCTTCGAACTACCAGGGCAGAGTGGAGTAGGAGTGACAGAGATGACAGTTACTCATTCTCACTAGTAACAGTGTGGGTGTGTGTTAAATTCTTTCCTATAACTTTACAATTTTTCAAAAAAACTTTTCTTTTGGAAACAACAACTTGGCTGGCCTCTGAGCAGGGTCAGTCTGGTAGTCTCCCTTCAGGGGCCTGGGGCAATTGGCAAGGCTGGGTGGTCTGTTACCTGTTGGCTGCAGAGGTCGCCCAGGAAGAACTGCACGCGGGGATCGTCAAACCCTTGCCGAATGTCAAATACGTTGACAGCGTAGCCTCTTGCCAGCAGCTGCTCCACCATGTGCTGCCCCAGGAACCCAGAGCCTCCGATCACTGTGCATTTCGTGGCCTGCAGAAAGGGAGGGATGGCAGCGGGTACGGGTGTGCTGAGAACTGGAAGCTACTGAGAGCCTGGACTCACAGACCCTGAGCCACTGCGATGGCAGGTCCATCGCTTAGTTTGAAACTCTTCTTGAACCAAGTTGGAAGCTTCATATAATTCTGCTGTCCTATCACCAATGCCAACCTTCTCTCCTGGGATCAGGAGAGACAGGATAGCAAATGATACTGAGGCAGACTTTGGTTAGACTGGACGACCTGAGGGGAGTTCCCTGGCGGTCCAGTGGTTATGAGTCGGTGCTTTCACTGCCGTGGCCCGGGTTCAATCCCTGGTCGGGGAACTAAGATCTCACAAGCCGTGCAGTGTGGCCAAAAAAAAAAAAAAAAAAAAAAATGACACCTTCTTGCTCCCAATAGCTGATCCATGGGCACTTCTAAGGCAAAAAGCAACAAACCAACCAACCAACCACACACATGAACGGAAAAACAAAACAAATCAAAACATGCCACCCACTCAATTGACAGTGTGCACTTAAAATATCAGAAAGAAGAAAATATCAGAAAGAAGCAAGCAGAGTTTCCTTACTTGCAGGGGAAAGTCAGCCCCCTTTGCTCCCCAACCACTATAGGGCTGGCTGTGCGGCTTTGGGCTCGTCACCTAACCCCTTCTTGCCTTAGCACATCCATGTAAGACTGTGCTGTCGTCTGATGGGATCTCCTGGTGGGGCTGCAGGGAGGATGGGTAAGCTGTTCATCAGCCAGGCCCAGGGCTTTGCTTCCCCTTCCCTGAGCTCTGAGGAAGCTGACAAATTAGGGGAGAGCTATGGTGTTTACATTTCAGTTTCCGCAACACGTGCACTCTTTTGGCTAAATTCCATCTCTGGTAATTGGGGCTAAAGGAAGGACAGTGCACCACCTGCAGGCACTTAAATATTCTGACTCCAGGGAGTCGATGCAAAACTGTAGCTGGTGTACGCTGATGAAGCTGGCTATAAGGGTCCCCGATGAAGGACCTGTTACATCCCTCCTCCCTGGGGTCTTTGGAAAACCATATCTGGGCTTCCTTAAGATGACAAACCCCCATTCTTCCCTGAGCTCATGTACAGTAAATCAAAGTTGGGGATGGTAAGTAGAGATCTTAAAGAAATTCTGCTCCTGATTAGAAAACCAACCAATCAACCTGCTATGTATGCCTTAAATGCCTATATAATTGAGACATGCAGGAGACTGCAGGGGTGCCAGAGCCTCTTCTATGGATCTGCCCCTCTCAACCTGTCATCCCATCTGGAATGGTATTGTTACTGGAGTCCACCAGGCCATCTGTAGATGGCTCTGTAGCTTTAGCATCATTTGTTCAGCCATTTGTAATCTCCTGACAGAGTCAGCCTCACTATGCCACCCACCCCCCCACCAAATTATCTTTTAAGCCCATTCTTGTCTATGCTTCAATTACTGCCATATACATGTAATCATAGCACGCTACATTATTTGCACCTTTACTAAAATTTCTAACACACCCCCAGGGCATAGGCAAATGAAATTACACAAATCCCACTTGATCCCCCTTTCGGCAATCCCTTCTCCTCCCGCTCCCCCCAAGTCAGCTGCAGAGGCAAATGCAGTTTTTTAGAATAACTCTGAGCCTCCTTGCTTCCCAAGCTACTTTTTCTTGGTTTAGTAAAAGTTTGCCTGAGCCCAAAGAGAGTCTGAACTAGACATGTCTAAGGGCATCCCAAAGGATTTCAGAGTCTCTTGTTTATATTATCTGCAATCTCTAGTTACGGTTGTTTCAAAAGGTTGATAGTCTAATTTTAAAAAAATCAAATAACCTTGCTATTATGTCCAGTGCAATTTCGTTTCATGATTTTAAGTGTGAGCAATCCGTACTCCTCTCTTTGACAGTGACGTGGATTTTTTTATTATATTGAAATGTTGCGCCAATACTGCCTGGGAAGCGTGGGTCAGCAGCTGTGCCACAGAGAGTTTTGTAATGATGAGAACAGAGCTGGCATTTACCCCAGAGAAGTCAGATGTGGGATGGAACCATGGTATTCGGTTACAGGAGATCATGTGAAATAACCACTTAACTTTTCATGGCCATGAAAGATGGTATGGGGCAAGTGGGCCCAGCAGACAAGAAGGAATATGCACTAACAAGTAAGAATGAAACTCCAGACTGGAAACAGGTAGCGAGACTCAAGAATGGGTTAATGCCGGGAGTTATAAAATCGACATCTTGGAGACAGTTTTAAGAATAGGAAAGAAAGCCATCTAGACATACTATTTCATTGCAATATGATCTTGAGATAAGAGAATGCTCCAGGTCATTGGGTTTATTCCAGCCTTCTCTGTTTTCCCTTGTCTTTAGCCGTGGGCCGTTATCTCAGAGAAGTCTTACACAGAATGTATATATAAGTTAGGGTGAAAGTGTTCTTTTTATTTTAGTACTTTGTGTAACTTTTACTTCCTATAAAGTCAATCAATGAGAACGAACAACCATCCGAATCCAGATTGTTTTTGGTTGCTGAGTATCAGTAAAATCCTGATTCACACAAATAATGAACTACAGATGGCAAGGAGCTCTGGTGGTTTGTCTGAGCACTAGAATCTCAGATTAACCCTCAACTACAGAGGCATAGAGAAGGCCTTACTCTGAGCTGTACACTAAAACCAGGGTGATCTGGTGACCTCTGGCAACCTCCTGGGAATCCTTAATTTACTAACATTTGATATAAACACATTTTTTACCTTGGTGTGATTTCATTTCTGAAGTGTTCGTTCAGCAAAAGTGAATCCAACCCACCCTTTGCAGATCTTTGTGGAAAAATCTCCAAGAGGCCTGACAATTCCTTCAAGTCCCTTCTGACACTTGCAACGCTAGACTTTAGGAGGCCTTGCTACCGCCCTTGTTGGCCCTGGAAAGGCTTCTGCCATTCTACCCAGAAGCACAGTCTCACCTGCTGGAGGCCACGTGAAGGCGAACCGAGGCACCCAGCTGACAGCCAGCAGTTACTGCCATGTGTGTGAGGCTGCCTGGAACATACACCTCAGGGTCCCCACGAGAGCGGCTGCGAGAGCAAGCCCAGGGGAGACCCACCAAGGAACCCCCGCCCCCCGCCCCCCGTTGGGCCGAGCCCAACCGGTAGAATCGTGAACAAAGAAATGGGTGTTGTTTTAAACCACTACATTCTGACAGAGTTTGTTACCCGGCAATAAGTAACTGGTGCCTTAAATAAAGATATATATCTTCTATAAAGAAACAATACTCAACATTGATTGATTTAATAAATGAACCAAATACGATTTTTAACCCATAGCTACGTATCAATGTCTTGTTGGTATGGATGTGCTCGACTTTCCCCTTACCTGGTTTTGGTTAACCCTTTTCGTACTCACTTTTGGAATGTCTTCTGTCAAATGTGTCCATGTGCCCTGGTCTCGCACTGGCTCACCAGCTGCTTGTTCCATTTCAGCTGCAAATTTGGCCCTGCCTGCAGTCAACTTTCCTCTCCTTAAAGACATATTTAGAGACAGACGTGTTATATAAACTGAAACATCTTTTAGCTGTTAGTGTGTTGTGTGGATGCCCCCCCCCACACACATGGAGTCTTCACAAAGGGCTCAACCACAGCTGCTGGATGAAGCACTCGGCGAACGTTCCTGTGATGCAGGCTGCCCTCAGAGAAGGGCCTGACTGGGCCCATAACTCACTGTATATTTGGCTACAGGCAGAACAGGAAGCCAGTTAAATAATCTCATTCATCAGTTACAATGAAAACAATATGTCTAACATCCCAGCTTTTCCCACAGCACTTCAGTCATTGTCTATTTCTCTCGTGTCGATCAGTAGACTAGCAGACGGTGGCAGCGCAGTGGGAAAACGCAGACCCGGGGAGGCCCGGGTTCCAGTCCTGCCACTGTCAGAGAGTGTAGCAATCTGCTCAAGCCATGTCTCTTGGCTGCAGCTCAATAAAACAGACTCAGTGCTCACGCCCATGGTGCCAGGGCATGGGGTGCCGGGAGGAGGAAGAGTAAGAAGAGACAGAGCTCTCCTTCCTGGTGGGATTAAAGCCACCCTGACCACATATAGAACTCAGAGTGTCTGGGGCCATCAGAAACCCTCGGGAAGTGGTCAGAGAATGGTGGGGACCCAGCAGGTCATAACCAGGAGACAGTAGCAAAGCATAGCAGGTGATAAAGTCCCACAACAAGACCAAACCACTGAATTGCAAACAAAGAGAAGCCGTTCAATTTGGGGTTACAATGCATTCGGTCTTGCATCTGCTTTCTTGGCAGTGGTCAATTCACCTAAGTCACAGATCCCCTAACACCCGGGGATGGCAAAATCCATGACAAAGAAAGTCTAACTGCTTGCAAAAGGCTAGATTCAGAGAACACTCTTCAGTGAGGAGGTGGCAGGCAGGCAACCCAATTACACACACACACACTGTCATGTGTCCCTGTAGGAGCTGATTTTGTGGCCTGGAAATGGATGTTAGGATCCTCAATGTCTGATGGAGCCACTTTGGGGAAACATATTTCTGCAACCATAATGGAAGTTATCAGGAAATATATTTCAAAACCTCATTTTTCACAGAACTTTTTAGAACGCACATTAATGAATAAGCAAAGTTCACCTGTAGTTCTATGCCTATCCCGTCTGTCTTGTACACCATAATCCTCTTTGTGCTGGCAGATGGCCCTGTCATCTGTTCTCCCTAAACAGACGTGGCTGGTGAACTTTTTATTCATTTGGTTCAATGTGCATCAGCCAGGGAACAAGGACCTGGGCGCCTGCACCAAGGCCTAGCGAACAGTGTGCCTAGAGGTCCTGTCTTGCTCACCACTATACCCTGGCCCTCACACATCCACTGGACTCACGAATACATGATGTGTGTACGCACCCATGCTTTCTGCTTTCAACCGCATACACACAGACACCCATCTAAGATGCAGGAGCTTCACTGGGGGCAAATGGGTTTGTTACTGGTGGCGTTACACTCACCAATACCCACTGCTGGTTTCTTACTCAATCTCTCCTGATACTCAGGGAAGCATGAGGAAATGAGAGGGCAGACAGCATTTGGAGTGCTGTGGTCACAAGCCCAGGGACACCTGGAGCCCCCAGAAGTTGGCAGAGGCAGGAAGGATCCTCCCCTAGGGCTTGCAGAGGGAGCCTGGCCCTGAAACCTGGAATTCAGACTTCTAACCTCCAAAACTGTGAAAAAATAAATCTCTGTTGTTTGAAGCCGCCCACTTTGTGGTACTTTGTTATAGCAGTCCTGAAATCCAGTTAGCACAGCCACCAATTCCACAGCTCCCCTGTCCTACTACAAAAGCAAGAAGCCTTAAAGCCTGTTCCCTTCCTTGATCTCTAGGGGAAGACCTGGGAGGTGAAAGAAGAAACCCTTCCTGCTCCCGTGGATCCATAACACATCTTTCAAATAATACACATACAATTCTCAGCAAACCAGCCTCTTGTAAAAACAAAAACAAAATCAAATCTAATTTGTCTCAAATTATATACAAATTATTTTAAAGTTTGTAAATACTGTAAGCCAGATAAGAATTTTGGTGATACTTTAGTTGTCTCTAGAGGCTGGGTACCCAGGTCTAGCCTAGGGAATGAATCAGATCCCACTGGCAGCCCCGCTCCCCTGCAACCTAAATCCCCCATGTGATGTATGTTCCCGTCCAAATGAACACCAAGAATAGTTGTGATTTAACAGACATTTCTCCAAAAGAGATATACTTTACAGATGACCAATGAGCACATGCAAAGATGCTCAACGTCACTAATCATCAGGGAAACGCAAATCAAAACCACAGTGAGCAATCATCTCACACCTGTTAGGATGGCTATTATCAAAAAAACCCAGAAAACAGAAAATAACAAGTGTTGACAAGGATGTAAAGAAACTGGAACCCTTGTTCACTGTTGGTGGGAATGTAAAATGGTGCAGCTGCTGTGGGAAACAGTATGGTGGTTCCTAAAAAAATTAAACATAGAATGACCATAGGATCAAGCAATTCCACATCTGGGTACATACTCCAAAAAACTGAAAGCAGGGATTTGAACAGATATTTGTACACCCACGTTCATGGCAGCACTATGAACAGCAGCCAAAAGGTGGAAGCAAGCCAAGTGTCCACTGATGGATAAATAGATAAAATGGAATATTATTCAGCCTTAAAAAGGAAGGAAATTCTGGCAACTATGGAATGGGAGAAAATATCTGCAAAACTTATATCTAATAAGGAGTTAATCTCCAGACTGTATTAGGAACTTCAAATCAATAGTTAAAAAAAAAAAAGAAAAAAAAAACCCAACCCAAACTAATAACCTGATTAGAAAATGAGCTTAGGACTTAAATAGACATCTCTCCAGAGAAGACATACAGATGGCCAACAGGTACATGAAAAAATGCTCAATGTCATTAATCATCAGGGAAATGTAAAACAAAACTTCAATTAATACCACTTCACCCCTGTCAGGATGGCTGTTATCAAAAAGTCAAAAGATAAGTGTTGGCAAGGATGTGGAGAAACTGGAACCTTTGTACACTGTTGGTGGGAATGCAAAAACGATACAGCTACTGTGGAAAACAGTATGGAGGTTCCTTAAAAAATTCAAATAGAACCACCAAACCACCATATGATCCAGCAATTCCAATTCTGGGTATATATTCAAAAGAGTTGAAGCCAGAATCTTGAAGAGATATGGGTACTCCTAAGCTCACTGCAGCACTATTCACAATAGCCAACACGCAAACAACCTAAGTGTTCACTGATGGATGAATAGATAAAGAAAGTGTGGTATATACATACAACGGAATATTATTAAGCCTTAAAAAAGGAGATTCCACTATATGAGACACGGATGAACTTTGAGAACATTATGCTAAGTGAAATAAGCCAGTCACAGAAGGACAAATACTGCATGATTCCACTTATATGAGGTATCTAAAGTAGTTAAATTCACAGAATTAAAGAGTGGAACGGTGGTTGCCAGGGACTGGGGGAGGGGGAAAGGGGGAGTTACTGATCAATGGGCAGAAAGTTTCAGTTAAGCAAGATGAGTAAGCTCTAGAGGTGTGTTGTACCTATTGTACATTCAAACATTTATTAATATGGTGGATCTCATCTTAAGTGTTCTTACAACAATGAAATAAAAATGAAAAGAAGGGACATTCTGACACATGCTACAACATGGATGAACTTAAGCTAAGTGAAATAAGAACCTTGGAGACATTATACTAAGTGAAAGAAGCCAGACACAAAAGGACAAATACTATATGATTCTACTTACATGAGGTCCCTAGAGAAGTCAAATTCGTAGACACAGAAAGTAGAAGGGTGGGTGCCAGGGGCTGGGAGAAGTGGGAGAATCGGGGAGTGATGCTTAGTACGTATAGAGTTTCAGTTCTACGAGATGAAAAGAGGTCTGGAGACGGATGGTGGTGATGGTTGCACGACAATGTGAATGTACTTAATGCCACTGAACTGTACACTCAAAATGGTTAAAATGGTAAATTTTCAGTTCTGTCTATTGTACCACACATACACTCACACGAACAGCTGTAAGTGAGAAAATAAGACCCCAAAGAGCAACGTTCTAAGGGCTGGCATTGTTAAGGTTCACACATCAGAAGCCTCAAGTCTTTTTCCTTTAAAATGATAGGTCTCTGAATTAAAACCAGTACGTATGCCCTTGTTCCTCTATACACACTGGGACAAGGTCTTAGGCTAAAAAGAATCTAGGAAGAGAACCATCTTCTATTAGGGAAACCCAAGCGCCTGGCTCCACTTCTGGGCAAGGGGGAGGAAGGCCACTGATAGGATTAGATACAGAGAGAAGGGAGTGAGCCCATCACCGCCTTCCTGCTGGGGAGAGTCCCCAGCTAGTGAGTCCTGGGGACAAAAGGACGGGATAGTCTGTCCATTTCAAACCAGATAGAGACAAGTGTTCCTTCCTTCGCAAACGTGGGAGACCAGGCTCTTTGTGAGGGGGAAATCCAGAGCAGCTCAGAGGGGTGTGTTGGGGTAGTCGGGGCCTGGCCTGCTGCTGTCCACAGACTCAGTGCAGGAAGCTAAACTGTGGCCACCGCGAGCTCGATACCCTAGTCTGTGGAAGAACGACGCTTGTCTGTGCAAGAAAAACGCTAACAGCATCCAAGGCTTCCCACCACTTCCCCCAAAGTCTCAATCAGCTCAATCTTGTCCTTTCATGGATCTGAGGTGTCTCTGTGCTTCTGTCAGTCATTCATCTCTCTGCTGGTCTATTTACTTTTAGGGCCCAGAAAGGCCCTGATTTTGAATTTGTGGTGGCCACTGACAAAGCCAACAGCCTGCCTGAGAGCTTTAGCTTATGCTGTTCCCTCCACCTGGAATATCCCCCCTGTCCTCTCCACGGTGAGATGCTCTGCTCAGCTGTCACCTCTGTGACACCTCCTCCCCCTCCCCAGGCAAGGTTAGCAGCTTCCTCAGAACAGGTTTCTGTTCTCATTCCAGCATAGCACACAGCTTTAGGCTTTCTCCCCGCCACATCTTGTCCTGGCCCGCCAGGCTGTGAGCCCCTGGAGGGCCAGCAAGGACCCTGGAATGGAGAGTATGGGTTGAACTGTGCTGCTGCGGCTGGTCTAAGAGGCCTCATCTGTAGAGCAGCGATCCTTCCCACAGACTTCAGAGTTGCTGTAGGGCTGAAACAAGCCCCAGGGGTAAAAGGAGAGCTGTAACTTGTCAAAAAGTTGTTAAAAAAGCACCCTGGTGTCAGCTCACTCACTCATACATTCCCTCGTTCACAAGGCCATTGCCAAACAGAACCTTGCGCAGCACAGACATTCAGGGAGTCCAGCATCTGGGGTGGGAGTCAGGCTTAGCAGAACGTTGCAGAAGTGCCTTTGACTTCCGATGAGGGTAAACCCAGGCGGGGAGGCGATCCCTAAGTCAAGTTCTAAGGCCCTGGGGGCGTGAGTCAAACAGAGCGGGTGGTTGTCTGGCTTGTACTCATAGGGAGGCTGCTGCTGAAGGCCTGAAGTGGGAGAGGAGCAGCAGAGGTGGGAAGGAGAAAAGAAACGGCATTTAAGGGGGAAAATGGATAGAACTTGGAGGCTGGTTAATGGGAAGGGGGCAAGAAAAGAGTCAAATATGACTGCAAGGTTTTGGACCTGGTTTATGCTCAAAGAGGAAGAGGGTAAAGGGCAGAAGGTCGGCGAACACTCTCGTTTGACGAATGTCAATAAACCTCAGGCTTTTTTCAGCCTGAGAAACTTATGCTCTGTCCCCTGCCCGGAGGGGAAGCAGGTAAGGGCTGAGAGCCAAGAAGTGCCCTTACACTGAGCTGGCTGAAGGCAGACCCTGGACCTCCAGCTCCACTGCCGCAGCAGCTCCGTCTCATCTCATACCCTGGCGCACGTCCCCTTGTAATTCTCCAAGCAGGTCTCACACTTCCAAAACTCCTGTGACTTTGCTCAGGAGGTGTCTCCGCCTGCTAATGCTCCTCACTATCCACCTTGAGTGTTTGGGTGTCAAAAAGAATATATTTTGATGACCTGCTCCCTCTCACGCTCATATCTGCTTCACTCCCTTCGAAGTCCGCTCCCAGGCCTCCAGCTCACTTTCCTGGGCTGCTTTTAGCCAGGCGAGAACTAAAGTGATCCTGTCTTGGAACCTACTTGAGAGGCAGGGGGCGCTCTTGAAGGGACACGCTCAAAGAAAGAGCCTCAGCTGCATTTGGCCGCTAACTCCCAGACGTCCGAACCTCTGCGACAAGGCTTGGCACGTCCCTTCCCTTCTCTGGGTCTCAGTTGCCCCGTGAGTACAGTGTCTGCTCCAACACGAAAGGTCACGGTCTTCTCTGGCCTCTCTGACCCTAACTCAATCTCAGGCCAGACCAGAGAGTCCCCGACCCGGATCGCCCCACCCAACCCTTCCAGTCCTGTCGCCGACACAAGGGCGAGGTCGCAACCCTTACCCGTCCGTAGGCGGCCCCCTGGCTGTCCCCAGCGCGTCCGCAGCCTGCACCCTCACAGCTCCAGCGGCCTGCAGCCACCCTTTTCTCCCCGCCCACGTGAGCCGAGGATCTGCCGAGGCTCTTCCACCAAGGGAATTGGCTCGGTTCGGTGCTGGCTCAGCCAATCGGCGCTCGCGGCGTGATCCTGCCCAATGAGGCCAGGCCGCGAGAGCACAGCCCCCCGCCCTGCGCCGGCAGTTCTTCGGATTAGCCCCACCCACTCCAGCCCTGTGCCAATGGGGAAGAGCAGCGAGCGGTCCGCCAATGGGGAGAGACGCCGTGCGCGCGGGGCGGTGGGAACGGAGCCGAGTCACTGTGTACGTCGGTTGCCGTAACAACGGGAAGTGGAGTCCATCCGCGATGGTGAGTGCGTTCCGCCGTCTGGAGCCCCGCGTCCAGAGGCTGAGCCCTTCCCAGGCCTTGGCAAGGCCCCGCCGCCTCTCCTGCGCGGTTCTCGGCCTTGGCGCACTCCTTCTTCCTCTGAGAGCTTTCCCGGAAGGGTAGGGTAGAGATGCCGGCTGCCCTGCTGGGCCTGTGCTTCGTCGCTGTCTCCCCTTCAGCCACAGCCACCCCCTACCCGCCCCTCGGGTTCCCCTGGCGTTCTCCAGCCCCTTCGGTGACCGTCCCTGGGCAAAAAAGACTCGGGTTCCCCCCAGGCCCCGACCCCTCTCTGACTCTGGCCTTCTGGCCGCCTCTAGCAAAGTTTCCACACTGAGCTGGGGGGCAGTTTATTATGTTTGATTGTTAATGCATTTAAAATGTTAAATATAGGGACTTAGGGAAACGCTTTCAGCTTCTTGGAGAGGGCTCAGATGTACCAAGGGGATTGAATTTTATTATTCGATATTGACAGAACATACATCTTAACCTTAGTAATATTTGGCCTAAATCTAGAAGTAATCAGAAAATCGGAGAACTTAGAGTGAAGCGGAGTAGCGTTCTAAGGACATTTTTATAATTAGGATCCCCAGATTCAGGGAGAGCTGGTTATCTGTACAGTTCTCCCCAGTCAGCTCCTTGGCTAGCTCTCTTTTGGGATGATTTTTCAATAAGAGACGTCCAAAAGAACAAGGGATCTCCTTGCTTCTACAAACAATAGCTTGTTAAGCAAAGTTTTGGAATTCGTTGGTATGAACTATCTTAAAATGCGTGTGGTTGTAACTTTTATGTAAAATGTGGACTCTATTACTTAATATTGTGCTTCTGTGTTTGTAAAACATATAAAGGCCTCTAACTTTAAGAAGGCAAACATGGCATCAACTGCCCAGCGAAAAAGGATGAGTCCTAAACCGGAGCTTACTGAAGAACAGAAACAGGAAATTCGAGAAGCTTTTGATCTCTTTGATGCTGACGGAACTGGGACAATTGATGTTAAGGAACTTAAGGCAAGCCTTATACATTCCTGCTCTGCTGCCTTGACTTTTCTCTGCCTCTTTGTCTTCTGTGCTGTGTTTTCCTGTCTTTACTTACCTCGAGAATTATTAAATAAAATTGAGTGCACATATCAATTTGCTGAATGTTATAGTGTTTCCTAGTCATTTTAACAGTATTGTGGCAGATGCTGGCTTAACCCCCTCAGCACTGTCATTGTTTCGCTCCTGGGTTTAGATGTGCCTATTGAGATGATCCTCTTTTTGTTGTAGGTGGCAATGAGGGCACTGGGCTTTGAACCCAAGAAAGAAGAGATCAAGAAAATGATAAGTGAAATTGATAAGGAAAGGACAGGAAAAATGAACTTTAGCGACTTTTTGACTGTGATGACTCAGAAAATGGTAAGTTAGCTAAGATGATCAGCATATTTGCCACCAATAATGGTGGACAAATTTGAATCTCGATATGGAAATGTCTTCATTGAAGAAAAGTTAATACAAACTGGAGAGTTCAGATAAAGGAGAGTATTTGTGACTGAGAATTAGGATGTTTAGGTTCTACTTGGCTTTCTTCAAGGCCACAAAGTCACAGGAAAAGTCATTTTACCCTCTGAAAGGAAGTAAAAGTATTCCTGCTATCATGTTTTTTGCTATTACCTTTCTCCAACCGGTATGTCAGTGTGATAACCACAAGCAGTAAAACTTTTAATAACAGCAACAATATTACAGTGTCTCGCATTTTGACAGGACAAAGTCCATGTATTTAAAGTTTGAAATTCTTTTCTCTCCTATTTGTCGTTATTCTGGGCAGCCTCAGCCTGAGGCTGTGTTTTTACTGCACTGAGGATTTGGTCTTTCACCACTTCCAAGGTTGAATTCACCCATTTTCTAGTCTCTTGGGTGTCACCCTTTTAAAGGGTCCAAATGGTCCAGAGAGACTCTAAAATGACACCTCACCAGTCTACCTCAGTCCCCTGAGTGTCCCACCCAGGAAAGGTGTTCACATTGGTCCATTTCTCTTTTGTTGACCTCCTGGCTCCTCCTTAATGTGGCTCCGCTGTGTTCTACTGGCCTGTGGAAAAGTAACTCCATCAGTGTTTCAGGTGTGCTTCCCAGGGCACAGGCCTGTTCCTACTCTGATAATCCTGTTGCTTTGAAATTATCTAATCACACCTACATTTGTCTTCAGGGACTAGTTTAAGAGTTCAGGAAGTTTAACATTCTGTAACAACCTAGTAAAGCTGTCCCACATTCAAGGTTGATTCCCAGATTGCTCTTATTAGAGGCTCTCTCTATCTTTAGCTACCTTTCAGGAATATTTGGACTTGGAGCTCTTGGAGATTTTACTCTTTTCCTCTGTTAGAGTACTTGGGATCCCAGTTATGCTTTGTGATCTCATAACAAGTGAAATAGCCTTCTCTTTCCTCCCTTCCCCTCCACCCTCACCAAGAGGATCCCTCCTCCACCATCTGCTCGTACATCTTAAAAACAAATCTACTTTCTCTTTGGTTTATACAGAAAATGTTTTAAATACAATCCTTTATATTTCCTTTTTAGTCTCTGGGTTTGTAATAATTTCATCGTTTGTCCCCTTTTTCTACCCTGGTTGATGTGTGATCTTCTGTGATCGAGCCCCTATGGTCATGAAGGCTGTTACCAAGATGTCTGTGCAGGGCAGGGGGGATGGGCGGTGGTGGGGCTGCAGGAGCCGAGTAAGTATGAGTCACGAGTGTCTCCATATTCATGTGTTTTATGTTCTACTTGTTAAGTCTGAGAAAGATACCAAAGAAGAAATCCTGAAAGCTTTCAAGCTCTTCGATGATGATGAAACTGGGAAGATATCGTTCAGAAATCTAAAACGTGTGGCCAAGGAGTTGGGTGAAAACCTCACCGATGAGGAGCTGCAGGTTTGTGACGCATCAGCCTGGAGCCCTGGGTGACTTTTCTGAGTTACATTTTCTCTGGTTACATAGGAAGGAAAACTAGTGTGTTCTCTCATCGCTCTGTTGACCACTTAATTTCTCTTTTGATAGTGTGACAAACCTATGGACGCTGCTCCCAGAAAAATACACACGTGAACAATTTTACTTACTATTCTAGGTTTTAGGAATCTCCCTAGTCAACATGATCGTTGAGCTCCCTTCTAGGTGATACACGTGTGGCAAAGTATGGCTTGGTTTTCAAATGACTTTTCAGGAACCAAGCCATTATAAAAAGCAGCACATTTGCATCAGGTGGACCACAATTGTCTATTCATGTAGCATTATAAAAGCCTATTACTTAGTCACATTTTCATTTCATTTATGAATTAATCTAACTGGAATCTTTTCTGTGCTGCAGGAAATGATTGATGAGGCCGATAGAGATGGAGATGGAGAAGTCAATGAGCAAGAGTTCCTGCGCATCATGAAGAAGACCAGCCTTTATTGAGATCAGTGTCATCTTCTATAACGCAAGCACGTGGAACTCGATTTCGTGCCTGCTGTTGTGTGAAGCCTGGTTTTTGAGAACGTAAATTATTTTTCCCCCACTGATCACTCTGTATGACCTTAGTAATAACTCTGAATCTATTTTCAACTTTTGAAAGTGTTCTTTGAAATTGAGGTTCTTTGTAAGGTGACCTGCTGACTGCTTTAATGCCCCAGGGCAGAACGAGAGCATGTTAGAGTGGAGAAAAGGGTCTTTGAGCTTTTGCACACCTGCTATCCTGCCTTGTATCGCTTAACTCTTATCCCACATTCCCACATTTATGCCACCGCAGAACAACTTCTTCACAAGCACATGTTGTACTTGTGTCACCACAAGCAGGGGGCATCTCTTCAGTGGTTCCAATTTTAGTTGGCACCTGAGTGCAGCTTTCTCTTTTATAAAACCCGGTGAACTCTCTTACTTGCATTTGGATGTGTGTGGGTGTGTGTGTGCGCGCGCTATTTGTTTTGTCTTCAAATAAAACCTTTCTTATTTTGAGCTCTTGTTCTCTAAGGATGACTTCTTTAGCCTTGACTATGAGTTCAGCTTCTAAACCATTTCATTGAACGTAGCCTGGTAGATCCCAAACTCCTTGCCAGCCCGTGAACAGAAAACAAAATGATCCTTTACTATGGACGTGAATTGTTTTTTGCCCTGGGAACCCATCAGTTTCTAAAATTAGTTGACTGTTTTTCATAAGCCTAAATGATGCCCTAAAAAATAGTTTTGGCAAAGTGTACAGCTGGAAAAGAGTCTTATTGGTAATTTGTGCTTGGGACAAATTGGGGAAAGCCAGGTGATTATGACAGTAGGTTGAGCTTAGCCAACCTCTGGTCAGTTTATTTGCTGGATGGTGTCTCAGAATCTCTGTGTGGTTCGGGTCCAGTGACCTTGTCCAGCTCCCTCCTGGCCCCATATGGGATGACCTATAAGAGAAATCCTGGCAGATGGCGTTAAAGTCTCTGCCCCACGCTGAGGGTGAGGAGCAAGAAGGGATGAGGAGGAATGGAAAACTGACTAAGCTAATTTCAGATCAATTTTTTTTAGTGCAAGTATATCCCATTTGGACATTTTGTTGTTTATTCATTGTTGGTCTGAAATTCAACTTTACCTGGGTGTCCTGTATTTCAACTAGCAACCCTGTGTGGGGTGCATGTTAAAGAGGTGTGACCGTGGGCCTCATCTCTGGACACTGGCATCCTGGAGGACTTGGGGGTCCCCTGGACAAGTCTCCTGCAGAGGGGCTTCTCCTTGAGAAACACTGAGGTATGTGGGGGGACCCCAGAGTAGCTTCAGACCTGGGTTCTCACAGGGGCTCCACCACTTTCTGGCTGTGTAATTTGGGGCAAGCTGCTTCTCTGGGCACCTCAGTCTCCTTGTCTGTGAATAGGGAGAAGAGTGGTGCTTAACTCAGAATCGCTGGGGAGGGCTAATGAAAACTTAACAGAAAGGGCCTGGATTTACAGTGCCAAGAAGGAGGCATTTCAGAAGTATTTGTTCTCACTCATTCCTTTGGTATGGTTGTCACAGAAGCTTTTTGTTAAATGTGGGTCCATGAAGCTTTTATGATTACTGTCCCCAAAGTCGAGTTGACAGCATTTCCTGTGAGGAGTTGACCTTTGTCATATTGCTGTTTTTAAATAAGAGGCATATGATCTGATAAAAGACGTACAATATTGGAAATGAGTGAAAAAACTGGGCCCTACTTCCCATTTCACTGTTAACTGTCACCCTGGAAACATTCTTATCTCCTCCTGCTTAACGTTCTCCTAAATGAAATAAAGTCAGAATCTCTTGGAGGGAGGGAGAGTGGCAAGTAACATGTTATCCCTAAGGATAAGGACAGACATAATGTGCTTGCCATATCTATGCCTGGCAGCCATTCTAAGATAGGTTTGCACGAATCAGTGGATGTGGCCCTGGAGCAGAGTCACGGGAGGGTCGGGAAGATGGGGATGGAGGAGGATCTGGAGCCAGTTCACTGGAGGCAGAAAAGAGCTGCAAGGGGGTGGGGAGATTTGGATGGAGAGGAGGCTGGGGTCAGTTCATGTGGGGCTGGATCAGATAGACTGATGGGATGGGAAGGATGGGGAGGGAATGGTAGGCGAGGCTAGCACAGGTGCAGTTGTTGCAGAGAGTGTAGGGTGAGTGTAGGGTCATGAAAAGGGAGCGGAGTAGAGGTTGGTTCATGTGGGGCTGGACCAAGAGATGTAGGCAGAGTGGTTGGGTAAACTCTGGGCAGTGTGGGGGTGGATAGGGAGGGAGAGACAAGGTAGGTCAGTCCCCGAGGATGGATGGTCTACAGAGCTGGAGGGGGATGGTGGGGGATGGGCAGGGAGAGAGAGGGAACGGGTCAGCCCTTGTGGGTGGACCAGAGATGTAGGGGGAGTATGGCGGGGTGCACTGGGAGAGGTAGCCGAGGTCAGGTCAACTGGTGATGGAACAGAAAGGTAATTGGGGACTGGGAAGTAAGGGACTGAGGTCCATCCATGTGGGTTGGAAAAAGTGATGGGTGGGGAAAGGAGAGGGAGAGGGAGAAAGGGTTGGTTTCTGTGCAGACGGATCAGGGCTGTAGGGGCTTGGGGGTGATGAGGAGGGGAAGGGAGCAGGTGTTAGATCATGTTCAGCTGGAACAGAGAACTATAGTGGGATTGGGGTGATGGGGAGGGAAAGGATACATAGTTCAGTTCATGTTGGGCTGGACCAGAGAGTTGTGGGAGAGTGGGGGCAGGATTTTGATGATACAAGATTTTGACTGATTTGCAGGAAGATAAACCAGAGAGCTCTATGGGAGTTGGGGGAAGGGGGAGGAGGGACCAGGGGTTCCTACATGTGGGGCTTGACCAGAGATATGCAGGTAGAGTTGGGGGGAAGGGAAGCAGAGGTTAGTTCATTTGAGGGTGGAGTAGAGAAGCATATGGGTGGGTGTGGGAGGATGGTGAGTGAGAGAGGGCATTCCGTGTTGGGCTGGGTATTGGGAAGGAGCGGGAGCTGAAGTTAGTTGATGTAAGATGGACCAGAGAGAATCATAGGGAGGTGGCAGGGATGTGGATGGAGAGGGAGCAGAAGTGCCTTCATATGGGGCTGGAGCAGAGAGGTGTGGGGAGATGGAGGGGCAGGGATGGAGAGGGAGCTGCCATCAGTTCCCATGAGGATGCTGTGGAGAGATGGGGGTGGTGGTGGGAATGGGGTGGTGGAGAGATGGGGGTGGGATGGGAGAAAAGGTGAGTGGGATGGGGAGGGAGAAGTCAGTTCCTGTTGGGCTTTGTGGGCCTCCCTAGTAACTCAGGGATGTACTAAGTTTCCTTGAAATAACTCTCCAGGGGATTAGTCTTTTCTTTGCTCCAAAGTGTTCCAACTACTAGGAACAGCCAGATTCATCGGTAGCCATACTCAGGTTTGATATGAGTAGAATCTAAGGAAGTTGTTTAAAGAAAGGAGGAAGCTCAGTTCCTGTCCTTTTCAACATGGAAGAGCTCCTGGACCCAGAATGTTGACCAGGCATCGAAGGGTGAAAATGCACATTGGGTGCCCTAGGGGGCCCTTTTGAAGTCCTTTCACCCTCTATCAGATTTTAAATTCTTGTTTTTGTCACACTTTCAAATAGTAGGAATTTTGGAAGCACATTCAAAGGGAGAATACACTCAAAACCACACTTTACCTACAATTACAGCTCACTCACATTTCTGTAAAAAACAGCCAGTAGTCATTTCACTACACACTTAATCACCCTTTTGTTTGCCTAGACCTGCTTACTCCCTGATGGCTCACCCCACGAAGCCAAGTTCTGCCACAGGCCAGGAAATACCCTTTTATGAGCCCTCCACGGCCTTCGTGATAAGTGTCTTGCAGCAAGTGGCTCCCTCCTCCATTCCATGTCTCATGACCTGCTCAGCTCAACATCCTATATTCTTGAAGTCGCTGGAATATTGTGCATCTTCACTTGTAGCAAAAGTTATCAATCTTCATTGATTGCAGCTGTGGAGCAATGATGCCATCCTGGTGTGCCATGCTGTGACATATGGGACATATTTAGTGACCCAAATCCCAATCAGCAGTGCCCAAAACTCTCACAGGGGCTCTGAGCCCAATTCTAAAAACATCACCATCAGAACTTGATGTATCTGGAAGCCAAGTCACCTCTTGTGCTTTTCCCTGCTGACCCTCAGTCTTCTAAGCCTTTCCCCTTTTTCTTTGTGATTGCCATGGTTTAGAGGCTTGTCATTTTCATTGCCTTTCTCCTCTTTGCGCTGAACATCTATTATGTCACCAAGATTTCCCTACAGTAGTCACTCTGATCCTCCTCTTCCTTTTTCATTTCTGAAGCCACCACCTCAACCCAAATTTGGAATGCTGTAATGTCCTCCTAGTTGCTTTTTCTGTCCTGTCTTTTCCCAAGATGATCTGCGGTACCATCTTCCTTGTGCCACTATCTTGCTTAGGGAAGGAGCCTGGCCTTTAGACTGAGTCATACCTGCTTCAGATCTCAACTCTTCTACTCAGCAGCTGTGGCCCCGGGGGACATGACTTAACTGTGCTTTTCTAATATAAATTTATTTATTTTTGGCTGCGTTGGGTCTTCGTTGCTGCGCACCGGCTTTCTCTAGTTGTGGCGAGCGGGGGCTACTCTTCGTTGGGGTGCACGGGCTTCTCATTGCAGTGGCTTCTCTTGTTGTGGAGTATGGGCTCTAGGCATGCGGGCTTCAGTAGATGTGGTTCGCAGGCTCTAGAGCGCAGGCTCAGTAGTTGTGGTGCACGGGCTTCATTGTTCCGTGGCATGTGGGATCTTCCCGGACCAGGGCTCGGACCTGTGTCCCCTGCATTGGCAGGTGGATTCTTAACCACTGCGCCACCAGGGAAGTCCGTGACTTAACTGTCTTGAGCCTCAGTTTCCTCCTTAACTTGGACTGTTCTGTCCTTAATCAGTGCCTATATATGTTATCCTTGGTATAGGGTTAATTTCTATATATGTACTTATGCCCCTGCCATCGTCCCTATTGAAATATAGCCCCCATTTCCGCCCAAATCTGTATTCTTCTCATCTTGTGAAACTCGACCTAAGAGTCCCCTCCTTTCAGAAAAACTTTTGTTTGACGGTAGGAGTATTTGTGGGCTGCTTCCTAGCTGGAATTGAGAATTGAGACAGCAGCCTTGCAGATATGTCCCTTGCCACTAGGTGGAGTGCCAGGACAGAGAGGCTCCAAGGCACCGAGTCACCTGGAGTCCAATGGTTCAAGCTGGATCTTCTCAGGTGCCCTGAGAGGGCTGTGGTCCCAAACAGCCTTGGAGTGTGATGGAGAGGATGCCACAGTGTCGAGAATCCTGGCAGAGCTGTGGACCCCTCAGAAAAGCTACCAGGTGCGGACACTGATAGAAGGATGGCTTGTCTGGTTGGAAGCTTGATTAAGTCTAATTAAAAGAGAATAAAGGGGCTTCCTTGGTGGCGCAGTGGTTGAGAATCTGCCTGCCAATGCAGGGGACACGGGTTCGAGCCCTGGTCTGGGAAGATCCCACATGCCGCGGAGCAACAAGGCCTGTGAGCCACAATTACTGAGCCTGCGCGTCTGGAGCCTGTGCTCCACAACAAGAGAGGCCGCGATGGTGAGAGGCCCGCGCACCGCGATGAAGAGTGGCCCCCGCTTGCCGCAACAAGAGAAAGCCCTCGCACAGAAACAAAGACCCAACGCAGCCATAAATAAATAAATAAATAAAAATTAAAAAAAAAAGAATAAAATGACGTGTTTGCATTTCTGAGTGTTTGCAGGGAAAATTGTTTACCTGCTACATGGCCTCATTGAGATTCCCCAAGTACACCGAACATTTATCAAGGGAAGGGCACAGATGTGCTTTTGATTTCTTCGTAGCCATGCTTTGTACCCAGTAAAATGCTCTGTTCACAGTCAGGCCTCATCATTTGCCAGCTTTGTTGATCCTGTAGCAAGGGTTTATTAACTCATTAAAAATTCCAGCATTCTGTGGCTTTTTTTCTGACTACTGTGCCTTCTTATGGCTTGAATTGTGTTCTCTTAAAAGATACGTTGCAGTCCTAGCCCCCAGGACCTCAGAATGTGACTATATTTGGAGATAGGGTCTTTACCAAGTTATAATGAGTTCATTAAGATGCGCCCCCATCCAATCTGACTGGGGTTCTCAGAAAAAAGGGAAATTTGGATGCAGGCATGCGTAGAGGGAAGACAATGAAGAGACAGAGAGAGACAGTCATCTATAAGGCAAGGAGAGAAGCCTGGAGTAGATCCTTTCCTCACAGCCTCGGAAGGAACCAATTCTGCCAACACCTTGATTTTGCACTTCTAGCTTCCAGAACTGGGAGACAATACATGTCTGTTGTTTAAGCCCCCAAATCTGTGGGACTTTGTCTTGGCAGCCCCAGCAAACTCATACATGTCTCTCTTTTACTGAAAAACTTCCTTTATTCCACCAAGTGTCCTGACCAGAAGTGCACATGGTGATGTCAAGGAAACAAAACTTGGACGTGGGGGTATGCAGCCTTGCCCCCGCCCCCCCGAAAATTTTTTTCTCAATTTAGAGTGTAACCTTGTACGTGGATGTGAGGCCATCTCCTTGTGAGATGTTGTATGTGGGTGAATATTTGTGCAATCCCTCATACAAATAGGTCCAATGATGGCAAACTGAGTCTGAAAAGCATTGGAAAGATCAGTAACCAGAGGCAGTGTGACAGAATTTCTGATGTTGTTGTCGGTGGATGAACCTGGCTCTCTGAAGAACAGACACCAACCTCTTGAGGGGCACCGTGGAGTAGCGGTGAAGTGTCTCTGGAGCTAGACAAGTGAAATTCCATTATGTGACCTCTGGCAAGTTACCTAAAGCCTCAGTACTTCATTGGTTTCATCTGTCGAAGGTTCTTTAAAAAAATTTTATTGGAGTATAGTTGATTTACAATGTTGTGTTAGTTTCAGGTGTACAGCAAAGTGAATCAGTTATACATATACATATATCCACTCATTTTAGATTATTTTCCCATATAGGTTATTACAGAATACTGAGTAGAGTTCCCTGTGCTATAAAGTAGGTCCTTGTTGGTTATCTATTTTATATATAGTAGTGTGTATATGTCAATCCCAAACTCCTAATTTATCCCTCCCCCCACCTTTCCCCTTTGGTAACCATAAGTTTATTTTCAAAATCTGTGAGTCTGTTTCCGTTTTGTAAATAAGTTCATTTACATCATTTTTAAAAATTAGATGCCACATATGAGTGATAGCATATGACATTCGTCTTTCTCTGTCTGACTTACTTCACTTAGTATGATAATCTCCAGGTCCATCCATGTTGCTGCAAATGGCATTATTTCATCCTTTTTAATGGCTGAGTAATATTCCATTGTATATATGTACCACATCTTCTTTATCCATTCCTTTGCTGATGGACATTTAGGTTGCTTCCACGTCTTGCTATTGTAAATAGTGTGGCAATGAACATTGGGGTGCATGTATCTTTTCAAATTATGGTTTTCTCTGGATATATGCCCAGGAGCGGGATTGCAGGATCATATGGTAACTCTATTTTTAGTTTTTTAAGGAACTTCCATACTGTCCTTCATAGTGGTTGTACCAAGTTACACTCCCACCAACAGTGCAAGAGGGTTCAAAGGGGGTTTATTAACAGAACCCACCTCAAGGGCAGTTGTAAGGATTAAATAATCCAATATATCTAAAGAGCTTAGAACAGAGCCTAGCACATGGCAGGCATTCAATAAACATTTGGTGAATGAAAAAATTCAGAATTTGGCTAAAATCCTCAACTGTAGGGTTTGGGAGTTACACCATTCATCCCAGTGGTGCAATTTAGGGAGATACCTTTAGAACAAGGATTCTTTTTTTTTTTTTTTTTTGTAATGAGAAAACAATTTTTTTTCCTGCTTCACATGTCTCATTAAACCTGCTTAGTAGAGGAAATCTATTCCCCGTGTCTGAATGTACAAACTCTACTCACTTTTATTTTTATTTTATTTTTTTGCATTGGCAAAGATCCAAAAACCTGGTAACTCTGTATTGGTGAGAATGTAAATTGGTACAATCTCTTTAGCGGGCAACTGGCAAGGTCTATTACCTTTTTTTTTTTTTTCACACACACACACTGTATTTTATTTTTACAAGAGATAAATAGACTGACACCAAGCACTGTACATGGATGACCACAACAAAAGCAACAATGATTGCAATTACCAAACATGAAACACACTCATACTATGTCATAATATTGACATTCAGTCCAGTAATCCTCCACTGTAACAGCTCCTTTACTTTGCAGTGAAAATTGATTTCTATATTCTTTGCCTCTGAGTCCTTGTGGGATTTTTTTTTAATTCAAACAGAAAGTCACAAAAATTATACTCATCCTCATCAGTTCACTCAGTCCCATGTAATTAATTTTTTTTTCATCTTGATCTTTTGTTAGCACTTTTATGAATTCATCAGTTTTCCATTAGAGTTCTGAAAATGCTTATTCATTCAGTTCAGCAGTACAGTCAGTTACCAGAAACCTGTACTTGTCAGAGTCTTTTCCATGAATTTCTTGAAGATGAAACCCTTTTATAGGAACATATTTGCAAAAGCATCAGAGTACACCCAGAACTGTCTGTGAATGACAAAAGACTTAAAAATGACCACGGTTAAAGATTTGATGAAAGTTCATAATAATGCAGTTGACAAGAAAATTAGTTATTTCTGAGATACACATTCTAAAGTAATAACTAGGATTATGACTTATAACATTATACCAGAACATATAAGATTTTTAGAAATTTCATGTAATGTCTGAAACATTTATATTAACATATTTCCATACAAATAACCCAATGAAAGTTTAGTATTAGTTGTTTTGTTTGTTTGTTTTTTTATACTGCAGGTTCTTATTAGTCATCAATTTTATACACATCAGTGTATACATATCAATCCCAATCGCCCAATTCAGCACACCACCATCCCCACCACACCACAGTTTTCCCCCCTTGGTGTCCATATGTCTAGAACAAGGATTCTTAACCTGCGACACTTACACTTCAGAGGTCCATGAATTACTCCAAGGACGTTCTTAAATCTCCTGAAATAACATGCACAATTTGAGGGTACAGGCAGGTGGGCAGCTTTCATCAGAATTGTTCAAAGACCATGAGCCTAAGGAGATTCAGACCCACTGCCTTGGAATCGGGCATTGCCATTTGGGGCATGGAGAGAAATACGCAAACCCGTAGCATTGTGTAGTAGTAGCAGCAGTAGTAATAATAGTAGTAGTGTGTGAGACCTAGTTTTGTGGTCCTTTGTCCACACAGGCATTCCCTGAGATCTGTTTCTTGGCTCTGCCCGAGGACCTGAGGCTGCTGCTTTCTTGCCACTTCGGGTTCTGGGAATCTCTACAATGCTGTTTCTGTCCCTGTCTAGACCTCCTGGCGACCCTCCACTCCTTGGAGCCTTTTGATTCCAACAATATCACCACTTGCCTGGGTTTCTGGTCATCTCCTCTCCCAACCCTTTTAGCCTTTTTCAGCTTGAAAATCAATCTTCTTGAAGTAAAATGCCAACAAAAGAGGATTTATTTTCTTTAAGAAGTTGTTCTTTCCCCTCCTTATACTGTTTAAAAGGCCTTTTACTTATCCGTCTTTAGCAGTTTTCAAAAGCCTCAATCCATTTTGAGGTCTAGCCTTCCTGAAATTGTTGTTTGGGATTCATACCATTGCTTTTTTTTGTTTTTGAATCAATCATTAGATCTTTTCTCTCCTTCTATCATTTGAATTTATTTATCATTTATTCAGCAATAATGAGCATCTATTCTGATTCAGGCCCTGAAGTAAACAAAATACAGACCTTAGCCTCATGGGATGTACATTCTGGTGAAGGAGACAAAAAAAATCTCAAGAAAATAAAGCAGGAAGAGGAGACAGAAAAGGATGTAGGGGTGCTATTTTAGACAGGATGGTAAGGGAAGGCTTCTCTATGGGGATGACATTCAAGCAAAGACCTGAAGCCATGAGGAGATCTGGGGAAAGAGTACCCCAGCAGAGAGAACAGCAAGTACAAAGGACCTGAGGCAGCAGTGGGGTTGGTGTGAGTGAGGAACATGAGGAGGTCCATGTGGCTGCAGCAAAGTGAACAATTGAAAAATGTCAGGTTGGAGAAGGAGGCAGGGGTCGGGTAAGGTAAGGCCTCATAAACCCCATAAGTAATGGTTATGTTCTGCAGACGATGGGTTGTCATCACTGAGAGCTGATCAGGAAGGTAAGCTGCCTTGTAGTGGAAAGTCTCACACTGGCAGCTGTGTTGTGAATTGCCTATGGGAGCCAGGGTGGAAGCATATATCTTTTCATAATATGAGCTCATTTAGAGGTCTCCCTGCATAGCCACATGGCTGACTGTTTTTATTTTTAAATCTCATTTGGATGATTTGAGATTGGGAAATTTCTGGGGACAATTTTTGCTCTGGAATTTGAAGTAATGAAGGCAGATTTCCCCTTTTTAGAATCCTCATCTTTCGGAGCCACTTCCCTTAGAGTCTCTAGCAGTAGGACTGCAAATTGTGTTGCGTGCTATTTTGCTTTCTGCCCTTTTCCCCCTGGAGTCTGCCTTCTCAGATCCTCTCGTCTAAGTAAGTTCATGTCTGATTTCCACCCAAGCTTGTCTGCTATTATTATGAACCTCAAAATGTCATTATTATTTTTTCCCAAATTCTGGTCATTTCCTCATCCACAACCAGTTCTTCTCTCTTGCTGGTCAGGTTTAATCAATCATTCTAGGGACAGTGGCCTATAACTCCCAGACCCAAGATTTTCCAAACTCTTAGTCCTTTCTAAACCATAAAGAGTTTGGGAAATCTTGATCCTTGAATTATCAGCGTTGGGCAAGGATTATTATTACCCCATTTTACAGATAAAGTAGCTGAGGCTCAGAGTTTCTGACTCTAAAGTTCATGATCTTTCTACTTTATCACTCTGCTCTCTAAGACAACATGCCCCTTGTTTCAATTAGTTTAAAAACTTTTAACTGAAAACTAGATGGTTGAGCCTATTCTTCTCTCTGGGTTGGTTTACAAGTTTTCTATTCTTAATTTCTTACATAGAATTTTGATTGCTTGCAACACCCATCAGGGCAATTGCTTAAATACACCACAGCTTCCTGCTCTGGGTTTGGTCTCCAAAGCAGTTCACATGACCAGTCCAATGGTTAATTTTATGTGTCAACTCAACTGGGTCATGTGTCAAACATTCTGGGTGTTTCTGTGAGGGTGTTTTTGGATATTAACATTTACATCTATGGACTGAGAAAAGCAGATTGCTCTCCCTAATGTGGGTGGGCCTCATTCAATCAGTGGAAGGCATGAATAGAACAAAAAGCCTGACCCTTCCCCTGAGTAAGAGACAAAGAATTCCTCCTTTGAACTGGGATGTTGGCTCTTCCTGGGTCTTGAGTCTACCAGCCTTCAGACAGGAACTACACCACTGGCTCTCCTCGTTTCCAGACCTTCACACTCAGACTGAAACTTATGCCATTGGCTCTCCTGGGTCTCCAGCTTGCTGACTCACCCTGCAGATCTTGAAACTTGTCAGCCTCCATAATCCTTCCAGTCAATTCCTTATAATCTCTCTCTTTCTCTCTCTCTCTCTCTCTCTCTCTCTCTCTCTCTCTCTCTCTATATATATATATATATAAAATCTCCTATTCTGGAGAACCTCAACTAATACAGCCAGCAGAGGGCAATGTCTTGTCAAACACTACCTGTTTCCCATTTGGAACTGTTGGACAGTTGTTTTCTTCAAAAGGGAGAAAATCTTTCCAATTCTTTTTTTTCCCAAAGTAAGCGATTTCAGAGAGGGAAAGGAGCATAAAGAGTTGTTGTCATTCCAAAACAAGCCTGACACTTCCTAGGTGATGCACTCTGCATGAGAAAGATACTAAAATTCAGCTGCTAGTGACAAAACTAGTCAACGCAGCTTACTCTTCCAGGACATCAATGACCACATTATAACCAGTGGGATAAGCTATAGCGTAAGATTTCAGAGGTGGAATTTCTCTAACAGAAAGAACAGTGGAAGTGGAAAGAAAGATGGAAATTGATATTAATGACATAATGCATGTGTATACATTATGTATAATCTTCCATTCAACCTCTGTAAGAATATAAATGCAGAGAACAAGGTGTGGAAAGATGAGCACCAAACTTTTAACAGTGGTTTTCTCTGGAGAGAAGAAGGCACTTGGAGGGGGCTATAGTGAAATGGACTTACTCCTTTTAAGCTGCTTTGGGTTTAAATTTCTTAAAACAAGATTGTATTCATGTATGATTTTCTTATTTAAAAATATTATTAAATAACATAACACATGCACTAGGATGGCCAGAAAAAATGGAAAATGACAAGTGTTGGTGAGGATGTGAAGACAGTGGAACCCTGGTTCATTGCTGGTGGGAGCATAAAATTGTGCAGCCACTTTTGAAAATAGTTTGGTGACTTGTCAGAAGATTAAACATTGAACTACCATATGACCCAACAATTCCACTCTTAGGTGTATTACAAAAAGAATTGAAAGTATAGACATGAAAAGATATTTGCATACCCATGTTCATAGCAACATTATTCACAATAGCCAAAAGGTGGAAACTCAAGTGTCCATCAACAGATAAATAGATAAACAAAATATGGTTTATATAACACAATGGAATATTATTCAGCTATAAAAGGAATGAAAATTTGATATATGCTATAATATGGATGGACCCTGAAAACATTATGCTTAGTGAAAAAAGTCAGACACAGAAGGACAAATACTGTATTTGTCTGCTTGCGTGATGTACCTGGAATAGACAAATACATAGAGACAGAAAGAGGTTACCAGGGGCTGGTAAGATAGGTCCAGTCCTGGCAACTAGTACAGTGCCTGGTGTACTAGGCGATGCGTTCTGCGTGAGAAAGATACTAAAATTAATAGATATTTGTTGATTAATAGACATTTATTATAACTAATAGATATTTATTGATTAATACTAAAATCAATTGATATTTGTTCAATGAATAAATGAATTTCTGTGACTTTAATCGACTTTAAAAAAACATTCTCTGTCTTATCATTTTGGGCAACCATTGTCAATTATCTGATGCACAATGAGAAATACAAGCCCAGAATTCGTATATTTGATTGTCATTAGCATAAAGGTGGTGTATCAGTTGTTGAGGGTTAAATGCTGTATCCAACAATCTCTGTATCTCAGTGAGCTGACTTAATAAAGGAATATTTTTCACTCATGTTTTAGTTCAAAGTCAGTGGGGACGGGTTGAGGTGCTGCTTGGGCTCGACTCCATACAGGCTATTAGGGACCAAGCTTCCTTCTATCCAGTAGCTCCAGAGGGCCCTAGGCACATCGAAATCCCCACTGACTTCTTTGCACGTGGCTGGAAGATGAGTGAAGAGACCGATCTTGGAGCACCACGTGTGAGGTTTGAGTGGCCAGACCTGCAAGTGTCATAGTCTCTTTCCTCCACATGCCACTGATCAGGACTCAGTCACATGACTACACTGAATCAGGAGGGATTCTGGGAAATGTGGCCTAGCTGCAGGTAACGTAGGAAAAGGAAATGGTGTTTGATGAACACGTAGCATCGCCTGTGTCACAGATAATATAGATGTGGGGAGCACTCCTAGGGTAACTGTGTCATGCGCATATGCTGAGTAAGAGAAGGCTGCCCAGGACCAAAGTCCTGGGATCTTCAGTGTTTAAGAAATGGGAAGAGGAGGAGAGCCAAAGCAAAGAGACTGAAAATAAGGAAAGTGACTGCAGGAAACCTAAGGGAACGAAATGTCACAGAAGCAAGGGGAGAGTGTGTCAACAGACAGACCTTAGCAACAGCAATTTCTGTGGAAACCAAAATGTGGTGGCTTAGGGGTGAAACGTTTGAATGTTTAAAGGGAAGTAACCATAGTAAATAAAACCAGTGTGGTATAGGGTCAGGAAAAAATTGGACTATTGGAACAGAAGAAATGGGCTTGAAACAGACTTAAGTGTATATGACAGTTTGGTTTATGTCAGGGATGCTGTGAAAAGATGGATTGTTTCTGCTGCATGTATGTATGCGGCTACCTATGTATATATTTTTCTTTTTTTCAGAAAGGATTTAAGGATACTTGAAAAGATACATTCTGGTGACAAAAATAAAACAAATGATTAAAGAGGGAGAAAATGACACGCTGGCACAATGAGGTGAAACATGCATTTAGGTTTGGTAACTTTAAACATCTCTGACCACTTTAAACATCAGTGCTAAGCTGATTTTAGATACCTTGATCAATTTGTGGTGAGATCTATCAGATGGATAATTCCATTTATGTAACTTGCTCTGCAATATCACTTGTGACGCAGAGACTCGCATTTATTCTGAACGTTGCTATGAGAATCATGCAGTCCCTGGTCTTTGCCCTGTGTATTGTACAACAGCATTTGACAACAAGCAATAAAACCTGACATGAGCATTAGACAGGCACTGACTGTTCTGGCTTCAGAAACAGCTTCTAAGTCACACAAGAACCTTGGGTTCATTTCTCTATAATCATATCTTCTTTCTGACCCCAAGTGGCACCCTATGAGCCATCCTATGCTGTGTTTACTCTGATGCCTTTCTCCTAAGCTGTTTGATACCCCTAAGCCTTCACATGTCTTGATGTCTACGATGTCCCCTTATTTTTTCTCTTCCCCAGCAGACTCATTCTTATCCTACAAGATCCAACTTACTTGTCACATGCTCAAGGGGAATCTTTCATGACTGGCCTGACCTGGATCTGTGCTCCTCTCTGTGCTTCCCTAGCCCCTGTCCTCTCTGTCATAGCTCTGGTTCTACAAGATTAGCAAGGTCATCAACTCCACTGACCTTGTGCTTCAACTCTGCATCCTTGGGACCCAATACCTGGCATGATCAGAGTTGTCACACTATGTGTGGACAGCTTGTAGTAGACAAGTGGGGATTTCCACTTAAAACCACAACTACCATTTCGATCTGCATGATGATTACATGGGAGTATACATTTGTCAAATTTCTTGTCAAGTTTTACACTTATGATCTGTGCAATTTTTTTATGTACGTTGTACCTTGATAAAGCACTGTTAACTTAAAAATTTTTTAAAAGAGAAAAATCCATCCCCTTAACCACCTGCAGTTGCTTTTGCTTTCCAGGGGAGAGGCATGGTTTTCCCTGGGTAGATAGTTCTTTGCTTACAGAGATACTTGGCTGCCTCGGGGATGAAAGGAGAGAGTCACAGAGAGCTAAATTTCTCCCCCGCATGAAGGCAGCAGAATCTGGAATTTCCTAGTGCAGCCACTTTAACACTAAAGGAAAGTGTCTCCTAGTGTTAAAGGGCTTAGGGACCCCACGAGACTGCTACTTTGCTTAGTGACACTTTTCAAAGGCCTTTCATATCCACTCTTTTGTTTGTCTTCAAGACAGTAAATGTCAATATGGCCTCAGGGTCCTTCTGTGAAAGGATCCATCCAGGGTGATCATCTCAGCCTGGGGCACAGGTGCCAATGACCAGGAAGTTTTGAGAAACTGGAACACTGGGCAGAAATGTGCTGGTCATGGGCCCGGGGGCAAGAGAGTCAGGCCAGAAGTCCCTTAGCCCACAGGACAGCGGAAGGAAAGGGATCTGGATGTTCTGAATTGGATAAGCTGGGGTGCAACTCACTCAGGCTTCCTGAGATGTAAACACTGGTTTGGGGGTCAGACTAAGCTGAGTTGAGTCCTGGCCTGGGCTGCGTGGTAGCTTGTGTGACCCTGAGCAAGGTAATTAATGCCTCAGAGTCGCGGGTCCCTCCTCTGTGAGATAGTCGTAGTCTTTACCTCACATGAGTGGGAGCAGAGAAAGATATTATATTAGTCTATTGGGGCTGCCATAACAAAATACCAGTGACTGCGGCGGCTTAAACAATGGAAATGTATTGTTTCCCAGTTCTGGAGGCTGCAAGTCTGAGATCAAGGGGTCAGCAGGGTTGGTTCCTTCTGAGGCCTCTCTCCTTGGCTTGTAGATGGCCATCTTTTCCCTCTGCCCTCATATGGTCTCCCCTCTGCCTGTCTGTGTCCTAATCTCTTCTTCTTATAAGGACATTACTCACGTTGGATTAGGGCCCACCCCAATGACCTCATTTAACTTTAATCACCTCTTTAAAGACCCTATCTGCAAATACAGTCACACTCTGAGGTACTAGTGTTGGGACTTCAACATATGAATTTTGGGGGACCACAATTCAGCTTAGAGTAGATATCATCCCAGGGTCTGGCCAACAGGAAGTCTCACTAAATATGTGTGTACTGTTGCATGGGGCTTTCCCTGTTACTATAGAAGTAGTGCCTAGGGGATAAAGAAATGGGAAATGTCCACTTTCTAAAGGATCTAGGGTGATAGGAAGCAGATAGCCTCTCCAGAGTTTTCTAAAATATGGGCAGAACCAGCGCTGCTACCAGCAACCACAGACTCACTGCCACCTCAGTCCTTATTCCAATTGTATCTCCTTAATGCTGGCAGTATCCTCTACTAGACTGGGAGCTCCCCCAAAGCAAGGCTTGGAGAAGCCTTGCTTTCTCCAGTTTTCTGTTGAAGCCCTAGAACAAGTGAGGGGACCATGACTCTAGCCATCCCTATCTTCTTGTCATGGGGATCCCAGGGGTGCCTTCTCATGCTGAATGCCTGTTTGGGTCAAACCCTTCCAGCTTCTGGTGTCTGAAAGCAGCTAAGGGAAAATATAGTGGCCCCTAAGGTGTGCTTTCTGACACGTGAGCTTGGGTTAATTACCTCTACTCCCTATAGGTCAGTTCTCTCTTTTGTAAAATGGGGGTTACAACTAGGACTGGCTACATAACTTGTGGAGCCCACTGCAAAATAAAAAATCAGGGCTGCTTGTTTAAAAATTAAATTTCAAGGTGGTGACAACAGAGCATTATACCAAGTATGCAGAACCTTTCTACGCATGGGGCCCTTGGGCACCGCCTAGGTGGCACACCCTCATCCATGAGGCTAGCCTTAGTTCTAACCTTGGGCTTGCTCCTTAACCGAAGCAGGTGTGTGCTATGTGATAATCTTGGGGAAAGTGCTTTACAAACAGCCAAGTGCTAGACTTGAAGATTGAAGAGCTTCCTGAAGCCCAACATCTTCCAGTTCTTGGCATCTTTTGGGCTCATTTGGACTTTTCTAATTAGTTTGCTTACCCCACTGCACTCCTTTCTCATTCCCCTCTCAAGACCTCTTGCCCAGTGTGCAGCCCCCTTTCACTTGGCTATGGGCCATGGTGACCTGAAAGGACCAGAGTGAGGGGGTACCATCCATTCCCTGGGGCTCAGACCTACAGCTGTGCTCACGTCTCTGCCCTTGGGCTAGAGCAGTCTTGCTCTGTGGCAGCCTGGGAAATCCCAGCGTTCCCTAGCAACAAGGCCGAACCAGAGCTGTTGCTAGGGAAACCCTGGGATTTCCATAGCTACCAAGAGCTCAGTGAGCATCTCCAGTCCCACAGCTGAATATATTTGTTGTTAGCAGAAGAGCAGAAAGGAGAGCCGATGTTCTGCTGCCAAGGGGGGCAGGGTCGGTTCCTCTGAATCTCATTACCTGCACAAAGAGGGTCAAAAAAGTCACCAGGGGCAGGATAACTCCTCCAGGCTGACAAATGGATGGTCTCTCCTTTTCCATAGACCTCCAAAAAATGGCTGGTCCGCTTGGAGTTGAGTAGTCTGCTGGGTTCTCACAGTGCCTGGTGCCCCTGGCACAGAAGTCACCATAGTATGATGCATCTACACATCTGTGTGCCCTCCCACTCCCAGTGGCTGGATCTTACTGAGGCTGTGTCATGGGCTGCTGTGCCCCCAGGGCCCAACATAGGGCAGGGCCTCTTAACCTCCTTGCTCATCTGGGGGAGACTGGGGGGGTCTGTCTGAGAATAATGTTTTTGAATGCATGAAACAAAATAAGTAGGGTTACAAAGGAAAGCAATTTTATTGAAGTACAGTTATCAAAATATTTAAAAAACACAATTGTGATATTGTAAAATATATGTGCATCTTCATTGTTGCATTAAATAATACGACTGAGTAGTATGTCTAATAATTACTGTAATTAGGAAGTAGTGACAAGGGTAAAGAATATTTGGAGAGAGCTGATGCCATGGTAACATGATATAAAAATACCAGGGATTTCTCCTGGTGACAAAGTTGCAGGTACTGCTAATCTTCCTGTGGTTGGTTGCCTGCATTAGTGAAAATAAAGAATATTCTTCCCCCATCTAATACCACAGAGCTTCCTAAATTCTACTAGGTTGTGGGCTCTAAGTTGGGACACAGCACGTTGTATGAATGAATGAATGAATGAATGAATGGGTGATGAAAGAGTAGGAGCTGAGTAAATTATCCAGTTTCCTTGAGAAAGTGAGTGGCTCAGCAAGAGGAAGGACCTTGTTCACAGTCATCCAGTCACCTTCAGACACCCTGCTCCTTGTCACTCTTCCTTTAAGAGCTGAGGAATTTCAACAAATGGTTTTGGAACAACTGGGAATCTACATGCAAAAGGATGTTGAGCCTTCATCTTATACCATATAAAAAATGAACTCAAAATTGATCAAAAACCTTAACATAAGTGCTAAAGCTAAAGCTCTTAGCAGAAAACATAGAGGAGAAACTTCATGACATCGATATGGCAATGATTTCTTGGATATGACACTAAAAGCACAGGCAACAAGAGGACAAGCAGATAAACTGGACTACATCAAAAATTAAAACTTCTGTGCAACAAAGGAAACAACCAACAGAGTGAAAAGGCAACCCATGGAATGGGAGAAAAATATATATTTTTTTAAAGGAATCAAGTTTGTTTATTTATTTATTTATTTATTTATTTATTTATTTATTTATTTATTTATTTATGGCTGTGTTGGGTCTTCGTTTCTGTGCGAGGGCTTTCTCTAGTTGCGGCAAGCAGGGGCCACTCTTCATCGCGGTGCGCGGGTCTCTCACTGTCGCGGCCTCTCTTGTTGTGGAGCACAGGCTCCAGACGCGCAGGCTCAGTAATTGTGGCTCACGGGCCCAGTTGCTCCGTGGCATGTGGGATCTTCCCAGACCAGGGCTCGAACCCGTGTCCCCTACATTGGCAGGCAGATTCTCAACCACTGCGCCACCAGGGAAGCCCTGGGAGAAAATATTTGAAAATCATATATCTGATAAGGGGTTACTATCCAGAATACATAAAGAACTTTTAAAACTGCACAACAACAAAACAAACAACCTGATTAAAAAATGGGCAAAGAACTTGAATAGAAATTTCTCCAAAGAAGATATATAAATGGCAAATAAACACATGAAAAGATGCTGAACATCATTAGTCATTAGGGAAATACAAATCAAAACCACAATGAGATACCACCTCACACCCATTAGGATGGCAACTATTTAAAAAACCCCAGAGAATAACAAGCGTTGGCGAGAATGTGTAGAACTATCATATGGATCCAGAAATTTCACTCCTGTGTATATACCCAAAAGAATTGGAAGCAGGGTCTTAAAGAGATATTTGCACACTCATGTTCTTAGCAGAACTATTCACAGTAACCAAGAGGTGAAAGCAAATCAGGTGTCCATCAGTGGATAACTGGATAAGCAAAATGTGATACATACATACAATGGAATATTATTCACTCATGAAAAGGAAGGAAATTCTGACACCTGCTACAACATGGATGAACCTTGAAGACTTTCTGTTAAGTGATAGAAGTCAGTCACAAAAAGACAAATACTGTATAATTTCACTTCTATGAAGTCCCTAGAGTAGTCAGATTCATAGAGACAGAAAGTAGAAGGGTGGTTGCCCAGGGCTGGGCGAGGGGATGGGGAGTTAGTGTTTAATGGGAACAGAATTTCAATTTTGCAAGATGAAAGGAGTTCTGGAGGTGGATGGTGATAATGGTGGAACAACAGTGAGAATGTGCTTAATGTCACTGAACTGGACACTTAACAATAATCAAGATAGCAAATTTATGTTATATATATTTTACCACAATTGAAAAGATTGAAAGGAAAGGAGGAGGCAGCCTTTTGGCTTGAAAATGCCTTGTCAGAGAAAAAGGTGCCCATGAATCCTGGTGGGGGACTAGCAGGAAATCAACAGCCTTTCTTCATTGTCCTTCAACCTGAGGATGAGTGAGTCAGTATTCGGAACAAATGACCTGTACAGCAAAACTGCCTAATAGGATATCAGAGAAGGATGCCTGCTACAAGGAACTCTTTGTAGGGACCTGAGGGATCTTCCAACAGCTCTCAACTCTCAGGCTTCCCAGTCTTCTCACTTTCAGCTCCTCAAGCCTGCAGACTGGGCTGAGACCTATGCAGCCAAGCACCCAGGGAAGTGAAGCCAGAGGAGGCATTGCCCCACAATCCCACGACTGAGTCATCAGAAGGGTGGGGACCTCGTAAGCCTGAGCCCCTGCACAGGGAAGCCCTCACAAGCCATAGAAGCTCAAGGGCACAAAGGCAGTGTCCGTAGGGGCCCACAACATGGCAGGTAAGAGCTTTGCTTGAGGGGTGGGGTAAACCTGGGCTTCAGATTGTAGCCAAGTGGGGAGAGTGGCAAGATGCAAGGCTGGCTAGGTGGTCAACGTCCTCAGTGTGTAGGACCCCATGAGCCATGGAAAGGAGTTTGGAATTTATTCTGAGGAAAGTAGGGAGCCACTGGAAGGTTTAAGCAGGAGAGAAATGTGATCTAATTTATTTTTTAGTTAAGATCCATCTAATGACTGTACAGACAGGAAGAAAGATGCAGGCCACGGTTGTCGGGCTCTTGCGCAGTCCTCCCCGCTAGCAGGAGCTCAGAGAACCGAGGCCCCGGCCCCGTGGCGTTTCCTGGCACCGGCTGAGGCACAGTGGGCAGACGCCGGGGCCTGTCATCCTCTTCCCGTGTTGGCTTGTGCTCCTGATTTGGAAGTTGGGCCTTGGGGGTCCAGGCATCAGTTGCAAACTAGTAAAGTTAGTGAAGGCAAGGGGCTCCCGGTGGGCTTGGGCAAGTAGGGGCAGCTGAGAGGGCCAGTTGGGAAAGCAGAGATTCCCTCCTCGGCCAGACTGCTGTAGGGCAGGGGTGCTGGCTGGCAGCGTGCCTTGGTGGCAGAGGCAATCAGGCCACTAAAAGTGAGGAGGTGGCAGAGGCAGATATAAATGTTGCCACTTCTCTCTCCTAAGCTGGCCTTAACCTCAGGAAAAGGCTCCCTCTTCTCAAGACGGTTGCCTCCTGTGTCTTCTCAGGCTCTCTTGCCAGAAATCTTGCTTCCTACCTCCAGCACCGTGGGCTCAATTCACAGCGCAAATCATGCATTTCTAGGGACACCATCTGCCAACTTTTGTGATTTTGATTTCTGGCCATCCCCATTGTCACATTCTGCAGAGTTATCCAATGAGGAAAGGACTGGGAACTATCCACTGTATTTAGCAACAAAGAGACAGTGGAGTCTGAGGTTACATTCATTCATCCATTCATTCAACTAAAATGTATTGAACATCTGCTACATGACAGGCACGTTGTTAAGGAAAACGGAAAGAACCATAAGAACAGGGAAGGAGCCAGGTTTCAAAGAAAGGAGAAAGTCTAGGACCAAACCTGTGTCCCTTCTGCCCTCTCAATTCCTAAAGGATGCTCTGGCAGCCATGAGCCCTACCAACGGGCCCATATGACTCAATCCACCTGCCTTCTCATGAGCAGGCTTGCCTAGGTGGCAGGATCCTGGGAGATCATGGGCTCAAGCAGACTGAGCCCAGAGCTGGGAAGAGAGATATTCCCCTACCCCTTCCTGCTTGTGGGAGTCAGGGTAAGATTTGAGGCAGCTTCGGGGATCAGGTCCCATGGCCTGGCCTTCACGGGTCCATCAGAGGCACCTGCAGAGCATGCAGCAGTGTCCAGGGACAGTGACCTGGGACCTAGCACACTACAAGATGACAGACCAGGGCTGGGGTGGCATGGCTTTTGCACAAGGATCTTAGAACATTTTAATTCTAACTGCCTTTTCCCATCTTTTATGTTATTGTTGTGGCATATTCCCCTATACATTTCTGAGTCACTGTTCATATATTTTTTCAACATCTTTATTGGAGTATAATTGCTTTACAATGGTGTGTTAGTTTCTGCTGTATAACAAAGTGAACCAGCTATACGTATACACATATCCCCATATCTCCTCTCTCTTTTCTGCTCTACAAAATACACTACCAAGAGAATGAAAAGACAAGCCACATACTGGGAGAACATCTTTGCAAATTCATAACTGATAAAGGACTGTTATCCAAAATATACAAAGAACTCTTAAAACTTAACAAGAAAATGCACAACCTGATTAAAAAATGGTCCAAAGATCTGAACAGGCACCTCAGCAATGAAGAGTTACAGATGGGAAATAAGCATATGAAAAGATGCTCTATCTCATACATCATCAGAGAAATACAAATTAAAACAACAATGAGATACCACTGCATACCTATTAGAATGGACAAATTCTGAAACACTGACAACGTCAACTGCTGGTGAGAATATGGAGCAACAGGAACTCTTGCACGTGGATGTTTATAGCAGCTTTATTCCTAATTGCCAAAACTTGGATGCAAACAAGGGATACTTCAGTAGGTAAATGGATACATAAACTGTGGCACATCCAGACAATGGAACACCACAATTCAATGCTGAAAAGAAATGAGCTATTAAGCCATGAAGACATGAAGGAATCTTCAATGCTTATTACTGAGTGAAAGAAAGCCAATCTGAAAGGGCTACATACTATATGATTCCAACTATATGACATTCTGTAAAAGGTAAAAATATGGAGACAGTAAGAATTCAGTGGTTTCCAGGCGATGGGGGAAAGGAAGCATGAACAGGTAGAGCACAGAGGGTTTTTAGGGCAGTGAAACTACTCTGTATGGTATCATAATGGTGGATACATGTCATTATACATTTTCCCAAACCCATAGAATGTACAACACCAAGAGTGAACCTGTGGACTTTGGGTGATAATGATGTGTCAATGTAGGTTCACCAGTTGTAACAAATGTACCACTCTGGTGCCAGATAATGGGAGAGGCTACACATGCGTACGGGTAGGGAGTATATTGGAAATCTCTGTACCTTCCTTTCAATTTTGCGCTGAATCTGAAACTTCTCTGAAAACAAAATTGTGTTAAAAAAATAAAATGTCAGACTCAAGCCCTAACATTTCCATAATTACATTAAAACACATGGTCTAAAATACATCAATTAAATGACAGAGAGTGGAAGAGTGGATTTAAAAAATGACCCAATTATATCATATGTGTAAGAAACTCATTTCAAATATAATGATATAAGTATAATGAAAGCAAACAGGAATATCATTGCAGCTTTATTTGTAATAGTAAAAACGTTACAAACAATCAAAATGTCCTTTACTAAAGGAATGATTACAGAAACTCCTTCTTGCATACCATGGATTACTACTCAGCAATAGAAATGAGCAAACTCTTGATACATGCAGTAATTTGTATGGCTTAAAGGACATTATTCAGAGTGAAAACATCCAGTCTCCAAAGGTCTCATACTGTATTATTCCACATATATAGTTTTCTTGAAATAATAACGTTATAGAGACGGAGAAGAGACAATAGGTTTCCAGGGGCAGCATTGTGAGAGTAGAGGGATGAATATGATTATAGAGGGGTAGCACAAGGGAAGACTTTGTGATGATGGAATAGCTCTGTATCTTGATTATCTACACTTGTGATAAATAGACAGAACTATACTAATACATTGTATCAATGTCAGTTTCCTGGTTTTGATATGGTATTATAGTAACCCTTGGGTGAAACTGGATGAAAGGTACACAGAACATTTCCGTACTATCTTTGCAGCTTCCTTGAATCTACAATTATTTCAAAATAAAATTTAAAAGAAAGCAAATGCAGACTTCCATTCTTTACAACATATTTTAAAAGACCCTGAATAAGCATCCTCATGAAAACGACTAAAACACTGAGTAAGTCAAAGCTTCTTAAATGCATCACTCCTTGGTATTCAAGTATGGAATTCACAGAAGCCATAAATGAAATGATAGCAGGACTCCTGGGAGGTGAGAGTATCAAAGTCAGCTTTTATCCTTGAGGTTTCTGAAAAATTTGGAGGCTTTGTGTTCCATTTTGATGGCTACATAAAGTACACAGGGCAGGAGATGAAATTTAGAGCCTGCCTAAAGTGGAAGTCTAATGGGAGATTAATAGGAGGTCTAATAGAAGATCCCCTGTTTGGGAACTTGTTACACTATCAGTAAAAGGATAAATAATAATAAGCCTGCCAGATAGATGGAATGACAAGGAAATTTGCTTTGGGTAGAGTAAAAAAATCTTACCCTGAAAAATTATAATACTTGTAGATTATATACATTATAAGGCACTGGTATCCAGAGTATATAAAGAATTCTTACAATTCAAAAATAAAAAGACAAATGTTGCAATTTCAAAACTGGAAAAATATTTAAATACACATTTCTTCAAAAAAGGTATATGAATGGCCAATAACTACATGAGAAGAAGCTCAAGATTTTTGGTTATTAGGGAAATGCAAATCAAAACCACAGAGATACCACTTCACAACCATTAGGATGGCTAGAATCTAAAAGGCAGATAATAATAAGTGTTGGTAAGAATGTGGAGAAATTGGAACCATCATACACTGCTGTAGGATTGTAAAATGGTGCAGCCACTTTGGAAAACTCTGTTTGGCAGTTGTTCAAAAAGTTAAACATTGAGTCACTGTTTGACCCAGCAGTTGCACTCCTAGGAATATACTCAAGAGAAATGAAAACATATGTTCACACAAAAACTTGAACATGAATGTTTAGAGCAGCACTGTTTACAATACCTCAAAGTTGGAAACGACCTAAATGTTCATCAATAGATGAGTTCAACACCATGTGGTATATCAATACAATGGAATATTATTTGGCCATAAAAAATAAAAATATTATACAGGCTACAGCATGGATGAAACTCTTGAAAACATTTTGCTAAGAGAAAGAAGCCAGACACGAAGGGCCACATATTACAGGATTTCATTTATATGAAAGGTCCAGAATAGGCAAACTTGTAGAAACAGAAAGCAGACTAGCAATTGTCTGTGGTTGGGGTGTGGGGTTGGGAGGAAATGGTGAATGAATACTAATGAATACAGGGTTTCTTTTTGGGTTGATGGAAATATTCTAAAATTGACTGTGGTGGTGGTTGCATAACTCTGTGAACATACTAAAAACTACTGAACTGTACACTTTAAATGGGTGAATTTCATGGTATGTGAATTATATCTCAATAAAGCTGTTTTTTGAAAAAGCAAGTTGCAGCATAATAGGAGCAATATGATGAGATTTATGTAAGTTGATGGAAGTTTGGGAGTATTAGAAACTTTTCATAAACAGCTGACACCTATATTTGCTGAATCCATTACTAATTTAATTAAATGATACATATATCCCTATTGACAGCCTAATTCTGTGAGGTCTGTCTTTCTCCTGTGAAAGCTAAGCAGGCAGGGACCTTGGTGGCAGCTCTAAGTCCCCACACATCCCCATTGCACAGATGAAGAAACTGAGACCCAGAGAAGGGATGGCACTTGCAACTTAGTAAGTCAGTGGCAGAGCAATGACTAGAATTTGAATTTCCTAACCCATTGTCCAAGGCTCTTACCACTGGACAACTTTTCATTAACCTTCTTACTTCCTTCTGCTTCCTCCTCCTTTCTGCTCACCCTGTCCTCAAAAACAGCCCTTTCAATTATTTGCTTCATAGATTTTTAAAAAATTATCTTCCTTCCCTCCCTCCTTTATTCCCTCCCTTTTCCATTTCCTCTATCCCTTCATCTATTCTTCCCTCACTTTCCTTCCTGTTTTTAAAAACAGGTCTACTATTTTCTCAGGGAGCAATTTCAATGGGTTCTTTGTAGTCTACTGTAATCCAGGCCAGACTTTCCCTTCAATCTCCATCATCCCTCGAAGTGTCAGATTCATCCTCTGGGGGTTGCTTTATGAGCCTTAGGCAGTTAGGATTACAGATCTGGGAGGAGGTGGGGGGAAGGTTGTCACATAAGAATAAGAGTTGGAGAGGGTTGGGGCAATTGCCATTCCACACAGGTCTGAGGCTATGCGCCTTCTTGGTTTCTTAATCTTCTCCTTTCCCCCTCTTCTCAGTTCTGCTGAGTGTCTTTATATTCAAAGCGGGAAGCATGCATTTAAATCATTCTGTCTGCTGCTTGGACCAAGGACCGATATTTTTTCCTCCTTACTAGTCTGTATTGTATTTACAGTCTTTATTTTTCATTATTTAGAAGGTGACTCATGTCTAGCTGTTGGAATGAGGGAGAGAAGAGGCCTTCAGGACCAAGTGTTGTGGGTAGAGGGTGTGGAGAAACTTATTCCTTAATGCCTGAAGTCTTGCCACAGTGTAGATTGTCCTAAGGAGACACATGGGGCCTTAGGTAGGGGTGGGTGCTCTGTAGGATAATATTGCCCCAACATAGTGTTTTCCACAACTTGGGGAGGTGTCATCTTCAGAAAACCAGATCTGGGCTGACTGTCCAGTTCTGACTTTCCTGCTCTCTGCTTGTCAGAGATCCTCACTTTCCCTTTCATAACACCCCAGAACACTACTAAATCAGATTTCTGTATTTGAAATAAAATAACAGCAGAGACTATCAGCTCCAGGATCTCTCTCTTACACACAAAGGATTACTTCTCCTTTCTTTCCTTCCTCAATGCTTCTATTTGGCTGGTGTATTTCTGCAGTCCTTATATTTGGCCTAGAGATCAGGTCTACTCTTCCTTCCTCTTCTCTCTTCTCTTTGTTTTTTCTTTCCACTGTTTCACCTGGAAGGTGACTAGAGTGGAGGCTGTGGCTGTGGTGAATCCAGAATGATGGGAGTGGAATACTACAGAGAACTTGCCTTAGTCAAGGGGTAGGCCTGACCCTGCCTCCTCCCACCTCCAGCAGCCTTCTTGGGCAGCAGTCAGAGTCCAGTACACAGTAGGTACTGGTACAGCTGTCTTCAGTCTCCTCTCTGGTGCAAAAATCATATCATGACTCTAACCTCTAGTTTTGGGGGCCAAAGAGCTTAGGCTGAGTGGGCAGGTGCCTGGCTGGCCAGCCCATGGTCTCTTCAGAGGGTGAAGCCCTTGGCACCATGGTACCTGGAAGAACCTCTGGTAGTGAGGGTACAGCCTCGGGAAGGCATGGGGCTCATTTGCTGTCTTGGCACCCTGTGGGCTTTCCCACAGCTGGCAGCCTGGGAGGGAGTCAGAGAAAATCCAAAGGAAACTACAACAAATCCAGCAAGGTTGAAGGATACAAGATCAACACACAAAATTAACTGTATTTACATACAACTACAATAAAAAATTGGAAACCATTTTGGAAAAAAACGGAAAAAATTAAAAACCTACCACTTTCTGGTGAGATTATGGATGCTTTTATTATTTACTCTGATTTCTGTGATGAGCATATGTTACTTCTATAGTGACCAAACTGATTCTTTTATAAAAATGTAAAGTTTTAGAAGACTTTCCTGCCAGTCAAAAAGTTATTTGTCCAGAGATACCCACTGCAGATTTCATTTCATATGTAACAAGAAATCTCACAAATTATCTCCATTAATATATGAATTTCCTCTTTGAAAAAAACTTACCATTTTCAATAGTTCCAAAATTGCAATATTTAGGTATAAATCTAATAAGACATGCACAGGATCTGTATGCTGAAAACTACAAAATGCTAATGAAAGAAATGAAGACCTAAATGAATAGTAAATAAATAGTGATACCTACTGTGTTCATGGGCTGGTAGACTCAACATAGTGACAATGTCAATTTTCAGTAAATTGATCTATATATTTAAAGTAATGCCAATCAAAATTCCAACAGGATTTTCTTGTAGGTATAAACAAGCTGATTCAAAAAGTTTATAGAAAGCCAAAAAAAGTTTATGGAAGGGCAAAAGAACAAGAATAGCTAAAACAATTATGAAAAAGTAGAATAAAGTTGGAAGAATCACACTACCTGATTTTAAGAAAAGGCTATAGTAATCGAGATGGTGTGGTATTGGCTAAAGGGTAGACACATAGATCAGTGTTGCTGATTAGAGAGTCCAGAAATAGACTCAGTGGGCAATGAAGAGTTTGGGAAACAAGAAATGGGATGATAGCTTATGTTGAGAATGCAGAGGTTAGGGTGATATTTGCTGGCAGTGCTGGCAACCCAGACAGATAAATTAGGAGTCAGTGCATTGGGCAGAATGGAGTCCACACAAATAGGTGCCTATGCAGGAGCATAAGGTCCATGTCTGAAGAAGGGTTTTCCAGCATAGAACTTTCCCAGCTGTGGTCAGGAGGACCTTGGAGTTCTGTGGCTGGGTGTCAGGGCCAACTTCTTCAAGGGGGTAGGCAGGATTCTGGGATTACACTCCTCACTTCCACCGGAGTGGTCTGCCTTGCTCATGTTTGTGGAGTGGATTTCTGCGGAAGGCTTCAGTTGGAATAAGAGGTTCCACATCTAAAATTTTGACAACCACTATCCACTAGATAAATGATGTATCATGGAAGCCCAACCTCCAGGTACCAGAGCCCAATGTTGCCTCCAGGTCTCTGATCTGTTTATCATCAACAACTTTTGTTACCAAAGAGCTGCCAACTGCCTAAAACTCACACTAGGTTTGAGGAGATAAGTGTCTGGATATTGGGGGAAGCAGAGAGAGAGTGTAAGCTCAGTCTTCCCAACGGTTGTCAAGAGTAAAGTCTTAAAAGTGACCTGACATAGCAAATGTAAGAATGAAAGGTCATTATTGTAGCTGTATGCATGAGCCACAAATACACAGAAAAATATATTTAAATACAGGAAAACTTTCTATAATTGGATTTTCTGGTTGAGTACTTTCTCCCGTTAAAGTCTTTCATAAATTTAATCTTTGTGCAACTTTAGTTTCCAACTGTGTTTGCAGGAGAGGAGATGGCATCCTATAGCATATAGGCCACTATCTAAGCAACACTCTTTTAAAAAAATTTTTCTTTTCCATTATGGTTTATCACAGGATATTGAATATAGTTCCCTGTGCTATACAGTAGGGCCTTGTTTTTTATCCATTCTATATGTAATAGTTTGAATCTGCTAATCCCAAACTCCCAATCCATCCCTACCCCACCCCCCTCCCCCTTGGCAAACACATGTCTGTTCTCTATGTCTGTGAGTCTGTTTCTGTTTCATAGATAAGTTCATTTGTGTCATATTTTAGATTCCACATATGTGATATCATGATATTTGTGTTTCTCTGTCTGACTTACTTCACTTAGTATGATAATCTCAAGGTCCGTCCATGTTGCTGCAAATGACATTATTTCATTCATTTTTATGGCTGAGTAGTATTCCATTGTGTATATATACCACATCTTCTTTATCCATTCCTCTGTTGATGGACATTTAGGTTGCTTCCATGTCCTGGCTATTGTAAATAGTGTGGCAATGAACATTGGGGTGCATGTATCTTTTCAAATTATGATTTTCTCCAGATATATGCCCAGGAGTGGGGTTGCTGGATCATATGATAGCTCTATTTTTAGTTTTTTAAAGAACCTCCATACTGTTTTCCATAGTGGCTGTACCAATTTACATTTCCACCAACAGTGTAAGAGGGTTCCTTTTTCTCCACACCATCTCCAGCATTTATTCTTTGTAGACTTTTTAATGATTGCCATTCCCATCAGTGTGAGGTGATACCTCACTGTGGGTTTGAGTTGCATTTCTCTAATAACTAGTGATGTGGAGCATCTTTTCATGTAAGCAACACTCTTTTTTTTTTTTTTTTTTAATTTATGGCTGTGTTGGGTCTTCGTTTCTGTGCGAGGGCTTTCTCTAGTTGCAGCAAGTGGGGGCCACTCTTCATCGTGGTGCGTGGGCCTCTCACTATCGCGGCCTCTCTTGTTGCGGAGCACAGGCTCCAGACGCGCAGGCTCAGTAATTGTGGCTCACGGGCCCAGTTGCTCCGTGGCATGTGGGATCTTCCCAGACCAGGGCTCGAACCCGTGTCCCCTGCACTGGCAGGCAGATTCTCAACCACTGCGCCACCAGGGAAGCCCAGCAACACTCTTTTTAACCTAAACCTATGGTCTCCAATGACCCCTATTGATGCAGCCTAACCTAATGTCAAGCCCAGGCTCCTCTCCTGGTAGACATGTTTCCTACCGTCCACTGGACAGCCCCACATGGTCAGCTGGCAGAAGCTCAAGGTCTACATGGTCCATACTGACCACATCCTTCACACCTTTCCTCATCAACTCACCACCAGCTCTTCCTCAATCTCAGCTGAGATGAACAGCTTCTGCCTAGTCAGAAACCTCAGAATTCAAGGTCATTTTATACTCTCCTCACCATGTCATGGTTCGTAACTTCCTAAAACTCTCTCACATCTGTCTATACCTCACCATCCTCCCACCCAAACTGAATTAAGTGCTTTATCATGTTCTTTTTTTTTTTTTTGGTTTACTTGGTATTCTTTCTCAGCATGTGTTCAATAATATTTGATGGATGAATGAATGAATGAATCAAATTACTGGAGGGTCTCATTCACTGATTCAAAATGTGGAGCCTGGCTCCTCTCCTGCCTGGGCCTTCTGCCTACATGGAAGAAACATCAAGTGCTACAACTGCTCACATAACTCATAATTCCCATGGGGAACTTACCGAGGGTGTCATTATGGGTGTGTCTTCTCCAGGTCCAAACACCATCTTGGAGGTGGGTATGCTCTCAACTGATCGGTCCATGATACTTCCTGCATCAGGCCCCACACATCTCCATCAGTTTAATAAGGAAGGGTGCCATCTCCAAGGGTTTTCCATTCACCCTGCAAATGTCTGCACCTTGGGCCAATCTTTTATCTCAGACAGTATCTAGTGGCAACCTGGGCCAGCCATCATAGCACAGGACACTTGCCTCTGGTGTTCCAAGAACTCAGAAACCCCAGGAAGCAGTGTGAGAAAGGGGCACCATCTGGACAGTTTTTCAAAGCATGTCCACACCCAGCCCTTTAGCTGCAGAGGCTGAAGAGATTAATCCCATGGCTTTCCCCTTCCAATTTCACCCTTCTTGCAGCTGCACACTCCCTTCCACAGCTCATGGGTATTCCTGGCCTATCTCAGCTGTCTGTCCCTAGTGACCCACCCCACTCACTCACATGGCCCCAACCTCTATGGAGGGTTGCCCTGCACCCAGGGGGAAAGTCCCCAGCCTCCAGCAGGCATCACAACAGCTCCCAGCCCAGCCCTGAAACACTGGCAAGGGTTCAAGGACCACTAGTATAGTCAGGAGATGAAGCTCCCCTGAATGATGCAGGGAGTCAGGTGTACTCTTCCTGACAGAGGTAAGGGGACTCTAAGGTTAGGGTGGGCTGTCTGGCGTGCCCCTGGTCCATTCATCCAATCGACCTGACCACTCAGACCACCCTGCGACTTCTAGCTTGGGAGGGTCCAGAGATTTCCCCAGCCTATTCATGTTCCTTGTCCTGTATCCTTTCCCCTCCCCAACTTCTCTCCTTCGGGGTCCTTTTCCCCCTACACTGAACTCCGGATTCAGGGCCCTGGCTGTCAGCCTGCCTGGGGCTCTCTGGACTTGGCTTTGCACATGGTGTCTCTCATGGACTCTGGCAATTCCTTTCCCCAGGATGCTCTCAATGCCCCTCCCTGGCAGAGGGTGTCGTGTCTGGTCCCCTTCCCTGGCTCCTAGTCATTGTGACCAAATCGTTCCTTCCCAAAGTAAAGGGGAAATGCCTGCTGATATCTTACAATCTTAATCATTTGTGATGCTTATAAGAATGTGAATTGGTATAGTATGTTTGGAATAAAATTTCAGAAATATTTATAAAATAGTAAACTATTCACACCCTTTTCACACTAACCCAATCTTTATGTTAGTATGTATACCTTACCAGAAGACATCCACGTTTACCCAAGAATTCAGAGGTGTTGATTTCATTTTATTAATCATATAAGAAAGGGAAAACAACTTACACATCTATCAGGAAGAAATTGTTTAATTATGGTACATGCACACTTTAGCATTTCAGGGGGTAGTTTCAAAAGTGACATAGAGCTGTATGTGCTGTCAGGAGAAGATCCCGCATCCTTTTCATTCAGTGACAAAGGCTAGTGGCCGATCAATATGTACAACATTATATATGCATGTCAAATAAAACCGATATATTTTTATAGTATATATATATCTATGAAAGAGCCCATAGGCCACTTTAAAGCAATGAACACTAGATTGTTCATTGTGGTGACCTCTGAGCAGGAGGCTGAATTGTGGAAAAACTTTGTAAAGGGGATACTGTGATTTTTCTGTAGTTTTAGACATTTTTGCAGTGGGAACATATACACTACTACCTTTCTAATTAAAATATTTATATAAACCTAACAACAGAAATAGTAGCTGTGTCCGTTAAAGTTACTGCAACCTGATGCAACAGGCAAACCCTGACATTTGAAAGGCTAACACAAGAACAGTGTGTTTTTGTGCAGGTAAATTCTTGTGTGGTTTGGCAGGGGCCCTCAGGTCTAGGGACCCAGGGATCCAGGCTGCTTCCATCTTGTGGTTTCAGCACCTCAACACGGGGTCACCATGTTTGCTGGTGAATCGAGGGAGAGGGCAGGGAAGTGGCATCCTGGTTCTCAAGTGCCTGTATGTGACAGACAATGCTTCTGCTAGTATCTCAGTAGCAAACAGTCGTCACATGACCCTTCCTAACTACAAGTGGACTGGCATTGTAGTGTCCCCTGTGTGCAGGAAGGAGAGCAAGACAAGACGTGGACGGGCATTGGAGCCTCTCCCATGCACCGTTACAAAGTAGACGCTCAACAAAAACCAACTATTTTGATTTGCTATGACGACAACCGTCTTCATGGCTTGGAGGAGTTTCTGAGGTCACATTTGCCTTGAAATTCTCTGAAATTTTCAAACATCTACTATGTGACAGACGCTTTCAAATACAGGATCACATCTAATTGTCAAATGATTCTGTAAATCTCAGCAGGGAGAATTCACTTCGTTCACTCAATGGCCCTTTACAGAACTTTTTGCAACAACCTCTGTAATTTCATTGATCCGAGAATGTTCTCCTTCCATTTGATGCAAGCTCACCATCCTATCCCTCTGAGTCTCTGCTCACCCTCGACGTGACTGAACTTGCCTGAGCCCCTGCACAGGTGCCATTAGGCACACTGAAAGCCGGGACTTTCCTGCTTGTACCAGACAAGAGACAGTGGGAGGATGGTTAATTACTTTCTCTTTTTAAAATCAAAGGTAGCATGTCCACTGAGGAAGCATTTTTCACCTCCTAGGAGTATTCTAAAGTTTTAGAAATTCAGCCTTAGTAGATGTTTGTTTCATGGTCTTTCTTCATCTAGCATTTATGAGGGAGATGCTATGGACTCAACAGTGTCCCCCAACAGTCATATGTTGAGGCCTAACCCCCAATGTGATGTATTTGGAGATGGAGCCTTTGGGAAGTAATGAGGTCTAGATGAGGTCATGAGAGTGGGACCCTCAGTATAAGATCAGTGCCCTTATACAAAGCGACACCACAGAGCTTGCTTCTTCTCTCTATCCCTCTGCCATGTGAGGACGTAGTGAGAAGGTGGCCATCCGCAAGCCAGGTAGAGAGCTCACACAAGGAACCAACCATTCTGGCATCGTGATCTCTGGCTTCCCAGGCTCCAGAACTGTGAGAAGTAAATGCCTGTTGCTTCAGCTACACACAGTCTATAGTATTCTGTTATGGCAGCCTGAGCAGACTACTACAGGAGGCTTTGGGTTTTAATCACCTAGGTAAGCTGATTCATCCGTTCATGTGTTCAGTGGCCAGTTTCACAGAAAATACGCCATTAAAATCTTACTGTAAATATCAGGTATTTTCAAAAATTCTCTCTCTAGCTTCAGGGTTATATCCCAAGAACTGTTAGATTATGGGCCAAATCACACTCTACTCACCAGTTCATTTGGAAAACATATTGAGAGCATATTGAAGATGTCCAGTAGGATGACCAAACATCAAAAAGTCACTGTGCAAATTCGAAGGGATTTTTGCCATCAGAGGGGTTCCATGGTGAGGGACAAACAGTCAGGGGACTTCTGCAAGGAGTAGGAACACTGTTAGGGGAGGGCAGGTGATTCTGGGCAGTTCTACTGGGAGCAGGGTGCAGCTTTCAGAAGGGGCAGCAGGTCAGGTCTCAGAGCCTGACAGGAGGGCACGTGGGGGAAGAGCAGGGGCAGGGTGCTGTCACAGGGGAAGGTGCTGGGGCTGGACAGACATGCCGGAACCTCAGCTCTCAAAGACTCTGGGACTCGGGCAAGAGGACCCCAGGTTAATAAAGCTCACAGACAGCACTAACGTCGTGTTTGATTCTCCTTGTCACCTTCCTTTTTTGGGCCTATTTCTTGTCACCTGAAAGACACCGTGTAGCACTGAGAAGAGAAATGAATTGCCAGTCAGAAGGTCAACCACAGGCTGGGATGGGTGGGAACAGCGTGGGCTCCAGAGGAATTCAGACCAGGGCTCTGGTCCCCACCCCGTCACTTACTACACGTGATCCTGGGAAGATTCCCAAGCCCCATGGCCTCAGGTTTGTCATCTGTGAAGCAAGTGGGTGTGATGAGCCCTGTCTTGTAGGGTTGCAGGGATGTGTGTGAGGTACGTAAAGCACCTCACAAGGCCTGGTCTAATCTTTATGATTAGCAGTTATTTGTATTAGTATTTGGACCTCAGATCCCACAGCTCTCAGCTCTGGGAATTTTTGTTGTTGCTGTTGTCTAGGATATCTCAGACAGCATGCAACACAATAGGACAGGGGGTACTAATTCAGCCAGAAACTTTGCTTTGTTAATAAAACTCAGCACAATCTCCTTCCTAGAGGATCTGCTATTTAATTCGGGTGTGGAGGAGACTTCCCCTGCAGGATGCAACCCAAAGCTCCTAGAATTTATGTCAAGAACCAACTCCTTCCCTCCCTCCCAGCTCCTCTTCCATCCAAACCATGATTTTCATTCATTCCACCTCCACTAAAAATCTATGCACTGCTTAGAGTTGTCCAAAATACTCTCAAGATTACCTAATAATAATGTCATTTTAATGCCATGGGCTCTGGTTCTCACAGACCAGGGAAAAGAGTGCCTGTCCATGGACTTCTGGGCATCACTTCCAAGGAGGGTGACCACACTTCTCCAGAAATCCTTGCAGATGGTGGGTATAAAACAACTACTTCTTCACTGTGGTCCACTGCAATGAGACAAGAGCCAGGACACATTCCTTCCTGCCCCAAGATGAGATTTCGCTCAGGTTTATGCATGATCCAAAAGGACATCTCACAGCAATGTCCCATTTCAGACTCTCCTCTCACACTCGAAACACACCGTCTGCATGTCTGATGGCTGCCACCACCCAGCTTCATCACCTCACCTCCCACAGAAGGAACCCCCGCTTCCCAAAGGCCCAAACTGCCCTGGCTCGGGGCACTTACACTCCACGGCTCGCTCCTGGAGCCCCACCGCCTCGTCCCATGTTGACTTGTTCTGTGGGACTTGGGGGACGTCTCACCATCCTCCTCATGTGACTGCAGCTCCTAGACCATCACTCTAGGTGTGGGTGTGTCCTGCTTTTCCTAGTGTCTCCACTACAAACATAGGGCCTTCCAAAGAGCAGAGGCTCCTTGAATGTCTGGGGAAATAATGAGCCAGTGAGCAGGGGTCTTACGTAGATTAATTTTCTCCAACTTTCTTAAATAAGCCAAACAAATTCAGGTTATACACATATATTTTAATTTTACAGAATGACAGAAGAAAAGGGATAAGAAGCCAAGAATTAACTTTTGTTTCTCTATTTCTTGACCTCATTAATTGTGCTGCTAATTACTTTCACATTTCGAAGTAAATTCCTATTCCAATGCTGTGTTATCTAGTTTGGGATCACAAACTATGATGGAAGGTTTCCCAATTGGTTTTACAAATAGCAAAATTCAGTCTTGAATTGGATAAGTACAAATACATGCGATCAATACCATTCACAATCTTAGAAAATGAAGCTTATTAAACAATATTACTAATATACAGAAATCTGTTGCATTTGTATACACTAACAACAAAGTATCAGAAAGAGAAATTAAGGAAACTATCTCATTTACCATTGCATCAAAAGTGTAGAATACCTAGGAATAAACCTACCTAAGGGGCCAAAAGACCTGTACACTGAAAACTATGACAGTAATGAAAGAAACGGAAGACAACACAAACAGATGGAAAGATACATTGCATTCTTGAAATGGAAGCATCAATATTGTTAAAATGACCATACTACTCATTTCAACCTACAGAACTGCAATCAATGCAATTCCTATGAAAATAACAACGCCTGGGGTTTCCAGGGCTGACAGTTGGGTCAGGCCAGATTTCTGTGGGCCCCTCTTTGTTCCGGGGATTGGGCTCCCCTCAGTCCTCTCTCGGGGTCCACACCTTGACATCTGGCAGATCCTGGGACTCCTCCCTCTGCCGACCTGATGTTTCCCCTCAGACCAAGGTCCTCGCATCCCTAGACGAGTCCATCCCCAACCACGTGGCAGAGGTGAGAGCCTGCAACGTCAAGTCAGCCCTGCCAGGGACCTCCCAGGGCTGACAGCATGGGCGAGCTTCTCTGAGGTCCCCTCTGTTCTGGGGTCCAGGGTCCCCTCAGTCCTGCCTCACGGTCCTCACCTTGACCCCCGGCAGAACCTGGGATTCTCCCCTCTGCCCACTGACACCCCGCCCCGCATACCAGGTCCCCACTCTCTCTGAGACCCGGATGTCAGGAAATGCTACTTGTGGTCATCCCGCCCCAGGGCCTCCCAGGGCCGACTCTGATCTGGGGTCCAGGGTCCCCTCTGTCCTCCCTCAGGGGCCTCACGTTGACCCCCGGCAGGACCTAGGATACCCCGCTTTGCCCACCTGAGGCCCTGCCCCTTACCCCAAGTCCCCACTCTCTCTGGGACCCGGATGTCAGGAAATGCTGCCTGTGTTCATCCCGCCCCGGTGTTGCCCAGGGCTGATAACACGGATGGGTTTCTGTGGGCTCCCCTCAGTCGTCCCTCAGGGGCCTCGCCCTCACTCTGGCAGCACCTGGACTCTCCCCTCTATCGATCTGAGGCCCCGTTCTTTATACCAAGTCCCCAGGGTCTCTCAGACCTGATGGGGAAATGAAGAAACAATGCGTGTGCTCATCCTGCCCCGGGGCCTCCCAGGGCTGACGGCAGGGGCGGGGATCTGTGGGGTCCCCTCTGTCCTTCCTCAGGGTCCTCAGCTTGAGCTCTGGCAGGTCCTGGGACGCCCCCTGTGTTGACCCGAGGCCGGACCCTCACACCAAGGCCCTCACTGTCCCGAGACCCCCGGGGGGAATCTATGGACAGCACATCAGGGCACCAAGCCCAGGGCTTCCCAGGGCTGAGATGATCCCGCGGCGGTTCCTCAGCCCTCCCTCGGCTCCTCACCTTGACTCTCAGCTGGCGCCCCCCCATGCGTAGAGATCAGACTTCCTCTCTCACCTCCCCACACCGGGGAGTCCTCCCCCGAGCACCCTCAGTGCCAGGGGCTCTCGCCTCTCGCACCCCAGACGCAGAGCCCACCCATCTTGCCCACGCCCACCCTGGAGCCGGAGCCCCCTTCCTGCCACGAGCGTCCTCCGCCCCCAACCCATCCCCCGCCCCGGTGGGAGCTCCCCCAACGCCTACCGCACCCGCGCCCGGGAGTCCTCCCCATCGACCCGCGCCTCCGCCAGGAGTAGCTCCGCCTTCCTCCCGCCACACGCAGCAGCCGTTAGCCCTCCCCTCCTGTCTCGGCCTGGGGAGGGGGCCCGCCCGTCCTGTCCTCCCCACCCCCGAAGCCAGTCGTCCTCTCCTCTGGCCCCCAAAGCCGGCCCCACCCGCCCAGCAGGAAGCCCTCCGCTCCGGACACCCCCCAAGCTTAGCCATTAGCCCCACCCTCTGCACCCCGACTCCAGAACGCCCCCCACCAGCCACCCCGGCAGCCAACGGTCCTCCCCTCGAACCCGCACACTGGGGGACCCTTCCCTCAGCCCCCCCTTCAGCCCGCTGCCCTCCGCCGCCCCGCCCCCACTCCCCATCGAGCAGCCGATAGCCCTCCCCCCACCCCCACTCCTTCCCAGCGCCCCCGGTACCTGCGGAGTCCAGCCCCCGGCAAAGCCCCCGCCTGTCTCCTGACCTTCTCTGACTCTGTGGATGACGCCGGAGTCCCGCTCAGAAGGGGCTGAAGAGCTCGTCTCAGCAGTGCAGCCAGGAACTGTGCAGCCGACTGTCCCAGGCACTCTGTGCGAGCGCCACGTGGGTTTCCGGGTGCTCCCGGAAGCCCGAGGAAGATGAGGGAGAACGTTCTAGACGTCTCCTTACACAGAAGGTGGTTGGATCAGAAGAGCACGTGAGGAGGCGCTTTGCTACCGAAGCAGCAGTAGCCATGCGCACTGAGGGCCTGAGGTCCCAAGGCTTGGCGCCTCCGGAAGCAAAAGACACGCCCGTTGGCCTTCCACCAATAGGAAGGCCTCCCTGCAAGGCTGCCGAGTTGGAGGAGCAAACTTGGAGATGCTGAGCCGATGGGCGCACGTTGGTCAATCTGTCTTTACAGGTGGATTTCTACTGTGATTGACAATGTCAGAAACCTATTGTTTTTCCTTTTTCTTTTTTTTTAATTTTTGAATTTTATTTATTTTTTTATACAGCAGGTTCTTATTAGTTATCCCTTTTATACATATTAGTGTACATATGTCAATCCCAATCTCCCAGTTCATCACAGCACCACCCCCCCGCCCCCAACACTTTCCCACCTTGGTGTCCACACGTTTGTGCTCTACATCTGTGTCTCTACTTCTGTCCTGCAAACTGGTACACCTGTACCATTTTTCTAGGTTCCACATATGTGCATTAATATACAATATTTGTTTCTCTCTTTCTGACTTCCTTTACTCTGTATGACAGTCTCTAGATCCATCCACGTCTCTACAAATGACCCAATTTCGTTCCTTTGTACCACTCAGTAATAAAGTGCTAGTAATAAAGCTCTTCTTTATATGGACTGATTTCTTGTCTAGTTGTATCAACTAGCCATCTTCTCACATGGCAGAAGAGGATGAGGCAACTGTCTGGGGTCTCTTTTATAAGGGAGCTAATCTCATTCATGAGGGCTCCCCCCTCATGGGCTATTCACTTCCCAGGGCCCCATCTCTTTGGTAGTTAGAATTTAACAGGTGAATGAGGGGGAGAGGTTTACAAATATTCAGTCTATAGCACTGTCTGTCCAACTATTTTTGCTCCTATGTTCCCTTTCTCCTGTCTGAGATAATCAACTTTTTCAGCT